>NC_090936.1:318086296-320586296 GCF_040938575.1 Ambystoma mexicanum
CTATCGGAAGGGTCTCAGGATTGGATTGGGAAGGAGTTGGCTATCATCTCTCATGCTATAGGAAGGGTCACAGGTTGGAATTGGAAGGAGTTGGATAGCACATCTCATGCTATCGGAAGGGTCTCAGGATTGGAATGGGAAGGAGTTGGATATCACATCTCATGCTATAGGGAGGGTCTCAGGTTTGATATTAGAAGCATTGAGATATCATATCTCATGCTATCGGAAGGGTCTCAGGATTGGATTGGGAAGGAGTTGGATATGACATCTCATGTTATAGGAAGGGTCTCAGGATTGGATGGGAAGAGTTTGATATCACATCTCATGCTATAGGAAGGGTCTCAGGTTTGGTAGAACCATTGGGATATCACATCCCGTGCTATAGGAAGGGTCTCAGGATTGGAATGGGAAGGAGTTGGATATCACATCTCATGATAAAGGAAGGGTCTCAGGTTTGGAAGGGGAAGGATTTGGATATCACAACTCAAGATATAGGACATTTCTGTGGATTTGGTATTAGAAGCATTGAGATATCATATCTCATGCTATCGGAAGGGTCTCAGGATTGGATTGGGAAGGAGTTGGATATCACATCTCATGTTATAGGAAGGGTCTCAAGGTTGGAATTAGAAGGACTTGGATATCACATCTCATGTTATAGGAAGGGTCTCAGGTTTGTTATTAGAAGCATTGAGATATCATATCTCATGCTATCGGAAGGGTCTCAGGATTGGAATGGGAAGGATTTGGATATCACATGTCATGTTATAGGAAGGGTCTCAGGTTTGTTATTAGAAGCATTGAGATATCACATCTCATGTTATAGGACAGTCTCAGGTTTGGTATTAGAAGCATTGAGATATAACATCTCATGGTATAGGACGGGTCTCAGGATTGGATGGGAAGAGTTGGATAGCAGATCTCATGCTATAGGAAGGGTCTCAGGTTTGTTATTAGAAGCATTGAGATATCACATCTCATGTTATAGGACAGTCTCAGGTTTGGTATTAGAAGCATTGAGATATAACATCTCATGGTATAGGACAGGTCTCAGGATTGGATGGGAAGAGTTGGATATCAGATCTCATGCTATAGGAAGGGTCTCAGGTTTGGTAGAAGCATTGGGATATCACATCTCATGCTATAGGAAGGGTCTCCGGATTGGAATGGGAAGGAGTTGGATATCACATCTCATGCTAAAGGAAGGGTCTCAGGTTTGGAAGGAGAAGGATTTGGATATCACATCTCAAGTTATAGGACGGGTCTGTGGTTTGGTATTAGAAGCATTGAGATATCATATCTCATGCTATCAGAAGGGTCTAAGGATTGGATTGGGAAGGAGTTGGATATCACATCTCATGTTATAGGAAGGGTCTCAAGATTGGAATGGGAAGGACTTGGATATCACATCTCATGTTATAGGAAGGGTCTCAGGTTTGTTATTAGAAGCATTGAGATATTACATCTCATGTTATAGGACAGTCTCAGGTTTGGTATTAGAAGCATTGAGATATAACATCTCATAGTATAGGACGGGTCTCAGGATTGGAATGGGAAGGAGTTGGATATCACATCTCATGCTATAGGGAGGGTCTCAGGTTTGATATTAGAAGCATTGAGATATCACATCTCATGCTATCGGAAGGGTCTCAGGATTGGATTGGGAAGGAGTTGGATATCACATCTCAAGTTATAGGACGGGTCTGTGGTTTGGTATTAGAAGCATTGAGATATCATATCTCATGCTATCGGAAGGGTCTCAGGATTGGATTGGGAAGGAGTTGGATATCATATCTCATGCTATAGGAAGGGTCACAGGTTGGAATTGGAAGGAGTTGGATAGCACATCTCATGCTATCGGAAGGGTCTCAGGATTGGAATGGGAAGGAGTTGGATATCACATCTCATGCTATAGGGAGGGTCTCAGGTTTGATATTAGAAGCATTGAGATATCATATCTCATGCTATCGGAAGGGTCTCAGGATTGGATTGGGAAGGAGTTGGATATGACATCTCATGTTATAGGAAGGGTCTCAGGATTGGGTGGGAAGAGTTTGATATCACATCTCATGCTATAGGAAGGGTCTCAGGTTTGGTAGAACCATTGGGATATCACATCTCATGCTATAGGAAGGGTCTCAGGATTGGAATGGGAAGGAGTTGGATATCACATCTCATGATAAAGGAAGGGTCTCAGGTTTGGAAGGGGAAGGATTTGGATATCACAACTCATGATATAGGACAGTTCTGTGGTTTTGGTTATAGAAGCATTGAGATATCATATCTCATGCTATCGGAAGGGTCTCAGGATTGGATTGGGAAGGAGTTGGATATCACATCTCATGTTATAGGAAGGATCTCAGGTTTGGTATTAATAGCATTGAGATATCACATCTCATGCTATAAGAAGGGTCTCAGGGTTGGAATGGGAAGGAGTTGGCTATCACAACTCATGCTATAGACAGGGTCTCAGGTTTGGTAGAAGCATTAGGATATCACATCTCATGCTATAGGAAGGGTCTCAGGATTGGAATGGGAAGGAGTTGGATATCACATCTCATGCTAAAGGAAGGGTCTCAGGTTTGGAAGGGGAAGGATTTGGATATCACATCTCAATTTATAGGACGGGTCTGTGGTTTGGTATTAGAAGCATTGAGATATCATATCTCATGCTATCGGAAGGGTCTCAAGGTTGGAATTAGAAGGACTTGGATATCACATCTCATGTTATAGGAAGGGTCTCAGGTTTGTTATTAGAAGCATTGAGATATCACATCTCATGTTATAGGACAGTCTCAGGTTTGGTATTAGAAGCATTGAGATATAACATCTCATAGTATAGGACGGGTCTCAGGATTGGAATGGGAAGGAGTTGGATATCACATCTCATGCTATAGGAAGGGTCTCAGGATTGGAATGGGAAGGAGTTTGATATAACATCTCATGCCATGGGAAGGTCTCAGGTTTGCTAGAAGCATTAAGATATCACATCTCATGCTATCGGAAGGGTCTCAGGATTGGATAGGTAAGGAGTTGGATATCGCATCTCATGCTATAGGAAGGGTCACAGGTTGGAATTGGAAGGAGTTGGATATCACATCTCATGTTATAGGAAGGGTATCAGGATTGGAATGGGAAGGAGTTGGATATCACATCTCATGTTATAGGAAGGGTCTCAGGATTGGATGGGAAGAGTTGGATATCACATCTCATGTTATCGGAAGGGTCTCAGGATTGGATTGGGAAGGAGTTGGATATCACATCTCATGTTATAGGAAGGGTCTCAGGATTGGATGGGAAGAGTTGGATATCACATCTCATGTTATCGGAAGGGTATCAGGATTGGAATGGGAAGGACTTTGATATCACAACTCACGCTATAGGGAGGGTCTCAGGTTTGGTATTAGAAGCATTGAGATATCACATCTCATGCTATCGGTAGGGTCTCAGGATTGGATTGGGAAGGAGTTGGATATCACATCTCATGTTATAGGAAGGGTCTGAGGATTGGAATGGGAAGGACTTGGACATCACATCTCATGTTATACGAAGGGTCTCAGGTTTGTTATTAGAACCATTGAGATATCACATCTCATGTTATAGGACAGTCACAGGTTTGGTATTAGAGGCATTGAGATATAACATCTCATCGTAAAGGACGGGTCTCAGGATTGGATGGGAAGAGTTGGATATCACATCTCATGCTATAGGAAGGGTCTCAGGTTTGGTAGAGCATTGGGATATCACATCTCATGCTATAGGAAGGGTCTCAGGATTGGAATGGGAAGGAGTTGGATATCACATCTCATGCTAAAGGAAGGGTCTCAGGTTTGGAAGGGGAAGGATTTGGATGTCACATCTCAAGTTATAGGACGGGTCTGTGGTTTGGTTTTAGAAGCATTGAGATATCATATCTCATGCTATCAGAAGGGTCTCAGGATTGGATTGGGAAGGAGTTGGATATCACATCTCATGTTATAGGAAGGGTCTCAAGATTGGAATGGGAAGGACTTGGATATCACATCTCATGTTATAGGAAGGGTCTCAGGTTTGTTATTAGAAGCATTGAGATATCACATCTCATGTTATAGGACAGTCTCAGGTTTGGTATTAGAAGCATTGAGATATGACATCTCATGCTACAGGAAGGGTCTCAAGTTTGGAATGGGAAGGAGTTGGATATCACATCTCATGCTATAGGAAGGGTCTCAGGTTTGGAATGGGAAGGAGTTGGATATCACATCTCATATTATAGGAAGGATCTCAGGTCTGGTTTTAGAAGCATTGAGATATGACATCTCATGCTATAGGAAGGGTCTCAGATTTGGAATGGGAAGGAGTTGGATATCACATCTCATGCTATAGGAAGGGTCTCAGGTTTGGTAGAAGCATTGAGATATGACATCTCATGCTATAGGAAGGGTCTCCGGATTGGAATGGGAAGGAGTTGCCTATGACATCTCATGCCATAGGAAGGGTTTCAGGTTTAGTATAAGCATTGAGATATCACATCTCTGCTATCGGAAGGGTCTCAGGATTGGAATGGGAAGGAGTTGGATATCGCATCTCATGCTATAGGAAGGGTCACAGGTTGGAATTGGAAGGAGTTGGATATCACATCTCATGTTATAGGAAGGGTATCAGGATTGGAATGGGAAGGAGTTGGATATCACATCTCATGTTATAGGAAGGGTCTCAGGATTGGATGGGAAGAGTTGGATATCACATCTCATGTTATCGGAAGGGTCTCAGGATTGGATTGGGAAGGAGTTGGATATCACATCTCATGTTATAGGAAGGGTCTCAGGATTGGATGGGAAGAGTTGGATATCACATCTCATGTTATCGGAAGGGTATCAGGATTGGAATGGGAAGGACTTTGATATCACAACTCACGCTATAGGGAGGGTCTCAGGTTTGGTATTAGAAGCATTGAGATATCACATCTCATGCTATCGGTAGGGTCTCAGGATTGGATTGGGAAGGAGTTGGATATCACATCTCATGTTATAGGAAGGGTCTGAGGATTGGAATGGGAAGGACTTGGACATCACATCTCATGTTATACGAAGGGTCTCAGGTTTGTTATTAGAACCATTGAGATATCACATCTCATGTTATAGGACAGTCACAGGTTTGGTATTAGAGGCATTGAGATATAACATCTCATCGTAAAGGACGGGTCTCAGGATTGGATGGGAAGAGTTGGATATCACATCTCATGCTATAGGAAGGGTCTCAGGTTTGGTAGAGCATTGGGATATCACATCTCATGCTATAGGAAGGGTCTCAGGATTGGAATGGGAAGGAGTTGGATATCACATCTCATGCTAAAGGAAGGGTCTCAGGTTTGGAAGGGGAAGGATTTGGATGTCACATCTCAAGTTATAGGACGGGTCTGTGGTTTGGTTTTAGAAGCATTGAGATATCATATCTCATGCTATCAGAAGGGTCTCAGGATTGGATTGGGAAGGAGTTGGATATCACATCTCATGTTATAGGAAGGGTCTCAAGATTGGAATGGGAAGGACTTGGATATCACATCTCATGTTATAGGAAGGGTCTCAGGTTTGTTATTAGAAGCATTGAGATATCACATCTCATGTTATAGGACAGTCTCAGGTTTGGTATTAGAAGCATTGAGATATGACATCTCATGCTACAGGAAGGGTCTCAAGTTTGGAATGGGAAGGAGTTGGATATCACATCTCATGCTATAGGAAGGGTCTCAGGTTTGGAATGGGAAGGAGTTGGATATCACATCTCATATTATAGGAAGGATCTCAGGTCTGGTTTTAGAAGCATTGAGATATGACATCTCATGCTATAGGAAGGGTCTCAGGTTTGGAATGGGAAGGAGTTGGATATCACATCTCATGCTATAGGAAGGGTCTCAGGTTTGGTAGAAGCATTGAGATATGACATCTCATGCTATAGGAAGGGTCTCCGGATTGGAATGGGAAGGAGTTGCCTATGACATCTCATGCCATAGGAAGGGTTTCAGGTTTAGTATAAGCATTGAGATATCACATCTCTGCTATCGGAAGGGTCTCAGGATTGGAATGGGAAGGAGTTGGATATCCCATCTCATGTTATAGGAAGGGTCTCAGGTTTGGTATTAGAAGCATTGAGATATCACATCTCATGCTATAGGAAGGGTCTCAGGATTGGAATGGGAAGGACTTGGATATCCCATCTCATGTTATAGGACGGGTCTCAGGTTTGGTATTAGAAGCATTGAGATATCACATCGCATGCTGTAGGAAGGGTTTCAGGTTTGGAATGGGAAGGAATTGGATATCACATCTCATGTCATAGGAAGGATCTCAGGTTTGGTATTAGAGAATTGAGATATCACATCACATGCTATAGGAATGGTCTCAGTATTGGAATGGGAAGGAGTTGGATATTACATTCTTGATATAGGAAGGGTCTCAGGTTTGGAATGGGAAGGATATGGATATCACATATGCTATAGGAAGGGTCTCAGGTTTGGAACGGGAAGGAGTTGGATATCACATCTCATGTTATAGGAAGGGTCTCAGGTTTGGAATAAGCATTGAAATATCACCTCTCTGCTATCGGAAGAGTCTCAGGATTGGAATGGTAAGGAGTTGGATATTACATCTCATGCTACAGGAAGGGTCTCAGGTTTGGAATGGGAAGGAATTGGATATCACATCTCATGTTATAGGAAGGATCTCAGGTCTGGTATTAGAAGCATTGAGATATCACATCTCATGTTATAGGACAGTCTCAGGTTTGGTATTAGAAGCATTGAGATATAACATCTCATGATATAGGACAGGTCTCAGGATTGGATGGGAAGAGTTGGATATCACATCTCATGCTATAGGAAGGGTCTCAGGTTTGGTAGAAGCATTGAGATATCACATCTCATTCTATAGGAAGGGTCTCAGGATTGGAATGGGAAGGAGTTGGATATCACATATCATGGTAAAGGAAGGGTCTCAGGTTTGGAAGGGGAAGGATTTGGATATCACATCTCAAGCTATAGGACGGGTCTGTGGTTTGGTATTAGAAGCATTGAGATATCATATCTCATGCTATCGGAAGGGTCTCAGGATTGGATTGCGAAGGAGTTGGATATCACATCTCATGTTATCGGAAGGGTCTCAGGATTGGATTGGGAAAGAGTTGGATATCACATCTCATGCTATAGGAAGGGTCTCAGGTTTGGTAGAAGCATTAAGATATCACATCTCATGCTATCGGAAGGGTCTCAGGATTGGATAGGTAAGGAGTTGGATATCGCATCTCATGCTATAGGAAGGGTCACAGGTTGGAATTGGAAGGAGTTGGATATCACATCTCATGTTATAGGAAGGGTATCAGGATTGGAATGGGAAGGAGTTGGATATCACATCTCATGTTATAGGAAGGGTCTCAGGATTGGATGGGAAGAGTTGGATATCACATCTCATGTTATCGGAAGGGTCTCAGGATTGGATTGGGAAGGAGTTGGATATCACATCTCATGTTATAGGAAGGGTCTCAGGATTGGATGGGAAGAGTTGGATATCACATCTCATGTTATCGGAAGGGTATCAGGATTGGAATGGGAAGGACTTTGATATCACAACTCACGCTATACGGAGGGTCTCAGGTTTGGTATTAGAAGCATTGAGATATCACATCTCATGCTATCGGTAGGGTCTCAGGATTGGATTGGGAAGGAGTTGGATATCACATCTCATGTTATAGGAAGGGTCTGAGGATTGGAATGGGAAGGACTTGGACATCACATCTCATGTTATAGGAAGGGTCTCAGGTTTGTTATTAGAACCATTGAGATATCACATCTCATGTTATAGGACAGTCACAGGTTTGGTATTAGAGGCATTGAGATATAACATCTCATCGTAAAGGACGGGTCTCAGGATTGGATGGGAAGAGTTGGATATCACATCTCATGCTATAGGAAGGGTCTCAGGTTTGGTAGAGCATTGGGATATCACATCTCATGCTATAGGAAGGGTCTCAGGATTGGAATGGGAAGGAGTTGGATATCACATCTCATGCTAAAGGAAGGGTCTCAGGTTTGGAAGGGGAAGGATTTGGATGTCACATCTCAAGTTGTAGGACGGGTCTGTGGTTTGGTTTTAGAAGCATTGAGATATCATATCTCATGCTATCAGAAGGGTCTCAGGATTGGATTGGGAAGGAGTTGGATATCACATCTCATGTTATAGGAAGGGTCTCAAGATTGGAATGGGAAGGACTTGGATATCACATCTCATGTTATAGGAAGGGTCTCAGGTTTGTTATTAGAAGCATTGAGATATCACATCTCATGTTATAGGACAGTCTCAGGTTTGGTATTAGAAGCATTGAGATATGACATCTCATGCTACAGGAAGGGTCTCAAGTTTGGAATGGGAAGGAGTTGGATATCACATCTCATGCTATAGGAAGGGTCTCAGGTTTGGAATGGGAAGGAGTTGGATATCACATCTCATATTATAGGAAGGATCTCAGGTCTGGTTTTAGAAGCATTGAGATATGACATCTCATGCTATAGGAAGGGTCTCAGATTTGGAATGGGAAGGAGTTGGATATCACATCTCATGCTATAGGAAGGGTCTCAGGTTTGGTAGAAGCATTGAGATATGACATCTCATGCTATAGGAAGGGTCTCCGGATTGGAATGGGAAGGAGTTGCCTATTACATCTCATGCCATAGGAAGGGTTTCAGGTTTAGTATAAGCATTGAGATATCACATCTCTGCTATCGGAAGGGTCTCAGGATTGGAATGGGAAGGAGTTGGATATCCCATCTCATGTTATAGGAAGGGTCTCAGGTTTGGTATTAGAAGCATTGAGATATCACATCTCATGCTATAGGAAGGGTCTCAGGATTGGAATGGGAAGGACTTGGATATCCCATCTCATGTTATAGGACGGGTCTCAGGTTTGGTATTAGAAGCATTGAGATATCACATTGCATGCTGTAGGAAGGGTTTCAGGTTTGGAATGGGAAGGAATTGGATATCACATCTCATGTCATAGGAAGGATCTCAGGTTTGGTATTAGAGAATTGAGATATCACATCACATGCTATAGGAATGGTCTCAGGATTGGAATGGGAAGGAGTTGGATATTACATTCTTGATATAGGAAGGGTCTCAGGTTTGGAATGGGAAGGATCTGGATATCACATATGCTATAGGAAGGGTCTCAGGTTTGGAACGGGAAGGAGTTGGATATCACATCTCATGTTATAGGAAGGGTCTCAGGTTTGGTATAAGCATTGAAATATCACCTCTCTGCTATCGGAAGAGTCTCAGGATTGGAATGGTAAGGAGTTGGATATTACATCTCATGCTACAGGAAGGGTCTCAGGTTTGGAATAGGAAGGAGTTGGATATTACATTCTTGATATAGGAAGGGTCTCAGGTTTGGAATGGGAAGGATCTGGATATCACATATGCTATAGGAAGGGTCTCAGGTTTGGAACGGGAAGGAGTTGGATATCACATCTCATGTTATAGGAAGGGTCTCAGGTTTGGTATAAGCATTGAAATATCATCTCTCTGCTATCGGAAGAGTCTCAGGATTGGAATAGTAAGGAGTTGGATATCACATCTCATGTTATAGGAAGGATCTCAGGTCTTTTATTAGAAGCATTGAGATATCACATCTCATGTTATAGGACAGTCTCAGGTTTGGTATTAGAAGCATTGAGATATAACATCTCATGATATAGGACGGGTCTCAGGATTGGATGGAAAGAGTTGGATTTCACATCTCATGCTATAGGAAGGGTCTCAGGTTTGGTAGAAGCATTGAGATATCACATCTCATTCTATAGGAAGGGTCTCAGGATTTTAATGGGAAGGAGTTGGATATCACATATCATGGTAAAGGAAGGGTCTCAGGTTTGGAAGGGGAAGGATTTGGATATCACATCTCAAGCTATAGGACGGGTCTGTGGTTTGGTATTAGAAGCATTGAGATATCATATCTCATGCTATCGGAAGGGTCTCAGGATTGGATTGCGAAGGAGTTGGATATCACATCTCATGTTATCGGAAGGGTCTCAGGATTGGATTGGGAAAGAGTTGGATATAACATCTCATGTTATAGGAAGGCTCTCAGGTTTGTTATTAGAAGCATTGAGATATCACATCTCATGTTATAGGACAGTCTCAGGTTTGGTATTAGAAGCATTGAGATATCATATCTCATGGTATAGGACAGGTCTCAGGATTGGAATGGGAAGGAGTTGGATATCAAATCTCATGCTAAAGGAAGGGTCTCAGGTTTGGAAGGGGAAGAATTTGGATATCACATCTCAATTTATAGGACGGGTCTGTGGTTTGGTATTAGAAGCAATGAGATATCATATCTCATGCTATCGGAAGGGTCTCAGGATTGGAGTGGGAAGGAGTTGGATATCACATCTCATGTTATAGGAAGGGTCTCCGGATTGAAATGGGAAGGATTTGGATATCATATCTCATGATATAGGAAGGGTCTCAGGTTTGGAATGGGAAGGAGTTGGATATCACATCTCATGCTAATGGGAGGGTCTCAGGTTTGATATTAGAAGCATTGAGATATCACATCTCATGCTATCGGAAGGGTCTCATCATTGGATTGGGAAGGAGTTGGATATCACATCTCATGTTATAGGAAGGATCTCAGGTTTGTTATTAATAGCATTGAGATATCACATCTCATGCTATAGGAAGGGTCTCAGGATTGGAATGGGAAGGAGCTGGATATCACATATCATGCTAAAGGAAGGGTCTCAGGTTTGGTAGAAGCATTGGGATATCACATCTCATGCTATAGGAAGGGTCTCAGGATTGGAATGGGAAGGAGTTGGATATCACATCTCATGCTAAAGGAAGGGTCTCAGGTTTGGAAGGGGAAGGATTTGGATGTCACATCTCAAGTTATAGGACGGGTCTGTGGTTTGGTATTAGAAGCATTGAGATATCATATCTCATGCTATCAGAAGGGTCTCAGGATTGGATTGGGAAGGAGTTGGATATCACATCTCATGTTATAGGAAGGGTCTCAAGATTGGAATGGGAAGGACTTGGATATCACATCTCATGTTATAGGAAGGGTCTCAGGTTTGTTATTAGAAGCATTGAGATATCACATCTCATGTTATAGGACAGTCTCAGGTTTGGTATTAGAAGCATTGAGATATGACATCTCATGCTACAGGAAGGGTCTCAAGTTTGGAATGGGAAGGAGTTGGATATCACATCTCATGCTATAGGAAGGGTCTCAGGTTTGGAATGGGAAGGAGTTGGATATCACATCTCATGTTATAGGAAGGATCTCAGGTCTGGTTTTAGAAGCATTGAGATATGACATCTCATGCTATAGGAAGGGTCTCAGGTTTGGAATGGGAAGGAGTTGGATATCACATCTCATGCTATAGGAAGGGTCTCAGGTTTGGTAGAAGCATTGAGATATGACATCTCATGCTATAGGAAGGGTCTCCGGATTGGAATGGGAAGGAGTTGCCTATGACATCTCATGCCATAGGAAGGGTTTCAGGTTTAGTATAAGCATTGAGATATCACATCTCTGCTATCGGAAGGGTCTCAGGATTGGAATGGGAAGGAGTTGGATATCCCATCTCATGTTATAGGAAGGGTCTCAGGTTTGGTATTAGAAGCATTGAGATATCACATCTCATGCTATAGGAAGGGTCTCAGGATTGGAATGGGAAGGACTTGGATATCCCATCTCATGTTATAGGACGGGTCTCAGGTTTGGTATTAGAAGCATTGAGATATCACATCGCATGCTGTAGGAAGGGTTTCAGGTTTGGAATGGGAAGGAATTGGATATCACATCTCATGTCATAGGAAGGATCTCAGGTTTGGTATTAGAGAATTGAGATATCACATCACATGCTATAGGAATGGTCTCAGTATTGGAATGGGAAGGAGTTGGATATTACATTCTTGATATAGGAAGGGTCTCAGGTTTGGAATGGGAAGGATATGGATATCACATATGCTATAGGAAGGGTCTCAGGTTTGGAACGGGAAGGAGTTGGATATCAGATCTCATGTTATAGGAAGGGTCTCAGGTTTGGAATAAGCATTGAAATATCACCTCTCTGCTATCGGAAGAGTCTCAGGATTGGAATGGTAAGGAGTTGGATATTACATCTCATGCTACAGGAAGGGTCTCAGGTTTGGAATGGGAAGGAATTGGATATCACATCTCATGTTATAGGAAGGATCTCAGGTCTGGTATTAGAAGCATTGAGATATCACATCTCATGTTATAGGACAGTCTCAGGTTTGGTATTAGAAGCATTGAGATATAACATCTCATGATATAGGACAGGTCTCAGGATTGGATGGGAAGAGTTGGATATCACATCTCATGCTATAGGAAGGGTCTCAGGTTTGGTAGAAGCATTGAGATATCACATCTCATTCTATAGGAAGGGTCTCAGGATTGGAATGGGAAGGAGTTGGATATCACATATCATGGTAAAGGAAGGGTCTCAGGTTTGGAAGGGGAAGGATTTGGATATCACATCTCAAGCTATAGGACGGGTCTGTGGTTTGGTATTAGAAGCATTGAGATATCATATCTCATGCTATCGGAAGGGTCTCAGGATTGGATTGCGAAGGAGTTGGATATCACATCTCATGTTATCGGAAGGGTCTCAGGATTGGATTGGGAAAGAGTTGGATATCACATCTCATGCTATAGGAAGGGTCTCAGGTTTGGTAGAAGCATTGAGATATGACATCTCATGCTATAGGAAGGGTCTCCGGATTGGAATGGGAAGGAGTTGCCTATGACATCTCATGCCATAGGAAGGGTTTCAGGTTTAGTATAAGCATTGAGATATCACATCTCTGCTATCGGAAGGGTCTCAGGATTGGAATGGGAAGGAGGTGGATATCCCATCTCATGTTATAGGAAGGGTCTCAGGTTTGGTATTAGAAGCATTGAGATATCACATCTCATGCTATAGGAAGGGTCTCAGGATTGGAATGGGAAGGACTTGGATATCCCATCTCATGTTATAGGACGGGTCTCAGGTTTGGTATTAGAAGCATTGAGATATCACATCGCATGCTGTAGGAAGGGTTTCAGGTTTAGAATGGGAAGGAATTGGATATCACATCTCATGTCATAGGAAGGATCTCAGGTTTGGTATTAGAAGCATTGAGATATCACATCTCATGTTATAGGACAGTCTCAGGTTTGGTATTAGAAGCATTGAGATATAACATCTCATGATATAGGAAGGGTCTCAGGATTGGAATGGGAAGGAGTTGGATAACACATATCATGGTAAAGGAAGGGTCTCAGGTTTGGAAGGGGAAGGATTTGGATATCACATCTCAAGCTATAGGACGGGTCTGTGGTTTGGTATTAGAAGCATTGAGATATCATATCTCATGCTATCGGAAGGGTCTCAGGATTGGATTGCGAAGGAGTTGGATATCACATCTCATGTTATCGGAAGGGTCTCAGGATTGGATTGGGAAAGAGTTGGATATAACATCTCATGTTATAGGAAGGCTCTCAGGTTTGTTATTAGAAGCATTGAGATATCACATCTCATGTTATAGGACAGTCTCAGGTTTGGTATTAGAAGCATTGAGATATCATATCTCATGGTATAGGACAGGTCTCAGGATTGGAATGGGAAGGAGTTGGATATCAAATCTCATGCTAAAGGAAGGGTCTCAGGTTTGGAAGGGGAAGAATTTGGATATCACATCTCAATTTATAGGACGGGTCTGTGGTTTGGTATTAGAAGCAATGAGATATCATATCTCATGCTATCGGAAGGGTCTCAGGATTGGAGTGGGAAGGAGTTGGATATCACATCTCATGTTATAGGAAGGGTCTCCGGATTGAAATGGGAAGGATTTGGATATCATATCTCATGATATAGGAAGGGTCTCAGGTTTGGAATGGGAAGGAGTTGGATATCACATCTCATGCTAATGGGAGGGTCTCAGGTTTGATATTAGAAGCATTGAGATATCACATCTCATGCTATCGGAAGGGTCTCATCATTGGATTGGGAAGGAGTTGGATTTCACATCTCATGTTATAGGAAGGATCTCAGGTTTATTATTAATAGCATTGAGATATCACATCTCATGCTATAGGAAGGGTCTCAGGATTGGAATGGGAAGGAGTTGGATATCACATATCATGCTAAAGGAAGGGTCTCAGGTTTGGTAGAAGCATTAGGATATCACATCTCATGCTATAGGAAGGGTCTCAGGATTGGAATGGGAAGGAGTTAGATATCACATCTTATGCTAAAGGAAGGGTCTCAGGTTTGGAAGGGGAATGATTTGGATATCACATCTCAATTTATAAGACGGGTCTGTGGTTTGGTATTAGAAGCATTGAGATATCATATCTCATGCTATCGGAATTGTCTCAGGATTGGATTGGGAAGGAGTTGGATATCACATCTCATGTTATAGGAATGGTCTCAGGATTGGAATGGGAAGGATTTGGATATCACATCTCATGTTATAGGAAGGGTCTCAGGTTGGAATTGGAAGGAGTTGGATATCACATCTCATGTTATAGTAAGGGTATCAGGATTGGAATGGGAAGGACTTTGATATCACATCTCACGCTATAGGGAGGGTCTCAGGTTTGGTATTAGAAGCATTGAGATATCACATCTCATGCTATCGGAAGGGTCTCAGGATTGGATTGGGAAGGAGTTGGATATCACATCTCATGTTATAGGAAAGGTCTCAGGATTGGATGGGAAGAGTTGGATATCACATCTCATGTTATAAGAAGGGTATCAGGATTGGAATGGGAAGGACTTTGATATCACATCTCACGCTATAGGGAGGGTCTCAGGTTTGGTATTAGAAGCATTGAGATATCACATCTCATGTTATAGGAAGTGTCTCAGGATTGGATGGGAAGAGTTGGATATCACATCTCATGTTATCGGAAGGGTATCAGGATTGGAATGGGAAGGACTTTGATATCACAACTCACGCTATAGGGAGGGTCTCAGGTTTGGTATTAGAACCATTGAGATATCACATCTCATGTTATAGGACAGTCGCAGGTTTGGTATTAGAAGCATTGAGATATAACATCTCATCGTATAGGACGGGTCTCAGGATTGGATGGGAAGAGTTGGATATCACATCTCATGCTATAGGAAGGGTCTCAGGTTTGGTAGAGCATTGGGATATCACATCCCATGCTATAGGAAGGGTCTCAGGATTGGAATGGGAAGGAGTTGGATATCACATCTCATGCTAAAGGAAGGGTCTCAGGTTTGGAAGGGGAAGGATTTGGATATCACATCTCAAGTTATAGGACGGGTTTGTGGTTTGGTATTAGAAGCATTGAGATATCATATCTCATGCTATCAGAAGGGTCTCAGGATTGGATTGGGAAGGAGTTGGATATAACATCTCATGTTATAGGAAGGGTCTCAGGTTTGTTATTGGAAGCATTGAGATATCACATCTCATGTTATAGGACAGTCTCAGGTTTGTTATTAGAAGCATTGAGATATCACATCTCATGTTATAGGACAGTCTCAGGTTTGGTATTAGAAGCATTGAGATATAACATCTCATAGTATAGGACGGGTCTCAGGATTGGAATGGGAAGGAGTTGGATATCACATCTCATGCTATAGGAAGGGTCTCCGGATTGGAATGGGAAGGAGTTTGATATCACATCTCATGCCATGGGAAGGTCTCAGGTTTGCTACAAGCATTAAGATATCACAACTCATGCTATCGGAAGGGTCTCAGGATTGGATTGGGAAGGAGTTGGATATCGCATCTCATGCTATAGGAAGGGTCACAGGTTGGAATTGGAAGGAGTTGGATATCACATCTCATGTCATAGGAAGGGTATCAGGATTGGAATGGGAAGGACTTTGATATCACATCTCACGCTCTAGGGAGGGTCTCAGGTTTGATATTAGAAGCATTGAGATATCACATCTCATGCTATCAGAAGGGTGTCAGGATTGGATTGGGAAGGAGTTGGATATAACATCTCATGTTATAGGAAGGGTCTCAGGATTGGATGGGAAGAGTTGGATATCACATCTCATGTTATAGGAAGGGTATCAGGATTGGAATGGGAAGGACTTGGATATCACATCTCACGCTATAGGGAGGGTCTCAGGTTTGGTATTAGAAGCATTGAGATATCACATCTCATGCTATCGGAAGGGTCTCAGGATTGGATTGGGAAGGAGTTGGATATTACATCTCATGTTATAGAAAGGGTCTCAGGATTGGATGGGAAGAGTTGGATATCACATCTCATGCTATAGGAAGGGTCTCAGGTTTGGTAGAAGCATTGGGATATCACATCTCATGCTATAGGAAGGGTCTCAGGATTGGATTGGGAAGGATTTGGATATCACATCTCATGTTATAGGAAGGGTCTCAAGATTGGAATGGGAAGGACTTGGATATCACATCTCATGTTATAGGAAGGGTCTCAGGTTTGTTATTAGAAGCATTGAGATATCACATCTCATGTTATAGGACAGTCTCAGGTTTGGTATTAGAAGCATTGAGATATAACATCTCATAGTATAGGACGGGTCTCAGGATTGGAATGGGAAGGAGTTGGATATCACATCTCATGCTATAGGAAGGGTCTCAGGTTTGGTAGAAGCATTGAGATATCACATCTCATGCTATCGGAAGGGTCTCAGGATTGGATTGGGAAGGAGTTGGATATCACATCTCATGTTATAGGAAGGATATCAGGTTTGGTATTAATAGCATTGAGATATCACATCTCATGCTATAAGAAGGGTCTCAGGATTGGAATGGGAAGGAGTTGGCTATCACATCTCATGCTATAGGAAGGGTCTCAGGTTTGGTAGAAGCATTGAGATATCACATCTCATTCTATAGGAAGGGTCTCAGGATTGGAATGGGAAGGAGTTGGATATCACATATCATGGTAAAGGAAGGGTCTCAGGTTTGGAAGGGGAAGGATTTGGATATCACATCTCAAGCTATAGGACGGGTCTGTGGTTTGGTATTAGAAGCATTGAGATATCATATCTCATGCTATCGGAAGGGTCTCAGGATTGGATTGCGAAGGAGTTGGATATCACATCTCATGTTATCGGAAGGGTCTCAGGATTGGATTGGGAAAGAGTTGGATATAACATCTCATGTTATAGGAAGGCTCTCAGGTTTGTTATTAGAAGCATTGAGATATCACATCTCATGTTATAGGACAGTCTCAGGTTTGGTATTAGAAGCATTGAGATATCATATCTCATGGTATAGGACAGGTCTCAGGATTGGAATGGGAAGGAGTTGGATATCAAATCTCATGCTAAAGGAAGGGTCTCAGGTTTGGAAGGGGAAGAATTTGGATATCACATCTCAATTTATAGGACGGGTCTGTGGTTTGGTATTAGAAGCAATGAGATATCATATCTCATGCTATCGGAAGGGTCTCAGGATTGGAGTGGGAAGGAGTTGGATATCACATCTCATGTTATAGGAAGGGTCTCCGGATTGAAATGGGAAGGATTTGGATATCATATCTCATGATATAGGAAGGGTCTCAGGTTTGGAATGGGAAGGAGTTGGATATCACATCTCATGCTAATGGGAGGGTCTCAGGTTTGATATTAGAAGCATTGAGATATCACATCTCATGCTATCGGAAGGGTCTCATCATTGGATTGGGAAGGAGTTGGATTTCACATCTCATGTTATAGGAAGGATCTCAGGTTTATTATTAATAGCATTGAGATATCACATCTCATGCTATAGGAAGGGTCTCAGGATTGGAATGGGAAGGAGTTGGATATCACATATCATGCTAAAGGAAGGGTCTCAGGTTTGGTAGAAGCATTAGGATATCACATCTCATGCTATAGGAAGGGTCTCAGGATTGGAATGGGAAGGAGTTAGATATCACATCTCATGCTAAAGGAAGGGTCTCAGGTTTGGAAGGGGAATGATTTGGATATCACATCTCAATTTATAAGACGGGTCTGTGGTTTGGTATTAGAAGCATTGAGATATCATATCTCATGCTATCGGAATTGTCTCAGGATTGGATTGGGAAGGAGTTGGATATCACATCTCATGTTATAGGAAGGGTCTCAGGATTGGAATGGGAAGGATTTGGATATCACATCTCATGTTATAGGAAGGGTCTCAGGTTGGAATTGGAAGGAGTTGGATATCACATCTCATGTTATAGTAAGGGTATCAGGATTGGAATGGGAAGGACTTTGATATCACATCTCACGCTATAGGGAGGGTCTCAGGTTTGGTATTAGAAGCATTGAGATATCACATCTCATGCTATCGGAAGGGTCTCAGGATTGGATTGGGAAGGAGTTGGATATCACATCTCATGTTATAGGAAAGGTCTCAGGATTGGATGGGAAGAGTTGGATATCACATCTCATGTTATAAGAAGGGTATCAGGATTGGAATGGGAAGGACTTTGATATCACATCTCACGCTATAGGGAGGGTCTCAGGTTTGGTATTAGAAGCATTGAGATATCACATCTCATGTTATAGGAAGGGTCTCAGGATTGGATGGGAAGAGTTGGATATCACATCTCATGCTATAGGAAGGGTCTCAGGTTTGGTAGAGCATTGGGATATCACATCCCATGCTATAGGAAGGGTCTCAGGATTGGAATGGGAAGGAGTTGGATATCACATCTCATGCTAAAGGAAGGGTCTCAGGTTTGGAAGGGGAAGGATTTGGATATCACATCTCAAGTTATAGGACGGGTTTGTGGTTTGGTATTAGAAGCATTGAGATATCATATCTCATGCTATCAGAAGGGTCTCAGGATTGGATTGGGAAGGAGTTGGATATCAAATCTCATGTTATAGGAAGGGTCTCAGGTTTGTTATTAGAAGCATTGAGATATCACATCTCATGTTATAGGACAGTCTCAGGTTTGTTATTAGAAGCATTGAGATATCACATCTCATGTTATAGGACAGTCTCAGGTTTGGTATTAGAAGCATTGAGATATAACATCTCATAGTATAGGACGGGTCTCAGGATTGGAATGGGAAGGAGTTGGATATCACATCTCATGCTATAGGAAGGGTCTCCGGATTGGAATGGGAAGGAGTTTGATATCACATCTCATGCCATGGGAAGGTCTCAGGTTTGCTACAAGCATTAAGATATCACAACTCATTCTATCGGAAGGGTCTCAGGATTGGATTGGGAAGGAGTTGGATATCGCATCTCATGCTATAGGAAGGGTCACAGGTTGGAATTGGAAGGAGTTGGATATCACATCTCATGTCATAGGAAGGGTATCAGGATTGGAATGGGAAGGACTTTGATATCACATCTCACGCTATAGGGAGGGTCTCAGGTTTGATATTAGAAGCATTGAGATATCACATCTCATGCTATCAGAAGGGTGTCAGGATTGGATTGGGAAGGAGTTGGATATAACATCTCATGTTATAGGAAGGGTCTCAGGATTGGATGGGAAGAGTTGGATATCACATCTCATGTTATAGGAAGGGTATCAGGATTGGAATGGGAAGGACTTGGATATCACATCTCACGCTATAGGGAGGGTCTCAGGTTTGGTATTAGAAGCATTGAGATATCACATCTCATGCTATCGGAAGGGTCTCAGGATTGGATTGGGAAGGAGTTGGATATTACATCTCATGTTATAGAAAGGGTCTCAGGATTGGATGGGAAGAGTTGGATATCACATCTCATGCTATAGGAAGGGTCTCAGGTTTGGTAGAAGCATTGGGATATCACATCTCATGCTATAGGAAGGGTCTCAGGATTGGATTGGGAAGGAGTTGGATATCACATCTCATGTTATAGGAAGGGTCTCAAGATTGGAATGGGAAGGACTTGGATATCACATCTCATGTTATAGGAAGGGTCTCAGGTTTGTTATTAGAAGCATTGAGATATCACATCTCATGTTATAGGACAGTCTCAGGTTTGGTATTAGAAGCATTGAGATATAACATCTCATAGTATAGGACGGGTCTCAGGATTGGAATGGGAAGGAGTTGGATATCACATCTCATGCTATAGGAAGGGTCTCAGGTTTGGTAGAAGCATTGAGATATCACATCTCATGCTATCGGAAGGGTCTCAGGATTGGATTGGGAAGGAGTTGGATATCACATCTCATGTTATAGGAAGGATATCAGGTTTGGTATTAATAGCATTGAGATATCACATCTCATGCTATAAGAAGGGTCTCAGGATTGGAATGGGAAGGAGTTGGCTATCACATCTCATGCTATAGGAAGGGTCTCAGGTTTGGTAGAAGCATTAGGATATCACATCTCATGCTATAGGAAGGGTCTCAGGATTGGAATGGGAAGGAGTTGGATATCACATCTCATGCTATAGGAAGGGTCTCAGGATTGGAATGGGAAGGACTTGGATATCTCATCTCATGTTATAGGACGGGTCTCAGGTTTGGTATTAGAAGCATTGAGATATCACATCGCATGCTGTAGGAAGGGTTTCAGGTTTGGAATGGGAAGGAATTGGATATCACATCTCATGTCATAAGAAGGATCTCAGGTTTGGTATTAGAGAATTGAGATATCACATCACATGCTATAGGAATGGTCTCAGTATTGGAATGGGAAGGAGTTGGATATTACATTCTTGATATAGGAAGGGTCTCAGGTTTGGAATGGGAAGGATCTGGATATCACATATGCTATAGGAAGGGTCTCAGGTTCTGAACGGGAAGGAGTTGGATATCACATCTCATGTTATAGGAAGGATCTCAGGTCTGGTATTAGAAGCATTGAGATATCACATCTCATGTTATAGGACAGTCTCAGGTTTGGTATTAGAAGCATTGAGATATAACATCTCATGATATAGGACGGGTCTCAGGATTGGATGGGAAGAGTTGGATATCACATCTCATTCTATAGGAAGGGTCTCAGGTTTGGTAGAAGCATTGAGATATCACATCTCATTCTATAGGAAGGGTCTCAGGATTGGAATGGGAAGGAGTTGGATATCACATATCATGGTAAAGGAAGGGTCTCAGGTTTGGAAGGGGAAGGATTTGGATATCACATCTCAAGCTATAGGACGGGTCTGTGGTTTGGTATTAGAAGCATTGAGATATCATATCTCATGCTATCGGAAGGGTCTCAGGATTGGATTGCGAAGGAGTTGGATATCACATCTCATGTTATCGGAAGGGTCTCAGGATTGGATTGGGAAAGAGTTGGATATCACATCTCATGCTATAGGAAGGGTCTCAGGTTTGGTAGAAGCATTGAGATATGACATCTCATGCTATAGGAAGGGTCTCCGGATTGGAATGGGAAGGAGTTGCCTATGACATCTCATGCCATAGGAAGGGTTTCAGGTTTAGTATAAGCATTGAGATATCACATCTCTGCTATCGGAAGGGTCTCAGGATTAGAATGGGAAGGAGTTGGATATCCCATCTCATGTTATAGGAAGGGTCTCAGGTTTGGTATTAGAAGCATTGAGATATCACATCTCATGCTATAGGAAGGGTCTCAGGATTGGAATGGGAAGGACTTGGATATCCCATCTCATGTTATAGGACGGGTCTCAGGTTTGGTATTAGAAGCATTGAGATATCACATCGCATGCTGTAGGAAGGGTTTCAGGTTTGGAATGGGAAGGAATTGGATATCACATCTCATGTCATAGGAAGGATCTCAGGTTTGGTATTAGAGAATTGAGATATCACATCACATGCTATAGGAAGGGTCTCAGGTTTGGAACGGGAAGGAGTTGGATATCACATCTCATGTTATAGGAAGGGTCTCAGGTTTGGTATAAGCATTGAAATATCACCTCTCTGCTATCGGAAGAGTCTCAGGATTGGAATGGTAAGGAGTTGGATATTACATCTCATGCTACAGGAAGGGTCTCAGGTTTGGAATGGGAAGGAATTGGATATCACATCTCATGTTATAGGAAGGATCTCAGGTCTGGTATTAGAAGCATTGAGATATCACATCTCATGTTATAGGACAGTCTCAGGTTTGGTATTAGAAGCATTGAGATATAACATCTCATGATATAGGACGGGTCTCAGGATTGGATGGGAAGAGTTGGATATCACATCTCATGCTATAGGAAGGGTCTCAGGTTTGGTAGAAGCATTGAGATATCACATCCCATTCTATAGGAAGGGTCTCAGGATTGGAATGGGAAGGAGTTGGATATCACATATCATGGTAAAGGAAGGGTCTTAGGTTTGGAAGGGGAAGGATTTGGATATCACATCTCAAGCTATAGGACGGGTCTGTGGTTTGGTATTAGAAGCATTGAGATATCATATCTCATGCTATCGGAAGGGTCTCAGGATTGGATTGCGAAGGAGTTGGATATCACATCTCATGTTATCGGAAGGGTCTCAGGATTGGATTGGGAAAGAGTTGGATATAACATCTCATGTTATAGGAAGGCTCTCAGGTTTGTTATTAGAAGCATTGAGATATCACATCTCATGTTATAGGACAGTCTCAGGTTTGGTATTAGAAGCATTGAGATATCATATCTCATGGTATAGGACAGGTCTCAGGATTGGAATGGGAAGGAGTTGGAAATCAAATCTCATGCTAAAGGAAGGGTCTCAGGTTTGGAAGGGGAAGAATTTGGATATCACATCTCAATTTATAGGACGGGTCTGTGGTTTGGTATTAGAATCAATGAGATATCATATCTCATGCTATCGGAAGGGTCTCAGGATTGGAGTGGGAAGGAGTTGGATATCACATCTCATGTTATAGGAAGGGTCTCCGGATTGAAATGGGAAGGATTTGGATATCATATCTCATGATATAGGAAGGGTCTCAGGTTTGGAATGGGAAGGAGTTGGATATCACATCTCATGCTAATGGGAGGGTCTCAGGTTTGATATTAGAAGCATTGAGATATCACATCTCATGCTATCGGAAGGGTCTCATCATTGGATTGGGAAGGAGTTGGATATCACATCTCATGTTATAGGAAGGATCTCAGGTTTATTATTAATAGCATTGAGATATCACATCTCATGCTATAGGAAGGGTCTCAGGATTGGAATGGGAAGGAGTTGGATATCACATATCATGCTAAAGGAAGGGTCTCAGGTTTGGTAGAAGCATTAGGATATCACATCTCATGCTATAGGAAGGGTCTCAGGATTGGAATGGGAAGGAGTTAGATATCACATCTCATGCTAAAGGGAGGGTCTCAGGTTTGGAAGGGGAATGATTTGGATATCACATCTCAATTTATAAGACGGGTCTGTGGTTTGGTATTAGAAGCATTGAGATATCATATCTCATGCTATCGGAATTGTCTCAGGATTGGATTGGGAAGGAGTTGGATATCACATCTCATGTTATAGGAAGGGTCTCAGGATTGGAATGGGAAGGATTTGGATATCACATCTCATGTTATAGGAAGGGTCTCAGGTTGGAATTGGAAGGAGTTGGATATCACATCTCATGTTATAGTAAGGGTATCAGGATTGGAATGGGAAGGACTTTGATTTCACATCTCACGCTATAGGGAGGGTCTCAGGTTTGGTATTAGAAGCATTGAGATATCACATCTCATGCTATCGGAAGGGTCTCAGGATTGGATTGGGAAGGAGTTGGAAATCACATCTCATGTTATAGGAAGGGTCTCAGGATTGGAATGGGAAGGACTTGGACATCACATCTCATGTTATAGGAAGGGTCTCAGGTTTGTTATTAGAAGCATTGAGATATCACATCTCATGTTATAGGACAGTCTCAGGTTTGGTATTAGAAGCATTGAGATATAACATCTCATGGTATAGGACGGGTCTCAGGATTGGATGGGAAGAGTTGGATATAACATCTCATGCTATAGGAAGGGTCTCAGGTTTGGTAGAAGCATTGGGATATCACATCTCATGCTATAGGAAGGGTCTCCGGATTGGAATGGGAAGGAGTTGGATATCACATCTCATGCTAAAGGAAGGGTCTCAGGTTTGGAAGGGGAAGGATTTGGATATCACATCTCAAGTTATAGGACGGGTCTGTGGTTTGGTATTAGAAGCATTGAGATATCACATCTCATGCTATCAGAAGGGCCTAAGGATTGGATTGGGAAGGAGTTGGATATCACATCTCATGTTATAGGAAGGGTCTCATGATTGGAATGGGAAGGACTTGGATATCACATCTCATGTTATAGGAAGGGTCTCAGGTTTGTTATTAGAAGCATTGAGATATCACATCTCATGTTATAGGACAGTCTCAGGTTTGGTATTAGAAGCATTGAGATATAACATCTCATAGTATAGGACAGGTCTCAGGATTGGAATGGGAAGGAGTTGGATATCACATCTCATGCTATAGGGAGGGTCTCAGGTTTGATATTAGAAGCATTGAGATATCACATCTCATGCTATCGGAAGGGTCTCAGGATTGGATTGGGAAGGAGTTGGATATCACATCTCAAGTTAAGGACGGGTCTGTGGTTTGGTATTAGAAGCATTGAGATATCATATCTCATGCTATCGGAAGGGTCTCAGGATTGGATTGGGAAGGAGTTGGATATCATCTCTCATGCTATAGGAAGGGTCACAGGTTGGAATTGGAAGGAGTTGGATAGCACATCTCATGCTATCGGAAGGATCTCAGGATTGGAATGGGAAGGAGTTGGATATCACATCTCATGCTATAGGGAGGGTCTCAGGTTTGATATTAGAAGCATTGAGATATCATATCTCATGCTATCAGAAGGGTCTCAGGATTGGATTGGGAAGGAGTTGGATATGACATATCATGTTATAGGAAGGGTCTCAGGATTGGATGGGAAGAGTTTGATATCACATCTCATGCTATAGGAAGGGTCTCAGGTTTGGTAGAACCATTGGGATATCACATCCCATGCTATAGGAAGGGTCTCAGGATTGGAATGGGAAGGAGTTGGATATCACATCTCATGATAAAGGAAGGGTCTCAGGTTTGGAAGGGGAAGGATTTGGATATCACAACTCAAGATATAGGATATTTCTGTGGTTTTGGTATTAGAAGCATTGAGATATCATATCTCATGCTATCGGAAGGGTCTCAGGATTAGATTGGGAAGGAGTTGGATATCACATCTCATGTTATAGGAAGGGTCTCAAGGTTGGAATTAGAAGGACTTGGATATCACATCTCATGTTATAGGAAGGGTCTCAGGTTTGTTATTAGAAGCATTGAGATATCACATCTCATGTTATAGGACAGTCTCAGGTTTGGTATTAGAAGCATTGAGATATAACATCTCATAGTATAGGACGGGTCTCAGGATTGGAATGGGAAGGAGTTGGATATCACATCTCATGCTATAGGAAGGGTCTCAGGATTGGAATGGGAAGGAGTTTGATATCACATCTCATTCCATGGGAAGGTCTCAGGTTTGCTAGAAGCATTAAGATATCACATCTCATGCTATCGGAGGGTCTCAGGATTGGATTGGAAAGGAGTTGGATATCGCATCTCATGCTATAGGAAGGGTCACAGGTTGGAATTGGAAGGAGTTGGATATCACATCTCATGTTATAGGAAGGGTATCAGGATTGGAATGGGAAGGAGTTGGATATCACATCTCATGTTATAGGAAGGGTCTCAGGATTGGATGGGAAGAGTTGGATATCACATCTCATGTTATCGGAAGGGTCTCAGGATTGGATTGGGAAGGAGTTGGATATCACATCTCATGTTATAGGAAGGGTCTCAGGATTGGATGGGAAGAGTTGGATATCACATCTCATGTTATCGGAAGGGTATCAGGATTGGAATCGGAAGGACTTTGATATCACAACTCACGCTATAGGGAGGGTCTCAGGTTTGGTATTAGAACCATTGAGATATCACATCTCATGTTATAGGACAGTCGCAGGTTTGGTATTAGAAGCATTGAGATATAACATCTCATCGTATAGGACGGGTCTCAGGATTGGATGGGAAGAGTTGGATATCACATCTCATGCTCTAGGAAGGGTCTCAGGTTTGGTAGAGCATTGGGATATCACATCCCATGCTATAGGAAGGGTCTCAGGATTGGAATGGGAAGGAGTTGGATATCACATCTCATGCTAAAGGAAGGGTCTCAGGTTTGGAAGGGGAAGGATTTGGATATCACATCTCAAGTTATAGGACGGGTTTGTGGTTTGGTATTAGAAGCATTGAGATATCATATCTCATGCTATCAGAAGGGTCTCAGGATTGGATTGGGAAGGAGTTGGATATCACATCTCATGTTATAGGAAGGGTCTCAGGTTTGTTATTAGAAGCATTGAGATATCACATCTCATGTTATAGGACAGTCTCAGGTTTGTTATTAGAAGCATTGAGATATAACATCTCATGTTATAGGACAGTCTCAGGTTTGGTATTAGAAGCATTGAGATATAACATCTCATAGTATAGGACGGGTCTCAGGATTGGAATGGGAAGGAGTTGGATATCACATCTCATGCTATAGGAAGGGTCTCCGGATTGGAATGGGAAGGAGTTTGATATCACATCTCATGCCATGGGAAGGTCTCAGGTTTGCTACAAGCATTAAGATATCACAACTCATGCTATCGGAAGGGTCTCAGGATTGGATTGGGAAGGAGTTGGATATCGCATCTCATGCTATAGGAAGGGTCACAGGTTGGAATTGGAAGGAGTTGGATATCACATCTCATGTCATAGGAAGGGTATCAGGATTGGAATGGGAAGGACTTTGATATCACATCTCACGCTATAGGGAGGGTCTCAGGTTTGGTATTAGAAGCATTGAGATATCACATCTCATGCTATCGGAAGGGTCTCAGGATTGGATTGGGAAGGAGTTGGATATTACATCTCATGTTATAGAAAGGGTCTCAGGATTGGATGGGAAGAGTTGGATATCACATCTCATGCTATAGGAAGGGTCTCAGGTTTGGTAGAAGCATTGGGATATCACATCTCATGCTATAGGAAGGGTCTCAGGATTGGATTGGGAAGGAGTTGGATATCACATCTCATGTTATAGGAAGGGTCTCAAGATTGGAATGGGAAGGACTTGGATATCACATCTCATGTTATAGGAAGGGTCTCAGGTTTGTTATTAGAAGCATTGAGATATCACATCTCATGTTATAGGACAGTCTCAGGTTTGGTATTAGAAGCATTGAGATATAACATCTCATAGTATAGGACGGGTCTCAGGATTGGAATGGGAAGGAGTTGGATATCACATCTCATGCTATAGGAAGGGTCTCCGGATTGGAATGGGAAGGAGTTTGATATCACATCTCATGCCATGGGAAGGTCTCAGGTTTGCTACAAGCATTAAGATATCACAACTCATGCTATCGGAAGGGTCTCAGGATTGGATTGGGAAGGAGTTGGATATCGCATCTCATGCTATAGGAAGGGTCACAGGTTGGAATTGGAAGGAGTTGGATATCACATCTCATGTCATAGGAAGGGTATCAGGATTGGAATGGGAAGGACTTTGATATCACATCTCACGCTATAGGGAGGGTCTCAGGTTTGGTATTAGAAGCATTGAGATATCACATCTCATGCTATCGGAAGGGTCTCAGGATTGGATTGGGAAGGAGTTGGATATTACATCTCATGTTATAGAAAGGGTCTCAGGATTGGATGGGAAGAGTTGGATATCACATCTCATGCTATAGGAAGGGTCTCAGGTTTGGTAGAAGCATTGGGATATCACATCTCATGCTATAGGAAGGGTCTCAGGATTGGATTGGGAAGGAGTTGGATATCACATCTCATGTTATAGGAAGGGTCTCAAGATTGGAATGGGAAGGACTTGGATATCACATCTCATGTTATAGGAAGGGTCTCAGGTTTGTTATTAGAAGCATTGAGATATCACATCTCATGTTATAGGACAGTCTCAGGTTTGGTATTAGAAGCATTGAGATATAACATCTCATAGTATAGGACGGGTCTCAGGATTGGAATGGGAAGGAGTTGGATATCACATCTCATGCTATAGGAAGGGTCTCAGGTTTGGTAGAAGCATTGAGATATCACATCTCATGCTATCGGAAGGGTCTCAGGATTGGATTGGGAAGGAGTTGGATATCACATCTCATGTTATAGGAAGGATCTCAGGTTTTGTATTAATAGCATTGAGATATCACATCTCATGCTATAAGAAGGGTCTCAGGATTGGAATGGGAAGGAGTTGGCTATCACATCTCATGCTATAGGAAGGGTCTCAGGTTTGGTAGAAGCATTAGGATATCACATCTTATGCTATAGGAAGGGTCTCAGGATTGGAATGGGGAAGGAGTTGTATATCACATCTCATGCTATAGGAAGGGTCTCAGGATTGGAATGGGAAGGAGTTGGATATCACATCTCATGCTAAAGGAAGGGTATCAGGATGGGAATGGGAAGGACTTTGATATCACATCTCACGCTATAGGGAGGGTCTCAATTTCGGTATTACAAGCATTAAGATATCATATCTCATGCTATAGGAAGGGTGTTAGGAAAGATTTCGTAATTGTAGGGAATTTTCCTTCCATGTGGCAACCCCTAAACTTTTTGCTATTGTTTTTAACCTTGTCTTGACTTTGCCAGAGAAGTACAGCCTTCTGCCGCACTTCTCTGGGCTTTCGCTCCTTTTCTTATGGGGAAACTGACATGCCCTTAAGACAGTCAGTAGCGGGGAACGCTGTTTCCCGTAGTTTCTTTTATCATGTTGCGGCTTTAGTGCAACATGACACAAGAGGGCACTGTAAGCAAAGTTACAGCTCTCTTGGGTCTCTAGCCTTCTACAGACCCTAGATACTCTTTTAGGATGGTATTTGATCGGTGCAAGTCATTCAGGGACTCGAATGGTGGCAGCAATCGTTTTGTTTATTTTGAGCTCCTTTTGGCGTTCTGAGCACGTTTTTCGCACTGAACCCAAAATGGTGGCCTGGCTCCCAAAATGGCCAGTCCACGAGGCTCCTTTGTCCTGTCCACTGACCGTCTTGCTCCCTTCACCTTCCCCAGGCCGGGCGCCCCGGGGCCTTCCTTATTTGGGCATGTACTTTCCCGCGAAACGTGGTTGCTTTCGCGGGCTTCTACATGTCGTTTGTGTGCCTCCAGGGTGTGGGCTGGGATGTCTGGTCCCAATACACATCCTGGGTGCCAGAGAGTCTGGGGTGGTGTGAATGCCTGGGACCACCGTGGTCCGTGATTGGTCCACGTATGGTATGTGTGTTGATGTGCGGATCTCCCATTGGCTCCCCTCCGTTTTGGCGCGAAGGGAACCGTGGATAAGAGGGAGCTGGAAACACCACTATCAGGTCGATCTCCTGAGTTCTCACGAACGAAGGAATACAGGAGCCAAGTATCCTGCAACCCAGAGGCTGGACCGAGGAATCGCTGGTGACCCGCTGAAGGAATCCTCCTTTGCACTGCTGTCGTCCTGTGAAACCCTTTCCTCCTTGGATCGAACCAGAAGGCCTGTACTGGTGCTTCGACCTTTGGAATAGCAGGAACAGCTATTCCCGGCGACTTCATCATCTCCTGCCAAGTAAGCCTTCGGAAGTGTCTCTGGGCCATCCAGTTGACTGACCAGCTTACAAGGGAGTCCTGCTCTGTAACTGCCGCCAGGTTGTGTTGTATTTCGAGTCCTTGTCACTCTCCCACGCTTCGTACACTTGGCGTTCCCAAGTCTGAAGGGAGGAGTGTACATTTGGCTTGAATACACACGGCCGCTCCGTTGTCCTGCTGCGGCAACAAAACTGTGCTGGTTTCATCGATTGGGTCTTTTTGCTCTACACGACTACGAGGCGTTCCCTGCTCTTCTGAACCTGCCAGCTGCTGAAACTAACGTGGAGAAGCCTGGGTCTGCTTGCTTCGGGGACCGGTGAGTAGTTTAGCTAGGATCTGGTCGCCCTCCTGCAGTATCCCATTGCTTTTCCCTGCGGTGTAAAAACAGCACCCTTTTGGCCGTACTCGCGCTCTGCTTCTGCCCGCTGTGGAGGCTGCGCTTGAGTTGCGGAACCTGTTCTCCTTCTGCTGTGCACTAACCCGAACTGCCTGACTTCCTCCGAAGAGCTTCCCCTTTTGCCCGTTGGCACCGGCGTGGCAGGTACTTTGAGCACAAGGCTCCACTCTTCGCAGGGCTCGGACTTCCATCTAGTTAGGTGCCTCTGAAGGCGAACTGAGTCTAAAGCGTTATCGCACTGCCTGTTTTCCTTTCCTTTCAGGTGGACTACATATTTCGTGCTTTAAACGCTTGCGACTGTGTATTTGTATATATATTGTGTTGATATGGTATGTGTTGGTTTAATATTGTGATATTGTGATTTTCTCGCTACGGTCATTATTTTAAAGGCCTTAAAATAAATGTGTATCTATTTTTGATATAACAACTGTTTGGAGTAGTTTGTAAGCGCTCTTGCTTTGTGTGCTCATTGCGAGCTTTCAGTCACCCTCACCCCTCTTGAGACCTAGTCTTGACCGCCGCGATCGCTACCTTGATTGGTCTGGCTCGTCCAGAGGTTACCCTGTTCCAAGTAATTAGGTTGGCCTTCTGAACTTCTGCGCCACCAGGACAGAGTTCAGAAATCCGTCTTAACAAATTGGTGTACAGCGGTGGGATACGACTGAAGGTATCCAGTGTTGCGCTCGAACTAAGGCATTTCAGGTTATTCCAAACAGTACACGTAGTGAATTGTTGTAATATAACTTTAAAAAGGCCATAGTCCTATCAAACAGTATGGAAGCAAATACCTTGTTAACTTTAAATGCTTCCAAATCAGAAACGCTGAAAAAGATATGTGCGGAGAGAGGTGTTTCCTCTCAAGGCACAAAATTGGAAATGATCCAGAGAATCGTGGTGTGGCAAGAAGCGCAGCTTGACGCTATAACTTCCGAGGACAGTGCAGAAGGTGGTGGGGCTGCTCTCACTGGCAGAACCGACGGTTCTGCCGCTGCACTGATCCATCGCGACCACGAGGACAGGGAGGATGTAATGTCTAATGTTTCCTCTGCCAGTGTTGATGGGGAGGCTATGCTTGAATTCAAGAAGCAAGAGCTGCGGTTTAGGCAGCAGGAGCTTGAATTCAGCATAGCCAAACTAAAAATCGAACAGGCAGAAAAACAGAAAGACAGGGATCACCAGTTGGAACTGGCCAAGCTTCAGGTTGCAAATGGATCCAAGGGTCCTAGACATGGGTCTGGGGCTTCCTCTCATCCACGGTTTCCGAAAGATCTGCTCAGTGTGTATGAAGAAAGGAATGACATTATGGACTGGCTGAATGCGTTTGAGTATGCATGCGAGGTTCAAGAAGTTGACAATGCTGATAAGATTGCGTGGTTGCTCAGTAGACTGCCCCATTCTGGCTGCAGTGCCATTATGGAAATGTCGAAGGCTGAGCGGGCTGATTTCGCAATGTTAAAGCAAACTCTCATTTTAAAGTTTGGGAAGACTCCGGCCCAATATTTAAAGCGTTTTCGAGAGTATAAGAAAAAGGAAGGTGGTACTTGGGTATCTTATGTCGCTGAATCCTTGAAAAACTTAACTGGCTGGGTCGAAGGTTATAAGGTTTCTACCTTCGAAGGCATGATCAATCTGGTCATGCTGGAACACATTTTTGCTTCTTCTTCCCCGGAGCTTAAGCAGCATTTGGCCGATTCGAAGGAGATAGATCCTAAGAAGCTGGCCATTGCAGCAGACTTATGGGTGTCACATCGAGTGTCCCATAAGGACAAAACTCATCCTGGTAAGCAGGAGGAAGGGAAAAAGTCCAAAGATATGGAGGGTGGGGAATCTGCTAAATCTTCTTCCCATAAGGGCCACAAAAAGAAAAACAAGGGTAAGACACAAGAGAACTCACAGGGTAGTGGAGGTCCGCCTCCAAAACAGAACTCTGGTTACAATAAGCCTCCCTACGTAAACAGACCCACTGGGGCTTGTTTTTCTTGTGGAGCAACTGACCATGTGAAGGGGGATCCCCGGTGTAAGGTTAGACCTTTGGGGGTCCACTCCGCTAATCTGGCCTTCTCCTCCTACGAGGAAGAAGAGATTACAGGAGCATCCTTCTCCTCAGACTCATTTCCCAGCGGAATAGAGGCTGAGGTAGTTTTAGTGTCCCTGGGTTCCTGGGAGCCTAAAGTCGCAGAGGCTTATGCTAGGATTCCGGATAATACCAAGCACTACTTTAAAGACAGTGTGCTGATCAATGGAGTGGATACTCCAGCTCTTAGGGATAGTGGGTGCAGTCGAACTGTAGTGGATTCTACCTTGGTAGACTCAGAGGAAGTTGCCAGAGCTACTCTGATGCCCACTAAGTTGGCTGACGGCCCCCTCCGTATGTTTCCCGTGATCCCTGTAAATCTTACTTTAAATGGTACAGCAGTCAGGATTCCAGTGAGCATTCAGAGAAACGTCCCGGGAAAGGTCTTGTTAGGTAATGATCTCAGAGCTTTAGGGCTCGTAGGAGACACTGCCGAAAGACCCTACACACGGTCTCAAGCACGGGCAGCATTGGCCCAGTCCAATACGCCGCCCCAGCCGAAGGGGAAACCCAAGGCGAAAGGAGTCTACAAGTCAAGACGAGGGAAAGAGAATATTCCCCCGAGCTCGCCTACCACTGCGGTGGAGGAAGTTGGTCAATCGCCCGGGCCTGACGAGGAGGTGGCGATGCCTGAAGTATTCGACCCCAACGATCATCCTGAACTAAAAGACTTGTTAGTTGAAGGAGGTCCTGATAGGGACGAATTCAGTAAAGGCCAACGTGAGTGCCCATCTCTGGAAGGCCTAAGGAGACAGGCCTGCTCCCAGCTTGAGGGTGAGCCTCCTGGGAAGCATAGGATTTATTGGGAAGGTGGACTCCTGTATAGTGAGCCCACAGAGTCTACAGAAGGAGACCATAGGAGGTTGGTGGTTCCCCTTGCTGTTAGGCCCTTCCTCCTGCAGTTGGCGCATGAAGTTCCCCTTGCTGGTCACCTTGGTATGAAGAGGACCAAGCAAAGGTTATCCATGCACTTCTACTGGCCCAAGATGGGGGTGCAAGTAGAAAGTCACTGTAGGAGTTGTGCCTCCTGCCAGTTGTCTGGTAAGGTTGGCGCGACAATCCAAGCTCCGTTGGTACCGCTCCCAGTTGTGGGGGTACCATTTGAAAGGGTAGGGATCGACATCGTTGGTCCCCTTGACCCGCAAACATCCTCGGGCAATAGGTTTATCCTGGTGCTGGTCGACCATGCAACCAGGTATCCTGAGGCCATCCCATTGAAAACTGTAACTGCCAAGTCAGTTGCAAAAGCTTTACTCGGCATATTTACTAGGGTTGGCTTCCCTAAAGAAGTTGTGTCAGATCGTGGCAGCAACTTTATGTCGAAGTATATGCAGGCTATGTGGAAAGAATGTGGGGTCACCTACAAGTTCTCTTCTGCATACCACCCCCAGACCAATGGTCTGGTGGAACGTTTCAACAGAACGTTAAAGAGCATGATTGGGGCTCTGGAGGAGCCCCAGAGAAGAAAATGGGATCTTCTTTTACCATGCCTACTGTTTGCCTACCGAGAGGTACCACAGGAGGGTGTTGGCTTCAGCCCCTTCGAACTTCTGTTCGGTCATCCCGTACGGGGACCCTTAGCCATCGTCAAAGAGGGATGGGAGATGCCCACTCCCCCTGTTACTACCAATGTAGTTGACTATGTGCTAGGGCTCAGAAAACGGATGGTACTTCTGATGGGCTTGGCTAGTGATAAATTGAAGGCAGGGCAAGCGCTGGTGAAACATTGGTACGACCAGAAAGCTTCCCTCATCAACTTTACACCTGGTCAGCAAGTCCTGATCATGAATCCAATAAGGCCTCGAGCTTTACAGGACAAATGGTCAGGCCCTTATACAGTGGTGGAGCCCCTGGGTGAGGTGAACTATTTAGTGGACCTTGGAAGGCCTGGACAGGCTCCAAAAGTGTTCCACGTGAATAGGCTGAAGGCTTTCATCCCAAGAGTCGAAATCGCAGCACTGCTACTGGCTTCAGATGTTGAGGAAGAGGAGTCAGAACCTCTCCCCGACCTGTTCCAAAGCAGTCCTTCAGATAGCTCCGTTGAGGGTGTCCGAGTGGCCCCTCACCTGACTTCTGATCAGCAGGCTGAGGTGAAAAGTTTGCTTAGGCAGTTTTCCCCCCTGTTTTCACAGTCCCCTGGTTTGACACCTTGGTGCAAACATAACATTGACACAGGAGACAGTGTACCTACCAAAAGTAGGGGATACAGGATGTCGGATAAAGTACGGTCTTATATTAAGACCGAGGTCAACAAGATGTTAGACCTTGGGGTGATTGAACCCTCTAGTAGTCCTTGGTCCAGTCCTGTGGTTTTGGTTCCAAAGGCAGGCACTTCTGAATTGAGGTTCTGCGTGGATTACAGGGCTCTGAATGCTGTCACCAAGACAGATGCACACCCCTTGCCTCGAACAGATGAGCTGGTGGATACTTTGGGTGCCTCCAAGTACCTCAGCACGTTTGACCTCACTGCTGGCTATTGGCAAATAGCTTTAGCAGAACATGCCAAGGAGAAGACAGCATTTTCTACTCCAGACGGCCTTTACCAATTCCGGGTAATGCCGTTCGGGTTGAAAAATGCACCTGCCACTTTCCAGAGGCTTGTGAATCATGTGTTGAATGGGTTGGACGAATTCTGTCTTGCATATCTGGACGATATAGCAGTTTTCAGTGCCACCTGGGAAGACCATGTGAAACACCTCGGGATTGTGCTCCAGGCTCTTCGGAAAGCCCACTTGACCATAAAGGCTAGTAAATGCCAGATTGGACAAGGCTCAGTGGTTTACCTTGGACATGAAGTAGGTGGAGGGAGGATACAGCCTCTACCCAGTAAAGTACAAGCAGTACAAGACTGGCCTACCCCCACTACGCAAACCCAAGTGAGAGCCTTCTTAGGACTCACGGGGTATTATCGCAATTTTGTGGCAGACTATGGCACCATAGCTGCTCCTCTGACTGCCCTCACAGCTCCGAAGAAACCCAAGAAGGTAACTTGGACCGACGAGTGTGAGAAGGCCTTCAATGGCTTAAAAGACTCCTTGTGCCAGGCCCCTGTGCTCAGGGCCCCTGATTATCAAAGACCTTTTATCGTGCAGACAGATGCCTCTGACACTGGGATAGGAGCTGTACTATCACAAGTAGATGAGAAGGGTAAGGAACACCCTATCGGTTTTATTAGTCGCCAGCTTAAGGACAGAGAGCTCAGATGGTCCACGGTAGAGAAAGAATATTTCTCTGTTGTGTGGGCCCTAAGGAAGCTGAGGCCCTACCTCTATGGGACCCACTTCACTGTGCAGACTGACCATAAGCCGTTAAAGTGGCTAATGAACATGAAGGGGGAGAATCCAAAGTTGCTTAGGTGGTCCATAAGTCTACAAGGCTTCGACTTCACTATTGAGCATAGGCCAGGTGTCCAACATAGCAATGCTGATGGGTTGTCCAGAATGTTTAACCGACCTGAACAAGAGACTCATCCAGGGGTGGATTAGTTCCCCCTGTCCATAGTCTGGGAGGGGCGAGTGTTAGGAAAGATTTCGTAATTGTAGGGAATTTTCCTTCCATGTGGCTACCCCTAAACTTTTTGCTATTGTTTTTAACCTTGTCTTGACTTTGCCAGAGAAGTACAGCCTTCTGCCGCACTTCTCTGGGCTTTCACTCCTTTTCTTATGGGGAAACTGACATGCCCTTAAGACAGTCAGTACCGGGGAACGCTGTTTCCCGTAGTTTCTTTTATCATGTTGCGGCTTTAGTGCAACATGACACAAGAGGGCACTGTAAGCTAAGTTACAGCTCTCTTGGGTCTCTAGCCTTCTACAGACCCTAGATACTCTTTTAGGATGGTATTTGATCGGTGCAAGTCATTCAGGGACTCGAATGGTGGCAGCGATCGTTTTGTTTATTTTGAGCTCCTTTTGGCGTTCTGAGCACGTTTTTCGCACTGAACCCAAAATGGTGGCCTGGCTCCCAAAATGGCCAGTCCACGAGGCTCCTTTGTCCTGTCCACTGACCGTCTTGCTCCCTTCACCTTCCCCAGGTCGGGCGACCCGGGGCCTTCCTTATTTGGGCATGTACTTTCCCGCGAAACGTGGTTGCTTTCGCGGGCTTCTACATGTCGTTTGTGTGCCTCCAGGGTGTGGGCTGGGATGTCTGGTCCCAATACACATCCTGGGTGCCAGAGAGTCTGGGGTGGTGTGAATGCCTGGGACCACCGTGGTCCGTGATTGGTCCACGTATGGTATGTGTGTTGATGTGCGGATCTCCCATTGGCTCCCCTCCGTTTTGGCGCGAAGGGAACCGTGGATAAGAGGGAGCTGGAAACACCACTACCAGGTCGATCTCCTGAGTTCTCACGAACGAAGGAATACAGGAGCCAAGTATCCTGCAACCCAGAGGCTGGACCGAGGAATCGCTGGTGACCCGCTGAAGGAATCCTCCTTTGCACTGCTGTCGTCCTGTGAAACCCTTTCCTCCTTGGATCGAACCAGAAGGCCTGTACTGGTGCTTCGACCTTTGGAATAGCAGGAACAGCTATTCCCGGCGACTTCATCATCTCCTGCCAAGTAAGCCTTCGGAAGTGTCTCTGGGCCATCCAGTTGACTGACCAGCTTACAAGGGAGTCCTGCTCTGTAACTGCCGCCAGGTTGTATTGTATTTCGAGTCCTTGTCACTCTCCCACGCTTCGTACACTTGGCGTTCCCAAGTCTGAAGGGAGGAGTGTACATTTGGCTTGAATACACACGGCCGCTCCGTTGTCCTGCTGCGGCAACAAAACTGTGCTGGTTTCGTCGATTGGGACGTCTTTTTGCTCTACACGACTACGAGGCGTTCCCTGCTCTTCTGAACCTGCCAGCTGCTGAAACTAACGTGGAGAAGCCTGGGTCTGCTTGCTTCGGGGACCGGTGAGTAGTTTAGCTAGGATCTGGTCGCCCTTCTGCAGTATCCCATTGCTTTTCCCTGCGGTGTAAAAACAGCACCCTTTTGGCCGTACTCGCGCTCTGCTTCTGCCCGCTGTGGAGGCTGCGCTTGAGTTGCGGAACCTGTTCTCCTTCTGCTGTGCACTAACCCGAACTGCCTGACTTCCTCCGAAGAGCTTCCCCTTTTGCCCGTTGGCACCGGCGTGGCAGGTACTTTGAGCACAAGGCTCCACTCTTCGCAGGGCTCGGACTTCCATCTAGTTAGGTGCCTCTGAAGGCGAACTGAGTCTAAAGCGTTATCGCACTGCCTGTTTTCCTTTCCTTTCAGGTGGACTACATATTTCGTGCTTTAAACGCTTGCGACTTTGTATTTGTATATATATTGTGTTGATATGGTATGTGTTGGTTTAATATTGTGATATTGTGATTTTCTCGCTACGGTCATTATTTTAAAGGCCTTAAAATAAATGTGTATCTATTTTTGATATAACAACTGTTTGGAGTAGTTTGTAAGCGCTCTTGCTTTGTGTGCTCATTGCGGGCTTTCAGTCACCCTCACCCCTCTTGAGACCTAGTCTTGACCGCCGCGATCGCTACCTTGATTGGTCTGGCTTGTCCAGAGGTTACCCTGTTCCAAGTAATTAGGTTGGCCTTCTGAACTTCTGCGCCACCAGGACAGAGTTCAGAAATCCGTCTTAACAAAGGGTCTCAGGATTGGAATGGGAAGGAGTTGGATATCATATCTCATGATATAGGAAGGGTCTCAGGTTTGGAATGGGAAGGAGTTGGATATCACATCTCATGCTAATGGGAGGGTCTCAGGTTTGATATTAGAAGCATTGAGATATCACATCTCATGCTATCGGAAGGGTCTCATCAGTGGATTGGGAAGGAGTTGGATATCACATCTCATGTTATAGGAAGGATCTCAGGTTTGGTATTAATAGCATTGAGATATCACATCTCATGCTATAGGAAGGGTCTCAGGATTGGAATTGGAAGGAGTTGGATATCACATATCATGCTAAAGGAAGGGTCTCAGGTTTGGTAGAAGCATTAGGATATCACATCTCATGCTATAGGAAGGGTCTCAGGATTGGAATGGGAAGGAGTTAGATATCACATCTCATGCTAAAGGAAGGGTCTCAGGTTTGGAAGGGGAAGGATTTGGATATCACATCTCAATTTATAAGACGGGTCTGTGGTTTGGTATTAGAAGCATTGAGATATCATATCTCATGCTATCGGAATTGTCTCAGGATTGAATTGGGAAGGAGTTGGATATCACATCTCATGTTATAGGAAGGGTCTCAGGATTGGAATGGGAAGGATTTGGATATCACATCTCATGTTATAGGAAGGGTCTCAGGTTGGAATTGGAAGGAGTTGGATATCACATCTCATGTTATAGGAAGGGTATCAGGATTGGGATGGGAAGGACTTTGATATCACATCTCACGCTATAGGGAGGGTCTCAGGTTTGGTATTAGAAGCATTGAGATATCACATCTCATGCTATCGGAAGGGTCTCAGGATTGGATTGGGAAGGAGTTGGATATCACATCTCATGTTATAGGAAGGGTCTCAGGATTGGATGGGAAGAGTTGGATATCACATCTCATGTTATAGGAAGGGTATCAGGATTGGAATGGGAAGGACTTTGATATCACATCTCACGCTATAGGGAGGGTCTCAGGTTTGGTATTAGAAGCATTGAGATATCACATCTCATGCTATCGGAAGGGTCTCAGGATTGGATTGGGAAGGAGTTGGATATCACATCTCATGTTATAGGAAGGGTCTCAGGATTGGAATGGGAAGGACATGGACATCACATCTCATGTTATAGGAAGGGTCTCAGGTTTGTTATTAGAAGAATTGAGATATCACATCTCATGTTATAGGATAGTCTCAGGTTTGGTATTAGAAGCATTGAGATATAACATCTCATGGTATAGGACGGGTCTCAGGATTGGATGGGAAGAGTTGGATATCACATCTCATGCTATAGGAAGGGTCTCAGGTTTGGTAGAAGCATTGGGATATCACATCTCATGCTATAGGAAGGGTCTCAGGATTGGAATGGGAAGGAGTTGGATATCACATCTCATGCTAAAGGAAGGGTCTCAGGTTTGGAAGGGGAAGGATTTGGATATCACATCTCAAGTTATAGGACGGGTCTGTGGTTTGGTATTAGAAGCATTGAGATATCATATCTCATGCTATCAGAAGGGTCTAAGGATTGGATTGGGAAGGAGTTGGATATCACATCTCATGTTATAGGAAGGGTCTCAAGATTGGAATGGGAAGGACTTGGATATCACATCTCATGTTATAGGAAGGGTCTCAGGTTTGTTATTAGAAGCATTGAGATATCACATCTCATGTTATTGGACAGTCTCAGGTTTGGTATTAGAAGCATTGAGATATAACATCTCATAGTATAGGACGGGTCTCAGGATTGGAATGGGAAGGAGTTGGATATCACATCTCATGCTATAGGGAGGGTCTCAGGTTTGATATTAGAAGCATTGAGACATTACATCTCATGCTATCGGAAGGGTCTCAGGATTGGATTGGGAAGGAGTTGGATGTCACATCTCAAGTTATAGGACGGGTCTGTGGTTTGGTATTAGAAGCATTGAGATATCATATCTCATGCTATCGGAAGGGTCTCAGGATTGGATTGGGAAGGAGTTGGATATCATATCTCATGCTATAGGAAGGGTCACAGGTTGGAATTGGAAGGAGTTGGATAGCACATCTCATGCTATCGGAAGGGTCTCAGGATTGGAATGGGAAGGAGTTGGATATCACATCTCATGCTATAGGGAGGGTCTCAGGTTTGATATTAGAAGCATTGAGATATCATATCTCATGCTATCGGAAGGGTCTCAGGATTGGATTGGGAAGGAGTTGGATATGACATCTCATGTTATAGGAAGGGTCTCAGGATTGGATTTGAAGAGTTTGATATCACATCTCATGCTATAGGAAGGGTCTCAGGTTTGGTAGAACCATTGGGATATCACATCTCATGCTATAGGAAGGGTCTCAGGATTGGAATGGGAAGGAGTTGGATATCACATCTCATGATAAAGGAAGGGTCTCAGGTTTGGAAGGGGAAGGATTTGGATATCACAACTCAAGATATAGGACAGTTCTGTGGTTTTGGTATTAGAAGCATTGAGATATCATATCTCATGCTATCGGAAGGGTCTCAGGATTGGATTGGGAAGGAGTTGGATATCACATCTCATGTTATAGGAAGGATCTCAGGTTTGGTATTAATAGCATTGAGATATCACATCTCATGCTATAAGAAGGCTCTCAGGATTGGAATGGGAAGGAGTTGGCTATCACATCTCATGTTATAGAAAGGGTCTCAGGATTGGATGGGAAGAGTTGGATATCACATCTCATGTTATCGGAAGGGTCTCAGGATTGGATTGGGAAGGAGTTGGATATCACATCTCATGTTATAGGAAGGGTCTCAGGATTGGATGGGAAGAGTTGGATATCACATCTCATGTTATCGGAAGGGTATCAGGATTGGAATGGGAAGGACTTTGATATCACAACTCACGCTATAGGGAGGGTCTCAGGTTTGGTATTAGAAGCATTGAGATATCACATCTCATGCTATCGGAAGGGTCTCAGGATTGGATTGGGAAGGAGTTGGATATCACATCTCATGTTATAGGAAGGGTCTGAGGATTGGAATGGGAAGGACTTGGACATCACATCTCATGTTATAGGAAGGGTCTCAGGTTTGTTATTAGAACCATTGAGATATCACATCTCATGTTATAGGACAGTCGCAGGTTTGTATTAGAAGCATTGAGATATAACATCTCATCGTATAGGACGGGTCTCATGATTGGATGGGAAGAGTTGGATATCACATCTCATGCTATAGGAAGGGTCTCAGGTTTGGTAGAACATTGGGATATCACATCTCATGCTATAGGAAGGGTCTCAGGATTGGAATGGGAAGGAGTTGGATATCACATCTCATGCTAAAGGAAGGGTCTCAGGTTTGGAAGGGGAATGATTTGGATGTCACATCTCAAGTTATAGGACGGGTCTGTGGTTTGGTATTAGAAGCATTGAGATATCATATCTCATGCTATCGGAAGGGTCTCAAGGTTGGAATTAGAAGGACTTGGATATCACATCTCATGTAATAGGAAGGGTCTCAGGTTTGGTATTAGAAGCATTGAGATATCACATCTCATGCTATCGGAAGGGTCTCAGGATTGGATTGGGAAGGAGTTGGATATCACATCTCATGTTATAGGAAGGGTCTCAGGATTGGATGGGAAGAGTTGGATATCACATCTCATGTTATAGGAAGGGTATCAGGATTGGAATGGGAAGGACTTTGATATCACATCTCACGCTATAGGGAGGGTCTCAGGTTTGGTATTAGAAGCATTGAGATATCACATCTCATGCTATCGGAAGGGTCTCAGGATTGGATTGGGAAGGAGTTGGATATCACATCTCATGTTATAGGAAGGGTCTCAGGATTGGAATGGGAAGGACATGGACATCACATCTCATGTTATAGGAAGGGTCTCAGGTTTGTTATTAGAAGAATTGAGATATCACATCTCATGTTATAGGATAGTCTCAGGTTTGGTATTAGAAGCATTGAGATATAACATCTCATGGTATAGGACGGGTCTCAGGATTGGATGGGAAGAGTTGGATATCACATCTCATGCTATAGGAAGGGTCTCAGGTTTGGTAGAAGCATTGGGATATCACATCTCATGCTATAGGAAGGGTCTCAGGATTGGATAGGGAAGGAGTTGGATATCACATCTCATGCTAAAGGAAGGGTCTCAGGTTTGGAAGGGGAAGGATTTGGATATCACATCTCAAGTTACAGGACGGGTCTGTGGTTTGGTATTAGAAGCATATAGATATCATATCTCATGCTATCAGAAGGGTCTAAGGATTGGATTGGGAAGGAGTTGGATATCACATCTCATGTTATAGGAAGGGTCTCAAGATTGGAATGGGAAGGACTTGGATATCACATCTCATGTTATAGGAAGGGTCTCAGGTTTGTTATTAGAAGCATTGAGATATCACATCTCATGTTATTGGACAGTCTCAGGTTTGGTATTAGAAGCATTGAGATATAACATCTCATAGTATAGGACGGGTCTCAGGATTGGAATGGGAAGGAGTTAGATATCACATCTCATGCTATAGGGAGGGTCTCAGGTTTGATATTAGAAGCATTGAGATATCACATCTCATGCTATCGGAAGGGTCTCAGGATTGGATTGGGAAGGAGTTGGATATCACATCTCAAGTTATAGGACGGGTCTGTGGTTTGGTATTAGAAGCATTGAGATATCATATCTCATGCTATCGGAAGGGTCTCAGGATTGGATTGGGAAGGAGTTGGATATCATATCTCATGCTATAGGAAGGGTCACAGGTTGGAATTGGAAGGAGTTGGATAGCACATCTCATGCTATCGGAAGGGTCTCAGGATTGGAATGGGAAGGAGTTGGATATCACATCTCATGCTATAGGGAGGGTCTCAGGTTTGATATTAGAAGCATTGAGATATCATATCTCATGCTATCGGAAGGGTCTCAGGATTGGATTGGGAAGGAGTTGGATATGACATCTCATGTTATAGGAAGGGTCTCAGGATTGGATGGGAAGAGTTTGATATCACATCTCATGCTATAGGAAGGGTCGCAGGTTTGGTAGAACCATTGGGATATCACATCTCATGCTATAGGAAGGGTCTCAGGATTGGAATGGGAAGGAGTTGGATATCACATCTCATGATAAAGGAAGGGTCTCAGGTTTGGAAGGGGAAGGATTTGGATATCACAACTCAAGATATAGGACAGTTCTGTGGTTTTGGTATTAGAAGCATTGAGATATCATATCTCATGCTATCGGAAGGGTCTCAGGATTGGATTGGGAAGGAGTTGGATATCACATCTCATGTTATAGGAAGGATCTCAGGTTTGGTATTAATAGCATTGAGATATCACATCTCATGCTATAAGAAGGGTCTCAGGATTGGAATGGGAAGGAGTTGGCTATCACATCTCATGTTATAGAAAGGGTCTCAGGATTGGATGGGAAGAGTTGGATATCACATCTCATGTTATCGGAAGGGTCTCAGGATTGGATTGGGAAGGAGTTGGATATCACATCTCATGTTATAGGAAGGGTCTCAGGATTGGATGGGAAGAGTTGGATATCACATCTCATGTTATCGGAAGGGTATCAGGATTGGAATGGGAAGGACTTTGATATCACAACTCACGCTATAGGGAGGGTCTCAGGTTTGGTATTAGAAGCATTGAGATATCACATCTCATGCTATCGGAAGGGTCTCAGGATTGGATTGGGAAGGAGTTGGATATCACATCTCATGTTATAGGAAGGGTCTGAGGATTGGAATGGGAAGGACTTGGACATCACATCTCATGTTATAGGAAGGGTCTCAGGTTTGTTATTAGAACCATTGAGATATCACATCTCATGTTATAGGACAGTCGCAGGTTTGTATTAGAAGCATTGAGATATAACATCTCATCGTATAGGACGGGTCTCAGGATTGGATGGGAAGAGTTGGATATCACATCTCATGCTATAGGAAGGGTCTCAGGTTTGGTAGAACATTGGGATATCACATCTCATGCTATAGGAAGGGTCTCAGGATTGGAATGGGAAGGAGTTGGATATCACATCTCATGGTAAAGGAAGGGTCTCAGGTTTGGAAGGGGAATGATTTGGATGTCACATCTCAAGTTATAGGACGGGTCTGTGGTTTGGTATTAGAAGCATTGAGATATCATATCTCATGCTATCGGAAGGGTCTCAAGGTTGGAATTAGAAGGACTTGGATATCACATCTCATGTTATAGGAAGGGTCTCAGGTTTGTTATTAGAAGCATTGAGATATCACATCTCATGTTATAGGACAGTCTCAGGTTTGGTATTAGAAGCATTGAGATATAACATCTCATAGTATAGGACGGGTCTCAGGATTGGAATGGGAAGGAGTTGGATATCACATCTCATGCTATAGGAAGGGTCTCAGGATTGGAATGGGAAGGAGTTTGATATCACATCTCATGCCATGGGAAGGTCTCAGGTTTGCTAGTAGCATTAAGATATCACATCTCATGCTATCGGAAGGGTCTCAGGATTGGATTGGGAAGGAGTTGGATATCACATCTCATGTTATAGGAAGGGTCTCAGGATTGGAATGGGAAGGAGTTGGATATCACATCTCATGATAAAGGAAGGGTCTCAGGTTTGGAAGGGGAAGGATTTGGATATCACAACTCAAGATATAGGACATTTCTGTGGTTTTGGTATTAGAAGCATTGAGATATCATATCTCATGCTATCGGAAGGGTCTCAGGATTAGATTGGGAAGGAGTTGGATATCACATCTCATGTTATAGGAAGGGTCTCAAGGTTGGAATTAGAAGGACTTGGATATCACATCTCATGTTATAGGAAGGGTCTCAGGTTTGTTATTAGAAGCATTGAGATATCACATCTCATGTTATAGGACAGTCTCAGGTTTGGTATTAGAAGCATTGAGATATAACATCTCATAGTATAGGACGGGTCTCAGGATTGGAATGGGAAGGAGTTGGATATCACATCTCATGCTATAGGAAGGGTCTCAGGATTGGAATGGGAAGGAGTTTGATATCACATCTCATGCAATGGGAAGGTCTCAGGTTTGCTAGAAGCATTAAGATATCACATCTCATGCTATCGGAGGGTCTCAGGATTGGATTGGAAAGGAGTTGGATATCGCATCTCATGCTATAGGAAGGGTCACAGGTTGGAATTGGAAGGAGTTGGATATCACATCTCATGTTATAGGAAGGGTATCAGGATTGGAATGGGAAGGAGTTGGATATCACATCTCATGTTATAGGAAGGGTCTCAGGATTGGATGGGAAGAGTTGGATATCACATCTCATGTTATCGGAAGGGTCTCAGGATTGGATTGGGAAGGAGTTGGATATCACATCTCATGTTATAGGAAGGGTCTCAGGATTGGATGGGAAGAGTTGGATATCACATCTCATGTTATCGGAAGGGTATCAGGATTGGAATGGGAAGGACTTTGATATCACAACTCACGCTATAGGGAGGGTCTCAGGTTTGGTATTAGAACCATTGAGATATCACATCTCATGTTATAGGACAGTCGCAGGTTTGGTATTAGAAGCATTGAGATATAACATCTCATCGTATAGGACGGGTCTCAGGATTGGATGGGAAGAGTTGGATATCACATCTCATGCTATAGGAAGGGTCTCAGGTTTGGTAGAGCATTGGGATATCACATCCCATGCTATAGGAAGGGTCTCAGGATTGGAACGGGAAGGAGTTGGATATCACATCTCATGCTAAAGGAAGGGTGTCAGGTTTGGAAGGGGAAGGATTTGGATATCACATCTCAAGTTATAGGACGGGTTTGTGGTTTGGTATTAGAAGCATTGAGATATCATATCTCATGCTATCAGAAGGGTCTCAGGATTGGATTGGGAAGGAGTTGGATATCACATCTCATGTTATAGGAAGGGTCTCAGGTTTGTTATTAGAAGCATTGAGATATCACATCTCATGTTATAGGACAGTCTCAGGTTTGTTATTAGAAGCATTGAGATATCACATCTCATGTTATAGGACAGTCTCAGGTTTGGTATTAGAAGCATTGAGATATAACATCTCATAGTATAGGACGGGTCTCAGGATTGGAATGGGAAGGAGTTGGATATCACATCTCATGCTATAGGAAGGGTCTCCGGATTGGAATGGGAAGGAGTTTGATATCACATCTCATGCCATGGGAAGGTCTCAGGTTTGCTACAAGCATTAAGATATCACAACTCATGCTATCGGAAGGGTCTCAGGATTGGATTGGGAAGGAGTTGGATATCGCATCTCATGCTATAGGAAGGGTCACAGGTTGGAATTGGAAGGAGTTGGATATCACATCTCATGTCATAGGAAGGGTATCAGGATTGGAATGGGAAGGACTTTGATATCACATCTCACGCTATAGGGAGGGTCTCAGGTTTGATATTAGAAGCATTGAGATATCACATCTCATGCTATCAGAAGGGTGTCAGGATTGGATTGGGAAGGAGTTGGATATAACATCTCATGTTATAGGAAGGGTCTCAGGATTGGATGGGAAGAGTTGGATATCACATTTCATGTTATAGGAAGGGTATCAGGATTGGAATGGGAAGGACTTGGATATCACATCTCACGCTATAGGGAGGGTCTCAGGTTTGGTATTAGAAGCATTGAGATATCACATCTCATGCTATCGGAAGGGTCTCAGGATTGGATTGGGAAGGAGTTGGATATTAGATCTCATGTTATAGAAAGGGTCTCAGGATTGGATGGGAAGAGTTGGATATCACATCTCATGCTATAGGAAGGGTCTCAGGTTTGGTAGAAGCATTGGGATATCACATCTCATGCTATAGGAAGGGTCTCAGGATTGGATTGGGAAGGAGTTGGATATCACATCTCATGTTATAGGAAGGGTCTCAAGATTGGAATGGGAAGGACTTGGATATCACATCTCATGTTATAGGAAGGGTCTCAGGTTTGTTATTAGAAGCATTGAGATATCACATCTCATGTTATAGGACAGTCTCAGGTTTGGTATTAGAAGCATTGAGATATAACATCTCATAGTATAGGACGGGTCTCAGGATTGGAATGGGAAGGAGTTGGATATCACATCTCATGCTATAGGAAGGGTCTCAGGTTTGGTAGAAGCATTGAGATATCACATCTCATGCTATCGGAAGGGTCTCAGGATTGGATTGGGAAGGAGTTGGATATCACATCTCATGTTATAGGAAGGATCTCAGGTTTGGTATTAATAGCATTGAGATATCACATCTCATGCTATAAGAAGGGTCTCAGGATTGGAATGGGAAGGAGTTGGCTATCACATCTCATGCTATAGGAAGGGTCTCAGGTTTGGTAGAAGCATTAGGATATCACATCTCATGCTATATGAAGGGTCTCAGGATTGGAATGGGAAGGAGTTGGATATCACATCTCATGCTATAGGAAGGGTCTCAGGATTGGAATGGGAAGGAGTTGGATATCACATCTCATGCTAAAGGAAGGGTATCAGGATGGGAATGGGAAGGACTTTGATATCACATCTCACGCTATAGGGAGGGTCTCAATTTCGGTATTACAAGCATTAAGATATCATATCTCATGCTATAGGAAGGGTCTCAGGATTGGAATGGGAAGGAGTTGGATATCATATCTCATGATATAGGAAGGGTCTCAGGTTTGGAATGGGAAGGAGTTGGATATCACATCTCATGCTAATGGGAGGGTCTCAGGTTTGATATTAGAAGCATTGAGATATCACATCTCATGCTATCGGAAGGGTCTCATCAGTGGATTGGGAAGGAGTTTGATATCACATCTCATGTTATAGGAAGGATCTCAGGTTTGGTATTAATAGCATTGAGATATCACATCTCATGCTATAGGAAGGGTCTCAGGATTGGAATGGGAAGGAGTTGGATATCACATATCATGCTAAAGGAAGGGTCTCAGGTTTGGTAGAAGTATTAGGATATCACATCTCATGCTATAGGAAGGGTCTCAGGATTGGAATGGGAAGGAGTTAGATATCACATCTCATGCTAAAGGAAGGGTCTCAGGTTTGGAAGGGGAAGGATTTGGATATCACATCTCAATTTATAAGACGGGTCTGTGGTTTGGTATTAGAAGCATTGAGATATCATATCTCATGCTATCGGAATTGTCTCAGGATTGGATTGGGAAGGAGTTGGATATCACATCTCATGTTATAGGAAGGGTCTCAGGATTGGAATGGGAAGGATTTGGATATCACATCTCATGTTATAGGAAGGGTCTCAGGTTGGAATTGGAAGGAGTTGGATATCACATCTCATGTTATAGGAAGGGTATCAGGATTGGGATGGGAAGGACTTTGATATCACATCATACGCTATGGGGAGGGTCTCAGGTTTGGTATTAGAAGCATTGAGATATCACATCTCATGCTATCGGAAGGGTCTCAGGATTGGATTGGGAAGGAGTTGGATATTACATCTCATGTTATAGAAAGGGTCTCAGGATTGGATGGGAAGAGTTGGATATCACATCTCATGCTATAGGAAGGGTCTCAGGTTTGGTAGAAGCATTGGGATATCACATCTCATGCTATAGGAAGGGTCTCAGGATTGGATTGGGAAGGAGTTGGATATCACATCCCATGTTATAGGAAGGGTCTCAAGATTGGAATGGGAAGGACTTGGATATCACATCTCATGTTATAGGAAGGGTCTCAGGTTTGTTATTAGAAGCATTGAGATATCACATCTCATGTTATAGGACAGTCTCAGGTTGGGTATTAGAAGCATTGAGATATAACATCTCATAGTATAGGACGGGTCTCAGGATTGGAATGGGAAGGAGTTGGATATCACATCTCATGCTATAGGAAGGGTCTCAGGTTTGGTAGAAGCATTGAGATATCACATCTCATGCTATCGGAAGGGTCTCAGGATTGGATTGGGAAGGAGTTGGATATCACATCTCATGTTATAGGAAGGATCTCAGGTTTGGTATTAATAGCATTGAGATATCACATCTCATGCTATAAGAAGGGTCTCAGGATTGGAATGGGAAGGAGTTGGCTATCACATCTCATGCTATAGGAAGGGTATCAGGTTTGGTAGAAGCATTAGGATATCACATCTCATGCTATAGGAAGGGTCTCAGGATTGGAATGGGAAGGAGTTGGATATCACATCTCATGCTATAGGAAGGGTCTCAGGATTGGAATGGGAAGGAGTTGGATATCACATCTCATGCTAAAGGAAGGTTATCAGGATGGGAATGGGAAGGACTTTGATATCACATCTCACGCTATAGGGAGGGTCTCAATTTCGGTATTACAAGCATTAAGATATCATATCTCATGCTATAGGAAGGGTCTCAGGATTGGAATGGGAAGGAGTTGGATATCATATCTCATGATATAGGAAGGGTCTCAGGTTTGGAATGGGAAGGAGTTGGATATCACATCTCATGTTATAGGAAGGATCTCAGGTTTGGTATTAATAGCATTGAGATATCACATCTCATGCTATAGGAAGGGTCTCAGGATTGGAATGGGAAGGAGTTGGATATCACATATCATGCTAAAGGAAGGGTCTCAGGTTTGGTAGAAGCATTAGGATATCACATCTCATGCTATAGGAAGGGTCTCAGGATTGGAATGGGAAGGAGTTAGATATCACATCTCATGCTAAAGGAAGGGTCTCAGGTTTGGAAGGGGAAGGATTTGGATATCGCATCTCAATTTATAAGACGGGTCTGTGGTTTGGTATTAGAAGCATTGAGATATCATATCTCATGCTATCGGAATTGTCTCAGGATTGGATTGGGAAGGAGTTGGATATCACATCTCATGTTATAGGAAGGGTCTCAGGATTGGAATGGGAAGGATTTGGATATCACATCTCATGTTATAGGAAGGGTCTCAGGTTGGAATTGGAAGGACATGGACATCACATCTCATGTTATAGGAAGGGTCTCAGGTTTGTTATTAGAAGCATTGAGATATCACATCTCATGTTATAGGATAGTCTCAGGTTTGGTATTAGAAGCATTGAGATATAACATCTCATGGTATAGGACGGGTCTCAGGATTGGATGGGAAGAGTTGGATATCACATCTCATGCTATAGGAAGGGTCTCAGGTTTGGTAGAAGCATTGGGATATCACATCTCATGCTATAGGAAGGGTCTCAGGATTGGAATGGGAAGGAGTTGGATATCACATCTCATGTTATAGGAAGGGTCTGAGGATTGGAATGGGAAGGACTTGGACATCACATCTCATGTTATAGGAAGGGTCTCAGGTTTGTTATTAGAACCATTGAGATATCACATCTCATGTTATAGGACAGTCGCAGGTTTGTATTAGAAGCATTGAGATATAACATCTCATCGTATAGGACGGGTCTCATGATTGGATGGGAAGAGTTGGATATCACATCTCATGCTATAGGAAGGGTCTCAGGTTTGGTAGAACATTGGGATATCACATCTCATGCTATAGGAAGGGTCTCAGGATTGGAATGGGAAGGAATTGGATATCACATCTCATGCTAAAGGAAGGGTCTCAGGTTTGGAAGGGGAATGATTTGGATGTCACATCTCAAGTTATAGGACGGGTCTGTGGTTTGGTATTAGAAGCATTGAGATATCATATCTCATGCTATCGGAAGGGTCTCAAGGTTGGAATTAGAAGGACTTGGATATCACATCTCATGTTATAGGAAGGGTCTCAGGTTTGGTATTAGAAGCATTGAGATATCACATCTCATGCTATCGGAAGGGTCTCAGGATTGGATTGGGAAGGAGTTGGATATCACATCTCATGTTATAGGAAGGGTCTCAGGATTGGATGGGAAGAGTTGGATATCACATCTCATGTTATAGGAAGGGTATCAGGATTGGAATGGGAAGGACTTTGATATCACATCTCACGCTATAGGGAGGGTCTCAGGTTTGGTATTAGAAGCATTGAGATATCACATCTCATGCTATCGGAAGGGTCTCAGGATTGGATTGGGAAGGAGTTGGATATCACATCTCATGTTATAGGAAGGGTCTCAGGATTGGAATGGGAAGGACATGGACATCACATCTCATGTTATAGGAAGGGTCTCAGGTTTGTTATTAGAAGAATTGAGATATCACATCTCATGTTATAGGATAGTCTCAGGTTTGGTATTAGAAGCATTGAGATATAACATCTCATGGTATAGGACGGGTCTCAGGATTGGATGGGAAGAGTTGGATATCACATCTCATGCTATAGGAAGGGTCTCAGGTTTGGTAGAAGCATTGGGATATCACATCTCATGCTATAGGAAGGGTCTCAGGATTGGAATGGGAAGGAGTTGGATATCACATCTCATGCTAAAGGAAGGGTCTCAGGTTTGGAAGGGGAAGGATTTGGATATCACATCTCAAGTTACAGGACGGGTCTGTGGTTTGGTATTAGAAGCATTGAGATATCATATCTCATGCTATCAGAAGGGTCTAAGGATTGGATTGGGAAGGAGTTGGATATCACATCTCATGTTATAGGAAGGGTCTCAAGATTGGAATGGGAAGGACTTGGATATCACATCTCATGTTATAGGAAGGGTCTCAGGTTTGTTATTAGAAGCATTGAGATATCACATCTCATGTTACTGGACAGTCTCAGGTTTGGTATTAGAAGCATTGAGATATAACATCTCATAGTATAGGACGGGTCTCAGGATTGGAATGGGAAGGAGTTGGATATCACATCTCATGCTATAGGGAGGGTCTCAGATTTGATATTAGAAGCATTGAGATACCACATCTCATGCTATCGGAAGGGTCTCAGGATTGGATTGGGAAGGAGTTGGATATCACATCTCAAGTTATAGGACGGGTCTGTGGTTTGGTATTAGAAGCATTGAGATATCATATCTCATGCTATCGGAAGGGTCTCAGGATTGGATTGGGAAGGAGTTGGATATCATATCTCATGCTATAGGAAGGGTCACAGGTTGGAATTGGAAGGAGTTGGATAGCACATCTCATGCTATCGGAAGGGTCTCAGGATTGGAATGGGAAGGAGTTGGATATCACATCTCATGCTATAGGGAGGGTCTCAGGTTTGATATTAGAAGCATTGAGATATCATATCTCATGCTATCGGAAGGGTCTCAGGATTGGATTGGGAAGGAGTTGGATATGACATCTCATGTTATAGGAAGGGTCTCAGGATTGGATGGGAAGAGTTTGATATCACATCTCATGCTATAGGAAGGGTCTCAGGTTTGGTAGAACCATTGGGATATCACATCTCATGCTATAGGAAGGGTCTCAGGATTGGAATGGGAAGGAGTTGGATATCACATCTCATGATAAAGGAAGGGTCTCAGGTTTGGAAGGGGAAGGATTTGGATATCACAACTCAAGATATAGGACAGTTCTGTGGTTTTGGTATTAGAAGCATTGAGATATCATATCTCATGCTATCGGAAGGGTCTCAGGATTGGATTGGGAAGGAGTTGGATATCACATCTCATGTTATAGGAAGGATCTCAGGTTTGGTATTAATAGCATTGAGATATCACATCTCATGCTATAAGAAGGGTCTCAGGATTGGAATGGGAAGGAGTTGGCTATCACATCTCATGTTATAGAAAGGGTCTCAGGATTGGATGGGAAGAGTTGGATATCACATCTCATGTTATCGGAAGGGTCTCAGGATTGGATTGGGAAGGAGTTGGATATCACATCTCATGTTATAGGAAGGGTCTCAGGATTGGATGGGAAGAGTTGGATATCACATCTCATGTCATCGGAAGGGTATCAGGATTGGAATGGGAAGGACTTTGATATCACAACTCACGCTATAGGGAGGGTCTCAGGTTTGGTATTAGAAGCATTGAGATATCACATCTCATGCTATCGGAAGGGTCTCAGGATTGGATTGGGAAGGAGTTGGATATCACATCTCATGTTATAGGAAGGGTCTGAGGATTGGAATGGGAAGGACTTGGACATCACATCTCATGTTATAGGAAGGGTCTCAGGTTTGTTATTAGAACCATTGAGATATCACATCTCATGTTATAGGACAGTCGCAGGTTTGTATTAGAAGCATTGAGATATAACATCTCATCGTATAGGACGGGTCTCAGGATTGGATGGGAAGAGTTGGATATCACATCTCATGCTATAGGAAGGGTCTCAGGTTTGGTAGAACATTGGGATATCACATCTCATGCTATAGGAAGGGTCTCAGGATTGGAATGGGAAGGAGTTGGATATCACATCTCATGCTAAAGGAAGGGTCTCAGGTTTGGAAGGGGAATGATTTGGATGTCACATCTCAAGTTATAGGACGGGTCTGTGGTTTGGTATTAGAAGCTTTGAGATATCATATCTCATGCTATCGGAAGGGTCTCAAGGTTGGAATTAGAAGGACTTGGATATCACATCTCATGTTATAGGAAGGGTCTCAGGTTTGTTATTAGAAGCATTGAGATATCACATCTCATGTTATAGGACAGTCTCAGGTTTGGTATTAGAAGCATTGAGATATAACATCTCATAGTATAGGACGGGTCTCAGGATTGGAATGGGAAGGAGTTGGATATCACATCTCATGCTATAGGAAGGGTCTCAGGATTGGAATGGGAAGGAGTTTGATATCACATCTCATGCCATGGGAAGGTCTCAGGTTTGCTAGAAGCATTAAGATATCACATCTCATGCTATCGGAAGGGTCTCAGGATTGGATTGGGAAGGAGTTGGATATCACATCTCATGTTATAGGAAGGGTCTCAGGATTGGAATGGGAAGGAGTTGGATATCACATCTCATGATAAAGGAAGGGTCTCAGGTTTGGAAGGGGAAGGATTTGGATATCACAACTCAAGATATAGGACATTTCTGTGGTTTTGGTATTAGAAGCATTGAGATATCATATCTCATGCTATCGGAAGGGTCTCAGGATTAGATTGGGAAGGAGTTGGATATCACATCTCATGTTATAGGAAGGGTCTCAAGGTTGGAATTAGAAGGACTTGGATATCACATCTCATGTTATAGGAAGGGTCTCAGGTTTGTTATTAGAAGCATTGAGATATCACATCTCATGTTATAGGACAGTCTCAGGTTTGGTATTAGAAGCATTGAGATATAACATCTCATAGTATAGGACGGGTCTCAGGATTGGAATGGGAAGGAGTTGGATATCACATCTCATGCTATAGGAAGGGTCTCAGGATTGGAATGGGAAGGAGTTTGATATCACATCTCATGCCATGGGAAGGTCTCAGGTTTGCTAGAAGCATTAAGATATCACATCTCATGCTATCGGAGGGTCTCAGGATTGGATTGGAAAGGAGTTGGATATCGCATCTCATGCTATAGGAAGGGTCACAGGTTGGAATTGGAAGGAGTTGGATATCACATCTCATGTTATAGGAAGGGTATCAGGATTGGAATGGGAAGGAGTTGGATATCACATCTCATGTTATAGGAAGGGTCTCAGGATTGGATGGGAAGAGTTGGATATCACATCTCATGTTATCGGAAGGGTCTCAGGATTGGATTGGGAAGGAGTTGGATATCACATCTCATGTTATAGGAAGGGTCTCAGGATTGGATGGGAAGAGTTGGATATCACATCTCATGTTATCGGAAGGGTATCAGGATTGGAATGGGAAGGACTTTGATATCACAACTCATGCTATAGGGAGGGTCTCAGGTTTGGTATTAGAACCATTGAGATATCACATCTCATGTTATAGGACAGTCGCAGGTTTGGTATTAGAAGCATTGAGATATAACATCTCATCGTATAGGACGGGTCTCAGGATTGGATGGGAAGAGTTGGATATCACATCTCATGCTATAGGAAGGGTCTCAGGTTTGGTAGAGCATTGGGATATCACATCCCATGCTATAGGAAGGGTCTCAGGATTGGAACGGGAAGGAGTTGGATATCACATCTCATGTTATAGGACGGGTTTGTGGTTTGGTATTAGAAGCATTGAGATATCATATCTCATGCTATCAGAAGGGTCTCAGGATTGGATTGGGAAGGAGTTGGATATCACATCTCATGTTATAGGAAGGGTCTCAGGTTTGTTATTAGAAGCATTGAGATATCACATCTCATGTTATAGGACAGTCTCAGGTTTGTTATTAGAAGCATTGAGATATCACATCTCATGTTATAGGACAGTCTCAGGTTTGGTATTAGAAGCATTGAGATATAACATCTCATAGTATAGGACGGGTCTCAGGATTGGAATGGTAAGGAGTTGGATATCACATCTCATGCTATAGGAAGGGTCTCCGGATTGGAATGGGAAGGAGTTTGATATCACATCTCATGCCATGGGAAGGTCTCAGGTTTGCTACAAGCATTAAGATATCACAACTCATGCTATCGGAAGGGTCTCAGGATTGGATTGGGAAGGAGTTGGATATCGCATCTCATGCTATAGGAAGGGTCACAGGTTGGAATTGGAAGGAGTTGGATATCACATCTCATGTCATAGGAAGGGTATCAGGATTGGAATGGGAAGGACTTTGATATCACATCTCACGCTATAGGGAGGGTCTCAGGTTTGATATTAGAAGCATTGAGATATCACATCTCATGCTATCAGAAGGGTGTCAGGATTGGATTGGGAAGGAGTTGGATATAACATCTCATGTTATAGGAAGGGTCTCAGGATTGGATGGGAAGAGTTGGATATCACATTTCATGTTATAGGAAGGGTATCAGGATTGGAATGGGAAGGACTTGGATATCACATCTCACGCTATAGGGAGGGTCTCAGGTTTGGTATTAGAAGCATTGAGATATCACATCTCATGCTATCGGAAGGGTCTCAGGATTGGATTGGGAAGGAGTTGGATATTACATCTCATGTTATAGAAAGGGTCTCAGGATTGGATGGGAAGAGTTGGATATCACATCTCATGCTATAGGAAGGGTCTCAGGTTTGGTAGAAGCATTGGGATATCACATCTCATGCTATAGGAAGGGTCTCAGGATTGGATTGGGAAGGAGTTGGATATCACATCTCATGTTATAGGAAGGGTCTCAAGATTGGAATGGGAAGGACTTGGATATCACATCTCATGTTATAGGAAGGGTCTCAGGTTTGTTATTAGAAGCATTGAGATATCACATCTCATGTTATAGGACAGTCTCAAGTTTGGTATTAGAAGCATTGAGATATCATATCTCATAGTATAGGACGGGTCTCAGGATTGGAATGGGAAGGAGTTGGATATCACATCTCATGCTATAGGAAGGGTCTCAGGTTTGGTAGAAGCATTGAGATATCACATCTCATGCTATCGGAAGGGTCTCAGGATTGGATTGGGAAGGAGTTGGATATCACATCTCATGTTATAGGAAGGATCTCAGGTTTGGTATTAATAGCATTGAGATATCACATCTCATGCTATAAGAAGGGTCTCAGGATTGGAATGGGAAGGAGTTGGCTATCACATCTCATGCTATAGGAAGGGTCTCAGGTTTGGTAGAAGCATTAGGATATCACATCTCATGCTATAGGAAGGGTCTCAGGATTGGAATGGGAAGGAGTTGGATATCACATCTCATGCTATAGGAAGGGTCTCAGGATTGGAATGGGAAGGAGTTGGATATCACATCTCATGCTAAAGGAAGGGTATCAGGATGGGAATGGGAAGGACTTTGATATCACATCTCACGCTATAGGGAGGGTCTCAATTTCGGTATTACAAGCATTAAGATATCATATCTCATGCTATAGGAAGGGTCTCAGGATTGGAATGGGAAGGAGTTGGATATCATATCTCATGATATAGGAAGGGTCTCAGGTTTGGAATGGGAAGGAGTTGGATATCACATCTCATGCTAATGGGAGGGTCTCAGGTTTGATATTAGAAGCATTGAGATATCACATCTCATGCTATCGGAAGGGTCTCATCAGTGGATTGGGAAGGAGTTTGATATCACATCTCATGTTATAGGAAGGATCTCAGGTTTGGTATTAATAGCATTGAGATATCACATCTCATGCTATAGGAAGGGTCTCAGGATTGGAATGGGAAGGAGTTGGATATCACATATCATGCTAAAGGAAGGGTCTCAGGTTTGGTAGAAGCATTAGTATATCACATCTCATGCTATAGGAAGGGTCTCAGGATTGGAATGGGAAGGAGTTAGATATCACATCTCATGCTAAAGGAAGGGTCTCAGGTTTGGAAGGGGAAGGATTTGGATATCACATCTCAATTTATAAGACGGGTCTGTGGTTTGGTATTAGAAGCATTGAGATATCATATCTCATGCTATCGGAATTGTCTCAGGATTGGATTGGGAAGGAGTTGGATATCACATCTCATGTTATAGGAAGGGTCTCAGGATTGGAATTGGAAGGATTTGGATATCACATCTCATGTTATAGGAAGGGTCTCAGGTTGGAATTGGAAGGAGTTGGATATCACATCTCATGTTATAGGAAGGGTATCAGGATTGGGATGGGAAGGACTTTGATATCACATCTCACGCTATGGGGAGGGTCTCAGGTTTGGTATTAGAAGCATTGAGATATCACATCTCATGCTATCGGAAGGGTCTCAGGATTGTATTGGGAAGGAGTTGGATATCACATCTCATGCTAATGGGAGGGTCTCAGGTTTGATATTAGAAGCATTGAGATATCACATCTCATGCTATCGGAAGGGTCTCATCAGTGGATTGGGAAGGAGTTTGATATCACATCTCATGTTATAGGAAGGATCTCAGGTTTGGTATTAATAGCATTGAGATATCACATCTCATGCTATAGGAAGGGTCTCAGGATTGGAATGGGAAGGAGTTGGATATCACATATCATGCTAAAGGAAGGGTCTCAGGTTTGGTAGAAGCATTAGTATATCACATCTCATGCTATAGGAAGGGTCTCAGGATTGGAATGGGAAGGAGTTAGATATCACATCTCATGCTAAAGGAAGGGTCTCAGGTTTGGAAGGGGAAGGATTTGGATATCACATCTCAATTTATAAGACGGGTCTGTGGTTTGGTATTAGAAGCATTGAGATATCATATCTCATGCTATCGGAATTGTCTCAGGATTGGATTGGGAAGGAGTTGGATATCACATCTCATGTTATAGGAAGGGTCTCAGGATTGGAATTGGAAGGATTTGGATATCACATCTCATGTTATAGGAAGGGTCTCAGGTTGGAATTGGAAGGAGTTGGATATCACATCTCATGTTATAGGAAGGGTATCAGGATTGGGATGGGAAGGACTTTGATATCACATCTCACGCTATGGGGAGGGTCTCAGGTTTGGTATTAGAAGCATTGAGATATCACATCTCATGCTATCGGAAGGGTCTCAGGATTGTATTGGGAAGGAGTTGGATATTACATCTCATTTTATAGAAAGGGTCTCAGGATTGGATGGGAAGAGTTGGATATCACATCTCATGCTATAGGAAGGGTCTCAGGTTTGGTAGAAGCATTGGGATATCACATCTCATGCTATAGGAAGGGTCTCAGGATTGGATTGGGAAGGAGTTGGATATCACATCTCATGTTATAGGAAGGGTCTCAAGATTGGAATGGGAAGGACTTGGATATCACATCTCATGTTATAGGAAGGGTCTCAGGTTTGTTATTAGAAGCATTGAGATATCACATCTCATGTTATAGGACAGTCTCAGGTTTGGTATTAGAAGCATTGAGATATAACATCTCATAGTATAGGACGGGTCTCAGGATTGGAATGGGAAGGAGTTGGATATCACATCTCATGCTATAGGAAGGGTCTCAGGTTTGGTAGAAGCATTGAGATATCACATCTCATGCTATCGGAAGGGTCTCAGGATTGGATTGGGAAGGAGTTGGATATCACATCTCATGTTATAGGAAGGATCTCAGGTTTGGTATTAATAGCATTGAGATATCACATCTCATGCTATAAGAAGGGTCTCAGGATTGGAATGGGAAGGAGTTGGCTATCACATCTCATGCTATAGGAAGGGTCTCAGGTTTGGTAGAAGCATTAGGATATCACATTCCATGCTATAGGAAGGGTCTCAGGATTGGAATGGGAAGGAGTTGGATATCAAATCTCATGCTATAGGAAGGGTCTCAGGATTGGAATGGGAAGGAGTTGGATATCACATCTCATGCTAAAGGAAGGGTATCAGGATGGGAATGGGAAGGACTTTGATATCACATCTCACGCTATAGGGAGGGTCTCAATTTCGGTATTACAAGCATTAAGATATCATATCTCATGCTATAGGAAGGGTCTCAGGATTGGAATGGGAAGGAGTTGGATATCATATCTCATGATATAGGAAGGGTCTCAGGTTTGGAATGGGAAGGAGTTGGATATCACATCTCATGTTATAGGAAGGATCTCAGGTTTGGTATTAATAGCATTGAGATATCACATCTCATGCTATAGGAAGGGTCTCAGGATTGGAATGGGAAGGAGTTGGATATCACATATCATGCTAAAGGAAGGGTCTCAGGTTTGGTAGAAGCATTAGGATATCACATCTCATTCTATAGGAAGGGTCTCAGGATTGGAATGGGAAGGAGTTAGATATCACATCTCATGCTATAGGAAGGGTCTCAGGTTTGTTATTAGAAGCATTGAGATATCACATCTCATGTTATAGGATAGTCTCAGGTTTGGTATTAGAAGCATTGAGATATAACATCTCATGGTATAGGACGGGTCTCAGGATTGGATGGGAAGAGTTGGATATCACATCTCATGCTATAGGAAGGGTCTCAGGTTTGGTAGAAGCATTGGGATATCACATCTCATGCTATAGGAAGGGTCTCAGGATTGGAATGGGAAGGAGTTGGATATCACATCTCATGCTAAAGGAAGGGTCTCAGGTTTGGAAGGGGAAGGATTTGGATATCACATCTCAAGTTATAGGACGGGTCTGTGGTTTGGTATTAGAAGCATTGAGATATCATATCTCATGCTATCAGAAGGGTCTAAGGATTGGATTGGGAAGGAGTTGGATATCACATCTCATGTTATAGGAAGGGTATCAGGATTGGGATGGGAAGGACTTTGATATCACATCTCACGCTATAGGGAGGGTCTCAGGTTTGGTATTAGAAGCATTGAGATATCACATCTCATGCTATCGGAAGGGTCTCAGGATTGGATTGGGAAGGAGTTGGATATCACATCTCATGTTATAGGAAGGGTCTCAGGATTGGATGGGAAGAGTTGGATATCACATCTCATGTTATAGGAAGGGTATCAGGATTGGAATGGGAAGGACATGGACATCACATCTCATGTTATAGGAAGGGTCTCAGGTTTGTTATTAGAAGCATTGAGATATCACATCTCATGTTATAGGATAGTCTCAGGTTTGGTATTAGAAGCATTGAGATATAACATCTCATGGTATAGGACGGGTCTCAGGATTGGATGGGAAGAGTTGGATATCACATCTCATGCTATAGGAAGGGTCTCAGGTTTGGTAGAAGCATTGGGATATCACATCTCATGCTATAGGAAGGGTCTCAGGATTGGAATGGGAAGGAGTTGGATATCACATCTCATGCTAAAGGAAGGGTCTCAGGTTTGGAAGGGGAAGGATTTGGATATCACATCTCAAGTTATAGGACGGGTCTGTGGTTTGGTATTAGAAGCATTGAGATATCATATCTCATGCTATCAGAAGGGTCTAAGGATTGGATTGGGAAGGAGTTGGATATCACATCTCATGTTATAGGAAGGGTCTCAAGATTGGAATGGGAAGGACTTGGATATCACATCTCATGTTATAGGAAGGGTCTCAGGTTTGTTATTAGAAGCATTGAGATATCACATCTCATGTTATTGGACAGTCTCAGGTTTGGTATTAGAAGCATTGAGATATAACATCTCATAGTATAGGACGGGTCTCAGGATTGGAATGGGATGGAGTTGGATATCACATCTCATGCTATAGGGAGGGTCTCAGGTTTGATATTAGAAGCATTGAGATATCACATCTCATGCTATCGGAAGGGTCTCAGGATTGGATTGGGAAGGAGTTGGATATCACATCTCAAGTTATAGGACGGGTCTGTGGTTTGGTATTAGAAGCATTGAGATATCATATCTCATGCTATCGGAAGGGTCTCAGGATTGGATTGGGAAGGAGTTGGATATCATATCTCATGCTATAGGAAGGGTCACAGGTTGGAATTGGAAGGAGTTGGATAGCACATCTCATGCTATAGGGAGGGTCTCAGGTTTGATATTAGAAGCATTGAGATATCATATCTCATGCTATCGGAAGGGTCTCAGGATTGGATTGGGAAGGAGTTGGATATGACATCTCATGTTATAGGAAGGGTCTCAGGATTGGATGGGAAGAGTTTGATATCACATCTCATGCTATAGGAAGGGTCTCAGGTTTGGTAGAACCATTGGGATATCACATCTCATGCTATAGGAAGGGTCTCAGGATTGGAATGGGAAGGAGTTGGATATCACATCTCATGATAAAGGAAGGGTCTCAGGTTTGGAAGGGGAAGGATTTGGATATCACAACTCAAGATATAGGACAGTTCTGTGGTTTTGGTATTAGAAGCATTGAGATATCATATCTCATGCTATCGGAAGGGTCTCAGGATTGGATTGGGAAGGAGTTGGATATCACATCTCATGTTATAGGAAGGATCTCAGGTTTGGTATTAATAGCATTGAGATATCACATCTCATGCTATAAGAAGGGTCTCAGGATTGGAATGGGAAGGAGTTGGCTATCACATCTCATGTTATAGAAAGGGTCTCAGGATTGGATGGGAAGAGTTGGATATCACATCTCATGTTATCGGAAGGGTCTCAGGATTGGATTGGGAAGGATTTGGATATCACATCTCATGTTATAGGAAGGGTCTCAGGATTGGATGGGAAGAGTTGGATATCACATCTCATGTTATCGGAAGGGTATCAGGATTGGAATGGGAAGGACTTTGATATCACAACTCACGCTATAGGGAGGGTCTCAGGTTTGGTATTAGAAGCATTGAGATATCACATCTCATGCTATCGGAAGGGTCTCAGGATTGGATTGGGAAGGAGTTGGATATCACATCTCATGTTATAGGAAGGGTCTGAGGATTGGAATGGGAAGGACTTGGACATCACATCTCATGTTATAGGAAGGGTCTCAGGTTTGTTATTAGAACCATTGAGATATCACATCTCATGTTATAGGACAGTCGCAGGTTTGTATTAGAAGCATTGAGATATAACATCTCATCGTATAGGACGGGTCTCAGGATTGGATGGGAAGAGTTGGATATCACATCTCATGCTATAGGAAGGGTCTCAGGTTTGGTAGAACATTGGGATATCACATCTCATGCTATAGGAAGGGTCTCAGGATTGGAATGGGAAGGAGTTGGATATCACATCTCATGCTAAAGGAAGGGTCTCAGGTTTGGAAGGGGAATGATTTGGATGTCACATCTCAAGTTATAGGACGGGTCTGTGGTTTGGTATTAGAAGCATTGAGATATCATATCTCATGCTATCGGAAGGGTCTCAAGGTTGGAATTAGAAGGACTTGGATATCACATCTCATGTTATAGGAAGGGTCTCAGGTTTGTTATTAGAAGCAGTGAGATATCACATCTCATGTTATAGGACAGTCTCAGGTTTGGTATTAGAAGCATTGAGATATAACATCTCATAGTATAGGACGGGTCTCAGGATTGGAATGGGAAGGAGTTGGATATCACATCTCATGCTATAGGAAGGGTCTCAGGATTGGAATGGGAAGGAGTTTGATATCACATCTCATGCCATGGGAAGGTCTCAGGTTTGCTAGAAGCATTAAGATATCACATCTCATGCTATCGGAAGGGTCTCAGGATTGGATTGGAAAGGAGTTGGATATCGCATCTCATGCTATAGGAAGGGTCACAGGTTGGAATTGGAAGGAGTTGGATATCACATCTCATGTTATAGGAAGGGTATCAGGATTGGAATGGGAAGGAGTTGGATATCACATCTCATGTTATAGAAAGGGTCTCAGGATTGGATGGGAAGAGTTGGATATCACATCTCATGTTATCGGAAGGGTCTCAGGATTGGATTGGGAAGGAGTTGGATATAACATCTCATGTTATAGGAAGGGTCTCAGGATTGGATGGGAAGAGTTGGATTTCACATCTCATGTTATCGGAAGGGTATCAGGATTGGAATGGGAAGGACTTTGATATCACAACTCACGCTATAGGGAGGGTCTCAGGTTTGGTATTAGAAGCATTGAGATATCACATCTCATGCTATCGGAAGGGTCTCAGGATTGGATTGGGAAGGAGTTGGATATCACATCTCATGTTATAGGAAGGGTCTGAGGATTGGAATGGGAAGGACTTGGACATCACATCTCATGTTATAGGAAGGGTCTCAGGTTTGTTATTAGAACCATTGAGATATCACATCTCATGTTATAGGACAGTCGCAGGTTTGGTATTAGAAGCATTGAGATATAACATCTCATCGTATAGGACGGGTCTCAGGATTGGATGGGAAGAGTTGGATATCACATCTCATGCTATAGGAAGGGTCTCAGGTTTGGTAGAACATTGGGATATCACATCTCCTGCTATAGGAAGGGTCTCAGGATTGGAATGGGAAGGAGTTGGATATCACATCTCATGCTAAAGGAAGGGTCTCAGGTTTGGAAGGGGAAGGATTTGGATGTCACATCTCAAGTTATAGGACGGGTCTGTGGTTTGGTATTAGAAGCATTGAGATATCATATCTCATGCTATCAGAAGGGTCTCAGGATTGGATTGGGAAGGAGTTGGATATCACATCTCATGTTATAGGAAGGGTCTCAAGATTGGAATGGGAAGGACTTGGATATCACATCTCATGTTATAGGAAGGGTCTCAGGTTTGTTATTAGAAGCATTGAGATATCACATCTCATGTTATAGGACAGTCTCAGGTTTGGTATTAGAAGCATTGAGATATAACATCTCATAGTATAGGACGGGTCTCAGGATTGGAATGGGAAGGAGTTGGATATCACATCTCATGCTATAGGAAGGGTCTCCGGATTGGAATGGGAAGGAGTTTGATATCACATCTCATGCCATGGGAAGGTCTCAGGTTTGCTAGAAGCATTAAGATATCACAACTCATGCTATCGGAAGGGTCTCAGGATTGGATTGGGAAGGAGTTGGATACAACATCTCACGCTATAGGGAGGGTCTCAGGTTTGGTATTAGAAGCATTGAGATATCACATCTCATGTTATAGGACAGTCTCAGGTTTGGTATTAGAAGCATTGAGATATAACATCTCATAGTATAGGACGGGTCTCAGGATTGGAATGGGAAGGAGTTGGATATCACATCTCATGCTATAGGAAGGGTCTCAGGATTGGAATGGGAAGGAGTTTGATATCACATCTCATGCCATGGGAAGGTCTCAGGTTTGCTAGAAACATTAAGATATCACATCTCATGCTATCGGAAGGGTCTCAGGATTGGATTGGAAAGGAGTTGGATATCGCATCTCATGCTATAGGAAGGGTCACAGGTTGGAATTGGAAGGAGTTGGATATCACATCTCATGTTATAGGAAGGGTATCAGGATTGGAATCGGAAGGAGTTGGATATCACATCTCATGTTATAGAAAGGGTCTCAGGATTGGATGGGAAGAGTTCGATATCACATCTCATGTTATCGGAAGGGTCTCAGGATTGGATTGGGAAGGAGTTGGATATCACATCTCATGTTATAGGAAGGGTCTCAGGATTGGATGGGAAGAGTTGGATATCACATCTCATGTTATCGGAAGGGTATCAGGATTGGAATGGGAAGGACTTTGATATCACAACTCACGCTATAGGGAGGGTCTCAGGTTTCGTATTAGAAGCATTGAGATATCACATCTCATGCTATCGGAAGGGTCTCAGGATTGGATTGGGAAGGAGTTGGATATCACATCTCATGTTATAGGAAGGGTCTGAGGATTGGAATGGGAAGGACTTGGACATCACATCTCATGTTATAGGAAGGGTCTCAGGTTTGTTATTAGAACCATTGAGATATCACATCTCATGTTATAGGACAGTCGCAGGTTTGGTATTAAAAGCATTGAGATATAACATCTCATCGTATAGGACGGGTCTCAGGATTGGATGGGAAGAGTTGGATATCACATCTCATGCTATAGGAAGGGTCTCAGGTTTGGTAGAGCATTGGGATATCACATCTCATGCTATAGGAAGGGTCTCAGGATTGGAATGGGAAGGAGTTGGATATCATATCTCATGCTAAAGGAAGGGTCTCAGGTTTGGAAGGGGAAGGATTTGGATGTCACATCTCAAGTTATAGGACGGGTCTGTGGTTTGGTATTAGAAGCATTGAGATATCATATCTCATGCTATCAGAAGGGTCTCAGGATTGGATTGGGAAGGAGTTGGATATCACATCTCATGTTATAGGAAGGGTCTCAAGATTGGAATGGGAAGGACTTGGATATCACATCTCATGTTATAGGAAGGGTCTCAGGTTTGTTATTAGAAGCATTGAGATATCACATCTCATGTTATAGGAAAGTCTCAGGTTTGGTATTAGAAGCATTGAGATATAACATCTCATAGTATAGGACGGGTCTCAGGATTGGAATGGGAAGGAGTTGGATATTACATCTCATGCTATAGGAAGGGTATCCGGATTGGAATGGGAAGGAGTTTGATATCACATCTCATGCCATGGGAAGGTCTCAGGTTTGCTAGAAGCATTAAGATATCACAACTCATGCTATCGGAAGGGTCTCAGGATTGGATTGGGAAGGAGTTGGATATCACATCTCACGCTATAGGGAGGGTCTCAGGTTTGGTATTAGAAGCATTGAGATATCACATCTCATGCTATCAGAAGGGTGTCAGGATTGGATTGGGAAGGAGTTGGATATAACATCTCATGTTATAGGAAGGGTCTCAGGATTGGATGGGAAGAGTTGGATATCACATCTCATGTTATAGGAAGGGTATCAGGATTGGAATGGGAAGGACTTGGATATCACATCTCACGCTATAGGGAGCGTCTCAGGTTTGGTATTAGAAGCATTGAGATATCACATCTCATGCTATCGGAAGGGTCTCAGGATTGGATTGGGAAGGAGTTGGATATTACATCTCATGTTATAGAAAGGGTCTCAGGATTGGATGGGAAGAGTTGGATATCACATCTCATGCTATAGGAAGGGTCTCAGGTTTGGTAGAAGCATTGGGTTATCACATCTCATGCTATAGGAAGGGTCTCAGGATTGGATTGGGAAGGAGTTGGATATCACATCTCATGTTATAGGAAGGGTCTCAAGATTGGAATGGGAAGGACTTGGATATCACATCTCATGTTGTAGGAAGGGTCTCAGGTTTGTTATTAGAAGCATTGAGATATCACATCTCATGTTATAGGACAGTCTCAGGTTTGGTATTAGAAGCATTGAGATATAACATCTCATAGTATAGGACGGGTCTCAGGATTGGAATGGGAAGGAGTTGGATATCACATCTCATGCTATAGGAAGGGTCTCAGGTTTGGTAGAAGCATTGAGATATCACATCTCATGTTATCGGAAGGGTCTCAGGATTGGATTGGGAAGGAGTTGGATATCACATCTCATGTTATAGGAAGGATCTCAGGTTTGGTATTAATAGCATTGAGATATCACATCTCATGCTATAAGAAGGGTCTCAGGATTGGAATGGGAAGGAGTTGGCTATCACATCTCATGCTATAGGAAGGGTCTCAGGTTTGGTAGAAGCATTAGGATATCACATCTCATGCTATAGGAAGGGTCTCAGGATTGGAATGGGAAGGAGTTGGATATCACATCTCATGCTAAAGGAAGGGTCTCAGGTTTGGAAGGGGAAGGATTTAGATATCACATCTCAATTTATATGACGGGTCTGTGGTTTGGTATTAGAAGCATTGAGATATCATATCTCATGCTATCGGAAGGGTCTCAGGATTGGATTGGGAAAGAGTTGGATATCACATCTCATGTTACAGGAAGGGTCTCAGGATTGGAATGGGAAGGAGTTGGATATCATATCTCATGCTTTAGGAAGGATCACAGGTTGGAATTGGAAGGAGTTGGATATCACATCTCATGCTATCGGAAGGGTCTCAGGATTGGATTGGGAAGGAGTTGGATATCACACCTCATGCTATAGGGAGGGTCTCAGGATTGGAATGGGAAGGAGTTGGATATCATATCTCATGCTATAGGAAGGATCACAGGTTGGAATTGGAAGGAGTTGGATATCACATCTCATGCTATCGGAAGGGTCTCAGGATTGGATTGGGAAGGAGTTGGATATCACATCTCATGTTATAGGAAGGGTCTCAGGATTGGATGGGAAGTGTTGGATATCACATCTCATGCTATAGGAAAGGTCTCAGGTTTGGTAGAAGCAGTGGGATATCACATCTCATGCTATAGGAAGGGTCTCAGGGTTGGAATGGGAAGGAGTTGGATATCACATCTCATGATAAAGGAAGGGTCTCAGGTTTGGAAGGCGAAGGATTTGGATATCACATCTCAAGTTATAGGACGGGTCTGTGGTTTGGTATTAGAAGCATTGAGATATCATATCTCATGCTATCGGAAGGGTCTCAGGATTGGATTGGGAAGGATTTGGATATCACATCTCATGTTATAGGAAGGGTCTCAAGATTGGAATGGGAAGGACTTGGATATCACATCTCATGTTATAGGAAGGGTCTCAGGTTTGTTATTAGAAGCATTGAGATATCACATCTCATGTTATAGGACAGTCTCAGGTTTGGTATTAGAAGCATTGAGATATAACATCTCATAGTATAGGATGGGTCTCAGGATTGGAATGGGAAGGAGTTGGATATCACATCTCATGCTATAGGAAGGTCTCAGGTTTGCTAGAAGCATTAAGATATCACATCTCATGCTATCGGAAGGGTCTCAGGATTGGATTGGGAAGGAGTTGGATATCACATCTCATGTTATAGGAGGGTCTCAGGATTGGATGGGAAGAGTTGGATATCACATCTCATGTTATAGGAAGGGTATCAGGATGGGAATGGGTAGGACTTTGATATCACATCTCACGCTATAGGGAGGGTCTCAGGTTCGGTATTAGAAGCATTGAGATATCACATCTCATGCTATCAGAAGGGTCTCAGGATAGGAATGGGAAGGAGTTGGATATCACATCTCATGCTATAGGAAGGGTCTCAAGTTTTGTATTACAAGCATTGAGATATTATATCTCATGCTATAGGAAGGGTCTCAGGATTGGAATGGGAAGGAGTTGGATATCATATCTCATGATATAGGAAGGGTCTCAGGTTTGGAATGGGAAGGAGTTGGATATCACATCTCATGCTAATGGGAGGGTCTCAGGTTTGATATTAGAAGCATTGAGATATCACATCTCATGCTATCGGAAGGGTCTCATCATTGGATTGGGAAGGAGTTGGATATCACATATCATGCTAAAGGAAGGGTCTCAGGTTTGGTAGAAGCATTAGGATATCACATCTCATGCTATAGGAAGGGTCTCAGGATTGGAATGGGAAGGAGTTAGATATCACATCTCATGCTAAAGGAAGGGTCTCAGGTTTGGAAGGGGAAGGATTTGGATATCACATCTCAATTTATAAGACGGGTCTGTGGTTTGGTATTAGAAGCATTGAGATATCATATCTCATGCTATCGGAATTGTCTCAGGATTGGATTGGGAAGGAGTTGGATATCACATCTAATGTTATAGGAAGGGTCTCAGGATTGGAATGGGAAGGATTTGGATATCACATCTCATGTTATAGGAAGGGTCTCGGGTTGGAATTGGAAGGAGTTGGATATCACATCTCATGTTATAGGAAGGGTATCAGGATTGGAATGGGAAGGAGTTGGATATCACATATCATGCTAAAGGAAGGGTCTCAGGTTTGGTAGAAGCATTAGGATATCACATCTCATGCTATAGGAAGGGTCTCAGGATTGGAATGGGAAGGAGTTAGATATCACATCTCATGCTAAAGGAAGGGTCTCAGGTTTGGAAGGGGAAGGATTTGGATATCACATCTCAATTTATAAGACGGGTCTGTGGTTTGGTATTAGAAGCATTGAGATATCATATCTCATGCTATCGGAATTGTCTCAGGATTGGATTGGGAAGGAGTTGGATATCACATCTAATGTTATAGGAAGGGTCTCAGGATTGGAATGGGAAGGATTTGGATATCACATCTCATGTTATAGGAAGGGTCTCGGGTTGGAATTGGAAGGAGTTGGATATCACATCTCATGTTATAGGAAGGGTATCAGGATTGGAATGGTAAGGACTTTGATATCACATCTCACGCTATAGGGAGGGTCTCAGGTTTGGTATTAATAGCATTGAGATATCACATCTCATGCTATAGGAAGGGTCTCAGGATTGGAATGGGAAGGAGTTGGATATCACATATCATGCTAAAGGAAGGGTCTCAGGTTTGGTAGAAGCATTAGGATATCACATCTCATGCTATAGGAAGGGTCTCAGGATTGGAATGGGAAGGAGTTAGATATCACATCTCATGCTAAAGGAAGGGTCTCAGGTTTGGAAGGGGAAGGATTTGGATATCACATCTCAATTTATAAGACGGGTCTGTGGTTTGGTATTAGAAGCATTGAGATATCATATCTCATGCTATCGGAATTGTCTCAGGATTGGATTGGGAAGGAGTTGGATATCACATCTAATGTTATAGGAAGGGTCTCAGGATTGGAATGGGAAGGATTTGGATATCACATCTCATGTTATAGGAAGGGTCTCGGGTTGGAATTGGAAGGAGTTGGATATCACATCTCATGTTATAGGAAGGGTATCAGGATTGGAATGGGAAGGACTTTGATATCACATCTCACGCTATAGGGAGGGTCTCAGGTTTGGTATTAGAAGCATTGAGATATCACATCTCATGCTATCGGAAGGGACTCAGGATTGGATTGGGAAGGAGTTGGATATCACATCTCATGTTATAGGAAGGGTCTCAGGATTGGATGGGAAGAGTTGGATGTCACATCTCATGTTATAGGAAGGGTATCAGGATTGGAATGGGAAGGACTTTGATATCACATCTCACGTTATAGGGAGGGTCTCAGGTTTGGTATTAGAAGCATTGAGATATCACATCTCATGCTATCGGAAGGGTCTCAGGATTGGATTGGGAAGGAGTTGGATATCACATCTCATGTTATAGGAAGGGTCTCAGTATTGGAATGGGAAGGACTTGGACATCACATCTCATGTTATAGGAAGGGTCTCAGGTTTGTTATTAGAAGCATTGAGATATCACATCTCATGTTATAGGACAGTCTCAGGTTTGGTATTAGAAGCATTGAGATATAACATCTCATGGTATAGGACGGGTCTCAGGATTGGATGGGAAGAGTTGGATATCACATTTCATGCTATAGGAAGGGTCTCAGGTTTGGTAGAAGCATTGGGATATCACATCTCATGCTATAGGAAGGGTCTCAGGATTGGAATGGGAAGGAGTTGGATATCACATCTCATGTTATCGGAAGGGTCTCAGGATTGGATTGGGAAGGAGTTGGATATCACATATCATGTTATAGGAAGGGTCTCAGGATTGGATGGGAAGAGTTGGATATCACATCTCATGTTATCGGAAGGGTATCAGGATTGGAATGGGAAGGACTTTGATATCACAACTCACGCTATAGGGAGGGTCTCAGGTTTGGTATTAGAAGCATTGAGATATCACATCTCATGCTATCGGAAGGGGCTCAGGATTGGATTGGGAAGGAGTTGGATATCACATCTCATGTTATAGGAAGGGTCTGAGGATTGGAATGGGAAGGACTTGGACATCACATCTCATGTTATAGGAAGGGTCTCAGGTTTGTTATTAGAACCATTGAGATATCACATCTTATGTTATAGGACAGTCGCAGGTTTGGTATTATAAGCATTGAGATATAACATCTCATCGTATAGGACGGGTCTCAGGATTGGATAGGAAGAGTTGGATATCACATCTCATGCTATAGGAAGGGTCTCAGGTTTGGTAGAGCATTGGGATATCACATCTCATGCTATAGGAAGGGTCTCAGGATTGGAATGGGAAGGAGTTGGATATCACATCTCATGCTAAAGGAAGGGTCTAAGGTTTGGAAGGGGAAGGATTTGGATGTCACATCTCAAGTTATAGGACGGGTCTGTGGTTTGGTATTAGAAGCATTGAGATATCATATCTCATGCTATCAGAAGGGTCTCAGTATTCGATTGAGAAGGAGCTGGATATCACATCTCATGTTATAGGAAGGGTCTCAAGATTGGAATGGGAAGGACTTGGATATCACATCTCATGTTATAGGAAGGGTCTCAGGTTTGTTATTAGAAGCATTGAGATATCACATCTCATGTTATAGGACAGTCTCAGGTTTGGTATTAGAAGCATTGAGATATAACATCTCATAGTATAGGACGGGTCTCAGGATTGGAATGGGAAGGAGTTGGATATCACATCTCATGCTATAGGAAGGGTCTCCGGATTGGAATGGGAAGGGTTTGATATCACATCTCATGCCATGGGAAGGCCTCAGGTTTGGTAGAAGCATTAGGATATCACATCTCATGCTATAGGAAGGGTCTCAGGATTGGAATGGGAAGGAGTTAGATATCACATCTCATGCTAAAGGAAGGGTCTCAGGTTTGGAAGGGGAAGGATTTGGATATCACATCTCAATTTATAAGACGGGTCTGTGGTTTGGTATTAGAAGCATTGAGATATCATATCTCATGCTATCGGAATTGTCTCAGGATTGGATTGGGAAGGAGTTGGATATCACATCTCATGTTATAGGAAGGGTCTCAGGATTGGAATGGGAAGGATTTGGATATCACATCTCATGTTATAGGAAGGGTCTCAGGTTGGAATTGGAAGGAGTTGGATATCACATCTCATGTTATAGGAAGGGTATCAGGATTGGAATGGGAAGGACTTTGATATCACATCTCACGCTATAGGGAGGGTCTCAGGTTTGGTATTAGAAGCATTGAGATATCACATCTCATGCTATCGGAAGGGTCTCAGGATTGGATTGGGAAGGAGTTGGATATCACATCTCATGTTATAGGAAGGGTCTCAGGATTGGATGGGAAGAGTTGAATATCACATCTCATGTTATAGGAAGAGTATCAGGATTGGAATGGGAAGGACTTTGATATCACATCTCACGCTATAGGGAGGGTCTCAGGTTTGGTATTAGAAGCATTGAGATATCACATCTCATGCTATCGGAAGGGTCTCAGGATTGGATTGGGAAGGAGTTGGATATCACATCTCATGTTATAGGAAGGGTCTCAGTATTGGAATGGGAAGGACTTGGACATCACATCTCATGTTATAGGAAGGGTCTCAGGTTTGTTATTAGAAGCATTGAGATATCACATCTCATGTTATAGGACAGTCTCAGGTTTGGTATTAGAAGCATTGAGATATAACATCTCATGGTATAGGACGGGTCTCAGGATTGGATGGGAAGAGTTGGATATCACATCTCATGCTATAGGAAGGGTCTCAGGTTTGGTAGAAGCATTGGGATATCACATCTCATGCTATAGGAAGGGTCTCAGGATTGGAATGGGAAGGAGTTGGATATCACATCTCATGCTAAAGGAAGGGTCTCAGGTTTGGAAGGGGAAGGATTTGGATATCACATCTCAAGTTATAGGACGGGTCTGTGGTTTGGTATTAGAAGAATTGAGATATCATATCTCATGCTATAAGAAGGGTCTAAGGATTGGATTGGGAAGGAGTTGGATATCACATCTCATGTTATAGGAAGGGTCTCAGGATTGGAATGGGAAGGAGTTGGATGTCACATCTCATGCTATAGGGAGGGTCTCAGGTTTGATATTAGAAGCATTGAGATATCACATCTCATGCTATCGGAAGGGTCTCAGGATTGGATTGGGAAGGAGTTGAATATCACATCTCAAGTTATAGGACGGGTCTGTGGTTTGGTATTAGAAGCATTGAGATATCATATCTCATGCTATCGGAAGGGTCTCAGGATTGGATTGGGAAGGAGTTGGATATCACATCTCATGTTATAGGAATGCTCTCAGGTTTGTTATTAGAAGCATTGAGATATCACATCTCATGTTATAGGACAGTCTCAGGTTTGGTATTAGAAGCATTGAGATATCATATCTCATGGTATAGGAAGGGTCTCAGGATTGGATTGGGAAGGAGTTGGATATCACATCTCATGCTAAAGGAAGGGTCTCAGGTTTGGAAGGCTAAGGATTTGGATATCACATCTCAATTTATAGGACGGGTCTGTGGTTTGGTATTAGAAGCATTGAGATATCATATCTCATGCTATCGGAAGGGTCTCAGTATTGGATTGGGAAGGAGTTGGATATCACATCTCATGTTATAGGAAGGGTCTCAGGATTGGAATGGGAAGGATTTGGATATCACATCTCATGTTATAGGAAGGGTCTCAGGTTTGTTATTAGAAGCATTGAGATATCGCATCTCATGTTATAGGACAGTCTCAGGTTTGGTATTAGAAGCATTGAGATATCATATCTCATGGTATAGGACGGGTCTCAGGATTGGAATGGGAAGGAGTTTGATATCACATCTCATGCTATAGGAAGGGTCTCAGGATTGGAATGGGAAGGATTTGGATATCACATTTCATGTTATAGGAAGGGTCTCAGGTTTGTTATTAGAAGCATTGAGATATCACATCTCATGTTATAGGACAGTCTCACGTTTGGTATTAGAAGCATTGAGATATCACATCTCATGGTATAGGACAGGTCTCAGGATTGGAATGGGAAGGAGTTGGATATCACATCTCATGCTATAGGAAGGGTCTAAGGATTGGAATGGGAAGTAGTTTGATATCACATCTCATGCCATAGGAAGGTCTCAGGTATGGTAGAAGCATTAATATATCACATCTCATGCTATCGGAAGGGTCTCAGGTTTGGATTGGGAAGGAGTTGGATATCCCATCTCATGCTATCGGAAGGGTCTCAGGATTGGAATGGGAAGGAGTTGGATATCACATCTCATGCTTTAGGGAGGGTCTCAGGTTTGATATTAGAAGCATTGAGATATCATATCTCATGCTATCGGAAGGGTCTCAGGATTGGATTAGGAAGGAGTTGGATATCACATCTCATGATATAGGAAGGGTCTCAGGATTGGATGGGAAGAGTTGGATATCACATCTCATGCTATAGGAAGGGTCTCAAGTTTGGTAGGGGAAGGATTTGGATATCATATCTCAAGTTATAGGACGGGTCTGTGGTTTTGGTATTAGAAGCATTGAGATATCGTATCTCATGCTATCAGAAGGGTCTCAGGATTGGATTGGAAAGGAGTTGGATATCACAACTCATGCTATAGGAAGGGTCTCAGGATTGGAATGGGAAGGAGTTTGATATCACATCTCATGCCATAGGAAGGTCTCAGGTATGGTAGAAGCATTAAGATATCACATCTCATGCTATCGGAAGGGTCTCAGGATTGGATTGGGAAGGAGTTGGATATCCCATCTCATGCTATAGGAAGGGTCACAGGTTGGAATTGGAAGGAGTTGGATATCACATCTCATGCTATCGGAATGGTCTCAGGATTGGAATGGGAAGGAGTTGGATATCACCTCTCATGCTATAGGGAGGGTCTCAGGTTTGATATTAGAAGCATTGAGATATCATATCTCATGCTATCGGAAGGGTCTCAGGATTGGATTGGGAAGGAGTTGGATATCACATCTCATGTTATAGGAAGGGTCTCAAGATTGGAATGGGAAGGACTTGGATATCACATCTCATGTTATAGGAAGGGTCTCAGTTTTGTTATTAGAAGCATTGAGATATCACATCTCATGTTATAGGACAGTCTCAGGTTTGGTATTAGAAGCATTGAGATATAACATCTCATGGTATAGGACGGGTCTCAGGATTGGAATGGGAAGGAATTGGATATCACATCTCATGCTATAGGAAGGGTCTCAGGATTGGAATGGGAAGGAGTTTGATATCACATCTCATGCCATAGGAAGGTCTCAGGTATGGTAGAAGCATTAAGATATCACATCTCATGCTATCGGAAGGGTCTCAGGATTGGATTGGGAAGGAGTTGGATATCCCATCTCATGCTATAGGAAGGGTCACAGGTTGGAATTGGAAGGAGTTGGATATCACATCTCATGCTATCGGAAGGGTCTCAGGATTGGAATGGGAAGGAGTTGGATATCACATCTCATGCTTTAGGGAGGGTCTCAGGTTTGATATTAGAAGCATTGAGATATCATATCTCATGCTATCGGAAGGGTCTCAGGATTGGATTAGGAAGGAGTTGGATATCACATCTCATGATATAGGAAGGGTCTCAGGATTGGATGGGAAGAGTTGGATATCACATCTCATGCTATAGGAAGGGTCTCAAGTTTGGTAGAAGCGTTGGGATATCACATCTCATGCTATAGGAAGGGTCTCAGGATTGGAATGGGAAGGAGTTGGATATCACATCTCATGATAAAGGAAGGGTCTCAGGTTTGGAAGGGGAAGGATTTGGATATCATATCTCAAGTTATAGGACGGGTCTGTGGTTTTGGTATTAGAAGCATTGAGATATCGTATCTCATGCTATCAGAAGGGTCTCAGGATTGGATTGGGAAGGAGTTGGATATCCCATCTCATGCTATAGGAAGGGTCACAGGTTGGAATTGGAAGGAGTTGGATATCACATCTCATGCTATCGGAATGGTCTCAGGATTGGAATGGGAAGGAGTTGGATATCACCTCTCATGCTATAGGGAGGGTCTCAGGTTTGATATTAGAAGCATTGAGATATCATATCTCATGCTATCGGAAGGGTCTCAGGATTGGATTGGGAAGGAGTTGGATATCACATCTCATGTTATAGGAAGGGTCTCAAGATTGGAATGGGAAGGACTTGGATATCACATCTCATGTTATAGGAAGGGTCTCAGTTTTGTTATTAGAAGCATTGAGATATCACATCTCATGTTATAGGACAGTCTCAGGTTTGGTATTAGAAGCATTGAGATATAACATCTCATAGTATAGGACGGGTCTCAGGATTGGAATGGGAAGGAGTTGGATATCACATCTCATGCTATAGGAAGAGTCTCAGGATTGGAATGGGAAGGAGTTTGATATCACATCTCATGCCATGGGAAGGTCTCAGGTTTGCTAGAAGCATTTAGATATCACATCTCATGCTATCGGAAGGGTCTCAGGATTGGATTGGGAAGGAGTTGGATATCGCATCTCATGCTATAGGAAGGGTCACAGGTTGGAATTGGAAGGAGTTGGATATCACATCTCATGTTATAGGAAGGGTATCAGGATTGTAATGCGAAGGACTTTGATATCACATCTCACGCTATAGGGAGGGTCTCAGGTTTGGTATTAGAAGCATTGAGATATCACATCTCATGCTATAGGAAGGGTCTCAGGATTGGATTGGGAAGGAGTTGGATATCACATCTCATGTTATAGGAAGGGTCTCAGGATTGGAATGGGAAGGATTTGGATATCACATCTCATGTTATAGGAAGGGTCTCAGGTTTGTTATTAGAAGCATTGAGATATCGCATCTCATGTTATAGGACAGTCTCAGGTTTGGTATTAGAAGCATTGAGATATCATATCTCATGGTATAGGACGGGTCTCAGGATTGAAATGGGAAGGAGTTTGATATCACATCTCATGCTATAGGAAGGGTCTCAGGATTGGAATGGGAAGGATTTGGATATCACATTTCATGTTATAGGAAGGGTCTCAGGTTTGTTATTAGAAGCATTGAGATATCACATCTCATGTTATAGGACAGTCTCACGTTTGGTATTAGAAGCATTGAGATATCATATCTCATGGTATAGGACAGGTCTCAGGATTGGAATGGGAAGGAGTTGGATATCACATCTCGTGCTATAAGAAGGGTCTCAGGATTGGAATGGGAAGTAGTTTGATCTCACATCTCATGCCATAGGAAGGTCTCAGGTATGGTAGAAGCATTAATATATCACATCTCATGCTATCGGAAGGGTCTCAGGTTTGGATTGGGAAGGAGTTGGATATCCCATCTCATGCTATAGGAAGGGTCACAGGTTGGAATTGGAAGGTGTTGGATATCACATCTCATGCTATCGGAAGGGTCTCAGGATTGGAATGGGAAGGAGTTAGATATCACATCTCATGCTTTAGGGAGGGTCTCAGGTTTGATATTAGAAGCATTGAGATATCATATCTCATGCTATCGGAAGGGTCTCAGGATTGGATTGGGAAGGAGTTGGATATCACATCTCATGATATAGGAAGGGTCTCAGGATTGGATGGGAAGAGTTGAATATCACATCTCATGCTATAGGAAGGGTCTCAGGTTTGGTAGAAGCATTGGGATATCACATCTCATGCTATAGGAAGGGTCTCAGGATTGCAATGGGAAGGAGTTGGATGTCACATCTCATGATAAAGGAAGGGTCTCAGGTTTGGAACGGGAAGGATTTGGATATCATATCTCAAGTTATAGGACGGGTCTGTGGTTTTGGTATTAGAAACATTGAGATATCATATCTCATGCTATCAGAACGGTCTCAGGATTGGATTGGGAAGGAGTTGAATATCACATCTCATGTTATAGGAAGGGCCTCAAGATTGGAATGGGAAGGACTTGGATATCACATCTCATGTTATAGGAAGGGTCTCAGGTTTGTTATTAGAAGCATTGAGATATCACATCTCATGTTATAGGACAGTCTCAGGTTTGGTATTAGAAGCATTGAGATATCATATCTCATGGTATAGGACGGGTCTCAGGATTGGAATGGAAAGGAGTTGGATATCACAACTCATGCTATAGGAAGGGTCTCAGGATTGGAATGGGAAGGAGTTTGATATCACATCTCATGCCATAGGAAGGTCTCAGGTATGGTAGAAGCATTAAGATATCACATCTCATGCTATCGGAAGGGTCTCAGGATTGGATTGGGAAGGAGTTGGATATCCCATCTCATGCTATAGGAAGGGTCACAGGTTGGAATTGGAAGGAGTTGGATATCACATCTCATGCTATCGGAATGGTCTCAGGATTGGAATGGGAAGGAGTTGGATATCACCTCTCATGCTATAGGGAGGGTCTCAGGTTTGATATTAGAAGCATTGAGATATCATATCTCATGCTATCGGAAGGGTCTCAGGATTGGATTGGGAAGGAGTTGGATATCACATCTCATGTTATAGGAAGGGTCTCAAGATTGGAATGGGAAGGACTTGGATATCACATCTCATGTTATAGGAAGGGTCTCAGGTTTGTTATTAGAAGCATTGAGATATCACATCTCATGTTATAGGACAGTCTCAGGTTTGGTATTAGAAGCATTGAGATATCACATCTCATGCTATAGGAAGGGTCTCGGGTTTGGTAGAAGCATTGGGATATCACATCTCATGCTATAGGAAGGGTCTCAGGATTGGAATGGGGAGGAGTTGGATATCACATCTCATTCTAAAGGAAGGGTCTCAGGTTTGGAAGGGGAAGGATTTGGATATCACATCTCAAGTCAAGTCTTGACCGCCGCGATCGCTACCTTGATTGGTCTGGCTCGTCCAGAGGTTACCCTGTTCCAAGTAATTAGGTTGGCCTTCTGAACTTCTGCGCCACCAGGACAGAGTTCAGAAATCCGTCTTAACAAATTGGTGTACAGCGGTGGGATACGACTGAAGGTATCCAGTGTTGCGCACGAACTAGGGCATTTCAGGTTATTCCAACCAGGACACGTAGTGAATTGTTGTAGTATAACTTTAAAAAGGCCATAGTCCTATCTAACAGTATGGAAACAAATACCTTGTTAACTTTAAATGCTTCCAAATCAGAAACATTGAAAAAGATGTGTGCGGAGAGAGGGGTTTCCTCTCAAGGCACGAAATTGGAAATGATCCAAAGAATCGTGGCGTGGCAAGAAGCGCAGCTTGACGCTATAACTTCTGAGGACAGTGCGGAAGGTGGTGGGGCTGCTCTCACTGGTAGAACCGACGGTTCTGCCGCTGCACTGATCCATCGCGACCACGAGGACAGGGAGGACGAGATGTCTAATGTTTCCTCTGCCAGTGCTGATGGGGAGGCTATGCTTGAATTCAAGAAGAAAGAGCTGCGGTTTAGGCAGCAGGAGCTTGAATTCAGCATAGCCAAACTAAAAATTGAACAGGCAGAAAAACAAAAAGACAGGGATCACCAGTTGGAACTGGCCAAGCTTCAGTTTGCAAATGGGTCCAAGGGTCCTGGACATGGGTCTGGGGCTTCCTCTCATCCACGGTTTCCGAAAGATCTGCTCAGTGTGTATGAGGAAAGGAATGACATTATGGACTGGCTGAATGCGTTTGAGTATGCATGCGAAGTTCAACAAGTTGACAATGCTGATAAGATTGCCTGGTTACTCAGCAGACTGCCCCATTCTGGCTGTAGTGCCATCATGGAAATGTCGAAGGCTGAGCGAGCTGATTTCGCAATGTTAAAGCAAACTCTCATTTTAAAGTTTGGGAAGACTCCGGCCCAATATTTGAAACGTTTCAGAGAGAATAAGAAAAAGGAAGGTGGTACTTGGGTATCTTATGTCACTGAATCCTTGAAAAACTTAACTGGCTGGGTTGAAGGTTATAAGGTTTCTACCTTCGAAGGCATGATAAATCTTGTCATGCTGGACACATTTTTGTATCTTCTTCCCCGGAGCTTAAGCAGCATTTGGCCGATTCGAAGGAGATAGATCCTAAGAAGCTGGCCATTGCAGCAGACTTATGGGTGTCACATCGAGTGTCCCATAAGGACAAAACTCATCCTGGTAAGCAGGAGGAAGGGAAAAAGTCCAAAGATATGGAGGGTAGAGAATCTGCAAAATCTTCTTCTCATAAGGGCCACAAAAAGAAAAATAAGGGTAAGACACAAGAGAACTCACCGGGTAGTGGAGGTCAGCCTCCGAAACAGAACTTTGGTTACAATAAGCCTTCCTATGTAAACAGACCCAATGGATCGTGTTTTTCTTGTGGAGCAACTGACCACGTGAAGGGGGATCCCCGGTGTAAGGTTAGACCTTTGGGGGTCCACTCCGCTAATCCGGCCTTCTCCTCCTACGAGGAAGAGATTACAGGAGCATCCTTCTCCTCAGACTCATTTCCCAGCGGGAAAGAGGCTGAGGTAGTTTTAGTGTCCCTGGGTTCCTGGGAGCCTAAAGTCGCAGAGGCTTATGCTAGGATTCCGGATAATACCAAGCACTACTTTAAAGACAGTGTGCTGATCAATGGAGTATATACTCCAGCTCTTAGGGATAGTGGGTGCAGTCGCACTGTAGTGGATTCTACCTTGGTAGACTCAGAGGAATTTGCCAGAGCTACTCTGATGCCCACTAAATTGGCTGACGGCCCACTCCATATGTTCCCAGTAATACCTGTAAATCTTATTTTAAATGGTACAGCAGTCAGGATTCCAGTGAGCATTCAGAGAAACGTCCCGGGAAAGGTCTTGTTAGGTAATGATCTCAGAGCTTTAGGGCTCGTAGGAGACACTGCCGAAAGACCCTACACACGGTCTCAAGCACGGGCAGCATTGGCCAAGACCAATACGCCGCTCCAGCCGAAGGGGAAACCCAAGGCGAAAGGAGTCAACAAGTCAAGACGAGGGAAAGAGAATATTCCCCCGTGCTCGCCTACCACTGCTGTGGAGGAAGTTGGTCAATCGCCCGGGCCTGACGAAGAGGTGGCGATGCCTGAAGTATTTGACCCCAACGATCATCCTGAACTAAAAGACTTGGTAGTTGAAGGAGGTCCTGATAGGGACGAATTCAGTAAAGGCCAACGTGAGTGCCCATCTCTGGAAGGCCTAAGGAGACAGGCCTGCTCCCAGCTTGAGGGTGAACCTCCTGGGACGCATAGGATTTATTGGGAAGGTGGACTCCTGTATAGTGAGCCCACAGAGTCTACAGAAGGAGACCATAGGAGGTTGGTGGTTACCCTTGCTGTTAGGCCCTTCCTCCTGCAGTTGGCGCATGAAGTTCCCCTTGCTGGTCACCTTGGTATGAAGAGGACCAAGCAAAGGTTATCCATGCACTTCTACTGGCCCAAGATGGGGGTGCAAGTAGAAAGTCACTGCAGGAGTTGTGCCTCCTGCCAGTTGTCTGGTAAGGTTGGCGCGACAATCCAAGCTCCGTTGGTACCTCTCCCAGTTGTGGGGGTACCATTTGAAAGGGTAGGGATCGACATCGTTGGTCCCCTTGACCCGCAAACATCCTCAGGCAATAGGTTTATCCTGGTGCTGGTCGACCATGCAACCAGATATCCTGAGGCCATCCCATTGAAAACTGTAACTGCCAAGTCAGTTGCAAAAGCTTTACTTGGCATATTTACTAGGGTTGGCTTCCCTAAAGAAGTTGTGTCGGATTGTGGCAGCAACTTTATGTCGAAGTATATGCAGGCTATGTGGAAAGAATGTGGGGTCACCTACAAGTTCTCTTCTGCATACCACCCCCAGACCAATGGTCTGGTGGAACGTTTCAACAGAACGTTAAAAAGCATGATTGGGGCTCTGGAGGAACCTCAGAGAAGAAAATGGGATCTTCTTTTACCATGCTTACTGTTTGCCTACCGAGAGGTACCACAGGAGGGTGTTGGCTTCAGCCCCTTCGAACTTCTGTTCGGTCATCCCGTACGGGGACCCTTAGCCATCGTCAAAGAGGGATGGGAGATGCCCACTCCCCCTGTTACTACCAACGTAGTTGATTATGTGCTAGGGCTCAGAAAACAGATGGTACTTCTGATGGGCCTGGCTAGTGATAAATTGAAGGCAGGACAAGCGCTGGTGAAACATTGGTACGACCAGAAAGCTTCCCTCATCAACTTTACACCTGGTCAGCAAGTCCTGATCATGAATCCCATAAGGCCTCGAGCTTTACAGGACAAATGGTCAGGCCCTTACACAGTGGTGGAGCCCCTGGGTGAAGTTAACTATTTAGTGGACCTTGGAAGGCCTGGACAGGCTCCAAAAGTGTTTCACGTGAATAGGCTGAAGGCTTTCGTCCCAAGAGTCGAAATCGCAGCACTGCTACTGGCTTCGGATGTTGAGGAAGAGGAGTCTGAACCTCTCCCCGACCTGTTCCAAAGCGGTCCTTCAGATAGCTCCTTTGAGGGTGTCCGAGTGGCCCCTCACCTGACTTCTGATCAGCAGGCTGAGGTGAAAAGTTTGCTTAGGCAGTTTTCCCCCCTGTTTTCACAGTCGCCTGGTTTGACACCTTGGTGCAAACATAACATTGACACAGGAGACAGTGTACCTACCAAAAGTAGGGGATACAGGATGTCAGACAAAGTATGGTCTTATATTAAGACCGAGGTCAACAAGATGTTAGACCTTGGGGTGATTGAACCCTCTAGTAGTCCTTGGTCCAGCCCTGTGGTTTTGGTTCCAAAGGCAGGCACTTCTGAATTGAGGTTCTGCATGGATTACAGGGCTCTGAATGCTGTCACTAAGACAGATGCACACCCCTTGCCTCGAACAGATGAGCTGGTGGATACTTTGGGTGCCTCCAAGTACCTCAGCATGTTTGACCTCACTGCTGGCTATTGGCAAATAGCTTTAGCAGAACATGCCAAGGAGAAGACAGCATTTTCTACTCCAGACGGCCTTTACCAATTCCGGGTAATGCCGTTCGGGTTGAAGAATGCACCTGCCACTTTCCAGAGGCTTGTGAATCATGTGTTGAATGGGTTGGACGAATTCTGTCTTGCATATCTGGACGATATAGAAGTTTTCAGTGCCACCTGGAAGACCATGTGAAACACCTCGGGATTGTGCTCCAGGCTCTTCAGAAAGCACACCTGACCATAAAGGCTAGTAAATGCCAGATTGGACAAGGCTCAGTGGTTTACCTTGGACATGAAGTAGGTGGAGGGAGGATACAGCCTCTTCCCAGTAAAGTACAAGCAGTACAAGACTGGCCTACCCCCACTACACAAACCCAAGTGAGAGCCTTCTTAGGACTCACGGGGTATTACCGCAATTTTGTGGCAGACTATGGCACCATAGCTGCCCCTCTGACTGCCCTCACAACTCCGAAGAAACCCAAGAAGGTAACTTGGACCGACAAGTGTGAGAAGGCCTTCAATGGCTTAAAAGACTCCTTGTGCCAGGCCCCTGTCCTCAGGGACCTTGATTATCAAAGACCTTTTATCGTGCAGACGGACGCCTCTGACACTGGGATAGGAGCTGTACTATCACAAGTAGATGAGAAGGGTAAGGAACACCCTATGGGTTTTATTAGCCGCCAGCTTAAGGACAGAGAGCTCAGATGGTCCAGGGTAGAGAAAGAATGTTTCTCTGTTGTGTGGGCCCTAAGGAAGCTGAGGCCCTACCTCTATGGGACCCACTTCACTGTGCAAACTGACAATAAGCCTTTAAAGTGGCTAATGAACATGAAGGGGGAGAATCCAAAGTTGCTTAGGTGGTCCATAAGTCTACAAGGCTTCGACTTCACTATTGAGCATAGGCCAGGTGTCCAACATAGCAATGCTGATGGGTTGTCCAGAATGTTTAACCGACCTGAACAAGAGACTCATCCAGGGGTGGATTAGTTCCCCCTGTCCATAGTCTGGGAGGGGCGAGTGTTAGGAAAGATTTCGTAATTGTAGGTAATTTTCCTTCCATGTGGCAACCCCTAAACTTTTTGCTGTTGTTTTTCACCTTGTTCTTGACTTTGCCAGAGAAGTGCAGCCTTCTGCCGCAGTCCTCTGGGCTTTCGCTCCTTTCTTACGGGGAAACTGACATGCCCTTAAGACAGTCAGTACCGGGGAACGCTGTTTCCCGTAGTTTCTTTTATCATGTTGCGGCTTTCGTGCAACATGACACAAGAGGGCACTGTAAGCTAAGTTACAGCTCTCTTGGGTCTCTAGCCTTCTACAGGCCCTAGATACTCGTTTAGGATTGTATCTGATCGGTGCAAGTGATTCAGGGACAGGAATGGTGGCAGCGATCGTTTCTTGTGTTTTGAGCTCCTTTTGGCGTTCTAAGCGCGTTTTCCGTGCTTAACCCAAAATGGTGGCCTGGCTCCCAAAATGGCCAGACCACGAGGCTCCTTTGTCCTGTCCGCTGACCGTCTTGCTCCCTTCACCTTCCCCAGGTCGAGCTGACCCGGGGCCCTCCTTATTTGGGCATGTACTTTCCCGCGAAACACTGATGCTTTCGCGGGCTTCTACATGTCTTTTGTGTGCCTCCAGGATGTGGGCTGGGATGTCTGGTCCCAATACACATCCTGGGTGCCAGAGAGTCTAGGGTGGTGTGAATGCCTGGGACCACCGTGGTCCGTGATTGGTCCACGAATGGTGTGAGTGTTGATGAGCGTATCTCCCATTGGGTCCCCTCCGTTTTGGCGCGAAGGGGACCGTGGATAAGAGGGGGCTGGAAACACCACTACCATGTCGATCTCCTGAGTTCTCACGAACGAAGGAATACAGGAGCCAAGTATCCTGCAATCAAGAGGCTGGACCGAGGAATCGCTGGTGACCCGCTGAAGAATTCTCCTCTGCACTGCTGTCGCCTTGTGAAACTCTTTTCACCTTTGATCGAACCAGAAGGCCTGTACTGGTACTTCGACCTTTGGAATAGCGGGAACAGCTATTCTCAGCATCTTCACCATCTCCTGCCAGTAAGCCTTCGGAAGTGTCTCTGGGCCCTCCAGCTGACTGACCAGCTTACACGGAAGTCTTGCTCTGTAACCGCCGCCAGGTTGTGTAGTATTTCGAGTCCTTGTCACTCTCACACGCTTCGTACACTTGGCGTTCCCAAGTCTGAAGTGAGTAGTGTACATTTGGCTCAGATACACACGGCCGCTCCGTTGCCCTGCTGTGGTAACAAACTGTGCAGGTTTCTTCGATTGGGACGTCTTTTTACTCAACACGACGACGAGGCATTCCTTGCTCTTCTGAACCTGCCAGCTGCTGAAACTGACGCGGAGAAGCCTGGGTCTGCTTGCATCGGGGACCGGTGAGTAGCATAGCTAGGATCTGGTCGCCTTCCTGCAGGAGCCCATTGCTTTTCCCCGCTGTGTAAAACAGCACCCTTGTCCGTACTCGCGCTCTGCTTCTGCCCACTGTGGAGGCTGCGCTTGAGTCGCGGAACTTGTTCTTCTTCTTTTGTGCACTAAACTGAACTGCCTGATTTCCCTCGAAGAGCTTCTCCTTTTGCCCGTTGGCACCAGCGCGTGCAGGTACTTTTGAGCACAAGGCTCCACTCTTCGCAGGGCTCGGACTTCCATCTAGTTAGGTGCCTCTGAAGGTGAACTGGGTCTAAGCATTATTTCGCACTGCCTGTTTTCCCTCCCTTTTAGGTGGACTACACATTTCGTGCATATAACGCTTGTGACTGTCGTATTTGTATATATATTGTGTTGATATGGTATGTGTTGGTTTACTATCGTTATATTGTGATTTTCTCGCTACGGTCATTTTTTTAAAGGCCTTGAAATAAATGTGTATATATTTAATATAACTACTGTTTGGAGTAGTTTGTAAGTGATCTTGCTTTGTGTGCTCATTGCGGGCTTTCAGTCACCCTCACCCCTCTTGAGACCTAGTCTTGACCGCCGCGATCGCTACCTTGATTGGTCTGGCTCGTCCAGAGGTTACCCTGTTCCAAGTAATTAGGTTGGCCTTCTGAACTTCTGCGCCACCAGGACAGAGTTCAGAAATCCGTCTTAACACTTCCTATAGGATGAGATGTGATATCCAACTCCTTCCCATTCCAATCCTGAGACCCTTCCTATAGCATGAGATGATATCCAACTCCTTCCCATTCCAATCCTGAGACCTTTCGTATAGCATGAGATGTGATATCTCAATGCTTCTACCAAACCTGATATCGTTCCTATAGCATGAGATTTGATATTCAACTCCTTCCCATTCCAATCCTGAGACCCTTCCGATAGCATTAGATGTGATATCTTAGTGCTTCTAATACCAAACCTGTGACCCTTCCTATGGCATGACATGTGATATCCAACTCCTTCCCTTTCCAATCCTGAGACTCAGATCTCCCTAACTTCTCACCACTCGTAGCTCCCGGATTGATCCTGTTCGCTGTCTCGTCTCTCCCTTCTTCGGCTTCCTTCTTCCATTACCCTACAGGTTCCTGACCTGGACTCCTAACGAAATCTGCAACTCTTCATGCCGCTGGCCCTACACACTCTGCAGGGAATACTCTGGATTTTCTGGTCTCAGACCTCTAATTTAGACGCGAGTTCCCTGCCTTCTCTCCTCTTCCCGCTGCCTTCAAAACAACAAATGAGCTCCAAAAGATACACAGTGCTCAGAATGCTTTATAACACCCATTATTCAACTTATAGCCGTAACCCGCTAGACGTATTGAAACGTGCTAAAAACTAGCAAAAACAGCTAGAAAATGTACTTTCCTCGCGTTTTGGTAAATGCTAATTCTGTTGCGTTTCCTGTTTGTAGTGTCCGTGCGTTAGTTCAGTTGAACCGGGTGTTTTTAACCACTCGTCTCCTATACAAGGGGGATCAAAATGTACTTTGTTTACAGGCTGAAGGTATACTGCTGAAATCTTCAATGCATTATCTGCTTTCCTGACTTCTGGAACGTGTATTTGCCATGTTAATCCAGTCACCATGTGTCCCTTCTAGTTTACAGGCTGCACTCCCCTGTTCATCCCGTTCTCTCCAAAGTAGGCTAATCCAGTTGCTCCTCTTCAGAGGCGTTCTTCCTTTCTATCCTTGCCCTCTGCATCGTTTCACGTTGCAAACACTCGCTTCCCTGCTCTCTGGTTTAGACGCTGTTCCTCCTCAGAGGCGTTCTTCCTTTCTTTTCCTGTTCCCTGCAGTTTCGCGTTGCAAGTGCTCGCTTCCCAGCTCTGGTTTAGACGCGTGTTCCCTGCCTTCTCTCCTCTTCCCGCTGCCTTCAAAACAACAAATGAACTCCAAAAGATACACAGTGCTCAGAATGCTTTATAACACACATTCAATTTATAGCCGTAACCCGCTAGACGTATTGAAACGTGCTAAAAACTAGCAAAAACAGCTAGAAAATGGACTTTCCTCGCGTTTTGGTAAATGCTAATTCTGTTGCGTTTCCTGTTTGTAGTGTCCGTGCGTTAGTGCAGTTGAACCTGATGTTTTTAACCACTCGTCTCCCATACAAGGAGGATCAAAATGTACTTTGTTTAAAGGCTGAAGGTATACTGCTGAAATCTTCAATGCATTATCAGCTTTCCTGACTGTTCTGGAACGTGTATTTGCCATCTGTTAATCCAGTCACCATGTGTTCATCGTGCGTTCTAGTTTACAGGCTGCACTCCCCTGGTGATCCCGTTCTCTCCAAAGTAGGCTAATCCAGTTGCTCCTCCACAGAGGCGTTCTTCCGTTCTATCCACGCCCTCTGCATCGTTTCGCGTTTCAAACACTCGCTTCCCTGCTCTCTGGTTCAGACGCTGTTCCTCTGTTGTATGCTATCCTGCCTCCCATGGTAGCTTGTGGGAGGCAGTGTTCGGCAATCTTCGGAGTCACGCCCACTTGATGGCTACAGCCATACATGCAGCCCGAAATGAAAAGCTAATGTCATAGCCCACCCTCCTACATTTCTGTTCCTGGGATTGGCCAGTGATCTGCGTAGCTCCACCCCAGTCCTTGAGTGCCCGTGTCCATCATTTAAGCAGTTCTCATATTTTCTTCTTTTGTAGCGGCAGCAGTGTTGCCATGTCCGCTTATTATATTATAAGTGACTTTGGGCTTGTTTTTGCCCAAAGTCGCTTATAATATTAGCAGGTTGCTTGTCGCGGTTTTTGTCCGCGTTTTTCCTTAATTGTGTGTTTATTGTTCCGCTTGTTTGCCAGTCTGTCTGTCTTGGCCCCATTTACAAAAAAGAAAAATGAATATGAAAGGCGAACATGCCGTCCTGCCGTAAGCAGTTATGCACACGCTGTGAGGCTCGGGCTGATTGCCTTCCTGATGTGAAGCCCCATGCAGCGTCCTGGACGGGGCTGACTGCAGCCCCTTAACGACCTGCAAGTACTCCTTTCTTTTGCATTGATGGGCTCTTTCAATATGAGAGACCCTTTGAAGATGCATTACCTAGCCAAGAGGTAAACACGGGGTATTTACAGCAACATGTAGTTTAGTCATGATGGAAACAAGCATAGACAATGACAATAGTTTAGGGTTTTGTGTAGGCATGGGAAAGGCCCTTGGTAGGCACTGCTGTCTTTAGTTGTATGAACGGCACCATGTGCAAAATGGTGCAAGTACCAGGGCATCTAATGGCAGTGCCTGGCAAATGCCTGATAAGTTTGCAAAAGCCAAAAACTGTTAACATGACTTCACTGAAGGACACACACAGTGCTTTTAACTTGATTGGCTGAACGCAGACCAGGTTAAGACATTTCTATTACACCAGTAGCATTTACAGCTAAAATTAATTCAGCATTGAGTGCAAAGTTTAATGTTAAGGCTTGATTAAAGAGAGCTCAAAGAGTTCCCATGAGAAGGTGTTTTGGGCGGGGAGGGGCAAGAACAGGGTTGGGGATTAGCATGGCAATGAACAGTCAATGGGTGGGCTAGTGATTTACTAGAGGAGTAAGTCATGAGGGAGCCAATGACCAGAGGGGTTATGGACTATATGAACCAAGGACCAGATGACAGCAATCAACCAGGTTTCCCAATACCAGAAGGACGACAGTGGGGGGGGGGCATGTCACGCTTGTGGCCATGAGCTAGTCCTGGATTTTCCCTTTGCATACTGGTCCTTGTAGGCCCATACTTATAATGGGAAGAAATAAAATACCAGTCCTAGCATTTAATAGGAAATGCCTAGACTGGCTCAGTGTCATGAAGTACATGGGGCTACTTGGCAGGTACCTGCAATGGAGCCAAGGACCAGAGGTGAGCGACGAATCAAGGACCAGAGCAGCCAAGGATCCAAAAAGCCAATAATGTTGCTTTTATAAGTCGCACACATACAAAAAATTAAAATAGACACCAATTGTTAGAAAATAACAATTTTAATAAATGCTTTTTTTTAACATATGTTTGGGCTCTCTGTATGTATTCTTTGCGTTATAGTTATTTTTCAACTTCTGAGACCTTTCCACCTTATTTTAGAGGTGCGCTTGTTTTTGCAGCTTATTTGGTTGGGAGTCTTGTTTTAAAGGAACATTCAGCTTATTTTTTCCTTCTGACCTGGCAACACTGAGCGGCCGTGGAGAGAGGAAGGGGAGACTGGGAAAGAGGGGGTTTGAAGAAATTAAGTCGCATGGAGTAGAACCAAGCTCTACACTGCGGGGCTGTGGTGGGAATACAGGAGCTCGAGGCACACACGGGACTGAGCAGGAACAAAGGAGGGACCCTTCTGCACCGACACAACGAAAGCACAGTATTTGAAAGGCTACCGAGGATTACAAAAGCCCTGTACAGTGGTTTAATTGCTGGGATCAAAAAATAATAAAAATCACATAAATGAAAAACATTTTGACTTTTCTCTTTCATGACACCAACGTAACATTGTTTACTCCCCCATGTACGTAGACACATTAACACGGAAGAATGCCATATTAAGAGAGGGCTAATCACCATATTGCTGAAACGAAGCACCTGAAAGTTTTATGGAAATGCTTAACTCAAGGTGGTCTGTTTTGGGGCTTCGTGCATGGACAACATTGTGTGATGAATGTCAACTTAACTATTTCATAACTTGTGTGTTTTATCACTGTTCTATAGCCAAAACATTAATGTAAAGAAATATTATACCAAGCAAAAGGAGTGTTTAGCGAACAATGGTTTCACACCTGTCTGCATCAGGTGTGCCTGTAAATAAGTGAACACAAGGTAGGCTGCAGTCTTGTGGCAGGATGGATGCCATACTCCCACTTGTCATGAATCCTCCTTGTATGTTAATTCCACTCTCTTTATCATGGAGAATGGTCATCATGGTTTCCACAGTTATGTTGCCTGTTTGAAAACCATTATAACGCACTTCAGCAGGGCAGTTTCTAATCCATTTGGTGCCCAGAGCGAGACACTAGGAATACACCCCCCCACATCCCATCCCGCACCCCAGCCCCACCGCACCCCATGCGCCAGCCCCACCGCACCCCGCGCCCCAGCCCCACCGCACCCCGCGTCCCAGCCCCACCGCACCCCGTGCTCCAGCCCCACCGCACCCCGCGCGCCAGCCCCACTGCATCGCACCCCACCCCACTCCCAAACTACACCATTAAGGGACTCCTACCCAAAGTCAAACAGTCCGTTACACAAGGAATGAATTGCCATTTGCAACAGTGGGACACTTTTTCATTGTTGCCCAAGACAATTGTATGCTCTAGTCCCACTTAGGCTGCAGATAATGAGGACTGGGCACACCAAGAGAACATGAATATGGCACACAATGCAGTATATGCAACCATCAAAGAACACAAGATGCTGAAGGGGGTTTGGAGGCAACCTAAGCCAAAAGGGCAATGACAAGGAGACACCCGAACACAATAAACAATCACTTTAAAATTCTTTCAATGGGAATCAAGTGTATGCTTTGATACAGTAAAGTCTGACTTTTGACTTGTTATAAGGAGACATGGAACCGGATTATTTATTTATTCATGCAATGTTTGTCGGGTACCTATTTATTTATGCAATGTTTGTCGGATACAGGTATCCGACAAACATTGCATAAATAAATAATCTGTGTCCATGTACCCGACAAACATTGCATAAATAAATAAATGAACCGGGTCATGGCTTAAAGAATATTTACTCAGCAACACTGATCAAAACTATTATCAGCATAATGAAGTAACTCATCATCAGTGCCATGGAAGTGGTTTAAAGTGGAATTGATATCAAGTTTGGAAAAGAAGCAGCATGAAAGAAATAGCGCCGCTTTAAACTATTATTTTGGGAGAGGCAAACCTGCCTACAGTGCACGCCCACGCCCCACACTACCTCCCCTCCCAACACAATGTCAGCACGAAACCATTCAGTGACTAATGGCCCACGATTAGCAGTTTCCTGCCTGCATTGTGATGGGAGGAGCTGGTTTTAGCTGCAGGGGGACCTGAAGTGTTTTAATTGTTGTGCTTATGCCCCCACCCCAAGTGCCGCAAAAGTGGTCAGAGGAAGCCTCTGACTTCTGTAATGTTACGTAGTACTTGTGACATTACAGTCGGAAGGGGCAGCGCCAGTACCTGACCCACAGAACTTTCCCCACGGCAATGCGCCGCCCCACAAACTGGGGAATTTTATCCCCTCCAGAGGCTCCAGTGTAGCGGGGTAATTGCGAACCCCCCTGGCGGTTGCGCCCCGGGCAGCTGCCCGCCTCACCCGTGCCAAGAAACGGGCCTGCACCTCAGGGTAAGAATTCCTCCCAGTGCATGGATTAGCATTCTTTTTTATTTATTTTTCCATTTGTGCTTTGGTTTCCAACAAACCTTGCACACGAACATGAATATTTAAAAGTCTCCTATGCACAATTAGACAAACAATACAGGCCATAAATATAAACCATCTCCCCAGATAATACAAAATCATACACAAATATAAACTAGTCAAGTCACACAGCATTCTTGTTGCAGCTCAATTAAGCCTACACATTTCACAATATCAGAACAATGAAGTATCGGTTAAGTATAAAAGCAAAATTCTATAACTTTTTTCCCAAACCTTTTATTCAAGCAAGGATGCGAGACATACATAGACAGTAAAATATGGCTGAATGCATAATGCACAACATTCCCGGGTCCAACAAGCCATCCCACCACCGAGTTTCTAATGCGAAAATGCATAACCCTGTTAAAATAAAAAAAGTACCACACCAAGGACATCACATCAGGGAATAGTTTGAAAGTAGAGACGGTTTAAAAGTTAGGGAGGGAAAATTCCGGTAATAGTCAACAAATGGGAGCCAGAAATCTAGATAACAAGGCAGCGCATTGTTTTACACATGCTGTAACCTTTTCGTCAACCAAGATGTCCCATACCTCCATCCACCATTGTGCCAATACTTGCCCCATAGGAGCCTTCCACGATCGTGCTATTTATATTTTAGTTGCTAAAAATTGGTGTGTCGCCGATTGTGCTCTGCAACCCGATTTAGGGTACACATCTTCCACTGAGCGACGCGATAGGCCAACTAGTGGAGCCAGGGGTAAGTCCACTGCAGTTCTCTCCTTAATGTGAGACAGTACAGCAACCCAAAAAGTGTGGATACATGACAGGACCACCACATATGAAAGTAGCTTCCCGAGGCCGCACCCCCTCCAGCAAGCCGAATTCAAAGCAGCATTCATTTTATGTAAAGTTAGCAGAGGCCGGTACCATCTGTAGCAAAGTTTATGCATACATTCTCATTGGTTACACATCTAGAGGAGGCGTGGTTTTGAAAGCAAGCGTCCCCAACCAGCACGATCCTCCCCGCAATGAGAGACAGTAATAGACTCTCCCAGAGTGGGAATAAGGCCAAGACAAAGTGCGGGTGAGCGTAAATGGGAGTTTATCAATCAGAATAGGGCATGCAAAGAACTCTGCAAACTCCGAGAGCGTTCTGCCTGACAATAGCAAAGACAGGCGTATATATTCACAAAAAACGTCATCAAAAACTACACACTATAGGGGGCACAAGTTCAATGGGATTGGGTGGCGACGACTAGCTATAGGTGATGCTGTGATGTGGTTGGTCTTGGCTGGAGGACGTCACTGGTCAACCTAGTGGGTTGGGCTGGGCCTGGCGGGTCAGCTGGGTCCATCCGGGTGGTGTTGTTGTGCCACTGTGGCCAGTGTCAGAGATGAATGTCTTTTCCTGACTTCTTTGCCCTAGGCCATGCACACCACAGTCATTCAGTCATTTGCAATATTATTCTTTTTAGTAAATCTCCCAATAGGTTATACTACAGGTTAATGCAACACAGGACGAATGCACCTTGAGAGGGGTTTGATGGCGATTCATCAGTACATGGTTACCAGTGTCCTGTTGACCGAGTACCATAGGTCGTGGGGCTGGGTCTCAGGGCATGGGACAGGGGGTACATGTCCTCCTGTCTTGTTAGAAGTCGTTATGAATGTGTTGCTGTAAGGTTGCCATAATATTGGGTGACCTAATTTTACAGGGGCCATTAACCTAAGGTGATCCGGTGGGTTGTGGGGTGTAGGGGAGGGCGCCTCTGGAGTTGTGTATTCAGGCGGAGGTTTACTGCTGGGCTGTGAATAATGCAGGTGGCGGGTCGTGGACTTGGGTGCTGCAGAGGGAGCTACAAATCTTTGAAGCGGCTCCAGCCTAGTTGGGGGAGGTGGAGATGTGCGGCGCGGGCCTCTGCTCTCTCGTCTGGCAGGCTTCTCAGGGAGGGAGGGGGAATGGCCTTGCACATATTCACAAAGGTATCTTCTTCGTGTGTTGCCGATTTTAGGTGAAAGCATCATAAACATTCGAATACCATACAATACTCATTGAATCATTCCAAAGCTTACATTTTAACTTTGCTAAATGCCTCTCAAATATAGCCAGTCTGAGCACATTATTTGTACACTATGTTTTAACAACTACAACATTTTAGTATATGCATATACATTTACAGTACGTGAGGTAGTAGTGAGGTTGGTGGAGTACATAGAAAACGACTCGCCACCGTACTTGACGGTAGGGGCACATAAGGGGCTTGGACATACACACATGAAGGGCCCATTCTCGAACGTCCTTCACACGAGCCCTCAGTATGGTTGCATTTGCCTTTCTTTGCACTCTAGCAGCATTAGTTCGGTTATGGCGCGGGACCATGGGGTGTAAACCTTTCAATGACACGCATAGCAAATAACCCCCCGGGACGCTTCCATTATTTGTACATAACTGCAGTGGTGTGGGTGCTTCATTGCTAATGCCATGTGAACATGCATTCTGTCACATCTATATGTTTTGCAGGTTTTCTAATCAAAGAGGTTTGTGGAGAAAATGCGCCCATCGCAGGTAGTTTTGGCATTAGTATTTGGGAACTTTTGCTTTTATCCGAGGGCCATTTTACAGTTCTTTTTTCCACCTAGGCTCTGCTGGCCGGGTCATGTTGGGAGCCGGATGACCACGTGTGCTAGTGTGAGTTAACCCCAGGGAGGTAGGGGATGCAAACTACCATAGGTGCATTCAGGCCATGATATCTTGCACCCCCCACAATCGAAAGGTATGGGGGTGTTCCGGGAGGGGTTAGAGGATGCCTCTACATTGGTTAGGACCAGAGTAAACATAAACCAGGATGACCACTTGCGCTTGTGTGAATTACTCCAAGAGAAATAGGGGATGCGAATTACCATAGGTGCATTCAGGCCATGATATCTTGCACCCCCACAATCAAAAGGCATAGGGGTCTCCAGGGAGGGGCTAGGAGACGCCTCTATATTGGTTAGGACCAGATTAATCATACAGCAGGATGACCACGTGCGCTAGTGTGAGTTAACCCCAGGGAGGTAGGGGATGCAAATTACCATAGGTGTGTTCAAGCCATGATATCTTGCACCCCCCACAATCAAAAGGCATGGGGGTCTCCAGGAAGGGGTTAGATGGTGCATCTACATTGATTGGGACCAGAGTAAACACAAAACAGGATGACCACTTGTGTCAGTGTAAATTAACCACAGGAAGGCCGGGGATACAAATTACCATAGGTGTGCTCAGACCATGATATCTTGCACCCCCACAATCAAAAGACATGGGGCTGTCCAGGGAGGGTTTAGATGGTGCATCTACATTCGTTGGGACCAGATGAAACATAAAACAGGATGACCACTTGCGTTAGTGTGAGTTAACTCCAGCGAGGTAGGGGATGCGAATTACCATAGGTGCATTCAGGCCATGATATCTTGCACCCCCCACAGTGAAAAGGTATGGGGGTGTTCCGGTAGGGGTTAGATGGTGCATCTACATTGGTTAGGACCAGAGTAAACACAAAACAGATGACCACTTGCATTAGTGTGAATAGCCCCAAGAGAAATAGGGGGTGCAAATTACCATAGGTGCATTCAGGCCATGATATCTTGCACCCCCCACAATCAAAAGGCATAGGGGTCTCCAGGGAGGGGCTAGGAGATGCCTCTATATTGGTTAGGACCAGATTAATCATACAGCAGGATGACCACGTGGGCTAGTGTGAGTTAACCCCAGGGAGGTAGGGGATGCAAACTACCATAGGTGCATTCAGGCCATGTCATCTTGCACCCCCCACAATCAAAAGGTATGGGGGTGTCCAGGGAGGGGTTAGATGGTGCATCTACATTGATTGGGACCAGATTAAACATGAAACAGGAGGACCACTTGCACTAGTGTGAATAGCCCCAAGAGAAATAGGGGATGCAAACTACCATAGGTGCATTCGGGCCGTGATATCTTGCACCCCCACAATCGAAAGGTATGGGGGTGTTCCGGGAGGGGTTAGAGGACGCCTCTACATTGGTTAGGACTAGAGTAAACATAAACCAGGATGACCACTTGCGCTAGTGTGAATTACTCCAAGAGAAATAGGGGATGCGAATTACCATAGGTGCATTCAGGCCATGATATCTTGCACCCCCCACAATCAAAAGGCATAGGGGTCTCCAGGTAGGGGCTAGGAGACGCATCTATATCGGTTAGGACCAGATTAATCATACAGCCGGATGACCACGTGTGCTAGTGTGAGTTAACCCCAGGGAGGTAGGGGATGCGAACTACCATAGGTGCATTCAGGCCATGACATCTTGCACCCCCCACAATCAAAAGGTATGGGGGTGTCCAGGGAGGGGTTAGATGGTGCATCTACATTGATTGGGACCAGATTAAACATAAAACAGGATGACCACTTGCACCAGTGTGAATAGCCCCAAGAGAAATAGGGGATGCAAATTACCATAGGTGCATTCAGGCCATGATATCTTGCACCCCCCGCAATCAAAAGGTATGGGGGTGTTCCGGGAGGGGCTAGGGGGATGCCTCTATATTGGTTAGAACCAGATTAAGCATAAAACAGGATGACCACTTGCGCTAGTGTGAATAGCCCCAAGAGAAATAGTGGATGCAATTTACCATAGGTGCATTCAGGCCATGATATCTTGCACCCCCCACAATCAAAAGGCATGGTGGTCTCCAAGGAGGGGTTAGATGGTGCATCTACATTGGTTGGGACCAGATTAAACATAAAACAGGATGACCACTTGCGTCAGTGTGAGTTAACCCCAGGGAAGTAGTGGATGCAAACTACCATAGGTTCATTCAGGCCATGAAATCTTGCACCCCCCACAATCGAAAGGTATGGGGGTGTTCCGGGAGGGGTTAGATGGTGCATCTACATTGATTGGGACCAGATTAAACATAAAACAGGATGACCACTTGCACCAGTGTGAATAGCCCCAAGAGAAATAGGGGATGCAAATTACCATAGGTGCATTCAGGCCATGATATCTTGCACCCCCCGCAATCAAAAGGTATGGGGGTGTTCCGGGAGGGGCTAGGGGGATGCCTCTATATTGGTTAGAACCAGATTAAGCATAAAACAGGATGACCACTTGCGCTAGTGTGAATAGCCCCAAGAGAAATAGTGGATGCAATTTACCATAGGTGCATTCAGGCCATGATATCTTGCACCCCCCACAATCAAAAGGCATGGTGGTCTCCAAGGAGGGGTTAGATGGTGCATCTACATTGGTTGGGACCAGATTAAACATAAAACAGGATGACCACTTGCGTCAGTGTGAGTTAACCCCAGGGAAGTAGTGGATGCAAACTACCATAGGTTCATTCAGGCCATGAAATCTTGCACCCCCCACAATCGAAAGGTATGGGGGTGTTCCGGGAGGGGTTAGGGGACGCCTCTACATTGGTTAGGACCAGAGTAAACATAAACTAGGATGACCACTTGCGCTAGTGTCAATAGCCCCAAGAGAAATAGGGGATGCAAATTACCATAGGTGCATTCAGGCCATGACATCTTGCACCCCCCACAATCAAAAGGTATGGGGGTGTCCAGGGAGGGGTTAGATGGTGCATCTACATTGATTGGGTTCAGATTAAACATAAAACAGGATGACCACTTGCACTAGTGTGAATAGCCCCAAGAGAAATAGGGGATGCAAATTACCATAGGTGCATTCAGGCCATGATATCTTGCACCCCCCACAATCAAAAGGCATGGTGGTCTCCAGGGAGGGGTTAGATGGTGCATCTACATTTGTTGGGACCAGATTAAACATAAAACAGGATGACCACTTGCGCTAGTGTGAAAAGCCCCAAGAGAAATAGGGGATGCAAATTACCATAGGTGCATTCAGGCCATGATATCTTTCACCCCCCACAATCAAAAGGCATGGTGGTCTCCAGGGAGGGGTTAGATGGTGCATCTACATTGGTTGGGACCAGATTAAACATAAAACAGGATGACCACTTGCGCTAGTGTGAATTACCCCAAGAGAAATAGGGGATGCAAATTACCATAGGTGCATTCAGGCCATGATATCTTGCACCCCCCACAATCAAAAGGCATGGTGGTCTCCAGGGAGGGGTTAGATGGTGCATCTACATTGGTTGGGACCAGATTAAACATAAAACAGGATGACCACTTGTGCTAGTGTGAATTACCGCAAGAGAAATAGGGGATGCAAATTATCATAGGTGCATTCAGGCCATGATCTCTTGCACCCCCCACAATCAAAAGGTATGGGGGTGTTCCGGGAGGGGGTAGATGGTGCCTCTACATTTGTTGGGACCAGATTAAACATAAAACAGGATGACCACTTGCGCTAGTGTGAATAGCCCCAAGAGAAATAGGGGATGCAAATTACCATAGGTGCAATCAGGCCATGATATCTTGCACCCCCCACAATCAAAAGGCATGGTGGTCTCCAGGGAGAGGTTAGATGGTGCATCTACATTGGTTGGGACCTGATTAAACATAAAACAGGATGACCACTTGCGTCAGTGTGAGTTAACCCCAGGGAGGTAGGGGATGCAAACTACCATAGGTGCATTCAGGCCGTGATATCTTGCACCCCCCACAATCGAAAGGTATGGGGGTGTTCCGGGAGGGGTTAGAGGACGCCTCTACATTGGTTAGGACTAGAGTAAACATAAACCAGGATGACCACTTGCGCTAGTGTGAATTACTCCAAGAGAAATAGGGGATGCGAATTACCATAGGTGCATTCAGGCCATGATATCTTGCACCCCCCACAATCAAAAGGCATAGGGGTCTCCAGGGAGGGGCTAGGAGACGCATCTATATTGGTTAGGACCAGATTAATCATACAGCCGGATGACCATGTGTGCTAGTGTGAGTTAACCCCAGGGAGGTAGGGGATGCGAACTACCATAGGTGCATTCAGGCCATGACATCTTGCACCCCCCACAATCAAAAGGTATGGGGGTGTCCAGGGAGGGGTTAGATGGTGCATCTACATTGATTGGGACCAGATTAAACATGAAACAGGATGACCACTTGCACTAGTGTGAATAGCCCCAAGAGAAATAGGGGATGCAAATTACCATAGGTGCATTCAGGCCGTGATATCTTGCACCCCCCACAATCGAAAGGTATGGGGGTGTTCCGGGAGGGGTTAGAGGACGCCTCTACATTGGTTAGGACTAGAGTAAACATAAACCAGGATGACCACTTGCGCTAGTGTGAATTACTCCAAGAGAAATAGGGAATGCGAATTACCATAGGTGCATTCAGGCCATGATATCTTGCACCCCCCACAATCAAAAGGCATAGGGGTCTCCAGGGAGGGGCTAGGAGACGCATCTATATTGGTTAGGACCAGATTAATCATACAGCCGGATGACCACGTGTGCTAGTGTGAGTTAACCCCAGGGAGGTAGGGGATGCGAACTACCATAGGTGCATTCAGGCCATGACATCTTGCAACCCCACAATCAAAAGGTATGGGGGTGTCCAGGGAGGGGTTAGATGGTGCATCTACATTGATTGGGACCAGATTAAACATAAAACAGGATGACCACTTGCACCAGTGTGAATAGCCCCAAGAGAAATAGGGGATGCAAATTACCATAGGTGCATTCAGGCCATGATATCTTGCACCCCCCGCAATCAAAAGGTATGGGGGTGTTCCGGGAGGGGCTAGGGGGATGCCTCTATATTGGTTAGAACCAGATTAAGCATAAAACAGGATGACCACTTGCGCTAGTGTGAATAGCCCCAAGAGAAATAGTGGATGCAAATTACCATAGGTGCATTCAGGCCATGATATCTTGCACCCCCCACAATCAAAAGGCATGGTGGTCTCCAAGGAGGGGTTAGATGGTGCATCTACATTGGTTGGGACCAGATTAAACATAAAACAGGATGACCACTTGCGTCAGTGTGAGTTAACCCCAGGGAAGTAGGGGATGCAAACTACCATAGGTTCATTCAGGCCATGAAATCTTGCACCCCCCACAATCGAAAGGTATGGGGGTGTTCCGGGAGGGGTTAGGGGACGCCTCTACATTGGTTAGGACCAGAGTAAACATAAACTAGGATGACCACTTGCGCTAGTGTCAATAGCCCCAAGAGAAATAGGGGATGCAAATTACCATAGGTGCATTCAGGCCATGATATCTTGCACCCCCCACAATCAAAAGCCATAGGGGTTTCCAGGAAGGGGCTAGGGGATGCCTCTATATTGGTTAGGACCAGATTAAACATACAGCAGGATGACCACGTGCGCTAGTGTGAGTTAACCCCAGGGAGGTAGGGGATGCGAACTACCATAGGTGTGTTCAGGCCATGACATCTTGCACCCCCCACAATCAAAAGGTATGGGGGTGTCCAGGGCGAGGTTAGATGGTGCCTCTACTTCGTTTGGGACCAGATTAAACATAAAACAGGATGACCACTTTTGTTAGTGTGAGCTAACCCCAGGGAGGCAGGGGATGCAAAATGACCATAAGTGCATTCAGGCCATGATATCTTGCACCCCCACAATCAAAGGGTATGGAGGTATCCAGGGAAGGGCTAGGTGGTTCCTCTACATCATTTGGGACCAGAGTAAACATAAAACAGGATGTGTGTTACAGGTTTTGTGAATTACCATAGTTGCTTTCAGGCCATGATATCATGCACCCCAACAATGAAAAGGTATGGGGGTGTCAAGGGAGGAGGTAGGTGGTGCCGATACATTGGTAGGGACCAGATTAAACGTTAAACAGGATGACGACTTGTGTCATTGTGAGTTAACCCCAGGGAGACAGGGGATGCGAATTACCATAATACATGTAAGGGGGCTGATGGTGTCTCTCCCAGCATATATATGAGGTGAAAATGGGGTTGAAATAAAAAAAGTCAACATTGTGGGGGTCATAGTAATTGAGGGACAGTAATCACATAGATCCGTCTTGGAAGCAGACACAGAATTGATAGTTGTAGCTGTAAGTGGAAGGGGATCTTTCGGTTGGAAATGTCCCATTGTAGTGTGTGATGGCTGAATGCATGCCAAAGAACAGCACTGCTGAGGAAAAAAGGAAAGGAATTACAAAGACTCTCACTAGTCTGCATTTCATCCCCATGCAAACAGCCCAAACTTTAGGTAGGGGGCTTGAGCCTCATTAGCCCCGTGGTGTTGTATCCATGACATAGCGCAGCCCATACCAGTCACTTGCAGCAGTGAGTGATAATGTGCACAGTTTACCAAGCGGGGGGTGAACAGGGAGCTTAACACCAATTAGTTAAAATACTGTTGACTTCCCTTCCCAATAACACATGCTGAAGGGAGACCCTACCGTGCCCCCCCTGCATTATGACAGAGTTGTGTGACTGAGCCCAACCTCCCCCTTTATCCTTAAGAGAGGCTCCTGCAGTGATTCCTCGTGCTTTGATGTTGGAATCAAATATAGAAAGGTTAATTATGCCATAAAAAATGCTTAAGCGCCCCATCTACTGTAACAGTACAAACTTTCTTATTATTATACCATTTAAAATAATAACATGTGTGCCCTATCTGCTGTCACAGTACAACCTTTCTTATTTTGGCTGTAGTGTGATGTTGGAATAAAATATAGAAAGGTTAATTATGCCATAAAACATGTTTAAGTGCCCCATCTACTGTAACAGTACAACCTTTCTTATGATTATACCATTTAAAATAATAACATGTGCGCAAATGTACAACTGAGCGAATGCTAGGCTCCCAGACTTTGCACAGTATTAAAAAAAACAACAACATGGGAAGCCGTATATTATACCATACTGTATGATATTCGGCTTCCCATGACAGAGTGAAGGCCCTGAAACAACGCCCACCTGGTAGCTCTGGCCAATCCCTCAATAGAGATGTTGGAGGGAGGGCTGTAGGCGGGCTATGACATTAGCTTTTCATTTCGGGCTGCATGTATGGCTGTAGCCATCAAGTGGGCGTGACTCCGAAGATTGCCGAACACTGCCTCCCACAATCTATCATGGCCCGCAGGATAGCATACAACACCTCCTCAGAGGCGTTCTTCGTTTCTTTTCCTGTTCACTGCAGTTTCGCTTGAAAAGTGCTCGCTTCCCAGATCTGATTCAGACGCGTTTTCCCTGCCTTCTCTCCTCTTCCCGCTGCCTTCAAATCAACAAATGAGCTCATAAAGTGCAGCTTGTAAACTAGAAGGTACGACTGGATTGACAGATGTCATATACACGTTCCAGAAAAGTCAGGATAGCTGATAATGCATTGAAGATTTCAGCAGTATACCTTCAGCCTTTAAACAAAGTACATTTTGATCCTCCTTCTATGGGAGACGAGTGGTTAAAAACATCAGGTTCAACCGAACTAACGCACGGACACTACAAACAGGAAACACAACAGAATTAGCATTTACCAAACCGCGAGGAAAGTACATTTTCTAGCTGTTTTTGCAAATTTTTAGCACGTTTCAATACGTCTAGCGGGTTACGGCTATACGTTGAATAATGGGTGTTATAAAGCATTCTGAGCACTGTGTATCTTTTGGAGCTCATGTGTTGTTTTGAAGGCAGCGGGAAGAGGAGAGAAGGCAGGGAACACGCGTCTAAACCAGAGCTGGGAAGCGAGCACTTGCAACGCGAAACTGCAGGGAACAGGAAAAGAAAGGAAGAACGCCTCTGAGGAGGAACAGCGTCTAAACCAGAGAGCAGGGAAGCGAGTGTTTGAAACGCGAAACGATGCAGAGGGCAAGGATAGAAAGGAAGAACGCCTCTGAAGAGGAGCAACTGGATTAGCCTACTTTGGATAGAACGGGATCACCAGGGGAGTGCAGCCTGTAAACTAGAAGGGACACATGGTGACTGGATTAACAGATGGCAAATACACGTTCCAGAACAGTAAGGAAAGCTGATAATGCATTGAAGATTTCAGCAGTATACCTTCAGCCTGTAACCAAAGTACATTTTGATACCCCTTGTATGGGAGACGAGTGGTTAAAAACATCAGGTTCGACTGAACAAACACACGGAGACTGTACAAACAGGAAACGCAACAGAATTAGCATTTACCAAAACACGAGAAAAGTACATTTTCTAGCTGTTTTTGCTAGTTTTTAGCACGTTTCAATACGTTTAGCGGGTTACGGCTATAAATTGAATAATGGGTGTTATAAAGCATTCTGAGCACTGTGTATCTTTTGGAGCTCATTTGTTGTTTTGAAGGCAGCGGGAAGAGGAGAGAAGGCAGGGAACTCGCGTCTAAATTAGAGGTCTGAGACCAGAAAATCCAGGGTATTCCCTGCAGAGTGTGTAGGGCCAGCGGCATGAAGAGTTGCAGATTTCGTTAGAGTCCAGGACAGGAACCTGTAGGTTAATGGAAGAAGGAAGCCGAAGAAGGGAGAGACGAGACAGCGAACCGGATCAATCGGGAGCTAGGAGTGGTGAGAAGTTAGGGAGATCTGAGTCTCAGGATTGGAAAGGGAAGGAGTTGGATATCAGATGTCATGCTATAGGAACGATATCAGGTTTGGTAGAAGCATTGAGATATCACATATGCTATAGGAAGGGTCTCAGGATTGGAATGGAAAGGAGTTGGATATCATCTCATGCTATAGGAAACGTCTCAGGATTGGAATGGGAAGGAGTTGGATATCACATCTCATCCTATAGGAAGGGTCGCAGGTTTGGAATGGGAAACATTTGGATATCACATCTCTTGCAATAGGAAGGGTTTCAGGTTTGGTACTAGAAACATTGAGATATCACATCTCATGGTATAGGAAGTTTCTCAAGATTGGAATCGGAAGGAGTTGGATATCACATCTCATGTTATAGGAAGGGTCTCAGGTTTGGTATTAGAAGCATTGAGATATCACATCTCATGGAAGGGGCTCAGGATTGCAATGGGAAGGAGTTGGATATCACATCTCATGCTATAGGAAGGGTCTCAGGATTTGAATAGGAAGGAGTTGGATATCACATCTCATGCTATAGGAAGGGCCTCAGGATTGGAATGGGAAGGAGTTGAATATCACATCTCATGCTATAGGAAGGATCTCAGGTTTGGTAGAATCATTGAGATATCAAATCTCATGCTATAGGAAGGGTCTCAGGATTGGAATGGGAAGGAGTTGGATATCATCTCATGCTATAGGAAGGGTCTCAGGATTGGAATGGCAAGGAGATGGATATCACATCTCATCCTATAGGAAGGGTCTCAGCTTTGGTAGAAGCATTGAGATATCACATCTCATGCTATAGGAAGGGCCTCATGAATGGAATGGGAAGGAGTTGGATATCACATCTCAGGCTATCGGAAGGGTCTCAGGATTGGAATGGGAAGGAGTTGGATATCACATCTCATGCTATAGGGAGGGTCTCAGGTTTGGTATTAATAGCATTTAGATATCACATCTCATGTTATAGGAAGGGTCTCAGGATTGGATGGGAAGAAGTTGGATATCACATTTCATGCTATAGGAAGGGACTCAGGTTTGGTAGAAGCATTGGGATATCACATCTCATGCTAAAGGAAGGGTCTCATGATTGGAATGGGAAGGAGTTGGATATCACATCTCATGCTAAAGGAAAGGTCTCAGGTTTGGAAGGGGAAGAATTTGGATATCACATCTCAAGTTATAGGAAGGGTCTGAGGATTGGAATGGGAAGGACTTGGACATCACATCTCATGTTATAGGAAGGGTCTCAGGTTTGTTATTAGAAGCATTGAGATATCACATCTCATGTTATAGGACAGTCTCAGGTTTGGTATTAGAAGCATTGAGATATAACATCTCATGGTATAGGACGGGTCTCAGGATTGGAATGGGAAGGAGTTAGATATCACATCTCATGCTATAGGAAGGGCCTCAGGTTTGGTAGAAGCATTGGGATATCACATCTCATGCTATAGGAAGGGTCTCAGGATTGGAATGGGAAGGAGTTTGATATCACATCTCATGCCATGGGAAGGTCTCAGATTTGCTAGAAGCATTAAGACATCACATCTCATGCTATCGGAAGGGTCTCAGGATTGGATTGGGAAGGAGTTGGATATCCCATCTCATGCTATAGGAAGGGTCACAGGTTGGAATTGGAAGGAGTTGGATATCACATCTCATGTTATAGGAAGGGTATCAGGATTGGAATGGGAAGGAGTTGGATATCACATCTCATGCTATAGGAAGGGTCTCAAGTTTTGTATTACAAGCATTGAGATATCACATCTCATGCTATAGGAATGGTCTCAGGATTGGAATGGGAAGGAGTTGGATATCATATCTCATGATATAGGAACGGTCTCAGGTTTGGAATGGGAAGGAGTTGGATATCACGTCTCATGCTAATGGGAGGGTCTCAGGATTGATATTAGAAGCATTGAGATATCACATCTCATGCTATCGGAAGGGTCTCAGGATTGGATTGGGAAGGAGTTGGATATCACATCTCATGTTATAGGAAGGATCTCAAGTTTGGTATTAATAGAATTGAGATATCACATCTCATGCTATCGGAAGGGTCTCAGGATTGGAATGGGAAGGAGTTGGATATCACATCTCATGCTATAGGAAGGGTCTCAGGTTTGGTAGAAGCATTAGGATATCACATCTCATGCTATAGGAAGGGTCTCAGGATTGGAATGGGAAGGAGTTGGATATCACATCTCATGCTAAAGGAAGGGTCTCAGGTTTGGAAGGGGAAGGATTTGGATATCACATCTCAATTTATAGGACGGGTCTGTGGTTTGGTATTAGAAGCATTGAGATATCGTATCTCATGCTATCGGAAGGGTCTCAGGATTGGATTGGGAAGGAGTTGGATATCACATCTCATGTTATAGGAAGGGTCTCAGGATTGGAATGGGAAGGATTTGGATATTACATCTCATGTTATAGGAAGGGTCTCAGGTTTGTTATTAGAAGCATTGAGATATCACATCTCATGTTTTAGGACAGTCTCAGGTTTGGTATTAGAAGCATTGAGATATCATATCTCATGGTATAGGACGGGTCTCAGGATTGGAATGGGAAGGAGTTGGATATCACATCTCATGCTATAGGAAGGGTCTCAGGATTGGAATGGGAAGGATTTGGATATTACATCTCATGTTATAGGAAGGGTCTCAGGTTTGTTATTAGAAGCATTGAGATATCACATCTCATGTTTTAGGACAGTCTCAGGTTTGGTATTAGAAGCATTGAGATATCACATCTCATGGTATCAGAAGGGTCTCGGATTGGAATGGGAAGGAGTTGGATATCACATCTCATGCTATTGGAAAGGTCTCAGGATTGGAATGGGAAGGAGTTTGATATCACATCTCATGCCATAGGAAGGTCTCAGGTACGGTAGAAGCATTAAGATATCACATCTCATGCTATCGGAAGGGTCTCAGGATTGGATTAGGAAGGAGTTGGATATCCCATCTCATGCTATAGGAAGGGTCACAGGTTGGAATTGGAAGGAGTTGGATATCACATCTCATGCTATCGGAAGGTTCTCAGGATTGGAATGGGAAGGAGTTGAATATCACATCTCATGCTATAGGGAGGGTCTCAGGTTTGATATTAGAAGCATTGAGATATATCTCATGCTATCGGAAGGGTCTCAGGATTGGATTGGGAAGGAGTTGGATATCACATCTCATGTTATAGGAAGGGTCTCAGGATTGGATGGGAAGAGTTGGATATCACATCTCATGTTATAGGAAGGGTCTCAGGTTTGGAAGGTGAAGGATTTGGATATCACATCTCAAGTCATAGGACGGGTCTGTGGATTGGTATTAGAAGCATTGAGATATCATATCTCATGCTATCGGAAGGGTTTTTGGATTGGATTGGGAAGGAGTTGGATATCACATCTCATGTTATAGGAAGGGTCTCAAGATTGGAATGGGAAGGACTTGGATATCACATCTCATGTTATAGGAAGGGTCTCAGGTTTGTTATTAGAAGCATTGAGATAGCACATCTCATGTTATAGGACAGTCTCAGGTTTGGTATTAGAAGCATTGAGATATAACATCTCATAGTATAGGACGGGTCTCAGGATTGGAAAGGGAAGGAGTTGGATATCACATCTCATGCTATAGGAAGGGTCTCAGGATTGGAATAGGAAGGAGTTTGATATCACATCTCATGCCATGGGAAGGTCTCAGGTTTGCTAGAAGCATTAAGATATCACATCTCATGCTATCGGAAGGGTCTCAGGATTGGATTGGGAAGGAGTTGGATATCGCATCTCATGCTATAGGAAGGGTCACAGGTTGGAATTGGAAGGAGTTGGATATCACATCTCATTTTATAGGAATGATATCAGGATTGCAATGGGAAGGACTTTGATATCACATCTCACGCTATAGGGAGGGTCTCAGGTTTGGTATTAGAAGCATTGAGATATCACATCTCATGCTATCGGAAGGGTCTCAGGATTGGATTGGGAAGGAGTTGGATATCACATCTCATGTTATAGGAAGGGTCGCAGGATTGGATGGGAAGAGTTGGATATCACATCTCATGCTATAGGAAGGGTCTCAGGTTTGGTAGAAGAATTGGGATATCACATCTCATGCTATAGAAAGGGTCTCAGGATTGGAATGGGAAGGAGTTGGATATCACATCTCATGCTAAAGTAAGGGTCTCAGGTTTGGAAGGGGATATCTCAATGCTTCTAATACCAAACCACAGACCCGTCCTATAACTTGAAATGTGATATCCAACTCCTTCCCAATCCAATCCTGAGACCCTTCCGATAGCATGAGATGTGATATCTCAGTGCTTCTAATATCAAAACTGAGACCCTCCCTATAGCATGAGATGTGATATCCAACTCCTTCCCATTCCAATCCTGAGACCCGTCCTATACTATGAGATGTTATATCTCAATGCTTCTAATTCCAAACCTGAGACTGTCCTATAACATGAGATGTGATATCTCAATGCTTCTAATAACAAACCTGAGACCCGTCCTATAACATGAGATGTGATATCCAATTCCTGCCCATTCCAATCTTGAGACCCTTCCTATAACATGAGATGTGATATCCAACTCCTTCCCAATCCAATCCTGAGACCCTTCCGATAGCATGAGATATGATATCTCAATGCTTCTAATACCAAACCACAGACCCGTCCTATAACTTGAGATGTGATATCCAAATCCTTCCCCTTCCAAACCTGAGACCCTTCCTTTAGCATGAGATGTGATATCCAACTCCTTCCCATTCCAATCCTGAGACCCTTCCTATAGCATGAGATGTGATATCCCAATGCTTCTACCAAACCTGAGACCCTTCCTATAGCATGAAATGTGACATCCAACTCTTCCCATCCAATCCTGAGACCCGTCCTATACCATGAGATGTTATATCTCAATGCTTCTAATACCAAACCTGAGACTGTCCTATAACATGAGATGTGATATCTCAATGCTTCTAATAACAAACCTGAGACCCTTCCTATAACATGAGATGTGATGTCCAAGTCCTTCCCATTCCAATCCTGAGACCCTTCTTATTGCATGAGATGTGATATCCAACTCCTTCCCAATCCAATCTTGAGACCCTTCCAATAGCATTAGATGTGATATCTCAATGCTTCTAATATCAAACCTGAGACCCTCCCTATAGCATGAGATGTGATATCCAACTCCTTCCCATTCCAATCCTGAGACCCTTCCGATAGCATGAGATGTGATATCCAACTCCTTCCAATTCCAACCTGTGACCCTTCCTATAGCATGAGATGGGATATCCAACTCCTTCCCAATCCAATCCTGAGACCCTTCCGATAGCATGAGATGTGATATCCCACTCCTTCCAATTCCAACCTGTGACCCTTCCTATAGCATGAGATGGGATATCCAACTCCTTCCCAATCCAATCCGGAGACCCTTCCTATAGCATGAGATGTGATATCCAACTCCTTCCCATTCCAATCCTGAGACTCGTCCTATACCATGAGATGTGATATCTCAATGCTTCTAATACCAAACCTGAGACTGTCCTATAACATGAGATGTGATATCTCAATGCTTCTAATAACAAACCTGAGACCCTTCCTATAACATGAGATGTGATGTCCAAGTCCTTCCCATTCCAATCCTGAGACCCTTCTTATTGCATGAGATGTGATATCCAACTCCTTCCCAATCCAATCTTGAGACCCTTCCAATAGCATTAGATGTGATATCTCAATGCTTCTAATATCAAACCTGAGACCCTCCCTATAGCATGAGATGTGATATCCAACTCCTTCCCATTCCAATCCTGAGACCCTTCCGATAGCATGAGATGTGATATCCAACTCCTTCCAATTCCAACCTGTGACCCTTCCTATAGCATGAGATGGGATATCCAACTCCTTCCCAATCCAATCCTGAGACCCTTCCGATAGCATGAGATGTGATATCCCACTCCTTCCAATTCCAACCTGTGACCCTTCCTATAGCATGAGATGGGATATCCAACTCCTTCCCAATCCAATCCGGAGACCCTTCCTATAGCATGAGATGTGATATCCAACTCCTTCCCATTCCAATCCTGAGACTCGTCCTATACCATGAGATGTGATATCTCAATGCTTCTAATAACAAACCTGAGACCCTTCCTATAACATGAGATGTGATATCCAAATCCTTCCCATTCCAATCCTGAGACCCTTCCTATAGCATGAGATGTGATATCCAACTCCTTCCCATTCCAATCCTGAGACCCGTACTATACCATGAGATATGATATCTCAATGCTTCTAATACCAAACCTGAGACTGTCCTATAACATGAGATGTGATATCTCAATGCTTCTAATAACAAACCTGAGAAGCTTCCTATAACATGAGATGTGATATCCAAATGCTTCCCATTCCAATCCTGAGACCCTTCCTATAACTTGAGATGTGATATCCAAATCCTTCCCCTTCCAAACCTGAGACCCTTCCTTTAGCATGAGATGTGATATCCAACTTCTTCCCATTCCAATCCTGCGTCTCTTCATATAGCATGAGATTTGATATCTCAGTGCTTCTAATACAAAACCTGAGACCCTTCCTATAATATGAGATGTGATATCCAACTCCTTCCGATTCCAATCCTGAGACCCTTCCTATACCATGAGATGTGATATCTCAATATTTCTAATACCAAACCTGAGACCCTTCCTATTGCAAGAGATGTGATATCCAAATCATTCCCATTCCAAACCTGAGACCCTTCCTATAGGATGAGATGTGATATCCAACTCCTTCCCATTCCAATCCTGAGACCCTTCCTATAGCATGAGATGTGATATCTAACTCCTTCCCATTCCAATCCTGAGACCGTTCCTATAGCACGAGATGTGATATCTCAATGCTTCTACCAAACCTGTGATCCTTCCTATAGCATGAGATGTGATAATCAACTCCTTCCCATTCCAATCCTGAGACCCTTCCGATAGGATGAGATTTATTATCTCAGTTCTTCTAATACCAAACCTGAGTCCCTTCCTATAACATGAGATGTGATATCCAACTCCTTCCCATTCCAATCCTGAGACCCTTCCTATAGCATGAGATGTGATATCCAACTCCTTCCCATTCCAATCCTGAGACCCTTCCTATAGCATGAGATGTGATATCCAACTCCTTTCCATTCCAATCCTGAGACCCATCCTATACCATGAGATGTGATATCTCAATGCTTCTAATACCAAACCTGAGACTGTCCTATAACATGAGATGTGATATCTCAATGCTTCTAATAACAAACCTGAGACCCTTCCTATAACATGAGATGTGATATCCAAATCCTTCCCATTCCAATCCTGAGACCCAACCTATACCATGAGATGTGATATCTCAATGCTTCTAATACCAAACCTGAGACTGTCCTATAACATGAGATGTAATATCTCAATGCTTCTAATAACAAACCTGAGACCCTTCCTATAACATGAGATGTGATATCCAAATCCTTCCCATTCCAATCCTGAGACCCTTCCTATAGCATGAGATGTGATATCAACTCCTTCCCATTCCAATCCTGAGACCCGTCCTATACCATGAGATATGATATCTCAATGCTTCTAATACCAAACCTGAGACTGTCCAATAACATGAAATGTGATATCTCAATGCTTCTAATAACAAACCTGAGACCCTTCCTATAACATGATATGTGATATCCAAATCCTTCCCATTCCAATCCTGAGACCCTTCCTATAACATGAGATTTGATATCCAACTCCTTCCCAATCCAATCCTGAGACCCTTCCGATAGCATGAGATATGATATCTCAATGCTTCTAATACCAAACCACAGACCCGTCCTATAAATTGAGATGTGATATCCAAATCCTTCCCCTTCCAAACCTGAGACACTTCCTTTAGCATGAGATGTGATATCCAACTCCTTCCCATTCCAATCCTGAGACCCGTCCTATACCATGAGATATGATATCTCAATGCTTCTAATACCAAACCTGAGACTGTCCTATAACATGAGATGTGATACCTCAATGCTTCTAATAACAAACCTGAGAGCCTTCCTATAACATGAGATGTGATATCCAACTCCTTCCCAATCCAATCCTGAGACCCTTCCGATAGCATGAGATATGATATCTCAATGCTTCTAATACCAAACCACAGACCCGTCCTATAACATGAGATGTGATATCCAACTCCTTCCCATTCCAATCCTGAGACCCTTCCTATAGCATGAGATGTGATATCTCAATGCTATTAATACCAAACCTGAGATCCTTCCTATAACATGAGATGTGATATCCAACTCCTTCCCAATCCAATCCTGAGACCCTTCCTATAGCATGAGATGTGATATCCAACTCCTTCCCATTCCAATCCTGAGACCCTTCCTATCGAATGAGATGTGATATCTCAATGCTATTAATACCAAACCTGAGATCCTTCCTATAACATGAGATGTGATATCCAACTCCTTCCCATTCCAATCCTGAGACCCGTCCTATACCATGAGATGTTATATCTCAATGCTTCTAATACCAAACCTGAGACTGTCCTATGACATGAGATGTGATATCTCAATGCTTCAAATAACGAACCTGAGACCCTTCCTATAACATGAGATGTGATATCCAAGTCCTTCCCATTCCAATCTTGAGACCCTTCCTATAACATGAGATGTGATATCCAACTATTTCCCAATCCAATCCTGAGACCCTTCCTATAGCATGAGATGTGATATCCCAATGCTTCTACCAAACCTGAGACCCTTCCTACAGCATGAGATGTGATATCCAACTCCTTCCCATTCCAATCCTGAGACCCTCCCTATAGCATGAGATGTGATATCCAACTCCTTCCCATTCCAAACCTGAGACCCTTCCTATATCATGAGATATGATATCCAACTCCTTCCCATTCCAATCCTGCGACCCTTCTGATAGCATGAGATGTGATATCTCAATGCTTCTAATACCAAACCTGAGACCCTTCCTATAGCATGAGATGGGATATCCAACTCCTTCCCAATCCAATCCTGAGACCCTTCCGATAGCATGAGATATGATATCTCAATGCTTCTAATACCAAACCACAGACCCGTCCTATAACTTGAGAGGTGATATCCAAATCCTTCCCCTTCCAAACCTGAGACCCTTCCTTTAGCATGAGATGTGATATCCAACTCCTTTCCATTCCAATCCTGAGACCCTTCCTATAGCATGAGATGTGATATCCCAATGCTTCTACCAAACCTGAGACCCTTCCTATAGCATGAGATGTGATATCTAACTCCTTCCCATTCCAATCCTGAGACCCATCCTATACCATGAGATGTTATATCTCAATGCTTCTAATACCAAACCTGAGACTGTCCTATGACATGAGATGTGATATCTCAATGCTTCAAATAACGAACCTGAGACCCTTCCTATAACATGAGATGTGATATCCAAGTCCTTCCCATTCCAATCTTGAGACCCTTCCTATAACATGAGATGTGATATCCAACTATTTCCCAATCCAATCCTGAGACCCTTCCTATAGCATGAGATGTGATATCCCAATGCGTCTACCAAACCTGAGACCCTTCCTACAGCATGAGATGTGATATCCAACTCCTTCCCATTCCAATCCTGAGACCCTCCCTATAGCATGAGATGTGATATCCAACTCCTTCCCATTCCAAACCTGAGACCCTTCCTATATCATGAGATATGATATCCAACTCCTTCCCATTCCAATCCTGCGACCCTTCTGATAGCATGAGATGTGATATCTCAATGCTTCTAATACCAAACCTGAGACCCTTCCTATAGCATGAGATGGGATATCCAACTCCTTCCCAATCCAATCCTGAGACCCTTCCGATAGCATGAGATATGATATCTCAATGCTTCTAATACCAAACCACAGACCCGTCCTATAACTTGAGAGGTGATATCCAAATCCTTCCCCTTCCAAACCTGAGACCCTTCCTTTAGCATGAGATGTGATATCCAACTCCTTTCCATTCCAATCCTGAGACCCTTCCTATAGCATGAGATGTGATATCCCAATGCTTCTACCAAACCTGAGACCCTTCCTATAGCATGAGATGTGATATCTAACTCCTTCCCATTCCAATCCTGAGACCCATCCTATACCATGAGATGTTATATCTCAATGCTTCTAATACCAAACCTGAGACTGTCCTATAACATGAGATGTGATATCTCAATGCTTCTAATAACAAACCTGAGACCCTTCCTATAACATGAGATGTGATGTCCAAGCCCTTCCCATTTCAATCCTGAGACCCTTCCTATAACATGAGATGTGATATCCAACTCCTTCCCAATCCATTCCTGAGACCGTTCCAATACCCTGAGATATGATATCTCAATGCTTCTAATACCAAACCACAGACCCGTCCTATAACTGGAGATGTGATATCCAAATCCTTCCCCTTCCAACCCTGAGACCTTTCCTTTAGCATGCGATGTGATATCCAACTCCTTCCCATTCCAATCCTGAGACACTTCCTATAGCATGAGATGTGTTATCCCAATGCTTTCACCAAACCTGAGACCATTCTGATAGCATGAGATGTGATATCCAACTCCTTCCCATTCCAATCCTGAGACCCATCCTATACCATGAGATGTTATATCTCAATGCTTCTAATACCAAACCTGAGACTGTCCTATAACATGAGATGTGATATCTCAATGCTTCTAATAACAAACCTGAGACCCTTCCTTTAGCATGATATGTGATATCCAACTCCTTCCCATTCCAATCCTCAGACCCTTCCTATAACATGAGATGTGATATCCAAGTCCTTCCCATTCCAATCCTGAGACCCTTCCTATAACATGAGATGTGATATCCAACTCCTTCCCAATCCAATCCTGAGACCCTTCCAATAGCATGAGATATGATATCTCAATGCTTCTAATACCAAACCATAGACCTGTCCTATAACTTGAGATGTGATATCCAACTCCTTCCCATTCCAATCCTGAGACCCTTCCGATAGCATGAGATGTGATATCCAACTCCTTCCAATTCAAACCTGTGACCCTTCCTATAGCATGAGATGGGATATCCAACTCCTTCCCAATCCAATCCTGAGACCCTTCCGATAACATGAGATGTGATATCTTAATGCTTCTACCAAACCTGAGACCTTCCTATGGCATGAGATGTGATATCCAACTCCTTCCCATTCCAATCCTGAGACCCGTCCTATACCATGAGATGTGATATCTCAATGCTTCTAATACCAAACCTGAGACTGTCCTATAACATGATGTGATATCTCATGCTTCTAATAAAAAACCTGAGACCCTTCCTATAACATGAGATGTGATATCCAAATCCTTCCCCTTCCAAACCTGAGACCCTTCCTTTAGCATGAGATGTGATATCCAACACCTTCCCATTCCAAACCTGAGACCCTTCCTATATCATGAGATGTGATATCCAACTCCTTCCCATTCCAATCCTGAGACCCTTCCTATAGCATGAGATGTGATATCCAACTCCTTCCCATTCCTATCCTGAGACCCTTCTGATAGCATGAGATGTGATATCTCAATGCTTCTAATACCAATCCTGAGACCCTCCCTATAGCGAGATGTGATATCAAAGTCCTTCCCATTCCAATCCTGATACCTTTCCTATAACATGAGATGTGATATCCAACTCCTTCCAATTCCAACCTGTGACCCTTCCTATAGCATGAGATGGGATATCCAACTCCTTCCCAATCCAATCCTGAACCCTTCCGATAGCATGAGATGTGATATCTTAATGCTTCCACCAAACCTGAGACCTTCCTAAGGCATGAGATGTGATATCAAACTCCTTCCCATTCCAATCCTGAGACCCGTCCTATACCATGAGATGTTATATTTCAATGCTTCTAATACCAAAGCTGAGACTGTCCTATAATATGAGATGTGATATCTCAATGCTTCTAATAACAAACCTGAGACCCTTCCTATAACATGAGATGTGATGTCCAAGTCCTTCCCATTCCAATCCTGAGACCCTTCCTATAACATGAGATGTGATATCCAACTCCTTCCCATTCCAATCCTGAGACCCTTCCGATAGCATGAGATGTGATATCCCAATGCTTCTACCAAACCTGAGACCTTTCCGATAGCATGAGATGTGATATCCAACTCCTTCCCATTCCAATCATGAGGCCCCTCCTATAGCATGAGATGTGATATCTCAATGCTTCTACCAAACCTGAGACCCTTCCTATAGCATGAAATGTGATATCCAACTCCTTCCCATCCAATCCTGAGACACTTCCTATAGCATGATATGTGATATCTCAATGCTATAAATAGCAAACCTGAGACCCTCCCTATAGCATGAGATGTGATATCCAACTCCTTCCCATTCCAATCCTGAGACCCTTCCGATAGCCTAAGATGTGATATCCAACTCCTTCCCACTCCAATCATGAGGCCCTTCCTATAGCATGAGATGTGATATCTCAATGCTCTTAATACCAAACCTGGGATCATTCCTATAGCATGAGATGTGATATCCAACTCCTTCCCATACCAATCCTGAGCCCCTTCCATGAGATTTGATATCTCAATGCTTATAATACCAAAGATGGACCGTTCCTATAGCATGAGATGTGATATCCAACTCCTTCCCATTCCAATCCTGCGTCCCTTAATTTAGCATGAGATTTGATATCTCAGTGCTTCTAATACCAAACCTGAGACCCTTCCTATGACATGAGATGTTATATGCAACTCCTTCCGATTCCAATCCTGAGACCCTTCCTATACCATGAGATGAGATATCTCAATGTTTCTAATACCAAACCTGAGACCCTCCCTATAGCATGAGATGTGATATCCAACGCCTTCCCATTCCAAACTTGAGACCCTTTCTACAGCATGAGATGTGATATCCAACTCCTTCCCATTCCTATCCTGAGACCCTTCTGATAGCATGAGATGTGATCTCTCAATGCTTCTAATACCAAACCTGAGACCCTCCCTATAGCGAGATGTGATATCAAAGTCCTTCCCATTCCAATCCTGATACCCTTCCTATAACATGAGATGTATTATCCAACTCCTTCCAATTCCAACCTGTGACCCTTCCTATAGCATGAGATGGGATATCCAACTCCTTCCCAATCCAATCCTGAGACCCTTCCTATAGCATGAGATGTGATATCCAACTCCTTCCCATTCCAATCCTGAGACCCGTCCTATACCATGAGATGTGATATCTCAATGCTTCTAATAACAAACCTGAGACCCTTCCTATAACATGAGATGTGATATCCAAATCCTTCCCATTCCAATCCTGAGACCCTTCCTATAGCATGAGATGTGATATCCAACTCCTTCCCAATCCAATCCTGAGACCTATACTATACCATGAGATATGATATCTCAATGCTTCTAATACCAAACCTGAGACTGTCCTATAACATGAGATGTGATATCTCAATGCTTCTAATAACAAACCTGAGACGCTTCCTATAACATGAGATGTGATATCCAAATGCTTCCCATTCCAATCCTGAGACCCTTCCTATAACATGAGATGTGATATCCAACTCCTTCCCAATCCAATCCTGAGACCCTTCCGATAGCATGAGATATGATATCTCAATGCTTCTAATACCAAACCACAGACCCATCCTATAACCTGAGATGTGATATCCAAATCCTTCCCCTTCCAAACCTGAGACCCTTCCTTTAGCATGAGATGTGATATCCAACTTCTTCCCATTCCAATCCTGCGTCTCTTCATATAGCATGAGATTTGATATCTCAGTGCTTCTAATACAAAACCTGAGACCCTTCCTATAACATGAGATGTGATATCCAACTCCTTCTGATTCCAATCCTGAGACCCTTCCTATACCATGAGATGTGATATCGCAATATTTCTAATACCAAACCTGAGACCCTTCCTATAACATGAGATGTGATATCCAACTCCTTCCCATTCCAATCCTGAGACCCTTCCTATTGCATGAGATGTGATATCCAACTCCTTCCCATTCCAATCCTGAGACCATTCCTATAGCATGAGATGTGATATATCAATGCTCTTAATACCAAACCTGGGATCATTCCTATAACATGAGATGTGATATCCAACTCCTTCCCATTCCAATCCTGAGCCCCTTCCATGAGATGTGATATCTCAATGCTTCTAATACCAAAGTTGGACCGTTCCTATAGCATGAGATGTGATATCCAACTCCTTCCCATTCCAATCCTGCGTCCCTTAATTTAGCATGAGATTTGATATCTCAGTGCTTCTAATACCAAACCTGAGACCCTTCCTATGACATGAGATGTTATATGCAACTCCTTCCGATTCCAATCCTGAGACCCTTCCTATACCATGAGATGAGATATCTCAATGTTTCTAATACCAAACCTGAGACCCTCCCTATAGCATGAGATGTGATATCCAACGCCTTCCCATTCCAAACTTGAGACCCTTTCTATAGCATGAGATGTGATATCCAACTCCTTCCCATTCCTATCCTGAGACACTTCTGATAGCATGAGATGTGATCTCTCAATGCTTCTAATACCAAACCTGAGACCCTCCCTATAGCGAGATGTGATATCAAAGTCCTTCCCATTCCAATCCTGATACCCTTCCTATAACATGAGATGTATTATCCAACTCCTTCCAATTCCAACCTGTGACCCTTCCTATAGCATGAGATGGGATATCCAACTCCTTCCCAATCCAATCCTGAGACCCTTCCTACAGCATGAGATGTGATATCCAACTCCTTCCCATTCCAATCCTGAGACCCGTCCTATACCATGAGATGTGATATCTCAATGCTTCTAATACAAAACCCGAGACTGTCCTATAACATGAGATGTGATATCTCAATGCTTCTAATAACAAACCTGAGACCCTTCCTATAACATGAGATGTGATATCCAAATCCTTCCCATTCCAATCCTGAGACCCTTCCTATAGCATGAGATGTGATATCCAACTCCTTCCCAATCCAATCCTGAGACCCATACTATACCATGAGATATGATATCTCAATGCTTCTAATACCAAACCTGAGACTGTCCTATAACATGAGATGTGATATCTCAATGCTTCTAATAACAAACCTGAGACGCTTCCTATAACATGAGATGTGATATCCAAATGCTTCCCATTCCAATCCTGAGACCCTTCCTATAACATGAGATGTGATATCCAACTCCTTCCCAATCCAATCCTGAGACCCTTCCGATAGCATGAGATATGATATCTCAATGCTTCTAATACCAAACCACAGACCCGTCCTATAACCTGAGATGTGATATCTGTTAGGAAAGATTTCGTTATTGTAGGGAACTTTCCTTCCATGTGGCAACCCCTAAACTTTTTGCTATTGTTTTCAACCTGTTTTCTTGACTTTGCCAGAGAAGTGCAGCCTTCTGCTGTACTCCTCTGGGCTTTCGCTCCTTTCTTACGGGGAAACTGACATGCCCTTAAGACAGTCAGTACCGGGGAACGCTGTTTCCCGTAGTTTCTTTTATCGTGTCGCCATTTTAGTGCAACACGACACAAGAGGGCACTGTAAGCTAAGTTACAGCTCTCTTGGGTCTCTAGCCTTCTACAGACCCTAGACACTCTTATAGGATGGTTTTTGGATCGGTGCAAGTCATTCAGGGACTGGGCTGGTGGCAGCGATCATTTGGTTTATTTTGAGCTCCTTTTGCCGTTCTGAGCACCTTTTTGCCGCGAACACAAAAGGGTGGCCCGGCTACCCAAAATGGCCGGACCACGAGGCTCCTTTGTCTCGTCCACTGTCCGTCTTGCTCCCTTTACCTTCCCCCGGGTCAGGCGACCCGGGGCCTTCCTTATTTGGGCATGTAGTTTCCCGCGAAACACGGTTGCTTTCGCGGGCTTCTACATGTCGTTTGAGTGCCCCCAGGATGTGGGCTGGGCTGTCTGGTCCCAATACACATCCTGGGTGCCAGAGAGTCTAGGGTGGTGTGAATGCCTGGGACCACTGTGGTCCGTGATTGGTCCACGTATGGTATGTGTGTTGATGAGCGGATCTCCCATTGGCTCCCCTCCGTTTTGGCGCGAAGGGAACCGTGGATAAGAGGGAGCTGGAAACACCACTACCATGTCGATCTCCTGAGTTCTTACGAACCCAGGGATACAGGAGCCAAGTATCCTGCGAACCCGAGGCTGGACCGAGGAATCACTGGTGACCCCCTGAAGAACTTCTGCTCCTCATTGCTGTCGTCCGGTGAAGCCCTTTCCACCTAAGATCGAACAAGAAGGCCTGTACTGGCGCTTCGACCTATTGGAATAGCAGGACCAGCTATTCCCGGCACCTTCATCAACTCCTGCTGTAAGCCTTCGGAAGTGTCTCTGGGCCATCCAGTTGACTGACCAGCTTACTAAGGAGGCCTGCTCTGTAATCGCCGACAGGTTGGGTGGTATTCTGAGTCCGGGGCATGCTCACACGCTTCGTTTGCTTAGCAGTCCTAAGCTAGAGGTGAGCGGTGCTCGTTTGGCTTGAATACACCCGGCCGTTCCGTTGCCCTGCTGTGGCGACAAAACTGTGCTTGTTTCTTCGATCGGGACGTCTTTTTACTCTGCACGACGACGAGACGTTCCCTGCTCTTCAGAACCTGCCAGAAGCTGCATCTATCGAGGAGAAGCTCGGGCCTGCTTGCTTCGGGGACCGGTGAGTAGATTAGCTAGGATCTGGTCGCCCTCCTGCAGTGCCCCTTGCTTTTCCCCGCTGTGAATACAGCACCCCTTGTCCGTACTCGCGCCCTGCTTCTGCCTCACAGTGGAGGCTGCGCTAGAGTCGCGGACCGTGTTCTCCTTCATTAGAGCTCCCTACAGAGCTGTTCAACGTCCTCCGAAGAGCTTCACCTTCTGCCCATTGGCACCGGCGTGTGCAGGTACTTTTGAGCGCTAGGCTCCACTCTTCGTAGGGATTGGACTACCATCCAGTTAGGGGCCTCAGAAGGCGGACATATCACTCGCATTGGTTCGCACTGCCTGTTTTCCTTCCCCTGCAGGTGGATAACATATTTCGTGCTGCTAATGCTGTGAAACTGTGTATTCTGTATATATATTGGGTGGATAGTGTATGTGTTGGTTTAATATCGTTGTATATTGCTGCTTTTACTGTAGTTATTAGTTTCAAGGCCTTATAATAAATGTGTATCTATTTTTGATATAAACAACTGTTTGGAGTAGTTTGTAAGCGCTCTTGCTTTGTGTGCTCATTGCGGGCTTTCAGTCACCCTCACCCCTCTTGAGACCTAGTCTTGACCGCCGCGATCGCTACCTTGATTGGTCTGGCTTGTCCAGAGGTTACCCTGTTCCAAGTAATTAGGTTGGCCTTCTGAACCTCTGCGCCACCAGGACAGAGTTCAGAAATCCGTCTTAACAAATTGGTGTCAGCGGTGGGATACGACTGAAGGTATCCAGTGTTGCGCACGAGCTAAGGCGTTTTCAGGTTATTCCAACCAGGACACGCAGTAAAGTATTGAATATAACGTTAAAAAGGCCATAGTCCTATCAACAGTATGGAAACGAATACTTTATTAACCTTAAATGCTTCGAAATCTGAAACATTGAAGAAGATGTGTGCGGAGAGAGGGGTTTCCTCTCAAGGCACTAAATTGGAAATGATCCAGAGAATCGTGGCGTGGCAAGAAGCGCAGCTTGACGCTATAACTTCCGAGGACAGTGCAGAAGGTGGTGGGGCTGCTCTCACTGGCAGAACCGACGGTTCTGCCGCTGCACTGATCCATCACGACCACGAGGACAGGGAGGATGTAATGTCTAATGTTTCCTCTGCCAGTATTGATGGGGAGGCTATGCTTGAATTCAAGAAGCAAGAGCTGCGGTTTAGGCAGCAGGAGCTTGAATTCAGCATAGCCAAACTGAAAATCGACCAGGCAGAAAAACAAAAAGACAGGGATCACCAGTTGGAACTGGCCAAGCTTCAGTTCGCAAATGGGTCCAAGGGTCCTGGACATGGTTCTGGGGCTTCCTCTCATCCACGGTTTCCAAAAGATCTGCTCAGTGTGTATGAGGAACGAAATGACATTATGGACTGGTTAAATGCGTTTGAGTATGCATGCGAGGTTCAGGAGGTTGATAATGCGGATAAGATTGCATGGTTACTCAGCAGACTGCCCCATTCTGGTTGCAGTGCCATTATGGAAATGTCGAAGGCTGAGCGCGCTGATTTGGCAATGTTGAAGCAGACTCTCATTTTAAAGTTTGGGAAGACTCCGACCCAATATTTGAAAAGGTTTAGAGAGTATAAGAAAAAGGAAGGTGGTACTTGGGTGTCGTATGTAGCTGAGTCCCTGAAAAACTTGACTGGCTGGGTTGAAGGTTATAAGGTTTCTACCTTCGAAGGCATGATCAATCTGGTCATGCTGGAACACATTTTTGCTTCTTCTTCCCCGGAGCTTAAGCAGCATTTGGCCGATTCGAAGGAGATAGATCCTAAGAAGCTGGCCATTGCAGCAGATTTATGGGTGTCACATCGAGTGTCCCATAAGGACAAAACTCATCCTGGTAAGCAGGAGGAAGGGAAAAAGTCCAAAGATGTGGAGGGTGGGGAATCTGCTAAATCTTCTTCCCATAAGGGCCACAAAAAGAAAAATAAGGGTAAGCCATCCGAGAACTCACAGGGTAGTGGAGGTTCGCCTCCGAAACAGAACTCTGGTTATAATAAGCCTCCCTACGTAAACAGACCCAATGGGGCTTGTTTTTCTTGTGGAGCAACTGACCATGTGAAGGGGGATCCCCGTTGTAAGGTTAGACCTTTGGGGGTCCACTCCGCTAATCTGGCCTTCTCCTCCTACGAGGAAGAAGAGATTACAGGAGCATCCTTCTCCTCAGACTCATTTCCCAGCGGAATAGAAGCTGAGGTAGTTTTAGTGTCCCTGGGTTCCTGGGAGCCTAAAGTCGCAGAGGCGTATGCTAGGATTCCGGATAATACCAAGCACTACTTTAAAGACAGTGTGCTGATCAATGGAGTGGATACTCCAGCTCTTAGGGATAGTGGGTGCAGTCGAACTGTAGTGGATTCTACCTTGGTAGACTCAGAGGAAGTTGCCAGAGCTACTCTGATGCCCACTAAGTTGGCTGACGGCCCCCTCCGTATGTTTCCCGTGATCCCTGTTAATCTAACTTTAAATGGTACAGCAGTTAGGATTCCAGTGAGCATTCAGAGAAACGTCCCGGGAAAGGTCTTGTTGGGCAATGATCTCAGAGCTCTAGGGCTCGTAGGAGACACTGCCGAAAGACCCTACACACGGTCTCAAGCACGGGCAGCATTGGCCAAGTCCAATACGCCGCCCCAGCCGAAGGGGAAACCCAAGGCGAAAGGAGTCAACAAGTCCCGACGGGGGAAAGAGAATATTCCCCCGAGCTCGCCTACCACTGCGGTGGAGGGAGTTGGTCAATCGCCCGAGCCTGACGAGGAGGTGGCGATGCCTGAAGTGTTCGACCCCAACGACCATCCTGAACTAAAAGACTTGTTAGTTGAAGGAGGTCCTGATAGGGACGACTTCAGTAAGGGCCAACGTGAGTGCCCATCTCTGGAAGGCCTAAGGAGACAGGCCTGCTCCCAGCTTGAGGGTGAACCTCCTGGGAAGCATCGGATTTATTGGGAAGGTGGACTCCTGTACAGTGAGCCCACAGAGTCTACAGAAGGAGACCATAGGAGGTTGGTGGTTCCCCTTTCTGTTAGACCCTTCCTCCTGCAGTTGGCGCATGAAGTTCCCCTTGCTGGTCACCTTGGAATGAAGAGGACCAAGCAAAGGTTATCTATGCACTTCTACTGGCCCAAGATGGGGGTGCAAGTAGAAAGTCACTGCAGGAGTTGTGCCTCCTGCCAGTTGTCTGGTAAGGTTGGCGCGACAATCCAAGCTCCGTTGGTACCGCTCCCAGTTGTGGGGGTACCATTTGAAAGGGTAGGGATCGACATCGTTGGTCCCCTTGACCCGCAAACATCCTCAGGCAATAGGTTTATCCTGGTGCTGGTCGACCATGCAACCAGGTATCCTGAGGCCATCCCATTAAAGACTGTAACTGCCAAGTCAGTTGCAAAAGCGTTACTCGGCATATTTACTAGGGTTGGCTTCCCTAAAGAAGTTGTGTCAGATCGTGGCAGCAACTTTATGTCGAAGTATATGCAGGCTATGTGGAAAGAATGTGGGGTCACCTACAAGTTCTCTTCTGCATACCACCCCCAGACCAATGGTCTGGTGGAGCGTTTCAACAGAACGCTAAAGAGCATGATTGGGGCTCTGGAGGAGCCCCAGAGGAGGAAATGGGACCTTCTTTTACCATGCTTGTTGTTTGCCTACAGAGAGGTACCACAGGAGGGTGTTGGCTTCAGCCCCTTCGAACTTCTGTTCGGTCATCCCGTACGGGGACCCTTAGCCATCGTCAAAGAGGGATGGGAGATGCCCACTCCCCCTGTTACTACCAATGTAGTTGACTATGTGCTAGGGCTCAGAAAACGGATGGTACTCCTGATGGGCTTGGCTAGTGAAAAGTTGAAGGCCGGACAAGCGCTGGTGAAACATTGGTACGACCAGAAAGCTTCCTTAATTCACTTTACCCCTGGTCAGCAAGTCCTGATCATGAACCCTATAAGGCCTCGCGCTTTACAGGACAAATGGTCAGGCCCTTACACAGTGGTGGAGCCCCTGGGTGAGGTGAACTATTTAGTGGACCTTGGAAGGCCTGGACAGGCTCCAAAAGTGTTCCACGTAAATAGGCTGAAGGCTTTCGTCCCAAGAGTCGAAATCGCAGCACTGCTACTGGCGTCAGACGTTGAGGAAGAGGAGTCAGAACCTCTTCCCGACCTGTTCCAAAGCGGTCCTTCAGATAGCTCCGTTGAGGGTGTCCGAGTGGCCCCTCACCTGACTTCTGATCAGCAGGCTGAGGTGAAAAGTTTGCTTAGGCAGTTTTCCCCCCTGTTTTCACAGTCGCCTGGTTTGACACCTTGGTGCAAACATAACATTGACACAGGAGACAGTGTACCTACCAAAAGTAGGGGATACAGGATGTCGGATAAAGTACGGTCTTATATTAAGACCGAGGTCAACAAGATGTTAGACCTTGGGGTGATTGAACCCTCTAGTAGTCCTTGGTCCAGTCCTGTGGTTCTGGTTCCAAAAGCAGGCACTTCTGAATTGAGGTTCTGCGTGGATTACAGGGCTCTGAATGCTGTCACCAAGACAGACGCTCACCCCTTGCCTCGAACTGACGAGCTGGTGGATACCTTGGGTGCCTCCAAGTACCTCAGCACGTTTGACCTGACTGCGGGCTATTGGCAAATAGCTTTAGCAGAACATGCCAAGGAGAAGACAGCATTTTCAACTCCCGACGGGCTTTACCAATTCCGGGTAATGCCGTTCGGATTGAAGAATGCACCTGCCACTTTCCAGAGGCTTGTGAATCATGTGTTGAATGGGTTGGACGAATTCTGTCTTGCATATCTGGACGATATAGCAGTTTTCAGTGCCACCTGGGAAGACCATGTGAAACACCTCGGGATTGTGCTCCAGGCTCTTCAGAAAGCCCACTTGACCATAAAGGCGAGTAAATGCCAGATTGGACAAGGCTCAGTGGTTTACCTTGGGCATGAAGTAGGTGGAGGAAGGATACAGCCTCTCCCCAGTAAAGTACAAGCAGTACAAGACTGGCCTACCCCCACTACACAAACCCAAGTGAGAGCCTTCTTAGGACTCACGGGTTATTACCGCAATTTTATGGCAGACTATGGCACCATAGCTGCTCCTCTGACTGCCCTCACAACTCCGAAGAAACCCAAGAAGGTAACTTGGACTGACGAGTGTGAGAAGGCCTTCAATGGCTTGAAAGACTCCTTGTGCCAGGCCCCTGTGCTCAGGGCCCCTGATTATCAAAGACCTTTTATCGTGCAGACGGATGCCTCTGACACTGGGATAGGAGCTGTACTATCACAAGTAGATGAGAAGGGTAAGGAACACCCTATCGGTTTTATTAGTCGCCAGCTTAAGGACAGAGAGCTCAGATGGTCCACGGTAGAGAAAGAATGTTTCTCTGTTGTGTGGGCCCTAAGGAAGCTGCGGCCCTACCTCTATGGGACCCACTTCACTGTGCAGACTGACCATAAGCCGTTAAAGTGGCTAATGAACATGAAGGGGGAGAATCCAAAGTTGCTTAGGTGGTCCATAAGTCTACAAGGCTTCGACTTCACTATTGAGCATAGGCCAGGTGTCCAACATAGCAATGCTGATGGGTTGTCCAGAATGTTTTACCGACCTGAACAAGAGACTCATCCAGGGGTGGATTAGTTCCCCCTGTCCATAGTCTGGGAGGGGCGAGTGTTAGGAAAGATTTCGTTATTGTAGGGAACTTTCCTTCCATGTGGCAACCCCTAAACTTTTTGCTATTGTTTTCAACCTGTTTTCTTGACTTTGCCAGAGAAGTGCAGCCTTCTGCTGTACTCCTCTGGGCTTTCGCTCCTTTCTTACGGGGAAACTGACATGCCCTTAAGACAGTCAGTACCGGGGAACGCTGTTTCCCGTAGTTTCTTTTATCGTGTCGCCATTTTAGTGCAACACGACACAAGAGGGCACTGTAAGCTAAGTTACAGCTCTCTTGGGTCTCTAGCCTTCTACAGACCCTAGACACTCTTATAGGATGGTTTTTGGATCGGTGCAAGTCATTCAGGGACTGGGCTGGTGGCAGCGATCATTTGGTTTATTTTGAGCTCCTTTTGCCGTTCTGAGCACCTTTTTGCCGCGAACACAAAAGGGTGGCCCGGCTACCCAAAATGGCCGGACCACGAGGCTCCTTTGTCTCGTCCACTGTCCGTCTTGCTCCCTTTACCTTCCCCCGGGTCAGGCGACCCGGGGCCTTCCTTATTTGGGCATGTAGTTTCCCGCGAAACACGGTTGCTTTCGCGGGCTTCTACATGTCGTTTGAGTGCCCCCAGGATGTGGGCTGGGCTGTCTGGTCCCAATACACATCCTGGGTGCCAGAGAGTCTAGGGTGGTGTGAATGCCTGGGACCACTGTGGTCCGTGATTGGTCCACGTATGGTATGTGTGTTGATGAGCGGATCTCCCATTGGCTCCCCTCCGTTTTGGCGCGAAGGGAACCGTGGATAAGAGGGAGCTGGAAACACCACTACCATGTCGATCTCCTGAGTTCTTACGAACCCAGGGATACAGGAGCCAAGTATCCTGCGAACCCGAGGCTGGACCGAGGAATCACTGGTGACCCCCTGAAGAACTTCTGCTCCTCATTGCTGTCGTCCGGTGAAGCCCTTTCCACCTAAGATCGAACAAGAAGGCCTGTACTGGCGCTTCGACCTATTGGAATAGCAGGACCAGCTATTCCCGGCACCTTCATCAACTCCTGCTGTAAGCCTTCGGAAGTGTCTCTGGGCCATCCAGTTGACTGACCAGCTTACTAAGGAGGCCTGCTCTGTAATCGCCGACAGGTTGGGTGGTATTCTGAGTCCGGGGCATGCTCACACGCTTCGTTTGCTTAGCAGTCCTAAGCTAGAGGTGAGCGGTGCTCGTTTGGCTTGAATACACCCGGCCGTTCCGTTGCCCTGCTGTGGCGACAAAACTGTGCTTGTTTCTTCGATCGGGACGTCTTTTTACTCTGCACGACGACGAGACGTTCCCTGCTCTTCAGAACCTGCCAGAAGCTGCATCTATCGAGGAGAAGCTCGGGCCTGCTTGCTTCGGGGACCGGTGAGTAGATTAGCTAGGATCTGGTCGCCCTCCTGCAGTGCCCCTTGCTTTTCCCCGCTGTGAATACAGCACCCCTTGTCCGTACTCGCGCCCTGCTTCTGCCTCACAGTGGAGGCTGCGCTAGAGTCGCGGACCGTGTTCTCCTTCATTAGAGCTCCCTACAGAGCTGTTCAACGTCCTCCGAAGAGCTTCACCTTCTGCCCATTGGCACCGGCGTGTGCAGGTACTTTTGAGCGCTAGGCTCCACTCTTCGTAGGGATTGGACTACCATCCAGTTAGGGGCCTCAGAAGGCGGACATATCACTCGCATTGGTTCGCACTGCCTGTTTTCCTTCCCCTGCAGGTGGATAACATATTTCGTGCTGCTAATGCTGTGAAACTGTGTATTCTGTATATATATTGGGTGGATAGTGTATGTGTTGGTTTAATATCGTTGTATATTGCTGCTTTTACTGTAGTTATTAGTTTCAAGGCCTTATAATAAATGTGTATCTATTTTTGATATAAACAACTGTTTGGAGTAGTTTGTAAGCGCTCTTGCTTTGTGTGCTCATTGCGGGCTTTCAGTCACCCTCACCCCTCTTGAGACCTAGTCTTGACCGCCGCGATCGCTACCTTGATTGGTCTGGCTTGTCCAGAGGTTACCCTGTTCCAAGTAATTAGGTTGGCCTTCTGAACCTCTGCGCCACCAGGACAGAGTTCAGAAATCCGTCTTAACAATATCCAAATCCTTCCCCTTCCAAACCTGAGACCCTTCCTTTAGCATGAGATGTGATATCCAACTTCTTCCCATTACAATCCTGCGTCTCTTCATATAGCATGAGATTTGATATCTCAGTGCGTCTAATACAAAACCTGAGACCCTTCCTATAACATGAGATGTGATATCCAAATCCTTCCCCTTCCAAACCTGAGACCCTTCCTTTAGCATGAGATGTGATATCCAACTTCTTCCCATTACAATCCTGCGTCTCTTCATATAGCATGAGATTTGATATCTCAGTGCGTCTAATACAAAACCTGAGACCCTTCCTATAACATGAGATGTGATATCCAACTCCTTCCCATTCCAATCCTGAGACCCTTCCTATAGCATGAGATGTGATATCCAACTCCTTCCCATTCCAATCCTGAGACCCTTCCTATAGCATGAGATGTGATATATCAATGCTCTTAATACCAAACCTGGGATCATTCCTATAACATGAGATGTGATATCCAACTCCTTCCCATTCCAATCCTGAGCCCCTTCCATGAGATGTGATATCTCAATGCTTCTTATACCAAAGTTGGACCGTTCCTATAGCATGAGATGTGATATCCAACTCCTTCCCATTCCAATCCTGCGTCCCTTAATTTAGCATGAGATTTGATATCTCAGTGCTTCTAATACCAAACCTGAGACTCTTCCTATGACATGAGATGTTATATGCAACTCCTTCCGATTCCAATCCTGAGACCCTTCCTATACCATGAGATGGGATATCTCAATGTTTCTAATACCAAACCTGAGACCCTCCCTAAAGCATGAGATGTGATATCCAACTCCTTCCCATTCCAATCCTGGGACCCTTCCTATAGCATGAGATGTGATATCTCAATGCTATTAATACCAAAACTGAGATCCCTCCTATAACATGAGATGTGATATCCAAAGCCTTCCCATTCCAAACTTGAGACCCTTCCTATAGCATGAGATGTGACATCCAACTCCTTCCCATTCCTATCCTGAGACCCTTCTGATAGCATGAGATGTGATATCTCAATGCTTCTAATACCAAACCTGAGACCCTCCCTATAGCGAGATGTGATATCAAAGTCCTTCCCATTCCAATCCTGATACCCTTCCTATGGCATGAGATGTGATATCCAAATCCTTCCCATTCCAAACCTGAGACCCTCCTATTGCATGAGATGTGATATCCAACTCCTTCCCAATCCAATCCTGAGACCCTTCCGCTAGCATTAGATGTGATATCTCAATGTTTCTAATACCAGACCTAAGACCCTTCCTATATCAAGAGATGTGATATCCAAATCCTTCCCATTCCAAACCTGAGACCCTTCCTATTGCATGAGATGTGAAATCCAACTCCTTCCCAATCCAATCCTGAGACCCTTCCGATAGCATTAGATGTGATATCTCAATGCTTCTAATATCAAACCTGAGACCCTCCCTATAGCATGAGATGTGATATCCAACTCCTTCCCAATCCAAACCTGAGACCCTTCCTCTACCATGAGATGTGATATCTCAATGTTTCTAATACCAGACCTGAGACCCTTCCTATTGCAAGAGATGTGATATCCAAATCCTTCCCATTCCAAACCTGAGACCCTTCCTATTGCATGAGATGTGAAATCCAACTCCTTCCCAATCCAATCCTGAGACCCTTCTGATAGCATAAGATGTGATATCTCAATGCTTCTAATATCAAACCTGAGACCCTCCCTATAGCATGAGATGGGATATCCAACTGATTCCCAATCCAATCCTGAGACCCTTCCGATAGCATTAGATGTGATATCTCAATGCTTCTAATATTAAACCTGTGACCCTTCCTATAGTATGAGATAAGATATCCAACTCCTTCCCAATCCAATCCTGAGACCCTTCCGATAGCATGAGATATGAAATCTTAATACTTCTACCAAACCTGAGACCTTCCTATGGCATGAGATGTGATATCAAACTCCTTCCCATTCCAATCCTGAGACGCTTCCTATAGCATGAGATGTGATATCCAACTCCTTCCCATTCCAATCCTGAGACCCGTCCTATACCATGAGATGTGATATCTCAATGCTTCTAATACCAAACCTGAGACTGTCCTATAACATGAGATGTGATATCTCAATCCTTCTAATAACAAACCTGACCCTTCCTATAACATGAGATGTGATGTCCAAGTCCTTCCCATTCCAATCCTGAGACCCTTCCTATAGCATGAGATGTGATATCCAACTCCTTCCCATTCCAATCCTGAGACCCGTACTATACCATGAGATATATATCAATGCTTCTAATACCAAACCACAAACCCGTCCTATAACTTGAGATGTGATATCCAAATCCTTCCCCTTCCAAACCTGAGACCCTTCCTATAGCATGAGATGTGATATCCCAATGCTTCTACCAAACCTGAGACCTTTCCGATGGCATGAGATGTGATATCCAACTCCTTCCCATTCCAATCCTGAGTCCCTTCCGATAGCCTGAGATGTGATATCCAACTCCTTCCCATTCCAATCTTGAGGCCCTTCCTATAGCATGAGATGTGATATCTCAATGCTTCTACCAAACCTGAGACCCTTCCTATAGCATGAGATGTGATATCTCAATGCTTCTACCAAACCTGAGACCCTTCCTATAGCATGAGATGTGATATCCAACTCCTTCCCATTCCAATCCTGAGACCCTTCCTATAGCATGAGATGTGATATCTCAATGCTCTTAATACCAAACCTTGGATCATTCCTATTGCAAGAGATGTGATATCCAAATGCTTCCCATTTGAAACCTGAGACCCTTCCTATAGGATGAGATGAGATATCCAACACCTTCCCATTCCAATCCTGAGACCCTTCCTATAGCATGAGATGATATCCGACTCCTTCCCATTCCAATCCTGAGACCCTTCCTATAGCATGAGATGTGATATCTCAATGCTTCACCAAACCTGAGATCCTTCCTATAGCATGAGATGTGATATTCAACTCCTTTCCATTCCAATCCTGAGACCCTTCCGATAGGATGAGATTTATTATCTCACTCCTTCAAATACCAAACTTGAGTCGCTTCCTAACGGATGAGATCTGATATCTCAGTGCTTCTAATACCAAACCTGAGTCCCTTCCTATAACATGAGATGTGATATCCAACTCCTTTCCATTCCAATCCTGAGACCCTTCCTATAGCATGAGATGTGATATCCAACTCCTTTCCATTCCAATCCTGAGACCCTTCCTATAGCATGAGATGTGATATCCCAATGCTTCTACGAAACCTGAGACCCTTACTATAGCATGAGATGTGATGTCCAAGTCCTTCCCATTCCAATCCTGAGACCCTTCCTTTAGCATGAGATGTGATATCCAACTCCTTCCCATTCCAATCATGAGGCCCTTCCTATAGCATGAGATGTTATATCTCAATGCTTCTACCAAACCTGAGACCCTTCCTATAGCATGAGATGTGATATCCAACACCTTCCCATTCCAATCATGAGACCCTTCCTATAGCATGAGATGTGAAATCTCAATGCTCTTAATACCAAACCCGCGATCATTCCTATAGCATGAGATGTGATATCCAACTCCTTCCAATTCCAATCCTGAGCCCCTTCCATGAGATGTGCTATCTCAATGCTTCTAATACCAAAGTTGGACCGTTCCTATAGCATGAGATGTGATATCCAACTCCTTCCCATTCCAATCCTGCGTCCCTTCATTTAGCATGGGATTTCATATCTCAGTGCTTCTAATACCAAACCTGAGACCCTTCCTATAACATGAGATGTTATATCCAACTCCTTCCGATTTCAATCCTGAGACCCTTCCTATACCATAAGATGAGATATCTCAATGTTTCTAACACCAAACCTGAGACCCTTCCTATTGCAAGAGATGTGATATCCAAATCCTTCCCATTCCAATCTTGAGACCCTTCCTATAACATGAGATGTGATATCCTACTATTTCCCAATCCAATCCTGAGACCCTTCCTATAGCATGAGATGTGATATCCCAATGCTTCTACCAAACCTGAGACCCTTCCGACAGCATGAGATGTGATATCCAACTCCTTCCCATTCCAATCCTGAGACCCTCCCTATAGCATGAGATGTGATATCCAACTCCTTCCCATTCCAAACCTGAGACCCTTCCTATATCATGAGATATGATATCCAACTCCTTCCCATTCCAATCCTGCGACCCTTCTGATAGCATGAGATGTGATATCTCAATGCTTCTAATACCAAACCTGAGACCCTTCCTATAGCATGAGATGGGATATCCAACTCCTTCCCAATCCAATCCTGAGACCCTTCCGATAGCATGAGATATGATATCTCAATGCTTCTAACACCAAACCACAGACCCGTCCTATAACTTGAGAGGTGATATCCAAATCCTTCCCCTTCCAAACCTGAGACCCTTCCTTTAGCATGAGATGTGATATCCAACTCCTTTCCATTCCAATCCTGAGACCCTTCCTATAGCATGAGATGTGATATCCCAATGCTTCTACCAAACCTGAGACCCTTCCTATAGCATGAGATGTGATATCTAACTCCTTCCCATTCCAATCCTGAGACCCATCCTATACCATGAGATGTTATATCTCAATGCTTCTAATACCAAACCTGAGACTGTCCTATAACATGAGATGTGATATCTCAATGCTTCTAATAACAAACCTGAGACCCTTCCTATAACATGAGATGTGATGTCCAAGCCCTTCCCATTCCAATCCTGAGACCCTTCCTATAACATGAGATGTGATATCCAACTCCTTCCCAATCCAATCCTGAGACCGTTCCAATACCCTGAGATATGATATCTCAATGCTTCTAATACCAAACCACAGACCCGTCCTATAACTTGAGATGTGATATCCAAATCCTTCCCCTTCCAACCCTGAGACCTTTCCTTTAGCATGCGATGTGATATCCAACTCCTTCCCATTCCAATCCTGAGACACTTCCTATAGCATGAGATGTGTTATCCCAATGCTTTCACCAAACCTGAGACCATTCTGATAGCATGAGATGTGATATCCAACTCCTTCCCATTCCAATCCTGAGACCCATCCTATACCATGAGATGTTATATCTCAATGCTTCTAATACCAAACCTGAGACTGTCCTATAACATGTGTTAAGACGGATTTCTGAACTCTGTCCTGGTGGCGCAGAGGTTCAGAAGGCCAACCTAATTACTTGGAACAGGGTAACCTCTGGACAAGCCAGACCAATCAAGGTAGCGATCGCGGCGGTCAAGACTAGGTCTCAAGAGGGGTGAGGGCGACTGAAAGCCCGCAATGAGCACACAAAGCAAGAGCGCTTGCAAACTACTCCAAACAGTTGTTTATATCAAAAATAGATACACATTTATTATAAGGCCTTGAAACTAATAACCACAGTAAAAGCAGCAATATACAACGATATTAAACCAACACATACACTATCCACCCAATATATATACAGAATACACAGTTTCACAGCATTAGCAGCACGAAATATGTTATCCACCTGCAGGGGAAGGAAAACAGGCAGTGCGAACCAATGCGAGTGATATGTCCGCCTTCTGAGGCCCCTAACTGGATGGTAGTCCAATCCCTACGAAGAGTGGAGCCTAGCGCTCAAAAGTACCTGCACACGCCGGTGCCAATGGGCAGAAGGTGAAGCTCTTCGGAGGACGTTGAACAGCTCTGTAGGGAGCTCTAATGAAGGAGAACACGGTCCGCGACTCTAGCGCAGCCTCCACTGTGAGGCAGAAGCAGGGCGCGAGTACGGACAAGGGGTGCTGTATTTACAGCGGGGAAAAGCAAGGGGCACTGCAGGAGGGCGACCAGATCCTAGCTAATCTACTCACCGGTCCCCGAAGCAAGCAGGCCCGAGCTTCTCCTCGATAGATACAGCTTCTGGCAGGTTCTGAAGAGCAGGGAACGTCTCGTCGTCGTGCAGAGTAAAAAGACGTCCCGATCGAAGAAACAAGCACAGTTTTGTCGCCACAGCAGGGCAACGGAACGGCCGGGTGTATTCAAGCCAAACGAGCACTGCTCACCTCTAGCTTAGGACTGCTAAGCAAACGAAGCGTGTGAGCATGCCCCGGACTCAGAATACCACCCAACCTGTCGGCGATTACAGAGCAGGCCTCCTTAGTAAGCTGGTCAGTCAACTGGATGGCCCAGAGACACTTCCGAAGGCTTACAGCAGGAGTTGATGAAGGTGCCGGGAATAGCTGGTCCTGCTATTCCAATAGGTCGAAGCGCCAGTACAGGCCTTCTTGTTCGATCTTAGGTGGAAAGGGCTTCACCGGACGACAGCAATGAGGAGCAGAAGTTCTTCAGGGGGTCACCAGCGATTCCTCGGTCCAGCCTCGTGTTCGCAGGATACTTGGCTCCTGTATCCCTGGGTTCGTAAGAACTCAGGAGATCGACATGGTAGTGGTGTTTCCAGCTCCCTCTTATCCACGGTTCCCTTCGCGCCAAAACGGAGGGGAGCCAATGGGAGATCCGCTCATCAACACACATACCATACGTGGACCAATCACGGACCACAGTGGTCCCAGGCATTCACACCACCCTAGACTCTCTGGCACCCAGGATGTGTATTGGGACCAGACAGCCCAGCCCACATCCTGGGGGCACTCAAACGACATGTAGAAGCCCGCGAAAGCAACCGTGTTTCGCGGGAAACTACATGCCCAAATAAGGAAGGCCCCGGGTCGCCTGACCCGGGGGAAGGTAAAGGGAGCAAGACGGACAGTGGACGAGACAAAGGAGCCTCGTGGTCCGGCCATTTTGGGTAGCCGGGCCACCCTTTTGTGTTCGCGGCAAAAAGGTGCTCAGAACGGCAAAAGGAGCTCAAAATAAACCAAATGATCGCTGCCACCAGCCCAGTCCCTGAATGACTTGCACCGATCCAAAAACCATCCTATAAGAGTGTCTAGGGTCTGTAGAAGGCTAGAGACCCAAGAGAGCTGTAACTTAGCTTACAGTGCCCTCTTGTGTCGTGTTGCACTAAAATGGCGACACGATAAAAGAAACTACGGGAAACAGCGTTCCCCGGTACTGACTGTCTTAAGGGCATGTCAGTTTCCCCGTAAGAAAGGAGCGAAAGCCCAGAGGAGTACAGCAGAAGGCTGCACTTCTCTGGCAAAGTCAAGAAAACAGGTTGAAAACAATAGCAAAAAGTTTAGGGGTTGCCACATGGAAGGAAAGTTCCCTACAATAACGAAATCTTTCCTAACACTCGCCCCTCCCAGACTATGGACAGGGGGAACTAATCCACCCCTGGATGAGTCTCTTGTTCAGGTCGGTAAAACATTCTGGACAACCCATCAGCATTGCTATGTTGGACACCTGGCCTATGCTCAATAGTGAAGTCGAAGCCTTGTAGACTTATGGACCACCTAAGCAACTTTGGATTCTCCCCCTTCATGTTCATTAGCCACTTTAACGGCTTATGGTCAGTCTGCACAGTGAAGTGGGTCCCATAGAGGTAGGGCCGCAGCTTCCTTAGGGCCCACACAACAGAGAAACATTCTTTCTCTACCGTGGACCATCTGAGCTCTCTGTCCTTAAGCTGGCGACTAATAAAACCGATAGGGTGTTCCTTACCCTTCTCATCTACTTGTGATAGTACAGCTCCTATCCCAGTGTCAGAGGCATCCGTCTGCACGATAAAAGGTCTTTGATAATCAGGGGCCCTGAGCACAGGGGCCTGGCACAAGGAGTCTTTCAAGCCATTGAAGGCCTTCTCACACTCGTCAGTCCAAGTTACCTTCTTGGGTTTCTTCGGAGTTGTGAGGGCAGTCAGAGGAGCAGCTATGGTGCCATAGTCTGCCACAAAATTGCGGTAATAACCCGTGAGTCCTAAGAAGGCTCTCACTTGGGTTTGCGTAGTGGGGGTAGGCCAGTCTTGTACCGCTGGTACCTTACTGGATAGAGGCTGTCTCCTCCCTCCACCTACTTCATGTCCAAGGCAAACCACTGAGCCTTGTCCATTTTGGTGAGGGGCCACTCGGACACCCTCAAAAGAGCTTTCTGAAGGACTGCTTTGGAACAGGTCAGGGAGAGGTTCAGACTCCTCTTCCTCAACGTCTGAAGCCAATAGCAGTGCTGCGATTTCGCCGCTTGGGACGAAAGCCTTCAGCCTATTCACGGGAAACACTTTTAGAGCCTGTCCAGGCCTTCCAAGGTCCACTGAATAGCTAACCTCACCCAGGGGCTCCACCACTGGGTAAGGGCCTGACCATTTGTCCTGTAAAGCTCGAGGCCTTATGGGATTCACGATCAGGACTTGCTGGCCATGTGTAACGTTGATGAGGGAAGCTTTCTGGTCGTACCAATGTTTCACCAGCGCTTGCCCTGCCTTCAATTTAGCACTAGCCAAGCCCATCAGAAGTACCATCCGTTTTCTGAGCCCTAGCACATAATCAACTACATTGGTAGTAACAGGGGGAGTGGGCATCTCCCATCCCTCCTTGACAATGGCTAAGGGTCCCCGTACGGGATGACCGAACAGAAGTTCGAAGGGGCTGAAGCCAACACCCTCCTGTGGTACCTCTCGGTAGGCAAACAGCAAGCATGAAACAAGAAGATCCCATTTTCTTCTCTGAGGCTCCTCCAGAGCCCCAATCATGCTTTTTAACGTCCTGTTAAGACGCCCCCCCAGACCATCGGTCTGGGGGCGGTATGCAGAAGAGAACCTGTAGGTGACCCCACATTCTTTCCACATAGCCTGCCTATACTTCGACATAAAGTTGCTGCCATCATCCGGCACAACTTCTTTAGGGAAGCCAACCCTAGTAAACATGCCGAGTAAAGCTTCTGCAACTGGCTTGGCAGTTACAGTTGTAAATGGGACGGCCTCAGGATACCTGGTGGCATGGTCGACCAGCACCAGGATAAACCTATTGCCTGAGGATGTTTGCGGGTCAAGGGGACCAACCATGTCGATCCCTACCCTTTCAAATGGTACCCCCACAACTGGGAGCGGTACCAACGGAGCTTGGATTGTCGCACCAACCTTACCAGACAACTGGCAGGCGGCACAACTCCTGCAGTGACTTTCTACTTGCTCCCCCATCTTGGGCCAGTAGAAGTGCATGGATAACCTTTGCTTGGTCCTCCTCATACCAAGGTGACCAGCAAGGGGAACGACATGCGCCAACTGCAGGAGGAAGGGCCTAACAGCAAGGGAAACCACCAACCTCCTATGGTCTCCTTCTGTAGACTCTGTGGGCTCACTATAAAGGAGTCCACCTTCCTGGTAAATCCTTTGCAACCCATGAGGTTCACCCTCAAGCTGGGAGCAGGCCTGTCTCCTTAGGCCTTCCAGAGATGGGCACTCACGTTGGCCCTTACTGAAGTCGTCCCTATCAGGACCTCCTTCAACTAACAAGTCTTTTAGTTCAGGATGGTCGTTGGGGTCGAACACTTCAGGCATCGCCACCTCCTCGTCAGGCTCGGGCGATTGACCAACTCCCTCCACCGCAGTGGTAGGCGAGTTCGGGGGAATATTCTCTTTCCCCCGTCGGGACTTGTTGACTCCTTTCGCCTTGGGTTTCCCCTTCGGCTGGGGCGGCGTATTGGACTTGGCCAATGCTGCCCGTGCTTGAGACCGTGTGTAGGGTCTTTCGGCAGTGTCTCCTACGAGCCCTAGAGCTCTGAGATCATTGCCCAACAAGACCTTTCCCGGGACGTTTCTCTGAATGCTCACTGGAATCCTAACTGCTGTACCATTTAAAGTTAGATTAACAGGGATCACGGGAAACATACGGAGGGGGCCGTCAGCCAACTTAGTGGGCATCAGAGTAGCTCTGGCAACTTCCTCTGAGTCTACCAAGGTAGAATCCACTACAGTTCGACTGCACCCACTATCCCTAAGAGCTGGAGTATCCACTCCATTGATCAGCACACTGTCTTTAAAGTAGTGCTTGGTATTATCCGGAATCCTAGCATACGCCTCTGCGACTTTAGGCTCCCAGGAACCCAGGGACACTAAAACTACCTCAGCCTCTATTCCGCTGGGAAATGAGTCTGAGGAGAAGGATGCTCCTGTAATCTCTTCTTCCTCGTAGGAGGAGAAGGCCAGATTAGCGGAGTGGACCCCCAAAGGTCTAACCTTACAACGGGGATCCCCCTTCACATGGTCAGTTGCTCCACAAGAAAAACAAGCCCCATTGGGTCTGTTTACGTAGGGAGGCTTATTATAACCAGAGTTCTGTTTCGGAGGCGAACCTCCACTACCCTGTGAGTTCTCGGATGGCTTACCCTTATTTTTCTTTTTGTGGCCCTTATGGGAAGAAGATTTAGCAGATTCCCCACCCTCCACATCTTTGGACTTTTTCCCTTCCTCCTGCTTACCAGGATGAGTTTTGTCCTTATGGGACACTCGATGTGACACCCATAAATCTGCTGCAATGGCCAGCTTCTTAGGATCTATCTCCTTCGAATCGGCCAAATGCTGCTTAAGCTCCGGGGAAGAAGAAGCAAAAATGTGTTCCAGCATGACCAGATTGATCATGCCTTCGAAGGTAGAAACCTTATAACCTTCAACCCAGCCAGTCAAGTTTTTCAGGGACTCAGCTACATACGACACCCAAGTACCACCTTCCTTTTTCTTATACTCTCTAAACCTTTTCAAATATTGGGTCGGAGTCTTCCCAAACTTTAAAATGAGAGTCTGCTTCAACATTGCAAAATCAGCGCGCTCAGCCTTCGACATTTCCATAATGGCACTGCAACCAGAATGGGGCAGTCTGCTGAGTAACCATGCAATCTTATCCGCATTATCAACCTCTTGAACCTCGCATGCATACTCAAACGCATTTAACCAGTCCATAATGTCATTTCGTTCCTCATACACACTGAGCAGATCTTTTGGAAACCGTGGATGAGAGGAAGCCCCAGAACCATGTCCAGGACCCTTGGACCCATTTGCGAACCGAAGCTTGGCCAGTTCCAACTGGTGATCCCTGTCTTTTTGTTTTTCTGCCTGGTCGATTTTCAGTTTGGCTATGCTGAATTCAAGCTCCTGCTGCCTAAACCGCAGCTCTTGCTTCTTGAATTCAAGCATAGCCTCCCCATCAACACTGGCAGAGGAAACGTTAGACATTACATCCTCCCTGTCCTCGTGGTCGTGATGGATCAGTGCAGCGGCAGAACCGTCGGTTCTGCCAGTGAGAGCAGCCCCACCACCTTCTGCACTGTCCTCGGAAGTTATAGCGTCAAGCTGCGCTTCTTGCCACGCCACGATTCTCTGGATCATTTCCAATTTAGTGCCTTGAGAGGAAACCCCTCTCTCCGCACACATCTTCTTCAATGTTTCAGATTTCGAAGCATTTAAGGTTAATAAAGTATTCGTTTCCATACTGTCGATAGGACTATGGCCTTTTTAACGTTATATTCAATACTTTACTGCGTGTCCTGGTTGGAATAACCTGAAAACGCCTTAGCTCGTGCGCAACACTGGATACCTTCAGTCGTATCCCACCGCTGTACACCAATTTGTTAAGACGGATTTCTGAACTCTGTCCTGGTGGCGCAGAGGTTCAGAAGGCCAACCTAATTACTTGGAACAGGGTAACCTCTGGACAAGCCAGACCAATCAAGGTAGCGATCGCGGCGGTCAAGACTAGGTCTCAAGAGGGGTGAGGGCGACTGAAAGCCCGCAATGAGCACACAAAGCAAGAGCGCTTGCAAACTACTCCAAACAGTTGTTTATATCAAAAATAGATACACATTTATTATAAGGCCTTGAAACTAATAACCACAGTAAAAGCAGCAATATACAACGATATTAAACCAACACATACACTATCCACCCAATATATATACAGAATACACAGTTTCACAGCATTAGCAGCACGAAATATGTTATCCACCTGCAGGGGAAGGAAAACAGGCAGTGCGAACCAATGCGAGTGATATGTCCGCCTTCTGAGGCCCCTAACTGGATGGTAGTCCAATCCCTACGAAGAGTGGAGCCTAGCGCTCAAAAGTACCTGCACACGCCGGTGCCAATGGGCAGAAGGTGAAGCTCTTCGGAGGACGTTGAACAGCTCTGTAGGGAGCTCTAATGAAGGAGAACACGGTCCGCGACTCTAGCGCAGCCTCCACTGTGAGGCAGAAGCAGGGCGCGAGTACGGACAAGGGGTGCTGTATTTACAGCGGGGAAAAGCAAGGGGCACTGCAGGAGGGCGACCAGATCCTAGCTAATCTACTCACCGGTCCCCGAAGCAAGCAGGCCCGAGCTTCTCCTCGATAGATACAGCTTCTGGCAGGTTCTGAAGAGCAGGGAACGTCTCGTCGTCGTGCAGAGTAAAAAGACGTCCCGATCGAAGAAACAAGCACAGTTTTGTCGCCACAGCAGGGCAACGGAACGGCCGGGTGTATTCAAGCCAAACGAGCACTGCTCACCTCTAGCTTAGGACTGCTAAGCAAACGAAGCGTGTGAGCATGCCCCGGACTCAGAATACCACCCAACCTGTCGGCGATTACAGAGCAGGCCTCCTTAGTAAGCTGGTCAGTCAACTGGATGGCCCAGAGACACTTCCGAAGGCTTACAGCAGGAGTTGATGAAGGTGCCGGGAATAGCTGGTCCTGCTATTCCAATAGGTCGAAGCGCCAGTACAGGCCTTCTTGTTCGATCTTAGGTGGAAAGGGCTTCACCGGACGACAGCAATGAGGAGCAGAAGTTCTTCAGGGGGTCACCAGCGATTCCTCGGTCCAGCCTCGTGTTCGCAGGATACTTGGCTCCTGTATCCCTGGGTTCGTAAGAACTCAGGAGATCGACATGGTAGTGGTGTTTCCAGCTCCCTCTTATCCACGGTTCCCTTCGCGCCAAAACGGAGGGGAGCCAATGGGAGATCCGCTCATCAACACACATACCATACGTGGACCAATCACGGACCACAGTGGTCCCAGGCATTCACACCACCCTAGACTCTCTGGCACCCAGGATGTGTATTGGGACCAGACAGCCCAGCCCACATCCTGGGGGCACTCAAACGACATGTAGAAGCCCGCGAAAGCAACCGTGTTTCGCGGGAAACTACATGCCCAAATAAGGAAGGCCCCGGGTCGCCTGACCCGGGGGAAGGTAAAGGGAGCAAGACGGACAGTGGACGAGACAAAGGAGCCTCGTGGTCCGGCCATTTTGGGTAGCCGGGCCACCCTTTTGTGTTCGCGGCAAAAAGGTGCTCAGAACGGCAAAAGGAGCTCAAAATAAACCAAATGATCGCTGCCACCAGCCCAGTCCCTGAATGACTTGCACCGATCCAAAAACCATCCTATAAGAGTGTCTAGGGTCTGTAGAAGGCTAGAGACCCAAGAGAGCTGTAACTTAGCTTACAGTGCCCTCTTGTGTCGTGTTGCACTAAAATGGCGACACGATAAAAGAAACTACGGGAAACAGCGTTCCCCGGTACTGACTGTCTTAAGGGCATGTCAGTTTCCCCGTAAGAAAGGAGCGAAAGCCCAGAGGAGTACAGCAGAAGGCTGCACTTCTCTGGCAAAGTCAAGAAAACAGGTTGAAAACAATAGCAAAAAGTTTAGGGGTTGCCACATGGAAGGAAAGTTCCCTACAATAACGAAATCTTTCCTAACAACATGAGATGTGATATCTCAATGCTTCTAATAACAAACCTGAGACCCTTCCTTTAGCATGATATGTGATATCCAACTCCTTCCCATTCCAATCCTGAGACCCTTCCTATAACATGAGATGTGATATCCAAGTCCTTCCCATTCCAATCCTGAGACCCTTCCTATAACATGAGATGTGATATCCAACTCCTTCCCAATCCAATCCTGAGACCCTTCCAATAGCATGAGATATGATATCTCAATGCTTCTAATACCAAACCATAGACCTGTCCTATAACTTGAGATGTGATATCCAACTCCTTCCCATTCCAATCCTGAGACCCTTCCGATAGCATGAGATGTGATATCCAACTCCTTCCAATTCAAACCTGTGACCCTTCCTATAGCATGAGATGGGATATCCAACTCCTTCCCAATCCAATCCTGAGACCCTTCCGATAACATGAGATGTGATATCTTAATGCTTCTACCAAACCTGAGACCTTCCTATGGCATGAGATGTGATATCCAACTCCTTCCCATTCCAATCCTGAGACCCGTCCTATACCATGAGATGTGATATCTCAATGCTTCTAATACCAAACCTGAGACTGTCCTATAACATGATGTGATATCTCATGCTTCTAATAAAAAACCTGAGACCCTTCCTATAACATGAGATGTGATATCCAAATCCTTCCCCTTCCAAACCTGAGACCCTTCCTTTAGCATGAGATGTGATGTCCAACACCTTCCCATTCCAAACCTGAGACCCTTCCTATATCATGAGATGTGATATCCAACTCCTTCCCATTCCAATCCTGAGACCCTTCCTATAGCATGAGATGTGATATCTCAATGCTTGTAATACAAAACTTGAGACCCTTCCTATAGCATGAGATGTGATATCCAACTCCTTCCCATTCCTATCCTGAGACCCTTCTGATAGCATGAGATGTGATCTCTCAATGCTTCTAATACCAAACCTGAGACCCTCCCTATAGCGAGATGTGATATCAAAGTCCTTCCCATTCCAATCCTGATACCCTTCCTATAACATGAGATGTATTATCCAACTCCTTCCAATTCCAACCTGTGACCCTTCCTATAGCATGAGATGGGATATCCAACTCCTTCCCAATCCAATCCTGAGACCCTTCCTATAGCATGAGATGTGATATCCAACTTCTTCCCATTCCAATCCTGAGACCCGTCCTATACCATGAGATGTGATATCTCAATGCTTCTAATAACAAACCTGAGACCCTTCCTATAACATGAGATGTGATATCCAAATCCTTCCCATTCCAATCCTGAGACCCTTCCTATAGCATGAGATGTGATATCCAACTCCTTCCCAATCCAATCCTGAGACCTATACTATACCATGAGATATGATATCTCAATGCTTCTAATACCAAACCTGAGACTGTCCTATAACATGAGATGTGATATCTCAATGCTTCTAATAACAAACCTGAGACGCTTCCTATAACATGAGATGTGATATCCAAATGCTTCCCATTCCAATCCTGAGACCCTTCCTATAACATGAGATGTGATATCCAACTCCTTCCCAATCCAATCCTGAGACCCTTCCGATAGCATGAGATATGATATCTCAATGCTTCTAATACCAAACCACAGACCCATCCTATAACCTGAGATGTGATATCCAAATCCTTCCCCTTCCAAACCTGAGACCCTTCCTTTAGCATGAGATGTGATATCCAACTTCTTCCCATTCCAATCCTGCGTCTCTTCATATAGCATGAGATTTGATATCTCAGTGCTTCTAATACAAAACCTGAGACCCTTCCTATAACATGAGATGTGATATCCAACTCCTTCTGATTCCAATCCTGAGACCCTTCCTATACCATGAGATGTGATATCGCAATATTTCTAATACCAAACCTGAGACCCTTCCTATAACATGAGATGTGATATCCAACTCCTTCCCATTCCAATCCTGAGACCCTTCCTATAGCATGAGATGTGATATCCAACTCCTTCCCATTCCAATCCTGAGACCCTTCCTATAGCATGAGATGTGATATATCAATGCTCTTAATACCAAACCTGGGATCATTCCTATAACATGAGATGTGATATCCAACTCCTTCCCATTCCAATCCTGAGCCCCTTCCATGAGATGTGATATCTCAATGCTTCTAATACCAAAGTTGGACCGTTCCTATAGCATGAGATGTGATATCCAACTCCTTCCCATTCCAATCCTGCGTCCCTTAATTTAGCATGAGATTTGATATCTCAGTGCTTCTAATACCAAACCTGAGACCCTTCCTATGACACGAGATGTTATATGCAACTCCTTCCGATTCCAATCCTGAGACCCTTCCTATACCATGAGATGAGATATCTTAATGTTTCTAATACCAAACCTGAGACCCTCCCTATAGCATGAGATGTGATATCCAACGCCTTCCCATTCCAAACTTGAGACCCTTTCTATAGCATGAGATGTGATATCCAACTCCTTCCCATTCCTATCCTGAGACACTTCTGATAGCATGAGATGTGATCTCTCAATGCTTCTAATACCAAACCTGAGACCCTCCCTATAGCGAGATGTGATATCAAAGTCCTTCCCATTCCAATCCTGATACCCTTCCTATAACATGAGATGTATTATCCAACTCCTTCCAATTCCAACCTGTGACCCTTCCTATAGCATGAGATGGGATATCCAACTCCTTCCCAATCCAATCCTGAGACCCTTCCTACAGCATGAGATGTGATATCCAACTCCTTCCCATTCCAATCCTGAGACCCGTCCTATACCATGAGATGTGATATCTCAATGCTTCTAATACCAAACCCGAGACTGTCCTATAACATGAGATGTGATATCTCAATGCTTCTAATAACAAACCTGAGACCCTTCCTATAACATGAGATGTGATATCCAAATCCTTCCCATTCCAATCCTGAGACCCTTCCTATAGCATGAGATGTGATATCCAACTCCTTCCCAATCCAATCCTGAGACCCATACTATACCATGAGATATGATATCTCAATGCTTCTAATACCAAACCTGAGACTGTCCTATAACATGAGATGTGATATCTCAATGCTTCTAATAACAAACCTGAGACGCTTCCTATAACATGAGATGTGATATCCAAATGCTTCCCATTCCAATCCTGAGACCCTTCCTATAACATGAGATGTGATATCCAACTCCTTCCCAATCCAATCCTGAGACCCTTCCGATAGCATGAGATATGATATCTCAATGCTTCTAATACCAAACCACAGACCCGTCCTATAACCTGAGATGTGATATCCAAATCCTTCCCCTTCCAAACCTGAGACCCTTCCTTTAGCATGAGATGTGATATCCAACTTCTTCCCATTACAATCCTGCGTCTCTTCATATAGCATGAGATTTGATATCTCAGTGCGTCTAATACAAAACCTGAGACCCTTCCTATAACATGAGATGTGATATCCAAATCCTTCCTATTCCAATCCTGAGACCCTTCCTGTACCATGAGATGTGATATCGCAATATTTCTAATACCAAACCTGAGACCATACCTATAACATGAGATGTGCTATCCAACTCCTTCCCATTCCAATCCTGAGACCCTTCCTATAGCATGAGATGTGATATCCAACTCCTTCCCATTCCAATCCTGAGACCCTTCCTATAGCATGAGATGTGATATATCAATGCTCTTAATACCAAACCTGGGATCATTCCTATAACATGAGATGTGATATCCAACTCCTTCCCATTCCAATCCTGCGTCCCTTAATTTAGCATGAGATTTGATATCTCAGTGCTTCTAATACCAAACCTGAGACCCTTCCTATGACATGAGATGTTATATGCAACTCCTTCCGATTCCAATCCTGAGACCCTTCCTATACCATGAGATGGGATATCTCAATGTTTCTAATACCAAACCTGAGACCCTCCCTAAAGCATGAGATGTGATATCCAACTCCTTCCCATTCCAATCCTGAGACCCTTCCTATAGCATGAGATGTGATATCTCAATGCTATTAATACCAAACCTGAGATCCCTCCTATAACATGAGATGTGATATCCAAAGCCTTCCCATTCCAAACTTGAGACCCTTCCTATAGCATGAGATGTGACATCCAACTCCTTCCCATTCCTATCCTGAGACCCTTCTGATAGCATGAGATGTGATATCTCAATGCTTCTAATACCAAACCTGAGACCCTCCCTATAGCGAGATGTGATATCAAAGTCCTTCCCATTCCAATCCTGATACCCTTCCTATATCATGAGATGTGATATCCAACTCCTTCCAATTCCAACCTGTGACCCTTCCTATAGCATGAGATGGGATATCCAACTCCTTCCCAATCCAATCCTGAGACCCCTCCGATAGCATGAGATGTGATATCTTAATGCTTCTACCAAACCTGAGACCTTCCTATGGCATGAGATGTGATATCCAAATCCTTCCCATTCCAAACCTGAGACCCTCCTATTGCATGAGATGTGATATCCAACTCCTTCCCAATCCAATCCTGAGACCCTTCCGCTAGCATTAGATGTGATATCTCAATGTTTCTAATACCAGACCTAAGACCCTTCCTATATCAAGAGATGTGATATCCAAATCCTTCCCATTCCAAACCTGAGACCCTTCCTATTGCATGAGATGTGAAATCCAACTCCTTCCCAATCCAATCCTGAGACCCTTCCGATAGCATTAGATGTGATATCTCAATGCTTCTAATATCAAACCTGAGACCCTCCCTATAGCATGAGATTTGATATACAACTCCTTCCCAATCCAATCCTGAGACCCTTCCTCTACCATGAGATGTGATATCTCAATGTTTCTAATACCAGACCTGAGACCCTTCCTATTGCAAGAGATGTGATATCCAAATCCTTCCCATTCCAAACCTGAGACCCTTCCTATTGCATGAGATGTGAAATCCAACTCCTTCCCAATCCAATCCTGAGACCCTTCTGATAGCATTAGATGTGATATCTCAATGCTTCTAATATCAAACCTGAGACCCTCCCTATAGCATGAGATGGGATATCCAACTGATTCCCAATCCAATCCTGAGACCCTTCCGATAGCATTAGATGTGATATCTCAATGCTTCTAATATTAAACCTGTGACCCTTCCTATAGTATGAGATGGGATATCCAACTCCTTCCCAATCCAATCCTGAGACCCTTCCGATAGCATGAGATATGAAATCTTAATACTTCTACCAAACCTGAGACCTTCCTATGGCATGAGATGTGATATCAAACTCCTTCCCATTCCAATCCTGAGACGCTTCCTATAGCATGAGATGTGATATCCAACTCCTTCCCATTCCAATCCTGAGACCCGTCCTATACCATGAGATGTGATATCTCAATGCTTCTAATACCAAACCTGAGACTGTCCTATAACATGAGATGTGATATCTCAATCCTTCTAATAACAAACCTGACCCTTCCTATAACATGAGATGTGATGTCCAAGTCCTTCCCATTCCAATCCTGAGACCCTTCCTATAGCATGAGATGTGATATCCAACTCCTTCCCATTCCAATCCTGAGACCCGTACTATACCATGAGATATATATCAATGCTTCTAATACCAAACCACAAACCCGTCCTATAACTTGAGATGTGATATCCAAATCCTTCCCCTTCCAAACCTGAGACCCTTCCTATAGCATGAGATGTGATATCCCAATGCTTCTACCAAACCTGAGACCTTTCCGATGGCATGAGATGTGATATCCAACTCCTTCCCATTCCAATCCTGAGTCCCTTCCTATAGCCTGAGATGTGATATCCAACTCCTTCCCATTCCAATCTTGAGGCCCTTCCTATAGCATGAGATGTGATATCTCAATGCTTCTACCAAACCTGAGACCCTTCCTATAGCATGAGATGTGATATCTCAATGCTTCTACCAAACCTGAGACCCTTCCTATAGCATGAGATGTGATATCCAACTCCTTCCCATTCCAATCCTGAGACCCTTCCTATAGCATGAGATGTGATATCTCAATGCTCTTAATACCAAACCTTGGATCATTCCTATTGCAAGAGATGTGATATCCAAATGCTTCCCATTTGAAACCTGAGACCCTTCCTATAGGATGAGATGAGTTATCCAACACCTTCCCATTCCAATCCTGAGACCCTTCCTATAGCATGAGATGATATCCGACTCCTTCCCATTCCAATCCTGAGACCTTTCCTATAGCATGAGATGTGATATCTCAATGCTTCACCAAACCTGAGATCCTTCCTATAGCATGAGATGTGATATTCAAATCCTTTCCATTCCAATCCTGAGACCCTTCCGATAGGATGAGATTTATTATCTCACTCCTTCAAATACCAAACTTGAGTCGCTTCCTAACGGATGAGATCTGATATCTCAGTGCTTCTAATACCAAACCTGAGTCCCTTCCTATAACATGAGATGTGATATCCAACTCCTTCCCATTCCAATCATGAGGGCCTTCCTATAGCATGAGATGTGATATCTCCTGAGACCCTTCCTATAGCATGAGATGTGATATCCAACTCCTTTCCATTCCAATCCTGAGACCCTTCCTATAGCATGAGATGTGATATCCAACTCCTTTCCATTCCAATCCTGAGACCCTTCCTATAGCATGAGATGTGATATCCCAATGCTTCTACGAAACCTGAGACCCTTACTATAGCATGAGATGTGATGTCCAAGTCCTTCCCATTCCAATCCTGAGACCCTTCCTTTAGCATGAGATGTGATATCCAACTCCTTCCCATTCCAATCATGAGGCCCTTCCTATAGCATGAGATGTTATATCTCAATGCTTCTACCAAACCTGAGACCCTTCCTATAGCATGAGATGTGATATCCAACGCCTTCCCATTCCAATCATGAGACCCTTCCTATAGCATGAGATGTGAAATCTCAATGCTCTTAATACCAAACCCGCGATCATTCCTATAGCATGAGATGTGATATCCAACTCCTTCCAATTCCAATCCTGAGCCCCTTCCATGAGATGTGCTATCTCAATGCTTCTAATACCAAAGTTGGACCGTTCCTATAGCATGAGATGTGATATCCAACTCCTTCCCATTCCAATCCTGCGTCCCTTCATTTAGCATGGGATTTCATATCTCAGTGCTTCTAATACCAAACCTGAGACCCTTCCTATAACATGAGATGTTATATCCAACTCCTTCCGATTTCAATCCTGAGACCCTTCCTATACCATAAGATGAGATATCTCAATGTTTCTAACACCAAACCTGAGACCCTTCCTATTGCAAGAGATGTGATATCCAAATCCTTCCCATTCCAATCTTGAGACCCTTCCTATAACATGAGATGTGATATCCTACTATTTCCCAATCCAATCCTGAGACCCTTCCTATAGCATGAGATGTGATATCCCAATGCTTCTACCAAACCTGAGACCCTTCCGACAGCATGAGATGTGATATCCAACTCCTTCCCATTCCAATCCTGAGACCCTCCCTATAGCATGAGATGTGATATCCAACTCCTTCCCATTCCAAACCTGAGACCCTTCCTATATCATGAGATATGATATCCAACTCCTTCCCATTCCAATCCTGCGACCCTTCTGATAGCATGAGATGTGATATCTCAATGCTTCTAATACCAAACCTGAGACCCTTCCTATAGCATGAGATGGGATATCCAACTCCTTCCCAATCCAATCCTGAGACCCTTCCGATAGCATGAGATATGATATCTCAATGCTTCTAACACCAAACCACAGACCCGTCCTATAACTTGAGAGGTGATATCCAAATCCTTCCCCTTCCAAACCTGAGACCCTTCCTTTAGCATGAGATGTGATATCCAACTCCTTTCCATTCCAATCCTGAGACCCTTCCTATAGCATGAGATGTGATATCCCAATGCTTCTACCAAACCTGAGACCCTTCCTATAGCATGAGATGTGATATCTAACTCCTTCCCATTCCAATCCTGAGACCCATCCTATACCATGAGATGTTATATCTCAATGCTTCTAATACCAAACCTGAGACTGTCCTATAACATGAGATGTGATATCTCAATGCTTCTAATAACAAACCTGAGACCCTTCCTATAACATGAGATGTGATGTCCAAGCCCTTCCCATTCCAATCCTGAGACCCTTCCTATAACATGAGATGTGATATCCAACTCCTTCCCAATCCAATCCTGAGACCGTTCCAATACCCTGAGATATGATATCTCAATGCTTCTAATACCAAACCACAGACCCGTCCTATAACTTGAGATGTGATATCCAAATCCTTCCCCTTCCAACCCTGAGACCTTTCCTTTAGCATGCGATGTGATATCCAACTCCTTCCCATTCCAATCCTGAGACACTTCCTATAGCATGAGATGTGTTATCCCAATGCTTTCACCAAACCTGAGACCATTCTGATAGCATGAGATGTGATATCCAACTCCTTCCCATTCCAATCCTGAGACCCATCCTATACCATGAGATGTTATATCTCAATGCTTCTAATACCAAACCTGAGACTGTCCTATAACATGAGATGTGATATCTCAATGCTTCTAATAACAAACCTGAGACCCTTCCTTTAGCATGATATGTGATATCCAACTCCTTCCCATTCCAATCCTGAGACCCTTCCTATAACATGAGATGTGATATCCAAGTCCTTCCCATTCCAATCCTGAGACCCTTCCTATAACATGAGATGTGATATCCAACTCCTTCCCAATCCAATCCTGAGACCCTTCCAATAGCATGAGATATGATATCTCAATGCTTCTAATACCAAACCATAGACCTGTCCTATAACTTGAGATGTGATATCCAACTCCTTCCCATTCCAATCCTGAGACCCTTCCGATAGCATGAGATGTGATATCCAACTCCTTCCAATTCAAACCTGTGACCCTTCCTATAGCATGAGATGGGATATCCAACTCCTTCCCAATCCAATCCTGAGACCCTTCCGATAACATGAGATGTGATATCTTAATGCTTCTACCAAACCTGAGACCTTCCTATGGCATGAGATGTGATATCCAACTCCTTCCCATTCCAATCCTGAGACCCGTCCTATACCATGAGATGTGATATCTCAATGCTTCTAATACCAAACCTGAGACTGTCCTATAACATGATGTGATATCTCATGCTTCTAATAAAAAACCTGAGACCCTTCCTATAACATGAGATGTGATATCCAAATCCTTCCCCTTCCAAACCTGAGACCCTTCCTTTAGCATGAGATGTGATGTCCAACACCTTCCCATTCCAAACCTGAGACCCTTCCTATATCATGAGATGTGATATCCAACTCCTTCCCATTCCAATCCTGAGACCCTTCCTATAGCATGAGATGTGATATCTCAATGCTTGTAATACAAAACTTGAGACCCTTCCTATAGCATGAGATGTGATATCCAACTCCTTCCCATTCCTATCCTGAGACCCTTCTGATAGCATGAGATGTGATCTCTCAATGCTTCTAATACCAAACCTGAGACCCTCCCTATAGCGAGATGTGATATCAAAGTCCTTCCCATTCCAATCCTGATACCCTTCCTATAACATGAGATGTATTATCCAACTCCTTCCAATTCCAACCTGTGACCCTTCCTATAGCATGAGATGGGATATCCAACTCCTTCCCAATCCAATCCTGAGACCCTTCCTATAGCATGAGATGTGATATCCAACTTCTTCCCATTCCAATCCTGAGACCCGTCCTATACCATGAGATGTGATATCTCAATGCTTCTAATAACAAACCTGAGACCCTTCCTATAACATGAGATGTGATATCCAAATCCTTCCCATTCCAATCCTGAGACCCTTCCTATAGCATGAGATGTGATATCCAACTCCTTCCCAATCCAATCCTGAGACCTATACTATACCATGAGATATGATATCTCAATGCTTCTAATACCAAACCTGAGACTGTCCTATAACATGAGATGTGATATCTCAATGCTTCTAATAACAAACCTGAGACGCTTCCTATAACATGAGATGTGATATCCAAATGCTTCCCATTCCAATCCTGAGACCCTTCCTATAACATGAGATGTGATATCCAACTCCTTCCCAATCCAATCCTGAGACCCTTCCGATAGCATGAGATATGATATCTCAATGCTTCTAATACCAAACCACAGACCCATCCTATAACCTGAGATGTGATATCCAAATCCTTCCCCTTCCAAACCTGAGACCCTTCCTTTAGCATGAGATGTGATATCCAACTTCTTCCCATTCCAATCCTGCGTCTCTTCATATAGCATGAGATTTGATATCTCAGTGCTTCTAATACAAAACCTGAGACCCTTCCTATAACATGAGATGTGATATCCAACTCCTTCTGATTCCAATCCTGAGACCCTTCCTATACCATGAGATGTGATATCGCAATATTTCTAATACCAAACCTGAGACCCTTCCTATAACATGAGATGTGATATCCAACTCCTTCCCATTCCAATCCTGAGACCCTTCCTATAGCATGAGATGTGATATCCAACTCCTTCCCATTCCAATCCTGAGACCCTTCCTATAGCATGAGATGTGATATATCAATGCTCTTAATACCAAACCTGGGATCATTCCTATAACATGAGATGTGATATCCAACTCCTTCCCATTCCAATCCTGAGCCCCTTCCATGAGATGCGATATCTCAATGCTTCTAATACCAAAGTTGGACCGTTCCTATAGCATGAGATGTGATATCCAACTCCTTCCCATTCCAATCCTGCGTCCCTTAATTTAGCATGAGATTTGATATCTCAGTGCTTCTAATACCAAACCTGAGACCCTTCCTATGACACGAGATGTTATATGCAACTCCTTCCGATTCCAATCCTGAGACCCTTCCTATACCATGAGATGAGATATCTCAATGTTTCTAATACCAAACCTGAGACCCTCCCTATAGCATGAGATGTGATATCCAACGCCTTCCCATTCCAAACTTGAGACCCTTTCTATAGCATGAGATGTGATATCCAACTCCTTCCCATTCCTATCCTGAGACACTTCTGATAGCATGAGATGTGATCTCTCAATGCTTCTAATACCAAACCTGAGACCCTCCCTATAGCGAGATGTGATATCAAAGTCCTTCCCATTCCAATCCTGATACCCTTCCTATAACATGAGATGTATTATCCAACTCCTTCCAATTCCAACCTGTGACCCTTCCTATAGCATGAGATGGGATATCCAACTCCTTCACAATCCAATCCTGAGACCCTTCCTACAGCATGAGATGTGATATCCAACTCCTTCCCATTCCAATCCTGAGACCCGTCCTATACCATGAGATGTGATATCTCAATGCTTCTAATACCAAACCCGAGACTGTCCTATAACATGAGATGTGATATCTCAATGCTTCTAATAACAAACCTGAGACCCTTCCTATAACATGAGATGTGATATCCAAATCCTTCCCATTCCAATCCTGAGACCCTTCCTATAGCATGAGATGTGATATCCAACTCCTTCCCAATCCAATCCTGAGACCCATACTATACCATGAGATATGATATCTCAATGCTTCTAATACCAAACCTGAGACTGTCCTATAACATGAGATGTGATATCTCAATGCTTCTAATAACAAACCTGAGACGCTTCCTATAACATGAGATGTGATATCCAAATGCTTCCCATTCCAATCCTGAGACCCTTCCTATAACATGAGATGTGATATCCAACTCCTTCCCAATCCAATCCTGAGACCCTTCCGATAGCATGAGATATGATATCTCAATGCTTCTAATACCAAACCACAGACCCGTCCTATAACCTGAGATGTGATATCCAAATCCTTCCCCTTCCAAACCTGAGACCCTTCCTTTAGCATGAGATGTGATATCCAACTTCTTCCCATTACAATCCTGCGTCTCTTCATATAGCATGAGATTTGATATCTCAGTGCGTCTAATACAAAACCTGAGACCCTTCCTATAACATGAGATGTGATATCCAAATCCTTCCTATTCCAATCCTGAGACCCTTCCTGTACCATGAGATGTGATATCGCAATATTTCTAATACCAAACCTGAGACCATTCCTATAACATGAGATGTGCTATCCAACTCCTTCCCATTCCAATCCTGAGACCCTTCCTATAGCATGAGATGTGATATCCAACTCCTTCCCATTCCAATCCTGAGACCCTTCCTATAGCATGAGATGTGATATATCAATGCTCTTAATACCAAACCTGGGATCATTCCTATAACATGAGATGTGATATCCAACTCCTTCCCATTCCAATCCTGCGTCCCTTAATTTAGCATGAGATTTGATATCTCAGTGCTTCTAATACCAAACCTGAGACCCTTCCTATGACATGAGATGTTATATGCAACTCCTTCCGATTCCAATCCTGAGACCCTTCCTATACCATGAGATGGGATATCTCAATGTTTCTAATACCAAACCTGAGACCCTCCCTAAAGCATGAGATGTGATATCCAACTCCTTCCCATTCCAATCCTGAGACCCTTCCTATAGCATGAGATGTGATATCTCAATGCTATTAATACCAAACCTGAGATCCCTCCTATAACATGAGATGTGATATCCAAAGCCTTCCCATTCCAAACTTGAGACCCTTCCTATAGCATGAGATGTGACATCCAACTCCTTCCCATTCCTATCCTGAGACCCTTCTGATAGCATGAGATGTGATATCTCAATGCTTCTAATACCAAACCTGAGACCCTCCCTATAGCGAGATGTGATATCAAAGTCCTTCCCATTCCAATCCTGATACCCTTCCTATATCATGAGATGTGATATCCAACTCCTTCCAATTCCAACCTGTGACCCTTCCTATAGCATGAGATGGGATATCCAACTCCTTCCCAATCCAATCCTGAGACCCCTCCGATAGCATGAGATGTGATATCTTAATGCTTCTACCAAACCTGAGACCTTCCTATGGCATGAGATGTGATATCCAAATCCTTCCCATTCCAAACCTGAGACCCTCCTATTGCATGAGATGTGATATCCAACTCCTTCCCAATCCAATCCTGAGACCCTTCCGCTAGCATTAGATGTGATATCTCAATGTTTCTAATACCAGACCTAAGACCCTTCCTATATCAAGAGATGTGATATCCAAATCCTTCCCATTCCAAACCTGAGACCCTTCCTATTGCATGAGATGTGAAATCCAACTCCTTCCCAATCCAATCCTGAGACCCTTCCGATAGCATTAGATGTGATATCTCAATGCTTCTAATATCAAACCTGAGACCCTCCCTATAGCATGAGATTTGATATCCAACTCCTTCCCAATCCAATCCTGAGACCCTTCCTCTACCATGAGATGTGATATCTCAATGTTTCTAATACCAGACCTGAGACCCTTCCTATTGCAAGAGATGTGATATCCAAATCCTTCCCATTCCAAACCTGAGACCCTTCCTATTGCATGAGATGTGAAATCCAACTCCTTCCCAATCCAATCCTGAGACCCTTCTGATAGCATTAGATGTGATATCTCAATGCTTCTAATATCAAACCTGAGACCCTCCCTATAGCATGAGATGGGATATCCAACTGATTCCCAATCCAATCCTGAGACCCTTCCGATAGCATTAGATGTGATATCTCAATGCTTCTAATATTAAACCTGTGACCCTTCCTATAGTATGAGATGGGATATCCAACTCCTTCCCAATCCAATCCTGAGACCCTTCCGATAGCATGAGATATGAAATCTTAATACTTCTACCAAACCTGAGACCTTCCTATGTCATGAGATGTGATATCAAACTCCTTCCCATTCCAATCCTGAGACGCTTCCTATAGCATGAGATGTGATATCCAACTCCTTCCCATTCCAATCCTGAGACCCGTCCTATACCATGAGATGTGATATCTCAATGCTTCTAATACCAAACCTGAGACTGTCCTATAACATGAGATGTGATATCTCAATCCTTCTAATAACAAACCTGACCCTTCCTATAACATGAGATGTGATGTCCAAGTCCTTCCCATTCCAATCCTGAGACCCTTCCTATAGCATGAGATGTGATATCCAACTCCTTCCCATTCCAATCCTGAGACCCGTACTATACCATGAGATATATATCAATGCTTCTAATACCAAACCACAAACCCGTCCTATAACTTGAGATGTGATATCCAAATCCTTCCCCTTCCAAACCTGAGACCCTTCCTATAGCATGAGATGTGATATCCCAATGCTTCTACCAAACCTGAGACCTTTCCGATGGCATGAGATGTGATATCCAACTCCTTCCCATTCCAATCCTGAGTCCCTTCCTATAGCCTGAGATGTGATATCCAACTCCTTCCCATTCCAATCCTGAGTCCCTTCCTATAGCATGAGATGTGATATCTCAATGCTTCTACCAAACCTGAGACCCTTCCTATAGCATGAGATGTGATATCTCAATGCTTCTACCAAACCTGAGACCATTCCTATAGCATGAGATGTGATATCCAACTCCTTCCCATTCCAATCCTGAGACCCTTCCTATAGCATGAGATGTGATATCTCAATGCTCTTAATACCAAACCTTGGATCATTCCTATTGCAAGAGATGTGATATCCAAATGCTTCCCATTTGAAACCTGAGACCCTTCCTATAGGATGAGATGAGTTATCCAACACCTTCCCATTCCAATCCTGAGACACTTCCTATAGCATGAGATGATATCCGACTCCTTCCCATTCCAATCCTGAGACCTTTCCTATAGCATGAGATGTGATATCTCAATGCTTCACCAAACCTGAGATCCTTCCTATAGCATGAGATGTGATATTCAAATCCTTTCCATTCCAATCCTGAGACCCTTCCGATAGGATGAGATTTATTATCTCACTCCTTCAAATACCAAACTTGAGTCGCTTCCTAACGGATGAGATCTGATATCTCAGTGCTTCTAATACCAAACCTGAGTCCCTTCCTATAACATGAGATGTGATATCCAACTCCTTCCCATTCCAATCATGAGGGCCTTCCTATAGCATGAGATGTGATATCTCCTGAGACCCTTCCTATAGCATGAGATGTGATATCCAACTCCTTTCCATTCCAATCCTGAGACCCTTCCTATAGCATGAGATGTGATATCCAACTCCTTTCCATTCCAATCCTGAGACCCTTCCTATAGCATGAGATGTGATATCCCAATGCTTCTACGAAACCTGAGACCCTTACTATAGCATGAGATGTGATGTCCAAGTCCTTCCCATTCCAATCCTGAGACCCTTCCTTTAGCATGAGATGTGATATCCAACTCCTTCCCATTCCAATCATGAGGCCCTTCCTATAGCATGAGATGTTATATCTCAATGCTTCTACCAAACCTGAGACCCTTCCTATAGCATGAGATGTGATATCCAACGCCTTCCCATTCCAATCATGAGACCCTTCCTATAGCATGAGATGTGAAATCTCAATGCTCTTAATACCAAACCCGCGATCATTCCTATAGCATGAGATGTGATATCCAACTCCTTCCAATTCCAATCCTGAGCCCCTTCCATGAGATGTGCTATCTCAATGCTTCTAATACCAAAGTTGGACCGTTCCTATAGCATGAGATGTGATATCCAACTCCTTCCCATTCCAATCCTGCGTCCCTTCATTTAGCATGGGATTTCATATCTCAGTGCTTCTAATACCAAACCTGAGACCCTTCCTATAACATGAGATGTTATATCCAACTCCTTCCGATTTCAATCCTGAGACCCTTCCTATACCATAAGATGAGATATCTCAATGTTTCTAACACCAAACCTGAGACCCTCCCTATTGCAAGAGATGTGATATCCAAATCCTTCCCATTCCAATCTTGAGACCCTTCCTATAACATGAGATGTGATATCCTACTATTTCCCAATCCAATCCTGAGACCCTTCCTATAGCATGAGATGTGATATCCCAATGCTTCTACCAAACCTGAGACCCTTCCTACAGCATGAGATGTGATATCCAACTCCTTCCCATTCCAATCCTGAGACCCTCCCTATAGCATGAGATGTGATATCCAACTCCTTCCCATTCCAAACCTGAGACCCTTCCTATATCATGAGATATGATATCCAACTCCTTCCCATTCCAATCCTGCGACCCTTCTGATAGCATGAGATGTGATATCTCAATGCTTCTAATACCAAACCTGAGACCCTTCCTATAGCATGAGATGGGATATCCAACTCCTTCCCAATCCAATCCTGAGACCCTTCCGATAGCATGAGATATGATATCTCAATGCTTCTAATACCAAACCACAGACCCGTCCTATAACTTGAGAGGTGATATCCAAATCCTTCCCCTTCCAAACCTGAGACCCTTCCTTTAGCATGAGATGTGATATCCAACTCCTTTCCATTCCAATCCTGAGACCCTTCCTATAGCATGAGATGTGATATCCCAATGCTTCTACCAAACCTGAGACCCTTCCTATAGCATGAGATGTGATATCTAACTCCTTCCCATTCCAATCCTGAGACCCATCCTATACCATGAGATGTTATATCTCAATGCTTCTAATACCAAACCTGAGACTGTCCTATAACATGAGATGTGATATCTCAATGCTTCTAATAACAAACCTGAGACCCTTCCTATAACATGAGATGTGATGTCCAAGCCCTTCCCATTCCAATCCTGAGACCCTTCCTATAACATGAGATGTGATATCCAACTCCTTCCCAATCCAATCCTGAGACCGTTCCAATACCCTGAGATATGATATCTCAATGCTTCTAATACCAAACCACAGACCCGTCCTATAACTTGAGATGTGATATCCAAATCCTTCCCCTTCCAACCCTGAGACCTTTCCTTTAGCATGCGATGTGATATCCAACTCCTTCCCATTCCAATCCTGAGACACTTCCTATAGCATGAGATGTGTTATCCCAATGCTTTCACCAAACATGAGACCATTCTGATAGCATGAGATGTGATATCCAACTCCTTCCCATTCCAATCCTGAGACCCATCCTATACCATGAGATGTTATATCTCAATGCTTCTAATACCAAACCTGAGACTGTCCTATAACATGAGATGTGATATCTCAATGCTTCTAATAACAAACCTGAGACCCTTCCTTTAGCATGATATGTGATATCCAACTCCTTCCCATTCCAATCCTGAGACCCTTCCTATAACATGAGATGTGATATCCAAGTCCTTCCCATTCCAATCCTGAGACCCTTCCTATAACATGAGATGTGATATCCAACTCCTTCCCAATCCAATCCTGAGACCCTTCCAATAGCATGAGATATGATATCTCAATGCTTCTAATACCAAACCATAGACCTGTCCTATAACTTGAGATGTGATATCCAACTCCTTCCCATTCCAATCCTGAGACCCTTCCGATAGCATGAGATGTGATATCCAACTCCTTCCAATTCAAACCTGTGACCCTTCCTATAGCATGAGATGGGATATCCAACTCCTTCCCAATCCAATCCTGAGACCCTTCCGATAACATGAGATGTGATATCTTGATGCTTCTACCAAACCTGAGACCTTCCTATGGCATGAGATGTGATATCCAACTCCTTCCCATTCCAATCCTGAGACCCGTCCTATACCATGAGATGTGATATCTCAATGCTTCTAATACCAAACCTGAGACTGTCCTATAACATGATGTGATATCTCATGCTTCTAATAAAAAACCTGAGACCCTTCCTATAACATGAGATGTGATATCCAAATCCTTCCCCTTCCAAACCTGAGACCCTTCCTTTAGCATGAGATGTGATATCCAACACCTTCCCATTCCAAACCTGAGACCCTTCCTATATCATGAGATGTGATATCCAACTCCTTCCCATTCCAATCCTGAGACCCTTCCTATAGCATGAGATGTGATATCTCAATGCTTGTAATACAAAACTTGAGACCCTTCCTATAGCATGAGATGTGATATCCAACTCCTTCCCATTCCTATCCTGAGACCCTTCTGATAGCATGAGATGTGATATCTCAATGCTTCTAATACCAATCCTGAGACCCTCCCTATAGCGAGATGTGATATCAAAGTCCTTCCCATTCCAATCCTGATACCTTTCCTATAACATGAGATGTGATATCCAACTCCTTCCAATTCCAACCTGTGACCCTTCCTATAGCATGAGATGGGATATCCAACTCCTTCCCAATCCAATCCTGAACCCTTCCAATAGCATGAGATGTGATATCTTAATGCTTCCACCAAACCTGAGACCTTCCTAAGGCATGAGATGTGATATCAAACTCCTTCCCATTCCAATTCTGAGACCCGTCCTATACCATGAGATGTTATATTTCAATGCTTCTAATACCAAAGCTGAGACTGTCCTATAATATGAGATGTGATATCTCAATGCTTCTAATAACAAACCTGAGACCCTTCCTATAACATGAGATGTGATGTCCAAGTCCTTCCCATTCCAATCCTGAGACCCTTCCTATAACATGAGATGTGATATCCAACTCCTTCCCATTCCAATCCTGAGACCCTTCCGATAGCATGAGATGTGATATCCCAATGCTTCTACCAAACCTGAGACCTTTCCGATAGCATGAGATGTGATATCCAACTCCTTCCCATTCCAATCATGAGGCCCCTCCTATAGCATGAGATGTGATATCTCAATGCTTCTACCAAACCTGAGACCCTTCCTATAGCATGAAATGTGATATCCAACTCCTTCCCATCCAATCCTGAGACACTTCCTATAGCATGATATGTGATATCTCAATGCTATAAATACCAAACCTGAGACCCTCCCTATAGCATGAGATGTGATATCCAACTCCTTCCCATTCCAATCCTCAGACCCTTCCAATAGCCTGAGATGTGATATCCAACTCCTTCCCACTCCAATCATGAGGCCCTTCCTATAGCATGAGATGTGATATCTCAATGCTTCTACCAAACCTGAGACCCTTCCTATAGCATTAGATGTGATATCCAACTCCTTCCCATTCCAATCCTGAGACCCTTCCTATAGCATGAGATGTGATATCTCAATGCTCTTAATACCAAACCTGGGATCATTCCTATAGCATGAGATGGGATATCCAACTCCTTCCCAATCCAATCCTGAACCCTTCCGATAGCATGAGATGTGATATCTTAATGCTTCCACCAAACCTGAGACCTTCCTAAGGCATGAGATGTGATATCAAACTCCTTCCCATTCCAATCCTGAGACCCGTCCTATACCATGAGATGTTATATTTCAATGCTTCTAATACCAAAGCTGAGACTGTCCTATAATATGAGATGTGATATCTCAATGCTTCTAATAACAAACCTGAGACCCTTCCTATAACATGAGATGTGATGTCCAAGTCCTTCCCATTCCAATCCTGAGACCCTTCCTATAACATGAGATGTGATATCCAACTCCTTCCCATTCCAATCCTGAGACCCTTCCGATAGCATGAGATGTGATATCCCAATGCTTCTACCAAACCTGAGACCTTTCCGATAGCATGAGATGTGATATCCAACTCCTTCCCATTCCAATCATGAGGCCCCTCCTATAGCATGAGATGTGATATCTCAATGCTTCTACCAAACCTGAGACCCTTCCTATAGCATGAAATGTGATATCCAACTCCTTCCCATCCAATCCTGAGACACTTCCTATAGCATGATATGTGATATCTCAATGCTATAAATACCAAACCTGAGACCCTCCCTATAGCATGAGATGTGATATCCAACTCCTTCCCATTCCAATCCTGAGACCCTTCCAATAGCCTAAGATGTGATATCCAACTCCTTCCCACTCCAATCATGAGGCCCTTCCTATAGCATGAGATGTGATATCTCAATGCTTCTACCAAACCTGAGACCCTTCCTATAGCATTAGATGTGATATCCAACTCCTTCCCATTCCAATCCTGAGACCCTTCCTATAGCATGAGATGTGATATCTCAATGCTCTTAATACCAAACCTGGGATCATTCCTATAGCATGAGATGTGATATCCAACTCCTTCCCATACCAATCCTGAGCCCCTTCCATGAGATTTGATATCTCAATGCTTCTAATACCAAAGATGGACCGTTCCTATAGCATGAGATGTGATATCCAACTCCTTCCCATTCCAATCCTGCGTCCCTTAATTTAGCATGAGATTTGATATCTCAGTGCTTCTAATACCAAACCTGAGACCCTTCCTATGACATGAGATGTTATATGCAACTCCTTCCGATTCCAATCCTGAGACCCTTCCTATACCATGAGATGAGATATCTCAATGTTTCTAATACCAAACCTGAGACCCTCCCTATAGCATGAGATGTGATATCCAACGCCTTCCCATTCCAAACTTGAGACCCTTTCTACAGCATGAGATGTGATATCCAACTCCTTCCCATTCCTATCCTGAGACCCTTCTGATTGCATGAGATGTGATCTCTCAATGCTTCTAATACCAAACCTGAGACCCTCCCTATAGCGAGATGTGATATCAAAGTCCTTCCCATTCCAATCCTGATACCCTTCCTATAACATGAGATGTATTATCCAACTCCTTCCAATTCCAACCTGTGACCCTTCCTATAGCATGGGATGGGATATCCAACTCCTTCCCAATCCAATCCTGAGACCCTTCCTATAGCATGAGATGTGATATCCAACTCCTTCCCATTCCAATCCTGAGACCCGTCCTATACCATGAGATGTGATATCTCAATACTTCTAATACCAAACCCGAGACTGTCTTATAACATGAGATGTGATATCTCAATGCTTCTAATAACAAACCTGAGACCCTTCCTATAACATGAGATGTGATATCCAAATCCTTCCCATTCCAATCCTGAGACCCTTCCTATGGCATGAGATGTGATATCCAACTCCTTCCCAATCCAATCCTGAGACCTATACTATACCATGAGATATGATATCTCAATGCTTCTAATACCAAACCTGAGACTGTCCTATAACATGAGATGTGATATCTCAATGCTTCTAATAACAAACCTGAGACGCTTCCTATAACATGAGATGTGATATCCAAATGCTTCCCATTCCAATCCTGAGACCCTTCCTATAACATGAGATGTGATATCCAACTCCTTCCCAATCCAATCCTGAGACCCTTCCGATAGCATGAGATATGATATCTCAATGCTTCTAATACCAAACCACAGACCCATCCTATAACCTGAGATGTGATATCCAAATCCTTCCCCTTCCAAACCTGAGAGCCTTCCTTTAGCATGAGATGTGATATCCAACTTCTTCCCATTCCAATCCTGCGTCTCTTCATATAGCATGAGATTTGATATCTCAGTGCTTCTAATACAAAACCTGAGACCCTTCCTATAACATGAGATGTGATATCCAACTCCTTCTGATTCCAATCCTGAGACCCTTCCTATACCATGAGATGTGATATCGCAATATTTCTAATACCAAACCTGAGACCCTTCCTATAACATGAGATGTGATATCCAACTCCTTCCCATTCCAATCCTGAGACCCTTCCTATAGCATGAGATGTGATATCCAACTCCTTCCCATTCCAATCCTGAGACCCTTCCTATAGCATGAGATGTGATATATCAATGCTCTTAATACCAAACCTGGGATCATTCCTATAACATGAGATGTGATATCCAACTCCTTCCCATTCCAATCCTGAGCCCCTTCCATGAGATGTGATATCTCAATGCTTCTAATACCAAAGTTGGACCGTTCCTATAGCATGAGATGTGATATCCAACTCCTTCCCATTCCAATCCTGCGTCCCTTAATTTAGCATGAGATTTGATATCTCAGTGCTTCTAATACCAAACCTGAGACCCTTCCTATGACATGAGATGTTATATGCAACTCCTTCCGATTCCAATCCTGAGACCCTTCCTATACCATGAGATGAGATATCTCAATGTTTCTAATACCAAACCTGAGACCCTCCCTATAGCATGAGATGTGATATCCAACGCCTTCCCATTCCAAACTTGAGACCCTTTCTATAGCATGAGATGTGATATCCAACTCCTTCCCACTCCAATCATGAGGCCCTTCCTATAGCATGAGATGTGATATCTCAATGCTTCTACCAAACCTGAGACCCTTCCTATAGCATTAGATGTGATATCCAACTCCTTCCCATTCCAATCCTGAGACCCTTCCTATAGCATGAGATGTGATATCTCAATGCTCTTAATACCAAACCTGGGATCATTCCTATAGCATGAGATGTGATATCCAACTCCTTCCCATACCAATCCTGAGCCCCTTCCATGAGATTTGATATCTCAATGCTTCTAATAGCAAAGATGGACCGTTCCTATAGCATGAGATGTGATATCCAACTCCTTCCCATTCCAATCCTGCGTCCCTTAATTTAGCATGAGATTTGATATCTCAGTGCTTCTAATACCAAACCTGAGACCCTTCCTATGACATGAGATGTTATATGCAACTCCTTCCGATTCCAATCCTGAGACCCTTCCTATACCATGAGATGAGATATCTCAATGTTTCTAATACCAAACCTGAGACCCTCCCTATAGCATGAGATGTGATATCCAACGCCTTCCCATTCCAAACTTGAGACCCTTTCTACAGCATGAGATGTGATATCCAACTCCTTCCCATTCCTATCCTGAGACCCTTCTGATAGCATGAGATGTGATCTCTCAATGCTTCTAATACCAAACCTGAGACCCTCCCTATAGCGAGATGTGATATCAAAGTCCTTCCCATTCCAATCCTGATACCCTTCCTATAACATGAGATGTATTATCCAACTCCTTCCAATTCCAACCTGTGACCCTTCCTATAGCATGAGATGGGATATCCAACTCCTTCCCAATCCAATCCTGAGACCCTTCCTATAGCATGAGATGTGATATCCAACTCCTTCCCATTCCAATCCTGAGACCCGTCCTATACCATGAGATGTGATATCTCAATGCTTCTAATAACAAACCTGAGACCCTTCCTATAACATGAGATGTGATATCCAAATCCTTCCCATTCCAATCCTGAGACCCTTCCTATAGCATGAGATGTGATATCCAACTCCTTCCCAATCCAATCCTGAGACCTATACTATACTATGAGATATGATATCTCAATGCTTCTAATACCAAACCTGAGACTGTCCTATAACATGAGATGTGATATGTCAATGCTTCTAATAACAAACCTGAGACGCTTCCTATAACATGAGATGTGATATCCAAATGCTTCCCATTCCAATCCTGAGACCCTTCCTATAACATGAGATGTGATATCCAACTCCTTCCCAATCCAATCCTGAGACCCTTCCGATAGCATGAGATATGATATCTCAATGCTTCTAATACCAAACCACAGACCCATCCTATAACCTGAGATGTGATATCCAAATCCTTCCCCTTCCAAACCTGAGACCCTTCCTTTAGCATGAGATGTGATATCCAACTTCTTCCCATTCCAATCCTGCGTCTCTTCATATAGCATGAGATTTGATATCTCAGTGCTTCTAATACAAAACCTGAGACCCTTCCTATAACATGAGATGTGATATCCAACTCCTTCTGATTCCAATCCTGAGACCCTTCCTATACCATGAGATGTGATATCGCAATATTTCTAATACCAAACCTGAGACCCTTCCTATAACATGAGATGTGATATCCAACTCCTTCCCATTCCAATCCTGAGACCCTTCCTATAGCATGAGATGTGATATCCAACTCCTTCCCATTCCAATCCTGAGACCCTTCCTATAGCATGAGATGTGATATATCAATGCTCTTAATACCAAACCTGGGATCATTCCTATAACATGAGATGTGAAATCCAACTCCTTCCCATTCCAATCCTGAGCCCCTTCCATGAGATGTGATATCTCAATGCTTCTAATACCAAAGTTGGACCGTTCCTATAGCATGAGATGTGATATCCAACTCCTTCCCATTCCAATCCTGCGTCCCTTAATTTAGCATGAGATTTGATATCTCAGTGCTTCTAATACCAAACCTGAGACCCTTCCTATGACATGAGATGTTATATGCAACTCCTTCCGATTCCAATCCTGAGACCCTTCCTATACCATGAGATGAGATATCTCAATGTTTCTAATACCAAACCTGAGACCCTCCCTATAGCATGAGATGTGATATCCAACGCCTTCCCATTCCAAACTTGAGACCCTTTCTATAGCATGAGATGTGATATCCAACTCCTTCCCATTCCTATCCTGAGACACTTCTGATAGCATGAGATGTGATCTCTCAATGCTTCTAATACCAAAACTGAGACCCTCCCTATAGCGAGATGTGATATCAAAGTTCTTCCCATTCCAATCCTGATACCCTTCCTATAACATGAGATGTATTATCCAACTCCTTCCAATTCCAACCTGTGACCCTTCCTATAGCATGAGATGGGATATCCAACTCCTTCCCAATCCAATCCTGAGACCCTTCCTACAGCATGAGATGTGATATCCAACTCCTTCCCATTCCAATCCTGAGACCCGTCCTATACCATGAGATGTGATATCTCAATGCTTCTAATACCAAACCCGAGACTGTCCTATAACATGAGATGTGATATCTCAATGCTTCTAATAACAAACCTGAGACCCTTCCTATAACATGAGATGTGATATCCAAATCCTTCCCATTCCAATCCTGAGACCCTTCCTATAGCATGAGATGTGATATCCAACTCCTTCCCAATCCAATCCTGAGACCCATACTATACCATGAGATATGATATTTCAATGCTTCTAATACCAAACCTGAGACTGTCCTATAACATGAGATGTGATATCTCAATGCTTCTAATAACAAACCTGAGACGCTTCCTATAACATGAGATGTGATATCCAAATGCTTCCCATTCCAATCCTGAGACCCTTCCTATAACATGAGATGTGATATCCAACTCCTTCCCAATCCAATCCTGAGACCCTTCCGATAGCATGAGATATGATATCTCAATGCTTCTAATACCAAACCACAGACCCGTCCTATAACCTGAGATGTGATATCCAAATCCTTCCCCTTCCAAACCTGAGACCCTTCCTTTAGCATGAGATGTGATATCCAACTTCTTTCCATTACAATCCTGCGTCTCTTCATATAGCATGAGATTTGATATCTCAGTGCGTCTAATACAAAACCTGAGACCCTTCCTATAACATGAGATGTGATATCCAAATCCTTCCGATTCCAATCCTGAGACCCTTCCTGTACCATGAGATGTGATATCGCAATATTTCTAATACCAAACCTGAGACCCTTCCTATAACATGAGATGTGATATCCAACTCCTTCCCATTCCAATCCTGAGACCCTTCCTATAGCATGAGATGTGATATCCAACTCCTTCCCATTCCAATCCTGAGACCCTTCTTATAGCATGAGATGTGATATATCAATGCTCTTAATACCAAACCTGGGATCATTCCTATAACATGAGATGTGATATCCAACTCCTTCCCATTCCAATCCTGCGTCCCTTAATTTAGCATGAGATTTGATATCTCAGTGCTTCTAATACCAAACCTGAGACCCTTCCTATGACTTGAGATGTTATATGCAACTCCTTCCGATTCCAATCCTGAGACCCTTCCTATACCATGAGATGGGATATCTCAATGTTTCTAATACCAAACCTGAGACCCTCCCTAAAGCATGAGATGTGATATCCAACTCCTTCCCATTCCAATCCTGAGACCCTTCCTATAGCATGATATGTGATATCTCAATGCTATTAATACCAAACCTGAGATCCCTCCTATAACATGAGATGTGATATCCAACGCCTTCCCATTCCAAACTTGAGACCCTTCCTATAGCATGAGATGTGACATCCAACTCCTTCCCATTCCTATCCTGAGACCCTTCTGATAGCATGAGATGTGATATCTCAATGCTTCTAATACCAAACCTGAGACCCTCCCTATAGCGAGATGTGATATCAAAGTCCTTCCCATTCCAATCCTGATACCCTTCCTATATCATGAGATGTGATATCCAACTCCTTCCAATTCCAACCTGTGACCCTTCCTATAGCATGAGATGGGATATCCAACTCCTTCCTAATCCAATCCTGAGACCCCTCCGATAGCATGAGATGTGATATCTTAATGCTTCTACCAAACCTGAGACCTTCCTATGGCATGAGATGTGATATCCAAATCCTTCCCATTCCAAACCTGAGACCCTCCTATTGCATGAGATGTGATATCCAATTCCTTCCCAATCCAATCCTGAGACCCTTCCGCTAGCATTAGATGTGATATCTCAATGTTTCTAATACCAGACCTAAGACCCTTCCTATATCAAGAGATGTGATATCCAAATCCTTCCCATTCCAAACCTGAGACCCTTCCTATTGCATGAGATGTGAAATCCAACTCCTTCCCAATCCAATCCTGAGACCCTTCCGATAGCATTAGATGTGATATCTCAATGCTTCTAATATCAAACCTGAGACCCTCCCTATAGCATGAGATGTGATATCCAACTCCTTCCCAATCCAATCCTGAGACCCTTCCTCTACCATGAGATGTGATATCTCAATGTTTCTAATACCAGACCTGAGACCCTTCCTATTGCAAGAGATGTGATATCCAAATCCTTCCCATTCCAAACCTGAGACCCTTCCTATTGCATGAGATGTGAAATCCAACTCCTTCCCAATCCAATCCTGAGACCCTTCTGATAGCATTAGATGTGATATCTCAATGCTTCTAATATCAAACCTGAGACCCTCCCTTTAGCATGAGATGGGATATCCAACTGATTCCCAATCCAATCCTGAGACCCTTCCGATAGCATTAGATGTGATATCTCAATGCTTCTAATATTAAACCTGTGACCCTTCCTATAGTATGAGATGGGATATCCAACTCCTTCCCAATCCAATCCTGAGACCCTTCCGATAGCATGAGATATGAAATCTTAATACTTCTACCAAACCTGAGACCTTCCTATGGCATGAGATGTGATATCAAACTCCTTCCCATTCCAATCCTGAGACGCTTCCTATAGCATGAGATGTGATATCCAACTCCTTCCCATTCCAATCCTGAGACCCGTCCTATACCATGAGATGTGATATCTCAATGCTTCTAATACCAAACCTGAGACTGTCCTATAACATGAGATGTGATATCTCAATCCTTCTAATAACAAACCTGACCCTTCCTATAACATGAGATGTGATGTCCAAGTCCTTCCCATTCCAATCCTGAGACCCTTCCTATAGCATGATATGTGATATCCAACTCCTTCCCATTCCAATCCTGAGACCCGTACTATACCATGAGATATATATCAATGCTTCTAATACCAAACCACAAACCCGTCCTATAACTTGAGATGTGATATCCAAATCCTTCCCCTTCCAAACCTGAGACCCTTCCTATAGCATGAGATGTGATATCCCAATGCTTCTACCAAACCTGAGACCTTTCCGATGGCATGAGATGTGATATCCAACTCCTTCCCATTCCAATCCTGAGTCCCTTCCGATAGCCTGAGATGTGATATCCAACTCCTTCCCATTCCAATCTTGAGGCCCTTCCTATAGCATGAGATGTGATATCTCAATGCTTCTACCAAACCTGAGACCCTTCCTATAGCATGAAATGTGATAGCTCAATGCTTCTACCAAACCTGAGACCCTTCCTATAGCATGAGATGTGATATCCAACTCCTTCCCATTCCAATCCTGAGACCCTTCCTATAGCATGAGATGTGATATCTCAATGCTCTTAATACCAAACCTTGGATCATTCCTATTGCAAGAGATGTGATATCCAAATGCTTCCCATTTGAAACCTGAGACCCTTCCTATAGGATGAGATGAGATATATAACACCTTCCCATTCCAATCCTGAGATCCTTCCTATAGCATGAGATGATAATCGACTCCTTCCCATTCCAATCCTGAGACCCTTCCTATAGCATGAGATGTGATATCTCAATGCTTCACCAAACCTGAGATCCTTCCTATAGCATGAGATGTGATATTCAACTCCTTTCCATTCCAATCCTGAGACCCTTCCGATAGGATGAGATTTATTATCTCACTCCTTCAAATACCAAACTTGAGTCGCTTCCTAACGGATGAGATCTGATATCTCAGTGCTTCTAATACCAAACCTGAGTCCCTTCCTATAACATGAGATGTGATATCCAACTCCTTCCCATTCCAATCATGAGGGCCTTCCTATAGCATGAGATGTGATATCTCCTGAGACCCTTCCTATAGCATGAGATGTGATATCCAACTCCTTTCCATTCCAATCCTGAGACCCTTCCTATAGCATGAGATGTGATATCCAACTCCTTTCCATTCCAATCCTGAGACCCTTCCTATAGCATGAGATGTGATATCCCAATGCTTCTACGAAACCTGAGACCCTTACTATAGCATGAGATGTGATGTCCAACGCCTTCCCATTCCAATCATGAGACCCTTCCTATAGCATGAGATGTGAAATCTCAATGCTCTTAATACCAAACCCGCGATCATTCCTATAGCATGAGATGTGATATCCAACTCCTTCCAATTCCAATCCTGAGCCCCTTCCATGAGATGTGCTATCTCAATGCTTCTAATACCAAAGTTGGACCGTTCCTATAGCATGAGATGTGATATCCAACTCCTTCCCATTCCAATCCTGCGTCCCTTCATTTAGCATGGGATTTCATATCTCAGTGCTTCTAATACCAAACCTGAGACCCTTCCTATAACATGAGATGTTATATCCAACTCCTTCCGATTTCAATCCTGAGACCCTTCCTATACCATAAGATGAGATATCTCAATGTTTCTAACACCAAACCTGAGACCCTTCCTATTGCAAGAGATGTGATATCCAAATCCTTCCCATCCCAATCTTGAGACCCTTCCTATAACATGAGATGTGATATCCTACTATTTCCCAATCCAATCCTGAGACCCTTCCTATAGCATGAGATGTGATATCCCAATGCTTCTACCAAACCTGAGACCCTTCCTACAGCATGAGATGTGATATCCAACTCCTTCCCATTCCAATCCTGAGACCCTCCCTATAGCATGAGATGTGATATCCAACTCCTTCCCATTCCAAACCTGAGACCCTTCCTATATCATGAGATATGATATCCAACTCCTTCCCATTCCAATCCTGCGACCCTTCTGATAGCATGAGATGTGATATCTCAATGCTTCTAATACCAAACCTGAGACCCTTCCTTTAGCATGAGATGGGATATCCAACTCCTTCCCAATCCAATCCTGAGACCCTTCCGATAGCATGAGATATGATATCTCAATGCTTCTAATACCAAACCACAGACCCGTCCTATAACTTGAGAGGTGATATCCAAATCCTTCCCCTTCCAAACCTGAGACCCTTCCTTTAGCATGAGATGTGATATCCAACTCCTTTCCATTCCAATCCTGAGACCCTTCCTATAGCATGAGATGTGATATCCCAATGCTTCTACCAAACCTGAGACCCTTCCTATAGCATGAGATGTGATATCTAACTCCTTCCCATTCCAATCCTGAGACCCATCCTATACCATGAGATGTTATATCTCAATGCTTCTAATACCAAACCTGAGACTGTCCTATAACATGAGATGTGATATCTCAATGCTTCTAATAACAAACCTGAGACCCTTCCTATAACATGAGATGTGATGTCCAAGCCCTTCCCATTCCAATCCTGAGACCCTTCCTATAACATGAGATGTGATATCCAACTCCTTCCCAATCCAATCCTGAGACCGTTCCAATACCCTGAGATATGATATCTCAATGCTTCTAATACCAAACCACAGACCCGTCCTATAACTTGAGATGTGATATCCAAATCCTTCCCCTTCCAACCCTGAGACCTTTCCTTTAGCATGCGATGTGATATCCAACTCCTTCCCATTCCAATCCTGAGACACTTCCTATAGCATGAGATGTGTTATCCCAATGCTTTCACCAAACCTGAGACCATTCTGATAGCATGAGATGTGATATCCAACTCCTTCCCATTCCAATCCTGAGACCATCCTATACCATGAGATGTTATATCTCAATGCTTCTAATACCAAACCTGAGACTGTCCTATAACATGAGATGTGATATCTCAATGCTTCTAATAACAAACCTGAGACCCTTCCTTTAGCATGATATGTGATATCCAACTCCTTTCCATTCCAATCCTGAGACCCTTCCTATAACATGAGATGTGATATCCAAGTCCTTCCCATTCCAATCCTGAGACCCTTCCTATAACATGAGATGTGATATCCAACTCCTTCCCAATCCAATCCTGAGACCCTTCCAATAGCATGAGATATGATATCTCAATGCTTCTAATACCAAACCATAGACCTGTCCTATAACTTGAGATGTGATATCCAACTCCTTCCCATTCCAATCCTGAGACCCTTCCGATAGCATGAGATGTGATATCCAACTCCTTCCAATTCAAACCTGTGACCCTTCCTATAGCATGAGATGGGATATCCAACTCCTTCCCAATCCAATCCTGAGACCCTTCCGATAACATGAGATGTGATATCTTAATGCTTCTACCAAACCTGAGACCTTCCTATGGCATGAGATGTGATATCCAACTCCTTCCCATTCCAATCCTGAGACCCGTCCTATACCATGAGATGTGATATCTCAATGCTTCTAATACCAAACCTGAGACTGTCCTATAACATGATGTGATATCTCATGCTTCTAATAAAAAACCTGAGACCCTTCCTATAACATGAGATGTGATATCCAAATCCTTCCCCTTCCAAACCTGAGACCCTTCCTTTAGCATGAGATGTGATATCCAACACCTTCCCATTTCAAACCTGAGACCCTTCCTATATCATGAGATGTGATATCCAACTCCTTCCCATTCCAATCCTGAGACCCTTCCTATAGCATGAGATGTGATATCTCAATGCTTGTAATACAAAACTTGAGAACCTTCCTATAGCATGAGATGTGATATCCAACTCCTTCCCATTCCTATCCTGAGACACTTCTGATAGCATGAGATGTGATATCTCAATGCTTCTAATACCAATCCTGAGACCCTCCCTATAGCGAGATGTGATATCAAAGTCCTTCCCATTCCAATCCTGATACCTTACCTATAACATGAGATGTGATATCCAACTCCTTCCAATTCCAACCTGTGACCCTTCCTATAGCATGAGATGGGATATCCAACTCCTTCCCAATCCAATCCTGAACCCTTCCGATAGCATGAGATGTGATATCTTAATGCTTCCACCAAACCTGAGACCTTCCTAAGGCATGAGATGTGATATCAAACTCCTTCCCATTCCAATCCTGAGACCCGTCCTATACCATGAGATGTTATATTTCAATGCTTCTAATACCAAAGCTGAGACTGTCCTATAATATGAGATGTGATATCTCAATGCTTCTAATAACAAACCTGAGACCCTTCCTATAACATGAGATGTGATGTCCAAGTCCTTCCCATTCCAATCCTGAGACCCTTCCTATAACATGAGATGTGATATCCAACTCCTTCCCATTCCAATCCTGAGACCCTTCCGATAGCATGAGATGTGATATCCCAATGCTTCTACCAAACCTGAGACCTTTCCGATAGCATGAGATGTGATATCCAACTCCTTCCCATTCCAATCATGAGGCCCCTCCTATAGCATGAGATGTGATATCTCAATGCTTCTACCAAACCTGAGACCCTTCCTATAGCATGAAATGTGATATCCAACTCCTTCCCATCCAATCCTGAGACACTTCCTATAGCATGATATGTGATATCTCAATGCTATAAATACCAAACCTGAGACCCTCCCTATAGCATGAGATGTGATATCCAACTCCTTCCCATTCCAATCCTGAGACCCTTCCGATAGCCTGAGATGTGATATCCAACTCCTTCCCACTCCAATCATGAGGCCCTTCCTATAGCATGAGATGTGATATCTCAATGCTTCTACCAAACCTGAGACCCTTCCTATAGCATTAGATGTGATATCCAACTCCTTCCCATTCCAATCCTGAGACCCTTCCTATAGCATGAGATGTGATATCTCAATGCTCTTAATACCAAACCTGGGATCATTCCTATAGCATGAGATGTGATATCCAACTCCTTCCCATACCAATCCTGAGCCCCTTCCATGAGATTTGATATCTCAATGCTTCTAATACCAAAGATGGACCGTTCCTATAGCATGAGATGTGATATCCAACTCCTTCCCATTCCAATCCTGCGTCCCTTAATTTAGCATGAGATTTGATATCTCAGTGCTTCTAATACCAAACCTGAGACCCTTCCTATGACATGAGATGTTATATGCAACTCCTTCCGATTCCAATCCTGAGACCCTTCCTATACCATGAGATGAGATATCTCAATGTTTCTAATACCAAACCTGAGACCCTCCCTATAGCATGAGATGTGATATCCAACGCCTTCCCATTCCAAACTTGAGACCCTTTCTACAGCATGAGATGTGATATCCAACTCCTTCCCATTCCTATCCTGAGACCCTTCTGATAGCATGAGATGTGATCTCTCAATGCTTCTAATACCAAACCTGAGACCCTCCCTATAGCGAGATGTGATATCAAAGTCCTTCCCATTCCAATCCTGATACCCTTCCTATAACATGAGATGTATTATCCAACTCCTTCCAATTCCAACCTGTGACCCTTCCTATAGCATGGGATGGGATATCCAACTCCTTCCCAATCCAATCCTGAGACCCTTCCTATAGCATGAGATGTGATATCCAACTCCTTCCCATTCCAATCCTGAGACCCGTCCTATACCATGAGATGTGATATCTCAATACTTCTAATACCAAACCCGAGACTGTCCTATAACATGAGATGTGATATCTCAATGCTTCTAATAACAAACCTGAGACCCTTCCTATAACATGAGATGTGATATCCAAATCCTTCCCATTCCAATCCTGAGACCCTTCCTATAGCATGAGATGTGATATCCAACTCCTTCCCAATCCAATCCTGAGACCTATACTATACCATGAGATATGATATCTCAATGCTTCTAATACCAAACCTGAGACTGTCCTATAACATGAGATGTGATATCTCAATGCTTCTAATAACAAACCTGAGACGCTTCCTATAACATGAGATGTGATATCCAAATGCTTCCCATTCCAATCCTGAGACCCTTCCTATAACATGAGATGTGATATCCAACTCCTTCCCAATCCAATCCTGAGACCCTTCCGATAGCATGAGATATGATATCTCAATGCTTCTAATACCAAACCACAGACCCATCCTATAACCTGTGATGTGATATCCAAATCCTTCCCCTTCCAAACCTGAGACCCTTCCTTTAGCATGAGATGTGATATCCAACTTCTTCCCATTCCAATCCTGCGTCTCTTCATATAGCATGAGATTTGATATCTCAGTGCTTCTAATACAAAACCTGAGACCCTTCCTATAACATGAGATGTGATATCCAACTCCTTCTGATTCCAATCCTGAGACCCTTCCTATACCATGAGATGTGATATCGCAATATTTCTAATACCAAACCTGAGACCCTTCCTATAACATGAGATGTGATATCCAACTCCTTCCCATTCCAATCCTGAGACCCTTCCTATAGCATGAGATGTGATATCCAACTCCTTCCCATTCCAATCCTGAGACCCTTCCTATAGCATGAGATGTGATATATCAATGCTCTTAATACCAAACCTGGGATCATTCCTATAACATGAGATGTGATATCCAACTCCTTCCCATTCCAATCCTGAGCCCCTTCCATGAGATGTGATATCTCAATGCTTCTAATACCAAAGTTGGACCGTTCCTATAGCATGAGATGTGATATCCAACTCCTTCCCATTCCAATCCTGCGTCCCTTAATTTAGCATGAGATTTGATATCTCAGTGCTTCTAATACCAAACCTGAGACCCTTTCTATAGCATGAGATGTGATATCCAACTCCTTCCCATTCCTATCCTGAGACACTTCTGATAGCATGAGATGTGATCTCTCAATGCTTCTAATACCAAACCTGAGACCCTCCCTATAGCGAGATGTGATATCAAAGTCCTTCCCATTCCAATCCTGATACCCTTCCTATAACATGAGATGTATTATCCAACTCCTTCCAATTCCAACCTGTGACCCTTCCTATAGCATGAGATGGGATATCCAACTCCTTCCCAATCCAATCCTGAGACCCTTCCTATAGCATGAGATGTGATATCCAACTCCTTCCCATTCCAATCCTGAGACCCGTCCTATACCATGAGATGTGATATCTCAATGCTTCTAATAACAAACCTGAGACCCTTCCTATAACATGAGATGTGATATCCAAATCCTTCCCATTCCAATCATGAGACCCTTCCTATAGCATGAGATGTGATATCCAACTCCTTCCCAATCCAATCCTGAGACCTATACTATACCATGAGATATGATATCTCAATGCTTCTAATACCAAACCTGAGACTGTCCTATAACATGAGATGTGATATCTCAATGCTTCTAATAACAAACCTGAGACCCTTCCTATAACATGAGATGTGATGTCCAAGCCCTTCCCATTCCAATCCTGAGACCCTTCCTATAACATGAGATGTGATATCCAACTCCTTCCCAATCCAATCCTGAGACCGTTCCAATACCCTGAGATATGATATCTCAATGCTTCTAATACCAAACCACAGACCCGTCCTATAACTTGAGATGTGATATCCAAATCCTTCCCCTTCCAACCCTGAGACCTTTCCTTTAGCATGCGATGTGATATCCAACTCCTTCCCATTCCAATCCTGAGACACTTCCTATAGCATGAGATGTGTTATCCCAATGCTTTCACCAAACCTGAGACCATTCTGATAGCATGAGATGTGATATCCAACTCCTTCCCATTCCAATCCTGAGACCCATCCTATACCATGAGATGTTATATCTCAATGCTTCTAATACCAAACCTGAGACTGTCCTATAACATGAGATGTGATATCTCAATGCTTCTAATAACAAACCTGAGACCCTTCCTTTAGCATGATATGTGATATCCAACTCCTTTCCATTCCAATCCTGAGACCCTTCCTATAACATGAGATGTGATATCCAAGTCCTTCCCATTCCAATCCTGAGACCCTTCCTATAACATGAGATGTGATATCCAACTCCTTCCCAATCCAATCCTGAGACCCTTCCAATAGCATGAGATATGATATCTCAATGCTTCTAATACCAAACCATAGACCTGTCCTATAACTTGAGATGTGATATCCAACTCCTTCCCATTCCAATCCTGAGACCCTTCCGATAGCATGAGATGTGATATCCAACTCCTTCCAATTCAAACCTGTGACCCTTCCTATAGCATGAGATGGGATATCCAACTCCTTCCCAATCCAATCCTGAGACCCTTCCGATAACATGAGATGTGATATCTTAATGCTTCTACCAAACCTGAGACCTTCCTATGGCATGAGATGTGATATCCAACTCCTTCCCATTCCAATCCTGAGACCCGTCCTATACCATGAGATGTGATATCTCAATGCTTCTAATACCAAACCTGAGACTGTCCTATAACATGATGTGATATCTCATGCTTCTAATAAAAAACCTGAGACCCTTCCTATAACATGAGATGTGATATCCAAATCCTTCCCCTTCCAAACCTGAGACCCTTCCTTTAGCATGAGATGTGATATCCAACACCTTCCCATTTCAAACCTGAGACCCTTCCTATATCATGAGATGTGATATCCAACTCCTTCCCATTCCAATCCTGAGACCCTTCCTATAGCATGAGATGTGATATCTCAATGCTTGTAATACAAAACTTGAGAACCTTCCTATAGCATGAGATGTGATATCCAACTCCTTCCCATTCCTATCCTGAGACACTTCTGATAGCATGAGATGTGATATCTCAATGCTTCTAATACCAATCCTGAGACCCTCCCTATAGCGAGATGTGATATCAAAGTCCTTCCCATTCCAATCCTGATACCTTACCTATAACATGAGATGTGATATCCAACTCCTTCCAATTCCAACCTGTGACCCTTCCTATAGCATGAGATGGGATATCCAACTCCTTCCCAATCCAATCCTGAACCCTTCCGATAGCATGAGATGTGATATCTTAATGCTTCCACCAAACCTGAGACCTTCCTAAGGCATGAGATGTGATATCAAACTCCTTCCCATTCCAATCCTGAGACCCGTCCTATACCATGAGATGTTATATTTCAATGCTTCTAATACCAAAGCTGAGACTGTCCTATAATATGAGATGTGATATCTCAATGCTTCTAATAACAAACCTGAGACCCTTCCTATAACATGAGATGTGATGTCCAAGTCCTTCCCATTCCAATCCTGAGACCCTTCCTATAACATGAGATGTGATATCCAACTCCTTCCCATTCCAATCCTGAGACCCTTCCGATAGCATGAGATGTGATATCCCAATGCTTCTACCAAACCTGAGACCTTTCCGATAGCATGAGATGTGATATCCAACTCCTTCCCATTCCAATCATGAGGCCCCTCCTATAGCATGAGATGTGATATCTCAATGCTTCTACCAAACCTGAGACCCTTCCTATAGCATGAAATGTGATATCCAACTCCTTCCCATCCAATCCTGAGACACTTCCTATAGCATGATATGTGATATCTCAATGCTATAAATACCAAACCTGAGACCCTCCCTATAGCATGAGATGTGATATCCAACTCCTTCCCATTCCAATCCTGAGACCCTTCCGATAGCCTGAGATGTGATATCCAACTCCTTCCCACTCCAATCATGAGGCCCTTCCTATAGCATGAGATGTGATATCTCAATGCTTCTACCAAACCTGAGACCCTTCCTATAGCATTAGATGTGATATCCAACTCCTTCCCATTCCAATCCTGAGACCCTTCCTATAGCATGAGATGTGATATCTCAATGCTCTTAATACCAAACCTGGGATCATTCCTATAGCATGAGATGTGATATCCAACTCCTTCCCATACCAATCCTGAGCCCCTTCCATGAGATTTGATATCTCAATGCTTCTAATACCAAAGATGGACCGTTCCTATAGCATGAGATGTGATATCCAACTCCTTCCCATTCCAATCCTGCGTCCCTTAATTTAGCATGAGATTTGATATCTCAGTGCTTCTAATACCAAACCTGAGACCCTTCCTATGACATGAGATGTTATATGCAACTCCTTCCGATTCCAATCCTGAGACCCTTCCTATACCATGAGATGAGATATCTCAATGTTTCTAATACCAAACCTGAGACCCTCCCTATAGCATGAGATGTGATATCCAACGCCTTCCCATTCCAAACTTGAGACCCTTTCTACAGCATGAGATGTGATATCCAACTCCTTCCCATTCCTATCCTGAGACCCTTCTGATAGCATGAGATGTGATCTCTCAATGCTTCTAATACCAAACCTGAGACCCTCCCTATAGCGAGATGTGATATCAAAGTCCTTCCCATTCCAATCCTGATACCCTTCCTATAACATGAGATGTATTATCCAACTCCTTCCAATTCCAACCTGTGACCCTTCCTATAGCATGGGATGGGATATCCAACTCCTTCCCAATCCAATCCTGAGACCCTTCCTATAGCATGAGATGTGATATCCAACTCCTTCCCATTCCAATCCTGAGACCCGTCCTATACCATGAGATGTGATATCTCAATACTTCTAATACCAAACCCGAGACTGTCCTATAACATGAGATGTGATATCTCAATGCTTCTAATAACAAACCTGAGACCCTTCCTATAACATGAGATGTGATATCCAAATCCTTCCCATTCCAATCCTGAGACCCTTCCTATAGCATGAGATGTGATATCCAACTCCTTCCCAATCCAATCCTGAGACCTATACTATACCATGAGATATGATATCTCAATGCTTCTAATACCAAACCTGAGACTGTCCTATAACATGAGATGTGATATCTCAATGCTTCTAATAACAAACCTGAGACGCTTCCTATAACATGAGATGTGATATCCAAATGCTTCCCATTCCAATCCTGAGACCCTTCCTATAACATGAGATGTGATATCCAACTCCTTCCCAATCCAATCCTGAGACCCTTCCGATAGCATGAGATATGATATCTCAATGCTTCTAATACCAAACCACAGACCCATCCTATAACCTGAGATGTGATATCCAAATCCTTCCCCTTCCAAACCTGAGACCCTTCCTTTAGCATGAGATGTGATATCCAACTTCTTCCCATTCCAATCCTGCGTCTCTTCATATAGCATGAGATTTGATATCTCAGTGCTTCTAATACAAAACCTGAGACCCTTCCTATAACATGAGATGTGATATCCAACTCCTTCTGATTCCAATCCTGAGACCCTTCCTATACCATGAGATGTGATATCGCAATATTTCTAATACCAAACCTGAGACCCTTCCTATAACATGAGATGTGATATCCAACTCCTTCCCATTCCAATCCTGAGACCCTTCCTATAGCATGAGATGTGATATCCAACTCCTTCCCATTCCAATCCTGAGACCCTTCCTATAGCATGAGATGTGATATATCAATGCTCTTAATACCAAACCTGGGATCATTCCTATAACATGAGATGTGATATCCAACTCCTTCCCATTCCAATCCTGAGCCCCTTCCATGAGATGTGATATCTCAATGCTTCTAATACCAAAGTTGGACCGTTCCTATAGCATGAGATGTGATATCCAACTCCTTCCCATTCCAATCCTGCGTCCCTTAATTTAGCATGAGATTTGATATCTCAGTGCTTCTAATACCAAACCTGAGACCCTTTCTATAGCATGAGATGTGATATCCAACTCCTTCCCATTCCTATCCTGAGACACTTCTGATAGCATGAGATGTGATCTCTCAATGCTTCTAATACCAAACCTGAGACCCTCCCTATAGCGAGATGTGATATCAAAGTCCTTCCCATTCCAATCCTGATACCCTTCCTATAACATGAGATGTATTATCCAACTCCTTCCAATTCCAACCTGTGACCCTTCCTATAGCATGAGATGGGATATCCAACTCCTTCCCAATCCAATCCTGAGACCCTTCCTACAGCATGAGATGTGATATCCAACTCCTTCCCATTCCAATCCTGAGACCCGTCCTATACCATGAGATGTGATATCTCAATGCTTCTAATACCAAACCCGAGACTGTCCTATAACATGAGATGTGATATCTCAATGCTTCTAATAACAAACCTGAGACCCTTCCTATAACATGAGATGTGATATCCAAATCCTTCCCATTCCAATCCTGAGACCCTTCCTATAGCATGAGATGTGATATCCAACTCCTTCCCAATCCAATCCTGAGACCCATACTATACCATGAGATATGATATCTCAATGCTTCTAATACCAAACCTGAGACTGTCCTATAACATGAGATGTGATATCTCAATGCTTCTAATAACAAACCTGAGACGCTTCCTATAACATGAGATGTGATATCCAAATGCTTCCCATTCCAATCCTGAGACCCTTCCTATAACATGAGATGTGATATCCAACTCCTTCCCAATCCAATCCTGAGACCCTTCCGATAGCATGAGATATGATATCTCAATGCTTCTAATACCAAACCACAGACCCGTCCTATAACCTGAGATGTGATATCCAAATCCTTCCCCTTCCAAACCTGAGACCCTTCCTTTAGCATGAGATGTGATATCCAACTTCTTCCCATTACAATCCTGCGTCTCTTCATATAGCATGAGATTTGATATCTCAGTGCGTCTAATACAAAACCTGAGACCCTTCCTATAACATGAGATGTGATATCCAACTCCTTTCGATTCCAATCCTGAGACCCTTCCTGTACCATGAGATGTGATATCGCAATATTTCTAATACCAACCCTGAGACCCTTCCTATAACATGAGATGTGATATCCAACTCCTTCCCATTCCAATCCTGAGACCCTTCCTATAGCATGAGATGTGATATCCAACTCCTTCCCATTCCAATCCTGAGACCCTTCCTATAGCATGAGCTGTGATATATCAATGCTCTTAATACCAAACCTGGGATCATTCCTATAACATGAGATGTGATATCCAACTCCTTCCCATTCCAATCCTGAGCCCCTTCCATGAGATGTGATATCTCAATGCTTCTAATACCAAAGTTGGACCGTTCCTATAGCATGAGATGTGATATCCAACTCCTTCCCATTCCAATCCTGCGTCCCTTAATTTAGCATGAGATTTGATATCTCAGTGCTTCTAATACCAAACCTGAGACCCTTCCTATGACATGAGATGTTATATGCAACTCCTTCCGATTCCAATCCTGAGACCCTTCCTATACCATGAGATGAGATATCTCAATGTTTCTAATACCAAACCTGAGACCCTCCCTATAGCATGAGATGTGATATCCAACGCCTTCCCATTCCAAACTTGAGACCCTTTCTACAGCATGAGATGTGATATCCAACTCCTTCCCATTCCTATCCTGAGACCCTTCTGATAGCATGAGATGTGATCTCTCAATGCTTCTAATACCAAACCTGAGACCCTCCCTATAGCGAGATGTGATATCAAAGTCCTTCCCATTCCAATCCTGATACCCTTCCTATAACATGAGATGTATTATCCAACTCCTTCCAATTCCAACCTGTGACCCTTCCTATAGCATGGGATGGGATATCCAACTCCTTCCCAATCCAATCCTGAGACCCTTCCTATAGCATGAGATGTGATATCCAACTCCTTCCCATTCCAATCCTGAGACCCGTCCTATACCATGAGATGTGATATCTCAATACTTCTAATACCAAACCCGAGACTGTCCTATAACATGAGATGTGATATCTCAATGCTTCTAATAACAAACCTGAGACCCTTCCTATAACATGAGATGTGATATCCAAATCCTTCCCATTCCAATCCTGAGACCCTTCCTATAGCATGAGATGTGATATCCAACTCCTTCCCAATCCAATCCTGAGACCTATACTATACCATGAGATATGATATCTCAATGCTTCTAATACCAAACCTGAGACTGTCCTATAACATGAGATGTGATATCTCAATGCTTCTAATAACAAACCTGAGACGCTTCCTATAACATGAGATGTGATATCCAAATGCTTCCCATTCCAATCCTGAGACCCTTCCTATAACATGAGATGTGATATCCAACTCCTTCCCAATCCAATCCTGAGACCCTTCCGATAGCATGAGATATGATATCTCAATGCTTCTAATACCAAACCACAGACCCATCCTATAACCTGAGATGTGATATCCAAATCCTTCCCCTTCCAAACCTGAGACCCTTCCTTTAGCATGAGATGTGATATCCAACTTCTTCCCATTCCAATCCTGCGTCTCTTCATATAGCATGAGATTTGATATCTCAGTGCTTCTAATACAAAACCTGAGACCCTTCCTATAACATGAGATGTGATATCCAACTCCTTCTGATTCCAATCCTGAGACCCTTCCTATACCATGAGATGTGATATCGCAATATTTCTAATACCAAACCTGAGACCCTTCCTATAACATGAGATGTGATATCCAACTCCTTCCCATTCCAATCCTGAGACCCTTCCTATAGCATGAGATGTGATATCCAACTCCTTCCCATTCCAATCCTGAGACCCTTCCTATAGCATGAGATGTGATATATCAATGCTCTTAATACCAAACCTGGGATCATTCCTATAACATGAGATGTGATATCCAACTCCTTCCCATTCCAATCCTGAGCCCCTTCCATGAGATGTGATATCTCAATGCTTCTAATACCAAAGTTGGACCGTTCCTATAGCATGAGATGTGATATCCAACTCCTTCCCATTCCAATCCTGCGTCCCTTAATTTAGCATGAGATTTGATATCTCAGTGCTTCTAATACCAAACCTGAGACCCTTCCTATGACATGAGATGTTATATGCAACTCCTTCCGATTCCAATCCTGAGACCCTTCCTATACCATGAGATGAGATATCTCAATGTTTCTAATACCAAACCTGAGACCCTCCCTATAGCATGAGATGTGATATCCAACGCCTTCCCATTCCAAACTTGAGACCCTTTCTATAGCATGAGATGTGATATCCAACTCCTTCCCATTCCTATCCTGAGACACTTCTGATAGCATGAGATGTGATCTCTCAATGCTTCTAATACCAAACCTGAGACCCTCCCTATAGCGAGATGTGATATCAAAGTCCTTCCCATTCCAATCCTGATACCCTTCCTATAACATGAGATGTATTATCCAACTCCTTCCAATTCCAACCTGTGACCCTTCCTATAGCATGAGATGGGATATCCAACTCCTTCCCAATCCAATCCTGAGACCCTTCCTACAGCATGAGATGTGATATCCAACTCCTTCCCATTCCAATCCTGAGACCCGTCCTATACCATGAGATGTGATATCTCAATGCTTCTAATACCAAACACGAGACTGTCCTATAACATGAGATGTGATATCTCAATGCTTCTAATAACAAACCTGAGACCCTTCCTATAACATGAGATGTGATATCCAAATCCTTCCCATTCCAATCCTGAGACCCTTCCTATAGCATGAGATGTGATATCCAACTCCTTCCCAATCCAATCCTGAGACCCATACTATACCATGAGATATGATATCTCAATGCTTCTAATACCAAACCTGAGACTGTCCTATAACATGAGATGTGATATCTCAATGCTTCTAATAACAAACCTGAGACGCTTCCTATAACATGAGATGTGATATCCAACTCCTTCCCAATCCAATCCTGAGACCCTTCCGATAGCATGAGATATGATATCTCAATGCTTCTAATACCAAACCACAGACCCGTCCTATAACCTGAGATGTGATATCCAAATCCTTCCCCTTCCAAACCTGAGACCCTTCCTTTAGCATGAGATGTGATATCCAACTTCTTCCCATTACAATCCTGCGTCTCTTCATATAGCATGAGATTTGATATCTCAGTGCGTCTAATACAAAACCTGAGACCCTTCCTATAACATGAGATGTGATATCCAACTCCTTCCGATTCCAATCCTGAGACCCTTCCTGTACCATGAGATGTGATATCGCAATATTTCTAATACCAAACCTGAGACCCTTCCTATAACATGAGATGTGATATCCAACTCCTTCCCATTCCAATCCTGAGACCCTTCCTATAGCATGAGATGTGATATCCAACTCCTTCCCATTCCAATCCTGAGACCCTTCCTATAGCATGAGATGTGATATATCAATGCTCTTAATACCAAACCTGGGATCATTCCTATAACATGAGATGTGATATCCAACTCCTTCCAATTCCAATCCTGAGCCCCTTCCATGAGATGTGATATCTCAATGCTTCTAATACCAAAGTTGGACCGTTCCTATAGCATGAGATGTGATATCCAACTCCTTCCCATTCCAATCCTGCGGCCCTTAATTTAGCATGAGATTTGATATCTCAGTGCTTCTAATACCAAACCTGAGACCCTTCCTATGACATGAGATGTTATATGCAACTCCTTCCGATTCCAATCCTGAGACCCTTCCTATACCATGAGATGGGATATCTCAATGTTTCTAATACCAAACCTGAGACCCTCCCTAAAGCATGAGATGTGATATCCAACTCCTTCCCATTCCAATCCTGAGACCCTTCCTATAGCATGAGATGTGATATCTCAATGCTATTAACACCAAACCTGAGATCCCTCCTATAACATGAGATGTGATATCCAACGCCTTCCCATTCCAAACTTGAGACCCTTCCTATAGCATGAGATGTGACATCCAACTCCTTCCCATTCCTATCCTGAGACCCTTCTGATAGCATGAGATGTGATATCTCAATGCTTCTAATACCAAACCTGAGACCCTCCCTATAGCGAGATGTGATATCAAAGTCCTTCCCATTCCAATCCTGATACCCTTCCTATATCATGAGATGTGATATCCAACTCCTTCCAATTCCAACCTGTGACCCTTCCTATAGCATGAGATGGGATATCCAACTCCTTCCCAATCCAATCCTGAGACCCTTCCGATAGCATGAGATGTGATAATCTTAATGCTTCTACCAAACCTGAGACCTTCCTATGGCATGAGATGTGATATCCAAATCCTTCCCATTCCAAACCTGAGACCCTCCTATTGCATGAGATGTGATATCCAACTCCTTCCCAATCCAATCCTGAGACCCTTCCGCTAGCATTAGATGTGATATCTCAATGTTTCTAATACCAGACCTAAGACCCTTCCTATATCAAGAGATGTGATATCCAAATCCTTCCCATTCCAAACCTGAGACCCTTCCTATTGCATGAGATGTGAAATCCAACTCCTTCCCAATCCAATCCTGAGACCCTTCCGATAGCATTAGATGTGATATCTCAATGCTTCTAATATCAAACCTGAGACCCTCCCTATAGCATGAGATGTGATATCCAACTCCTTCCCAATCCAATCCTGAGACCCTTCCTCTACCATGAGATGTGATATCTCAATGTTTCTAATACCAGACCTGAGACCCTTCCTATTGCAAGAGATGTGATATCCAAATCCTTCCCATTCCAAACCTGAGACCCTTCCTATTGCATGAGATGTGAAATCCAACTCCTTCCCAATCCAATCCTGAGACCCTTCTGATAGCATTAGATGTGATATCTCAATGCTTCTAATATCAAACCTGAGACCCTCCCTATAGCATGAGATGGGATATCCAACTGATTCCCAATCCAATCCTGAGACCCTTCCGATAGCATTAGATGTGATATCTCAATGCTTCTAATATTAAACCTGTGACCCTTCCTATAGTATGAGATGGGATATCCAACTCCTTCCCAATCCAATCCTGAGAACCTTCCGATAGCATGAGATATGAAATCTTAATACTTCTACCAAACCTGAGACCTTCCTATGGCATCAGATGTGATATCAAACTCCTTCCCATTCCAATCCTGAGACGCTTCCTATAGCATGAGATGTGATATCCAACTCCTTCCCATTCCAATCCTGAGACCCGTCCTATACCATGAGATGTGATATCTCAATGCTTCTACCAAACCTGAGACCCTTCCTATAGCATGAGATGTGATATCTCAATGCTTCTACCAAACCTGAGACCCTTCCTATAGCATGAGATGTGATATCCAACTCCTTCCCATTCCAATCCTGAGACCCTTCCTATAGCATGAGATGTGATATCTCAATGCTCTTAATACCAAACCTTGGATCATTCCTATTGCAAGAGATGTGATATCCAAATGCTTCCCATTTGAAACCTGAGACCCTTCCTATAGGATGAGATGAGATATCCAACACCTTCCCATTCCAATCCTGAGACCCTTCCTATAGCATGAGATGATATCCGACTCCTTCCCATTCCAATCCTGAGACCCTTCCTATAGCATGAGATGTGATATCTCAATGCTTCACCAAACCTGAGATCCTTCCTATAGCATGAGATGTGATATTCAACTCCTTCCCATTCCAATCCTGAGACCCTTCCGATAGGATGAGATTTATTATCTCACTCCTTCAAATACCAAACTTGAGTCGCTTCCTAACGGATGAGATCTGATATCTCAGTACTTCTAATACCAAACCTGAGTCCCTTCCTATAACATGAGATGTGATATCCAACTCCTTCCCATTCCAATCATGAGGGCCTTCCTATAGCATGAGATGTGATATCTCCTGAGACCCTTCCTATAGCATGAGATGTGATATCCAACTCCTTTCCATTCCAATCCTGAGACCCTTCCTATAGCATGAGATGTGATATCCAACTCCTTTCCATTCCAATCCTGAGACCCTTCCTATAGCATGAGATGTGATATCCCAATGCTTCTACGAAACCTGAGACCCTTACTATAGCATGAGATGTGATGTCCAAGTCCTTCCCATTCCAATCCTGAGACCCTTCCTTTAGCATGAGATGTGATATCCAACTCCTTCCCATTCCAATCATGAGGCCCTTCCTATAGCATGAGATGTTATATCTCAATGCTTCTACCAAACCTGAGACCCTTCCTATAGCATGAGATGTGATATCCAACGCCTTCCCATTCCAATCATGAGACCCTTCCTATAGCATGAGATGTGAAATCTCAATGCTCTTAATACCAAACCCGCGATCATTCCTATAGCATGAGATGTGATATCCAACTCCTTCCAATTCCAATCCTGAGCCCCTTCCATGAGATCTGGTATCTCAATGCTTCTAATACCAAAGTTGGACCGTTCTTATAGCATGAGATGTGATATCCAACTCCTTCCATTCCAATCCTGCGTCCCTTCATTTAGCATGGGATTTCATATCTCAGTGCTTCTAATACCAAACCTGAGACCCTTCCTATAACATGAGATGTTATATCCAACTCCTTCCGATTTCAATCCTGAGACCCTTCCTATACCATAAGATGAGATATCTCAATGTTTCTAACACCAAACCTGAGACCCTTCCTATTGCAAGAGATGTGATATCCAAATCCTTCCCATTCCAAACCTGAAACCCTTCCTATAGCATGAGATGTGATATCCAACTTCTTTCCATTCCAATCCTGCGTCTCTTCATATAGCATGAGATTTGATATCTCAGTGCTTCTAATACAAAACCTGAGACCCTTCCTATACCATGAGATGTGATATCTCAATGTTTCTAATACCAGACCTGAGACCCTTCCTATTGCAAGAGATGTGATATCCAAATCCTTCCCATTCCAAACCTGAGACCCTCCTATTGCATGAGATGTGATATCTCAATGCTCTTAATACCAAACCTTGGATCATTCCTATTGCAAGAGATGTGATATCCAAATGCTTCCCATTTGAAACCTGAGACCCTTCCTATAGGATGAGATGAGATATCCAACACCTTCCCATTCCAATCCTGAGACCCTTCCTATAGCATGAGATGATATCCGACTCCTTCCCATTCCAATCCTGAGACCCTTCCTATAGCATGAGATGTGATATCTCAATGCTTCACCAAACCTGAGATCCTTCCTATAGCATGAGATGTGATATTCAACTCCTTCCCATTCCAATCCTGAGACCCTTCCGATAGGATGAGACTTATTATCTCACTCCTTCAAATACCAAACTTGAGTCGCTTCCTAACGGATGAGATCTGATATCTCAGTACTTCTAATACCAAACCTGAGTCCCTTCCTATAACATGAGATGTGATATCCAACTCCTTCCCATTCCAATCATGAGGGCCTTCCTATAGCATGAGATGTGATATCTCCTGAGACCCTTCCTATAGCATGAGATGTGATATCCAACTCCTTTCCATTCCAATCCTGAGACCCTTCCTATAGCATGAGATGTGATATCCAACTCCTTTCCATTCCAATCCTGAGACCCTTCCTATAGCATGAGATGTGATATCCCAATGCTTCTACGAAACCTGAGACCCTTACTATAGCATGAGATGTGATGTCCAAGTCCTTCCCATTCCAATCCTGAGACCCTTCCTTTAGCATGAGATGTGATATCCAACTCCTTCCCATTCCAATCATGAGGCCCTTCCTATAGCATGAGATGTTATATCTCAATGCTTCTACCAAACCTGAGACCCTTCCTATAGCATGAGATGTGATATCCAACGCCTTCCCATTCCAATCATGAGACCCTTCCTATAGCATGAGATGTGAAATCTCAATGCTCTTAATACCAAACCCGCGATCATTCCTATAGCATGAGATGTGATATCCAACTCCTTCCAATTCCAATCCTGAGCCCCTTCCATGAGATGTGGTATTTCAATGCTTCTAATACCAAAGTTGGACCGTTCTTATAGCATGAGATGTGATATCCAACTCCTTCCATTCCAATCCTGCGTCCCTTCATTTAGCATGGGATTTCATATCTCAGTGCTTCTAATACCAAACCTGAGACCCTTCCTATTGCAAGAGATGTGATATCCAAATCCTTCCCATTCCAAACCTGAAACCCTTCCTATAGCATGAGATGTGATATCCAACTTCTTTCCATTCCAATCCTGCGTCTCTTCATATAGCATGAGATTTTATATCTCAGTGCTTCTAATACAAAACCTGAGACCCTTCCTATACCATGAGATGTGATATCTCAATGTTTCTAATACCAGACCTGAGACCCTTCCTATTGCAAGAGATGTGATATCCAAATCCTTCCCATTTCAAACCTGAGACCCTCCTATTGCATGAGATGTGATATCCAACTCCTTCCCAATCCAATCCTGAGACCCTTCCGCTAGCATTAGATGTGATATCTCAATGTTTCTAATACCAAACCTGAGACCCTTTCTATTGCAAGAGATGTGATATCCAAATCCTTCCCATTCCAAACCTGAGACCCTCCCTATTGCATGAGATGTGACTCCTTCCCAATCCAATCCTGAGACCCTTCCGATAGCATTAGATGTGATATCTCAATGCTTCTAATATCGAACCTGAGACCCTCCCTATAGCATGAGATGTGATATCCAACTCCTTCCCAATCCAATCCTGAGACCCTTCCTATACCATGAGATGTGATATCTCAATGTTTCTAATACCAGACCTGAGACCCTTCCTATTGCAAGAGATGTGATATCCAAATCCTTCCCATTCCAAACCTGAGACCCTTCGTATTGCATGAGATGTGATATCCAACTCCTTCCCAATCCAATCCTGAGACCCTTCTGATAGCATTAGATGTGATATCTCAATGCTTCTAATATCAAACCTGAGACCCTCCCTATAGCATGAGATGTGATATCCAACTCCTTCCCATTCCAATCCTGAGACCCTTCCGATAGCATGAGATGTGATATCTTAATGCTTCTACCAAACCTGGGACCCTTCCTATAGTATGAGATGGGATATCCAACTCCTTCCCAATCCAATCCTGAGACCCTTCCGATAGCATGAGATGTGATATCTTAATGCTTCTACCAAACCTGAGACCTTCCTATGGCATGAGATGTGATATCAAACTCCTTCCCATTCCAATCCTGAGACGCTTCCTATAGCATGAGATGTGATATCCAACTCCTTCCCTTTCCAATCCTGAGACCCGTCATATACCATGAGATGTGATATCTCAATGCTTCTAATACCAAACCTGAGACTGTCCTATAACATGAGATGTGATATCTCAATCCTTCTAATAACAAACCTGACCCTTCCTATAACATGAGATGTGATGTCCAAGTCCTTCCCATTTCAATCCTGAGACCCTTCCGATAGCATGAGATGTGATATCCAACTCCTTCCCATTCCAATCCTGAGACCCGTACTATACCATGAGATATATATCAATGCTTCTAATACCAAACCACACACCCGTCCTATAACTTGAGATGTGATATCCAAATCCTTCCCCTTCCAAACCTGAGACCCTTCCTATAGCATGAGATGTGATATCCCAATGCTTCTACCAAACCTGAGACCTTTCCGATGGCATGAGATGTGATATCCAACTCCTTCCCATTCCAATCATGAGGCCCTTCCTATAGCATGAGATGTGATATCTCAATGCTTCTACCAAATCTGAGACCCTTCCTATAGCATGAAATGTGATATCTCAATGCTATTAATACCAAACCTGAGACCCTCCCTTTAGCATGAGATGTGATATCCAACTCCTTCCCAATCCAATCCTGAGACCCTTCCGCTAGCATTAGATGTGATATCTCAATGTTTCTAATACCAAACCTGAGACCCTTTCTATTGCAAGAGATGTGATATCCAAATCCTTCCCATTCCAAACCTGAGACCCTCCCTATTGCATGAGATGTGACTCCTTCCCAATCCAATCCTGAGACCCTTCCAATAGCATTAGATGTGATATCTCAATGCTTCTAATATCAAACCTGAGACCCTCCCTATAGCATGAGATGTGATATCCAACTCCTTCCCAATCCAATCCTGAGACCCTTCCTATACCATGAGATGTGATATCTCAATGTTTCTAATACCAGATCTGAGACCCTTCCTATTGCAAGAGATGTGATATCCAAATCCTCCCCATTCCAAACCTGAGACCCTTCGTATTGCATGAGATGTGATATCCAACTCCTTCCCAATCCAATCCTGAGACCCTTCTGATAGCATTAGATGTGATATCTCAATGCTTCTAATATCAAACCTGAGACCCTCCCTATAGCATGAGATGTGATATCCAACTCCTTCCCATTCCAATCCTGAGACCCTTCCGATAGCATGAGATGTGATATCTTAATGCTTCTACCAAACCTGGGACCCTTCCTATAGTATGAGATGGGATATCCAACTCCTTCCCAATCCAATCCTGAGACCCTTCCGATAGCATGAGATGTGATATCTTAATGCTTCTACCAAACCTGAGACCTTCCTATGGCATGAGATGTGATATCAAACTCCTTCCCATTCCAATCCTGAGACGCTTCCTATAGCATGAGATGTGATATCCAACTCCTTCCCTTTCCAATCCTGAGACCCGTCATATACCATGAGATGTGATATCTCAATGCTTCTAATACAAAACCTGAGACCCTTCCTATACCATGAGATGTGATATCTCAATGTTTCTAATACCAGACCTGAGACCCTTCCTATTGCAAGAGATGTGATATCCAAATCCTTCCCATTTCAAACCTGAGACCCTCCTATTGCATGAGATGTGATATCCAACTCCTTCCCAATCCAATCCTGAGACCCTTCCGCTAGCATTAGATGTGATATCTCAATGTTTCTAATACCAAACCTGAGACCCTTTCTATTGCAAGAGATGTGATATCCAAATCCTTCCCATTCCAAACCTGAGACCCTCCCTATTGCATGAGATGTGACTCCTTCCCAATCCAATCCTGAGACCCTTCCGATAGCATTAGATGTGATATCTCAATGCTTCTAATATCGAACCTGAGACCCTCCCTATAGCATGAGATGTGATATCCAACTCCTTCCCAATCCAATCCTGAGACCCTTCCTATACCATGAGATGTGATATCTCAATGTTTCTAATACCAGACCTGAGACCCTTCCTATTGCAAGAGATGTGATATCCAAATCCTTCCCATTCCAAACCTGAGACCCTTCGTATTGCATGAGATGTGATATCCAACTCCTTCCCAATCCAATCCTGAGACCCTTCTGATAGCATTAGATGTGATATCTCAATGCTTCTAATATCAAACCTGAGACCCTCCCTATAGCATGAGATGTGATATCCAACTCCTTCCCATTCCAATCCTGAGACCCTTCCGATAGCATGAGATGTGATATCTTAATGCTTCTACCAAACCTGGGACCCTTCCTATAGTATGAGATGGGATATCCAACTCCTTCCCAATCCAATCCTGAGACCCTTCCGATAGCATGAGATGTGATATCTTAATGCTTCTACCAAACCTGAGACCTTCCTATGGCATGAGATGTGATATCAAACTCCTTCCCATTCCAATCCTGAGACGCTTCCTATAGCATGAGATGTGATATCCAACTCCTTCCCTTTCCAATCCTGAGACCCGTCATATACCATGAGATGTGATATCTCAATGCTTCTAATACCAAACCTGAGACTGTCCTATAACATGAGATGTGATATCTCAATCCTTCTAATAACAAACCTGACCCTTCCTATAACATGAGCTGTGATGTCCAAGTCCTTCCCATTTCAATCCTGAGACCCTTCCTATAGCATGAGATGTGATATCCAACTCCTTCCCATTCCAATCCTGAGACCCGTACTATACCATGAGATATATATCAATGCTTCTAATACCAAACCACACACCCGTCCTATAACTTGAGATGTGATATCCAAATCCTTCCCCTTCCAAACCTGAGACCCTTCCTATAGCATGAGATGTGATATCCCAATGCTTCTACCAAACCTGAGACCTTTCCGATGGCATGAGATGTGATATCCAACTCCTTCCCATTCCAATCATGAGGCCCTTCCTATAGCATGAGATGTGATATCTCAATGCTTCTACCAAATCTGAGACCCTTCCTATAGCATGAAATGTGATATCTCAATGCTATTAATACCAAACCTGAGACCCTCCCTTTAGCATGAGATGTGATATCCAACTCCTTCCCAATCCAATCCTGAGACCCTTCCGCTAGCATTAGATGTGATATCTCAATGTTTCTAATACCAAACCTGAGACCCTTTCTATTGCAAGAGATGTGATATCCAAATCCTTCCCATTCCAAACCTGAGACCCTCCCTATTGCATGAGATGTGACTCCTTCCCAATCCAATCCTGAGACCCTTCCAATAGCATTAGATGTGATATCTCAATGCTTCTAATATCAAACCTGAGACCCTCCCTATAGCATGAGATGTGATATCCAACTCCTTCCCTTCCCAATCCAATCCTGAGACCCTTCCTATACCATGAGATGTGATATCTCAATGTTTCTAATACCAGATCTGAGACCCTTCCTATTGCAAGAGATGTGATATCCAAATCCTCCCCATTCCAAACCTGAGACCCTTCGTATTGCATGAGATGTGATATCCAACTCCTTCCCAATCCAATCCTGAGACCCTTCTGATAGCATTAGATGTGATATCTCAATGCTTCTAATATCAAACCTGAGACCCTCCGTATAGCATGAGATGTGATATCCAACTCCTTCCCATTCCAATCCTGAGACCCTTCCGATAGCATGAGATGTGTAAGGATATTTGGCGTGTTACAGTACACAGTACAGCAATACTGCACAAGTAGCATTTTTTTTTTGCAGCACCACCACAAGGGTGCGGTGCATTGCTATATGGGTTAGCAGATTAACAAGGAAAGACAGACTATTCAGTCAAAAACGATTTTAACATATAAGATGCAAATCTATTTTTACAGTTAAAAGCACACGTGTTCATTTAAAAATGCACACTATTTTTCACCTGAAATGCCTATATTGCTAGAGACACATTTGAAAATTAACAGCTAACATATTAACCATTAACCTGACTAATAAAACCTTATTTTAATATAAATCACTAATAAAATGTGTTCTCTACTGCAGAATTAGGCATACTTTAAAAACCATTTAAATGAGTGTGCAGATTTTTTTTTCTTCTCTTCTCTGCCTGATTATCCGTGTTGTTGTGCACAGTAACGGCAGGAAGGAGGAAGTCAGATTTGCAACAATTGCAAATGTATAAGCGAAGCTATTGTTGAAGAATAGGAGGATGAGAGATGATGGATTTCATTGGAACACGTCATAAAGAGGGCTGAGAGGAAAGTTTTAGTGGGCAGTATCAGGGAAAAAGACAGGCAGACATCTTTCTGCACTACTGGGGAGAAGACCTGGCTGTGGGGGTGTCCTGCTGCAGTCGAGACTGGGGAAAGCTGAAAGAATTACCTTTCCACTGGCAGAGGCAGTCCTATCTGAAAAAGCTGAGAATTCCAGGCAATGACCCCGGCTTGAGAAGGCAAGCGTTCCTTTTTGCTGGAATTAAGCCAAGAGAGCCACATTCACAGAGAGAAGCCTCTGAACAGATAAGGTAATTACCTAACTGGGGGAGCTGTGTGTGTGCACGAAAGTATGCAGTCAGTGTAGAAAAATGAAAGTCCCGTGCGTGTCTTAATCAAGTGCTAATGTTGCAATTTAAGTTCTGTTCTCCGCCACTATAATTGCAGTGTGTCATTGAAAATGCTTTGATTGTTCCATTTTATTGCTGTAAAGAATGAGATCATGTCTAAATGCAACTTTTATAATACAGAAAATATTTGAAAACAGACGGGTGGTTTATTTTCTATTTACCATTACAATGCCAATGATGTGGGGAGATTTTTAAACAGTGCAATGGTCATTTTAAGACAGATGTGTGTATGTCAGAATCAGTATGAATAATTGTGAGTGACTGTAGTATAACTTGTTGGAGGTACATGAGCCAACGGGAAGAGAGACTCTCTGAACATAGCTCCCTACCGTATATAAGGTAGTGGAAATTACCACAAGACTACCACATATAGCTCTCTGTCGTAAATAAGTCAGTGAGTTTGCCCATGGTGGCGCACCAACACTATCACTGGAAATTGTGGTATCTCTAGAATGCAGGTCTGAGGTCTCTCTAGTGATCACACGAAAAATCTAAGCGAAGATAAGGGATTCTGGACATTGGGGCCACAAATAAAACAAGGGAATTATGCTCACCAAAATACCACCAACCACGTATACCAAATATGCAGGTCTGGGTGCTGAAATAATGCATGTCCATTGTATTATTGTTGCACATGGCCAAATCTGAATACAAAGAGTGATTATTGCTAAGTTATTTTTCGGCGGTAATAAAATACCGTCAGGCCCCAAATCTCCACAAAATACCCTACATATTTATGGTGCGTTGCAGGCCGGGAAAGTGATCATAGAGTACCTACTGGGCGTGGCAAGCGTGTCTCACACTGCCATTTGCACATTAAAGGGAACCCATTTTATAATAGCAGTGTGCCACTAAAAACGAATTTCAGAATGTCACAAAGGGAAACCACATTCTCAGATCTAGTGCAATATTTAGAGGCAAAGTTATTTGCACATGGGAATTGGTCTTCGAACAGTACCTTAGAATGGAGTAACCGCATTCAGGGTGAGGTGCAGAAAGAAAAACTAGACAATATTTTTGCAGAAGGCAGCATAATTCAGGTCTGCTTTACAAGATTATTGAATGCAGCCGATAAAAGTGCAGAGAAAGACTGTTTAATACGGCTATGCGGCAAAATATGGTTTATTTTAAACAAGTCCCTGCGAATGCAAGAGAATGATACTCAGCTAATTAACAGATTAAAGACTGAATTAGATGGGGCAAGTAAAAATCAGGAAATGTTGAGAGCAGAATTGGATGTATGCCAAAAAGACATGCAATTAAAATGCAGAGACTTTGATACTCAGTTATCCAAAAGCAAGAAACAATTTGAAGATAGTGAGCAAGAATTGACACACTTAAAAGCCTTAGTGGATCACATTAGGCAGGATAAAGATGAGGTTGTTTCAGAAATGCAGATTTTACAAAAAGAACATTGCGAAAAAGAAGGTGATCTCCAGAGTGCAGAACAAGAAATGATTAAAATGATCCAAGAAAGAGACAAGAGAAATAAAGAGTTCAATGAATGCCAAATGCAAATGTGCGATATGCAGGAGGCAATTAATAAAATGAGTGATGAAAATAATTATTTGCATGATGAAGACAACAGACTCCTTAAAAAGTGTAAGGATTTAGAACAGCAAATGTGCATTCCCAGGTCCCAGGAGAGGCGGCAGGGTACCACATTCAATGGAGTGGAGGTGAATTCTAGCTCTGCCCAAAGAGCTAGTGCCCCAGTGACAGGACCGGTGACTGAACTTGGTTGCAGCGCCCTTGGGGGATTTGATACTCCCATTGGGGGCAGCCACCAATCTCATACACCTGAAAACAGGATTGAATCACAAAATAGTGCAATTCCATGCATTGCAACAAGTAGCCCCATAAAAATAATGAAATCCATTAAAGCCCTGATCAAACCATTTAAAAAGGGAGGTGAATGCTGCATTGAGGATCACTTAGAAGCGGTGCATGACATTTTTAAAGCGCTCCAGATACCTAAGGAACAGTACAGACAATATTTTCATTTAACTTTAGATGCCCCGACGGCCAGCATCATAAGGGGATTAAATGAACAGCAGAATATGACATGGCTGGAGTTTGAAAAAGAAATTAGGCGTCATTTTTCTCCTTTTCAGTCATTGCAGGAGGCAAAGAAAGTCGCGTACACTATTACTGCTGGACCTAATACATCACCTCGCCAATTTTTACAAGACTTAAAAAGAGCATTCTCTCGCTTTGATGTATCTTTTGACTCAAATTCCAATGAGTTTAAAACCGCATACTTCTATGGGCTACAGAAAGACATCATATCCCAATTGGTCCGTGAATTTGACCGTGACAAGTCCCTTGAATGGATTGTACATCAAAGCACCAAGCTATATGAGGTACTCTATTGTCAGGGTAGAGAAAGTGATAAAATGAAAGATACTAGGCCTAAATCTAAAGAACCCTCAGCCACAGTAATGGAAATCAGGTCAGCCAAAATGTCCCTTGAGTCTGCTCAAAGCCAAGGTAAAAATAATGTGACACCTGAACAAAGGGGTAATCAACAAAGATCGCCATTTCCTGTACCAATGTTCCAATCACATGATCCTAGTAATAGAGAGAGCTACATCAGCCCTAGATATTTAGGAGATAGACCCCGGGTAAGGTACCGGTCTGATATGGCAGGTATGAACAATAACCAGAGACAAAATCAAGATCAAAGAAATGATGGTCCCTACCAGTCATTGGGGACACAGAGCAGATTTGATCCCAGCACCATGATATATGGTAATCAGGATAGGCCCCGATATGTGGATCGATTTACTGATAATGGAAATCAATATAGGGGCCAGTACCCACAATCTGAGAGACAGGACATGAAGCAAAACGTGAACTACAGTCCACGCCAGTACAATGATTCCCCACCAGGGGACTATAATCAAAGGATGGGTGCAACCCGCTCCCCTCCACAAATGAATCAAGAGTTCAGAAACCATCCCAACCGGTATCAATCACCTGAGAGGTATCAGAATAGATCCAATCAGGGGGAAAACAACCAATATCGACCTAGGCCACAGAAAGAGGATCCTAGAGAGGTGGAAAGGTTCCAATGCCTTGAGGCCCAAGTGAAAATGTTAGCTGAGCAAATAGGAAAGCTCTATACAGCGCAAAAACAACCTTCCAAAGAGGGGGCTGATGGCCATAGCAATGACCGGGGGGCTTCCGAAAAGTGACTAAGTACTCATGATAACTGCAGTGCCAAAATGACAGATTGCTCTGATATAACTTTGCATAACGACTCTGAGATGACTAATGGATTAAAAATGAAAGTACCAGTAAATGAAATTGTGATGGAAAGTGTAAATACTTCTAAAAAAGAGGTACGGTTTAACTTAGAGCTAAATAAAACAGTAAAGATTTGCACAAATGAAAAAGAAACATTAGGAATTCCAAAAGAACAAAGGGACAGATTTAAGAAAAATGACTCATGCATGGGGAATACCAGTGAACAGGGAGTAAGTGGGGATGCCATAGCTCCTTCCCTGGGCAAGCAAAACAATGACCAAACACAGACAGAAAAAGGAAATACTCACAAGGAGGGTACAAGTCAATCACCTGAAAAATTCTTTGAGCCACATATTTTTGAAGAGGCTGAAAGGGCTGGTATTATACTAAATGATCACAAATGCACAGAATTAAAAAATGACAAATTGCTGAATGATGTTGTGACACATGTTCAGTTGGAAGGTTGTAATGTGGTCTCTGATGTTACCCAGATGGATGGGCGAACGGTGGCCACACTCCAAAAAACCTCTGAACATGGAGAAATGAATAAAATACCTCGCACAGAAATGGGTAAAAAGGAGGGAAAAATGTCTTTTCATTTACCAATGTGCTTAGCCAAAAGTGAAAAAGACCTGAGAAAGGTGAGCCCTGAAATCAGTAAGAATTCACATTTCTTATGTGTATTAGAGGAAGTTGAGGACAGATATTATGCACCCATCACTGTAGAAGAAAAATGCCACACCTTTGCTATGATTGACACTGGCGCACAGGCCACAATTATGTCCAAGGAGCTGGTAAAGAGTATCAATGAAGGGAGGCCTCCACAGAGTCAGATCACCGTGAAGGCAAATCAAGGCCCAGTGCATAACTTTAATGGGGAGGAGGTGCCCATCATAGGTGTAACTGAGGTTGACATAAAAATAGGTAAGCACAGAATGAAACAAGAGGTATTGATCACATCTATTTGTGAAATTCCATTTCTGATGGGGACAGATTGCCTGAAAAGATTGTCTCCTCTCATAGATGGGGTGAATGGAGTGCTGTGGTCCTTAACCAAAAAACCATTGAGGCCTAAGAAACTAAAATCACAAAACAGCAATATAAAAGAATGTCACACCGTTGCCAAAACAAATGATGCTGTGGAGGTATATCTCCAGAATAGCTGCATACCTAGTGTCACTGTTATATTAATGTGTCAAGACAAAGATCAGAGCGACAATGAAAAACTACCTGTACAAATATACTTGGACCCAAGGAAAGATTGGCAGACTGCCATAGATGAGTACACATTACGTTTCTACTTAAAAGAGAATACATGCAAACAGAATATTGTTCCTAAAACAGATTCAGAAAAACACATTACCACTCTGGCAGAGATACACATGAAAGATGAGCAACCATGGGTTCACGTTGGTATAAATGATTATCTTAAAACAATAAAAGCCACTTTAGCGCTTGAACATGAAAGGAGTTTCATTAATGAGAAATTGTTGCAAAAAATTATGGAGAGGGAAGAAATCCCGAAATTTAGGATTAAAAACCAATATGTTTCTGGGTTGGACAGTCCAGACTTTGAAAACCGAATTACAGGCAGATGCATGCTTAAAATTAGCATTGGGCAGAAAACAATTTACCATAATGTATGGATAGTGAATGGAGCACAAAATGAATTTTACATGGGCAATGACATCATGCACAGAATGTGTATGGTGTTAGATTTCCTTAATCAAAAAATATGGTCACGCCTAGGTGGGCCGGCGCCTGAATTTGAAGACAAAAGAAGGGCTTATCATTGTGCACAACTAGTTCCTTATGCAGTCGAATTACAAATGAGGAAAAATACTATTGTTCCTGCATTTACAAAACAGTTTGCAATAACACTGCAATGCAAAAATGGACAGCAGATGAAAGGCTCTGATGCATTTGTATGCCTGAATGAATCCATAAAACAGCAAGGCCTGGATTATGAATACATTCCATTGGTAGACATTGGTGAGGGATCTGTAAAAATCATGGTAAATAATAAAGGTTGTCAGGACGTTCATTTAGAGGAAAACTCCCCATTAGGAATGGCCATACAAAAATCACATTATACGGCAGATTTAAATAACATGGTGATTGGGAATATTCCTGAAAAATATGTAGATGCCAAGGGCGAGTTGCCAGAACACCTGGACTCTCAGCCCAAAGGAATATTTAAAATTCACTCTGTGTATCCTTATGATTCAAATGAGACAGTGTGCTGCCATCAAGAGGATTGCATAATATTTAATTTAAATGAAAATGAAACAGGAAATCAGCCCATTGAAGTGGAAGCTGATATGCCAAAATATTTGAAAGTGGCAGCTCTACAAAAAGACACAGCCACACAGTTAGAGGAAAGCGCTGAGATTCCTTTACCAGAAGAGTTTCCAGAATTTTCCAGAATGGTAGAAGAGCAGATCTCCTTAGCGGATGCATGTAACAGCGATGAGGATCGACGCAATCTGAGGGAAATATTTATGGAGTTTAAGGATGTATTTGCAAAAGATGCTTATGATTGTGGTTTAACTGATTTACATGTGGCCACACTACCAGAAGGTTGTAGCAGAAATCCAGTGTTTGTACGCCAGTATAGACTACCGCTGGCATGTTTAGAATCATTGGCAGAGATTATTAAAAATTTGGAATCACGGGGAATAATTAGGCCCATTCATAGCACATCCAATACGCCTATTTTAGGTGTGTTAAAGCCAAATGGTCAATGGCGGCTGTGTGCAGACTTAAGAGAGTTAAATAAAAGAGTACCAGTATCTAGATGGCCACTACCATTCATTGATCAGGGCCTAGCTCAGATACATGGTTCAAATGTATTTACCACGTTAGATCTCACATCTGGATATTGGTGTGTGCCATTGGCAGAGGAGATACAACACCTATTTTCCTTTACATTTGACAGGACTCAATATGCCTGGCTTAGAGCTCCGTTCGGGTACATCAATAGTGGGAGTGAATTTGGCATATTTTTGAGAAAGGCCATGCCGGATGCAGCGGAAAGAGGGACAATAGTTTATGTGGATGATGTCTTGATAAAAAATGAAAACCTTAAAAGCCATTTTGATGAAATAAGACATGTGCTTGGCCAATTGCAGAAAGCAGGCGCCAAAGTATCTTTGCAAAAAGCACAATGGTGCAAGAAAAAAGTGAACTTTCTAGGGCATGAAGTGACTGAACATGGGCTAAATCCACAAAGGAAGAAAATAGAGGCCATACAAAGATTAAAAGATCCTAAAAATGTGAAAGGAGTAAAAAGTTTATTAGGGATGACAGGCTATAACAGAAAGTTCATTGAGAATTATGCAGAAATCACTCAACCATTGACTAAACTGCTTAAACTAAATACTCCCTGGAGATGGGAAAGAGAGCAATCTGATGCAGTGGCTAGATTGAAGGAATGTCTTGTAAAGGCACCATGTTTAGCATACCCCATAAAGGACAGGGATTTCTTTATAGAAATAGGCTTTTCTGAACATTGTATGTCAGCAGTGTTATCACAAAAACACGATTTGAATCACAAAACCATTGCATATGCAAGTAAGGCATTTTCCCAAGTTGAAATGAAATTTAATGAATGCGAAAAGGCCCTATTAACCACTGTGTGGGCGCTACAACATTTCCGCCCCATTATTCAGGGAGAAAAGGTGATTATTGAAACAAATCATCAACCTTTGCAATTTTTAGAGAGTAAAAGAATTAGATCAGGCAATCTAGCGCAATCCAGAATCACTTCATGGACACTGGCATTACAAGGTTTTCCCGTAGAAGTAAGATATGGACAAAATAAAAAGAGCCCAATTGCTCAAGGGTTAGCTGACTTACATGACTGTGCAGCTGAACAAATAACAAATGAAATGGATGTGGAAGCTAGTTTACAGGAATTTGAACAATCACCACACAAAGCTTTTGATGAAAAAACATGCAAGGATTTGCCAACTGTATATGTGGATGGTTGTGCTTTTCACATTGAAAATGACAGTAATAAACAATTAGTGGCAGGAATAGGAAATGTCTGGTTGAAATGTGAAGGCGTTCCTAGTATAGGGATGAGGATTGGAGATAGGAGCAGTCAGGTGGCGGAATTGGCAGCCATCTATAAAGCAATTGCTACTGCAGTTGATAAAAAGTTCAGTGAAATTGTCCTGGTGACTGATTCTGACTATGCACGGAATAGCTTTGTGGAATATTTGCCTGGTTGGAAAGCAAGAGGCATGGTTACATACAACAAAAAGCCACTTAAACATGGAAAAATGATACAAGCCATAGACAAATTGGTGTCAGAAAATAATTTAACAATATACTGGAGAAAAATTCGTGGGCATTTAAAAACACCAGGAGAGGATAAGGAGGGAAATGATAAGGCAGACCATCTGGCTAAGATTGGGGCTGTGATGGGAGAATTGCTACCTATTGATTATTTAATGGGTGAAATACAAATTGATGCAGTCACACGTTCTAAAGCACCAAAGGAGGTAGATCAACCGGTGGTGCAGTGGAGTCATGACACGCCAGACCAAGATTTGATTGAGGCACAAAAGAATGATCAAATTTTAGGAATCTATTATAATCATTTGATAGATCCTGAACAAAATCCTTTAACAGAAAATGATTGTATGGGAAAAGAAGAGTTGAGGGTGTTATTAAAGAACAAAACACGAATTAGATTACAGGATGGACTCATGATTAGAGAGTCCATAACAGGGCAAATACAGTGGGTAGTACCCCTTTCATTCAGAGGACTAATGCTACACCATGCACACGATGCCATAACTGCAGGCCATAGAGGTTCACAAAAGACATTAGAAATACTAAAAGATTATGCTTACTGGCCACATATGTCCCAAGATGTGGAATTATATACTAGAGGATGTCTAGTATGCGCCCAATTTAAACCTGCTTCACCAATGCATAGAGCACCATTGATGAAAAGAGGCCTAACTCTCCCATGGTCAGATTTGCAAATAGACTATGTAGGTCCTTTAAAAAGGTCGAGCAGGGGACACCGCTATATTTTGAGTGTGGTATGTTTGATGTCAAAGTGGATTGAGTGCATTCCCGCACCAGATTGTAGTGCGCAAACAGCAGCCACATTGCTGGTGAACCATGTGTTCTCAAGGTTTGGGTTGCCACAAAGAATTGAGTCAGACAGAGGAAGTCATTTCACAAGTACTCTAATGAGTAAGGTATGGCAAATACTAGGTGTGAAAAGGAAACTACATATCGCATATCGGGCGGCGTCTTCAGGTACAGTTGAAAGAAGCAATAGGTCTGTTGTGGACATTTTAAAGAAATTTGTGGCAGAAGCAGGTTCCAGCTGGGATTTGCGTTTACCATTGGTTTTGATGGCAATCAGGTCGACTCCTGCCAAAGCAACAGGTGTTAGCCCCCATGAGGTCTTAACAGGTAGGAAAATGGTGTTACCACAACACCTACTATACAGAACACATGAGCAAACTCTAGTGAGTGCATCCACAGTTCATGAATATATTGATGAACTGAGGAGGCATTTGCAACATGCATTTGCTTTTGTGCAGAGAAATCTGGAAAGAGCTGCTGACAGTGCTAAGTCATATTATGACAAAAAGACATCAGTAAAGGAATACAATGTAGGGGATCAGGTGTACAAGTTTCATTTTGGAAAAAGTAAACAGAAAAATTCTAAATTTCTGGCAGCCTGGCAGGGGCCATTTCGAATTATAGATAAAGTCTCTCCTGTAGTGTATAAAATTTTGAAAAATGAAGGTGAAACAGCAATAGAGCAGTTTGTCCATGTAAATCAAATCAAACCATGCCATCCCAGACATGAGATCAGGCAGCTTGAGCATGTGGAAACGGATAGAGTCCCTTGAGAAAATAAATGGGTGTGATCAGGAGGCAGTGACAAAGAAGTTAAAAAAAAGTTGATTGTTAGGATGGCACATAAACACTGTAATATATGTGAAAATATATAATATAAATAAATAAATAAATAAATAAATAAATAAATGCACATATAACGGAAGCTCGTGGTTGGTGTGCAGAGAGAAAGTGTATTAAATATTGAATGCTGTCTTATATGTGTTTGTTTTCTTTTAACTTGTGTTTAATTTCAGAAAAAAAAAAAAAAAAAACGAAGTATTTTTACCAAGCATGTTTTATTTTTGGCAAAAGGATGAAGTTAGTATTGTGCTATGTACTTAATCTGTTTATTTTCTATTTTGATTTAGACAATTAACATTATTTGGTCGGAGGTTCTGGGACCAGAGGCCACGGGAGACGATGGAGTCCTGGAGACCGCGAGGACGGATTCCGGGAAAGCCCCAAAGAGGGGTGAAGACCAAGGCTACAAAGCGATCAGCATTGAAGATGATACCGATGACATGTTTAACGATGGTGATATTTGGAGGGATCTTCAAGAATTCAGAAGCACAGGTTGTCATTGAACCTGGACCAGCATCTGGTATCGCGGTGGAAGAGGCACCAGGATTCATCATGAGTGATAGAAGGATGATTTTCCAAAATATATACATTCCATTAAATCCTGAGATTTTGATTGAAAAACACTTGAACAATACCGGAATTAAGATTGAACAGACTAAAGAGTGGCTGGAAATAAGAAAAGAGGACACTAAGCAGTCAATAAGAGATATATTAATGCAATTGGAAAAAACATTCGTGAATTCAGCAGACATTAAGAAGAAGAGAGGAAAGAGAGGTGCGGTGATGCTCGCGATATCAATGGTAATGTCTATAATTGGAGCAATAATAGGTACTACAATATCAACAGCCAATTCTATTTCGGTAGGAACACTGAGTACTAAAGCACAACAACTGAGTATTGACCTAGAAATAATACAAAAGACATTAGATGGAATTAGAGGGGGACTGGATGAACAAGTAAGATTCATAAATGAAACTGCAATCATTCTAAATGAACAAGCGGATGTGATGCAACGGGCGACTAAAATAATACTTAAGCATGACAGAACTTTAAATGAAATATTGAACATAATGAGTCCTGTTGATAGACTATTAACGAATTATATGAGAGAAGTTCAAACTGCAGTTTCACAATTGATTCAAGGACATATTCCCTTGTATTTTGTTTCGCAGGATATCATTCGTCAAATGATAGAAAGATTGACCAGGAGGGAAATTGACCTTATACAGATAAAAATTGCATTCGAAATGGGGAATGCAATGCCGTTATATGTGGACTTGGAAAGACTAGAGATCGGATTTTTGCTATGCATCCCATTTGTAGCCCCTGAACTTATTTATCAAACGAAGTGGGTACACAACGTGGGATTTTGGCAAGAGGACAAATTCATTAAGATTAAGACTCCAGAAGTGGTGGCATTTCAGTCATGGGAACCTGAAGTTTATTTAATACCAAACCTGGAAACATGTGTAACATTTAAAGAACAAAATTATATGTGTCCAGGTAAACCGTTTGTTCCTGATGCCACAGATGCTATTTGTGGATTGAAATCTGACCCAAGTATATCAGAGGGATGTGAAGTGATTATTAGTAATATGGGGAGTGAAGAAATGGCACAGGCTAAGATGGTCAGAGGTAAATGGTTGGTCAGCACCTGTTTAAAGAACATGACGGTAGTACATTTAAACCATGGAACATACGTGGTTAAACAGGTAAAATATAATGTTTTTTATTTACAGGTTCCAAAGGATGCAATTGTGTCAATTGGGGGATTAACATTGTTCCATGTAACAAATGATGTTTGGGAAAGCCAAGTGGAAAATATCGATTTTTTTCAAAGGGATACTTTTCCAATAGATCCAGATGTGGAATATTTATTGAATCACAAAGAAAGACATGTTATGAAAATGAATTTGCGAAAAAACAATATTACAATTAGTAATCTGGGCATAATAGAAGTGGAAAGATTTAATTGGGGAACCTGGGGGGAACGCTCAATAGTGGGTTTGGCTATCCTGGTGCTAATCATGGGTGGATGGTTGATTGTGCTATCAGTAAAAATGAAAATGTTACTGATTTTACTGACTACGTCAGGAAGAGAAAGATATCCCAATACACATGCATTTTAAGAGAAAAAGAAAGAACAAGTTGTTTTTAGGAATTGGCTTGGATTATAGCCAAGTTCTAAAAAAAAAGGAGGGTATATGTAAGGATATTTGGCGTGTTACAGTACACAGTACAGCAATACTGCACAAGTAGCATTTTTTTTTTGCAGCACCACCACAAGGGTGCGGTGCATTGCTATATGGGTTAGCAGATTAACAAGGAAAGACAGACTATTCAGTCAAAAACGATTTTAACATATAAGATGCAAATCTATTTTTACAGTTAAAAGCACACGTGTTCATTTAAAAATGCACACTATTTTTCACCTGAAATGCCTATATTGCTAGAGACACATTTGAAAATTAACAGCTAACATATTAACCATTAACCTGACTAATAAAACCTTATTTTAATATAAATCACTAATAAAATGTGTTCTCTACTGCAGAATTAGGCATACTTTAAAAACCATTTAAATGAGTGTGCAGATTTTTTTTTCTTCTCTTCTCTGCCTGATTATCCGTGTTGTTGTGCACAGTAACGGCAGGAAGGAGGAAGTCAGATTTGCAACAATTGCAAATGTATAAGCGAAGCTATTGTTGAAGAATAGGAGGATGAGAGATGATGGATTTCATTGGAACACGTCATAAAGAGGGCTGAGAGGAAAGTTTTAGTGGGCAGTATCAGGGAAAAAGACAGGCAGACATCTTTCTGCACTACTGGGGAGAAGACCTGGCTGTGGGGGTGTCCTGCTGCAGTCGAGACTGGGGAAAGCTGAAAGAATTACCTTTCCACTGGCAGAGGCAGTCCTATCTGAAAAAGCTGAGAATTCCAGGCAATGACCCCGGCTTGAGAAGGCAAGCGTTCCTTTTTGCTGGAATTAAGCCAAGAGAGCCACATTCACAGAGAGAAGCCTCTGAACAGATAAGGTAATTACCTAACTGGGGGAGCTGTGTGTGTGCACGAAAGTATGCAGTCAGTGTAGAAAAATGAAAGTCCCGTGCGTGTCTTAATCAAGTGCTAATGTTGCAATTTAAGTTCTGTTCTCCGCCACTATAATTGCAGTGTGTCATTGAAAATGCTTTGATTGTTCCATTTTATTGCTGTAAAGAATGAGATCATGTCTAAATGCAACTTTTATAATACAGAAAATATTTGAAAACAGACGGGTGGTTTATTTTCTATTTACCATTACAATGCCAATGATGTGGGGAGATTTTTAAACAGTGCAATGGTCATTTTAAGACAGATGTGTGTATGTCAGAATCAGTATGAATAATTGTGAGTGACTGTAGTATAACTTGTTGGAGGTACATGAGCCAACGGGAAGAGAGACTCTCTGAACATAGCTCCCTACCGTATATAAGGTAGTGGAAATTACCACAAGACTACCACATATAGCTCTCTGTCGTAAATAAGTCAGTGAGTTTGCCCATGGTGGCGCACCAACACTATCACTGGAAATTGTGGTATCTCTAGAATGCAGGTCTGAGGTCTCTCTAGTGATCACACGAAAAATCTAAGCGAAGATAAGGGATTCTGGACATTGGGGCCACAAATAAAACAAGGGAATTATGCTCACCAAAATACCACCAACCACGTATACCAAATATGCAGGTCTGGGTGCTGAAATAATGCATGTCCATTGTATTATTGTTGCACATGGCCAAATCTGAATACAAAGAGTGATTATTGCTAAGTTATTTTTCGGCGGTAATAAAATACCGTCAGGCCCCAAATCTCCACAAAATACCCTACAGATGTGATATCTTAATGCTTCTACCAAACCTGGGACCCTTCCTATAGTATGAGATGGGATATCCAACTCCTTCCCAATCCAATCCTGAGACCCTTCCGATAGCATGAGATGTGATATCTTAATGCTTCTACCAAACCTGAGACCTTCCTATGGCATGAGATGTGATATCAAACTCCTTCCCATTCCAATCCTGAGACGCTTCCTATAGCATGAGATGTGATATCCAACTCCTTCCCTTTCCAATCCTGAGACCCGTCATATACCATGAGATGTGATATCTCAATGCTTCTAATACCAAACCTGAGACTGTCCTATAACATGAGATGTGATATCTCAATCCTTCTAATAACAAACCTGACCCTTCCTATAACATGAGATGTGATGTCCAAGTCCTTCCCATTTCAATCCTGAGACCCTTCCTATAGCATGAGATGTGATATCCAACTCCTTCCCATTCCAATCCTGAGACCCGTACTATACCATGAGATATATATCAATGCTTCTAATACCAAACCACAAACCCGTCCTATAACTTGAGATGTGATATCCAAATCCTTCCCCTTCCAAACCTGAGACCCTTCCTATAGCATGAGATGTGATATCCCAATGCTTCTACCAAACCTGAGACCTTTCCGATGGCATGAGATGTGATATCCAACTCCTTCCCATTCCAATCCTGATACCCTTCCTATAACATGAGATGTATTATCCAACTCCTTCCAATTCCAACCTGTGACCCTTCCTATAGCATGAGATGGGATATCCAACTCCTTCCCAATCCAATCCTGAGACCCTTCCTATAGCATGAAATGTGATATCCAACTTATTCCCATCCAATCCTGAGACCCTTCCTATAGCATGAGAAGTGATATCTCAATGCTATTAATACCAAACCTGAGACCCTCCCTATAGCATGAGATGTGATATCCAACTCCTTCCCATTCCAATCCTGAGTACCTTCCGATAGCCTGAGATGTGATATCCAACACCTTCCCATTCCAATCCTGAGACCCTTCCTATAGCATGAGATGATATCCGACTCCTTCCCATTCCAATCCTGAGACCCTTCCTATAGCATGAGATGTGATATCCCAATGCTTCTACCAAACCTGAGACCCTTCCTATAGCATGAAATGTGATATCCAACTCCTTCCCATCCAATCCTGAGACCCTCCCTATAGCATGAGATGTGATATCCAACTCCTTGCCATTTCAATCCTGAGACCCTTCCTATAGCATGAGATGATATCCAACTCCTTCCCATTCCAATCCTGAGACCCTTCCTATAGCATGAGATGTGATATCTCAATGCTTCTACCAAACCTGAGATCCTTCCTATAGCATGAGATGTGATATTCAACTCCTTCCCATTCCAATCCTGAGACCCTTCCGATAGGTTGAGATTTATTATCTCACTCCTTCAAATACCAAACTTGAGTCCCTTCCTAAAGGATGAGATCTGATATCTCAGTGCTTCTAATACCAAACCTGAGACCCTTCCTATAGCATGAGATGTGATATCCAACTCCTTCCCATTCCAATCCTGAGACCCTTCCTATACCATAAAATGAGATATCTCAATGTTTCTAATACCAAACCTGAGACCCTTCCTATTGCAAGAGATGTGATATCCAAATCCTTCCCATTCCAAACCTGAGACCCTCCTATTGCATGAGATGTGATATCCAACTCCTTCCCAATCCAATCCTGAGAAAAAGAAAAATAAGGGTAAGACACAAGAGAACTCACAGGGTAGTGGAGGTCAGCCTCCGAAACAGAACTCTGGTTACAATAAGCCTCCCTATGTAAACAGACCCAATGGATCTTGCTTTGCTTGTGGAGCAACTGACCACGTGAAGGGGGATCCCCGGTGTAAGGTTAGACCTTTGGGGGTCCACTCCGCTAATCTGGCCTTCTCCTCCTACGAGGAAGAAGAGATTACAGGAGCATCCTTCTCCTCAGACTCATTTCCCAGCGGGATAGAGGCTGAGGTAGTTTTAGTTTCCCTGGGTTCCTGGGAGCCTAAAGTCGCAGAGGCTTATGCTAGGATTCCGGATAATACCAAGCACTACTTTAAAGACAGTGTGCTGATCAATGGAGTAGGTACTCCAGCTCTTAGGGATAGTGGGTGCAGTCGAACTGTAGTGGATTCTACCTTGGTAGACTCAGAGGAAGTTGCCAGAGCTACTCTGATGCCCACTAAATTGGCTGACGGCCCACTCCGTATGTTCCCAGTAATACCTGTAAATCTTACTTTAAATGGTACAGCAGTCAGGATTCCAGTGAGCATTCAGAGAAACGTCCCGGGAAAGGTCTTGTCAGGTAATGATCTCAGAGCTTTAGGGCTCGTAGGAGACACTGCCGAAAGACCCTACACACGGTCTCAAGCACGGGCAGCATCGGCCAAGACCAATACGCCGCCCCAGCCGAAGGGGAAACCCAAGGCGAAAGGAGTAAACAAGTCAAGACGAGGGAAAGAGAATATTGCCCCGAGCTCACCTACCACTGCGGTGGAGGAAGTTGGTCAATCACCCGGGCCTGACGAGGAGGTGGCGATGCCTGAAGTATTTGACCCCAACAATCATCCTGAACTAAAAGACTTGTTAGTAGAAGGTGGTCCTGATAGGGACCAATTCAGTAAAGGCCAACGTGAGTGCCCATCTCTGGAAGGCCTAAGGAGACAGGCCTGCTCCCAGCTTGAGGGTGAACCTCCTGGAATGCATAGGATTTATTGGGAAGGTGGACTCCTGTATAGTGAGCCCACAGAGTCTACAGAAGGAGACCATAGGAGGTTGGTGGTTCCCCTTGCTGTTAGGCCCTTCCTCCTGCAGTTGGCACATGAAGTGCCCCTTGCTGGTCACCTTGGTATTAAGAGGACCAAGCAAATGTTATCCATGCACTTCTACTGGCCCAAGATGGGGGTGCAAGTAGAAAGTCACTGCAGGAGTTGTGCCTCCTGCCAGTTATCTGGTACGGTTGGCTCGACAATCCAAGCTCCATTGGTACCGCTCCCAGTTGTGGCGGTACCATTTGAAAGGGTAGGGATCGACATCGTTGGTCCCCTTGACCTGCAAACATCCTCAGGCAATAGGTTTATCCTGGTGCTGGTCACCATGCAACCAGATATCCTGAGGCCATCCCATTGAAAACTGTAACTGCCAAGTCAGTTGCAAAAGCTTTACTTGGCATATTTACTAGGGTTGGCTTCCCTAAAGAAGTTGTGTCGGATCGTGGCAGCAACTTTATGTCGAAGTATATGCAGGCTATGTGGAAAGAATGTGGGGTCACCTACAAGTTCTCTTCTGCATACCACCCCCAGACCAATGGTCTGGTGGAACGTTTCAACAGAACGTTAAAGAGCATGATTGGGCCTCTGGAAGAACCCCAGTGAAGAAAATGGGATCTTCTTTTCCCATGCTTACTGTTTGCCTACCGAGAGGTACCACAGGAGGGTGTTGGCTACAGCCCCTTCGAACTTCTGTTCGGTCATCCTGTAAGGGGACCCTTAGCCATAGTCAAAGAGGGATGGGAGATGCGCACTCCCCCTGTTACTACCAACGTAGTTGATTATGTGCTACGGCTCAGAAAACGGATGGTACTTCTGATGGGCTTGGCTAGTGATAAATTGAAGGCAGGACAAGCGCTGGTGAAACATTGGTACGACCAGAAAGCTTCCCTCATCAACTTTACACCTGGTCAGCAAGTCCTGATTATGAATCCCATAAGGCCTTGAGCTTTACAGGACAAATGGTCAGGCCCTTACACAGTGGCGGAACCCCTGGGTGAGGTTAACTATTTAGTGGACCTTGGAAGGCCTGGACAGGCTCCAAAAGTGTTTCACGTGAATAGACTGAAGGCTTTCGTCCCAAGAGGCGAAATCGCAGCACTGCTACTGGCTTCAGATGTTGAGGAAGAGGAGTCCGAACTTCTCCCCGACCTGTTCCAAAGCGGTCCTTCAGATAGCTCCTTTGAGGGTGTCCGAGTGGCCCCTCACCTGACTTCTGATCAGCAGGCTGAGGTGAAAAGTTTGCTTAGGCAGTTTTCCCCCCTGTTTTCACAGTCGCCTGGTTTGACACCTTGGTGCAAACATAACATAGACACAGGAGACAGTGTACCTACCAAAAGTAGGGGATACAGGATGTCAGACAAAGTACGGTCTTATATTAAGACCGAGGTCAACAAAATGTTAGACCTTGGGGTGATTGAACCCTCTAGTAGTCCTTGGTCCAGCCCTGTGGTTTTGGTTCCAAAGGCAGGCACTTCTGAATTGAGGTTCTGCGTGGATTACAGGGCTCTGAATGCTGTCACCAAGACAGATGCACACCCCTTGCCTCGAACAGATGAGCTGGTGGATACTTTGGGTGCCTCCAAGTACCTCAGCACGTTCGACCTCACTGCTGGCTATTGGCAAATAGCTTTAGCAGAACATGCCAAGGAGAAGACAGCATTTTCTACTCCAGACGGCGTTTACCAATTCCGGGTAATGTCGTTCGGGTTGAAGAATGCACCTGCCACTTTCCAGAGGCTTGTGAATCATGTTTTGAATGGGTTGGACAAATTCTGTCTTGCATATCTGGACGATATAGCAGTTTTCAGTGCCACCTGGGAAGACCATGTGAAACACCTCAGGATTGTGCTCCAGGCTCTTCAGAAAGCACACTTGACCATAAAGGCTAGTAAATGCCAGATTGGACAAGGCTCAGTGGTTTACCTTGGACATGAAGTAGGTGGAGGTAGGATACAGCCTCTTCCCAGTAAAGTACAAGCAGTACAAGACTGGCCTACCCCCACTACACAAACCCAAGTGAGAGCCTTCTTAGGACTCACGGGGTATTACCGCAATTTTGTGGCAGACTATGGCACCATAGCTGCCCCTCTGACTGCCCTCACAACTCCGAAGAAACCCAAGAAGGTAACTTGGACCGACGAGTGTGAGAAGGCCTTCAATGGCTTAAAAGACTCCTTGTGCCAGGCCCCTGTCCTCAGGGCCCCTGATTATCAAAGACCTTTTATCGTGCAGACGGACGCCTCCGACACTGGGATAGGAGCTGTACTATCGCAAGTAGATGAGAAGGGTAAGGAACACCCTATTGGTTTTATTAGTCGCCAGCTTAAGGACAGAGAGCTCAGATGGTCCACGGTAGAGAAAGAATGTTTCTCTGTTGTGTGGGCCCTAAGAAAGCTGAGGCCTGTAGGGTATTTTGTGGAGATTTGGGGCCTGACGGTATTTTCTTACCGCCGAAAAATAACTTAGCAACAATCACTCCTTGTATTCAGATTGGGCCATGTACAACAATAATACAGTGGACATGCATTATTTCAGCACCCAGACATGCATATTTGGTATGCGTGGTTGGTGGTATTTTGGTGAGCATAATTCCCTTGTTTTATGTGTGGCCCCAATCTCCAGAATCCCTTATCTTTGCTTAGATTTTTCGTGTAATCACTAGAGAGACCTCAGGCCGACATTTCAGGAATACCACATTTTCAGTGTTAGTGTTAGTGTGCCACCATGGGCGATCTCACTGACTTATTTACGACAGAGAGCTATATGTGGTAATTTTGTGGTAATTTCCACTACCTTATATACGGTAGGGAACTATGTCCAGAGAGTCTCTCTTCCCGTTGGCTCATGTACCTCCAACGAGCTATGCTACAAACAGTCACTCACAACTGTCCATACTGAATATGATCATGCACACATCTGTCTTAAAATGACAATTGCACTGTTTAAAAATCTCCCCACATCACAGCACTGTATTGGTAAATATAAAACACACCACCCGTCTGCTTTCAAATATTTTTCTGTATTATAAAAGTTGCATTTAAACACGATCTCACTCTTTACAGAAATAAATAAAATAGCACAGTAACATCATTGTCTGTGATACACTGAAAAGAGAGTGGCGGAGACAAGAACTCAATTTGCAACATTAACATGTGATTAAAGCACAGGAATCTCCTTTCCTACACTGACTGAATATTCTCGTACACACTCAGCCCCCACACTTCTGTAATTACCTTATCTGTTCAGCCCGAGTTTTCTTCAGCTGTTCTCTTTCTGAATGTGGCTCCCTTGAAGATTAACCCCGGTGAAAACAAGCGTCTTTCGTTCTCAAACCGGGGTTATTGCCTGTAGCTCTCAGCTTTTTCATCAGAAATGCTCCAACCAGGAAAACAGGTCCTTCTCCCAGCTCTCCAAATCCTGACTGTCTTCCCCCTCTCTTCAAACTCCCCCCAGCAAAACCCTCATCACTGCCTCTAGCATGATACTTGCTATGACGCTGCTCCAATCAGAAATTAATCATGCCATCTCCTCCCTCTCTACACAATGGCTCCTTTTTACAGTAACCATTTGTAACCAACTGATTTCCTGTATCTTCGGGCCCTTGGCTTCCTAAGTTATGTGGACAGAGCAGCAGAGAAAAAGAAAAAAATGAATGTGCGTTTAAAAGTTCACTTTCAGAGTAGGCCTATTTCTGCAGTGGAGACACATTTTTATTAGTGGGTTATGTTAAATTCAGTTTTATTAGTCAGGTTAGTTATGAATAATGTTAGTTATTAATTTTCAAATGTGTCTCTTGCACCATAGGCATTTCAGGTGAAAAATAGTGTGCATTTTTGAATGTGCACGTGTGCTTTTAACTGTAAAAATAGATTTGCATCTTATATGTTAAAATCGTTTTTGACTGAATAGCCTGTCTTTCCATGTTAATCTGGTAACACATATAGCAATGCACCGCACCCATGTGGTGGTGCTGCATAAAAAAAATTGCTACCTGTGCAGTAGTGCTGTACTCTGTGCTGTAACACGCCAAATATCCTTACATACCCTCCTTTTGTTTTTAGAACTTGGCTACAATCCAAGCCAATTCCTAAAAACAACTTGTTCTTTCTTTTTTCTTTTAAAATGCATGTGTATTGGGATATCTTTCTCTTCCTGACGTAGCTAGTAAAATCAGTAACATTTTCATTTTTACTGATAGCACAATCAACCATCCACCCATGATTAGCACCAGGACAGCCAAACCCACTATTGAGCGTTCCCCCCAGGTTCCCCAATTAAATCTTTCCACTTCTATTATCCCCAGATTACTAATTGTAATATTGTTTTTTCTCAAATTCATTTTTATAACATGTCTTTCTTTGTGATTCAATAAATATTCCACATCCGGGTCTATTGGAAAAGTATCCCTTTGAAAAAATCGATATTTTCCACTTGGCTTTCCCAAACATCATTTGTTACATGAAACAATGTTAACCCCCCCCAATTGACACAATTGTATCCTTTGGAACCTGTAAATAAAAAACATTATATTTCACCTGTTTAACCACGTATGTTCCATGGTTTAAATGTACTACCGTCATGTTCTTTAAACAGGTGCTGATCAACCATTTACCTCTGACCATCTTAGCCTGTGCCATTTCTTCACTCCCCATATTGCTAATAATCACTTCACATCCCTCTGATATACTTGGGTCAGATTTCAAACCACAAATAGCATCTGTGGCATCAGGAACAAACGGTTTACCTGGACACATATAATCTTGTTCTTTAAATTTTACACATGTTTCCAGGCTTGGTATTAAATAAACTTCAGGTTCCCATGACTGAAATGCCACCACTTCTGGAGTCTTAATCTTAATAAATTTGTCCTCTTTTCTTATATCCAGCCACTCTTTAGTCTGTTCAATCTTAATTCCGGTATTGTTCAAGTGTTTTTCAATCAAAATCTCAGGATTCAATGGTATGTATATATTTTGGAAAATCATCCTTCTATCACTCATGATGAATCCTGGTGCCTCTTCCACCGCGATACCAGATGCTGGTCCAGGTTCAATGACAACCTGTGCTTCTGAATTCTTGAAGATCCCTCCAAATATCATCTTCATTAACCATATCATCGGTATCATCTTCAATGCTGATCGCTTTGCAGCCTTGGTCTTCACCCCTCTTTGGGGCTTTCCCGGAATCCGTGGGCTCCAGGACTCCATCGTCTCCCGTGGGCTCTGATCCCGGAACCTCCGACCAAATAATGTTAATTTTCTAAATCAAATAGAAAATAAACAAATTAAGTACATAGCACAATACTAACTTCACCCTTTTTCCAAAAATAAAACATGCTTGGTAAAAATATTTCGTTTTTTTTTTTTTTTTTTTTTTTTCTGAAATTAAACACAAGTTAAAAGAAAACAAGCACATATAAAACAGCATTCAATATTTAATACATTTTCTCTCTGCACACCAACCATGAGCTTCCATTATATATTTTTATTTATTTATTTATTTATTTTATATTATATATTTTTACATATATTACAGTGTTTGTGTGCCATTATAACAATCAACTTTTTAACTTCTTTGTCACTGCCTCCTGATTGTACCCATTTATTTTCTCTTTTTGTGTTCAAGGGACTTTATCTGTTTCTACATGCTCAAGCTGCCTGATCTCATGTCTGGGATGGCATGGTTTAATTTGATTTACATGGACAAACTGCTCTATTGCCGTTTCACCTTCATTTTTCAAAATTTTATAAACTACAGGAGAGACCTTATCTATAATTCGAAATGGCCCCTGCCAGGCTGCTAGAAATTTAGAATTTTTCTGTTTACTTTTTCCAAAATGAAACTTGTACACCTGATCCCCTACACTGTATTCCTTTACTGATGTCTTTTTGTCATAATAAGACTTTGCACTGTCAGCAGCTCTTTCCAGATTTCTCTGCACAAAAGCAAATGCATGTTGCAAATGCCTCCTCAGTTCATCAATATATTCATGAACTGTGGATGCACTCACAAGTGTCTGCTCATGTGTTCTGTATAGTAGGTGTTGTGGTAACACCATTTTCCTACCTGTCAAGACCTCATGGGGGCTAACACCTGTTGCCTTGGCAGGAGTTGATCTGATTGCCATCAAAACCAACGGTAAACGTAAATCCCAGCTGGAACCTGCTTCTGCCACAAATTTCTTTAAAATATCCACAACAGACCTATTGCTTCTTTCAACTGTACCTGAAGACGCCGCCCGATATGCGATATGTAGTTTCCTTTTCACACCTAGTATTTGCCATACCTTACTCATTAGAGTACTTGTGAAATGACTTCCTCTGTCTGACTCAATTCTTTGTGGCAACCCAAACCTTGAGAACACATGGTTCACCAGCAATGTGGCTGCTGTTTGCGCACTACAATCTGGTGCAGGAATGCATTCAATCCACTTCGACATCAAACATACCACACTCAAAATATAACGGTGTCCCCTGCTCGACCTTTTTAAAGGACCTACATAGTCTATTTGCAAATCTGACCATGGGAGAGTTAGGCCTCTTTTCATCAATGGTGCTCTATGCATTGGTGAAGCACGTTTAAATTGGGCGCATACTAGACATCCTCTAGTATATAATTCCACATCTTGGGACATATGTGGCCAGTAAGCATAATCTTTTAGTATTTCTAATGTTTTTTGTGAACCTCTATGGCCTGCAGTTATGGCATCATGTGCATGGTGTAGCATTAGTCCTCTGAATGAAAGGGGTACTACCCACTGTATTTGTCCTGTTATGGACTCTCTAATCATGACTCCATCCTGTAATCTAATTCATGTTCTGTTCTTTAATAACACCCTCAACTCCTCTTTTCCCATACAATCATTTTCTGTCAAAGAATTTTGTTCGGGATCTATCAAATGATTATAATAGATTCCCAAAATTTGATCATTCTTTTGTGCCTCAATCAAATCTTGGTCTGGCGTGTCATGACTCCACTGCACCACCGGTTGATCTACCTCCTTTGGTGCTTTAGAACGTGTGACTGCATCAATTTGTATTTCACCCATTAAATAATCAATAGGTAGCAATTCTCCCATCACAGCCCCAATCTTAGCCAGGTGGTCTGCCTTATCATTTCCCTCCTTATCCTCTCCTGGTGTTTTTAAATGCCCACAAATTTTTCTCCAGTATATTGTTAACTTATTCTCTGACACCAATTTGTCTATGGCTTGTATCATTTTTCCATGCTTAAGTGGCTTTTTGTTGTATGTAACCATGCCTCTTGCTTTCCAACCAGGCAAATACTCCACAAAGCTATTCCGTGCATAGTCAGAATCAGTCACCAGGACAATTTCACTGAACTTTTTATCAACTGCAGTAGCAATTGCTTTATACATGGCTGCCAATTCCGCCACCTGACTGCTCCTATCTCCAATCCTCATCCCTATACTGGGGACACCTTCACATTTCAACCAGACATTTCCTATTCCTGCCACTAACTGTTTATTACTGTCATTTTCAATGTGAAAAGCACAACCATCCACATATACAGTTGGCAAATCCTTGCATGTTTTTTCATCAAAAGCTTTGTGTGGTGATTGTTCAAATTCCTGCAAACTAGTTTCTACTTCCATTTCATTTGGTATTTGTTCAGCTGCACAGTCATGTAAGTCAGCTAACCCTTGAGCAATTGGGTTCTTTTTATTTTGTCCATATCTCACTTCTACGGGAAAACCTTGTAATGCCAGCGTCCATGAAGTGATTCTGGATTGCGCTAGATTACCTGATCTAATTCTTTTACTCTCTAAAAATTGCAAAGGTTGGTGATTTGTTTCAATAATCACCTTTTCTCCCTGAACAATGGGGCGGAAATGTTGTGGCGCCCACACAGTGGTTAATAGGGCCTTTTCACATTCATTAAATTTCATTTCAACTTGGGAAAATACCTTACTTGCATATGCAATGGTTTTGTGATTCAAATCGTGTTTTTGTGATAACACTGCTGACATACAATGTTCAGAAAAACCTATTTCTATAAAGAAATCCCTGTCCTTTATGGGGTATGCTAAACATGGTGCCTTTACAAGACATTCCTTTAATTTAGCCACTGCATCAGACTGCTCTTTTTCCCATTTCCAGGGAGTATTCAGTTTAAGCAGTTTAGTCAATGGTTGAGTGATTTCTGCATAATTTTCAATGAACTTTCTGTTATAGCCTGACATCCCTAATAAACTTTTTACTCCTTTCACATTTTTAGGATCTTTTAATCTTTGTATGGCCTCTATTTTCTTCTTTTGTGGATTTAGCCCATGTTCAGTCACTTCATGTCCTAGAAAGTTCACTTTTTTCTTGCACCATTGTGCTTTTTGCAAAGATACTTTGGCGCCTGCTTTCTGCAATTGGCCAAGTACATGTCTTATTTCATCAAAATGGCTTTTCAGGCTTTTATTTTTTATCAGGACATCGTCCACATAAACTATTGTTCCTCTTTCCGCTGCATCCGGCATGGCCTTTCTCAAAAATATGCCAAATTCACTCCCACTATTGATGTACCCGAACGGAGCTCTAAGCCAGACATATTGAGTCCTGTCAAATGTAAAGGAAAATAAATGTTGTATCTCCTCTGCCAATGGCACGCACCAATATCCAGAGGTGAGATCTAATGTGGTAAATACATTTGAACCATGTATCTGAGCTAGGCCCTGATCAATGAATGGCAGTGGCCATCTAGATACTGGTACTCTTTTATTTAACTCTCTCAAGTCTGCACACAGCCGCCATTGACCATTTGGCTTTAACACACCTAAAATAGGTGTATTGGATGTGCTATGAATGGGCCTGATGATTCCCCGCGATTCCAAATTTTTAATAATCTCTGCCAATGATTCTAAACATGCCAGCGGTAGTCTATACTGGCGTACACACACTGGATTTCTGCTACACCCTTCTGGTAGTGTGGCCACATGTAAATCAGTTAAACCACAATCATAAGCATCTTTTGCAAATACATCCTTAAACTCCATAAATATCTCCCTCAGATTGTCCCTCTCTTCATTGCTTTCACACGCATTCGCTAAGGAGATCTGTTCTTCTACCATTTTGGAAAATTCTGGAAAATCTTCTGGTAAGGGAATCTCGGCGCTTTCCTCTAACTGTGTGGCTGTGTCTTTTTGCAAAGCTGCCACTTTTAAATATTTTGGCATATCAGCTTCCACTTCAATGGGCTGATTTTCTGTTTCATTTTCATTTAAATTAAATATTATGCAATCCTCTTGATGGCAGCACACTGTCTCATTTGAATCATAAGGATACACAGAATGAATTTTAAATATTCCTTTGGGCTGAGAGTCCAGGTGTTCTGGCAACTCACCCTTGGCATCTACATACTTTTCAGGAATATTTCCAATCACCATGTTATTTAAATCTGCCGTATAATGTGATTTTTGTATGGCCATTCCTAATGGGGAGTTTTCCTCTAAATGAACATCCTGACAACCTTTATTATTTACCATAATTTTTACAGATCCTTCACCAATATCTACCAATGGAATGTATTCATAATCCAGGCCTTGCTGTTTTATGGATTCATTCAGGCATACAAATGCATCAGAGCCTTTCATCTGCTGTCCATTTTTGCATTTCAGTGTTATTGCAAACTGTTTTGTAAATGCAGGAATAATAGTATCTTTCCTCATTTGTAATTCGATTGCATAAGGAACCAGTTGTGCACAATGATAAGCCCTTCTTTTGTCTTCAAATTCAGGTGCCGGACCACCTAGGCGTGACCATATTTTTTGATTAAGGAAATCTAACACCATACACATTCTGTGCATGATGTCATTGCCCATGTAAAATTCATTTTGTGCTCCATTCACTATCCATACATTATGGTAAATTGTTTTCTGCCCAATGCTAATTTTAAGCATGCATCTGCCTGTAATTCGGTTTTCAAAGTCTGGACTGTCCAAGCCAGAAACATATTGGTTTTTAATCCTAAATCTCAGGATTTCTTCCCTCTCCATTATTTTTTGCAACAATTTCTCATTAATGAAACTCCTTTCATGTTCAAGTGCTAAAGTGGCTTTTGTTGTTTTAAAATAGTCATTTATACTAACATGAACCCATGGTTGCTCATCTTCCATGTGTATTTCTGCCAGAGTGGTAATGTGTTTTTCTGAATCTGTTTTAGGAGTAATATTCTGTTTGCATGTTTTCTTTTTTAAATAAAAACGTAATGTGTGCTCATCTATGGCAGTCTGCCAATTTTTCCTTGGGTCCAAGTATATTTGTACAGGTAGTTTTTCATTGTCGCTCTGCATTTTGTCTTGACACATAAATATAACAGTGACACTAGGTATGCAGCTATTCTGGAGATATACCTCCACAGCATCATTTGTTTTGGCAACGGTGTGACATTCATTTATATTGCTGTTTTGTGATTTTAGTTTCTTAGGCCTCAATGGTTTTTTGGTTAAGGACCACAGCACTCCATTCACCCCATCTATTAGAGGAGACAATCTTTTCAGACAATCTGTCCCCATCAGAAATGGAATTTCACAAATAGATGTGATCAATACCTCTTGTTTCATTCTGTGCTTTCCTCTTTTTATGTCAACCTCAGTTACACCTATGATGGGCACCTCCTCCCCATTAAAGTTATGCACTGGGCCTTGATTTTCCTTCACTGTGATCTGACTCCGTGGGGGTCTCCCTTCATTGATACTCTTTACCAGCTCCTTGGACATAATTGTGGCCTGTGCGCCAGTGTCAATCATAGCAAAGGTGTGGCATTTTTCTTCTACAGTGATGGGTGCATAATATCTGTCCTCAACTTCCTCTAATACACATAAGAAATGTGAATTCTTACTGATTTCAGGGCTCACCTTTCTCAGGTCTTTTTCACTTTTGGCTAAACACATTGGTAAATGGAAAGACATTTTTCCCTCTTTTTTACCCATTTCTGCGCGAGAGACTTTATTCATTTCTCCATGATCAGAGGTTTTTTGGAGTGTGGCCACTGTTCGCCCATCCATCTGGGTAACATCAGAGACCACATTACAACCTTCCAACTGAACATGTGTAGCAACATCATTCATCAATTTGTCATTTTTTAATTCTGTGCATTTGTGATCATTTAGTGTGATACCAGCCCTTTCAGCCTCTTCAAAAATATGTGGCTCAAAGAATTCTTCAGGTGATTGACTTGTACCCTCCTTGTGAGTATTTCCTTTTTCTGTCTGTGTTTGGTCATTGTTTTGCTTGCCCAGGGAAGGAGCTATAGCATCCCCACTTACTCCCTGTCCACTGGTATTCCCCATGCATGAGTCATTTTTCTTAAGTCTGTTCCTTTTTTCTTTTAGAATTCCTAATGTTTCTTTTTCATTTGTACAAATCTTTACTGTTTTATTTAGCTCTAGGTTAAACCGTACCTCTTTTTTAGAATTATTTGCACTTTCTGTCACAAGTTCATTTACTGGCACTTTCACATTTAATCCATTAGGCATCTCAGAGTCGTTATGCAAAATTATATCAGAGCAATCTGTCATTTTGGCACTGCAGTTATCATGAGTACTTAGTCACTTTTCGGAAGCCCCCCGGTCATTGCTATGGCCATCAGCCCCCTCTTTGGAAGGTTGTTTTTGCGCTGTACAGAGCTTTCCTATTTGCTCAGCTAACATTTTCACTTGGGCCTCAAGGCACTGGAACCTTTCCATCTCTCTAGGATCCTCTTTCTGTGGTCTAGGTCGATATTGGTTGTTTTCCCCCTGATTGGATCTATTCTGATACCTCTCAGGTGAATGATGTCGGTTGGGATGGTTTCTGAACTCTTGATTCATTTGTGGAGGGGAGCGGGTTGCACCCATCCTTTGATTATAATCCACTGGTGGGGAATCATTGTACTGGCGTGGATTGTAGTTCACGTTTTGCCTCATGTCCTGTCTCTCAGATTGTGGGTACTGGCCCCTAGGTTGATTTTCATTATCAGTAAATCGATCCACATATCGGGGCCTATCCTGATTACCATATATCATGGTGCTGGGATCAAATCTGCTCTGTGTCCCCAATGACTGCTAGGGACCATCATTTCTTTGATCTTGATTTTGTCTCTGGTTATTGTTCATACCTGCCATATCAGGCCGATATCCTACCCGGGGTCTGTCCCCTAAATACCTAGGGCTGATGTAGCTCTCTCTAATACTAGGATCATGTGATTGGAACATTGGTACAGGAAATGGCAATCTTTGTTGATTACCCCTTTGTTCAGGTGTCACATTAGTTTTACCTTGGCTTTGAGCAGACTCAAGGGACATTTTGGCTGACCTGATTTCCATTACTGTGGCTGAGGGTTCTTTAGATTTAGGTCTAGTATCTTTCATTTTATCACTTTCTCTACCCTGACAATAGAGTACCTCATATAGTTTTGTGCTTTGATGTACAATCCATTCAAGGGACTTGTCACGGTCAAATTCACGGACCAATTGGGATATGATGTCTTTCTGTAGCCCATAGAAGTATGCAGTTTTAAACTCATTGGAATTTGAGTCAAAAGATACATCAAAGCGAGAAAATGCTCTTTTTAAGTCTTGTAAAAATTGGCGAGGGGATGTATTAGGTCCAGCAGTAATTGTGTAAGCGACTTTCTTTGCCTCCTGCAATGACTGAAAAGGAGAAAAATGACGCCTAATTTCTTTTTCAAACTCCAACCATGTCATATTCTGCTGTTCATTTAATCCCCTTATGATGCTGGCCGTCGGGGCATCTAAAGTTAAATGAAAATATTGTCTGTACTGTTCCTTAGGTATCTGGAGTGCTTTAAAAATGTCATGCACCGCTTCTAAGTGATCCTCAATGCAGCATTCACCTCCCTTTTTAAATGGTTTGATCAGGGCTTTAATGGATTTCATTATTTTTATGGGGCTATTTGTTGCAATGCATGGAATTGCACTATTTTGTGATTCAATCCTGTTTTCAGGTGTATGATATTGGTGGCTGCCCCCAATGGGAGTATCAAATCCCCCAAGGGCGCTGCAACCAAGTTCAGTCACCGGCCCAGTCACTGGAGCACTAGCTCTTTGGGCAGAGCTAGAATTCACCTCCACTCCATTGAATGTGGTACCCTGCCGCCTCTCCTGGGACCTGGGAATGCACATTTGCTGTTCTAAGTCCTTACACTTTTTAAGGAGTCTGTTGGCTTCATCTTGCAAATAGTTGTTTTCACCATTCATCTTATTAATCACCTCCTGCATGTCGCACATTTGCATTTGGCATTCATTGAACTCTTTATTTCTCTTGTCTCTTTCTTGAATCATTTTAATCATTTCTTGTTCTGCGCTCTGGAGATCACATTCTTTTTCACAATGTTCTTTTTGTAAAATCTGCATTTCTGAAACAACCGCATCTTTATCCTGTCTAATGTGATCCACTAAGGCTTTTAAGTGTGCCAATTCTTGCTCACTATCTTCAAATTGTTTCTTGCTTTTGGATAACTGAGTATCAAAGTCTCTGCATTTTAATTGCATGTCTTTTTGGCATACATCCAATTCTGCTCTCAACATTTCCTGATTTTTACTTGCCCCATCTAATTCAGTCTTTAACCTGTTAATTAGCTGAGTATCATTCTATTGCATTCGCAAGGACTTGTTTAAAATAAACCATATTTTGCCGCATAGCCGTATTAAACAGTCTTTCTCTGCACTTTTATCGGCTGCATTCAATAATCTTGTAAGGCAGACCTGAATTATGCTGCCTTCTGCAAAAATATTGTCTAGTTTTTCTTTCTGCACCTCACCCTGAATGCGGTTACTCCATTCTAATGTGCTATTCGACGACCAATTCCCATGTGCAAACAACTTTGCCTCTAAATATTGCACTAGATCTGAGAATGTGGTTTCCCTTTGTGACATTCTGAAATTCGTTTTTAGTGGCACACTGCTATTATAAAATGGGTTCCCTTTAATGTGCAAATGGCAGTGTGAGACACGCTTGCCACGCCCAGTAGGTACTCTATGATCACTTTCCCGGCCTGCAACGCACCATAAATATGTAGGGTATTTTGTGGAGATTTGGGGCCTGACGGTATTTTCTTACCGCCGAAAAATAACTTAGCAACAATCACTCCTTGTATTCAGATTGGGCCATGTACAACAATAATACAGTGGACATGCATTATTTCAGCACCCAGACATGCATATTTGGTATGCGTGGTTGGTATGCGTGGTTGGTGGTATTTTGGTGAGCATAATTCCCTTGTTTTATTTGTGGCCCCAATGTCCAGAATCCCTTATCTTTGCTTAGATTTTTCGTGTAATCACTAGAGAGACCTCAGGCCTACATTTCAGGAATACCACATTTTCAGTGTTAGTGTTAGTGTGCCACCATGGGCGATCTCACTGACTTATTTACGACAGAGAGCTATATGTGGTAATTTTGTGGTAATTTCCACTACCTTATATACGGTAGGGAACTATGTCCAGGGAGTCTCTCTTCCCGTTGGCTCATGTACCTCCAACGAGCTATGCTACAAACAGTCACTCACAACTGTCCATACTGAATATGATCATGCACACATCTGTCTTAAAATGACAATTGCACTGTTTAAAAATCTCCCCACATCATCAGCACTGTATTGGTAAATGTAAAACACACCACCCGTCTGCTTTCAAATATTTTTCTGTATTATAAAAGTTGCATTTAAACACGATCTCACTCTTTACAGAAATAAATAAAATAGCACAGTAACATCATTGTCTGTGATACACTGAAAAGAGAGTGGCAGAGACAAGAACTCAATTTGCAACATTAACATGTGATTAAAGCACAGGAATCTCCTTTTCTACACTGACTGAATATTCTCGTACACACTCAGCCCCCACACTTCTGTAATTACCTTATCTGTTCAGCCCGAGTTTTCTTCAGCTGTTCTCTTTCTGAATGTGGCTCCCTTGAAGATTAACCCCGGTGAAAACAAGCGTCTTTCGTTCTCAAACCGGGGTTATTGCCTGTAGCTCTCAGCTTTTTCATTAGAAATGCTCCAACCAGGAAAACAGGTCCTTCTCCCAGCTCTCCAAATCCCGACTGTCTTCCCCCTCTCTTCAAACTCCCCCCAGCAAAACCCTCATCACTGCCTCTAGCATGATACTTGCTATGACGCTGCTCCAATCAGAAATTAATCATGCCATCTCCTCCCTCTCTACACAATGGCTCCTTTTTACAGTAACCATTTGTAACCAACTGATTTCCTGTATCTTCGGGCCCTTGGCTTCCTAAGTTATGTGGACATAGCAGCAGAGAAAAAGAAAAAAATGAATGTGCGTTTAAAAGTTCACTTTCAGAGTAGGCCTATTTCTGCAGTGGAGACACATTTTTATTAGTGGGTTATGTTAAATTCAGTTTTATTAGTCAGGTTAGTTATGAATAATGTTAGTTATTAATTTTCAAATGTGTCTCTTGCACCATAGGCATTTCAGGTGAAAAATAGTGTGCATTTTTGAATGTGCACGTGTGCTTTTAACTGTAAAAATAGATTTGCATCTTATATGTTAAAATCGTTTTTGACTGAATAGCCTGTCTTTCCATGTTAATCTGGTAACACATATAGCAATGCACCGCACCCATGTGGTGGTGCTGCATAAAAAAAATTGCTACCTGTGCAGTAGTGCTGTACTCTGTGCTGTAACACGCCAAATATCCTTACAGGCCCTACCTCTATGGGACAGACTTCACTGTGCAAACTGACCATAAGCCCTTAAAGTGGCTGATGAACATGAAGGGGGAGAATCCAAAGTTGCTTAGGTGGTCCATAAGTCTACAAGGCTTCGACTTCACTATTGAGCATAGGCCAGGTGTCCAACATAGCAATGCTGATGGGTTGTCCAGAATGTTTAACCGACCTGAACAAGAGACTCATCCAGGGGTGGATTAGTTCCCCCTGTCCATAGTCTGGGAGGGGCGAGTGTTAGGAAAGATTTCGTAATTGTAGGTAATTTTCCTTCCATGTGGCAACCCCTAAACTTTTTGCTGTTGTTTTTCACCTTGTTCTCGACTTTGCCAGAGAAGTGCAGCCTTCTGCCGCACTCCTCTGGGCTTTTGCTCCATTCTTACGGGGAAACTGACATGCCCTTAAGACAGTCAGTACCGGGAAACGCTGTTTTCCGTAGTTTCTTTTATCATGTTGCGGCTTTCGTGCAACATGACACAAGAGGGCACTGTAAGCTAAGTTACTGCTCTCTTGGGTCTGTAAGGATATTTGGCGTGTTACAGCACAGAGTACAGCACTACTACACAGGTAGCAAACAGCACAGAGTACAGCACTACTACACAGGTAGCAAACAGCACAGAGTACAGCACTACTGCACAGGTAGCAATTTTTTTGCAGCACCACCACAAGGGTGCGGTGCATTGCTATATGTGTTACCAGATTAACAAGAAAAGACAGGCTATTCAGTCAAAAACGATTTTAACATATAAGATGCAAATCTATTTTTACAGTTAAAAGCACACGTGCTCATTTAAAAATGCACACTATTTTTCACCTGAAATGCCTATGGTGCGAGGGACACATTTGAAAATAACAACTAACATAACTTATTACTAACCTGACTAATGAAACATAATCCACTAATAAAAATGTGTCTCCACTGCAGAATTAGGCCTATTCTGAAAGTGAACTTTTAAACGCACATCCATTTTTTTTTTCTGTTCTCTCTGCTGCCCTGTCCACATAACTACAGGAAGCAAATGGGCTCGAAAGAACAGGAAATCAGTTGGTTACAAAGTATTACTATAAAAATGAGCCATTGTGTAGAGAAGGAGGAGATGGCGTGATTAATTCTGATTGGAGCAGCGTCATAGCAAGTATCATGCTAGAGGGAGTGATCAGGCTTTTGCTGGGGGGAGTTTGAGGAAGAAGAAAGGAAGTCAAGATTTGGCAGAGCTGGGAGGAAGACCTTTTCCTGGTTGGAGCATTCCTATCTGCAAAAGCTGGGAATTCCAGGCAATGACCCCGGTTTGAGAAGGCAGGCGTTCCGTTTTACTGGGGTTAATCTTCAAGGGAGCCACATTCAGAAAGAGAACAGCCAAAGAAAACTCTGAACAGATAAGGTAATTACAGAAGTGTGGGAGCTGAGTGTGTACGATAATATGCAGTCAGTGTAGGATTCCTGTGCATGCCTTAATCAAATGCTAATGTTGCAATTTATGTTCTGTTCTCTGCCAGTTTTTTTTTCAGTGTGTCATAGGCAAAGCTGTTACTGTGCTGTTTTATTTATTTCTGTAAAGAGTGAGATCATGTTTAAATGCAACTTTTATAATACAGAAAAATACTTGAAAGCAGACAGGTGGTGTGTCTTCTGTTTACCAATACAATGCTGATGATGTGGGGAGATTTTTAAACAATGCAATGGTCATTTTAAGACAGATGTGTGCATGTCAGATTCAGTATGAACAGTTGTGATTGTTTGTAGCATAGCTCGTTGGAGGTACATGAGCCAACGGGAAGAGGGACTCTCTGAACATAGTTCCCTACCGTATATAAGGTAGTGGAAATTACCACAAAATTACCACATATAGCTCTCTGTCGTAAATAAGTCAGTGAGATCGCCCATGGTGGCACACTAACACTAACACGGAAAATGTGGTATTCCTAAAATGTAGGTCTGAGGTCTCTCTAGTGATTACACGAAAAATCTAAGCAAAGATAAGGGATTCTGGACATTGGGGCCACAAATAAAACAAGGGAATTATGCTCACCAAAATACCACCAACCACGCACACCAACCACGTATACCAAATATGCATGTCTGGGTGCTGAAATAATGCATGTCCACTGTATTATTGTTGCACATGGCCAAATCTGAATACAAAGAGTGATTATTGCTAAGTTACTTTTCGGCGGTAATAAAATACCGTCAGGCCCCAAATCTCCACAAAATACCCTACATATTTATGGTGCGTTGCAGGCCGGGAAAGTGATCATAGAGTACCTACTGGGCGTGGCAAGCGTGTCTCACACTGCCATTTGCACATTAAAGGGAACCCATTTTATAATAGCAGTGTGCCACTAAAAACGAATTTCAAAATGTCACAAAGGGAAACCACATTCTCAGATCTAGTGCAATATTTAGAGGCAAAGTTATTTGCACATGGGAATTGGTCTTCGAATAGCACGTTAGAATGGAGTAACCGCATTCAGGGTGAGGTGCAGAAAGAAAAACTAGACAATATTTTTGCAGAAGGCAGCATAATTCAGGTCTGCCTTACAAGATTATTGAATGCAGCCGATAAAAGTGCAGAGAAAGACTGTTTAATACGGCTACGCGGCAAAATAGGGTTTATTTTAAACAAGTCCCTGCGAATGCAAGATAATGATACTCAGCTAATTAACAGGTTAAAGACTGAATTAGAGGGGGCAAGTAAAAATCAGGAAATGTTGAGAGCAGAATTGGATGTATGCCAAAAAGACATGCAATTAAAATGCAGAGACTTTGATACTCAGTTATCCAAAAGCAAGGGACAATTTGAAGATAGTGAGCAAGAATTGGCACACTTAAAAGCCTTAGTGGATCACATTAGGCAGGATAAAGATGAGGTTGTTTCAGAAATGCAGATTTTACAAAAAGAACATTGTGAAAAAGAAGGTGATCTCCAGAGTGCAGAACAAGAAATGATTAAAATGATCCAAGAAAGAGACAAGAGAATTAAAGAGTTCAATGAATGCCAAATGCAAATGTGCGAAATGCAGGAGGTGATTAATAAAATAAGTGATGAAAATAATTATTTGCAAAATGAAGCAACCAGACTCCTTAAAAAGTGTAAGGACTTAGAACAGCAAATGTGCATTCCCAGGTCCCAGGAGAGGCGGCAGGGTACCACATTCAATGGAGTGGAGGTGAATTCTAGCTCTGCCCAAAGAGCTAGTGCTCCAGTGACTGGGCCGGTGACTGAACTTGGTTGCAGCGCCCTTGGGGGATTTGATACTCCCATTGGGGGCAGCCACCAATCTCATACACCTGAAAACAGGATTGAATCACAAAATAGTGCAATTCCATGCATTGCAACAAGTAGCCCCATAAAAATAATGAAGTCCATTAAAGCCCTGATCAAACCATTTAAGAAGGGAGGTGAATGCTGCATTGAGGATCACTTAGAAGCGGTGCATGACATTTTTAAAGCACTCCAGATACCTAAGGAACAGTACAGACAATATTTTCATTTAACTTTAGATGCCCCGACGGCCAGCATCATAAGGGGATTAAATGAACAGCAGAATATGACATGGCTGGAGTTTGAAAAAGAAATTAGGCGTCATTTTTCTCCTTTTCAATCATTGCAGGAGGCAAAGAAAGTCGCGTACACAATTACTGCTGGACCTAATATATCCCCTCGCCAATTTTTACAAGACTTAAAAAGAGCATTTTCTCGCTTTGATGTATCTTTTGACTCAAATTCCAATGAGTTTAAAACTGCATACTTCTATGGGCTACAGAAAGACATCATATCCCAATTGGTCCGTGAATTTGACCGTGACAAGTCCCTTGAATGGATTGTACATCAAAGCACAAAACTATATGAGGTACTCTATTGTCAGGGTAGAGAAAGTGATAAAATGAAAGATACTAGACCTAAATCTAAAGAACCCTCAGCCACAGTAATGGAAATCAGGTCAGCCAAAATGTCCCCTGAGTCTGCTCAAAGCCAAGGTAAAAATAATGTGACACCTGAACAAAGGGGTAATCAACAAAGATCGCCATTTCCTGTACCAATGTTCCAATCACATGATCCTAGTAATAGAGAGAGCTACATCAGCCCTAGGTATTTAGGGGACAGACCCCGGGTAGGATACCGGTCTGATATGGCAGGTATGAACAATAACCAGAGACAAAATCAAGATCAAAGAAATGATGGTCCCTACCAGTCATGGGGGACACAGAGCAGATTTGATCCCAGCACCATGATATAGGGTAATCAGGATAGGCCCCGAAATGTGGATCGATTTACTGATAATGGAAATCAACATAGGGGCCAGTACCCACAATCTGAGAGACAGGACATGAGGCAAAACGTGAACTACAGTCCACGCCAGTACAATGATTCCCCACCAGGGGACTATAATCAAAGGATGGGTGCAACCCGCTCCCCTCCACAAATGAATCAAGAGTTCAGAAACCATCCCAATCGACATCAATCACCTGAGAGGTATCAGAATAGATCCAATCAGGGGGAAAGCAACCAATATCGACCTAGGCCACAGAAAGAGGATCCTAGAGAGATGGAAAGGTTCCAGTGCCTTGAGGCCCAAGTGAAAATGTTAGCTGAGCAAATAGGAAAGCTCTATACAGCGCAAAAACAACCTTCCAAAGAGGGGGCTGATGGCCATAGCAATGACCGGGGGGCTTCCGAAAAGTGACTAAGTACTCATGATAACTGCAGTGCCAAAATGACAGATTACTCTGATATAATTTTGCATAACGACTCTGAGATGCCTAATGGATTAAAAATGAAAGTACCAGTAAATGAAATTGGGACAGAAAGTGCAAATACTTCTAAAAAAGAGTTACGTTTTAACTTAGAGCTAAATAAAACAGTAAAGATTTGCACAAATGAAAAAGAAACATTAGGAATTCCAAAAGAACAAAGGAACAGATTTAAGAAAAATGACTCATGCATGGGGAATACCAGTGAACAGGGAGTAAGTGGGGATGCTGTAGCTCCTTCCCTGGGCAAGCAAAACAATGACCAAACACAGACAGAAAAAGGAAATACCCACAAGGAGGGTACAAGTCAATCACCTGAAGAATTCTTTGAGCCACATATTTTTGAAGAGACTGAAAGGGCTGGTCTGACACTAAATGATTACAAATGCACAGAATTAAAAAATGACAAATTGCTGAATGATGTTGTTACACATGTTCAGTTGGAGGATTGTAATGTGGTCTCTGATGTTACCCAGATGGATGGGCGAACAGTGGCCAAACTCCAAAAAACCTCTGAACATGGAGAAATGAATAAAATCTCTCGCACAGAAATGGGTAAAAAGGAGGGAAAAATGTCTTTTCATTTACCAATGTGCTTAGCCAAAAGTGAAAAAGACCTGAGAAAGGTGAGCCCTGAAATCAGTAAGAATTCACATTTCTTATGTGTATTAGAGGAAGTTGAGGACAGATATTATGCACCCATCACTGTAGAAGAAAAATGCCACACCTTTGCTATGATTGACACTGGCGCACAGGCCACAATTATGTCCAAGGAGCTGGTAAAGAGTATCAATGAAGGGAGGCCTCCACAGAGTCAGATCACAGTGAAGGAAAATCAAGGCCCAGTGCATAACTTTAATGGGGAGGAGGTGCCCATCATAGGTGTAACTGAGGTTGACATAAAAATAGGAAAGCACAGAATGAAACAAGAGGTATTGATCACATCTATTTGTGAAATTCCATTTCTGATGGGGACAGATTGCCTGAAAAGATTGTCTCCTCTCATAGATGGGGTGAATGGAGTGCTGTGGTCCTTAACCAAAAAACCATTGAGGCCTAAGAAACTAAAATCACAAAACAGCAATATAAATGAATGTCACACCGTTGCCAAAACAAATGATGCTGTGGAGGTATATCTCCAGAATAGCTGCATACCTAGTGTCACTGTCATATTAATGTGTCAAGACAAAATACAGAGCGACAATGAAAAACTACCTGTACAAATATACTTGGACCCAAGGAAAGATTGGCAGACTGCCATAGATGAGCACACATTATGTTTTTATCTAAAAGAGAAAACGTGCAAACAGGATATTGCTCCTAAAACAGATTCAGAAAAACACATTACCACTCTGGCAGAAATACACATGGAGGATGAGCAACCATGGATTCACGTTGGTATAAATGATTATCTTAAAACAATAAAAGCCACTTTAGCGCTTGGACATGAAAGGAGCTTCATTAATGAGAAATTGTTGCAAAAAATTATGGAGAGGGAAGAAATCCCGAAATTTAGGATTAAAAACCAATATGTTTCTAGGTTGGATAGTCCAGACTTTGAAAACCGAATGCAGGCAGGTGCATGCTTAAAATTAGCATTGGGCAGAAAACAATTTACCATAATGTCTGGATAGTGAGTGGAGCACAAAATGAATTTTACATGGGAAATGACATCATGCACAGAATGTGTATGGTGTTAGATTTCCTTAATCAAAAAATATGGTCACGCCTAGATGGTCCGGCACCTGAATTTGAAGACAAAAGAAGGGCTTATCATTGTGCACAACTGGTTCCTTATACAATCGAATTACAAATGAGGAAAAATACTATTATTCCTGCATTTACAAAACAGTTTGCAATAACACTGAAATGCAAAAATGGGCAGCAGATGAAAGGCTCTGATGCATTTGTATGCCTGAATGAATCCATAAAACAGCAAGGCCTGGATTATGAATACATTCCATTGGTAGACATTGGTGAGGGATCTGTAAAAATCATGGTAAATAATAAAGGTTGTCAGGATATTCATTTAGAGGAAAACTCCCCATTAGGAATGGCCATACAAAAATCACATTATACGGCAGATTTAAATAACATGGTGATTGGGAATATTCCTGAAAAATATGTAGATGCCAAGGGCGAGTTGCCAGAACACCTGGACTCTCAGCCCAAAGGAATATTTAAAATTCATTCTGTGTATCCTTATGATTCAAATGAGACGGTGTGCTGCCATCAAGAGGATTGCATAATATTTACTTTAAATGAAAATGAAACAGAAAATCAGCCCATTGAAGTGGAAGCTGATATGCCAAAATATTTAAAAGTGGCAGCTTTACAAAAAGACACAGCCACACAGTTAGAGGAAAGCGCCGAGATTCCCTCACCAGAAGATTTTCCAGAATTTTCCAAAATGGTAGAAGAGCAGGTATCCTTAGCGGATGCATGTGAAAGCGATAAGGATAGGGACAACCTGAGGGAAATATTTATGGCGTTTAAGGATGTATTTGCAAAAGATGCTTATGATTGTGGTTTAACTGATTTACATGTGGCCACACTACCAGAAGGTTGTAGCAGAAATCCAGTGTTTGTACGCCAGTATAGACTACCGCTGGCATGTTTAGAATCATTGGCAGAGATTATTAAAAATTTGGAATCACGGGGAATAATCAGGCCCATTCATAGCACATCCAATACGCCTATTTTAGGTGTGTTAAAGCCAAATGGTCAATGGCGGCTGTGTGCAGACTTGAGAGAGTTAAATAAAAGAGTACCAATATCTAGATGGCCACTGCCATTCATTGATCAGGGCCTTGCTCAGATACATGGTTCAAATGTATTTACCACATTAGATCTCACCTCTGGATATTGCTGCGTGCCATTGGCAGAGGAGATACAGAATTTATTTTCCTTTACATTTGACAGGACTCAATATGCCTGGCTTAGAGCTCCGTTCGGGTACATCAATAGTGGGAGTGAATTTGGCATATTTTTGAGAAAGGCCATGCCGGATGCAGGGAAAGAGGAACAATAGTTTATGTGGACGATGTCCTGATAAAAAAATGAAAGTTTGAAAAGCCATTTTGATGAAATAAGACATGTACTTGGCCAATTGCAGAAAGCAGGCGCCAAAGTATCTTTGCAAAAAGCACAATGGTGCAAGAAAAAAGTGAACTTTCTAGGGCATGAAGTGACTGAACATGGGCTAAATCCACAAAAGAAGAAAATAGAGGCCATTCAAAGATTAAAAGATCCTAAAAATGTGAAAGGAGTAAAGAGTTTATTAGGGATGACAGGCTATAACAGAAAGTTCATTGAAAATTATGCAGAAATCACTCAACCATTGACTAAACTGCTTAAACTGAATACTCCCTGGAAATGGGAGAAAGGGCAGTCTGGTGCAGTGGCTAAATTAAAGGAATGTCTTGTAAAGGCACCATGTTTAGCATACCCCATAAAGGACAGGGATTTCTTTATAGAAATAGGTTTTTCTGAACATTGTATGTCAGCAGTGTTATCACAAAAACACGATTTGAATCACAAAACCATTGCATATGCAAGTAAGGCATTTTCCCAAGTTGAAATGAAATTTAATGAATTTGAAAAGGCCCTATTAACCACTGTGTGGGCGCTACAACATTTCCGCCCCATTGTTCAGGGAGAAAAGGTAATTATTGAAACAAATCATCAACCTTTGCAATTTTTAGAGAGTAAAAGAATTAGATCAGGCAATCTAGCGCAATCCAGAATCACTTCATGGACGCTGGCATTACAAGGTTTTCCCGTAGAAGTGAGATATGGACAAAATAAAAAGAGCCCAATTGCTCAAGGGTTAGCTGACTTACATGACTGTGCAGCTGAACAAGTAACAAATGAAATGGAAGTGGGAACTAGTTTGCAAGAATTTGAACAATCACCACACAAAGCTTTTGATGAAAAAACATGCAAGGATTTGCCAACTGTATATGTGGATGGTTGTGCTTTTCACATTGAAAATGACAGTAATAAACAATTAGTGGCAGGAATAGGAAATGTCTGGTTGAAATGTGAAGGCGTTCCCAGTATAGGGAGGAGGATTGGAGATAGGAGCAGTCAGGTGGCGGAATTGGCAGCCATTTATAAAGCAATTGCTACTGCAGTTGATAAAAAGTTCAGTGAAATTGTCCTGGTGACTGATTCTGACTATGCACGGAATAGCTTTGTGGAGTATTTGCCTGGTTGGAAAGCAAGAGGCATGGTTACATACAACAAAAAGCCACTTAAGCATGGAAAAATGATACAAGCCATAGACAAATTGGTGTCCGAAAATAATTTAACAATATACTGGAGAAAAATTCGTGGCCATTTAAAAACACCAGGAGAGGATAAGGAGGGAAATGATAAGGCAGACCACCTGGCTAAGATTGGGGCTGTGATGGGAGAATTGCTACCTATTGATTATTTAATGGGTGAAATACAAATTGATGCAGTCACACGTTCTAAAGCACCAAAGGAGGTAGATCAACCGGTGGTGCAGTGGAGTCATGACACGCCAGACCAAGATTTGATTGAGGCACAAAAGAATGATCAGATTTTGGGAATCTATTATAATCATTTGATAGACCCCGAACAAAATCCTTTAACAGAAAATGATTGTATGGGAAAAGAAGAGTTGAGGGTGTTATTAAAGAACAAAACACAAATTAGATTACAGGATGGACTCATGATTAGAGAGTCCATAACAGGGCAAATACAGTGGGTAGTACCCCTTTCATTCAGAGGACTAATGCTACACCATGCACATGATGCCATAACCGCAGGCCATAGAGGTTCACAAAAAACATTAGAAATACTAAAAGATTATGCTTACTGGCCACATATGTCCCAAGATGTGGAATTATATACTAGAGGATGTCTAGTATGCGCCCAATTTAAACCTGCTTCACCAATGCATAGAGCACCATTGATGAAAAGAGGCCTAACCCTCCCATGGTCAGATTTGCAAATAGACTATGTAGGTCCTTTAAAAAGGTCGAGCAGGGGACACCGTTATATTTTGAGTGTGGTATGTTTGATGTCGAAGTGGATTGAGTGCATTCCTGCACCAGATTGTAGTGCGCAAACAGCAGCCACATTGCTGGTGAACCATGTGTTCTCAAGGTTTGGGTTGCCACAAAGAATTGAGTCAGACAGAGGAAGTCATTTCACAAGTACTCTAATGAGTAAGGTATGGCAAATACTAGGTGTGAAAAGGAAACTACATATTGCATATCGGGCGGCGTCTTCAGGTACAGTTGAAAGAAGCAATAGGTCTGTTGTGGATATTTTAAAGAAATTTGTGGCAGAAGCAGGTTCCAGCTGGGATTTACGTTTACCGTTGGTTTTGATGGCAATCAGGTCGACTCCTGCCAAAGCAACAGGTGTTAGCCCTCATGAGGTCTTGACAGGTAGGAAAATGGTGTTACCACAACACCTACTATACAGAACACATGAGCAAACTCTTGTGAGTGCATCCACAGTTCATGAATATATTAATGAACTGAGGAGGCATTTGCAACATGCATTTGCTTTTGTGCAGAGAAATCTGGAAAGAGCCGCTGACAGTGAAAAGTCTTATTATGACAAAAAGACATCAGTAAAGGAATACAGTGTAGGGGATCAGGTGTACAAGTTTCATTTTGGAAAAAGTAAACAGAAAAATTCTAAATTTCTAGCAGCCTGGCAGGGGCCATTTCGAATTAAAGATAAGGTCTCTCCTGTAGTGTATAAAATTTTGAAAAATGAAGGTGAAACAGCAATAGAGCAGTTTGTCCATGTAAATCAAATCAAACCATGCCATCCCAGGCATGAGATCAGGCAGCTTGAGCATGTAGAAACAGATAAAGTCCCTTGAACACAAAAAGAGAAAATAAATGGGTGTAATCAGGAGGCAGTGACAAAGGAGTTAAAAAAGTTGATTGTTATGATGGCACATAAACACTGTAGTATATGTAAAAATATATAATATAAAATAAATAAATAAATAAATAAATGCACATATAACGGAAGCTCATGGTTGGTGTGCAGAGAGAAAATGTATTAAATATTGAATGCTGTTTATGTGTGCTTGTTTTCTTTTAACTTGTGTTTAATTTCAGAAAAAAAAAAAATACTTGAAAAAAAAAAAAATATATAAAAAATGAAATATTTTTACCAAGCATGTTTTATTTTTGGCAAAAGGATGAAGTTAGTATTATGCTATGTACTTAATTTGTTTATTTTCTATTTTGATTTAGACAATTAACATTATTTGGTCGGAGGTTCCGGGATCAGAGCCCACGGGAGAGACGATGGAGTCCTGGAGTCCCCTGGATGAAGACCAAAAGATGCCTGCCTCTAGGTGGAGGTGAAGACAAGATAACCAGAATGCTAAAAAGGATGACTCCTATGGATCTAAGATTGCCAAGATGGAAGTGTACTCGAATTAACCGAATAACATCGCTGGTCGGGACATATCAGAAGCGGACAAGAGTCCTGACATATGGAGTTCCACGTATTTATTATTTTAATTATTTATTTTAATTTGTTATATTAATTATTTGTTTTAGTTAGTTGTTTTATTTCTTTGTTTTTAATTGACTTGGAAAATCTAAACTTAAAGAAATGCCACTTCAACTGAGAAGGCAAATGTAGAACATTTTGTAAACTAATGAACTCAGATGAATACTGTGTTGATTGCAAATTTTTCATTGATGCACATGAATATTCATGTTGTTGGATTGCTATATTGTTAAAAAAAAAAAAAAGAGAGAACAAATTGTTTTTAGGTATTGGCTTGGATTATAGCCAAGTTCTAAAAACAAAAGGAGGGTATGTAAGGATATTTGGCGTGTTAAAGCACAGAGTACAGCACTACTACACAGGTAGCAAACAGCACAGAGTACAGCACTACTACACAGGTAGCAAACAGCACAGAGTACAGCACTACTGCACAGGTAGCAATTTTTTTGCAGCACCACCACAAGGGTGCGGTGCATTGCTATATGTGTTACCAGATTAACAAGAAAAGACAGGCTATTCAGTCAAAAACGATTTTAACATATAAGATCCAAATCTATTTTTACAGTTAAAAGCACACGTGCTCATTTAAAAATGCACACTATTTTTCACCTGAAATGCCTATGGTGCGAGAGACACATTTGAAAATAACAACTAACATAACTTATTACTAACCTGACTAATGAAACATAATCCACTAATAAAAATGTGTCTCCACTGCAGAATTAGGCCTATTCTGAAAGTGAACTTTTAAACGCACATCCATTTTTTTTTTCTGTTCTCTCTGCTGCCCTGTCCACATAACTACAGGAAGCAAATGGGCTCGAAAGAACAGGAAATCAGTTGGTTACAAAGTATTACTATAAAAATGAGCCATTGTGTAGAGAAGGAGGAGATGGCGTGATTAATTCTGATTGGAGCAGCGTCATAGCAAGTATCATGCTAGAGGGAGTGATCAGGCTTTTGCTGGGGGGAGTTTGAGGAAGAAGAAAGGCAGTCAAGATTTGGCAGAGCTGGGAGGAAGACCTTTTCCTGGTTGGAGCATTCCTATCTGCAAAAGCTGGGAATTCCAGGCAATGACCCCGGTTTGAGAAGGCAGGCGTTCCGTTTTACTGGGGTTAATCTTCAAGGGAGCCACATTCAGAAAGAGAACAGCCAAAGAAAACTCTGAACAGATAAGGTAATTACAGAAGTGTGGGAGCTGAGTATGTACGATAATATGCAGTCAGTGTAGGATTCCTGTGCATGCCTTAATCAAATGCTAATGTTGCAATTTATGTTCTGTTCTCTGCCAGTTTTTTTTTCAGTGTGTCATAGGCAAAGCTGTTACTGTGCTGTTTTATTTATTTCTGTAAAGAGTGAGATCGTGTTTAAATGCAACTTTTATAACACAGAAAAATACTTGAAAGCAGACAGGTGGTGTGTCTTCTGTTTACCAATACAATGCTGATGATGTGGGGAGATTTTTAAACAATGCAATGGTCATTTTAAGACAGATGTGTGCATGTCAGATTCAGTATGAACAGTTGTGATTGTTTGTAGCATAGCTCGTTGGAGGTACATGAGCCAACGGGAAGAGGGACTCTCTGAACATAGTTCCCTACCGTATATAAGGTAGTGGAAATTACCACAAAATTACCACATATAGCTCTCTGTCGTAAATAAGTCAGTGAGATCGCCCATGGTGGCACACTAACACTAACACGGAAAATGTGGTATTCCTAAAATGTAGGTCTGAGGTCTCTCTAGTGATTACACGAAAAATCTAAGCAAAGATAAGGGATTCTGGACATTGGGGCCACAAATAAAACAAGGGAATTATGCTCACCAAAATACCACCAACCACGCACACCAACCACGTATACCAAATATGCATGTCTGGGTGCTGAAATAATGCATGTCCACTGTATTATTGTTGCACATGGCCAAATCTGAATACAAAGAGTGATTATTGCTAAGTTACTTTTCGGCGGTAATAAAATACCGTCAGGCCCCAAATCTCCACAAAATACCCTACAGGTCTCTAGCCTTCTACAGGCCCTAGATACTCTTTTTGGATTGTAACTGATTGGTGCAAGTGATTCACGGACGGGAATGGTGGCAGCAATCGTTTCTTGTGTTTTGAGCTCCTTTTGGCGTTTTAAGCGCATTTCTCGCGCTTAGCCCAAAATGGTGGCCTGGCTCCCAAAATGGCCAGACCACGAGGCTCCTTTGTCCTGTCCGCTGACCGTCTTGCTCCCTTCACTTTCCCCAGGTCGAGCCAACCCGGGGCCTTCCTTATTTGGGCATGTACTTTCCCGCGAAACACGGATGCTTTCGCGGGCTTCTACATGCCTGGAGTGTGCCTCCAGAATGTGGGCTGGGATGTCTGGTCCCAATACACATCCTGGGTGCCAGAGAGTCTAGGGTGGTGTGAATGCCTGGGACCACCGTGGTCCGTGATAGGTCCACGTATGGTGTGAGTGTTGATGAGCGGATCTCCCATTGGGTCCCCTCCGTTTTGGCGCGAAGGGAACCGTGGATAAGAGGGGGCTGGAAACACCACTACCATGTCGATCTCCTGAGTTCTCACAAACGAAGGAATACTGGAGCCAAGTATCCTGCAACCAAGAGGCTGAACCGAGGAATCGCTGGTGACCCGCTGAAGGACTGCTCCTCTGCACTGCTGTCACCTTGTGAAACCCTTTTCACCTTTGATCGAACCAGAAGGCCTGTACTGTTACTTCGACCCTTGGAATAGCGGGAACAGCTATTCTCGGCATCTTCACCATCTCCTGCTCGTAAGCCTTCGGAAGTGTCTCTGGGCCATCCAGCAGACTGACCAGCCTACACAGGAGTCTTGCTCTGTAACCGCCGCCAGGTTGTGTAGTATTTTGAGTCCTTGTAACTCTCACACGATTAGTACACTTGGCGTTCCCAGGTCTGAAGTGAGTAGTGTACCTTTGGCTGAGATACACACGGCCGCTCCGTTGCCCTGCTGTGGTAACAAACTGTGTGGGTTCCTTCGTTTGGGATGTCTTTTACTCAACTCTGCTGCTGCAGACTCAACACGACGACGAGACGTCCCCTGCTCTTCTGAACCTGTCAGCGACTGAAACTGATGCGGAGATGCCTGGGTCTGCTTGCATTGGGGACCGGTGAGTAGCATAGCTAGGAACTGGTCGCCCTCCTGCAGGAGCCCATAGCTTTTCCCCGCTGTGTCAAAACAGCACGCCTTTCCGTACTCGCGCTCTGCCTCTGCCCACAGTGGAGGCTGCGCTTGAGTCGCGGAACACTGTTCTTCTTCATTTGTGCATTAAACTGAACTGCCTGAATTCCCTCGAAGAGACTCCCCTTTTGCCCGTTGGCACCAGCGTGTGCAGGTACTTTTGAGCACAAGGCTCCACTCTTCATAGGGCTCGGACTTCCTTTCAGTTAGGTGCCTCTGAAGGCGGACTGGGTCTAAGCAATATTTCGCACTGCCTGTTTTCCTTCCCTTTTAGGTGGACTACACATTTCGTGCATCTAACGCTTGAGACTTGTTTGTATTTGTATATATATTGTATTGGTATGGTATGTGTTGGTTTACTAGAGTTGTATTGTGATTTCTCGCTACGGTCATTGTTTTAAAGGCCTTGGAATAAATGTGTATATATTTTTAATATAACACCTGTTTGGAGTAATTTGTAAGTGTCCTTGCTTTGTGTGCTCATTGCGGGCTTTCAGTCACCCTCACCCCTCTTGAGACCTAGTCTTGACCGCCGCGATCGCTACCCTGATTGGTCTGGCTTGTCCAGATGTTACCCTGTTCCAAGTAATTAGGTTGGCCTTCTGAACTTCTGCGCCGCCAGGACAGAGTTCAGAAATCCGTCTTAACAGGAAGGAGTTTGATATCACATCTCGTGCCATAGGAAGGGTCTCAGGTTTGGTAGAAGCATTGAGATATGACATCTCATGCTATCGGAAGGGTCTCAGGATTGGATTGGGAAGGAGTTGGATATCCCATCTCATGCTATAGGAAGGGTCTCATGTTTGGTATTAGAAGCATTGAGATATCAAGTCTCATGGTATAGGAAGGGTCTCAGAATTGAAATGGGAAGGAGTTGGATATCACATCTCAAGCTATAGGAAGGGTCTCAGAATTGGAATGGGAAGGAGTGTGATATCACATCTCATGCCATAGTATGGGTCTCAGGTTTGGTAGATGCATTGAGATATCAGATCACATGCTATCAGAAGGGTCTCAGGATTGGATTTGAATGGAGTTGGATATCCCATCTCATCCTATAGGAAGGGTCTCAGGTTGGAATGGGAACGAGTTGGATATCACATCTCATGTTATAGGAAGGGTTTCAGGATTGGAATGGGAAGGACTTGGATATCACATCTCATGCTATAGGAAGGCTCTCAGGTTTGGAAAGGTAAGGAGTTGGATATCACATTTCATGTTAGAGGAAGGATCTCAGGTTTGGTATTAGAGGCATTGAGATATCACATCTCATGCTATCAGAAGAGTCTCAGGTTTGGAATGGGAATTAGTTGGATATCACATCTCATGCTATAGGAAGGGTCTCAGGTTTCGTAGAAGCATTGAGATATCACATCTCATGATATAGGAAGGGTCTCCGGATTGGAATGGGAAGGAGTTGTATATGACATCGCATGTTATAGGAAGGGTCTCAGGTTTGGTATTAGAAGCATTGAGATATCACATCTCTGCTATCGGAAGGGTTTCAGGATTGGAATGGGAAGGAGTTGGATATCCCATCTCCTGTTATAGGAAGGGTCTCAGGTTTGGTATTAGAAGCATTGAGATATCACATCTCATGCTATAGGAAGGGTCTCAGGATTGGAATGGGAATGACTTGGATATCCCATCTCATGTTATGGGACCGGTCTCAGGTTTGGTATTAGAAGCATTGAGATATCACATCGCATGCTATAGGAATGGTTCCAGGATTGGAATGGGAAGGAGTTGGATTTTACATTCTTGCTATAGGAAGGGTCTCAGGTTTGGAATGGGAAGGAGTTGGATATCACATATGCTATAGGAAAGGTCTCAGGTTTGGAACAGGAAGGAGTTGGATATCACATCTCATGTTATAGGAAGGGTCTCAGGTTTGGTATAAGCATTGGGATATCACCTCCCTGCTATCGGAAGTGTCTCAGGATTGGAATGGGAAGGAGTTGGATATTACATTCTTGCTATAGGAAGGGTCTCAGGTTTGGAATGGGAAGGAGTTGGATATCACATATGCTATAGGAAAGGTCTCAGGTTTGGAACAGGAAGGAGTTGGATATCCCATCTCATGCTATAGGAAGGGTCTCAGGTTTGGTATTAAAAGCATTGAGATATCACATCTCATACTATAGGAAGGGTCTCTGTTTTGGGATGGGAAGGAGTTGGAGATAAAATCTTATGCTATATGAAGGGTCGCAGGTTTGGTGTTAGAAGCATTGAGATATCACATCTCATACTATAGGAAGGGTCTCTGGTTTGGGATGGGAAGGAGTTGGATATCACATCTCATGCTATAAGAAGGGTCTCAGGTTTGGTATTAGAAGCATTGAGATATCACATCTCATGCTATAGGAAGGGTCTCAGGTTTGGAATGGGAAGGAGTTGGATATCACATCTCATGTTATAGGAAGGATTCAGTTTTGGTATTAGAAGCATTGAGATATCACATCTCATGCTATAGGAAGGGTCTCAGGATTGGACTTGGAAGGAGTTGGATATCACATCTCAGGCTATAGGAAGGATCTCAGGTTTGGTATTAGAACTATTGAGATATCACATCTCATGTTATAGGATGGATCTCAGGTTTGGTATCAGAAGCATTGAGATATCACATCTCATGCTATAGTAAGGGTCTCAGGATTGGCATGGGAAGGAGTTTGATATCACATCTCATGCTAAAGGAAGGGTCTCCGGTTTGGAATGGGAAGGAGTTGGATATCACATCTCATGTTATAGGAAGGCTCTCAGGTTTGGAAAGGGAAGGAGTTGGATATCACATTTCATATTAGAGGAAGGATCTCAGGTTTGGTATTAGAGGCATTGAGATATCACATCTCATGCTATCAGAAGTGTCTCAGGATTGGAATGGGAAGGAGTTGGATATCACATCTCATGCTATAGGGAGGGTCTCAGGTTTGGAAGGGGAAGGATTTGGATATCACATCTCATGTTATAGGAAGAATCTCAGGTTTGGTATTAGAAGCATTGAGATATCACATCTCATGCTATCGGAAGGGTCTCAGGATTGGAATGGGAAGGAGTTGGATATCACATCTCATGCTATAGGAAGGGTCTCAGGTTTAGAACGGGAAGGAGTTGGATATCACATCTCATGTTATAGGAAGGGTCTCAGGTTTGGTATAAGCATTGAGATATCACATCTCTGCTATCGGAAGTGTCTCAGGATTGGAATGGGAAGGAGTTGGATATCCCATCTCATATTATGGGACGGGTCTCTGGTTTGGTATTAGAAGCATTGAGATATCACATTGCATGCTGTAGGAAGGGTTTAAGGATTGGAATGGGAAGGACTTGGATATCACATCTCATGCTATAGGAAGGCTCTCAGGCTTCGAAAGGGAAGGATTTGGATATCACATTTCATGTTAGAGGAAGGATCTCAGGTTTGGTATTAGAGGCATTGAGATATCACATCTCATGCTACCAGAAGGGTCTCAGGATTGGAATGGGAAGGAGTTGGATATCACATCTCATGCTATAGGAAGGGTCTCAGGTTTGGTATTAGAAGCATTGAGATATCACATCTCATGCTATAGGAAGGGTCTCAGGATTGGAATGGGAAAGAGTTGGATATCACATCTCATGCTATAGGAAGGGTCTCAGGTTTGGTAGAAGCATTGATATATCACATCTCATGCTATAGGAAGGGTCTCAGGATTGGAATGGGAAGGAGTAGTATATGACATCTCAGGCCATAGGAAGGGTCTCAGGTTTGCTATTACAAGCATTGAGATATCACATGTCATGCTACAGGAAGGGTCTCAGGTTTGGAATGGGAAGGAATTGGATATCACATCTCATGTTATAGGAAGGATCTCAGGTCTGGTATTAGAAGTATTGAGATATCACATCTCATGCTATAGGAAGGGTATCAGGATTGGAATGGGACGGACTTTGATATCACATCTCACGCTATAGGGAGGGTCTCAGGTTTGGTATTAGAAGCATTGAGATATCACATCTCATGCTATCGGAAGGGTCTCAGGATTGGATTGGGAAGGAGTTGGATATCACATCTCATGTTATAGGAAGGGTCTCAGGATTGGAATGGGAAGGACTTGGACATCACATCTCATGTTATAGGAAGGGTCTCAGGTTTGTTATTAGAAGCATTGAGATATCACATCTCATGTTATAGGACAGTCTCAGGTTTGGTATTAGAAGCATTGAGATATAACATCTCATGGTATAGGACGGGTCTCAGGATTGGATGGGAAGAGTTGGATATCACATCTCATGCTATAGGAAAGGTCTCAGGTTTGGTAGAAGCATTGGGATTTCACATCTCATGCTATAGGAAGGGTCTCAGGATTGGAATGGGAAGGAGTTGGATATCACATCTCATGCTTAAGGAAGGGTCTCAGGTTTGGAAGGGGAAGGATTTGGATATCACATCTCAAGTTATAGGATGGGTCTGTTGTTTGGTATTAGAAGAATTGAGATATCATATCTCATGCTATCAGAAGGGTCTCAGGATTGGATTGGGAAGGAGTTGGATATCACATCTCATGTTATACGAAGGGTCTCAAGATTGGAACGGGAAGGACTTGGATATCACATCTCATGTTATAGGAAGGGTCTCAGGTTTGTTATTAGAAGCATTGAGATATCACATCTCATGTTATAGGACAGTCTCAGGTTTGGTATTAAAAGCATTGAGATATAACATCTCATTTTATAGGACTTGTCTCAGGATCGGAATGGGGAGGAGTTGGATATCACATCTCATGCTATAGGGAGGGTCTCAGTTTTGATATTAGAAGCATTGAGATATCACATCTCATGCTATCGGAAGGGTCTCAGGATTGGATTAGGAAGGAGTTGGATATCACATCTCAAGTTATAGGACGGGTCTGTGGTTTGGTATTAGAAGCATTGAGATATCACATCTCATGCTATCAGAAGGGTCTCAGGATTGGATTGGGAAGGAGTTGGATATCACATCTCATGTTATAGGAAAGCTCTCAGGTTTGTTATTAGAAGCATTGAGATATCACATCTCATGTTATAGGACAGTCTCAGGTTTGGTGTTAGAAGCATTGAGATATCATATCTCATGGTATAGGACGGGTCTCAGGATTGGAATGGGAAGGAGTTGGATATCACATCTCATGCTAAAGGAAGGGTCTCAGGTTTGGAAGGCTAAGGATTTGGATATCACACCTCAATTTATGGGACGGGTCTGTGGTTTGGTATTAGAACCATTGAGATATCATATCTCATGCTATCGGAAGGGTCTCAGTATTGGATTGGGAAGGAGTTGGATATCACATCTCATGTTATAGGAAGGGTCTCAGGATTGGAATGGGAAGGATTTGGATATCACATCTCATGTTATAGGAAGGGTCTCAGGTTTGTTATTAGAAGCATTGAGATTTCACTTCTCATGTCATAGGACAGTCTCAGGTTTGGTATTAGAAGCATTGAGATATCACATCTCATGGTATAGGACGGGTCTCAGCATTGGAATGGGAAGGAGTTCGATATCACATCTCATGCTATAGGAAGGGTCTCAGGATTGGAATGGGAAATAGTTTGATATCACATCTCATGCCATAGGAAGGTCTCAGGTATGGTAGAAGCATTAATATATCACATCTCATGCTATCGGAAGGGTCTCAGGATTGGATTGGGAAGGAGTTGGATATCCCATCTCATGCTATAGGAAGGGTCTCAGGTTTGGTATTAAAAGCATTGAGATATCACATCTCATACTATAGGAAGGGTCTCTGTTTTGGGATGGGAAGGAGTTGGAGATAAAATCTTATGCTATATGAAGGGTCGCAGGTTTGGTGTTAGAAGCATTGAGATATCACATCTCATACTATAGGAAGGGTCTCTGGTTTGGGATGGGAAGGAGTTGGATATCACATCTCATGCTATAAGAAGGGTCTCAGGTTTGGTATTAGAAGCATTGAGATATCACATCTCATGCTATAGGAAGGGTCTCAGGTTTGGAATGGGAAGGAGTTGGATATCACATCTCATGTTATAGGAAGGATTCAGTTTTGGTATTAGAAGCATTGAGATATCACATCTCATGCTATAGGAAGGGTCTCAGGATTGGAATTGGAAGGAGTTGGATATCACATCTCAGGCTATAGGAAGGATCTCAGGTTTGGTATTAGAACTATTGAGATATCACATCTCATGTTATAGGATGGATCTCAGGTTTGGTATCAGAAGCATTGAGATATCACATCTCATGCTATAGTAAGGGTCTCAGGATTGGCATGGGAAGGAGTTTGATATCACATCTCATGCTAAAGGAAGGGTCTCCGGTTTGGAATGGGAAGGAGTTGGATATCACATCTCATGTTATAGGAAGGCTCTCAGGTTTGGAAAGGGAAGGAGTTGGATATCACATTTCATATTAGAGGAAGGATCTCAGGTTTGGTATTAGAGGCATTGAGATATCACATCTCATGCTATCAGAAGTGTCTCAGGATTGGAATGGGAAGGAGTTGGATATCACATCTCATGCTATAGGGAGGGTCTCAGGTTTGGAAGGGGAAGGATTTGGATATCACATCTCATGTTATAGGAAGAATCTCAGGTTTGGTATTAGAAGCATTGAGATATCACATCTCATGCTATCGGAAGGGTCTCAGGATTGGAATGGGAAGGAGTTGGATATCACATCTCATGCTATAGGAAGGGTCTCAGGTTTAGAACGGGAAGGAGTTGGATATCACATCTCATGTTATAGGAAGGGTCTCAGGTTTGGTATAAGCATTGAGATATCACATCTCTGCTATCGGAAGTGTCTCAGGATTGGAATGGGAAGGAGTTGGATATCCCATCTCATATTATGGGACGGGTCTCTGGTTTGGTATTAGAAGCATTGAGATATCACATTGCATGCTGTAGGAAGGGTTTAAGGATTGGAATGGGAAGGACTTGGATATCACATCTCATGCTATAGGAAGGCTCTCAGGCTTCGAAAGGGAAGGATTTGGATATCACATTTCATGTTAGAGGAAGGATCTCAGGTTTGGTATTAGAGGCATTGAGATATCACATCTCATGCTACCAGAAGGGTCTCAGGATTGGAATGGGAAGGAGTTGGATATCACATCTCATGCTATAGGAAGGGTCTCAGGTTTGGTATTAGAAGCATTGAGATATCACATCTCATGCTATAGGAAGGGTCTCAGGATTGGAATGGGAAAGAGTTGGATATCACATCTCATGCTATAGGAAGGGTCTCAGGTTTGGTAGAAGCATTGATATATCACATCTCATGCTATAGGAAGGGTCTCAGGATTGGAATGGGAAGGAGTAGTATATGACATCTCAGGCCATAGGAAGGGTCTCAGGTTTGCTATTACAAGCATTGAGATATCACATGTCATGCTACAGGAAGGGTCTCAGGTTTGGAATGGGAAGGAATTGGATATCACATCTCATGTTATAGGAAGGATCTCAGGTCTGGTATTAGAAGTATTGAGATATCACATCTCATGCTATAGGAAGGGTATCAGGATTGGAATGGGACGGACTTTGATATCACATCTCACGCTATAGGGAGGGTCTCAGGTTTGGTATTAGAAGCATTGAGATATCACATCTCATGCTATCGGAAGGGTCTCAGGATTGGATTGGGAAGGAGTTGGATATCACATCTCATGTTATAGGAAGGGTCTCAGGATTGGAATGGGAAGGACTTGGACATCACATCTCATGTTATAGGAAGGGTCTCAGGTTTGTTATTAGAAGCATTGAGATATCACATCTCATGTTATAGGACAGTCTCAGGTTTGGTATTAGAAGCATTGAGATATAACATCTCATGGTATAGGACGGGTCTCAGGATTGGATGGGAAGAGTTGGATATCACATCTCATGCTATAGGAAAGGTCTCAGGTTTGGTAGAAGCATTGGGATTTCACATCTCATGCTATAGGAAGGGTCTCAGGATTGGAATGGGAAGGAGTTGGATATCACATCTCATGCTTAAGGAAGGGTCTCAGGTTTGGAAGGGGAAGGATTTGGATATCACATCTCAAGTTATAGGATGGGTCTGTTGTTTGGTATTAGAAGAATTGAGATATCATATCTCATGCTATCAGAAGGGTCTCAGGATTGGATTGGGAAGGAGTTGGATATCACATCTCATGTTATACGAAGGGTCTCAAGATTGGAACGGGAAGGACTTGGATATCACATCTCATGTTATAGGAAGGGTCTCAGGTTTGTTATTAGAAGCATTGAGATATCACATCTCATGTTATAGGACAGTCTCAGGTTTGGTATTAAAAGCATTGAGATATAACATCTCATTTTATAGGACTTGTCTCAGGATCGGAATGGGGAGGAGTTGGATATCACATCTCATGCTATAGGGAGGGTCTCAGTTTTGATATTAGAAGCATTGAGATATCACATCTCATGCTATCGGAAGGGTCTCAGGATTGGATTAGGAAGGAGTTGGATATCACATCTCAAGTTATAGGACGGGTCTGTGGTTTGGTATTAGAAGCATTGAGATATCACATCTCATGCTATCAGAAGGGTCTCAGGATTGGATTGGGAAGGAGTTGGATATCACATCTCATGTTATAGGAAAGCTCTCAGGTTTGTTATTAGAAGCATTGAGATATCACATCTCATGTTATAGGACAGTCTCAGGTTTGGTGTTAGAAGCATTGAGATATCATATCTCATGGTATAGGACGGGTCTCAGGATTGGAATGGGAAGGAGTTGGATATCACATCTCATGCTAAAGGAAGGGTCTCAGGTTTGGAAGGCTAAGGATTTGGATATCACACCTCAATTTATGGGACGGGTCTGTGGTTTGGTATTAGAACCATTGAGATATCATATCTCATGCTATCGGAAGGGTCTCAGTATTGGATTGGGAAGGAGTTGGATATCACATCTCATGTTATAGGAAGGGTCTCAGGATTGGAATGGGAAGGATTTGGATATCACATCTCATGTTATAGGAAGGGTCTCAGGTTTGTTATTAGAAGCATTGAGATTTCACTTCTCATGTCATAGGACAGTCTCAGGTTTGGTATTAGAAGCATTGAGATATCACATCTCATGGTATAGGACGGGTCTCAGCATTGGAATGGGAAGGAGTTCGATATCACATCTCATGCTATAGGAAGGGTCTCAGGATTGGAATGGGAAATAGTTTGATATCACATCTCATGCCATAGGAAGGTCTCAGGTATGGTAGAAGCATTAATATATCACATCTCATGCTATCGGAAGGGTCTCAGGATTGGATTGGGAAGGAGTTGGATATCCCATCTCATGCTATAGGAAGGGTCACAGGTTGGAATTGGAAGGAGTTGGATATCACATCTCATGCTGTCGGAAGGGTCTCAGGATTGGAATGGAAAGGAGTTGGATATCACATCTCATGTTATAGGAAGGGTCTCAGGATTGGATTGGGAAGGAGTTGGATATCACATCTCATGCTATAGGAAGGGTCTCAGGATTGGAATGGGAAGGATTTGGATATCATATCTCAAGTTATAGGACGGGTCTGTGGTTTTGGTATTAGAAGCATTGAGATATCATATCTCATGCTATCGGAAGGGTCTCAGGATTCGATTGGGAAGGAGTTGGATATCACATCTCATGTTATAGGAAGGGCCTCAAGATTGGAAAGGGAAGGGCTTGGATATCACATCTCATGATAAAGGAAGGGTCTCAGGTTTGGAAGGGGAAGGATTTGGATATCATATCTCAAGTTATAGGACGGGTCTGTGGTTTTGGTATTAGAAGCATTGAGATATCATATCTCATGCTATCGGAAGGGTCTCAGGATTCGATTGGGAAGGAGTTGGATATCACATCTCATGTTCTAGGAAGGGCCTCAAGATTGGAATGGGAAGGGCTTGGATATCACATCTCATGTTATAGGAAGGGTCTCAGGTTTGTTGTTAGAAGCATTGAGATATCACATCTCTTGTTATAGGACAGTCTCAGGTTTGGTATTAGAAGCATTGAGATATCATATCTCATGGTATAGGACGGGTCTCAGGATTGGAATGGAAAGGAGTTGGATATCACATCTCATGCTATAGGAAGGGTCTCAGGATTGGAATGGGAAGGATTTGGATATCACATCTCATGTTATAGGAAGGGTCTCAGGTTTGTTATTAGAAGCATTGAGATATCACATCTCATGTTATAGGACAGTCTCAGGTTTGGTATTAGAAGCATTGAGATATCACATCTCATGGTATAGGACGGGTCTCAGGATTGGAATGGGAAGGAATTGGATATCACATCTCATGCTATAGGAAGGGTCTCAGGATTGGAATGGGAAGGAGTTTGATATCACATCTCATGCCATAGGAAGGTCTCAGGTATGGTAGAAGCATTAAGATATCACATCTCATGCTATCGGAAGGGTCTCAGGATTGGATTGGGAAGGAGTTGGATATCCCATCTCATGCTATACGAAGGGTCACAGGTTGGAATTGGAAGGAGTTGGATATCACATCTCATGCTATCGGAAGGGTCTCAGTATTGGAATGGGAAGGAGTTGGATATCACCTCTCATGCTATAGGGAGGGTCTCAGGTTTGATATTAGAAGCATTGAGATATCATATCTCATGCTATCGGAAGGGTCTCAGGATTGGATTGGGAAGGAGTTGGATATCACATCTCATGTTATAGGAAGGGTCTCAGGATTGGATGGGAAGAGTTGGATATCACATCTCATGCTATAGGAAGGGTCCCAGGTTTGGTAGAAGCATTGAGATATCACATCTCATGCTATAGGAAGGGTCTCAGGATTTGAATGTGAAGGAGTTGGATATCACATCTCATGATAAAGGAAGGGTCTCAGGTTTGGAAGGGGAAGGATTTGGATATCACATCTCAAGTTATAGGACGAGTCTGTGGTTTGGTATTAGAAGCATTGAGATATCATATCTCATGCTATCGGAAGGGTCTCAGGATTGGATTGGGAAGGAGTTGGATATCACATCTCATGTTATAGGAAGGGTCTCAAGATTGGAATGGGAAGGACTTGGATATCACATCTCATGTTATAGGAAGGGTCTCAGGTTTGTTATTAGAAGCATTGAGATATCACATCTCATGTTATAGGACAGTATCAGGTTTGGTATTAGAAGCATTGAGATATAACATCTCATAGTATAGGACGGGTCTCAGGATTGGAATGGGAAGGAGTTGGATATCACATCTCATGCTATAGGAAGGGTCTCAGGATTGGAATGGGAAGGAGTTTGAAATCACATCTCATGCCATGGGAAGGTCTCAGGTTTGCTAGAAGCATTTAGATATCACATCTCATGCTATCAGAAGGGTCTCAGGATTGGATTGGGAAGGAGTTGGATATCGCATCTCATGCTATAGGAAGGGTCACAGGTTGGAATTGGAAGGAGTTGGATATCACATCTCATGTTACAGGAAGGGTATCAGGATTGGAATGGGAAGGACTTTGATATCACATCTCACGCTATAGGGAGGGTCTCAGGTTTGGTATTAGAAGCATTGAGATATCACATCTCATGCTATCGGAAGGGTCTCAGGATTGGATTGGGAAGGAGTTGGATATCACATCTCATGTTATAGGAAGGGTCTCAGGATTTAATGGGAAGAGTTGGATATCACATCTCATGTTATAGGAAGGGTATCAGGATTGGAATGGGAAGGACTTTGATATCACATCTCACCCTATAGGGAGGGTCTCAGGTTTGGTATTAGAAGCATTGAGATATCACATCTCATGTTATAGGACAGTCTCAGGTTTGGTATTAGAAGCATTGAGATATAACATCTCATGGTATAGGACGGGTCTCAGGATTGGATGGGAAGAGTTGGATATCACATCTCATGCTATAGGAAAGGTCTCGGGTTTGGTAGAAGCACTGGGATATCACATCTCATGCTATAGGAAGGGTCTCAGGATTGGAATGGGAAGGAGTTGGATATCACATCTCATGCTAAAGGAAGGGTCTCAGGTTTGGAAGGGGAAGGATTTGGATATCACATCTCAAGTTATAGGACGGGTCTGTGGTTTGGTATTAGAAGCATTGAGATATCATATCTCATGCTATCAGAAGGGTCTCAGGATTGGATTGGGAAGGAGTTGGATATCACATCTCATATTATACGAAGGGTCTCAAGATTGGAATGGAAAGGACTTGGATATCACATCTCATGTTATAGGAAGGATCTCAGGTTTGTTATTAGAAGCATTGAGATATCACATCTCATGTTATAGGACAGTCTCAAGTTTGGTACTAGAAGCATTGAGATATAACATCTCATTTTATAGGACGGGTCTCAGGGTTGGAATGGGAAGGAGTTGGATATCACATCTCATGCTATAGGGAGGGTCTCAGTTTTGATATTAGAAGCATTGAGATTTCACATCTCATCCTATCGGAAGGGTCTCAGGATTGGATTGGGAAGGAGTTGGATATCACATCTCAAGTTATAGGACGGGTCTGTGGTTTGGTATTAGAAGCAGTGAGATATCACATCTCATGCTATCGGAAGGGTCTCAGGATTGGATTGGGAAGGAGTTGGATATCACATCTCATGTTATAGGAAGGCTCTCAGGTTTGTTATTAGAAGCATTGAGATATCACATCTCATGTTATAGGACAGTCTCAGGTTTGGTATTAGAAGCATTGAGATATCATATCTCATGGTATAGGACGGGTCTCAGGATTGGAATGGGAAGGAGTTGGATATCACATCTCATGCTAAAGGAAGGGTCTCAGGTTTGGAAGGCTAAGGATTTGGATATCACACCTCAATTTATAGGACGGGTCTGTGGTTTGGTATTAGAACCATTGAGATATATCTCATGCTATCGGAAAGGTCTCAGTATTGGATTGGGAAGGAGTTGGATATCACATCTCATGTTATAGGAAGGGTCTCAGGATTGGAATGGGAAGGATTTGGATATCACAACTCAAGATATAGGACAGTTCTGTGGTTTTGGTATTAGAAGCATTGAGATATCATATCTCATGCTATCGGAAGGGTCTCAGGATTGGATTGGGAAGGAGTTGGATATCACATCTCATGTTATAGGAAGGGTCTCAAGGTTGGAATTAGAAGGACTTGGATATCACATCTCATGTTATAGGAAGGGTCTCAGGTTTGTTATTAGAAGCATTGAGATATCACATCTCATGTTATAGGACAGTCTCAGGTTTGGTATTAGAAGCATTGAGATATAACATCTCATAGTATAGGACTGGTCTCAGGATTGGAATGGGTAGGAGTTGGATATCACATCTCATGCTATAGGAAGGGTCTCAGGATTGGAATGGGAAGGAGTTTGATATCACATCTCATGCCATAGGAAGGGTCTCAGGTTTGGTAGAAGCATTGGGATATCACATCTCATGCTATAGGAAGGGTCTCAGGAGTGGATTGGGAAGGAGTTGGATATCACATCTCATGTTATAGGAAGGGTCTCAGGATTGGATGGGAAGAGTTGGATATCAAATCTAATGTTATAGGAAGGGTATCGGGATTGGAATGGGAAGGACTTTGATATCACATCTCACCCTATAGGGAGGGTCTCAGGTTTGGTATTAGAAGCATTGAGATATCACATCTCATGTTATAGGACAGTCTCAGGTTTGGTATTAGAAGCATTGAGATATAACATCTCATGGTATAGGACGGGTCTCAGGATTGGATGGGAAGAGTTGGATATCACATCTCATGCTATAGGAAAGGTCTCGGGTTTGGTAGAAGCACTGGGATATCACATCTCATGCTATAGGAAGGGTCTCAGGATTGGAATGGGAAGGAGTTGGATATCACATCTCATGCTAAAGGAAGGGTCTCAGGTTTGGAAGGGGAAGGATTTGGATATCACATCTCAAGTTATAGGACGGGTCTGTGGTTTGGTATTAGAAGCATTGAGATATCATATCTCATGCTATCAGAAGGGTCTCAGGATTGGATTGGGAAGGAGTTGGATATCACATCTCATGTTATACGAAGGGTCTCAAGATTGGAATGGGAAGGACTTGGATATCACATCTCATGTTATAGGAAGGATCTCAGGTTTGTTATTAGAAGCATTGAGATATCACATCTCATGTTATAGGACAGTCTCAAGTTTGGTACTAGAAGCATTGAGATATAACATCTCATTTTATAGGACGGGTCTCAGGATTGGAATGGGAAGGAGTTGGATATCACATCTCAAGTTATAGGACGGGTCTGTGGTTTGGTATTAGAAGCATTGAGATATCACATCTCATGCTATCGGAAGGGTCTCAGGATTGGATTGGGAAGGAGTTGGATATCACATCTCATGTTATAGGAAGGCTCTCAGGTTTGTTATTAGAAGCATTGAGATATCACATCTCATGTTATAGGACAGTCTCAGGTTTGGTATTAGAAGCATTGAGATATCATATCTCATGGTATAGGACGGGTCTCAGGATTGGAATGGGAAGGAGTTGGATATCACATCTCATGCTAAAGGAAGGGTCTCAGGTTTGGAAGGCTAAGGATTTGGATATCACACCTCAATTTATAGGACGGGTCTGTGGTTTGGTATTAGAACCATTGAGATATATCTCATGCTATCGGAAGGGTCTCAGTATTGGATTGGGAAGGAGTTGGATATCACATCTTATGTTATAGGAAGGGTCTCAGGATTGGAATAGGAAGGATTTGGATATCACAACTCAAGATATAGGACAGTTCTGTGGTTTTGGTATTAGAAGCATTGAGATATCATATCTCATGCTATCGGAAGGGTCTCAGGATTGGATTGGGAAGGAGTTGGATATCACATCTCATGTTATAGGAAGGGTCTCAAGGTTGGAATTAGAAGGACTTGGATATCACATCTCATGTTATAGGAAGGGTCTCATGTTTGTTATTAGAAGCATTGAGATATCACATCTCATGTTATAGGACAGTCTCAGGTTTGGTATTAGAAGCATTGAGATATAACATCTCATATTATAGGACTGGTCTCAGGATTGGAATGGGTAGGAGTTGGATATCACATCTCATGCTATAGGAAGGGTCTCAGGATTGGAATGGGAAGGAGTTTGATATCACATCTCATGCCATAGGAAGGGTCTCAGGTTTGGTAGAAGCATTGGGATATCACATCTCATGCTGTAGGAAGGGTCTCAGGATTGGAATGGAAAGGAGTTGGATATCACATCTCATGCTATAGGAAGGGTCTCAGGATTGGAATGGGAAGGAGTTGGATATCACATCTCATGCTATAGGAAGGGTCTCAGGATTGGAATGGGAAGGAGTTGGATATCACATCTCATGCTATAGGAAGGGTCTCAGGATTGGAATGGGAAGGATTTGGATATCACATCTCATGTTATAGGAAGGGTCTCAGGTTTGTTATTAGAAGCATTGAGATATCACATCTCATGTTATAGGACAGTCTCAGGTTTGGTATTAGAAGCATTGAGATATCACATCTCATGGTATAGGACGGGTCTTAGGATTGGAATGGGAAGGAATTGGATATCACTTCTCATGCTATAGGAAGGGTCACAGGTTGGAATTGGAAGGAGTTGGATATCACATCTCCTGCTATCGGAAGGGTCTCCGGATTGGAATGGGAAGGAGTTTGATATCGCATCTCATGCCATAGGAAGGTCTCAGGTATGGTAGAAGCATTAAGATATCACATCTCATGCTATCGGAAGGGTCTCAGGATTGGATTGGGAAGGAGTTGGATATCCCATCTCATGCTATAGGAAGGGTCACAGGTTGGAATTGGAAGGAGTTGGATATCACATCTCCTGCTATCGGAAGGGTCTCAGGATTTTAATGGGAATGAGTTGGATATCACCTCTCATGCTATAGGGAGGGTCTCAGGTTTGATATTAGAAGCATTGAGATATCATATCTCATGCTATCGGAAGGGTCTCAGGATTGGATTGGGAAGGAGTTGGATATCACATCTCATGCTATAGGAAGGGTCTCAGGATTGGAATGGGAAGGAGTTGGATATCACATCTCATGCTATAGGAAGGGTCTCAGGATTGGAATGGGAAGGATTTGGATATCACATCTCATGTTATAGGAAGGGTCTCCGGATTGGAATGGGAAGGAGTTTGATATCACATCTCATGCCATAGGAAGGTCTCAGGTATGGTAGAAGCATTAAGATATCACATCTCATGCTATCGGAAGGGTCTCAGGATTGGATTGGGAAGGAGTTGGATATCCCATCTCATGCTATAGGAAGGGTCACAGGTTGGAATTGGAAGGCGTTGGATATCACATCACCTGCTATCGGAAGGGTCTCAGGATTGGAATGGGAAGGAGTTGGATATCACCTCTCATGCTATAGGGAGGGTTTCAGATTTGATATTAGAAGCATTGAGATATCATATCTCATGTTATCGGAAGGGTCTCAGGATTGGATTGGGAAGGAGTTGGATATCACATCTCATGTTATAGGAAGGGTCTCAGGATTGGATTGGAAGAGTTGGATATCACATCTCATGCTATAGGAAGGGTCTCAGGTTTGGTAGAAGCATTGAGATATCACATCTCATGCTATAGGAAGGGTCTCAGGATTGGAATGGGAAGGAGTTGGATATCACATCTCATGATAAAGGAAGGGTCTCAGGTTTGGAAGGGGAAGGATTTGGATATCACATCTCAAGTTATAGGACGAGTCTGTGGTTTGGTATTAGAAGCATTGAGATATCATATCTCATGCTATCGGAAGGGTCTCAGGATTGGATTGGGAAGGAGTTGGATATCACATCTCATGTTATAGGAAGGGTCTCAAGATTGGAATGGGAAGGACTTGGATATCACATCTCATGTTATAGGAAGGGTCTCAGGTTTGTTATTAGAAGCATTGAGATATCACATCTCATGTTATAGGACAGTATCAGGTTTGGTATTAGAAGCATTGAGATATAACATCTCATAGTATAGGAAGGGTCTCAGGATTGGAATGGGAAGGAGTTGGATATCACATCTCATGCTATCGGAAGGGTCTCAGGATTGGATTGGGAAGGAGTTGGATATCCCATCTCATGCTATAGGAAGGGTCACAGGTTGGAATTGGAAGGCGTTGGATATCACATCACCTGCTATCGGAAGGGTCTCAGGATTGGAATGGGAAGGAGTTGGATATCACCTCTCATGCTATAGGGAGGGTTTCAGATTTGATATTAGAAGCATTGAGATATCATATCTCATGTTATCGGAAGGGTCTCAGGATTGGATTGGGAAGGAGTTGGATATCACATCTCATGTTATAGGAAGGGTCTCAGGATTGGATTGGAAGAGTTGGATATCACATCTCATGCTATAGGAAGGGTCTCAGGTTTGGTAGAAGCATTGAGATATCACATCTCATGCTATAGGAAGGGTCTCAGGATTGGAATGGGAAGGAGTTGGATATCACATCTCATGATAAAGGAAGGGTCTCAGGTTTGGAAGGGGAAGGATTTGGATATCACATCTCAAGTTATAGGACGAGTCTGTGGTTTGGTATTAGAAGCATTGAGATATAATATCTCATGCTATCGGAAGGGTCTCAGGATTGGATTGGGAAGGAATTGGATATCACATCTCATGTTATAGGAAGGGTCTCAAGATTGGAATGGGAAGGACTTGGATATCACATCTCATGTTATAGGAAGGGTCTCAGGTTTGTTATTAGAATCATTGAGATATCACATCTCATGTTATAGGACAGTATCAGGTTTGGTATTAGAAGCATTGAGATATAACATCTCATAGTATAGGAAGGGTCTCAGGATTGGAATGGGAAGGAGTTGGATATCACATCTCATGCTATAGGAAGGGTCTCAGGATTGGAATGGGAAGGAGTTTGATATCACATCTCATGACATGGGAAGGTCTCAGGTTTGCTAGAAGCATTTAGATATCACATCTCATGCTATCGGAAGGGTCTCAGGATTGGATTGGGAAGGAGTTGGATATCGCATCTCATGCTATAGGAAGGGTCACAGGTTGGAATTGGAAGGAGTTGGATATCACATCTCATGTTATAGGAAGGGTATCAGGATTGGAATGGGAAGGACTTTGATATCACATCTCACGCTATAGGGAGGGTCTCAGTTTGGTATTAGAAGCATTGAGATATCACATCTCATGCTATCGGAAGGGTCTCAGGATTGGATTGGGAAGGAGTTGGATATCACATCTCATGTTATAGGAAGGGTCTCAGGATTGGATGGGAAGAGTTTGATATCACATCTCATGCTAAAGGAAGGGTCTCAGGTTTGGTAGAACCATTGGGATATCACATCTCATGCTATAGGAAGGGTCTCAGGATTGGAATGGGAAGGAGTTGGATATCCCATCTCATGTTATAGGAAGGGTCTCAGGTTTGTTATTAGAAGCATTGAGATATCACATCTCATGTTATAGGACAGTCTCAGGTTTGGTATTAGAAGCATTGAGATATAACATCTCATAGTATAGGACTGGTCTCAGGATTGGAATGGGAAGGATTTGGATATCACATCTCATGCTATAGTAAGGGTCTCAGGATTGGAATGGGAAGGAGTTTGATATCACATCTCATGCCATAGGAAGGGTCTCAGGTTTGGTAGAAGCATTGGGATATCACATCTCATGCTATAGGAAGGGTCTCAGGATTGGAAACACATCTCATGTTATAGGACAGTCTCAGGTTTGGTATTAGAAGCATTGAGATATAACATCTCATTTTATAGGACGGGTCTCAGGATTGGAATGGGAAGGAGTTGGATATCACATCTCATGCTATAGGGAGGGTCTCAGTTTTGATATTAGAAGCATTGAGATATCACATCTCATGCTTTCGGAAGGGTCTCAGGATTGGATTGGGAAGGAGTTGGATATCACATCTCAAGTTATAGGACGGGTCTGTGGTTTGGTATTAGAAGCATTGAGATATCACATCTCATGCTATCGGAAGGGTCTCAGGATTGGATTGGGAAGGAGTTGGATATCACATCTCATGTTATAGGAAGGCTCTCAGGTTTGTTATTAGAAGCATTGAGATATCACATCTCATGTTATAGGACAGTCTCAGGTTTGGTATTAGAAGCATTGAGATATCATATCTCATGGTATAGGACGGGTCTCAGGATTGGAATGGGAAGGAGTTGGATATCACATCTCAAGTTATAGGACGAGTCTGTGGTTTGGTATTAGAAGCATTGAGATATCATATCTCATGCTATCGGAAGGGTCTCAGGATTGGATTGGGAAGGAGTTGGATATCACATCTCATGTTATAGGAAGGGTCTCAAGATTGGAATGGGAAGGACTTGGATATCACATCTCATGTTATAGGAAGGGTCTCAGGTTTGTTATTAGAAGCATTGAGATATCACATCTCATGTTATAGGACAGTATCAGGTTTGGTATTAGAAGCATTGAGATATAACATCTCATAGTATAGGACGGGTCTCAGGATTGGAATGGGAAGGAGTTGGATATCACATCTCATGCTATAGTAAGGGTCTCAGGATTGGAATGGGAAGGAGTTTGATATCACATCTCATGCCATAGGAAGGGTCTCAGGTTTGGTAGAAGCATTGGGATATCACATCTCATGCTATAGGAAGGGTCTCAGGATTGGAATGGAAAGGAGTTGGATATCACATCTCATGCTAAAGGAAGGGTCTCAGGTTTGGAAGGGGAGGGATTTGGATATCACATCTCAAGTTATAGGACGGGTTTGTGGTTTGGTATTAGAAGCATTGAGATATCATATCTCATGCTATCAGAAGGGTCTCAGGATTGGATTGGGAAGGAGTTGGATATCACATCTCATGTTATACGAAGGGTCTCAAGATTGGAATGGGAAGGACTTGGATATCACATTTCATGTTATAGGAAGGGTATCAGGTTTGTTATTAGAAGCATTGAGATATCACATCTCATGTTATAGGACAGTCTCAGGTTTGGTATTAGAAGCATTGAGATATAACATCTCATTTTATAGGACGGGTCTCAGGATTGGAATGGGAAGGAGTTGGATATCACATCTCATGCTATAGGGAGGGTCTCAGTTTTGATATTAGAAGCATTGAGATATCACATCTCATGCTTTCGGAAGGGTCTCAGGATTGGATTGGGAAGGAGTTGGATATCACATCTCAAGTTATAGGACGGGTCTGTGGTTTGGTATTAGAAGCATTGAGATATCACATCTCATGCTATCGGAAGGGTCTCAGGATTGGATTGGGAAGGAGTTGGATATCACATCTCATGTTATAGGAAGGCTCTCAGGTTTGTTATTAGAAGCATTGAGATATCACATCTCATGTTATAGGACAGTCTCAGGTTTGGTATTAGAAGCATTGAGATATCATATCTCATGGTATAGGACGGGTCTCAGGATTGGAATGGGAAGGAGTTGGATATCACATCTCAAGTTATAGGACGAGTCTGTGGTTTGGTATTAGAAGCATTGAGATATCATATCTCATGCTATCGGAAGGGTCTCAGGATTGGATTGGGAAGGAGTTGGATATCACATCTCATGTTATAGGAAGGGTCTCAAGATTGGAATGGGAAGGACTTGGATATCACATCTCATGTTATAGGAAGGGTCTCAGGTTTGTTATTAGAAGCATTGAGATATCACATCTCATGTTATAGGACAGTATCAGGTTTGGTATTAGAAGCATTGAGATATAACATCTCATAGTATAGGACGGGTCTCAGGATTGGAATGGGAAGGAGTTGGATATCACATCTCATGCTATAGGAAGGGTCTCAGGATTGGAATGGGAAGGAGTTTGATATCACATCTCATGCCATGGGAAGGTCTCAGGTTTGCTAGAAGCATTTAGATATCACATCTCATGCTATCGGAAGGGTCTCAGGATTGGATTGGGAAGGAGTTGGATATCGCATCTCGTGCTATAGGAAGGGTCACAGGTTGGAATTGGAAGGAGTTGGATATCACATCTCATGTTATAGGAAGGGTATCAGGATTGGAATGGGAAGGACTTTGATATCACATATCACGCTATAGGGAGGGTCTCAGGTTTGGTATTAGAAGCATTGAGATATCACATCTCATGCTATCGGAAGGGTCTCAGGATTGGATTGGGAAGGAGTTGGATATCACATCTCATGTTATAGGAAGGGTCTCAGGATTGGATGGGAAGAGTTTGATATCACATCTCATGCTATAGGAAGGGTCTCAGGTTTGGTAGAACTATTGGGATATCACATCTCATGCTATAGGAAGGGTCTCAGGATTGGAATGGGAAGCAGTTGGATATCACATCTCATGATAAAGGAAGGGTCTCAGGTTTGGAAGGGGAAGGATTTGGATATCACAACTCAAGATATAGGACAGTTCTGTGGTTTTGGTATTAGAAGCATTGAGATATCATATCTCATGCTATCGGAAGGGTCTCAGGATTGGATTGGGAAGGAGTTGGATATCACATCTCATGTTATAGGAAGGGTCTCAAGGTTGGAATTAGAAGGACTTGGATATCACATCTCATGTTATAGGAAGGGTCTCAGGTTTGTTATTAGAAGCATTGAGATATCACATCTCATGTTATAGGACAGTCTCAGGTTTGGTATTAGAAGCATTGAGATATAACATCTCATAGTATAGGACTGGTCTCAGGATTGGAATGGGAAGGAGTTGGATATCACATCTCATGCTATAGGAAGGGTCTCAGGATTGGAATGGGAAGGAGTTTGATATCACATCTCATGCCATAGGAAGGGTCTCAGGTTTGGTAGAAGCATTGGGATATCACATCTCATGCTATAGAAAGGGTCTCAGGATTGGAATGGAAAGGAGTTGGATATCACATCTCATGCTAAAGGAAGGGTCTCAGGTTTGGAAGGGGAAGGATTTGGATATCACATCTCAAGTTATAGGACGGGTCTGTGCTTTGGTATTAGAAGCATTGAGATATCATATCTCATGCTATCAGAAGGGTCTCAGGATTGGATTGGGAAGGAGTTGGATATCACATCTCATGTTATACGAAGGGTCTCAAGATTGGAATGGGAAGGACTTGGATATCACATCTCATGTTATAGGAAGGGTCTCAGGTTTGTTATTAGAAGCATTGAGATATCACATCCCATGTTATAGGACAGTCTCAGGTTTGGTATTAGAAGCATTGAGATATAACATCTCATTTTATAGGACGGGTCTCAGGATTGGAATGGGAAGGACTTGGATATCACATCTCATGTTATACGAAGGGTCTCAAGATTGGAATGGGAAGGACTTGGATATCACATCTCATGCTATAGGGAGGGTCTCAGTTTTGATATTAGAAGCATTGAGATATCACATCTCATGCTTTCGGAAGGGTCTCAGGATTGGATTGGGAAGGAGTTGGATATCCCATCTCAAGTTATAGGACGGGTCTGTGGTTTGGTATTAGAAGAATTGAGATATTACATCTCATGCTATCGGAAGGGTCTCAGGATTGGATTGGGAAGGAGTTGGATATCACATCTCATGTTATAGGAAGGCTCTCAGGTTTGTTATTAGAAGCATTGAGATATCACATCTCATGTTATAGGACAGTCTCAGGTTTGGTATTAGAAGCATTGAGATATCATATCTCATGGTATAGGACGGGTATCACAATTGGAATGGGAAGGAGTTGGCTATCACATCTCATGCTAAAGGAAGGGTCTCAGGTTTGGAAGGCTAAGGATTTGGATATCACACCTCAATTTATAGGACGGGTCTGTGGTTTGGTATTAGAACCATTGAGATATATCTCATGCTATCGGAAGGGTCTCAGTATTGGATTGGGAAGGAGTTGGATATCACATCTCATGTTATAGGAAGGGTCTCAGGATTGGAATGGGAAGGATTTGGATATCACATCTCATGTTATAGGAAGGGTCTCAGGTTTGTTATTAGAAGTATTGAGATATCACTTCTCATGTTATAGGACAGTCTCAGGTTTGGTATTAGAAGCATTGAGATATCACATCTCATGGTATAGGACGGGTCTCAGGATTGGAATTGGAAGGAGTTGGATATCACATCTCATGCTATAGGAAGGGTCTCAGGATTGGAATGGGAAGTAGTTTGATATCACATCTCATGCCATAGGAAGGTCTCAGGTATGGTAGAAGCATTAATATATCACATCTCATGCTATCGGAAGGGTCTCAGGATTGGATTGGGAAGGAGTTGGATATCCCATCTCATGCTATAGGAAGGGTCACAGGTTGGAATTGGAAGGAGTTGGATATCACATCTCATGCTAACGGAAGGGTCTCAGGATTGGAATGGGAAGGAGTTGGATATCACATCTCATGCTTTAGGGAGGGTCTCAGGTTTGATATTAGAAGCATTGAGATATCATATCTCATGCTATCGGAAGGGTCTCAGGATTGGATTGGGAAGGAGTTGGATATCACATCTCATGTTATAGGAAGGGTCTCAGGATTGGAATGGGAAGGACTTGGACAACACATCTCATGTTATAGGAAGGGTCTCAGGTTTGTTATTAGAAGCATTGAGATATCACATCTCATGCTATAGGAAGGGTCTCAGGATTGGAATGGGAAGGAGTTGGATATCACATCTCATGATAAAGGAAGGGTCTCAGGTTTGGAAGGGGAAGGATTTGGATATCATATCTCAAGTTATAGGACGGGTCTGTGGTTTTGGTATTAGAAGCATTAAGATATCATATCTCATGCTATCGGAAGGGTCTCAGGATTGGATTGGGAAGGAGATGGATATCACATCTCATGTTATAGGAAGGGCCTCAAGATTGGAATGGGAAGGGCTTGGATATCACATCTCATGTTATAGGAAGGGTCTCAGGTTTGTTGTTAGAAGCATTGAGATATCACATCTCTTGTTATAGGACAGTCTCAGGTTTGGTATTAGAAGCATTGAGATATCATATCTCATGGTATAGGACGGGTCTCAGGATTGGAAAGGAAAAGAGTTGGAAATCACATCTCATGCTATAGGAAGGGTCTCAGGATTGGAATGGGAAGGATTTGGATATCACATCTCATGTTATAGGAAGGGTCTCAGGTTTGCTATTAGAAGCATTGAGATATCACATCTCATGTTATAGGACAGTCTCAGGTTTGGTATTAGAAGCATTGAGATATCACATCTCATGGGATAGGATGGGTCTCAGGATTGGAATGGGAAGGAATTGGATATCACATCGCATGCTATAGGAAGGGTCTCCGGATTGGAATGGGAAGGAGTTTGATATCACATCTCATGCCATAGGAAGGTCTCAGGTATGGTAGAAGCATTAAGATATCACATCTCATGCTATCGGAAGGGTCTCAGGATTGGATTGGGAAGGAGTTGGATATCCCATCTCATGCTATAGGAAGGGTCACAGGTTGGAATTGGAAGGAGTTGGATATCACATCTCCTGCTATCGGAAGGGTCTCAGGATTGGAATGGGAAGGAGTTGGATATCACCTCTCATGCTATAGGGAGGGTCTCAGGTTTGATATTAAAAGCATTGAGATATCATATCTCATGCTATCGGAAGGGTCTCAGGATTGGATTGGGAAGGAGTTGGATATCACATCTCATGTTATAGGAAGGGTCTCAGGATTGGATGGGAAGAGTTGGATATCACATCTCATGCTATAGGAAGGGTCTCAGGTTTGGTAGAAGCATTGAGATATCACATCTCATGCTATAGGAAGGGTCTCAGGATTGGAATGGGAAGGAGTTGGATATCACATCTCATGATAAAGGAAGGGTCTCAGGTTTGGAAGGGGAAGGATTTGGATATCACATCTCAAGTTATAGGACGAGTCTGTGGTTTGGTATTAGAAGCATTGAGATATCATATCTCATGCTATCGGAAGGGTCTCAGGATTGGATTGGGAAGGAGTTGGATATCACATCTCATGTTATAGGAAGGGTCTCAAGATTGGAATGGGAAGGACTTGGATATCACATCTCATGTTATAGGAAGGGTCTCAGGTTTGTTATTAGAAGCATTGAGATATCACATCTCATGTTATAGGACAGTATCAGGTTTGGTATTAGAAGCATTGAGATATAACATCTCATAGTATAGGACGGGTCTCAGGATTGGAATGGGAAGGAGTTGGATATCACATCTCATGCTATAGGAAGGGTCTCAGGATTGGAATGGGAAGGAGTTTGATATCACATCTCATGCCATGGGAAGGTCTCAGGTTTGCTAGAAGCATTTAGATATCACATCTCATGCTATCGGAAGGGTCTCAGGATTGGATTGGGAAGGAGTTGGATATCGCATCTCATGCTATAGGAAGGGTCACAGGTTGGAATTGGAAGGAGTTGGATATCACATCTCATGTTATAGGAAGGGTATCAGGATTGGAATGGGAAGGACTTTGATATCACATCTCACGCTATAGGGAGGGTCTCAGGTTTGGTATTAGAAGCATTGAGATATCACATCTCATGCTATCGGAAGGGTCTCAGGATTGGATTGGGAAGGAGTTGGATATCACATCTCATGTTATAGGAAGGGTCTCAGGATTGGATGGGAAGAGTTTGATATCACATCTCATGCTATAGGAAGGGTCTCAGGTTTGGTAGAACCATTGGGATATCACATCTCATGCTATAGGAAGGGTCTCAGGATTGGAATGGGAAGGAGTTGGATATCACATCTCATGATAATGGAAGGGTCTCAGGTTTGGAAGGGGAAGGATTTGGATATCACAACTCAAGATATAGGACAGTTCTGTGGTTTTGGTATTAGAAGCATTGAGATATCATATCTCATGCTATCGGAAGGGTCTCAGGATTGGATTGGGAAGGAGTTGGATATCACATCTCATGTTATAGGAAGGGTCTCAAGGTTGGAATTAGAAGGACTTGGATATCACATCTCATGTTATAGGAAGGGTCTCAGGTTTGTTATTAGAAGCATTGAGATATCACATCTCATGTTATAGGACAGTCTCAGGTTTGCTATTAGAAGCATTGAGATATAACATCTCATAGTATAGGACTGGTCTCAGGATTGGAATGGGAAGGAGTTGGATATCACATCTCATGCTATAGGAAGGGTCTCAGGATTGGAATGGGAAGGAGTTGGATATCACATCTCATGCTATAGGAAGGGTCTCAGGATTGGAATGGGAAGGAGTTGGATATCACATCTCATGCTATAGGAAGGGTCTCAGGATTGGAATGGAAAGGAGTTGGATATCACATCTCATGCTATAGGAAGGGTCTCAGGATTGGAATGGGAAGGAGTTGGATATCACATCTCATGCTATAGGAAGGGTCTCAGGATTGGAATGGGAAGGAGTTGGATATCACATCTCATGCTATAGGAAGGGTCTCAGGATTGGAATGGGAAGGATTTGGATATCACATCTCATGTTATAGGAAGGGTCTCAGGTTTTTTATTAGAAGCATTGAGATATCACATCTCATGTTATAGGACAGTCTCAGGTTTGGTATTAGAAGCATTGAGATATCACATCTCATGGTATAGGACGGGTCTCAGGATTGGAATGGGAAGGATTTGGATATCACATCTCATGTTATAGGAAGGGTCTCAGGTTTTTTATTAGAAGCATTGAGATATCACATCTCATGTTATAGGACAGTCTCAGGTTTGGTATTAGAAGCATTGAGATATCACATCTCATGCTATAGGAAGGGTCTCCGGATTGGAATGGGAAGGAGTTTGATATCACATCTCATGCCATAGGAAGGTCTCAGGTATGGTAGAAGCATTAAGATATCACATCTCATGCTATAGGAAGGGTCTCAGGATTGGATTGGGAAGGAGTTGGATATCCCATCTCATGCTATAGGAAGGGTCACAGGTTGGAATTGGAAGGAGTTGGATATCACATCTCCTGCTATCGGAAGGGTCTCAGGATTGGAATGGGAAGGAGTTGGATATCACCTCTCATGCTATAGGGAGGGTCTCAGGTTTGATATTAGAAGCATTGAGATATCATATCTCATGCTATCGGATTGGTCTCAGGATTGGATTGGGAAGGAGTTGGATATCACATCTCATGTTATAGGAAGGGTCTCAGGATTGGATGGGAAGAGTTGGATATCACATCTCATGCTATAGGAAGGGTCTCAGGTTTGGTAGAAGCATTGAGATATCACATCTCATGCTATAGGAAGGGTCTCAGGATTGGAATGGGAAGGAGTTGGATATCACATCTCATGATAAAGGAAGGGTCTCAGGTTTGGAAGGGGAAGGATTTGGATATCACATCTCAAGTTATAGGACGAGTCTGTGGTTTGGTATTAGAAGCATTGAGATATCATATCTCATAGTATAGGACGGGTCTCAGGATTGTAATGGGAAGGAGTTGGATATCACATCTCATGCTATAGGAAGGGTCTCAAGATTGGAATGGGAAGGAGTTTGATATCACATCTCATGCCATAGGAAGGTCTCAGGTTTGCTAGAAGCATTTAGATATCACATCTCATGCTATCGGAAGGGTCTCAGGATTGGATTGTGAAGGAGTTGGATATCACATCTCATGCTATAGGAAGGGTCACAGGTTGGAATTGGAAGGAGTTGGATATCACATCTCATGTTATAGGAAGGGTATCAGGATTGGAATGGGAAGGACTTTGATATCACATCTCACGCTATAGGGAGGGTCTCAGGTTTGGTATTAGAAGCATTGATATATCACATCTCATGCTATCGGAAGGGTCTCAGGATTGGATTGGGAAGGAGTTGGATATCACATCTCATGTTATAGGAAGGGTCTCAGGATTGGATGGGAAGAGTTTGATATCACATCTCATGCTATAGGAAGGGTCTCAGGTTTGGTAGAACCATTGGGATATCACATCTCATGCTATAGGAAGGGTCTCAGGATTGGAATGGGAAGGAGTTGGATATCACATCTCATGATAAAGGAAGGGTCTCAGGTTTGGAAGGGGAAGGATTTGGATATCACAACTCAAGATATAGGACAGTTCTGTGGTTTTGGTATTAGAAGCATTGAGATATCATATCTCATGCTATCGCAAGGGTCTCAGGATTGGATTGGGAAGGAGTTGGATATCACATCTCATGTTATAGGAAGGGTCTCAAGGTTGGAATTGGAAGGACTTGGATATCACATCTCATGTTATAGGAAGGGTCTCAGGTTTGTTATTAGAAGCATTGAGATATCACATCTCATGTTATAGGACAGTCTCAGGTTTGGTATTAGAAGCATTGAGATATAACATCTCATAGTATAGGACTTGTCTCAGGATTGGAATGGGAAGGAGTTGGATATCACCTCTCATGCTATAGGAAGGGTCTCAGGATTGGAATGGGAAGGAGTTTGATATTACATCTCATGCCATAGGAAGGGTCTCAGGTTTGGTAGAAGCATTGGGATATCACATCTCATGCTATAGGAAGGGTCTCAGGATTGGAATGGAAAGGAGTTGGATATCACATCTCATGCTATAGGAAGGGTCTCAGGATTGGAATGGGAAGGAGTTGGATATCACATCTCATGCTATAGGAAGGGTCTCAGGATTGGAATGGGAAGGAGTTGGATATCACATCTCATGTTATAGGAAGGGCCTCAGGTTTGGTATTAGAAATATTGAGATATCACATCTCATGGTATAGGAAGGGTCTCAGGATTTTAATCGGAAGGAGTTGGATATCACATCTCATGTTATAGGAAGGGTCTCAGGTTTTGTATTAGAAGCACTGAGATATCAAATCTCATGCTATATGAAGAGACGCAGGATTGGAATGGGAAGAAGTTGGATATCACATCTCATGCTAAAGGAAGGGTCTCAGGTTTGGAAGGGGAAGGATTTGGATATCACATCTCAAGTTATAGGACGGGTCTGTGGTTTGGTATTAGAAGCATTGAGATATCATATCTCATGTTATAGGACAGTCTCAGGTTTGGTATTAGAAGCATTGAGATATCACATCTCATGGTATAGGACGGGTCTCAGGATTGGAATGGGAAGGAGTTGGATATCACATCTCATGCTATAGGAAGGGTCTCAGGATTGGAATGGGAAGGAGTTTGATATCACATCTCATGCCATAGGAAGGTCTCAGGTTAGGTAGAAGCATTAAGATATCACATCTCATGCTATCGGAAGGGTCTCAGGATTGGATTGGGAAGGAGTTGGATATCCCATCTCATGCTATAGGAAGGGTCACAGGTTGGAATTGGAAGGAGTTGGATATCACATCTCATGTTATAGGTAGGGTATCAGGATTGGAATGGGAAGGACTTTGATATCACATCTCGCTATAGGGAGGGTCTCAAGTTTGGTATTAGAAGCATTGAGATATCACATCTCATGGTATCAGAAGGGTCTCAGGATAGGAATGGGAAGGAGTTGGATATCACATCTCATGCTATAGGTAGGGTCTCAAGTTTGGAATGGGAAGGCGTTGGATATCACATCTCATGTTATAGGAAGGATCTCAGGTTTGGTATTAATAGCATTGAGATATCACATCTCATGCTATAGGAAGGGTCTCAGGATTGGAATGAGAAGGAGTTGGATATCACATCTCATGCTATAGGGAGGGTCTCAGGTTTGGTATTAGAAACATTGAGATATCTCATCTCATGGTATAGGAAGGGTCTCAGGATTGGAATCGGAAGGAGTTGCATATAACATCTCATGTCATAGGAAGGGTCTCAGGTTTGGTATTAGAAGCACTGATATATCAAATCTGATGCTATATGAAGAGACACAGGATTGGAATGGGAAGAAGTTGGATATCACATCTCATGTTTTAGGAATGATCCCAGGTTTGGTATTAAGATCATTGAGATATCACATCTCATGCTATAGGAAGGGTCTCAGGATTGGAATCGGAAGGAGTTGCATATAACATCTCATGTCATAGGAAGGGTCTCAGGTTTGGTAGAAGCATTGAGATAACACATCTCATGCTATAGGAAGGGCCTCATGATTGGAATGGGAAGGAGTTGGATATCACATCTCAGGCTATCGGAAGGGTCTCAGGATTGGAATGGGAAGGAGTTGGATATCACATCTCATGTTATAGGAAGGCTCTCAGGTTTGTTATTAGAAGCATTGAGATATCACATCTCATGTTATAGGACAGTCTCAGGTTTGGTATTAATAGCATTGAGATATCACATCTCATGCTATAGGAAGGGCCTCATGATTGGAATGGGAAGGAGTTGGATATCACATCTCATGCTATCGGAAAGGTCTCAGGTTTGGTAGAAGCATTGGGATATCACATCTCATGCTATCGGAAGGGTCTCAGGATTGGATTGGGAAGGAGTTGGATATCACATCTCATGTTGTAGGAAGGGTCTCAGGATTGGAATGGGAAGGACTTGGACATCACATCTCATGTTATAGGAAGGGTCTCAGGTTTGTTATTAGAAGCATTGAGATATCACATCTCATGTTATAGGACAGTCTCAGGTTTGGTATTAGAAGCATTGAGATATAACATCTCATGGTATAGGACGGGTCTCAGGATTGGAATGGGAAGGAGTTTGATATCACATCTCATGCCTTCGGAAGGTCTCAGGTTTGGTGGAAGCATTAAGATATCACATCTCATGCTATCGGAAGGGTTCAGGATTGGATTGGGAAGGAGTTGGATATCCCATCTCGTGCTATAGGAAGGGTCACAGGTTGGAATTGGAAGGAGTTGGATATCACATCTCATGTTATAGGAAAGGTATCAGGATTGGAATGGGAAGGACTTTGATATCACATCTCGCTATAGGGAGGGTCTCAGGATTGGTATTAGAAGCATCGAGATATCACATCTCATTCTATCAGAAGGGTCTCAGGGTAGGAATAGGAAGGAGTTGGATATCACATCTCATGCTATAGGAAGGGTCTCAAGTTTTGTATTACAAGCATTGAGATATCACATCTCATGCTATAGGAAGGGTCTCAGGATTGGAATGGGAAGGAGTTGGATATCACATCTCATGATATAGGAAGGGTCTCAGGTTTGGAATGGGAAGGCGTTGGATATCACATCTCATGCTAAAGGAAGGGTCTCAGGTTTGGAAGGGGAAGGTTTTGGATATCACATCTCATGTTATAGGAAGGGTCTCAGGTTTGTTATTAGAAGCATGAGATATCACATCATGTTATAGGACAGTCTCAGGTTTGGTATTAGAAGCATTGAGATATCACATCTCATGGTATAGGACGGATCTCAGGATTGGAATGGGAAGGAGTTGGATATCACATCTCATGCCACAGGAAGGTCTCAGGTTTGGTAGAAGCATTAAGATATCACATCTCATGCTATCGGAAGGGTCTCAGGATTGGATTGGGAAGGAGTTGGATATGCCATCTCATGCTATAGGAAGAGTCACAGGTTTGAATTGGAAGGAGTTGGATATCACATCTCATGCAATCGAAGGGTCTCAGGATTGGAATGGGAAGGAGTTGGATATCACATCTCAAGTTATAGGACAGGTCTATGGTTTGGTATTAGAAGCATTGAGATATCACATCTCATGTTATAGGAAGGGTCTCAGGATTGGAATGGGAAGGACTTGGATATCACATACATGGTATAGGAAGGGTCTCAGGATTGGAATCGGAAGGAGTTGGATATCACATCTCATGTTATAGGAAGGGTCTCAGGTTTTGTATTAGAAGCACTGAGATATCAAATCTCATGCTATATGAAGAGACGCAGGATTGGAATGGGAAGAAGTTGGATATCACATCTCATGCTATAGGAAGGGTCTCAGGTTTGGAATGAGAAGGATTTGGATATCACATCTCTTGCAATAGGAAGGGTCTCAGGTTTGGTATTAGAAACATTGAGATATCACATCTAATGCTAGCGGAAGGGTCTCAGGATTGGATTGGGAAGGAGTTGGATATCCCATCTCATGCTATAGGAAGGGTCACAGGTTGGAATTCTAAGGAGTTGGATATCACATCTCATGCTATCGGAAGGGTCTCAGGATTGGAATGGGAAGGAGTTGGATATCACATCTCATGCTATAGGGAGGGTCTCGGGATTGATATTAGAAGCATTGAGATATCACATCTAATGCTATCGGAAGGGTCTCAGGATTGGATTGGGAAGGAGTAGGATATCACATCTCATGCAATAGGAAGGGTCTCAGGTTTGGAATGGGAAGGATTTGGATATCACATCTCTTGCAATAGGAGGGGTCTCAGGTTTGGTATTAATAGCATTGAGATATCACATCTCATGCTATAGGAAGGGTCTCAGGATTGGAATGGGAAGGAGTTGGATATCACATCTCATGCTATAGGAAGGGTCTCAGGTTTGGTAGAAGCATTGGGATATCACATCTCATGCTATAGGAAGGGTCTCAGGATTGGAATGGAAAGGAGTTGGATATCACATCTCATGCAATAGGAAGGGTCTCAGGATTGGAATGGGAAGGAGTTGGATATCACATCTCATGCTATAGTAAGGGTCTCAGGATTGGAATGGGAAGGAGTTGGATATCACATCTCATGTTATAGGAAGTGACTCAGGTTTGGTATTAGAAGAACTGAGATATCACATCTCATCTTTTAGGAAGGGACTCAAGTTTGGTATTTGTAGGAGTGAGATAATAAATCTCATCCTATCGGAAGGGTCTCAGGATTGGAATGGGAAGGAGTTGACTATCACATCTCATGCTATAGGAAGGATCTCAGGTTCGGTAGAAGCATTGAGATATCACATCTCGTGCTATAGGAACGGTCTCAGGTTTGGAAGGGGAAGGATTTGGATATCACATCTCAAGTTATAGGACGGGTCTGTGGTTTGGTATTAGAAGCATTGAGATATCATAACTCATGCTATCGGAAGGGTCTCAGGATTGGATTGGGAAGGAGTTGGATATCACATCTCATGTTATTGGAAGGGTCTCATGATTGGAATGGGAAGGACTTGGATATCACATCTCATGTTACAGGAAGGGTCTCAGGTTTGTTATTAGAAGCATTGAGATATCACATCTCATGTTATAGGACAGTCTCAGGTTTGGTATTAGAAGCATTGAGATATAACATCTCATGGTATAGGATGGGTCTCAGGATTGGGATGGGAAGGAGTTGGATATCACATCTCATGCTTTAGGAAGGGTCTCAGGATTGGAATGGGAAGGAGTTTGATATCACATCTCATGCCATAGGAAGGTCTCAGGTTTGGTAGAAGCATTAAGATATCACATCTCATGCTATCGGAAGGGTCTCAGGATTGGATTGGGAAGGAGTTGGATATCCCATCTCATGCTATAGGAAGGGTCACAGGTTGGAATTGGAAGGAGTTGGATATCACATCTCATGTTATAGGAAGGGTCTCAGGATTGGAATGGGAAGGAGTTGGATATCACATCTCATGCTATAGGAAGGGTCTCAGGATTGGAATGGGAAGGAGTTGGATATCACATCTCATGCTATAGGAAGGGTCTCAGGTTTGGTAGAAGCATTGGGATATCACATCTCATGCTATAGGAAGGGTCTCAGGATTGGAATGGAAAGGAGTTGGATATCACATCTCATGCTATAGGAAGGGTCTCAGGATTGGAATGGGAAGGAGTTGGATATCCCATCTCATGCTGTAGTAAGGGTCTCAGGATTGGAATGGGAAGGAGTTGGATATCACATCTCATGTTATAGGAAGGGACTCAGGTTTGGTATTAGAAGAACTGAGATATCAGACCTCATCTTTTAGGAAGGGACTCAAGTTTGGTATTTGTAGGAGTGAGATAATAAATCTCATCCTATCGGAAGGGTCTCAGGATTGGAATGGGAACGAGTTCAATATCACATCTCATGCTATAGGAAGGATCTCAGGTTCGGTAGAAGCATTGAGATATCACATCTCGTGCTATAGGAACGGTCTCAGGTTTGGAAGGGGAAGGATTTGGATATCACATCTCAAGTTATAGGACGGGTCTATGGTTTGGTGTTAGAAGCATTGAGATATATCTCATGGTATAGTACGGGTCTCAGGATTGGAATGGGAAGGAGTTGGATATCACATCTCATGCTGTAGGAAGGGTCTCGGGATTGGAATGGGAAGGACTTGGACATCACATCTCATGTTATAGGAAGGGTCAGGTTTGTTATTAGAAGGATTGAGATATCACATCTCATGTTATAGGACAGTCTCAGGTTTGGTATTAGAAGCATTGAGATATCACATCTCATGGTATAGGAGAGGTCTCAGGATTGGAATGGGAAGGAGTTGGATATCACATCTCATGCTAAAGGAAGGGTCTCAGGATTGGAATGGGAAGGAGTTTGATATCACATCTCATGCCATAGGAAGGTCTCAGGTTTGGTAGAAGCATTAAGATATCACATCTCATGCTATCGGAAGGGTCTCAGGATTGGATTAGGAACTAGTTGGATATCCCATCTCATACTATAGGAAGGGTCACAGGTTTGATATTAGAAGCATTGAGATATCACATCTAATGCTATCGGAAGGGTCTCAGGATTGGATTGGGAAGGAGTTGAATATCCCATCTCATGCTATAGGAAGGGTCACAGGTTGGAATTCGAAGGAGTTGGATATCACATCTCATGCTATCGGAAGGGTCTCAGGATTGAAATGGGAAGGAGTTGGATATCACATCTCATGCTATAGGGAGGGTCTCAGGTTTGATATTAGAAGCATTGAGATATCACATCTAATGCTTTCGGAAGGGTCTCAGGATTGGATTGGGAAGGAGTTGGATATCACATCTCATGCAATAGGAAGGGTCTCAGGTTTGGAATGGGAAGGATTTGGATATCACATCTCTTGCAATAGGAAGGGTCTCAGGTCTGGTATTAGAAACATTGAGATATCACATCTCATGGTATAGGAAGGATCTCAGGATTGGAATCGGAAGGAGTTGGATATCACATCTCATGTTATAGGAAGGGTCTCAGGTTTTGTATTAGAAGCACTGAGATATAAAATCTCATGCTATATGAAGAGACGCAGGATTGGAATGGGAAGAGGTTGGATATCACATCTCATGCTATAGGAAGGGTCTCAGGTTTGGAATGGGAAGGATTTGGATATCACATCTCTTGCAATAGGAAGGGTCTCAGGTTTGGTATTAGAAACATTGAGATATCACATCTAATGCTAGCGGAAGGGTCTCAGGATTGGATTGGGAAGGAGTTGGATATCCCATCTCATGCTATAGGAAGGGTCACAGGTTGGAATTCGAAGGAGTTGGATATCACATCTCATGCTATCGGAAGGGTCTCAGGATTGGAATGGGAAGGAGTTGGATATAACATCTCATGCTATAGGGAGGGTCTCGGGTTTGATATTAGAAGCATTGAGATATCACTTCAGACTTGGGAACGCCAAGTGTACGAAGCGTGTGAGAGTGACAAGGACTCGAAATACTACACAACCTGGCGGCGGTTACAGAGCAAGACTCCCGTGTAAGCTGGTCAGTCAGCTGGATGGCCCAGAGACGCTTCCGAAGGCTTACTGGCAGGAGATGGTGAAGATGCCGAGAATAGCTGTTCCCGCTATTCCAAAGGTCGAAATACCAGTACAGGCCTTCTGGTTCGATCAAAGGTGAAAAGGGTTTCACAAGGCGACAGCAGTGCAGAGGAGAAGTCCTTCAGCGGGTCACCAGCGATTCCTCGGTCCAGCCTCTTGGTTGCAGGAAACTTGGCTCCTGTATTCCTTCGTTCGTGAGAACTCAGGAGATGGACATGGTAGTGGTGTTTCCAGCCCCCTCTTATCCACGGTTCCCTTCGCGCCAAAACGGAGGGGACCCAATGGGAGATCCGCTCATCAACACTCACACCATTCGTGGACCAATCACGGACCACTGTGGTCCCAGGCATTCACACCCCCCTATACTCTCTGGCACCCAGGATGTGTATTGGGACCAGACATCCCAGCCCACATCCTGGAGGCACACAAAAGACATGTAGAAGCCCGCGAAAGCATCCGTGTTTCGCGGGAAAGTACATGCCCAAATAAGGAAGGCCCCGGGTCGGCTCGACCTGGGGAAGGTGAAGGGAGCAAGACAGTCAGCGGACAGGACAAAGGAGCCTCGTGGTCTGGCCATTTTGGGAGCCAGGCCACCATTTTGGGTTAAGCGCGGAAAACGCGCTTAGAACGCCAAAAGGAGCTCAAAACACAAGAAACGATCGCTGCCACCATTCCTGTCCCTGAATCACTTGCACTGATCAGATACAATCCTAAACGAGTATCTAGGGCCTGTAGAAGGCTAGAGACCCAAGAGAGCTGTAACTTAGCTTACAGTGCCCTATTGTGTCATGTTGCACGAAAGCCGCAACATGATAAAAGAAACTACGGGAAACAGCGTTCCCCGGTACTGACTGTCTTAAGGGCATGTCAGTTTCCCCATAAGAAAGGAGCGAAAGCCCAGAGGAGTGCGGCAGAAGGCTGCACTTCTCTGGCAAAGTCAAGAACAAGGTGAAAAACAACAGCAAAAAGTTTAGGGGTTGCCACATGGCAGGAAAATTACCTACAAGTACGAAATCTTTCCTAACACTTCCCATTCCAATCTTGGAGCCCTTCCTATAACATGAGATGTGATATCCAACTCCTTCCCAATCCAATCCTGGACCCTTCCGATAGCATGAGATATGATATCTCAATGCTTCTAATACCAAAACCACAGACCCGTCCTATAACTTGAGATATGATATCCAAATCCTTCCCCTTCCAAACCTGAGACACTTCCTTTATCATGAGATGTGATATCCAACTCCTTCCCACTCCAATCTTGAGACCCTTCCTATAGCATGAGATGTGATATCCCAATGCTTCTACCAAACCTGAGACCCTTCCTATAGCATGAGATGTGATATCCAACTCTTCCCATCCAATCCTGAGACCCTTCCTATAACATGAGATGTGATATCCAACTCCTTCCCAATCCAATCCTGAGACCCTTCCAATAGCATGAGATATGATATCTCAATGCTTCTAATATCAAACCTGAGACCCTCCCTAAAGCATGAGATGTGATATCCAACTCCTTCCCATTCCAATCCTGAGACCCTTCCGATAGCATGAGATGTGATATCCAACTCCTTCCAATTCTAACCTGTGACCCTTCCTATAGCATGAGATGGGATATCCAACTCCTTCCCAATCCAATCCTGAGACCCTTCCGATAGCATGAGATGTGATATCTTAATGCTTCTACCATACCTGAGACCTTCCTATGGCATGAGATGTGATATCAAACTCCTTCCCATTCCAATCCTGAGACCCTTCCTATAGCATGAGATGTGATATCCAATTCCTTCCCATTCCAATCCTGAGACCCGTCCTATACCATGAGATGTGATATCTCAATGCTTCTAATACCAAACCTGACACTGTCCTATAACATGAGATGTGATATCTCAACGCTTCTAATAACAAACCTGAGACCCTTCCTATAACATGAGATGTGATATCCAAATCCTTCCCATTCCAATCCTGAGACCCTTCCTATAGCATGAGATGTGATATCCAACTCCTTTCCATTCCAATCCTGAGACCCGTCCTATACCATGAGATATGATATCTCAATGCTTCTAATACCAAACCTGAGACTGTCCTATAACAAGAGATGTGATATCTCAATGCTTCTAACAACAAACCTGAGACCCTTCCTATAACATGAGATGTGATATCCAAGCCCTTCCCATTCCAATCTTGAGGCCCTTCCTATAACATGAGATGTGATATCCAACTCCTTCCCAATCCAATCCTGAGACCCTTCCGATAGCATGAGATATGATATCTCAATGCTTTTAATACCAAAACCACAGACCCGTCCTATAACTTGAGATATGATATCCAAATCCTTCCCCTTCCAAACCTGAGACCCTTCCTTTATCATGAGATGTGATATCCAACTCCTTTCCATTCCAATCCTGAGACCCTTCCTATAGCATGAGATGTGATATCTCAATGCTTCTAATAACAAACCTGAGACCCTTCCTATAACATGAGATGTGATGTCCAAGTCCTTCCCATTCCAATCCTGAGACCCTTCCTATAACATGAGATGTGATATCCAACTCCTTCCCAATCCAATCCTGAGACCCTTCCGATAGCATGAGGATATGATATCTCAATGCTTCTAATATCAAACCTGAGACCCTCCCTAAAGCATGAGATGTGATATCCAACTCCTTCCCATTCCAATCCTGAGACCCTTCCGACAGCATGAGATGTGATATCCAACTCCTTCCAATTCCAACCTGTGACCCTTCCTATAGCATGAGATGGGATATCCAACTCCTTCCCAATCCAATCCTGAGACCCTTCCGATAGCATGAGATGTGATATATTAATGCTTCTACCATACCTGAGACCTTCCTATGGCATGAGATGTGATATCAAACTACTTCCCATTCCAATCCTGAGACCCTTCCTATAGCATGAGATGTGATATCCAACTCCTTCCCATTCCAAACCTGAGACCCGTCCTATACCATGAGATGTGATATCTCAATGCTTCTAATACCAAACCTGAGACTGTCCTATAACATGAGATGTGATAGCCAAATCCTTCCCATTCCAATCCTGAGACCCTTCCTATAACATGAGATGTGATATCCAACTCCTTCCCAATCCAATCCTGAGACCCTTCCGATAGCATGAGATATGATATCTCAATGGTTCTAATACCAAACCACAGACCCGTCCTATAAATTGAGGTGTGATATCCAAATCCTTAGCCTTCCAAACCCGAGACCCTTCCTTTAGCATGAGATGTGATATCCAACTCCTTCCCATTCCAATCCTGAGACCCGTCCTATACCATGAGATATGATATCTCAATGCTTCTAATACCAAACCTGAGACTGTCCTATAACATGAGATGTGATATCTCAATGCTTCTAATAACAAACCTGAGAGCTTTCCTATAACATGAGATGTGATATCCAACTCCTTCCCAATCCAATCCTGAGACCCTTCCAATAGCATGAGATGTGATATCTCAATGCTTCTAATACCAAACCACAGACCCGTCCTATAACTTGAGATGTGATATCCAACTCCTTCCCAATCCAATCCTGAGACCCTTCCGATAGCATGAGATGTGATATCTCAATGCTTCTAATATCAAAACTGAGACCCTCCCTATAGCATGAGATGTGATATCCAACTCCTTCCGGTTCCAATCTTGAGACCCTTCGTATAACATGAGATGTGATATCCAACTCCTTCCCAAACCAATCCTGAGACCCTTCTGATAGCATGAGATATGATAGCTCAATGCTTCTAATACAAAACCACAGACCCGTCCTATAACTTGAGATGTGATATCCAAATCCTTCCCCTTCCAAACCTGAGACCCTTCCTTTAGCATGACATGTGATATTCAACTCCTTCCCATTCCAATCCTGAGACCCTTCCTATAGCATGAAATGTGATATCCCAATGCTTCTACCAAACCTGAGACCTTTCCTATAGCATGAGATGTGATATCCAACTCTTCCCATCCAATCCTGAGACCCGTCCTATACCATGAGATGTTATATCTCAATGCTTCTAATACCAAACCTGAGACTGTCCTATAACATGAGATGTGATATCTCAATGCTTCTAATAACAAACCTGAGACCCTTCCTATAACATGAGATGTGATGTCCAAGTCCTTCCCATTCCAATCCTGAGACCCTTCCTATAACATGAGATGTGATATCCAACTCCTTCCCAATCCAATCCTGAGACCCTTCCGATAGCATGAGATGTGATATCTCAATGCTTCTAATACCAAACCTGAAACCCTCCCTATAGCGTGAGATGTGATATCAAAGTCCTTCCCATTCCAATCCTGATACCCTTCCTATAACATGAGATGTGATATCCAACTCTTCCCATCCAATCCTGAGACCCTTCCTATAACATGAGATGTGATATCCAACTCCTTCCCAATCCAATCCTGAGACCCTTCCGATAGCATGAGATGTGATATCTCAATGCTTCTAATACCAAACCTGAGACCCTCCCTATAGCGTGAGATGTGATATCAAAGTCCTTCCCATTCCAATCCTGATACCCTTCCTATAACATGAGATGTGATATCCAACTCCTTTCAATTCCAACCTGTGACCCTTCCTATAGCATGAGATGCGATATTCCAACTCCTTCCCAATCCAATCCTGAGACCCTTCCGATAGCATGAGATGTGATATCTAAATGCTTCTAGCAAACCTGAGACCTTCCCATGGCATGAGATGTGATATCAAACTCCTTCACGTTCCAATCCTGAGACCCTTCCTATACTATGAGATGTTATATCTCAATGCTTCTAATACCAAACCTGATACTGTCCTATAACATGAGATCTGATATCTCAATGCTTCTAATAACAAACCTGAGACCCTTCCTATAACATGAGATGTGATATCCAAGTCCTTCCCATTCCAATCTTGAGACCCTTCCTATAACATGAGATGTGATATCCAACTCTTTCCCAATCCAATCCTGAGACCCTTCCGATAGCATGAGATATGATATCTCAATGCTTCTAATACCAAACCACAGACTTGTCCTATAACTTGAGATGTGATATCCAAATCCTTCCCCTTCCAAACCTGAGACCCTTCCTTTATCATGAGATGTGATATCCAACTCCTTCCCATTCCAATCCTGAGACCCTTCCTATAGCATGAGATGTGATATCTCAATGCTTCTACCAAACCTGAGACCCTTCCTATAGCATGAGATGTGATATCCAAGTCTTCCCATCCAATCCTGAGACCCTTCCTATAACATGAGATGTGATATCCAACTCCTTCCCAATCCAATCCTGAGACCCTTCCGATAGCATGAGATATGATATCTCAATGCTTCTAATATCAAACCTGAGACCCTCCCTATAGCATGAGAGGTGATATCCAACTCCTTCCCATTCCAATCCTGAGACCCTTCCGATAGCATGAGATGTGATATCCAACTCCTTCCAATTCCAACCTGTGACCCTTCCTATAGCATGAGATGGGATATCCAACTCCTTCCCAATCCAATCCTGAGACCCTTCCGATAGCATGAGATGTGATATCTTAATGCTTCTACCATACCTGAGACCTTCCTATGGCATGAGATGTGATATCAAACTCCTTCCCATTCCAATCCTGAGACCCTTCCTATAGCATGAGATGTGATATCCAACTCCTTCCCATTCCAATCCTGAGACCCGTCCAATACCATGAGATGTGATATCTCAATGCTTCTTCTAGCATACCTGAGACCTTCCTATGGCATGAGATGTGAAATCAAACTACTTCCATTCCAATCCTGAGACCCTTCCTATAGCATGAGATGTTATATCCAACTCCTTCCCATTCCAATCCTGAGACCCGTCCTATACCATGAGATGTGATATCTCAATGCTTCTAATACCAAACCTGAGACTGTCCTATAACATGAGATGTGATATCCAAGTCCTTCCCATTCCAATCTTGAGACCCTTCCTATAACATGAGATGTGATATCCAACTCCTTCCCAAACCAATCCTGAGACCCTTCCGATAGCATGAGATATGATATCTCAATGCTTCTAATACCAAACCACAGACTCGTCCTATAACTTGAGATGTGATATCCAAATCCTTCCCCTTCCAAACCTGAGACCCTTCCTTTATCATGAGATGTGATATCCAACTCCTTCCCATTCCAATCCTGAGACCCTTCCTATAGCATGAGATGTGATATCTCAATGCTTCTACCAAACCTGAGACCCTTCCTATATCATGAGATGTGATATCCAACTCTTCCCATCCAATCCTGAGACCCTTCCTATAACATGAGATGTGATATCCAACTCCTTCCCAATCCAATCCTGAGACCCTTCCGATAGCATGAGATATGATATCTCAATGCTTCTAATATCAAACCTGAGACCCTCCCTATAGTATGAGAGGTGATATCCAACTCCTTCCCATTCCAATCCTGAGACCCTTCCGATAGCATGAGATGTGATATCCAACTCCTTCCAATTCCAACCTGTGACCCTTCCTATAGCATGAGATGGGATATCCAACTCCTTCCCAATCCAATCCTGAGACCCTTCCGATAGCATGAGATGTGATATCTTAATGCTTCTACTATACCTGAGACCTTCCTATGGCATGAGATGTGATATCAAACTCCTTCCCATTCCAATCCTGAGACCCTCCCTATAGCATGAGATGTGATATCCAACTCCTTCCCATTCCAATCCTGAGACCCGTCCTATACCATGAGATGTGATATCTCAATGCTTCTAATACCAAACCTGAGACTGTCCTATAACATGAGATGTGATATCTCAATGCTTCTAATAATAAACCTGAGACCCTTCCTATAACATGAGATGTGATATCCAAATCCTTCCCATTCCAATCCTGAGACCCTTCCTATAGCATGAGATGTGATATCCAACTCCTTTCCATTCCAATCCTGAGATTCGTCCTATACCATGAGATATGATATCTCAATGCTTCTAATACCAAACCTGAGACTGTCCTATAACAAGAGATGTGATATCTCAATGCTTCTAATAACAAACCTGAGACCCTTCCTATAACATGAGATGTGATATCCAAGCCCTTCCCATTCCAATCTTGAGGCCCTTCCTATAACATGAGATGTGATATCCAACTCCTTCCCAATCCAATCCTGAGACCCTTCCGATAGCATGAGATATGATACCTCAATGCTTCTAATAGCAAAACCACAGACCCGTCCTATAACTTGAGATATGATATCCAAATCCTTCCCCTTCCAAACCTGAGACAGTTCCTTTATCATGAGATGTGATATCCAACTCCTTCCCATTCCAATCCTGAGACCCTTCCTATAGCATGAGATGTGATATCCCAATGCTTCTACCAAACCTGAGACCCTTCCTATAGCATGAGATGTGATATCCAACTCTTCCCATCCAATCCTGAGACCCTTCCTATAACATGAGATGTGATATCCAACTCCTTCCCAATCCAATCCTGAGACAGTTCCGATAACATGAGATATGATATCTCAATGCTTCTAATATCAAACCTGAGACCCTCCCTAAAGCATGAGATGTGATATCCAACTCCTTCCCATTCCAATCCTGAGACCCTTCCGATAGCATGAGATGTGATATCCAACTCCTTCCAATTCCAACCTGTGACCCTTCCTATAGCATGAGATGGGATATCCAACTCCTTCCCAATCCAATCCTGAGACCCTTCCGATAGCATGAGATGTGATATCTTAATGCTTCTACTATACCTGAGACCTTCCTATGGCATGAGATGTGATATCAAACTCCTTCCCATTCCAATCCTGAGACCCTCCCTATAGCATGAGATGTGATATCCAACTCCTTCCCATTCCAATCCTGAGACCCGTCCTATACCATGAGATGTGATATCTCAATGCTTCTAATACCAAACCTGAGACTGTCCTATAACATGAGATGTGATATCTCAATGCTTCTAATAATAAACCTGAGACCCTTCCTATAACATGAGATGTGATATCCAAATCCTTCCCATTCCAATCCTGAGACCCTTCCTATAGCATGAGATGTGATATCCAACTCCTTTCCATTCCAATCCTGAGATTCGTCCTATACCATGAGATATGATATCTCAATGCTTCTAATACCAAACCTGAGACTGTCCTATAACAAGAGATGTGATATCTCAATGCTTCTAATAACAAACCTGAGACCCTTCCTATAACATGAGATGTGATATCCAAGCCCTTCCCATTCCAATCTTGAGGCCCTTCCTATAACATGAGATGTGATATCCAACTCCTTCCCAATCCAATCCTGAGACCCTTCCGATAGCATGAGATATGATACCTCAATGCTTCTAATAGCAAAACCACAGACCCGTCCTATAACTTGAGATATGATATCCAAATCCTTCCCCTTCCAAACCTGAGACAGTTCCTTTATCATGAGATGTGATATCCAACTCCTTCCCATTCCAATCCTGAGACCCTTCCTATAGCATGAGATGTGATATCCCAATGCTTCTACCAAACCTGAGACCCTTCCTATAGCATGAGATGTGATATCCAACTCTTCCCATCCAATCCTGAGACCCTTCCTATAACATGAGATGTGATATCCAACTCCTTCCCAATCCAATCCTGAGACAGTTCCGATAACATGAGATATGATATCTCAATGCTTCTAATATCAAACCTGAGACCCTCCCTAAAGCATGAGATGTGATATCCAACTCCTTCCCATTCCAATCCTGAGACCCTTCCGATAGCATGAGATGTGATATCCAACTCCTTCCAATTCCAACCTGTGACCCTTCCTATAGCATGAGATGGGATATCCAACTCCTTCCCAATCCAATCCTGAGACCCTTCCGATAGCATGAGATGTGATATCTTAATGCTTCTACCATACCTGAGACCTTCCTATGGCATGAGATGTGATATCAAACTCTTTCCCATTTCAATCCTGAGACCCTTCCTATAGCATGAGATGTGATATCCAATTCCTTCCCATTCCAATCCTGAGACCCGTCCTATACCATGAGATGTGATATCTCAATGCTTCTAATACCAAACCTGAGACTGTCCTATAACATGAGATGTGATATCTCAATGCTTCTAATAACAAACCTGAGACCCTTCCTATAACATGAGATGTGATATCCAAATCCTTCCCATTCCAATCCTGAGACCCTTCCTATAGCATGAGATGTGATATCCAACTCCTTTCCACTCCAATCCTGAGAGCCGTCCTATACCATTAGATATGATATCTCAATGCTTCTAACAACAAACCTGAGACCCTTCCTATAACATGAGATGTGATATCCAAGCCATTCCCATTCCAATCTTGAGGCCCTTCCTATAACATGAGATGTGATATCCAACTCCTTCCCAATCCAATCCTGAGAGCCTTCCGATAGCATGAGATATGATATCTCAATGCTTCTAATACCAAAACCACAGACCCGTCCTAAAACTTGAGATATGATATCCAAATCCTTCCCCTTCCAAACCTGAGACCCTTCCTTTATCATGAGATGTGATATCCAACTCCTTCCCATTCCAATCCTGAGACCCTTCCTATAGCATGAGATGTGATATCTCAATGCTTCTAATAACAAACCTGAGACCCTTCCTATAACATGAGATGTGATGTCCAAGTCCTTCCCATTCCAATCCTGAGACCCTTCCTATAACAAGAGATGTGATATCCAACTCCTTCCCAATCCAATCCTGAGACCCTTCCGATAGCATGAGGATATGATATCTCAATGCTTCTAATATCAAACCTGAGCCCCTCCCTAAAGCATGAGATGTGATATCTAACTCCTTCCCATTCCAATCCCGAGACCCTTCCGACAGCATGAGATGTGATATCCAACTCCTTCCAATTCCAACCTGTGACCCTTCCTATAGCATGAGATGGGATATCCAACTCCTTCCCAATCCAATCCTGAGACCCTTCCGATAGCATGAGATGTGATATATTAATGCTTCTACCATACCTGAGACCTTCCTATGGCATGAGATGTGATATCAAACTACTTCCCATTCCAATCCTGAGACCCTTCCTATAGCATGAGATGTGATATCCAACTCCTTCCAATTCCAATCCTGAGACCCGTCCTATACCATGAGATGTGATATCTCAATGCTTCTAATACCAAACCTGAGACTGTCCTATAACATGAGAAGTGATATCTCAATGCTTCTAATAACAAACCTGAGACCCTTCCTATAACATGAGATGTGATATCCAAATCCTTCCCATTCCAATCCTGAGACCCTTCCTATAACATGAGATGTGATATCCAACTCCTTCCCAATCCAATACTGAGACCCTTCCGATAGCATGAGATATGATATCTCAATGGTTCTAATACCAAACCACAGACCCGTCCTATAAATTGAGGTGTGATATCCAAATCCTTAGCCTTCCAAACCTGAGACCCTTCCTTTAGCATGAGATGTGATATCCAACTCCTTCCCATTCCAATCCTGAGACCCGTCCTATACCATGAGATATGATATCTCAATGCTTCTAATACCAAACCTGAGACTGTCCTATAACATGAGATGTGATATCTCAATGCTTCTAATAACAAACCTGAGACCCTTCCTATAACATGAGATGTGATATCCAAATCCTTCCCATTCCAATCCTGAGACCCTTCCTATAGCATGAGATGTGATATCCAACTCCTTTCCATTCCAATCCTGAGACCCGTCCTATACCATGAGATATGATATCTCAATGCTTCTAATACCAAACCTGAGACTGTCCTATAACAAGAGATGTGATATCTCAATGCTTCTAACAACAAACCTGAGACCCTTCCTATAACATGAGATGTGATATCCAAGCCCTTCCCATTCCAATCTTGAGGCCCTTCCTATAACATGAGATGTGATATCCAACTCCTTCCCAATCCAATCCTGAGACCCTTCCGATAGCATGAGATATGATATCTCAATGCTTTTAATACCAAAACCACAGACCCGTCCTATAACTTGAGATATGATATCCAAATCCTTCCCCTTCCAAACCTGAGACCCTTCCTTTATCATGAGATGTGATATCCAACTCCTTTCCATTCCAATCCTGAGACCCTTCCTATAGCATGAGATGTGATATCTCAATGCTTCTAATAACAAACCTGAGACCCTTCCTATAACATGAGATGTGATGTCCAAGTCCTTCCCATTCCAATCCTGAGACCCTTCCTATAACATGAGATGTGATATCCAACTCCTTCCCAATCCAATCCTGAGACCCTTCCGATAGCATGAGGATATGATATCTCAATGCTTCTAATATCAAACCTGAGACCCTCCCTAAAGCATGAGATGTGATATCCAACTCCTTCCCATTCCAATCCTGAGACCCTTCCGACAGCATGAGATGTGATATCCAACTCCTTCCAATTCCAACCTGTGACCCTTCCTATAGCATGAGATGGGATATCCAACTCCTTCCCAATCCAATCCTGAGACCCTTCCGATAGCATGAGATGTGATATATTAATGCTTCTACCATACCTGAGACCTTCCTATGGCATGAGATGTGATATCAAACTACTTCCCATTCCAATCCTGAGACCCTTCCTATAACATGAGATGTGATATCCAACTCCTTCCCAATCCAATCCTGAGACCCTTCCGATAGCATGAGATGTGATATCTCAATGCTTCTAATACCAAACCTGAAACCCTCCCTATAGCGTGAGATGTGATATCAAAGTCCTTCCCATTCCAATCCTGATACCCTTCCTATAACATGAGATGTGATATCCATCTCTTCCCATCCAATCCTGAGACCCTTCCTATAACATGAGATGTGATATCCAACTCCTTCCCAATCCAATCCTGAGACCCTTCCGATAGCATGAGATGTGATATCTCAATGCTTCTAATACCAAACCTGAAAACCTCCCTATAGCGTGAGATGTGATATCAAAGTCCTTCCCATTCCAATCCTGATACCCTTCCTATAACATGAGATGTGATATCCAACTCCTTCCAATTCCAACCTTTGACCCTTCCTATAGCATGAGATGCGATATCCAACTCCTTCCCAATCCAATCCTGAGACCCTTCCGATAGCATGAGATGTGATATCTAAATGCTTCTAGAAAACCTGAGACCTTCCCATGGCATGAGATGTGATATCAAACTCCTTCCCGTTCCAATCCTGAGACCCTTCCTATAGCATGAGATGTGATATCCAACTCCTTCCCATTCCAATCCTGAGACCCGTCGTATACTATGAGATGTTATATCTCAATGCTTCTAATACCAAACCTGATACTGTCCTATAACATGAGATGTGATATCTCAATGCTTCTAATAACAAACCTGAGACCCTTCCTATAACATGAGATGTGATATCCAAGTCCTTCCCATTCCAATCTTGAGACCCTTCCTATAACATGAGATGTGATATCCAACTCCTTCCCAATCCAATCCTGAGACCCTTCCGATAGCATGAGATATGATATCTCAATGCTTCTAATACCAAACCACAGACTTGTCCTATAAATTGAGATGTGATATCCAAATCCTTCCCCTTCCAAACCTGAGACCCTTCCTTTATCATGAGATGTGATATCCAACTCCTTCCCATTCCAATCCTGAGACCCTTCCTATAGCATGAGATGTGATATCTCAATGCTTCTACCAAACCTAAGACCCTTCCTATAGCATGAGATGTGATATCCAACTCTTCCCATCCAATCCTGAGACCCTTCCTATATCATGAGATGTGATATCCAACTCCTTCCCAATCCAATCCTGAGACCCTTCCGATAGCATGAGATATGATATCTCAATGCTTCTAATATCAAACCTGAGACCCTCCCTATAGCATGAGAGGTGATATCCAACTCCTTCCCATTCCCATCCTGAGACCCTTCCGATAGCATGAGATGTGATATCCAACTCCTTCCAATTCCAACCTGTGACCCTTCCTATAGCATGAGATGGGATATCCAACTCCTTCCCAATCCAATCCTGAGACCCTTCCGATAGCATGAGATGTGATATCTTAATGCTTCTAGCATACCTGAGACCTTCCTATGGCATGAGATGTGAAATCAAACTACTTCCATTCCAATCCTGAGACCCTTCCTATAGCATGAGATGTTATATCCAACTCCTTCCCATTCCAATCCTGAGACCCGTCCTATACCATGAGATGTGATATCTCAATGCTTCTAATACCAAACCTCAGACTGTCCTATAACATGAGATGTGATATCTCAATGCTTCTAATAACAAACCTGATACCCTTCCTATAACATGAGATGTGATATCCAAGTCCTTCCCATTCCAATCTTGAGACCCTTCCTATAACATGAGATGTGATATCCAACTCCTTCCCAAACCAATCCTGAGACCCTTCCGATAGCATGAGATATGATATCTCAATGCTTCTAATACCAAACCACAGATTCGTCCTATAACTTGAGATGTGATATCCAAATCCTTCCCCTTCCAAACCTGGGACCCTTCCTTTATCATGAGATGTGATATCCAACTCCTTCCCATTCCAATCCTGAGAACCTTCCTATAGCATGAGATGTGATATCTCAATGCTTCTACCAAACATGAGACCCTTCCTATAGCATGAGATGTGATATCCAACTCTTCCCATCCAATCCTGAGACCCTTCCTATAACATGAGATGTGATATCCAACTCCTTCCCAATCCAATCCTGAGACCCTTCCGATAGCATGAGATATGATATCTCAATGCTTCTAATATCAAACCTGAGACCCTCCCTATAGCATGAGAGGTGATATCCAACTCCTTCCCATTCCAATCCTGAGACCCTTCCGATAGCATGAGATGTGATATCCAACTCCTTCCAATTCCAACCTGTGACCCTTCCTATAGCATGAGATGGGATATCCAACTCCTTCACAATCCAATCCTGAGACCCTTCCGATAGCATGAGATGTGATATCTTAATGCTTCTACCATACCTGAGACCTTCCTATGGCATGAGATGTGATATCAAACTCCTTCCCATTCCAATCCTGAGACCCTTCCTATAGCATGAGATGTGATATCCAACTCCTTCCCATTCCAATCCTGAGACCCGTCCTATACCATGAGATGTGATGTCTCAATGCTTCTAATACCAAACCTGAGACTGTCCTATAACATGAGATGTGATATCTCAATGCTTCTAATAATAAACCTGAGACCCTTCCTATAACATGAGATGTGATATCCAAATCCTTCCCATTCCAATCCTGAGACCCTTCCTATAGCATGAGATGTGATATCCAACTCCTTTCCATTCCAATCCTGAGACCCGTCCTATACCATGAGATATGATATCTCAATGCTTCTAATACCAAACCTGAGACTGTCCTATAACAAGAGATGTGATATCTCAATGCTTCTAATAACAAACCTGAGACCCTCCCTATAACATGAGATGTAATATCCAAGCCCTTCCCATTCCAATCTTGAGGCCCTTCCTATAACATGAGATGTGATATCCAACTCCTTCCCAATCCAATCCTGAGACCCTTCCGATAGCATGAGATGTGATATCTCAATGCTTCTAATATCAAACCTGAGACCCTCCCTACAGGATGAGATGTGATATCCAACTCCTTCCCATTCCAATCCTGAGACCCGTCCTATAAAATGAGATGTTATATAACAATGCTTCTAATACCAAACCTGAGACTGTCCTATAACATGAGATGTGATATCTCAATGCTTCTAATAACAAACCTGAGACCCTTCCTATAACATGAGATGTGATATCCAAGTCCTTCCGGTTCCAATCTTGAGACCCTTCGTATAACATGAGATGTGATATCCAACTCCTTCCCAATCCAATCCTGAGACCCTTCTGATAGCATGAGATATGATATCTCAATGCTTCTAATACCAAACCACAGACCCGTCCTATAACTTGAGATGTGATATCCAAATCCTTCCCCTTCCAAACCTGAGACCCTTCCTTTAGCATGAGATGTGATATCCAACTCCTTCCCATTCCAATCCTGAGACCCTTCCTATAGCATGAAATGTGATATCCCAATGCTTCTACCAAACCTGAGACCTTTCCTATAGCATGAGAAGTGATATCCAACTCTTCCCATCCAATCCTGAGACCCGTCCTATACCATGAGATGTTATATCTCAATGCTTCTAATACCAAACCTGAGACTGTCCTATAACATGAGATGTGATATCTCAATGCTTCTAATAACAAACCTGAGACCCTTCCTATAACATGAGATGTGATGTCCAAGTCCTTCCCATTCCAATCCTGAGACCCTTCCTATAACATGAGATGTGATGTCCAAGTCCTTCCCAATCCAATCCTGAGACCCTTCCGATAGCATGAGATGTGATATATTAATGCTTCTACCATACCTGAGACCTTCCTATGGCATGAGATGTGATATCAAACTACTTCCCAATCCAATCCTGAGACCCTTCCTATAGCATGAGATGTGATATCCAACTCCTTCCCATTCCAATCCTGAGACCCGTCCTATACCATGAGATGTGATATCTCAATGCTTCTAATACCAAACCTGAGACTGTCCTATAACATGAGATATGATATCTCAATGCTTCTAATATCAAACCTGAGACCCTCCCTATAGCATGAGAGGTGATATCCAACTCCTTCCCATTCCAATCCTGAGACCCTTCCGATAGCATGAGATGTGATATCCAACTCCTTCCAATTCCAACCTGTGACCCTTCCTATAGCATGAGATGGGATATCCAACTCCTTCCCAATCCAATCCTGAGACCCTTCCGATAGCATGAGATGTGATATCTTAATGCTTCTACCATACCTGAGACCTTCCTATGGCATGAGATGTGATATCAAACTCCTTCCCATTTCAATCCTGAGACCCTTCCTATAGCATGAGATGTGATATCCAATTCCTTCCCATTCCAATCCTGAGACCCGTCCTATACCATGAGATGTGATATCTCAATGCTTCTAATACCAAACCTGAGACTGTCCTATAACATGAGATGTGATATCTCAATGCTTCTAATAACAAACCTGAGACCCTTCCTATAACATGAGATGTGATATCCAAATCCTTCCCATTCCAATCCTGAGACCCTTCCTATAGCATGAGATGTGATATCCAACTCCTTTCCATTCCAATCCTGAGACCGTCCTATACCATGAGATATGATATCTCAATGCTTCTAACAACAAACCTGAGACCCTTCCTATAACATGAGATGTGATATCCAAGCCCTTCCCATTCCAATCTTGAGGCCCTTCCTATAACATGAGATGTGATATCCAACTCCTTCCCAATCCAATCCTGAGACCCTTCCGATAGCATGAGATATGATATCTCAATGCTTCTAATACCAAAACCACAGACCCGTCCTAAAACTTGAGATATGATATCCAAATCCTTCCCATTCCAAACCTGAGACCCTTCCTTTATCATGAGATGTGATATCCAACTCCTTCCCATTCCAATCCTGAGACCCTTCCTATAGCATGAGATGTGATATCTCAATGCTTCTAATAACAAACCTGAGACCCTTCCTATAACATGAGATGTGATGTCCAAGTCCTTCCCATTCCAATCCTGAGACCCTTTCTATAACAAGAGATGTGATATCCAACTCTTTCCCAATCCAATCCTGAGACCCTTCCGATAGCATGAGGATGTGATATCTCAATGCTTCTAATATCAAACCTGAGCCCCTCCCTAAAGCATGAGATGTGATATCCAACTCCTTCCCATTCCAATCCCGAAACCCTTCCGACAGCATGAGATGTGATATCCAACTCCTTCCAATTCCAACCTGTGACCCTTCCTATAGCATGAGATGGGATATCCAACTTCTTCCCAATCCAATCCTGAGACCCTTCCGATAGCATGAGATGTGATATATTAATGCTTCTACCATACCTGAGACCTTCCTATGGCATGAGATGTGATATCAAACTACTTCCCATTCCAATCCTGAGACCCTTCCGATAGCATGAGATGTGATATCCAACTCCTTCCCATTCCAATCCTGAGACGCGTCCTATACCATGAGATGTGATATCTCAATGCTTCTAATACCAAACCTGAGACTGTCCTATAACATGAGAAGTGATATCTCAATGCTTCTAATAACAAACCTGAGACCCTTCCTATAACATGAGATGTGATATCCAAATCCTTCCCATTCCAATCCTGAGACCCTTCCTATAACATGAGATGTGATATCCAACTCCTTCCCAATCCAATCCTGAGACCCTTCCGATAGCATGAGATATGATATCTCAATGCTTCTAATAGCAAAACCACAGACCCGTCCTATAACTTGAGATATGATATCCAAATCCTTCCCCTTCCAAACCTGAGACACTTCCTTTATCATGAGATGTGATATCCAACTCCTTTGCATTCCAATCCTGAGACCCTTCCTATAGCATGAGATGTGATATCCCAATGCTTCTACCAAACCTGAGACCCTTCCTTTAGCATGAGATGTGATATCCAACTCTTCCCATCCAATCCTGAGACCCTTCCGATAGCATGAGATATGATATCTCAATGCTTCTAATATCAAACCTGAGACCCTCCCTAAAGCATGAGATGTGATATCCAACTCCTTCCCATTTCAATCCTGAGACCCTTCCGATAGCATGAGATGTGATATCCAACTCCTTCCAATTCCAACCTGTGAACCTTCCTATAGCATGAGATGGGATATCCAACTCCTTCCCAATCCAATCCTGAGACCCTTCCGATAGCATGAGATGTGATATCTTAATGCTTCTACCATACCTGAGACCTTCCTATGGCATGAGATGTGATATCAAACTCCTTCCCATTTCAATCCTGAGACCCTTCCTATAGCATGAGATGAGATATCCAATTCCTTCCCATTCCAATCCTGAGACCCGTCCTATACCATGAGATGTGATATCTCAATGCTTCTAATACCAAACCTGAGACTGTCCTATAACATGAGATGTGATATCTCAATGCTTCTAATAACAAACCTGTGACCCTTCCTATAACATGAGATGTGATATCCAAATCCTTCCCATTCCAATCCTGAGGCCCTTCCTATAGCATGAGATGTGATATCCAACTCCTTTCCATTCCAATCCTGAGACCCGTCCTATACCATGAGATATGATATCTCAATGCTTCTAACAACATACCTGAGACCCTTCCTATAACATGAGATGTGATATCCAAGCCCTTCCCATTCCAATCTTGAGGCCCTTCCTATAACATGAGATGTGATATCCAACTCCTTCCCAATCCAATCCTGAGACCCTTCCGATAGCATGAGATATGATATCTCAATGCTTCTAATACCAAAACCACAGACCCGTCCTAAAACTTGAGATATGATATCCAAATCCTTCCCCTTCCAAACCTGAGACCCTTCCTTTATCATGAGATGTGATATCCAACTCCTTCCCATTCCAATCCTGAGACCCTTCCTATAGCATGAGATGTGATATCTCAATGCTTCTAATAACAAACCTGAGACCCTTCCTATAACATGAGATGTGATGTCCAAGTCCTTCCCATTCCAATCCTGAGACCCTTCATATAACAAGAGATGTGATATCCAACTCCTTCCCAATCCAATCCTGAGACCCTTCCGATAGCATGAGGATATGATATCTCAATGCTTCTAATATCAAACCTGAGCCCCTCCCTAAAGCATGAGATGCGATATCCAACTCCTTCCCATTCCAATCCCGACCCTTCCGACAGCATGGGATGTGATATCCAACTCCTTCCAATTCCAACCTGTGCCCCTTCCTATAGCATGAGATGGGATATCCAACTCCTTCCCAATCCAATCCTGAGACCCTTCCGATAGCATGAGATGTGATATATTAATGCTTCTACCATACCTGAGACCTTCCTATGGCATGAGATGTGATATCAAACTACTTCCCAATCCAATCCTGAGACCCTTCCTATAGCATGAGATGTGATATCCAACTCCTTCCCATTCCAATCCTGAGACCCGCCCTATACCATGAGATGTGATATCTCAATGCTTCTAATACCAAACCTGAGACTGTCCTATAACATGAGATATGATTCTCAATGCTTCTAATATCAAACCTGAGACCCTCCCTATAGCATGAGAGGTGATATCCAACTCCTTCCCATTCCAATCCTGAGACCCTTCCGATAGCATGAGATGTGATATCCAACTCCTTCCAATTCCAACCTGTGACCCTTCCTATAGCATGAGATGGGATATCCAACTCCTTCCCAATCCAATCCTGAGACCCTTCCGATAGCATGAGATGTGATATCTTAATGCTTCTACCATACCTGAGACCTTCCTATGGCATGAGATGTGATATCAAACTCCTTCCCATTTCAATCCTGAGACCCTTCCTATAGCATGAGATGCGATTTCCAATTCCTTCCCATTCCAATCCTGAGACCCGTCCTATACCATGAGATGTGATATCTCAATGCTTCTAATAACAAACCTGAGACTGTCCTATAACATGAGATGTGATATCTCAATGCTTCTAATAACAAACCTGAGACCCTTCCTATAACATGAGATGTGCTATCCAAATCCTTCCCATTCCAATCCTGAGACCCTTCCTATAGCATGAGATGTGATATCCAACTCCTTTCCATTCCAATCCTGAGACCCGTCCTATACCATGAGATATGATATCTCAATGCTTCTAACAACAAACCTGAGACCCTTCCTATAACATGAGATGTGATATCCAACTCCTTCCCAATCCAATCCTGAGACCCTTCCGATAGCATGAGATATGATATCTCAATGCTTCTAATACCAAAACCACAGACCCGTCCTAAAACTTGAGATATGATATCCAAATCCTTCCCCTTCCAAACCTGAGACCCTTCCTTTATCATAAGATGTGATATCCAACTCCTTCCCATTCCAATCCTGAGACCCTTCCTATAGCATGAGATGTGATATCTCAATGCTTCTAATAACAAACCTGAGACCCTTCCTATAACATGAGATGTGATGTCCAAGTCCTTCCCATTCCAATCCTGAGACCCTTCCTATAACAAGAGATGTGATATCCAACTCCTTCCCAATCCAATCCTGAGACCCTTCCGATAGCATGAGGATATGATATCTCAATGCTTCTAATATCAAACCTGAACCCCTCCCTAAAGCATGAGATGTGATATCCAACTCCTTCCCATTCCAATCCCGAAACCCTTCCGACAGCATGAGATGTGATATCCAACTCCTTCCAATTCCAACCTGTGACCCTTCCTATAGCATGAGATGGGATATCGAACTCCTTCCCAATCCAATCCTGAGACCCTTCCGATAGCATGAGCTGTGATATATTAATGCTTCTACCATACCTGAGACCTTCCTATGGCATGAGATGTGATATCAAACTACTTCCCATTCCAATCCTGAGACCCTTCCTATAGCATGAGATGTGATATCCAACTCCTTCCCATTCCAATCCTGAGACGCGTCCTATACCATGAGATGTGATATCTCAATGCTTCTAATACCAAACCTGAGACTGTCCTATAACATGAGAAGTGATATCTCAATGCTTCTAATAACAAACCTGAGACCCTTCCTATAACATGAGATGTGATATCCAAATCCTTCCCATTCCAATCCTGAGACCCTTCCTATAACATGAGATGTGATATCCAACTCCTTCCCAATCCAATCCTGAGGCCCTTCCTATAGCATGAGATGTGATATCCAACTCCTTTCCATTCCAATCCTGAGACCCGTCCTATACCATGAGATATGATATCTCAATGCTTCTAACAACATACCTGAGACCCTTCCTATAACATCAGATGTGATATCCAAGCCCTTCCCATTCCAATCTTGAGGCCCTTCCTATAACATGAGATGTGATATCCAACTCCTTCCCAATCCAATCCTGAGACTCTTCCGATAGCATGAGATATGATATCTCAATGCTTCTAATACCAAAACCACAGACCCGTCCTAAAACTTGAGATATGATATCCAAATCCTTCCCCTTCCAAACCTGAGACCCTTCCTTTATCATGAGATGTGATATCCAACTCCTTCCCATTCCAATCCTGAGACCCTTCCTATAGCATGAGATGTGATATCTCAATGCTTCTAATAACAAACCTGAGACCCTTCCTATAACATGAGATGTGATGTCCAAGTCCTTCCCATTCCAATCCTGAGACCCTTCATATAACAAGAGATGTGATATCCAACTCCTTCCCAATCCAATCCTGAGACCCATCTGATAGCATGAGGATATGATATCTCAATGCTTCTAATATCAAACCTGAGCCCCTCCCTAAAGCATGAGATGCGATATCCAACTCCTTCCCATTCCAATCCCGAGACCCTTCCGACAGCATGAGATGTGATATCCAACTCCTTCCAATTCCAACCTGTGACCCTTCCTATAGCATGAGATGGGATATCCAACTCCTTCCCAATCCAATCCTGAGACCCTTCCGATAGCATGAGATGTGATATATTAATGCTTCTACCATACCTGAGACCTTCCTATGGCATGAGATGTGATATCAAACTACTTCCCAATCCAATCCTGAGACCCTTCCTATAGCATGAGATGTGATATCCAACTCCTTCCCATTCCAATCCTGAGACCCGCCCTATACCATGAGATGTGATATCTCAATGCTTCTAATACCAAACCTGAGACTGTCCTATAACATGAGATATGATATCTCAATGCTTCTAATATCAAACCTGAGACCCTCCCTATAGCATGAGAGGTGATATCCAACTCCTTCCCATTCCAATCCTGAGACCCTTCCGATAGCATGAGATGTGATATCCAACTCCTTCCAATTCCAACCTGTGACCCTTCCTATAGCATGAGATGGGATATCCAACTCCTTCCCAATCCAATCCTGAGACCCTTCCGATAGCATGAGATGTGATATCTTAATGCTTCTACCATACCTGAGACCTTCCTATGGCATGAGATATGATATCAAACTCCTTCCCATTTCAATCCTGAGACCCTTCCTATAGCATGAGATGTGATTTCCAATTCCTTCCCATTCCAATCGTGAGACCCGTCCTATACCATGAGATGTGATATCTCAATGCTTCTAATACCAAACCTGAGACTGTCCTATAACATGAGATGTGATATCTCAATGCTTCTAATAACAAACCTGAGACCCTTCCTATAACATGAGATGTGATATCCAAATCCTTCCCATTCCAATCCTGAGACCCTTCCTATAGCATGAGATGTGATATCCAACTCCTTTCCATTCCAATCCTGAGACCCGTCCTATACCATGAGATATGATATCTCAATGCTTCTAACAACAAACCTGAGACCCTTCCTATAACATGAGATGTGATATCCAACTCCTTCCCAATCCAATCCTGAGACCCTTCCGATAGCATGAGATATGATATCTCAATGCTTCTAATACCAAAACCACAGACCCGTCCTAAAACTTGAGATATGATATCCAAATCCTTCCCCTTCCAAACCTGAGACCCTTCCTTTATCATGAGATGTGATATCCAACTCCTTCCCATTCCAATCCTGAGACCCTTCCTATAGCATGAGATGTGATATCTCAATGCTTCTAATAACAAACCTGAGACCCTTCCTATAACATGAGATGTGATGTCCAAGTCCTTCCCATTCCAATCCTGAGACCCTTCCTATAACAAGAGATGTGATATCCAACTCCTTCCCAATCCAATCCTGAGACCCTTCCGATAGCATGAGGATATGATATCTCAATGCTTCTAATATCAAACCTGAGCCCCTCCCTAAAGCATGAGATGTGATATCCAACTCCTTCCCATTCCAATCCCGAAACCCTTCCGACAGCATGAGATGTGATATCCAACTCCTTCCAAATCCAACCTGTGACCCTTGCTATAGCATGAGATGGGATATCCAACTCCTTCCCAATCCAATCCTGAGACCCTTCCGATAGCATGAGCTGTGATATATTAATGCTTCTACCATACCTGAGACCTTCCTATGGCATGAGATGTGATATCAAACTACTTCCCATTCCAATCCTGAGACCCTTCCTATAGCATGAGATGTGATATCCAACTCCTTCCCATTCCAATCCTGAGACGCGTCCTATACCATGAGATGTGATATCTCAATGCTTCTAATACCAAATCTGAGACTGTCCTATAACATGAGAAGTGATATCTCAATGCTTCTAATAACAAACCTGAGACCCTTCCTATAACATGAGATGTGATATCCAAATCCTTCCCATTCCAATCCTGAGACCCTTCCTATAACATGAGATGTGATATCCAACTCCTTCCCAATCCAATCCTGAGACCCTTCCGATAGCATGAGATATGATATCTCAATGCTTCTAATAGCAAAACCACAGACCCGTCCTATAACTTGAGATATGATATCCAAATCCTTCCCCTTCCAAACCTGAGACACTTCCTTTATCATGAGATGTGATATCCAACTCCTTCGCATTCCAATCCTGAGACCCTTCCTATAGCATGAGATGTGATATCCCAATGCTTCTACCAAACCTGAGACCCTTCCTATAGCATGAGATGTGATATCCAACTCTTCCCATCCAATCCTGAGACCCTTCCGATAGCATGAGATATGATATCTCAATGCTTCTAATATCAAACCTGAGACCCTCCCTAAAGCATGAGATGTGATATCCAACTCCTTCCCATTTCAATCCTGAGACCCTTCCGATAGTATGAGATGTGATATCCAACTCCTTCCAATTCCAACCTGTGACCCTTCCTATAGCATGAGATGGGATATCCAACTCCTTCCCAATCCAATCCTGAGACCCTTCCGATAGCATGAGATGTGATATCTTAATGCTTCTACCATACCTGAGACCTTCCTATGGCATGAGATGTGATATCAAACTCCTTCCCATTTCAATCCTGAGACCCTTCCTATAGCATGAGATGTGATATCCAATTCCTTCCCATTCCAATCCTGAGACCCGTCCTATACCATGAGATGTGATATCTCAATGCTTCTAATACCAAACCTGAGACTGTCCTATAACATGAGATGTGATATCTCAATGCTTCTAATAACAAACCTGTGACCCTTCCTATAACATGAGATGTGATATCCAAATCCTTCCCATTCCAATCCTGAGACCCTTCCTATAGCATGAGATGTGATATCCAACTCCTTTCCATTCCAATCCTGAGACCCATCCTATACCATGAGATATGATATCTCAATGCTTCTAACAACATACCTGAGACCCTTCCTATAACATGAGATGTGATATCCAAGCCCTTCCCATTCCAATCTTGAGGCCCTTCCTATAACATGAGATGTGATATCCAACTCCTTCCCAATCCAATCCTGAGACCCTTCCGATAGCATGAGATATGATATCTCAATGCTTCTAATACCAAAACCACAGACCCGTCCTAAAACTTGAGATATGATATCCAAATCCTTCCCCTTCCAAACCTGAGACCCTTCCTTTATCATGAGATGTGATATCCAACTCCTTCCCATTCCAATCCTGAGACCCTTCCTATAGCATGAGATGTGATATCTCAATGCTTCTAATAACAAACCTGAGACCCTTCCTATAACATGAGATGTGATGTCCAAGTCCTTCCCATTCCAATCCTGAGACCCTTCCTATAACAAGAGATGTGATATCCAACTGCTTCCCAATCCAATCCTGAGACCCTTCCGATAGCATGAGGATATGATATCTCAATGTTTCTAATATCAAACCTGAGCCCCTCCCTAAAGCATGAGATGCGATATCCAACTCCTTCCCATTCCAATCCCGAGACCCTTCTGACAGCATGAGATGTGATATCCAACTCCTTCCAATTCCAACCTGTGACCCTTCCTATAGCATGAGATGGGATATCCAACTCCTTCCCAATCCAATCCTGAGACCCTTCCGATAGCATGAGATGTGATATATTAATGCTTCTACCATACCTGAGACCTTCCTATGGCATGAGATGTGATATCAAACTACTTCCCAATCCAATCCTGAGACCCTTCCTATAGCATGAGATGTGATATCCAACTCCTTCCCATTCCAATCCTGAGACCCGCCCTATACCATGAGATGTGATATCTCAATGCTTCTAATACCAAACCTGAGACTGTCCTATAACATGAGATATGATATCTCAATGCTTCTAATATCAAACCTGAGACCCTCCCTATAGCATGAGAGGTGATATCCAACTCCTTCCCATTCCAATCCTGAGACCCTTCCGATAGCATGAGATGTGATATCCAACTCCTTCCAATTCCAACCTGTGACCCTTCCTATAGCATGAGATGGGATATCCAACTCCTTCCCAATCCAATCCTGAGACCCTTCCGATAGCATGAGATGTGATATCTTAATGCTTCTACCATACCTGAGACCTTCCTATGGCATGAGATATGATATCAAACTCCTTCCCATTTCAATCCTGAGACCCTTCCTATAGCATGAGATGTGATTTCCAATTCCTTCCCATTCCAATCGTGAGACCCGTCCTATACCATGAGATGTGATATCTCAATGCTTCTAATACCAAACCTGAGACTGTCCTATAACATGAGATGTGATATCTCAATGCTTCTAATAACAAACCTGAGACCCTTCCTATAACATGAGATGTGATATCCAAATCCTTCCCATTCCAATCCTGAGACCCTTCCTATAGCATGAGATGTGATATCCAACTCCTTTCCATTCCAATCCTGAGACCCGTCCTATACCATGAGATATGATATCTCAATGCTTCTAACAACAAACCTGAGACCCTTCCTATAACATGAGATGTGATATCCAACTCCTTCCCAATCCAATCCTGAGACCCTTCCGATAGCATGAGATATGATATCTCAATGCTTCTAATACCAAAACCACAGACCCGTCCTAAAACTTGAGATATGATATCCAAATCCTTCCCCTTCCAAACCTGAGACCCTTCCTTTATCATGAGATGTGATATCCAACTCCTTCCCATTCCAATCCTGAGACCCTTCCTATAGCATGAGATGTGATATCTCAATGCTTCTAATAACAAACCTGAGACCCTTCCTATAACATGAGATGTGATGTCCAAGTCCTTCCCATTCCAATCCTGAGACCCTTCCTATAACAAGAGATGTGATATCCAACTCCTTCCCAATCCAATCCTGAGACCCTTCCGATAGCATGAGGATATGATATCTCAATGCTTCTAATATCAAACCTGAGCCCCTCCCTAAAGCATGAGATGTGATATCCAACTCCTTCCCATTCCAATCCCGAAACCCTTCCGACAGCATGAGATGTGATATCCAACTCCTTCCAATTCCAACCTGTGACCCTTGCTATAGCATGAGATGGGATATCCAACTCCTTCCCAATCCAATCCTGAGACCCTTCCGATAGCATGAGCTGTGATATATTAATGCTTCTACCATACCTGAGACCTTCCTATGGCATGAGATGTGATATCAAACTACTTCCCATTCCAATCCTGAGACCCTTCCTATAGCATGAGATGTGATATCCAACTCCTTCCCATTCCAATCCTGAGACGCGTCCTATACCATGAGATGTGATATCTCAATGCTTCTAATACCAAATCTGAGACTGTCCTATAACATGAGAAGTGATATCTCAATGCTTCTAATAACAAACCTGAGACCCTTCCTATAACATGAGATGTGATATCCAAATCCTTCCCATTCCAATCCTGAGACCCTTCCTATAACATGAGATGTGATATCCAACTCCTTCCCAATCCAATCCTGAGACCCTTCCGATAGCATGAGATATGATATCTCAATGCTTCTAATAGCAAAACCACAGACCCGTCCTATAACTTGAGATATGATATCCAAATCCTTCCCCTTCCAAACCTGAGACACTTCCTTTATCATGAGATGTGATATCCAACTCCTTCGCATTCCAATCCTGAGACCCTTCCTATAGCATGAGATGTGATATCCCAATGCTTCTACCAAACCTGAGACCCTTCCTATAGCATGAGATGTGATATCCAACTCTTCCCATCCAATCCTGAGACCCTTCCGATAGCATGAGATATGATATCTCAATGCTTCTAATATCAAACCTGAGACCCTCCCTAAAGCATGAGATGTGATATCCAACTCCTTCCCATTTCAATCCGGAGACCCTTCCGATAGTATGAGATGTGATATCCAACTCCTTCCAATTCCAACCTGTGACCCTTCCTATAGCATGAGATGGGATATCCAACTCCTTCCCAATCCAATCCTGAGACCCTTCCGATAGCATGAGATGTGATATCTTAATGCTTCTACCATACCTGAGACCTTCCTATGGCATGAGATGTGATATCAAACTCCTTCCCATTTCAATCCTGAGACCCTTCCTATAGCATGAGATGTGATATCCAATTCCTTCCCATTCCAATCCTGAGACCCGTCCTATACCATGAGATGTGATATCTCAATGCTTCTAATACCAAACCTGAGACTGTCCTATAACATGAGATGTGATATCTCAATGCTTCTAATAACAAACCTGTGACCCTTCCTATAACATGAGATGTGATATCCAAATCCTTCCCATTCCAATCCTGAGACCCTTCCTATAGCATGAGATGTGATATCCAACTCCTTTCCATTCCAATCCTGAGACCCATCCTATACCATGAGATATGATATCTCAATGCTTCTAACAACATACCTGAGACCCTTCCTATAACATGAGATGTGATATCCAAGCCCTTCCCATTCCAATCTTGAGGCCCTTCCTATAACATGAGATGTGATATCCAACTCCTTCCCAATCCAATCCTGAGACCCTTCCGATAGCATGAGATATGATATCTCAATGCTTCTAATACCAAAACCACAGACCCGTCCTAAAACTTGAGATATGATATCCAAATCCTTCCCCTTCCAAACCTGAGACCCTTCCTTTATCATGAGATGTGATATCCAACTCCTTCCCATTCCAATCCTGAGACCCTTCCTATAGCATGAGATGTGATATCTCAATGCTTCTAATAACAAACCTGAGACCCTTCCTATAACATGAGATGTGATGTCCAAGTCCTTCCCATTCCAATCCTGAGACCCTTCCTATAACAAGAGATGTGATATCCAACTGCTTCCCAATCCAATCCTGAGACCCTTCCGATAGCATGAGGATATGATATCTCAATGTTTCTAATATCAAACCTGAGCCCCTCCCTAAAGCATGAGATGCGATATCCAACTCCTTCCCATTCCAATCCCGAGACCCTTCTGACAGCATGAGATGTGATATCCAACTCCTTCCAATTCCAACCTGTGACCCTTCCTATAGCATGAGATGGGATATCCAACTCCTTCCCAATCCAATCCTGAGACCCTTCCGATAGCATGAGATGTGATATATTAATGCTTCTACCATACCTGAGACCTTCCTATGGCATGAGATGTGATATCAAACTACTTCCCAATCCAATCCTGAGACCCTTCCTATAGCATGAGATGTGATATCCAACTCCTTCCCATTCCAATCCTGAGACCCGTCCTATACCATGAGATGTGATATCTCAATGCTTCTAATACCAAACCTGAGACTGTCCTATAACATGAGATATGATATCTCAATGCTTCTAATATCAAACCTGAGACCCTCCCTATAGCATGAGAGGTGATATCCAACTCCTTCCCATTCCAATCCTGAGACCCTTCCGATAGCATGAGATGTGATATCCAACTCCTTCCAATTCCAACCTGTGACCCTTCCTATAGCATGAGATGGGATATCCAACTCCTTCCCAATCCAATCCTGAGACCCTTCCGATAGCATGAGATGTGATATCTTAATGCTTCTACCATACCTGAGACCTTCCTATGGCATGAGATGTGATATCAAACTCCTTCCCATTTCAATCCTGAGACCCTTCCTATATCATGAGAGTGATATCCAATTCCTTCCCATTCCAATCCTGAGACCCGTCCTATACCATGAGATGTGATATCTCAATGCTTCTAATACCAAACCTGAGACTGTCCTATAACATGAGATGTGATATCTCAATGCTTCTAAAAACAAACCTGAGGCCCTTCCTATAACATGAGATGTGATATCCAAATCCTTCCCATTCCAATCCTGAGACCCTTCCTATAGCATGAGATGTGATATCCAACTCCTTTCCATTCCAATCCTGAGACCCGTCCTATACCATGAGATATGATATCTCAATGCTTCTAACAACAAACCTGAGACCCTTCCTATAACATGAGATGTGATATCCAAGCCCTTCCCATTCCAATCTTGAGGCCCTTCCTATAACATGAGATGTGATATCCAACTCCTTCCCAATCCAATCCTGAGACCCTTCCGATAGCATGAGATATGATATCTCAATGCTTCTAATACCAAAACCACAGACCCGTCCTAAAACTTGAGATATGATATCCAAATCCTTCCCCTTCCAAACCTGAGACCCTTCCTTTATCATGAGATGTGATATCCAACTCCTTCCCATTCCAATCCTGAGACCCTTCCTATAGCATGAGATGTGATATCTCAATGCTTCTAATAACAAACCTGAGACCCTTCCTATAACATGAGATGTGATGTCCAAGTCCTTCCCATTCCAATCCTGAGACCCTTCCTATAACAAGAGATGTGATATCAAACTATTTCCCATTCCAATCCTGAGACCCTTCCTATAGCATGAGATGTGATATCCAACTCCTTCCCAATCCAATCCTGAGACCCTTCCGATAGCATGAGATGTGATATCTCAATGCTTCTAATATTAAAACTGAGACCCTCCCTATAGCATGAGATGTGATATCCAACTCCTTCCCATTCCAATCCTGAGACCCGTCCTATAAAATGAGATGTTATATCTCAATGCTTCTAATACCAAACCTGAGACTGTCCTATAACATGAGATGTGATATCTCAATGCTTCTAATAACAAACCTGAGACCCTTCCTATAACATGAGATGTGATATCCAAGTCCTTCCCGTTCCAATCTTGAGACCCTTCGTAGAACATGAGATGTGATATCCAACTCCTTTCCAATCCAATCCTGAGACCCTTCTGATAGCATGAGATATGATATCTCAATGCTTCTAATACCAAACCACAGACCCGTCCTATAACTTGAGATGTGATATCCAAATCCTTCCCCTTCCAAACCTGAGACCCTTCCTTTAGCATGAGATGTGATATCCAACTCCTTCCCATTCCAATCCTGAGACCCTTCCTATAGCATGAGATGTGATATCCCAATGCTTCTACCAAACCTGAGACCTTTCCTATAGCATGAGATGTGATATCCAACTCTTCCCATCCAATCCTGAGACCCGTCCTATACCATGAGATGTTATATCTCAATGCTTCTAATACCAAACCTGAGACTGTCCTATAACATGAGATGTGATATCTCAATGCTTCTAATAACAAACCTGAGACCCTTCCTATAACATGAGATGTGATGTCCAAGTCCTTCCCATTCCAATCCTGAGACCCTTCCTATAACATGAGATGTGATATCCAACTCCTTCCCAATCCAATCCTGAGACCCTTCCGATAGCATGAGATGTGATATCTCAATGCTTCTAATACCAAACCTGAGACCCTCCCTATAGCGTGAGATGTGATATCAAAGTCCTTCCCATTCCAATCTTGATACCCTTCCTATAACATGAGATGTGATATCCAACTCCTTCCAATTACAACCTGTGACCCTTCCTATAGCATGAGATGCGATATCCAACTCCTTCCCAATCCAATCCTGAGACCCTTCCGATAGCATGAGATGTGATATCTAAATGCTTCTAGCAAACCTGAGACCTTCCCATGGCATGAGATGTGACATCAAACTCCTTCCCATTCCAATCCTGAGACCCTTCCTATAGCATGAGATGTGATATCCAACTCCTTCCCATTCCAATCCTGAGACCCGTCCTATACTATGAGATGTTATATCTCAATGCTTCTAATACCAAACCTGATACTGTCCTATAACATGAGATGTGATATCTCAATGCTTCTAATAGCAAACCTGAGACCCTTCCTATAACATGAGATGTGATATCCAAGTCCTTCCCATTCCAATCTTGAGACCCTTCCTATAACATGAGATGTGATATCCAACTCCTTCCCAATCCAATCCTGAGACCCTTCCGATAGCATGAGATATTATATCTCAATGGTTCTAATACCAAACCACAGACTCGTCCTATAAATTGAGGTGTGTTAAGACGGATTTCTGAACTCTGTCCTGGTGGCGCAGAAGTTCAGAAGGCCAACCTAATTACTTGGAACAGGGTAACCTCTGGACAAGCCAGACCAATCAAGGTAGCGATCGCGGCGGTCAAGACTAGGTCTCAAGAGGGGTGAGGGTGACTGAAAGCCCGCAATGAGCACACAAAGCAAGAGCGCTTACAAACTACTCCAAACAGTTGTTATATCAAAAATAGATACACATTTATTTTAAGGCCTTTAAAACAATGACCGTAGCGAGAAAATCACAATATCACAATATTAAACCAACACATACCATATCAACACAATATATACACCAATACACAGTCGCAAGCGTTTAAAGCACGAAATATGTAGTCCACCTGAAAGGAAAGGAAAACAGGCAGTGCGATAACGCTTTAGACTCAGTTCGCCTTCAGAGGCACCTAACTAGATGGAAGTCCGAGCCCTGCGAAGAGTGGAGCCTTGTGCTCAAAGTACCTGCCACGCCGCTGCCAACGGGCAAAAGGGGAAGCTCTTCGTAGGAAGTCAGGCAGTTCGGGTTAGTGCACAGCAGAAGGAGAGCAGGTTCCGCAACTCAAGCGCAGCCTCCACAGCGGGCAGAAGCAGAGCGCGAGTACGGCCAAAAGGGTGCTGTTTTTACACAGCAGGGAAAAGCAATGGGATACTGCAGGAGGGCGACCAGATCCTAGCTAAACTACTCACCGGTCCCCGAAGCAAGCAGACCCAGGCTTCTCCACGTTAGTTTCAGCAGCTGGCAGGTTCAGAAGAGCAGGGAACGCCTCGTAGTCGTGTAGAGCAAAAAGACGTCCCAATCGACGAAACCAGCACAGTTTGTTGCCGCAGCAGGACAACGGAGCGGCCGTGTGTATTCGAGCCAAATGTACACTCCTCCCTTCAGACTTGGGAACGCCAAGTGTACGAAGCGTGGGAGAGTGACCAGGACTCGAAATACAACACAACCTGGCGGCGGTTACAGAGCAGGACTCCCTTGTAAGCTGGTCAGTCAACTGGATGGCCCAGAGACACTTCCGAAGGCTTACTTGGCAGGAGTTGATGAAGTCGCCGGGAATAGCTGTTCCTGCTATTCCAAAGGTCGAAGCACCAGTACAGGCCTTCTGGTTCGATCCAAGGAGGAAAGGGTTTCACAGGACGACAGCAGTGCAAAGGAGGATTCCTTCAGCGGGTCACCAGCGATTCCTCGGTCCAGCCTCTTGGTTGCAGGATACTTGGCTCCTGTATTCCTTCGTTCGTGAGAACTCAGGAGATCAACATGGTAGTGGTGTTTCCAGCCCCCTCTTATCCACGGTTCCCTTCGCGCCAAAACGGAGGGGAGCCAATGGGAGATCCGCTCATCAACACACATACCATACGTGGACCAATCACGGACCACGGTGGTCCCAGGCATTCACACCAACCTAGACTCTCTGGCACCCAGGATGTGTATTGGGACCAGACATCCCAGCCCACACCCTGGAGGCACACAAACGACATGTAGAAGCCCGCGAAAGCAACCACGTTTCGCGGGAAAGTACATGCCCAAATAAGGAAGGCCCCGGGTCGCTCGACCTGGGGAAGGTGAAGGGAGCAAGACGGTCAGTGGACAGGACAAGGGAGCCTCGTGGTCTGGCCATTTTGGGAGCCAGGCCACCATTTTGGGTTCAGTGCGAAAAACGTGCTCAGAACGCCAAAAGGAGCTCAAAATAAACAAAACGATCGCTGCCACCATTCCAGTCCCTGAATGACTTGCACCGATCAAAATACCATCCTAAAAGAGTATCTAGGGCCTGTAGAAGGCTAGAGACCCAAGAGAGCTGTAACTTAGCTTACAGTGCCCTCTTGTGTCATGTTGCACTAAAGCCGCAACACGATAAAAGAAACTACGGGAAACAGCGTTCCCCGGTACTGGCTGTCTTAAGGGCATGTCAGTTTCCCCATAAGAAAAGGAGCGAAAGCCCAGAGGAGTGCGGCAGAAGGCTGCACTTCTCTGGCAAAGTCAAGAACAAGGTGAAAAACAACAGCAAAAAGTTTAGGGGTTGCCACATGGAAGGAAAATTACTTACAATTACGAAATCTTTCCTAACACTCGACCCTCCCAGACTATGGACAGGGGGAACTAATCCACCCCTGGATGAGTCTCTTGTTCAGGTCGGTAAAACATTCTGGACAACCCATCAGCATTGCTATGTTGGACACCTGGCCTATGCTCAATGGTGAAGTCGAAGCCTTGTAGACTTATGGACCACCTAAGCAACTTTGGATTCTCCCCCTTCATGTTCATTAGCCACTTTAACGGCTTATGGTCAGTTTGCACAGTGAAGTGGGTCCCATAGAGGTAGGGCCTCAGCTTCCTTAGGGCCCACACAACAGAGAAACATTCTTTCTCTACCGTGGACCATCTGAGCTCTCTGTCCTTAAGCTGGCGACTAATAAAACCGATAGTGTGTTCCTTACCCTTCTCATCTACTTGTGATAGTACAGCTCCTATCCCAGTGTCAGAGGCATCCGTCTGCACGATAAAAGGTCTTTGGTAATCAGGGGCCCTTAGGACAGGGGCCTGGCACAAGGAGTCTTTTAAGCCATTGAAGGCCTTCTCACACTCGTCGGTCCAAGTTACCTTCTTGGGTTTCTTCGGAGTTGTGAGGGCAGTCAGAGGAGCAGCTATGGTGCCATAGTCTGCCACAAAATTGCGGTAATACCCCGTGAGTCCTAAAAAGGCTCTCACTTGGGTTTGCGTAGTGGGGGTAGGCCAGTCTTGTACTGCTTGTACTTTACTGGGTAGAGGCTGTATCCTCCCTCCACCTACTTCATGTCCAAGGTAAACCACTGAGCCTTGTCCAATCTGGCATTTACTAGCCTTTATGGTCAAGTGGGCTTTCTGAAGAGCCTGGAGCACAATCCCGAGGTGTTTCACATGGTCTTCCAAGGTGGCACTGAAAACTGCTATATCGTCCAGATATGCAAGACAGAATTCGTCCAACCCATTCAACACATGATTCACAAGCCTCTGGAAAGTGGCAGGTGCATTCTTCAACCCGAACGACATTACCCGGAATTGGTAAAGGCCGTCTGGAGTAGAAAATGCTGTCTTCTCCTTGGCATGTTCTGCTAAAGCTATTTGCCAATAGCCAGCAGTGAGGTCAAACTTGCTGAGGTACTTGGAGGCACCCAAAGTATCCACAGCTCATCTGTTCGAGGCAAGGGGTGTGCATCTGTCTTGGTGACAGCATTCAGAGCCCTGTAATCCACGCAGAACCTCAATTCAGAAGTGCCTGCTTTTGGAACCAACACCACAGGACTGGACCAAGGACTACTAGAGGGTTCAATCACCCCAAGGTCTAACATCTTGTTGACCTCGGTCTTAATATAAGACCGTACTTTATCTGACATCCTGTATCCCCTACTTTTGGTAGGTACACTGTCTCCTGTGTCAATGTTATGTTTGCACCAAGGTGTCAAACCAGGGGACTGTGAAAACAGGGGGGAAAACTGCCTAAGCAAACTTTTCACCTCAGCCTGCTGATCAGAAGTCAGGTGAGGGGCCACTCGGACACCCTCAACGTAGCTATCTGAAGGACCGCTTTGGAACAGGTCGGGGAGAGGTTCTGACTCCTCTTCCTCAACATCTGAAGCCAGTAGCAGTGCTGCGATTTCGACTCTTGGGACGAAAGCCTTCAGTCTATTCACGTGAAACACTTTTGGAGCCTGTCCAGGCCTTCCAAGGTCCACTAAATAGTTCACCTCACCCAGGGGCTCCACCACTGTGTAAGGGCCTGACCATTTGTCCTGTAACGCTCGAGGCCTTATAGGATTCATGATCAGGACTTGCTGACCAGGTGTAAAGTTGATGAGGGAAGCTTTCTGGTCGTACCAATGTTTCACCAGCGCTTGCCCTGCCTTCAATTTATCACTAGCCAAGCCCATCAGAAGTACCATCCGTTTTCTGAGCCCTAGCACATAATCAACTACATTGGTAGTAACAGGGGGAGTGGGCATCTCCCATCCCTCTTTGACGATGGCTAAGGGTCCCAGTACGGGATGACCGAACAGAAGTTCGAAGGGGCTGAAGCCAACACCCTCCTGTGGTACCTCTCGGTAGGCAAACAGTAGGCATGGTAAAAGAAGATCCCATTTTCTTCTCTGAGGCTCCTCCAGAGCCCCAATCATGCTCTTTAACGTTCTGTTGAAACGTTCCACCAGACCATTGGTCTGGGGGTGATATGCAGAAGAGAACTTGTAGGTGACCCCACATTCTTTCCACATAGCCTGCATATACTTCGACATAAAGTTGCTGCCACGATCTGACACAACTTCTTTAGGGAAGCCAACCCTAGTAAATATGCCGAGTAAAGCTTTTGCAACTGACTTGGCAGTTACAGTCTTCAATGGGATGGCCTCAGGATACCTGGTTGCATGGTCGACCAGCACCAGGATAAACCTATTGCCCGAGGATGTTTGCGGGTCAAGGGGACCAACGATGTCGATCCCTACCCTTTCAAATGGTACCCCCACAACTGGGAGCGGTACCAACGGAGCTTGGATTGTCGCGCCAACCTTACCAGACAACTGGCAGGCGGCACAACTCCTGCAGTGACTTTCTACTTGCTCCCCCATCTTGGGCCAGTAGAAGTGCATGGATAACCTTTGCTTGGTCTTCCTCATACCGAGGTGACCAGCAAGGGGAACTTCATGCGCCAACTGCAGGAGGAAGGGCCTAACAGCAAGGGGAACCACCAACCTCCTATGGTCTCCTTCTATAGACGCTGTGGGCTCACTATACAGGAGTCCACCTTCCTGGTAAATCCTATGCATCCCAGGAGGTTCACCCTCAAGCTGGGAGCAGGCCTGTCTCCTTAGGCCTTCCAGAGATGGGCACTCACGTTGGCCTTTACTGAATTCGTCCCTATCAGGACCTCCTTCAACTAACAAGTCTTTTAGTTCAGGATGATCGTTGGGGTCGAATACTTCAGGCATCGCCACCTCCTCGTCAGGCCCGGGCGATTGACCAACTTCCTCCACCGCAGTGGTAGGCGAGCTCGGGGGAATATTCTCTTTCCCTCGTCTTGACTTGTAGACTCCTTTCGCCTTGGGTTTCCCCTTTGGCTGGGGCGGCGTATTGGACTTGACCAATGCTGCCCGTGCTTGAGACCGTGTGTAGGGTCTTTCGGCCATGTCTCCTACGAGCCCTAAAGCTCTGAGATCATTACCCAATAAGACCTTTCCCGGGACGTTTCTCTGAATGCTCACTGGAATCCTGACTGCTGTACCATTTAAAGTAAGATTTACAGGGATCACGGGACACATACGGAGGGGGCCGTCAGCCAACTTAGTGGGCATCAGAGTAGCTCTGGCAACTTCCTCTGAGTCTACCAAGGTAGAATCCACTACTGTGCGACCACACCCACTATCCCTAAGAGCTGGAGTATCCACTCCATTGATCAGCACACTGTCTTTAAAGTAGTGCTTGGTATTATCCGGAATCCTAGCATAAGCCTCTGCGACTTTAGGCTCCCAGGAACCCAGGGACACTAAAACTACCTCAGCCTCTATTCCGCTGGGAAATGAGTCTGAGGAGAAGGATGCTCCTGTAATCTCTTCTTCCTCGTAGGAGGAGAAGGCCAGATTAGCGGAGTGGACCCCCAAAGGTCTAACCTTACACCGGGGATCCCCCTTCACATGGTCAGTTGCTCCACAAGAAAAACAAGCCCCAGTGGGTCTGTTTACGTAGGGAGGCTTATCGTAACCAGAGTTCTGTTTCGGAGGCGAACCTCCACTACCCTGTGAGTTCTCTTGTGTCTTACCCTTGTTTTTCTTTTTGTGGCCCTTATGGGAAGAAGATTTAGCAGATTCCCCACCCTCCATATCTTTGGACTTTTTCCCTTCCTCCTGCTTACCAGGATGAGTTTTGTCCTTATGGGACACTCGATGTGACACCCATAAGTCTGCTGCAATGGCCAGCTTCTTAGGATCTATCTCCTTCGAATCGGCCAAATGCTGCTTAAGCTCCGGGGAAGAAGAAGCAAAAATATGTTCCAGCATGACAAGATTTATCATGCCTTCGAAGGTAGAAACCTTATAACCTTCGACCCAGCCAGTTAAGTTTTTCAAAGATTCAGCGACATAAGATACCCAAGTACCACCTTCCTTTTTCTTATACTCTCGAAAACGCTTTAAATATTGGGCCGGAGTCTTCCCAAACTTTAAAATGAGAGTTTGCTTTAACATTGCGAAATCAGCTCGCTCAGCCTTCAACATTTCCATGATGGCACTACAGCCAGAATGGGGCAGTCCACTGAGCAACCACGCAATCTTATCAGCATTGTCAACTTCTTGAACCTCGCATGCATACTCAAACGCATTCAGCCAGTCCATAATGTCATTCCGTTCTTCATACACACTGAGCAGATCTTTCGGAAACCGTGGATGAGAGGAAGCCCCAGACCCATGTCCAGGACCCTTGGACCCATTTGCAACCTGAAGCTTGGCCAGTTCCAACTGGTGATCCCTGTCTTTCTGTTTTTCTGCCTGTTCGATTTTTAGTTTGGCTATGCTGAATTCAAGCTCCTGCTGCCTAAACCGCAGCTCTTGCTTCTTGAATTCAAGCATAGCATCCCATCAACACTGGCAGAGGAAACATTAGACATCTCGTCCTCCCTGTCCTCGTGGTCGTGATGGATCAGTGCGGCGGCAGAACCGTTGGTTCTACCAGTGAGAGCAGCCCCACCACCTTCCGCACTGTCCTCAGAAGTTATAGCGTCAAGCTGCGCTTCTTGCCACGCCACGATTCTTTGGATCATTTCCAATTTCGTGCCTTGAGAGGAAACACCTCTCTCCGCACACATCTTTTTCAGCGTTTCTGATTTGGAAGCATTTAAAGTTAACAAGGTATTTGTTTCCATACTGTTTGATAGGACTATGGCCTTTTTAAAGTTATACTACAACAATTCACTACGTGTACTGGTTGGAATAACCTGAAATGCCTTAGTTTGTGCGCAACACTGGATACCTTCAGTCGTATCCCACCGCTGTACACCAATTTGTTAAGACGGATTTCTGAACTCTGTCCTGGTGGCGCAGAAGTTCAGAAGGCCAACCTAATTACTTGGAACAGGGTAACCTCTGGACAAGCCAGACCAATCAAGGTAGCGATCGCGGCGGTCAAGACTAGGTCTCAAGAGGGGTGAGGGTGACTGAAAGCCCGCAATGAGCACACAAAGCAAGAGCGCTTACAAACTACTCCAAACAGTTGTTATATCAAAAATAGATACACATTTATTTTAAGGCCTTTAAAACAATGACCGTAGCGAGAAAATCACAATATCACAATATTAAACCAACACATACCATATCAACACAATATATACACCAATACACAGTCGCAAGCGTTTAAAGCACGAAATATGTAGTCCACCTGAAAGGAAAGGAAAACAGGCAGTGCGATAACGCTTTAGACTCAGTTCGCCTTCAGAGGCACCTAACTAGATGGAAGTCCGAGCCCTGCGAAGAGTGGAGCCTTGTGCTCAAAGTACCTGCCACGCCGGTGCCAACGGGCAAAAGGGGAAGCTCTTCGTAGGAAGTCAGGCAGTTCGGGTTAGTGCACAGCAGAAGGAGAGCAGGTTCCGCAACTCAAGCGCAGCCTCCACAGCGGGCAGAAGCAGAGCGCGAGTACGGCCAAAAGGGTGCTGTTTTTACACAGCAGGGAAAAGCAATGGGATACTGCAGGAGGGCGACCAGATCCTAGCTAAACTACTCACCGGTCCCCGAAGCAAGCAGACCCAAGCTTCTCCACGTTAGTTTCAGCAGCTGGCAGGTTCAGAAGAGCAGGGAACGCCTCGTAGTCGTGTAGAGCAAAAAGACGTCCCAATCGACGAAACCAGCACAGTTTGTTGCCGCAGCAGGACAACGGAGCGGCCGTGTGTATTCGAGCCAAATGTACACTCCTCCCTTCAGACTTGGGAACGCCAAGTGTACGAAGCGTGGGAGAGTGACCAGGACTCGAAATACAACACAACCTGGCGGCGGTTACAGAGCAGGACTCCCCTGTTAGCTGGTCAGTCAACTGGATGGCCCAGAGACACTTCCGAAGGCTTACTTGGCAGGAGTTGATGAAGTCGCCGGGAATAGCTGTTCCTGCTATTCCAAAGGTCGAAGCACCAGTACAGGCCTTCTGGTTCGATCCAAGGAGGAAAGGGTTTCACAGGACGACAGCAGTGCAAAGGAGGATTCCTTCAGCGGGTCACCAGCGATTCCTCGGTCCAGCCTCTTGATTGCAGGATACTTGGCTCCTGTATTCCTTCGTTCGTGAGAACTCAGGAGATCGACATGGTAGTGGTGTTTACAGCCCCCTCTTATCCACGGTTCCCTTCGCTCCAAAACGGAGGGGAGCCAATGGGAGATCCGCTCATCAACACACATACCATACGTGGACCAATCATGGACCACGGTGGTCCCAGGCATTCACACCACCCTAGACTCTCTGGCACCCAGGATGTGTATTGGGACCAGACATCCCAGCCCACACCCTGGAGGCACACAAACGACATGTAGAAGCCCGCGAAAGCAACCACGTTTCGCGGGAAAGTACATGCCCAAATAAGGAAGGCCCCGGGTCGCTCGACCTGGGGAAGGTGAAGGGAGCAAGACGGTCAGTGGACAGGACAAGGGAGCCTCGTGGTCTGGCCATTTTGGGAGCCAGGCCACCATTTTGGGTTCAGTGCGAAAAACGTGCTCAGAACGCCAAAAGGAGCTCAAAATAAACAAAACGATCGCTGCCACCATTCCAGTCCCTGAATGACTTGCACCGATCAAAATACCATCCTAAAAGAGTATCTAGGGCCTGTAGAAGGCTAGAGACCCAAGAGAGCTGTAACTTAGCTTACAGTGCCCTCTTGTGTCATGTTGCACTAAAGCCGCAACACGATAAAAGAAACTACGGGAAACAGCGTTCCCCGGTACTGACTGTCTTAAGGGCATGTCAGTTTCCCCATAAGAAAAGGAGCGAAAGCCCAGAGGAGTGCGGCAGAAGGCTGCACTTCTCTGGCAAAGTCAAGAACAAGGTGAAAAACAACAGCAAAAAGTTTAGGGGTTGCCACATGGAAGGAAAATTACTTACAATTACGAAATCTTTCCTAACAAGGTGTGATATCCAAATCCTTAGCCTTCCAAACCTGAGACCCTTCCTTTAGCATGAGATGTGATATCCAACTCCTTCCCATTCCAATCCTGAGACCTGTCCTATACCATGAGATATGATATCTCAATGCTTCTAATATCAAACCTGAGACTGTCCTATAACATGAGATGTGATATCTCAATGCTTCTAATAACAAACCTGAGAGCTTTCCTATAACATTAGATGTGATATCCAACTCCTTCCCAATCCAATCCTGAGACCCTTCCGATAGCATGAGATGGGATATCTCAATGCTTCTAATACCAAACCACAGACCCGTCCTATAACTTGAGATGTGATATCCAACTCCTTCCCAATCCAATCCTGAGACCCTTCCGATAGCATGAGATGTGATATCTCAATGCTTCTAATATTAAAACTGAGACCCTCCCTATAGCATGAGATGTGATATCCAACTCCTTCCCATTCCAATCCTGAGACCCGTCCTATAAAATGAGATGTTATATCTCAATGCTTCTAATACCAAACCTGAGACTGTCCTATAACATGAGATGTGATATCTCAATGCTTCTAATAACAAACCTGAGACCTTTCCTATAACATGAGATGTGATATCCAAGTCCTTCCCGTTCCAATCTTGAGACCCTTCATAGAACATGAGATGTGATATCCAACTCCTTCCCAATCCAATCCTGAGACCCTTCTGATAGCATGAGATATGATATCTCAATGCTTCTAATACCAAACCACAGACCCGTCCTATAACTTGAGATGTGATATCCAAATCCTTCCCCTTCCAAACCTGAGACCCTTCCTTTAGCATGAGATGTGATATCCAACTCCTTCCCATTCCAAACCTGAGACCTTTCCTATAGCATGAGATGTGATATCCAACTCTTCCCATCCAATCCTGATACCCGTCCTATACCATGAGATGTTATATCTCAATGCTTCTAATACCAAACCTGAGACTGTCCTATAACATGAGATGTGATATCTCAATGCTTCTAATAACAAACCTGAGACCCTTCCTATAACATGAGATGTGATGTCCAAGTCCTTCCCATTCCAATCCTGAGACCCTTCCTATAACATGAGATGTGATATCCAACTCCTTCCCAATCCAATCCTGAGACCCTTCCGATAGCATGAGATGTGATATCTCAATGCTTCTAATACCAAACCTGAGATCCTCCCTATAGCGTGAGATGTGATATCAAAGTCCTTCCCATTCCAATCCTGATACCCTTCCTATAACATGAGATGTGATATCCAACTCTTCCCATCCAATCCTGAGACCCTTCCTATAACATGAGATGTGATGTCCAACTCCTTCCCAATCCAATCCTGAGACCCTTCCGATAGCATGAGATGTGATATCTCAATGCTTCTAATACCAAACCTGAGACCCTCCCTATAGCGTGAGATGTGATATCAAAGTCCTTCCCATTCCAATCCTGATACCCTTCCTATAACATGAGATGTGATATCCAACTCCTTCCAATTACAACCTGTGACCCTTCCTATAGCATGAGATGCGATATCCAACTCCTTCCCAATCCAATCCTGAGACCCTTCCGATAGCATGAGATGTGATATCTAAATGCTTCTAGCAAACCTGAGACCTTCCCATGGCATGAGATGTGACATCAAACTCCTTCCCATTCCAATCCTGAGACCCTTCCTATAGCATGAGATGTGATATCCAACTCCTTCCCATTCCAATCCTGAGACCCGTCCTATACTATGAGAAGTTATATCTCAATGCTTCTAATACCAAACCAGATACTGTCCTATAACATGAGATGTGATATCTCAATGCTTCTAATAGCAAACCTGAGACCCTTCCTATAACATGAGATGTGATATCCAAGTCCTTCCCATTCCAATCTTGAGACCCTTCCTATAACATGAGATGTGATATCCAACTCCTTCCCAATCCAATCCTGAGACCCTTCCGATAGCATGAGATATGATATCTCAATGCTTCTAATACCAAACCACAGACTTGTCCTATAACTTGAGATGTGATATCCAAATCCTTCCCCTTCCAAACCTGAGACCCTTCCTTTATCATGAGATGTGATATCCAACTCCTTCCCATTCCAATCCTGAGACCCTTCCTATAGCATGAGATGTGATATCTCAATGCTTCTACCAAACCTGAGACCCTTCCTATAGCATGAGATGTGATATCCAACTCTTCCCATCCAATCCTGAGACCCTTCCTATAACATGAGATGTGATATCCAACTCCTTCCCAATCCAATCCTGAGACCCTTCCGATAGCATGAGATATGATATCTCAATGCTTCTAATATCAAACCTGAGACCCTCCCTATAGCATGAGAGGTGATATCCAACTCCTTCCCATTCCAATCCTGAGACCCTTCCGATAGCATGAGATGTGATATCCAACTCCTTCCAGTCCAACCTGTGACCCTTCCTATAGCATGAAATGGGATATCCAACTCCTTCCCAATCCAATCCTGAGACCCTTCCAATAGCATGAGATGTGATATCTTAATGCTTCTACCATACCTGAGACCTTCCTATGGCATGAGATGTGATATCAAACTCCTTCCCATTCAAATCTTGAGACCCTTCCTATAGCATGAGATGTGATATCCAACTCCTTCCCATTCCAATCCTGAGACCCGTCCTATACCATGAGATGTGATATCTCAATGCTTCTTCTACCATACCTGAGACCTTCCTATGGCATGAGATGTGAAATCAAACTACTTCCATTCCAATCCTGAGACCCTTCCTATAGCATGAGATGTTATATCCAACTCCTTCCCATTCCAATCCTGAGACCCGTCCTATACCATGAGATGTGATATCTCAATGCTTCTAATACCAAACCTGAGACTGTCCTATAACATGAGATGTGATATCTCAATGCTTCTAATAACAAACCTGAGACCCTTCCTATAACATGAGATGTGATATCCAAGTCCTTCCCATTCCAATCTTGAGACCCTTCCTATAACATGAGATGTGATATCCAACTCCTTCCCAAACCAATCCTGAGACCCTTCCGATAGCATGAGATATGATATCTCAATGCTTCTACCAAACCTGAGACCCTTCCTATAGCATGAGATGGGATATCCAACTCCTTCCCAATCCAATCCTGAGACCCTTCCGATAGCATGAGATGTGATATCTTAATGCTTCTACCATACCTGAGACCTTCCTATGGCATGAGATGTGATATCAAACTCCTTCCCATTCCAATCCTGAGACCCTTCCTATAGCATGAGATGTGATATCCAATCCCTTCCCATTCCAATCCTGAGACCCGTCCTATACCATGAGATGTGATATCTCAATGCTTCTAATACCAAACCTGAGACTGTCCTATAACATGAGATGTGATATCTCAATGCTTCTAATAACAAACCTGAGACCCTTCCTATAACATGAGATGTGATATCCAGATCCTTCCCATTCCAATCCTGAGACCCTTCCTATAGCATGAGATGTGATATCCAACTCCTTTCCATTCCAATCCTGAGACCCGTCCTATACCGTGAGATATGATATCTCAATGCTTCTAATACCAAACCTGAGACTGTCCTATAACAAGAGATGTGATATCTCAATGCTTCTAACAACAAACCTGAGACCCTTCCTATAACATGAGATGTGATATCCAAGCCCTTCCCATTCCAATCTTGAGGCCCTTCCTATAACATGAGATGTGATATCCAACTCCTTCCCAATCCAATCCTGAGACCCTTCCGATAGCATGAGATATGATATCTCAATGCTTCTAATACCAAAACCACAGACCCGTCCTAAAACTTGAGATATGATATCCAAATCCTTCCCCTTCCAAACCTGAGACCCTTCCTTTATCATGAGATGTGATATCCAACTCCTTCCCTTTCCAATCCTGAGACCCTTCCTATAGCATGAGATGTGATATCTCAATGCTTCTAATAACAAACCTGAGACCCTTCCTATAACATGAGATGTGATGTCCAAGTCCTTCCCATTCCAATCCTGAGACCCTTCCTATAACAAGAGATGTGATATCCAACTCCTTCCCAATCCAATCCTGAGACCCTTCCGATAGCATGAGGATATGATATCTCAATGCTTCTAATATCAAACCTGAGCCCCTCCCTAAAGCATGAGATGCGATATCCAACTCCTTCCCATTCCAATCCCGAGACCCTTCCGACAGCATGAGATGTGATATCCAACTCCTTCCAATTCCAACCTGTGACCCTTCCTATAGCATGAGATGGGATATCCAACTCCTTCCCAATCCAATCCTGAGACCCTTCCGATAGCATGAGATGTGATATATTAATGCTTCTACCATACCTGAGACCTTCCTATGGCATGAGATGTGATATCAAACTACTTCCCAATCCAATCCTGAGACCCTTCCTATAGCATGAGATGTGATATCCAACTCCTTCCCATTCCAATCCTGAGACCCGTCCTATACCATGAGATGTGATATCTCAATGCTTCTAATACCAAACCTGAGACTGTCCTATAACATGAGATATGATATCTCAATGCTTCTAATATCAAACCTGAGACCCTCCCTATAGCATGAGAGGTGATATCCAACTCCTTCCCATTCCAATCCTGAGACCCTTCCGATAGCATGAGATGTGATATCCTACTCCTTCCAATTCCAACCTGAACCTGTGACCCTTCCTATAGCATGAGATGGGATATCCAACTCCTTCCCAATCCAATCCTGAGACCCTTCCGATAGCATGAGATGTGATATCTTAATGCTTCTACCATACCTGAGACCTTCCTATGGCATGAGATGTGATATCAAACTACTTCCCATTTCAATCCTGAGACCCTTCCTATAGCATGAGATGTGATATCCAATTCCTTCCCATTCCAATCCTGAGACCCGTCCTATACCATGAGATGTGATATCTCAATGCTTCTAATACCAAACCTGAGACTGTCCTATAACATGAGATGTGATATCTCAATGCTTCTAATAACAAACCTGAGACCCTTCCTATAACATGAGATGTGATATCCAAATCCTTCCCATTCCAATCCTGAGACCCTTCCTATAGCATGAGATGTGATATCCAACTCCTTTCCATTCCAATCCTGAGACCCGTCCTATACCATGAGATATGATATCTCAATGCTTCTAACAACAAACCTGAGACCCTTCCTATAACATGAGATGTGATATCCAAGCCCTCCCCATTCCAATCTTGAGGCCCTTCCTATAACATGAGATGTGATATCCAACTCCTTCCCAATCCAATCCTGAGACCCTTCCGATAGCATGAGATATGATATCTCAATGCTTCTAATACCAAAACCACAGACCCGTCCTAAAACTTGAGATATGATATCCAAATCCTTCCCCTTCCAAACCTGAGACCCTTCCTTTATCATGAGATGTGATATCCAACTCCTTCCCATTCCAATCCTGAGACCCTTCCTATAGCATGAGATGTGATATCTCAATGCTTCTAATAACAAACCTGAGACCCTTCCTATAACATGAGATGTGATGTCCAAGTCCTTCCCATTCCAATCCTGAGACCCTTCCTATAACAAGAGATGTGATATCCAACTCCTTCCCAATCCAATCCTGAGACCCTTCCGATAGCATGAGGATATGATATCTCAATGCTTCTAATATCAAACCTGAGCCCCTCCCTAAAGCATGAGATGTGATATCCAACTCCTTCCCATTCCAATCCCGAAACCCTTCCGACAGCATGAGATGTGATATCCAACTCCTTCCAATTCCAACCTGTGACCCTTCCTATAGCATGAGATGGGATATCCAACTCCTTCCCAATCCAATCCTGAGACCCTTCCGATAGCATGAGATGTGATATATTAATGCTTCTACCATACCTGAGACCTTCCTATGGCATGAGATGTGATATCAAACTACTTCCCATTCCAATCCTGAGGCCCTTCCTATGGCATGAGATGTGATATCCAACTCCTTCCCATTCCAATCCTGAGACGCGTCCTATACCATGAGATGTGATATCTCAATGCTTCTAATACCAAACCTGAGACTGTCCTATAACATGAGAAGTGATATCTCAATGCTTCTAATAACAAACCTGAGACCCTTACTATAACATGAGATGTGATATCCAAATCCTTCCCATTCCAATCCTGAGACCCTTCCTATAACATGAGATGTGATATCCAACTCCTTCCCAATCCAATACTGAGACCCTTCCGATAGCATGAGATATGATATCTCAATGGTTCTAATACCAAACCACAGACTCGTCCTATAAATTGAGGTGTGATATCCAAATCCTTAGCCTTCCAAACCTGAGACCCTTCCTTTAGCATGAGATGTGATATCCAACTCCTTCCCATTCCAATCCTGAGACCCGTCCTATACCATGAGATATGATATCTCAATGCTTCTAATACCAAACCTGAGACTGTCCTATAACATGAGATGTGATATCTCAATGCTTCTAATAACAAACCTGAGAGCTTTCCTATAACATGAGATGTGATATCCACCTCCTTCCCAATCCAATCCTGAGACCCTTCCGATAGCATGAGATGTGATATCTCAATGCTTCTAATACCAAACCACAGACCCGTCCTATAACTTGAGATGTGATATCCAACTCCTTCCCAATCCAATCCTGAGACCCTTCCGATAGCATGAGATGTGATATCTCAATGCTTCTAATATTAAAACTGAGACCCTCCCTATAGCATGAGATGTGATATCCAACTCCTTCCCATTCCAATCCTGAGACCCGTCCTATAAAATGAGATGTTATATCTCAATGCTTCTAATACCAAACCTGAGACTGTCCTATAACATGAGATGTGATATCTCAATGCTTCTAATAACAAACCTGAGACCCTTCCTATAACATGAGATGTGATATCCAAGTCCTTCCCGTTCCAATCTTGAGACCCTTCGTAGAACATGAGATGTGATATCCAACTCCTTCCCAATCCAATCCTGAGACCCTTCTGATAGCATGAGATATGATATCTCAATGCTTCTAATACCAAACCACAGACCCGTCCTATAACTTGAGATGTGATATCCAAATCCTTCCCCTTCCAAACCTGAGACCCTTCCTTTAGCATGAGATGTGATATCCAACTCCTTCCCATTCTAATCCTGAGACCCTTCCTATAGCATGAGATGTGATATCCCAATGCTTCTACCAAACCTGAGACCTTTCCTATAGCATGAGATGTGATATCCAACTCTTCCCATCCAATCCTGAGACCCGTCCTATACCATGAGATGTTATATCTCAATGCTTCTAATACCAAACCTGAGACTGTCCTATAACATGAGATGTGATATCTCAATGCTTCTAATAACAAACCTGAGACCCTTCCTATAACATGAGATGTGATGTCCAAGTCCTTCCCATTCCAATCCTGAGACCCTTCCTATAACATGAGATGTGATATCCAACTCCTTCCCAATCCAGTCCTGAGACCCTTCCGATAGCATGAGATGTGATATCTCAATGCTTCTAATACCAAACCTGAGACCCTCCCTATAGCGTGAGATGTGATATCAAAGTCCTTCCCATTCCAATCCTGATACCCTTCCTATAACATGAGATGTGATATCCAACTCTTCCCATCCAATCCTGAGACCCTTCCTATAACATGAGATGTGATATCCAACTCCTTCCCAATCCAATCCTGAGACCCTTCCGATAGCATGAGATGTGATATCTCAATGCTTCTAATACCAAACCTGAGACCCTCCCTATAGCGTGAGATGTGATATCAAAGTCCTTCCCATTCCAATCCTGATACCCTTCCTATAACATGAGATGTGATATCCAACTCCTTCCAATTACAACCTGTGACCCTTCCTATAGCATGAGATGCGATATCCAACTCCTTCCCAATCCAATCCTGAGACCCTTCCGATAGCATGAGATGTGATATCTAAATGCTTCTAGCAAACCTGAGACCTTCCCATGGCATGAGATGTGACATCAAACTCCTTCCCATTCCAATCCTGAGACCCTTCCTATAGCATGAGATGTGATATCCAACTCCTTCCCATTCCAATCCTGAGACCCGTCCTATACTATGAGATGTTATATCTCAATGCTTCTAATACCAAACCTGATACTGTCCTATAACATGAGATGTGATATCTCAATGCTTCTAATAGCAAATCTGAGACCCTTCCTATAACATGAGATGTGATATCCAAGTCCTTCCCATTCCAATCTTGAGACCCTTCCTATAACATGAGATGTGATATCCAACTCCTTCCCAATCCAATCCTGAGACCCTTCCGATAGCATGTGATATTATATCTCAATGGTTCTAATACCAAACCACAGACTCGTCCTATAAATTGAGGTGTGATATCCAAATCCTTAGCCTTCCAAACCTGAGACCCTTCCTTTAGCATGAGATGTGATATCCAACTCCTTCCCATTCCAATCCTGAGACCCGTCCTATACCATGAGATATGATATCTCAATGCTTCTAATACCAAACCTGAGACTGTCCTATAACATGAGATGTGATATCTCAATGCTTCTAATAACAAACCTGAGAGCTTTCCTATAACATGAGATGTGATATCCAACTCCTTCCCAATCCAATCCTGAGACCCTTCCCATAGCATGAGATGTGATATCTCAATGCTTCTAATACCAAACCACAGACCCGTCCTATAACTTGAGATGTGATATCCAACTCCTTCCCAATCCAATCCTGAGACCCTTCCGATAGCATGAGATGTGATATCTCAATGCTTCTAATATTAAAACTGAGACCCTCCCTATAGCATGAGATGTGATATCCAACTCCTTCCCATTCCAATCCTGAGACCCGTCCTATAAAATGAGATGTTATATCTCAATGCTTCTAATACCAAACCTGAGACTGTCCTATAACATGAGATGTGATATCTCAATGCTTCTAATAACAAACCTGAGACCCTTCCTATAACATGAGATGTGATATCCAAGTCCTTCCCGTTCCAATCTTGAGACCCTTCGTAGAACATGAGATGTGATATCCAACTCCTTCCCAATCCAATCCTGAGACCCTTCTGATAGCATGAGATATGATATCTCAATGCTTCTAATACCAAACCACAGACCCGTCCTATAACTTGAGATGTGATATCCAAATCCTTCCCCTTCCAAACCTGAGACCCTTCCTTTAGCATGAGATGTGATATCCAACTCCTTCCCATTCCAATCCTGAGACCCTTCCTATAGCATGAGATGTGATATCCCAATGCTTCTACCAAACCTGAGACCCTTCCTATAGCATGAGATGTGATATCCAACTCCTTCCCATTCCAATCCTGAGACCTTTCCTATAGCATGAGATGTGATATCCAACTCTTCCCATCCAATCCTGATACCCGTCCTATACCATGAGATGTTATATCTCAATGCTTCTAATACCAAACCTGAGACTGTCCTATAACATGAGATGTGATATCTCAATGCTTCTAATAACAAACCTGAGACCCTTCCTATAACATTAGATGTGATGTCCAAGTCCTTCCCATTCCAATCCTGAGACCCTTCCTATAACATGAGATGTGATATCCAACTCCTTCCCAATCCAATCCTGAGACCCTTCCGATAGCATGAGATGTGATATCTCAATGCTTCTAATACCAAACCTGAGACCCTCCCTATAGAGTGAGATGTGATATCAAAGTCCTTCCCATTACAATCCTGATACCCTTCCTATAACATGAGATGTGATATCCAACTCTTCCCATCTAATCCTGAGACCCTTCCTATAACATGAGATGTGATATCCAACTCCTTCCCAATCCAATCCTGAGACCCTTCCGATAGCATGAGATGTGACATCTCAATGCTTCTAATACCAAACCTGAGACCCTCCCTATAGCGTGAGATGTGATATCAAAGTCCTTCCCATTCCAATCCTGATACCCTTCCTATAACATGAGATGTGATATCCAACTCCTTCCAATTACAACCTGTGACCCTTCCTATAGCATGAGATGCGATATCCAACTCCTTCCCAATCCAATCCTGAGACCCTTCCGATAGCATGAGATGTGATATCTAAATGCTTCTAGCAAACCTGAGACCTTCCCATGGCATGAGATGTGACATCAAACTCCTTCCCATTCCAATCCTGAGACCCATCCTATAGCATGAGATGTGATATCCAACTCCTTCCCATTCCAATCCTGAGACCCGTCCTATACTATGAGATGTTATATCTCAATGCTTCTAATACCAAACCTGATACTGTCCTATAACATGAGATGTGATATCTCAATGCTTCTAATAGCAAACCTGAGACCCTTCCTATAACATGAGATGTGATATCCAAGTCCTTCCCATTCCAATCTTGAGACCCTTCCTATAACATGAGATGTGATATCCAACTCCTTCCCAATCCAATCCTGAGACCCTTCCGATAGCATGAAATATGATATCTCAATGCTTCTAATACCAAACCACAGACTCGTACTATAACTTGAGATGTGATATCCAAATCCTTCCCCTTCCAAACCTGAGACCCTTCCTTTATCATGAGATGTGATATCCAACTCCTTCCCATTCCAATCCTGAGACCCTTCCTATAGCATGAGATGTGATATCTCAATGTTTCTACCAAACCTGAGACCCTTCCTATAACATGAGATGTGATATCCAACTCTTCCCATCCAATCCTGAGACCCTTCCTATGACATGAGATGTGATATCCAACTCCTTCCCAATCCAATCCTGAGACCCTTCCGATAGCATGAGATATGATATCTCAATGCTTCTAATATCAAACCTGAGACCCTCCCTATAGCATGAGAGGTGATATCCAACTCCTTCCCATTCCAATCCTGAGACCCTTCCGATAGCATGAGATGTGATATCCAACTCCTTCCAATTCCAACCTGTGACCCTTCCTATAGCATGAGATGGGATATCCAACTCCTTCCCAATCCAATCCTGAGACCCTTCCGATAGCATGAGATGTGATATCTTAATGCTTCTACCATACCTGAGACCTTCCTATGGCATGAGATGTGATATCAAACTACTTCCCATTTCAATCCTGAGACCCTTCCTATAGCATGAGATGTGATATCCAATTCCTTCCCATTCCAATCCTGAGACCCGTCCTATACCATGAGATGTGATATCTCAATGCTTCTAATACCAAACCTGAGACTGTCCTATAACATGAGATGTGATATCTCAATGCTTCTAATAACAAACCTGAGACCCTTCCTATAACATGAGATGTGATATCCAAATCCTTCCCATTCCAATCCTGAGACCCTTCCTATAGCATGAGATGTGATATCCAACTCCTTTCCATTCCAATCCTGAGACCCGTCCTATACCATGAGATATGATATCTCAATGCTTCTAACAACAAACCTGAGACCCTTCCTATAACATGAGATGTGATATCCAAGCCCTTCCCATTCCAATCTTGAGGCCCTTCCTATAACATGAGATGTGATATCCAACTCCTTCCCAATCCAATCCTGAGACCCTTCCGATAGCATGAGATATGATATCTCAATGCTTCTAATACCAAAACCACAGACCCGTCCTAAAACTTGAGATATGATATCCAAATCCTTCCCCTTCCAAACCTGAGACCCTTCCTTTATCATGAGATGTGATATCCAACTCCTTCCCATTCCAATCCTGAGACCCTTCCTATAGCATGAGATGTGATATCTCAATGCTTCTAATAACAAACCTGAGACCCTTCCTATAACATGAGATGTGATGTCCAAGTCCTTCCCATTCCAATCCTGAGACCCTTCCTATAACAAGAGATGTGATATCCAACTCCTTCCCAATCCAATCCTGAGACCCTTCCGATAGCATGAGGATATGATATCTCAATGCTTCTAATATCAAACCTGAGCCCCTCCCTAAAGCATGAGATGTGATATCCAACTCCTTCCCATTCCAATCCCGAAACCCTTCCGACAGCATGAGATGTGATATCCAACTCCTTCCAATTCCAACCTGTGACCCTTCCTATAGCATGAGATGTGATATCAAACTACTTCCCATTCCAATCCTGAGACCCTTCCTATGGCATGAGATGTGATATCCAACTCCTTCCCATTCCAATCCTGAGACGCGTCCTATACCATGAGATGTGATATCTCAATGCTTCTAATACCAAACCTGAGACTGTCCTATAACATGAGAAGTGATATCTCAATGCTTCTAATAACAAACCTGAGACCCTTACTATAACATGAGATGTGATATCCAAATCCTTCCCATTCCAATCCTGAGACCCTTCCTATAACATGAGATGTGATATCCAACTCCTTCCCAATCCAATACTGAGACCCTTCCGATAGCATGAGATATGATATCTCAATGGTTCTAATACCAAACCACAGACTCGTCCTATAAATTGAGGTGTGATATCCAAATCCTTAGCCTTCCAAACCTGAGACCCTTCCTTTAGCATTAGATGTGATATCCAACTCCTTCCCATTCCAATCCTGAGACCCGTCCTATACCATGAGATATGATATCTCAATGCTTCTAATACCAAACCTGAGACTGTCCTATAACATGAGATGTGATATCTCAATGCTTCTAATAACAAACCTGAGAGCTTTCCTATAACATGAGATGTGATATCCACCTCCTTCCCAATCCAATCCTGAGACCCTTCCGATAGCATGAGATGTGATATCTCAATGCTTCTAATACCAAACCACAGACCCGTCCTATAACTTGAGATGTGATATCCAACTCCTTCCCAATCCAATCCTGAGACCCTTCCGATAGCATGAGATGTGATATCTCAATGCTTCTAATATTAAAACTGAGACCCTCCCTATAGCATGAGATGTGATATCCAACTCCTTCCCATTCCAATCCTGAGACCCGTCCTATAAAATGAGATGTTATATCTCAATGCTTCTAATACCAAACCTGAGACTGTCCTATAACATGAGATGTGATATCTCAATGCTTCTAATAACAAACCTGAGACCCTTCCTATAACATGAGATGTGATATCCAAGTCCTTCCCGTTCCAATCTTGAGACCCTTCGTAGAACATGAGATGTGATATCCAACTCCTTCCCAATCCAATCCTGAGACCCTTCTGATAGCATGAGATATGATATCTCAATGCTTCTAATACCAAACCACAGACCCGTCCTATAACTTGAGATGTGATATCCAAATCCTTCCCCTTCCAAACCTGAGACCCTTCCTTTAGCATGAGATGTGATATCCAACTCCTTCCCATTCCAATCCTGAGACCCTTCCTATAGCATGAGATGTGATATCCCAATGCTTCTACCAAACCTGAGACCTTTCCTATAGCATGAGATGTGATATCCAACTCTTCCCATCCAATCCTGAGACCCGTCCTATACCATGAGATGTTATATCTCAATGCTTCTAATACCAAACCTGAGACTGTCCTATAACATGAGATGTGATATCTCAATGCTTCTAATAACAAACCTGAGACCCTTCCTATAACATGAGATGTGATGTCCAAGTCCTTCCCATTCCAATCCTGAGACCCTTCCTATAACATGAGATGTGATATCCAACTCCTTCCCAATCCAGTCCTGAGACCCTTCCGATAGCATGAGATGTGATATCTCAATGCTTCTAATACCAAACCTGAGACCCTCCCTATAGCGTGAGATGTGATATCAAAGTCCTTCCCATTCCAATCCTGATACCCTTCCTATAACATGAGATGTGATATCCAACTCTTCCCATCCAATCCTGAGACCCTTCCTATAACATGAGATGTGATATCCAACTCCTTCCCAATCCAATCCTGAGACCCTTCCGATAGCATGAGATGTGATATCTCAATGCTTCTAATACCAAACCTGAGACCCTCCCTATAGCGTGAGATGTGATATCAAAGTCCTTCCCATTCCAATCCTGATACCCTTCCTATAACATGAGATGTGATATCCAACTCCTTCCAATTACAACCTGTGACCCTTCCTATAGCATGAGATGCGATATCCAACTCCTTCCCAATCCAATCCTGAGACCCTTCCGATAGCATGAGATGTGATATCTAAATGCTTCTAGCAAACCTGAGACCTTCCCATGGCATGAGATGTGACATCAAACTCCTTCCCATTCCAATCCTGAGACCCGTCCTATACTATGAGATGTTATATCTCAATGCTTCTAATACCAAACCTGATACTGTCCTATAACATGAGATGTGATATCTCAATGCTTCTAACAGCAAATCTGAGACCCTTCCTATAACATGAGATGTGATATCCAAGTCCTTCCCATTCCAATCTTGAGACCCTTCCTATAACATGAGATGTGATATCCAACTCCTTCCCAATCCAATCCTGAGACCCTTCCGATAGCATGTGATATTATATCTCAATGGTTCTAATACCAAACCACAGACTCGTCCTATAAATTGAGGTGTGATATCCAAATCCTTAGCCTTCCAAACCTGAGACCCTTCCTTTAGCATGAGATGTGATATCCAACTCCTTCCCATTCCAATCCTGAGACCCGTCCTATACCATGAGATATGATATCTCAATGCTTCTAATACCAAACCTGAGACTGTCCTATAACATGAGATGTGATATCTCAATGCTTCTAATAACAAACCTGAGAGCTTTCCTATAACATGAGATGTGATATCCAACTCCTTCCCAATCCAATCCTGAGACCCTTCCCATAGCATGAGATGTGATATCTCAATGCTTCTAATACCAAACCACAGACCCGTCCTATAACTTGAGATGTGATATCCAACTCCTTCCCAATCCAATCCTGAGACCCTTCCGATAGCATGAGATGTGATATCTCAATGCTTCTAATATTAAAACTGAGACCCTCCCTATAGCATGAGATGTGATATCCAACTCCTTCCCATTCCAATCCTGAGACCCGTCCTATAAAATGAGATGTTATATCTCAATGCTTCTAATACCAAACCTGAGACTGTCCTATAACATGAGATGTGATATCTCAATGCTTCTAATAACAAACCTGAGACCCTTCCTATAACATGAGATGTGATATCCAAGTCCTTCCCGTTCCAATCTTGAGACCCTTCGTAGAACATGAGATGTGATATCCAACTCCTTCCCAATCCAATCCTGAGACCCTTCTGATAGCATGAGATATGATATCTCAATGCTTCTAATACCAAACCACAGACCCGTCCTATAACTTGAGATGTGATATCCAAATCCTTCCCCTTCCAAACCTGAGACCCTTCCTTTAGCATGAGATGTGATATCCAACTCCTTCCCATTCCAATCCTGAGACCCTTCCTATAGCATGAGATGTGATATCCCAATGCTTCTACCAAACCTGAGACCCTTCCTATAGCATGAGATGTGATATCCAACTCCTTCCCATTCCAATCCTGAGACCTTTCCTATAGCATGAGATGTGATATCCAACTCTTCCCATCCAATCCTGATACCCGTCCTATACCATGAGATGTTATATCTCAATGCTTCTAATACCAAACCTGAGACTGTCCTATAACATGAGATGTGATATCTCAATGCTTCTAATAACAAACCTGAGACCCTTCCTATAACATGAGATGTGATGTCCAAGTCCTTCCCATTCCAATCCTGAGACCCTTCCTATAACATGAGATGTGATATCCAACTCCTTCCCAATCCAATCCTGAGACCCTTCCGATAGCATGAGATGTGATATCTCAATGCTTCTAATAGAAAACCTGAGACCCTCCCAATAGCGTGAGATGTGATATCAAAGTCCTTCCCATTCCAATCCTGATACCCTTCCTATAACATGAGATGTGATATCCAACTCTTCCCATCTAATCCTGAGACCCTTCCTATAACATGAGATGTGATATCCAACTCCTTCCCAATCCAATCCTGAGACCCTTCCGATAGCATGAGATGTGATATCTCAATGCTTCTAATACCAAACCTGAGACCCTCCCTATAGCGTGAGATGTGATATCAAAGTCCTTCCCATTCCAATCCTGATACCCTTCCTATAACATGAGATGTGATATCCAACTCCTTCCAATTACAACCTGTGACCCTTCCTATAGCATGAGATGCGATATCCAACTCCTTCCCAATCCAATCCTGAGACCCTTCCGATAGCATGAGATGTGATATCTAAATGCTTCTAGCAAACCTGAGACCTTCCCATGGCATGAGATGTGACATCAAACTCCTTCCCATTCCAATCCTGAGACCCTTCCTATAGCATGAGATGTGATATCCAACTCCTTCCCATTCCAATCCTGAGACCCGTCCTATACTATGAGATGTTATATCTCAATGCTTCTAATACCAAACCTGATACTGTCCTATAACATGAGATGTGATATCTCAATGCTTCTAATAGCAAACCTGAGACCCTTCCTATAACATGAGATGTGATATCCAAGTCCTTCCCATTCCAATCTTGAGACCCTTCCTATAACATGAGATGTGATATCCAACTCCTTCCCAATCCAATCCTGAGACCCTTCCGATAGCATGAGATATGATATCTCAATGCTTCTAATACCAAAACCACAGACCCGTCCTAAAATTTGAGATATGATATCCAAATCCTTCCCCTTCCAAACCTGAGACCCTTCCTTTATCATGAGATGTGATATCCAACTCCTTCCCATTCCAATCCTGAGACCCTTCCTATAGCATGAGATGTGATATCTCAATGCTTCTAATAACAAACCTGAGACCCTTCCTATAACATGAGATGTGATGTCCAAGTCCTTCCCATTCCAATCCTGAGACCCTTCCTATAACAAGAGATGTGATATCCAACTCCTTCCCAATCCAATCCTGAGACCCTTCCGATAGCATGAGGATATGATATCTCAATGCTTCTAATATCAATCCTGAGCCCCTCCCTAAAGCATGAGATGTGATATCCAACTCCTTCCCATTCCAATCCCGAAACCCTTCCGACAGCATGAGATGTGATATCCAACTCCTTCCAATTCCAACCTGTGACCCTTCCTATAGCATGAGATGGGATATCCAACTCCTTCCCAATCCAATCCTGAGACCCTTCCGATAGCATGAGATGTGATATATTAATGCTTCTACCATACCTGAGACCTTCCTATGGCATGAGATGTGATATCAAACTACTTCCCATTCCAATCCTGAGGCCCTTCCTATGGCATGAGATGTGATATCCAACTCCTTCCCATTCCAATCCTGAGACGCGTCCTATACCATGAGATGTGATATCTCAATGCTTCTAATACCAAACCTGAGACTGTCCTATAACATGAGAAGTGATATCTTAATGCTTCTAATAACAAACCTGAGACCCTTACTATAACATGAGATGTGATATCCAAATCCTTCCCATTCCAATCCTGAGACCCTTCCTATAACATGAGATGTGATATCCAACTCCTTCCCAATCCAATCCTGAGACCCTTCCGATAGCATGAGATGTGATATCTTAATGCTTCTACCATACCTGAGACCTTCCTATGGCATGAGATGTGATATCAAACTACTTCCCATTTCAATCCTGAGACCCTTCCTATAGCATGAGATGTGATATCCAATTCCTTCCCATTCCAATCCTGAGACCCGTCCTATACCATGAGATGTGATATCTCAATGCTTCTAATACCAAACCTGAGACTGTCCTATAACATGAGATGTGATATCTCAATGCTTCTAATAACAAACCTGAGACCCTTCCTATAACATGAGATGTGATATCCAAATCCTTCCCATTCCAATCCTGAGACCCTTCCTATAGCATGAGATGTGATATCCAAATCCTTCCCATTCCAATCCTGAGACCCTTCCTATAGCATGAGATGTGATATCCAACTCCTTTCCATTCCAATCCTGAGACACGTCCTATACCATGAGATATGATATCTCAATGCTTCTAACAACAAACCTGAGACCCTTCCTATAACATGAGATGTGATATCCAAGCCCTTCCCATTCCAATCTTGAGGCCCTTCCTATAACATTAGATGTGATATCCAACTCCTTCCCAATCCAATCCTGAGACCCTTCCGATAGCATGAGATATGATATCTCAATGCTTCTAATACCAAAACCACAGACCCGTCCTAAAACTTGAGATATGATATCCAAATCCTTCCCCTTCCAAACCTGAGACCCTTCCTTTATCATGAGATGTGATATCCAACTCCTTCCCATTCCAATCCTGAGACCCTTCCTATAGCATGAGATGTGATATCTCAATGCTTCTAATAACAAACCTGAGACCCTTCCTATAACATGAGATGTGATGTCCAAGTCCTTCCCATTCCAATCCTGAGACCCTTCCTATAACAAGAGATGTGATATCCAACTCCTTCCCAATCCAATCCTGAGACCCTTCCGATAGCATGAGGATATGATATCTCAATGCTTCTAATATCAAACCTGAGCCCCTCCCTAAAGCATGAGATGTGATATCCAACTCCTTCCCATTCCAATCCCGAAACCCTTCCGACAGCATGAGATGTGATATCCAACTCCTTCCAATTCCAACCTGTGACCCTTCCTATAGCATGAGATGGGATATCCAACTCCTTCCCAATCCAATCCTGAGACCCTTCCGATAGCATGAGATGTGATATATTAATGCTTCTACCATACCTGAGACCTTCCTATGGCATGAGATGTGATATCAAACTACTTCCCATTCCAATCCTGAGGCCCTTCCTATGGCATGAGATGTGATATCCAACTCCTTCCCATTCCAATCCTGAGACGCGTCCTATACCATGAGATGTGATATCTCAATGCTTCTAATACCAAACCTGAGACTGTCCTATAACATGAGAAGTGATATCTCAATGCTTCTAATAACAAACCTGAGACCCTTACTATAACATGAGATGTGATATCCAAATCCTTCCCATTCCAATCCTGAGACCCTTCCTATAACATGAGATGTGATATCCAACTCCTTCCCAATCCAATACTGAGACCCTTCCGATAGCATGAGATATGATATCTCAATGGTTCTAATACCAAACCACAGACTCGTCCTATAAATTGAGGTGTGATATCCAAATCCTTAGCCTTCCAAACCTGAGACCCTTCCTTTAGCATGAGATGTGATATCCAACTCCTTCCCATTCCAATCCTGAGACCCGTCCTATACCATGAGATATGATATCTCAATGCTTCTAATACCAAACCTGAGACTGTCCTATAACATGAGATGTGATATCTCAATGCTTCTAATAACAAACCTGAGAGCTTTCCTATAACATGAGATGTGATATCCACCTCCTTCCCAATCCAATCCTGAGACCCTTCCGATAGCATGAGATGTGATATCTCAATGCTTCTAATACCAAACCACAGACCCGTCCTATAACTTGAGATGTGATATCCAACTCCTTCCCAATCCAATCCTGAGACCCTTCCGATAGCATGAGATGTGATATCTCAATGCTTCTAATATTAAAACTGAGACCCTCCCTATAGCATGAGATGTGATATCCAACTCCTTCCCATTCCAATCCTGAGACCCGTCCTATAAAATGAGATGTTATATCTCAATGCTTCTAATACCAAACCTGAGACTGTCCTATAACATGAGATGTGATATCTCAATGCTTCTAATAACAAACCTGAGACCCTTCCTATAACATGAGATGTGATATCCAAGTCCTTCCCGTTCCAATCTTGAGACCCTTCGTAGAACATGAGATCTGATATCCAACTCCTTCCCAATCCAATCCTGAGACCCTTCTGATAGCATGAGATATGATATCTCAATGCTTCTAATACCAAACCACAGACCCGTCCTATAACTTGAGATGTGATATCCAAATCCTTCCCCTTCCAAACCTGAGACCCTTCCTTTAGCATGAGATGTGATATCCCAATGCTTCTACCAAACCTGAGACCTTTCCTATAGCATGAGATGTGATATCCAACTCTTCCCATCCAATCCTGAGACCCGTCCTATACCATGAGATGTTATATCTCAATGCTTCTAATACCAAACCTGAGACTGTCCTATAACATGAGATGTGATATCTCAATGCTTCTAATAACAAACCTGAGACCCTTCCTATAACATGAGATGTGATGTCCAAGTCCTTCCCATTCCAATCCTGAGACCCTTCCTATAACATGAGATGTGATATCCAACTCCTTCCCAATCCAGTCCTGAGACCCTTCCGATAGCATGAGATGTGATATCTCAATGCTTCTAATACCAAACCTGAGACCCTCCCTATAGCGTGAGATGTGATATCAAAGTCCTTCCCATTCCAATCCTGATACCCTTCCTATAACATGAGATGTGATATCCAACTCTTCCCATCCAATCCTGAGACCCTTCCTATAACATGAGATGTGATATCCAACTCCTTCCCAATCCAATCCTGAGACCCTTCCGATAGCATGAGATGTGATATCTCAATGCTTCTAATACCAAACCTGAGACCCTCCCTATAGCGTGAGATGTGATATCAAAGTCCTTCCCATTCCAATCCTGATACCCTTCCTATAACATGAGATGTGATATCCAACTCCTTCCAATTACAACCTGTGACCCTTCCTATAGCATGAGATGCGATATCCAACTCCTTCCCAATCCAATCCTGAGACCCTTCCGATAGCATGAGATGTGATATCTAAATGCTTCTAGCAAACCTGAGACCTTCCCATGGCATGAGATGTGACATCAAACTCCTTCCCATTCCAATCCTGAGACCCGTCCTATACTATGAGATGTTATATCTCAATGCTTCTAATACCAAACCTGATACTGTCCTATAACATGAGATGTGATATCTCAATGCTTCTAACAGCAAATCTGAGACCCTTCCTATAACATGAGATGTGATATCCAAGTCCTTCCCATTCCAATCTTGAGACCCTTCCTATAACATGAGATGTGATATCCAACTCCTTCCCAATCCAATCCTGAGACCCTTCCGATAGCATGTGATATTATATCTCAATGGTTCTAATACCAAACCACAGACTCGTCCTATAAATTGAGGTGTGATATCCAAATCCTTAGCCTTCCAAACCTGAGACCCTTCCTTTAGCATGAGATGTGATATCCAACTCCTTCCCATTCCAATCCTGAGACCCGTCCTATACCATGAGATATGATATCTCAATGCTTCTAATACCAAACCTGAGACTGTCCTATAACATGAGATGTGATATCTCAATGCTTCTAATAACAAACCTGAGAGCTTTCCTATAACATGAGATGTGATATCCAACTCCTTCCCAATCCAATCCTGAGACCCTTCCCATAGCATGAGATGTGATATCTCAATGCTTCTAATACCAAACCACAGACCCGTCCTATAACTTGAGATGTGATATCCAACTCCTTCCCAATCCAATCCTGAGACCCTTCCGATAGCATGAGATGTGATATCTCAATGCTTCTAATATTAAAACTGAGACCCTCCCTATAGCATGAGATGTGATATCCAACTCCTTCCCATTCCAATCCTGAGACCCGTCCTATAAAATGAGATGTTATATCTCAATGCTTCTAATACCAAACCTGAGACTGTCCTATAACATGAGATGTGATATCTCAATGCTTCTAATAACAAACCTGAGACCCTTCCTATAACATGAGATGTGATATCCAAGTCCTTCCCGTTCCAATCTTGAGACCCTTCGTAGAACATGAGATGTGATATCCAACTCCTTCCCAATCCAATCCTGAGACCCTTCTGATAGCATGAGATATGATATCTCAATGCTTCTAATACCAAACCACAGACCCGTCCTATAACTTGAGATGTGATATCCAAATCCTTCCCCTTCCAAACCTGAGACCCTTCCTTTAGCATGAGATGTGATATCCAACTCCTTCCCATTCCAATCCTGAGACCCTTCCTATAGCATGAGATGTGATATCCCAATGCTTCTACCAAACCTGAGACCCTTCCTATAGCATGAGATGTGATATCCAACTCCTTCCCATTCCAATCCTGAGACCTTTCCTATAGCATGAGATGTGATATCCAACTCTTCCCATCCAATCCTGATACCCGTCCTATACCATGAGATGTTATATCTCAATGCTTCTAATACCAAACCTGAGACTGTCCTATAACATGAGATGTGATATCTCAATGCTTCTAATAACAAACCTGAGACCCTTCCTATAACATGAGATGTGATGTCCAAGTCCTTCCCATTCCAATCCTGAGACCCTTCCTATAACATGAGATGTGATATCCAACTCCTTCCCAATCCAATCCTGAGACCCTTCCGATAGCATGAGATGTGATATCTCAATCCTTCTAATACCAAACCTGAGACCCTCCCTATAGCGTGAGATGTGATATCAAAGTCCTTCCCATTCCAATCCTGATACCCTTCCTATAACATGAGATGTGATATCCAACTCTTCCCATCTAATCCTGAGACCCTTCCTATAACATGAGATGTGATATCCAACTCCTTCCCAATCCAATCCTGAGACCCTTCCGATAGCATGAGATGTGATATCTCAATGCTTCTAATACCAAACCTGAGACCCTCCCTATAGCGTGAGATGTGATATCAAAGTCCTTCCCATTCCAATCCTGATACCCTTCCTATAACATGAGATGTGATATCCAACTCCTTCCAATTACAACCTGTGACCCTTCCTATAGCATGAGATGCGATATCCAACTCCTTCCCAATCCAATCCTGAGACCCTTCCGATAGCATGAGATGTGATATCTAAATGCTTCTAGCAAACCTGAGACCTTCCCATGGCATGAGATGTGACATCAAACTCCTTCCCATTCCAATCCTGAGACCCTTCCTATAGCATGAGATGTGATATCCAACTCCTTCCCATTCCAATCCTGAGACCCGTCCTATACTATGAGATGTTATATCTCAATGCTTCTAATACCAAACCTGATACTGTCCTATAACATGAGATGTGATATCTCAATGCTTCTAATAGCAAACCTGAGACCCTTCCTATAACATGAGATGTGATATCCAAGTCCTTCCCATTCCAATCTTGAGACCCTTCCTATAACATGAGATGTGATATCCAACTCCTTCCCAATCCAATCCTGAGACCCTTCCGATAGCATGAGATATGATATCTCAATGCTTCTAATACCAAAACCACAGACCCGTCCTAAAACTTGAGATATGATATCCAAATCCTTCCCCTTCCAAACCTGAGACCCTTCCTTTATCATGAGATGTGATATCCAACTCCTTCCCATTCCAATCCTGAGACCCTTCCTATAGCATGAGATGTGATATCTCAATGCTTCTAATAACAAACCTGAGACCCTTCCTATAACATGAGATGTGATGTCCAAGTCCTTCCCATTCCAATCCTGAGACCCTTCCTATAACAAGAGATGTGATATCCAACTCCTTCCCAATCCAATCCTGAGACCCTTCCGATAGCATGAGGATATGATATCTCAATGCTTCTAATATCAAACCTGAGCCCCTCCCTAAAGCATGAGATGTGATATCCAACTCCTTCCCATTCCAATCCCGAAACCCTTCCGACAGCATGAGATGTGATATCCAACTCCTTCCAATTCCAACCTGTGACCCTTCCTATAGCATGAGATGGGATATCCAACTCCTTCCCAATCCAATCCTGAGACCCTTCCGATAGCATGAGATGTGATATATTAATGCTTCTACCATACCTGAGACCTTCCTATGGCATGAGATGTGATATCAAACTACTTCCCATTCCAATCCTGAGGCCCTTCCTATGGCATGAGATGTGATATCCAACTCCTTCCCATTCCAATCCTGAGACGCGTCCTATACCATGAGATGTGATATCTCAATGCTTCTAATACCAAACCTGAGACTGTCCTATAACATGAGAAGTGATATCTCAATGCTTCTAATAACAAACCTGAGACCCTTACTATAACATGAGATGTGATTTCCAAATCCTTCCCATTCCAATCCTGAGACCCTTCCTATAACATGAGATGTGATATCCAACTCCTTCCCAATCCAATACTGAGACCCTTCCGATAGCATGAGATATGATATCTCAATGGTTCTAATACCAAACCACAGACTCGTCCTATAACTTGAGATGTGATATCCAAATCCTTCCCCTTCCAAACCTGAGACCCTTCCTTTATCATGAGATGTGATATCCAACTCCTTCCCATTCCAATCCTGAGACCCTTCCTATAGCATGAGATGTGATATCTCAATGCTTCTACCAAACCTGAGACCCTTCCTATAGCATGAGATGTGATATCCAACTCTTCCCATCCAATCCTGAGACCCTTCCTATAACATGAGATGTGATATCCAACTCCTTCCCAATCCAATCCTGAGACCCTTCCGATAGCATGAGATATGATATCTCAATGCTTCTAATATCAAACCTGAGACCCTCCCTATAGCATGAGAGGTGATATCCAACTCCTTCCCATTCCAATCCTGAGACCCTTCCGATAGCATGAGATGTGATATCCAACTCCTTCCAATTCCAACCTGTGACCCTTCCTATAGCATGAGATGGGATATCCAACTCCTTCCCAATCCAATCCTGAGACCCTTCCGATAGCATGAGATGTGATATCTTAATGCTTCTACCATACCTGAGACCTTCCTATGGCATGAGATGTGATATCAAACTCCTTCCCATTCCAATCTTGAGACCCTTCCTATAGCATGAGATGTGATATCCAACTCCTTCCCATTCCAATCCTGAGACCCGTCCTATACCATGAGATGTGCTATCTCAATGCTTCTTCTACCATACCTGAGACCTTCCTATGGCATGAGATGTGAAATCAAACTACTTCCATTCCAATCCTGAGACCCTTCCTATAGCATGAGATGTTATATCCAACTCCTTCCCATTCCAATCCTGAGACCCGTCCTATACCATGAGATGTGATATCTCAATGCTTCTAATACCAAACCTGAGACTGTCCTATAACATGAGATGTGATATCTCAATGCTTCTAATAACAAACCTGAGACCCTTCCTATAACATGAGATGTGATATCCAAGTCCTTCCCATTCCAATCTTGAGACCCTTCCTATAACATGAGATGTGATATCCAACTCCTTCCCAAACCAATCCTGAGACCCTTCCGATAGCATGAGATATGATATCTCAATGCTTCTACCAAACCTGAGACCCTTCCTATAGCATGAGATGGGATATCCAACTCCTTCCCAATCCAATCCTGAGACCCTTCCGATAGCATGAGATGTGATATCTTAATACTTCTACCATACCTGAGACCTTCCTATGGCATGAGATGTGATATCAAACTCCTTCCCATTCCAATCCTGAGACCCGTCCTATACCATGAGATGTGATATCTCAATGCTTCTAATACCAATCCTGAGACTGTCCTATAACATGAGATGTGATATCTCAATGCTTCTAATAACAAACCTGAGACCCTTCCTATAACATGAGATGTGATATCCAGATCCTTCCCATTCCAATCCTGAGACCCTTCCTATAGCATGAGATGTGATATCCAACTCCTTTCCATTCCAATCCTGAGACCCGTCCTATACCATGAGATATGATATCTCAATGCTTCTAATACCAAACCTGAGACTGTCCTATAACAAGAGATGTGATATCTCAATGCTTCTAACAACAAACCTGAGACCCTTCCTATAACATGAGATGTGATATCCAAGCCCTTCCCATTCCAATCTTGAGGCCCTTCCTATAACATGAGATGTGATATCCAACTCCTTCCCAATCCAATCCTGAGACCCTTCCGATAGCATGAGATATGATATCTCAATGCTTCTAATACCAAATCCACAGACCCGTCCTATAACTTGAGATATGATATCCAAATCCTTCCCCTTCCAAACCTGAGACCCTTCCTTTATCATGAGATGTGATATCCAACTCCTTCCCATTCCAATCCTGAGACCCTTCCTATAGCATGAGATGTGATATCTCAATGCTTCTAATAACAAACCTGAGACCCTTCCTATAACATGAGATGTGATGTCCAAGTCCTTCCCATTCCAATCCTGAGACCCTTCCTATAACATGAGATGTGATATCCAACTCCTTCCCAATCCAATCCTGAGACCGTTCCGATAGCATGAGGATATGATATCTCAATGCTTCTAATATCAAACCTGAGACCCTCCCTAAAGCATGAGATGTGATATCCAACTCCTTCCCATTCCACTCCTGAGCCCCTTCCGACAGCATAAGATGTGATATCCAACTCCTTCCAATTCCAACCTGTGACCCTTCCTATAGCATGAGATGGGATCTCCAACTCCTTCCCAATCCAATCCTGAGACCCTTCCGATAGCATGAGATGTGATATATTAATGCTTCTACCATACCTGAGACCTTCCTATTTCATGAGATGTGATATCAAACTACTTCCCATTCCAATCCTGAGACCCTTCCTATAGCATGAGATGTGATATCCAACTCCTTCCCATTCCAATCCTGAGACCCGTCCTATACCATGAGATGTGATATCTCAATGCTTCTAATACCAAACCTGAGACTGTCCTATAACATGAGAAGTGATATCTCAATGCTTCTAATAACAAACCTGAGACCCTTCCTATAACATGAGATGTGATATCCAAATCATTCCCATTCCAATCCTGAGACCCTTCCTATAACATGAGATGTGATATCCAACTCCTTCCCAATCCAATACTGAGACCCTTCCGATAGCATGAGATATGATATCTCAATGGTTCTAATATCAAACCACAGACCCGTCCTATCAATTGAGGTGTGATATCCAAATCCTTAGCATTCCAAACCTGAGACCCTTCCTTTAGCATGAGATGTGATATCCAACTCCTTCCCATTCCAATCCTGAGACCCGTCCTATACCATGAGATATGATATCTCAATGCTTCTAATACCAAACCTGAGACTGTCCTATAACATGAGATGTGATATCTCAATGCTTCTAATAACAAACCTGAGAGCTTTCCTATAACATGAGATGTGATATCCAACTCCTTCCCAATCCAATCCTGAGACCCTTCCGATAGCATGAGATGTGATATCTCAATGCTTCTAATACCAAACCACAGACCCGTCCTATAACTTGAGATGTGATATCCAACTCCTTCCCAATCCAACCCTGAGACCCTTCCGATAGCATGAGATGTGATATCTCAATGCTTCTAATATCAAAACTGAGACCCTCCCTATAGCATGAGATGTGATATCCAACTCCTTCCCATTCCAATCCTGAGACCCGTCCTATAAAATGAGATGTTATATCTCAATGCTTCTAATACCAAACCTGAGACTGTCCTATAACATGAGATGTGATATCTCAATGCTTCTAATAACAAACCTGAGACTCTTCCTATAACATGAGATGTGATATCCAAGTCCTTCCCGCTCCAATCTTGAGACCCTTCGTAGAACATGAGATGTGATATCCAACTCCTTCCCAATCCAATCCTGAGACCCTTCTGATAGCATGAGATATGATATCTCAATGCTTCTAATACCAAACCACAGACCTGTCCTATAACTTGAGATGTGATATCCAAATCCTTCCCCTTCCAAACCTGAGACCCTTCCTTTAGCATGAGATGTGATATCCAACTCCTTCCCATTCCAATCCTGAGACCCTTCCTATTGCATGAGATGTGATATCCCAATGCTTCTACCAAACCTGAGACCTTTCCTATAGCATGAGATGTGATATCCAACTCTTCCCATCCAATCCTGAGACCCGTCCTATACCATGAGATGTTATATCTCAATACTTCTAATACCAAACCTGAGACTGTCCTATAACATGAGATGTGATATCTCAATGCTTCTAATAACAAACCTGAGAAACTTCCTATAACATGAGATGTGATGTCCAAGTCCTTCCCATTCCAATCCTGAGGCCCTTCCTATAACATGAGATGTGATATCCAACTCCTTCGGAATCCAATCCTGAGACCCTTCCGATAGCATGAGATGTGATATCTCAATGCTTCTAATACCAAACCTGAGACCCTCCCTATAGCGTGAGATGTGATATCAAAGTCCCTCCCATTCCAATCCTGATACCCTTCCTATAACATGAGATGTGATATCCAACTCTTCCCATCCAATCCTGAGACCCTTCCTATGACATGAGATGTGATATCCAACTCCTTCCCATTCCAATCCTGAGACCCGTCCTATACCATGAGATGTGATATCTCAATGCTTCTTCTACCATACCTGAGACCTTCCTATGGCATGAGATGTGAAATCAAACTACTTCCATTCCAATCCTGAGACCCTTCCTATAGCATGAGATGTTATATCCAACTCCTTCCCATTCCAATCCTGAGACCCGTCCTATACCATGAGATGTGATATCTCAATGCTTCTAATACCAAACCTGAGACTGTCCTATAACATCAGATGTGATATCTCAATGCTTCTAATAACAAACCTGAGACCCTTCCTATAACATGAGATGTGATATCCAAGTCCTTCCCATTCCAATCTTGAGACCCTTCCTATAACATGAGATGTGATATCCAACTCCTTCCCAAACCAATCCTGAGACCCTTCCGATAGCATGAGATATGATATCTCAATGCTTCTACCAAACCTGAGACTCTTCCTATAGCATGAGATGGGATATCCAACTCCTTCCCAATCCAATCCTGAGACCCTTCCGATAGCATGAGATGTGATATCTTAATGCTTCTACCATACCTGAGACCTTCCTATGGCATGAGATGTGATATCAAACTCCTTCCCATTCCAATCCTGAGACCCTTCCTATAGCATGAGATGTGATATCCAATCCCTTCCCATTCCAATCCTGAGACCCGTCCTATACCATGAGATGTGATATCTCAACGCTTCTAATACCAAACCTGAGACTGTCCTATAACATGAGATGTGATATCTCAATGCTTCTAATAACAAACCTGAGACCCTTCCTATAACATGAGATGTGATATCCAGATCCTTCCCATTCCAATCCTGAGACCCTTCCTATAGCATGAGATGTGATATCCAACTCCTTTCCATTCCAATCCTGAGACCCTTCCTATACCATGAGATATGATATCTCAATGCTTCTAATACCAAACCTGAGACTGTCCTATAACAAGAGATGTGATATCTCAATGCTTCTAACAACAAACCTGAGACCTTCCTATAACATGAGATGTGATATCCAAGCACTTCCCATTCCAATCTTGAGGCCCTTCCTATAACATGAGATGTGATATCCAACTCCTTCCCAATCCAATCCTGAGACCCTTCCGATAGCATGAGATATGATATCTCAATGCTTCTAATACCAAAACCACAGACCCGTCCTATAACTTGAGATATGATATCCAAATCCTTCCCCTTCCAAACCTGAGACCCTTCCTTTATCATGAGATGTGATATCCAACTCCTTCCCATTCCAATCCTGAGACCCTTCCTATAGCATGAGATGTGATATCTCAATGCTTCTAATAACAAACCTGAGACCCTTCCTATAACATGAGATGTGATGTCCAAGTCCTTCCCATTCCAATCCCGAGACCCTTCCTATAACATGAGATGTGATATCCAACTCCTTCCCAATCCAATCCTGAGACCCTTCCGATAGCATGAGGATATGATATCTCAATGCTTCTAATATCAAACCTGAGACCCTCCCTAAAGCATGAGATGTGATATCCAACTCCTTCCCATTCCAATCCTGAGACCCTTCCGACAGCATGAGATGTGATATCCAACTCCTTCCAATTCCAACCTGTGACCCTTCCTATAGCATGAGATGGGATCTCCAACTCCTTCCCAACCCAATCCTGAGACCCTTCCGATAGCATGAGATGTGATATATTAATGCTTCTACCATACCTGAGACCTTCCTATGGCATGAGATGTGATGTCAAACTACTTCCCATTCCAATCCTGAGACCCTTCCTATAGCATGAGATGTGATATCCAACTCCTTCCCATTCCAATCCTGAGACCCGTCCTATACCATGAGATGTGATATCTCAATGCTTCTAATACCAAACCTGAGACTGTCCTATAACATGAGAAGTGATATCTCAATGCTTCTAATAACAAACCTGAGACCCTTCCTATAACATGAGATGTGATATCCAAATCATTCCCATTCCAATCCTGAGACCCTTCCTATAACATGAGATGTGATATCCAACTCCTTCCCAATCCAATACTGAGACCCTTCCGATAGCATGAGATATGATATCTCAATGGTTCTAATACCAAACCACAGACCCGTCCTATCAATTGAGGTGTGATATCCAAATCCTTAGCCTTCCAAACCTGAGACCCTTCCTTTAGCATGAGATGTGATATCCAACTCCTTCCCATTCCAATCCTGAGACCCGTCCTATACCATGAGATATGATATCTCAATGCTTCTAATACCAAACCTGAGACTGTCCTATAACATGAGATGTGATATCTCAATGCTTCTAATAACAAACCTGAGAGCTTTCCTATAACATGAGATGTGATATCCAACTCCTTCCCAATCCAATCCTGAGACCCTTCCGATAGCATGAGATGTGATATCTCAATGCTTCTAATACCAAACCACAGACCCGTCCTATAACTTGAGATGTGATATCCAACTCCTTCCCAATCCAACCCTGAGACCCTTCCGATAGCATGAGATGTGATATCTCAATGCTTCTAATATCAAAACTGAGACCCTCCCTATAGCATGAGATGTGATATCCAACTCCTTCCCATTCCAATCCTGAGACCCGTCCTATAAAATGAGATGTTATATCTCAATGCTTCTAATACCAAACCTGAGACTGTCCTATAACATGAGATGTGATATCTCAATGCTTCTAATAACAAACCTGAGACTCTTCCTATAACATGAGATGTGATATCCAAGTCCTTCCCGTTCCAATCTTGAGACCCTTCGTAGAACATGAGATGTGATATCCAACTCCTTCCCAATCCAATCCTGAGACCCTTCTGATAGCATGAGATATGATATCTCAATGCTTCTAATACCAAACCACAGACCCGTCCTATAACTTGAGATGTGATATCCAAATCCTTCCCCTTCCAAACCTGAGACCCTTCCTTTAGCATGAGATTTGATATCCAACTCCTTCCCATTCCAATCCTGAGACCCTTCCTATTGCATCAGATGTGATATCCCAATGCTTCTACCAAACCTGAGACCTTTCCTATAGCATGAGATGTGATATCCAACTCTTCCCATCCAATCCCCTGAGACCCGTCCTATACCATGAGATGTTATATCTCAATACTTCTAATACCAAACCTGAGACTGTCCTATAACATGAGATGTGATATCTCAATGCTTCTAATAACAAACCTGAGAAACTTCCTATAACATGAGATGTGATGTCCAAGTCCTTCCCATTCCAATCCTGAGGCCCTTCCTATAACATGAGATGTGATATCCAACTCCTTCCCAATCCAATCCTGAGACCCTTCCGATAGCATGAGATGTGATATCTCAATGCTTCTAATACCAAACCTGAGACCCTCCCTATAGCGTGAGATGTGATATCAAAGTCCTTCCCATTCCAATCCTGATACCCTTCCTATAACATGAGATGTGATATCCAACTCTTCCCATCCAATCCTGAGACCCTTCCTATAACATGAGATGTGATATCCAACTCCTTCCCATTCCAATCCTGAAACCCTTCCTATAGCATGAGATGTGATATCCCAATGCTTCTACCAAACCTGAGACCTTTCCTATAGCATGAGATGTGATATCCAACTCTTCCCATCCAATCCTGAGACCCGTCCTATACCATGAGAGGTTATATCTCAATGCTTCTAATACCAAACCTGAGACCCTTCCTATAACATGAGATGTGATGTCCAAGTCCTTCCCATTCCAATCCTGAGACCCTTCCTATAACATGAGATGTGATATCCAACTCCTTCCCAATCCAATCCTGAGACCCTTCCGATAGCATGAGATATGATATCTCAATGCTTCTAATACCAAAACCACAGACCCGTCCTATAACTTGAGATATGATATCCAAATCCTTCCCCTTCCAAACCTGAGACCCTTCCTTTATCATGAGATGTGATATCCAACTCCTTCCCATTCCAATCCTGAGACCCTTCCTATAGCATGAGATGTGATATCTCAATGCTTCTAATAACAAACCTGAGACCCTTCCTATAACATGAGATGTGATGTCCAAGTCCTTCCCATTCCAATCCCGAGACCCTTCCTATAACATGAGATGTGATATCCAACTCCTTCCCAATCCAATCCTGAGACCCTTCCGATAGCATGAGGATATGATATCTCAATGCTTCTAATATCAAACCTGAGACCCTCCCTAAAGCATGAGATGTGATATCCAACTCCTTCCCATTCCAATCCTGAGACCCTTCCGACAGCATGAGATGTGATATCCAACTCCTTCCAATTCCAACCTGTGACCCTTCCTATAGCATGAGATGGGATCTCCAACTCCTTCCCAACCCAATCCTGAGACCCTTCCGATAGCATGAGATGTGATATATTAATGCTTCTACCATACCTGAGACCTTCCTATGGCATGAGATGTGATGTCAAACTACTTCCCATTCCAATCCTGAGACCCTTCCTATAGCATGAGATGTGATATCCAACTCCTTCCCATTCCAATCCTGAGACCCGTCCTATACCATGAGATGTGATATCTCAATGCTTCTAATACCAAACCTGAGACTGTCCTATAACATGAGAAGTGATATCTCAATGCTTCTAATAACAAACCTGAGACCCTTCCTATAACATGAGATGTGATATCCAAATCATTCCCATTCCAATCCTGAGACCCTTCCTATAACATGAGATGTGATATCCAACTCCTTCCCAATCCAATACTGAGACCCTTCCGATAGCATGAGATATGATATCTCAATGGTTCTAATACCAAACCACAGACCCGTCCTATCAATTGAGGTGTGATATCCAAATCCTTAGCCTTCCAAACCTGAGACCCTTCCTTTAGCATGAGATGTGATATCCAACTCCTTCCCATTCCAATCCTGAGACCCGTCCTATACCATGAGATATGATATCTCAATGCTTCTAATACCAAACCTGAGACTGTCCTATAACATGAGATGTGATATCTCAATGCTTCTAATAACAAACCTGAGAGCTTTCCTATAACATGAGATGTGATATCCAACTCCTTCCCAATCCAATCCTGAGACCCTTCCGATAGCATGAGATGTGATATCTCAATGCTTCTAATACCAAACCACAGACCCGTCCTATAACTTGAGATGTGATATCCAACTCCTTCCCAATCCAACCCTGAGACCCTTCCGATAGCATGAGATGTGATATCTCAATGCTTCTAATATCAAAACTGAGACCCTCCCTATAGCATGAGATGTGATATCCAACTCCTTCCCATTCCAATCCTGAGACCCGTCCTATAAAATGAGATGTTATATCTCAATGCTTCTAATACCAAACCTGAGACTGTCCTATAACATGAGATGTGATATCTCAATGCTTCTAATAACAAACCTGAGACTCTTCCTATAACATGAGATGTGATATCCAAGTCCTTCCCGTTCCAATCTTGAGACCCTTCGTAGAACATGAGATGTGATATCCAACTCCTTCCCAATCCAATCCTGAGACCCTTCTGATAGCATGAGATATGATATCTCAATGCTTCTAATACCAAACCACAGACCCGTCCTATAACTTGAGATGTGATATCCAAATCCTTCCCCTTCCAAACCTGAGACCCTTCCTTTAGCATGAGATTTGATATCCAACTCCTTCCCATTCCAATCCTGAGACCCTTCCTATTGCATCAGATGTGATATCCCAATGCTTCTACCAAACCTGAGACCTTTCCTATAGCATGAGATGTGATATCCAACTCTTCCCATCCAATCCCCTGAGACCCGTCCTATACCATGAGATGTTATATCTCAATACTTCTAATACCAAACCTGAGACTGTCCTATAACATGAGATGTGATATCTCAATGCTTCTAATAACAAACCTGAGAAACTTCCTATAACATGAGATGTGATGTCCAAGTCCTTCCCATTCCAATCCTGAGGCCCTTCCTATAACATGAGATGTGATATCCAACTCCTTCCCAATCCAATCCTGAGACCCTTCCGATAGCATGAGATGTGATATCTCAATGCTTCTAATACCAAACCTGAGACCCTCCCTATAGCGTGAGATGTGATATCAAAGTCCTTCCCATTCCAATCCTGATACCCTTCCTATAACATGAGATGTGATATCCAACTCTTCCCATCCAATCCTGAGACCCTTCCTATAACATGAGATGTGATATCCAACTCCTTCCCATTCCAATCCTGAAACCCTTCCTATAGCATGAGATGTGATATCCCAATGCTTCTACCAAACCTGAGACCTTTCCTATAGCATGAGATGTGATATCCAACTCTTCCCATCCAATCCTGAGACCCGTCCTATACCATGAGAGGTTATATCTCAATGCTTCTAATACCAAACCTGAGACCCTTCCTATAACATGAGATGTGATGTCCAAGTCCTTCCCATTCCAATCCTGAGACCCTTCCTATAACATGAGATGTGATATCCAACTCCTTCCCAATCCAATCCTGAGACCCTTCCGATAGCATGAGATGTCATATCTCAATGCTTCTAATATCAAACCTGAGACCCTCCCTATAGCGTGAGATGTGATATCAAAGTCCTTCCCATTCCAATCCTGATACCCTTCCTATAACATGAGATGTGATATCCAACTCTTCCCATCCAATCCTGAGACCCTTCCTATAACATGAGATGTGATATCCAACCCCTTCCCAATCCAATCCTGAGACCCTTCCGATAGCATGAGATGTGATATCTCAATGCTTCTAATACCAAACCTGAGACCCTCCCTATAGCGTGAGATGTGATATCAAAGTCCTTCCCATTCCAATCCTGATACCCTTCCTATAGCATGAGATGTGATATCCAACTCCTTCCAATTCCAACCTGTGACCCTTCCTGTTAAGACGGATTTCTGAACTCTGTCCTGGTGGCGCAGAAGTTCAGAAGGCCAACCTAATTACTTGGAACAGGGTAACCTCTGGACAAGCCAGACCAATCAAGGTAGCGATCGCGGCGGTCAAGACTAGGCCTCAAGAGGGGTGAGGGTGACTGAAAGCCCGCAATGAGCACACAAAGCAAGAGCGCTTACAAACTACTCCAAACAGTTGTTATATCAAAAATAGATACACATTTATTTTAAGGCCTTTAAAACAATGACCGTAGCGAGAAAATCACAATATCACAATATTAAACCAACACATACCATATCAACACAATATATACACCAATACACAGTCGCAAGCGTTTAAAGCACGAAATATGTAGTCCACCTGAAAGGAAAGGAAAACAGGCAGTGCGATAACGCTTTAGACTCAGTTCGCCTTCAGAGGCACCTAACTAGATGGAAGTCTGAGCCCTGCAAAGAGTGGAGCCTTGTGCTCAAAGTACCTGCCACGCCGGTGCCCACGGGCAAAAGGGGAAGCTCTTTGTAGTAAGTCAGGCAGTTCGGGTTAGTGCACAGCAGAAGGAGAGCAGGTTCCGCAACTCAAGCGCAGCCTCCACAGCGGGCAGAAGCAGAGCGCGAGTACGGCCAAAAGGGTGCTGTTTTTACACAGCAGGGAAAAGCAATGGGATACTGCAGGAGGGCGACCAGATCCTAGCTAAACTACTCACCGGTCCCCGAAGCAAGCAGACCCAGGCTTCTCCACGTTAGTTTCAGCAGCTGGCAGGTTCAGAAGAGCAGGGAACGCCTCGTAGTCGTGTAGAGCAAAAAGACGTCCCAATCGACGAAACCAGCACAGTTTGTTGCCGCAGCAGGACAACGGAGCGGCCGTGTGTATTCGAGCCAAATGTACACTCCTCCCTTCAGACTTGGGAACGCCAAGTGTACGAAGCGTGGGAGAGTGACCAGGACTCGGAATACAACACAACCTGACGGCAGTTACAGAGCAGGACTCCCTTGTAAGCTGGTCAGTCAACTGGATGGCCCAGAGACACTTCCGAAGGCTTACTTGGCAGGAGATGATGAAGTCGCCGGGAATAGCTGTTCCTGCTATCCCAAAGGTCGAAGCACCAGTACAGGCCTTCTGGTTCGATCCAAGGAGGAAAGGGTTTCAAAGGACGACAGCAGTGCAAAGGAGGATTCCTTCAGCGGGTCACCAGCGATTCCTCGGTCCAGCCTCGTAGTTGCAGGATACTTGGCTCCTGTATTCCTTCGTTCGTGAGAACTCAGGAGATCAACATGGTAGTGGTGTTTCCAGCCCCCTCTTATCCACGGTTCCCTTTGCGCCAAAATGGAGGGGAGCCAATGGGAGATCCGCTCATCAACACACATACCATACGTGGACCAATCACGGACCACGGTGGTCCCAGGCATTCACACCACCCTAGACTCTCTGGCACCCAGGATGTGTATTGGGACCAGACATCCCAGCCCACACCCTGGAGGCACACAAAAGACATGTAGAAGCCCGCGAAAGCAACCACGTTTCGCGGGAAAGTACATGCCCAAATAAGGAAGGCCCCGGGTCGCTCGACCTGGGGAAGGTGAAGGGAGCAAGACGGTCAGTGGACAGGACAAAGGAGCCTCGTGGTCTGGCCATGTTGGGAGCCAGGCCACCATTTTGGGTTCAGTGCGAAAAACGTGCTCAGAACGCCAAAAGGAGCTCAAAATAAACAAAACGATCGCTGCCACCATTCCAGTCCCTGAATGACTTGCACCGATCAAAATACCATCCTAAAAGAGTATCTAGGGCCTGTAGAAGGCTAGAGACCCAAGAGAGCTGTAACTTAGCTTACAGTGCCCTCTTGTGTCATGTTGCACTAAAGCCGCAACACGATAAAAGAAACTACAGGAAACAGCGTTCCCCGGTACTGACTGTCTTAAGGGCATGTCAGTTTCCCCGTAAGAAAGGAGCGAAAGCCCAGAGGAGGGCGGCAGAAGGCTGCACTTCTCTGGCAAAGTCAAGAACAAGGTGAAAAACAACAGCAAAAAGTTTAGGGGTTGCCACATGGAAGGAAAATTCCCTACAATTATGAAATCTTTCCTAACACTCGCCCCTCCCAGACTATGGACAGGGGGAACTAATTGTTAAGACGGATTTCTGAACTCTGTCCTGGTGGCGCAGAGGTTCAGAAGGCCAACCTAATTACTTGGAGCAGGGTAACCTCTGGACAAGCCAGACCAATCAAGGTAGCGATCGCGGCGGTCAAGACTAGGTCTCAAGAGGGGTGAGGGTGACTGAAAGCTCACAATGAGCACACAAAGCAAGAGCGCTTACAAACTACTCCAAACAGTTGTTTATATCAAAAATAGATACACATTTATTATAAGGCCTTGAAACTAATAACCACAGTAAAAGCAGCAATATACAACGATATTAAACCAACACATACACTATCCACCCAATATATATACAGAATACACAGTTTCACAGCATTAGCAGCACGAAATATGTTATCCACCTGCAGGGGAAGGAAAACAGGCAGTGCGAACCAATGCGAGTGATATGTCCGCCTTCTGAGGCCCCTAACTGGATGGTAGTCCAATCCCTACGAAGAGTGGAGCCTAGCGCTCAAAAGTACCTGCACACGCCGGTGCCAATGGGCAGAAGGTGAAGCTCTTCGGAGGACGTTGAACAGCTCTGTAGGGAGCTCTAATGAAGGAGAACACGGTCCGCGACTCTAGCGCAGCCTCCACTGTGAGGCAGAAGCAGGGCGCGAGTACGGACAAGGGGTGCTGTATTCACAGCGGGGAAAAGCAAAGGGCACTGCAGGAGGGCGACCAGATCCTAGCTAATCTACTCACCGGTCCCCGAAGCAAGCAGGCCCGAGCTTCTCCTCGATAGATGCAGCTTCTGGCAGGTTCTGAAGAGCAGGGAACGTCTCGTCGTCGTGCAGAGTAAAAAGACGTCCCGATCGAAGAAACAAGCACAGTTTTGTCGCCACAGCAGGGCAACGGAACGGCCGGGTGTATTCAAGCCAAACGAGCACCGCTCACCTCTAGCTTAGGACTGCTAAGCAAACGAAGCGTGTGAGCATGCCCCGGACTCAGAATACCACCCAACCTGTCGGCGATTACAGAGCAGGCCTCCTTAGTAAGCTGGTCAGTCAACTGGATGGCCCAGAGACACTTCCGAAGGCTTACAGCAGGAGTTGATGAAGGTGCCGGGAATAGCTGGTCCTGCTATTCCAATAGGTCGAAGCGCCAGTACAGGCCTTCTTGTTCGATCTTAGGTGGAAAGGGCTTCACCGGACGACAGCAATGAGGAGCAGAAGTTCTTCAGGGGGTCACCAGCGATTCCTCGGTCCAGCCTCGTGTTCGCAGGATACTTGGCTCCTGTATCCCTGGGTTCGTAAGAACTCAGGAGATCGACATGGCAGTGGTGTTTCCAGCTCCCTCTTATCCACGGTTCCCTTCGCGCCAAAACGGAGGGGAGCCAATGGGAGATCCGCTCATCAACACACATACCATACGTGGACCAATCACGGACCACAGTGGTCCCAGGCATTCACACCACCCTAGACTCTCTGGCACCCAGGATGTGTATTGGGACCAGACAGCCCAGCCCACATCCTGGGGGCACTCAAACGACATGTAGAAGCCCGCGAAAGCAACCGTGTTTCGCGGGAAACTACATGCCCAAATAAGGAAGGCCCCGGGTCGCCTGACCTGGGGGAAGGTAAAGGGAGCAAGACGGACAGTGGACTAGACAAAGGAGCCTCGTGGTCCGGCCATTTTGTGTAGCCGGGCCACCCTTTTGTGTTCGCGGCAAAAACGTGCTCAGAACGGCAAAAGGAGCTCAAAATAAACCAAATGATCGCTGCCACCAGCCCAGTCCCTGAATGACTTGCACCGATCCAAAAACCATCCTACAAGAGTGTCTAGGGTCTGTAGAAGGCTAGAGACCCAAGAGAGCTGTAACTTAGCTTACAGTGCCCTCTTGTGTCGTGTTGCACTAAAATGGCGACACGATAAAAGAAACTACGGGAAACAGCGTTCCCCGGTACTGACTGTCTTAAGGGCATGTCAGTTTCCCCGTAAGAAAGGAGCGAAAGCCCAGAGAAGTACAGCAGAAGGCTGCACTTCTCTGGCAAAGTCAAGAAAACAGGTTGAAAACAATAGCAAAAAGTTTAGGGGTTGCCACATGGAAGGAAAGTTCCCTACAATAACGAAATCTTTCCTAACACTCGCCCCTCCCAGACTATGGACAGGGGGAACTAATCCACCCCTGGATGAGTCTCTTGTTCAGGTCGGTAAAACATTCTGGACAACCCATCAGCATTGCTATGTTGGACACCTGGCCTATGCTCAATAGTGAAGTCGAAGCCTTGTAGACTTATGGACCACCTAAGCAACTTTGGATTCTCCCCCTTCATGTTCATTAGCCACTTTAACGGCTTATGGTCAGTCTGCACAGTGAAGTGGGTCCCATAGAGGTAGGGCCGCAGCTTCCTTAGGGCCCACACAACAGAGAAACATTCTTTCTCTACCGTGGACCATCTGAGCTCTCTGTCCTTAAGCTGGCGACTAATAAAACCGATAGGGTGTTCCTTACCCTTCTCATCTACTTGTGATAGTACAGCTCCTATCCCAGTGTCAGAGGCATCCGTCTGCACGATAAAAGGTCTTTGATAATCAGGGGCCCTGAGCACAGGGGCCTGGCACAAGGAGTCTTTCAAGCCATTGAAGGCCTTCTCACACTCGTCAGTCCAAGTTACCTTCTTGGGTTTCTTCGGAGTTGTGAGGGCAGTCAGAGGAGCAGCTATGGTGCCATAGTCTGCCATAAAATTGCGGTAATAACCCGTGAGTCCTAAGAAGGCTCTCACTTGGGTTTGTGTAGTGGGGGTAGGCCAGTCTTGTACTGCTTGTACTTTACTGGGGAGAGGCTGTATCCTTCCTCCACCTACTTCATGCCCAAGGTAAACCACTGAGCCGTGTCCAATCTGGCATTTACTCGCCTTTATGGTCAAGTGGGCTTTCCGAAGAGCCTGGAGCACAATCCCGAGGTGTTTCACATGGTCTTCCCAGGTGGCACTGAAAACTGCTATATCGTCTAGATATGCAAGACAGAATTCGTCCAACCCATTCAACACATGATTCACAAGCCTCTGGAAAGTGGCAGGTGCATTCTTCAATCCGAACGGCATTACCCGGAATTGGTAAAGCCCGTCGGGAGTTGAAAATGCTGTCTTCTCCTTGGCATGTTCTGCTAAAGCTATTTGCCAATAGCCCGCAGTCAGGTCAAACGTGCTGAGGTACTTGGAGGCACCCAAGGTATCCACCAGCTCGTCAGTTCGAGGCAAGGGGTGAGCGTCTGTCTTGGTGACAGCATTCAGAGCCCTGTAATCCACGCAGAACCTCAATTCAGAAGTGCCTGCTTTTGGAACCAGAACCACAGGACTGGACCAAGGACTACTAGAGGGTTCAATCACCCCAAGGTCTAACATCTTGTTGACCTCGGTCTTAATATAAGACCGTACTTTATCCGACATCCTGTATCCCCTACTTTTGGTAGGTACACTGTCTCCTGTGTCAATGTTATGTTTGCACCAAGGTGTCAAACCAGGCGACTGTGAAAACAGGGGGGAAAACTGCCTAAGCAAACTTTTCACCTCAGCCTGCTGATCAGAAGTCAGGTGAGGGGCCACTCGGACACCCTCAATGGAGCTATCTGAAGGACCGCTTTGGAACAGGTCGGGAAGAGGTTCTGACTCCTCTTCCTCAACGTCTGACGCCAGTAGCAGTGCTGCGATTTCGACTCTTGGGACGAAAGCCTTCAGCCTATTTACGTGGAACACTTTTGGAGCCTGTCCAGGCCTTCCAAGGTCCACTAAATAGTTCACCTCACCCAGGGGCTCCACCACTGTGTAAGGGCCTGACCATTTGTCCTGTAAAGCGCGAGGCCTTATAGGGTTCATGATCAGGACTTGCTGACCAGGGGTAAAGTGAATTAAGGAAGCTTTCTGGTCGTACCAATGTTTCACCAGCGCTTGTCCTGCCTTCAACTTTTCACTAGCCAAGCCCATCAGGAGTACCATCCGTTTTCTGAGCCCTAGCACATAGTCAACTACATTGGTAGTAACAGGGGGAGTGGGCATCTCCCATCCCTCTTTGACGATGGCTAAGGGTCCCCGTACGGGATGACCGAACAGAAGTTCGAAGGGGCTGAAGCCAACACCCTCCTGTGGTACCTCTCTGTAGGCAAACAACAAGCATGGTAAAAGAAGGTCCCATTTCCTCCTCTGGGGCTCCTCCAGAGCCCCAATCATGCTCTTTAGCGTTCTGTTGAAACGCTCCACCAGACCATTGGTCTGGGGGTGGTATGCAGAAGAGAACTTGTAGGTGACCCCACATTCTTTCCACATAGCCTGCATATACTTCGACATAAAGTTGCTGCCACGATCTGACACAACTTCTTTAGGGAAGCCAACCCTAGTAAATATGCCGAGTAAAGCTTTTGCAACTGACTTGGCAGTTACAGTCTTTAATGGGATGGCCTCAGGATACCTGGTTGCATGGTCGACCAGCACCAGGATAAACCTATTGCCTGAGGATGTTTGCGGGTCAAGGGGACCAACGATGTCGATCCCTACCCTTTCAAATGGTACCCCCACAACTGGGAGCGGTACCAACGGAGCTTGGATTGTCGCGCCAACCTTACCAGACAACTGGCAGGAGGCACAACTCCTGCAGTGACTTTCTACTTGCACCCCCATCTTGGGCCAGTAGAAGTGCATAGATAACCTTTGCTTGGTCCTCTTCATTCCAAGGTGACCAGCAAGGGGAACTTCATGCGCCAACTGCAGGAGGAAGGGTCTAACAGCAAGGGGAACCACCAACCTCCTATGGTCTCCTTCTGTAGACTCTGTGGGCTCACTGTACAGGAGTCCACCTTCCCAATAAATCCGATGCTTCCCAGGAGGTTCACCCTCAAGCTGGGAGCAGGCCTGTCTCCTTAGGCCTTCCAGAGATGGGCACTCACGTTGGCCCTTACTGAAGTCGTCCCTATCAGGACCTCCTTCAACTAACAAGTCTTTTAGTTCAGGATGGTCGTTGGGGTCGAACACTTCAGGCATCGCCACCTCCTCGTCAGGCTCGGGCGATTGACCAACTCCCTCCACCGCAGTGGTAGGCGAGCTCGGGGGAATATTCTCTTTCCCCCGTCGGGACTTGTTGACTCCTTTCGCCTTGGGTTTCCCCTTCGGCTGGGGCGGCGTATTGGACTTGGCCAATGCTGCCCGTGCTTGAGACCGTGTGTAGGGTCTTTCGGCAGTGTCTCCTACGAGCCCTAGAGCTCTGAGATCATTGCCCAACAAGACCTTTCCCGGGACGTTTCTCTGAATGCTCACTGGAATCCTAACTGCTGTACCATTTAAAGTTAGATTAACAGGGATCACGGGAAACATACGGAGGGGGCCGTCAGCCAACTTAGTGGGCATCAGAGTAGCTCTGGCAACTTCCTCTGAGTCTACCAAGGTAGAATCCACTACAGTTCGACTGCACCCACTATCCCTAAGAGCTGGAGTATCCACTCCATTGATCAGCACACTGTCTTTAAAGTAGTGCTTGGTATTATCCGGAATCCTAGCATACGCCTCTGCGACTTTAGGCTCCCAGGAACCCAGGGACACTAAAACTACCTCAGCCTCTATTCCGCTGGGAAATGAGTCTGAGGAGAAGGATGCTCCTGTAATCTCTTCTTCCTCGTAGGAGGAGAAGGCCAGATTAGCGGAGTGGACCCCCAAAGGTCTAACCTTACAACGGGGATCCCCCTTCACATGGTCAGTTGCTCCACAAGAAAAACAAGCCCCATTGGGTCTGTTTACGTAGGGAGGCTTATTATAACCAGAGTTCTGTTTCGGAGGCGAACCTCCACTACCCTGTGAGTTCTCGGATGGCTTACCCTTATTTTTCTTTTTGTGGCCCTTATGGGAAGAAGATTTAGCAGATTCCCCACCCTCCATATCTTTGGACTTTTTCCCTTCCTCCTGCTTACCAGGATGAGTTTTGTCCTTATGGGACACTCGATGTGACACCCATAAGTCTGCTGCAATGGCCAGCTTCTTAGGATCTATCTCCTTCGAATCGGCCAAATGCTGCTTAAGCTCCGGGGAAGAAGAAGCAAAAATGTGTTCCAGCATGACCAGATTGATCATGCCTTCGAAGGTAGAAACCTTATAACCTTCAACCCAGCCAGTCAAGTTTTTCAGGGACTCAGCTACATACGACACCCAAGTACCACCTTCCTTTTTCTTATACTCTCTAAACCTTTTCAAATATTGGGTCGGAGTCTTCCCAAACTTTAAAATGAGAGTCTGCTTCAACATTGCAAAATCAGCGCGCTCAGCCTTCGACATTTCCATAATGGCACTGCAACCAGAATGGGGCAGTCTGCTGAGTAACCATGCAATCTTATCCGCATTATCAACCTCTTGAACCTCGCATGCATACTCAAACGCATTTAACCAGTCCATAATGTCATTTCGTTCCTCATACACACTGAGCAGATCTTTTGGAAACCGTGGATGAGAGGAAGCCCCAGAACCATGTCCAGGACCCTTGGACCCATTTGCGAACTGAAGCTTGGCCAGTTCCAACTGGTGATCCCTGTCTTTTTGTTTTTCTGCCTGGTCGATTTTCAGTTTGGCTATGCTGAATTCAAGCTCCTGCTGCCTAAACCGCAGCTCTTGCTTCTTGAATTCAAGCATAGCCTCCCCATCAACACTGGCAGAGGAAACGTTAGACATTACATCCTCCCTGTCCTCGTGGTCGTGATGGATCAGTGCAGCGGCAGAACCGTCGGTTCTGCCAGTGAGAGCAGCCCCACCACCTTCTGCACTGTCCTCGGAAGTTATAGCGTCAAGCTGCGCTTCTTGCCACGCCACGATTCTCTGGATCATTTCCAATTTAGTGCCTTGAGAGGAAACCCCTCTCTCCGCACACATCTTCTTCAATGTTTCAGATTTCGAAGCATTTAAGGTTAATAAAGTATTCGTTTCCATACTGTCGATAGGACTATGGCCTTTTTAACGTTATATTCAATACTTTACTGCGTGTCCTGGTTGGAATAACCTGAAAACGCCTTAGCTCGTGCGCAACACTGGATACCTTCAGTCGGATCCCACCGCTGTACACCAATTTGTTAAGACGGATTTCTGAACTCTGTCCTGGTGGCGCAGAGGTTCAGAAGGCCAACCTAATTACTTGGAACAGGGTAACCTCTGGACAAGCCAGACCAATCAAGGTAGCGATCGCGGCGGTCAAGACTAGGTCTCAAGAGGGGTGAGGGTGACTGAAAGCTCACAATGAGCACACAAAGCAAGAGCGCTTACAAACTACTCCAAACAGTTGTTTATAACAAAAATAGATACACATTTATTATAAGGCCTTGAAACTAATAACCACAGTAAAAGCAGCAATATACAACGATATTAAACCAACACATACACTATCCACCCAATATATATACAGAATACACAGTTTCACAGCATTAGCAGCACGAAATATGTTATCCACCTGCAGGGGAAGGAAAACAGGCAGTGCGAACCAATGCGAGTGATATGTCCGCCTTCTGAGGCCCCTAACTGGATGGTAGTCCAATCCCTACGAAGAGTGGAGCCTAGCGCTCAAAAGTACCTGCACACGCCGGTGCCAATGGGCAGAAGGTGAAGCTCTTCGGAGGACGTTGAACAGCTCTGTAGGGAGCTCTAATGAAGGAGAACACGGTCCGCGACTCTAGCGCAGCCTCCACTGTGAGGCAGAAGCAGGGCGCGAGTACGGACAAGGGGTGCTGTATTCACAGCGGGGAAAAGCAAAGGGCACTGCAGGAGGGCGACCAGATCCTAGCTAATCTACTCACCGGTCCCCGAAGCAAGCAGGCCCGAGCTTCTCCTCGATAGATGCAGCTTCTGGCAGGTTCTGAAGAGCAGGGAACGTCTCGTCGTCGTGCAGAGTAAAAAGACGTCCCGATCGAAGAAACAAGCACAGTTTTGTCGCCACAGCAGGGCAACGGAACGGCCGGGTGTATTCAAGCCAAACGAGCACCGCTCACCTCTAGCTTAGGACTGCTAAGCAAACGAAGCGTGTGAGCATGCCCCGGACTCAGAATACCACCCAACCTGTCGGCGATTACAGAGCAGGCCTCCTTAGTAAGCTGGTCAGTCAACTGGATGGCCCAGAGACACTTCCGAAGGCTTACAGCAGGAGTTGATGAAGGTGCCGGGAATAGCTGGTCCTGCTATTCCAATAGGTCGAAGCGCCAGTACAGGCCTTCTTGTTCGATCTTAGGTGGAAAGGGCTTCACCGGACGACAGCAATGAGGAGCAGAAGTTCTTCAGGGGGTCACCAGCGATTCCTCGGTCCAGCCTCGTGTTCGCAGGATACTTGGCTCCTGTATCCCTGGGTTCGTAAGAACTCAGGAGATCGACATGGCAGTGGTGTTTCCAGCTCCCTCTTATCCACGGTTCCCTTCGCGCCAAAACGGAGGGGAGCCAATGGGAGATCCGCTCATCAACACACATACCATACGTGGACCAATCACGGACCACAGTGGTCCCAGGCATTCACACCACCCTAGACTCTCTGGCACCCAGGATGTGTATTGGGACCAGACAGCCCAGCCCACATCCTGGGGGCACTCAAACGACATGTAGAAGCCCGCGAAAGCAACCGTGTTTCGCGGGAAACTACATGCCCAAATAAGGAAGGCCCCGGGTCGCCTGACCTGGGGGAAGGTAAAGGGAGCAAGACGGACAGTGGACTAGACAAAGGAGCCTCGTGGTCCGGCCATTTTGTGTAGCCGGGCCACCCTTTTGTGTTCGCGGCAAAAACGTGCTCAGAACGGCAAAAGGAGCTCAAAATAAACCAAATGATCGCTGCCACCAGCCCAGTCCCTGAATGACTTGCACCGATCCAAAAACCATCCTACAAGAGTGTCTAGGGTCTGTAGAAGGCTAGAGACCCAAGAGAGCTGTAACTTAGCTTACAGTGCCCTCTTGTGTCGTGTTGCACTAAAATGGCGACACGATAAAAGAAACTACGGGAAACAGCGTTCCCCGGTACTGACTGTCTTAAGGGCATGTCAGTTTCCCCGTAAGAAAGGAGCGAAAGCCCAGAGAAGTACAGCAGAAGGCTGCACTTCTCTGGCAAAGTCAAGAAAACAGGTTGAAAACAATAGCAAAAAGTTTAGGGGTTGCCACATGGAAGGAAAGTTCCCTACAATAACGAAATCTTTCCTAACACTAATCCACCCCTGGATGAGTCTCTTGTTCAGGTCGGTTAAACATTCTGGACAACCCATCAGCATTGCTATGTTGGACACCTGGCCTATGCTCAATAGTGAAGTCGAAGCCTTGTAGACTTATGGACCACCTAAGCAACTTTGGATTCTCCCCCTTCATGTTCATTAGCCACTTTAACGGCTTATGGTCAGTCTGCATAGTGAAGTGGGTCCCATAGAGGTAGGGCCTCAGCTTCCTTAGGGCCCACACAACAGAGAAACATTCTTTCTCTACCGTGGACCATCTGAGCTCTCTGTCCTTAAGCTGGCGACTAATAAAACCGATAGGGTGTTCCTTACCCTTCTCATCTACTTGTGATAGTACAGCTCCTATCCCAGTGTCAGAGGCATCCGTCTGCACGATAAAAGGTCTTTGATAATCAGGGGCCCTAAGGACAGGGGCCTGGCAGAAGGAGTCTTTTAAGCCATTGAAGGCCTTCTCACACTCGTCGGTCCAAGTTACCTTCTTGGGTTTCTTCGGAGTTGTGAGGGCAGTCAGAGGAGCAGCTATGGTGCCATAGTCTGCCACAAAATTGCGGTAATACCCCGTGAGTCCTAAGAAGGCTCTCACTTGGGTTTGCGTAGTGGGGTAGGCCAGTCTTGTACTGCTTGTACTTTACTGGGTAGAGGCTGTATCCTCCCTCCACCTACTTCATGTCCAAGGTAAACCACTGAGCCTTGTCCAATCTGGCATTTACTAGCCTTTATGGTCAAGTGGGCTTTCTGAAGAGCCTGGAGCACAATCCTGAGGTGTTTCACATGGTCTTCCCAGGTGGCACTGAAAACTGCTATATCGTCCAGATATGCAAGGCAGAATTCGTCCAACCCATTCAACACATGATTCACAAGCCTCTGGAAAGTGGCAGGTGCATTCTTCAACCCGAACGGCATTACCCGGAATTGGTAAAGGCCGTCTGGAGTAGAAAATGCTGTCTTCTCCTTGGCATGTTCTGCTAAAGCTATTTGCCAATAGCCAGCAGTGAGGTCAAACGTGCTGAGGTACTTGGAGGCACCCAAAGTATCCACCAGCTCATCTGTTCGAGGCAAGGGGTGTGCGTCTGTCTTGGTGACAGCATTCAGAGCCCTGTAATCCACACAGAACCTCAATTCAGAAGTGCCTGCCTTTGGAACCAACACCACAGGGCTGGACCAAGGACTACTAGAGGGTTCAATCACCCCAAGGTCTAACATCTTGTTGACCTCGGTCTTAATATAAGACCGTACTTTGTCTGACATCCTGTATCCCCTACTTTTGGTAGGTACACTGTCTCCTGTGTCAATGTTATGTTTGCACCAAGGTGTCAAACCAGGGGACTGTGAAAACAGGGGGGAAAACTGCCTAAGCAAACTTTTCACCTCAGCCTGCTGATCAGAAGTCAGGTGAGGGGCCACTCGGACACCCTCAAAGGAGCTATCTGAAGGACCGCTTTGGAACAGGTGGGGAAGAGGTTCAGACTCCTCTTCCTCAACGTCTGAAGCCAGTAGCAGTGCTGCGATTTCGACTCTTGGGACGAAAGCCTTCAGCCTATTCACGTGAAACACTTTTGGAGCCTGTCCAGGCCTTCCAAGGTCCACTAAATAGTTCACCTCACCCAGGGGCTCCACCACTGTGTAAGGGCCTGACCATTTGTCCTGTAAGGCGCAAGGCCTTATTGGATTCATGATCAGGACTTGCTGACCAGGTGTAAAGTTGATGAGGGAAGCTTTCTGGTCGTACCAATGTTTCACCAGCGCTTGCCCTGCCTTCAATTTATCACTAGCCAAGCCCATCAGAAGTACCATCCGTTTTCTGAGCCCTAGCACATAATCAACTACATTGGTAGTAACAGGGGGAGTGGGCATCTCCCATCCCTCTTTGACGATGGCTAAGGGTCCCTGTACGGGATGACCGAACAGAAGTTCGAAGGGGCTGAAGCCAACACCCGCCTGTGGTACCTCTCGGTAGGCAAACAGTAGGCATGGTAAAAGAAGATCCCATTTTCTTCTCTGAGGCTCCTCCAGAGCCCCAATCATGCTCTTTAACGTTCTGTTGAAACGTTCCACCAGACCATTGGTCTGGGGGTGATATGCAGAAGAGAACTTGTAGGTGACCCCACATTCTTTCCACATAGCCTGCATATACTTCGACATAAAGTTGCTGCCACGATCTGACACAACTTCTTTAGGGAAGCCAACCCTAGTAAATATGCCGAGTAAAGCTTTTGCAACTGACTTGGCAGTTACAGTCTTCAATGGGATGGCCTCAGGATACCTGGTTGCATGGTCGACCAGCACCAGGATAAACCTATTGCCCGAGGATGTTTGCGGGTCAAGGGGACCAACGATGTCGATCCCTACCCTTTCAAATAGTACCCCCACAACTGGGAGCGGTACCAACGGAGCTTGGATTGTCGCGCCAACCTTACCAGACAACTGGCAGGAGGCACAACTCCTGCAGTGACTTTCTACTTGCACCCCCATCTTGGGCCAGTAGAAGTGCATGGTGTTAGGAAAGATTTCGTTATTGTAGGGAACTTTCCTTCCATGTGGCAACCCCTAAACTTTTTGCTATTGTTTTCAACCTGTTTTCTTGACTTTGCCAGAGAAGTGCAGCCTTCTGCTGTACTCCTCTGGGCTTTCGCTCCTGTCTTACGGGGAAACTGACATGCCCTTAAGACAGTCAGTACCGGGGAACGCTGTTTCCCGTAGTTTCTTTTATCGTGTCGCCATTTTAGTGCAACACGACACAAGAGGGCACTGTAAGCTAAGTTACAGCTCTCTTGGGTCTCTAGCCTTCTACAGACCCTAGACACTCTTATAGGATGGTTTTTGGATCGGTGCAAGTCATTCAGGGACTGGGCTGGTGGCAGCGATCATTTGGTTTATTTTGAGCTCCTTTTGCCGTTCTGAGCACCTTTTTGCCGCGAACACAAAAGGGTGGCCCGGCTACCCAAAATGGCCGGACCACGAGGCTCCTTTGTCTCGTCCACTGTCCGTCTTGCTCCCTTTACCTTCCCCCGGGTCAGGCGACCCGGGGCCTTCCTTATTTGGGCATGTAGTTTCCCGCGAAACACGGTTGCTTTCGCGGGCTTCTACATGTCGTTTGAGTGCCCCCAGGATGTGGGCTGGGCTGTCTGGTCCCAATACACATCCTGGGTGCCAGAGAGTCTAGGGTGGTGTGAATGCCTGGGACCACTGTGGTCCGTGATTGGTCCACGTATGGTATGTGTGTTGATGAGCGGATCTCCCATTGGCTCCCCTCCGTTTTGGCGCGAAGGGAACCGTGGATAAGAGGGAGCTGGAAACACCACTACCATGTCGATCTCCTGAGTTCTTACGAACCCAGGGATACAGGAGCCAAGTATCCTGCGAACACGAGGCTGGACCGAGGAATCACTGGTGACCCCCTGAAGAACTTCTGCTCCTCATTGCTGTCGTCCGGTGAAGCCCTTTCCACCTAAGATCGAACAAGAAGGCCTGTACTGGCGCTTCGACCTATTGGAATAGCAGGACCAGCTATTCCCGGCACCTTCATCAACTCCTGCTGTAAGCCTTCGGAAGTGTCTCTGGGCCATCCAGTTGACTGACCAGCTTACTAAGGAGGTCTGCTCTGTAATCGCTGACAGGTTGGGTGGTATTCTGAGTCCGGGGCATGCTCACACGCTTCGTTTGCTTAGCAGTCCTAAGCTAGAGGTGAGCAGTGCTCGTTTGGCTTGAATACACCCGGCCGTTCCGTTGCCCTGCTGTGGCGACAAAACTGTGCTTGTTTCTTCGATCGGGACGTCTTTTTACTCTGCACGACGACGAGACGTTCCCTGCTCTTCAGAACCTGCCAGAAGCTGCATCTATCGAGGAGAAGCTCGGGCCTGCTTGCTTCGGGGACCGGTGAGTAGATTAGCTAGGATCTGGTCGCCCTCCTGCAGTGCCCCTTGCTTTTCCCCGCTGTAAATACAGCACCCCTTGTCCGTACTCGCGCCCTGCTTCTGCCTCACAGTGGAGGCTGCGCTAGAGTCGCGGACCGTGTTCTCCTTCATTAGAGCTCCCTACAGAGCTGTTCAACGTCCTCCGAAGAGCTTCACCTTCTGCCCATTGGCACCGGCGTGTGCAGGTACTTTTGAGCGCTAGGCTCCACTCTTCGTAGGGATTGGACTACCATCTAGTTAGGGGCCTCAGAAGGCGGACATATCACACGCATTGGTTCGCCCTGCCTGTTTTCCTTCCCCTGCAGGTGGATAACATATTTCGTGCTGCTAATGCTGTGAAACTGTGTATTCTGTATATATATTGGGTGGATAGTGTATGTGTTGGTTTAATATCGTTGTATATTGCTGCTTTTACTGTAGTTATTAGTTTCAAGGCCTTATAATAAATGTGTATCTATTTTTGATATAAACAACTGTTTGGAGTAGTTTGTAAGCGCTCTTGCTTTGTGTGCTCATTGCGGGCTTTCAGTCACCCTCACCCCTCTTGAGACCTAGTCTTGACCGCCGCGATCGCTACCTTGATTGGTCTGGCTTGTCCAGAGGTTACCCTGTTCCAAGTAATTAGGTTGGCCTTCTGAACCTCTGCGCCACCAGGACAGAGTTCAGAAATCCGTCTTAACAAATTGGTGTACAGCGGTGGGATCCGACTGAAGGTATCCAGTGTTGCGCACGAGCTAAGGCGTTTTCAGGTTATTCCAACCAGGACACGCAGTAAAGTATTGAATATAACGTTAAAAAGGCCATAGTCCTATCGACAGTATGGAAACGAATACTTTATTAACCTTAAATGCTTCGAAATCTGAAACATTGAAGAAGATGTGTGCGGAGAGAGGGGTTTCCTCTCAAGGCACTAAATTGGAAATGATCCAGAGAATCGTGGCGTGGCAAGAAGCGCAGCTTGACGCTATAACTTCCGAGGACAGTGCAGAAGGTGGTGGGGCTGCTCTCACTGGCAGAACCGACGGTTCTGCCGCTGCACTGATCCATCACGACCACGAGGACAGGGAGGATGTAATGTCTAACGTTTCCTCTGCCAGTGTTGATGGGGAGGCTATGCTTGAATTCAAGAAGCAAGAGCTGCGGTTTAGGCAGCAGGAGCTTGAATTCAGCATAGCCAAACTGAAAATCGACCAGGCAGAAAAACAAAAAGACAGGGATCACCAGTTGGAACTGGCCAAGCTTCAGTTCGCAAATGGGTCCAAGGGTCCTGGACATGGTTCTGGGGCTTCCTCTCATCCACGGTTTCCAAAAGATCTGCTCAGTGTGTATGAGGAACGAAATGACATTATGGACTGGTTGAATGCGTTTGAATATGCATGCGAGGTTCAAGAGGTTGATAATGCGGATAAGATTGCATGGTTACTCAGCAGACTGCCCCATTCTGGTTGCAGTGCCATTATGGAAATGTCGAAGGCTGAGCGCGCTGATTTTGCAATGTTGAAGCAGACTCTCATTTTAAAGTTTGGGAAGACTCCGACCCAATATTTGAAAAGGTTTAGAGAGTATAAGAAAAAGGAAGGTGGTACTTGGGTGTCGTATGTAGCTGAGTCCCTGAAAAACTTGACTGGCTGGGTTGAAGGTTATAAGGTTTCTACCTTCGAAGGCATGATCAATCTGGTCATGCTGGAACACATTTTTGCTTCTTCTTCCCCGGAGCTTAAGCAGCATTTGGCCGATTCGAAGGAGATAGATCCTAAGAAGCTGGCCATTGCAGCAGACTTATGGGTGTCACATCGAGTGTCCCATAAGGACAAAACTCATCCTGGTAAGCAGGAGGAAGGGAAAAAGTCCAAAGATATGGAGGGTGGGGAATCTGCTAAATCTTCTTCCCATAAGGGCCACAAAAAGAAAAATAAGGGTAAGCCATCCGAGAACTCACAGGGTAGTGGAGGTTCGCCTCCGAAACAGAACTCTGGTTATAATAAGCCTCCCTACGTAAACAGACCCAATGGGGCTTGTTTTTCTTGTGGAGCAACTGACCATGTGAAGGGGGATCCCCGTTGTAAGGTTAGACCTTTGGGGGTCCACTCCGCTAATCTGGCCTTCTCCTCCTACGAGGAAGAAGAGATTACAGGAGCATCCTTCTCCTCAGACTCATTTCCCAGCGGAATAGAGGCTGAGGTAGTTTTAGTGTCCCTGGGTTCCTGGGAGCCTAAAGTCGCAGAGGCGTATGCTAGGATTCCGGATAATACCAAGCACTACTTTAAAGACAGTGTGCTGATCAATGGAGTGGATACTCCAGCTCTTAGGGATAGTGGGTGCAGTCGAACTGTAGTGGATTCTACCTTGGTAGACTCAGAGGAAGTTGCCAGAGCTACTCTGATGCCCACTAAGTTGGCTGACGGCCCCCTCCGTATGTTTCCCGTGATCCCTGTTAATCTAACTTTAAATGGTACAGCAGTTAGGATTCCAGTGAGCATTCAGAGAAACGTCCCGGGAAAGGTCTTGTTGGGCAATGATCTCAGAGCTCTAGGGCTCGTAGGAGACACTGCCGAAAGACCCTACACACGGTCTCAAGCACGGGCAGCATTGGCCAAGTCCAATACGCCGCCCCAGCCGAAGGGGAAACCCAAGGCGAAAGGAGTCAACAAGTCCCGACGGGGGAAAGAGAATATTCCCCCGAACTCGCCTACCACTGCGGTGGAGGGAGTTGGTCAATCGCCCGAGCCTGACGAGGAGGTGGCGATGCCTGAAGTGTTCGACCCCAACGACCATCCTGAACTAAAAGACTTGTTAGTTGAAGGAGGTCCTGATAGGGACGACTTCAGTAAGGGCCAACGTGAGTGCCCATCTCTGGAAGGCCTAAGGAGACAGGCCTGCTCCCAGCTTGAGGGTGAACCTCCTGGGAAGCATCGGATTTATTGGGAAGGTGGACTCCTGTACAGTGAGCCCACAGAGTCTACAGAAGGAGACCATAGGAGGTTGGTGGTTCCCCTTTCTGTTAGACCCTTCCTCCTGCAGTTGGCGCATGAAGTTCCCCTTGCTGGTCACCTTGGAATGAAGAGGACCAAGCAAAGGTTATCTATGCACTTCTACTGGCCCAAGATGGGGGTGCAAGTAGAAAGTCACTGCAGGAGTTGTGCCTCCTGCCAGTTGTCTGGTAAGGTTGGCGCGACAATCCAAGCTCCGTTGGTACCGCTCCCAGTTGTGGGGGTACCATTTGAAAGGGTAGGGATCGACATCGTTGGTCCCCTTGACCCGCAAACATCCTCAGGCAATAGGTTTATCCTGGTGCTGGTCGACCATGCAACCAGGTATCCTGAGGCCATCCCATTAAAGACTGTAACTGCCAAGTCAGTTGCAAAAGCGTTACTCGGCATATTTACTAGGGTTGGCTTCCCTAAAGAAGTTGTGTCAGATCGTGGCAGCAACTTTATGTCGAAGTATATGCAGGCTATGTGGAAAGAATGTGGGGTCACCTACAAGTTCTCTTCTGCATACCACCCCCAGACCAATGGTCTGGTGGAGCGTTTCAACAGAACGCTAAAGAGCATGATTGGGGCTCTGGAGGAGCCCCAGAGGAGGAAATGGGACCTTCTTTTACCATGCTTGTTGTTTGCCTACAGAGAGGTACCACAGGAGGGTGTTGGCTTCAGCCCCTTCGAACTTCTGTTCGGTCATCCCGTACGGGGACCCTTAGCCATCGTCAAAGAGGGATGGGAGATGCCCACTCCCCCTGTTACTACCAATGTAGTTGACTATGTGCTAGGGCTCAGAAAACGGATGGTACTCCTGATGGGCTTGGCTAGTGAAAAGTTGAAGGCAGGACAAGCGCTGGTGAAACATTGGTACGACCAGAAAGCTTCCTTAATTCACTTTACCCCTGGTCAGCAAGTCCTGATCATGAACCCTATAAGGCCTCGCGCTTTACAGGACAAATGGTCAGGCCCTTACACAGTGGTGGAGCCCCTGGGTGAGGTGAACTATTTAGTGGACCTTGGAAGGCCTGGACAGGCTCCAAAAGTGTTCCACGTAAATAGGCTGAAGGCTTTCGTCCCAAGAGTCGAAATCGCAGCACTGCTACTGGCGTCAGACGTTGAGGAAGAGGAGTCAGAACCTCTTCCCGACCTGTTCCAAAGCGGTCCTTCAGATAGCTCCGTTGAGGGTGTCCGAGTGGCCCCTCACCTGACTTCTGATCAGCAGGCTGAGGTGAAAAGTTTGCTTAGGCAGTTTTCCCCCCTGTTTTCACAGTCGCCTGGTTTGACACCTTGGTGCAAACATAACATTGACACAGGAGACAGTGTACCTACCAAAAGTAGGGGATACAGGATGTCGGATAAAGTACGGTCTTATATTAAGACCGAGGTCAACAAGATGTTAGACCTTGGGGTGATTGAACCCTCTAGTAGTCCTTGGTCCAGTCCTGTGGTTCTGGTTCCAAAAGCAGGCACTTCTGAATTGAGGTTCTGCGTGGATTACAGGGCTCTGAATGCTGTCACCAAGACAGACGCTCACCCCTTGCCTCGAACTGACGAGCTGGTGGATACCTTGGGTGCCTCCAAGTACCTCAGCACGTTTGACCTGACTGCGGGCTATTGGCAAATAGCTTTAGCAGAACATGCCAAGGAGAAGACAGCATTTTCAACTCCCGACGGGCTTTACCAATTCCGGGTAATGCCGTTCGGATTGAAGAATGCACCTGCCACTTTCCAGAGGCTTGTGAATCATGTGTTGAATGGGTTGGACGAATTCTGTCTTGCATATCTGGACGATATAGCAGTTTTCAGTGCCACCTGGGAAGACCATGTGAAACACCTCGGGATTGTGCTCCAGGCTCTTCAGAAAGCCCACTTGACCATAAAGGCGAGTAAATGCCAGATTGGACAAGGCTCAGTGGTTTACCTTGGACATGAAGTAGGTGGAGGGAGGAGACAGCCTCTATCCAGTAAGGTACCAGCGGTACAAGACTGGCCTACCCCCACTACGCAAACCCAAGTGAGAGCCTTCTTAGGACTCACGGGTTATTACCGCAATTTTGTGGCAGACTATGGCACCATAGCTGCTCCTCTGACTGCCCTCACAACTCCGAAGAAACCCAAGAAGGTAACTTGGACTGACGAGTGTGAGAAGGCCTTCCATGGCTTGAAAGACTCCTTGTGCCAGGCCCCTGTGCTCAGGGCCCCTGATTATCAAAGACCTTTTATCGTGCAGACGGATGCCTCTGACACTGGGATAGGAGCTGTACTATCACAAGTAGATGAGAAGGGTAAGGAACACCCTATCGGTTTTATTAGTCGCCAGCTTAAGGACAGAGAGCTCAGATGGTCCACGGTAGAGAAAGAATGTTTCTCTGTTGTGTGGGCCCTAAGGAAGCTGCGGCCCTACCTCTATGGGACCCACTTCACTGTGCAGACTGACCATAAGCCGTTAAAGTGGCTAATGAACATGAAGGGGGAGAATCCAAAGTTGCTTAGGTGGTCCATAAGTCTACAAGGCTTCGACTTCACTATTGAGCATAGGCCAGGTGTCCAACATAGCAATGCTGATGGGTTGTCCAGAATGTTTTACCGACCTGAACAAGAGACTCATCCAGGGGTGGATTAGTTCCCCCTGTCCATAGTCTGGGAGGGGCGAGTGTTAGGAAAGATTTCGTTATTGTAGGGAACTTTCCTTCCATGTGGCAACCCCTAAACTTTTTGCTATTGTTTTCAACCTGTTTTCTTGACTTTGCCAGAGAAGTGCAGCCTTCTGCTGTACTCCTCTGGGCTTTCGCTCCTTTCTTACGGGGAAACTGACATGCCCTTAAGACAGTCAGTACCGGGGAACGCTGTTTCCCGTAGTTTCTTTTATCGTGTCGCCATTTTAGTGCAACACGACACAAGAGGGCACTGTAAGCTAAGTTACAGCTCTCTTGGGTCTCTAGCCTTCTACAGACCCTAGACACTCTTATAGGATGGTTTTTGGATCGGTGCAAGTCATTCAGGGACTGGGCTGGTGGCAGCGATCATTTGGTTTATTTTGAGCTCCTTTTGCCGTTCTGAGCACCTTTTTGCCGCGAACACAAAAGGGTGGCCCGGCTACCCAAAATGGCCGGACCACGAGGCTCCTTTGTCTCGTCCACTGTCCGTCTTGCTCCCTTTACCTTCCCCCGGGTCAGGCGACCCGGGGCCTTCCTTATTTGGGCATGTAGTTTCCCGCGAAACACGGTTGCTTTCGCGGGCTTCTACATGTCGTTTGAGTGCCCCCAGGATGTGGGCTGGGCTGTCTGGTCCCAATACACATCCTGGGTGCCAGAGAGTCTAGGGTGGTGTGAATGCCTGGGACCACTGTGGTCCGTGATTGGTCCACGTATGGTATGTGTGTTGATGAGCGGATCTCCCATTGGCTCCCCTCCGTTTTGGCGCGAAGGGAACCGTGGATAAGAGGGAGCTGGAAACACCACTACCATGTCGATCTCCTGAGTTCTTACGAACCCAGGGATACAGGAGCCAAGTATCCTGCGAACACGAGGCTGGACCGAGGAATCACTGGTGACCCCCTGAAGAACTTCTGCTCCTCATTGCTGTCGTCCGGTGAAGCCCTTTCCACCTAAGATCGAACAAGAAGGCCTGTACTGGCGCTTCGACCTATTGGAATAGCAGGACCAGCTATTCCCGGCACCTTCATCAACTCCTGCTGTAAGCCTTCGGAAGTGTCTCTGGGCCATCCAGTTGACTGACCAGCTTACTAAGGAGGTCTGCTCTGTAATCGCTGACAGGTTGGGTGGTATTCTGAGTCCGGGGCATGCTCACACGCTTCGTTTGCTTAGCAGTCCTAAGCTAGAGGTGAGCAGTGCTCGTTTGGCTTGAATACACCCGGCCGTTCCGTTGCCCTGCTGTGGCGACAAAACTGTGCTTGTTTCTTCGATCGGGACGTCTTTTTACTCTGCACGACGACGAGACGTTCCCTGCTCTTCAGAACCTGCCAGAAGCTGCATCTATCGAGGAGAAGCTCGGGCCTGCTTGCTTCGGGGACCGGTGAGTAGATTAGCTAGGATCTGGTCGCCCTCCTGCAGTGCCCCTTGCTTTTCCCCGCTGTAAATACAGCACCCCTTGTCCGTACTCGCGCCCTGCTTCTGCCTCACAGTGGAGGCTGCGCTAGAGTCGCGGACCGTGTTCTCCTTCATTAGAGCTCCCTACAGAGCTGTTCAACGTCCTCCGAAGAGCTTCACCTTCTGCCCATTGGCACCGGCGTGTGCAGGTACTTTTGAGCGCTAGGCTCCACTCTTCGTAGGGATTGGACTACCATCTAGTTAGGGGCCTCAGAAGGCGGACATATCACACGCATTGGTTCGCCCTGCCTGTTTTCCTTCCCCTGCAGGTGGATAACATATTTCGTGCTGCTAATGCTGTGAAACTGTGTATTCTGTATATATATTGGGTGGATAGTGTATGTGTTGGTTTAATATCGTTGTATATTGCTGCTTTTACTGTAGTTATTAGTTTCAAGGCCTTATAATAAATGTGTATCTATTTTTGATATAAACAACTGTTTGGAGTAGTTTGTAAGCGCTCTTGCTTTGTGTGCTCATTGCGGGCTTTCAGTCACCCTCACCCCTCTTGAGACCTAGTCTTGACCGCCGCGATCGCTACCTTGATTGGTCTGGCTTGTCCAGAGGTTACCCTGTTCCAAGTAATTAGGTTGGCCTTCTGAACCTCTGCGCCACCAGGACAGAGTTCAGAAATCCGTCTTAACACATGGATAACCTTTGCTTGGTCCTCTTCACACCAAGGTGACCAGCAAGGGGAACTTCATGCGCCAACTGCAGGAGGAAGGGCCTAACAGCAAGGGGAACCACCAACCTCCTATGGTCTCCTTCTGTAGACTCTGTGGGCTCACTATACAGGAGTCCACCTTCCCAATAAATCCTATGCTTCCCAGGAGGTTCACCCTCAAGCTGGGAGCAGGCCTGTCTCCTTAGGCCTTCCAGAGATGGGCACTCACGTTGGCCTTTACTGAATTCGTCCCTATCAGGACCTCCTTCAACTAACAAGTCTTTTAGTTCAGGATGATCGTTGGGGTCGATTACTTCAGGCATCGCCACCTCCTCGTCAGGCCCGGGCGATTGACCAACTTCCTCCACCGCAGTGGTAGGCGAGCTCGGGGGAATATTCTCTTTCCCTCGTTTTGACTTGTAGACTCCTTTCGCCTTGGGTTTCCCCTTCGGCTGGGGCGGCGTATTGGACTTGGCCAATGCTGCCCGTGCTTGAGACCGTGTGTAGGGTCTTTCGGCAGTGTCTCCTACGAGCCCTAAAGCTCTGACATCATTACCCAATAAGACCTTTCCCGGGACGTTTCTCTGAATGCTCACTGGAATCCTGACTGCTGTACCATTTAAAGTAAGATTTACAGGGATCACGGGAAACATACGGAGGGGGCCGTCAGCCAACTTAGTGGGCATCAGAGTAGCTCTGGCAACTTCCTCTGAGTCTACCAAGGTAGAATCCACTACAGTGCGACTGCACCCACTATCCCTAAGAGCTGGAGTATCCACTCCATTGATCAGCACACTGTCTTTAAAGTAGTGCTTGGTATTATCCGGGATCCTAGCATAAGCCTCTGCGACTTTAGGCTCCCAGGAACCCAGGGACACTAAAACTACCTCAGCCTCTATCCCGCTGGGAAATGAGTCTGAGGAGAAGGATGCTCCTGTAATCTCTTCTTCCTCGTAGGAGGAGAAGGCCAGATTAGCGGAGTGGACCCCCAAAGGTCTAACCTTACAACGGGGATCCCCCTTCACGTGGTCAGTTGCTCCACAAGAAAAACAAGCCCCAGTGGGTCTGTTTACGTAGGGAGGCTTATTGTAACCAGAGTTCTGTTTCGGAGGCGGACCTCCACTACCCTGTGAGTTCTCTTGTGTCTTACCCTTGTTTTTCTTTTTGTGGCCCTTATGGGAAGAAGATTTAGCAGATTCCCCACCCTCCATATCTTTGGACTTTTTCCCTTCCTCCTGCTTACCAGGATGAGTTTTGTCCTTATGGGACACTCGATGTGACACCCATAAGTCTGCTGCAATGGCCAGCTTCTTAGGATCTATCTCCTTCGAATCGGCCAAATGCTGCTTAAGCTCCGGGGAAGAAGAAGCAAAAATATGTTCCAGCATGACAAGATTTGTCATGCCTTCGAAGGTAGAAACCTTATAACCTTCGACCCAGCCAGTTAAGTTTTTCAAAGATTCAGCGACATAAGATACCCAAGTACCACCTTCCTTTTTCTTATACTCTCGAAAACGCTTAAAATATTGGGCCGGAGTCTTCCCAAACTTTAAAATGAGAGTTTGCTTTAACATTGCGAAATCAGCTCGCTCAGCCTTTGACATTTCCATGATGGCACTACAGCCAGAATGGGGCAGTCTACTGAGCAACCACGCAATCTTATCAGCATTGTCAACTTCTTGAACTTCGCATGCATACTCAAACGCATTCAGCCAGTCCATAATGTCAGTCCTTTCTTCATACACACTGAGCAGATCTTTCGGAAACCGTGGATGAGAGGAGGCCCCAGACCCATGTCCAGGACCCTTGGACCCATTTGCAACCTGAAGCTTGGCCAGTTCCAACTGGTGATCCCTGTCTTTCTGTTTTTCTGCCTGTTCGATTTTTAGTTTGGCTATGCTGAATTCAAGCTCCTGCTGCCTAAACCGCAGCTCTTGCTTCTTGAATTCAAGCATAGCCTCCCCATCAACACTGGCAGAGGAAACATTAGACATCACATCCTCCCTGTCCTCGTGGTCGCGATGGATCAGTGCAGCGGCAGAACCGTCGGTTCTACCAGTGAGAGCAGCCCCACCACCTTCTGCACTGTCCTCAGAAGTTATAGCGTCAAGCTGCGCTTCTTGCCACGCCACGATTCTTTGGATCATTTCCAATTTAGTGCCTTGAGAGGAAACACCTCTCTCCGCACACATCTTTTTCAGCGTTTCTGATTTGGAAGCATTTAAAGTTAACAAGGTATTTGTTTCCATACTGTTAGATAGGACTATGGCCTTTTTAAAGTTATATTACAACAATCCACTACGTGTACTGGTTGGAATAACCTGAAATGTCTTAGTTCGAGCGCAACACTGGATACCTTCAGTCGTATCCCACCGCTGTACACCAATTTGTTAAGACGGATTTCTGAACTCTGTCCTGGTGGCGCAGAAGTTCAGAAGGCCAACCTAATTACTTGGAACAGGGTAACCTCTGGACAAGCCAGACCCATCAAGGTAGCGATCGCGGCGGTCAAGACTAGGTCTCAAGAGGGGTGAGGGTGACTGAAAGCCCGCAATGAGCACACAAAGCAAGAGCGCTTACAAACTACTCCAAACAGTTGTTATATCAAAAATAGATACACATTTATTTTAAGGCCTTTAAAACAATGACCGTAGCGAGAAAATCACAATATCACAATATTAAACCAACACATACCATATCAACACAATATATACACCAATACACAGTCGCAAGCGTTTAAAGCACGAAATATGTAGTCCACCTGAAAGGAAAGGAAAACAGGCAGTGCGATAACGCTTTAGACTCAGTTCGCCTTCAAAGGCACCTAACTAGATGGAAGTCCGAGCCCTGCGAAGAGTGGAGCCTTGTGCTCAAAGTACCTGCCACGCCGGTGCCCACGGGCAAAAGGGGAAGCTCTTCGTAGGAAGTCAGGCAGTTCGGGTTAGTGCACAGCAGAAGGAGAGCAGGTTCCGCAACTCAAGCGCAGCCTCCACAGCGGGCAGAAGCAGAGCGCGAGTACGGCCAAAAGGGTGCTGTTTTTACACAGCAGGGAAAAGCAATGGGATACTGCAGGAGGGCGACCAGATCCTAGCTAAACTACTCACCGGTCCCCGAAGCAAGCAGACCCAGGCTTCTCCACGTTAGTTTCAGCAGCTGGCAGGTTCAGAAGAGCAGGGAACGCCTCGTAGTCGTGTAGAGCAAAAAGACGTCCCAATCGACGAAACCAGCACAGTTTGTTGCCGCAGCAGGACAACGGAGCGGCCGTGTGTATTCGAGCCAAATGTACACTCCTCCCTTCAGACTTGGGAACGCCAAGTGTACGAAGCGTGGGAGAGTGACCAGGACTCGGAATACAACACAACCTGGCGGCAGTTACAGAGCAGGACTCCCTTGTAAACTGGTCAGTCAACTGGATGGCCCAGAGACACTTCCGAAGGCTTACTTGGCAGGAGATGATGAAGTCGCCGGGAATAGCTGTTCCTGCTATCCCAAAGGTCGAAGCACCAGTACAGGCCTTCTGGTTCGATCCAAGGAGGAAAGGGTTTCAAAGGACGACAGCAGTGCAAAGGAGGATTCCTTCAGCGGGTCACCAGCGATTCCTCGGTCCAGCCTCGTAGTTGCAGGATACTTGGCTCCTGTATTCCTTCGTTCGTGAGAACTCAGGAGATCGACATGGTAGTGGTGTTTCCAGCCCCCTCTTATCCACGGTTCCCTTCGCGCCAAAACGGAGGGGAGCCAATGGGAGATCCGCTCATCAACACACATACCATACGTGGACCAATCACGGACCACGGTGGTCCCAGGCATTCACACCACCCTAGACTCTCTGGCACCCAGGATGTGTATTGGGACCAGACATCCCAGCCCACACCCTGGAGGCACACAAAAGACATGTAGAAGCCCGCGAAAGCAACCACGTTTCGCGGGAAAGTACATGCCCAAATAAGGAAGGCCCCGGGTCGCTCGACCTGGGGAAGGTGAAGGGAGCAAGATGGTCAGTGGACAGGACAAAGGAGCCTCGTGGTCTGGCCATGTTGGGAGCCAGGCCACCATTTTGGGTTCAGTGCGAAAAACGTGCTCAGAACGCCAAAAGGAGCTCAAAATAAACAAAACGATCGCTGCCACCATTCCAGTCCCTGAATGACTTGCACCGATCAAAATACCATCCTAAAAGAGTATCTAGGGCCTGTAGAAGGCTAGAGACCCAAGAGAGCTGTAACTTAGCTTACAGTGCCCTCTTGTGTCATGTTGCACTAAAGCTGCAACACGATAAAAGAAACTACGGGAAACAGCGTTCCCCGGTACTGACTGTCTTAAGGGCATGTCAGTTTCCCCGTAAGAAAGGAGCAAAAGCCCAGAGGAGGGCGGCAGAAGGCTGCACTTCTCTGGCAAAGTCAAGAACAAGGTGAAAAACAACAGCAAAAAGTTTAGGGGTTGCCACATGGAAGGAAAATTCCCTACAATTATGAAATCTTTCCTAACACTTCCTATAGCATGAGATGCGATATCCTACTCCTTCCCAATCCAATCCTGAGACCCTTCCGATAGCATGAGATGTGATATCTAAATGCTTCTAGCAAACCTGAGACCTTCTCATGGCATGAGATGTGATATAAAACTCCTTCCCATTCCAATCCTGAGACCCTTCCTATAGCATGAGATGTGATATCCAACTCCTTCCCATTCCAATCCTGAGACCCGTCCTATACCATGAGATGTGATATCTCAATGCTTCTAATACCAAACCTGAGACTGTCCTATAACATGAGATGTCATATCTCAATGCTTCTAATAACAAACCTGAGACCCTTCCTATAACATGAGATGTGATATCCAAGTCCTTCCCATTCCAATCTTGAGACCCTTCCTATAACATGAGATGTGATATCCAACTCCTTCCCAAACCAATCCTGAGACCCTTCCGATAGCATGAGATATGATATCTCAATGCTTCTAATACCAAACCACAGACTCGTCCTATAACTTGAGATGTGATATCCAAATCCTTCCCCTTCCAAACCTGAGACCCTTCCTTTATCATGAGATGTGATATCCAACTCCTTCCCATTCCAATCCTGAGACCCTTCCTATAGCATGAGATGTGATATCTCAATGCTTCTACCAAACCTGAGACCCTTCCTATAGCATGAGATGTGATATCCAACTCTTCCCATCCAATCCTGAGACCCTTCCTATAACATGAGATGTGATATCCAACTCCTTCCCAATTCAATCCTGAGACCCTTCCGATAGCATGAGATATGATATCTCAATGCTTCTAATATCAAACCTGAGACCCTTCCTATAGCATGAGAGGTGATATCCAACTCCTTCCCATTCCAATCCTGAGACCCTTCCGATAGCATGAGATGTGATATCCAACTCCTTCCAATTCCAACCTGTGACCCTTCCTATAGCATGAGATGGGATATCCAACTCCTTCCGAATCCAATCCTGAGACCCTTCCGATAGAATGAGATGTGATATCTTAATGCTTCTACCATACCTGAGACCTTCCTATGGCATGAAATGTGATATCAAACTCCTTCCCATTCCAATCCTGAGACCCTTCCTATAGCATGAGATGTGATATCCAACTCCTTCCCATTCCAATCCTGAGACCCGTCCTATACCATGAGATGTGATATCTCAATGCTTCTAATACCAAACCTGGGACTGTCCTATAACATGAGATGTGATATCTCAATGCTTCTAATAATAAACCTGAGACCCTTCCTATAACATGAGATGTGATATCCAAATCCTTCCCATTCCAATCCTGAGACCCTTCCTATAGCATGAGATGTGATATCCAACTCCTTTCCATTCCAATCCTGAGACCCGTCCTATACTATGAGATATGATATCTCAATGCTTCTAATACCAAACCTGAGACTGTCCTATAACAAGAGATGTGATATCTCAATGCTTCTAATAACAAACCTGAGACCCTTCCTATAACATGAGATGTGATATCCAAGCCCTTCCCATTCCAATCTTGAGGCCCTTCCTATAACATGAGATGTGATATCCAACTCCTTCCCAATCCAATCCTGAGACCCTTCCGATAGCATGAGATATGATATCTCAATGCTTCTGATACCAAAACCACAGACCCGTCCTATTACTTGAGATATGATATCCAAATCCTTCCCCTTCCAAACCTGAGACACTTCCTTTATTATGAGATGTGATATCCAACTCCTTCCCATTACAATCCTGAGACCCTTCCTATAGCATGAGATGTGATATCCCAATGCTTCTACCAAACCTGAGACCCTTCCTATAGCATGAGATGTGATATCCAACTCTTCCCATCCAATCCTGAGACCCTTCCTATACCATGAGATGTGATATCCAACTCCTTCCCAATCCAATCCTGAGACCCTTCCGATAGCATGAGATATGATATCCCAATGCTTCTACCAAACCTGAGACCCTTCCTATAGCATGAGATGTGATATCCAACTCTTCCCATCCAATCCTGAGACCCTTCCTATAACATGAGATGTGATATCCAACTCCTTCCCATTCCAATCCTGAGACCCTTCCGATAGCATGAGATGTGATATCCAACTCCTTCCAATTCCAACCTGTGACCCTTCCTATAGCATGAGATGGGATATCCAACTCCTTTCCAATCCAATCCTGAGACCCTTCCGATAGCATGAGATGTGATATCTTAATTCTTCTACCATACCTGAGACCTTCCTATGGCATGAGATGTAATATCAAACTCCTTCCCATTCCAATCCTGAGACCCTTCCTATAGCATGAGATGTGATATCCAACTCCTTCCCATTCCAATCCTGAGACCCGTCCTATACCATGAGATGTGATATCTCAATGCTTCTTCTACCATACCTGAGACCTTCCTATGGCATGAGATGTGAAATCAAACTACTTCCATTCCAATCCTGAGACCCTTCCTATAGCATGAGATGTTATTTCCAACTCCTTCACATTCCAATCCTGAGACCCGTCCTATACCATGAGATATGATATCTCAATGCTTCTAATACCAAACCTGAGACTGTCCTATAACATGAGATGTGATATCTCAATGCTTCTAATAGCAAACCTGAGACCCTTCCTATAACATGAGATGTGATTTCCAAGTCCTTCCCATTCCAATCTTGAGACCCTTCCTATAACATGAGATGTGATATCCAACTCCTTCCCAAACCAATCCTGAGACCCTTCCGATAGCATGAGATATGATATCTCAATGCTTCTAATACCAAACCACAGACTCGTCCTATAACTTGAGATGTGATATCCAAATCCTTCCCCTTCCAAACCTGAGACCCTTCCATTATCATGAGATGTGATATCCAACTCATTCCCATTCCAATCCTGAGACCCTTCCTATAGCATGAGATGTGATATCTAAATGCTTCTACCAAACCTGAGACCCTTCCTATAGCATGAGATGTGATATCCAACTCTTCCCATCCAATCCTGAGACCCTTCCTATAACATGAGATGTGATATCCAACTCCTTCTCAATTCAATCCTGAAACCCTTCCGATAGCATGAGATATGATATCTCAATGCTTCTAATATCAAACCTGAGACCCTCCCTATAGCATGAGATGTGATATCCAACTCCTTGCAATTCCAACCTGTGACCCTTCCTATAGCATGAGATGGGATATCCAACTCCTTCCCAATCCAATCCTGAGACCCTTCCGATAGCATGAGATGTGATATCTTAATGCTTCTATCATACCTGAGACCTTCCTATGGCATGAGATGTGATATCAAACTCCTTCTCATTCCAATCCTGAGACCCTTCCTATAGCATGAGATGTGATATCCAACTCCTTCCCATTCCAATCCTGAGACCCGTCCTATACCATGAGATGTGATATTCCAATGCTTCTAATACCAAACCTGAGACTGTCCTATAACATGAGATGTGATATCTCAATGCTTCTAATAATAAACCTGAGACCCTTCCTATAACATGAGATGTGATATCCAAATCCTTCCCATTCCAATCCTGAGACCCTTCCTATAGCATGAGATGTGATATCCAACTCCTTTCCATTCCAATCCTGAGACCCGTCCTATACCATGAGATATGATATCTCAATGCTTCTAATACCAAACCTGAGACTGTCCTATAACAAGAGATGTGATATCTCAATGCTTCTAATAACTAACCTGAGACCCTTCCTATAACATGAGATGTGATATCCAAGCCCTTCCCATTCCAATCTTGAGGCCCTTCCTATAACATGAGATGTGATATCCAACTCCTTCCCAATCCAATCCTGAGACCCTTCCGATAGCATGAGATATATCTCAATGCTTCTAATACCAAAACCACAGACCCGTCCTATAACTTGAGATATGATATCCAAATCCTTCCCCTTCCAAACCTGAGACACTTCCTTTATCATGAGATGTGATATCCAACTCCTTCCCATTCCAATCCTGAGACCCTTCCTATAGCATGAGATGTGATATCCCAATGCTTCTACCAAACCTGAGACCCTTCCTATAGCATGAGATGTGATATCCAACTCTTCCCATCCAATCCTGAGACCCTTCCTATAACATGAGATGTGATATCCATCTCCTTCCCAATCCAATCCTGAGACCCTTCCGATAGCATGAGATATGATATCTCAATGCTTCTAATATCAAACCTGAGACCCTCCCTAAAGCATGAGATGTGATATCCAACTCCTTCCCATTCCAATCCTGAGACCCTTCCTATAGCATGAGATGTGATATCACAATGCTTCTAATAACAAACCTGAGACCCTTCCTATAACATGAGATGTGATGTCCAAGTCCTTCACATTCCAATCCTGAGACCCTTCCTATAACATGAGATGTGATATCCAACTCCTTCCAATTCCAACCTGTGACCCTTCCTATAGCATGAGATGGGATATCCAACTCCTTCCCAATCCAATCCTGAGACCCTTCCGATAGCATGAGAGGTGATATATTAATGCTTCTACCATACCTGAGACCTTCCTATGGCATGAAATGTGATATCAAACTACTTCCCATTCGAATCCTGAGACCCTTCCTATAGCATGAGATGTGATATCCAACTCCTTCCCATTCCAATCCTGAGACCCGTCCTATACCATGAGATGTGATATCTCAATGCTTCTAATACCAAACCTGAGACTGTCCTATAACATGAGAAGTGATATCTCAATGCTTCTAATAACAAACCTGAGACCCTTCCTATAACATGAGATGTGATATCCAAATCCTTCCCATTCCAATCCTGAGACCCTTCCTATAACATGAGATGTGATATCCAACTCCTTCCCAATCCAATACTGAGACCCTTCCAATAGCATGAGATATGATATCTCAAAGGTTCTAATACCAAACCACAGACCTGTCCTATAAATTGAGGTGTGATATCCAAATCCTTAGCCTTCCAAACCTGAGACCCTTCCTTTAGCATGAGATGTGATATCCAACTCCTTCCCATTCCAATCCTGAGACCCGTCCTATACCATGAGATATGATATCTCAATGCTTCTAATACCAAACCTGAGACTGTCCTATAACATGAGATGTGATATCTCAATGCTTCTAATAACAAACCTGAGAGCTTTCCTATAACATGAGATGTGATATCCAACTCCTTCCCAATCCAATCCTGAGACCCTTCCGATAGCATGAGATGTGCTATCTCAATGCTTCTAATACCAAACCACAGACCCGTCCTATAACTTGAGATGTGATATCCAACTCCTTCCCAATCCAATCCTTAGACCCTTCCGATAGCATGAGATGTGATATCTCAATGCTTCTAATACCAAACCTGAGACCCTCCCTATAGCGTGAGATGTGATATCAAAGTCCTTCCCATTCCAATCCTGATACCCTTCCTATAACATGAGATGTGATATCCAACTCCTTCCAATTCCAACCTGTGACCCTTCCTATAGCATGAGATGCGATATCCAACTCCTTCCCAATCCAATCCTGAGACCCTTCCGATAGCATGAGATGTGATATCTAAATGCTTCTAGCAAACCTGAGACCTTCCCATGGCATGAGATGTGAAATCAAACTCCTTCCCATTCCAATCCTGAGACCCTTCCTATAGCATGAGATGTGATATCCAACTCCTTCCCATTCCAATCCTGAGACCCGTCCTATACTATGAGATGTTATATCTCAATGCTTCTAATACCAAACCTGATACTGTCCTATAACATGAGATGTGATATCTCAATGCTTCTAATAACAAACCTGAGACCCTTCCTATAACATGAGATGTGATATCCAAGTCCTTCCCATTCCAATCTTGAGACCCTTCCTATAACATGAGATGTGATATCCAACTCCTTCCCAATCCAATCCTGAGACCCTTCCGATAGCATGAGATATGATATCTCAATGCTTCTAATACCAAACCACAGACTCGTCCTATAACTTGAGATGTGATATCCAAATCCTTCCCCTTCCAAACCTGAGACCCTTCCTTTATCATGAGATGTGATATCCAACTCCTTCCCATTCCAATCCTGAGACCCTTCCTATAGCATGAGATGTGATATCTCAATGCTTCTACCAAACCTGAGACCCTTCCTATAGCATGAGATGTGATATCCAACTCTTCCCATCCAATCCTGAGACCCTTCCTATAACATGAGATGTGATATCCAACTCCTTCCCAATCCAATCCTGAGACCCTTCCGATAGCATGAGATATGATATCTCAATGCTTCTAATATCAAACCTGAGACCCTCCCTATAGCATGAGAGGTGATATCCAACTCCTTCCCATTCCAATCCTGAGACCCTTCCGATAGCATGAGATGTGATATCCAACTCCTTCCAATTCCAACCTGTGACCCTTCCTATAGCATGAGATGGGATATCCAACTCCTTCCCAATCCAATCCTGAGACCATTCCGATAGCATGAGATGTGATATCTTAATTCTTCTACCATACCTGAGACCTTCCTATGGCATGAGATGTAATATCAAACTCCTTCCCATTCCAATCCTGAGACCCTTCCTATAGCATGAGATGTGATATCCAACTCCTTCCCATTCCAATCCTGAGACCCGTCCTATACCATGAGATGTGATATCTCAATGCTTCTTCTACCATACCTGAGACCTTCCTATGGCATGAGATGTGAAATCAAACTACTTCCATTCCAATCCTGAGACCCTTCCTATAGCATGAGATGTTATTTCCAACTCCTTCACATTCCAATCCTGAGACCCGTCCTATACCATGAGATATGATATCTCAATGCTTCTAATACCAAACCTGAGACTGTCCTATAACATGAGATGTGATATCTCAATGCTTCTAATAGCAAACCTGAGACCCTTCCTATAACATGAGATGTGATATCCAAGTCCTTCCCATTCCAATCTTGAGACCCTTCCTATAACATGAGATGTGATATCCAACTCCTTCCCAAACCAATCCTGAGACCCTTCCGATAGCATGAGATATGATATCTCAATGCTTCTAATACCAAAGCACAGACTTGTCCTATAACTTGAGATGTGATATCCAAATCCTTCCCCTTCCAAACCTGAGACCCTTCCATTATCATGAGATGTGATATCCAACTCATTCCCATTCCAATCCTGAGACCCTTCCTATAGCATGAGATGTGATATCTAAATGCTTCTACCAAACCTGAGACCCTTCCTATAGCATGAGATGTGATATCCAACTCTTCCCATCCAATCCTGAGACCCTTCCTATAACATGAGATGTGATATCCACCTCCTTCTCAATTCAATCCTGAGACCCTTCCGATAGCATGAGATATGATATCTCAATGCTTCTAATATCACACCTGAGACCCTCCCTATAGCATGAGATGTGATATCCAACTCCTTGCAATTCCAACCTGTGACCCTTCCTATAGCATGAGATGGGATATCCAACTCCTTCCCAATCCAATCCTGAGACCCTTCCGATAGCATGAGATGTGATATCTTAATGCTTCTACCATACCTGAGACCTTCCTATGGCATGAGATGTGATATCAAACTCCTTCCCATTCCAATCCTGAGACCCTTCCTATAGCATGAGATGTGATATCCAACTCCTTCCCATTCCAATCCTGAGACCCGTCCTATACCATGAGATGTGATATCTCAATGCTTCTAATACCAAACCTGAGACTGTCCTATAACATGAGATGTGATATCTCAATGCTTCTAATAATAAACCTGAGACCCTTCCTATAACATGAGATGTGATATCCAAATCCTTCCTATTCCAATCCTGAGACCCTTCCTATAGCATGAGATGTGATATCCAACTCCTTTCCATTCCAATCCTGAGACCCGTCCTATACCATGAGATATGATATCTCAATGCTTCTAATACCAAACCTGAGACTGTCCTATAACAAGAGATGTGATATCTCAATGCTTCTAATAACAAACCTGAGACCCTTCCTATAACATGAGATGTGATATCCAAGCCCTTCCCATTCCAATCTTGAGGCCCTTCCTATAACATGAGATGTGATATCCAACTCCTTCCCAATCCAATCCTGAGACCCTTCCGATAGCATGAGATATGATATCTCAATGCTTCTAATACCAAAACCACAGACCCGTCCCATAACTTGAGATATGATATCCAAATCCTTCCCCTTCCAAACCTGAGATACTTCCTTTATCATGAGATGTGATATCCAACTCCTTCCCATTCCAATCCTGAGACCCTTCCTATAGCATGAGATGTGATATCCCAATGCTTCTACCAAACCTGAGACCCTTCCTATAGCATGAGATGTGATATCCAACTCTTCCCATCCAATCCTGAGACCCTTCCTATAACATGAGATGTGATATCCAACTCCTTCCCAATCCAATCCTGAGACCCTTCCGATAGCATGAGATATGATATCTCAATGCTTCTAATATCAAACCTGAGACCCTCCCTAAAGCATGAGATGTGATATCCAACTCCTTCCCATTCCAATCCTGAGACCCTTCCTATAGCATGAGATGTGATATCACAATGCTTCTAATAACAAACCTGAGACCCTTCCTATAACATGAGATGTGATGTCCAAGTCCTTCACATTCCAATCCTGAGACCCTTCCTATAACATGAGATGTGATATCCAACTCCTTCCAATTCCAACCTGTGACCCTTCCTATAGCATGAGATGGGATATCCAACTCCTTCCCAATCCAATCCTGAGACCCTTCCGATAGCATGAGAGGTGATATATTAATGCTTCTACCATACCTGAGACCTTCCTATGGCATGAAATGTGATATCAAACTACTTCCCATTCGAATCCTGAGACCCTTCCTATAGCATGAGATGTGATATCCAACTCCTTCCCATTCCAATCGTGAGACCCGTCCTATACCATGAGATGTGATATCTCAATGCTTCTAATACCAAACCTGAGACTGTCCTATAACATGAGAAGTGATATCTCAATGCTTCTAATAACAAACCTGAGACCCTTCCTATAACATGAGATGTGATATCCAAATCCTTCCCATTCCAATCCTGAGACCCTTCCTATAACATGAGATGTGATATCCAACTCCTTCCCAATCCAATACTGAGACCCTTCCAATAGCATGAGATATGATATCTCAAAGGTTCTAATACCAAACCACAGACCCGTCCTATAAATTGAGGTGTGATATCCAAATCCTTAGCCTTCCAAACCTGAGACCCTTCCTTTAGCATGAGATGTGATATCCAACTCCTTCCCATTCCAATCCTGAGACCCGTCCTATACCATGAGATATGATATCTCAATGCTTCTAATACCAAACCTGAGACTGTCCTATAACATGAGATGTGATATCTCAATGCTTCTAATAACAAACCTGAGAGCTTTCCTATAACATGAGATGTGATATCCAACTCCTTCCCAATCCAATCCTGAGACCCTTCCGATAGCATGAGATGTGATATCTCAATGCTTCTAATACCAAACCACAGACCCGTCCTATAACTTGAGATGTGATATCCAACTCCTTCCCAATCCAATCCTTAGACCCTTCCGATAGCATGAGATGTGATATCTCAATGCTTCTAATACCAAACCTGAGACCCTCCCTATAGCGTGAGATGTGATATCAAAGTCCTTCCCATTCCAATCCTGATACCCTTCCTATAACATGAGATGTGATATCCAACTCCTTCCAATTCCAACCTGTGACCCTTCCTATAGCATGAGATGCGATATCCAACTCCTTCCCAATCCAATCCTGAGACCCTTCCGATAGCATGAGATGTGATATCTAAATGCTTCTAGCAAACCTGAGACCTTCCCATGGCATGAGATGTGAAATCAAACTCCTTCCCATTCCAATCCTGAGACCCTTCCTATAGCATGAGATGTGATATCCAACTCCTTCCCATTCCAATCCTGAGACCCGTCCTATACTATGAGATGTTATATCTCAATGCTTCTAATACCAAACCTGATACTGTCCTATAACATGAGATGTGATATCTCAATGCTTCTAATAACAAACCTGAGACCCTTCCTATAACATGAGATGTGATATCCAAGTCCTTCCCATTCCAATCTTGAGACCCTTCCTATAACATGAGATGTGATATCCAACTCCTTCCCAATCCAATCCTGAGACCCTTCCGATAGCATGAGATATGATATCTCAATGCTTCTAATACCAAACCACAGACTCGTCCTATAACTTGAGATGTGATATCCAAATCCTTCCCCTTCCAAACCTGAGACCCTTCCTTTATCATGAGATGTGATATCCAACTCCTTCCCATTCCAATCCTGAGACCCTTCCTATAGCATGAGATGTGATATCTCAATGCTTCTACCAAACCTGAGACCCTTCCTATAGCATGAGATGTGATATCCAACTCTTCCCATCCAATCCTGAGACCCTTCCTATAACATGAGATGTGATATCCAACTCCTTCCCAATTCGATCCTGAGACCCTTCCGATAGCATGAGATATGATATCTCAATGCTTCTAATATCAAACCTGAGACCCTCCCTATAGCATGAGAGGTGATATCCAACTCCTTCCCATTCCAATCCTGAGACCCTTCCGATAGCATGAGATGTGATATCCAACTCCTTCCAATTCCAACCTGTGACCCTTCCTATAGCATGAGATGGGATATCCAACTCCTTCCCAATCCAATCCTGAGACCCTTCCGATAGCATGAGATGTGATATCTTAATGCTTCTACCATACCTGAGACCTTCCTATGGCATGAGATGTGATATCAAACTCCTTCCCATTCCAATCCTGAGACCCTTCCTATAGCATGAGATGTGATATCCAACTCCTTCCCATTCCAATCCTGAGACCCGTCCTATACCATGAATGTGATATCTCAATGCTTCTAATACCAAACCTGAGACTGTCCTATAACATGAGATGTGATATCTCAATGCTTCTAATAACAAACCTGAGACCCTTCCTATAACATGAGATGTGATATCCAAGCCCTTCCCATTCCAATCTTGAGGCCCTTCCTATAACATGAGATGTGATATCCAACTCCTTCCCAATCCAATCCTGAGACCCTTCCGATAGCATGAGATATGATATCTCAATGCTTCTAATACCAAAACCACAGACCCGTCCTATAACTTGAGATATGATATCCAAATCCTTCCCCTTCCAAACCTGAGACCCTTCCTTTATCATGAGATGTGATATCCAACTCCTTCCCATTCCAATCCTGAGACCCTTCCTATAGCATGAGATATGATATCTCAATGCTTCTAATAACAAACCTGAGACCCTTCCTATAACATGAGATGTGATGTCCAACTCCTTCCAATTCCAACCTGTGACCCTTCCTATAGCATGAGATGGGATATCCAACTCCTTCCCAATCCAATCCTAAGACCCTTCCGATAGCATGAGATGTGATATATTAATGCTTCTACCATACCTGAGACCTTCCTATGGCATGAAATGTGATATCAAACTACTTCCCATTCGAATCCTGAGACCCTTCCTATAGCATGAGATGTGATATCCAACTCCTTCCCATTCCAATCCTGAGACCCGTCCTATACCATGAGATGTGATATCTCAATGCTTCTAATACCAAACCTGAGACTGTCCAATAACATGAGAAGTGATATCTCAATGCTTCTAATAACAAACCTGAGACCCTTCCTATAACATGAGATGTGATATCCAAATCCTTCCCATTCCAATCCTGAGACCCTTCCTATAACATGAGATGTGATATCCAACTCCTTCCCAATCCAATACTGAGACCCTTCCGATAGCATGAGATATGATATCTCAATGGTTCTAATACCAAACCACAGACCCGTCCTATAAATTGAGGTGTGATATCCAAATCCTTAGCCTTCCAAACCTGAGACCCTTCCTTTAGCATGAGATGTGATATCCAACTCCTTCCCATTCCAATCCTGAGACCCATCCTATACCATAAGATATGATATCTCAATGCTTCTAATACCAAACCTGAGACTGTCCTATAACATGAGATGTGATATCTCAATGCTTCTAATAACAAACCTGAGAGCTTTCCTATAACATGAGATGTGATATCCAACTCCTTCCCAATCCAATCCTGAGACCCTTCCGATAGCATGAGATGTGATATCTCAATGCTTCTAATAGCAAACCACAGACCCGTCCTATAACTTGAGATGTGATATCCAACTCCTTCCCAATCCAATCCTGAGACCCTTCCGATAGCATGAGATGTGATATCTCAATGCTTCTAATACCAAACCTGAGACCCTCCCTATAGCGTGAGATGTGATATCAAAGTCCTTCCCATTCCAATCCTGATACCCTTCCTATAACATGAGATGTGATATCCAACTCCTTCCAATTCCAACCTGTGACCCTTCCTATAGCATGAGATGCGATATCCAACTCCTTCCCAATCCAATCCTGAGACCCTTCCGATAGCATGAGATGTGATATCTAAATGCTTCTAGCAAACCTTAGACCTTCCCATGGCATGAGATGTGAAATCAAACTCCTTCCCAATCCAATCCTGAGACCCTTCCTATAGCATGAGATGTGATATCCAACTCCTTCCCATTCCAATCCTGAGACCCGTCCTATACTATGAGATGTTATATCTCAATGCTTCTAATACCAAACCTGATACTGTCCTATAACATGAGATGTGATATCTCAATGCTTCTAATAACAAACCTGAGACCCTTCCTATAACATGAGATGTGATATCCAAGTCCTTCCCATTCCAATCTTGAGACCCTTCCTATAACATGAGATGTGATATCCAACTCCTTCCCAATCCAATCCTGAGACCCTTCCGATAGCATGAGATATGTTATCTCAATGCTTCTAATACCAAACCACAGACTCGTCCTATAACTTGAGATGTGATATCCAAATCCTTCCCCTTCCAAACCTGAGACCCTTCCTTTATCATGAGATGTGATATCCAACTCCTTCCCATTCCAATCCTGAGACCCTTCCTATAGCATGAGATGTGATATCTTAATGCTTCTACCAAACCTGAGACCCTTCCTATAGCATGAGATGTGATATCCAACTCTTCCCATCCAATCCTGAGACCCTTCCTATAACATGAGATGTGATATCCAACTCCTTCCCAATCCAATCCTGAGACCCTTCCGATAGCATGAGATATGATATCTCAATGCTTCTAATATCAAACCTGAGACCCTCCATATAGCATGAGAGGTGATATCCAACTCCTTCCCATTCCAATCCTGAGACCCTTCCGATAGCATGAGATGTGATATCCAACTCCTTCCAATTCCAACCTGTGACCCTTCCTATAGCATGAGATGTGATATCCAACTCCTTCCCATTCCAATCCTGAGACCCGTCCTATACCATGAGATGTGATATCTCAATGCTTCTTCTACCATACCTGAGACCTTCCTATAGCATGAGATGTTATATCCAACTCCTTCCCATTCCAATCCTGAGACTCATCCTATACCATGAGATGTGATATCTCAATGCTTCTAATACCAAACCTGAGACTGTCCTATAACATGAGATGTGATATCTCAATGCTTCTAATAACAAACCTGAGACCCTTCCTATAACATGAGATGTGATATCCAAGTCCTTCCCATTCCAATCTTGAGACCCTTCCTATAACATGAGATGTGATATCCAACTCCTTCCCAAACCAATCCTGAGACCCTTCCGACAGCATGAGATATGATATCTCAATGCTTCTAATACCAAACCACAGACTCGTCCTATAACTTGAGATGTGATATCCAAATCCTTCCCCTTCCAAACCTGAGACCCTTCCTTTATCATGAGATGTGATATCCAACTCCTTCCCATTCCAATCCTGAGACCCTTCCTATAGCATGAGATGTGATATCTCAATGCTTCTAATAACAAACCTGAGACCCTTCCTATAACATGAGATGTGATGTCCAAGTCCTTCCCATTCCAATCCTGAGACCCTTCCTATAACATGAGATGTGATATCCAACTCCTTCCCAATCCAATCCTGAGACCCTTCCGATAGCATGAGGATATGATATCTCAATGCTTCTAATATCAAACCTGAGACCCTCCCTAAAGCATGAGATGTGATATCCAACTCCTTCCCATTCCAATCCTGAGACCCTTCCGACAGCATGAGATATGATATCCAACTCCTTCCAATTCCAACCTGTGACCCTTCCTATAGCATGAGATGGGATATCCAACTCCTTCCCAATCCAATCCTGAGACCCTTCCGATAGCATGAGATGTGATATATTAATGCTTCTACCATACCTGAGACCTTCCTATGGCATGAGATGTGATATCAAACTACTTCCCATTCCAATCCTGAGACCCTTCCTATAGCATGAGATGTGATATCCAACTCCTTCCCATTCCAATCCTGAGACCCGTCCTATCCCATGAGATGTGATATCTCAATGCTTCTAATACCAAACCTGAGACTGTCCTATAACATGAGAAGTGATATCTCAATGCTTCTAATAACAAACCTGAGACCCTTCCTATAACATGAGATGTGATATCCAAATCCTTCCCATTCCAATCCTGAGACCCTTCCTATAACATGAGATGTGATATCCAACTCCTTCCCAATCCAATACTGAGACCCTTCCGATAGCATGAGATATGATATCTCAATGGTTCTAATACCAAACCACAGACCCGTCCTATAAATTGAGGTGTGATATCCAAATCCTTAGCCTTCCAAACCTGAGACCCTTCCTTTATCATGAGATGTGATATCCAACTCCTTCCCATTCCAATCCTGAGACCCTTCCTATAGCATGAGATGTGATATCCCAATGCTTCTACCAAACCTGAGACCCTTCCTATAGCATGGGATGTGATATCCAACTCTTCCCATCCAATCCTGAGACCCTTCCTATAACATGAGATGTGATATCCAACTCCTTCCCAATCCAATCCTGAGACCCTTCCGATAGCATGAGATATGATATCTCAATGCTTCTAATATCAAACCGAGACCCTCCCTAAAGCATGAGATGTGATATCCAACTCCTTCCCATTTCAATCATGAGACCCTTCCGATAGCATGAGATGTGATATCCAACTCCTTCCAATTCCAACCTGTGACCCTTCCTATAGCATGAGATGGGATATCCAACTCCTTCCCAATCCAATCCTGAGACCCTTCCGATAGCATGAGATGTGATATCTTAATGCTTCTACCATACCTGAGACCTTCCTATGGCATGAGATGTGATATCAAACTCCTTCCCATTCCAATCCTGAGACCCTTCCTATAGCATGAGATGTGATATCCAATTCCTTCCCATTCCAATCCTGAGACCCGTCCTATACCATGAGATGTGATATCTCAATGCTTCTAATACCAAACCTGAGACTGTCCTATAACATGAGATGTGATATCTCAATGCTTCTAATAACAAACCTGAGACCCTTCCTATAACATGAGATGTGATATCCAAATCCTTCCCAATCCAATCCTGAGACCCTTCCTATAGCATGAGATGTGATATCCAACTCCTTTCCATTCCAATCCTGAGACCCGTCCTATACCATGAGATATGATATCTCAATACTTCTAATACCAAACCTGAGACTGTCCTATAACAAGAGATGTGATATCTCAATGCTTCTAACAACAAACCTGAGACCCTTCCTATAACATGAGATGTGATATCCAAGCCCTTCCCATTCCAATCTTGAGGCCCTTCCTATAACATGAGATGTGATATCCAACTCCTTCCCAATCCAATTATGAGACCCTTCCGATAGCATGAGATATGATATCTCAATGCTTCTAATACCAAAACCACAGACCCGTCCTATAACTTGAGATATGATATCCAAATCCTTCCCCTTCCAAACCTGAGACCCTTCCTTTATCATGAGATGTGATATCCAACTCCTTCCCATTCCAATCCTGAGACCCTTCCTATAGCATGAGATGTGATATCTCAATGTTTCTAATAACAAACCTGAGACCCTTCCTATAACATGAGATGTGATGTCCAAGTCCTTCCCATTCCAATCCTGAGACCCTTCCTATAACATGAGATGTGATGTCCAAGTCCTTCCCATTCCAATCCTGAGACCCTTCCTATAGCATGAGATGTGATATCCAACTCCTTTCCATTCCAATCCTGAGACCCGTCCTATACCATGAGATATGATATCTCAATGCTTCTAATACCAAACCTGAGACTGTCCTATAACATGAGATGTGATATCTCAGTGCTTCTAATAACAAACCTGAGACCCTTCCTATAACATGAGATGTGATATCCAAATCCTTCCCAATCCAATCCTGAGACCCTTCCTATAGCATGAGATGTGATATCCAACTCCTTTCCATTCCAATCCTGAGACCCGTCCTATACCATGAGATATGATATCTCAATGCTTCTAATACCAAACCTGAGACTGTCCTGTAACATGAGATGTGATATCTCAATGCTTCTAATAACAAACCTGAGACCCTTCCTATAACATGAGATGTGATATCCAAGTCCTTCCCGTTCCAATCTTGAGACCCTTCGTATAACATGAGATGTGATATCCAACTCCTTCCCAATCCAATCCTGAGACCCTTCTGATAGCATGAGATATGATATCTCAATGCTTCTAATACCAAACCACAGACCCGTCCTATAACTTGAGATGTGATATCCAAATCCTTCCCCTTCCAAACCTGAGACCCTTCCTTTAGCATGAGATGTGATATCCAACTCCTTCCCATTCCAATCCTGAGACCCTTCCGATAGCATGAGATGTGATATCCCAATGCTTCTACCAAACCTGAGACCTTTCCTATAGCATGAGATGAGATATCCAACTCTTCCCATCCAATCCTGAGACCCGTCCTATACCATGAGATGTTATATCTCAATGCTTCTAATACCAAACCTGAGACTGTCCTATAACATGAGATGTGATATCTCAATGCTTCTAATAACAAACCTGAGACCCTTCCTATAACATGAGATGTGATGTCCAAGTCCTTCCCATTCCAATCCTGAGACCCTTCCTATAACATGAGATGTGATATCCAACTCCTTCCCAATCCAATCCTGAGACCCTTCCGATAGCATGAGATGTGATATCTCAATGCTTGTAATACCAAACCTGAGACCCTCCCTATAGCGTGAGATGTGATATCAATGTCCTTCCCATTCCAATCCTGACACCCTTCCTATAACATGAGATGTGATATCCAACTCCTTCCAATTCCAACCTCTGACCCTTCCTATAGCATGAGATGCGATATCCAACTCCTTCCCAATCCAATCCTGAGACCCTTCCGATAGCATGAGATGTGATATCTAAATGCTTCTAGCAAACCTGAGACCTTCCCATGGCATGAGATGTGATATCAAACTCCTTCCCATTCCAATCCTGAGACCCTTCCTATAGCATGAGATGTGATATCCAACTCCTTCCCATTCCAATCCTGAGACCCGTCCTATACTATGAGATGTTATATCTCAATGCTTCTAATACCAAACCTGATACTGTCCTATAACATGAGATGTGATATCTCAATGCGTCTAATAACAAACCTGAGACCCTTCCTATAACATGAGATGTGATATCCAAGTCCTTCCCATTCCAATCTTGAGACCCTTCCTATAACATGAGATGTGATATCCAACTCCTTCCCAATCCAATCCTGAGACCCCTCCGATAGCATGAGATATGATATCTCAATGCTTCTAATACCAAACCACAGACTCGTCCTATAACTTGAGATGTGATATCCAAATCCTTCCCCTTCCAAACCTGAGACCCTTCCTTTATCATGAGATGTGATATCCAACTCCTTCCCATTCCAATCCTGAGACCCTTCCTATAGCATGAGATGTGATATCTCAATGCTTCTACCAAACCTGAGACCCTTCCTATAGCATGAGATGTGATATCCAACTCTTCCCATCCAATCCTGAGACCCGTCCTATAACATGAGATGTGATATCCAACTCCTTCCCAATCCAATCCTGAGACCCTTCCGATAGCATGAGATGTGATATCTCAATGCTTCTAATATCAAAACTGAGACCCTCCCTATAGCATGAGATGTGATATCCAAATCCTTCCCATTCCAATCCTGAGACCCGTCCTATAAAATGAGATGTTATATCTCAATGCTTCTAATACCAAACCTGAGACTGTCCTGTAACATGAGATGTGATATCTCAATGCTTCTAATAACAAACCTGAGACCCTTCCTATAACATGAGATGTGATATCCAAGTCCTTCCCGTTCCAATCTTGAGACCCTTCGTATAACATTAGATGTGATATCCAACTCCTTCCCAATCCAATCCTCAGACCCTTCTGATAGCATGAGATATGATATCTCAATGCTTCTAATACCAAACCACAGACCCGTCCTATAACTTGAGATGTGATATCCAAATCCTTCCCCTTCCAAACCTGAGACCCTTCCTTTAGCATGAGATGTGATATCCAACTCCTTCCCATTCCAATCCTGAGACCTTTCCTATAGCATGAGATGTGATATCCCAATGCTTCCAATTCCAACCTGTGACCCTTCCTATAGCATGAGATGGGATATCCAACTCCTTCCCAATCCAATCCTGAGACCCTTCCGATAGCATGAGATGTGATATATTAATGCTTCTACCATACCTGAGACATTCCTATGGCATGAGATGTGATATCCAACTCCTTCCCATTCCAATCCTGAGACCCTTCCGACAGCATGCGATGTGATATCCAACTCCTTCCAATTCCAACCTGTGACCCTTCCTATAGCATGAGATGGGATATCCAACTCCTTCCCAATCCAATCCTGAGACCCTTCCGATAGCATGAGATGTGATATATTAATGCTTCTACCATACCTGAGACATTCCTATGGCATGAGATGTGATATCAAACTACTTCCCATTCCAATCCTGAGACCCTTCCTATAGCATGAGATGTGATATCCAACTCCTTCCCATTCCAATCCTGAGACCCGTCCTATACCATGAGATGTGATATCTCAATGCTTCTAATACCAAACCTGAGACTGTCCTATAACATGAGAAGTGATATCTCAATGCTTCTAATAACAAACCTGAGACCCTTCCTATAACATGAGATGTGATGTCCAAATCCTTCCCATTCCAATCCTGAGACCCTTCCTATAACATGAGATGTGATATCCAACTCCTTCCCAATCCAATACTGAGACCCTTCCGATAGCATGAGATATGATATCTCAATGGTTCTAATACCAAACCACAGACCCGTCCTATAAATTGAGGTGTGATATCCAAATCCTTAGCCTTCCAAACCTGAGACCCTTCCTTTAGCATGAGATGTGATATCCAACTCCTTCCCATTCCAATCCTGAGACCCGTCCTATACCATGAGATATGATATCTCAATGCTTCTAATACCAAACCTGAGACTGTCCTATAACATGAGATGTGATATCTCAATGCTTCTAATAACAAACCTGAGAGCTTTCCTATAACATGAGATGTGATATCCAACTCCTTCCCAATCCAATCCTGAGACCCTTCCGATAGCATGAGATGTGATATCTCAATGCTTCTAATACCAAACCACAGACCCGTCCTATAACTTGAGATGTGATATCCAACTCCTTCCCAATCCAATCCTGAGACCCTTCCTATAGCATGAGATGTGATATCCAACTCCTTTCCATTCCAATCCTGAGACCCGTCCTATACCATGAGATATGATATCTCAATGCTTCTAATACCAAACCTGAGACTGTCCTATAACAAGAGATGTGATATCCAAGCCCTTCCCATTCCAATCTTGAGGCCCTTCCTATAACATGAGATGTGATATCCAACTCCTTCCCAATCCAATCCTGAGACCCTTCCGATAGCATGAGATATGATATCTCAATGCTTCTAATACCAAAACCACAGACCCGTCCTATAACTTGAGATATGATATCCAAATCCTTCCCCTTCCAAACCTGAGACCCTTCCTTTATCATGAGATGTGATATCCAACTCCTTCCCATTCCAATCCTGAGACCCTTCCTATAGCATGAGATGTGATATCTCAATGTTTCTAATAACAAACCTGAGACCCTTCCTATAACATGAGATGTGATGTCCAAGTCCTTCCCATTCCAATCCTGAGACCCTTCCTATAACATGAGATGTGATGTCCAAGTCCTTCCCATTCCAATCCTGAGACCCTTCCTATAGCATGAGATGTGATATCCAACTCCTTTCCATTCCAAACCTGAGACCCGTCCTATACCATGAGATATGATATCTCAATGCTTCTAATACCAAACCTGAGACTGTCCTATAACATGAGATGTGATATCTCAATGCTTCTAATAACAAACCTGAGACCCTTCCTATAACATGAGATGTGATATCCAAATCCTTCCCAATCCAATCCTGAGACCCTTCCTATAGCATGAGATGTGATATCCAACTCCTTCCCAATCCAATCCTGAGACCCTTCTGATAGCATGAGATATGATATCTCAATGCTTCTAATACCAAACCACAGACCCGTCCTATAACTTGAGATGTGATATCCAAATCCTTCCCCTTCCAAACCTGAGACCCTTCCTTTAGCATGAGATGTGATATCCAACTCCTTCCCATTCCAATCCTGAGACCCTTCCGATAGCATGAGATGTGATATCCCAATGCTTCTACCAAACCTGAGACCTTTCCTATAACATGAGATGAGATATCCAACTCTTCCCATCCAATCCTGAGACCCGTCCTATACCATGAGATGTTATATCTCAATGCTTCTAATACCAAACCTGAGACTGTCCTATAACATGAGATGTGATATCTCAATGCTTCTAATAACAAACCTGAGACCCTTCCTATAACATGAGATGTGATGTCCAAGTCCTTCCCATTCCAATCATGAGACCCTTCCTATAACATGAGATGTGATATCCAACTCCTTCCCAATCCAATCCTGAGACCCTTCCGATAGCATGAGATGTGATATCTCAATGCTTGTAATACCAAACCTGAGACCCTCCCTATAGCGTGAGATGTGATATCAATGTCCTTCCCATTCCAATCCTGACACCCTTCCTATAACATGAGATGTGATATCCAACTCCTTCCAATTCCAACCTCTGACCCTTCCTATAGCATGAGATGCGATATCCAACTCCTTCCCAATCCAATCCTGAGACCCTTCCGATAGCATGAGATGTGATATCTAAATGCTTCTAGCAAACCTGAGACCTTCCCATGGCATGAGATGTGATATCAAACTCCTTCCCATTCCAATCCTGAGACCCTTCCTATAGCATGAGATGTGATATCCAACTCCTTCCCATTCCAATCCTGAGACCCGTCCTATACTATGAGATGTTATATCTCAATGCTTCTAATACCAAACCTGATACTGTCCTATAACATGAGATGTGATATCTCAATGATTCTAATAACAAACCTGAGACCCTTCCTATAACATGAGATGTGATATCCAAGTCCTTCCCATTCCAATCTTGAGACCCTTCCTATAAGATGAGATGTGATATCCAACTCCTTCCCAATCCAATCCTGAGACCCCTCCGATAGCATGAGATATGATATCTCAATGCTTCTAATACCAAACCACAGACTCGTCCTATAACTTGAGATGTGATATCCAAATCCTTCCCCTTCCAAACCTGAGACCCTTCCTTTATCATGAGATGTGATATCCAACTCCTTCCCATTCCAATTCTGAGACCCTTCCTATAGCATGAGATGTGATATCTCAATGCTTCTACCAAACCTGAGACCCTTCCTATAGCATGAGATGTGATATCCAACTCTTCCCATCCAATCCTGAGACCCTTCCTATAACATGAGATGTGATATCCAACTCCTTCCCAATTCAATCCTGAGACCCTTCCGATAGCATGAGATGTGATATCTCAATGCTTCTAATAACAAACCTGAGACCCTTCCTATAACATGAGATGTGATATCCAAGTCCTTCCCGTTCCAATCTTGAGACCCTTCGTATAACATGAGATGTGATATCCAACTCCTTCCCAATCCAATCCTCAGACCCTTCTGATAGCATGAGATATGATATCTCAATGCTTCTAATACCAAACCACAGACCCGTCCTATAACTTGAGATGTGATATCCAAATCCTTCCCCTTCCAAACCTGAGACCCTTCCTTTAGCATGAGATGTGATATCCAACTCCTTCCCATTCCAATCCTGAGACCTTTCCTATAGCATGAGATGTGATATCCCAATGCTTCCAATTCCAACCTGTGACCCTTCCTATAGCATGAGATGGGATATCCAACTCCTTCCCAATCCAATCCTGAGACCCTTCCGATAGCATGAGATGTGATATATTAATGCTTCTACCATACCTGAGACATTCCTATGGCATGAGATGTGATATCCAACTCCTTCCCATTCCAATCCTGAGACCCTTCCGACAGCATGAGATGTGATATCCAACTCCTTCCAATTCCAACCTGTGACCCTTCCTATAGCATGAGATGGGATATCCAACTCCTTCCCAATCCAATCCTGAGACCCTTCCGATAGCATGAGATGTGATATATTAATGCTTCTACCATACCTGAGACATTCCTATGGCATGAGATGTGATATCAAACTACTTCCCATTCCAATCCTGAGACCCTTCCTATAGCATGAGATGTGATATCCAACTCCTTCCCATTCCAATCCTGAGACCCGTCCTATACCATGAGATGTGATATCTCAATGCTTCTCATACCAAACCTGAGACTGTCCTATAACATGAGAAGTGATATCTCAATGCTTCTAATAACAAACCTGAGACCCTTCCTATAACATGAGATGTGATGTCCAAATCCTTCCCATTCCAATCCTGAGACCCTTCCTATAACATGAGATGTGATATCCAACTCCTTCCCAATCCAATACTGAGACCCTTCCGATAGCATGAGATATGATATCTCAATGGTTCTAATACCAAACCACAGACCCGTCCTATAAATTGAGGTGTGATATCCAAATCCTTAGCCTTCCAAACCTGAGACCCTTCCTTTAGCATGAGATGTGATATCCAACTCCTTCCCATTCCAATCCTGAGACCCATCCTATACCATGAGATATGATATCTCAATGCTTCTAATACCAAACCTGAGACTGTCCTATAACATGAGATGTGATATCTCAATGCTTCTAATAACAAACCTGAGAGCTTTCCTATAACATGAGATGTGATATCCAACTCCTTCCCAATCCAATCCTGAGACCCTTCCGATAGCATGAGATGTGATATCTCAATGCTTCTAATACCAAACCACAGACCCGTCCTATAACTTGAGATGTGATATCCAACTCCTTCCCAATCCAATCCTGAGACCCTTCCGATAGCATGAGATGTGATATCTCAATGCTTCTAATATCAAAACTGAGACCCTCCCTATAGCATGAGATGTGATATCCAAATCCTTCCCATTCCAATCCTGAGACCCGTCCTATAAAATGAGATGTTATATCTCAATGCTTCTAATACCAAACCTGAGACTGTCCTGTAACATGAGATGTGATATCTCAATGCTTCTAATAACAAACCTGAGACCCTTCCTATAACATGAGATGTGATATCCAAGTCCTTCCCGTTCCAATCTTGAGACCCTTCGTATAACATGAGATGTGATATCCAACTCCTTCCCAATCCAATCCTGAGACCCTTCTGATAGCATGAGATATGATATCTCAATGCTTCTAATACCAAACCACAGACCCGTCCTATAACTTGAAATGTGATATCCAAATCCTTCCCCTTCCAAACCTGAGACCCTTCCTTTAGCATGAGATGTGATATCCAACTCCTTCCCATTCCAATCCTGAGACCCTTCCTATAGCATGAGATGTGATATCCCAATGCTTCTACCAAACCTGAGACCTTTCCTATAGCATGGGATGAGATATCCAACTCTTCCCATCCAATCCTGAGACCCGTCCTATACCATGAGATGTTATATCTCAATGCTTCTAATACCAAACCTGAGACTGTCCTATAACATGAGATGTGATATCTCAATGCTTCTAATAACAAACCTGAGACCCTTCCTATAACATGAGATGTGATGTCCAAGTCCTTCCTATTCCAATCCTGAGACCCTTCCTATAACATGAGATGTGATATCCAACTCCTTCCCAATCCAATCCTGAGACCCTTCCGATAGCATGAGATGTGATATCTCAATGCTTGTAATACCAAACCTGAGACCCTCCCTATAGCGTGAGATGTGATATCAAAGTCCTTCCCATTCCAATCCTGATACCCTTCCTATAACATGAGATGTGATATCCAACTCCTTCCAATTCCAACCTGTGACCCTTCCTATAGCATGAGATGCGATATCCAACTCCTTCCCAATCCAATCCTGAGACCCTTCCGATAGCATGAGATGTGATATCTAAATGCTTCTAGCAAACCTGAGACCTTCCCATGGCATGAGATGTGATATCAAACTCCTTCCCATTCCAATCCTGAGACCCTTCCTATAGCATGAGATGTGATATCCAACTCCTTCCCATTCCAATCCTGAGACCCGTCCTATACTATGAGATGTTATATCTCAATGCTTCTAATACCAAACCTGATACTGTCCTATAACATGAGATGTGATATCTCAATGCTTCTAATAACAAACCTGAGACCCTTCCTATAACATGAGATGTGATATCCAAGTCCTTCCCATTCCAATCTTGAGACCCTTCCTATAACATGAGATGTGATATCCAACTCCTTCCCAATCCAATCCTGAGACCCCTCCGATAGCATGAGATATGATATCTCAATGCTTCTAATACCAAACCACAGACTCGTCCTATAACTTGAGATGTGATATCCAAATCCTTCCCCTTCCAAACCTGAGACCCTTCCTTTATCATGAGATGTGATATCCAACTCCTTCCCATTCCAATCCTGAGACCCTTCCTATAGCATGAGATGTGATATCTCAATGCTTCTACCAAACCTGAGACCCTTCCTATAGCATGAGATGTGATATCCAACTCTTCCCATCCAATCCTGAGACCCTTCCTATAACATGAGATGTGATATCCAACTCCTTCCCAATCCAATCCTGAGACCCTTCCGATAGCATGAGATGTGATATCTCAATGCTTCTAATATCAAAACTGAGACCCTCCCTATAGCATGAGATGTGATATCCAAATCCTTCCCATTCCAATCCTGAGACCCGTCCTATAAAATGAGATGTTATATCTCAATGCTTCTAATACCAAACCTGAGACTGTCCTGTAACATGAGATGTGATATCTCAATGCTTCTAATAACAAACCTGAGACCCTTCCAATAACATGAGATGTGATATCCAAGTCCTTCCCGTTCCAATCTTGAGACCCTTCGTATAACATGAGATGTGATATCCAACTCCTTCCCAATCCAATCCTGAGACCCTTCTGATAGCATGAGATATGATATCTCAATGCTTCTAATACCAAACCACAGACCCGTCCTATAACTTGAGATGTGATATCCAAATCCTTCCCCTTCCAAACATGAGACCCTTCCTTTAGCATGAGATGTGATATCCAACTCCTTCCCATTCCAATCCTGAGACCTTTCCTATAGCATGAGATGTGATATCCCAATGCTTCTACCAAACCTGAGACCTTTCCTATAGCATGAGATGGGATATCCAACTCTTCCCATCCAATCCTGAGACCTGTCCTATACCATGAGATGTTATATCTCAATGCTTCTAATACCAAACCTGAGACTGTCCTATAACATGAGATGTGATATCTCAATGCTTCTAATAACAAACCTGAGACCCTTCCTATAACATGAGATGTGATGTCCAAGTCCTTCCCATTCCAATCCTGAGACCCTTCCTATAACATGAGATGTGATATCCAACTCCTTCCCAATCCAAACCTGAGACCCTTCCGATAACATGAGATGTGATATCTCAATGCTTCTAATACCAAACCTGAGACCCTCCCTATAGCGTGAGATGTGATATCAAAGTCCTTCCCATTCCAATCCTGATACCCTTCCTATAACATGAGATGTGATATCCAACTCCTTCCAATTCCAACCTGTGACCCTTCCTATAGCATGAGATGCGATATCCAACTCCTTCCCAATCCAATCCTGAGACCCTTCCGATAGCATGAGATGTGATATCTAAATGCTTCTAGCAAACCTGAGACCTTCCCATGGCATGAGATGTGATATCAAACTCCTTCCCATTCCAATCCTGAGACCCTTCCTATAGCATGAGATGTGATATCCAACTCCTTCCCATTCCAATCCTGAGACCCGTCCTATACTATGAGATGTTATATCTCAATGCTTCTAATACCAAACCTGATACTGTCCTATAACATGAGATGTGATATCTCAATGCTTCTAATAACAAACCTGAGACCCTTCCTATAACATGAGATGTGATATCCAACTCCTTCCCAATCCAATCCTGAGACCCTTCCGATAGCATGAGATATGATATCTCAATGCTTCTAATACCAAGCCACAGACTCGTCCTATAACTTGAGATGTGATATCCAAATCCTTCCCCTTCCAAACCTGAGACCCTTCCTTTATCATGACATGTGATATCCAACTCCTTCCCATTCCAATCCTGAGACCCTTCCTATAGCATGAGATGTGATATCTCAATGCTTCTACCAAACCTGAGACCCTTCCTATAGCATGAGATGTGATATCCAACTCTTCCCATCCAATCCTGAGACCCTTCCTATAACATGAGATGTGATATCCAACTCCTTCCCAATCCAATCCTGAGACCCTTCCGATAGCATGACATATGATATCTCAATGCTTCTAATATCAAACCTGAGACCCTCCCTATAGCATGAGAGGTGATATCCAACTCCTTCCCATTCCAATCCTGAGACCCTTCCGATAGCATGGGATGTGATATCCAACTCCTTCCAATTCCAACCTGTGACCCTTCCTATAGCATGAGATGGGATATCCAACTCCTTCCCAATCCAATCCTGAGACCCTTCCGATAGCATGAGATGTGATATCTTAATGCTTCTACCATACCTGAGACCTTCCTATGGCATGAGATGTGGTATCAAACTCCTTCCCATTCCAATCCTGAGACCCTTCCTATAGCATGAGATGTGATATCCAACTCCTTCCCATTCCAATCCTGAGACCCGTCCTATACCATGATATGTGATATCTCAATGCTTCTTCTACCATACCTGAGACCTTCCTATGGCATGAGATGTGAAATCAAACTACTTCCATTCCAATCCTGAGACCCTTCCTATAGCATGAGATGTTATATCCAACTCCTTCCCATTCCAATCCTGAGACCCGTCCTATACCATGAGATGTGATATCTCAATGCTTCTAATACCAAACCTGAGACTGTCCTATAACATGAGATGTGATATCTCAATGCTTCTAATAACAAACCTGAGACCCTTCCTATAACATGAGATGTGATATCCAAGTCCTTCCCATTCCAATCTTGAGACCCTTCCTATAACATGAGATGTGATATCCAACTCCTTCCCAAACCAATCCTGAGACCCTTCCGATAGCATGAGATATGATATCTCAATGCTTCTAATACCAAACCACAGACTCGTCCTATAACTTGAGATGTGATATCCAAATCCTTCCCCTTCCAAACCTGAGACCCTTCCTTTATCATGAGATGTGATATCCAACTCCTTCCCATTCCAATCCTGAGACCCTTCCTATAGCATGAGATGTGATATCCCAATGCTTCTACCAAACCTGAGACCTTTCCTATAGCATGAGATGGGATATCCAACTCTTCCCATCCAATCCTGAGACCTGTCCTATACCATGAGATGTTATATCTCAATGCTTCTAATACCAAACCTGAGACTGTCCTATAACATGTGATGTGATATCTCAATGCTTCTAATAACAAACCTGAGACCCTTCCTATAACATGAGATGTGATGTCCAAGTCCTTCCCATTCCAATCCTGAGACCCTTCCTATAACATGAGATGTGATATCCAACTCCTTCCCAATCCAAACCTGAGACCCTTCCGATAACATGAGATGTGATATCTCAATGCTTCTAATACCAAACCTGAGACCCTCCCTATAGCGTGAGATGTGATATCAAAGTCCTTCCCATTCCAATCCTGATACCCTTCCTATAACATGAGATGTGATATCCAACTCCTTCCAATTCCAACCTGTGAGCCTTCCTATAGCATTAGATGCGATATCCAACTCCTTCCCAATCCAATCCTGAGACCCTTCCGATAGCATGAGATGTGATATCTAAATGCTTCTAGCAAACCTGAGACCTTCCCATGGCATGAGATGTGATATCAAACTCCTTCCCATTCCAATCCTGAGACCCTTCCTATAGCATGAGATGTGATATCCAACTCCTTCCCATTCCAATCCTGAGACCCGTCCTATACTATGAGATGTTATATCTCAATGCTTCTAATACCAAACCTGATACTGTCCTATAACATGAGATGTGATATCTCAATGCTTCTAATAACAAACCTGAGACCCTTCCTATAACATGAGATGTGATATCCAAGTCCTTCCCAATCCAATCCTGAGACCCTTCCGATAGCATGAGATATGATATCTCAATGCTTCTAATACCAAGCCACAGACTCGTCCTATAACTTGAGATGTGATATCCAAATCCTTCCCCTTCCAAACCTGAGACCCTTCCTTTATCATGACATGTGATATCCAACTCCTTCCCATTCCAATCCTGAGACCCTTCCTATAGCATGAGATGTGATATCTCAATGCTTCTACCAAACCTGAGACCCTTCCTATAGCATGAGATGTGATATCCAACTCTTCCCATCCAATCCTGAGACCCTTCCTATAACATGAGATGTGATATCCAACTCCTTCCCAATCCAATCCTGAGACCCTTCCGATAGCATGACATATGATATCTCAATGCTTCTAATATCAAACCTGAGACCCTCCCTATAGCATGAGAGGTGATATCCAACTCCTTCCCATTCCAATCCTGAGACCCTTCCGATAGCATGAGTTGTGATATCCAACTCCTTCCAATTCCAACCTGTGACCCTTCCTATAGCATGAGATGGGATATCCAACTCCTTCCCAATCCAATCCTGAGACCCTTCCGATAGCATGAGATGTGATATCTTAATGCTTCTACCATACCTGAGACCTTCCTATGGCATGAGATGTGGTATCAAACTCCTTCCCATTCCAATCCTGAGACCCTTCCTATAGCATGAGATGTGATATCCAACTCCTTCCCATTCCAATCCTGAGACCCGTCCTATACCATGAGATGTGATATCTCAATGCTTCTTCTACCATACCTGAGACCTTCCTATGGCATGAGATGTGAAATCAAACTACTTCCATTCCAATCCTGAGACCCTTCCTATAGCATGAGATGTTATATCCAACTCCTTCCCATTCCAATCCTGAGACCCGTCCTATACCATGAGATGTGATATCTCAATGCTTCTAATACCAAACCTGAGACTGTCCTATAACATGAGATGTGATATCTCAATGCTTCTAATAACAAACCTGAGACCCTTCCTATAACATGAGATGTGATATCCAAGTCCTTCCCATTCCAATCTTGAGACCCTTCCTATAACATGAGATGTGATATCCAACTCCTTCCCAAACCAATCCTGAGACCCTTCCGATAGCATGAGATAAGATATCTCAATGCTTCTAATACCAAACCACAGACTCGTCCTATAACTTGAGATGTGATATCCAAATCCTTCCCCTTCCAAACCTGAGACCCTTCCTTCATCATGAGATGTGATATCCAACTCCTTCCCATTCCAATCCTGAGACCCTTCCTATAGCATGAGATGTGATATCTCAATGCTTCTACCAAACCTGAGACCCTTCCTATAGCATGAGATGTGATATCTAACTCTTCCCATCCAATCCTGAGACCCTTCCTATAACATGAGATGTGATATCCAACTCCTTCCCAATTCAATCCTGAGACCCTTCCGATAGCATGAGATATGATATCTCAATGCTTCTAATATCAAACCTGAGACCCTCCCTATAGCATGAGAGGTGATATCCAACTCCTTCCCATTCCAATCCTGAGACCCTTCCGATAACATGAGATGTGATATCTCAATGCTTCTAATAATAAACCTGAGACCCTTCCTATAACATGAGATGTGATATCCAAATCCTTCCCATTCCAATCCTGAGACCCTTCCTATAGCATGAGATGTGATATCCAACTCCTTTCCATTCCAATCCTGAGACCCGTCCTATACCATGAGATATGATATCTCAATGCTTCTAATACCAAACCTGAGACTGTCCTATAACAAGAGATGTGATATCCTAATGCATCTAATAATAAACCTGAGACCCTTCCTATAACATGAGATGTGATATCCAAGCCCTTCCCATTCCAATCTTGATGCCCTTCCGATAGCATGAGATATGATATCTCAATGCTTCTAATATCAAACCTGAGACCCTCCCTAAAGCATGAGATGTGATATCCAACTCTTTCCCATTCCAATCCTGAGACCCTTCCGATAGCATGAGATGTGATATCCAACTCCTTTCAATTCCAACCTGTGACCCTTCCTATAGCATGAGATGGGATCTCAAACTCCTTCCCAATCCAATCCTGAGACCCTTCCGATAGCATGAGATGTAATATCCAACTCCTTCCAATTCCAACCTGTGACCCTTCCTATAGCATGAGATGGGATATCCAACTCCTTCCCATTCCAATCCTGAGACCCTTCCAATAGCATGAGATGTGATATCGAACTCCTTCCAATTCCAACCTGTGACCCTTCCTATAGCATGAGATGGGATATCCAACTCCTTCCCAATCCAATCCTGAGACCCTTCCTATAACATGAGATCTGATATCCAACTCCTTCCCAATCCAATCCTGAGACCCTTCCGATAGCATGAGATATGATATCTCAATGCTTCTAATACCAAAACCACAGACCCGTCCTATAACTTGAGATATGATATCCAAATCCTTCCCCTTCCAAACCTGAGACCCTTCCTTTATCATGAGATGTGATATCCAACTCCTTCCCATTCCAGTCCTGAGACCCTTCCTATAGCATGATATGTGATATCTCAATGCTTTTAATAACAAACCTGAGACCCTTCCTATAACATGAGATGTGATGTCCAAGTCCTTCCCATTCCAATCCTGAGACCCTTCCGATAGCATGAGGATATGATATCTCAATGATTCTAATATCAAACCTGAGACCCTCCCTAAAGCATGAGAAGTGATATCCAACTCCTTCCCATTCCAATCCTGAGACCCTTCCGACAGCATGAGATGTGATATCCAACTCCTTCCAATTCCAACCTGTGACCCTTCCTATAGCATGAGATGGGATATCCAACTCCTTCCCAATCCAATCCTGAGACCCTTCCGATAGCATGAGATGTGATATATTAATGCTTCTACCATACCTGAGGCATTCCTATGGCATGAGATGTGATATCAAACTACTTCCCATTCCAATCCTGAGACCCTTCCTATAGCATGAGATGTCATATCCAACTCCTTCCCATTCCAATCCTGAGACCCGTCCTATACCATGAGATGTGATATCTCAATGCTTCTAATACCAAACCTGAGACTGTCCTATAACATGAGAAGTGATATCTCAAAGCTTCTAATAACAAACCTGAGACCCTTCCTATAACATGAGATGTGATGTCCAAATCCTTCCCATTCCAATCCTGAGACCCTTCCTATAACATGAGATGTGATATCCAACTCCTTCCCATTCCAATCCTGAGACCCGTCCTATACCATGAGATATGATATCTCAATGCTTCTAATACCAAACCTGAGACTGTCCTATAACATGAGATGTGATATCTCAATGCTTCTAATAACAAACCTGTGAGCTTTCCTATAACATGAGATGTGATATCCAACTCCTTCCCAATCCAATCCTGAGACCCTTCCGATAGCATGAGATGTGATATCTCAATGCTTCTAATATCAAAACTGAGACCCTCCCTATAGCATGAGATGTGATATCCAAATCCTTCCCATTCCAATCCTGAGACCCGTCCTATAAAATGAGATGTTATATCTCAATGCTTCTAATACCAAACCTGAGACTGTCCTGTAACATGAGATGTGATATCTCAATGCTTCTAATAACAAACCTGAGACCCTTCCTATAGCATGAGATGTGATATCCAAGTCCTTCCCGTTCCAATCTTGAGACCCTTCGTATAACATGAGATGTGATATCCAACTCCTTCCCAATCCAATCCTGAGACCCTTCTGATAGCATGAGATATGATATCTCAATGCTTCTAATACCAAACCACAGACCCGTCCTATAACTTGAGATGTGATATCCAAATCCTTCCCCTTCCAAACCTGAGACCCTTCCTTTAGCATGAGATGTGATATCCAACTCCTTCCCATTCCAATCCTGAGACCCTTCCTATAGCATGAGATGTGATATCCCAATGCTTCTACCAAACCTGAGACCTTTCCTATAGCATGAGATGAGATATCCAACTCTTCCCATCCAATCCTGAGACCCGTCCTATACCATCAGATGTTATATCTCAATGCTTCTAATACCAAACCTGAGACTGTCCTATAACATGAGATGTGATATCTCAATGCTTCTAATAACAAACCTGAGACCCTTCCTATAACATGAGATGTGATGTCCAAGTCCTTCCCATTCCAATCCTGAGACCCTTCCTATAACATGAGATGTGATATCCAACTCCTTCCCAATCCAATCCTGAGACCCTTCCGATAGCATGAGATGTGATATCTCAATGCTTGTAATACCAAACCTGAGACCCTCCCTATAGCGTGAGATGTGATATCAATGTCCTTCCCATTCCAATCCTGACACCCTTCCTATAACATGAGATGTGATATCCAACTCCTTCCAATTCCAACCTCTGACCCTTCCTATAGCATGAGATGCGATATCCAACTCCTTCCCAATCCAATCCTGAGACCCTTCCGATAGCATGAGATGTGATATCTAAATGCTTCTAGCAAACCTGAGACCTTCCCATGGCATGAGATGTGATATCAAACTCCTTCCCATTCCAATCCTGAGACCCTTCCTATAGCATGAGATGTGATATCCAACTCCTTCCCATTCCAATCCTGAGACCCGTCCTATACTATGAGATGTTATATCTCAATGCTTCTAATACCAAACCTGATACTGTCCTATAACATGAGATGTGATATCTCAATGCTTCTAATAACAAACCTGAGACCCTTCCTATGACATGAGATGTGATATCCAAGTCCTTCCCATTCCAATCTTGAGACCCTTCCTATAACATGAGATGCGATATCCAACTCCTTCCCAATCCAATCCTGAGACCCTTCCGATAGCATGAGATGTGATATCTAAATGCTTCTAGCAAACCTGAGACCTTCCCATGGCATGAGATGTGATATCAAACTCCTTCCCATTCCAATCCTGAGACCCTTCCTATAGCATGAGATGTGATATCCAACTCCTTCCCATTCCAATCCTGAGACCCGTCCTATAAAATGAGATGTTATATCTCAATGCTTCTAATACCAAACCTGAGACTGTCCTGTAACATGAGATGTGATATCTCAATGCTTCTAATAACAAACCTGAGACCCTTCCTATAACATGAGATGTGATATCCAAGTCCTTCCCGTTCCAATCTTGAGACGCTTCGTATAACATGAGATGTGATATCCAACTCCTTCCCAATCCAATCCTGAGACCCTTCTGATAGCATGAGATATGATATCTCAATGCTTCTAATACCAAACCACAGACCCGTCCTATAACTTGAGATGTGATATCCAAATCCTTCCCCTTCCAAACCTGAGACCCTTCCTTTAGCATGAGATGTGATATCCAACTCCTTCCCATTCCAATCCTGAGACCCTTCCTATAGCATGAGATGTGATATCCCAATGCTTCTACCAAACCTGAGACCTTTCCTATAGCATGAGATGAGATATCCAACTCTTCCCATCCAATCCTGAGACCCGTCCTATACCACGAGATGTTATATCTCAATGCTTCTAATACCAAACCTGAGACTGTCCTATAACATGAGATGTGATATCTCAATGCTTCTAATAACAAACCTGAGACCCTTCCTATAACATGAGATGTGATGTCCAAGTCCTTCCCATTCCAATCCCGAGACCCTTCCTATAACATGAGATGTGATATCCAACTCCTTCCCAATCCAATCCTGAGACCCTTCCGATAGCATGAGATGTGATATCTCAATGCTTCTAATACCAAACCTGAGACCCTCCCTATAGCGTGAGATGTGATATCAAGGTCCTTCCCATTCCAATCCTGATACCCTTCCTATAACATGAGATGTGATATCCAACTCCTTCCAAATCCAATCCTGAGACCCTTCCGATAGCATGAGATGTGATATCTAAATGCTTCTAGCAAACCTGAGACCTTCCCATGGCATGAGATGTGATATCAAACTCCTTCCCATTCCAATCCTGAGACCCTTCCTATAGCATGAGATGTGATATCCAACTCCTTCCCATTCCAATCCTGAGACCCGTCCTATACTATGAGATGTTATATCTCAATGCTTCTAATACCAAACCTGATACTGTCCTATAACATGAGATGTGATATCTCAATGCTTCTAATAACAAACCTGAGACCCTTCCTATAACATGAGATGTGATATCCAAGTCCTTCCCATTCCAATCTTGAGACCCTTCCTATAACATGAGATGTGATATCCAACTCCTTCCCAATCCAATCCTGAGACCCTTCCGATAGCATGAGATATGATATCTCAATGCTTCTAATACCAAACCACAGACTCGTCCTATAACTTGAGATGTGATATCCAAATCCTTCCCCTTCCAAACCTAAGACCCTTCCTTTATTATGAGATGTGATATCCAACTCCTTCCCATTCCAATCCTGAGACCCTTCCTATAGCATGAGATGTGATATCTCAATGCTTCTACCAAACCTGAAACCCTTCCTATACCATGAGATGTGATATCCAACTCTTCTCATCCAATCCTGAGACCCTTCCTATAACATGAGATGTGATATCCAACTCATTCCCAATCCAATCCTGAGACCCTTCCGATAGCATGAGATGTGATATCTCAATGCTTCTAATATCAAAACTGAGACCCTCCCTATAGCATGAGATGTGATATCCAAATCCTTCCCATTCCAATCCTGAGACCCGTCCTATAAAATGAGATGTTATATCTCAATGCTTCTAATACCAAACCTGAGACTGTCCTGTAACATGAGATGTGATATCTCAATGCTTCTAATAACAAACCTGAGACCCTTCTTATAACATGAGATGTGATATCCAAGTCCTTCCCTTTCCAATCTTGAGACCCTTCGTATAACATGAGATGTGATATCCAACTCCTTCCCAATCCAATCCTGACACCCTTCTGATAGCATGAGATATGATATCTCAATGCTTCTAATACCAAACCTGAGACCCGTCCTATAACTTGAGATGTGATATCCAAATCCTTCCCCTTCCGAACCTGAGACCCTTCCTTTAGCATGAGATGTGATATCCAACTCCTTCCCATTCCAATCCTGAGACCCTTCCTATAGCATGAGATGTGATATCCCAATGCTTCTACCAAACCTGAGACCTTTCCTATAGCATGAGATGGGATATCCAACTCTTCCCATCCAATCCTGAGACCCGTCCTATACCATGAGATGTTATATCTCAATGCTTCTAATACCAAACCTGAGACTGTCCTATAACATGAGATGTGATATCTCAATGCTTCTACTAACAAACCTGAGACCCTTCCTATAACATGAGATGTGATGTCCAAGTCCTTCCCATTCCAATCCTGAGACCCTTCCTATAACATGAGATGTGATATCCAACTCCTTCCCAATCCAATCCTGAGACCCTTCCGATAGCATGAGATGTGATATCTCAATGCTTCTAATACTAAACCTGAGACCCTCCCTATAGCGTGAGATGTGATATCAAAGTCCTTCCCATTCCAATCCTGATACCCTTCCTATAACATGAGATGTGATATCCAACTCCTTCCAATTCCAACCTGTGACCCTTCCTATAGCATGAGATGCGATATCCAACTCCTTCCCAATCCAATCCTGAGACCCTTCCGATAGCATGAGATGTGATATCTAAATGCTTCTAGCAAACCTGAGACCTTCCCATGGCATGAGATGTGATATCAAACTCCTTCCCATTCCAATCCTGAGACCCTTCCTATAGCATGAGATGTGATATCCAACTCCTTCCCATTCCAATCCTGAGACCCGTCCTATACTATGAGATGTTATATCTCAATGATTCTAATACCAAACCACAGACTCGTCCTATAACTTGAGATGTGATATCCAAATCCTTCCCCTTCCAAACCTGAGACCCTTCCTTTATCATGAGATGTGATATCCAACTCCTTCCCATTCCAATCCTGAGACCCTTCCTATAGCATGAGATGTGATATCTCAATGCTTCTACCAAACCTGAGACCCTTCCTATAGCATGAGATGTGATATCCAACTCTTCCCATCCAATCCTGAGACCCTTCCTATAACATGAGATGTGATATCCAACTCCTTCCCAATCCAATCCTGAGACCCTTTCCAATAGCATGAGATATGATATCTCAATGCTTCTAATAACAAACCTGAGACCCTTCCTATAACATGAGATGTGATATCCAACTCCTTCCCATTCCAATCCTGAGACCCTTCCGATAGCATGAGATGTGATATCCAACTCCTTCCAATTCCAACCTGTGACCCTTCCTATAGCATGAGATGGGATATCCAACTCCTTCCCAATCCAATCCTGAGACCCTTCCGATAGCATGAGATATGATATCTTAATGCTTCTACCATACCTGAGACCTTCCTATGGCATGAGATGTGATATCAAACTCCTTCCCATTCCAATCCTGAGACCCTTCCTATAGCATGAGATGTGATATCCAACTCCTTCCCATTCCAATCCTGAGACCCGTCCTATACCATGAGATGTGATATCTCAATGCTTCTTCTACCATACCTGAGACCTTCCTATGGCATGAGATGTGAAATCAAACTACTTCCATTCCAATCCTGAGACCCTTCCTATAGCATGAGATGTTATATCCAACTCCTTCCCATTCCAATCCTGAGACCCGTCCTATACTATGAGATGTGATATCTCAATGCTTCTAATACCAAACCTGAGACTGTCCTATAACATGAGATGTGATATCCAAGTCCTTCCCATTCCAATCTTGAGACCCTTCCTATAACATGAGATGTGATATCCAACTCCTTCCCAAACCAATCCTGAGACCCTTCCGATAGCATGAGATATGATATCTCAATGCTTCTAATACCAAACCACAGACTCGTCCTATAACTTGAGATGTGATATCCAAATCCTTCCCCTTCCAAACCTGAGACCCTTCCTTTATCATGAGATGTGATATCCAACTCCTTCCCATTCCAATCCTGAGACCCTTCCTATAGCATGAGATGTGATATCTCAATGCTTCTACCAAACCTGAGACCCTTCCTATAGCATGAGATGTGATATCTAAATCTTCCCATCCAATCCTGAGACCCTTCCTATAACATGAGATGTGATATCCAACTCCTTCCCAATTCAATCCTGAGACCCTTCCGATAGCATGAGATATGATATCTCAATGCTTCTAATATCAAACCTGAGACCCTCCCTATAGCATGAGAGGTGATATCCAACTCCTTCCCATTCCAATCCTGAGACCCTTCCGATAACATGAGATGTGATATCTCAATGCTTCTAATAATAAACCTGAGACCCTTCCTATAACATGAGATGTGATATCCAACTCCTTCCCAATTCAATCCTGAGACCCTTCCGATAGCATGAGATATGATATCTCAATGCTTCTAATATCAAACCTGAGACCCTCCCTATAGCATGAGAGGTGATATCCAACTCCTTCCCATTCCAATCCTGAGACCCGTCCTATACTATGAGATGTGATATCTCAATGCTTCTAATACCAAACCTGAGACTGTCCTATAACATGAGATGTGATATCCAAGTCCTTCCCATTCCAATCTTGAGACCCTTCCTATAACATGAGATGTGATATCCAACTCCTTCCCAAACCAATCCTGAGACCCTTCCGATAGCATGAGATATGATATCTCAATGCTTCTAATACCAAACCACAGACTCGTCCTATAACTTGAGATGTGATATCCAAATCCTTCCCCTTCCAAACCTGAGACCCTTCCTTTATCATGAGATGTGATATCCAACTCCTTCCCATTCCAATCCTGAGACCCTTCCTATAGCATGAGATGTGATATCTCAATGCTTCTACCAAACCTGAGACCCTTCCTATAGCATGAGATGTGATATCTAAATCTTCCCATCCAATCCTGAGACCCTTCCTATAACATGAGATGTGATATCCAACTCCTTCCCAATTCAATCCTGAGACCCTTCCGATAGCATGAGATATGATATCTCAATGCTTCTAATATCAAACCTGAGACCCTCCCTATAGCATGAGAGGTGATATCCAACTCCTTCCCATTCCAATCCTGAGACCCTTCCGATAACATGAGATGTGATATCTCAATGCTTCTAATAATAAACCTGAGACCCTTCCTATAACATGAGATGTGATATCCAACTCCTTCCCAATTCAATCCTGAGACCCTTCCGATAGCATGAGATATGATATCTCAATGCTTCTAATATCAAACCTGAGACCCTCCCTATAGCATGAGAGGTGATATCCAACTCCTTCCCATTCCAATCCTGAGACCCTTCCGATAGCATGAGATGTGATATCCAACTCCTTCCAATTCCAACCTGTGACCCTTCCTATAGCATGAGATGGGATATCCAACTCCTTCCCAATCCAATCCTGAGACCCTTCCGATAGCATGAGATGTGATATCTTAATGCTTCTACCATACCTGAGACCTTCCTATGGCATGAGATGTGATATCAAACTCATTCCCATTCCAATCCTGAGACCCTTCCTATAGCATGAGATGTGATATCCAATTCCTTCCCATTCCAATCCTGAGACCCGTCCTATACCATGAGATGTGATATCTCAATGCTTCTAATACCAAACCTGAGACTGTCCTATAACATGAGATGTGATATCTCAATGCTTCTAATAACAAACCTGAGACCCTTCCTATAACATGAGATGTGATATCCAAATCCTTCCCATTCCAATCCTAAGACCCTTCCTATAGCATGAGATGTGATATCCAACTCCTTTCCATTCCAATCCTGAGACCCGTCCTATACCATGAGATATGATATCTCAATGCTTCTAATACCAAACCTGAGACTGTCCTATAACAAGAGATGTGCTATCTCAATGCTTCTAACAACAAACCTGAGACCCTTCCTATAACATGAGATGTGATATCCAAGCCCTTCCCATTCCAATCTTGAGGCCCTTCCTATAACATGAGATGTGATATCCAACTCCTTCCCAATCCAATCCTGAGACCCTTCCGATAGCATGAGATATGATATCTCAATGCTTCTAATACCAAAACCACAGACCCGTCCTATAACTTGAGATATGATATCCAAATCCTTCCCCTTCCAAACCTGAGACCCTTCCTTTATCATGAGATGTGATATCCAACTCCTTCCCATTCCAATCCTGAGACCCTTCCTATAGCATGAGATGTGATATCTCAATGCTTCTAATAACAAACCTGAGACCCTTCCTATAACATGAGATGTGATGTCCAAGTCCTTCCCATTCCAATCCTGAGACCCTTCCTATAACATGAGATGTGATATCCAACTCCTTCCCAATCCAATCCTGAGACCCTTCCGATAGCATGAGGATATGATATCTCAATGCTTCTAATATCAAACCTGAGACCCTCCCTAAAGCATGAGATGTGATATCCAACTCCTTCCCATTCCAATCCTGAGACCCTTCCGACAGCATGAGATGTGATATCCAACTCCTTCCAATTCCAACCTGTGACCCTTCCTATAGCATGAGATGGGATATCCAACTCCTTCCCAATCCAATCCTGAGACCCTTCCGATAGCATGAGATGTGATATATTAATGCTTCTACCATACCTGAGACCTTCCTATGGCATGAGATGTGATATCAAACTACTTCCCATTCCAATCCTGAGACCCTTCCTATAGCATGAGATGTGATATCCAACTCCTTCCCATTCCAATCCTGAGACCCGTTCTATACCATGAGATGTGATATCTCAATGCTTCTAATACCAAACCTGAGACTGTCCTATAAAATGAGAAGTGATATCTCAATGCTTCTAATAACAAACCTGAGACCCTTCCTATAACATGAGATGTGATATCCAAATCCTTCCCATTCCAATCCTGAGACCCTTCCTATAACATGAGATGTGATATCCAACTCCTTCCCAATCCAATACTGAGACCCTTCCGATAGCATGAGATATGATATCTCAATGGTTCTAATACCAAACCACAGACCCGTCCTATAAATTGAGGTGTGATATCCAAATCCTTAGCCTTCCAAACCTGAGACCCTTCCTTTAGCATGAGATGTGATATCCAACTCCTTCCCATTCCAATCCTGAGACCCGTCCTATACCATGAGATATGCTATCTCAATGCTTCTAATACCAAACCTGAGACTGTCCTATAACATGAGATGTGATATCTCAATGCTTCTAATAACAAACCTGAGAGCTTTCCTATAACATGAGATGTGATATCCAACTCCTTCCCAATCCAATCCTGAGACCCTTCCGATAGCATGAGATGTGATATCTCAATGCTTCTAATACCAAACCACAGACCCGTCCTATAACTTGAGATGTGATATCCAACTCCTTCCCAATCCAATCCTGAGACCCTTCCGATAGCATGAGATGTGATATCTCAATGCTTCTAATATCAAAACTGAGACCCTCCCTATAGCATGAGATGTGATATCCAACTCCTTCCCATTCCAATCCTGAGACCCGTCCTATAAAATGAGATGTTATATCTCAATGCTTCTAATACCAAACCTGAGACTGTCCTATAACATGAGATGTGATATCTCAATGCTTCTAATAACAAACCTGAGACCCTTCCTATAACATGAGATGTGATATCCAAGTCCTTCCCGTTCCAATCTTGAGACCCTTCCGACAGCATGAGATGTGATATCCAACTCCTTCCAATTCCAACCTGTGACCCTTCCTATAGCATGAGATGGGATATCCAACTCCTTCCCAATCCAATCCTGAGACCCTTCCGATAGCATGAGATGTGATATATTAATGCTTCTACCATACCTGAGACCTTCCTATGGCATGAGATGTGATATCAAACTTCTTCCCATTCCAATCCTGAGACCCTTCCTATAGCATGAGATGTGATATCCAACTCCTTGCCATTCCAATCCTGAGACCCGTCCTATACCATGAGATGTGATATCTCAATGCTTCTAATACCAAACCTGAGACTGTCCTATAACATGAGAAGTGATATCTCAATGCTTCTAATAACAAACCTGAGACCCTTCCTATAACATGAGATGTGATATCCAACTCCTTCCCAATCCAATACTGAGACCCTTCCGATAGCATGAGATATGATATCTCAATGGTTCTAATACCAAACCACAGACCCGGCCTATAAATTGAGGTGTGATATCCAAATCCTTAGCCTTCCAAACCTGAGAGCCTTCCTTTAGCATGAGATGTGATATCCAACTCCTTCCCATTCCAATCCTGAGACCCGTCCTATACCATGAGATATGATATCTCAATGCTTCTAATACCAAACCTGAGACTGTCCTATAACATGAGATGTGATATCTCAATGCTTCTAATAACAAACCTGAGAGCTTTCCTATAACATGAGATGTGATATCCAACTCCTTCCCAATCCAATCCTGAGACCCTTCCGATAGCATGAGATGTGATATCTCAATGCTTCTAATACCAAACCACAGACCCGTCCTATAACTTGAGATGTGATATCCAACTCCTTCCCAATCCAGTCCTGAGACCCTTCCGATAGCATGAGATGTGATATCTCAATGCTTCTAATATCAAAACTGAGACCCTCCCTATAGCAGGAGATGTGATATCCAACTCCTTCCCATTCCAATCCTGAGACCCGTCCTATAAAATGAGATGTTATATCTCAATGCTTCTAATACCAAACCTGAGACTGTCCTATAACATGAGATGTGATATCTCAATGCTTCTAATAACAAACCTGAGACCCTTCCTATAACATGAGATGTGATATCCAAGTCCTTCCCGTTCCAATCTTGAGACCCTTCGTATAACATGAGATGTGATATCCAACTCCTTCCCAATCCAATCCTGAGACCCTTCTGATAGCATGAGATATGATATCTCAATGCTTCTAATACCAAACCACAGACCCGTCCTATAACTTGAGATGTGATATCCAAATCCTTCCCCTTCCAAACCTGAGACCCTTCCTTTAGCATGAGATGTGATATCCAACTCCTTCCCATTCCAATCCTGAGACCCTTCCTATAGCATGAGATGTGATATCCCAATGCTTCTACCAAACCTGAGACCTTTCCTATAGCATGAGATGTGATATCCAACTCTTCCCATCCAATCCTGAGAGCCGTCCTATACCATGAGATGTTATATCTCAATGCTTCTAATACCAAACCTGAGACTGTCCTATAACATGAGATGTGATATCTCAATGCTTCTAAAAACAAACCTGAGACCCTTCCTATAACATGAGATGTGATGTCCAAGTCCTTCCCATTCCAATCCTGAGACCCTTCCTATAACATGAGATGTGATATCCAACTCCTTCCCAATCCAATCCTGAGACCCTTCCGATAGCATGAGATGTGATATCTCAATGCTTCTAATACCAAACCTGAGACCCTCCCTATAGCGTGAGATGTGATATCAAAGTCCTTCCCATTCCAATCCTGATACCCTTCCTATAACATGAGATGTGATATCCAACTCTTCCCATCCAATCCTGAGACCCTTCCTATAACATGAGATGTGATATCCAACTCCTTCCCAATCCAATCCTGAGACCCTTCCGATAGCATGAGATGTGATATCTCAATGCTTCTAATACCAAACCTGAGACCCTCCCTATAGCCTGAGATGTGATATCAAAGTCCTTCCCATTCCAATCCTGATACCCTTCCTATAACATGAGATGTGATATCCAACTCCTTCCAATTCCAACCTGTGACCCTTCCTATAGCATGAGATGCAATATCCAACTCCTTCCCAATCCAATCCTGAGACCCTTCCGATAGCATGAGATGTGATATCTAAATGCTTCTAGCAAACCTGAGACCTTCCCATGGCATGAGATGCGATATCAAACTCCTTCCCATTCCAATCCTGAGACCCTTCCTATAGCATGAGATGTGATATCCAACTCCTTCCCAATCCAATCCTGAGACCCTTCCGATAGCATGAGATGTTATATCTCAATGCTTCTAATACCAAACCTGATACTGTCCTATAACATGAGATGTGATATCTCAATGCTTCTAATAACAAACCTGAGACCCTTCCTATAACATGAGATGTGATATCCAAGTCCTTCCCATTCCAATCTTGAGACCCTTCCTATAACATGAGATGTGATATCCTACTCCTTCCCAATCCAATCCTGAGACCCTTCCGATAGCATGAGATATGATATCTCAATGCTTCTAATACCAAACCACAGACTTGTCCTATAACTTGAGATGTGATATCCAAATCCTTCCCCTTCCAAACCTGAGACCCTTCCTTTATCATGAGATGTGATAGCCAACTCCTTCCCATTCCAATCCTGAGACCCTTCCTATAGCATGAGATGTGATATCTCAATGCTTCTACCAAACCTGAAACCCTTCCTATAGCATGAGATGTGATATCCAACTCTTCCCATCCAATCCTGAGACCCTTCCTATAACATGAGATGTGATATCCAACTCCTTCCCAATCCAATCCTGAGACACTTTCCAATAGCATGAGATATGATATCTCAATGCTTCTAATAACAAACCTGAGACCCTTCCTATAACATGAGATGTGATATCCAACTCCTTCCCATTCCAATCCTGAGACCCTTCCGATAGCATGAGATGTGATATCCAACTCCTTCCAATTCCAACCTGTGACCCTTCCTATAGCATGAGATGGGATATCCAACTCCTTCCCAATCCAATCCTGAGACCCTTCCGATAGCATGATATATGATATCTTAATGCTTCTACCATACCTGAGACCTTCCTATGGCATGAGATGTGATATCAAACTCCTTCCCATTCCAATCCTGAGACCCTTCCTATAGCATGAGATGTGATATCCAACTCCTTCCCATTCCAATCCTGAGACCCGTCCTATACCATGAGATGTGATATCTCAATGCTTCTTCTACCATACCTGAGACCTTCCTATGGCATGAGATGTGATATCAAACTCCTTCCCATTCCAATCCTGAGACCCTTCCTATAGCATGAGATGTGATATCCAACTCCTTCCCATTCCAATCCTGAGACCCTTCCTATAGCATGAGATGTTATATCCAACTCCTTCCCATTCCAATCCTGAGACCCGTCCTATACTATGAGATGTGATATCTCAATGCTTCTAATACCAAACCTGAGACTGTCCTATAACATGAGATGTGATATCTCAATGCTTCTAATAACAAACCTGAGACCCTTCCTATAACATGAGATGTGATATCCAAGTCCTTCCCATTCCAATCTTGAGACCCTTCCTATAACATGAGATGTGATATCCAACTCATTCCCAAACCAATCCTGAGACCCTTCCGATAGCATGAGATATGATATCTCAATGCTTCTAATACCAAACCACAGACTCGTCCTATAACTTGAGATGTGATATCCAAATCCTTCCCCTTCCAAACCTGAGACCCTTCCTTTATCATGAGATGTGATATCCAACTCCTTCCCATTCCAATCCTGAGACCCTTCCTATAGCATGAGATGTGATATCTCAATGCTTCTACCAAACCTGAGACCCTTCCTATAGCATGAGATGTGATATCTAACTCTTCCCATCCAATCCTGAGACCCTTCCTATAACATGAGATGTGATATCCAACTCCTTCCCAATTCAATCCTGAGACCCTTCCGATAGCATGAGATATGATATCTCAATGCTTCTAATATCAAACATGAGACCCTCCCTATAGCATGAGAGGTGATATCCAACTCCTTCCCATTCCAATCCTGAGACCCTTCCGATAACATGAGATGTGATATCTCAATGCTTCTAATAATAAACCTGAGACCCTTCCTATAACATGAGATGTGATATCTAACTCTTCCCATCCAATCCTGAGACCCTTCCTATAACATGAGATGTGATATCCAACTCCTTCCCAATTCAATCCTGAGACCCTTCCGATAGCATGAGATATGATATCTCAATGCTTCTAATATCAAACATGAGACCCTCCCTATAGCATGAGAGGTGATATCCAACTCCTTCCCATTCCAATCCTGAGACCCTTCCGATAACATGAGATGTGATATCTCAATGCTTCTAATAATAAACCTGAGACCCTTCCTATAACATGAGATGTGATATCTAACTCTTCCCATCCAATCCTGAGACCCTTCCTATAACATGAGATGTGATATCCAACTCCTTCCCAATTCAATCCTGAGACCCTTCCGATAGCATGAGATATGATATCTCAATGCTTCTAATATCAAACCTGAGACCCTCCCTATAGCATGAGAGGTGATATCCAACTCCTTCCCATTCCGATCCTGAGACCCTTCCGATAGCATGAGATGTGATATCCAACTCCTTCCAATTCCAACCTGTGACCCTTCCTATAGCATGAGATGGGATATCCAACTCCTTCCCAATCCAATCCTGAGACCCTTCCGATAGCATGAGATGTGATATCTTAATGCTTCTACCATACCTGAGACCTTCCTATGGCATGAGATGTGATATCAAACTCATTCCCATTCCAATCCTGAGACCCTTCCTATAGCATGAGATGTGATATCCAATTCCTTCCCATTCCAATCCTGAGACCCGTCCTATACCATGAGATATGATATCTCAATGGTTCTAATACCAAACCACAGACCCGTCCTATAAATTGAGGTGTGATATCCAAATCCTTAGCCTTCCAAACCTGAGACCCTTCCTTTAGCATGAGATGTGATATCCAACTCCTTCCCATTCCAATCCTGAGACCCGTCCTATACCATGAGATATGCTATCTCAATGCTTCTAATACCAAACCTGAGACTGTCCTATAACATGAGATGTGATATCTCAATGCTTCTAATAACAAACCTGAGAGCTTTCCTATAACATGAGATGTGATATCCAACTCCTTCCCAATCCAATCCTGAGACCCTTCCGATAGCATGAGATGTGATATCTCAATGCTTCTAATACCAAACCACAGACCCGTCCTATAACTTGAGATGTGATATCCAACTCCTTCCCAATCCAATCCTGAGACCCTTCCGATAGCATGAGATGTGATATCTCAATGCTTCTAATATCAAAACTGAGACCCTCCCTATAGCATGAGATGTGATATCCAACTCCTTCCCATTCCAATCCTGAGACCCGTCCTATAAAATGAGATGTTATATCTCAATGCTTCTAATACCAAACCTGAGACTGTCCTATAACATGAGATGTGATATCTCAATGCTTCTAATAACAAACCTGAGACCCTTCCTATAACATGAGATGTGATATCCAAGTCCTTCCCGTTCCAATCTTGAGACCCTTCCGACAGCATGAGATGTGATATCCAACTCCTTCCAATTCCAACCTGTGACCCTTCCTATAGCATGAGATGGGATATCCAACTCCTTCCCAATCCAATCCTGAGACCCTTCCGATAGCATGAGATGTGATATATTAATGCTTCTACCATACCTGAGACCTTCCTATGGCATGAGATGTGATATCAAACTTCTTCCCATTCCAATCCTGAGACCCTTCCTATAGCATGAGATGTGATATCCAACTCCTTCCCATTCCAATCCTGAGACCCGTCCTATACCATGAGATGTGATATCTCAATGCTTCTAATACCAAACCTGAGACTGTCCTATAACATGAGAAGTGATATCTCAATGCTTCTAATAACAAACCTGAGACCCTTCCTATAACATGAGATGTGATATCCAACTCCTTCCCAATCCAATACTGAGACCCTTCCGATAGCATGAGATATGATATCTCAATGGTTCTAATACCAAACCACAGACCCGGCCTATAAATTGAGGTGTGATATCCAAATCCTTAGCCTTCCAAACCTGAGAGCCTTCCTTTAGCATGAGATGTGATATCCAACTCCTTCCCATTCCAATCCTGAGACCCGTCCTATACCATGAGATATGATATCTCAATGCTTCTAATACCAAACCTGAGACTGTCCTATAACATGAGATGTGATATCTCAATGCTTCTAATAACAAACCTGAGAGCTTTCCTATAACATGAGATGTGATATCCAACTCCTTCCCAATCCAATCCTGAGACCCTTCCGATAGCATGAGATGTGATATCTCAATGCTTCTAATACCAAACCACAGACCCGTCCTATAACTTGAGATGTGATATCCAACTCCTTCCCAATCCAGTCCTGAGACCCTTCCGATAGCATGAGATGTGATATCTCAATGCTTCTAATATCAAAACTGAGACCCTCCCTATAGCAGGAGATGTGATATCCAACTCCTTCCCATTCCAATCCTGAGACCCGTCCTATAAAATGAGATGTTATATCTCAATGCTTCTAATACCAAACCTGAGACTGTCCTATAACATGAGATGTGATATCTCAATGCTTCTAATAACAAACCTGAGACCCTTCCTATAACATGAGATGTGATATCCAAGTCCTTCCCGTTCCAATCTTGAGACCCTTCGTATAACATGAGATGTGATATCCAACTCCTTCCCAATCCAATCCTGAGACCCTTCTGATAGCATGAGATATGATATCTCAATGCTTCTAATACCAAACCACAGACCCGTCCTATAACTTGAGATGTGATATCCAAATCCTTCCCCTTCCAAACCTGAGACCCTTCCTTTAGCATGAGATGTGATATCCAACTCCTTCCCATTCCAATCCTGAGACCCTTCCTATAGCATGAGATGTGATATCCCAATGCTTCTACCAAACCTGAGACCTTTCCTATAGCATGAGATGTGATATCCAACTCTTCCCATCCAATCCTGAGAGCCGTCCTATACCATGAGATGTTATATCTCAATGCTTCTAATACCAAACCTGAGACTGTCCTATAACATGAGATGTGATATCTCAATGCTTCTAAAAACAAACCTGAGACCCTTCCTATAACATGAGATGTGATGTCCAAGTCCTTCCCATTCCAATCCTGAGACCCTTCCTATAACATGAGATGTGATATCCAACTCCTTCCCAATCCAATCCTGAGACCCTTCCGATAGCATGAGATGTGATATCTCAATGCTTCTAATACCAAACCTGAGACCCTCCCTATAGCGTGAGATGTGATATCAAAGTCCTTCCCATTCCAATCCTGATACCCTTCCTATAACATGAGATGTGATATCCAACTCTTCCCATCCAATCCTGAGACCCTTCCTATAACATGAGATGTGATATCCAACTCCTTCCCAATCCAATCCTGAGACCCTTCCGATAGCATGAGATGTGATATCTCAATGCTTCTAATACCAAACCTGAGACCCTCCCTATAGCCTGAGATGTGATATCAAAGTCCTTCCCATTCCAATCCTGATACCCTTCCTATAACATGAGATGTGATATCCAACTCCTTCCAATTCCAACCTGTGACCCTTCCTATAGCATGAGATGCAATATCCAACTCCTTCCCAATCCAATCCTGAGACCCTTCCGATAGCATGAGATGTGATATCTAAATGCTTCTAGCAAACCTGAGACCTTCCCATGGCATGAGATGCGATATCAAACTCCTTCCCATTCCAATCCTGAGACCCTTCCTATAGCATGAGATGTGATATCCAACTCCTTCCCAATCCAATCCTGAGACCCTTCCGATAGCATGAGATGTTATATCTCAATGCTTCTAATACCAAACCTGATACTGTCCTATAACATGAGATGTGATATCTCAATGCTTCTAATAACAAACCTGAGACCCTTCCTATAACATGAGATGTGATATCCAAGTCCTTCCCATTCCAATCTTGAGACCCTTCCTATAACATGAGATGTGATATCCTACTCCTTCCCAATCCAATCCTGAGACCCTTCCGATAGCATGAGATATGATATCTCAATGCTTCTAATACCAAACCACAGACTTGTCCTATAACTTGAGATGTGATATCCAAATCCTTCCCCTTCCAAACCTGAGACCCTTCCTTTATCATGAGATGTGATAGCCAACTCCTTCCCATTCCAATCCTGAGACCCTTCCTATAGCATGAGATGTGATATCTCAATGCTTCTACCAAACCTGAAACCCTTCCTATAGCATGAGATGTGATATCCAACTCTTCCCATCCAATCCTGAGACCCTTCCTATAACATGAGATGTGATATCCAACTCCTTCCCAATCCAATCCTGAGACACTTTCCAATAGCATGAGATATGATATCTCAATGCTTCTAATAACAAACCTGAGACCCTTCCTATAACATGAGATGTGATATCCAACTCCTTCCCATTCCAATCCTGAGACCCTTCCGATAGCATGAGATGTGATATCCAACTCCTTCCAATTCCAACCTGTGACCCTTCCTATAGCATGAGATGGGATATCCAACTCCTTCCCAATCCAATCCTGAGACCCTTCCGATAGCATGATATATGATATCTTAATGCTTCTACCATACCTGAGACCTTCCTATGGCATGAGATGTGATATCAAACTCCTTCCCATTCCAATCCTGAGACCCTTCCTATAGCATGAGATGTGATATCCAACTCCTTCCCATTCCAATCCTGAGACCCGTCCTATACCATGAGATGTGATATCTCAATGCTTCTTCTACCATACCTGAGACCTTCCTATGGCATGAGATGTGATATCAAACTCCTTCCCATTCCAATCCTGAGACCCTTCCTATAGCATGAGATGTGATATCCAACTCCTTCCCATTCCAATCCTGAGACCCTTCCTATAGCATGAGATGTTATATCCAACTCCTTCCCATTCCAATCCTGAGACCCGTCCTATACTATGAGATGTGATATCTCAATGCTTCTAATACCAAACCTGAGACTGTCCTATAACATGAGATGTGATATCTCAATGCTTCTAATAACAAACCTGAGACCCTTCCTATAACATGAGATGTGATATCCAAGTCCTTCCCATTCCAATCTTGAGACCCTTCCTATAACATGAGATGTGATATCCAACTCATTCCCAAACCAATCCTGAGACCCTTCCGATAGCATGAGATATGATATCTCAATGCTTCTAATACCAAACCACAGACTCGTCCTATAACTTGAGATGTGATATCCAAATCCTTCCCCTTCCAAACCTGAGACCCTTCCTTTATCATGAGATGTGATATCCAACTCCTTCCCATTCCAATCCTGAGACCCTTCCTATAGCATGAGATGTGATATCTCAATGCTTCTACCAAACCTGAGACCCTTCCTATAGCATGAGATGTGATATCTAACTCTTCCCATCCAATCCTGAGACCCTTCCTATAACATGAGATGTGATATCCAACTCCTTCCCAATTCAATCCTGAGACCCTTCCGATAGCATGAGATATGATATCTCAATGCTTCTAATATCAAACATGAGACCCTCCCTATAGCATGAGAGGTGATATCCAACTCCTTCCCATTCCAATCCTGAGACCCTTCCGATAACATGAGATGTGATATCTCAATGCTTCTAATAATAAACCTGAGACCCTTCCTATAACATGAGATGTGATATCTAACTCTTCCCATCCAATCCTGAGACCCTTCCTATAACATGAGATGTGATATCCAACTCCTTCCCAATTCAATCCTGAGACCCTTCCGATAGCATGAGATATGATATCTCAATGCTTCTAATATCAAACATGAGACCCTCCCTATAGCATGAGAGGTGATATCCAACTCCTTCCCATTCCAATCCTGAGACCCTTCCGATAACATGAGATGTGATATCTCAATGCTTCTAATAATAAACCTGAGACCCTTCCTATAACATGAGATGTGATATCTAACTCTTCCCATCCAATCCTGAGACCCTTCCTATAACATGAGATGTGATATCCAACTCCTTCCCAATTCAATCCTGAGACCCTTCCGATAGCATGAGATATGATATCTCAATGCTTCTAATATCAAACCTGAGACCCTCCCTATAGCATGAGAGGTGATATCCAACTCCTTCCCATTCCGATCCTGAGACCCTTCCGATAGCATGAGATGTGATATCCAACTCCTTCCAATTCCAACCTGTGACCCTTCCTATAGCATGAGATGGGATATCCAACTCCTTCCCAATCCAATCCTGAGACCCTTCCGATAGCATGAGATGTGATATATTAATGCTTCTACCATACCTGAGACCTTCCTATGGCATGAGATGTGATATCAAACTCATTCCCATTCCAATCCTGAGACCCTTCCTATAGCATGAGATGTGATATCCAATTCCTTCCCATTCCAATCCTGAGACCCGTCCTATACCATGAGATGTGATATCTCAATGCTTCTAATACCAAACCTGAGACTGTCCTATAACATGAGATGTGATATCTCAATGCTTCTAATAACAAACCTGAGACCCTTCCTATAACATGAGATGTGATATCCAAATCCTTCCCATTCCAATCCTAAGACCCTTCCTATAGCATGAGATGTGATATCCAACTCCTTTCCATTCCAATCCTGAGACCCGTCCTATACCATGAGATATGATATCTCAATGCTTCTAATACCAAACCTGAGACTGTCCTATAACAAGAGATGTGATATCTCAATGCTTCTAACAACAAACCTGAGACCCTTCCTATAACATGAGATGTGATATCCAAGCCCTTCCCATTCCAATCTTGAGGCCCTTCCTATAACATGAGATGTGATATCCAACTCCTTCCCAATCCAATCCTGAGACCCTTCCGATAGCATGAGATATGATATCTCAATGCTTCTAATACCAAAACCACAGACCCGTCCTATAACTTGAGATATGATATCCAAATCCTTCCCCTTCCAAACCTGAGACCCTTCCTTTATCATGAGATGTGATATCCAACTCCTTCCCATTCCAATCCTGAGACCCTTCCTATTGCATGAGATGTGATATCTCAATGCTTCTAATAACAAACCTGAGACCTTCCTATGGCATGAGATGTGATATCAAACTCATTCCCATTCCAATCCTGAGACCCTTCCTATAGCATGAGATGTGATATCCAATTCCTTCCCATTCCAATCCTGAGACCCGTCCTATACCATGAGATATGATATCTCAATGGTTCTAATACCAAACCACAGACCCGTCCTATAAATTGAGGTGTGATATCCAAATCCTTAGCCTTCCAAACCTGAGACCCTTCCTTTAGCATGAGATGTGATATCCAACTCCTTCCCATTCCAATCCTGAGACCCGTCCTATACCATGAGATATGCTATCTCAATGCTTCTAATACCAAACCTGAGACTGTCCTATAACATGAGATGTGATATCTCAATGCTTCTAATAACAAACCTGAGAGCTTTCCTATAACATGAGATGTGATATCCAACTCCTTCCCAATCCAATCCTGAGACCCTTCCGATAGCATGAGATGTGATATCTCAATGCTTCTAATACCAAACCACAGACCCGTCCTATAACTTGAGATGTGATATCCAACTCCTTCCCAATCCAATCCTGAGACCCTTCCGATAGCATGAGATGTGATATCTCAATGCTTCTAATATCAAAACTGAGACCCTCCCTATAGCATGAGATGTGATATCCAACTCCTTCCCATTCCAATCCTGAGACCCGTCCTATAAAATGAGATGTTATATCTCAATGCTTCTAATACCAAACCTGAGACTGTCCTATAACATGAGATGTGATATCTCAATGCTTCTAATAACAAACCTGAGACCCTTCCTATAACATGAGATGTGATATCCAAGTCCTTCCCGTTCCAATCTTGAGACCCTTCCGACAGCATGAGATGTGATATCCAACTCCTTCCAATTCCAACCTGTGACCCTTCCTATAGCATGAGATGGGATATCCAACTCCTTCCCAATCCAATCCTGAGACCCTTCCGATAGCATGAGATGTGATATATTAATGCTTCTACCATACCTGAGACCTTCCTATGGCATGAGATGTGATATCAAACTTCTTCCCATTCCAATCCTGAGACCCTTCCTATAGCATGAGATGTGATATCCAACTCCTTCCCATTCCAATCCTGAGACCCGTCCTATACCATGAGATGTGATATCTCAATGCTTCTAATACCAAACCTGAGACTGTCCTATAACATGAGAAGTGATATCTCAATGCTTCTAATAACAAACCTGAGACCCTTCCTATAACATGAGATGTGATATCCAACTCCTTCCCAATCCAATACTGAGACCCTTCCGATAGCATGAGATATGATATCTCAATGGTTCTAATACCAAACCACAGACCCGGCCTATAAATTGAGGTGTGATATCCAAATCCTTAGCCTTCCAAACCTGAGAGCCTTCCTTTAGCATGAGATGTGATATCCAACTCCTTCCCATTCCAATCCTGAGACCCGTCCTATACCATGAGATATGATATCTCAATGCTTCTAATACCAAACCTGAGACTGTCCTATAACATGAGATGTGATATCTCAATGCTTCTAATAACAAACCTGAGAGCTTTCCTATAACATGAGATGTGATATCCAACTCCTTCCCAATCCAATCCTGAGACCCTTCCGATAGCATGAGATGTGATATCTCAATGCTTCTAATACCAAACCACAGACCCGTCCTATAACTTGAGATGTGATATCCAACTCCTTCCCAATCCAGTCCTGAGACCCTTCCGATAGCATGAGATGTGATATCTCAATGCTTCTAATATCAAAACTGAGACCCTCCCTATAGCAGGAGATGTGATATCCAACTCCTTCCCATTCCAATCCTGAGACCCGTCCTATAAAATGAGATGTTATATCTCAATGCTTCTAATACCAAACCTGAGACTGTCCTATAACATGAGATGTGATATCTCAATGCTTCTAATAACAAACCTGAGACCCTTCCTATAACATGAGATGTGATATCCAAGTCCTTCCCGTTCCAATCTTGAGACCCTTCGTATAACATGAGATGTGATATCCAACTCCTTCCCAATCCAATCCTGAGACCCTTCTGATAGCATGAGATATGATATCTCAATGCTTCTAATACCAAACCACAGACCCGTCCTATAACTTGAGATGTGATATCCAAATCCTTCCCCTTCCAAACCTGAGACCCTTCCTTTAGCATGAGATGTGATATCCAACTCCTTCCCATTCCAATCCTGAGACCCTTCCTATAGCATGAGATGTGATATCCCAATGCTTCTACCAAACCTGAGACCTTTCCTATAGCATGAGATGTGATATCCAACTCTTCCCATCCAATCCTGAGAGCCGTCCTATACCATGAGATGTTATATCTCAATGCTTCTAATACCAAACCTGAGACTGTCCTATAACATGAGATGTGATATCTCAATGCTTCTAAAAACAAACCTGAGACCCTTCCTATAACATGAGATGTGATGTCCAAGTCCTTCCCATTCCAATCCTGAGACCCTTCCTATAACATGAGATGTGATATCCAACTCCTTCCCAATCCAATCCTGAGACCCTTCCGATAGCATGAGATGTGATATCTCAATGCTTCTAATACCAAACCTGAGACCCTCCCTATAGCGTGAGATGTGATATCAAAGTCCTTCCCATTCCAATCCTGATACCCTTCCTATAACATGAGATGTGATATCCAACTCTTCCCATCCAATCCTGAGACCCTTCCTATAACATGAGATGTGATATCCAACTCCTTCCCAATCCAATCCTGAGACCCTTCCGATAGCATGAGATGTGATATCTCAATGCTTCTAATACCAAACCTGAGACCCTCCCTATAGCCTGAGATGTGATATCAAAGTCCTTCCCATTCCAATCCTGATACCCTTCCTATAACATGAGATGTGATATCCAACTCCTTCCAATTCCAACCTGTGACCCTTCCTATAGCATGAGATGCAATATCCAACTCCTTCCCAATCCAATCCTGAGACCCTTCCGATAGCATGAGATGTGATATCTAAATGCTTCTAGCAAACCTGAGACCTTCCCATGGCATGAGATGCGATATCAAACTCCTTCCCATTCCAATCCTGAGACCCTTCCTATAGCATGAGATGTGATATCCAACTCCTTCCCAATCCAATCCTGAGACCCTTCCGATAGCATGAGATGTTATATCTCAATGCTTCTAATACCAAACCTGATACTGTCCTATAACATGAGATGTGATATCTCAATGCTTCTAATAACAAACCTGAGACCCTTCCTATAACATGAGATGTGATATCCAAGTCCTTCCCATTCCAATCTTGAGACCCTTCCTATAACATGAGATGTGATATCCTACTCCTTCCCAATCCAATCCTGAGACCCTTCCGATAGCATGAGATATGATATCTCAATGCTTCTAATACCAAACCACAGACTTGTCCTATAACTTGAGATGTGATATCCAAATCCTTCCCCTTCCAAACCTGAGACCCTTCCTTTATCATGAGATGTGATAGCCAACTCCTTCCCATTCCAATCCTGAGACCCTTCCTATAGCATGAGATGTGATATCTCAATGCTTCTACCAAACCTGAAACCCTTCCTATAGCATGAGATGTGATATCCAACTCTTCCCATCCAATCCTGAGACCCTTCCTATAACATGAGATGTGATATCCAACTCCTTCCCAATCCAATCCTGAGACACTTTCCAATAGCATGAGATATGATATCTCAATGCTTCTAATAACAAACCTGAGACCCTTCCTATAACATGAGATGTGATATCCAACTCCTTCCCATTCCAATCCTGAGACCCTTCCGATAGCATGAGATGTGATATCCAACTCCTTCCAATTCCAACCTGTGACCCTTCCTATAGCATGAGATGGGATATCCAACTCCTTCCCAATCCAATCCTGAGACCCTTCCGATAGCATGATATATGATATCTTAATGCTTCTACCATACCTGAGACCTTCCTATGGCATGAGATGTGATATCAAACTCCTTCCCATTCCAATCCTGAGACCCTTCCTATAGCATGAGATGTGATATCCAACTCCTTCCCATTCCAATCCTGAGACCCGTCCTATACCATGAGATGTGATATCTCAATGCTTCTTCTACCATACCTGAGACCTTCCTATGGCATGAGATGTGATATCAAACTCCTTCCCATTCCAATCCTGAGACCCTTCCTATAGCATGAGATGTGATATCCAACTCCTTCCCATTCCAATCCTGAGACCCTTCCTATAGCATGAGATGTTATATCCAACTCCTTCCCATTCCAATCCTGAGACCCGTCCTATACTATGAGATGTGATATCTCAATGCTTCTAATACCAAACCTGAGACTGTCCTATAACATGAGATGTGATATCTCAATGCTTCTAATAACAAACCTGAGACCCTTCCTATAACATGAGATGTGATATCCAAGTCCTTCCCATTCCAATCTTGAGACCCTTCCTATAACATGAGATGTGATATCCAACTCATTCCCAAACCAATCCTGAGACCCTTCCGATAGCATGAGATATGATATCTCAATGCTTCTAATACCAAACCACAGACTCGTCCTATAACTTGAGATGTGATATCCAAATCCTTCCCCTTCCAAACCTGAGACCCTTCCTTTATCATGAGATGTGATATCCAACTCCTTCCCATTCCAATCCTGAGACCCTTCCTATAGCATGAGATGTGATATCTCAATGCTTCTACCAAACCTGAGACCCTTCCTATAGCATGAGATGTGATATCTAACTCTTCCCATCCAATCCTGAGACCCTTCCTATAACATGAGATGTGATATCCAACTCCTTCCCAATTCAATCCTGAGACCCTTCCGATAGCATGAGATATGATATCTCAATGCTTCTAATATCAAACATGAGACCCTCCCTATAGCATGAGAGGTGATATCCAACTCCTTCCCATTCCAATCCTGAGACCCTTCCGATAACATGAGATGTGATATCTCAATGCTTCTAATAATAAACCTGAGACCCTTCCTATAACATGAGATGTGATATCTAACTCTTCCCATCCAATCCTGAGACCCTTCCTATAACATGAGATGTGATATCCAACTCCTTCCCAATTCAATCCTGAGACCCTTCCGATAGCATGAGATATGATATCTCAATGCTTCTAATATCAAACATGAGACCCTCCCTATAGCATGAGAGGTGATATCCAACTCCTTCCCATTCCAATCCTGAGACCCTTCCGATAACATGAGATGTGATATCTCAATGCTTCTAATAATAAACCTGAGACCCTTCCTATAACATGAGATGTGATATCTAACTCTTCCCATCCAATCCTGAGACCCTTCCTATAACATGAGATGTGATATCCAACTCCTTCCCAATTCAATCCTGAGACCCTTCCGATAGCATGAGATATGATATCTCAATGCTTCTAATATCAAACCTGAGACCCTCCCTATAGCATGAGAGGTGATATCCAACTCCTTCCCATTCCGATCCTGAGACCCTTCCGATAGCATGAGATGTGATATCCAACTCCTTCCAATTCCAACCTGTGACCCTTCCTATAGCATGAGATGGGATATCCAACTCCTTCCCAATCCAATCCTGAGACCCTTCCGATAGCATGAGATGTGATATATTAATGCTTCTACCATACCTGAGACCTTCCTATGGCATGAGATGTGATATCAAACTCATTCCCATTCCAATCCTGAGACCCTTCCTATAGCATGAGATGTGATATCCAATTCCTTCCCATTCCAATCCTGAGACCCGTCCTATACCATGAGATGTGATATCTCAATGCTTCTAATACCAAACCTGAGACTGTCCTATAACATGAGATGTGATATCTCAATGCTTCTAATAACAAACCTGAGACCCTTCCTATAACATGAGATGTGATATCCAAATCCTTCCCATTCCAATCCTAAGACCCTTCCTATAGCATGAGATGTGATATCCAACTCCTTTCCATTCCAATCCTGAGACCCGTCCTATACCATGAGATATGATATCTCAATGCTTCTAATACCAAACCTGAGACTGTCCTATAACAAGAGATGTGATATCTCAATGCTTCTAACAACAAACCTGAGACCCTTCCTATAACATGAGATGTGATATCCAAGCCCTTCCCATTCCAATCTTGAGGCCCTTCCTATAACATGAGATGTGATATCCAACTCCTTCCCAATCCAATCCTGAGACCCTTCCGATAGCATGAGATATGATATCTCAATGCTTCTAATACCAAAACCACAGACCCGTCCTATAACTTGAGATATGATATCCAAATCCTTCCCCTTCCAAACCTGAGACCCTTCCTTTATCATGAGATGTGATATCCAACTCCTTCCCATTCCAATCCTGAGACCCTTCCTATTGCATGAGATGTGATATCTCAATGCTTCTAATAACAAACCTGAGACCCTTCCTATAACATGAGATGTGATGTCCAAGTCCTTCCCATTCCAATCCTGAGACCCTTCCTATAACATGAGATGTGATATCCAACTCCTTCCCAATCCAATCCTGAGACCCTTCCGATAGCATGAGGATATGATATCTCAATGCTTCTAATATCAAACCTGAGACCCTCCCTAAAGCATGAGATGTGATATCCAACTCCTTCCCATTCCAATCCTGAGACCCTTCCGACAGCATGAGATGTGATATCCAACTCCTTCCAATTCCAACCTGTGACCCTTCCTATAGCATGAGATGGGATATCCAACTCCTTCCCAATCCAATCCTGAGACCCTTCCGATAGCATGAGATGTGATATATTAATGCTTCTACCATACCTGAGACCTTCCTATGGCATGAGATGTGATATCAAACTACTTCCCATTCCAATCCTGAGACCCTTCCTATAGCATGAGATGTGATATCCAACTCCTTCCCATTCCAATCCTGAGACCCGTTCTATACCATGAGATGTGATATCTCAATGCTTCTAATACCAATTCTGAGACCCTTCCTATAACATGAGATGTGATATCCAAATCCTTCCCATTCCAATCCTGAGACCCTTCCTATAACATGAGATGTGATATCCAACTCCTTCCCAATCCAATACTGAGACCCTTCCGATAGCATGAGATATGAAATCTCAATGGTTCTAATACCAAACCACAGACCCGTCCTATAAATTGAGGTGTGATATCCAAATCCTTAGCCTTCCAAACCTGAGACCCTTCCTTTAGCATGAGATGTGATATCCAACTCCTTCCCATTCCAATCCTGAGACCCGTCCTATACCATGAGATATGATATCTCAATGCTTCTAATACCAAACCTGAGACTGTCCTATAACATGAGATGTGATATCTCAATGCTTCTAATAACAAACCTGAGAGCTTTCCTATAACATGAGATGTGATATCCAACTCCTTCCCAATCCAATCCTGAGACCCTTCCGATAGCATGAGATGTGATATCTCAATGCTTCTAATACCAAACCACAGACCCGTCCTATAACTTGAGATGTGATATCCAACTCCTTCCCAATCCAATCCTGAGACCCTTCCGATAGCATGATATGTGATATCTCAATGCTTCTAATATCAAAACTGAGACCCTCCCTATAGCATGAGATGTGATATCCAACTCCTTCCCATTCCAATCCTGAGACCCGTCCTATAAAATGAGATGTTATATCTCAATGCTTCTAATACCAAACCTGAGACTGTCCTATGACATGAGATGTGATATCTCAATGCTTCTAATAACAAACCTGAGACCCTTCCTATAACATGAGATGTGATATCCAAGTCCTTCCCGTTCCAATCTTGAGACCCTTCCGACAGCATGAGATGTGATATCCAACTCCTTCCAATTCCAACCTGTGACCCTTCCTATAGCATGAGATGGGATATCCAACTCCTTCCCAATCCAATCCTGAGACCCTTCCGATAGCATGAGATGTGATATATTAATGCTTCTACCATACCTGAGACCTTCCTATGGCATGAGATGTGATATCAAACTACTTCCCATTCCAATCCTGAGACCCTTCCTATAGCATGAGATGTGATATCCAACTCCTTCCCATTCCAATCCTGAGACCCGTCCTATACCATGAGATGTGATATCTCAATGCTTCTAATACCAAACCTGAGACTGTCCTATAACATGAGAAGTGATATCTCAATGCTTCTAATAACAAACCTGAGACCCTTCCTATAACATGAGATGTGATATCCAAATCCTTCCCATTCCAATCCTGAGACCCTTCCTATAACATGAGATGTGATATCCAACTCCTTCCCAATCCAATACTGAGACCCTTCCGATAGCATGAGATATGATATCTCAATGGTTCTAATACCAAACCACAGACCCGGCCTATAAATTGAGGTGTGATATCCAAATCCTTAGCCTTCCAAACCTGAGAGCCTTCCTTTAGCATGAGATGTGATATCCAACTCCTTCCCATTCCAATCCTGAGACCCGTCCTATACCATGAGATATGATATCTCAATGCTTCTAATACCAAACCTGAGACTGTCCTATAACATGAGATGTGATATCTCAATGCTTCTAATAACAAACCTGAGAGCTTTCCTATAACATGAGATGTGATATCCAACTCCTTCCCAATCCAATCCTGAGACCCTTCCGATAGCATGAGATGTGATATCTCAATGCTTCTAATACCAAACCACAGACCCGTCCTATAACTTGAGATGTGATATCCAACTCCTTCCCAATCCAGTCCTGAGACCCTTCCGATAGCATGAGATGTGATATCTCAATGCTTCTAATATCAAAACTGAGACCCTCCCTATAGCAGGAGATGTGATATCCAACTCCTTCCCATTCCAATCCTGAGACCCGTCCTATAAAATGAGATGTTATATCTCAATGCTTCTAATACCAAACCTGAGACTGTCCTATAACATGAGATGTGATATCTCAATGCTTCTAATAACAAACCTGAGACCCTTCCTATAACATGAGATGTGATATCCAAGTCCTTCCCGTTCCAATCTTGAGACCCTTCGTATAACATGAGATGTGATATCCAACTCCTTCCCAATCCAATCCTGAGACCCTTCTGATAGCATGAGATATGATATCTCAATGCTTCTAATACCAAACCACAGACCCGTCCTATAACTTGAGATGTGATATCCAAATCCTTCCCCTTCCAAACCTGAGACCCTTCCTTTAGCATGAGATGTGATATCCAACTCCTTCCCATTCCAATCCTGAGACCCTTCCTATAGCATGAGATGTGATATCCCAATGCTTCTACCAAACCTGAGACCTTTCCTATAGCATGAGATGTGATATCCAACTCTTCCCATCCAATCCTGAGAGCCGTCCTATACCATGAGATGTTATATCTCAATGCTTCTAATACCAAACCTGAGACTGTCCTATAACATGAGATGTGATATCTCAATTCTTCTAAAAACAAACCTGAGACCCTTCCTATAACATGAGATGTGATGTCCAAGTCCTTCCCATTCCAATCCTGAGACCCTTCCTATAACATGAGATGTGATATCCAACTCCTTCCCAATCCAATCCTGAGACCCTTCCGATAGCATGAGATGTGATATCTCAATGCTTCTAATACCAAACCTGAGACCCTCCCTATAGCGTGAGATGTGATATCAAAGTCCTTCCCATTCCAATCCTGATACCCTTCCTATAACATGAGATGTGATATCCAACTCTTCCCATCCAATCCTGAGACCCTTCCTATAACATGAGATGTGATATCCAACTCCTTCCCAATCCAATCCTGAGACCCTTCCGATAGCATGAGATGTGATATCTCAATGCTTCTAATACCAAACCTGAGACCCTCCCTATAGCCTGAGATGTGATATCAAAGTCCTTCCCATTCCAATCCTGATACCCTTCCTATAACATGAGATGTGATATCCAACTCCTTCCAATTCCAACCTGTGACCCTTCCTATAGCATGAGATGCAATATCCAACTCCTTCCCAATCCAATCCTGAGACCCTTCCGATAGCATGAGATGTGATATCTAAATGCTTCTAGCAAACCTGAGACCTTCCCATGGCATGAGATGCGATATCAAACTCCTTCCCATTCCAATCCTGAGACCCTTCCTATAGCATGAGATGTGATATCCAACTCCTTCCCAATCCAATCCTGAGACCCTTCCGATAGCATGAGATGTTATATCTCAATGCTTCTAATACCAAACCTGATACTGTCCTATAACATGAGATGTGATATCTCAATGCTTCTAATAACAAACCTGAGACCCTTCCTATAACATGAGATGTGATATCCAAGTCCTTCCCATTCCAATCTTGAGACCCTTCCTATAACATGAGATGTGATATCCTACTCCTTCCCAATCCAATCCTGAGACCCTTCCGATAGCATGAGATATGATATCTCAATGCTTCTAATACCAAACCACAGACTCGTCCTATAACTTGAGATGTGATATCCAAATCCTTCCCCTTCCAAACCTGAGACCCTTCCTTTATCATGAGATGTGATAGCCAACTCCTTCCCATTCCAATCCTGAGACCCTTCCTATAGCATGAGATGTGATATCTCAATGCTTCTACCAAACCTGAAACCCTTCCTATAGCATGAGATGTGATATCCAACTCTTCCCATCCAATCCTGAGACCCTTCCTATAACATGAGATGTGATATCCAACTCCTTCCCAATCCAATCCTGAGACCCTTTCCAATAGAATGAGATATGATATCTCAATGCTTCTAATAACAAACCTGAGACTCTTCCTATAACATGAGATGTGATATCCAACTCCTTCCCATTCCAATCCTGAGACCCTTCCGATAGCATGAGATGTGATATCCAACTCCTTCCAATTCCAACCTGTGACCCTTCCTATAGCATGAGATGGGATATCCAACTCCTTCCCAATCCAATCCTGAGACCCTTCCGATAGCATGATATATGATATCTTAATGCTTCTACCATACCTGAGACCTTCCTATGGCATGAGATGTGATATCAAACTCCTTCCCATTCCAATCCTGAGACCCTTCCTATAGCATGAGATGTGATATCCAACTCCTTCCCATTCCAATCCTGAGACCCGTCCTATACCATGAGATGTGATATCTCAATGCTTCTTCTACCATACCTGAGACCTTCCTATGGCATGAGATGTGATATCAAACTCCTTCCCATTCCAATCCTGAGACCCTTCCTATAGCATGAGATGTGATATCCAACTCCTTCCCATTCCAATCCTGAGACCCTTCCTATAGCATGAGATGTTATATCCAACTCCTTCCCATTCCAATCCTGAGACCCGTCCTATACTATGAGATGTGATATCTCAATGCTTCTAATACCAAACCTGAGACTGTCCTATAACATGAGATGTGATATCTCAATGCTTCTAATAACAAACCTGAGACCCTTCCTATAACATGAGATGTGATATCCAAGTCCTTCCCATTCCAATCTTGAGACCCTTCCTATAACATGAGATGTGATATCCAACTCATTCCCAAACCAATCCTGAGACCCTTCCGATAGCATGAGATATGATATCTCAATGCTTCTAATACCAAACCACAGACTCGTCCTATAACTTGAGATGTGATATCCAAATCCTTCCCCTTCCAAACCTGAGACCCTTCCTTTATCATGAGATGTGATATCCAACTCCTTCCCATTCCAATCCTGAGACCCTTCCTATAGCATGAGATGTGATATCTCAATGCTTCTACCAAACCTGAGACCCTTCCTATAGCATGAGATGTGATATCTAACTCTTCCCATCCAATCCTGAGACCCTTCCTATAACATGAGATGTGATATCCAACTCCTTCCCAATTCAATCCTGAGACCCTTCCGATAGCATGAGATATGATATCTCAATGCTTCTAATATCAAACATGAGACCCTCCCTATAGCATGAGAGGTGATATCCAACTCCTTCCCATTCCAATCCTGAGACCCTTCCGATAACATGAGATGTGATATCTCAATGCTTCTAATAATAAACCTGAGACCCTTCCTATAACATGAGATGTGATATCTAACTCTTCCCATCCAATCCTGAGACCCTTCCTATAACATGAGATGTGATATCCAACTCCTTCCCAATTCAATCCTGAGACCCTTCCGATAGCATGAGATATGATATCTCAATGCTTCTAATATCAAACATGAGACCCTCCCTATAGCATGAGAGGTGATATCCAACTCCTTCCCATTCCAATCCTGAGACCCTTCCGATAACATGAGATGTGATATCTCAATGCTTCTAATAATAAACCTGAGACCCTTCCTATAACATGAGATGTGATATCTAACTCTTCCCATCCAATCCTGAGACCCTTCCTATAACATGAGATGTGATATCCAACTCCTTCCCAATTCAATCCTGAGACCCTTCCGATAGCATGAGATATGATATCTCAATGCTTCTAATATCAAACCTGAGACCCTCCCTATAGCATGAGAGGTGATATCCAACTCCTTCCCATTCCGATCCTGAGACCCTTCCGATAGCATGAGATGTGATATCCAACTCCTTCCAATTCCAACCTGTGACCCTTCCTATAGCATGAGATGGGATATCCAACTCCTTCCCAATCCAATCCTGAGACCCTTCCGATAGCATGAGATGTGATATCTTAATGCTTCTACCATACCTGAGACCTTCCTATGGCATGAGATGTGATATCAAACTCATTCCCATTCCAATCCTGAGACCCTTCCTATAGCATGAGATGTGATATCCAATTCCTTCCCATTCCAATCCTGAGACCCGTCCTATACCATGAGATGTGATATCTCAATGCTTCTAATACCAAACCTGAGACTGTCCTATAACATGAGATGTGATATCTCAATGCTTCTAATAACAAACCTGAGACCCTTCCTATAACATGAGATGTGATATCCAAATCCTTCCCATTCCAATCCTAAGACCCTTCCTATAGCATGAGATGTGATATCCAACTCCTTTCCATTCCAATCCTGAGACCCGTCCTATACCATGAGATATGATATCTCAATGCTTCTAATACCAAACCTGAGACTGTCCTATAACAAGAGATGTGATATCTCAATGCTTCTAACAACAAACCTGAGACCCTTCCTATAACATGAGATGTGATATCCAAGCCCTTCCCATTCCAATCTTGAGGCCCTTCCTATAACATGAGATGTGATATCCAACTCCTTCCCAATCCAATCCTGAGACCCTTCCGATAGCATGAGATATGATATCTCAATGCTTCTAATACCAAAACCACAGACCCGTCCTATAACTTGAGATATGATATCCAAATCCTTCCCCTTCCAAACCTGAGACCCTTCGTTTATCATGAGATGTGATATCCAACTCCTTCCCATTCCAATCCTGAGACCCTTCCTATAGCATGAGATGTGATATCTCAATGCTTCTAATAACAAACCTGAGACCCTTCCTATAACATGAGATGTGATGTCCAAGTCCTTCCCATTCCAATCCTGAGACCCTTCCTATAACATGAGATGTGATATCCAACTCCTTCCCAATCCAATCCTGAGACCCTTCCGATAGCATGAGGATATGATATCTCAATGCTTCTAATATCAAACCTGAGACCCTCCCTAAAGCATGAGATGTGATATCCAACTCCTTCCCATTCCAATCCTGAGACCCTTCCGACAGCATGAGATGTGATATCCAACTCCTTCCAATTCCAACCTGTGACCCTTCCTATAGCATGAGATGGGATATCCAACTCCTTCCCAATCCAATCCTGAGACCCTTCCGATAGCATGAGATGTGATATATTAATGCTTCTACCATACCTGAGACCTTCCTATGGCATGAGATGTGATATCAAACTACTTCCCATTCCAATCCTGAGACCCTTCCTATAGCATGAGATGTGATATCCAACTCCTTCCCATTCCAATCCTGAGACCCGTTCTATACCATGAGATGTGATATCTCAATGCTTCTAATACCAATTCTGAGACTGTCCTATAAAATGAGAAGTGATATCTCAATGCTTCTAATAACAAACCTGAGACCCTTCCTATAACATGAGATGTGATATCCAAATCATTCCCATTCCAATCCTGAGACCCTTCCTATAACATGAGATGTGATATCCAACTCCTTCCCAATCCAATACTGAGACCCTTCCGATAGCATGAGATATGATATCTCAATGGTTCTAATACCAAACCACAGACCCGTCCTATAAATTGAGGTGTGATATCCAAATCCTTAGCCTTCCAAACCTGAGACCCTTCCTTTAGCATGAGATGTGATATCCAACTCCTTCCCATTCCAATCCTGAGACCCGTCCTATACCATGAGATATGATATCTCAATGCTTCTAATACCAAACCTGAGACTGTCCTATAACATGAGATGTGATATCTCAATGCTTCTAATAACAAACCTGAGAGCTTTCCTATAACATGAGATGTGATATCCAACTCCTTCCCAATCCAATCCTGAGACCCTTCCGATAGCATGAGATGTGATATCTCAATGCTTCTAATACCAAACCACAGACCCGTCCTATAACTTGAGATGTGATATCCAACTCCTTCCCAATCCAATCCTGAGACCCTTCCGATAGCATGAGATGTGATATCTCAATGCTTCTAATATCAAAACTGAGACCCTCCCTATAGCATGAGATGTGATATCCAACTCCTTCCCATTCCAATCCTGAGACCCGTCCTATAAAATGAGATGTTATATCTCAATGCTTCTAATACCAAACCTGAGACTGTCCTATAACATGAGATGTGATATCTCAATGCTTCTAATAACAAACCTGAGACCCTTCCTATAACATGAGATGTGATATCCAAGTCCTTCCCGTTCCAATCTTGAGACCCTTCCGACAGCATGAGATGTGATATCCAACTCCTTCCAATTCCAACCTGTGACCCTTCCTATAGCATGAGATGGGATATCCAACTCCTTCCCAATCCAATCCTGAGACCCTTCCGATAGCATGAGATGTGATATATTAATGCTTCTACCATACCTGAGACCTTCCTATGGCATGAGATGTGATATCAAACTACTTCCCATTCCAATCCTGAGACCCTTCCTATAGCATGAGATGTGATATCCAACTCCTTCCCATTCCAATCCTGAGACCCGTCCTATACCATGAGATGTGATATCTCAATGCTTCTAATACCAAACCTGAGACTGTCCTATAACATGAGAAGTGATATCTCAATGCTTCTAATAACAAACCTGAGACCCTTCCTATAACATGAGATGTGATATCCAAATCCTTCCCATTCCAATCCTGAGACCCTTCCTATAACATGAGATGTGATATCCAACTCCTTCCCAATCCAATACTGAGACCCTTCCGATAGCATGAGATATGATATCTCAATGGTTCTAATACCAAACCACAGACCCGGCCTATAAATTGAGTTGTGATATCCAAATCCTTAGCCTTCCAAACCTGAGACCCTTCCTTTAGCATGAGATGTGATATCCAACTCCTTCCCATTCCAATCCTGAGACCCGTCCTATACCATGAGATATGATATCTCAATGCTTCTAATACCAAACCTGAGACTGTCCTATAACATGAGATGTGATATCTCAATGCTTCTAATAACAAACCTGAGAGCTTTCCTATAACATGAGATGTGATATCCAACTCCTTCCCAATCCAATCCTGAGACCCTTCCGATAGCATGAGATGTGATATCTCAATGCTTCTAATACCAAACCACAGACCCGTCCTATAACTTGAGATGTGATATCCAACTCCTTCCCAATCCAGACCTGAGACCCTTCCGATAGCATGAGATGTGATATCTCAATGCTTCTAATATCAAAACTGAGACCCTCCCTATAGCAGGAGATGTGATATCCAACTCCTTCCCATTCCAATCCTGAGACCCGTCCTATAAAATGAGATGTTATATCTCAATGCTTCTAATACCAAACCTGAGACTGTCCTATAACATGAGATGTGATATCTCAATGCTTCTAATAACAAACCTGAGAGCTTTCCTATAACATGAGATGTGATATCCAACTCCTTCCCAATCCAATCCTGAGACCCTTCCGATAGCATGAGATGTGATATCTCAATGCTTCTAATACCAAACCACAGACCCGTCCTATAACTTGAGATGTGATATCCAACTCCTTCCCAATCCAATCGTGAGACCCTTCCGATAGCATGAGATGTGATATCTCAATGCTTCTAATATCAAAACTGAGACCCTCCCTATAGCATGAGATGTGATATCCAACTCCTTCCCATGCCAATCCTGAGACCCGTCCTATAAAATGAGATGTTATATCTCAATGCTTCTAATACCAAACCTGAGACTGTCCTATAACATGAGATGTGATATCTCAATGCTTCTAATAACAAACCTGAGACCCTTCCTATAACATGAGATGTGATATCCAAGTCCTTCCCGTTCCAATCTTGAGACCCTTCCGACAGCATGAGATGTGATATCCAACTCCTTCCAATTCCAACCTGTGACCCTTCCTATAGCAAGAGATGGGATATCCAACTCCTTCCCAATCCAATCCTGAGACCCTTCCGATAGCATGAGATGTGATATATTAATGCTTCTACCATACCTGAGACCTTCCTATGGCATGAGATGTGATATCAAACTACTTCCCATTCCAATCCTGAGACCCTTCCTATAGCATGAGATGTGATATCCAACTCCTTCCCATTCCAATCCTGAGACCCGTCCTATACCATGAGATGTGATATCTCAATGCTTCTAATACCAAACCTGAGACTGTCCTATAACATGAGAAGTGATATCTCAATGCTTCTAATAACAAACCTGAGACCCTTCCTATAACATGAGATGTGATATCCAAATCCTTCCCATTCCAATCCTGAGACCCTTCCTATAACATCAGATGTGATATCCAACTCCTTCCCAATCCAATACTGAGACCCTTCCGATAGCATGAGATATGATATCTCAATGGTTCTAATACCAAACCACAGACCCGGCCTATAAATTGAGGTGTGATATCCAAATCCTTAGCCTTCCAAACCTGAGACCCTTCCTTTAGCATGAGATGTGATATCCAACTCCTTCCCATTCCAATCCTGAGACCCGTCCTATACCATGAGATATGATATCTCAATGCTTCTAATACCAAACCTGAGACTGTCCTATAACATGAGATGTGATATCTCAATGCTTCTAATAACAAACCTGAGAGCTTTCCTATAACATGAGATGTGATATCCAACTCCTTCCCAATCCAATCCTGAGAACCTTCCGATAGCATGAGATGTGATATCTCAATGCTTCTAATACCAAACCACAGACCCGTCCTATAACTTGAGATGTGATATCCAACTCCTTCCCAATCCAGTCCTGAGACCCTTCCGATAGCATGAGATGTGATATCTCAATGCTTCTAATATCAAAACTGAGACCCTCCCTATAGCAGGAGATGTGATATCCAACTCCTTCCCATTCCAATCCTGAGACCCGTCCTATAAAATGAGATGTTATATCTCAATGCTTCTAATACCAAACCTGAGACTGTCCTATAACATGAGATGTGATATCTCAATGCTTCTAATAACAAACCTGAGAGCTTTCCTATAACATGAGATGTGATATCCAACTCCTTCCCAATCCAATCCTGAGACCCTTCCGATAGCACGAGATGTGATATCTCAATGCTTCTAATACCAAACCACAGACCCGTCCTATAACTTGAGATGTGATATCCAACTCCTTCCCAATCCAATCCTGAGACCCTTCCGATAGCATGAGATGTGATATCTCAATGCTTCTAATATCAAAACTGAGACCCTCCCTATAGCATGAGATGTGATATCGAACTCCTTCCCATGCCAATCCTGAGACCCGTCCTATAAAATGAGATGTTATATCTCAATGCTTCTAATACCAAACCTGAGACTGTCCTATAACATGAGATGTGATATCTCAATGCTTCTAATAACAAACCTGAGACCCTTCCTATAACATGAGATGTGATATCCAAGTCCTTCCCGTTCCAATCTTGAGACCCTTCCGACAGCATGAGATGTGATATCCAACTCCTTCCAATTCCAACCTGTGACCCTTCCTATAGCATGAGATGGGATATCCAACTCCTTCCCAATCCAATCCTGAGACCCTTCCGATAGCATGAGATGTGATATATTAATGCTTCTACCATACCTGAGACCTTCCTATGGCATGAGATGTGATATCAAACTACTTCCCATTCCAATCCTGAGACCCTTCCTATAGCATGAGATGTGATATCCAACTCCTTCCCATTCCAATCCTGAGACCGTCCTATACCATGAGATGTGATATCTTTAATGCTTCTAATACCAAACCTGAGACTGTCCTATAACATGAGAAGTGATATCTCAATGCTTCTAATAACAAACCTGAGACCCTTCCTATAACATGAGATGTGATATCCAAATCCTTCCCATTCCAATCCTGAGACCCTTCCTATAACATGAGATATGATATCCAACTCCTTCCCAATCCAATACTGAGACCCTTCCGATAGCATGAGATATGATATCTCAATGGTTCTAATACCAAACCACAGACCCGGTATATAAATTGAGGTGTGATATCCAAATCCTTAGCCTTCCAAACCTGAGACCCTTCCTTTAGCATGAGATGTGATATCCAACTCCTTCCCATTCCAATCCTGAGACCCGTCCTATACCATGAGATATGATATCTCAATGCTTCTAATACCAAACCTGAGACTGTCCTATAACATGAGATGTGATATCTCAATGCTTCTAATAACAAACCTGAGAGCTTTCCTATAACATGAGATGTGATATCCAACTCCTTCCCAATCCAATCCTGAGACCCTTCCGATAGCATGAGATGTGATATCTCAATGCTTCTAATACCAAACCACAGACCCGTCCTATAACTTGAGATGTGATATCCAACTCCTTCCCAATCCAGTCCTGAGACCCTTCCGATAGCATGAGATGTGATATCTCAATGCTTCTAATATCAAAACTGAGACCCTCCCTATAGCAGGAGATGTGATATCCAACTCCTTCCCATTCCAATCCTGAGACCCGTCCTATAAAATGAGATGTTATATCTCAATGCTTCTAATACCAAACCTGAGACTGTCCTATAACATGAGATGTGATATCTCAATGCTTCTAATAACAAACCTGAGACCCTTCCTATAACATGAGATGTGATATCCAAGTCCTTCCCGTTCCAATCTTGAGACCCTTCCTATAGCATGAGATGTGATATCCCAATGCTTCTACCAAACCTGAGACCTTTCCTATAGCATGAGATGTGATATCCAACTCTTCCCATCCAATCCTGAGACCCGTCCTATACCATGAGATGTGATATCCAACTCCTTCCCATTCCAATCCTGAGACCCTTCCTATAGCATGAGATGTGATATCCCAATGCTTCTACCAAACCTGAGACCTTTCCTATAGCATGAGATGTGATATCCAACTCTTCCCATCCAATCCTGAGACCCGTCCTATACCATGAGATGTTATATCTGAATGCTTCTAATACCAAACCTGAGACTGTCCTATAACATGAGATGTGATATCTCAATGCTTCTAAAAACAAACCTGAGACCCTTCCTATAACATGAGATGTGATGTCCAAGTCCTTCCCATTCCAATCCTGAGACCCTTCCTATAGCATGAGATGTGATATCCCAATGCTTCTACCAAACCTGAGACCTTTCCTATAGCATGAGATGTGATATCCAAATCCTTCCCCTTCCAAACCTGAGACCCTTCCTTTAGCATGAGATGTGATATCCAACTCCTTCCCATTCCAATCCTGAGACCCTTCCTATAGCATGAGATGTGATATCCCAATGCTTCTACCAAACCTGAGACCTTTCCTATAGCATGAGATGTGATATCCAACTCTTCCCATCCAATCCTGAGACCCGTCCTATACCATGAGATGTTATATCTGAATGCTTCTAATACCAAACCTGAGACTGTCCTATAACATGAGATGTGATATCTCAATGCTTCTAAAAACAAACCTGAGACCCTTCCTATAACATGAGATGTGATGTCCAAGTCCTTCCCATTCCAATCCTGAGACCCTTCCTATAACATGAGATGTGATATCCAACTCCTTCCCAATCCAATCCTGAGACCCTTCCGATAGCATGAGATGTGATATCTCAATGCTTCTAATACCAAACCTGAGACCCTCCCTATAGCGTGAGATGTGATATCAAAGTCCTTCCCATTCCAATCCTGATACCCTTCCTATAACATGAGATGTGATATCCAACTCTTCCCATCCAATCCTGAGACCCTTCCTATAACATGAGATGTGATATCCAACTCCTTCCCAATCCAATCCTGAGACCCTTCCGATAGCATGAGATGTGATATCTCAATGCTTCTAATACCAAACCTGAGACCCTCCCTATAGCGTGAGATGTGATATCAAAGTCCTTCCCATTCCAATCCTGATACCCTTCCTATAACATGAGATGTGATATCCAACTCCTTCCAATTCCAACCTGTGACCCTTCCTATAGCATGAGATGCGATATCCAACTCCTTCCCAATCCAATCCTGAGACCCTTCCGATAGCATGAGATGTGATATCTAAATGCTTCTAGCAAACCTGAGACCTTCCCATGGCATGAGATGCGATATCAAACTCCTTCCCATTCCAATCCTGAGACCCTTCCTATAGCATGAGATGTGATATCCAACTCCTTCCCAATCCAATCCTGAGACCCTTCCGATAGCATGAGATGTTATATCTCAATGCTTCTAATACCAAACCTGATACTGTCCTATAACATGAGATGTGATATCTCAATGCTTCTAATACCAAACCTGAGACCCTCCCTATAGCGTGAGATGTGATATCAAAGTCCTTCCCATTCCAATCCTGATACCCTTCCTATAACATGAGATGTGATATCCAACTCCTTCCAATTCCAACCTGTGACCCTTCCTATAGCATGAGATGCGATATCCAACTCCTTCCCAATCCAATCCTGAGACCCTTCCGATAGCATGAGATGTGATATCTAAATGCTTCTAGCAAACCTGAGACCTTCCCATGGCATGAGATGCGATATCAAACTCCTTCCCATTCCAATCCTGAGACCCTTCCTATAGCATGAGATGTGATATCCAACTCCTTCCCAATCCAATCCTGAGACCCTTCCTATAGCATGAGATGTGATATCCAACTCCTTCCCATTCCAATCCTGAGACCCGTCCTATACCATGAGATGTGATATCTCAATGCTTCTAATACCAAACCTGAGACTGTCCTATAACATGAGAAGTGATATCTCAATGCTCCTAATAACAAACCTGAGACCCTTCCTATAACATGAGATGTGATATCCAAATCCTTCCCATTCCAATCCTGAGACCCTTCCTATAACATGAGATGTGATATCCAACTCCTTCCCAATCCAATACTGAGACCCTTCCGATAGCATGAGATATGATATCTCAATGGTTCTAATACCAAACCACAGACCCGGCCTATAAATTGAGTTGTGATACCCAAATCCTTAGCCTTCCAAACCTGAGACCCTTCCTTTAGCATGAGATGTGATATCCAACTCCTTCCCATTCCAATCCTGAGACCCGTCCTATACCATGAGATATGATATCTCAATGCTTCTAATACGAAACCTGAGACTGTCCTATAACATGAGATGTGATATCTCAATGCTTCTAATAACAAACCTGAGAGCTTTCCTATAACATGAGATGTGATATCCAACTCCTTCCCAATCCAATCCTGAGACCCTTCCGATAGCATGAGATGTGATATCTCAATGCTTCTAATACCAAACCACAGACCCGTCCTATAACTTGAGATGTGATATCCAACTCCTTCCCAATCCAGTCCTGAGACCCTTCCGATAGCATGAGATGTGATATCTCAATGCTTCTAATATCAAAACTGAGACCCTCCCTATAGCAGGAGATGTGATATCCAACTCCTTCCCATTCCAATCCTGAGACCCGTCCTATAAAATGAGATGTTATATCTCAATGCTTCTAATACCAAACCTGAGACTGTCCTATAACATGAGATGTGATATCTCAATGCTTCTAATAACAAACCTGAGAGCTTTCCTATAACATGAGATGTGATATCCAACTCCTTCCCAATCCAATCCTGAGACCCTTCCGATAGCATGAGATGTGATATCTCAATGCTTCTAATACCAAACCACAGACCCGTCCTATAACTTGAGATGTGATATCCAACTCCTTCCCAATCCAATCGTGAGACCCTTCCGATAGCATGAGATGTGATATCTCAATGCTTCTAATATCAAAACTGAGACCCTCCCTATAGCATGAGATGTGATATCCAACTCCTTCCCATGCCAATCCTGAGACCCGTCCTATAAAATGAGATGTTATATCTCAATGCTTCTAATACCAAACCTGAGACTGTCCTATAACATGAGATGTGATATCTCAATGCTTCTAATAACAAACCTGAGACCCTTCCTATAACATGAGATGTGATATCCAAGTCCTTCCCGTTCCAATCTTGAGACCCTTCCGACAGCATGAGATGTGATATCCAACTCCTTCCAATTCCAACCTGTGACCCTTCCTATAGCAAGAGATGGGATATCCAACTCCTTCCCAATCCAATCCTGAGACCCTTCCGATAGCATGAGATGTGATATATTAATGCTTCTACCATACCTGAGACCTTCCTATGGCATGAGATGTGATATCAAACTACTTCCCATTCCAATCCTGAGACCCTTCCTATAGCATGAGATGTGATATCCAACTCCTTCCCATTCCAATCCTGAGACCCGTCCTATACCATGAGATGTGATATCTCAATGCTTCTAATACCAAACCTGAGACTGTCCTATAACATGAGAAGTGATATCTCAATGCTTCTAATAACAAACCTGAGACCCTTCCTATAACATGAGATGTGATATCCAAATCCTTCCCATTCCAATCCTGAGACCCTTCCTATAACATCAGATGTGATATCCAACTCCTTCCCAATCCAATACTGAGACCCTTCCGATAGCATGAGATATGATATCTCAATGGTTCTAATACCAAACCACAGACCCGGCCTATACATTGAGGTGTGATATCCAAATCCTTAGCCTTCCAAACCTGAGACCCTTCCTTTAGCATGAGATATGATATCCAACTCCTTCCCATTCCAATCCTGAGACCCGTCCTATACCATGAGATATGATATCTCAATGCTTCTAATACCAAACCTGAGACTGTCCTATAACATGAGATGTGATATCTCAATGCTTCTAATAACAAACCTGAGAGCTTTCCTATAACATGAGATGTGATATCCAACTCCTTCCCAATCCAATCCTGAGAACCTTCCGATAGCATGAGATGTGATATCTCAATGCTTCTAATACCAAACCACAGACCCGTCCTATAACTTGAGATGTGATATCCAACTCCTTCCCAATCCAGTCCTGAGACCCTTCCGATAGCATGAGATGTGATATCTCAATGCTTCTAATATCAAAACTGAGACCCTCCCTATAGCAGGAGATGTGATATCCAACTCCTTCCCATTCCAATCCTGAGACCCGTCCTATAAAATGAGATGTTATATCTCAATGCTTCTAATACCAAACCTGAGACTGTCCTATAACATGAGATGTGATATCTCAATGCTTCTAATAACAAACCTGAGAGCTTTCCTATAACATGAGATGTGATATCCAACTCCTTCCCAATCCAATCCTGAGACCCTTCCGATAGCACGAGATGTGATATCTCAATGCTTCTAATACCAAACCACAGACCCGTCCTATAACTTGAGATGTGATATCCAACTCCTTCCCAATCCAATCCTGAGACCCTTCCGATAGCATGAGATGTGATATCTCAATGCTTCTAATATCAAAACTGAGACCCTCCCTATAGCATGAGATGTGATATCGAACTCCTTCCCATGCCAATCCTGAGACCCGTCCTATAAAATGAGATGTTATATCTCAATGCTTCTAATACCAAACCTGAGACTGTCCTATAACATGAGATGTGATATCTCAATGCTTCTAATAACAAACCTGAGACCCTTCCTATAACATGAGATGTGATATCCAAGTCCTTCCCGTTCCAATCTTGAGACCCTTCCGACAGCATGAGATGTGATATCCAACTCCTTCCAATTCCAACCTGTGACCCTTCCTATAGCATGAGATGGGATATCCAACTCCTTCCCAATCCAATCCTGAGACCCTTCCGATAGCATGAGATGTGATATATTAATGCTTCTACCATACCTGAGACCTTCCTATGGCATGAGATGTGATATCAAACTACTTCCCATTCCAATCCTGAGACCCTTCCTATAGCATGAGATGTGATATCCAACTCCTTCCCATTCCAATCCTGAGACCCGTCCTATACCATGAGATGTGATATCTCAATGCTTCTAATACCAAACCTGAGACTGTCCTATAACATGAGAAGTGATATCTCAATGCTTCTAATAACAAACCTGAGACCCTTCCTATAACATGAGATGTGATATCCAAATCCTTCCCATTCCAATCCTGAGACCCTTCCTATAACATGAGATATGATATCCAACTCCTTCCCAATCCAATACTGAGACCCTTCCGATAGCATGAGATATGATATCTCAATGGTTCTAATACCAAACCACAGACCCGGTATATAAATTGAGGTGTGATATCCAAATCCTTAGCCTTCCAAACCTGAGACCCTTCCTTTAGCATGAGATGTGATATCCAACTCCTTCCCATTCCAATCCTGAGACCCGTCCTATACCATGAGATATGATATCTCAATGCTTCTAATACCAAACCTGAGACTGTCCTATAACATGAGATGTGATATCTCAATGCTTCTAATAACAAACCTGAGAGCTTTCCTATAACATGAGATGTGATATCCAACTCCTTCCCAATCCAATCCTGAGACCCTTCCGATAGCATGAGATGTGATATCTCAATGCTTCTAATACCAAACCACAGACCCGTCCTATAACTTGAGATGTGATATCCAACTCCTTCCCAATCCAGTCCTGAGACCCTTCCGATAGCATGAGATGTGATATCTCAATGCTTCTAATATCAAAACTGAGACCCTCCCTATAGCAGGAGATGTGATATCCAACTCCTTCCCATTCCAATCCTGAGACCCGTCCTATAAAATGAGATGTTATATCTCAATGCTTCTAATACCAAACCTGAGACTGTCCTATAACATGAGATGTGATATCTCAATGCTTCTAATAACAAACCTGAGACCCTTCCTATAACATGAGATGTGATATCCAAGTCCTTCCCGTTCCAATCTTGAGACCCTTCGTATAACATGAGATGTGATATCCAACTCCTTCCCAATCCAATCCTGAGACCCTTCTGATAGCATGAGATATGATATCTCAATGCTTCTAATACCAAACCACAGACCCGTCCTATAACTTGAGATGTGATATCCAAATCCTTCCCCTTCCAAACCTGAGACCCTTCCTTTAGCATGAGATGTGATATCCAACTCCTTCCCATTCCAATCCTGAGACCCTTCCTATAGCATGAGATGTGATATCCCAATGCTTCTACCAAACCTGAGACCTTTCCTATAGCATGAGATGTGATATCCAACTCTTCCCATCCAATCCTGAGACCCGTCCTATACCATGAGATGTTATATCTGAATGCTTCTAATACCAAACCTGAGACTGTCCTATAACATGAGATGTGATATCTCAATGCTTCTAAAAACAAACCTGAGACCCTTCCTATAACATGAGATGTGATGTCCAAGTCCTTCCCATTCCAATCCTGAGACCCTTCCTATAACATGAGATGTGATATCCAACTCCTTCCCAATCCAATCCTGAGACCCTTCCGATAGCATGAGATGTGATATCTCAATGCTTCTAATACCAAACCTGAGACCCTCCCTATAGCGTGAGATGTGATATCAAAGTCCTTCCCATTCCAATCCTGATACCCTTCCTATAACATGAGATGTGATATCCAACTCTTCCCATCCAATCCTGAGACCCTTCCTATAACATGAGATGTGATATCCAACTCCTTCCCAATCCAATCCTGAGACCCTTCCGATAGCATGAGATGTGATATCTCAATGCTTCTAATACCAAACCTGAGACCCTCCCTATAGCGTGAGATGTGATATCAAAGTCCTTCCCATTCCAATCCTGATACCCTTCCTATAACATGAGATGTGATATCCAACTCCTTCCAATTCCAACCTGTGACCCTTCCTATAGCATGAGATGCGATATCCAACTCCTTCCCAATCCAATCCTGAGACCCTTCCGATAGCATGAGATGTGATATCTAAATGCTTCTAGCAAACCTGAGACCTTCCCATGGCATGAGATGCGATATCAAACTCCTTCCCATTCCAATCCTGAGACCCTTCCTATAGCATGAGATGTGATATCCAACTCCTTCCCAATCCAATCCTGAGACCCTTCCGATAGCATGAGATGTTATATCTCAATGCTTCTAATACCAAACCTGATACTGTCCTATAACATGAGATGTGATATCTCAATGCTTCTAATAACAAACCTGAGACCCTTCCTATAACATGATATGTGATATCCAAGTCCTTCCCATTCCAATCTTGAGACCCTTCCTATAACATGAGATGTGATATCCTACTCCTTCCCAATCCAATCCTGAGACCCTTCCGATAGCATGAGATATGATATCTCAATGCTTCTAATATCAAACCTGAGACCCTCCCTATAGCATGAGAGGTGACATCCAACTCCTTCCCATTCCAATCCTGAGACCCTTCCGATAGCATGAGATGTGATATCCAACTCCTTCCAATTCCAACCTGTGACCCTTCCTATAGCATGAGATGGGATATCCAACTCCTTACCAATCCAATCCTGAGACCCTTCCGATAGCATGAGATGTGATATCTTAATGCTTTTACCATACCTGAGACCTTCCTATGGCATGAGATGTGATATCCAACTCTTCCCATCCAATCCTGAGACCCTTCCTATAACATGAGATGTGATATCCAACTCCTTCCCAATCCAATCCTGAGACCCTTCCGATAGCATGAGATATGATATCTCAATGCTTCTAATATCAAACCTGAGACCCTCCCTATAGCATGAGAGGTGACATCCAACTCCTTCCCATTCCAATCCTGAGACCCTTCCGATAGCATGAGATGTGATATCCAACTCCTTCCAATTCCAACCTGTGACCCTTCCTATAGCATGAGATGGGATATCCAACTCCTTACCAATCCAATCCTGAGACCCTTCCGATAGCATGAGATGTGATATCTTAATGCTTTTACCATACCTGAGACCTTCCTATGGCATGAGATGTGATATCAAACTCCTTCCCATTCCAATCCTGAGACCCTTCCTATAGCATGAGATGTGATATCCAACTCCTTCCCAATTCAATCCTGAGACCCTTCCGATAGCATGAGATATGATATCTCAATGCTTCTAATATCAAACCTGAGACCCTCCCTATAGCATGAGAGGTGATATCCAACTCCTTCCCATTCTAATCCTGAGACCCTTCCGATAACATGAGATGTGATATCTCAATGCTTCTAATAATAAACCTGAGACCCTTCCTATAACATGAGATGTGATATCCAAATCCTTCCCATTCCAATCCTGAGACCCTTCCTATAGCATGAGATGTGATATCCAACTCCTTTCCATTCCAATCCTGAGACCCGTCCTATACCATGAGATATGATATCTCAATGCTTCTAATACCAAACCTGAGACTGTCCTATAACAAGAGATGTGATATCCTAATGCTTCTAATAACAAACCTGAGACCTTTCCTATAACATGAGATGTTATATCCAAGCCCTTCCCATTCCAATCTTGAGGCCCTTCCGATAGCATGAGATATGATATCTCAATGCTTCTAATATCAAACCTGAGACCCTCTCTAAAGCATGAGATGTGATATCCAACTCCTTCCCATTCCAATCCTGAGACCCTTCCGATAGCATGAGATGTGATATCCAACTCCTTCCAATTCCAACCTGTGACCCTTCCTATAGCATGAGATGGGATATCCAACTCCTTCCCAATCCAATCCTGAGACCCTTCCGATAGCATGAGATGTGATATCCAACTCCTTCCAATTCCAACCTGTGACCCTTCCTATAGCATGAGATGGGATATCCAACTCCTTCCCAATCCAATCCTGAGACCCTTCCTATAACATGAGATGTGATATCCAACTCCTTCCCAATCCAATCCTGAGACCCTTCCGATAGCATGAGATATGATATCTCAATGCTTCTAATACCAAAACCACAGACCCGTCCTATAACTTGAGATATGATATCCAAATCCTTCCCCTTCCAAACCTGAGACCCTTCCTTTATCATGAGATGTGATATCCAACTCCTTCCCATTCCAATCCTGAGACCCTTCCTATAGCATGAGATGTGATATCTCAATGCTTCTAATAACAAACCTGAGACCCTTCCTATAACATGAGATGTGATGTCCAAGTCCTTCCCATTCCAATCCTGAGACCCTTCCGATAGCATGAGGATATGATATCTCAATGATTCTAATATCAAACCTGAGACCCTCCCTAAAGCATGAGATGTGATATCCAACTCCTTCCCATTCCAATCCTGAGACCCTTCCGACAGCATGAGATGTGATATCCAACTCCTTCCAATTCCAACCTGTGACCCTTCCTATAGCATGAGATGGGATATCCAACTCCTTCCCAATCCAATCCTGAGATCCTTCCGATAGCATGAGATGTGATATATTAATGCTTCTACCATACCTGAGACATTCCTATGGCATGAGATGTGATATCAAACTACTTCCCATTCCAATCCTGAGACCCTTCCTATAGCATGAGATGTGATATCCAACTCCTTCCCATTCCAATCCTGAGACCCGTCCTATACCATGAGATGTGATATCTCAATGCTTCTAATACCAATCCTGAGACTGTCCTATAACATGAGAAGTGATATCTCAAAGCTTCTAATAACAAACCTGAGACCCTTCCTATAACATGAGATGTGATGTCCAAATCCTTCCCATTCCAATCCTGAGACCCTTCCTATAACATGAGATGTGATATCCAACTCCTTCCCATTCCAATCCTGAGACCCGTCCTATACCATGAGATATGATATCTCAATGCTTCTAATACCAAACCTGAGACTGTCCTGTAACATGAGATGTGATATCTCAATGCTTCTAATAACAAACCTGAGAGCTTTCCTATAACATGAGATGTGATATCCAACTCCTTCCCAATCCAATCCTGAGACCCTTCCGATAGCATGAGATGTGATATCTCAGTGCTTCTAATACCAAACCACAGACCCGTCCTATAACTTGAGATGTGATATCCAACTCCTTCCCAATCCAATCCTGAGACCCTTCCGATAGCATGAGATGTGATATCTCAATGCTTCTAATATCAAAACTGAGACCCTCCCTATAGCATGAGATGTGATATCCAAATCCTTCCCATTCCAATCCTGAGACCCGTCCTATAAAATGAGATGTTATATCTCAATGCTTCTAATACCAAACCTGAGACTGTCCTGTAACATGAGATGTGATATCTCAATGCTTCTAATAACAAACCTGAGACCCTTCCTATAACATGAGATGTGATATCCAAGTCCTTCCCGTTCCAATCTTGAGACCCTTCGTATAACATGAGATGTGATATCCAACTCCTTTCCAATCCAATCCTGAGACCCTTCTGATAGCATGAGATATGATATCTCAATGCTTCTAATACCAAACCACAGACCCGTCCTATAACTTGAGAAGTGATATCCAAATCCTTCCCCTTCCAAACCTGAGACTCTTCCTTTAGCATGAGATGTGATATCCAACTCCTTCCCATTCCAATCCTGAGACCCTTCCTATAGCATGAGATGTGATATCCCAATGCTTCTACCAAACCTGAGACCTTTCCTATAGCATGAGATGAGATATCCAACTCTTCCCATCCAATCCTGAGACCCGTCCTATACCATGAGATGTTATATACAATGCTTCTAATACCAAACCTGAGACTGTCCTATAACATGAGATGTGATATCTCAATGCTTCTAATAACAAACCTGAGACCCTTCCTATAACATGAGATGTGATGTCCAAGTCCTTCCCATTCCAATCCTGAGACCCTTCCTATAACATGAGATGTGATATCCAACTCCTTCCCAATCCAATCCTGAGACCCTTCCGATAGCATGAGATGTGATATCTCAATGCTTCTAATACCAAACCTGAGACCCTCCCTATAGCGTGAGATGTGATATCAAAGTCCTTCCCATTCCAATCCTGATACCCTTCCTATAACATGAGATGTGATATCCTACTCCTTCCCAATCCAATCCTGAGACCCTTCCGATAGCATGAGATATGATATCTCAATGCTTCTAATACCAAACCACAGACTCGTCCTATAACTTGAGATGTGATATCCAAATCCTTCCCCTTCCAAACCTGAGACCCTTCCTTTATCATGAGATGTGATAGCCAACTCCTTCCCATTCCAATCCTGAGACCCTTCCTATAGCATGAGATGTGATATCTCAATGCTTCTACCAAACCTGAAACCCTTCCTATAGCATGAGATGTGATATCCAACTCTTCCCATCCAATCCTGAGACCCTTCCTATAACATGAGATGTGATATCCAACTCCTTCCCAATCCAATCCTGAGACCCTTTCCAATAGCATGAGATATGATATCTCAATGCTTCTAATAACAAACCTGAGACCCTTCCTATAACATGAGATGTGATATCCAACTCCTTCCCATTCCAATCCTGAGACCCTTCCGATTGCATGAGATGTGATATCCAACTCCTTCCAATTCCAACCTGTGACCATTCCTATAGCATGAGATGGGATATCCAACTCCTTCCCAATCCAATCCTGAGACCCTTCCGATAGCATGAGATATGATATCTTAATGCTTCTACCATACCTGAGACCTTCCTATGGCATGAGATGTGATATCAAACTCCTTCCCATTCCAATCCTGAGACCCTTCCTATAGCATGAGATGCGATATCCAACTCCTTCCCATTCCAATCCTGAGACCCGTCCCATACCATGAGATGTGATATCTCAATGCTTCTTCTACCATACCTGAGACCTTCCTATGGCATGAGATGTGAAATCAAACTACTTCCATTCCAATCCTGAGACCCTTCCTATAGCATGAGATGTTATATCCAACTCCTTCCCATTCTAATCCTGAGACCCGTCCTATACTATGAGATGTGATATCTCAATGCTTCTAATACCAAACCTGAGACTGTCCTATAACATGAGATGTGATATCTCAATGCTTCTAATAACAAACCTGAGACCCTTCCTATAACATGAGATGTGATATCCAAGTCCTTCCCATTCCAATCTTGAGACCCTTCCTATAACATGAGATGTGATATCCAACTCCTTCCCAAACCAATCCTGAGACCCTTCCGATAGCATGAGATATGATATCTCAATGCTTCTAATACCAAACCACAGACTCGTCCTATAACTTGAGATGTGATATCCAAATCCTTCCCCTTCCAAACCTGAGACCCTTCCTTTATCATGAGATGTGATATCCAACTCCTTCCCATTCCAATCCTGAGACCCTTCCTATAGCATGAGATGTGATATCTCAATGCTTCTACCAAACCTGAGACCCTTCCTATAGCATGAGATGTGATATCTAACTCTTCCCATCCAATCCTGAGACCCTTCCTATAACATGAGATGTGATATCCAACTCCTTCCCAATTCAATCCTGAGACCCTTCCGATAGCATGAGATATGATATCTCAATGCTTCTAATATCAAACCTGAGACCCTCCCTATAGCATGAGAGGTGATATCCAACTCCTTCCCATTCCAATCCTGAGACCCTTCCGATAACATGAGATGTGATATCTCAATGCTTCTAATAATAAACCTGAGACCCTTCCTATAACATGAGATGTGATATCTAACTCTTCCCATCCAATCCTGAGACCCTTCCTATAACATGAGATGTGATATCCAACTCCTTCCCAATTCAATCCTGAGACCCTTCCGATAGCATGAGATATGATATCTCAATGCTTCTAATATCAAACGTGAGACCCTCCCTATAGCATGAGAGGTGATATCCAACTCCTTCCCATTCCAATCCTGAGACCCTTCCGATAGCATGAGATGTGATATCCAACTCCTTCCAATTCCAACCTGTGACCCTTCCTATAGCATGAGATGGGATATCCAACTCCTTCCCAATCCAATCCTGAGACCCTTACGATAGCATGAGATGTGATATCTTAATGCTTCTACCATACCTGAGACCTTCCTATGGCATGAGATGTGATATCAAACTCATTCCCATTCCAATCCTGAGACCCTTCCTATAGCATGAGATGTGATATCCAATTCCTTCCCATTCCAATCCTGAGACCCGTCCTATACCATGAGATGTGATATCTCAATGCTTCTAATACCAAACCTGAGACTGTCCTATAACATGAGATGTGATATCTCAATGCTTCTAATAACAAACCTGAGACCCTTCCTATAACATGAGATGTGATATCCAAATCCTTCCCATTCCAATCCTAAGACCCTTCCTATAGCATGAGATGTGATATCCAACTCCTTTCCATTCCAATCCTGAGACCCGTCCTATACCATGAGATATGATATCTCAATGCTTCTAATACCAAACCTGAGACTGTCCTATAACAAGAGATGTGATATCTCAATGCTTCTAACAACAAACCTGAGACCCTTCCTATAACATGAGATGTGATATCCAAGCCCTTCCCATTCCAATCTTGAGGCCCTTCCTATAAAATGAGATGTGATATCCAACTCCTTCCCAATCCAATCCTGAGACCCTTCCGATAGCATGAGATATGATATCTCAATGCTTCTAATACCAAAACCACAGACCCGTCCTATAACTTGAGATATGATATCCAAATCCTTCCCCTTCCAAACCTGAGACCCTTCCTTTATCATGAGATGTGATATCCAACTCCTTCCCATTCCAATCCTGAGACCCTTCCTATAGCATGAGATGTGATATCTCAATGCTTCTAATAACAAACCTGAGACCCTTCCTATAACATGAGATGTGATGTCCAAGTCCTTCCCATTCCAATCCTGAGACCCTTCCTATAACATGAGATGTGATATCCAACTCCTTCCCAATCCAATCCTGAGACCCTTCCGATAGCATGAGGATATGATATCTCAATGCTTCTAATATCAAACCTGAGACCCTCCCTAAAGCATGAGATGTGATATCCAACTCCTTCCCATTCCAATCCTGAGACCCTTCCGACAGCATGAGATGTGATATCCAACTCCTTCCAATTCCAACCTGTGACCCTTCCTATAGCATGAGATGGGATATCCAACTCCTTCCCAATCCAATCCTGAGACCCTTCCGATAGCATGAGATGTGATATATTAATGCTTCTACCATACCTGAGACCTTCCTATGGCATGAGATGTGATATCAAACTACTTCCCATTCCAATCCTGAGACCCTTCCTATAGCATGAGATGTGATATCCAACTCCTTCCCATTCCAATCCTGAGACCCGTTCTATACCATGAGATGTGATATCTCAATGCTTCTAATACCAAACCTGAGACTGTCCTATAAAATGAGAAGTGATATCTCAATGCTTCTAATAACAAACCTGAGACCCTTCCTATAACATGAGATGTGATATCCAAATCCTTCCCATTCCAATCCTGAGACCCTTCCTATAACATGAGATGTGATATCCAACTCCTTCCCAATCCAATACTGAGACCCTTCCGATAGCATGAGATATGATATCTCAATGGTTCTAATACCAAACCACAGACCCGTCCTATAAATTGAGGTGTGATATCCAAATCCTTAGCCTTCCAAACCTGAGACCCTTCCTTTAGCATGAGATGTGATATCCAACTCCTTCCCATTCCAATCCTGAACCCGTCCTATACCATGAGATATGATATCTCAATGCTTCTAATACCAAACCTGAGACTGTCCTATAACATGAGATGTGATATCTCAATGCTTCTAATAACAAACCTGAGAGCTTTCCTATAACATGAGATGTGATATCCAACTCCTTCCCAATCCAATCCTGAGACCCTTCCGATAGCATGAGATGTGATATCTCAATGCTTCTAATACCAAACCACAGACCCGTCCTATAACTTGAGATGTGATATCCAACTCCTTCCCAATCCAATCCTGAGACCCTTCCGATAGCATGAGATGTGATATCTCAATGCTTCTAATATCAAAACTGAGACCCTCCCTATAGCATGAGATGTGATATCCAACTCCTTCCCATTCCAATCCTGAGACCCGTCCTATAAAATGAGATGTTATATCTCAATGCTTCTAATACCAAACCTGAGACTGTCCTATAACATGAGATGTGATATCTCAATGCTTCTAATAACAAACCTGAGACCCTTCCTATAACATGAGATGTGATATCCAAGTCCTTCCCGTTCCAATCTTGAGACCCTTCCGACAGCATGAGATGTGATATCCAACTCCTTCCAATTCCAACCTGTGACCCTTCCTATAGCATGAGATGGGATATCCAACTCCTTCCCAATCCAATCCTGAGACCCTTCCGATAGCATGAGATGTGATATATTAATGCTTCTACCATACCTGAGACCTTCCTATGGCATGAGATGTGATGATATCAAACTAATTCCCATTCCAATCCTGAGACCCTTCCTATAGCATGAGATGTGATATCCAACTCCTTCCCATTCCAATCCTGAGACCCGTCCTATACCATGAGATGTGATATCTCAATGCTTCTAATACCAAACCTGAGACTGTCCTATAACATGAGAAGTGATATCTCAATGCTTCTAATAACAAACCTGAGACCCTTCCTATAACATGAGATGTGATATCCAAATCCTTCCCATTCCAATCCTGAGACCCTTCCTATAACATGAGATGTGATATCCAACTCCTTCCCAATCCAATACTGAGACCCTTCCGATAGCATGAGATATGATATCTCAATGGTTCTAATACCAAACCACAGACCCGGCCTATAAATTGAGGTGTGATATCCAAATCCTTAGCCTTCCAAACCTGAGACCCTTCCTTTAGCATGAGATGTGATATCCAACTCCTTCCCATTCCAATCCTGAGACCCGTCCTATACCATGAGATATGATATCTCAATGCTTCTAATACCAAACCTGAGACTGTCCTATAACATGAGATGTGATATCTCAATGCTTCTAATAACAAACCTGAGAGCTTTCCTATAACATGAGATGTGATATCCAACTCCTTCCCAATCCAATCCTGAGACCCTTCCGATAGCATGAGATGTGATATCTCAATGATTCTAATACCAAACCACAGACCCGTCCTATAACTTGAGATGTGATATCCAACTCCTTCCCAATCCAGTCCTGAGACCCTTCCGATAGCATGAGATGTGATATCTCAATGCTTCTAATATCAAAACTGAGACCCTCCCTATAGCAGGAGATGTGATATCCAACTCCTTCCCATTCCAATCCTGAGACCCGTCCTATAAAATCAGATGTGATATCTCAATGCTTCTAATAACAAACCTGAGACCCTTCCTATAACATGAGATGTGATATCCAAGTCCTTCCCGTTCCAATCTTGAGACCCTTCGTATAACATGAGATGTGATATCCAACTCCTTCCCAATCCAATCCTGAGACCCTTCTGATAGCATGAGATATGATATCTCAATGCTTCTAATACCAAACCACAGACCCGTCCTATAACTTGAGATGTGATATCCAAATCCTTCCCCTTCCAAACCTGAGACCCTTCCTTTAGCATGAGATGTGATATCCAACTCCTTCCCATTCCAATCCTGAGACCCTTCCTATAGCATGAGATGTGATATCCCAATGCTTCTACCAAACCTGAGACCTTTCCTATAGCATGAGATGTGATATCCAACTCTTCCCATCCAATCCTGAGACCCGTCCTATACCATGAGATGTTATATCTCAATGCTTCTAATACCAAACCTGAGACTGTCCTATAACATGAGATGTGATATCTCAATGCTTCTAAAAACAAACCTGAGACCCTTCCTATAACATGAGATGTGATGTCCAAGTCCTTCCCATTCCAATCCTGAGACCCTTCCTATAACATGAGATGTGATATCCAACTCCTTCCCAATCCAATCGTGAGACCCTTCCGATAGCATGAGATGTGATATCTCAATGCTTCTAATACCAAACCTGAGACCCTCCCTATAGCGTGAGATGTGATATCAAAGTCCTTCCCATTCCAATCCTGATACCCTTCCTATAACATGAGATGTGATATCCAACTCTTCCCATCCAATCCTGAGACCCTTCCTATAACATGAGATGTGATATCCAACTCCTTCCCAATCCAATCCTGAGACCCTTCCGATAGCATGAGATGTGATATCTCAATGCTTCTAATACCAAACCTGAGACCCTCCCTATAGCGTGAGATGTGATATCAAAGTCCTTCCCATTCCAATCCTGATACCCTTCCTATAACATGAGATGTGATATCCAACTCCTTCCAATTCCAACCTGAGACCCTTCCGATAGCATGAGATGTGATATCTAAATGCTTCTAGCAAACCTGAGACCTTCCCATGGCATGAGATGCGATATCAAACTCCTTCCCATTCCAATCCTGAGACCCTTCCTATAGCATGAGATGTGATATCCAACTCCTTCCCAATCCAATCCTGAGACCCTTCCGATAGCATGAGATGTTATATCTCAATGCTTCTAATACCAAACCTGATACTGTCCTATAACATGAGATGTGATATCTCAATGCTTCTAATAACAAACCTGAGACCCTTCCTATAACATGAGATGTGATATCCAAGTCCTTCCCATTCCAATCTTGAGACCCTTCCTATAACATGAGATGTGATATCCTACTCCTTCCCAATCCAATCCTGAGACCCTTCCGATAGCATGAGATATGATATCTCAATGCTTCTAATACCAAACCACAGACTCGTCCTATAACTTGAGATGTGATATCCAAATCCTTCCCCTTCCAAACCTGAGACCCTTCCTTTATCATGAGATGTGATAGCGAACTCCTTCCCATTCCAATCCTGAGACCCTTCCTATAGCATGAGATGTGATATCTCAATGCTTTTACCAAACCTGAAACCCTTCCTATAGCATGAGATGTGATATCCAACTCTTCCCATCCAATCCTGAGACCCTTCCTATAACATGAGATGTGATAACCAACTCCTTCCCAATCCAATCCTGAGACCCTTCCGATAGCATGAGATATGATATCTCAATGCTTCTAATATCAAACCTGAGACCCTCCCTATAGCATGAGAGGTGACATCCAACTCCTTCCCATTCCAATCCTGAGACCCTTCCGATAGCATGAGATGTGATATCCAACTCCTTCCAATTCCAACCTGTGACCCTTCCTATAGCATGAGATGGGATATCCAACTCCTTACCAATCCAATCCTGAGACCCTTCCGATAGCATGAGATGTGATATCTTAATGCTTTTACCATACCTGAGACCTTCATATGGCATGAGATGTGATATCAAACTCCTTCCCATTCCAATCCTGAGACCCTTCCTATAGCATGAGATGTGATATCCAACTCCTTCCCAATTCAATCCTGAGACCCTTCCGATAGCATGAGATATGATATCTCAATGCTTCTAATATCAAACCTGAGACCCTCCCTATAGCATGAGAGGTGATATCCAACTCCTTCCCATTCCAATCCTGAGACCCTTCCGATAACATGAGATGTGATATCTCAATGCTTCTAATAATAAACCTGAGACCCTTCCTATAACATGAGATGTGATATCCAAATCCTTCCCATTCCAATCCTGAGACCCTTCCTATAGCATGAGATGTGATATCCAACTCCTTTCCATTCCAATCCTGAGACCCGTCCTATACCATGAGATATGATATCTCAATGCTTCTAATACCAAACCTGAGACTGTCCTATAACAAGAGATGTGATATCCTAATGCTTCTAATAACAAACCTGAGACCCTTCCTATAACATGAGATGTGATATCCAAGCCCTTCCCATTCCAATCTTGAGGCCCTTCCGATAGCATGAGATGTGATATCTCAATGCTTCTAATAATAAACCTGAGACCCTTCCTATAACATGAGATGTGATATCCAACTCCTTCCAATTCCAACCTGTGACCCTTCCTATAGCATGAGATGGGATATCCAACTCCTTCCCAATCCAATCCTGAGACCCTTCCGATAGCATGAGATGTGATATCCAACTCCTTCCAATTCCAACCTGTGACCCTTCCTATAGCATGAGATGGGATATCCAACTCCTTCCCAATCCAATCCTGAGACCCTTCCTATAACATGAGATGTGATATCCAACTCCTTCCCAATCCAATCCTGAGACCCTTCCGATAGCATGAGATATGATATCTCAATGCTTCTAATACCAAAACCACAGACCCGTCCTATAACTTGAGATATGATATCCAAATCCTTCCCCTTCCAAACCTGAGACCCTTCCTTTATCATGAGATGTGATATCCAACTCCTTCCCATTCCAATCCTGAGACCCTTCCTATAGCATGAGATGTGATATCTCAATGCTTCTAATAACAAACCTGAGACCCTTCCTATAACATGAGATGTGATGTCCAAGTCCTTCCCATTCCAATCCTGAGACCCTTCCGATAGCATGAGGATATGATATCTCAATGATTCTAATATCAAACCTGAGACCCTCCCTAAAGCATGAGATGTGATATCCAACTCCTTCCCATTCCAATCCTGAGACCCTTCCGACAGCATGAGATGTGATATCCAACTCCTTCCAATTCCAACCTGTGACCCTTCCTATAGCATGAGATGGGATATCCAACTCCTTCCCAATCCAATCCTGAGACCCTTCCGATAGCATGAGATGTGATATATTAATGCTTCTACCATACCTGAGACATTCCTATGGCATGAGATGTGATATCAAACTACTTCCCATTCCAATCCTGAGACCCTTCCTATAGCATGAGATGTGATATCCAACTCCTTCCCATTCCAATCCTGAGACCCGTCCTATACCAGGAGATGTGATATCTCAATGCTTCTAATACCAAACCTGAGACTGTCCTATAACATGAGAAGTGATATCTCAAAGCTTCTAATAACAAACCTGAGACCCTTCCTATAACATGAGATGTGATGTCCAAATCCTTCCCATTCCAATCCTGAGACCCTTCCTATAACATGAGATGTGATATCCAACTCCTTCCCATTCCAATCCTGAGACCCGTCCTATACCATGAGATATGATATCTCAATGCTTCTAATACCAAACCTGAGACTGTCCTGTAACATGAGATGTGATATCTCAATGCTTCTAATAACAAACCTGAGAGCTTTCCTATAACATGAGATGTGATATCCAACTCCTTCCCAATCCAATCCTGAGACCCTTCCGATAGCATGAGATGTGATATCTCAATGCTTCTAATACCAAACCACAGACCCGTCCTATAACTTGAGATGTGATATCCAACTCCTTCCCAATCCAATCCTGAGACCCTTCCGATAGCATGAGATGTGATATCTCAATGCTTCTAATATCAAAACTGAGACCCTCCCTATAGCATGAGATGTGATATCCAACTCCTTCCCATTCCAATCCTGAGACCCGTCCTATAAAATGAGATGTTATATCTCAATGCTTCTAATACCAAACCTGAGACTGTCCTATAACATGAGATGTGATATCTCAATGCTTCTAATAACAAACCTGAGACCCTTCCTATAACATGAGATGTGATATCCAAGTCCTTCCCGTTCCAATCTTGAGACCCTTCCGACAGCATGAGATGTGATATCCAACTCCTTCCAATTCCAACCTGTGACCCTTCCTATAGCATGAGATGGGATATCCAACTCCTTCCCAATCCAATCCTGAGACCCTTCCGATAGCATGAGATGTGATATATTAATGCTTCTACCATACCTGAGACCTTCCTATGGCATGAGATGTGATGATATCAAACTAATTCCCATTCCAATCCTGAGACCCTTCCTATAGCATGAGATGTGATATCCAACTCCTTCCCATTCCAATCCTGAGACCCGTCCTATACCATGAGATGTGATATCTCAATGCTTCTAATACCAAACCTGAGACTGTCCTATAACATGAGAAGTGATATCTCAATGCTTCTAATAACAAACCTGAGACCCTTCCTATAACATGAGATGTGATATCCAAATCCTTCCCATTCCAATCCTGAGACCCTTCCTATAACATGAGATGTGATATCCAACTCCTTCCCAATCCAATACTGAGACCCTTCCGATAGCATGAGATATGATATCTCAATGGTTCTAATACCAAACCACAGACCCGGCCTATAAATTGAGGTGTGATATCCAAATCCTTAGCCTTCCAAACCTGAGACCCTTCCTTTAGCATGAGATGTGATATCCAACTCCTTCCCATTCCAATCCTGAGACCCGTCCTATACCATGAGATATGATATCTCAATGCTTCTAATACCAAACCTGAGACTGTCCTATAACATGAGATGTGATATCTCAATGCTTCTAATAACAAACCTGAGAGCTTTCCTATAACATGAGATGTGATATCCAACTCCTTCCCAATCCAATCCTGAGACCCTTCCGATAGCATGAGATGTGATATCTCAATGATTCTAATACCAAACCACAGACCCGTCCTATAACTTGAGATGTGATATCCAACTCCTTCCCAATCCAGTCCTGAGACCCTTCCGATAGCATGAGATGTGATATCTCAATGCTTCTAATATCAAAACTGAGACCCTCCCTATAGCAGGAGATGTGATATCCAACTCCTTCCCATTCCAATCCTGAGACCCGTCCTATAAAATCAGATGTGATATCTCAATGCTTCTAATAACAAACCTGAGACCCTTCCTATAACATGAGATGTGATATCCAAGTCCTTCCCGTTCCAATCTTGAGACCCTTCGTATAACATGAGATGTGATATCCAACTCCTTCCCAATCCAATCCTGAGACCCTTCTGATAGCATGAGATATGATATCTCAATGCTTCTAATACCAAACCACAGACCCGTCCTATAACTTGAGATGTGATATCCAAATCCTTCCCCTTCCAAACCTGAGACCCTTCCTTTAGCATGAGATGTGATATCCAACTCCTTCCCATTCCAATCCTGAGACCCTTCCTATAGCATGAGATGTGATATCCCAATGCTTCTACCAAACCTGAGACCTTTCCTATAGCATGAGATGTGATATCCAACTCTTCCCATCCAATCCTGAGACCCGTCCTATACCATGAGATGTTATATCTCAATGCTTCTAATACCAAACCTGAGACTGTCCTATAACATGAGATGTGATATCTCAATGCTTCTAAAAACAAACCTGAGACCCTTCCTATAACATGAGATGTGATGTCCAAGTCCTTCCCATTCCAATCCTGAGACCCTTCCTATAACATGAGATGTGATATCCAACTCCTTCCCAATCCAATCGTGAGACCCTTCCGATAGCATGAGATGTGATATCTCAATGCTTCTAATACCAAACCTGAGACCCTCCCTATAGCGTGAGATGTGATATCAAAGTCCTTCCCATTCCAATCCTGATACCCTTCCTATAACATGAGATGTGATATCCAACTCTTCCCATCCAATCCTGAGACCCTTCCTATAACATGAGATGTGATATCCAACTCCTTCCCAATCCAATCCTGAGACCCTTCCGATAGCATGAGATGTGATATCTCAATGCTTCTAATACCAAACCTGAGACCCTCCCTATAGCGTGAGATGTGATATCAAAGTCCTTCCCATTCCAATCCTGATACCCTTCCTATAACATGAGATGTGATATCCAACTCCTTCCAATTCCAACCTGAGACCCTTCCGATAGCATGAGATGTGATATCTAAATGCTTCTAGCAAACCTGAGACCTTCCCATGGCATGAGATGCGATATCAAACTCCTTCCCATTCCAATCCTGAGACCCTTCCTATAGCATGAGATGTGATATCCAACTCCTTCCCAATCCAATCCTGAGACCCTTCCGATAGCATGAGATGTTATATCTCAATGCTTCTAATACCAAACCTGATACTGTCCTATAACATGAGATGTGATATCTCAATGCTTCTAATAACAAACCTGAGACCCTTCCTATAACATGAGATGTGATATCCAAGTCCTTCCCATTCCAATCTTGAGACCCTTCCTATAACATGAGATGTGATATCCTACTCCTTCCCAATCCAATCCTGAGACCCTTCCGATAGCATGAGATATGATATCTCAATGCTTCTAATACCAAACCACAGACTCGTCCTATAACTTGAGATGTGATATCCAAATCCTTCCCCTTCCAAACCTGAGACCCTTCCTTTATCATGAGATGTGATAGCGAACTCCTTCCCATTCCAATCCTGAGACCCTTCCTATAGCATGAGATGTGATATCTCAATGCTTTTACCAAACCTGAAACCCTTCCTATAGCATGAGATGTGATATCCAACTCTTCCCATCCAATCCTGAGACCCTTCCTATAACATGAGATGTGATAACCAACTCCTTCCCAATCCAATCCTGAGACCCTTCCGATAGCATGAGATATGATATCTCAATGCTTCTAATATCAAACCTGAGACCCTCCCTATAGCATGAGAGGTGACATCCAACTCCTTCCCATTCCAATCCTGAGACCCTTCCGATAGCATGAGATGTGATATCCAACTCCTTCCAATTCCAACCTGTGACCCTTCCTATAGCATGAGATGGGATATCCAACTCCTTACCAATCCAATCCTGAGACCCTTCCGATAGCATGAGATGTGATATCTTAATGCTTTTACCATACCTGAGACCTTCATATGGCATGAGATGTGATATCAAACTCCTTCCCATTCCAATCCTGAGACCCTTCCTATAGCATGAGATGTGATATCCAACTCCTTCCCAATTCAATCCTGAGACCCTTCCGATAGCATGAGATATGATATCTCAATGCTTCTAATATCAAACCTGAGACCCTCCCTATAGCATGAGAGGTGATATCCAACTCCTTCCCATTCCAATCCTGAGACCCTTCCGATAACATGAGATGTGATATCTCAATGCTTCTAATAATAAACCTGAGACCCTTCCTATAACATGAGATGTGATATCCAAATCCTTCCCATTCCAATCCTGAGACCCTTCCTATAGCATGAGATGTGATATCCAACTCCTTTCCATTCCAATCCTGAGACCCGTCCTATACCATGAGATATGATATCTCAATGCTTCTAATACCAAACCTGAGACTGTCCTATAACAAGAGATGTGATATCCTAATGCTTCTAATAACAAACCTGAGACCCTTCCTATAACATGAGATGTGATATCCAAGCCCTTCCCATTCCAATCTTGAGGCCCTTCCGATAGCATGAGATGTGATATCTCAATGCTTCTAATAATAAACCTGAGACCCTTCCTATAACATGAGATGTGATATCCAACTCCTTCCAATTCCAACCTGTGACCCTTCCTATAGCATGAGATGGGATATCCAACTCCTTCCCAATCCAATCCTGAGACCCTTCCGATAGCATGAGATGTGATATCCAACTCCTTCCAATTCCAACCTGTGACCCTTCCTATAGCATGAGATGGGATATCCAAATCCTTCCCATTCCAATCCTGAGACCCTTCCTATAACATCAGATGTGATATCCAACTCCTTCCCAATCCAATACTGAGACCCTTCCGATAGCATGAGATATGATATCTCAATGGTTCTAATACCAAACCACAGACCCGGCCTATAAATTGAGGTGTGATATCCAAATCCTTAGCCTTCCAAACCTGAGACCCTTCCTTTAGCATGAGATGTGATATCCAACTCCTTCCCATTCCAATCCTGAGACCCGTCCTATACCATGAGATATGATATCTCAATGCTTCTAATACCAAACCTGAGACTGTCCTATAACATGAGATGTGATATCTCAATGCTTCTAATAACAAACCTGAGAGCTTTCCTATAACATGAGATGTGATATCCAACTCCTTCCCAATCCAATCCTGAGAACCTTCCGATAGCATGAGATGTGATATCTCAATGCTTCTAATACCAAACCACAGACCCGTCCTATAACTTGAGATGTGATATCCAACTCCTTCCCAATCCAGTCCTGAGACCCTTCCGATAGCATGAGATGTGATATCTCAATGCTTCTAATATCAAAACTGAGACCCTCCCTATAGCAGGAGATGTGATATCCAACTCCTTCCCATTCCAATCCTGAGACCCGTCCTATAAAATGAGATGTTATATCTCAATGCTTCTAATACCAAACCTGAGACTGTCCTATAACATGAGATGTGATATCTCAATGCTTCTAATAACAAACCTGAGAGCTTTCCTATAACATGAGATGTGATATCCAACTCCTTCCCAATCCAATCCTGAGACCCTTCCGATAGCACGAGATGTGATATCTCAATGCTTCTAATACCAAACCACAGACCCGTCCTATAACTTGAGATGTGATATCCAACTCCTTCCCAATCCAATCCTGAGACCCTTCCGATAGCATGAGATGTGATATCTCAATGCTTCTAATATCAAAACTGAGACCCTCCCTATAGCATGAGATGTGATATCGAACTCCTTCCCATGCCAATCCTGAGACCCGTCCTATAAAATGAGATGTTATATCTCAATGCTTCTAATACCAAACCTGAGACTGTCCTATAACATGAGATGTGATATCTCAATGCTTCTAATAACAAACCTGAGACCCTTCCTATAACATGAGATGTGATATCCAAGTCCTTCCCGTTCCAATCTTGAGACCCTTCCGACAGCATGAGATGTGATATCCAACTCCTTCCAATTCCAACCTGTGACCCTTCCTATAGCATGAGATGGGATATCCAACTCCTTCCCAATCCAATCCTGAGACCCTTCCGATAGCATGAGATGTGATATATTAATGCTTCTACCATACCTGAGACCTTCCTATGGCATGAGATGTGATATCAAACTACTTCCCATTCCAATCCTGAGACCCTTCCTATAGCATGAGATGTGATATCCAACTCCTTCCCATTCCAATCCTGAGACCCGTCCTATACCATGAGATGTGATATCTTTAATGCTTCTAATACCAAACCTGAGACTGTCCTATAACATGAGAAGTGATATCTCAATGCTTCTAATAACAAACCTGAGACCCTTCCTATAACATGAGATGTGATATCCAAATCCTTCCCATTCCAATCCTGAGACCCTTCCTATAACATGAGATATGATATCCAACTCCTTCCCAATCCAATACTGAGACCCTTCCGATAGCATGAGATATGATATCTCAATGGTTCTAATACCAAACCACAGACCCGGTATATAAATTGAGGTGTGATATCCAAATCCTTAGCCTTCCAAACCTGAGACCCTTCCTTTAGCATGAGATGTGATATCCAACTCCTTCCCATTCCAATCCTGAGACCCGTCCTATACCATGAGATATGATATCTCAATGCTTCTAATACCAAACCTGAGACTGTCCTATAACATGAGATGTGATATCTCAATGCTTCTAATAACAAACCTGAGAGCTTTCCTATAACATGAGATGTGATATCCAACTCCTTCCCAATCCAATCCTGAGACCCTTCCGATAGCATGAGATGTGATATCTCAATGCTTCTAATACCAAACCACAGACCCGTCCTATAACTTGAGATGTGATATCCAACTCCTTCCCAATCCAGTCCTGAGACCCTTCCGATAGCATGAGATGTGATATCTCAATGCTTCTAATATCAAAACTGAGACCCTCCCTATAGCAGGAGATGTGATATCCAACTCCTTCCCATTCCAATCCTGAGACCCGTCCTATAAAATGAGATGTTATATCTCAATGCTTCTAATACCAAACCTGAGACTGTCCTATAACATGAGATGTGATATCTCAATGCTTCTAATAACAAACCTGAGACCCTTCCTATAACATGAGATGTGATATCCAAGTCCTTCCCGTTCCAATCTTGAGACCCTTCCTATAGCATGAGATGTGATATCCCAATGCTTCTACCAAACCTGAGACCTTTCCTATAGCATGAGATGTGATATCCAACTCTTCCCATCCAATCCTGAGACCCGTCCTATACCATGAGATGTGATATCCAACTCCTTCCCATTCCAATCCTGAGACCCTTCCTATAGCATGAGATGTGATATCCCAATGCTTCTACCAAACCTGAGACCTTTCCTATAGCATGAGATGTGATATCCAACTCTTCCCATCCAATCCTGAGACCCGTCCTATACCATGAGATGTTATATCTGAATGCTTCTAATACCAAACCTGAGACTGTCCTATAACATGAGATGTGATATCTCAATGCTTCTAAAAACAAACCTGAGACCCTTCCTATAACATGAGATGTGATGTCCAAGTCCTTCCCATTCCAATCCTGAGACCCTTCCTATAGCATGAGATGTGATATCCCAATGCTTCTACCAAACCTGAGACCTTTCCTATAGCATGAGATGTGATATCCAAATCCTTCCCCTTCCAAACCTGAGACCCTTCCTTTAGCATGAGATGTGATATCCAACTCCTTCCCATTCCAATCCTGAGACCCTTCCTATAGCATGAGATGTGATATCCCAATGCTTCTACCAAACCTGAGACCTTTCCTATAGCATGAGATGTGATATCCAACTCTTCCCATCCAATCCTGAGACCCGTCCTATACCATGAGATGTTATATCTGAATGCTTCTAATACCAAACCTGAGACTGTCCTATAACATGAGATGTGATATCTCAATGCTTCTAAAAACAAACCTGAGACCCTTCCTATAACATGAGATGTGATGTCCAAGTCCTTCCCATTCCAATCCTGAGACCCTTCCTATAACATGAGATGTGATATCCAACTCCTTCCCAATCCAATCCTGAGACCCTTCCGATAGCATGAGATGTGATATCTCAATGCTTCTAATACCAAACCTGAGACCCTCCCTATAGCGTGAGATGTGATATCAAAGTCCTTCCCATTCCAATCCTGATACCCTTCCTATAACATGAGATGTGATATCCAACTCTTCCCATCCAATCCTGAGACCCTTCCTATAACATGAGATGTGATATCCAACTCCTTCCCAATCCAATCCTGAGACCCTTCCGATAGCATGAGATGTGATATCTCAATGCTTCTAATACCAAACCTGAGACCCTCCCTATAGCGTGAGATGTGATATCAAAGTCCTTCCCATTCCAATCCTGATACCCTTCCTATAACATGAGATGTGATATCCAACTCCTTCCAATTCCAACCTGTGACCCTTCCTATAGCATGAGATGCGATATCCAACTCCTTCCCAATCCAATCCTGAGACCCTTCCGATAGCATGAGATGTGATATCTAAATGCTTCTAGCAAACCTGAGACCTTCCCATGGCATGAGATGCGATATCAAACTCCTTCCCATTCCAATCCTGAGACCCTTCCTATAGCATGAGATGTGATATCCAACTCCTTCCCAATCCAATCCTGAGACCCTTCCGATAGCATGAGATGTTATATCTCAATGCTTCTAATACCAAACCTGATACTGTCCTATAACATGAGATGTGATATCTCAATGCTTCTAATACCAAACCTGAGACCCTCCCTATAGCGTGAGATGTGATATCAAAGTCCTTCCCATTCCAATCCTGATACCCTTCCTATAACATGAGATGTGATATCCAACTCCTTCCAATTCCAACCTGTGACCCTTCCTATAGCATGAGATGCGATATCCAACTCCTTCCCAATCCAATCCTGAGACCCTTCCGATAGCATGAGATGTGATATCTAAATACTTCTAGCAAACCTGAGACCTTCCCATGGCATGAGATGCGATATCAAACTCCTTCCCATTCCAATCCTGAGACCCTTCCTATAGCATGAGATGTGATATCCAACTCCTTCCCAATCCAATCCTGAGACCCTTCCTATAGCATGAGATGTGATATCCAACTCCTTCCCATTCCAATCCTGAGACCCGTCCTATACCATGAGATGTGATATCTCAATGCTTCTAATACCAAACCTGAGACTGTCCTATAACATGAGAAGTGATATCTCAATGCTCCTAATAACAAACCTGAGACCCTTCCTATAACATGAGATGTGATATCCAAATCCTTCCCATTCCAATCCTGAGACCCTTCCTATAACATGAGATGTGATATCCAACTCCTTCCCAATCCAATACTGAGACCCTTCCGATAGCATGAGATATGATATCTCAATGGTTCTAATACCAAACCACAGACCCGGCCTATAAATTGAGTTGTGATACCCAAATCCTTAGCCTTCCAAACCTGAGACCCTTCCTTTAGCATGAGATGTGATATCCAACTCCTTCCCATTCCAATCCTGAGACCCGTCCTATACCATGAGATATGATATCTCAATGCTTCTAATACCAAACCTGAGACTGTCCTATAACATGAGATGTGATATCTCAATGCTTCTAATAACAAACCTGAGAGCTTTCCTATAACATGAGATGTGATATCCAACTCCTTCCCAATCCAATCCTGAGACCCTTCCGATAGCATGAGATGTGATATCTCAATGCTTCTAATACCAAACCACAGACCCGTCCTATAACTTGAGATGTGATATCCAACTCCTTCCCAATCCAGTCCTGAGACCCTTCCGATAGCATGAGATGTGATATCTCAATGCTTCTAATATCAAAACTGAGACCCTCCCTATAGCAGGAGATGTGATATCCAACTCCTTCCCATTCCAATCCTGAGACCCGTCCTATAAAATGAGATGTTATATCTCAATGCTTCTAATACCAAACCTGAGACTGTCCTATAACATGAGATGTGATATCTCAATGCTTCTAATAACAAACCTGAGAGCTTTCCTATAACATGAGATGTGATATCCAACTCCTTCCCAATCCAATCCTGAGACCCTTCCGATAGCATGAGATGTGATATCTCAATGCTTCTAATACCAAACCACAGACCCGTCCTATAACTTGAGATGTGATATCCAACTCCTTCCCAATCCAATCGTGAGACCCTTCCGATAGCATGAGATGTGATATCTCAATGCTTCTAATATCAAAACTGAGACCCTCCCTATAGCATGAGATGTGATATCCAACTCCTTCCCATGCCAATCCTGAGACCCGTCCTATAAAATGAGATGTTATATCTCAATGCTTCTAATACCAAACCTGAGACTGTCCTATAACATGAGATGTGATATCTCAATGCTTCTAATAACAAACCTGAGACCCTTCCTATAACATGAGATGTGATATCCAAGTCCTTCCCGTTCCAATCTTGAGACCCTTCCGACAGCATGAGATGTGATATCCAACTCCTTCCAATTCCAACCTGTGACCCTTCCTATAGCAAGAGATGGGATATCCAACTCCTTCCCAATCCAATCCTGAGACCCTTCCGATAGCATGAGATGTGATATATTAATGCTTCTACCATACCTGAGACCTTCCTATGGCATGAGATGTGATATCAAACTACTTCCCATTCCAATCCTGAGACCCTTCCTATAGCATGAGATGTGATATCCAACTCCTTCCCATTCCAATCCTGAGACCCGTCCTATACCATGAGATGTGATATCTCAATGCTTCTAATACCAAACCTGAGACTGTCCTATAACATGAGAAGTGATATCTCAATGCTTCTAATAACAAACCTGAGACCCTTCCTATAACATGAGATGTGATATCCAAATCCTTCCCATTCCAATCCTGAGACCCTTCCTATAACATCAGATGTGATATCCAACTCCTTCCCAATCCAATACTGAGACCCTTCCGATAGCATGAGATATGATATCTCAATGGTTCTAATACCAAACCACAGACCCGGCCTATACATTGAGGTGTGATATCCAAATCCTTAGCCTTCCAAACCTGAGACCCTTCCTTTAGCATGAGATATGATATCCAACTCCTTCCCATTCCAATCCTGAGACCCGTCCTATACCATGAGATATGATATCTCAATGCTTCTAATACCAAACCTGAGACTGTCCTATAACATGAGATGTGATATCTCAATGCTTCTAATAACAAACCTGAGAGCTTTCCTATAACATGAGATGTGATATCCAACTCCTTCCCAATCCAATCCTGAGAACCTTCCGATAGCATGAGATGTGATATCTCAATGCTTCTAATACCAAACCACAGACCCGTCCTATAACTTGAGATGTGATATCCAACTCCTTCCCAATCCAGTCCTGAGACCCTTCCGATAGCATGAGATGTGATATCTCAATGCTTCTAATATCAAAACTGAGACCCTCCCTATAGCAGGAGATGTGATTGTTAAGACGGATTTCTGAACTCTGTCCTGGTGGCGCAGAGGTTCAGAAGGCCAACCTAATTACTTGGAACAGGGTAACCTCTGGACAAGCCAGACCAATCAAGGTAGCGATCGCGGCGGTCAAGACTAGGTCTCAAGAGGGGTGAGGGTGACTGAAAGCCCGCAATGAGCACACAAAGCAAGAGCGCTTACAAACTACTCCAAACAGTTGTTTATATCAAAAATAGATACACATTTATTATAAGGCCTTGAAACTAATAACCACAGTAAAAGCAGCAATATACAACGATATTAAACCAACACATACACTATCCACCCAATATATATACAGAATACACAGTTTCACAGCATTAGCAGCACGAAATATGTTATCCACCTGCAGGGGAAGGAAAACAGGCAGTGCGAACCAATGCGAGTGATATGTCCGCCTTCTGAGGCCCCTAACTGGATGGTAGTCCAATCCCTACGAAGAGTGGAGCCTAGCGCTCAAAAGTACCTGCACACGCCGGTGCCACTGGGCAGAAGGTGAAGCTCTTCGGAGGACGTTGAACAGCTCTGTAGGGAGCTCTAATGAAGGAGAACACGGTCCGCGACTCTAGCGCAGCCTCCACTGTGAGGCAGAAGCGGGGCGCGAGTACGGACAAGGGGTGCTGTATTTACAGCGGGGAAAAGCAAGGGGCACTGCAGGAGGGCGACCAGATCCTAGCTAATCTACTCACCGGTCCCCGAAGCAAGCAGGCCCGAGCTTCTCCTCGATAGATACAGCTTCTGGCAGGTTCTGAAGAGCAGGGAACGTCTCGTCGTCGTGCAGAGTAAAAAGACGTCCCGATCGAAGAAACAAGCACAGTTTTGTCGCCACAGCAGGGCAACGGAACGGCCGGGTGTATTCAAGCCAAACGAGCACTGCTCACCTCTAGCTTAGGACTGCTAAGCAAACGAAGCGTGTGAGCATGCCCCGGACTCAGAATACCACCCAACCTGTCGGCGATTACAGAGCAGGCCTCCTTAGTAAGCTGGTCAGTCAACTGGATGGCCCAGAGACACTTCCGAAGGCTTACAGCAGGAGTTGATGAAGGTGCCGGGAATAGCTGGTCCTGCTATTCCAATAGGTCGAAGCGCCAGTACAGGCCTTCTTGTTCGATCTTAGGTGGAAAGGGCTTCACCGGACGACAGCAATGAGGAGCAGAAGTTCTTCAGGGGGTCACCAGCGATTCCTCGGTCCAGCCTCGTGTTCGCAGGATACTTGGCTCCTGTATCCCTGGGTTCGTAAGAACTCAGGAGATCGACCTGGTAGTGGTGTTTCCAGCTCCCTCTTATCCACGGTTCCCTTCGCGCCAAAACGGAGGGGAGCCAATGGGAGATCCGCTCATCAACACACATACCATACGTGGACCAATCACGGACCACAGTGGTCCCAGGCATTCACACCACCCTAGACTCTCTGGCACCCAGGATGTGTAATGGGACCAGACAGCCCATCCCACATCCTGGGGGCACTCAAACGACATGTAGAAGCCCGCGAAAGCAACCGTGTTTCGCGGGAAACTACATGCCCAAATAAGGAAGGCCCCGGGTCGCCTGACCCGGGGGAAGGTAAAGGGAGCAAGACGGACAGTGGACTAGACAAAGGAGCCTCGTGGTCCGGCCATTTTGTGTAGCCGGGCCACCCTTTTGTGTTCGCGGCAAAAACGTGCTCAGAACGGCAAAAGGAGCTCAAAATAAACCAAATGATCGCTGCCACCAGCCCAGTCCCTGAATGACTTGCACCGATCCAAAAACCATCCTACAAGAGTGTCTAGGGTCTGTAGAAGGCTAGAGACCCAAGAGAGCTGTAACTTAGCTTACAGTGCCCTCTTGTGTCGTGTTGCACTAAAATGGCGACACGATAAAGAAACTACGGGAAACAGCGTTCCCCGGTACTGACTGTCTTAAGGGCATGTCAGTTTCCCCGTAAGAAAGGAGCGAAAGCCCAGAGGAGTACGGCAGAAGGCTGCACTTCTCTGGCAAAGTCAAGAAAACAGGTTGAAAACAATAGCAAAAAGTTTAGGGGTTGCCACATGGAAGGAAAGTTCCCTACAATAACGAAATCTTTCCTAACACTCGCCCCTCCCAGACTATGGACAGGGGGAACTAATCCACCCCTGGATGAGTCTCTTGTTCAGGTCGGTAAAACATTCTGGACAACCCATCAGCATTGCTATGTTGGACACCTGGCCTATGCTCAATAGTGAAGTCGAAGCCTTGTAGACTTATGGACCACCTAAGCAACTTTGGATTCTCCCCCTTCATGTTCATTAGCCACTTTAACGGCTTATGGTCAGTCTGCACAGTGAAGTGGGTCCCATAGAGGTAGGGCCGCAGCTTCCTTAGGGCCCACACAACAGAGAAACATTCTTTCTCTACCGTGGACCATCTGAGCTCTCTGTCCTTAAGCTGGCGACTAATAAAACCGATAGGGTGTTCCTTACCCTTCTCATCTACTTGTGATAGTACAGCTCCTATCCCAGTGTCAGAGGCATCCGTCTGCACGATAAAAGGTCTTTGATAATCAGGGGCCCTGAGCACAGGGGCCTGGCACAAGGAGTCTTTCAAGCCATTGAAGGCCTTCTCACACTCGTCAGTCCAAGTTACCTTCTTGGGTTTCTTCGGAGTTGTGAGGGCAGTCAGAGGAGCAGCTATGGTGCCATAGTCTGCCATAAAATTGCGGTAATAACCCGTGAGTCCTAAGAAGGCTCTCACTTGGGTTTGTGTAGTGGGGGTAGGCCAGTCTTGTACTGCTTGTACTTTACTGGGGAGAGGCTGTATCCTTCCTCCACCTACTTCATGCCCAAGGTAAACCACTGAGCCTTGTCCAATCTGGCATTTACTCGCCTTTATGGTCAAGTGGGCTTTCTGAAGAGCCTGGAGCACAATCCCGAGGTGTTTCACATGGTCTTCCCAGGTGGCACTGAAAACTGCTATATCGTCCAGATATGCAAGACAGAATTCGTCCAACCCATTCAACACATGATTCACAAGCCTCTGGAAAGTGGCAGGTGCATTCTTCAATCCGAACGGCATTACCCGGAATTGGTAAAGCCCGTCGGGAGTTGAAAATGCTGTCTTCTCCTTGGCATGTTCTGCTAAAGCTATTTGCCAATAGCCCGCAGTCAGGTCAAACGTGCTGAGGTACTTGGAGGCACCCAAGGTATCCACCAGCTCGTCAGTTCGAGGCAAGGGGTGAGCGTCTGTCTTGGTGACAGCATTCAGAGCCCTGTAATCCACGCAGAACCTCAATTCAGAAGTGCCTGCTTTTGGAACCAGAACCACAGGACTGGACCAAGGACTACTAGAGGGTTCAATCACCCCAAGGTCTAACATCTTGTTGACCTCGGTCTTAATATAAGACCGTACTTTATCCGACATCCTGTATCCCCTACTTTTGGTAGGTACACTGTCTCCTGTGTCAATGTTATGTTTGCACCAAGGTGTCAAACCAGGCGACTGTGAAAACAGGGGGGAAAACTGCCTAAGCAAACTTTTCACCTCAGCCTGCTGATCAGAAGTCAGGTGAGGGGCCACTCGGACACCCTCAACGGAGCTATCTGAAGGACCGCTTTGGAACAGGTCGGGAAGAGGTTCTGACTCCTCTTCCTCAACGTCTGACGCCAGTAGCAGTGCTGCGATTTCGACTCTTGGGACGAAAGCCTTCAGCCTATTTACGTGGAACACTTTTGGAGCCTGTCCAGGCCTTCCAAGGTCCACTAAATAGTTCACCTCACCCAGGGGCTCCACCACTGTGTAAGGGCCTGACCATTTGTCCTGTAAAGCGCGAGGCCTTATAGGGTTCATGATCAGGACTTGCTGACCAGGGGTAAAGTGAATTAAGGAAGCTTTCTGGTCGTACCAATGTTTCACCAGCGCTTGTCCTGCCTTCAACTTTTCACTAGCCAAGCCCATCAGGAGTACCATCCGTTTTCTGAGCCCTAGCACATAGTCAACTACATTGGTAGTAACAGGGGGAGTGGGCATCTCCCATCCCTCTTTGACGATGGCTAAGGGTCCCCGTACGGGATGACCGAACAGAAGTTCGAAGGGGCTGAAGCCAACACCCTCCTGTGGTACCTCTCTGTAGGCAAACAACAAGCATGGTAAAAGAAGGTCCCATTTCCTCCTCTGGGGCTCCTCCAGAGCCCCAATCATGCTCTTTAGCGTTCTGTTGAAACGCTCCACCAGACCATTGGTCTGGGGGTGGTATGCAGAAGAGAACTTGTAGGTGACCCCACATTCTTTCCACATAGCCTGCATATACTTCGACATAAAGTTGCTGCCACGATCTGACACAACTTCTTTAGGGAAGCCAACCCTAGTAAATATGCCGAGTAACGCTTTTGCAACTGACTTGGCAGTTACAGTCTTTAATGGGATGGCCTCAGGATACCTGGTTGCATGGTCGACCAGCACCAGGATAAACCTATTGCCTGAGGATGTTTGCGGGTCAAGGGGACCAACGATGTCGATCCCTACCCTTTCAAATGGTACCCCCACAACTGGGAGCGGTACCAACGGAGCTTGGATTGTCGCGCCAACCTTACCAGACAACTGGCAGGAGGCACAACTCCTGCAGTGACTTTCTACTTGCACCCCCATCTTGGGCCAGTAGAAGTGCATAGATAACCTCTGCTTGGTCCTCTTCATTCCAAGGTGACCAGCAAGGGGAACTTCATGCGCCAACTGCAGGAGGAAGGGTCTAACAGAAAGGGGAACCACCAACCTCCTATGGTCTCCTTCTGTAGACTCTGTGGGCTCACTGTACAGGAGTCCACCTTCCCAATAAATCCGATGCTTCCCAGGAGGTTCACCCTCAAGCTGGGAGCAGGCCTGTCTCCTTAGGCCTTCCAGAGATGGGCACTCACGTTGGCCCTTACTGAAGTCGTCCCTATCAGGACCTCCTTCAACTAACAAGTCTTTTAGTTCAGGATGGTCGTTGGGGTCGAACACTTCAGGCATCGCCACCTCCTCGTCAGGCTCGGGCGATTGACCAACTCCCTCCACCGCAGTGGTAGGCGAGTTCGGGGGAATATTCTCTTTCCCCCGTCGGGACTTGTTGACTCCTTTCGCCTTGGGTTTCCCCTTCGGCTGGGGCGGCGTATTGGACTTGGCCAATGCTGCCCGTGCTTGAGACCGTGTGTAGGGTCTTTCGGCAGTGTCTCCTACGAGCCCTAGAGCTCTGAGATCATTGCCCAACAAGACCTTTCCCGGGACGTTTCTCTGAATGCTCACTGGAATCCTAACTGCTGTACCATTTAAAGTTAGATTAACAGGGATCACGGGAAACATACGGAGGGGGCCGTCAGCCAACTTAGTGGGCATCAGAGTAGCTCTGGCAACTTCCTCTGAGTCTACCAAGGTAGAATCCACTACAGTTCGACTGCACCCACTATCCCTAAGAGCTGGAGTATCCACTCCATTGATCAGCACACTGTCTTTAAAGTAGTGCTTGGTATTATCCGGAATCCTAGCATACGCCTCTGCGACTTTAGGCTCCCAGGAACCCAGGGACACTAAAACTACCTCAGCCTCTATTCCGCTGGGAAATGAGTCTGAGGAGAAGGATGCTCCTGTAATCTCTTCTTCCTCGTAGGAGGAGAAGGCCAGATTAGCGGAGTGGACCCCCAAAGGTCTAACCTTACAACGGGGATCCCCCTTCACATGGTCAGTTGCTCCACAAGAAAAACAAGCCCCATTGGGTCTGTTTACGTAGGGAGGCTTATTATAACCAGAGTTCTGTTTCGGAGGCGAACCTCCACTACCCTGTGAGTTCTCGGATGGCTTACCCTTATTTTTCTTTTTGTGGCCCTTATGGGAAGAAGATTTAGCAGATTCCCCACCCTCCACATCTTTGGACTTTTTCCCTTCCTCCTGCTTACCAGGATGAGTTTTGTCCTTATGGGACACTCGATGTGACACCCATAAATCTGCTGCAATGGCCAGCTTCTTAGGATCTATCTCCTTCGAATCGGCCAAATGCTGCTTAAGCTCCGGGGAAGAAGAAGCAAAAATGTGTTCCAGCATGACCAGATTGATCATGCCTTCGAAGGTAGAAACCTTATAACCTTCAACCCAGCCAGTCAAGTTTTTCAGGGACTCAGCTACATACGACACCCAAGTACCACCTTCCTTTTTCTTATACTCTCTAAACCTTTTCAAATATTGGGTCGGAGTCTTCCCAAACTTTAAAATGAGAGTCTGCTTCAACATTGCAAAATCAGCGCGCTCAGCCTTCGACATTTCCATAATGGCACTGCAACCAGAATGGGGCAGTCTGCTGAGTAACCATGCAATCTTATCCGCATTATCAACCTCTTGAACCTCGCATGCATACTCAAACGCATTTAACCAGTCCATAATGTCATTTCGTTCCTCATACACACTGAGCAGATCTTTTGGAAACCGTGGATGAGAGGAAGCCCCAGAACCATGTCCAGGACCCTTGGACCCATTTGCGAACTGAAGCTTGGCCAGTTCCAACTGGTGATCCCTGTCTTTTTGTTTTTCTGCCTGGTCGATTTTCAGTTTGGCTATGCTGAATTCAAGCTCCTGCTGCCTAAACCGCAGCTCTTGCTTCTTGAATTCAAGCATAGCCTCCCCATCAATACTGGCAGAGGAAACATTAGACATTACATCCTCCCTGTCCTCGTGGTCGTGATGGATCAGTGCAGCGGCAGAACCGTCGGTTCTGCCAGTGAGAGCAGCCCCACCACCTTCTGCACTGTCCTCGGAAGTTATAGCGTCAAGCTGCGCTTCTTGCCACGCCACGATTCTCTGGATCATTTCCAATTTAGTGCCTTGAGAGGAAACCCCTCTCTCCGCACACATCTTCTTCAATGTTTCAGATTTCGAAGCATTTAAGGTTAATAAAGTATTCGTTTCCATACTGTCGATAGGACTATGGCCTTTTTAACGTTATATTCAATACTTTACTGCGTGTCCTGGTTGGAATAACCTGAAAACGCCTTAGCTCGTGCGCAACACTGGATACCTTCAGTCGTATCCCACCGCTGTACACCAATTTGTTAAGACGGATTTCTGAACTCTGTCCTGGTGGCGCAGAGGTTCAGAAGGCCAACCTAATTACTTGGAACAGGGTAACCTCTGGACAAGCCAGACCAATCAAGGTAGCGATCGCGGCGGTCAAGACTAGGTCTCAAGAGGGGTGAGGGTGACTGAAAGCCCGCAATGAGCACACAAAGCAAGAGCGCTTACAAACTACTCCAAACAGTTGTTTATATCAAAAATAGATACACATTTATTATAAGGCCTTGAAACTAATAACCACAGTAAAAGCAGCAATATACAACGATATTAAACCAACACATACACTATCCACCCAATATATATACAGAATACACAGTTTCACAGCATTAGCAGCACGAAATATGTTATCCACCTGCAGGGGAAGGAAAACAGGCAGTGCGAACCAATGCGAGTGATATGTCCGCCTTCTGAGGCCCCTAACTGGATGGTAGTCCAATCCCTACGAAGAGTGGAGCCTAGCGCTCAAAAGTACCTGCACACGCCGGTGCCACTGGGCAGAAGGTGAAGCTCTTCGGAGGACGTTGAACAGCTCTGTAGGGAGCTCTAATGAAGGAGAACACGGTCCGCGACTCTAGCGCAGCCTCCACTGTGAGGCAGAAGCGGGGCGCGAGTACGGACAAGGGGTGCTGTATTTACAGCGGGGAAAAGCAAGGGGCACTGCAGGAGGGCGACCAGATCCTAGCTAATCTACTCACCGGTCCCCGAAGCAAGCAGGCCCGAGCTTCTCCTCGATAGATACAGCTTCTGGCAGGTTCTGAAGAGCAGGGAACGTCTCGTCGTCGTGCAGAGTAAAAAGACGTCCCGATCGAAGAAACAAGCACAGTTTTGTCGCCACAGCAGGGCAACGGAACGGCCGGGTGTATTCAAGCCAAACGAGCACTGCTCACCTCTAGCTTAGGACTGCTAAGCAAACGAAGCGTGTGAGCATGCCCCGGACTCAGAATACCACCCAACCTGTCGGCGATTACAGAGCAGGCCTCCTTAGTAAGCTGGTCAGTCAACTGGATGGCCCAGAGACACTTCCGAAGGCTTACAGCAGGAGTTGATGAAGGTGCCGGGAATAGCTGGTCCTGCTATTCCAATAGGTCGAAGCGCCAGTACAGGCCTTCTTGTTCGATCTTAGGTGGAAAGGGCTTCACCGGACGACAGCAATGAGGAGCAGAAGTTCTTCAGGGGGTCACCAGCGATTCCTCGGTCCAGCCTCGTGTTCGCAGGATACTTGGCTCCTGTATCCCTGGGTTCGTAAGAACTCAGGAGATCGACCTGGTAGTGGTGTTTCCAGCTCCCTCTTATCCACGGTTCCCTTCGCGCCAAAACGGAGGGGAGCCAATGGGAGATCCGCTCATCAACACACATACCATACGTGGACCAATCACGGACCACAGTGGTCCCAGGCATTCACACCACCCTAGACTCTCTGGCACCCAGGATGTGTAATGGGACCAGACAGCCCATCCCACATCCTGGGGGCACTCAAACGACATGTAGAAGCCCGCGAAAGCAACCGTGTTTCGCGGGAAACTACATGCCCAAATAAGGAAGGCCCCGGGTCGCCTGACCCGGGGGAAGGTAAAGGGAGCAAGACGGACAGTGGACTAGACAAAGGAGCCTCGTGGTCCGGCCATTTTGTGTAGCCGGGCCACCCTTTTGTGTTCGCGGCAAAAACGTGCTCAGAACGGCAAAAGGAGCTCAAAATAAACCAAATGATCGCTGCCACCAGCCCAGTCCCTGAATGACTTGCACCGATCCAAAAACCATCCTACAAGAGTGTCTAGGGTCTGTAGAAGGCTAGAGACCCAAGAGAGCTGTAACTTAGCTTACAGTGCCCTCTTGTGTCGTGTTGCACTAAAATGGCGACACGATAAAGAAACTACGGGAAACAGCGTTCCCCGGTACTGACTGTCTTAAGGGCATGTCAGTTTCCCCGTAAGAAAGGAGCGAAAGCCCAGAGGAGTACGGCAGAAGGCTGCACTTCTCTGGCAAAGTCAAGAAAACAGGTTGAAAACAATAGCAAAAAGTTTAGGGGTTGCCACATGGAAGGAAAGTTCCCTACAATAACGAAATCTTTCCTAACAGTGATATCCAACTCCTTCCCATTCCAATCCTGAGACCCGTCCTATAAAATGAGATGTTATATCTCAATGCTTCTAATACCAAACCTGAGACTGTCCTATAACATGAGATGTGATATCTCAATGCTTCTAATAACAAACCTGAGAGCTTTCCTATAACATGAGATGTGATATCCAACTCCTTCCCAATCCAATCCTGAGACCCTTCCGATAGCACGAGATGTGATATCTCAATGCTTCTAATACCAAACCACAGACCCGTCCTATAACTTGAGATGTGATATCCAACTCCTTCCCAATCCAATCCTGAGACCCTTCCGATAGCATGAGATGTGATATCTCAATGCTTCTAATATCAAAACTGAGACCCTCCCTATAGCATGAGATGTGATATCGAACTCCTTCCCATGCCAATCCTGAGACCCGTCCTATAAAATGAGATGTTATATCTCAATGCTTCTAATACCAAACCTGAGACTGTCCTATAACATGAGATGTGATATCTCAATGCTTCTAATAACAAACCTGAGACCCTTCCTATAACATGAGATGTGATATCCAAGTCCTTCCCGTTCCAATCTTGAGACCCTTCCGACAGCATGAGATGTGATATCCAACTCCTTCCAATTCCAACCTGTGACCCTTCCTATAGCATGAGATGGGATATCCAACTCCTTCCCAATCCAATCCTGAGACCCTTCCGATAGCATGAGATGTGATATATTAATGCTTCTACCATACCTGAGACCTTCCTATGGCATGAGATGTGATATCAAACTACTTCCCATTCCAATCCTGAGACCCTTCCTATAGCATGAGATGTGATATCCAACTCCTTCCCATTCCAATCCTGAGACCCGTCCTATACCATGAGATGTGATATCTCAATGCTTCTAATACCAAACCTGAGACTGTCCTATAACATGAGAAGTGATATCTCAATGCTTCTAATAACAAACCTGAGACCCTTCCTATAACATGAGATGTGATATCCAAATCCTTCCCATTCCAATCCTGAGACCCTTCCTATAACATGAGATATGATATCCAACTCCTTCCCAATCCAATACTGAGACCCTTCCGATAGCATGAGATATGATATCTCAATGGTTCTAATACCAAACCACAGACCCGGTATATAAATTGAGGTGTGATATCCAAATCCTTAGCCTTCCAAACCTGAGACCCTTCCTTTAGCATGAGATGTGATATCCAACTCCTTCCCATTCCAATCCTGAGACCCGTCCTATACCATGAGATATGATATCTCAATGCTTCTAATACCAAACCTGAGACTGTCCTATAACATGAGATGTGATATCTCAATGCTTCTAATAACAAACCTGAGAGCTTTCCTATAACATGAGATGTGATATCCAACTCCTTCCCAATCCAATCCTGAGACCCTTCCGATAGCATGAGATGTGATATCTCAATGCTTCTAATACCAAACCACAGACCCGTCCTATAACTTGAGATGTGATATCCAACTCCTTCCCAATCCAGTCCTGAGACCCTTCCGATAGCATGAGATGTGATATCTCAATGCTTCTAATATCAAAACTGAGACCCTCCCTATAGCAGGAGATGTGATATCCAACTCCTTCCCATTCCAATCCTGAGACCCGTCCTATAAAATGAGATGTTATATCTCAATGCTTCTAATACCAAACCTGAGACTGTCCTATAACATGAGATGTGATATCTCAATGCTTCTAATAACAAACCTGAGACCCTTCCTATAACATGAGATGTGATATCCAAGTCCTTCCCGTTCCAATCTTGAGACCCTTCGTATAACATGAGATGTGATATCCAACTCCTTCCCAATCCAATCCTGAGACCCTTCTGATAGCATGAGATATGATATCTCAATGCTTCTAATACCAAACCACAGACCCGTCCTATAACTTGAGATGTGATATCCAAATCCTTCCCCTTCCAAACCTGAGACCCTTCCTTTAGCATGAGATGTGATATCCAACTCCTTCCCATTCCAATCCTGAGACCCTTCCTATAGCATGAGATGTGATATCCCAATGCTTCTACCAAACCTGAGACCTTTCCTATAGCATGAGATGTGATATCCAACTCTTCCCATCCAATCCTGAGACCCGTCCTATACCATGAGATGTTATATCTGAATGCTTCTAATACCAAACCTGAGACTGTCCTATAACATGAGATGTGATATCTCAATGCTTCTAAAAACAAACCTGAGACCCTTCCTATAACATGAGATGTGATGTCCAAGTCCTTCCCATTCCAATCCTGAGACCCTTCCTATAACATGAGATGTGATATCCAACTCCTTCCCAATCCAATCCTGAGACCCTTCCGATAGCATGAGATGTGATATCTCAATGCTTCTAATACCAAACCTGAGACCCTCCCTATAGCGTGAGATGTGATATCAAAGTCCTTCCCATTCCAATCCTGATACCCTTCCTATAACATGAGATGTGATATCCAACTCTTCCCATCCAATCCTGAGACCCTTCCTATAACATGAGATGTGATATCCAACTCCTTCCCAATCCAATCCTGAGACCCTTCCGATAGCATGAGATGTGATATCTCAATGCTTCTAATACCAAACCTGAGACCCTCCCTATAGCGTGAGATGTGATATCAAAGTCCTTCCCATTCCAATCCTGATACCCTTCCTATAACATGAGATGTGATATCCAACTCCTTCCAATTCCAACCTGTGACCCTTCCTATAGCATGAGATGCGATATCCAACTCCTTCCCAATCCAATCCTGAGACCCTTCCGATAGCATGAGATGTGATATCTAAATGCTTCTAGCAAACCTGAGACCTTCCCATGGCATGAGATGCGATATCAAACTCCTTCCCATTCCAATCCTGAGACCCTTCCTATAGCATGAGATGTGATATCCAACTCCTTCCCAATCCAATCCTGAGACCCTTCCGATAGCATGAGATGTTATATCTCAATGCTTCTAATACCAAACCTGATACTGTCCTATAACATGAGATGTGATATCTCAATGCTTCTAATAACAAACCTGAGACCCTTCCTATAACATGATATGTGATATCCAAGTCCTTCCCATTCCAATCTTGAGACCCTTCCTATAACATGAGATGTGATATCCTACTCCTTCCCAATCCAATCCTGAGACCCTTCCGATAGCATGAGATATGATATCTCAATGCTTCTAATATCAAACCTGAGACCCTCCCTATAGCATGAGAGGTGACATCCAACTCCTTCCCATTCCAATCCTGAGACCCTTCCGATAGCATGAGATGTGATATCCAACTCCTTCCAATTCCAACCTGTGACCCTTCCTATAGCATGAGATGGGATATCCAACTCCTTACCAATCCAATCCTGAGACCCTTCCGATAGCATGAGATGTGATATCTTAATGCTTTTACCATACCTGAGACCTTCCTATGGCATGAGATGTGATATCCAACTCTTCCCATCCAATCCTGAGACCCTTCCTATAACATGAGATGTGATATCCAACTCCTTCCCAATCCAATCCTGAGACCCTTCCGATAGCATGAGATATGATATCTCAATGCTTCTAATATCAAACCTGAGACCCTCCCTATAGCATGAGAGGTGACATCCAACTCCTTCCCATTCCAATCCTGAGACCCTTCCGATAGCATGAGATGTGATATCCAACTCCTTCCAATTCCAACCTGTGACCCTTCCTATAGCATGAGATGGGATATCCAACTCCTTACCAATCCAATCCTGAGACCCTTCCGATAGCATGAGATGTGATATCTTAATGCTTTTACCATACCTGAGACCTTCCTATGGCATGAGATGTGATATCAAACTCCTTCCCATTCCAATCCTGAGACCCTTCCTATAGCATGAGATGTGATATCCAACTCCTTCCCATTCCAATCCTGAGACCCTTCCTATAGCATGAGATGTGATATCCAACTCCTTCCCATTCCAATCCTGAGACCCGTCCTATACCATGAGATGTGATATCTTTAATGCTTCTAATACCAAACCTGAGACTGTCCTATAACATGAGAAGTGATATCTCAATGCTTCTAATAACAAACCTGAGACCCTTCCTATAACATGAGATGTGATATCCAAATCCTTCCCATTCCAATCCTGAGACCCTTCCTATAACATGAGATATGATATCCAACTCCTTCCCAATCCAATACTGAGACCCTTCCGATAGCATGAGATATGATATCTCAATGGTTCTAATACCAAACCACAGACCCGGTATATAAATTGAGGTGTGATATCCAAATCCTTAGCCTTCCAAACCTGAGACCCTTCCTTTAGCATGAGATGTGATATCCAACTCCTTCCCATTCCAATCCTGAGACCCGTCCTATACCATGAGATATGATATCTCAATGCTTCTAATACCAAACCTGAGACTGTCCTATAACATGAGATGTGATATCTCAATGCTTCTAATAACAAACCTGAGAGCTTTCCTATAACATGAGATGTGATATCCAACTCCTTCCCAATCCAATCCTGAGACCCTTCCGATAGCATGAGATGTGATATCTCAATGCTTCTAATACCAAACCACAGACCCGTCCTATAACTTGAGATGTGATATCCAACTCCTTCCCAATCCAGTCCTGAGACCCTTCCGATAGCATGAGATGTGATATCTCAATGCTTCTAATATCAAAACTGAGACCCTCCCTATAGCAGGAGATGTGATATCCAACTCCTTCCCATTCCAATCCTGAGACCCGTCCTATAAAATGAGATGTTATATCTCAATGCTTCTAATACCAAACCTGAGACTGTCCTATAACATGAGATGTGATATCTCAATGCTTCTAATAACAAACCTGAGACCCTTCCTATAACATGAGATGTGATATCCAAGTCCTTCCCGTTCCAATCTTGAGACCCTTCCTATAGCATGAGATGTGATATCCCAATGCTTCTACCAAACCTGAGACCTTTCCTATAGCATGAGATGTGATATCCAACTCTTCCCATCCAATCCTGAGACCCGTCCTATACCATGAGATGTGATATCCAACTCCTTCCCATTCCAATCCTGAGACCCTTCCTATAGCATGAGATGTGATATCCCAATGCTTCTACCAAACCTGAGACCTTTCCTATAGCATGAGATGTGATATCCAACTCTTCCCATCCAATCCTGAGACCCGTCCTATACCATGAGATGTTATATCTGAATGCTTCTAATACCAAACCTGAGACTGTCCTATAACATGAGATGTGATATCTCAATGCTTCTAAAAACAAACCTGAGACCCTTCCTATAACATGAGATGTGATGTCCAAGTCCTTCCCATTCCAATCCTGAGACCCTTCCTATAGCATGAGATGTGATATCCCAATGCTTCTACCAAACCTGAGACCTTTCCTATAGCATGAGATGTGATATCCAAATCCTTCCCCTTCCAAACCTGAGACCCTTCCTTTAGCATGAGATGTGATATCCAACTCCTTCCCATTCCAATCCTGAGACCCTTCCTATAGCATGAGATGTGATATCCCAATGCTTCTACCAAACCTGAGACCTTTCCTATAGCATGAGATGTGATATCCAACTCTTCCCATCCAATCCTGAGACCCGTCCTATACCATGAGATGTTATATCTGAATGCTTCTAATACCAAACCTGAGACTGTCCTATAACATGAGATGTGATATCTCAATGCTTCTAAAAACAAACCTGAGACCCTTCCTATAACATGAGATGTGATGTCCAAGTCCTTCCCATTCCAATCCTGAGACCCTTCCTATAACATGAGATGTGATATCCAACTCCTTCCCAATCCAATCCTGAGACCCTTCCGATAGCATGAGATGTGATATCTCAATGCTTCTAATACCAAACCTGAGACCCTCCCTATAGCGTGAGATGTGATATCAAAGTCCTTCCCATTCCAATCCTGATACCCTTCCTATAACATGAGATGTGATATCCAACTCTTCCCATCCAATCCTGAGACCCTTCCTATAACATGAGATGTGATATCCAACTCCTTCCCAATCCAATCCTGAGACCCTTCCGATAGCATGAGATGTGATATCTCAATGCTTCTAATACCAAACCTGAGACCCTCCCTATAGCGTGAGATGTGATATCAAAGTCCTTCCCATTCCAATCCTGATACCCTTCCTATAACATGAGATGTGATATCCAACTCCTTCCAATTCCAACCTGTGACCCTTCCTATAGCATGAGATGCGATATCAAACTCCTTCCCAATCCAATCCTGAGACCCTTCCGATAGCATGAGATGTGATATCTAAATGCTTCTAGCAAACCTGAGACCTTCCCATGGCATGAGATGCGATATCAAACTCCTTCCCATTCCAATCCTGAGACCCTTCCTATAGCATGAGATGTGATATCCAACTCCTTCCCAATCCAATCCTGAGACCCTTCCGATAGCATGAGATGTTATATCTCAATGCTTCTAATACCAAACCTGATACTGTCCTATAACATGAGATGTGATATCTCAATGCTTCTAATACCAAACCTGAGACCCTCCCTATAGCGTGAGATGTGATATCAAAGTCCTTCCCATTCCAATCCTGATACCCTTCCTATAACATGAGATGTGATATCCAACTCCTTCCAATTCCAACCTGTGACCCTTCCTATAGCATGAGATGCGATATCCAACTCCTTCCCAATCCAATCCTGAGACCCTTCCGATAGCATGAGATGTGATATCTAAATGCTTCTAGCAAACCTGAGACCTTCCCATGGCATGAGATGCGATATCAAACTCCTTCCCATTCCAATCCTGAGACCCTTCCTATAGCATGAGATGTGATATCCAACTCCTTCCCAATCCAATCCTGAGACCCTTCCTATAGCATGAGATGTGATATCCAACTCCTTCCCATTCCAATCCTGAGACCCGTCCTATACCATGAGATGTGATATCTCAATGCTTCTAATACCAAACCTGAGACTGTCCTATAACATGAGAAGTGATATCTCAATGCTCCTAATAACAAACCTGAGACCCTTCCTATAACATGAGATGTGATATCCAAATCCTTCCCATTCCAATCCTGAGACCCTTCCTATAACATGAGATGTGATATCCAACTCCTTCCCAATCCAATACTGAGACCCTTCCGATAGCATGAGATATGATATCTCAATGGTTCTAATACCAAACCACAGACCCGGCCTATAAATTGAGTTGTGATACCCAAATCCTTAGCCTTCCAAACCTGAGACCCTTCCTTTAGCATGAGATGTGATATCCAACTCCTTCCCATTCCAATCCTGAGACCCGTCCTATACCATGAGATATGATATCTCAATGCTTCTAATACCAAACCTGAGACTGTCCTATAACATGAGATGTGATATCTCAATGCTTCTAATAACAAACCTGAGAGCTTTCCTATAACATGAGATGTGATATCCAACTCCTTCCCAATCCAATCCTGAGACCCTTCCGATAGCATGAGATGTGATATCTCAATGCTTCTAATACCAAACCACAGACCCGTCCTATAACTTGAGATGTGATATCCAACTCCTTCCCAATCCAGTCCTGAGACCCTTCCGATAGCATGAGATGTGATATCTCAATGCTTCTAATATCAAAACTGAGACCCTCCCTATAGCAGGAGATGTGATATCCAACTCCTTCCCATTCCAATCCTGAGACCCGTCCTATAAAATGAGATGTTATATCTCAATGCTTCTAATACCAAACCTGAGACTGTCCTATAACATGAGATGTGATATCTCAATGCTTCTAATAACAAACCTGAGAGCTTTCCTATAACATGAGATGTGATATCCAACTCCTTCCCAATCCAATCCTGAGACCCTTCCGATAGCATGAGATGTGATATCTCAATGCTTCTAATACCAAACCACAGACCCGTCCTATAACTTGAGATGTGATATCCAACTCCTTCCCAATCCAATCGTGAGACCCTTCCGATAGCATGAGATGTGATATCTCAATGCTTCTAATATCAAAACTGAGACCCTCCCTATAGCATGAGATGTGATATCCAACTCCTTCCCATGCCAATCCTGAGACCCGTCCTATAAAATGAGATGTTATATCTCAATGCTTCTAATACCAAACCTGAGACTGTCCTATAACATGAGATGTGATATCTCAATGCTTCTAATAACAAACCTGAGACCCTTCCTATAACATGAGATGTGATATCCAAGTCCTTCCCGTTCCAATCTTGAGACCCTTCCGACAGCATGAGATGTGATATCCAACTCCTTCCAATTCCAACCTGTGACCCTTCCTATAGCAAGAGATGGGATATCCAACTCCTTCCCAATCCAATCCTGAGACCCTTCCGATAGCATGAGATGTGATATATTAATGCTTCTACCATACCTGAGACCTTCCTATGGCATGAGATGTGATATCAAACTACTTCCCATTCCAATCCTGAGACCCTTCCTATAGCATGAGATGTGATATCCAACTCCTTCCCATTCCAATCCTGAGACCCGTCCTATACCATGAGATGTGATATCTCAATGCTTCTAATACCAAACCTGAGACTGTCCTATAACATGAGAAGTGATATCTCAATGCTTCTAATAACAAACCTGAGACCCTTCCTATAACATGAGATGTGATATCCAAATCCTTCCCATTCCAATCCTGAGACCCTTCCTATAACATCAGATGTGATATCCAACTCCTTCCCAATCCAATACTGAGACCCTTCCGATAGCATGAGATATGATATCTCAATGGTTCTAATACCAAACCACAGACCCGGCCTATACATTGAGGTGTGATATCCAAATCCTTAGCCTTCCAAACCTGAGACCCTTCCTTTAGCATGAGATATGATATCCAACTCCTTCCCATTCCAATCCTGAGACCCGTCCTATACCATGAGATATGATATCTCAATGCTTCTAATACCAAACCTGAGACTGTCCTATAACATGAGATGTGATATCTCAATGCTTCTAATAACAAACCTGAGAGCTTTCCTATAACATGAGATGTGATATCCAACTCCTTCCCAATCCAATCCTGAGAACCTTCCGATAGCATGAGATGTGATATCTCAATGCTTCTAATACCAAACCACAGACCCGTCCTATAACTTGAGATGTGATATCCAACTCCTTCCCAATCCAGTCCTGAGACCCTTCCGATAGCATGAGATGTGATATCTCAATGCTTCTAATATCAAAACTGAGACCCTCCCTATAGCAGGAGATGTGATATCCAACTCCTTCCCATTCCAATCCTGAGACCCGTCCTATAAAATGAGATGTTATATCTCAATGCTTCTAATACCAAACCTGAGACTGTCCTATAACATGAGATGTGATATCTCAATGCTTCTAATAACAAACCTGAGAGCTTTCCTATAACATGAGATGTGATATCCAACTCCTTCCCAATCCAATCCTGAGACCCTTCCGATAGCACGAGATGTGATATCTCAATGCTTCTAATACCAAACCACAGACCCGTCCTATAACTTGAGATGTGATATCCAACTCCTTCCCAATCCAATCCTGAGACCCTTCCGATAGCATGAGATGTGATATCTCAATGCTTCTAATATCAAAACTGAGACCCTCCCTATAGCATGAGATGTGATATCGAACTCCTTCCCATGCCAATCCTGAGACCCGTCCTATAAAATGAGATGTTATATCTCAATGCTTCTAATACCAAACCTGAGACTGTCCTATAACATGAGATGTGATATCTCAATGCTTCTAATAACAAACCTGAGACCCTTCCTATAACATGAGATGTGATATCCAAGTCCTTCCCGTTCCAATCTTGAGACCCTTCCGACAGCATGAGATGTGATATCCAACTCCTTCCAATTCCAACCTGTGACCCTTCCTATAGCATGAGATGGGATATCCAACTCCTTCCCAATCCAATCCTGAGACCCTTCCGATAGCATGAGATGTGATATATTAATGCTTCTACCATACCTGAGACCTTCCTATGGCATGAGATGTGATATCAAACTACTTCCCATTCCAATCCTGAGACCCTTCCTATAGCATGAGATGTGATATCCAACTCCTTCCCATTCCAATCCTGAGACCCGTCCTATACCATGAGATGTGATATCTCAATGCTTCTAATACCAAACCTGAGACTGTCCTATAACATGAGAAGTGATATCTCAATGCTTCTAATAACAAACCTGAGACCCTTCCTATAACATGAGATGTGATATCCAAATCCTTCCCATTCCAATCCTGAGACCCTTCCTATAACATGAGATATGATATCCAACTCCTTCCCAATCCAATACTGAGACCCTTCCGATAGCATGAGATATGATATCTCAATGGTTCTAATACCAAACCACAGACCCGGTATATAAATTGAGGTGTGATATCCAAATCCTTAGCCTTCCAAACCTGAGACCCTTCCTTTAGCATGAGATGTGATATCCAACTCCTTCCCATTCCAATCCTGAGACCCGTCCTATACCATGAGATATGATATCTCAATGCTTCTAATACCAAACCTGAGACTGTCCTATAACATGAGATGTGATATCTCAATGCTTCTAATAACAAACCTGAGAGCTTTCCTATAACATGAGATGTGATATCCAACTCCTTCCCAATCCAATCCTGAGACCCTTCCGATAGCATGAGATGTGATATCTCAATGCTTCTAATACCAAACCACAGACCCGTCCTATAACTTGAGATGTGATATCCAACTCCTTCCCAATCCAGTCCTGAGACCCTTCCGATAGCATGAGATGTGATATCTCAATGCTTCTAATATCAAAACTGAGACCCTCCCTATAGCAGGAGATGTGATATCCAACTCCTTCCCATTCCAATCCTGAGACCCGTCCTATAAAATGAGATGTTATATCTCAATGCTTCTAATACCAAACCTGAGACTGTCCTATAACATGAGATGTGATATCTCAATGCTTCTAATAACAAACCTGAGACCCTTCCTATAACATGAGATGTGATATCCAAGTCCTTCCCGTTCCAATCTTGAGACCCTTCGTATAACATGAGATGTGATATCCAACTCCTTCCCAATCCAATCCTGAGACCCTTCTGATAGCATGAGATATGATATCTCAATGCTTCTAATACCAAACCACAGACCCGTCCTATAACTTGAGATGTGATATCCAAATCCTTCCCCTTCCAAACCTGAGACCCTTCCTTTAGCATGAGATGTGATATCCAACTCCTTCCCATTCCAATCCTGAGACCCTTCCTATAGCATGAGATGTGATATCCCAATGCTTCTACCAAACCTGAGACCTTTCCTATAGCATGAGATGTGATATCCAACTCTTCCCATCCAATCCTGAGACCCGTCCTATACCATGAGATGTTATATCTGAATGCTTCTAATACCAAACCTGAGACTGTCCTATAACATGAGATGTGATATCTCAATGCTTCTAAAAACAAACCTGAGACCCTTCCTATAACATGAGATGTGATGTCCAAGTCCTTCCCATTCCAATCCTGAGACCCTTCCTATAACATGAGATGTGATATCCAACTCCTTCCCAATCCAATCCTGAGACCCTTCCGATAGCATGAGATGTGATATCTCAATGCTTCTAATACCAAACCTGAGACCCTCCCTATAGCGTGAGATGTGATATCAAAGTCCTTCCCATTCCAATCCTGATACCCTTCCTATAACATGAGATGTGATATCCAACTCTTCCCATCCAATCCTGAGACCCTTCCTATAACATGAGATGTGATATCCAACTCCTTCCCAATCCAATCCTGAGACCCTTCCGATAGCATGAGATGTGATATCTCAATGCTTCTAATACCAAACCTGAGACCCTCCCTATAGCGTGAGATGTGATATCAAAGTCCTTCCCATTCCAATCCTGATACCCTTCCTATAACATGAGATGTGATATCCAACTCCTTCCAATTCCAACCTGTGACCCTTCCTATAGCATGAGATGCGATATCCAACTCCTTCCCAATCCAATCCTGAGACCCTTCCGATAGCATGAGATGTGATATCTAAATGCTTCTAGCAAACCTGAGACCTTCCCATGGCATGAGATGCGATATCAAACTCCTTCCCATTCCAATCCTGAGACCCTTCCTATAGCATGAGATGTGATATCCAACTCCTTCCCAATCCAATCCTGAGACCCTTCCGATAGCATGAGATGTTATATCTCAATGCTTCTAATACCAAACCTGATACTGTCCTATAACATGAGATGTGATATCTCAATGCTTCTAATAACAAACCTGAGACCCTTCCTATAACATGATATGTGATATCCAAGTCCTTCCCATTCCAATCTTGAGACCCTTCCTATAACATGAGATGTGATATCCTACTCCTTCCCAATCCAATCCTGAGACCCTTCCGATAGCATGAGATATGATATCTCAATGCTTCTAATATCAAACCTGAGACCCTCCCTATAGCATGAGAGGTGACATCCAACTCCTTCCCATTCCAATCCTGAGACCCTTCCGATAGCATGAGATGTGATATCCAACTCCTTCCAATTCCAACCTGTGACCCTTCCTATAGCATGAGATGGGATATCCAACTCCTTACCAATCCAATCCTGAGACCCTTCCGATAGCATGAGATGTGATATCTTAATGCTTTTACCATACCTGAGACCTTCCTATGGCATGAGATGTGATATCCAACTCTTCCCATCCAATCCTGAGACCCTTCCTATAACATGAGATGTGATATCCAACTCCTTCCCAATCCAATCCTGAGACCCTTCCGATAGCATGAGATATGATATCTCAATGCTTCTAATATCAAACCTGAGACCCTCCCTATAGCATGAGAGGTGACATCCAACTCCTTCCCATTCCAATCCTGAGACCCTTCCGATAGCATGAGATGTGATATCCAACTCCTTCCAATTCCAACCTGTGACCCTTCCTATAGCATGAGATGGGATATCCAACTCCTTACCAATCCAATCCTGAGACCCTTCCGATAGCATGAGATGTGATATCTTAATGCTTTTACCATACCTGAGACCTTCCTATGGCATGAGATGTGATATCAAACTCCTTCCCATTCCAATCCTGAGACCCTTCCTATAGCATGAGATGTGATATCCAACTCCTTCCCAATTCAATCCTGAGACCCTTCCGATAGCATGAGATATGATATCTCAATGCTTCTAATATCAAACCTGAGACCCTCCCTATAGCATGAGAGGTGATATCCAACTCCTTCCCATTCTAATCCTGAGACCCTTCCGATAACATGAGATGTGATATCTCAATGCTTCTAATAATAAACCTGAGACCCTTCCTATAACATGAGATGTGATATCCAAATCCTTCCCATTCCAATCCTGAGACCCTTCCTATAGCATGAGATGTGATATCCAACTCCTTTCCATTCCAATCCTGAGACCCGTCCTATACCATGAGATATGATATCTCAATGCTTCTAATACCAAACCTGAGACTGTCCTATAACAAGAGATGTGATATCCTAATGCTTCTAATAACAAACCTGAGACCTTTCCTATAACATGAGATGTTATATCCAAGCCCTTCCCATTCCAATCTTGAGGCCCTTCCGATAGCATGAGATATGATATCTCAATGCTTCTAATATCAAACCTGAGACCCTCTCTAAAGCATGAGATGTGATATCCAACTCCTTCCCATTCCAATCCTGAGACCCTTCCGATAGCATGAGATGTGATATCCAACTCCTTCCAATTCCAACCTGTGACCCTTCCTATAGCATGAGATGGGATATCCAACTCCTTCCCAATCCAATCCTGAGACCCTTCCGATAGCATGAGATGTGATATCCAACTCCTTCCAATTCCAACCTGTGACCCTTCCTATAGCATGAGATGGGATATCCAACTCCTTCCCAATCCAATCCTGAGACCCTTCCTATAACATGAGATGTGATATCCAACTCCTTCCCAATCCAATCCTGAGACCCTTCCGATAGCATGAGATATGATATCTCAATGCTTCTAATACCAAAACCACAGACCCGTCCTATAACTTGAGATGTGATATCCAACTCCTTCCCATTCCAATCCTGAGACCCTTCCTATAGCATGAGATGTGATATCTCAATGCTTCTAATAACAAACCTGAGACCCTTCCTATAACATGAGATGTGATGTCCAAGTCCTTCCCATTCCAATCCTGAGACCCTTCCGATAGCATGAGGATATGATATCTCAATGATTCTAATATCAAACCTGAGACCCTCCCTAAAGCATGAGATGTGATATCCAACTCCTTCCCATTCCAATCCTGAGACCCTTCCGACAGCATGAGATGTGATATCCAACTCCTTCCAATTCCAACCTGTGACCCTTCCTATAGCATGAGATGGGATATCCAACTCCTTCCCAATCCAATCCTGAGATCCTTCCGATAGCATGAGATGTGATATATTAATGCTTCTACCATACCTGAGACATTCCTATGGCATGAGATGTGATATCAAACTACTTCCCATTCCAATCCTGAGACCCTTCCTATAGCATGAGATGTGATATCCAACTCCTTCCCATTCCAATCCTGAGACCCGTCCTATACCATGAGATGTGATATCTCAATGCTTCTAATACCAATCCTGAGACTGTCCTATAACATGAGAAGTGATATCTCAAAGCTTCTAATAACAAACCTGAGACCCTTCCTATAACATGAGATGTGATGTCCAAATCCTTCCCATTCCAATCCTGAGACCCTTCCTATAACATGAGATGTGATATCCAACTCCTTCCCATTCCAATCCTGAGACCCGTCCTATACCATGAGATATGATATCTCAATGCTTCTAATACCAAACCTGAGACTGTCCTGTAACATGAGATGTGATATCTCAATGCTTCTAATAACAAACCTGAGAGCTTTCCTATAACATGAGATGTGATATCCAACTCCTTCCCAATCCAATCCTGAGACCCTTCCGATAGCATGAGATGTGATATCTCAGTGCTTCTAATACCAAACCACAGACCCGTCCTATAACTTGAGATGTGATATCCAACTCCTTCCCAATCCAATCCTGAGACCCTTCCGATAGCATGAGATGTGATATCTCAATGCTTCTAATATCAAAACTGAGACCCTCCCTATAGCATGAGATGTGATATCCAAATCCTTCCCATTCCAATCCTGAGACCCGTCCTATAAAATGAGATGTTATATCTCAATGCTTCTAATACCAAACCTGAGACTGTCCTGTAACATGAGATGTGATATCTCAATGCTTCTAATAACAAACCTGAGACCCTTCCTATAACATGAGATGTGATATCCAAGTCCTTCCCGTTCCAATCTTGAGACCCTTCGTATAACATGAGATGTGATATCCAACTCCTTTCCAATCCAATCCTGAGACCCTTCTGATAGCATGAGATATGATATCTCAATGCTTCTAATACCAAACCACAGACCCGTCCTATAACTTGAGAAGTGATATCCAAATCCTTCCCCTTCCAAACCTGAGACTCTTCCTTTAGCATGAGATGTGATATCCAACTCCTTCCCATTCCAATCCTGAGACCCTTCCTATAGCATGAGATGTGATATCCCAATGCTTCTACCAAACCTGAGACCTTTCCTATAGCATGAGATGAGATATCCAACTCTTCCCATCCAATCCTGAGACCCGTCCTATACCATGAGATGTTATATACAATGCTTCTAATACCAAACCTGAGACTGTCCTATAACATGAGATGTGATATCTCAATGCTTCTAATAACAAACCTGAGACCCTTCCTATAACATGAGATGTGATGTCCAAGTCCTTCCCATTCCAATCCTGAGACCCTTCCTATAACATGAGATGTGATATCCAACTCCTTCCCAATCCAATCCTGAGACCCTTCCGATAGCATGAGATGTGATATCTCAATGCTTCTAATACCAAACCTGAGACCCTCCCTATAGCGTGAGATGTGATATCAAAGTCCTTCCCATTCCAATCCTGATACCCTTCCTATAACATGAGATGTGATATCCTACTCCTTCCCAATCCAATCCTGAGACCCTTCCGATAGCATGAGATATGATATCTCAATGCTTCTAATACCAAACCACAGACTCGTCCTATAACTTGAGATGTGATATCCAAATCCTTCCCCTTCCAAACCTGAGACCCTTCCTTTATCATGAGATGTGATAGCCAACTCCTTCCCATTCCAATCCTGAGACCCTTCCTATAGCATGAGATGTGATATCTCAATGCTTCTACCAAACCTGAAACCCTTCCTATAGCATGAGATGTGATATCCAACTCTTCCCATCCAATCCTGAGACCCTTCCTATAACATGAGATGTGATATCCAACTCCTTCCCAATCCAATCCTGAGACCCTTTCCAATAGCATGAGATATGATATCTCAATGCTTCTAATAACAAACCTGAGACCCTTCCTATAACATGAGATGTGATATCCAACTCCTTCCCATTCCAATCCTGAGACCCTTCCGATTGCATGAGATGTGATATCCAACTCCTTCCAATTCCAACCTGTGACCATTCCTATAGCATGAGATGGGATATCCAACTCCTTCCCAATCCAATCCTGAGACCCTTCCGATAGCATGAGATATGATATCTTAATGCTTCTACCATACCTGAGACCTTCCTATGGCATGAGATGTGATATCAAACTCCTTCCCATTCCAATCCTGAGACCCTTCCTATAGCATGAGATGCGATATCCAACTCCTTCCCATTCCAATCCTGAGACCCGTCCCATACCATGAGATGTGATATCTCAATGCTTCTTCTACCATACCTGAGACCTTCCTATGGCATGAGATGTGAAATCAAACTACTTCCATTCCAATCCTGAGACCCTTCCTATAGCATGAGATGTTATATCCAACTCCTTCCCATTCCAATCCTGAGACCCGTCCTATACTATGAGATGTGATATCTCAATGCTTCTAATACCAAACCTGAGACTGTCCTATAACATGAGATGTGATATCTCAATGCTTCTAATAACAAACCTGAGACCCTTCCTATAACATGAGATGTGATATCCAAGTCCTTCCCATTCCAATCTTGAGACCCTTCCTATAACATGAGATGTGATATCCAACTCCTTCCCAAACCAATCCTGAGACCCTTCCGATAGCATGAGATATGATATCTCAATGCTTCTAATACCAAACCACAGACTCGTCCTATAACTTGAGATGTGATATCCAAATCCTTCCCCTTCCAAACCTGAGACCCTTCCTTTATCATGAGATGTGATATCCAACTCCTTCCCATTCCAATCCTGAGACCCTTCCTATAGCATGAGATGTGATATCTCAATGCTTCTACCAAACCTGAGACCCTTCCTATAGCATGAGATGTGATATCTAACTCTTCCCATCCAATCCTGAGACCCTTCCTATAACATGAGATGTGATATCCAACTCCTTCCCAATTCAATCCTGAGACCCTTCCGATAGCATGAGATATGATATCTCAATGCTTCTAATATCAAACCTGAGACCCTCCCTATAGCATGAGAGGTGATATCCAACTCCTTCCCATTCCAATCCTGAGACCCTTCCGATAACATGAGATGTGATATCTCAATGCTTCTAATAATAAACCTGAGACCCTTCCTATAACATGAGATGTGATATCTAACTCTTCCCATCCAATCCTGAGACCCTTCCTATAACATGAGATGTGATATCCAACTCCTTCCCAATTCAATCCTGAGACCCTTCCGATAGCATGAGATATGATATCTCAATGCTTCTAATATCAAACCTGAGACCCTCCCTATAGCATGAGAGGTGATATCCAACTCCTTCCCATTCCAATCCTGAGACCCTTCCGATAGCATGAGATGTGATATCCAACTCCTTCCAATTCCAACCTGTGACCCTTCCTATAGCATGAGATGGGATATCCAACTCCTTCCCAATCCAATCCTGAGACCCTTACGATAGCATGAGATGTGATATCTTAATGCTTCTACCATACCTGAGACCTTCCTATGGCATGAGATGTGATATCAAACTCATTCCCATTCCAATCCTGAGACCCTTCCTATAGCATGAGATGTGATATCCAATTCCTTCCCATTCCAATCCTGAGACCCGTCCTATACCATGAGATGTGATATCTCAATGCTTCTAATACCAAACCTGAGACTGTCCTATAACATGAGATGTGATATCTCAATGCTTCTAATAACAAACCTGAGACCCTTCCTATAACATGAGATGTGATATCCAAATCCTTCCCATTCCAATCCTAAGACCCTTCCTATAGCATGAGATGTGATATCCAACTCCTTTCCATTCCAATCCTGAGACCCGTCCTATACCATGAGATATGATATCTCAATGCTTCTAATACCAAACCTGAGACTGTCCTATAACAAGAGATGTGATATCTCAATGCTTCTAACAACAAACCTGAGACCCTTCCTATAACATGAGATGTGATATCCAAGCCCTTCCCATTCCAATCTTGAGGCCCTTCCTATAAAATGAGATGTGATATCCAACTCCTTCCCAATCCAATCCTGAGACCCTTCCGATAGCATGAGATATGATATCTCAATGCTTCTAATACCAAAACCACAGACCCGTCCTATAACTTGAGATATGATATCCAAATCCTTCCCCTTCCAAACCTGAGACCCTTCCTTTATCATGAGATGTGATATCCAACTCCTTCCCATTCCAATCCTGAGACCCTTCCTATAGCATGAGATGTGATATCTCAATGCTTCTAATAACAAACCTGAGACCCTTCCTATAACATGAGATGTGATGTCCAAGTCCTTCCCATTCCAATCCTGAGACCCTTCCTATAACATGAGATGTGATATCCAACTCCTTCCCAATCCAATCCTGAGACCCTTCCGATAGCATGAGGATATGATATCTCAATGCTTCTAATATCAAACCTGAGACCCTCCCTAAAGCATGAGATGTGATATCCAACTCCTTCCCATTCCAATCCTGAGACCCTTCCAACAGCATGAGATGTGATATCCAACTCCTTCCAATTCCAACCTGTGACCCTTCCTATAGCATGAGATGGGATATCCAACTCCTTCCCAATCCAATCCTGAGACCCTTCCGATAGCATGAGATGTGATATATTAATGCTTCTACCATACCTGAGACCTTCCTATGGCATGAGATGTGATATCAAACTACTTCCCATTCCAATCCTGAGACCCTTCCTATAGCATGAGATGTGATATCCAACTCCTTCCCATTCCAATCCTGAGACCCGTTCTATACCATGAGATGTGATATCTCAATGCTTCTAATACCAAACCTGAGACTGTCCTATAAAATGAGAAGTGATATCTCAATGCTTCTAATAACAAACCTGAGACCCTTCCTATAACATGAGATGTGATATCCAAATCCTTCCCATTCCAATCCTGAGACCCTTCCTATAACATGAGATGTGATATCCAACTCCTTCCCAATCCAATACTGAGACCCTTCCGATAGCATGAGATATGATATCTCAATGGTTCTAATACCAAACCACAGACCCGTCCTATAAATTGAGGTGTGATATCCAAATCCTTAGCCTTCCAAACCTGAGACCCTTCCTTTAGCATGAGATGTGATATCCAACTCCTTCCCATTCCAATCCTGAACCCGTCCTATACCATGAGATATGATATCTCAATGCTTCTAATACCAAACCTGAGACTGTCCTATAACATGAGATGTGATATCTCAATGCTTCTAATAACAAACCTGAGAGCTTTCCTATAACATGAGATGTGATATCCAACTCCTTCCCAATCCAATCCTGAGACCCTTCCGATAGCATGAGATGTGATATCTCAATGCTTCTAATACCAAACCACAGACCCGTCCTATAACTTGAGATGTGATATCCAACTCCTTCCCAATCCAATCCTGAGACCCTTCCGATAGCATGAGATGTGATATCTCAATGCTTCTAATATCAAAACTGAGACCCTCCCTATAGCATGAGATGTGATATCCAACTCCTTCCCATTCCAATCCTGAGACCCGTCCTATAAAATGAGATGTTATATATTAATGCTTCTACCATACCTGAGACCTTCCTATGGCATGAGATGTGATATCAAACTACTTCCCATTCCAATCCTGAGACCCTTCCTATAGCATGAGATGTGATATCCAACTCCTTCCCATTCCAATCCTGAGACCCGTTCTATACCATGAGATGTGATATCTCAATGCTTCTAATACCAAACCTGAGACTGTCCTATAAAATGAGAAGTGATATCTCAATGCTTCTAATAACAAACCTGAGACCCTTCCTATAACATGAGATGTGATATCCAAATCCTTCCCATTCCAATCCTGAGACCCTTCCTATAACATGAGATGTGATATCCAACTCCTTCCCAATCCAATACTGAGACCCTTCCGATAGCATGAGATATGATATCTCAATGGTTCTAATACCAAACCACAGACCCGTCCTATAAATTGAGGTGTGATATCCAAATCCTTAGCCTTCCAAACCTGAGACCCTTCCTTTAGCATGAGATGTGATATCCAACTCCTTCCCATTCCAATCCTGAACCCGTCCTATACCATGAGATATGATATCTCAATGCTTCTAATACCAAACCTGAGACTGTCCTATAACATGAGATGTGATATCTCAATGCTTCTAATAACAAACCTGAGAGCTTTCCTATAACATGAGATGTGATATCCAACTCCTTCCCAATCCAATCCTGAGACCCTTCCGATAGCATGAGATGTGATATCTCAATGCTTCTAATACCAAACCACAGACCCGTCCTATAACTTGAGATGTGATATCCAACTCCTTCCCAATCCAATCCTGAGACCCTTCCGATAGCATGAGATGTGATATCTCAATGCTTCTAATATCAAAACTGAGACCCTCCCTATAGCATGAGATGTGATATCCAACTCCTTCCCATTCCAATCCTGAGACCCGTCCTATAAAATGAGATGTTATATCTCAATGCTTCTAATACCAAACCTGAGACTGTCCTATAACATGAGATGTGATATCTCAATGCTTCTAATAACAAACCTGAGACCCTTCCTATAACATGAGATGTGATATCCAAGTCCTTCCCGTTCCAATCTTGAGACCCTTCCGACAGCATGAGATGTGATATCCAACTCCTTCCAATTCCAACCTGTGACCCTTCCTATAGCATGAGATGGGATATCCAACTCCTTCCCAATCCAATCCTGAGACCCTTCCGATAGCATGAGATGTGATATATTAATGCTTCTACCATACCTGAGACCTTCCTATGGCATGAGATGTGATGATATCAAACTAATTCCCATTCCAATCCTGAGACCCTTCCTATAGCATGAGATGTGATATCCAACTCCTTCCCATTCCAATCCTGAGACCCGTCCTATACCATGAGATGTGATATCTCAATGCTTCTAATACCAAACCTGAGACTGTCCTATAACATGAGAAGTGATATCTCAATGCTTCTAATAACAAACCTGAGACCCTTCCTATAACATGAGATGTGATATCCAAATCCTTCCCATTCCAATCCTGAGACCCTTCCTATAACATGAGATGTGATATCCAACTCCTTCCCAATCCAATACTGAGACCCTTCCGATAGCATGAGATATGATATCTCAATGGTTCTAATACCAAACCACAGACCCGGCCTATAAATTGAGGTGTGATATCCAAATCCTTAGCCTTCCAAACCTGAGACCCTTCCTTTAGCATGAGATGTGATATCCAACTCCTTCCCATTCCAATCCTGAGACCCGTCCTATACCATGAGATATGATATCTCAATGCTTCTAATACCAAACCTGAGACTGTCCTATAACATGAGATGTGATATCTCAATGCTTCTAATAACAAACCTGAGAGCTTTCCTATAACATGAGATGTGATATCCAACTCCTTCCCAATCCAATCCTGAGACCCTTCCGATAGCATGAGATGTGATATCTCAATGATTCTAATACCAAACCACAGACCCGTCCTATAACTTGAGATGTGATATCCAACTCCTTCCCAATCCAGTCCTGAGACCCTTCCGATAGCATGAGATGTGATATCTCAATGCTTCTAATATCAAAACTGAGACCCTCCCTATAGCAGGAGATGTGATATCCAACTCCTTCCCATTCCAATCCTGAGACCCGTCCTATAAAATCAGATGTGATATCTCAATGCTTCTAATAACAAACCTGAGACCCTTCCTATAACATGAGATGTGATATCCAAGTCCTTCCCGTTCCAATCTTGAGACCCTTCGTATAACATGAGATGTGATATCCAACTCCTTCCCAATCCAATCCTGAGACCCTTCTGATAGCATGAGATATGATATCTCAATGCTTCTAATACCAAACCACAGACCCGTCCTATAACTTGAGATGTGATATCCAAATCCTTCCCCTTCCAAACCTGAGACCCTTCCTTTAGCATGAGATGTGATATCCAACTCCTTCCCATTCCAATCCTGAGACCCTTCCTATAGCATGAGATGTGATATCCCAATGCTTCTACCAAACCTGAGACCTTTCCTATAGCATGAGATGTGATATCCAACTCTTCCCATCCAATCCTGAGACCCGTCCTATACCATGAGATGTTATATCTCAATGCTTCTAATACCAAACCTGAGACTGTCCTATAACATGAGATGTGATATCTCAATGCTTCTAAAAACAAACCTGAGACCCTTCCTATAACATGAGATGTGATGTCCAAGTCCTTCCCATTCCAATCCTGAGACCCTTCCTATAACATGAGATGTGATATCCAACTCCTTCCCAATCCAATCGTGAGACCCTTCCGATAGCATGAGATGTGATATCTCAATGCTTCTAATACCAAACCTGAGACCCTCCCTATAGCGTGAGATGTGATATCAAAGTCCTTCCCATTCCAATCCTGATACCCTTCCTATAACATGAGATGTGATATCCAACTCTTCCCATCCAATCCTGAGACCCTTCCTATAACATGAGATGTGATATCCAACTCCTTCCCAATCCAATCCTGAGACCCTTCCGATAGCATGAGATGTGATATCTCAATGCTTCTAATACCAAACCTGAGACCCTCCCTATAGCGTGAGATGTGATATCAAAGTCCTTCCCATTCCAATCCTGATACCCTTCCTATAACATGAGATGTGATATCCAACTCCTTCCAATTCCAACCTGAGACCCTTCCGATAGCATGAGATGTGATATCTAAATGCTTCTAGCAAACCTGAGACCTTCCCATGGCATGAGATGCGATATCAAACTCCTTCCCATTCCAATCCTGAGACCCTTCCTATAGCATGAGATGTGATATCCAACTCCTTCCCAATCCAATCCTGAGACCCTTCCGATAGCATGAGATGTTATATCTCAATGCTTCTAATACCAAACCTGATACTGTCCTATAACATGAGATGTGATATCTCAATGCTTCTAATAACAAACCTGAGACCCTTCCTATAACATGAGATGTGATATCCAAGTCCTTCCCATTCCAATCTTGAGACCCTTCCTATAACATGAGATGTGATATCCTACTCCTTCCCAATCCAATCCTGAGACCCTTCCGATAGCATGAGATATGATATCTCAATGCTTCTAATACCAAACCACAGACTCGTCCTATAACTTGAGATGTGATATCCAAATCCTTCCCCTTCCAAACCTGAGACCCTTCCTTTATCATGAGATGTGATAGCGAACTCCTTCCCATTCCAATCCTGAGACCCTTCCTATAGCATGAGATGTGATATCTCAATGCTTTTACCAAACCTGAAACCCTTCCTATAGCATGAGATGTGATATCCAACTCTTCCCATCCAATCCTGAGACCCTTCCTATAACATGAGATGTGATAACCAACTCCTTCCCAATCCAATCCTGAGACCCTTCCGATAGCATGAGATATGATATCTCAATGCTTCTAATATCAAACCTGAGACCCTCCCTATAGCATGAGAGGTGACATCCAACTCCTTCCCATTCCAATCCTGAGACCCTTCCGATAGCATGAGATGTGATATCCAACTCCTTCCAATTCCAACCTGTGACCCTTCCTATAGCATGAGATGGGATATCCAACTCCTTACCAATCCAATCCTGAGACCCTTCCGATAGCATGAGATGTGATATCTTAATGCTTTTACCATACCTGAGACCTTCATATGGCATGAGATGTGATATCAAACTCCTTCCCATTCCAATCCTGAGACCCTTCCTATAGCATGAGATGTGATATCCAACTCCTTCCCAATTCAATCCTGAGACCCTTCCGATAGCATGAGATATGATATCTCAATGCTTCTAATATCAAACCTGAGACCCTCCCTATAGCATGAGAGGTGATATCCAACTCCTTCCCATTCCAATCCTGAGACCCTTCCGATAACATGAGATGTGATATCTCAATGCTTCTAATAATAAACCTGAGACCCTTCCTATAACATGAGATGTGATATCCAAATCCTTCCCATTCCAATCCTGAGACCCTTCCTATAGCATGAGATGTGATATCCAACTCCTTTCCATTCCAATCCTGAGACCCGTCCTATACCATGAGATATGATATCTCAATGCTTCTAATACCAAACCTGAGACTGTCCTATAACAAGAGATGTGATATCCTAATGCTTCTAATAACAAACCTGAGACCCTTCCTATAACATGAGATGTGATATCCAAGCCCTTCCCATTCCAATCTTGAGGCCCTTCCGATAGCATGAGATGTGATATCTCAATGCTTCTAATAATAAACCTGAGACCCTTCCTATAACATGAGATGTGATATCCAACTCCTTCCAATTCCAACCTGTGACCCTTCCTATAGCATGAGATGGGATATCCAACTCCTTCCCAATCCAATCCTGAGACCCTTCCGATAGCATGAGATGTGATATCAAACTCCTTCCAATTCCAACCTGTGACCCTTCCTATAGCATGAGATGGGATATCCAACTCCTTCCCAATCCAATCCTGAGACCCTTCCTATAACATGAGATGTGATATCCAACTCCTTCCCAATCCAATCCTGAGACCCTTCCGATAGCATGAGATATGATATCTCAATGCTTCTAATACCAAAACCACAGACCCGTCCTATAACTTGAGATATGATATCCAAATCCTTCCCCTTCCAAACCTGAGACCCTTCCTTTATCATGAGATGTGATATCCAACTCCTTCCCATTCCAATCCTGAGACCCTTCCTATAGCATGAGATGTGATATCTCAATGCTTCTAATAACAAACCTGAGACCCTTCCTATAACATGAGATGTGATGTCCAAGTCCTTCCCATTCCAATCCTGAGACCCTTCCGATAGCATGAGGATATGATATCTCAATGATTCTAATATCAAACCTGAGACCCTCCCTAAAGCATGAGATGTGATATCCAACTCCTTCCCATTCCAATCCTGAGACCCTTCCGACAGCATGAGATGTGATATCCAACTCCTTCCAATTCCAACCTGTGACCCTTCCTATAGCATGAGATGGGATATCCAACTCCTTCCCAATCCAATCCTGAGACCCTTCCGATAGCATGAGATGTGATATATTAATGCTTCTACCATACCTGAGACATTCCTATGGCATGAGATGTGATATCAAACTACTTCCCATTCCAATCCTGAGACCCTTCCTATAGCATGAGATGTGATATCCAACTCCTTCCCATTCCAATCCTGAGACCCGTCCTATACCAGGAGATGTGATATCTCAATGCTTCTAATACTAAACCTGAGACTGTCCTATAACATGAGAAGTGATATCTCAAAGCTTCTAATAACAAACCTGAGACCCTTCCTATAACATGAGATGTGATGTCCAAATCCTTCCCATTCCAATCCTGAGACCCTTCCTATAACATGAGATGTGATATCCAACTCCTTCCCATTCCAATCCTGAGACCCGTCCTATACCATGAGATATGATATCTCAATGCTTCTAATACCAAACCTGAGACTGTCCTGTAACATGAGATGTGATATCTCAATGCTTCTAATAACAAACCTGAGAGCTTTCCTATAACATGAGATGTGATATCCAACTCCTTCCCAATCCAATCCTGAGACCCTTCCGATAGCATGAGATGTGATATCTCAATGCTTCTAATACCAAACCACAGACCCGTCCTATAACTTGAGATGTGATATCCAACTCCTTCCCAATCCAATCCTGAGACCCTTCCGATAGCATGAGATGTGATATCTCAATGCTTCTAATATCAAAGCTGAGACCCTCCCTATAGCATGAGATGTGATATCCAACTCCTTCCCATTCCAATCCTGAGACCCGTCCTATAAAATGAGATGTTATATCTCAATGCTTCTAATACCAAACCTGAGACTGTCCTATAACATGAGATGTGATATCTCAATGCTTCTAATAACAAACCTGAGACCCTTCCTATAACATGAGATGTGATATCCAAGTCCTTCCCGTTCCAATCTTGAGACCCTTCCGACAGCATGAGATGTGATATCCAACTCCTTCCAATTCCAACCTGTGACCCTTCCTATAGCATGAGATGGGATATCCAACTCCTTCCCAATCCAATCCTGAGACCCTTCCGATAGCATGAGATGTGATATATTAATGCTTCTACCATACCTGAGACCTTCCTATGGCATGAGATGTGATGATATCAAACTAATTCCCATTCCAATCCTGAGACCCTTCCTATAGCATGAGATGTGATATCCAACTCCTTCCCATTCCAATCCTGAGACCCGTCCTATACCATGAGATGTGATATCTCAATGCTTCTAATACCAAACCTGAGACTGTCCTATAACATGAGAAGTGATATCTCAATGCTTCTAATAACAAACCTGAGACCCTTCCTATAACATGAGATGTGATATCCAAATCCTTCCCATTCCAATCCTGAGACCCTTCCTATAACATGAGATGTGATATCCAACTCCTTCCCAATCCAATACTGAGACCCTTCCGATAGCATGAGATATGATATCTCAATGGTTCTAATACCAAACCACAGACCCGGCCTATAAATTGAGGTGTGATATCCAAATCCTTAGCCTTCCAAACCTGAGACCCTTCCTTTAGCATGAGATGTGATATCCAACTCCTTCCCATTCCAATCCTGAGACCCGTCCTATACCATGAGATATGATATCTCAATGCTTCTAATACCAAACCTGAGACTGTCCTATAACATGAGATGTGATATCTCAATGCTTCTAATAACAAACCTGAGAGCTTTCCTATAACATGAGATGTGATATCCAACTCCTTCCCAATCCAATCCTGAGACCCTTCCGATAGCATGAGATGTGATATCTCAATGATTCTAATACCAAACCACAGACCCGTCCTATAACTTGAGATGTGATATCCAACTCCTTCCCAATCCAGTCCTGAGACCCTTCCGATAGCATGAGATGTGATATCTCAATGCTTCTAATATCAAAACTGAGACCCTCCCTATAGCAGGAGATGTGATATCCAACTCCTTCCCATTCCAATCCTGAGACCCGTCCTATAAAATCAGATGTGATATCTCAATGCTTCTAATAACAAACCTGAGACCCTTCCTATAACATGAGATGTGATATCCAAGTCCTTCCCGTTCCAATCTTGAGACCCTTCGTATAACATGAGATGTGATATCCAACTCCTTCCCAATCCAATCCTGAGACCCTTCTGATAGCATGAGATATGATATCTCAATGCTTCTAATACCAAACCACAGACCCGTCCTATAACTTGAGATGTGATATCCAAATCCTTCCCCTTCCAAACCTGAGACCCTTCCTTTAGCATGAGATGTGATATCCAACTCCTTCCCATTCCAATCCTGAGACCCTTCCTATAGCATGAGATGTGATATCCCAATGCTTCTACCAAACCTGAGACCTTTCCTATAGCATGAGATGTGATATCCAACTCTTCCCATCCAATCCTGAGACCCGTCCTATACCATGAGATGTTATATCTCAATGCTTCTAATACCAAACCTGAGACTGTCCTATAACATGAGATGTGATATCTCAATGCTTCTAAAAACAAACCTGAGACCCTTCCTATAACATGAGATGTGATGTCCAAGTCCTTCCCATTCCAATCCTGAGACCCTTCCTATAACATGAGATGTGATATCCAACTCCTTCCCAATCCAATCGTGAGACCCTTCCGATAGCATGAGATGTGATATCTCAATGCTTCTAATACCAAACCTGAGACCCTCCCTATAGCGTGAGATGTGATATCAAAGTCCTTCCCATTCCAATCCTGATACCCTTCCTATAACATGAGATGTGATATCCAACTCTTCCCATCCAATCCTGAGACCCTTCCTATAACATGAGATGTGATATCCAACTCCTTCCCAATCCAATCCTGAGACCCTTCCGATAGCATGAGATGTGATATCTCAATGCTTCTAATACCAAACCTGAGACCCTCCCTATAGCGTGAGATGTGATATCAAAGTCCTTCCCATTCCAATCCTGATACCCTTCCTATAACATGAGATGTGATATCCAACTCCTTCCAATTCCAACCTGAGACCCTTCCGATAGCATGAGATGTGATATCTAAATGCTTCTAGCAAACCTGAGACCTTCCCATGGCATGAGATGCGATATCAAACTCCTTCCCATTCCAATCCTGAGACCCTTCCTATAGCATGAGATGTGATATCCAACTCCTTCCCAATCCAATCCTGAGACCCTTCCGATAGCATGAGATGTTATATCTCAATGCTTCTAATACCAAACCTGATACTGTCCTATAACATGAGATGTGATATCTCAATGCTTCTAATAACAAACCTGAGACCCTTCCTATAACATGAGATGTGATATCCAAGTCCTTCCCATTCCAATCTTGAGACCCTTCCTATAACATGAGATGTGATATCCTACTCCTTCCCAATCCAATCCTGAGACCCTTCCGATAGCATGAGATATGATATCTCAATGCTTCTAATACCAAACCACAGACTCGTCCTATAACTTGAGATGTGATATCCAAATCCTTCCCCTTCCAAACCTGAGACCCTTCCTTTATCATGAGATGTGATAGCGAACTCCTTCCCATTCCAATCCTGAGACCCTTCCTATAGCATGAGATGTGATATCTCAATGCTTTTACCAAACCTGAAACCCTTCCTATAGCATGAGATGTGATATCCAACTCTTCCCATCCAATCCTGAGACCCTTCCTATAACATGAGATGTGATAACCAACTCCTTCCCAATCCAATCCTGAGACCCTTCCGATAGCATGAGATATGATATCTCAATGCTTCTAATATCAAACCTGAGACCCTCCCTATAGCATGAGAGGTGACATCCAACTCCTTCCCATTCCAATCCTGAGACCCTTCCGATAGCATGAGATGTGATATCCAACTCCTTCCAATTCCAACCTGTGACCCTTCCTATAGCATGAGATGGGATATCCAACTCCTTACCAATCCAATCCTGAGACCCTTCCGATAGCATGAGATGTGATATCTTAATGCTTTTACCATACCTGAGACCTTCATATGGCATGAGATGTGATATCAAACTCCTTCCCATTCCAATCCTGAGACCCTTCCTATAGCATGAGATGTGATATCCAACTCCTTCCCAATTCAATCCTGAGACCCTTCCGATAGCATGAGATATGATATCTCAATGCTTCTAATATCAAACCTGAGACCCTCCCTATAGCATGAGAGGTGATATCCAACTCCTTCCCATTCCAATCCTGAGACCCTTCCGATAACATGAGATGTGATATCTCAATGCTTCTAATAATAAACCTGAGACCCTTCCTATAACATGAGATGTGATATCCAAATCCTTCCCATTCCAATCCTGAGACCCTTCCTATAGCATGAGATGTGATATCCAACTCCTTTCCATTCCAATCCTGAGACCCGTCCTATACCATGAGATATGATATCTCAATGCTTCTAATACCAAACCTGAGACTGTCCTATAACAAGAGATGTGATATCCTAATGCTTCTAATAACAAACCTGAGACCCTTCCTATAACATGAGATGTGATATCCAAGCCCTTCCCATTCCAATCTTGAGGCCCTTCCGATAGCATGAGATGTGATATCTCAATGCTTCTAATAATAAACCTGAGACCCTTCCTATAACATGAGATGTGATATCCAACTCCTTCCAATTCCAACCTGTGACCCTTCCTATAGCATGAGATGGGATATCCAACTCCTTCCCAATCCAATCCTGAGACCCTTCCGATAGCATGAGATGTGATATCCAACTCCTTCCAATTCCAACCTGTGACCCTTCCTATAGCATGAGATGGGATATCCAACTCCTTCCCAATCCAATCCTGAGACCCTTCCTATAACATGAGATGTGATATCCAACTCCTTCCCAATCCAATCCTGAGACCCTTCCGATAGCATGAGATATGATATCTCAATGCTTCTAATACCAAAACCACAGACCCGTCCTATAACTTGAGATATGATATCCAAATCCTTCCCCTTCCAAACCTGAGACCCTTCCTTTATCATGAGATGTGATATCCAACTCCTTCCCATTCCAATCCTGAGACCCTTCCTATAGCATGAGATGTGATATCTCAATGCTTCTAATAACAAACCTGAGACCCTTCCTATAACATGAGATGTGATGTCCAAGTCCTTCCCATTCCAATCCTGAGACCCTTCCGATAGCATGAGGATATGATATCTCAATGATTCTAATATCAAACCTGAGACCCTCCCTAAAGCATGAGATGTGATATCCAACTCCTTCCCATTCCAATCCTGAGACCCTTCCGACAGCATGAGATGTGATATCCAACTCCTTCCAATTCCAACCTGTGACCCTTCCTATAGCATGAGATGGGATATCCAACTCCTTCCCAATCCAATCCTGAGACCCTTCCGATAGCATGAGATGTGATATATTAATGCTTCTACCATACCTGAGACATTCCTATAGCATGAGATGTGATATCAAACTACTTCCCATTCCAATCCTGAGACCCTTCCTATAGCATGAGATGTGATATCCAACTCCTTCCCATTCCAATCCTGAGACCCGTCCTATACCAGGAGATGTGATATCTCAATGCTTCTAATACCAAACCTGAGACTGTCCTATAACATGAGAAGTGATATCTCAAAGCTTCTAATAACAAACCTGAGACCCTTCCTATAACATGAGATGTGATGTCCAAATCCTTCCCATTCCAATCCTGAGACCCTTCCTATAACATGAGATGTGATATCCAACTCCTTCCCATTCCAATCCTGAGACCCGTCCTATACCATGAGATATGATATCTCAATGCTTCTAATACCAAACCTGAGACTGTCCTGTAACATGAGATGTGATATCTCAATGCTTCTAATAACAAACCTGAGAGCTTTCCTATAACATGAGATGTGATATCCAACTCCTTCCCAATCCAATCCTGAGACCCTTCCGATAGCATGAGATGTGATATCTCAATGCTTCTAATACCAAACCACAGACCCGTCCTATAACTTGAGATGTGATATCCAACTCCTTCCCAATCCAATCCTGAGACCCTTCCGATAGCATGAGATGTGATATCTCAATGCTTCTAATATCAAAACTGAGACCCTCCCTATAGCATGAGATGTGATATCCAAATCCTTCCCATTCCAATCCTGAGACCCGTCCTATAAAATGAGATGTTATATCTCAATGCTTCTAATACCAAACCTGAGACTGTCCTGTAACATGAGATGTGATATCTCAATGCTTCTAATAACAAACCTGAGACCCTTCCTATAACATGAGATGTGATATCCAAGTCCTTCCCGTTCCAATCTTGAGACCCTTCGTATAACATGAGATGTGATATCCAACTCCTTCCCAATCCAATCCTGAGACCCTTCTGATAGCATGAGATATGATATCTCAATGCTTCTAATACCAAACCACAGACCCCTCCTATAACTTGAGATGTGATATCCAAATCCTTCCCCTTCCAAACCTGAGACTCTTCCTTTAGCATGAGATGTGATATCCAACTCCTTCCCATTCCAATCCTAAGACCCTTCCTATAGCATGAGATGTGATATCCCAATGCTTCTACCAAACCTGAGACCTTTCCTATAGCATGAGATGAGATATCCAACTCTTCCCATCCAATCCTGAGACCCGTCCTATACCATGAGATGTTATATCTCAATGCTTCTAATACCAAACCTGAGACTGTCCTATAACATGAGATGTGATATCTCAATGCTTCTAATAACAAACCTGAGACGCTTCCTATAACATGAGATGTGATGTCCAAGTCCTTCCCATTCCAATCCTGAGAGCCTTCCTATAACATGAGATGTGATATCCAACTCCTTCCCAATCCAATCCTGAGACCCTTCCGATAGCATGAGATGTGATATCTCAATGCTTCTAATACCAAACCTGAGACCCTCCCTATAGCGTGAGATGTGATATCAAAGTCCTTCCCATTCCAATCCTGATACCCTTCCTATAACATGAGATGTGATATCCAACTCCTTCCAATTCCAACCTGTGACCCTTCCTATAGCATGAGATGCGATATCCAACTCCTTCCCAATCCAATCCTGAGACCCTTCCGATAGCATGAGATGTGATATCTAAATGCTTCTAGCAAACCTGAGACCTTCCCATGGCATGAGATGTGATATCAAACTCCTTCCCATTCCAATCCTGAGACCCTTCCTATAGCATGAAATGTGATATCCAACTCCTTCCCATTCCAATCCTGAGACCCGTCCTATACTATGAGATGTTATATCTCAATGCTTCTAATACCAAACCTGATACTGTCCTATAACATGAGATGTGATATCTCAATGCTTCTAATAACAAACCTGAGACCCTTCCTATAACATGAGATGTGATATCCAAGTCCTTCCCATTCCAATCTTGAGACCCTTCCTATAACATGAGATGTGATATCCAACTCCTTCCCAATCCAATCCTGAGACCCTTCCGATAGCATGAGATATGATATCTCAATGCTTCTAATACCAAACCACCGACTCGTCCTATAACTTGAGATGTGATTTCCAAATCCTTCCCCTTCCAAACCTGAGACCCTTCCTTTATCATGAGATGTGATATCCAACTCCTTCCCATTCCAATCCTGAGACCCTTCCTATAGCATGAGATGTGATATCTCAATGCTTCTACCAAACCTGAGACCCTTCCTATAGCATGAGATGTGATATCCAACTCTTCTCATCCAATCCTGAGACCCTTCCTATAACATGAGATGTGATATCCAACTCCTTCCCAATCCAATCCTGAGACCCTTCCGATAGCATGAGATGTGATATCTCAATGCTTCTAATATCAAAACTGAGACCCTCCCTATAGCATGAGATGTGATATCCAAATCCTTCCCATTCCAATCCTGAGACCCGTCCTATAAAATGAGATGTTATATCTCAATGCTTCTAATACCAAACCTGAGACTGTCCTGTAACATGAGATGTGATATCTCAATGCTTCTAATAACAAACCTGAGACCCTTCCTATAACATGAGATGTGATATCCAAGTCCTTCCCGTTCCAATCTTGAGACCCTTCGTATAACATGAGATGTGATATCCAACTCCTTCCCAATCCAATCCTGAGACCCTTCTGATAGCATGAGATATGAAATCTCAATGCTTCTAATACCAAACCTGAGACCCGTCCTATAACTTGAGATGTGATATCCAAATCCTTCCCCTTCCAAACCTGAGACCCTTCCTTTAGCATGAGATGTGATATCCAACTCCTTCCCATTCCAATCCTGAGACCCTTCCTATAGCATGAGATGTGATATCCCAATGCTTCTACCAAACCTGAGACCTTTCCTATAGCATGAGATGGGATATCCAACTCTTCCCATCCAATCCTGAGACCCGTCCTATACCATGAGATGTTATATCTCAATGCTTCTAATACCAAACCTGAGACTGTCCTATAACATGAGATGTGATATCTCAATGCTTCTAATAACAAACCTGAGACCCTTCCTATAACATGAGATGTGATGTCCAAGTCCTTCCCATTCCAATCCTGAGACCCTTCCTATAACATGAGATGTGATATCCAACTCCTTCCCAATCCAATCCTGAGACCCTTCCGATAGCATGAGATGTGATATCTCAATGCTTCTAATACTAAACCTGAGACCCTCCCTATAGCGTGAGATGTGATATCAAAGTCCTTCCCATTCCAATCCTGATACCCTTCCTATAACATGAGATGTGATATCCAACTCCTTCCAATTCCAACCTGTGACCCTTCCTATAGCATGAGATGCGATATCCAACTCCTTCCCAATCCAATCCTGAGACCCTTCCAATAGCATGAGATGTGATATCTAAATGCTTCTAGCAAACCTGAGACCTTCCCATGGCATGAGATGTGATATCAAACTCCTTCCCATTCCAATCCTGAGACCCTTCCTATAGCATGAGATGTGATATCCAACTCCTTCCCATTCCAATCGTGAGACCCGTCCTATACTATGAGATGTTATATCTCAATGCTTCTAATACTAAACCTGAGACCCTCCCTATAGCGTGAGATGTGATATCAAAGTCCTTCCCATTCCAATCCTGATACCCTTCCTATAACATGAGATGTGATATCCAACTCCTTCCAATTCCAACCTGTGACCCTTCCTATAGCATGAGATGCGATATCCAACTCCTTCCCAATCCAATCCTGAGACCCTTCCAATAGCATGAGATGTGATATCTAAATGCTTCTAGCAAACCTGAGACCCTTCCTATAACATGAGATGTGATGTCCAAGTCCTTCCCATTCCAATCCTGAGACCCTTCCTATAACATGAGATGTGATATCCAACTCCTTCCCAATCCAATCCTGAGACCCTTCCGATAGCATGAGATGTGATATCTCAATGCTTCTAATACTAAACCTGAGACCCTCCCTATAGCGTGAGATGTGATATCAAAGTCCTTCCCATTCCAATCCTGATACCCTTCCTATAACATGAGATGTGATATCCAACTCCTTCCAATTCCAACCTGTGACCCTTCCTATAGCATGAGATGCGATATCCAACTCCTTCCCAATCCAATCCTGAGACCCTTCCAATAGCATGAGATGTGATATCTAAATGCTTCTAGCAAACCTGAGACCTTCCCATGGCATGAGATGTGATATCAAACTCCTTCCCATTCCAATCCTGAGACCCTCCCTATAGCGTGAGATGTGATATCAAAGTCCTTCCCATTCCAATCCTGATACCCTTCCTATAACATGAGATGTGATATCCAACTCCTTCCAATTCCAACCTGTGACCCTTCCTATAGCATGAGATGCGATATCCAACTCCTTCCCAATCCAATCCTGAGACCCTTCCAATAGCATGAGATGTGATATCTAAATGCTTCTAGCAAACCTGAGACCTTCCCATGGCATGAGATGTGATATCAAACTCCTTCCCATTCCAAACCTGAGACCTTCCCATGGCATGAGATGTGATATCAAACTCCTTCCCATTCCAAACCTGAGACCCTTCCTATAACATGAGATGTGATATCCAAGTCCTTCCCATTCCAATCTTGAGACCCTTCCTATAACATGAGATGTGATATCCAACTCCTTCCCAATCCAATCCTGAGACCCTTCCGATAGCATGAGATATGATATCTCAATGCTTCTAATACCAAACCACAGACTTGTCCTATAACTTGAGATGTGATATCCAAATCCTTCCCCTTCCAAACCTGAGACCCTTCCTTTATCATGAGATGTGATATCCAACTCCTTCCCATTCCAATCCTGAGACCCTTCCTATAGCATGAGATGTGATATCCAACTCTTCCCATCCAATCCTGAGACCCTTCCTATAACATGAGATGTGATATCCAACTCCTTCTCAATCCAATCCTGAGACCCTTCCGATAGCATGAGATATGATATATCAATGCTTCTAATATCAAACCTGAGACCCTCCCTATAGCATGAGAGGTGATATCCAACTCCTTCCCATTCCAATCCTGAGACCCTTCTGATAGCATGAGATGTGATATCCAACTCCTTCCAATTCCAACCTGTGACCCTTCCTATAGCATGAGATGGGATATCCAACTCCTTCCCAATCCAATCCTGAGACCCTTCCGATAGCATGAGATGTGATATCTCAATGCTTCTAATATCAAAACTGAGACCCTCCCTATAGCAGGAGATGTGATATCCAACTCCTTCCCATTCCAATCCTGAGACCCGTCCTATAAAATGAGATGTTATATCTCAATGCTTCTAATACCAAACCTGAGACTGTCCTATAACATGAGATGTGATATCTCAATGCTTCTAATAACAAACCTGAGACCCTTCCTATAACATGAGATGTGATATCCAAGTCCTTCCCGTTCCAATCTTGAGACCCTTCGTATAACATGAGATGTGATATCCAACTCCTTCCCAATCCAATCCTGAGACCCTTCTGATAGCATGAGATATGATATCTCAATGCTTCTAATACCAAACCACAGACCCGTCCTATAACTTGAGATGTGATATCCAAATCCTTCCCCTTCCAAACCTGAGACCCTTCCTTTAGCATGAGATGTGATATCCAACTCCTTCACATTCCAATCCTGAGACCCTTCCTATAGCATGAGATGTGAAATCCCAATGCTTCTACCAAACCTGAGACCTTTCCTATAGCATGAGATGTGATATCCAACTCTTCCCATCCAATCCTGAGACCCGTCCTATACCATGAGATATTATATCTCAATGCTTCTAATACCAAACCAGAAACTGTCCTATAACATGAGATGTGATATCTCAATGCTTCTAAAAACAAACCTGAGACCCTTCCTATAACATGAGATGTGATGTCCAAGTCCTTCCCATTCCAATCCTGAGACCCTTCCTATAACATGAGATGTGATATCCAACTCCTTCCCAATCCAATCCTGAGACCCTTCCGATAGCATGAGATGTGATATCTCAATGCTTCTAATACCAAACCTGAGACCCTCCCTATAGCGTGAGATGTGATATCAAAGTCCTTCCCATTCCAATCCTGATACCCATCCTATAACATGAGATGTGATATCCAACTCCTTCCAATTCCAACCTGTGACCCTTCCTATAGCATGAGATGCGATATCCAACTCCTTCCCAATCTAATCCTGAGACCCTTCCGATAGCATGAGATGTGATATCTAAATGCTTCTAGCAAACCTGAGACCTTCCCATGGCATGAGATGCGATGTCAAACTCCTTCCCATTCCAATCCTGAGACCCTTCCTATAGCATGAGATGTGATATCCAACTCCTTCCCATTCCAATCCTGAGACCCGTCCTATACTATGAGATGTTATATCTCAATGCTTCTAATACCAAACCTGATACTGTCCTATAACATGAGATGTGATATCTCAATGCTTCTAATAACAAACCTGAGACCCTTCCTATAACATGAGATGTGATATCCAAGTCCTTCCCATTCCAATCTTGAGACCTTTCCTATAACATGAGATGTGATATCCTACTCCTTCCCAATCCAATCCTGAGACCCTTCCGATAGCATGAGATATGATATCTCAATGCTTCTAATACCAAACCACAGACTCGTCCTATAACTTGAGATGTGATATCCAAATCCCTCCCCTTCCAAACCTGAGACCCTTCCTTTATCATGAGATGTGATATCCAACTCCTTCCCATTCCAATCCTGAGACCATTCCTATAGCATGAGATGTGATATCTCAATGCTTCTACCAAACCTGAGACCCTTCCTATAGCATGAGATGTGATATCCAACTCTTCCCATCCAATCCTGAGACCCTTCCTGTAACATGAGATGTGATATCCAACTCCTTCCCAATCCAATCCTGAGACCCTTCCGATAGCATGAGATATGATATCTCAATGCTTCTAATATCAAACCTGAGACCCTCCCTATAGCATGAGAGGTGACATCCAACTCCTTCCCATTCCAATCCTGAGACCCTTCCGATAGCATGAGATGTGATATCCAACTCCTTCCAATTCCAACCTGTGACCCTTCCTATAGCATGAGATGGGATATCCAACTCCTTACCAATCCAATCCTGAGACCCTTCCGATAGCATGAGATGTGATATCTTAATGCTTTTACCATACCTGAGACCTTCCTATGGCATGAGAAGTGATATCAAACTCCTTCCCATTCCAATCCTGAGACCCTTCCTATAGCATGAGATGTGATATCCAACTCCTTCCCAATTCAATCCTGAGACCCTTCCGATAGCATGAGATATGATATCTCAATGCTTCTAATATCAAACCTGAGACCCTCCCTATAGCATGAGAGGTGATATCCAACTCCTTCCCATTCCAATCCTGAGACCCTTCCGATAACATGAGATGTGATATCTCAATGCTTCTAATAATAAACCTGAGACCCTTCCTATAACATGAGATGTGATATCCAAATCCTTCCCATTCCAATCCTGAGACCCTTCCTATAGCATGAGATGTGATATCCAACTCCTTTCCATTCCAATCCTGAGACCCGTCCTATACCATGAGATATGATATCTCAATGCTTCTAATACCAAACCTGAGACTGTCCTATAACAAGAGATGTGATATCCTAATGCTTCTAATAACAAACCTGAGACCCTTCCTATAACATGAGATGTGATATCCAAGCCCTTCCCATTCCAATCTTGAGGCCCTTCCGATAGCATGAGATATGATATCTCAATGCTTCTAATATCAAACCTGAGACCCTCCCTAAAGCATGAGATGTGATATCCAACTCCTTCCCATTCCAATCCTGAGACCCTTCTGATAGCATGAGATGTGATATCCAACTCCTTCCAATTCCAACCTGTGACCCTTCCTATAGCATGAGATGGTATATCCAACTCCTTCCCAATCCAATCCTGAGACCCTTCCGACAGCATGAGATGTGATATCCAACTCCTTCCAATTCCAACCTGTGACCCTTCCTATAGCATGAGATGGGATTTCCAACTCCTTCCCAATCCAATCCTGAGACCCTTCCGATAGCATGAGATATGATATCTCAATGCTTCTAATACCAAAACCACAGACCCGTCCTATAACTTGAGATATGATATCCAAATCCTTCCCCTTCCAAACCTAAGACCCTTCCTTTATCATGAGATGTGATATCCAACTCCTTCCCATTCCAATCCTGAGACCCTTCCTATAGCATGAGATGTGATATCTCAATGCTTCTAATAACAAACCTGAGACCCTTCCTATAACATGAGATGTGATGTCCAAGTCCTTCCCATTCCAATCCTGAGACCCTTCCGATAGCATGAGGATATGATATCTCAATGATTCTAATATCAAACCTGAGACCCTCCCTAAAGCATGAGATGTGATATCCAACTCCTTCCCATTCCAATCCTGAGACCCTTCCGACAGCATGAGATGTGATATCCAACTCCTTCCAATTCCAACCTTTGACCCTTCCTATAGCATGAGATGGGATATCCAACTCCTTCCCAATCCAATCCTGAGACCCTTCCGATAGCATGAGATGTGATATATTAATGCTTCTACCATACCTGAGACATTCCTATGGCATGAGATGTGATATCAAACTACTTCCCATTCCAATCCTGAGACCCTTCCTATAGCATGAGATGTGATATCCAACTCCTTCCCATTCCAATCCTGAGACCCGTCCTATACCATGAGATGTGATATCTCAATGCTTCTAATACCAAACCTGAGACTGTCCTATAACATGAGAAGTGATATCTCAAAGCTTCTAATAACAAACCTGAGACCCTTCCTATAACATGAGATGTGATGTCCAAATCCTTCCCATTCCAATCCTGAGACCCTTCCTATAACATGAGATGTGATATCCAACTCCTTCCCATTCCAATCCTGAGACCCGTCCTATACCATGAGATATGATATCTCAATGCTTCTAATACCAAACCTGAGACTGTCCTGTAACATGAGATGTGATATCTCAATGTTTCTAATAACAAACCTGAGAGCTTTCCTATAACATGAGATGTGATATCCAACTCCTTCCCAATCCAATCCTGAGACCCTTCCGATAGCATGAGATGTGATATCTCAATGCTTCTAATACCAAACCACAGACCCGTCCTATAACTTGAGATGTGATATCCAACTCCTTCCCAATCCAATCCTGAGACCCTTCCGATAGCATGAGATGTGATATCTCAATGCTTCCAATATCAAAACTGAGACCCTCCCTATAGCATGAGATGTGATATCCAAATCATTCCCATTCCAATCCTGAGACCCGTCCTATAAAATGAGATGTTATATCTCAATGCTTCTAATACCAAACCTGAGACTGTCCTGTAACATGAGATGTGATATCTCAATGTTTCTAATAACAAACCTGAGACCCTTCCTATAACATGAGATGTGATATCCAAGTACTTCCCATTCCAATCTTGAGACCCTTCGTATAACATGAGATGTGATATCCAACTCCTTCCCAATCCAATCCTGAGACCCTTCTGATAGCATGAGATATGATATCTCAATGCTTCTAATACCAAACCACAGACCCGTCCTATAACTTGAGATGTGATATCCAAATCCTTCCCCTTCCAAACCTGAGACTCTTCCTTTAGCATGAGATGTGATATCCAACTCCTTCCCATTCCAATCCTGAGACCCTTCCTATAGCATGAGATGTGATATCCCAATGCTTCTACCAAACCTGAGACCTTTCCTATAGCATGAGATGAGATATCCAACTCTTCCCATCCAATCCTGAGACCCGTCCTATACCATGAGATGTTATATCTCAATGCTTCTAATACCAAACCTGAGACTGTCCTATAACATGAGATGTGATATCTCAATGCTTCTAATAACAAACCTGAGACCCTTCCTATAACATGAGATGTGATGTCCAAGTCCTTCCCATTCCAATCCTGAGACCCTTCCTATAACATGAGATGTGATATCCAACTCCTTCCCAATCCAATCCTGAGACCCTTCCGATAGCATGAGATGTGATATCTCAATGGTTCTAATACCAAACCTGAGACCCTCCCTATAGCGTGAGATGTGATATCAAAGTCCTTCCCATTCCAATCCTGATACCCTTCCTATAACATGAGATGTGATATCCAACTCCTTCCAATTCCAACCTGTGAACCTTCCTATAGCATGAGATGCGATATCCAACTCCTTCCCAATCCAATCCTGAGACCCTTCCGATAGCATGAGATGTGATATCTAAATGCTTCTAGCAAACCTGAGACCTTCCCATGGCATGAGATGTGATATCAAACTCCTTCCCATTCCAATCCTGAGACCCTTCCTATAGCATGAGATGTGATATCCAACTCCTTCCCATTCCAATAATGAGACCCGTCCTATACTATGAGATGTTATATCTCAATGCTTCTAATACCAAACCTGATACTGTCCTATAACATGAGATGTGATATCTCAATGCTTCTAATAACAAACCTGAGACCCTTCCTATAACATGAGATGTGATATCCAAGTCCTTCCCATTCCAATCTTGAGACCCTTCCTATAACATGAGATGTGATATCCAACTCCTTCCCAATCCAATCCTGAGACCCTTCCGATAGCATGAGATATGATATCTCAATGCTTCTAATATCAAACCTGAGACCCTCCCTATAGCATGAGAGGTGATATCCAACTCCTTCCCATTCCGATCCTGAGACGCTTCCGATAGCATGAGATGTGATATCCAACTCCTTCCCATTCCAATCCTGAGACCCTTCCTATAGCATGAGATGTTATATCCAACTCCTTCCCATTCCAATCCTGAGACCCGTCCTATACCATGAGATGTGATATCTCAATGCTTCTTCTACCATACCTGAGACCTTCCCATGGCATGAGATGTGAAATCAAACTACTTCCATTCCAATCCTGAGACCCTTCCTATAGCATGAGATGTTGTATCCAACTCCTTCCCATTCCAATCCTGAGACCCGTCCTATACCATGAGATGTGATATCTCAATGCTTCTAATACCAAACCTGAGACTGTCCTATAACATGAGATGTGATATCTCAATGCTTCTAATAACAAACCTGAGACCCTTCCTATAACATGAGATGTGATATCCAAGTCCTTCCCATTCCAATCTTGAGACCCTTCCTATAACATGAGATGTGATATCCAACTCCTTCCCAAACCAATCCTGAGACCCTTCCGATGGCATGAGATATGATATCTCAATGCTTCTAATACCAAACCACAGACTCGTCCTATAACTTGAGATGTGATATCCAAATCCTTCCCCTTCCAAACCTGAGACCCTTCCTTTATCATGAGATGTGATATCCAACTCCTTCCCATTCCAATCCTGAGACCCTTCCTATAGCATGAGATTTGATATCTCAATGCTTCTACCAAACCTGAGACCCTTCCTATAGCATGAGATGTGATATCTAACTCTTCCCATCCAATCCTGAGACCCTTCCTATAACATGAGATGTGATATCCAACTCCTTCCCAATTCAATCCTGAGACCCTTCCGATAGCATGAGATATGATATCTCAATGCTTCTAATATCAAACCTGAGACCCTCCCTATAGCATGAGAGGTGATATCCAACTCCTTCCCATTCCAATCCTGAGACCCTTCCGATAACATGAGATGTGATATCTCAATGCTTCTAATAATAAACCTGAGACCCTTCCTATAACATGAGATGTGATATCCAAATCCTTCCCATTCCAATCCTGAGACCCTTCCTATAGCATGAGATGTGATATCCAACTCCTTTCGATTCCAATCCTGAGACCCTTCTTATACCATGAGATATGATATCTCAATGCTTCTAATACCAAACCTGAGACTGTCCTATAACAAGAGATGTGATATCCTAATGCTTCTAATAACAAACCTGAGACCCTTCCTATAACATGAGATGTGATATCCAAGCCCTTCCCATTCCAATCTTGAGGCCCTTCCGATAGCATGAGATATGATATCTCAATGCTTCTAATATCAAACCTGAGACCCTCCCTAAAGCATGAGATGTGATATCCAACTCCTTCCCATTCCAATCCTGAGACCCTTCGGATAGCATGAGATGGGATATCCAACTCCTTCCCAATCCAATCCTGAGACCCTTCCGATAGCATGAGATGTGATATCTTAATGCTTCTACCATACCTGAGACCTTCCTATGGCATGAGATGTGATATCAAACTCATTCCCATTCCAATCCTGAGACCCTTCCTATAGCATGAGATGTGATATCCAATTCCTTCCCATTCCAATCCTGAGACCCGTCCTATACCATGAGATGTGATATCTCAATGCTTCTAATACCAAACCTGAGACTGTCCTATAACATGAGATGTGATATCTCAATGCTTCTAATAACAAACCTGAGACCCTTCCTATAACATGAGATGTGATATCCAAATCCTTCCCATTCCAATCCTGAGACCCTTCCTATAGCATGAAATGTGATATCCAACTCCTTTCCATTCCAATCCTGAGACCCGTCCTATACCATGAGATATGATATCTCAATGCTACTAATACCAAACCTGAGACTGTCCTATAACAAGAGATGTGATATCTCAATGCTTCTAACAACAAACCTGAGACCCTTCCTATAACATGAGATGTGATATCCAAGCCCTTCCCATTCCAATCTTGAGGCCCTTCCTATAACATGAGATGTGATATCCAACTCCTTCCCAATCCAATCCTGAGACCCTTCCGATAGCATGAGATATGATATCTCAATGCTTCTAATACCAAAACCACAGACCCGTCCTATAACTTGAGATATGATATCCAAATCCTTCCCCTTCCAAACCTGAGACCCTTCCTTTATCATGAGATGTGATATCCAACTCCTTCCCATTCCAATCCTGAGACCCTTCCTATAGCATGAGATGTGATATCTCAATGCTTCTAATAACAAACCTGAGACCCTTCCTATAACATGAGATGTGATGTCCAAGTCCTTCCCATTCCAATCCTGAGACCCTTCCAATAACATGAGATGTGATATCCAACTCCTTCCCAATCCAATCCTGAGACCCTTCCGATAGCATGAGGATATGATATCTCAATGCTTCTAATATCAAACCTGAGACCCTCCCTAAAGCATGAGATGTGATATCCAACTCCTTCCCATTCCAATCCTGAGACCCTTCCGACAGCATGAGATGTGATATCCAACTCCTTCCAATTCCAACCTGTGACCCTTCCTATAGCATGAGATGGGATATCCAACTCCTTCCCAATCCAATCCTGAGACCCTTCCGATAGCATGAGATGTGATATATTAATGCTTCTACCATACCTGAGACCTTCCTATGGCATGAGATGTGATATCAAACTACTTCCCATTCCAATCCTGAGACCCTTCCTATAGCATGAGATGTGATATCCAACTCCTTCCCATTCCAATCCTGAGACCCGTTCTATACCATGAGATGTGATATCTCAATGCTTCTAATACCAAACCTGAGACTGTCCTATAACATGGGAAGTGATATCTCAATGCTTCTAATAACAAACCTGAGACCCTTCCTATAACATGAGATGTGATATCCAAATCCTTCCCATTCCAATCCTGAGACCCTTCCTATAACATGAGATGTGATATCCAACTCCTTCCCAATCCAATACTGAGACCCGTCCTATACCATGAGATTTGATATCTCAATGCTTCTAATACCAAACCTGAGACTGTCCTATAACATGAGATGTGATATCTCAATGCTTCTAATAACAAACCTGAGAGCTTTCCTATAACATGAGATGTGATATCCAACTCTTTCCCAATCCAATCCGGAGACCCTTCCGATAGCATGAGATGTGATATCTCAATGCTTCTAATACCAAACCACAGACCCGTCCTATAACTTGAGATGAGATATCCAACTCCTTCCCAATCCAATCTTGAGACCCTTCCGATAGCATGAGATGTGATATCTCAATGCTTCTAATACCAAACCTGAGACCCTCCCTATAGCGTGAGATGTGATATCAAAGTCCTTCCCATTCCAATACTGATACTCTTCCTATAACATGAGATGTGATATCCAACTCCTTCCAATTCCAACCTGTGACCCTTCCTATAGCATGAGATGCGATATCCAACTCCTTCCCAATCCAATCCTGACACCCTTCCGATAGCATGAGATGTGATATCTAAATGCTTCTAGCAAACCTGAGACCTTCCCATGGCATGAGATGTGATATCAAACTCCTTCCCATTCCAATCCTGAGACCCTTCCTATAGCATGAGATGTGATATCCAACTCCTTCCCATTCCAATCCTGAGACCCGTCCTATACTATGAGAAGTTATATCTCAATGCTTCTAATACCAAACCTGATACTGTCCTATAACATGAGATGTGATATCTCAATGCTTCTAATAACAAACCTGAGACCCTTCCTATAACATGAGATGTGATATCCAAGTCCTTCCCATTCCAATCTTGAGACCCTTCCTATAACATGAGATGCGATGTCCAACTCCTTCCCAATCCAATCCTGAGACCCTTCCGATAGCATGAGATATGATATCTCAATGGTTCTAATACCAAACCACAGACCCGTCCTATAAATTGAGGTGTGATATCCAAATCCTTAGCCTTCCAAACCTGAGACCCTTCCTTTAGCATGAGATGTGATATCCAACTCCTTCCCATTCCAATCCTGAGACCCGTCCTATACCATGAGATATGATATCTCAATGCTTCTAATACCAAACCTGAGACTATCCTATAACATGAGATGTGATATCTCAATGCTTCTAATAACAAACCTGAGAGCTTTCCTATAACATGAGATGTGATATCCAACTCCTTCCCAATCCAATCCTGAGACCCTTCCGATAGCATGAGATGTGATATCTCAATGCTTCTAATACCAAACCACAGACCCGTCCTATAACTTGAGATGTGATATCCAACTCCTTCCCAATCCAATCCTGAGACCCTTCCGATAGCATGAGATGTATTATCTCAATGCTTCTAATATCAAAACTGAGACCCTCCCAATAGCATGAGATGTGATATCCAACTCCTTCCCATTCCAATCCTGAGACCCGTCCTATAAAATGAGATGTTATATCTCAATGCTTCTAATACCAAACCTGAGACTGTCCTATAACATGAGATGTGATATCTCAATGCTTCCAATAACAAACCTGAGACCCTTCCTATAACATGAGATGTGATATCCAAGTCCTTCCCGTTCCAATCTTGAGACCCTTCCGACAGCATGAGATGTGATATCCAACTCCTTCCAATTCCAACCTGTGACCCTTCCTATAGAATGAGATGGGATATCCAACTCCTTCCCAATCCAATCCTGAGACCCTTTCCGATAGCATGAGATGTGATATATTAATGCTTCTACCATACCTGAGACCTTCCTATGGCATGAGATGTGATATCAAACTACTTCCCATTCCAATGCTGAGACCCTTCCTATAGCATGAGATGTGATATCCAGCTCCTTCCCATTCCAATCCTGAAACCCATCCTATACCATGAGATGTGATATCTCAATGCTTCTAATACCAAACCTGAGACTGTCCTATAACATGAGAAGTTATATCTCAATGCTTCTAATAACAAACCTGAGACCCTTCCTATAACATGAGATGTGATATCCAAATCCTTCCCATTCCAATCCTGAGACCCTTCCTATAACATGAGATGTGATATCCAACTCCTTCCCAATCCAATACTGAGACCCTTCCGATAGCATGAGATATGATATCTCAATGGTTCTAATACCAAACCACAGACCCGTCCTATAAATTGAGGTGTGATATCCAAATCCTTAGCCTTCCAACCTGAGACCCTTCCTTTAGCATGAGATGTGATATCCAACTCCTTCCCATTCCAATCCTGAGACCCGTCCTATACCATGAGATATGATATCTCAATGCTTCTAATACCAAACCTGAGACTGTCCTATAACATGAGATGTGATATCTCAATGCTTCTAATAACAAACCTGAGAGCTTTCCTATAACATGAGATGTGATATCCAACTCCTTCCCAATCCAATCCTGAGACCCTTCCGATAGCATGAGATGTGATATCTCAATGCTTCTAATATCAAAACTGAGACCCTCCCTATAGCATGAGATGTGATATCCAACTCCTTCCCATTCCAATCCTGAGACCCGTCCTATAAAATGAGATGTTATATCTCAATGCTTCTAATACCAAACCTGAGACTGTCCTATAACATGAGATGTGATATCTCAATGCTTCTAATAACAAACCTGAGACCCTTCCTATAACATGAGATGTGATATCCAAGTCCTTCCCGTTCCAATCTTGAGACCCTTCGTATAACATGAGATGTGATATCCAACTCCTTCCCAATCCAATCCTGAGACCCTTCTGATAGCATGAGATATGATATCTCAATGCTTCTAATACCAAACCACAGACCCGTCCTATAACTTGAGATGTGATATCCAAATCCTTCCCCTTCCAAACCTGAGACCCTTCCGATAGCATGAGATGTGATATCCAACTCCTTCCCATTCCAATCCTGAGACCCTTCCTATAGCATGAGATGTGATATCCCAATGCTTCTACCAAACCTGAGACCTTTCCTATAGCATGAGATGTGATATCCAACTCTTCCCATCCAATCCTGAGACCCGTCCTATACCATGAGATGTTATATCTCAATGCTTCTAATACCAAACCTGAGACTGTCCTATAACATGAGATGTGATATCTCAATGCTTCTGAAAACAAACCTGAGACCCTTCCTATAACATGAGATGTGATATCAAAGTCCTTCCCATTCCAATCCTGATACCCTTCCTATAACATGAGATGTGATATCCAACTCTTCCCATCCAATCCTGAGACCCTTCCTATAACATGAGATGTGATATCCAACTCCTTCCCAATCCAATCCTGAGACCCTTCCGATAGCATGAGATGTGATATCTCAATGCTTCTAATACCAAACCTGAGACCCTCCCTATAGCGTGAGATGTGATATCAAAGTCCTTCCCACTCCAATCCTGATACCCTTCCTATAACATGAGATGTGATATCCAACTCCTTCCAATTCCAACCTGTGACCCTTCCTATAGCATGAGATGCAATATCCAACTCCTTCCCAATCCAATCCTGAGACCCTTCCGATAGCATGAGATGTGATATCTAAATGCTTCTAGCAAACCTGAGACCTTCCCATGGCATGACATGTGATATCAAACTCCTTCCCATTCCAATCCTGAGACCCTTCCTATAGCATGAGATGTGATATCCAACTCCTTCCCATTCCAATCCTGAGACCCGTCCTATACTATGAGATGTTATATCTCAATGCTTCTAATACCAAACCTGATACTGTCCTATAACATGAGATGTGATATCTCAATGCTTCTAATAACAAACCTGAGACCCTTCCTATAACATGAGATGTGATATCCAAGTCCTTCCCATTCCAATCCTGAGACCCTTCCTATAACATGAGATGTGATATCCAACTCCTTCCCAATCCAATCCTGAGACCCTTCCGATAGCATGAGATGTGATATCTCAATGCTTCTAATACCAAACCTGAGACCCTCCCTATAGCGTGAGATGTGATATCAAAGTTCTTCCCATTCCAATCCTGATACCCTTCCTATAACATGAAATGTGATATCCAACTCCTTCCAATTCCAACCTGTGACCCTTCCTATAGCATGAGATGCGATATCCAACTCCTTCCCAATCCAATCCTGAGACCCTTCCGATAGCATGAGATGTGATATCTAAATGCTTCTAGCAAACCTGAGACCTTCCCATGGCATGAGATGTGATATCAAACTCCTTCCCATTCCAATCCTGATACCCTTCCTATAGCATGAGATGTGATATCCAACTCCTTCCCATTCCAATCCTGAGACCCGTCCTATACTATGAGATGTTATATCTCAATGCTTCTAATACCAAACCTGATACTGTCCTATAACATGAGATGTGATATCTCAATGCTTCTAATAACAAACCTGAGACCCTTCCTATAACATGAGATGTGATATCCAAGTCCTTCCTATTCCAATCTTGAGACCCTTCCTATAACATGAGATGTGATATCCTACTCCTTCCCAATCGAATCCTGAGACCCTTCCGATAGCATGAGATATGATATCTCAATGCTTCTAATACCAAACCACAGACTCGTCCTATAACTTGAGATGTGATATCCAAATCCTTCCCCTTCCAAACCTGAGACCCTTCCTTTATCATGAGATGTGATATCCAACTCCTTCCCATTCCAATCCTGAGACCCTTCCTATAGCATGAGATGTGATATCTCAATGCTTCTACCAAACCTGAGACCCTTCCTATAGCATGAGATGTGATATCCAACTCTTCCCATCCAATCCTGAGACCCTTCCTATAACATGAGATGTGATATCCAACTCCTTCCCAATCCAATCCTGAGACCCTTCCAATAGCATGAGATATGATATCTCAATGCTTCTAATATCAAACCTGAGATCCTCCCTATAGCATGAGAGGTGATATCCAACTCCTTCCCATTCCAATCCTGAGACCCTTCCGATAGCATGAGATGTGATATCCAACTCCTTCCAATTCCAACCTGTGACCCTTCCTATAGCATGAGATGGGATATCCAACTCCTTCCCAATCCAATCCTGAGACCCTTCCGATAGCATGAGATGTGATATCTTAATGCTTTTACCATACCTGAGACCTTCCTATGGCATGAGATGTGATATCAAACTCCTTCCCTTTCCAATCCTGAGACCCTTCCTATAGCATGAGATGTGATATCCAACTCCTTCCCATTCCAATCCTGAGACCCGTCCTATACCATGAGATGTGATATCTCAATGCTTCTACCATACCTGAGACCTTCCTATGGCATGAGATGTGAAATCAAACTACTTCCATTCCAATCCTGAGACCCTTCCTATAGCATGAGACATGATATCTCAATGCTTCTAATACCAAACCACAGACTCGTCCTATAACTTGAGATGTGATATCCAAATCCTTCCCCTTCCAAACCTGAGACCCTTCCTTTATCATGAGATGTGATATCCAACTCCTTCCCATTCCAATCCTGAGACCCTTCCTATAGCATGAGATGTGATATCTCAATGCTTCTACCAAACCTGAGACCCTTCCTTTAGCATGAGATGTGATATCCAACTCTTCCCATCCAATCCTGAGACCCTTCCTATAACATGAGATGTGATATCCAAGTCCTTCCCGTTCCAATCTTGAGACCCTTCGTATAACATGAGATGTGATATCCAACTCCTTCCCAATCCAATCCTGAGACCCTTCTGATAGCATGAGATATGATATCTCAATGCTTCTAATACCAAACCACAGACCCGTCCTATAACTTGAGATGTGATATCCAAATCCTTCCCCTTCCAAACCTGAGACCCTTCCTTTAGCATGAGATGTGATATCCAACTCCTTCCCATTCCAATCCTGAGACCCTTCCTATAGCATGAGATGTGATATCCCAATGCTTCTACCAAACCTGAGACCCTTCCTTTAGCATGAGATGTGATATCCAACTCTTCCCATCCAATCCTGAGACCCTTCCTATAACATGAGATGTGATATCCAAGTCCTTCCCGTTCCAATCTTGAGACCCTTCGTATAACATGAGATGTGATATCCAACTCCTTCCCAATCCAATCCTGAGACCCTTCTGATAGCATGAGATATGATATCTCAATGCTTCTAATACCAAACCACAGACCCGTCCTATAACTTGAGATGTGATATCCAAATCCTTCCCCTTCCAAACCTGAGACCCTTCCTTTAGCATGAGATGTGATATCCAACTCCTTCCCATCCAATCCTGAGACCCGTCCTATACCATGAGATGTTATATCTCAATGCTTCTAATACCAAACCTGAGACTGTCCTATAACATGAGATGTGATATCTCAATGCTTCTAAAAACAAACCTGAGACCCTTCCTATAACATGAGATGTGATGTCCAAGTCCTTCCCATTCCAATCCTGAGACCCTTCCTATAACATGAGATGTGATATCCAACTCCTTCCCAATCCAATCCTGAGACCCTTCCGATAGCATGAGATGTGATATCTCAATGCTTCTAATACCAAACCTGAGACCCTCCCTATAGCGTGAGATGTGATATCAAAGTCCTTCCCATTCCAATCCTGATACCCTTCCTATAACATGAGATGTGATATCCAACTCTTCCCATCCAATCCTGAGACCCTTCCTATAACATGAGATGTGATATCCAACTCCTTCCCAATCCAATCCTGAGACCCTTCCGATAGCATGAGATGTGATATCTCAATGCTTCTAATACCAAACCTGAGACCCTCCCTATAGCGTGAGATGTGATATCAAAGTCCTTCCCATTCCAATCCTGATACCCTTCCTATAACATGAGATGTGATATCCAACTCCTTCCAATTCCAACCTGTGACCCTTCCTATAGCATGAGATGCGATATCCAACTCCTTCCCAATCCAATCCTGAGACCCTTCCGATAGCATGAGATGTGATATCTAAATGCTTCTAGCAAACCTGAGACCTTCCCATGGCATGAGATGTGATATCAAACTCCTTCCCATTCCAATCCTGAGACCCTTCCTATAGCATGAGATGTGATATCCAACTCCTTCCCATTCCAATCCTGAGACCGGTCCTATACTATGAGATGTTATATCTCAATGCTTCTAATACCAAACCTGATACTGTCCTATAACATGAGATGTGATATCTCAATGCTTCTAATAACAAACCTGAGACCCTTCCTATAACATGAGATGTGATATCCAAGTCCTTCCCATTCCAATCCTGAGACCCTTCCTATAACATGAGATGTGATATCCAACTCCTTCCCAATCCAATCCTGAGACCCTTCCGATAGCATGAGATGTGATATCTCAATGCTTCTAATACCAAACATGAGACCCTCCCTATAGCGTGAGATGTGATATCAAAGTCCTTCCCATTCCAATCCTGATACCCTTCCTATAACATGAGATGTGATATCCAACTCCTTCCAATTCCAACCTGTGACCCTTCCTATAGCATGAGATGCGATATCCAACTCCTTCCCAATCCAATCCTGAGACCCTTCCGATAGCATGAGATGTGATATCTAAATGCTTCTAGCAAACCTGAGACCTTCCCATGGCATGAGATGTGATATCAAACTCCTTCCCATTCCAATCCTGAGACCCTTCCTATAGCATGAGATGTGATATCCAACTCCTTCCCATTCCAATCCTGAGACCCGTCCTATACTATGAGATGTTATATCTCAATGCTTCTAATACCAAACCTGATACTGTCCTATAACATGAGATGTGATATCCAAATCCTTCCCCTTCCAAACCTGAGACCCTTCCTTTAGCATGAGATGTGATATCCAACTCCTTCCCATTCCAATCCTGAGACCCTTCCTATAGCATGAGATGTGATATCCCAATGCTTCTACCAAACCCGAGACCTTTCCTATAGCATGAGATGTGATATCCAACTCTTCCCATCCAATCCTGAGACCCGTCCTATACCATGAGATGTTATATCTCAATGCTTCTAATACCAAACCTGAGACTGTCCTATAACATGAGATGTGATATCTCAATGCTTCTAAAACAAACCTGAGACCCTTCCTATAACATGAGATGTGATGTCCAAGTCCTTCCCATTCCAATCCTGAGACCCTTCCTATAACATGAGATGTGATATCCAACTCCTTCCCAATCCAATCCTGAGACCCTTCCGATAGCATGAGATGTGATATCTCAATGCTTCTAATACCAAACCTGAGACCCTCCCTATAGCGTGAGATGTGATATCAAAGTCCTTCCCATTCCAATCCTGATACCCTTCCTATAACATGAGATGTGATATCCAACTCTTCCCATCCAATCCTGAGACCCTTCCTATAACATGAGATGTGATATCCAACTCCTTCCCAATCCAATCCTGAGACCCTTCCGATAGCATGAGATGTGATATCTCAATGCTTCTAATACCAAACCTGAGACCCTCCCTATAGCGTGAGATGTGATATCAAAGTCCTTCCCATTCCAATCCTGATACCCTTCCTATAACATGAGATGTGATATACAACTCCTTCCAATTCCAACCTGTGACCCTTCCTATAGCATGAGATGTGATATCCAACTCCTTCCCAATCCAATCCTGAGACCCTTCCGATAGCATGAGATGTGATATCTAAATGCTTCCAGCAAACCTGAGACCTTCCCATGGCATGAGATGTGATATCAAACTCCTTCCCATTCCAATCCTGAGACCTTTCCTATAGCATGAGATGTGATATCCAACTCCTTCCCATTCCAATCCTGAGACCCGTCCTATACTATGAGATGTTATATCTCAATGCTTCTAATACCAAACCTGATACTGTCCTATAACATGAGATGTGATATCTCAATGCTTCTAATAACAAACCTGAGACCCTTCCTATAACATGAGATGTGATATCCAAGTCCTTCCCATTCCAATCCTGAGACCCTTCCTATAACATGAGATGTGATATCCAACTCCTTCCCAATCCAATCCTGAGACCCTTCCGATAGCATGAGATGTGATATCTCAATGCTTCTAATACCAAACCTGAGACCCTCCCTATAGCGTGAGATGTGATATCAAAGTCCTTCCCATTCCAATCCTGATACCCTTCCTATAACATGAGATGTGATATCCAACTCCTTCCAATTCCAACCTGTGACCCTTCCTATAGCATGAGATGCGATATCCAACTCCTTCCCAATCCAATCCTGAGACCCTTCCGATAGCATGAGATGTGATATCTAAATGCTTCTAGCAAACCTGAGACCTTCCCATGGCATGAGATGTGATATCAAACTCCTTCCCATTCCAATCCTGAGACCCTTCCTATAGCATGAGATGTGATATCCAACTCCTTCCCATTCCAATCCTGAGACCCGTCCTATACTATGAGATGTTATATCTCAATGCTTCTAATACCAAACCTGATACTGTCCTATAACATGAGATGTGATATCTCAATGCTTCTAATAACAAACCTGAGACCCTTCCTATAACATGAGATGTGATATCCAAGTCCTTCCCATTCCAATCTTGAGACCCTTCCTATAACATGAGATGTGATATCCTACTCCTTCCCAATCCAATCCTGAGACCCTTCCGATAGCATGAGATATGATATCTCAATGCTTCTAATACCAAACCACAGACTTGTCCTATAACTTGAGATGTGATATCCAAATCCTTCCCCTTCCAAACCTGAGACCCTTCCTTTATCATGAGATGTGATATCCAACTCCTTCCCATTCCAATCCTGAGACCCTTCCTATAGCATGAGATGTGATATCTCAATGCTTCTACCAAACCTGAGACCCTTCCTATAGCATGAGATGTGATATCCAACTCTTCCCATCCAATCCTGAGACCCTTCCTATAACATGAGATGTGATATCCAACTCCTTCCCAATCCAATCCTGAGACCCTTCCGATAGCATGAGATGTGATATCCAACTCCTTCCAATTCCAACCTGTGACCCTTCCTATAGCATGAGATGGGATATCCAACTCCTTCCCAATCCAATCCTGAGACCCTTCCGATAGCATGAGATGTGATATCTTAATGCTTTTACCATACCTGAGACCTTCCTATGGCATGAGATGTGATATCAAACTCCTTCCCTTTCCAATCCTGAGACCCTTCCTATAGCATGAGATGTGATATCCAACTCCTTCCCATTCCAATCCTGAGACCCGTCCTATACCATGAGATGTGATATCTCAATGCTTCTACCATACCTGAGACCTTCCTATGGCATGAGATGTGAAATCAAACTACTTCCATTCCAATCCTGAGACCCTTCCTATAGCATGAGATGTTATATCCAACTCCTTCCCATTCCAATCCTGAGACCCGTCCTATACCATGAGATGTGATATCTCAATGCTTCTAATACCAAACCTGATACTGTCCTATAACATGAGATGTGATATCCAAATCCTTCCCCTTCCAAACCTGAGACCCTTCCTTTAGCATGAGATGTGATATCCAACTCCTTCCCATTCCAATCCTGAGACCCTTCCTATAGCATGAGATGTGATATCCCAATGCTTCTACCAAACCTGAGACCTTTCCTATAGCATGAGATGTGATATCCAACTCTTCCCATCCAATCCTGAGACCCGTCCTATACCATGAGATGTTATATCTCAATGCTTCTAATACCAAACCTGAGACTGTCCTATAACATGAGATGTGATATCTCAATGCTTCTAAAACAAACCTGAGACCCTTCCTATAACATGAGATGTGATGTCCAAGTCCTTCCCATTCCAATCCTGAGACCCTTCCTATAACATGAGATGTGATATCCAACTCCTTCCCAATCCAATCCTGAGACCCTTCCGATAGCATGAGATGTGATATCTCAATGCTTCTAATACCAAACCTGAGACCCTCCCTATAGCGTGAGATGTGATATCAAAGTCCTTCCCATTCCAATCCTGATACCCTTCCTATAACATGAGATGTGATATCCAACTCTTCCCATCCAATCCTGAGACCCTTCCTATAACATGAGATGTGATATCCAACTCCTTCCCAATCCAATCCTGAGACCCTTCCGATAGCATGAGATGTGATATCTCAATGCTTCTAATACCAAACCTGAGACCCTCCCTATAGCGTGAGATGTGATATCAAAGTCCTTCCCATTCCAATCCTGATACCCTTCCTATAACATGAGATGTGATATCCAACTCCTTCCAATTCCAACCTGTGACCCTTCCTATAGCATGAGATGTGATATCCAACTCCTTCCCAATCCAATCCTGAGACCCTTCCGATAGCATGAGATGTGATATCTAAATGCTTCCAGCAAACCTGAGACCTTCCCATGGCATGAGATGTGATATCAAACTCCTTCCCATTCCAATCCTGAGACCTTTCCTATAGCATGAGATGTGATATCCAACTCCTTCCCATTCCAATCCTGAGACCCGTCCTATACTATGAGATGTTATATCTCAATGCTTCTAATACCAAACCTGATACTGTCCTATAACATGAGATGTGATATCTCAATGCTTCTAATAACAAACCTGAGACCCTTCCTATAACATGAGATGTGATATCCAAGTCCTTCCCATTCCAATCCTGAGACCCTTCCTATAACATGAGATGTGATATCCAACTCCTTCCCAATCCAATCCTGAGACCCTTCCGATAGCATGAGATGTGATATCTCAATGCTTCTAATACCAAACCTGAGACCCTCCCTATAGCGTGAGATGTGATATCAAAGTCCTTCCCATTCCAATCCTGATACCCTTCCTATAACATGAGATGTGATATCCAACTCCTTCCAATTCCAACCTGTGACCCTTCCTATAGCATGAGATGCGATATCCAACTCCTTCCCAATCCAATCCTGAGACCCTTCCGATAGCATGAGATGTGATATCTAAATGCTTCTAGCAAACCTGAGACCTTCCCATGGCATGAGATGTGATATCAAACTCCTTCCCATTCCAATCCTGAGACCCTTCCTATAGCATGAGATGTGATATCCAACTCCTTCCCATTCCAATCCTGAGACCCGTCCTATACTATGAGATGTTATATCTCAATGCTTCTAATACCAAACCTGATACTGTCCTATAACATGAGATGTGATATCTCAATGCTTCTAATAACAAACCTGAGACCCTTCCTATAACATGAGATGTGATATCCAAGTCCTTCCCATTCCAATCTTGAGACCCTTCCTATAACATGAGATGTGATATCCTACTCCTTCCCAATCCAATCCTGAGACCCTTCCGATAGCATGAGATATGATATCTCAATGCTTCTAATACCAAACCACAGACTTGTCCTATAACTTGAGATGTGATATCCAAATCCTTCCCCTTCCAAACCTGAGACCCTTCCTTTATCATGAGATGTGATATCCAACTCCTTCCCATTCCAATCCTGAGACCCTTCCTATAGCATGAGATGTGATATCTCAATGCTTCTACCAAACCTGAGACCCTTCCTATAGCATGAGATGTGATATCCAACTCTTCCCATCCAATCCTGAGACCCTTCCTATAACATGAGATGTGATATCCAACTCCTTCCCAATCCAATCCTGAGACCCTTCCGATAGCATGAGATGTGATATCCAACTCCTTCCAATTCCAACCTGTGACCCTTCCTATAGCATGAGATGGGATATCCAACTCCTTCCCAATCCAATCCTGAGACCCTTCCGATAGCATGAGATGTGATATCTTAATGCTTTTACCATACCTGAGACCTTCCTATGGCATGAGATGTGATATCAAACTCCTTCCCTTTCCAATCCTGAGACCCTTCCTATAGCATGAGATGTGATATCCAACTCCTTCCCATTCCAATCCTGAGACCCGTCCTATACCATGAGATGTGATATCTCAATGCTTCTACCATACCTGAGACCTTCCTATGGCATGAGATGTGAAATCAAACTACTTCCATTCCAATCCTGAGACCCTTCCTATAGCATGAGATGTTATATCCAACTCCTTCCCATTCCAATCCTGAGACCCGTCCTATACCATGAGATGTGATATCTCAATGCTTCTAATACCAAACCTAAGACTGTCCTATAACATGAGATGTGATATGTCAATGCTTCTAATAACAAACCTGAGACCCTTCCTATAACATATGATGTGATATCCAAGTCCTTCCCATTCCAATCTTGAGACCCTTCCGATAGCATGAGATATGATATCTCAATGCTTCTAATACAAAACCACAGACTCGTCCTATAACTTGAGATGTGATATCCAAATCCTTCCCCTTCCAAACCTGAGACCCTTCCTTTATCATGAGATGTGATATCCAACTCCTTCCCATTCCAATCCTGAGACCCTTCCTATAGCATGAGATGTGATATCTCAATGCTTCTACCAAACCTGAGACCCTTCCTATAGCATGAGATGTGATATCCAACTCTTCCCATCCAATCCTGAGACCCTTCCTATAACATGAGATGTGATATCCAACTCCTTCCCAATCCAATCCTGAGACCCTTCCGATAGCATGAGATATGATATCTCAATGCTTCTCATATCAAACCTGAGACCCTCCCTATAGCATGAGAGGTGATATCCAACTCCTTCCCATTCCAATCCTGAGACCCTTCCGATAGCATGAGATGTGATATCCAACTCCTTCCAATTCCAACCCGTGACCCTTCGTATAGCATGAGATGGGATATCCAACTCCTTCCCAATCCAATCCTGAGACCCTTCCGATAGCATGAGATGTGATATCTTAATGCTTCTACCATACCTGAGACCTTCCTATGGCATGAGATGTGATATCAAACTCCTTCCCATTCCAATCCTGAGACCCTTCCTATAGCATGAGATGTGATATCCAACTCCTTCCCATTCCAATCCTGAGACCCGTCCTATACCATGAGATGTGATATCCAACTCCTTTCCATTCCAATCCTGAGACCCGTCCTATACCATGAGATATGATATCTCAATGCTTCTAATACCAAACCTGAGACTGTCCTATAACAAGAGATGTGATATCTCAATGCTTCTAACAAACCTGAGACCCTTCCTATAACATGAGATGTGATATCCAACTCCTTCCCAATCCAATCCTGAGACCCTTCCGATAGCATGAGATGTGATATCTCAATGCTTCTAATACCAAACCTGAGACCCTCCCTATAGCGTGAGATGTGATATCAAAGTCCTTCCCATTCCAATCCTGATACCCTTCCTATAACATGAGATGTGATATCCAACTCCTTCCAATTCCAACCTGTGACCCTTCCTATAGCATGAGATGCGATATCCAACTCCTTCCCAATCCAATCCTGAGACCCTTCCGATAGCATGAGATGTGATATCTAAATGCTTCTAGCAAACCTGAGACCTTCCCATGGCATGAGATGTGATATCAAACTCCTTCCCATTCCAATCCTGAGACCCTTCCTATAGCATGAGATGTGATATCCAACTCCTTCCCATTCCAATCCTGAGACCTGTCCTATACTATGAGATGTTATATCTCAATGCTTCTAATACCAAACCTGATACTGTCCTATAACATGAGATGTGATATCTCAATGCTTCTAATAACAAACCTGAGACCCTTCCTATAACATGAGATGTGATATCCAAGTCCTTCCCATTCCAATCCTGAGACCCTTCCTATAACATGAGATGTGATATCCAACTCCTTCCCAATCCAATCCTGAGACCCTTCCGATAGCATGAGATGTGATATCTCAATGCTTCTAATACCAAACCTGACACCCTCCCTATAGCGTGAGATGTGATATCAAAGTTCTTCCCATTCCAATCCTGATACCCTTCCTATAACATGAGATGTGATATCCAACTCCTTCCAATTCCAACCTGTGACCCTTCCTATAGCATGAGATGCGATATCCAACTCCTTCCCAATCCAATCCTGAGACCCTTCCGATAGCATGAGATGTGATATCTAAATGCTTCTAGCAAACCTGAGACCTTCCCATGGCATGAGATGTGATATCAAACTCCTTCCCATTCCAATCCTGAGACCCTTACTATAGCATGAGATGTGATATCCAACTCCTTCCCATTCCAATCCTGAGACCCGTCCTATACTATGAGATGTTATATCTCAATGCTTCTAATACCAAACCTGATACTGTCCTATAACATGAGATGTGATATCTCAATGCTTCTAATAACAAACCTGAGACCCTTCCTATAACATGAGATGTGATATCCAAGTCCTTCCCATTCCAATCTTGAGACCCTATCTATAACATGAGATGTGATATCCTACTCCTTCCCAATCCAATCCTGAGACCCTTCCGATAGCATGAGATATGATATCTCAATGCTACTAATACCAAACCACAGACTCGTCCTATAACTTGAGATGTGATATCCAAATCCTTCCCCTTCCAAACCTGAGACCCTTCCTTTATCATGAGATGTGATATCCAACTCCTTCCCATTCCAATCCTGAGACCCTTCCTATAGCATGAGATGTGATATCTCAATGCTTCTACCAAACCTGAGACCCTTCCTATAGCATGAGATGTGATATCCAACTCTTCCCATCCAATCCTGAGACCCTTCCTATAACATGAGATGTGATATCCAACTCCTTCCCAATCCAATCCTGAGACCCTTCCAATAGCATGAGATATGATATCTCAATGCTTCTAATATCAAACCTGAGATCCTCCCTATAGCATGAGAGGTGATATCCAACTCCTTCCCATTCCAATCCTGAGACCCTTCCGATAGCATGAGATGTGATATCCAACTCCTTCCAATTCCAACCTGTGACCCTTCCGATAGCATGAGATGTGATATCTTAATGCTTCTACCATACCTGAGACCTTCCTATGGCATGAGATGTGAAATAAAACTACTTCCATTCCAATCCTGAGACCCTTCCTATAGCATGAGATGTTATATCCAACTCCTTCCCATTCGAATCCTGAGACCCGTCCTATACCATGAGATGTGATATCTCAATGCTTCTAATACCAAACCTGAGACTGTCCTATAACATGAGATGTGATATCTCAATGCTTCTAATAACAAACCTGAGACCCTTCCTATAACATATGATGTGATATCCAAGTCCTTCCCATTCCAATCTTGAGACCCTTCCGATAGCATGAGATATGATATCTCAATGCTTCTAATACCAAACCACAGACTCGTCCTATAACTTGAGAAGTGATATCCAAATCCTTCCCCTTCCAAACCTGAGACCCTTCCTTTATCATGAGATGTGATATCCAACTCCTTCCCATTCCAATCCTGAGACCCTTCCTATAGCATGAGATGTGAAATCTCAATGCTTCTACCAAACCTGAGACCCTTCCTTTAGCATGAGATGTGATATCCAACTCTTCCCATCCAATCCTGAGACCCTTCCTATAACATGAGATGTGATATCCAAGTCCTTCCCGTTCCAATCTTGAGACCCTTCGTATAACATGAGATGTGATATCCAACTCCTTCCCAATCCAATCCTCAGACCCTTCTGATAGCATGAGATATGATATCTCAATGCTTCTAATACCAAACCACAGACCCGTCCTATAACTTGAGATGTGATATCCAAATCCTTCCCCTTCCAAACCTGAGACGCTTCCTTTAGCATGAGATGGAATATCCAACTCCTTCCCATTCCAATCCTGAGACCCTTCCTATAGCATGAGATGTGATATCCCAATGCTTCTACCAAACCTGAGACCTTTCCTATAGCATAAGATGTGATATCCAACTCTTCCCATCCAATCCTGAGACCCGTCCTATACCATGAGATGTTATATCTCAATGCTTCTAATACCAAACCTGAGACTGTCCTATAACATGAGATGTGATATCTCAATGCTTCTAAAAACAAACCTGAGACCCTTCCTATAACATGAGATGTGATGTCCAAGTCCTTCCCATTCCAATCCTGAGACCCTTCCTATAACATGAGATGTGATATCCAACTCCTTCCCAATCCAATCCTGAGACCCTTCCGATAGCATGAGATGTGATATCTCAATGCTTCTAATACCAAACCTGAGACCCTCCCTATAGCGTGAGATGTGATATCAAAGTCCTTCCCATTCCAATCCTGATACCCTTCCTATAACATGAGATGTGATATCCAACTCTTCCCATCCAATCCTGAGACCCTTCCTATAACATGAGATGTGATATCCAACTCCTTCCCAATCCAATCCTGAGACCCTTCCGATAGCATGAGATGTGATATCTCAATGCTTCTAATACCAAACCTGAGACCCTCCCTATAGCGTGAGATGTGATATCAAAGTCCTTCCCATTCCAATCCTGATACCCTTCCTATAACATGAGATGTGATATCCAACTCCTTCCAATTCCAACCTGTGACCCTTCCTATAGCATGAGATGCGATATCCAACTCCTTCCCAATCCAATCCTGAGACCCTTCCGATAGCATGAGATGTGATATCTAAATGCTTCTAGCAAACCTGAGACCTTCCCATGGCATGAGATGTGATATCAAACTCCTTCCCATTCCAATCCTGAGACCCTTCCTATAGCATGAGATGTGATATCCAACTCCTTCCCATTCCAATCCTGAGACCCGTCCTATACTATGAGATGTTATATCTCAATGCTTCTAATACCAAACCTGATACTGTCCTATAACATGAGATGTGATATCTCAATGCTTCTAATAACAAACCTGAGACCCTTCCTATAACATGAGATGTGATATCCAAGTCCTTCCCATTCCAATCCTGAGACCCTTCCTATAACATGAGATGTGATATCCAACTCCTTCCCAATCCAATCCTGAGACCCTTCCGATAGCATGAGATGTGATATCTCAATGCTTCTAATACCAAACCTGAGACCCTCCCTATAGCGTGAGATGTGATATCAAAGTCCTTCCCATTCCAATCCTGATACCCTTCCTATAACATGAGATGTGATATCCAACTCCTTCCAATTCCAACCTGTGACCCTTCCTATAGCATGAGATGCGATATCCAACTCCTTCCCAATCCAATCCTGAGACCCTTCCGATAGCATGAGATGTGATATCTAAATGCTTCTAGCAAACCTGAGACCTTCCCATGGCATGAGATGTGATATCAAACTCCTTCCCATTCCAATCCTGAGACCCTTCCTATAGCATGAGATGTGATATCCAACTCCTTCCCATTCCAATCCTGAGACCCGTCCTATACTATGAGATGTTATATCTCAATGCTTCTAATACCAAACCTGAGACCTTCCTATAACATGAGATGTGATATCCAAGTCCTTCCCATTCCAATCTTGAGACCCTTCCTATAACATGAGATGTGATATCCTACTCCTTCCCAATCCAATCCTGAGACCCTTCCGATAGCATGAGATATGATATCTCAATGCTTCTAATACCAAACCACAGACTCGTCCTATAACTTGAGATGTGATATCCAAATCCTTCCCCTTCCAAACCTGAGACCCTTCCTTTATCATGAGATGTGATATCCAACTCCTTCCCATTCCAATCCTGAGACCCTTCCTATAGCATGAGATGTGATATCTCAATGCTTCTACCAAACCTGAGACCCTTCCTATAGCATGAGATGTGATATCCAACTCTTCCCATCCAATCCTGAGACCCTTCCTATAACATGAGATGTGATATCCAACTCCTTCCCAATCCAATCCTGAGACCCTTCCGATAGCATGAGATATGATATCTCAATGCTTCTAATATCAAACCTGAGATCCTCCCTATAGCATGAGAGGTGATATCCAACTCCTTCCCATTCCAATCCTGAGACCCTTCCGATAGCATGAGATGTGATATCCAACTCCTTCCAATTCCAACCTGTGACCCTTCCTATAGCATGAGATGGGATATCCAACTCCTTCCCAATCCAATCCTGAGACCCTTCCGATAGCATGAGATGTGATATCTTAATGCTTCTACCATACCTGAGACCTTCCTATGGCATGAGATGTGATATCAAACTCCTTCCCATTCCAATCCTGAGACCCTTCCTATAGCATGAGATGTGATATCCAACTCCTTCCCATTCCAATCCTGAGACCCGTCCTATACCATGAGATGTGATATCTCAATGCTTCTAATACCAAACCTGAGACTGTCCTATAACATAAGATGTGATATCTCAATGCTTCTAATAATAAACCTGAGACCCTTCCTATAACATGAGATGTGATATCCAAATCCTTCCCATTCCAATCCTGAGACCCTTCCTATAGCATGAGATGTGATATCCAACTCCTTTCCATTCCAATCCTGAGACCCGTCCTATACCATGAGATATGATATCTCAATGCTTCTAATACCAAACCTGAGACTGTCCTATAACAAGAGATGTGATATCTCAATGCTTCTAACAAACCTGAGACCCTTCCTATAACATGAGATGTGATATCCAAGTCCTTCCCATTCCAATCTTGAGACCCTTCCTATAAGATGAGATGTGATATCCAACTCCTTCCCAATCCAATCCTGAGACCCCTCCGATAGCATGAGATATGATATCTCAATGCTTCTAATACCAAACCACAGACTCGTCCTATAACTTGAGATGTGATATCCAAATCCTTCCCCTTCCAAACCTGAGACCCTTCCTTTATCATGAGATGTGATATCCAACTCCTTCCCATTCCAATCCTGAGACCCTTCCTATAGCATGAGATGTGATATCAAACTCCTTCCCTTTCCAATCCTGAGACCCTTCCTATAGCATGAGATGTGATATCCAACTCCTTCCCATTCCAATCCTGAGACCCGTCCTATACCATGAGATGTGATATCTCAATGCTTCTATCATACCTGAGACCTTCCTATGGCATGAGATGTGAAATCAAACTACTTCCATTCCAATCCTGAGACCCTTCCTATAGCATGAGATGTTATATCCAACTCCTTCCCATTCCAATCCTGAGACCCGTCCTATACCATGAGATGTGATATCTCAATGCTTCTAATACCAAACCTGAGACTGTCCTATAACATGAGATGTGATATCTCAATGCTTCTAATAACAAACCTGAGACCCTTCCTATAACATATGATGTGATATCCAAGTCCTTCCCATTCCAATCTTGAGACCCTTCCGATAGCATGAGATATGATATCTCAATGCTTCTAATACCAAACCACAGACCCGTCCTATAACTTGAGATGTGATATCCAAATCCTTCCCCTTCCAAACCTGAGACCCTTCCTTTATCATGAGATGTGATATCCAACTCCTTCCCATTCCAATCCTGAGACCCTTCCTATAGCATGAGATGTGATATCTCAATGCTTCTACCAAACCTGAGACCCTTCCTATAGCATGAGATGTGATATCCAACTCTTCCCATCCAATCCTGAGACCCTTCCTATAACATGAGATGTGATATCCAACTCCTTCCCAATCCAATCCTGAGACCCTTCCGATAGCATGAGATATGATATCTCAATGCTTCTCATATCAAACCTGAGACCCTCCCTATAGCATGAGAGATGATATCCAACTCCTTCCCATTCCAATCCTGAGACCCTTCCGATAGCATGAGATGTGATATCTTAATGCTTCTACCATACCTGAGACCTTCCTATGGCATGAGATGTGATATCAAACTCCTTCCCATTCCAATCCTGAGACCCTTCCTATAGCATGAGATGTGATATCCAACTCCTTCCCATTCCAATCCTGAGACCCGTCCTATACCATGAGATGTGATATCCAACTCCTTTCCATTCCAATCCTGAGACCCGTCCTATACCATGAGATATGATATCTCAATGCTTCTAATACCAAACCTGAGACTGTCCTATAACAAGAGATGTGATATCTCAATGCTTCTAACAAACCTGAGACCCTTCCTATAACATGAGATGTGATATCCAAATCCTTCCCATTCCAATCCTGAGACCCTTCCTATAACATGAGATGTGATATCCAACTCCTTCCCAATCCAATCCTGAGACCCTTCCGATAGCATGAGATGTGATATCTCAATGCTTCTAATACCAAACCTGACACCCTCCCTATAGCGTGAGATGTGATATCAAAGTTCTTCCCATTCCAATCCTGATACCCTTCCTATAACATGAGATGTGATATCCAACTCCTTCCAATTCCAACCTGTGACCCTTCCTATAGCATGAGATGCGATATCCAACTCCTTCCCAATCCAATCCTGAGACCCTTCCGATAGCATGAGATGTGATATCTAAATGCTTCTAGCAAACCTGAGACCTTCCCATGGCATGAGATGTGATATCAAACTCCTTCCCATTCCAATCCTGAGACCCTTACTATAGCATGAGATGTGATATCCAACTCCTTCCCATTCCAATCCTGAGACCCGTCCTATACTATGAGATGTTATATCTCAATGCTTCTAATACCAAACCTGATACTGTCCTATAACATGAGATGTGATATCTCAATGCTTCTAATAACAAACCTGAGACCCTTCCTATAACATGAGATGTGATATCCAAGTCCTTCCCATTCCAATCTTGAGACCCTATCTATAACATGAGATGTGATATCCTACTCCTTCCCAATCCAATCCTGAGACCCTTCCGATAGCATGAGATATGATATCTCAATGCTACTAATACCAAACCACAGACTCGTCCTATAACTTGAGATGTGATATCCAAATCCTTCCCCTTCCAAACCTGAGACCCTTCCTTTATCATGAGATGTGATATCCAACTCCTTCCCATTCCAATCCTGAGACCCTTCCTATAGCATGAGATGTGATATCTCAATGCTTCTACCAAACCTGAGACCCTTCCTATAGCATGAGATGTGATATCCAACTCTTCCCATCCAATCCTGAGACCCTTCCTATAACATGAGATGTGATATCCAACTCCTTCCCAATCCAATCCTGAGACCCTTCCAATAGCATGAGATATGATATCTCAATGCTTCTAATATCAAACCTGAGATCCTCCCTATAGCATGAGAGGTGATATCCAACTCCTTCCCATTCCAATCCTGAGACCCTTCCGATAGCATGAGATGTGATATCCAACTCCTTCCAATTCCAACCTGTGACCCTTCCGATAGCATGAGATGTGATATCTTAATGCTTCTACCATACCTGAGACCTTCCTATGGCATGAGATGTGAAATAAAACTACTTCCATTCCAATCCTGAGACCCTTCCTATAGCATGAGATGTTATATCCAACTCCTTCCCATTCGAATCCTGAGACCCGTCCTATACCATGAGATGTGATATCTCAATGCTTCTAATACCAAACCTGAGACTGTCCTATAACATGAGATGTGATATCTCAATGCTTCTAATAACAAACCTGAGACCCTTCCTATAACATATGATGTGATATCCAAGTCCTTCCCATTCCAATCTTGAGACCCTTCCGATAGCATGAGATATGATATCTCAATGCTTCTAATACCAAACCACAGACTCGTCCTATAACTTGAGAAGTGATATCCAAATCCTTCCCCTTCCAAACCTGAGACCCTTCCTTTATCATGAGATGTGATATCCAACTCCTTCCCATTCCAATCCTGAGACCCTTCCTATAGCATGAGATGTGAAATCTCAATGCTTCTACCAAACCTGAGACCCTTCCTTTAGCATGAGATGTGATATCCAACTCTTCCCATCCAATCCTGAGACCCTTCCTATAACATGAGATGTGATATCCAAGTCCTTCCCGTTCCAATCTTGAGACCCTTCGTATAACATGAGATGTGATATCCAACTCCTTCCCAATCCAATCCTCAGACCCTTCTGATAGCATGAGATATGATATCTCAATGCTTCTAATACCAAACCACAGACCCGTCCTATAACTTGAGATGTGATATCCAAATCCTTCCCCTTCCAAACCTGAGACCCTTCCTTTAGCATGAGATGTGATATCCAACTCCTTCCCATTCCAATCCTGAGACCCTTCCTATAGCATGAGATGTGATATCCCAATGCTTCTACCAAACCTGAGACCTTTCCTATAGCATAAGATGTGATATCCAACTCTTCCCATCCAATCCTGAGACCCGTCCTATACCATGAGATGTTATATCTCAATGCTTCTAATACCAAACCTGAGACTGTCCTATAACATGAGATGTGATATCTCAATGCTTCTAAAAACAAACCTGAGACCCTTCCTATAACATGAGATGTGATGTCCAAGTCCTTCCCATTCCAATCCTGAGACCCTTCCTATAACATGAGATGTGATATCCAACTCCTTCCCAATCCAATCCTGAGACCCTTCCGATAGCATGAGATGTGATATCTCAATGCTTCTAATACCAAACCTGAGACCCTCCCTATAGCGTGAGATGTGATATCAAAGTCCTTCCCATTCCAATCCTGATACCCTTCCTATAACATGAGATGTGATATCCAACTCTTCCCATCCAATCCTGAGACCCTTCCTATAACATGAGATGTGATATCCAACTCCTTCCCAATCCAATCCTGAGACCCTTCCGATAGCATGAGATGTGATATCTCAATGCTTCTAATACCAAACCTGAGACCCTCCCTATAGCGTGAGATGTGATATCAAAGTCCTTCCCATTCCAATCCTGATACCCTTCCTATAACATGAGATGTGATATCCAACTCCTTCCAATTCCAACCTGTGACCCTTCCTATAGCATGAGATGCGATATCCAACTCCTTCCCAATCCAATCCTGAGACCCTTCCGATAGCATGAGATGTGATATCTAAATGCTTCTAGCAAACCTGAGACCTTCCCATGGCATGAGATGTGATATCAAACTCCTTCCCATTCCAATCCTGAGACCCTTCCTATAGCATGAGATGTGATATCCAACTCCTTCCCATTCCAATCCTGAGACCCGTCCTATACTATGAGATGTTATATCTCAATGCTTCTAATACCAAACCTGATACTGTCCTATAACATGAGATGTGATATCTCAATGCTTCTAATAACAAACCTGAGACCCTTCCTATAACATGAGATGTGATATCCAAGTCCTTCCCATTCCAATCCTGAGACCCTTCCTATAACATGAGATGTGATATCCAACTCCTTCCCAATCCAATCCTGAGACCCTTCCGATAGCATGAGATGTGATATCTCAATGCTTCTAATACCAAACCTGAGACCCTCCCTATAGCGTGAGATGTGATATCAAAGTCCTTCCCATTCCAATCCTGATACCCTTCCTATAACATGAGATGTGATATCCAACTCCTTCCAATTCCAACCTGTGACCCTTCCTATAGCATGAGATGCGATATCCAACTCCTTCCCAATCCAATCCTGAGACCCTTCCGATAGCATGAGATGTGATATCTAAATGCTTCTAGCAAACCTGAGACCTTCCCATGGCATGAGATGTGATATCAAACTCCTTCCCATTCCAATCCTGAGACCCTTCCTATAGCATGAGATGTGATATCCAACTCCTTCCCATTCCAATCCTGAGACCCGTCCTATACTATGAGATGTTATATCTCAATGCTTCTAATACCAAACCTGAGACCTTCCTATAACATGAGATGTGATATCCAAGTCCTTCCCATTCCAATCTTGAGACCCTTCCTATAACATGAGATGTGATATCCTACTCCTTCCCAATCCAATCCTGAGACCCTTCCGATAGCATGAGATATGATATCTCAATGCTTCTAATACCAAACCACAGACTCGTCCTATAACTTGAGATGTGATATCCAAATCCTTCCCCTTCCAAACCTGAGACCCTTCCTTTATCATGAGATGTGATATCCAACTCCTTCCCATTCCAATCCTGAGACCCTTCCTATAGCATGAGATGTGATATCTCAATGCTTCTACCAAACCTGAGACCCTTCCTATAGCATGAGATGTGATATCCAACTCTTCCCATCCAATCCTGAGACCCTTCCTATAACATGAGATGTGATATCCAACTCCTTCCCAATCCAATCCTGAGACCCTTCCGATAGCATGAGATATGATATCTCAATGCTTCTAATATCAAACCTGAGATCCTCCCTATAGCATGAGAGGTGATATCCAACTCCTTCCCATTCCAATCCTGAGACCCTTCCGATAGCATGAGATGTGATATCCAACTCCTTCCAATTCCAACCTGTGACCCTTCCTATAGCATGAGATGGGATATCCAACTCCTTCCCAATCCAATCCTGAGACCCTTCCGATAGCATGAGATGTGATATCTTAATGCTTCTACCATACCTGAGACCTTCCTATGGCATGAGATGTGATATCAAACTCCTTCCCATTCCAATCCTGAGACCCTTCCTATAGCATGAGATGTGATATCCAACTCCTTCCCATTCCAATCCTGAGACCCGTCCTATACCATGAGATGTGATATCTCAATGCTTCTAATACCAAACCTGAGACTGTCCTATAACATAAGATGTGATATCTCAATGCTTCTAATAATAAACCTGAGACCCTTCCTATAACATGAGATGTGATATCCAAATCCTTCCCATTCCAATCCTGAGACCCTTCCTATAGCATGAGATGTGATATCCAACTCCTTTCCATTCCAATCCTGAGACCCGTCCTATACCATGAGATATGATATCTCAATGCTTCTAATACCAAACCTGAGACTGTCCTATAACAAGAGATGTGATATCTCAATGCTTCTAACAAACCTGAGACCCTTCCTATAACATGAGATGTGATATCCAAGTCCTTCCCATTCCAATCTTGAGACCCTTCCTATAAGATGAGATGTGATATCCAACTCCTTCCCAATCCAATCCTGAGACCCCTCCGATAGCATGAGATATGATATCTCAATGCTTCTAATACCAAACCACAGACTCGTCCTATAACTTGAGATGTGATATCCAAATCCTTCCCCTTCCAAACCTGAGACCCTTCCTTTATCATGAGATGTGATATCCAACTCCTTCCCATTCCAATCCTGAGACCCTTCCTATAGCATGAGATGTGATATCAAACTCCTTCCCTTTCCAATCCTGAGACCCTTCCTATAGCATGAGATGTGATATCCAACTCCTTCCCATTCCAATCCTGAGACCCGTCCTATACCATGAGATGTGATATCTCAATGCTTCTATCATACCTGAGACCTTCCTATGGCATGAGATGTGAAATCAAACTACTTCCATTCCAATCCTGAGACCCTTCCTATAGCATGAGATGTTATATCCAACTCCTTCCCATTCCAATCCTGAGACCCGTCCTATACCATGAGATGTGATATCTCAATGCTTCTAATACCAAACCTGAGACTGTCCTATAACATGAGATGTGATATCTCAATGCTTCTAATAACAAACCTGAGACCCTTCCTATAACATATGATGTGATATCCAAGTCCTTCCCATTCCAATCTTGAGACCCTTCCGATAGCATGAGATATGATATCTCAATGCTTCTAATACCAAACCACAGACCCGTCCTATAACTTGAGATGTGATATCCAAATCCTTCCCCTTCCAAACCTGAGACCCTTCCTTTATCATGAGATGTGATATCCAACTCCTTCCCATTCCAATCCTGAGACCCTTCCTATAGCATGAGATGTGATATCTCAATGCTTCTACCAAACCTGAGACCCTTCCTATAGCATGAGATGTGATATCCAACTCTTCCCATCCAATCCTGAGACCCTTCCTATAACATGAGATGTGATATCCAACTCCTTCCCAATCCAATCCTGAGACCCTTCCGATAGCATGAGATATGATATCTCAATGCTTCTCATATCAAACCTGAGACCCTCCCTATAGCATGAGAGATGATATCCAACTCCTTCCCATTCCAATCCTGAGACCCTTCCGATAGCATGAGATGTGATATCTTAATGCTTCTACCATACCTGAGACCTTCCTATGGCATGAGATGTGATATCAAACTCCTTCCCATTCCAATCCTGAGACCCTTCCTATAGCATGAGATGTGATATCCAACTCCTTCCCATTCCAATCCTGAGACCCGTCCTATACCATGAGATGTGATATCCAACTCCTTTCCATTCCAATCCTGAGACCCGTCCTATACCATGAGATATGATATCTCAATGCTTCTAATACCAAACCTGAGACTGTCCTATAACAAGAGATGTGATATCTCAATGCTTCTAACAAACCTGAGACCCTTCCTATAACATGAGATGTGATATCCAAATCCTTCCCATTCCAATCCTGAGACCCTTCCTATAACATGAGATGTGATATCCAACTCCTTCCCAATCCAATCCTGAGACCCTTCCGATAGCATGAGATGTGATATCTCAATGCTTCTAATACCAAACCTGACACCCTCCCTATAGCGTGAGATGTGATATCAAAGTTCTTCCCATTCCAATCCTGATACCCTTCCTATAACATGAGATGTGATATCCAACTCCTTCCAATTCCAACCTGTGACCCTTCCTATAGCATGAGATGCGATATCCAACTCCTTCCCAATCCAATCCTGAGACCCTTCCGATAGCATGAGATGTGATATCTAAATGCTTCTAGCAAACCTGAGACCTTCCCATGGCATGAGATGTGATATCAAACTCCTTCCCATTCCAATCCTGAGACCCTTACTATAGCATGAGATGTGATATCCAACTCCTTCCCATTCCAATCCTGAGACCCGTCCTATACTATGAGATGTTATATCTCAATGCTTCTAATACCAAACCTGATACTGTCCTATAACATGAGATGTGATATCTCAATGCTTCTAATAACAAACCTGAGACCCTTCCTATAACATGAGATGTGATATCCAAGTCCTTCCCATTCCAATCTTGAGACCCTATCTATAACATGAGATGTGATATCCTACTCCTTCCCAATCCAATCCTGAGACCCTTCCGATAGCATGAGATATGATATCTCAATGCTACTAATACCAAACCACAGACTCGTCCTATAACTTGAGATGTGATATCCAAATCCTTCCCCTTCCAAACCTGAGACCCTTCCTTTATCATGAGATGTGATATCCAACTCCTTCCCATTCCAATCCTGAGACCCTTCCTATAGCATGAGATGTGATATCTCAATGCTTCTACCAAACCTGAGACCCTTCCTATAGCATGAGATGTGATATCCAACTCTTCCCATCCAATCCTGAGACCCTTCCTATAACATGAGATGTGATATCCAACTCCTTCCCAATCCAATCCTGAGACCCTTCCAATAGCATGAGATATGATATCTCAATGCTTCTAATATCAAACCTGAGATCCTCCCTATAGCATGAGAGGTGATATCCAACTCCTTCCCATTCCAATCCTGAGACCCTTCCGATAGCATGAGATGTGATATCCAACTCCTTCCAATTCCAACCTGTGACCCTTCCGATAGCATGAGATGTGATATCTTAATGCTTCTACCATACCTGAGACCTTCCTATGGCATGAGATGTGAAATAAAACTACTTCCATTCCAATCCTGAGACCCTTCCTATAGCATGAGATGTTATATCCAACTCCTTCCCATTCGAATCCTGAGACCCGTCCTATACCATGAGATGTGATATCTCAATGCTTCTAATACCAAACCTGAGACTGTCCTATAACATGAGATGTGATATCTCAATGCTTCTAATAACAAACCTGAGACCCTTCCTATAACATATGATGTGATATCCAAGTCCTTCCCATTCCAATCTTGAGACCCTTCCGATAGCATGAGATATGATATCTCAATGCTTCTAATACCAAACCACAGACTCGTCCTATAACTTGAGAAGTGATATCCAAATCCTTCCCCTTCCAAACCTGAGACCCTTCCTTTATCATGAGATGTGATATCCAACTCCTTCCCATTCCAATCCTGAGACCCTTCCTATAGCATGAGATGTGAAATCTCAATGCTTCTACCAAACCTGAGACCCTTCCTTTAGCATGAGATGTGATATCCAACTCTTCCCATCCAATCCTGAGACCCTTCCTATAACATGAGATGTGATATCCAAGTCCTTCCCGTTCCAATCTTGAGACCCTTCGTATAACATGAGATGTGATATCCAACTCCTTCCCAATCCAATCCTCAGACCCTTCTGATAGCATGAGATATGATATCTCAATGCTTCTAATACCAAACCACAGACCCGTCCTATAACTTGAGATGTGATATCCAAATCCTTCCCCTTCCAAACCTGAGACCCTTCCTTTAGCATGAGATGTGATATCCAACTCCTTCCCATTCCAATCCTGAGACCCTTCCTATAGCATGAGATGTGATATCCCAATGCTTCTACCAAACCTGAGACCTTTCCTATAGCATAAGATGTGATATCCAACTCTTCCCATCCAATCCTGAGACCCGTCCTATACCATGAGATGTTATATCTCAATGCTTCTAATACCAAACCTGAGACTGTCCTATAACATGAGATGTGATATCTCAATGCTTCTAAAAACAAACCTGAGACCCTTCCTATAACATGAGATGTGATGTCCAAGTCCTTCCCATTCCAATCCTGAGACCCTTCCTATAACATGAGATGTGATATCCAACTCCTTCCCAATCCAATCCTGAGACCCTTCCGATAGCATGAGATGTGATATCTCAATGCTTCTAATACCAAACCTGAGACCCTCCCTATAGCGTGAGATGTGATATCAAAGTCCTTCCCATTCCAATCCTGATACCCTTCCTATAACATGAGATGTGATATCCAACTCTTCCCATCCAATCCTGAGACCCTTCCTATAACATGAGAATTGATATCCAACTCCTTCCCAATCCAATCCTGAGACCCTTCCGATAGCATGAGATGTGATATCTCAATGCTTCTAATACCAAACCTGAGACCCTCCCTATAGCGTGAGATGTGATATCAAAGTCCTTCCCATTCCAATCCTGATACCCTTCCTATAACATGAGATGTGATATCCAACTCCTTCCAATTCCAACCTGTGACCCTTCCTATAGCATGAGATGCGATATCCAACTCCTTCCCAATCCAATCCTGAGACCCTTCCGATAGCATGAGATGTGATATCTAAATGCTTCTAGCAAACCTGAGACCTTCCCATGGCATGAGATGTGATATCAAACTCCTTCCCATTCCAATCCTGAGACCCTTCCTATAGCATGAGATGTGATATCCAACTCCTTCCCATTCCAATCCTGAGACCCGTCCTATACTATGAGATGTTATATCTCAATGCTTCTAATACCAAACCTGATACTGTCCTATAACATGAGATGTGATATCTCAATGCTTCTAATAACAAACCTGAGACCCTTCCTATAACATGAGATGTGATATCCAAGTCCTTCCCATTCCAATCCTGAGACCCTTCCTATAACATGAGATGTGATATCCAACTCCTTCCCAATCCAATCCTGAGACCCTTCCGATAGCATGAGATGTGATATCTCAATGCTTCTAATACCAAACCTGAGACCCTCCCTATAGCGTGAGATGTGATATCAAAGTCCTTCCCATTCCTATCCTGATACCCTTCCTATAACATGAGATGTGATATCCAACTCCTTCCAATTCCAACCTGTGACCCTTCCTATAGCATGAGATGCGATATCCAACTCCTTCCCAATCCAATCCTGAGACCCTTCCGATAGCATGAGATGTGATATCTAAATGCTTCTAGCAAACCTGAGACCTTCCCATGGCATGAGATGTGATATCAAACTCCTTCCCATTCCAATCCTGAGACCCTTCCTATAGCATGAGATGTGATATCCAACTCCTTCCCATTCCAATCCTGAGACCCGTCCTATACTATGAGATGTTATATCTCAATGCTTCTAATACCAAACCTGAGACCTTCCTATAACATGAGATGTGATATCCAAGTCCTTCCCATTCCAATCTTGAGACCCTTCCTATAACATGAGATGTGATATCCTACTCCTTCCCAATCCAATCCTGAGACCCTTCCGATAGCATGAGATATGATATCTCAATGCTTCTAATACCAAACCACAGACTCGTCCTATAACTTGAGATGTGATATCCAAATCCTTCCCCTTCCAAACCTGAGACCCTTCCTTTATCATGAGATGTGATATCCAACTCCTTCCCATTCCAATCCTGAGACCCTTCCTATAGCATGAGATGTGATATCTCAATGCTTCTACCAAACCTGAGACCCTTCCTATAGCATGAGATGTGATATCCAACTCTTCCCATCCAATCCTGAGACCCTTCCTATAACATGAGATGTGATATCCAACTCCTTCCCAATCCAATCCTGAGACCCTTCCGATAGCATGAGATATGATATCTCAATGCTTCTAATATCAAACCTGAGATCCTCCCTATAGCATGAGAGGTGATATCCAACTCCTTCCCATTCCAATCCTGAGACCCTTCCGATAGCATGAGATGTGATATCCAACTCCTTCCAATTCCAACCTGTGACCCTTCCTATAGCATGAGATGGGATATCCAACTCCTTCCCAATCCAATCCTGAGACCCTTCCGATAGCATGAGATGTGATATCTTAATGCTTCTACCATACCTGAGACCTTCCTATGGCATGAGATGTGATATCAAACTCCTTCCCATTCCAATCCTGAGACCCTTCCTATAGCATGAGATGTGATATCCAACTCCTTCCCATTCCAATCCTGAGACCCGTCCTATACCATGAGATGTGATATCTCAATGCTTCTAATACCAAACCTGAGACTGTCCTATAACATAAGATGTGATATCTCAATGCTTCTAATAATAAACCTGAGACCCTTCCTATAACATGAGATGTGATATCCAAATCCTTCCCATTCCAATCCTGAGACCCTTCCTATAGCATGAGATGTGATATCCAACTCCTTTCCATTCCAATCCTGAGACCCGTCCTATACCATGAGATATGATATCTCAATGCTTCTAATACCAAACCTGAGACTGTCCTATAACAAGAGATGTGATATCTCAATGCTTCTAACAAACCTGAGACCCTTCCTATAACATGAGATGTGATATCCAAGTCCTTCCCATTCCAATCTTGAGACCCTTCCTATAAGATGAGATGTGATATCCAACTCCTTCCCAATCCAATCCTGAGACCCCTCCGATAGCATGAGATATGATATCTCAATGCTTCTAATACCAAACCACAGACTCGTCCTATAACTTGAGATGTGATATCCAAATCCTTCCCCTTCCAAACCTGAGACCCTTCCTTTATCATGAGATGTGATATCCAACTCCTTCCCATTCCAATCCTGAGACCCTTCCTATAGCATGAGATGTGATATCTCAATGCTTCTACCAAACCTGAGACCCTTCCTATAGCATGAGATGTGATATCCAACTCTTCCCATCCAATCCTGAGACCCTTCCTATAACATGAGATGTGATATCCAACTCCTTCCCAATCCAATCCTGAGACCCTTCCGATAGCATGAGATATGATATCTCAATGCTTCTAATATCAAACCTGAGATCCTCCCTATAGCATGAGAGGTGATATCCAACTCCTTCCCATTCCAATCCTGAGACCCTTCCGATAGCATGAGATGTGATATCCAACTCCTTCCAATTCCAACCTGTGACCCTTCCTATAGCATGAGATGGGATATCCAACTCCTTCCCAATCCAATCCTGAGACCCTTCCGATAGCATGAGATGTGATATCTTAATGCTTCTACCATACCTGAGACCTTCCTATGGCATGAGATGTGATATCAAACTCCTTCCCATTCCAATCCTGAGACCCTTCCTATAGCATGAGATGTGATATCCAACTCCTTCCCATTCCAATCCTGAGACCCGTCCTATACCATGAGATGTGATATCTCAATGCTTCTAATACCAAACCTGAGACTGTCCTATAACATAAGATGTGATATCTCAATGCTTCTAATAATAAACCTGAGACCCTTCCTATAACATGAGATGTGATATCCAAATCCTTCCCATTCCAATCCTGAGACCCTTCCTATAGCATGAGATGTGATATCCAACTCCTTTCCATTCCAATCCTGAGACCCGTCCTATACCATGAGATATGATATCTCAATGCTTCTAATACCAAACCTGAGACTGTCCTATAACAAGAGATGTGATATCTCAATGCTTCTAACAAACCTGAGACCCTTCCTATAACATGAGATGTGATATCCAAGTGCTTCCCATTCCAATCTTGAGACCCTTCCTATAAGATGAGATGTGATATCCAACTCCTTCCCAATCCAATCCTGAGACCCCTCCGATAGCATGAGATATGATATCTCAATGCTTCTAATACCAAACCACAGACTCGTCCTATAACTTGAGATGTGATATCCAAATCCTTCCCCTTCCAAACCTGAGACCCTTCCTTTATCATGAGATGTGATATCCAACTCCTTCCCATTCCAATCCTGAGACCCTTCCTATAGCATGAGATGTGATATCAAACTCCTTCCCTTTCCAATCCTGAGACCCTTCCTATAGCATGAGATGTGATATCCAACTCCTTCCCATTCCAATCCTGAGACCCGTCCTATACCATGAGATGTGATATCTCAATGCTTCTATCATACCTGAGACCTTCCTATGGCATGAGATGTGAAATCAAACTACTTCCATTCCAATCCTGAGACCCTTCCTATAGCATGAGATGTTATATCCAACTCCTTCCCATTCCAATCCTGAGACCCGTCCTATACCATGAGATGTGATATCTCAATGCTTCTAATACCAAACCTGAGACTGTCCTATAACATGAGATGTGATATCTCAATGCTTCTAATAACAAACCTGAGACCCTTCCTATAACATATGATGTGATATCCAAGTCCTTCCCATTCCAATCTTGAGACCCTTCCGATAGCATGAGATATGATATCTCAATGCTTCTAATACCAAACCACAGACCCGTCCTATAACTTGAGATGTGATATCCAAATCCTTCCCCTTCCAAACCTGAGACCCTTCCTTTATCATGAGATGTGATATCCAACTCCTTCCCATTCCAATCCTGAGACCCTTCCTATAGCATGAGATGTGATATCTCAATGCTTCTACCAAACCTGAGACCCTTCCTATAGCATGAGATGTGATATCCAACTCTTCCCATCCAATCCTGAGACCCTTCCTATAACATGAGATGTGATATCCAACTCCTTCCCAATCCAATCCTGAGACCCTTCCGATAGCATGAGATATGATATTTCAATGCTTCTCATATCAAACCTGAGACCCTCCCTATAGCATGAGAGATGATATCCAACTCCTTCCCATTCCAATCCTGAGACCCTTCCGATAGCATGAGATGTGATATCTTAATGCTTCTACCATACCTGAGACCTTCCTATGGCATGAGATGTGATATCAAACTCCTTCCCATTCCAATCCTGAGACCCTTCCTATAGCATGAGATGTGATATCCAACTCCTTCCCATTCCAATCCTGAGACCCGTCCTATACCATGAGATGTGATATCCAACTCCTTTCCATTCCAATCCTGAGACCCGTCCTATACCATGAGATATGATATCTCAATGCTTCTAATACCAAACCTGAGACTGTCCTATAACAAGAGATGTGATATCTCAATGCTTCTAACAAACCTGAGACCCTTCCTATAACATGAGATGTGATATCCAAATCCTTCCCATTCCAATCCTGAGACCCTTCCTATAACATGAGATGTGATATCCAACTCCTTCCCAATCCAATACTGAGACCCTTCCGATAGCATGAGATATGATATCTCAATGGTTCTAATACCAAACCACAGACCCGTCCTATAAATTGAGGTGTGATATCCAAATCCTTAGCCTTCCAAACCTGAGACCCTTCCTTTAGCATGAGATGTGATATCCAACTCCTTCCCATTCCAATCCTGAGACCCTTCCTATACCATGAGATATGATATCTCAATGCTTCTAATACCAAACCTGAGACTGTCCTATAACATGAGATGTGACATCTCAATGCTTCTAATAACAAACCTGAGAGCTTTCCTATAACATGAGATGTGATATCCAACTCTTTCCAATCCAATCCTGAGACCCTTCCGATAGCATGAGATGTGATATCTCAATGCTTCTAATACCAAACCACAGACCCGTCCTATAACTTGAGATGTGATATCCAACTCCTTCCCAATCCAATCCTGAGACCCTTCCGATAGCATGAGATGTGATATCTCAATGCTTCTAATACCAAACCTGAGACCCTCCCTATAGCGTGAGATGTGATATCAAAGTCCTTCCCATTCCAATACTGATACCCTTCCTATAACATGAGATGTGATATCCAACTCCTTCCAATTCCAACCTGTGACCCTTCCTATAGCATGAGATGTGATATCCAACTCCTTCCCAATCCAATCCTGAGACCCTTCCTATACCATGAGATGTGATATCTAAATGCTTCTAGCAAACCTGAGACCTTCCCATGGCATGAGATGTGATATCAAACTCCTTCCCATTCCAATCCTGAGACCCTTCCTATAGCATGAGATGTGATATCCAACTCCTTCCCATTCCAATCCTGAGACCCGTCCTTTACTATGAGATGTTATATCTCAATGCTTCTAATACCAAACCTGATACTGTCCTATAACATGAGATGTGATATCTCAATGCTTCTAATAACAAACCTGAGACCCTTCCTATAACATGAGATGTGATATCCAAGTCCTTCCCATTCCAATCTTGAGACCCTTCCTATAACATGAGATGTGATGTCCAACTCCTTCCCAATCCAATCCTGAGACCCTTCCGATAGCATGAGATATGATATCTCAATGCTTCTAATACCAAACCACAGACTCGTCCTATAACTTGAGATGTGATATCCAAATCCTTCCCCTTCCAAACCTGAGACCCTTCCTTTATCATGAGATGTGATATCCAAATCCTTCCCATTCCAATCCTGAGACCCTTCCTATAGCATGAGATGTGATATCTCAATGCTTCTACCAAACCTGAGACCCTTCCTATAGCATGAGATGTGATATCCAACTCTTCCCATCCAATCCTGAGACCCTTCCTATAACATGAGATGTGATATCCAACTCCTTCCCAATCCAATCCTGAGACCCTTCCGATAGCATGAGATATGATATATCAATGCTTCTAATATCAAACCTGAGACCCTCCCTATAGCATGAGAGGTGATATCCAACTCCTTCCCATTCCAATCCTGAGACCCTTCCGATAGCATGAGATGTGATATCCAACTCCTTCCAATTCCAACCTGTGACCCTTCCTATAGCATGAGATGGGATATCCAACTCCTTCCCAATCCAATCCTGAGACCCTTCCGAAAGCATGAGATGTGATATCCTAATGCTTCTACCATACCTGAGACCTTCCTATGGCATGAGATGTGATATCAAACTCCTTCCCATTCCAATCCTGAGACCCTTCCTATAGCATGAGATGTGATATCCAACTCCTTCCCATTCCAATCCTGAGACCCGTCCTATACCATAAGATGTGATATCTCAATGCTTCTTCTACCATACCTGAGACCTTCCTATGGCATGAGATGTGAAATCAAACTACTTTCATTTCAATCCTGAGACCCTTCCTATAGCATGAGATGTTATATCCAACTCCTTCCCATTCCAATCCTGAGACCCGTCCTATACCATGAGATATGATATCTCAATGCTTCTAATACCAAACCTGAGACTGTCCTATAACAAGAGATGTGATATCTCAATGCTTCTAACAAACCTGAGACCCTTCCTATAACATGAGATGTGATATCCAAGTCCTTCCCATTCCAATCTTGAGACCCTTCCTATAAGATGAGATGTGATATCCAACTCCTTCCCAATCCAATCCTGAGACCCCTCCGATAGCATGAGATATGATATCTCAATGCTTCTAATACCAAACCACAGACTCGTCCTATAACTTGAGATGTGATATCCAAATCCTTCCCCTTCCAAACCTGAGACCCTTCCTTTATCATGAGATGTGATATCCAACTCCTTCCCATTCCAATCCTGAGACCCTTCCTATAGCATGAGATGTGATATCTCAATGCTTCTACCAAACCTGAGACCCTTCCTATAGCATGAGATGTGATATCCAACTCTTCCCATCCAATCCTGAGACCCTTCCTATAACATGAGATGTGATATCCAACTCCTTCCCAATCCAATCCTGAGACCCTTCCGATAGCATGAGATATGATATCTCAATGCTTCTAATATCAAACCTGAGATCCTCCCTATAGCATGAGAGGTGATATCCAACTCCTTCCCATTCCAATCCTGAGACCCTTCCGATAGCATGAGATGTGATATCCAACTCCTTCCAATTCCAACCTGTGACCCTTCCTATAGCATGAGATGGGATATCCAACTCCTTCCCAATCCAATCCTGAGACCCTTCCGATAGCATGAGATGTGATATCTTAATGCTTCTACCATACCTGAGACCTTCCTATGGCATGAGATGTGATATCAAACTCCTTCCCATTCCAATCCTGAGACCCTTCCTATAGCATGAGATGTGATATCCAACTCCTTCCCATTCCAATCCTGAGACCCGTCCTATACCATGAGATGTGATATCTCAATGCTTCTAATACCAAACCTGAGACTGTCCTATAACATAAGATGTGATATCTCAATGCTTCTAATAATAAACCTGAGACCCTTCCTATAACATGAGATGTGATATCCAAATCCTTCCCATTCCAATCCTGAGACCCTTCCTATAGCATGAGATGTGATATCCAACTCCTTTCCATTCCAATCCTGAGACCCGTCCTATACCATGAGATATGATATCTCAATGCTTCTAATACCAAACCTGAGACTGTCCTATAACAAGAGATGTGATATCTCAATGCTTCTAACAAACCTGAGACCCTTCCTATAACATGAGATGTGATATCCAAGTGCTTCCCATTCCAATCTTGAGACCCTTCCTATAAGATGAGATGTGATATCCAACTCCTTCCCAATCCAATCCTGAGACCCCTCCGATAGCATGAGATATGATATCTCAATGCTTCTAATACCAAACCACAGACTCGTCCTATAACTTGAGATGTGATATCCAAATCCTTCCCCTTCCAAACCTGAGACCCTTCCTTTATCATGAGATGTGATATCCAACTCCTTCCCATTCCAATCCTGAGACCCTTCCTATAGCATGAGATGTGATATCAAACTCCTTCCCTTTCCAATCCTGAGACCCTTCCTATAGCATGAGATGTGATATCCAACTCCTTCCCATTCCAATCCTGAGACCCGTCCTATACCATGAGATGTGATATCTCAATGCTTCTATCATACCTGAGACCTTCCTATGGCATGAGATGTGAAATCAAACTACTTCCATTCCAATCCTGAGACCCTTCCTATAGCATGAGATGTTATATCCAACTCCTTCCCATTCCAATCCTGAGACCCGTCCTATACCATGAGATGTGATATCTCAATGCTTCTAATACCAAACCTGAGACTGTCCTATAACATGAGATGTGATATCTCAATGCTTCTAATAACAAACCTGAGACCCTTACTATAACATGAGATGTGATATCCAAATCCTTCCAATTCCAATCTTGAGACCCTTCCGATAGCATGAGATATGATATCTCAATGCTTCTAATACCAAACCACAGACCCGTCCTATAACTTGAGATGTGATATCCAAATCCTTCCCCTTCCAAACCTGAGACCCTTCCTTTATCATGAGATGTGATATCCAACTCCTTCCCATTCCAATCCTGAGACCCTTCCTATAGCATGAGATGTGATATCTCAATGCTTCTACCAAACCTGAGACCCTTCCTATAGCATGAGATGTGATATCCAACTCTTCCCATCCAATCCTGAGACCCTTCCTATAACATGAGATGTGATATCCAACTCCTTCCCAATCCAATCCTGAGACCCTTCCGATAGCATGAGATATGATATCTCAATGCTTCTCATATCAAACCTGAGACCCTCCCTATAGCATGAGAGATGATATCCAACTCCTTCCCATTCCAATCCTGAGACCCTTCCGATAGCATGAGATGTGATATCTTAATGCTTCTACCATACCTGAGACCTTCCTATGGCATGAGATGTGATATCAAACTCCTTCCCATTCCAATCCTGAGACCCTTCCTATAGCATGAGATGTGATATCCAACTCCTTCCCATTCCAATCCTGAGACCCGTCCTATACCATGAGATGTGATATCCAACTCCTTTCCATTCCAATCCTGAGACCCGTCCTATACCATGAGATATGATATCTCAATGCTTCTAATACCAAACCTGAGACTGTCCTATAACAAGAGATGTGATATCTCAATGCTTCTAACAAACCTGAGACCCTTCCTATAACATGAGATGTGATATCCAAATCCTTCCCATTCCAATCCTGAGACCCTTCCTATAACATGAGATGTGATATCCAACTCCTTCCCAATCCAATACTGAGACCCTTCCGATAGCATGAGATATGATATCTCAATGGTTCTAATACCAAACCACAGACCCGTCCTATAAATTGAGGTGTGATATCCAAATCCTTAGCCTTCCAAACCTGAGACCCTTCCTTTAGCATGAGATGTGATATCCAACTCCTTCCCATTCCAATCCTGAGACCCTTCCTATACCATGAGATATGATATCTCAATGCTTCTAATACCAAACCTGAGACTGTCCTATAACATGAGATGTGACATCTCAATGCTTCTAATAACAAACCTGAGAGCTTTCCTATAACATGAGATGTGATATCCAACTCTTTCCAATCCAATCCTGAGACCCTTCCGATAGCATGAGATGTGATATCTCAATGCTTCTAATACCAAACCACAGACCCGTCCTATAACTTGAGATGTGATATCCAACTCCTTCCCAATCCAATCCTGAGACCCTTCCGATAGCATGAGATGTGATATCTCAATGCTTCTAATACCAAACCTGAGACCCTCCCTATAGCGTGAGATGTGATATCAAAGTCCTTCCCATTCCAATACTGATACCCTTCCTATAACATGAGATGTGATATCCAACTCCTTCCAATTCCAACCTGTGACCCTTCCTATAGCATGAGATGTGATATCCAACTCCTTCCCAATCCAATCCTGAGACCCTTCCTATACCATGAGATGTGATATCTAAATGCTTCTAGCAAACCTGAGACCTTCCCATGGCATGAGATGTGATATCAAACTCCTTCCCATTCCAATCCTGAGACCCTTCCTATAGCATGAGATGTGATATCCAACTCCTTCCCATTCCAATCCTGAGACCCGTCCTTTACTATGAGATGTTATATCTCAATGCTTCTAATACCAAACCTGATACTGTCCTATAACATGAGATGTGATATCTCAATGCTTCTAATAACAAACCTGAGACCCTTCCTATAACATGAGATGTGATATCCAAGTCCTTCCCATTCCAATCTTGAGACCCTTCCTATAACATGAGATGTGATGTCCAACTCCTTCCCAATCCAATCCTGAGACCCTTCCGATAGCATGAGATATGATATCTCAATGCTTCTAATACCAAACCACAGACTCGTCCTATAACTTGAGATGTGATATCCAAATCCTTCCCCTTCCAAACCTGAGACCCTTCCTTTATCATGAGATGTGATATCCAAATCCTTCCCATACCAATCCTGAGACCCTTCCTATAGCATGAGATGTGATATCTCAATGCTTCTACCAAACCTGAGACCCTTCCTATAGCATGAGATGTGATATCCAACTCTTCCCATCCAATCCTGAGACCCTTCCTATAACATGAGATGTGATATCCAACTCCTTCCCAATCCAATCCTGAGACCCTTCCGATAGCATGAGATATGATATATCAATGCTTCTAATATCAAACCTGAGACCCTCCCTATAGCATGAGAGGTGATATCCAACTCCTTCCCATTCCAATCCTGAGACCCTTCCGATAGCATGAGATGTGATATCCAACTCCTTCCAATTCCAACCTGTGACCCTTCCTATAGCATGAGATGGGATATCCAACTCCTTCCCAATCCAATCCTGAGACCCTTCCGAAAGCATGAGATGTGATATCCTAATGCTTCTACCATACCTGAGACCTTCCTATGGCATGAGATGTGATATCAAACTCCTTCCCATTCCAATCCTGAGACCCTTCCTATAGCATGAGATGTGATATCCAACTCCTTCCCATTCCAATCCTGAGACCCGTCCTATACCATAAGATGTGATATCTCAATGCTTCTTCTACCATACCTGAGACCTTCCTATGGCATGAGATGTGAAATCAAACTACTTTCATTTCAATCCTGAGACCCTTCCTATAGCATGAGATGTTATATCCAACTCCTTCCCATTCCAATCCTGAGACCCGTCCTATACCATGAGATGTGATATCTCAATGCTTCTAATACCAAACCTGAGACTGTCCTATAACATGAGATGTGATATCTCAATGCTTCTAATAACAAACCTGAGACCCTTCCTATAACATGAGATGTGATATCCAAGTCCTTCCCATTCCAATCTTGAGACCCTTCCTATAGCATGAGATGTGATATCTCAATGCTTCTACCAAACCGGAGACCCTTCCTATAGCATGAGATGTGATATCCAACTCCTTCCCATTCCAATCCTGAGACCCGTCCTATACTATGAGATGTTATATCTCAATGCTTCTAATACCAAACCTGATACTGTCCTATAACATGAGATGTGATATCTCAATGCTTCTAATAACAAACCTGAGACCCTTCCTATAACATGAGATGTGATATCCAAGTCCTTCCCAATCCAATCCTGAGACCCTTCCGATAGCATGAGATGTGATATCTCAATGCTTCTAATACCAAACCTGAGACCCTCCCTATAGCGTGAGATGTGATATCAAAGTCCTTCCCATTCCAATCCTGATACCCTTCCTATAACATGAGATGTGATATCCAACTCCTTCCAATTCCAACCTGTGACCCTTCCTATAGCATGAGATGCGATATCCAACTCCTTCCCAATCCAATCCTGAGATCCTTCCGATAGCATGAGATGTGATATCTAAATGCTTCTAGCAAACCTGAGACCTTCCCATGGCATGAGATGTGATATCAAACTCCTTCCCATTCCAATCCTGAGACCCTTCCTATAGCATGAGATGTGATATCCAACTCCTTCCCATTCCAATCCTGAGACCCGTCCTATACTATGAGATGTTATATCTCAATGCTTCTAATACCAAACCTGAGACCTTCCTATAACATGAGATGTGATATCCAAGTCCTTCCCATTCCAATCTTGAGACCCTTCCTATAACATGAGATGTGATATCCTACTCCTTCCCAATCCAATCCTGAGACCCTTCCGATAGCATGAGATATGATATCTCAATGCTTCTAATACCAAACCACAGACTCGTCCTATAACTTGAGATGTGATATCCAAATCCTTCCCCTTCCAAACCTGAGACCCTTCCTTTATCATGAGATGTGATATGCAACTCCTTCCCATTCCAATCCTGAGACCCTTCCTATAGCATGAGATGTGATATCTCAATGCTTCTACCAAACCTGAGACCCTTCCTATAGCATGAGATGTGATATCCAACTCTTCCCATCCAATCCTGAGACCCTTCCTATAACATGAGATGTGATATCCAACTCCTTCCCAATCCAATCCTGAGACCCTTCCGATAGCATGAGATATGATATCTCAATGCTTCTAATATCAAACCTGAGATCCTCCCTATAGCATGAGAGGTGATATCCAACTCCTTCCCATTCCAATCCTGAGACCCTTCCGATAGCATGAGATGTGATATCCAACTCCTTCCAATTCCAACCTGTGACCCTTCCTATAGCATGAGATGGGATATCCAACTCCTTCCCAATCCAATCCTGAGACCCTTCCGATAGCATGAGATGTGATATCTTAATGCTTTTACCATACCTGAGACCTTCCTATGGCATGAGATGTGATATCAAACTCCTTCCCTTTCCAATCCTGAGACCCTTCCTATAGCATGAGATGTGATATCCAACTCCTTCCCATTCCAATCCTGAGACCCGTCCTATACCATGAGATGTGATATCTCAATGCTTCTATCATACCTGAGACCTTCCTATGGCATGAGATGTGAAATCAAACTACTTCCATTCCAATCCTGAGACCCTTCCTATAGCATGAGATGTTATATCCAACTCCTTCCCATTCCAATCCTGAGACCCGTCCTATACCATGAGATGTGATATCTCAATGCTTCTAATACCAAACCTGAGACTGTCCTATAACATGAGATGTGATATCTCAATGCTTCTAATAACAAACCTGAGACCCTTCCTATAACATATGATGTGATATCCAAGTCCTTCCCATTCCAATCTTGAGACCCTTCCGATAGCATGAGATATGATATCTCAATGCTTCTAATACCAAACCACAGACTCGTCCTATAACTTGAGATGTGATATCCAAATCCTTCCCCTTCCAAACCTGAGACCCTTCCTTTATCATGAGATGTGATATCCAACTCCTTCCCATTCCAATCCTGAGACCCTTCCTATAGCATGAGATGTGATATCTCAATGCTTCTACCAAACCTGAGACCCTTCCTATAGCATGAGATGTGATATCCAACTCTTCCCATCCAATCCTGAGACCCTTCCTATAACATGAGATGTGATATCCAACTCCTTCCCAATCCAATCCTGAGACCCATCCGATAGCATGAGATATGATATCTCAATGCTTCTCATATCAAACCTGAGACCCTCCCTATAGCATGAGAGATGATATCCAACTCCTTCCCATTCCAATCCTGAGACCCTTCCGATAGCATGAGATGTGATATCTTAATGCTTCTACCATACCTGAGACCTTCCTATGGCATGAGATGTGATATCAAACTCCTTCCCATTCCAATCCTGAGACCCTTCCTATAGCATGAGATGTGATATCCAACTCCTTCCCATTCCAATCTTGAGACCCGTCCTATACCATGAGATGTGATATCCAACTCCTTTCCATTCCAATCCTGAGACCCGTCCTATACCATGAGATATGATATCTCAATGCTTCTAATACCAAACCTGAGACTGTCCTATAACAAGAGATGTGATATCTCAATGCTTCTAACAAACCTGAGACCCTTCCTATAACATGAGATGTGATATCCAAATCCTTCCCATTCCAATCCTGAGACCCTTCCTATAACATGAGATGTGATATCCAACTCCTTCCCAATCCAATACTGAGACCCTTCCGATAGCATGAGATATGATATCTCAATGGTTCTAATACCAAACCACAGACCCGTCCTATACATTGAGGTGTGATATCCAAATCCTTAGCCTTCCAAACCTGAGACCCTTCCTTTAGCATGAGATGTGATATCCAACTCCTTCCCATTCCAATCCTGAGACCCGTCCTATACCATGAGATATGATATCTCAATGCTTCTAATACCAAACCTGAGACTGTCCTATAACATGAGATGTGATATCTCAATGCTTCTAATAACAAACCTGAGAGCTTTCCTATAACATGAGATGTGATATCCAACTCTTTCCAATCCAATCCTGAGACCCTTCCGATAGCATGAGATGTGATATCTCAATGCTTCTAATACCAAACCACAGACCCGTCCTATAACTTGAGATGTGATATCCAACTCCTTCCCAATCCAATCCTGAGACCCTTCCGATAGCATGAGATGTGATATCTCAATGCTTCTAATACCAAACCTGAGACCCTCCCTATAGCGTGAGATGTGATATCAAAGTCCTTCCCATTCCAATACTGATACCCTTCCTATAACATGAGATGTGATATCCAACTCCTTCCAATTCCAACCTGTGACCCTTCCTATAGCATGAGATGTGATATCCAACTCCTTCCCAATCCAATCCTGAGACCCTTCCTATACCATGAGATGTGATATCTAAATGCTTCTAGCAAACCTGAGACCTTCCCATGGCATGAGATGTGATATCAAACTCCTTCCCATTCCAATCCTGAGACCCTTCCTATAGCATGAGATGTGATATCCAACTCCTTCCCATTCCAATCCTGAGACCCGTCCTTTACTATGAGATGTTATATCTCAATGCTTCTAATACCAAACCTGATACTGTCCTATAACATGAGATGTGATATCTCAATGCTTCTAATAACAAACCTGAGACCCTTCCTATAACATGAGATGTGATATCCAAGTCCTTCCCATTCCAATCTTGAGACCCTTCCTATAACATGAGATGTGATGTCCAACTCCTTCCCAATCCAATCCTGAGACCCTTCCGATAGCATGAGATATGATATCTCAATGCTTCTAATACCAAACCACAGACTCGTCCTATAACTTGAGATGTGATATCCAAATCCTTCCCCTTCCAAACCTGAGACCCTTCCTTTATCATGAGATGTGATATCCAAATCCTTCCCATTCCAATCCTGAGACCCTTCCTATAGCATGAGATGTGATATCTCAATGCTTCTACCAAACCTGAGACCCTTCCTATAGCATGAGATGTGATATCCAACTCTTCCCATCCAATCCTGAGACCCTTCCTATAACATGAGATGTGATATCCAACTCCTTCCCAATCCAATCCTGAGACCCTTCCGATAGCATGAGATATGATATATCAATGCTTCTAATATCAAACCTGAGACCCTCCCTATAGCATGAGAGGTGATATCCAACTCCTTCCCATTCCAATCCTGAGACCCTTCCGATAGCATGAGATGTGATATCCAACTCCTTCCAATTCCAACCTGTGACCCTTCCTATAGCATGAGATGGGATATCCAACTCCTTCCCAATCCAATCCTGAGACCCTTCCGAAAGCATGTGATGTGATATCCTAATGCTTCTACCATACCTGAGACCTTCCTATGGCATGAGATGTGATATCAAACTCCTTCCCATTCCAATCCTGAGACCCTTCCTATAGCATGAGATGTGATATCCAACTCCTTCCCATTCCAATCCTGAGACCCGTCCTATACCATAAGATGTGATATCTCAATGCTTCTTCTACCATACCTGAGACCTTCCTATGGCATGAGATGTGAAATCAAACTACTTTCATTTCAATCCTGAGACCCTTCCTATAGCATGAGATGTTATATCCAACTCCTTCCCATTCCAATCCTGAGACCCGTCCTATACCATGAGATGTGATATCTCAATGCTTCTAATACCAAACCTGAGACTGTCCTATAACATGAGATGTGATATCTCAATGCTTCTAATAACAAACCTGAGACCCTTCCTATAACATGAGATGTGATATCCAAGTCCTTCCCATTCCAATCTTGAGACCCTTCCTATAGCATGAGATGTCATATCTCAATGCTTCTACCAAACCGGAGACCCTTCCTATAGCATGAGATGTGATATCCAACTCCTTCCCATTCCAATCCTGAGACCCGTCCTATACTATGAGATGTTATATCTCAATGCTTCTAATACCAAACCTGATACTGTCCTATAACATGAGATGTGATATATCAATGCTTCTAATATCAAACCTGAGACCCTCCCTATAGCATGAGAGGTGATATCCAACTCCTTCCCATTCCAATCCTGAGACCCTTCCTATAACATGAGATGTGATATCCAACTCCTTCCCAATCCAATCCTGAGACCCTTCCGATAGCATGAGATGTGATATCTCAATGCTTCTAATACCAAACCTGAGACCCTCCCTATAGCGTGAGATGTGATATCAAAGTCCTTCCCATTCCAATCCTGATACCCTTCCTATAACATGAGATGTGATATCCAACTCCTTCCAATTCCAACCTGTGACCCTTCCTATAGCATGAGATGCGATATCCAACTCCTTCCCAATCCAATCCTGAGACCCTTCCGATAGCATGAGATGTGATATCTAAATGCTTCTAGCAAACCTGAGACCTTCCCATGGCATGAGATGTGATATCAAACTCCTTCCCATTCCAATCCTGAGACCCTTCCTATAGCATGAGATGTGATATCCAACTCCTTCCCATTCCAATCCTGAGACCCGTCCTATACTATGAGATGTTATATCTCAATGCTTCTAATACCAAACCTGAGACCTTCCTATAACATGAGATGTGATATCCAAGTCCTTCCCATTCCAATCTTGAGACCCTTCCTATAACATGAGATGTGATATCCTACTCCTTCCCAATCCAATCCTGAGACCCTTCCGATAGCATGAGATATGATATCTCAATGCTTCTAATACCAAACCACAGACTCGTCCTATAACTTGAGATGTGATATCCAAATCCTTCCCCTTCCAAACCTGAGACCCTTCCTTTATCATGAGATGTGATATCCAACTCCTTCCCATTCCAATCCTGAGACCCTTCCTATAGCATGAGATGTGATATCTCAATGCTTCTACCAAACCTGAGACCCTTCCTATAGCATGAGATGTGATATCCAACTCTTCCCAATCCAATCCTGAGACCCTTCCGATAGCATGAGATATGATATCTCAATGCTTCTAATATCAAACCTGAGATCCTCCCTATAGCATGAGAGGTGATATCCAACTCCTTCCCATTCCAATCCTGAGACCCTTCCGATAGCATGAGATGTGATATCCAACTCCTTCCAATTCCAACCTGTGACCCTTCCTATAGCATGAGATGGGATATCCAACTCCTTCCCAATCCAATCCTGAGACCCTTCCGATAGCATGAGATGTGATATCTTAATGCTTTTACCATACCTGAGACCTTCCTATGGCATGAGATGTGATATCAAACTCCTTCCCTTTCCAATCCTGAGACCCTTCCTATAGCATGAGATGTGATATCCAACTCCTTCCCATTCCAATCCTGAGACCCGTCCTATACCATGAGATGTGATATCTCAATGCTTCTATCATACCTGAGACCTTCCTATGGCATGAGATGTGAAATCAAACTACTTCCATTCCAATCCTGAGACCCTTCCTATAGCATGAGATGTTATATCCAACTCCTTCCCATTCCAATCCTGAGACCCATCCTATACCATGAGATGTGATATCTCAATGCTTCTAATACCAAACCTGAGACTGTCCTATAACATGAGATGTGATATCTCAATGCTTCTAATAACAAACCTGAGACCCTTCCTATAACATATGATGTGATATCCAAGTCCTTCCCATTCCAATCTTGAGACCCTTCCGATAGCATGAGATATGATATCTCAATGCTTCTAATACCAAACCACAGACTCGTCCTATAACTTGAGATGTGATATCCAAATCCTTCCCCTTCCAAACCTGAGACCCTTCCTTTATCATGAGATGTGATATCCAACTCCTTCCCATTCCAATCCTGAGACCCTTCCTATAGCATGAGATGTGATATCTCAATGCTTCTACCAAACCTGAGACCCTTCCTACAGCATGAGATGTGATATCCAACTCTTCCCATCCAATCCTGAGACCCTTCCTATAACATGAGATGTGATATCCAACTCCTTCCCAATCCAATCCTGAGACCCTTCCGATAGCATGAGATATGATATCTCAATGCTTCTCATATCAAACCTGAGACCCTCCCTATAGCATGAGAGATGATATCCAACTCCTTCCCATTCCAATCCTGAGACCCTTCCGATAGCATGAGATGTGATATCTTAATGCTTCTACCATACCTGAGACCTTCCTATGGCATGAGATGTGATATCAAACTCCTTCCCATTCCAATCCTGAGACCCTTCCTATAGCATGAGATGTGATATCCAACTCCTTCCCATTCCAATCCTGAGACCCGTCCTATACCATGAGATGTGATATCCAACTCCTTTCCATTCCAATCCTGAGACCCGTCCTATACCATGAGATATGATATCTCAATGCTTCTAATACCAAACCTGAGACTGTCCTATAACAAGAGATGTGATATCTCAATGCTTCTAACAAACCTGAGACCCTTCCTATAACATGAGATGTGATATCCAAATCCTTCCCATTCCAATCCTGAGACCCTTCCTATAACATGAGATGTGATATCCAACTCCTTCCCAATCCAATACTGAGACCCTTCCGATAGCATGAGATATGATATCTAAATGGTTCTAATACCAAACCACAGACCCGTCCTATAAATTGAGGTGTGATATCCAAATCCTTAGCCTTCCAAACCTGAGACCCTTCCTTTAGCATGAGATGTGATATCCAACTCCTTCCCATTCCAATCCTGAGACCCGTCCTATACCATGAGATATGATATCTCAATGCTTCTAATACCAAACCTGAGACTGTCCTATAACATGAGATGTGATATCTCAATGCTTCTAATAACAAACCTGAGAGCTTTCCTATAACATGAGATGTGATATCCAACTCTTTCCAATCCAATCCTGAGACCCTTCCGATAGCATGAGATGTGATATCTCAATGCTTCTAATACCAAACCACAGACCCGTCCTATAACTTGAGATGTGATATCCAACTCCTTCCCAATCCAATCCTGAGACCCTTCCGATAGCATGAGATGTGATATCTCAATGCTTCTAATACCAAACCTGAGACCCTCCCTATAGTGTGAGATGTGATATCAAAGTCCTTCCCATTCCAATACTGATACCCTTCCTATAACATGAGATGTGATATCCAACTCCTTCCAATTCCAACCTGTGACCCTTCCTATAGCATGAGATGTGATATCCAACTCCTTCCCAATCCAATCCTGAGACCCTTCCTATACCATGAGATGTGATATCTAAATGCTTCTAGCAAACCTGAGACCTTCCCATGGCATGAGATGTGATATCAAACTCCTTCCCATTCCAATCCTGAGACCCTTCCTATAGCATGAGATGTGATATCCAACTCCTTCCCATTCCAATCCTGAGACCCGTCCTTTACTATGAGATGTTATATCTCAATGCTTCTAATACCAAACCTGATACTGTCCTATAACATGAGATGTGATATCTCAATGCTTCTAATAACAAACCTGAGACCCTTCCTATAACATGAGATGTGATATCCAAGTCCTTCCCATTCCAATCTTGAGACCCTTCCTATAACATGAGATGTGATGTCCAACTCCTTCCCAATCCAATCCTGAGACCCTTCCGATAGCATGAGATATGATATCTCAATGCTTCTAATACCAAACCACAGACTCGTCCTATAACTTGAGATGTGATATCCAAATCCTTCCCCTTCCAAACCTGAGACCCTTCCTTTATCATGAGATGTGATATCCAACTCCTTCCCATTCCAATCCTGAGACCCGTCCTATACCATGAGATGTGATATCTCAATGCTTCTATCATACCTGAGACCTTCCTATGGCATGAGATGTGAAATCAAACTACTTCCATTCCAATCCTGAGACCCTTCCTATAGCATGAGATGTTATATCCAACTCCTTCCCATTCCAATCCTGAGACCCGTCCTATACCATGAGATGTGATATCTCAATGCTTCTAATACCAAACCTGAGACTGTCCTATAACATGAGATGTGATATCTCAATGCTTCTAATAACAAACCTGAGACCCTTCCTATAACATATGATGTGATATCCAAGTCCTTCCCATTCCAATCTTGAGACCCTTCCGATAGCATGAGATATGATATCTCAATGCTTCTAATACCAAACCACAGACTCGTCCTATAACTTGAGATGTGATATCCAAATCCTTCCCCTTCCAAACCTGAGACCCTTCCTTTATCATGAGATGTGATATCCAACTCCTTCCCATTCCAATCCTGAGACCCTTCCTATAGCATGAGATGTGATATCTCAATGCTTCTACCAAACCTGAGACCCTTCCTACAGCATGAGATGTGATATCCAACTCTTCCCATCCAATCCTGAGACCCTTCCTATAACATGAGATGTGATATCCAACTCCTTCCCAATCCAATCCTGAGACCCTTCCGATAGCATGAGATATGATATCTCAATGCTTCTCATATCAAACCTGAGACCCTCCCTATAGCATGAGAGATGATATCCAACTCCTTCCCATTCCAATCCTGAGACCCTTCCGATAGCATGAGATGTGATATCTTAATGCTTCTACCATACCTGAGACCTTCCTATGGCATGAGATGTGATATCAAACTCCTTCCCATTCCAATCCTGAGACCCTTCCTATAGCATGAGATGTGATATCCAACTCCTTCCCATTCCAATCCTGAGACCCGTCCTATACCATGAGATGTGATATCCAACTCCTTTCCATTCCAATCCTGAGACCCGTCCTATACCATGAGATATGATATCTCAATGCTTCTAATACCAAACCTGAGACTGTCCTATAACAAGAGATGTGATATCTCAATGCTTCTAACAAACCTGAGACCCTTCCTATAACATGAGATGTGATATCCAAATCCTTCCCATTCCAATCCTGAGACCCTTCCTATAACATGAGATGTGATATCCAACTCCTTCCCAATCCAATACTGAGACCCTTCCGATAGCATGAGATATGATATCTAAATGGTTCTAATACCAAACCACAGACCCGTCCTATAAATTGAGGTGTGATATCCAAATCCTTAGCCTTCCAAACCTGAGACCCTTCCTTTAGCATGAGATGTGATATCCAACTCCTTCCCATTCCAATCCTGAGACCCGTCCTATACCATGAGATATGATATCTCAATGCTTCTAATACCAAACCTGAGACTGTCCTATAACATGAGATGTGATATCTCAATGCTTCTAATAACAAACCTGAGAGCTTTCCTATAACATGAGATGTGATATCCAACTCTTTCCAATCCAATCCTGAGACCCTTCCGATAGCATGAGATGTGATATCTCAATGCTTCTAATACCAAACCACAGACCCGTCCTATAACTTGAGATGTGATATCCAACTCCTTCCCAATCCAATCCTGAGACCCTTCCGATAGCATGAGATGTGATATCTCAATGCTTCTAATACCAAACCTGAGACCCTCCCTATAGTGTGAGATGTGATATCAAAGTCCTTCCCATTCCAATACTGATACCCTTCCTATAACATGAGATGTGATATCCAACTCCTTCCAATTCCAACCTGTGACCCTTCCTATAGCATGAGATGTGATATCCAACTCCTTCCCAATCCAATCCTGAGACCCTTCCTATACCATGAGATGTGATATCTAAATGCTTCTAGCAAACCTGAGACCTTCCCATGGCATGAGATGTGATATCAAACTCCTTCCCATTCCAATCCTGAGACCCTTCCTATAGCATGAGATGTGATATCCAACTCCTTCCCATTCCAATCCTGAGACCCGTCCTTTACTATGAGATGTTATATCTCAATGCTTCTAATACCAAACCTGATACTGTCCTATAACATGAGATGTGATATCTCAATGCTTCTAATAACAAACCTGAGACCCTTCCTATAACATGAGATGTGATATCCAAGTCCTTCCCATTCCAATCTTGAGACCCTTCCTATAACATGAGATGTGATGTCCAACTCCTTCCCAATCCAATCCTGAGACCCTTCCGATAGCATGAGATATGATATCTCAATGCTTCTAATACCAAACCACAGACTCGTCCTATAACTTGAGATGTGATATCCAAATCCTTCCCCTTCCAAACCTGAGACCCTTCCTTTATCATGAGATGTGATATCCAAATCCTTCCCATTCCAATCCTGAGACCCTTCCTATAGCATGAGATGTGATATCTCAATGCTTCTACCAAACCTGAGACCCTTCCTATAGCATGAGATGTGATATCTCAATGCTTCTACCAAACCTGAGACCCTTCCTATAGCATGAGATGTGATATCCAACTCTTCCCATCCAATCCTGAGACCCTTCCTATAACATGAGATGTGATATCCAACTCCTTCCCAATCCAATCCTGAGACCCTTCCGATAGCATGAGATATGATATATCAATGCTTCTGATATCAAACCTGAGACCCTCCCTATAGCATGAGAGGTGATATCCAACTCCTTCCCATTCCAATCCCAAGACCCTTCCGATAGCATGAGATGTGATATCCAACTCCTTCCAATTCCAACCTGTGACCCTTCCTATAGCATGAGATGGGATATCCAACTCCTTCCCAATCCAATCCTGAGACCCTTCCGAAAGCATGAGATGTGATATCCTAATGCTTCTACCATACCTGAGACCTTCCTATGGCATGAGATGTGATATCAAACTCCTTCCCATTCCAATCCTGAGACCCTTCCTATAGCATGAGATGTGATATCCAACTCCTTCCCATTCCAATCCTGAGACCCGTCCTATACCATAAGATGTGATATCTCAATGCTTCTTCTACCATACCTGAGACCTTCCTATGGCATGAGATGTGAAATCAAACTACTTTCATTTCAATCCTGAGACCCTTCCTATAGCATGAGATGTTATATCCAACTCCTTCCCATTCCAATCCTGAGACCCGTCCTATATCATGAGATGTGATATCTCAATGCTTCTAATACCAAACCTGAGACTGTCCTATAACATGAGATGTGATATCTCAATGCTTCTAATAACAAACCTGAGACCCTTCCTATAACATGAGATGTGATATCCAAGTCCTTCCCATTCCAATCTTGAGACCCTTCCTATAGCATGAGATGTGATATCTCAATGCTTCTACCAAACCTGAGACCCTTCCTATAGCATGAGATGTGATATCCAACTCTTCCCATCCAATCCTGAGACCCTTCCTATAACATGAGATGTGATATCCAACTCCTTCCCAATCCAATCCTGAGACCCTTCCGATAGCATGAGATATGATATCTCAATGCTTCTAATATCAAACCTGAGACCCTCCCTATAGCATGAGAGGTGATATCCAACTCCTTCCCATTCCAATCCTGAGACCCTTCCGATAGCATGAGATGTGATATCCAAATCCTTCCAATTCCAACCTGTGACCCTTCCTATAGCATGAGATGGGATATCCAACTCCTTCCCAATCCAATCCTGAGACCCTTCCGATAGCATGAGATGTGATATCTTAATGCTTCTACCATACCTGAGACCTTCCTATGGCATGAGATGTGATATCAAACTCCTTCCCATTCCAATCCTGAGACCCTTCCTATAGCATGAGATGTGATATCCAACTCCTTCCCATTCCAATCCTGAGACCCGTCCTATACCATGAGATGTGATATCTCAATGCTTCAAATACCAAACCTGAGACTGTCCTATAACATGAGATGTGATATCTCAATGCTTCTAATAATAAACCTGAGACCCTTCCTATAACATGAGATGTGATATCCAAATCCTTCCCATTCCAATCTTGAGACCCTTCCTATAGCATGAGATGTGATATCCAACTCCTTTCCATTCCAATCCTGAGACCCGCGCTATACCATGAGATATGATATCTCAATGCTTCTAATACCAAACCTGAGACTGTCCTATAACAAGAGATGTGATATCTCAATGCTTCTAATAACAAACCTGAGACCCTTCCTATAACATGAGATGTGATATCCAAGCCCTTCCCATTCCAATCTTGAGGCCCTTCCTATAACATGAGATGTGATATCCAACTCCTTCCCAATCCAATCCTGAGACCCTTCCGATAGCATGAGATATGATATCTCAATGCTTCTAATACCAAACCTGAGACTGTCCTATAACATGAGATGTGATATCTCAATGCTTCTAATAACAAACCTGAGACCCTTCCTATAACATGAGATGTGATATCCAAATCCTTCCCATTCCAATCTTGAGACCCTTCCTATAGCATGAGATGTGATATCCAACTCCTTTCCATTCCAATCCTGAGACCCGTCCTATACCATGAGATATGATATCTCAATGCTTCTAATACCAAACCTGAGACTGTTCTATAACAAGAGATGTGATATCTCAATGCTTCTAACAACAAACCTGAGACCCTTCCTATAACATGAGATGTGATATCCAAGCCCTTCCCATTCCAATCTTGAGGCCCTTCCTATAACATGAGATGTGATATCCAACTCCTTCCCAATCCAATCCTGAGACCCTTCAGATAGCATGAGATATGATATCTCAATGCTTCTAATACCAAAACCACAGTCCCGTCCTATAACTTGAGATATGATATCCAAATCCTTCCCCTTCCAAACCTGAGACCCTTCCTTTATCATGAGATGTGATATCCAACTCCTTCCCATTCCAATCATGGGACCCTTCCGATAGCATGAGATGTGATATCTTAATGCTTCTACCATACCTGAGACCTTCCTATGGCATGTGATGTGATATTAAACTTCTTCCCATTCCAATCCTGAGACACTTCCTATAGCATGAGATGTGATATCCAATTCCTTCCCATTCCAATCCTGAGACCCGTCCTATACATGAGATGTGATATCTCAATGCTTCTAATACCAAACCTGAGACTGTCCTATAACATGAGATGTGATATCTCAATGCTTCTAATAACAAACCTGAGACCCTTCCTATAACATGAGATGTGATTTCCAAATCCTTTCCATTCCAATCCTGAGACCCTTCCTATAGCATGAGATGTGATATCCAACTCCTTTCCATTCCAATCCTGAGACCCGTCCTATACCATGAGATATGATATCTCAATGCTTCTAATACCAAACCTGAGACTGTCCTATAACAAGAGATGTGATATCTCAATCCTTCTAACAACAAACCTGAGACCCTTCCTATAACATGAGATGTGATATCCAAGCCCTTCCCATTCCAATCTTGAGGCCCTTCCTATAACATGAGATGTGATATCCAACTCCTTCCCAATCCAATCCTGAGACCCTTCCGATAGCATGAGATATGATATCTCAATGCTTCTAATACCAAAACCACAGACCCGTCCTATAACTTGAGATATGATATCCAAATCCTCCCCTTCCAAACCTGAGACCCTTCCTTTATCATGAGATGTGATATCCAACTCCTTCCCATTCCAATCCTGAGACCCTTCTTATAGCATGAGATGTGATATCTCAATGTTTCTAATAACAAACCTGAGACCCTTCCTATAACATGAGATGTGATGTCCAAGTCCTTCCCATTCCAATCCTGAGACCCTTCCTATAACATGAGATGTGATATCCAACTCCTTCCCAATCCAATCCTGAGACCCTTCCGATAGCATGAGGATATGATATCTCAATGCTTCTAATATCAAACCTGAGACCCTCCCTAAAGCATGAGATGTGATATCCAACTCCTTCCCATTCCAATCCTGAGACCCTTCCGACAGCATGAGATGTGATATCCAACTCCTTCCAATTCCAACCTGTGACCCTTCCTATAGCATGAGATGGGATATCCAACTCCTTCCCAATCCAATCCTGAGACCCTTCCGATAGCATGAGATGTGATATATTAATGCTTCTACCATACCTGAGACCTTCCTATGGCATGAGATGTGATATCAAACTACTTCCCATTCCAATCCTGAGACCCTTCCTATAGCATGAGATGTGATATCCAACTCCTTCCCATTCCAATCATGAGACCCGTCCTATACCATGAGATGTGATATCTCAATGCTTCTAATACCAAATCTGAGACTGTCCTATAACATGAGAAGTGATATCTCAATGCTTCTAATAACAAACCTGAGACCCTTCCTATAACATGAGATGTGATGTCCAAATCCTTCCCATTCCAATCCTGAGACCCTTCCTATAACATGAGATGTGATATCCAACTCCTTCCCAATCCAATACTGAGACCCTTCCGATAGCATGAGATATGATATCTCAATGGTTCTAATACCAAACCACAGACCCGTCCTATAAATTGAGGTGTGATATCCAAATCCTTAGCCTTCCAAACCTGAGGCCCTTCCTTTAGCATGAGATGTGATATCCAACTCCTTCCCATTCCAATCCTGAGACCCGTCCTATACCATGAGATATGATATCTCAATGCTTCTAATACCAAACCTGAGACTGTCCTATAACATGAGATGTGATATCTCAATGCTTCTAATAACAAACCTGAGAGCTTTCCTATAACATGAGATGTGATATCCAACTCCTTCCCAATCCAATCCTGAGACCCTTCCGATAGCATGAGATGTGATATCTCAATGCTTCTAATACCAAACCACAGACCCGTCCTATAACTTGAGATGTGATATCCAACTCCTTCCCAATCCAATCCTGAGACCCTTCCGATAGCATGAGATGTGATATCTCAATGCTTCTAATATCAAAACTGAGACCCTCCCTATAGCATGAGATGTGATATCCAACTCCTTCCCATTCCAATCCTGAGACCCGTCCTATAAAATGAGATGTTATATCTCAATGCTTCTAATACCAAACCTGAGACTGTCCTATAACATGAGATGTGATATCTCAATGCTTCTAATAACAAACCTGAGACCCTTCCTATAACATGAGATGTGATATCCAAATCCTTCCCATTCCAATCTTGAGACCCTTCCTATAGCATGAGATGTGATATCCAACTCCTTTCCATTCCAATCCTGAGACCCGTCCTATACCATGAGATATGATATCTCAATGCTTCTAATACCAAACCTGAGACTGTTCTATAACAAGAGATGTGATATCTCAATGCTTCTAACAACAAACCTGAGACCCTTCCTATAACATGAGATGTGATATCCAAGCCCTTCCCATTCCAATCTTGAGGCCCTTCCTATAACATGAGATGTGATATCCAACTCCTTCCCAATCCAATCCTGAGACCCTTCAGATAGCATGAGATATGATATCTCAATGCTTCTAATACCAAAACCACAGACCCGTCCTATAACTTGAGATATGATATCCAAATCCTTCCCCTTCCAAACCTGAGACCCTTCCTTTATCATGAGATGTGATATCCAACTCCTTCCCATTCCAATCATGGGACCCTTCCGATAGCATGAGATGTGATATCTTAATGCTTCTACCATACCTGAGACCTTCCTATGGCATGAGATGTGATATCAAACTCCTTCCCATTCCAATCCTGAGACCCTTCCTATAGCATGAGATGTGATATCCAATTCCTTCCCATTCCAATCCTGAGACCCGTCCTATACCATGAGATGTGATATCTCAATGCTTCTAATACCAAACCTGAGACTGTCCTATAACATGAGATGTGATATCTCAATGCTTCTAATAACAAACCTGAGACCCTTCCTATAACATGAGATGTGATTTCCAAATCCTTTCCATTCCAATCCTGAGACCCTTCCTATAGCATGAGATGTGATATCCAACTCCTTTCCATTCCAATCCTGAGACCCGTCCTATACCATGAGATATGATATCTCAATGCTTCTAATACCAAACCTGAGACTGTCCTATAACAAGAGATGTGATATCTCAATCCTTCTAACAACAAACCTGAGACCCTTCCTATAACATGAGATGTGATATCCAAGCCCTTCCCATTCCAATCTTGAAGCCCTTCCTATAACATGAGATGTGATATCCAACTCCTTCCCAATCCAATCCTGAGACCCTTCCGATAGCATGAGATATGATATCTCAATGCTTCTAATACCAAAACCACAGACCCGTCCTATAACTTGAGATATGATATCCAAATCCTTCACCTTCCAAACCTGAGACCCTTCCTTTATCATGAGATGTGATATCCAACTCCTTCCCATTCCAATCCTGAGACCCTTCTTATAGCATGAGATGTGATATCTCAATGTTTCTAATAACAAACCTGAGACCCTTCCTATAACATGAGATGTGATGTCCAATTCCTTCCCATTCCAATCCTGAGACCCTTCCTATAACATGAGATGTGATATCCAACTCCTTCCCAATCCAATCCTGAGACCCTTCCGATAGCATGAGGATATGATATCTCAATGCTTCTAATATCAAACCTGAGACCCTCCCTAAAGCATGAGATGTGATATCCAACTCCTTCCCATTCCAATCCTGAGACCCTTCCGACAGCATGAGATGTGATATCCAACTCCTTCCAATTCCAACCTGTGACCCTTCCTATAGCATGAGATGGGATATCCAACTCCTTCCCAATCCAATCCTGAGACCCTTCCGATAGCATGAGATGTGATATATTAATGCTTCTACCATACCTGAGACCTTCCTATGGCATGAGATGTGATATCAAACTACTTCCCATTCCAATCCTGAGACCCTTCCTATAGCATGAGATGTGATATCCAACTCCTTCCCATTCCAATCATGAGACCCGTCCTATACCATGAGATGTGATATCTCAATGCTTCTAATACCAAATCTGAGACTGTCCTATAACATGAGAAGTGATATCTCAATGCTTCTAATAACAAACCTGAGACCCTTCCTATAACATGAGATGTGATGTCCAAATCCTTCCCATTCCAATCCTGAGACCCTTCCTATAACATGAGATGTGATATCCAACTCCTTCCCAATCCAATACTGAGACCCTTCCGATAGCATGAGATATGATATCTCAATGGTTCTAATACCAAACCACAGACCCGTCCTATAAATTGAGGTGTGATATCCAAATCCTTAGCCTTCCAAACCTGAGGCCCTTCCTTTAGCATGAGATGTGATATCCAACTCCTTCCCATTCCAATCCTGAGACCCGTCCTATACCATGAGATATGATATCTCAATGCTTCTAATACCAAACCTGAGACTGTCCTATAACATGAGATGTGATATCTCAATGCTTCTAATAACAAACCTGAGAGCTTTCCTATAACATGAGATGTGATATCCAACTCCTTCCCAATCCAATCCTGAGACCCTTCCGATAGCATGAGATGTGATATCTCAATGCTTCTAATACCAAACCACAGACCCGTCCTATAACTTGAGATGTGATATCCAACTCCTTCCCAATCCAATCCTGAGACCCTTCCGATAGCATGAGATGTGATATCTCAATGCTTCTAATATCAAAACTGAGACCCTCCCTATAGCATGAGATGTGATATCCAACTCCTTCCCATTCCAATCCTGAGACCCGTCCTATAAAATGAGATGTTATATCTCAATGCTTCTAATACCAAACCTGAGACTGTCCTATAACATGAGATGTGATATCTCAATGCTTCTAATAACAAACCTGAGACCCTTCCTATAACATGAGATGTGATATCCAAGTCCTTCCCGTTCCAATCTTGAGACCCTTCGTATAACATGAGATGTGATATTCAACTCCTTCCCAATCCAATCCTGAGACCCTTCTGATAGCATGAGATATGATATCTCAATGCTTCTAATACCAAACCACAGACCCGTCCTATAACTTGAGATGTGATATCCAAATCCTTCCCCTTCCAAACCTGAGACCCTTCCTTTAGCATGAGATGTGATATCCAACTCCTTCCCAATCCAATCCTGAGACCCTTCCGATAGCATGAGGATATGATATCTCAATGCTTCTAATATCAAACCTGAGACCCTCCCTAAAGCATGAGATGTGATATCCAACTCCTTCCCATTCCAATCCTGAGACCCTTCCGACAGCATGAGATGTGATATCCAACTCCTTCCAATTCCAACCTGTGACCCTTCCTATAGCATGAGATGGGATATCCAACTCCTTCCCAATCCAATCCTGAGACCCTTCCGATAGCATGAGATGTGATATATTAATGCTTCTACCATACCTGAGACCTTCCTATGGCATGAGATGTGATATCAAACTACTTCCCATTCCAATCCTGAGACCCTTCCTATAGCATGAGATGTGATATCCAACTCCTTCCCATTCCAATCATGAGACCCGTCCTATACCATGAGATGTGATATCTCAATGCTTCTAATACCAAATCTGAGACTGTCCTATAACATGAGAAGTGATATCTCAATGCTTCTAATAACAAACCTGAGACCCTTCCTATAACATGAGATGTGATGTCCAAATCCTTCCCATTCCAATCCTGAGACCCTTCCTATAACATGAGATGTGATACCCAACTCCTTCCCAATCCAATACTGAGACCCTTCCGAAAGCATGAGATATGATATCTCAATGGTTCTAATACCAAACCACAGACCCGTCCTATAAATTGAGGTGTGATATCCAAATCCTTAGCCTTCCAAACCTGAGGCCCTTCCTTTAGCATGAGATGTGATATCCAACTCCTTCCCATTCCAATCCTGAGACCCGTCCTATACCATGAGATATGATATCTCAATGCTTCTAATACCAAACCTGAGACTGTCCTATAACATGAGATGTGATATCTCAATGCTTCTAATAACAAACCTGAGAGCTTTCCTATAACATGAGATGTGATATCCAACTCCTTCCCATTCCAATCCTGAGACCCTTCCTATAACATGAGATGTGATATCCAACTCCTTCCCAATCCAATCCTGAGACCCTTCCGATAGCATGAGATGTGATATCTCAATGCTTCTAATACCAAACCACAGACCCGTCCTATAACTTGAGATGTGATATCCAACTCCTTCCCAATCCAATCCTGAGACCCTTCCGATAGCATGAGATGTGATATCTCAATGCTTCTAATATCAAAACTGAGACCCTCCCTATAGCATGAGATGTGATATCCAACTCCTTCCCATTCCAATCCTGAGACCCGTCCTATAAAATGAGATGTTATATCTCAATGCTTCTAATACCAAACCTGAGACTGTCCTATAACATGCAATGTGATATCTCAATGCTTCTAATAACAAACCTGAGACCCTTCCTATAACATGAGATGTGATATCCAAGTCCTTCCTGTTCCAATCTTGAGACCCTTCGTATAACATGAGATGTGATATCCAACTCCTTCCCAATCCAATCCTGAGACCCTTCTGATAGCATGAGATATGATATCTCAATGCTTCTAATACCAAACCACAGACCCGTCCTATAACTTGAGATGTGATATCCAAATCCTTCCCCTTCCAAACCTGAGACCCTTCCTTTAGCATGAGATGTGATATCCAACTCCTTCCCATTCCAATCCTGAGACCCTTCCTATAGCATGAGATGTGATATCCCAATGCTTCTACCAAACCTGAGACCTTTCCTATAGCATGAGATGTGATATCCAACTCTTCCCATCCAATCCTGAGACCCGTCCTATACCATGAGATGTTATATCTCAATGCTTCTAATACCAAACCTGAGACTATCCTATAACATGAGATGTGATATCTCCATGCTTCTAATAACAAACCTGAGACCCTTCCTATAACATGAGATGTGATGTCCAAGTCCTTCCCATTCCAATCCTGAGACCCTTCCTATAACATGAGATGTGATATCCAACTCCTTCCCAATCCAATCCTGAGACCCTTCCGATAGCATGAGATGTGATATCTCAATGCTTCTAATACCAAACCTGAGACCCTCACTATAGCGTGAGATGTGATATCAAAGTCCTTCCCATTCCAATCCTGATACCCTTCCTATAACATGAGATGTGATATCCAACTCCTTCCCATTCCAATCCTGAGACCCTTCCGACAGCATGAGATGTGATATCCAACTCCTTCCAATTCCAACCTGTGACCCTTCCTATAGCATGAGATGGGATATCCAACTCCTTCCCAATCCAATCCTGAGACCCTTCCGATAGCATGAGATGTGATATATTAATGCTTCTACCATACCTGAGACCTTCCTATGGCATGAGATGTGATATCAAACTACTTCCCATTCCAATCCTGAGACCCTTCCTATAGCATGAGATGTGATATCCAACTCCTTCCCATTCCAATCATGAGACCCGTCCTATACCATGAGATGTGATATCTCAATGCTTCTAATACCAAACCTGAGACTGTCCTATAACATGAGAAGTGATATCTCAATGCTTCTAATAACAAACCTGAGACCCTTCCTATAACATGAGATGTGATGTCCAAATCCTTCCCATTCCAATCCTGAGACCCTTCCTATAACATGAGATGTGATATCCAACTCCTTCCCAATCCAATACTGAGACCCTTCCGATAGCATGAGATATGATATCTCAATGGTTCTAATACCAAACCACAGACCCGTCCTATAAATTGAGGTGTGATATCCAAATCCTTAGCCTTCCAAACCTGAGGCCCTTCCTTTAGCATGAGATGTGATATCCAACTCCTTCCCATTCCAATCCTGAGACCCGTCCTATACCATGAGATATGATATCTCAATGCTTCTAATACCAAACCTGAGACTGTCCTATAACATGAGATGTGATATCTCAATGCTTCTAATAACAAACCTGAGAGCTTTCCTATAACATGAGATGTGATATCCAACTCCTTCCCAATCCAATCCTGAGACCCTTCCGATAGCATGAGATGTGATATCTCAATGCTTCTAATACCAAACCACAGACCCGTCCTATAACTTGAGATGTGATATCCAACTCCTTCCCAATCCAATCCTGAGACCCTTCCAATAGCATGAGATGTGATATCTCAATGCTTCTAATATCAAAACTGAGACCCTCCCTGTAGCATGAGATGTGATATCCAACTCCTTCCCATTCCAATCCTGAGACCCGTCCTATAAAATGAGATGTTATATCTCAATGCTTCTAATACCAAACCTGAGACTGTCCTATAACATGAGATGTGACATCTCAATGCTTCTAATAACAAACCTGAGACCCTTCCTATAACATGAGATGTGATATCCAAGTCCTTCCCGTTCCAATCTTGAGACCCTTCGTATAACATGAGATGTGATATCCAACTCCTTCCCAATCCAATCCTGAGACCCTTCTGATAGCATGAGATATGATATCTCAATGCTTCTAATACCAAACCACAGACCGTCCTATAACTTGAGATGTGATATCCAAATCCTTCCCCTTCCAAACCTGAGACCCTTCCTTTAGCATGAGATGTGATATCCAACTCCTTCCCATTCCAATCCTGAGACCCTTCCTATAGCATGAGATGTGATATCCCAATGCTTCTACCAAACCTGAGACCTTTCCTATAGCATGAGATGTGATATCCAACTCTTCCCATCCAATCCTGAGACCCGTCCTATACCATGAGATGTTATATCTCAATGCTTCTAATAACAAACCTGAGACCCTTCCTATAACATGAGATGTGATGTCCAAGTCCTTCCCATTCCAATCCTGAGACCCTTCCTATAACATGAGATGTGATATCCAACTCCTTCCCAATCCAATCCTGAGACCCTTCCGATAGCATGAGATGTGATATCTCAATGCTTCTAATACCAAACCTGAGACCCTCCCTATAGCGTGAGATGTGATATCAAAGTCCTTCCCATTCTAATCCTGATACCCTTCCTATAACATGAGATGTGATATCCAACTCTTCCCATCCAACCCTGAGACCCTTCCTATAACATGAGATGTGATATCCAACTCCTTCCCAATCCAATCCTGAGACCCTTCCGATAGCATGAGATGTGATATCTCCATGCTTCTAATACCAAACCTGAGACCCTCCCTATAGCGTGAGATGTGATATCAAAGTCCTTCCCATTCCAATCCTGATACCCTTCCTATAACATGAGATGTGATATCCAACTCCTTCCAATTCCAACCTGTGACCCTTCCTATAGCATGAGATGCGATATCCAACTCCTTCCCAATCCAATCCTGAGACCCTTCCGATAGCATGAGATGTGATATCTTAATGCTTCTAGCAAACCTGAGACCTTCCCATGGCATGAGATGTGATATCAAACTCCTTCCCATTCCAATCCTGAGACCCTTCCTATAGCATGAGATGTGATATCCAACTCCTTCCCATTCCAATCCTGAGACCCGTCCTATACTATGAGATGTTATATCTCAATGCTTCTAATACCAAACCTGATACTGTCCTATAACATGAGATGTGATTTCTCAATGCTTCTAATAACAAACCTGAGACCCTTCCTATAGCATGAGATGTGATATCCAAGTCCTTCCCATTCCAATCTTGAGACCCTTCCTATAACATGAGATGTGATATCCAACGCCTTCCCAATCCAATCCTGAGACCCTTCCGATAGCATGAGATATGATATCTCAATGCTTCTAATACCAAACCACAGACTCGTCCTATAACTTGAGATGTGATATCCAAATCCTTCCCCTTCCAAACCTGAGACCCTTCCTTTATCATGAGATGTGATATCCAACTCCTTCCCATTCCAATCCTGAGACCCTTCCTATAGCATGAGATGTGATATCTCAATGCTTCTATCAAACCTGAGACCCTTCCTATAGCATGAGGTGTGATATCCAACTCTTCCCATCTTATCCTGAGACCCTTCCTATAACATGAGATGTGATATCCAACTCCTTCCCAATCCAATCCTGAGACCCTTCCGATAGCATGAGATATGATATCTCAATGCTTCTAATATCAAACCTGAGACCCTCCCTATAGCATGAGAGGTGATATCCAACTCCTTCCCATTCCAATCCTGAGACCCTTCCGATAGCATGAGATGTGATATCCAACTCCTTCCAATTCCAACCTGTGACCCTTCCTATAGCATGAGATGGGATATCCAACTCCTTCCCAATCCAATCCTGAGACCCTTCCGATAGCATGAGATGTGATATCTTAATGCTTCTACCATGACTGAGACCTTCCTATGGCATGAGATGTGATATCAAACTCCTTCCCATTCCAATCCTGAGACCCTTCCTATAGCATGAGATGTGATATCCAACTCCTTCCCATTCCAATCCTGAGACCCCTCCTATACCATGAGATGTGATATCTCAATGCTTCTTCTACCATACCTGAGACCTTCCTATGGCATGAGATGTGAAATCAAACTACTTCCATTCCAATCCTGAGACCCTTCCTATAGCATGAGATGTTATATCCAACTCCTTCCCATTCCAATCCTGAGACCCGTCCTATAACATGAGATGTGCTATCTCAATGCTTCTAATAACAAACCTGAGACCCTTCCTATAACATGAGATGTGATATCCAAGTCCTTCCCAAACCAATCCTGAGACCCTTCCGATAGCATGAGATATGATATCTCAATGCTTCTAATACCAAAACCACAGACCCGTCCTATAACTTGAGATATGATATCCAAATCCTTCCCCTTCCAAACCTGAGACCCTTCCTTTATCATGAGATGTGATATCCAACTCCTTCCCATTCCAATCATGGGACCCTTCCGATAGCATGAGATGTGATATCTTAATGCTTCTACCATACCTGAGACCTTCCTATGGCATGAGATGTGATATCAAACTCCTTCCCATTCCAATCCTGAGACCCTTCCTATAGCATGAGATGTGATATCCAATTCCTTCCCATTCCAATCCTGAGACCCGTCCTATACCATGAGATGTGATATCTCAATGCTTCTAATACCAAACCTGAGACTGTCCTATAACATGAGATGTGATATCTCAATGCTTCTAATAACAAACCTGAGACCCTTCCTATAACATGAGATGTGATTTCCAAATCCTTCCCATTCCAATCCTGAGACCCTTCCTATAGCATGAGATGTGATATCCAACTCCTTTCCATTCCAATCCTGAGACCCGTCCTATACCATGAGATATGATATCTCAATGCTTCTAATACCAAACCTGAGACTGTCCTATAACAAGAGATGTGATATCTCAATGCTTCTAACAACAAACCTGAGACCCTTCCTATAACATGAGATGTGATATCCAAGCCCTTCCCATTCCAATCTTGAGGCCCTTCCTATAACATGAGATGTGATATACAACTCCTTCCCAATCCAATCCTGAGACACTTCCGATAGCATGAGATATGTTATCTCAATGCTTCTAATACCAAAACCACAGACCCGTCCTATAACTTGAGATATGATATCCAAATCCTTCCCCTTCCAAACCTGAGACCCTTCCTTTATCATGAGATGTGATATCCAACTCCTTCCCATTCCAATCCTGAGACCCTTCCTATAGCATGAGATGTGATATCTCAATTTTTCTAATAACAAACCTGAGACCCTTCCTATAACATGAGATGTGATGTCCAAGTCCTTCCCATTCCAATCCTGAGACCCTTCCTATAACATGAGATGTGATATCCAACTCCTTCCCAATCCAATCCTGAGACCCTTCCGATAGCATGAGGATATGATATCTCAATGCTTCTAATATCAAACCTGAGACCCTCCCTAAAGCATGAGATGTGATATCCAACTCCTTCCCATTCCAATCCTGAGACCCTTCCGACAGCATGACATGTGATATCCAACTCCTTCCAATTCCAACCTGTGACCATTCCTATAGCATGAGATGGGATATCCAACTCCTTCCCAATCCAATCCTGAGACCCTTCCGATAGCATGCGATGTGATATATTAATGCTTCTACCATACCTGAGACCTTCCTATGGCATGAGATGTGATATCAAACTACTTCCCATTCCAATCCTGAGACCCTTCCTATAGCATGAGATGTGATATCCAACTCCTTCCCATTCCAATCATGAGACCCGTCCTATACCATGAGATGTGATATCTCAATGCTTCTAATACCAAACCTGAGACTGTCCTATAACATGAGAATTTATATCTCAATGCTTCTAATAACAAACCTGAGACCCTTCCTATAACATGAGATGTGATGTCCAAATCCTTCCCATTCCAATCCTGAGACCCTTCCTATAACATGAGATGTGATATCCAACTCCTTCCCAATCCAATACTGAGACCCTTCCGATAGCATGAGATATGATATCTCAATGGTTCTAATACCAAACCACAGACCCGTCCTATAAATTGAGGTGTGATATCCAAATCCTTAGCCTTCCAAACCTGAGGCCCTTCCTTTAGCATGAGATGTGATATCCAACTCCTTCCCATTCCAATCCTGAGACCCGTCCTATACCATGAGATATGATATCTCAATGCTTCTAATACCAAACCTGAGACTGTCCTATAACATGAGATGTGATATCTCAATGCTTCTAATAACAAACCCGGGATCTTTCCTATAACATGAGATGTGATATCCAACTCCTTCCCAATCCAATCCTGAGACCCTTCCGATAGCATGAGATGTGATATCTCAATGCTTCTAATACCAAACCACAGACCCGTCCTATAACTTGAGATGTGATATCCAACTCCTTCCCAATCCAATCCTGAGACCCTTCCGATAGCATGAGATGTGATATCTCAATGCTTCTAATATCAAAACTGAGACCCTCCCTATAGCATGAGATGTGATATCCAACTCCTTCCCATTCCAATCCTGAGACCCGTCCTATAAAATGAGATGTTATATCTCAATGCTTCTAATACCAAACCTGAGACTGTCCTATAACATGAGATGTGATATCTCAATGCTTCTAATAACAAACCTGAGACCCTTCCTATAACATGAGATGTGATATCCAAGTCCTTCCCGTTCCAATCTTGAGACCCTTCGTATAACATGAGATGTGATATCCAACTCCTTCCCAATCCAATCCTGAGACCCTTCTGATAGCATGAGATATGATATCTCAATGCTTCTAATAGCAAACCACAGACCCGTCCTATAACTTGAGATGTGATATCCAAATCCTTCCCCTTCCAAACCTGAGACCCTTCCTTTAGCATGAGATGTGATATCCAACTCCTTCCCATTCCAATCCTGAGACCCTTCCTATAGCATGAGATGTGATATCCCAATGCTTCTACCAAACCTGAGACCTTTGCTATAGCATGAGATGTGATATCCAACTCTTCCCATCCAATCCTGAGACCCGTCCTATACCATGAGATGTTATATCTCAATGCTTCTCATACCAAACCTGAGACTGTCCTATAACATGAGATGTGATATCTCCATGCTTCTAATAACAAACCTGAGACCCTTCCTATAACATGAGATGTGATGTCCAAGTCCTTCCCATTCCAATCCTGAGACCCTTCCTATAACATGAGATGTGATATGCAACTCCTTCCCAATCCAATCCTGAGACCCTTCCGATATCATGAGATGTGATATCTCAATGCTTCTAATACCAAACCTGAGACCCTCCCTATAGCGTGAGATGTGATATCAAAGTCCTTCCCATTCCAATCCTGATACCCTTCCTATAACATGAGATGTGAAATCCAACCCTTCCCATCCAATCCTGAGACCCTTCCTATAACATGAGATGTGATATCCAACTCCTTCCCATTCCAATCCTGAGACCCTTCCTATAGCATGAGATGTGATATCCAAATGCTTCTACCAAACCTGAGACCTTTCCTATAGCATGAGATGTGATATCCAACTCTTCCCATCCAATCCTGAGACCCGTCCTATACCATGAGATGTTATATCTCAATGCTTCTAATAACAAACCTGAGACCCTTCCTATAACATGAGATGTGATATCCAAGTCCTTCCCGTTCCAATCTTGAGACCCTTCGTATAACATGAGATGTGATATCCAACTCCTTCCCAATCCAATCCTGAGACCCTTCTGATAGCATGAGATATGATATCTCAATGCTTCTAATACCAAACCACAGACCCGTCCTATAACTTGAGATGTGATATCCAAATCCTTCCCCTTCCAAACCTGAGACCCTTCCTTTAGCATGAGATGTGATATCCAACTCCTTCCCATTCCAATCCTGAGACCCTTCCTATAGCATGAGATGTGATATCCCAATGCTTCTACCAAACCTGAGACCTTTCCTATAGCATGAGATGTGATATCCAACTCTTCCCATCCAATCCTGAGACCCGTCCTATACCATGAGATGTTATATCTCAATGCTTCTAATAACAAACCTGAGACCCTTCCTATAACATGAGATGTGATGTCCAAGTTCTTCCCATTCCAATCCTGAGACCCTTCCTATAACATGAGATGTGATATCCAACTCCTTCCCAATCCAATCCTGAGACCCTTCCGATAGCATGAGATGTGATATCTCAATGCTTCTAATACCAAACCTGAGACCCTCCCTATAGCGTGAGATGTGATATCAAAGTCCTTCCCATTCCAATCCTGATACCCTTCCTATAACATGAGATGTGATATCCAACTCTTCCCATCCAATCCTGAGACCCTTCCTATAACATGAGATGTGATATCCAACTCCTTCCCAATCCAATCCTGAGACCCTTCCGATAGCATGAGATGTGATATCTCCATGCTTCTAATACCAAACCTGAGACCCTCCCTATAGCGTGAGATGTGATATCAAAGTCCTTCCCATTCCAATCCTGATACCCTTCCTATAACATGAGATGTGATATCCAACTCCTTCCAATTCCAACCTGTGACCCTTCCTATAGCATGAGATGCGATATCCAACTCCTTCCCAATCCAATCCTGAGACCCTTCCGATAGCATGAGATGTGATATCTTAATGCTTCTAGCAAACCTGAGACCTTCCCATGGCATGAGATGTGATATCAAACTCCTTCCCATTCCAATCCTGAGACCCTTCCTATAGCATGAGATGTGATATCCAACTCCTTCCCATTCCAATCCTGAGACCCGTCCTATACTATGAGATGTTATATCTCAATGCTTCTAATACCAAACCTGATACTGTCCTATAACATGAGATGTGATATCTCAATGCTTCTAATAACAAACCTGAGACCCTTCCTATAGCATGAGATGTGATATCCAAGTCCTTCCCATTCCAATCTTGAGACCCTTCCTATAACATGAGATGTGATATCCAACTCCTTCCCAATCCAATCCTGAGACCCTTCCGATAGCATGAGATATGATATCTCAATGCTTCTAATACCAAACCACAGACTCGTCCTATAACTTGAGATGTGATATCCAAATCCTTCCCCTTCCAAACCTGAGACCCTTCCTTTATCATGAGATGTGATATCCAACTCCTTCCCATTCCAATCCTGAGACCCTTCCTATAGCATGAGATGTGATATCTCAATGCTTCTATCAAACCTGAGACCCTTCCTATAGCATGAGGTGTGATATCCAACTCTTCCCATCCTATCCTGAGACCCTTCCTATAACATGAGATGTGATATCCAACTCCTTCCCAATCCAATCCTGAGACCCTTCCGATAGCATGAGATATGATATCTCAATGCTTCTAATATCAAACCTGAGACCCTCCCTATAGCATGAGAGGTGATATCCAACTCCTTCCCATTCCAATCCTGAGACCCTTCCGATAGCATGAGATGTGATATCCAACTCCTTCCAATTCCAACCTGTGACCCTTCCTATAGCATGAGATGGGATATCCAACTCCTTCCCAATCCAATCCTGAGACCCTTCCGATAGCATGAGATGTGATATCTTAATGCTTCTACCATGACTGAGACCTTCCTATGGCATGAGATGTGATATCAAACTCCTTCCCATTCCAATCCTGAGACCCTTCCTATAGCATGAGATGTGATATCCAACTCCTTCCCATTCCAATCCTGAGACCCCTCCTATACCATGAGATGTGATATCTCAATGCTTCTTCTACCATACCTGAGACCTTCCTATGGCATGAGATGTGAAATCAAACTACTTCCATTCCAATCCTGAGACCCTTCCTATAGCATGAGATGTTATATCCAACTCCTTCCCATTCCAATCCTGAGACCCGTCCTATAACATGAGATGTGATATCTCAATGCTTCTAATAACAAACCTGAGACCCTTCCTATAACATGAGATGTGATATCCAAGTCCTTCCCAAACCAATCCTGAGACCCTTCCGATAGCATGAGATATGATATCTCAATGCTTCTAATACCAAAACCACAGACCCGTCCTATAACTTGAGATATGATATCCAAATCCTTCCCCTTCCAAACCTGAGACCCTTCCTTTATCATGAGATGTGATATCCAACTCCTTCCCATTCCAATCATGGGACCCTTCCGATAGCATGAGATGTGATATCTTAATGCTTCTACCATACCTGAGACCTTCCTATGGCATGAGATGTGATATACAATTCCTTCCCATTCCAATCCTGAGACCCGTCCTATACCATGAGATGTGATATCTCAATGCTTCTAATACCAAACCTGAGACTGTCCTATAACATGAGATGTGATATCTCAATGCTTCTAATAACAAACCTGAGACCCTTCCTATAACATGAGATGTGATTTCCAAATCCTTCCCATTCCAATCCTGAGACCCTTCCTATAGCATGAGATGTGATATCCAACTCCTTTCCATTCCAATCCTGAGACCCGTCCTATACCATGAGATATGATATCTCAATGCTTCTAATACCAAACCTGAGACTGTCCTATAACAAGAGATGTGATATCTCAATGCTTCTAACAACAAACCTGAGACCCTTCCTATAACATGAGATGTGATATCCAAGCCCTTCCCATTCCAATCTTGAGGCCCTTCCTATAACATGAGATGTGATATACAACTCCTTCCCAATCCAATCCTGAGACCCTTCCTATAGCATGAGATGTGATATCTCAATTTTTCTAATAACAAACCTGAGACCCTTCCTATAACATGAGATGTGATGTCCAAGTCCTTCCCATTCCAATCCTGAGACCCTTCCTATAACATGAGATGTGATATCCAACTCCTTCCCATTCCAATCCTGAGACCCTTCCGACAGCATGAGATGTGATATCCAACTCCTTCCAATTCCAACCTGTGACCCTTCCTATAGCATGAGATGGGATATCCAACTCCTTCCCAATCCAATCCTGAGACCCTTCCGATAGCATGAGATGTGATATATTAATGCTTCTACCATACCTGAGACCTTCCTATGGCATGAGATGTGATATCAAACTACTTCCCATTCCAATCCTGAGACCCTTCCTATAGCATGAGATGTGATATCCAACTCCTTCCCATTCCAATCATGAGACCCGTCCTATACCATGAGATGTGATATCTCAATGCTTCTAATACCAAACCTGAGACTGTCCTATAACATGAGAATTTATATCTCAATGCTTCTAATAACAAACCTGAGACCCTTCCTATAACATGAGATGTGATGTCCAAATCCTTCCCATTCCAATCCTGAGACCCTTCCTATAACATGAGATGTGATATCCAACTCCTTCCCAATCCAATACTGAGACCCTTCCGATAGCATGAGATATGGTTCTAATACCAAACCACAGACCCGTCCTATAAATTGAGGTGTGATATCCAAATCCTTAGCCTTCCAAACCTGAGGCCCTTCCTTTAGCATGAGATGTGATATCCAACTCCTTCCCATTGCAATCCTGAGACCCGTCCTATACCATGAGATATGATATCTCAATGCTTCTAATACCAAACCTGAGACTGTCCTATAACATGAGATGTGATATCTCAATGCTTCTAATAACAAACCCGGGAGCTTTCCTATAACATGAGATGTGATATCCAACTCCTTCCCAATCCAATCCTGAGACCCTTCCGATAGCATGAGATGTGATATCTCAATGCTTCTAATACCAAACCACAGACCCGTCCTATAACTTGAGATGTGATATCCAACTCCTTCCCAATCCAATCCTGAGACCCTTCCGATAGCATGAGATGTGATATCTCAATGCTTCTAATATCAAAACTGAGACCCTCCCTATAGCATGAGATGTGATATCCAACTCCTTCCCATTCCAATCCTGAGACCCGTCCTATAAAATGAGATGTTATATCTCAATGCTTCTAATACCAAACCTGAGACTGTCCTATAACATGAGATGTGATATCTCAATGCTTCTAATAACAAACCTGAGACCCTTCCTATAACATGAGATGTGATATCCAAGTCCTTCCCGTTCCAATCTTGAGACCCTTCGTATAACATGAGATGTGATATCCAACTCCTTCCCAATCCAATCCTGAGACCCTTCTGATAGCATGAGATATGATATCTCAATGCTTCTAATAGCAAACCACAGACCCGTCCTATAACTTGAGATGTGATATCCAAATCCTTCCCCTTCCAAACCTGAGACCCTTCCTTTAGCATGAGATGTGATATCCAACTCCTTCCCATTCCAATCCTGAGACCCTTCCTATAGCATGAGATGTGATATCCCAATGCTTCTACCAAACCTGAGACCTTTGCTATAGCATGAGATGTGATATCCAACTCTTCCCATCCAATCCTGAGACCCGTCCTATACCATGAGATGTTATATCTCAATGCTTCTCATACCAAACCTGAGACTGTCCTATAACATGAGATGTGATATCTCCATGCTTCTAATAACAAACCTGAGACCCTTCCTATAACATGAGATGTGATGTCCAAGTCCTTCCCATTCCAATCCTGAGACCCTTCCTATAACATGAGATGTGATATGCAACTCCTTCCCAATCCAATCCTGAGACCCTTCCGATATCATGAGATGTGATATCTCAATGCTTCTAATACCAAACCTGAGACCCTCCCTATAGCGTGAGATGTGATATCAAAGTCCTTCCCATTCCAATCCTGATACCCTTCCTATAACATTAGATGTGATATCCAACTCTTCCCATCCAATCCTGAGACCCTTCCTATAACATGAGATGTGATATCCAACTCCTTCCCATTCCAATCCTGAGACCCTTCCTATAGCATAAGATGTGATATCCCAATGCTTCTACCAAACCTGAGACCTTTCCTATAGCATGAGATGTGATATCCAACTCTTCCCATCCAATCCTGAGACCCGTCCTATACCATGAGATGTTATATCTCAATGCTTCTAATATCAAAACTGAGACCCTCCCTATAGCATGAGATGTGATATCCAACTCCTTCCCATTCCAATCCTGAGACCCGTCCTATAAAATGAGATGTTATATCTCAATGCTTCTAATACCAAACCTGAGACTGTCCTATAACATGAGATGTGATATCTCAATGCTTCTAATAACAAACCTGAGACCCTTCCTATAACATGAGATGTGATGTCCAAGTCCTTCCCATTCCAATCCTGAGACCCTTCCTATAACTTGAGATGTGATATCCAACTCCTTCCCAATCCAATCCTGAGACACTTCCGATAGCATGAGATGTGATATCTCAATGCTTCTAATACCAAACCTGAGACCCTCCCTATAGCGTGAGATGTGATATCAAAGTCCTTCCCATTCCAATCCTGATACCCTTCCTATAACATGAGATGTGATATCCAACTCTTCCCATCCAATCCTGAGACCCTTCCTATAACATGAGATGTGATATCCAACTCCTTCCCAATCCAATCCTGAGACCCTTCCGATATCATGAGATGTGATATCTCAATGCTTCTAATACCAAACCTGAGACCCTCCCTATAGCGTGAGATGTGATATCAAAGTCCTTCCCATTCCAATCCTGATACCCTTCCTATAACATTAGATGTGATATCCAACTCTTCCCATCCAATCCTGAGACCCTTCCTATAACATGAGATGTGATATCCAACTCCTTCCCATTCCAATCCTGAGACCCTTCCTATAGCATAAGATGTGATATCCCAATGCTTCTACCAAACCTGAGACCTTTCCTATAGCATGAGATGTGATATCCAACTCTTACTATCCAATCCTGAGACCCGTCCTATACCATGAGATGTTATATCTCAATGCTTCTAATATCAAAACTGAGACCCTCCCTATAGCATGAGATGTGATATCCAACTCCTTCCCATTCCAATCCTGAGACCCGTCCTATAAAATGAGATGTTATATCTCAATGCTTCTAATACCAAACCTGAGACTGTCCTATAACATGAGATGTGATATCTCAATGCTTCTAATAACAAACCTGAGACCCTTCCTATAACATGAGATGTGATGTCCAAGTCCTTCCCATTCCAATCCTGAGACCCTTCCTATAACTTGAGATGTGATATCCAACTCCTTCCCAATCCAATCCTGAGACACTTCCGATAGCATGAGATGTGATATCTCAATGCTTCTAATACCAAACCTGAGACCCTCCCTATAGCGTGAGATGTGATATCAAAGTCCTTCCCATTCCAATCCTGATACCCTTCCTATAACATTAGATGTGATATCCAACTCTTCCCATCCAATCCTGAGACCCTTCCTATAACATGAGATGTGATATCCAACTCCTTCCCATTCCAATCCTGAGACCCTTCCTATAGCATAAGATGTGATATCCCAATGCTTCTACCAAACCTGAGACCTTTCCTATAGCATGAGATGTGATATCCAACTCTTCCCATCCAATCCTGAGACCCGTCCTATACCATGAGATGTTATATCTCAATGCTTCTAATATCAAAACTGAGACCCTCCCTATAGCATGAGATGTGATATCCAACTCCTTCCCATTCCAATCCTGAGACCCGTCCTATAAAATGAGATGTTATATCTCAATGCTTCTAATACCAAACCTGAGACTGTCCTATAACATGAGATGTGATATCTCAATGCTTCTAATAACAAACCTGAGACCCTTCCTATAACATGAGATGTGATGTCCAAGTCCTTCCCATTCCAATCCTGAGACACTTCCTATAACTTGAGATGTGATATCCAACTCCTTCCCAATCCAATCCTGAGACACTTCCGATAGCATGAGATGTGATATCTCAATGCTTCTAATACCAAACCTGAGACCCTCCCTATAGCGTGAGATGTGATATCAAAGTCCTTCCCATTCCAATCCTGATACCCTTCCTATAACATGAGATGTGATATCCAACTCTTCCCATCCAATCCTGAGACCCTTCCTATAACATGAGATGTGATATCCAACTCCTTCCCAATCCAATCCTGAGACCCTTCCGATAGCATGAGATGTGATATCTCAATGCTTCTAATACCAACCTGAGACCCTCCCTATAGCGTGAGATGTGATATCAAAGTCCTTCCAATTCCAATCCTGATACCCTTCCTATAACATGAGATGTGATATCCAACTCCTTCCAATTCCAACCTGTGACCCTTCCTATAGCATGAGATGTGATATCCAACTCCTTCCCAATCCAATCCTGAGACCCTTCCGATAGCATGAGATGTGATATCTAAATGCTTCTAGCAAACCTGAGACCTTCCCATGGCATGAGATGTGATATCAAACTCCTTCCCATTCCAATCCTGAGACCCTTCCTATAGCATGAGATGTGATATCCAACTCTTCCCATCCAATCCTGAGACCCGTCCTATACCATGAGATGTTATATCTCAATGCTTCTCATACCAAACCTGAGACTGTCCTATAACATGAGATGTGATATCTCCATGCTTCTAATAACAAACCTGAGACCCTTCCTATAACATGAGATGTGATGTCCAAGTCCTTCCCATTCCAATCCTGAGACCCTTCCTATAACATGAGATGTGATATGCAACTCCTTCCCAATCCAATCCTGAGACCCTTCCGATATCATGAGATGTGATATCTCAAAGCTTCTAATACCAAACCTGAGACCCTCCCTATAGCGTGAGATGTGATATCAAAGTCCTTCCCATTCCAATCCTGATACCCTTCCTATAACATGAGATGTGATATCCAACTCTTCCCATCCAATCCTGAGACCCTTCCTATAACATGAGATGTGATATCCAACTCCTTCCCATTCCAATCCTGAGACCCTTCCTATAGCATGAGATGTGATATCCCAATGCTTCTACCAAACCTGAGACCTTTCCTATAGCATGAGATGTGATATCCAACTCTTCCCATCCAATCCTGAGACCCGTCCTATACCATGAGATGTTATATCTCAATGCTTCTAATAACAAACCTGAGACCCTTCCTATAACATGAGATGTGATATCCAAGTCCTTCCCGTTCCAATCTTGAGACCCTTCGTATAACATGAGATGTGATATCCAACTCCTTCCCAATCCAATCCTGAGACCCTTCTGATAGCATGAGATATGATATCTCAATGCTTCTAATACCAAACCACAGACCCGTCCTATAACTTGAGATGTGATATCCAAATCCTTCCCCTTCCAAACCTGAGACCCTTCCTTTAGCATGAGATGTGATATCCAACTCCTTCCCATTCCAATCCTGAGACCCTTCCTATAGCATGAGATGTGATATCCCAATGCTTCTACCAAACCTGAGACCTTTCCTATAGCATGAGATGTGATATCCAACTCTTCCCATCCAATCCTGAGACCCGTCCTATACCATGAGTTGTTATATCTCAATGCTTCTAATAACAAACCTGAGACCCTTCCTATAACATGAGATGTGATGTCCAAGTCCTTCCCATTCCAATCCTGAGACCCTTCCTATAACATGAGATGTGATATCCAACTCCTTCCCAATCCAATCCTGAGACCCTTCCGATAGCATGAGATGTGATATCTCAATGCTTCTAATACCAAACCTGAGACCCTCCCTATAGCGTGAGATGTGATATCAAAGTCCTTCCCATTCCAATCCTGATACCCTTCCTATAACATGAGATGTGATATCCAACTCTTCCCATCCAATCCTGCGACCCTTCCTATAACATGAGATGTGATATCCAACTCCTTCCCAATCCAATCCTGAGACCCTTCCGATAGCATGAGATGTGATATCTCCATGCTTCTAATACCAAACCTGAGACCCTCCCTATAGCGTGAGATGTGATATCAAAGTCCTTCCCATTCCAATCCTGATACCCTTCCTATAACATGAGATGTGATATCCAACTCCTTCCAATTCCAACCTGTGACCCTTCCTATAGCATGAGATGCGATATCCAACTCCTTCCCAATCCAATCCTGAGACCCTTCCGATAGCATGAGATGTGATATCTTAATGCTTCTAGCAAACCTGAGACCTTCCCATGGCATGAGATGTGATATCAAACTCCTTCCCATTCCAATCCTGAGACCCTTCCTATAGCATGAGATGTGATATCCAACTCCTTCCCATTCCAATCCTGAGACCCGTCCTATACTATGAGATGTTATATCTCAATGCTTCTAATACCAAACCTGATACTGTCCTATAACATGAGATGTGATATCTCAATGCTTCTAATAACAAACCTGAGACCCTTCCTATAGCATGAGATGTGATATCCAAGTCCTTCCCATTCCAATCTTGAGACCCTTCCTATAACATGAGATGTGATATCCAACTCCTTCCCAATCCAATCCTGAGACACTTCCGATAGCATGAGATATGATATCTCAATGCTTCTAATACCAAACCACAGACTCGTCCTATAACTTGAGATGTGATATCCAAATCCTTCCCCTTCCAAACCTGAGACCCTTCCTTTATCATGAGATGTGATATCCAACTCCTTCCCATTCCAATCCTGAGACCCTTCCTATAGCATGAGATGTGATATCTCAATGCTTCTATCAAACCTGAGACCCTTCCTATAGCATGAGGTGTGATATCCAACTCCTTCCCAATCCAATCCTGAGACCCTTCCGATAGCATGAGATATGATATCTCAATGCTTCTAATATCAAACCTGAGACCCTCCCTATAGCATGAGAGGTGATATCCAACTCCTTCCCATTCCAATCCTGAGACCCTTCCGATAGCATGAGATGTGATATCCAACTCCTTCCAATTCCAACCTGTGACCCTTCCTATAGCATGAGATGGGATATCCAACTCCTTCCCAATCCAATCCTGAGACCTTTCCGATAGCATGAGATGTGATATCTTAATGCTTCTACCATGACTGAGACCTTCCTATGGCATGAGATGTGATATCAAACTCCTTCCCATTCCAATCCTGAGACCCTTCCTATAGCATGAGATGTTATATCCAACTCCTTCCCATTCCAATCCTGAGACCCGTCCTATAACATGAGATGTGATATCTCAATGCTTCTAATAACAAACCTGAGACCCTTCCTATAACATGAGATGTGATATCCAAGTCCTTCCCAAACCAATCCTGAGACCCTTCCGATAGCATGAGATATGATATCTCAATGCTTCTAATACCAAAACCACAGACCCGTCCTATAACTTGAGATATGATATCCAAATCCTTCCCCTTCCAAACCTGAGACCCTTCCTTTATCATGAGATGTGATATCCAACTCCTTCCCATTCCAATCATGGGACCCTTCCGATAGCATGAGATGTGATATCTTAATGCTTCTACCATACCTGAGACCTTCCTATGGCATGAGATGTGATATCAAACTCCTTCCCATTCCAATCCTGAGACCCTTCCTATAGCATGAGATGTGATATCCAATTCCTTCCCATTCCAATCCTGAGACCCGTCCTATACCATGAGATGTGATATCTCAATGCTTCTAATACCAAACCTGAGACTGTCCTATAACATGAGATGTGATATCTCAATGCTTCTAATAACAAACCTGAGACCCTTCCTATAACATGAGATGTGATTTCCAAATCCTTCCCATTCCAATCCTGAGACCCTTCCTATAGCATGAGATGTGATATCCAACTCCTTTCCATTCCAATCCTGAGACCCGTCCTATACCATGAGATATGATATCTCAATGCTTCTAATACCAAACCTGAGACTGTCCTATAACAAGAGATGTGATATCTCAATGCTTCTAACAACAAACCTGAGACCCTTCCTATAACATGAGATGTGATATCCAAGCCCTTCCCATTCCAATCTTGAGGCCCTTCCTATAACATGAGATGTGATATACAACTCCTTCCCAATCCAATCCTGAGACCCTTCCTATAGCATGAGATGTGATATCTCAATTTTTCTAATAACAAACCTGAGACCCTTCCTATAACATGAGATGTGATGTCCAAGTCCTTCCCATTCCAATCCTGAGACCCTTCCTATAACATGTGATGTGATATCCAACTCCTTCCCATTCCAATCCTGAGACCCTTCCGACAGCATGAGATGTGATATCCAACTCCTTCCAATTCCAACCTGTGACCCTTCCTATAGCATGAGATGGGATATCCAACTCCTTCCCAATCCAATCCTGAGACCCTTCCGATAGCATGAGATGTGATATATTAATGCTTCTACCATACCTGAGACCTTCCTATGGCATGAGATGTGATATCAAACTACTTCCCATTCCAATCCTGAGACCCTTCCTATAGCATGAGATGTGATATCCAACTCCTTCCCATTCCAATCATGAGACCCGTCCTATACCATGAGATGTGATATCTCAATGCTTCTAATACCAAACCTGAGACTGTCCTATAACATGAGAATTTATATCTCAATGCTTCTAATAACAAACCTGAGACCCTTCCTATAACATGAGATGTGATGTCCAAATCCTTCCCATTCCAATCCTGAGACCCTTCCTATAACATGAGATGTGATATCCAACTCCTTCCCAATCCAATACTGAGACCCTTCCGATAGCATGAGATATGATATCTCAATGGTTCTAATACCAAACCACAGACCCGTCCTATAAATTGAGGTGTGATATCCAAATCCTTAGCCTTCCAAACCTGAGGCCCTTCCTTTAGCATGAGATGTGATATCCAACTCCTTCCCATTCCAATCCTGAGACCCGTCCTATACCATGAGATATGATATCTCAATGCTTCTAATACCAAACCTGAGACTGTCCTATAACATGAGATGTGATATCTCAATGCTTCTAATAACAAACCCGGGAGCTTTCCTATAACATGAGATGTGATATCCAACTCCTTCCCAATCCAATCCTGAGACCCTTCCGATAGCATGAGATGTGATATCTCAATGCTTCTAATACCAAACCACAGACCCGTCCTATAACTTGAGATGTGATATCCAACTCCTTCCCAATCCAATCCTGAGACCCTTCCGATAGCATGAGATGTGATATCTCAATGCTTCTAATATCAAAACTGAGACCCTCCCTATAGCATGAGATGTGATATCCAACTCCTTCCCATTCCAATCCTGAGACCCGTCCTATAAAATGAGATGTTATATCTCAATGCTTCTAATACCAAACCTGAGACTGTCCTATAACATGAGATGTGATATCTCAATGCTTCTAATAACAAACCTGAGACCCTTCCTATAACATGAGATGTGATATCCAAGTCCTTCCCGTTCCAATCTTGAGACCCTTCGTATAACATGAGATGTGATATCCAACTCCTTCCCAATCCAATCCTGAGACCCTTCTGATAGCATGAGATATGATATCTCAATGCTTCTAATAGCAAACCACAGACCCGTCCTATAACTTGAGATGTGATATCCAAATCCTTCCCCTTCCAAACCTGAGACCCTTCCTTTAGCATGAGATGTGATATCCAACTCCTTCCCATTCCAATCCTGAGACCCTTCCTATAGCATGAGATGTGATATCCCAATGCTTCTACCAAACCTGAGACCTTTGCTATAGCATGAGATGTGATATCCAACTCTTCCCATCCAATCCTGAGACCCGTCCTATACCATGAGATGTTATATCTCAATGCTTCTCATACCAAACCTGAGACTGTCCTATAACATGAGATGTGATATCTCCATGCTTCTAATAACAAACCTGAGACCCTTCCTATAACATGAGATGTGATGTCCAAGTCCTTCCCATTCCAATCCTGAGACCCTTCCTATAACATGAGATGTGATATGCAACTCCTTCCCAATCCAATCCTGAGACCCTTCCGATATCATGAGATGTGATATCTCAATGCTTCTAATACCAAACCTGAGACCCTCCCTATAGCGTGAGATGTGATATCAAAGTCCTTCCCATTCCAATCCTGATACCCTTCCTATAACATTAGATGTGATATCCAACTCTTCCCATCCAATCCCGAGACCCTTCCTATAACATGAGATGTGATGTCCAAGTCCTTCCCATTCCAATCCTGAGACCCTTCCTATAACATGAGATGTGATATCCAACTCCTTCCCAATCCAATCCTGAGACCCTTCCGATAGCATGAGATGTGATATCTCAATGCTTCTAATACCAAACCTGAGACCCTCCCTATAGCGTGAGATGTGATATCAAAGTCCTTCCCATTCCAATCCTGATACCCTTCCTATAACATGAGATGTGATATCCAACTCTTCCCATCCAATCCTGCGACCCTTCCTATAACATGAGATGTGATATCCAACTCCTTCCCAATCCAATCCTGAGACCCTTCCGATAGCATGAGATGTGATATCTCCATGCTTCTAATACCAAACCTGAGACCCTCCCTATAGCGTGAGATGTGATATCAAAGTCCTTCCCATTCCAATCCTGATACCCTTCCTATAACATGAGATGTGATATCCAACTCCTTCCAATTCCAACCTGTGACCCTTCCTATAGCATGAGATGCGATATCCAACTCCTTCCCAATCCAATCCTGAGACCCTTCCGATAGCATGAGATGTGATATCTTAATGCTTCTAGCAAACCTGAGACCTTCCCATGGCATGAGATGTGATATCAAACTCCTTCCCATTCCAATCCTGAGACCCTTCCTATAGCATGAGATGTGATATCCAACTCCTTCCCATTCCAATCCTGAGACCCGTCCTATACTATGAGATGTTATATCTCAATGCTTCTAATACCAAACCTGATACTGTCCTATAACATGAGATGTGATATCTCAATGCTTCTAATAACAAACCTGAGACCCTTCCTATAGCATGAGATGTGATATCCAAGTCCTTCCCATTCCAATCTTGAGACCCTTCCTATAACATGAGATGTGATATCCAACTCCTTCCCAATCCAATCCTGAGACACTTCCGATAGCATGAGATATGATATCTCAATGCTTCTAATACCAAACCACAGACTCGTCCTATAACTTGAGATGTGATATCCAAATCCTTCCCCTTCCAAACCTGAGACCCTTCCTTTATCATGAGATGTGATATCCAACTCCTTCCCATTCCAATCCTGAGACCCTTCCTATAGCATGAGATGTGTTATCTCAATGCTTCTATCAAACCTGAGACCCTTCCTATAGCATGAGGTGTGATATCCAACTCTTCCCATCCTATCCTGAGACCCTTCCTATAACATGAGATGTGATATCCAACTCCTTCCCAATCCAATCCTGAGACCCTTCCGATAGCATGAGATATGATATCTCAATGCTTCTAATATCAAACCTGAGACCCTCCCTATAGCATGAGAGGTGATATCCAACTCCTTCCCATTCCAATCCTGAGACCCTTCCGATAGCATGAGATGTGATATCCAACTCCTTCCAATTCCAACCTGTGACCCTTCCTATAGCATGAGATGGGATATCCAACTCCTTCCCAATCCAATCCTGAGACCTTTCCGATAGCATGAGATGTGATATCTTAATGCTTCTACCATGACTGAGACCTTCCTATGGCATGAGATGTGATATCAAACTCCTTCCCATTCCAATCCTGAGACCCTTCCTATAGCATGAGATGTTATATCCAACTCCTTCCCATTCCAATCCTGAGACCCGTCCTATAACATGAGATGTGATATCTCAATGCTTCTAATAACAAACCTGAGACCCTTCCTATAACATGAGATGTGATATCCAAGTCCTTCCCAAACCAATCCTGAGACCCTTCCGATAGCATGAGATATGATATCTCAATGCTTCTAATACCAAAACCACAGACCCGTCCTATAACTTGAGATATGATATCCAAATCCTTCCCCTTCCAAACCTGAGACCCTTCCTTTATCATGAGATGTGATATCCAACTCCTTCCCATTCCAATCATGGGACCCTTCCGATAGCATGAGATGTGATATCTTAATGCTTCTACCATACCTGAGACCTTCCTATGGCATGAGATGTGATATCAAACTCCTTCCCATTCCAATCCTGAGACCCTTCCTATAGCATGAGATGTGATATCCAATTCCTTCCCATTCCAATCCTGAGACCCGTCCTATACCATGAGATGTGATATCTCAATGCTTCTAATACCAAACCTGAGACTGTCCTATAACATGAGATGTGATATCTCAATGCTTCTAATAACAAACCTGAGACCCTTCCTATAACATGAGATGTGATTTCCAAATCCTTCCCATTCCAATCCTGAGACCCTTCCTATAGCATGAGATGTGATATCCAACTCCTTTCCATTCCAATCCTGAGACCCGTCCTATACCATGAGATATGATATCTCAATGCTTCTAATACCAAACCTGAGACTGTCCTATAACAAGAGATGTGATATCTCAATGCTTCTAACAACAAACCTGAGACCCTTCCTATAACATGAGATGTGATATCCAAGCCCTTCCCATTCCAATCTTGAGGCCCTTCCTATAACATGAGATGTGATATACAACTCCTTCCCAATCCAATCCTGAGACCCTTCCTATAGCATGAGATGTGATATCTCAATTTTTCTAATAACAAACCTGAGACCCTTCCTATAACATGAGATGTGATGTCCAAGTCCTTCCCATTCCAATCCTGAGACCCTTCCTATAACATGAGATGTGATATCCAACTCCTTCCCATTCCAATCCTGAGACCCTTCCGACAGCATGAGATGTGATATCCAACTCCTTCCAATTCCAACCTGTGACCCTTCCTATAGCATGAGATGGGATATCCAACTCCTTCCCAATCCAATCCTGAGACCCTTCCGATAGCATGAGATGTGATATATTAATGCTTCTACCATACCTGAGACCTTCCTATGGCATGAGATGTGATATCAAACTACTTCCCATTCCAATCCTGAGACCCTTCCTATAGCATGAGATGTGATATCCAACTCCTTCCCATTCCAATCATGAGACCCGTCCTATACCATGAGATGTGATATCTCAATGCTTCTAATACCAAACCTGAGACTGTCCTATAACATGAGAATTTATATCTCAATGCTTCTAATAACAAACCTGAGACCCTTCCTATAACATGAGATGTGATGTCCAAATCCTTCCCATTCCAATCCTGAGACCCTTCCTATAACATGAGATGTGATATCCAACTCCTTCCCAATCCAATACTGAGACCCTTCCGATAGCATGAGATATGATATCTCAATGGTTCTAATACCAAACCACAGACCCGTCCTATAAATTGAGGTGTGATATCCAAATCCTTAGCCTTCCAAACCTGAGGCCCTTCCTTTAGCATGAGATGTGATATCCAACTCCTTCCCATTCCAATCCTGAGACCCGTCCTATACCATGAGATATGATATCTCAATGCTTCTAATACCAAACCTGAGACTGTCCTATAACATGAGATGTGATATCTCAATGCTTCTAATAACAAACCCGGGAGCTTTCCTATAACATGAGATGTGATATCCAACTCCTTCCCAATCCAATCCTGAGACCCTTCCGATAGCATGAGATGTGATATCTCAATGCTTCTAATACCAAACCACAGACCCGTCCTATAACTTGAGATGTGATATCCAACTCCTTCCCAATCCAATCCTGAGACCCTTCCGATAGCATGAGATGTGATATCTCAATGCTTCTAATATCAAAACTGAGACCCTCCCTATAGCATGAGATGTGATATCCAACTCCTTCCCATTCCAATCCTGAGACCCGTCCTATAAAATGAGATGTTATATCTCAATGCTTCTAATACCAAACCTGAGACTGTCCTATAACATGAGATGTGATATCTCAATGCTTCTAATAACAAACCTGAGACCCTTCCTATAACATGAGATGTGATATCCAAGTCCTTCCCGTTCCAATCTTGAGACCCTTCGTATAACATGAGATGTGATATCCAACTCCTTCCCAATCCAATCCTGAGACCCTTCTGATAGCATGAGATATGATATCTCAATGCTTCTAATAGCAAACCACAGACCCGTCCTATAACTTGAGATGTGATATCCAAATCCTTCCCCTTCCAAACCTGAGACCCTTCCTTTAGCATGAGATGTGATATCCAACTCCTTCCCATTCCAATCCTGAGACCCTTCCTATAGCATGAGATGTGATATCCCAATGCTTCTACCAAACCTGAGACCTTTGCTATAGCATGAGATGTGATATCCAACTCTTCCCATCCAATCCTGAGACCCGTCCTATACCATGAGATGTTATATCTCAATGCTTCTCATACCAAACCTGAGACTGTCCTATAACATGAGATGTGATATCTCCATGCTTCTAATAACAAACCTGAGACCCTTCCTATAACATGAGATGTGATGTCCAAGTCCTTCCCATTCCAATCCTGAGACCCTTCCTATAACATGAGATGTGATATGCAACTCCTTCCCAATCCAATCCTGAGACCCTTCCGATATCATGAGATGTGATATCTCAATGCTTCTAATACCAAACCTGAGACCCTCCCTATAGCGTGAGATGTGATATCAAAGTCCTTCCCATTCCAATCCTGATACCCTTCCTATAACATTAGATGTGATATCCAACTCTTCCCATCCAATCCCGAGACCCTTCCTATAACATGAGATGTGATATCCAACTCCTTCCCATTCCAATCCTGAGACCCTTCCTATAGCATAAGATGTGATATCCCAATGCTTCTACCAAACCTGAGACCTTTCCTATAGCATGAGATGTGATATCCAACTCTTCCCATCCAATCCTGAGACCCGTCCTATACCATGAGATGTTATATCTCAATGCTTCTAATATCAAAACTGAGACCCTCCCTATAGCATGAGATGTGATATCTCAATGCTTCTAATACCAAACCTGAGACCCTCCCTATAGCGTGAGATGTGATATCAAAGTCCTTCCCATTCCAATCCTGATACCCTTCCTATAACATGAGATGTGATATCCAACTCTTCCCATCCAATCCTGAGACCCTTCCTATAACATGAGATGTGATATCCAACTCCTTCCCAATCCAATCCTGAGACCCTTCCGATAGCATGAGATGTGATATCTCAATGCTTCTAATACCAACCTGAGACCCTCCCTATAGCGTGAGATGTGATATCAAAGTCCTTCCAATTCCAATCCTGATACCCTTCCTATAACATGAGATGTGATATCCAACTCCTTCCAATTCCAACCTGTGACCCTTCCTATAGCATGAGATGTGATATCCAACTCCTTCCCAATCCAATCCTGAGACCCTTCCGATAGCATGAGATGTGATATCTAAATGCTTCTAGCAAACCTGAGACCTTCCCATGGCATGAGATGTGATATCAAACTCCTTCCCATTCCAATCCTGAGACCCTTCCTATAGCATGAGATGTGATATCCAACTCCTTCCCATTCCAATCCTGAGACCCGTCCTATACTATGAGATGTTATATCTCAATGCTTCTAATACCAAACCTGATACTGTCCTATAACATGAGATGTGATATCTCAATGCTTCTAATAACAAACATGAGACCCTTCCTATAACATGAGATGTGATATCCAAGTCCTTCCCATTCCAATCTTGAGACCCTTCCTATAACATGAGATGTGATATCCAACTCCTTCCCAATCCAATCCTGAGACCCTTCTGATAGCATGAGATATGATATCTCAATGCTTCTAATACCAAACCACAGACCCGTCCTATAACTTGAGATGTGATATCCAAATCCTTCCCCTTCCAAACCTGAGACCCTTCCTTTAGCATGAGATGTGATATCCAACTCCTTCCCATTCCAATCCTGAGACCCTTCCTATAGCATGAGATGTGATATCCCAATGCTTCTACCAAACCTGAGACCTTTCCTATAGCATGAGATGTGATATCCAACTCTTCCCATCCAATCCTGAGACCCGTCCTATACCATGAGATGTTATATCTCAATGCTTCTAATAACAAACCTGAGACCCTTCCTATAACATGAGATGTGATGTCCAAGTCCTTCCCATTCCAATCCTGAGACCCTTCCTATAACATGAGATGTGATATCCAACTCCTTCCCAATCCAATCCTGAGACCCTTCCGATAGCATGAGATGTGATATCTCAATGCTTCTAATACCAAACCTGAGACCCTCCCTATAGCGTGAGATGTGATATCAAAGTCCTTCCCATTCCAATCCTGATACCCTTCCTATAACATGAGATGTGATATCCAACTCTTCCCATCCAATCCTGAGACCCTTCCTATAACATGAGATGTGATATCCAACTCCTTCCCAATCCAATCCTGAGACCCTTCCGATAGCATGAGATGTGATATCTCCATGCTTCTAATACCAAACCTGAGACCCTCCCTATAGCGTGAGATGTGATATCAAAGTCCTTCCCATTCCAATCCTGATACCCTTCCTATAACATGAGATGTGATATCCAACTCCTTCCAATTCCAACCTGTGACCCTTCCTATAGCATGAGATGCGATATCCAACTCCTTCCCAATCCAATCCTGAGACCCTTCCGATAGCATGAGATGTGATATCTTAATGCTTCTAGCAAACCTGAGACCTTCCCATGGCATGAGATGTGATATCAAACTCCTTCCCATTCCAATCCTGAGACCCTTCCTATAGCATGAGATGTGATATCCAACTCCTTCCCATTCCAATCCTGAGACCCGTCCTATACTATGAGATGTTATATCTCAATGCTTCTAATACCAAACCTGATACTGTCCTATAACATGAGATGTGATATCTCAATGCTTCTAATAACAAACATGAGACCCTTCCTATAACATGAGATGTGATATCCAAGTCCTTCCCATTCCAATCTTGAGACCCTTCCTATAACATGAGATGTGATATCCAACTCCTTCCCAATCCAATCCTGAGACCCTTCTGATAGCATGAGATATGATATCTCAATGCTTCTAATACCAAACCACAGACCCGTCCTATAACTTGAGATGTGATATCCAAATCCTTCCCCTTCCAAACCTGAGACCCTTCCTTTAGCATGAGATGTGATATCCAACTCCTTCCCATTCCAATCCTGAGACCCTTCCTATAGCATGAGATGTGATATCCCAATGCTTCTACCAAACCTGAGACCTTTCCTATAGCATGAGATGTGATATCCAACTCTTCCCATCCAATCCTGAGACCCGTCCTATACCATGAGATGTTATATCTCAATGCTTCTAATAACAAACCTGAGACCCTTCCTATAACATGAGATGTGATGTCCAAGTCCTTCCCATTCCAATCCTGAGACCCTTCCTATAACATGAGATGTGATATCCAACTCCTTCCCAATCCAATCCTGAGACCCTTCCGATAGCATGAGATGTGATATCTCAATGCTTCTAATACCAAACCTGAGACCCTCCCTATAGCGTGAGATGTGATATCAAAGTCCTTCCCATTCCAATCCTGATACCCTTCCTATAACATGAGATGTGATATCCAACTCTTCCCATCCAATCCTGAGACCCTTCCTATAACATGAGATGTGATATCCAACTCCTTCCCAATCCAATCCTGAGACCCTTCCGATAGCATGAGATGTGATATCTCCATGCTTCTAATACCAAACCTGAGACCCTCCCTATAGCGTGAGATGTGATATCAAAGTCCTTCCCATTCCAATCCTGATACCCTTCCTATAACATGAGATGTGATATCCAACTCCTTCCAATTCCAACCTGTGACCCTTCCTATAGCATGAGATGCGATATCCAACTCCTTCCCAATCCAATCCTGAGACCCTTCCGATAGCATGAGATGTGATATCTTAATGCTTCTAGCAAACCTGAGACCTTCCCATGGCATGAGATGTGATATCAAACTCCTTCCCATTCCAATCCTGAGACCCTTCCTATAGCATGAGATGTGATATCCAACTCCTTCCCATTCCAATCCTGAGACCCGTCCTATACTATGAGATGTTATATCTCAATGCTTCTAATACCAAACCTGATACTGTCCTATAACATGAGATGTGATATCTCAATGCTTCTAATAACAAACCTGAGACCCTTCCTATAGCATGAGATGTGATATCCAAGTCCTTCCCATTCCAATCTTGAGACCCTTCCTATAACATGAGATGTGATATCCAACTCCTTCCCAATCCAATCCTGAGACACTTCCGATAGCATGAGATATGATATCTCAATGCTTCTAATACCAAACCACAGACTCGTCCTATAACTTGAGATGTGATATCCAAATCCTTCCCCTTCCAAACCTGAGACCCTTCCTTTATCATGAGATGTGATATCCAACTCCTTCCCATTCCAATCCTGAGACCCTTCCTATAGCATGAGATGTGATATCTCAATGCTTCTATCAAACCTGAGACCCTTCCTATATCATGAGGTGTGATATCCAACTCTTCCCATCCTATCCTGAGACCCTTCCTATAACATGAGATGTGATATCCAACTCCTTCCCAATCCAATCCTGAGACCCTTCCGATAGCATGAGATATGATATCTCAATGCTTCTAATATCAAACCTGAGACCCACCTATAGCATGAGAGGTGATATCCAACTCCTTCCCATTCCAATCCTGAGACCCTTCCGATAGCATGAGATGTGATATCCAACTCCTTCCAATTCCAACCTGTGACCCTTCCTATAGCATGAGATGGGATATCCAACTCCTTCCCAATCCAATCCTGAGACCCTTCCGATAGCATGAGATGTGATATCTTAATGCTTCTACCATGACTGAGACCTTCCTATGGCATGAGATGTGATATCAAACTCCTTCCCATTCCAATCCTGAGACCCTTCCTATAGCATGAGATGTGATATCCAACTCCTTCCCATTCCAATCCTGAGACCCCTCCTATACCATGAGATGTGATATCTCAATGCTTCTTCTACCATACCTGAGACCTTCCTATGGCATGAGATGTGAAATCAAACTACTTCCATTCCAATCCTGAGACCCTTCCTATAGCATGAGATGTTATATCCAACTCCTTCCCATTCCAATCCTGAGACCCGTCCTATAACATGAGATGTGATATCTCAATGCTTCTAATAACAAACCTGAGACCCTTCCTATAACATGAGATGTGATATCCAAGTCCTTCCCAAACCAATCCTGAGACCCTTCCGATAGCATGAGATATGATATCTCAATGCTTCTAATACCAAAACCACAGACCCTCCTATAACTTGAGATATGATATCCAAATCCTTCCCCTTCCAAACCTGAGACCCTTCCTTTATCATGAGATGTGATATCCAACTCCTTCCCATTCCAATCATGGGACCCTTCCGATAGCATGAGATGTGATATCTTAATGCTTCTACCATACCTGAGACCTTCCTATGGCATGAGATGTGATATCAAACTCCTTCCCATTCCAATCCTGAGACCCTTCCTATAGCATGAGATGTGATATCCAATTCCTTCCCATTCCAATCCTGAGACCCGTCCTATACCATGAGATGTGATATCTCAATGCTTCTAATACCAAACCTGAGACTGTCCTATAACATGAGATGTGATATCTCAATGCTTCTAATAACAAACCTGAGACCCTTCCTATAACATGAGATGTGATTTCCAAATCCTTCCCATTCCAATCCTGAGACCCTTCCTATAGCATGAGATGTGATATCCAACTCCTTTCCATTCCAATCCTGAGACCCGTCCTATACCATGAGATATGATATCTCAATGCTTCTAATACCAAACCTGAGACTGTCCTATAACAAGAGATGTGATATCTCAATGCTTCTAACAACAAACCTGAGACCCTTCCTATAACATGAGATGTGATATCCAAGCCCTTCCCATTCCAATCTTGAGGCCCTTCCTATAACATGAGATGTGATATACAACTCCTTCCCAATCCAATCCTGAGACCCTTCCTATAGCATGAGATGTGATATCTCAATTTTTCTAATAACAAACCTGAGACCCTTCCTATAACATGAGATGTGATGTCCAAGTCCTTCCCATTCCAATCCTGAGACCCTTCCTATAACATGAGATGTGATATCCAACTCCTTCCCATTCCAATCCTGAGACCCTTCCGACAGCATGAGATGTGATATCCAACTCCTTCCAATTCCAACCTGTGACCCTTCCTATAGCATGAGATGGGATATCCAACTCCTTCCCAATCCAATCCTGAGACCCTTCCGATAGCATGAGATGTGATATATTAATGCTTCTACCATACCTGAGACCTTCCTATGGCATGAGATGTGATATCAAACTACTTCCCATTCCAATCCTGAGACCCTTCCTATAGCATGAGATGTGATATCCAACTCCTTCCCATTCCAATCATGAGACCCGTCCTATACCATGAGATGTGATATCTCAATGCTTCTAATACCAAACCTGAGACTGTCCTATAACATGAGAATTTATATCTCAATGCTTCTAATAACAAACCTGAGACCCTTCCTATAACATGAGATGTGATGTCCAAATCCTTCCCATTCCAATCCTGAGACCCTTCCTATAACATGAGATGTGATATCCAACTCCTTCCCAATCCAATACTGAGACCCTTCCGATAGCATGAGATATGATATCTCAATGGTTCTAATACCAAACCACAGACCCGTCCTATAAATTGAGGTGTGATATCCAAATCCTTAGCCTTCCAAACCTGAGGCCCTTCCTTTAGCATGAGATGAGATATCCAACTCCTTCCCATTCCAATCCTGAGACCCATCCTATACCATGAGATATGATATCTCAATGCTTCTAATACCAAACCTGAGACTGTCCTATAACATGAGATGTGATATCTCAATGCTTCTAATAACAAACCCGGGAGCTTTCCTATAACATGAGATGTGATATCCAACTCCTTCCCAATCCAATCCTGAGACCCTTCCGATAGCATGAGATGTGATATCTCAATGCTTCTAATACCAAACCACAGACCCGTCCTATAACTTGAGATGTGATATCCAACTCCTTCCCAATCCAATCCTGAGACCCTTCCGATAGCATGAGATGTGATATCTCAATGCTTCTAATATCAAAACTGAGACCCTCCCTATAGCATGAGATGTGATATCCAACTCCTTCCCATTCCAATCCTGAGACCCGTCCTATAAAATGAGATGTTATATCTCAATGCTTCTAATACCAAACCTGAGACTGTCCTATAACATGAGATGTGATATCTCAATGCTTCTAATAACAAACCTGAGACCCTTCCTATAACATGAGATGTGATATCCAAGTCCTTCCCGTTCCAATCTTGAGACCCTTCGTATAACATGAGATGTGATATCCAACTCCTTCCCAATCCAATCCTGAGACCCTTCTGATAGCATGAGATATGATATCTCAATGCTTCTAATAGCAAACCACAGACCCGTCCTATAACTTGAGATGTGATATCCAAATCCTTCCCCTTCCAAACCTGAGACCCTTCCTTTAGCATGAGATGTGATATCCAACTCCTTCCCATTCCAATCCTGAGACCCTTCCTATAGCATGAGATGTGATATCCCAATGCTTCTACCAAACCTGAGACCTTTGCTATAGCATGAGATGTGATATCCAACTCTTCCCATCCAATCCTGAGACCCGTCCTATACCATGAGATGTTATATCTCAATGCTTCTCATACCAAACCTGAGACTGTCCTATAACATGAGATGTGATATCTCCATGCTTCTAATAACAAACCTGAGACCCTTCCTATAACATGAGATGTGATGTCCAAGTCCTTCCCATTCCAATCCTGAGACCCTTCCTATAACATGAGATGTGATATGCAACTCCTTCCCAATCCAATCCTGAGACCCTTCCGATATCATGAGATGTGATATCTCAATGCTTCTAATACCAAACCTGAGACCCTCCCTATAGCGTGAGATGTGATATCAAAGTCCTTCCCATTCCAATCCTGATACCCTTCCTATAACATTAGATGTGATATCCAACTCTTCCCATCCAATCCTGAGACCCTTCCTATAACATGAGATGTGATATCCAACTCCTTCCCATTCCAATCCTCAGACCCTTCCTATAGCATAAGATGTGATATCCCAATGCTTCTACCAAACCTGAGACCTTTCCTATAGCATGAGATGTGATATCCAACTCTTCCCATCCAATCCTGAGACCCGTCCTATACCATGAGATGTTATATCTCAATGCTTCTAATATCAAAACTGAGACCCTCCCTATAGCATGAGATGTGATATCCAACTCCTTCCCATTCCAATCCTGAGACCCGTCCTATAAAATGAGATGTTATATCTCAATGCTTCTAATACCAAACCTGAGACTGTCCTATAACATGAGATGTGATATCTCAATGCTTCTAATAACAAACCTGAGACCATTCCTATAACATGAGATGTGATGTCCAAGTCCTTCCCATTCCAATCCTGAGACCCTTCCTATAACATGAGATGTGATATCCAACTCCTTCCCAATCCAATCCTGAGACACTTCCGATAGCATGAGATGTGATATCTCAATGCTTCTAATAACAAACCTGAGACCATTCCTATAACATGAGATGTGATGTCCAAGTCCTTCCCATTCCAATCCTGATACCCTTCCTATAACATGAGATGTGATATCCAACTCTTCCCATCCAATCCTGAGACCCTTCCTATAACATGAGATGTGATATCCAACTCCTTCCCAATCCAATCCTGAGACCCTTCCGATAGCATGAGATGTGATATCTCAATGCTTCTAATACCAACCTGAGACCCTCCCTATAGCGTGAGATGTGATATCAAAGTCCTTCCAATTCCAATCCTGATACCCTTCCTATAACATGAGATGTGATATCCAACTCCTTCCAATTCCAACCTGTGACCCTTCCTATAGCATGAGATGTGATATCCAACTCCTTCCCAATCCAATCCTGAGACCCTTCCGATAGCATGAGATGTGATATCTAAATGCTTCTAGCAAACCTGAGACCTTCCCATGGCATGAGATGTGATATCAAACTCCTTCCCATTCCAATCCTGAGACCCTTCCTATAGCATGAGATGTGATATCCAACTCCTTCCCATTCCAATCCTGAGACCCGTCCTATACTATGAGATGTTATATCTCAATGCTTCTAATACCAAACCTGATACTGTCCTATAACATGAGATGTGATATCTCAATGCTTCTAATAACAAACATGAGACCCTTCCTATAACATGAGATGTGATATCCAAGTCCTTCCCATTCCAATCTTGAGACCCTTCCTATAACATGAGATGTGATATCCAACTCCTTCCCAATCCAATCCTGAGACCCTTCCGATAGCATGAGATATGATATCTCAATGCTTCTAATACCAAACCACAGACTCGTCCTATAACTTGAGATGTGATATCCAAATCCTTCCCCTTCCAAACCTGAGACCCTTCCTTTATCATGAGATGTGATATCCAACTCCTTCCCATTCCAATCCTGAGACACTTCCTATAGCATGAGATGTGATATCTCAAGGCTTCTACCAAACCTGAGACCCTTCCTATAGCATGAGGTGTGATATCCAACTCTTCCCATCCAATCCTGAGACCCTTCCTATAACATGAGATATGATATCTCAATGCTTCTAATATCAAACTTGAGACCCTCCCTATAGCATGAGGTGTGATATCCAACTCCTTCCCAATCCAATCCTGAGACCCTTCCGATAGCATGAGATATGATATCTCAATGCTTCTAATATCAAACCTGAGACCCTCCCTATAGCATGAGAGGTGATATCCAACTCCTTCCCATTCCAATCCTGAGACCCTTCCGATAGCATGAGATGTGATATCCAACTCCTTCCAATTCCAACCTGTGACCCTTCCTATAGCATGAGATGGGATATCCAACTCCTTCCCAATCCAATCCTGAGACCCTTCCGATAGCATGAGATGTGATATCTTAATGCTTCTACCATACCTGAGACCTTCCTATGGCATGAGATGTGATATCAAACTCCTTCCCATTCCAATCCTGAGACCCTTCCTATAGCATGAGATGTGATATCCAACTCCTTCCCATTCCAATCCTGAGACCCGTCCTATACCATGAGATGTGATATCTCAATGCTTCTTCTACCATACCTGAGACCTTCCTATGGCATGAGATGTTATATCCAACTCCTTCCCATTCCAATCCTGAGACCCGTCCTATACCATGAGATGTGATATCTCAATGCTTCTAATACCAAACCTGAGACTGTCCTATAACATGAGATGTGATATCTCAATGCTTCTAATAACAAACCTGAGACCCTTCCTATAACATGAGATGTGATATCCAAGTCCTTCCCAAACCAATCCTGAGACCCTTCCGATAGCATGAGATATGATATCTCAATGCTTCTAATACCAAACCACAGACTCGTCCTATAACTTGAGATGTGATATCCAAATCCTTCCCCTTCCAAACCTGAGACCCTTCCTTTATCATGAGATGTGATATCCAACTCCTTCCCATTCCAATCCTGAGACCCTTCCTATAGCATGAGAGGTGATATCTCAATGCTTCTACCAAACCTGAGACCCTTCCTATAGCATGAGGTGTGATATCCAACTCTTCCCATCCTATCCTGAGACCCTTCCTATAACATGAGATGTGATATCCAACTCCTTCCCAATCCAATCCTGAGACCCTTCCGATAGCATGAGATATGATATCTCAATGCTTCTAATATCAAACCTGAGACCCTCCCTATAGCATGAGAGGTGATATCCAACTCCTTCCCATTCCAATCCTGAGACCCTTCCGATAGCATGAGATGTGATATCCAACTCCTTCCAATTCCAACCTGTGACCCTTCCTATAGCATGAGATGGGATATCCAACTCCTTCCCAATCCAATCCTGAGACCCTTCCATTAGCATGAGATGTGATATCTTAATGCTTCTACCATACCTGAGACCTTCCTATGGCATGAGATGTGATATCAAACTCCTTCCCATTCCAATCCTGAGACCCTTCCTATAGCATGAGATGTGATATCCAACTCCTTCCCATTCCAATCCTGAGACCCGTCCTATACCATGAGATGTGATATCTCAATGCTTCTTCTACCATACCTGAGACCTTCCTATGGCATGAGATGTGAAATCAAGCTACTTCCATTCCAATCCTGAGATCCTTCCTATAGCATGAGATGTTATATCCAACTCCTTCCTATTCCAATCCTGAGACCCGTCCTATACCATGAGATGTGATATCTCAATGCTTCTAATACCAAACCTGAGACTGTCCTATAACATGAGATGTGATATCTCAATGCTTCTAATAACAAACCTGAGACCCTTCCCATAACATGAGATGTGATATCCAAGTCCTTCCCAAACCAATCCTGAGACCCTTCCGATAGCATGAGATATGATATCTCAATGCTTCTAATACCAAAACCACAGACCCGTCCTATAACTTGAGATATGATATCCAAATCCTTCCCCTTCCAAACCTGAGACCTTTCCTTTATCATGAGATGTGATATCCAACTCCTTCCCATTCCAATCATGGGACCCTTCCGATAGCATGAGATGTGATATCTTAATGCTTCTACCATACCTGAGACCTTCCTATGGCATGAGATGTGATATCAAACTCCTTCCAATTCCAATCCTGAGACCCTTCCTATAGCATGAGATGTGATATCCAATTCCTTCCCATTCCAATCCTGAGACCCGTCCTATACCATGAGATGTGATATCTCAATGCTTCTAATACCAAACCTGAGACTGTCCTATAACATGAGATGTGATATCTCAATGCTTCTAATAACAAACCTGAGACCCTTCCTATAACATGAGATGTGATTTCCAAATCCTTCCCATTCCAATCCTGAGACCCTTCCTATAGCATGAGATGTGATATCCAACTCCTTTCCATTCCAATCCTGAGACCCGTCCTATACCATGAGATATGATATCTCAATGCTTCTAATACCAAACCTGAGACTGTCCTATAACAAGAGATGTGATATCTCAATTCTTCTAACAACAAACCTGAGACCCTTCCTATAACATGAGATGTGATATCCAAGCCCTTCCCATTCCAATCTTGAGGCCCTTCCTATAACATGAGTTGTGATATCCAACTCCTTCCCAATCCAATCCTGAGACCCTTCCGATAGCATGAGATATGATATCTCAATGCTTCTAATACCAAAACCACAGACCCGTCCTATAACTTGAGATATGATATCCAAATCCTTCCCCTTCCAAACCTGAGACCCTTCCTTTATCATGAGATGTGATATCCAACTCCTTCCCATTCCAATCCTGAGACCCTTCCTATAGCATGAGATGTGATATCTCAATGTTTCTAATAACAAACCTGAGACCCTTCCTATAACATGAGATGTGATGTCCAAGTCCTTCCCATTCCAATCCTGAGACCCTTCCTATAACATGAGATGTGATGTCCAAGTCCTTCCCATTCCAATCCTGATACCCTTCCTATAACATGAGATGTGATATCCAACTCTTCCCATCCAATCCTGAGACCCTTCCTATAACATGAGATGTGATATCCAACTCCTTCCCATTCCAATCCTGAGACCCTTCCTATAGCATGAGATGTGATATCCCAATGCTTCTACCAAACCTGAGACCTTTCCTATAGCATGAGATGTGATATCCAACTCTTCCCATCCAATCCTGAGACCCGTCCTATACCATGAGATGTTATATCTCAATGCTTCTAATATCAAAACTGAGACCCTCCCTATAGTATGAGATGTGATATCCAACTCCTTCCCATTCCAATCCTGAGACCCGTCCTATAAAATGAGATGTTATATCTCAATGCTTCTAATACCAAACCTGAGACTGTCCTATAACATGAGATGTGATATCTCAATGCTTCTAATAACAAACCTGAGACCCTTCCTATAACATGAGATGTGATGTCCAAGTCCTTCCCATTCCAATCCTGAGACCCTTCCTATAACATGAGATGTGATATCCAACTCCTTCCCAATCCAATCCTGAGACCCTTCCGATAGCATGAGATGTGATATCTCAATGCTTCTAATACCAAACCTGAGACCCTCCCTATAGCGTGAGATGTGATATCAAAGTCCTTCCCATTCCAATCCTGATACCCTTCCTATAACATGAGATGTGATATCCAACTCTTCCCATCCAATCCTGAGACCCTTCCTATAACATGAGATGTGATATCCAACTCCTTCCCAATCCAATCCTGAGACCCTTCCGATAGCATGAGATGTGATATCTCAATGCTTCTAATACCAACCTGAGACCCTCCCTATAGCGTGAGATGTGATATCAAAGTCCTTCCAATTCCAATCCTGATACCCTTCCTATAACATGAGATGTGATATCCAACTCCTTCCAATTCCAACCTGTGACCCTTCCTATAGCATGAGATGCGATATCCAACTCCTTCCCAATCCAATCCTGAGACCCTTCCGATAGCATGATATGTGATATCTAAATGCTTCTAGCAAACCTGAGACCTTCCCATGGCATGAGATGTGATATCAAACTCCTTCCCATTCCAATCCTGAGACCCTTCCTATAGCATGAGATGTGATATCCAACTCCTTCCCATTCCAATCCTGAGACCCGTCCTATACTATGAGATGTTATATCTCAATGCTTCTAATACCAAACCTGATACTGTCCTATAACATGAGATGTGATATCTCAATGCTTCTAATAACAAACATGAGACCCTTCCTATAACATGAGATGTGATATCCAAGTCCTTCCCATTCCAATCTTGAGACCCTTCCTATAACATGAGATGTGATATCCAACTCCTTCCCAATCCAATCCTGAGACCCTTCCGATAGCATGAGATATGATATCTCAATGCTTCTAATACCAAACCACAGACTCGTCCTATAACCTGAGATGTGATATCCAAATCCTTCCCCTTCCAAACCTGAGACCCTTCCTTTATCATGAGATGTGATATCCAACTCCTTCCCATTCCAATCCTGAGACACTTCCTATAGCATGAGATGTGATATCTCAAGGCTTCTACCAAACCTGAGACCCTTCCTATAGCATGAGGTGTGATATCCAACTCTTCCCATCCAATCCTGAGACCCTTCCTATAACATGAGATGTGATATCCAACTCCTTCCCAATCCAATCCTGAGACCCTTCCGATAGCATGAGATATGATATCTCAATGCTTCTAATATCAAACCTGAGACCCTCCCTATAGCATGAGAGGTGATATCCAACTCCTTCCCATTTCAATCCTGAGACCCTTCCGATAGCATGAGATGTGATATCCAACTCCTTCCAATTCCAACCTGTGACCCTTCCTATAGCATGAGATGGGATATCCAACTCCTTCCCAATCCAATCCTGAGACCCTTCCGATAGCATGAGATGTGATATCTTAATGCTTCTACCATACCTGAGACCTTCCTATGGCATGAGATGTGATATCAAACTCCTTCCCATTCCAATCCTGAGACCCTTCCTATAGCATGAGATGTGATATCCAACTCCTTCCCATTCCAATCCTGAGACCCGTCCTATACCATGAGATGTGATATCTCAATGCTTCTTCTACCATACCTGAGACCTTCCTATGGCATGAGATGTTATATCCAACTCCTTCCCATTCCAATCCTGAGACCCGTCCTATACCATGAGATGTGATATCTCAATGCTTCTAATACCAAACCTGAGACTGTCCTATAACATGAGATGTGATATCTCAATGCTTCTAATAACAAACCTGAGACCCTTCCTATAACATGAGATGTGATATCCAAGTCCTTCCCAAACCAATCCTGAGACCCTTCCGATAGCATGAGATATGATATCTCAATGCTTCTAATACCAAACCACAGACTCGTCCTATAACTTGAGATGTGATATCCAAATCCTTCCCCTTCCAAACCTGAGACCCTTCCTTTATCATGAGATGTGATATCCAACTCCTTCCCATTCCAATCCTGAGACCCTTCCTATAGCATGAGAGGTGATATCTCAATGCTTCTACCAAACCTGAGACCCTTCCTATAGCATGAGGTGTGATATCCAACTCTTCCCATCCTATCCTGAGACCCTTCCTATAACATGAGATGTGATATCCAACTCCTTCCCAATCCAATCCTGAGACCCTTCCGATAGCATGAGATATGATATCTCAATGCTTCTAATATCAAACCTGAGACCCTCCCTATCATGAGAGGTGATATCCAACTCCTTCCCATTCCAATCCTGAGACCCTTCCGATAGCATGAGATGTGATATCCAACTCCTTCCAATTCCAACCTGTGACCCTTCCTATAGCATGAGATGGGATATCCAACTCCTTCCCAATCCAATCCTGAGACCCTTCCGATAGCATGAGATGTGATATCTTAATGCTTCTACCATACCTGAGACCTTCCTATGGCATGAGATGTGATATCAAACTCCTTCCCATTCCAATCCTGAGACCCTTCCTATAGCATGAGATGTGATATCCAACTCCTTCCCATTCCAATCCTGGGACCCGTCCTATACCATGAGATGTGATATCTCAATGCTTCTTCTACCATACCTGAGACCTTCCTATGGCATGAGATGTGAAATTAAGCTACTTCCATTCCAATCCTGAGATCCTTCCTATAGCATGAGATGTTATATCCAACTCCTTCCTATTCCAATCCTGAGACCCGTCCTATACCATGAGATGTGATATCTCAATGCTTCTAATACCAAACCTGAGACTGTCCTATAACATGAGATGTGATATCTCAATGCTTCTAATAACAAACCTGAGACCCTTCCCATAACATGAGATGTGATATCCAAGTCCTTCCCAAACCAATCCTGAGACCCTTCCGATAGCATGAGATATGATATCTCAATGCTTCTAATACCAAAACCACAGACCCGTCCTATAACTTGAGATATGATATCCAAATCCTTCCCCTTCCAAACCTGAGACCTTTCCTTTATCATGAGATGTGATATCCAACTCCTTCCCATTCCAATCATGGGACCCTTCCGATAGCATGAGATGTGATATCTTAATGCTTCTACCATACCTGAGACCTTCCTATGGCATGAGATGTGATATCAAACTCCTTCCAATTCCAATCCTGAGACCCTTCCTATAGCATGAGATGTGATATCCAATTCCTTCCCATTCCAATCCTGAGACCCGTCCTATACCATGAGATGTGATATCTCAATGCTTCTAATACCAAACCTGAGACTGTCCTATAACATGAGATGTGATATCTCAATGCTTCTAATAACAAACCTGAGACCCTTCCTATAACATGAGATGTGATTTCCAAATCCTTCCCATTCCAATCCTGAGACCCTTCCTATAGCATGAGATGTGATATCCAACTCCTTTCCATTCCAATCCTGAGACCCGTCCTATACCATGAGATATGATATCTCAATGCTTCTAATACCAAACCTGAGACTGTCCTGTAACAAGAGATGTGATATCTCAATTCTTCTAACAACAAACCTGAGACCCATCCTATAACATGAGATGTGATATCCAAGCCCTTCCCATTCCAATCTTGAGGCCCTTCCTATAACATGAGTTGTGATATCCAACTCCTTCCCAATCCAATCCTGAGACCCTTCCGATAGCATGAGATATGATATCTCAATGCTTCTAATACCAAAACCACAGACCCGTCCTATAACTTGAGATATGATATCCAAATCCTTCCCCTTCCAAACCTGAGACCCTTCCTTTATCATGAGATGTGATATCCAACTCCTTCCCATTCCAATCCTGAGACCCTTCCTATAGCATGAGATGTGATATCTCAATGTTTCTAATAACAAACCTGAGACCCTTCCTATAACATGAGATGTGATGTCCAAGTCCTTCCCATTCCAATCCTGAGACCCTTCCTATAACATGAGATGTGATATCCAACTCCTTCCCAATCCAATCCTGAGACCCTTCCGATAGCATGAGGATATGATATCTCAATGCTTCTAATATCAAACCTGAGACCCTCCCTAAAGCATGAGATGTGATATCCAACTCCTTCCCATTCCAATCCTGAGACCCTTCCGACAGCATGAGATGTGATATCCAACTCCTTCCAATTCCAACCTGTGACCCTTCCTATAGCATGAGATGGGATATCCAACTCCTTCCCAATCCAATCCTGAGACCCTTCCGATAGCATGAGATGTGATATATTAATGCTTCTACCATACCTGAGACCTTCCTATGGCATGAGATGCAATATCAAACTACTTCCCATTCCAATCCTGAGACCCTTCCTATAGCATGAGATGTGATATCCAACTCCTTCCCATTCCAATCATGAGACCCGTCCTATACCATGAGATGTGATATCTCAATGCTTCTAATACCAAACCTGAGACTGTCCTATAACATGAGAAGTTATATCTCAATGCTTCTAATAACAAACCTGAGACCCTTCCTATAACATGAGATGTGATGTCCAAATCCTTCCCATTCCAATCCTGAGACCCTTCCTATAACATGAGATGTGATATCCAACTTGTTAGGAAAGATTTCATAATTGTAGGGAATTTTCCTTCCATGTGGCAACCCCTAAACTTTTTGCTGTTGTTATTCACCTTGTTTTTGACTTTGCCAGAGAAGTGCAGCCTTCTGCCGCACTCCTCTGGGCTTTCGCTCCTTTCTTACGGGGAAACTGACATGCCCTTAAGACAGTCAGTACCGGGGAACGCTGTTTCCAGTAGTTTCTTCTATCGTGTTGCGGCTTTAGTGCAACATGACACAAGAGGGCACTGTAAGCTAAGTTACAGCTCTCTTGGGTCTCTAGCCTTCTACAGGCCGTAGATACTCTTTTAGGAATGTATTTTGATCGGTGCAAGTCATTCAGGGACTGGAATGGTGGCAGCGATCGTTTTGTTTATTTTGAGCTCCTTTTGGCGTTCTGAGCACGTTTTTCGCACTGAACCCAAAATGGTGGCCTGGCTCCCAAAATGGCCAGACCACGAGGCTCCTTTGTCCTGTCCACTGTCCGTCTTGCTCCCTTCACCTTCCCCAGGTCGGGCAACCCGGGGCCTTCCTTATTTGGGCATGTACTTTCCCGCGAAACGTGGTTGCTTTCGCGGGCTTCTACATGTCGTTTGTGTGCCTCCAGGGTGTGGGCTGGGATGTCTGGTCCCAATACACATCCTGGGTGCCAGAGAGTCTAGGGTGGTGTGAATGCCTGGGACCACCGTGGTCCGTGATTGGTCCACGTATGGTATGTGTGTTGATGAGCGGATCTCCCATTGGCTCCCCTCCGTTTTGGCGCGAAGGGAACCGTGGATAAGAGGGAGCTGGAAACACCACTACCATGTCGATCTCCTGAGTTCTCACGAACGAAGGAATACAGGAGCCAAGTATCCTGCAACCAAGAGGCTGGACCGAGGAATCGCTGGTGACCCGCTGAAGGAATCCTCCTTTGCACTGCTGTCGTCCTGTGAAACCCTTTCCTCCTTGGATCGAACCAGAAGGCCTGTACTGGTGCTTCGACCTTTGGAATAGCAGGAACAGCTATTCCCGGCGACTTCATCATCTCCTGCCAAGTAAGCCTTCGGAAGTGTCTCTGGGCCATCCAGTTGACTGACCAGCTTACAAGGGAGTCCTGCTCTGTAACCGCCGCCAGGTTGTGTTGTATTTCGAGTCCTGGTCACTCTCCCACGCTTCGTACACTTGGCGTTCCCAAGTCTGAAGGGAGGAGTGTACATTTGGCTCGAATACACACGGCCGCTCCGTTGTCCTGCTGCGGCAACAAACTGTGCTGGTTTCGTCGATTGGGACGTCTTTTTGCTCTACACGACTACGAGGCGTTCCCTGCTCTTCTGAACCTGCCAGCTGCTGAAACTAACGTGGAGAAGCCTGGGTCTGCTTGCTTCGGGGACCGGTGAGTAGTTTAGCTAGGATCTGGTCGCCCTCCTGCAGTATCCCATTGCTTTTCCCTGCTGTGTAAAAACAGCACCCTTTTGGCCGTACTCGCGCTCTGCTTCTGCCCGCTGTGGAGGCTGCGCTTGAGTTGCGGAACCTGCTCTCCTTCTGCTGTGCACTAACCCGAACTGCCTGACTTCCTCCGAAGAGCTTCCCCTTTTGCCCGTTGGCACCGGCGTGGCAGGTACTTTGAGCACAAGGCTCCACTCTTCGCAGGGCTCAGACTTCCATCTAGTTAGGTGCCTCTGAAGGCGAACTGAGTCTAAAGCGTTATCGCACTGCCTGTTTTCCTTTCCTTTCAGGTGGACTACATATTTCGTGCTTTAAACGCTTGCGACTGTGTATTTGTATATATATTGTGTTGATATGGTATGTGTTGGTTTAATATTGTGATATTGTGATTTTCTCGCTACGGTCATTATTTTAAAGGCCTTAAAATAAATGTGTATCTATTTTTGATATAACAACTGTTTGGAGTAGTTTGTAAGCGCTCTTGCTTTGTGTGCTCATTGCGGGCTTCCAGTCACCCTCACCCCTCTTGAGACCTAGTCTTGACCGCCGCGATCGCTACCTTGATTGGTCTGGCTCGTCCAGAGGTTACCCTGTTCCAAGTAATTAGGTTGGCCTTCTGAACTTCTGCGCCACCAGGACAGAGTTCAGAAATCCGTCTTAACAAATTGGTGTACAGCGGTGGGATACGACTGAAGGTATCCAGTGTTGCGCTCGAACTAAGGCATTTCAGGTTATTCCAAACAGTACACGTAGTGGATTGTTGTAATATAACTTTAAAAAGGCCATAGTCCTATGAAACAGTATGGAAACAAATACGTTGTTAACTTTAAATGCTTCCAAATCAGAAACGCTGAAAAAGATGTGTGCGGAGAGAGGTGTTTCCTCTCAAGGCACTAAATTGGAAATGATCCAAAGAATCGTGGTGTGGCAAGAAGCGCAGCTTGACGCTATAACTTCTGAGGACAGTGCGGAAGGTGGTGGGGCTGCTCTCACTGGTAGAACCGACGGTTCTGCCGCCGCACTGATCCATCGCGACCACGAGGACAGGGAGGACGAGCTGTCTAATGTTTCCTCTGCCAGTGCTGATGGGGAGGCTATGCTTGAATTCAAGAAGCAAGAGCTGCGGTTTAGGCAGCAGGAGCTTGAATTCAGCATAGCCAAACTAAAAATCGAACAGGCAGAAAAACAGAAAGACAGGGATCATCAGTTGGAACTGGCCAAGCTTCAGGTTGCAAATGGATCCATGGGTCCTAGACAGGGGTCTGGGGCTTCCTCTCATCCACGGTTTCCGAAAGATCTGCTCAGTGTGTATGAAGAAAGGAATGACATTATGGACTGGCTGAATGCGTTTGAGTATGCATGCGAGGTTCAAGAAGTTGACAATGCTGATATGATTGCGTGGTTGCTCAGTAGACTGCCCCATTCTGGCTGCAGTGCCATTATGGAAATGTCGAAGGCTGAGCGGGCTGATTTCGCAATGTTAAAGCAAACTCTCATTTTAAAGTTTGGGAAGACTCCGGCCCAATATTTAAAGCGTTTTCGAGAGTATAAGAAAAAGGAAGGTGGTACTTGGGTATCTTATGTCGCTGAATCCTTGAAAAACTTAACTGGCTGGGTCGAAGGTTATAAGGTTTCTACCTTCGAAGGCATGATAAATCTTGTCATGCTGGAACACATTTTTGCTTCTTCTTCCCCGGAGCTTAAGCAGCATTTGGCCGATTCGAAGGAGATAGATCCTAAGAAGCTGGCCATTGCAGCAGACTTATGGGTGTCACATCGAGTGTCCCATAAGGACAAAACTCATCCTGGTAAGCAGGAGGAAGGGAAAAAGTCCAAAGATATGGAGGGTGGGGAATCTGCTAAATCTTCTTCCCATAAGGGCCACAAAAAGAAAAACAAGGGTAAGACGCAAGAGAACTCACAGGGTAGTGGAGGTCAGCCTCCGAAACAGAACTCTGGTTACAATAAGCCTCCCTACGTAAACAGACCCACTGGGGCTTGTTTTTCTTGTGGAGCAACTGACCATGTGAAGGGGGATCCCCGTTGTAAGGTTAGACCTTTGGGGGTCCACTCCGCTAATCTGGCCTTCTCCTCCTACGAGGAAGAAGAGATTACAGGAGCATCCTTCTCCTCAGACTCATTTCCCAGCGGAATAGAGGCTGAGGTAGCTTTAGTGTCCCTGGGTTCCTGGGAGCCTAAAGTCGCAGAGGCTTATGCTAGGATTCCGGATAATACCAAGCACTACTTTAAAGACAGTGTGCTGATCAATGGAGTGGATACTCCAGCTCTTAGGGATAGTGGGTGCAGTCGCTCTGTAGTGGATTCTACCTTGGTAGACTCAGAGGAAGTTGCCAGAGCTACTCTGATGCCCACTAAGTTGGCTGACGGCCCCCTCCGTATGTTTCCCGTGATCCCTGTAAATCTTACTTTAAATGGTACAGCAGTCAGGATTCCAGTGAGCATTCAGAGAAACGTCCCGGGAAAGGTCTTGTTGGGTAATGATCTCAGAGCTTTAGGGCTCGTAGGAGACACTGCCGAAAGACCCTACACACGGTCTCAAGCACGGGCAGCATTGGCCAAGTCCAATACGCCGCCCCAGCCAAAGGGGAAACCCAAGGCGAAAGGAGTCTACAAGTCAAGACGAGGGAAAGAGAATATTCCCCCGAGCTCGCCTACCACTGCGGTGGAGGAAGTTGGTCAATCGCCCGGGCCTGACGAGGAGGTGGCGATGCCTGAAGTATTCGACCCCAACGATCATCCTGAACTAAAAGACTTGTTAGTTGAAGGAGGTCCTGATAGGGACGAATTCAGTAAAGGCCAACGTGAGTGCCCATCTCTGGAAGGCCTAAGGAGACAGGCCTGCTCCCAGCTTGAGGGTGAACCTCCTGGGAAGCATAGGATTTATTGGGAAGGTGGAATCCTGTATAGTGAGCCCACAGAGTCTACAGAAGGAGACCATAGGAGGTTGGTGGTTCCCCTTGCTGTTAGGCCCTTCCTCCTGCAGTTGGCGCATGAAGTTCCCCTTGCTGGTCACCTTGGTATGAAGAGGACCAAGCAAAGGTTATCCATGCACTTCTACTGGCCCAAGATGGGGGTGCAAGTAGAAAGTCACTGCAGGAGTTGTGCCTCCTGCCAGTTGTCTGGTAAGGTTGGCGCGACAATCCAAGCTCCGTTGGTACCGCTCCCAGTTGTGGGGGTACCATTTGAAAGGGTAGGGATCGACATCGTTGGTCCCCTTGACCCGCAAACATCCTCGGGCAATAGGTTTATCCTGGTGCTGGTCGACCATGCAACCAGGTATCCTGAGGCCATCCCATTGAAAACTGTAACTGCCAAGTCAGTTGCAAAAGCTTTACTCGGCATATTTACTAGGGTTGGCTTCCCTAAAGAAGTTGTGTCAGATCGTGGCAGCAACTTTATGTCGAAGTATATGCAGGCTATGTGGAAAGAATGTGGGGTCACCTACAAGTTCTCTTCTGCATACCACCCCCAGACCAATGGTCTGGTGGAACGTTTCAACAGGACGTTAAAGAGCATGATTGGGGCTCTGGAGGAGCCCCAGAGAAGAAAATGGGATCTTCTTTTACCATGCTTGCTGTTTGCCTACCGAGAGGTACCACAGGAGGGTGTTGGCTTCAGCCCCTTCGAACTTCTGTTCGGTCATCCCGTACGGGGACCCTTAGCCATCGTCAAAGAGGGATGGGAGATGCCCACTCCCACTGTTACTACCAATGTAGTTGATTATGTGCTAGGGCTCAGAAAACGGATGGTACTTCTGATGGGCTTGGCTAGTGATAAATTGAAGGCAGGGCAAGCGCTGGTGAAACATTGGTACGACCAGAAAGCTTCCCTCATCAACTTTACACCTGGTCAGCAAGTCCTGATCATGAATCCAATAAGGCCTCGAGCTTTACAGGACAAATGGTCAGGCCCTTACACAGTGGTGGAGCCCCTGGGTGAGGTGAACTATTTAGTGGACCTTGGAAGGCCTGGACAGGCTCCAAAAGTGTTTCACGTGAATAGGCTGAAGGCTTTCGTCCCAAGAGTCGAAATCGCAGCACTGCTACTGGCTTCAGATGTTGAGGAAGAGGAGTCAGAACCTCTCCCCGACCTGTTCCAAAGCGGTCCTTCAGATAGCTCCGTTGAGGGTGTCCGAGTGGCCCCTCACCTGACTTCTGATCAGCAGGCTGAGGTGAAAAGTTTGCTTAGGCAGTTTTCCCCCCTGTTTTCACAGTCCCCTGGTTTGACACCTTGGTGCAATCATAACATTGACACAGGAGACAGTGTACCTACCAAAAGTAGGGGATACAGGATGTCAGATAAAGTATGGTCTTATATTAAGACCGAGGTCAACAAGATGTTAGACCTTGGGGTGATTGAACCCTCGAGTAGTCCTTGGTCCAGTCCTGTGGTGTTGGTTCCAAAGGCAGGCACTTCTGAATTGAGGTTCTGCATGGATTACAGGGCTCTGAATGCTGTCACCAAGACAGATGCACACCCCTTGCCTCGAACAGATGAGCTGGTGGATACTTTGGGTGCCTCCAAGTACCTCAGCACGTTTGACCTCACTGCTGGCTATTGGCAAATAGCTTTAGCAGAACATGCCAAGGAGAAGACAGCATTTTCTACTCCAGACGGCCTTTACCAATTCCGGGTAATGCCGTTCGGGTTGAAGAATGCACCTGCCACTTTCCAGAGGCTTGTGAATCATGTGTTGAATGGGTTGGACGAATTCTGTCTTGCATATCTGGATGATATAGCAGTTTTCAGTGCCACCTGGGAAGACCATGTGAAACACCTCAGGATTGTGCTCCAGGCTCTTCAGAAAGCCCACTTGACCATAAAGGCTAGTAAATGCCAGATTGGACAAGGCTCAGTGGTTTACCTTGGACATGAAGTAGGTGGAGGGAGGATACAGCCTCTACCCAGTAAAGTACAAGCAGTACAAGACTGGCCTACCCCCACTACGCAAACCCAAGTGAGAGCCTTTTTAGGACTCACGGGGTATTACCGCAATTTTGTGGCAGACTATGGTACCATAGCTGCTCCTCTGACTGCCCTCACAACTCAGAAGAAACCCAAGAAGGTAACTTGGACTGACGAGTGTGAGAAGGCCTTCAATGGCTTAAAAGACTCCTTGTGCCAGGCCCCTGTCCTAAGGGCCCCTGATTATCAAAGACCTTTTATCGTGCAGACGGATGCCTCTGACACTGGGATAGGAGCTGTACTATCACAAGTAGATGAGAAGGGTAAGGAACACCCTATCGGTTTTATTAGTCGCCAGCTTAAGGACAGAGAGCTCAGATGGTCCACGGTAGAGAAAGAATGTTTCTCTGTTGTGTGGGCCCTAAGGAAGCTGAGGCCCTACCTCTATGGGACCCACTTCACTGTGCAGACTGACCATAAGCCGTTAAAGTGGCTAATGAACATGAAGGGGGAGAATCCAAAGTTGCTTAGGTGGTCCATAAGTCTACAAGGCTTCGACTTCACCATTGAGCATAGGCCAGGTGTCCAACATAGCAATGCTGATGGGTTGTCCAGAATGTTTAACCGACCTGAACAAGAGACTCATCCAGGGGAGGATTAGTTCCCCCTGTCCATAGTCTGGGAGGGGCGAGTGTTAGGAAAGATTTCATAATTGTAGGGAATTTTCCTTCCATGTGGCAACCCCTAAACTTTTTGCTGTTGTTATTCACCTTGTTTTTGACTTTGCCAGAGAAGTGCAGCCTTCTTCCGCACTCCTCTGGGCTTTCGCTCCTTTCTTACGGGGAAACTGACATGCCCTTAAGACAGTCAGTACCGGGGAACGCTGTTTCCCGTAGTTTCTTCTATCGTGTTGCGGCTTTAGTGCAACATGACACAAGAGGGCACTGTAAGCTAAGTTACAGCTCTCTTGGGTCTCTAGCCTTCTACAGGCCCTAGATACTCTTTTAGGAATGTATTTTGATCGGTGCAAGTCATTCAGGGACTGGAATGGTGGCAGCGATCATTTTGTTTATTTTGAGCTCCTTTTGGCGTTCTGAGCATGTTTTTCGCACTGAACCCAAAATGGTGGCCTGGCTCCCAAAATGGCCAGACCACGAGGCTCCTTTGTCCTGTCCACTGTCCGTCTTGCTCCCTTCACCTTCCCCAGGTCGGGCGACCCGGGGCCTTCCTTATTTGGGCATGTACTTTCCCGCGAAACGTGGTTGCTTTCGCGGGCTTCTACATGTCGTTTGTGTGCCTCCAGGGTGTGGGCTGGGATGTCTGGTCCCAATACACATCCTGGGTGCCAGAGAGTCTAGGGTGGTGTGAATGCCTGGGACCACCGTGGTCCATGATTGGTCCACGTATGGTATGTGTGTTGATGAGCGGATCTCCCATTGGCTCCCCTCCGTTTTGGCGCGAAGGGAACCGTGGATAAGAGGGAGCTGGAAACACCACTACCATGTCGATCTCCTGAGTTCTCACGAACGAAGGAATACAGGAGCCAAGTATCCTGCAACCAAGAGGCTGGACCGAGGAATCGCTGGTGACCCGCTGAAGGAATCCTCCTTTGCACTGCTGTCGTCCTGTGAAACCCTTTCCTCCTTGGATCGAACCAGAAGGCCTGTACTGGTGCTTCGACCTTTGGAATAGCAGGAACAGCTATTCCCGGCGACTTCATCATCTCCTGCCAAGTAAGCCTTCGGAAGTGTCTCTGGGCCATCCAGTTGACTGACCAGCTTACAAGGGAGTCCTGTCCTGAACCGCCGCCAGCTTGTGTTGTATTTCGAGTCCTGGCCACTCTCCCACGCTTCGTACACTTGGCGTTCCCAAGTCTGAAGGGAGGAGTGCACATTTGGCTCGAATACACACGGCGCTCCGTTGTCCTGCTGCGGCAACAAACTGTGCTGGTTTCGTCGATTGGGACGTCTTTTTGCTCTACACGACTACGAGGCGTTCCCTGCTCTTCTGAACCTGCCAGCTGCTGAAACTAACGTGGAGAAGCCTGGGTCTGCTTGCTTCGGGGACCGGTGAGTAGTTTAGCTAGGATCTGGTCGCCCTCCTGCAGTATCCCATTGCTTTTTCCTGCTGTGTAAAAACAGCACCCTTTTGGCCGTACTCGCGCTCTGCTTCTGCCCGCTGTGGAGGCTGCGCTTGAGTTGCGGAACCTGCTCTCCTTCTGCTGTGCACTAACCCGAACTGCCTGACTTCCTCTGAAGAGCTTCCCCTTTTGCCCGTTGGCACCGGCGTGGCAGGTACTTTGAGCACAAGGCTCCACTCTTCGCAGGGCTCGGACTTCCATCTAGTTAGGTGCCTCTGAAGGCGAACTGAGTCTAAAGCGTTATCGCACTGCCTGTTTTCCTTTCCTTTCAGGTGGACTACATATTTCGTGCTTTAAACGCTTGCGACTGTGTATTTGTATATATATTGTGTTGATATGGTATGTGTTGGTTTAATATTGTGATATTGTGATTTTCTCGCTACGGTCATTATTTTAAAGGCCTTAAAATAAATGTGTATCTATTTTTGATATAACAACTGTTTGGAGTAGTTTGTAAGCGCTCTTGCTTTGTGTGCTCATTGCGGGCTTTCAGTCACCCTCACCCCTCTTGAGACCCAGTCTTGACCGCCGCGATCGCTACCTTCATTGGCCTGGCTCGTCCAGAGGTTACCCTGTTCCAAGTAATTAGGTTGGCCTTCTGAACTTTTGCGCCACCAGGACAGAGTTCAGAAATCCGTCTTAACACAACTCCTTCCCAATCCAATACTGAGACCCTTCCGATAGCATGAGATATGATATCTCAATGGTTCTAATACCAAACCACAGACCCGTCCTATAAATTGAGGTGTGATATCCAAATCCTTAGCCTTCCAAACCTGAGGCCCTTCCTTTAGCATGAGATGTGATATCCAACTCCTTCCCATTCCAATCCTGAGACCCGTCCTATACCATGAGATATGATATCTCAATGCTTCTAATACCAAACCTGAGACTGTCCTATAACATGAGATGTGATATCTCAATGCTTCTAATAACAAACCTGAGAGCTTTCCTATAACATGAGATGTGATATCCAACTCCTTCCCAATCCAATCCTGAGACCCTTCCGATAGCATGAGATGTGATATCTTAATGCTTCCAATACCAAACCACAGACCCGTCCTATAACTTGAGATGTGATATCCAACTCCTTCCCAATCTAATCCTGAGACCCTTCCGATAGCATGAGATGTGATATCTCAATGCTTCTAATATCAAAACTGAGACCCTCCCTATAGCATGAGATGTGATATCCAACTCCTTCCCATTCCAATCCTGAGACCCGTCCTATAAAATGAGATGTTATATCTCAATGCTTCTAATACCAAACCTGAGACTGTCCTATAACATGAGAAGTGATATCTCAATGCTTCTAATAACAAACCTGAGACCCTTCCTATAACATGAGATGTGATATCCAAGTCCTTCCCGTTCCAATCTTGAGACCCTTCGTATAACATGAGATGTGATATCCAACTCCTTCCCAATCCAATCCTGAGACCCTTCTGATAGCATGAGATATGATATCTCAATGCTTCTAATACCAAACCACAGACCCGTCCTATAACTTGAGATGTGATATCCAAATCCTTCCCCTTCCAAACCTGAGACCCTTCCTTTAGCATGAGATGTGATATCCAACTCCTTCCCATTCCAATCCTGAGACCCTTCCTATAGCATGAGATGTGATATCCCAATGCTTCTACCAAACCTGAGACCTTTCCTATAGCATGAGATGTGATATCCAACTCTTCCCATCCAATCCTGAGACCCGTCCTATACCATGAGATGTTATATCTCAATGCTTCTAATACCAAACCTGAGACTGTCCTATAACATGAGATGTGATATCTCCATGCTTCTAATAACAAACCTGAGACCCTTCCTATAACATGAGATGTGATGTCCAAGTCCTTCCCATTCCAATCCTGAGACCCTTCCTATAACATGAGATGTGATATCCAACTCCTTCCCAATCCAATCCTGAGACCCTTCCGATAGCATGAGATGTGATATCTCAATGCTTCTAATACCAAACCTGAGACCCTCCCTATAGCGTGAGATGTGATATCAAAGTCCTTCCCATTCCAATCCTGATACCCTTCCTATAACATGAGATGTGATATCCAACTCTTCCCATCCAATCCTGAGACCCTTCCTATAACATGAGATGTGATATCCAACTCCTTCCCAATCCAATCCTGAGACCCTTCCGCTAGCATGAGATGTGATATCTCAATGCTTCTAATACCAAACCTGAGACCCTCCCTATAGCGTGAGATGTGATATCAAAGTCCTTCCCATTCCAATCCTGATACCCTTCCTATAACATGAGATGTGATATCCAACTCCTTCCAATTCCAACCTGTGACCCTTCCTATAGCATGAGATGCGATATCCAACTCCTTCCCAATCCAATCCTGAGACCCTTCCGATAGCATGAGATGTGATATCTAAATGCTTCTAGCAAACCTGAGACCTTCCCATGGCATGAGATGTGATATCAAACTCCTTCCCATTCCAATCCTGAGACCCTTCCTATAGCATGAGATGTGATATCCAACTCCTTCCGATTCCAATCCTGAGACCTGTCCTATACTATGAGATGTTATATCTCAATGCTTCTAATACCAAACCTGATACTGTCCTATAACATGAGATGTGATATCTCAATGCTTCTAATAACAAACCTGAGACCCTTCCTATAACATGAGATGTGATATCCAAGTCCTTCCCATTCCAATCTTGAGACCCTTCCTATAACATGAGATGTGATATCCAACTCCTTCCCAATCCAATCCTGAGACCCTTCCGATAGCATGAGATATGATATCTCAATGCTTCTAATACCAAACCACAGACTCGTCCTATAACTTGAGATGTGATATCCAAATCCTTCCCCTTCCAAACCTGAGACCCTTCCTTTATCATGAGATGTGATATCAAACTCCTTCCCATTCCAATCCTGATACCCTTCCTATAACATGAGATGTGATATCCAACTCCTTCCAATTCCAACCTGTGACCCTTCCTATAGCATGAGATGCGATATCCAACTCCTTCCCAATCCAATCCTGAGACCCTTCCGATAGCATGAGATGTGATATCTAAATGCTTCTAGCAAACCTGAGACCTTCCCATGGCATGAGATGTGATATCAAACTCCTTCCCATTCCAATCCTGAGACCCTTCCTATAGCATGAGATGTGATATCCAACTCCTTCCCATTCCAATCCTGAGACCCGTCCTATACTATGAGATGTTATATCTCAATGCTTCTAATACCAAACCTGATACTGTCCTATAACATGAGATGTGATATCTCAATGCTTCTAATAACAAACCTGAGACCCTTCCTATAACATGAGATGTGATATCCAAGTCCTTCCCATTCCAATCTTGAGACCCTTCCTATAACATGAGATGTGATATCCAACTCCTTCCCAATCCAATCCTGAGACCCTTCCGATAGCATGAGATATGATATCTCAATGCTTCTAATACCAAACCACAGACTCGTCCTATAACTTGAGATGTGATATCCAAATCCTTCCCCTTCCAAACCTGAGACCCTTCCTATAGCATGAGATGTGATATCTCAATGCTTCTACCAAACCTGAGACCCTTCCTATAGCATGAGGTGTGATATCCAACTCTTCCCATCCAATCCTGAGACCCTTCCTATAACATGAGATGTGATATCCAACTCCTTCCAATTCCAACCTGTGACCCTTCCTATAGCATGAGATGGGATATCCAACTCCTTCCCATTCCAATCCTGAGACCCGTCCTATACCATGAGATGTGATATCTCAATGCTTCTTCTACCATACCTGAGACCTTCCTATGGCATGAGATGTTATATCCAACTCCTTCCCATTCCAATCCTGAGACCCTTCCTATAGCATGAGATGTGATATCTCAATGCTTCTAATATCAAACCTGAGACCCTCCCTATAGCATGAGAGGTGATATCCAACTCCTTCCCATTCCAATCCTGAGACCCTTCCGATAGCATGAGATGTGATATCCAACTCCTTCCAATTCCAACCTGTGACCCTTCCTATAGCATGAGATGGGATATCCAACTCCTTCCCAATCCAATCCTGAGACCCTTCCGATAGCATGAGATGTGATATCTTAATGCTTCTACCATACCTGAGACCTTCCTATGGCATGAGATGTGATATCAAACTCCTTCCCAATCCAATCCAGAGACCCTTCCGATAGCATGAGATGTGATATCTCAATGCTTCTAATACCAAACCTGAGACCCTCCCTATAGCGTGAGATGTGATATCAAAGTCCTTCCCATTCCAATCCTGATACCCTTCCTATAACATGAGATGTGATATCCAACTCTTCCCATCCAATCCTGAGACCCTTCCTATAACATGAGATGTGATATCCAACTCCTTCCCAATCCAATCCTGAGACCCTTCCGATAGCATGAGATGTGATGTCTCAATGCTTCTAATGCCAAACCTGAGACCCTCCCTATAGCGTGAGATGTGATATCAAAGTCCTTCCCATTCCAATCCTGATACCCTTCCTATAACATGAGATGTGATATCCAACTCCTTCCAATTCCAACCTGTGACCCTTCCTATAGCATGAGATGCGATATCCAACTCCTTCCCAATCCAATCCTGAGACCCTTCCGATAGCATGAGATGTGATATCTAAATGCTTCTAGCAAACCTGAGACCTTCCCATGGCATGAGATGTGATATCAAACTCCTTCCCATTCCAATCCTGAGACCCTTCCTATAGCATGAGATGTGATATCCAACTGCTTCCCATTCCAATCCTGAGACCCGTCCTATACTATGAGATGTTATATCTCAATGCTTCTAATACCAAACCTGATACTGTCCTATAACATGAGATGTGATATCTCAATGCTTCTAATAACAAACCTGAGACCCTTCCTATAACATGAGATGTGATATCCAAGTCCTTCCCATTCCAATCTTGAGACCCTTCCTATAACATGAGATGTGATATCCAACTCCTTCCCAATCCAATCCTGAAACCCTTCCGATAGCATGAGATATGATATCTCAATGCTTCTAATACCAAACCACAGACTCGTCCTATAACTTGAGATGTGATATCCAAATCATTTCCCTTCCAAACCTGAGACCCTTCCTTTATCATGAGATGTGATATCAAACTCCTTCCCATTCCAATCCTGAGACCCTTCCTATAGCATGAGATGTGATATCTCAATGCTTCTACCAAACCTGAGACCCTTCCTATAGCATGAGGTGTGATATCCAACTCTTCCCATCCAATCCTGAGACCCTTCCTATAACATGAAATGTGATATCCAACTCCTTCCAATTCCAACCTGTGACCCTTCCTATAGCATGAGATGGGATATCCAACTCCTTCCCATTCCAATCCTGAGACCCGTCCTATACCATGAGATGTGATATCTCATTGCTTCTTCTACCATACCTGAGACCTTCCTATGGCATGAGATGTTATATCCAACTCCTTCCCATTCCAATCCTGAGACCCTTCCTATAGCATGAGATGTGATATCTCAATGCTTCTAATATCAAACCTGAGACCCTCCCTATAGCATGAGAGGTGATATCCAACTCCTTCCCATTCCAATCCTGAGACCCTTCCGATAGCATGAGATGTGATATCCAACTCCTTCCAATTCCAACCTGTGACCCTTCCTATAGCATGAGATGGGATATCCAACTCCTTCCCAATCCAATCCTGAGACCCTTCCGATAGCATGAGATGTGATATCTTAATGCTTCTACCATACCTGAGACCTTCCTATGGCATGAGATGTGATATCAAACTCCTTCCCATTCCAATCCTGAGACCCTTCATATAGCATGAGATGTGATATCCAACTCCTTCCCATTCCAATCCTGAGACCCGTCCTATACCATGAGATGTGATATCTCAATGCTTCTTCTACCATACCTGAGACCTTCCTATGGCATAAGATGTTATATCCAACTCCTTCCCATTCCAATCCTGAGACCCTTCCTATAGCATGAGATGTGATATCTCAATGCTTCTAATATCAAACCTGAGACCCTCCCTATAGCATGAGAGGTGATATCCAACTCCTTCCCATTCCAATCCTGAGACCCTTCCGATAGCATGAGATGTGATATCCAACTCCTTCCAATTCCAACCTGTGACCCTTCCTATAGCATGAGATGGGATATCCAACTCCTTCCCAATCCAATCCTGAGACCCTTCCGATAGCATGAGATGTGATATCTTAATGCTTCTACCATACCTGAGACCTTCCTATGGCATGAGATGTGATATCAAACTCCTTCCCATTCCAATCCTGAGACCCTTCCTATAGCATGAGATGTGATATCCAACTCCTTCCCATTCCAATCCTGAGACCCGTCCTATACCATGAGATGTGATATCTCAATGCTTCTAATACCAAACCTGAGACTGTCCTATAACATGAGATGTGATATCTCAATGCTTCTAATAACAAACCTGAGACCCTTCCTATAACATGAGATGTGATATCCAAGTCCTTCCCAAACCAATCCTGAGACCCTTCCGATAGCATGAGATATGATATCTCAATGCTTCTAATACCAAACCACAGACTCGTCCTATAACTTGAGATGTGATATCCAAATCCTTCCCCTTCCAAACCTAAGACCCTTCCTTTATCATGAGATGTGATATCCAACTCCTTCCCATTCCAATCCTGAGACCCTTCCTATAGCATGAGATGTGATATCCAACTCTTCCCATCCAATCCTGAGACCCTTCCTATAACATGAGATGTGATATCCAACTCCTTCCCAATTCAATCCTGAGACCCTTCTGATAGCATGAGATATGATATCTCAATGCTTCTAATATCAAACCTGAGACCCTCCCTATAGCATGAGATGGGATATCCAACTCCTTCCCAATCCAATCCTGAGACCCTTCCGATAGCATGAGATGTGATATCTTAATGCTTCTACCATACCTGAGACCTTCCTATGGCATGAGATGTGATATCAAACTCCTTCCCATTCCAATCCTGAGACCCTTCCTATAGCATGAGATGTGATATCCAACTCCTTCCCATTCCAATCCTGAGACCCGTCCTATACCATGAGATGTGATATCTCAATGCTTCTAATACCAAACCTGAGACTGTCCTATAACATAAGATGTGATATCTCAATGCTTCTAATAATAAACCTGAGACCCTTCCTATAACATGAGATGTGATATCCAAATCCTTCCCATTCCAATCCTGAGACCCTTCCTATAGCATGAGATGTGATATCCAACTCCTTTCCATTCCAATCCTGAGACCCGTCCTATACCATGAGATATGATATCTCAATGCTTCTAATACCAAACCTGAGACTGTCCTATAACAAGAGATGTGATATCTCAATGCTTCTAACAAACCTGAGACCCTTCCTATAACATGAGATGTGATATCCAAGCCCTTCCCATTCCAATCTTGAGGCCCTTCCTATAACATGAGATGTGATATCCAACTCCTTCCCAATCCAATCCTGAGACCCTTCCGATAGCATGAGATATGATATCTCAATGCTTCTAATACCAAAACCACAGACCCGTCCTATAACTTGAGATATGATATCCAAATCCTTCCCCTTCCAAACCTGAGACCCTTCCTTTATCATGAGATGTGATATCCAACTCCTTCCCATTCCAATCCTGAGACCCTTCCTATAGCATGAGATGTGATATCTCAATGCTTCTAGTAACAAACCTGAGACCCTTCCTATAACATGAGATGTAATGTCCAAGTCCTTCCCATTCCAATCCTGAGACCCTTCCTATAACATGAGATGTGATATCCAACTCATTCCCAATCCAATCCTGAGACCCTTCCGATAGCATGAGGATATGATATCTCAATGCTTCTAATATCAAACCTGAGACCCTCCCTAAAGCATGAGATGTGATATCCAACTCCTTCCCATTCCAATCCCGAGACCCATCCGACAGCATGAGATGTGATATCCAACTCCTTCCAATTCCAACCTGTGACATTTCCTATAGCATGAGATGGGATATCCAACTCCTTCCCAATCCAATCCTGAGACCCTTCCGATAGCATGAGATGTGATATATTAATGCTTCTACCATACCTGAGTCCTTCCTATGGCATGAGATGTGATATCAAACTACTTCCCATTCCAATCCTGAGACCCTTCCTATAGCATGAGATGTGATATCCAACTCCTTCCCATTCCAATCCTGAGACCCGTCCTATACCATGAGATGTGATATCTCAATGCTTCTAATACCAAACCTGAGACTTTCCTATAACATGAGAAGTGATATCTCAATGCTTCTAATCACAAACCTGAGACCCTTCCTATAACATGAGATGTGATGTCCAAATCCTTCCCTTTCCAATCCTGAGACCCTTCCTATAACATGAGATGTGATATCCAACTCCTTCCCAATCCAATACTGAGACCCTTCCGATAGCATGAGATATGATATCTCAATGGTTCTAATACCAAACCACAGACCCGTCCTATGAATTGAGGTGTGATATCCAAATCCTTAGCCTTCCAAACCTGAGACCCTTCCTTTAGCATGAGATGTAATATCCAACTCCTTCCCATTCCAATCCTGAGACCCGTCCTATACCATGAGATATGATATCTCAATGCTTCTAATACCAAACCTGAGACTGTCCTATAACATGAGATGTGATATCTCAATGCTTCTAATAACAAACCTGAGAGCTTTCCTATAACATGAGATGTGATATCCAACTCCTTCCCAATCCAATCCTGAGACCATTCCGATAGCATGAGATGTGATATCTCAATGCTTCTAATACCAAACCACAGACCCGTCCTATAACTTGAGATGTGATATCCAACTCCTTCCCAATCCAATCCTGAGACCCTTCCGATAGCATGAGAATTGATATCTCAATGCTTCTAATACCAAACCTGAGACCCTCCCTATAGCGTGAGATGTGATATCAAAGTCCGTCCCATTCCAATCCTGATACCCTTCCTATAACATGAGATGTGATATCCAACTCCTTCCTATTCCAATCCTGAGACCCTTCCGACAGCATGAGATGTGATATCCAACTCCTTCCAATTCCAACCTGTGACCCTTCCTATAGCATGAGATGGGATATCCAACTCCTTCCCAATCCAATCCTGAGACCCTTCCGACACCATGAGATGTGATATATTAATGCTTCTACCATACCTGAGACCTTCCTATGGCATGAGATGTGATATCAAACTACTTCCCATTCCAATCCTGAGACCCTTCCTATAGCATGAGATGTGATATCCAACTCCTTCCCATTCCAATCATGAGACCCGTCCTATACCATGAGATGTGATATCTCAATGCTTCTAATACCAAACCTGAGACTGTACTATAACATGAGAAGTGATATCTCAATGCTTCTAATAACAAACCTGAGACCCTTCCTATAACATGAGATGTGATGTCCAAATCCTTCCCATTCCAATCCTGAGACCCTTCCTATAACATGAGATGTGATATCCAACTCCTTCCCAATCCAATACTGAGACCCTTCCGATAGCATGAGATATGATATCTCAATGGTTCTAATACCAAACCACAGACCCGTCCTATAAATTGAGGTGTGATATCCAAATCCTTAGCCTTCCAAACCTGAGACCCTCCCTATAGCATGAGAGTTGATAACCAACTCCTTCCCATTCCAATCCTGAGACCCTTCCGATAGCATGAGATGTGATATCCAACTCCTTCCAATTCCAACCTGTGACCCTTCCTATAGCATGAGATGTGATATCCCAATGCTTCTACCAAACCTGAGACCTTTCCTATAGCATGAGATGTGATATCCAACTCCTTCCCAATCCAATACTGAGACCCTTCCGATAGCATGAGATATGATATCTCAATGGTTCTAATACCAAACCACAGACCCGTCCTATAAATTGAGGTGTGATATCCAAATCCTTAGCCTTCCAAACCTGAGACCCTTCCTTTAGCATGAGATGTGATATCCAACTCCTTCCCATTCCAATCCTGAGACCCGTCCTATACCATGAGATATGATATCTCATTGCTTCTAATACCAAACCTGAGACTGTCCTATAACATGAGATGTGATATCTCAATGCTTCTAATAACAAACCTGAGAGCTTTCCTATAACATGAGATGTGATATCCAACTCCTTCCCAATCCAATCCTGAGACCCTTCCGATAGCATGAGATGTGATATCTCAATGCTTCTAATACCAAACCACAGACCCGTCCTATAACTTGAGATGTGATATCCAACTCCTTCCCAATCCAATCCTGAGACCCTTTCGATAGCATGAGATGTGATATCTCAATGCTTCTAATATCAAAACTGAGACCCTCCCTATAGCATGAGATGTGATATCCAACTCCTTCCCATTTCAATCCTGAGACCCGTCCTATAAAATGAGATGTTATATCTCAATGCTTCTAATACCAAACCTGAGACTGTCCTATAACATGAGATGTGATATCTCAATGCTTCTAATAACAAACCTGAGACCCTTCCTATAACATGAGATGTGATATCCAAGTCCTTCCCGTTCCAATCTTGAGACCCTTCGTATAACATGAGATGTGATATCCAACTCCTTCCCAATCCAATCCTGAGACCCTTCTGATAGCATGAGATATGATATCTCAATGCTTCTAATACCAAACCACAGACCCGTCCTATAACTTTACATGTGATATCCAAATCCTTCCCCTTCCAAACCTGAGACCCTTCCTTTAGCATGAGATGTGATATCCAACTCCTTCCCATTCCAATCCTGAGACCCTTCCTATAGCATGAGATGTGATATCTCAATGCTTCTACCAAACCTGAGACCCTTCCTATAGCATGAGATGTGATATCCAACTCTTCCCATCCAATCCTGAGACCCTTCCTATAACATGAGATGTGATATCCAACTCCTTCCCAATCCAATCCTGAGACCCTTCCGATAGCATGAGATATGATATCTCAATGCTTCTAATATCAAACCTGAGACCCTCCCTATAGCATGAGAGGTGATATCCAACTCCTTCCCATTCCAATCCTGAGACCCTTCCGATAGCATGAGATGTGATATCCAACTCCTTCCAATTCCAACCTGTGACCCTTCCTATAGCATGAGATGGGATATCCAACTCCTTCCCAATCCAATCCCGAGACCCTTCCGATAGCATGAGATGTGATATCTTAATGCTTCTACCATACCTGAGACCTTCCTATGGCATGAGATGTGATATCAAACTCCTTCCCATTCCAATCCTGAGACCCTTCCTATAGCATGAGATGTGATATCCAACTCCTTCCCATTCCAATCCTGAGACCCGTCCTATACCATGAGATGTGATATCTCAATGCTTCTAATACCAAACCTGAGACTGTCCTATAACATGAGATGTGATATCCCAATGCTTCTAATAACAAACCTGAGACCCTTCCTATAACATGAGATGTGATATCCAAGTCCTTCCCGTTCCAATCTTGAGACTCTTCGTATAACATGAGATGTGATATCCAACTCCTTCCCAATCCAATCCTGAGACCCTTCTGATAGCATGAGATATGATATCTCAATGCTTCTAATACCAAACCACAGACCGTCCTATAACTTTACATGTGATATCCAAATCCTTCCCCTTCCAAACCTGAGACCCTTCCTTTAGCATGAGATGTGATATCCAACTCCTTCCCATTCCAATCCTGAGACCCTTCCTATAGCATGAGATGTGATATCTCAATGCTTCTACCAAACCTGAGACCCTTCATATAGCATGAGATGTGATATCCAACTCTTCTCATCCAATCCTGAGACCCTTCCTATAACATGAGATGTGATATCCAACTCCTTCCCAATCCAATCCTGAGACCCTTCCGATAGCATGAGATATGATATCTCAATGCTTCTAATATCAAACCTGAGACCCTCCCTATAGCATGAGAGGTGATATCCAACTCCTTCCCATTCCAATTCTGAGACCAATCCGATAGCATGAGATGTGATATCCAACTCCTTCCAATTCCAACCTGTGAATGGCATGAGATGGGATATCCAACTCCTTCCCAATCCAATCCCGAGACCCTTCCGATAGCATGAGATGTGATATCTTAATGCTTCTACCATACCTGAGACCTTCCTATGGCATGAGATGTGATATCAAACTCCTTCCCATTCCAATCCTGAGACCCTTCCGATAGCATGAGATATGATATCTCAATGCTTCTAATACCAAAACCACAGACCCGTCCTATAACTTGAGATATGATATCCAAATCCTTCCCCTTCCAAACCTGAGACACTTCCATTATCATGAGATGTGATATCCAACTCCTTCCCATTCCAATCCTGAGACCCTTCCTATAGCATGAGATGTGATATCTCAATGCTTCTAATAACAAACCTGAGACCCTTCCTATAACATGAGATGTGATATCCAACTCCTTCCCAATCCAATCCTGAGACCCCTCCGATAGCATGAGGATATGATATCTCAATGCTCCTAATATCAAACCTGAGACCCTCCCTAAAGCATGAGATGTGATATCCAACTCCTTCCCATTCCAATCCTGAGACCCTTCCGACAGCATGAGATGTGATATATTAATGCTTCTACCATACCTGAGACCTTCCTATGGCATGAGATGTGATATCAAACTACTTCCCATTCCAATCCTGAGACCCGTCCTATACCATGAGATGTGATATCTCAATGCTTCTAATACCAAACCTGAGACTGTCCTATAACATGAGAAGTGATATCTCAATGCTTCTAATAACAAACCTGAGACCCTTCCTATAACATGAGATGTGATGTCCAAATCCTTCCCATTCCAATCCTGAGACCCTTCCTATAACATGAGATGTGATATCCAACTCCTTCCCAATCCAATACTGAGACCCTTCCGATAGCATGAGATGTGATATATTAATGCTTCTACCATACCTGAGACCTTCCTATGGCATGAGATGTGATATCAAACTACTTCCCATTCCAATCCTGAGACCCTTCCTATAGCATGAGATGTGATATTCAACTCCTTCCCATTCCAATCCTGAGACCCGTCCTATACCATGAGATGTGATATCTCAATGCTTCTAATACCAAACCTGAGACTGTCCTATAACATGAGAAGTGATATCTCAATGCTTCTAATAACAAACCTGAGACCCTTCCTATAACATGAGATGTGATGTCCAAATCCTTCCCAATCCAATACTGAGACCCTTCCGATAGCATGAGATATGATATCTCAATGGTTCTAATACCAAACCACAGACCCGTCCTATAAATTGAGGTGTGATATCCAAATCCTTAGCCTTCCAAACCTGAGACCCTTCCTTTAGCATGAGATGTGATATCCAACTCCTTCCCATTCCAATCCTGAGACCCGTCCTATACCATGAGATATGATATCTCAATGCTTCTAATACCAAACCTGAGACTGTCCTATAACATGAGATGTGATATCTCAATGCTTCTAATAACAAACCTGAGAGCTTTCCTATAACATGAGATGTGATATCCAACTCCTTCCCAATCCAATCCTGAGACCCTTCCGATAGCATGAGGATATGATATCTCAATGCTTCTAATATCAAACCTGAGACCCTCCCTAAAGCATGAGATGTGATATCCAACTCCTTCCCATTCCAATCCTGAGACCCTTCCGACAGCATGAGATGTGATATCCAACTCCTTCCAATTCCAACCTGTGACCCTTCCTATAGCATGAGATGGGATATCCAACTCCTTCCCAATCCAATCCTGAGACCCTTCCGATAGCATGAGATGTGATATATTAATGCTTCTACCATACCTGAGACCTTCCTATGGCATGAGATGTGATATCAAACTACTTCCCATTCCAATCCTGAGACCCTTCCTATAGCATGAGATGTGATATCCAACTCCTTCCCATTCCAATCCTGAGACCCGTCCTATACCATGAGATGTGATATCTCAATGCTTCTAATACCAAACCTGAGACTGTCCTATAACATGAGAAGTGATATCTCAATGCTTCTAATAACAAACCTGAGACCCTTCCTATAACATGAGATGTGATGTCCAAATCCTTCCCATTCCAATCCTGAGACCCTTCCTATAGCATGAGATGTGATATCTCAATGCTTCTACCAAACCTGAGACCCTTCATATAGCATGAGATGTGATATCCAACTCTTCTCATCCAATCCTGAGACCCTTCCTATAACATGAGATGTGATATCCAACTCCTTCCCAATCCAATCCTGAGACCCTTCCGATAGCATGAGATATGATATCTCAATGCTTCTAATATCAAACCTGAGACCCTCCCTATAGCATGAGAGGTGATATCCAACTCCTTCCCATTCCAATTCTGAGACCAATCCGATAGCATGAGATGTGATATCCAACTCCTTCCAATTCCAACCTGTGAATGGCATGAGATGGGATATCCAACTCCTTCCCAATCCAATCCCGAGACCCTTCCGATAGCATGAGATGTGATATCTTAATGCTTCTACCATACCTGAGACCTTCCTATGGCATGAGATGTGATATCAAACTCCTTCCCATTCCAATCCTGAGACCCTTCCGATAGCATGAGATATGATATCTCAATGCTTCTAATACCAAAACCACAGACCCGTCCTATAACTTGAGATATGATATCCAAATCCTTCCCCTTCCAAACCTGAGACACTTCCATTATCATGAGATGTGATATCCAACTCCTTCCCATTCCAATCCTGAGACCCTTCCTATAGCATGAGATGTGATATCTCAATGCTTCTAATAACAAACCTGAGACCCTTCCTATAACATGAGATGTGATATCCAACTCCTTCCCAATCCAATCCTGAGACCCCTCCGATAGCATGAGGATATGATATCTCAATGCTCCTAATATCAAACCTGAGACCCTCCCTAAAGCATGAGATGTGATATCCAACTCCTTCCCATTCCAATCCTGAGACCCTTCCGACAGCATGAGATGTGATATATTAATGCTTCTACCATACCTGAGACCTTCCTATGGCATGAGATGTGATATCAAACTACTTCCCATTCCAATCCTGAGACCCGTCCTATACCATGAGATGTGATATCTCAATGCTTCTAATACCAAACCTGAGACTGTCCTATAACATGAGAAGTGATATCTCAATGCTTCTAATAACAAACCTGAGACCCTTCCTATAACATGAGATGTGATGTCCAAATCCTTCCCATTCCAATCCTGAGACCCTTCCTATAACATGAGATGTGATATCCAACTCCTTCCCAATCCAATACTGAGATCCTTCCGATAGCATGAGATGTGATATATTAATGCTTCTACCATACCTGAGACCTTCCTATGGCATGAGATGTGATATCAAACTACTTCCCATTCCAATCCTGAGACCCTTCCTATAGCATGAGATGTGATATTCAACTCCTTCCCATTCCAATCCTGAGACCCGTCCTATACCATGAGATGTGATATCTCAATGCTTCTAATACCAAACCTGAGACTGTCCTATAACATGAGAAGTGATATCTCAATGCTTCTAATAACAAACCTGAGACCCTTCCTATAACATGAGATGTGATGTCCAAATCCTTCCCATTCCAATCCTGAGACCCTTCCTATAACATGAGATGTGATATCCAACTCCTTCCCAATCCAATACTGAGACCCTTCCGATAGCATGAGATATGATATCTCAATGGTTCTAATACCAAACCACAGACCCGTCCTATAAATTGAGGTGTGATATCCAAATCCTTAGCCTTCCAAACCTGAGACCCTTCCTTTAGCATGAGATGTGATATCCAACTCCTTCCCATTCCAATCCTGAGACCCGTCCTATACCATGAGATATGATATCTCAATGCTTCTAATACCAAACCTGAGACTGTCCTATAACATGAGATGTGATATCTCAATGCTTCTAATAACAAACCTGAGAGCTTTCCTATAACATGAGATGTGATATCCAACTCCTTCCCAATCCAATCCTGAGACCCTTCCGATAGCATGAGGATATGATATCTCAATGCTTCTAATATCAAACCTGAGACCCTCCCTAAAGCATGAGATGTGATATCCAACTCCTTCCCATTCCAATCCTGAGACCCTTCCGACAGCATGAGATGTGATATCCAACTCCTTCCAATTCCAACCTGTGACCCTTCCTATAGCATGAGATGGGATATCCAACTCCTTCCCAATCCAATCCTGAGACCCTTCCGATAGCATGAGATGTGATATATTAATGCTTCTACCATACCTGAGACCTTCCTATGGCATGAGATGTGATATCAAACTACTTCCCATTCCAATCCTGAGACCCTTCCTATAGCATGAGATGTGATATCCAACTCCTTCCCATTCCAATCCTGAGACCCGTCCTATACCATGAGATGTGATATCTCAATGCTTCTAATACCAAACCTGAGACTGTCCTATAACATGAGAAGTGATATCTCAATGCTTCTAATAACAAACCTGAGACCCTTCCTATAACATGAGATGTGATGTCCAAATCCTTCCCATTCCAATCCTGAGACCCTTCCTATAACATGAGATGTGATATCCAACTCCTTCCCAATCCAATACTGAGACCCTTCCGATAGCATGAGATATGATATCTCAATGGTTCTAATACCAAACCACAGACCCGTCCTATAAATTGAGGTGTGATATCCAAATCCTTAGCCTTCCAAACCTGAGACCCTTCCTTTAGCATGAGATGTGACTTCCAACTCCTTCCCATTCCAATCCTGAGACCCGTCCTATACCATGAGATATGATATCTCAATGCTTCTAATACCAAACCTGAGACTGTCCTATAACATGAGATGTGATATCTCAATGCTTCTAATAACAAACCTGAGAGCTTTCCTATAACATGAGATGTGATATCCAACTCCTTCCCAATCCAATCCTGAGACCCTTCCGATAGCATGAGATGTGATATCTCAATGCTTCTAATACCAAACCACAGACCCGTCCTATAACTTGAGATGTGATATCCAACTCCTTCCCAATCCAATCCTGAGACCCTTTCGATAGCATGAGATGTGATATCTCAATGCTTCTAATATCAAAACTGAGACCCTCCCTATAGCATGAGATGTGATATCCAACTCCTTCCCATTCCAATCCTGAGACCCGTCCTATAAAATGAGATGTTATATCTCAATGCTTCTAATACCAAACCTGAGACTGTCCTATAACATGAGATGTGATATCTCAATGCTTCTAATAACAAACCTGAGACCCTTCCTATAACATGAGATGTGATATCCAAGTCCTTCCCGTTCCAATCTTGAGACCCTTCGTATAACATGAGATGTGATATCCAACTCCTTCCCAATCCAATCCTGAGACCCTTCTGATAGCATGAGATATGATATCTCAATGCTTCTAATACCAAACCACAGACCCGTCCTATAACTTTACATGTGATATCCAAATCCTTCCCCTTCCAAACCTGAGACCCTTCCTTTAGCATGAGATGTGATATCCAACTCCTTCCCATTCCAATCCTGAGACCCTTCCTATAGCATGAGATGTGATATCTCAATGCTTCTACCAAACCTGAGACCCTTCCTATAGCATGAGATGTGATATCCAACTCTTCCCATCCAATCCTGAGACCCTTCCTATAACATGAGATGTGATATCCAACTCCTTCCCAATCCAATCCTGAGACCCTTCCGATAGCATGAGATATGATATCTCAATGCTTCTAATATCAAACCTGAGACCCTCCCTATAGCATGAGAGGTGATATCCAACTCCTTCCCATTCCAATCCTGAGACCCTTCCGATAGCATGAGATGTGATATCCAACTCCTTCCAATTCCAACCTGTGACCCTTCCTATAGCATGAGATGGGATATCCAACTCCTTCCCAATCCAATCCCGAGACCCTTCCGATAGCATGAGATGTGATATCTTAATGCTTCTACCATACCTGAGACCTTCCTATGGCATGAGATGTGATATCAAACTCCTTCCCATTCCAATCCTGAGACCCTTCCTATAGCATGAGATGTGATATCCAACTCCTTCCCATTCCAATCCTGAGACCCGTCCTATACCATGAGATGTGATATCTCAATGCTTCTAATACCAAACCTGAGACTGTCCTATAACATGAGATGTGATATCTCAATGCTTCTAATAATAAACCTGAGACCCTTCCTATAACATGAGATGTGATATACAAATCCTTCCCATTCCAATCCTGAGACCCTTCCTATAGCATGAGATGTGATATCCAACTCCTTTCCATTCCAATCCTGAGACCCGTCCTATACCATGAGATATGATATCTCAATGCTTCTAATACCAAACCTGAGACCCTTCCTATAACATGAGATGTGATATCCAAGCCCTTCCTGTTAAGACGGATTTCTGAAATCTGTCCTGGTGGCGCAGAAGTTCAGAAGGCCAACCTAATTACTTGGAACAGGGTAACCTCTGGACGAGCCAGACCAATCAAGGTAGCGATCGCGGCGGTCAAGACTAGGTCTCAAGAGGGGTGAGGATGACTGAAAGCCCGCAATGAGCACACAAAGCAAGAACACTTACAAACTACTCCAAACAGTTGTTATATTAAAAATATATACACATTTATTTCAAGACCTTTAAAACAATGACCGTAGCGAGAAAATCACAATATCACAATATTAAACCAACACATACCATATCAACACAATATATATACAAATACGACAGTCTCAAGCGTTATATGCACGAAATGGGTAGTCCACCTATAAGGGAAGGAAGACAGGCAGTGCGAAATAATGCTTAGACCCAGTTCGCCTTCAGACGCACTGTAAGGATATTTGGCGTGTTACAGTACAGAGTACAGCACTACTGCACAGGTAGCAAACAGCACAGAGTACAGCACTACTACACAGGTAGCAAACAGCACAGAGTACAGCACTACTGCACAGGTAGCAATCTTTTTTCGCAGCACCACCACAAGGGTGCGGTGCATTGCTATATGTGTTACCAGATTAACAAGGAAAGACAGGCCATTCAGTCAAAAACGATTTTAACATATAAGATGCAAATCTATTTTTACAGTTAAAAGCACACGTGCTCATTTAAAAATGCACACTATTTTTCACCTGAAATGCCTATGGTACGAGAGACACATTTGAAAATTAACAGCTAACCTATTAACCATTAACCTGACTAATAAAACCTTATTTAACATAACCCACTAATAAAATGTGTTCTCCACTGCAGAATTAGGCATACTCTGAAAGCCATTTAAATGTGTGTGCAGATTTTTTTTCTTCTCTTCTCTGCCTGCTTCTCCGTGTTTTTGTGCACAGTAACTGCAGGAAGAAGGAAGTCAGATTTGCAACAATTGCAAATGTATAAGCGAAGCTATTGTTGAGAGTAGGAGGATGAGAGATGATGGATTTCATTGGGACACGTCATACAGAGGGCTGAGATGAAAGTTTTAGTGGGCAGTATCGGGGAAAAAGACAGGCAGAGATTTTTCTGCACTACTGGGGAGAAGACCTGGCTGTGGGACTCCTGACTGAATGCAGATTCCTGCGTCCTGCTACAGTCAAGATTTGGCAGAGCTGGGAGGAAGACCTTTTCCTGGTTGGAGGCATTCCTATCTGCAAAAGCTGAGAATTCCAGGCAATGACCCCGGTTTGAAAAGGAAAGGCGATCCTTTTACTGGGGTTAATCTTCAAGGGAACCACATTCCGAAAGAGAACAGCTGAAGAAAACTTTGAACAGATAAGGTAATTACATAAGCGTGGGAGCCGTGTGTGCACGAAAATATGCAGTCAGTGTAGGAAAGGGGATTTCTGTGCGTGTCTTAATCAAATACCAATGTTGCAATTTGAGTTCTGTTCTCCGCCACGCTCTTTGCAGTGTGTCATAGACAATGCTTTTACTGTACCATTTTATTTATTTCTGTAAAGAATGAGATCGTGTTTAAATGCAACTTTTATAATACAGAAAAATATTTGAAAACAGACGGGTGGTGTATTTACTATTTACCATTACAATGCCGATGATGTGGGGAGATTTTTAAACAGTGCAATGGTCATTTTAAGACAGATGTGTGCATGTCAGAATCAGTATGAATAATTGTGAGTGACTGTAGCATAGCTTGTTGGAGGTACATGAGCCAACGGGAAGAGAGACTCTATGAACATAGCTCCCTACCGTATATAAGGTAGTGGAAATTACCACAAGACTACCATATATAGCTCTCTGTCGTAAATAAGTCAGTGAGTTCGCCCATGGTGGCACACCAACACTATCACTGAAAAATGTGGTATTCCTAAAATGTAGGTCTGAGGTCTCTCTAGTGATCACACGAAAAATCTAAGCAAAAATAAGGGATTCTGGACATTGGGGCCACAAATAAAATAAGGGAATTATGCTCACCAAAATACCACCATCCGCGCCTACCACCCACGCATACCAAATATGCATGCCTGGGTGCTGAAATAATGCATGTTCACTGTATTATTGTTGTACATGGCCCAATCTGAATACAAGGAGTGATTGTTGCTAAGTTATATTTCGGCGGTAAGAAAATACCGTCAGGCCCCAAATCTCCACAAAATACCCTACATATTTATGGTGCGTTGCAGGCCGGGAAAGTGATCATAGAGTACCTACTGGGCATGGCAAGCGTGTCTCACACTGCCATTTGCACATTAAAGGGAACCCATTTTATAATAGCAGTGTGCCACTAAAAACGAATTTCAGAATGTCACAAAGGGAAACCACATTCTCAGATCTAGTGCAATATTTAGAGGCAAAGTTATTTGCACATGGGAATTGGTCTTCGAATAGCACGTTAGAATGGAGTACCCGCATTCAGGGTGAGGTGCAGAAAGAAAAACTAGACAATATTTTTGCAGAAGGCAGCATAATTCAGGTCTGCCTTACAAGATTATTGAATGCAGCCGATAAAAGTGCAGAGAAAGACTGTTTAATACGGCTATGCGACAAAATATGGTTTATTTTAAACAAGTCCCTGCGAATGCAAGAGAATGATACTCAGCTAATTAACAGGTTAAAGACTGAATTAGAGGGGGCAAGTAAAAATCAGGAAATGTTGAGAGCAGAATTGGATGTATGCCAAAAAGACATGCAATTAAAATGCAGAGACTTTGATACTCAGTTATCCAAAAGTAAGAAACAATTTGAAGATAGTGAGCAAGAATTGGCACACTTAAAAGCCTTAGTGGATCACATTAGGCAGGATAAAGATGAGGTTGTTTCAGAAATGCAGATTTTACAAAAAGAACATTGTGAAAAAGAAGGTGATCTCCAGAGTGCAGAACAAGAAATGATTAAAATGATCCAAGAAAGAGACAAGAGAAATAAAGAGTTCCATGAATGCCAAATGCAAATGTGCGAAATGCAGGAGGTGATTAATAAAATGAGTGATGAAAATAATTATTTGCATGATGAAGCCAACAGACTCCTTAAAAAGTGTAAGGACTTAGAACAGCAAATGTGCATTCCCAGGACCCAGGAGAGGCGGCAGGGTACCACATTCAATGGAGTGGAGGTGAATTCTAGCTCTGCCCAAAGAGCTAGTGCCCCAGTGACTGGGCCGGTGACTGAACTTGGTTGCAGCGCCCTTGGGGGATTTGATACTCCCATTGGGGGCAGTCACCAATCTCATACACCTGAAAACAGGATTGACTCACAAAATAGTGCAATTCCATGCATTGCAACAAGTAGCCTCATAAAAATAATGAAATCCATTAAAGCCCTGATCAAACCATTTAAAAAGGGAGGTGAATGCTGCATTGAGGATCACTTAGAAGCGGTACATGACATTTTTAAAGCACTCCAGATACCTAAGGAACAGTACAGACAATATTTTCATTTAACTTTAGATGCCCCGACGGCCAGCATCATAAGGGGATTAAATGAACAGCAGAATATGACATGGCTGGAGTTTGAAAAAGAAATTAGGCGTCATTTTTCTCCTTTTCAGTCATTGCAGGAGGCAAAGAAAGTCGCGTACACAATTACTGCTGGACCTAATACATCCCCTCGCCAATTTTTACAAGACTTAAAAAGAGCATTCTCTCGCTTTGATGTATCTTTTGACTCAAATTCCAATGAGTTTAAAACCGCATACTTCCATGGGCTACAGAAAGACATCATATCCCAATTGGTCCGTGAATTTGACCGTGACAAGTCCCTTGAATGGATTGTACATCAAAGCACAAAGCTATATGAGGTACTCTATTGTCAGGGTAGAGAAAGTGATAAAATGAAAGATACCAGGCCTAAATCTAAAGAACCCTCAGCCACAGTAATGGAAATCAGGTCAGCCAAAATGTCCCTTGAGTCTGCTCAAAGCCAAGGTAAAAATAATGTGACACCTGAACAAAGGGGTAATCAACAAAGATCGCCATTTCCTGTACCAATGTTCCAAACACATGATCCTAGTAATAGAGAGAGCTACATCAGCCCTAGATATTTAGGGGATAGACCCCGGGTAGGATATCGGCCTGATATGGCATGTATGAACAATAACCAGAGACAAAATCAAGATCAAAGAAATGATGGTCCCTACCAGTCATTGGGGACACAGAGTAGGTTTGATCCCAACACCATGATATATGGTAATCAGGATAGGCCCCGATATGTGGATCGATTTACTGATAATGGAAGTCAACATAGGGGCCAGTACCCACAATCTGAGAGACAGGACATGAGGCAAAACGTGAACTACAGTCCACGCCAGTACAATGATTCCCCACCAGGGGACTATAATCAAAGGATGGGTGCAACCCGCTCCCCTCCACAAATGAATCAAGAGTTCAGAAACCATCCCAACCGGCATCAATCACCTGAGAGGTATCAGAATAGATCCAATCAGGGGGAAAACAACCAATATCGACCTAGGCCACAGAAAGAGGATCCTAGAGAAATGGAAAGGTTCCAGTGCCTTGAGGCCCAAGTGAAAATGTTAGCTGAGCAAATAGGAAAGCTCTATACAGCGCAAAAACAACCTTCCAAAGAGGGGGCTGATGGCCATAGCAATGACCGGGGGGCTTCCGAAAAGTGACTAAGTACTCATGATAATCGCAGTGCCAAAATGACAGATTGCTCTGATATAATTTTGCATAACGACTCTGAGATGCTTAATGGATTAAAAATGAAAGTACCAGTAAATGAAATTGCGATAGAAAGTGCAAATACTTCTAAAAAAGAGGTACGGTTTAACTTAGAGCTAAATAAAACAGTAAAGATTTGCACAAATGAAAAAGAAACATTAGGAATTCCAAAAGAACAAAGGAACAGATTTAAGAAAAATGACTCATGCATGGGGAATACCAGTGAACAGGGAGTAAGTGGGGGTGCCATAGCTCCTTCCCTGGGCAAGCAAAACAATGACCAAACACAGACAGAAAAGGGGAATACTCACAAGGAGGGTACAAGTCAATCAACTGAAGAATTCTTTGAGCCACATATTTTTGAAGAGGCTGAAAGGGCTGGTATTACACTAAATGATCACAAATGCACGGAATTAAAAAATGACAAATTGCTGAATGATGTTGTTACACATGTTCAGTTGGAAGGTTGTAAGGTGGTCTCTGATGTTACCCAGATGGATGGGCGAACAGTGGCCACACTCCAAAAAACCTCTGAACATGGAGAAATGAATAAAATATCTCGCACAGAAATGGGTAAAAAGGAGGGAAAAATGTCTTTTCATTTACCAATGTGCTTAGCCAAAAGTCAAAAAGACCTGAGAAAGGTGAGCCCTGAAATCAGTAAGAATTCACATTTCTTATGTGTATTAGAGGAAGTTGAGGACAGATATTATGCACCCATCACTGTAGAAGAAAAATGCCACACCTTCGCTATGATTGACACTGGCGCACAGGCCACAATTATGTCCAAGGAGCTGGTAAAGAGTATCAATGAAGGGAGGCCTCCACAGAGTCAGATCACAGTGAAGGCAAATCAAGGCCCAGTGCATAACTTTAATGGGGAGGAGGTGCCCATCATAGGTGTAACTGAGGTTGACATAAAAATAGGAAAGCACAGAATGAAACAAGAGGTATTGATCACATCTATTTGTGAAATTCCATTTCTGATGGGGACAGATTGCCTGAAAAGATTGTCTCCTCTCATAGATGGGGTGAATGGAGTGCTGTGGTCCTTAACCAAAAAACCATTGAGGCCTAAGAAACAAAAATCACAAAACAGCAATATAAATGAATGTCACACCGTTGCCAAAACAAATGATGCTGTGGAGGTATATCTCCAGAATAGCTGCATACCTAGTGTCACTGTTATATTAATGTGTCAAGACAAAATGCAGAGAGACAATGAAAAACTACCTGTACAAATATACTTGGACCCAAGGAAAGATTGTCAGACTGCCATAGATGAGCACACATTACGTTTCTATTTAAAAGAGAAAACATGCAAACAGAATATTGCTCCTAAAACAGATTCAGAAAAACACATTACCACTCTGGCAGAAATACACATGGAAGATGAGCAACCATGGGTTCATGTTGGTATAAATGATTATCTTAAAACAATAAAAGCCACTTTAGCACTTGAACATGAAAGGAGTTTCATTAATGAGAAATTGTTGCAAAAAATTATGGAGAGGGAAGAAATCCCGAAATTTAGGATTAAAAACCAATATGTTTCTGGGTTGGACAGTCCAGACTTTGAAAACCGAATTGCAGGCAGATGCATGCTTAAAATTAGCATTGGGCAGAAAACAATTTACCATAATGTATGGATAGTGAGTGGAGCACAAAATGAATTTTACATGGGCAATGACATCATGCACAGAATGTGTATGGTGTTAGATTTCCTTAATCAAAAAATATGGTCACGCCTAGGTGGGCCGGCACCTGAATTTGAAGACAAAAGAAGGGCTTATCATTGTGCACAACTGGTTCCTTATGCCATCGAATTACAAATAAGGAAAGATACTATTATTCCTGCATTTACAAAACAGTTTGCAATAACACTGAAATGCAAATATGGGCAGCAGATGAAAGGCTCTGATGCATTTGTATGCCTGAATGAATCCATAAAACAGCAAGGCCTGGATTATGAATACATTCCATTGGTAGACATTGGTGAGGGATCTGTAAAAATCATGGTAAATAATAAAGGTTGTCAGGATATTCATTTAGAGGAAAACTCCCCATTAGGAATGGCCATACAAAAATCACATTATACGGCAGATTTAAATAATATGGTGATTGGGAATATTCCTGAAAAATATGTAGATGCCAAGGGCGAGTTGCCAGAACACCTGGACTCTCAGCCCAAAGGAATATTTAAAATTCATTCTGTGTATCCTTATGATTCAAATGAGACAGTGTGCTGCCATCAAGAGGATTGCATAATATTTAATTTAAATGAAAATGAAACAGGAAATCTGCCCATTGAAGTGGAAGCTGATATGCCAAAATATTTAAAAGTGGCAGCTCTACAAAAAGACACAGCCACACAGTTAGAGGAAAGCGCTGAGATTCCTTTACCAGAAGAGTTTCCAGAATTTTCCAGAATGGTAGAAGAGCAGATATCCTTAGCGGATGCATGTGACAGCGATAAGGATAGAGACGACCTGAGGGAAATATTTATGGAGTTTAAGGATGTATTTGCAAAAGATGCTTATGATTGTGGTTTAACTGATTCACATGTGGCCACACTACCAGAAGGTTGTAGCAGAAATCCAGTGTTTGTACGCCAGTATAGACTACCGCTGGCATGTTTAGAATCATTGACAGAGATTATTAAAAATTTGGAATCACATGGAATAATCAGGCCCATTCATAGCACATCCAATACGCCTATTTTAGGTGTGCGAAAGCCAAATGGTCAATGGCGGCTGTGTGCAGACTTAAGAGAGTTAAATAAAAGAGTACCAGTATCTAGATGGCCACTACCATTCATTGATCAGGGCCTAGCTCAGATACATGGTTCAAATGTATTTACCACGTTAGATCTCACATCTGGATATTGGTGTGTGCCATTGGCAGAGGAGATACAACACTTATTCTCCTTTACATTTGACAGGACTCAATATGCCTGGCTTAGAGCTCCGTTCGGGTACATCAATAGTGGGAGTGAATTTGGCATATTCTTGAGAAAGGCCATGCCGGATGCAGCGGAAAGAGGAACAATAGTTTATGTGGATGATGTCCTGATAAAAAATGAAAGCCTGAAAAGCCATTTTGATGAAATAAGACATGTACTTGGCCAATTGCAGAAAGCAGGCGCCAAAGTATCTTTGCAAAAAGCACAATGGTGCAAGAAAAAAGTGAACTTTCTAGGGCATGAAGTGACTGAACGTGGGCTAAATCCACAAAGGAAGAAAATAGAGGCCATACAAAGATTAAAAGATCCTAAAAATGTGAAAGGAGTAAAAAGTTTATTAGGGATGACAGGCTATAACAGAAAGTTCATTGAGAATTATGCAGAAATCACTCAACCATTGACTAAACTGCTTAAACTAAATACTCCCTGGAGATGGGAAAGAGAGCAGTCTGATGCAGTGGCTAGATTGAAGGAATGTCTTGTAAAGGCACCATGTTTAGCATACCCCATAAAGGACAGGGATTTCTTTATAGAAATAGGTTTTTCTGAACATTGTATGTCAGCAGTATTATCACAAAAACACGATTTGAATCACAAAACCATTGCATATGCAAGTAAGGCATTTTCCCAAGTTGAAATGAAATTTAATGAATGTGAAAAGGCCCTATTAACCACTGTGTGGGCGCTACAACATTTCCGCCCCATTGTTCAGGGAGAAAAGGTGATTATTGAAACAAATCATCAACCTTTGCAATTTTTAGAGAGTAAAAGAATTAGATCAGGCAATCTAGCGCAATCCAGAATCACTTCATGGACGCTGGCATTACAAGGTTTTCCCGTAGAAGTGAGATATGGACAAAATAAAAAGAGCCCAATTGCTCAAGGGTTAGCTGACTTACATGACTGTGCAGCTGAACAAATACCAAATGAAATGGAAGTGGAAACTAGTTTGCAGGAATTTGAACAATCATCACACAAAGCTTTTGATGAAAAAACATGCAAGGATTTGCCAACTGTATATGTGGATGGTTGTGGTTTTCACATTGAAAATGACAGTAATAAACAGTTAGTGGCAGGAATAGGAAATGTCTGGTTTATTTGTGAAGGCGTCCCCAGTATAGGGATGAGGATTGGGGATAGGAGCAGTCAGGTGGCGGAATTGGCAGCCATCTATAAAGCAATTGCTACTGCAGTTGATAAAAAGTTCAGTGAAATTGTCCTGGTGACTGATTCTGACTATGCACGGAATAGCTTTGTGAAGCATTTGCCTGGTTGGAAAGCAAGAGGCATGGTTACATACAACAAAAAGCCACTTAAACATGGAAAAATGATACGAGCCATAGACAAATTGGTGTCAGAAAATAATTTAACAATATACTGGAGAAAAATTCGTGGGCATTTAAAAACACCAGGAGAGGATAAGGAGGGAAATGATAAGGCAGACCATCTGGCTAAGATTGGGGCTGTGATGGGAGAATTGCTACATATTGATTATTTAATGGGTGAAATACAAATTGATGCAGTGACACGTTCTAAAGCACCAAAGGAGGTAGATCAACCGGTGGTGCAGTGGAGTCATGACACGCCAGACCAAGATTTGATTGAGGCACAAAAGAATGATCAAATTTTGGGAATCTATTATAATCATTTGATAGATCCTGAACAAAATCCTTTAACAGAAAATGATTGTATGGGAAAAGAAGAGTTGAGGGTGTTATTAAAGAACAAAACACGAATCAGATTACAGGATGGACTCATGATTAGAGAGTCCATAACAGGACAAATACAGTGGGTAGTACCCCTTTCATTCAGAGGACTGATGCTACACCATGCACATGATGCCATAACTGCGGGCCATAGAGGTTCACAAAAAACATTAGAAATATTAAAAGATTATGCTTACTGGCCACATATGTCCCAAGATGTGGAATTATATACTAGAGGATGTCTAGTATGCGCCCAATTTAAACCTGCTTCACCAATGCATAGAGCACCATTGATGAAAAGAGGCCTATCTCTCCCATGGTCAGATTTGCAAATAGACTATGTAGGTCCTTTAAAAAGGTCGAGCAGGGGACACCGTTATATTTTGAGTGTGGTATGTTTGATGTCAAAGTGGATTGAATGCATTCCTGCACCAGATTGTAGTGCGCAAACAGCAGCCACATTGCTGGTGAACCATGTGTTCTCAAGGTTTGGGTTGCCACAAAGAATTGAGTCAGACAGAGGAAGTCATTTCACAAGTACTCTAATGAGTAAAGTATGGCAAATACTAGGTGTGAAAAGGAAACTACATATCGCATATCGGGCAGCGTCTTCAGGTACAGTTGAAAGAAGCAATAGGTCTGTTGTGGATATTTTAAAGAAATTTGTGGCAGAAGCAGGTTCCAGCTGGGATTTACGTTTACCGTTGGTTCTGATGGCAATCAGGTCGACTCCTGCCAAAGCAACAGGTGTTAGCCCCCATGAGGTCTTAACAGGTAGGAAAATGGTGTTACCACAACACCTACTATACAGAACACATGAGCAAACTCTAGTGAGTGCATCCACAGTTCATGAATATATTGATGAAATGAGGAGGCATTTGCAACATGCATTTGCTTTTGTGCAGAGAAATCTGGAAAGAGCTGCTGACAGTGCAAAGTCATATTATGATAAAAAGACATCAGCAAAGGAATACAGTGTAGGGGATCAGGTGTACAAGTTTCATTTTGGAAAAAGTAAACAGAAAAATTCTAAATTTCTAGCAGCCTGGCAGGGGCCATTTCGGGTTATAGATAAGGTCTCTCCTGTAGTGTATAAAATTTTGAAAAATGAAGGTGAAACAGCAATAGAGCAGTTTGTCCATGTAAATCAAATCAAACCATGCCATCCCAGACATGAGATCAGGCGGCTTGAGCATGTAGAAACAGATAAAATCCCTTGAACACAAAAAGAGAAAATAAATGGGTACAATCAGGAGGCAGTGACAAAGAAGTTAAAAAGTTGATTGTTATGATGGCACATAAACACTGTAGTATATGTAAAATATAATATAAAATAAATATAAATAAATAAATAAATAAATAAATAAATGCACATATAATGGAAGCTCATGGTTGGTGTGCAGAGAGAAAGTGTGTTAAATATTGAATATCTGCTTGTTTTATTTTAACTTGTGTTTAATTTCAGAAAAAAAAAAAAATGAAATATTTTTACCAAGCATGTTTTATTTTTGGCAAAAGGATGAAGTTAGTATTGTGCTATGTACTTAATCTGTGTATTTTCTATTTTGATTTAGACAATTAACATTATTTGGTCGGAGGTTCCGGGATCAGAGGCCACGGGAGACGATGGAGTCCTGGAGTCCCCTGGATGAAGACCAAAAGATGCCTGCCTCCAGGTGGAGGTGAAGACAAAATAACCGGAATGCCAAAAGAGATGACTACTGTGGATTCAAGATTGCCAAGATGAAAGAGTACTCGAATGAACCGAATAACATCGCTGGTCGGGACATATCAGAGGCGGACAAGAATACTGACATATGGAGTTCCACGTATTTATTATTTTAATTATTTATTTTAATTTGTTATATTAATTATTTGTTTTAGTTAGTTGTTTTATTTCTTTGTTTTTAATGGACTTGGAAAATCTAAATATAAAGTAATGCCACTTCAACTGAGAAGGCAAATGTGGAACATTTTCTGAACTGATGGACTCAGATGAAATGTTGATTGCAAATTTTCATTGATGCACATGAATATTCATTTTGTTGGATTGCTATATTGTAAAAAAAAAAAAAAAGAACAAGTTGTTTTTAGGAATTGGCTTGGATTATAGCCAAGTTCTAAAAACAAAACGAGGGTATATGTAAGGATATTTGGCGTGTTACAGTACAGAGTACAACACTACTGCACAGGTAGCAAACAGCACAGAGTACAGCACTACTACACAGGTAGCAAACAGCACAGAGTACAGCACTACTGCACAGGTAGCAATCTTTTTTCGCAGCACCACCACAAGGGTGCGGTGCATTGCTATATGTGTTACCAGATTAACAAGGAAAGACAGGCCATTCAGTCAAAAACGATTTTAACATATAAGATGCAAATCTATTTTTACAGTTAAAAGCACACGTGCTCATTTAAAAATGCACACTATTTTTCACCTGAAATGCCTATGGTGCGAGAGACACATTTGAAAATTAACAGCTAACCTATTAACCATTAACCTGACTAATAAAACCTTATTTAACATAACCCACTAATAAAATGTGTTCTCCACTGCATAATTAGGCATACTCTGAAAGCCATTTAAATGTGTGTGCAGATTTTTTTTCTTCTCTTCTCTGCCTGCTTCTCCGTGTTTTTGTGCACAGTAACTGCAGGAAGAAGGAAGTCAGATTTGCAACAATTGCAAATGTATAAGCGAAGCTATTGTTGAGAGTAGGAGGATGAGAGATGATGGATTTCATTGGGACACGTCATACAGAGGGCTGAGATGAAAGTTTTAGTGGGCAGTATCGGGGAAAAAGACAGGCAGAGATTTTTCTGCACTACTGGGGAGAAGACCTGACTGTGGGACTCCTGACTGAATGCAGATTCCTGCGTCCTGCTACAGTCAAGATTTGGCAGAGCTGGGAGGAAGACCTTTTCCTGGTTGGAGGCATTCCTATCTGCAAAAGCTGAGAATTCCAGGCAATGACCCCAGTTTGAAAAGGAAAGGCGATCCTTTTACTGGGGTTAATCTTCAAGGGAACCACATTCCGAAAGAGAACAGCTGAAGAAAACTTTGAACAGATAAGGTAATTACATAAGCGTGGGAGCCGTGTGTGCACGAAAATATGCAGTCAGTGTAGGAAAGGGGATTTCTGTGCGTGTCTTAATCAAATACCAATGTTGCAATTTGAGTTCTGTTCTCCGCCACGCTCTTTGCAGTGTGTCATAGACAATGCTTTTACTGTACCATTTTATTTATTTCTGTAAAGAATGAGATCGTGTTTAAATGCAACTTTTATAATACAGAAAAATATTTGAAAACAGACGGGTGGTGTATTTACTATTTACCATTACAATGCCGATGATGTGGGGAGATTTTTAAACAGTGCAATGGTCATTTTAAGACAGATGTGTGCATGTCAGAATCAGTATGAATAATGCATAGCTTGTTGGAGGTACATGAGCCAACGGGAAGAGAGACTCTATGAACATAGCTCCCTACCGTATATAAGGTAGTGGAAATTACCACAAGACTACCATATATAGCTCTCTGTCGTAAATAAGTCAGTGAGTTCGCCCATGGTGGCACACCAACACTATCACTGAAAAATGTGGTATTCCTAAAATGTAGGTCTGAGGTCTCTCTAGTGATCACACGAAAAATCTAAGCAAAGATAAGGGATTCTGGACATTGGGGCCACAAATAAAATAAGGGAATTATGCTCACCAAAATACCACCAACCGCGCCTACCACCCACGCATACCAAATATGCATGCCTGGGTGCTGAAATAATGCATGTTCACTGTTTTATTGTTGTACATGGCCCAATCTGAATACAAGGAGTGATTGTTGCTAAGTTATATTTCGGCGGTAAGAAAATACCGTCAGGCCCCAAATCTCCACAAAATACCCTACAGCACCTAACTAGATGGAAGTCCGAGCCCTGCGAAGAGTGGAGCCTGGTGCTCAAAAGTACCTGCACGCGCTGGTGCCAACAGGCAAAAGGAGAAGCTCTTCGAGGGAAATCAGGCAGTTCAGTTTAGTGCACAAAAGAAGAAGAACAAGTTCCGCGACTCAAGCGCAGCCTCCACAGTGGGCAGAAGCAGAGCGCGAGTACGGACAAGGGTGCTGTTTTACACAGCGGGGAAAAGCAATGGGCTCCTGCAGGAGGGCGACCAGATCCTAGCTATGCTACTCACCGGTCCCCGATGCAAGCAGACCCAGGCTTCTCCGCGTCAGTTTCAGCAGCTGGCAGGTTCAGAAGAGCAGGGAACGCCTCGTCGTCGTGTTGCGTAAAAAGACGTCCCAATCGAAGAAACCCGCACAGTTTGTTACCACAGCAGGGCAACGGAGCGGCTGTGTGTATCTGAGCCAAATGTACACTACTCACTTCAGACTTGGGAACGCCAAGTGTACGAAGCGTGTGAGAGTGACAAGGACTCGAAATACTACACAACCTGGCGGCGGTTACAGAGCAAGACTCCCGTGTAAACTGGTCAGTCCGCTGGATGGCCCAGAGATGCTTCCGAAGGCTTACTGGCAGGAGATGGTGAAGATGCCGAGAATAGCTGTTCCCGCTATTCCAAAGGTCGATGTACCAGTACAGGCCTTCTGGTTCGATCAAAGGTGAAAAGGGTTTCACAAGGCGACAGCAGTGCAGAGGAGAAGTCCTTCAGCGGGTCACCAGCGATTCCTCGGCCCAGCCTCTTGGTTGCAGGATACTTGGCTCCTGTATTCCTTCGTTCGTGAGAACTCAGGAGATCGACATGGTAGTGGTGTTTTCAGCCCCCTCTTATCCACGGTTCCCTTCGCGCCAAAACGGAGGGGACCCAATGGGAGATCCGCTCATCAACACTCACACCATTCGTGGACCAATCACGGACCACTGTGGTCCCAGGCATTCACACCACCCTAGACTCTCTGGCACCCAGGATGTGTATTGGGACCAGACATCCCAGCCCACATCCTGGAGGCACACAAAAGACATGTAGAAGCCCACGAAAGCATCCGTGTTTCGCGGGAAAGTCCATGCCCAAATAAGGAAGGCCCTGGGTCGGCTCGACCTGGGGAAGGTGAAGGGAGCAAGACGGTCAGCGGACAGGACAAAGGAGCCTCCTGGTCTGGCCATTTTGGGAGCCAGGCCACCATTTTGGGTTAAGCGCGGAAAACGCGCTTAGAACGCCAAAAGGAGCTCAAAACACAAGAAAAGATCGCTGCCACCATTCCTGTCCCTGAATCACTTGCACCGATCAGATACAATCCTAAACGAGTATCTAGGGCCTGTAGAAGGCTAGAGACCCAAGAGAGCTGTAACTTAGCTTACAGTGCCCTCTTGTGTCATGTTGCACGAAAGCCGCAACATGATAAAAGAAACTACGGGAAACAGCGTTCCCCGGTACTGACTGTCTTAAGGGCATGTCAGTTTCCCCATAAGAAAGGAGCGAAAGCCCAGAGGAGTGCGGCAGAAGGCTGCACTTCTCTGGCAAAGTCAAGAACAAGGTGAAAAACAACAGCAAAAACTTTAGGGGTTGCCACATGGAAGGAAAATTATCTACATGTACGAAATCTTTCCTAACACTCGCCCCTCCCAGACTATGGACAGGGGGAACTAATCCACCCTGAATGAGTCTCTTGTTCAGGTCGGTTAAACATTCTGGACAACCCATCAGCATTGCTATGTTGGACACCTGGCCTATGCTCAATAGTGAAGTCGAAGCCTTGTAGACTTATGGACCACCTAAGCAACTTTGGATTCTCCCCCTTCATGTTCATTAGCCACTTTAAAGCATTATGGTCAGTTTGCACAGTGAAGTGGGTCCCATAGAGGTAGGGCCTCAGCTTCCTTAGGGCCCACACAACAGAGAAACATTCTTTCTCTACCGTGGACCATCTGATTCTCTGTCCTTAAGCTGGCGGCTAATAAAACCAATAGGGTGTTCCTTACCCTTCTCATCTACTTGTGATAGTACAGCTCCTATCCCAGTGTCAGAGGCGTCCGTCTGCACGATAAAAGGTCTTTGATAATCAGGGGCCCTGAGGACAGGGACCTGGCACAAGGAGTCTTTTAAGCCATTGAAGGCCTTTCACACTCGTCGGTCCAAGTTACCTTCTTGGGTTTCTTCGGAGTTGTGAGGGCAGTCAGAGGGGCAGCTATGGTGCCATAGTCTGCCACAAAATTGCGGTAATACCCCGTGAGTCCTAAGAAGGTTCTCACTTGGGTTTGTGTAGTGGGGGTAGGCCAGTCTTGTACTGCTTGTACTTTACTGGGAAGAGGCTGTATCCTCCCTCCACCTACTTCATGTCCAAGGTAAACCACTGAGCCTTGTCCATTTTGGTGAGGGGCCACTCGGACACCCTCAAAAGAGCTATCTGAAGGACTGCTTTGGAACAGGTCGGGGAGAGGTTCAGACTCCTCTTCCTCAACGTCTGAAGCCAGTAGCAGTGCTGCAATTTCGACGCTTGGGACGAAAGCCTTCAGCCTATTCACGGGAAACACTTTTGGAGCCTGTCCAGGCCTTCCAAGGTCCGCTGAATAGTTAACCTCACCCAGGGGTCCACCACTGGGTAAGGGCCTGACCATTTGTCCTGTAAAGCTCGAGGCCTTATGGGATTCATGATCAGGACTTACTGACCAAGTGTAAAGTTGATGAGGGAAGCTTTCTGGTCGTACCAATGTTTCACCAGCGCTTGCCCTGCCTTCAATTTATCACTAGCCAAGCCCATTAGAAGTACCATCCGTTTTCTGAGCCCTAGCACATAATCAACTACGTTGGTAGTAACAGGGGGAGTGGGCATCTCCCATCCCTCCTTGACGATGGCTAAGGGTCCCCGTACGGGATGACCGAACAGAAGTTCGAAGGGGCTGAAGCCAACACCCTCCTGTGGTACCTCTCGGTAGGCAAACTGTAAGCATGAAACAAGAAGATCCCATTTTCTTCTCTGAGGCTCCTCCAGAGCCCCAATCACGCTCTTTAACGTCCTGTTAAAATGCCCCACCAGACCATTGGTCTGGGGGTGGTATGCAGAAGAGAACTTGTAGGTGACCCCACACTCTTTCCACATAGCCTGCATAATATACTTCGACATAAAGTTGCTGCCATGATCCGACACAACTTCTTTAGGGAAGCCAACCCTAGTAAATATGCCAAGTAAAGCTTTTGCAACTGACTTGGCAGTTACAGTTTTCAATGGGATGGCCTCAGGATATCTGGTTGCATGGTCGACCAGCACCAGGATAAACCTATTGCCTGAGGATGTTTGCGGGACAAGGGGACCAACAATGTCGATCCCTACCCTTTCAAATGGTACCCCCACAACTGGGAGCGGTACCAACGGAGCTTGGATTGTCGCGCCAACCTTACCAGACAACTGGCAGGAGGCACGACTCCTGCAGTGACTTTCTACTTGCACCCCCATCTTGGGCCAGTAGAAGTGCATGGATAACCTTTGCTTGGTCCTCTTCATACTAAGGTGACCAGCAAGGGGAACTTCATGCGCCAACTGCAGGAGGAAGGGCCTAACAGCAAGGGGAACCAGCAACCTCCTGTGGTCTCCTTCTGTAGACTCTGTGGGCTCACTATACATGAGTCCACCTTCCCAATAAATCCTATGCGTCCCAGGAGGTTCACCCTCAAGCTGGGAGCAGGCCTGTCTCCTTAGGCCTTCCAGAGATGGGCACTCACGTTGGCCTTTACTGAATTCGTCCCTATCAGGACCTCCTTCAACTAACAAGTCTTTTAGTTCAGGATGATCGTTGGGGTCAAATACTTCAGGCATCGCCACCTCCTCGTCAGGCCCGGGCGATTGACCAACTTCCTCCACCGCAGTGTTAGGCGAGCTCGGGGGAATATTCTCTTTCCCTCGTCTTGACTTGTCGACTCCTTTCGCCTTGGGTTTCCCCTTCGACTGGGGCGGCGTATTGGTCTTGGCCAATGCTGCCCGTGCTTGAGACCGTGTGTAGGGTCTTTCGGCAGTGTCTCCTACGAGCCCTAAAGCTCTGAGATCATTACCTAACAAGACCTTTCCCGGGACGTTTCTCTGAATGCTCACTGGAATCCTGACTGCTGTACCATTTAAAGTAAGATTTACAGGTATTACTGGGAACATACGGAGTGGGCCGTCAGCCAACTTTGTGGGCATCAGAGTAGCTCTGGCAACTTCCTCTGAGTCTACCAACGTAGAATCCACTACAGTGCGACTGCACCCACTATCCCTAAGAGCTGGAGTATCTACTCCATTGATCAGCACACTGTCTTTAAAGTAGTGCTTGGTATTATCCGGAATCCTAGCATAAGCCTCTGCGACTTTAGGCTCCCAGGAACCCAGGGACACTAAAACTACCTCAGCCTCTATCCCGCTGGGAAATGAGTCTGAGGAGAAGGATGCCGTGTAATCTCTTCTTCCTCGTAGGAGGAGAAGGCCAGATTAGCGGAGTGGACCCCCAAAGGTCTAACCTTACACCGGGGATCCCCCTTCACGAGGTCAGTTGCTCCACAAGCAAAACAAGATCCATTGGGTCTGTTTACATAGGGAGGCTTATTGTAACCAAAGTTCTGTTTCGGAGGCTGACCTCCACTACCCTGCGAGTTCTCTTGTGTCTTACCCTTATTTTTCTTTTTGTGGCCCTTATGAGAAGAAGATTTAGCAGATTCTCCACCCTCCATATCTTTGGACTTTTTCCCTTCCTCCTGCTTACCAGGATGAGTTTTGTCCTTATGGGACACTCGATGTGACACCCATAAGTCTGCTGCAATGGCCAGCTTCTTAGGATCTATCTCCTTCGAATCGGCCAAATGCTGCTTAAGCTCCGGGGAAGAAGATGCAAAAATGTGTTCCAGCATGACAAGATTTATCATGCCTTCGAAGGTAGAAACCTTATAACCTTCGACCCAGCCAGTTAAGTTTTTCAAGGATTCAGTGACATAAGATACCCAAGTACCACCTTCCTTTTTCTTATACTCTCTGAAACGTTTCAAATATTGGGCCGGAGTCTTCCCAAACTTTAAAATGAGAGTTTGCTTTAACATTGCGAAATCAGCTCGCTCAGCCTTCGACATTTGCATAATGGCACTACAGCCAGAATGGGGCAGTCTGCTGAGTAACCAGGCAATCTTATCAGCATTGTCAACTTGTTGAACTTCGCATGCATACTCAAACGCATTCAGCCAGTCCATAATGTCATTCCTTTCTTCATACACACTGAGCAGATCTTTCGGAAACCGTGGATGAGAGGAGGCCCCAGACCCATGTCCAGGACCCTTGGACCCATTTGCAAACTGAAGCTTGGCCAGTTCCAACTGGTGATCCCTGTCTTTTTGTTTTTCTGCCTGTTCGATTTTTAGTTTGGCTATGCTGAATTCAAGCTCCTGCTGCCTAAACCGCAGCTCTTGCTTCTTGAATTCAAGCATAGCCTCCCCATCAGCACTGGCAGAGGAAACATTAGACATCTCGTCCTACCTGTCCTCGTGGTCGTGATGGATCAGTGCAGCGGCAGAACCGTCGGTTCTACCAGTGAGAGCAGCCCCACCACCTTCCGCACTGTCCTCAGAAGTTATAGCGTCAAGCTGCGCTTCTTGCCACGCCACGATTCTTTGGATCATTTCCAATTTCGTGCCTTGAGAGGAAACACCTCTCTCCGCACGCATCTTTTTCAATGTTTCTGATTTGGAAGCATTTAAAGTTAACAAGGTATTTGTTTCCATACTGTTAGATAGGACTATGGCCTTTTTAAAGTTATACTACAACAATTCACTACGTGTCCTGGTTGGAATAACCTGAAATGCCTTAGTTCGTGCGCAACACTGGATACCTTCAGTCGTATCCCACCGCTGTACACCAATTTGTTAAGACGGATTTCTGAACTCTGTCCTGGTGGCGCAGAAGTTCAGAAGGCCAACCTAATTACTTGGAACAGGGTAACCTCTGGACGAGCCAGACCAATCAAGGTAGCGATCGCGGCGGTCAAGACTAGGTCTCAAGAGGGGTGAGGGTGACTGAAAGCCCGCAATGAGCACACAAAGCAAGAACACTTACAAACTACTCCAAACAGTTGTTATATTAAAAATATATACACATTTATTTCAAGGCCTTTAAAACAATGACCGTAGCGAGAAAATCACAATATCACAATATTAAACCAACACATACCATATCAACACAATATATATACAAATACGACAGTCTCAAGCGTTATATGCACGAAATGGGTAGTCCACCTATAAGGGAAGGAAGACAGGCAGTGTGAAATAATGCTTAGACCCAGTTCCCCTTCAGAGGCACCTAACTAGATGGAAGTCCGAGCCCTGCGAAGAGTGGGGCCTTGTGCTCAAAAGTACCTGCACGCGCTGGTGCCAACGGGCAAAAGGAGAAGCTCTTCGAGGGAAATCAGGCAGTTCAGTTTAGTGCACAAAAGAAGAAGAACAAGTTCCGCGACTCAAGCGCAGCCTCCACAGTGGGCAGAAGCAGAGCGCGAGTACGGACAAGGGTGCTGTTTTACACAGCGGGGAAAAGCAATGGGCTCCTGCAGGAGGGCGACCAGATCCTAGCTATGCTACTCACCGGTCCCCGATGTAAGCAGACCCAGGCTTCTCCACGTCAGTTTCAGCAGCTGGCAGGTTCAGAAGAGCAGGGAACGCCTCGTCGTCGTGTTGAGTAAAAAGACGTCCCAATCGAAGAAACCCACACAGTTTGTTACCACAGCAGGGCAACGGAGCGGCCGTGTGTATCTGAGCCAAATGTACACTACTCACTTCAGACTTGGGAACGCTAAGTGTACGAAGCGTGTGAGAGTGACAAGGACTCGAAATACTACACAACCTGGCGGCGGTTACAGAGCAAGTCTCCCGTGTAAGCTGGTCAGTCAGCTGGATGGCCCAGAGACGCTTCCGAAGGCTTACTGGCAGGAGATGGTGAAGATGCCGAGAATAGCTGTTCCCGCTATTCCAAAGGTCGAAATACCAGTACAGGCCTGCTGGTTCGATCAAAGGTGAAAAGAGTTTCACAAGGTGACAGCAGTGCAGAGGAGAAGTCCTTCAGCGGGTCACCAGCGATTCCTCGGTCCAGCCTCTTGGTTGCAGGATACTTGGCTCCTGTATTCCTTCGTTCGTGAGAACTCAGGAGATCGACTTGGTAGTGGTGTTTCCAGCCCCTTCTTATCCACGGTTCCCTTCGCGCCAAAACGGAGGTGACCCAATGGGAGATCCGCTCATCAACACTCACACCATTCGTGGACCAATTACGGACACTGTGGTCCCAGGCATTCACACAACCCTAGACTCTCTGGCACCCAGGATGTGTATTGGGACCAGACATCCCAGCCCACATCCTGGAGGCACAGAAAAGACATGTAGAAGCCCGCGAAAGCATCCGTGTTTCGCGGGAAAGTACATGCCCAAATAAGGAAGGCCCCGGGTCGGCTCGACCTGGGGAAGGTGAAGGGAGCAAGACGGTCAGCGGACAGGACAAAGGAGCCTCGTGGTCTGGCCATTTTGGGAGCCAGGCCACCATTTTGGGTTAAGCACGGAAAACGTGCTTAGAACGCCAAAAGGAGCTCAAAACACAAGAAACGATCGCTGCCACCATTCCTGTCCCTGAATCACTTGCACCGATCAGATACAATCCTAAACGAGTATCTAGGGCCTGTAGAAGGCTAGAGACCCAAGAGGGCTGTAACTTAGCTTACAGTGCCCTCTTGTGTCATGTTGCACGAAAGCCTCAACATGATAAAAGAAACTACGGGAAACAGCGTTCCCCGGTACTGACTGTCTTAAGGGCATGTCAGTTTCCCCATAAGAAAGGAGCGAAAGCCCAGAGGAGTGCGGCAGAAGGATGCACTTCTCTGGCAAAGTCAAGAACAAGGTGAAAAACAACAGCAAAAAGTTTAGGGGTTGCCACATGGAAGGAAAATTACCTACAAGTACGAAATCTTTCCTAACACTTCCCATTCCAATCTTGAGGCCCTTCCTATAACATGAGATGTGATATCCAACTCCTTCCCAATCCAATCCTGAGACCCTTCCGATAGCATGAGATATGATATCTCAATGCTTCTAATACCAAAACCACAGACCCGTCCTATAACTTGAGATATGATATCCAAATCCTTCCCTTTCCAAACCTGAGACACTTCCTTTATCATGAGATGTGATATCCAACTCCTTCCCATTCCAATCCTGAGACCCTTCCTATAGCATGAGATGTGATATCCCAATGCTTCTACCAAACCTGAGACCCTTCCTATAGCATGAGATGTGATATCCAACTCTTCCCATCCAATCCTGAGACCCTTCCTATAACATGAGATGTGATATCCAACTCCTTCCCAATCCAATCCTGAGACCCTTCCAATAGCATGAGATATGATATCTCAATGCTTCTAATATCAAACCTGAGACCCTCCCTAAAGCATGAGATGTGATATCCAACTTCTTCCCATTCCAATCCTGAGACCCTTCCGATAGCATGAGATGTGATATCCAACTCCTTCCAATTCCAACCTGTGACCCTTCCTATAGCATGAGATGGGATATCCAACTCCTTCCCAATCCAATCCTGAGACCCTTCCGATAGCATAAGATGTGATATCTTAATGCTTCTACCATACCTGAGACCTTCCTATGGCATGAGATGTGATATTAAACTCCTTCCCATTCCAATCCTGAGACCCTTCCTATAGCATAAGATGTGATATCCAATTCCTTCCCATTCCAATCCTGAGACCCGTCCTATACCATGAGATGTGATATCTCAATGCTTCTAATACCAAACCTGAGACTGTCCTATAACATGAGATGTGATATCTCAATGCTTCTAATAACAAACCTGAGACCCTTCCTATAACATGAGATGTGATATCCAAATCCTTCCCATTCCAATCCTGAGACCCTTCCTATAGCATGAGATGTGCTATCCAACTCCTTTCCATTCCAATCCTGAGACCCGTCCTATACCATGAGATATGATATCTCAATGCTTCTAATACCAAACCTGAGACTGTCCTATAACAAAAGATATGTGATATCTCAATGCTTCTAACAACAAACCTGAGACCCTTCCTGTAACATGAGATGTGATATCCAAGCCCTTCCCATTCCAATCTTGAGGCCCTTCCTATAACATGAGATGTGATATCCAACTCCTTCCCAATCCAATCCTGAGACCCTTCCGATAGCATGAGATATGATATCTCAATGCTTCTAATACCAAAACCACAGACCCGTCCTTTAACTTGAGATATGATATCCAAATCCTTCCCCTTCCAAACCTGAGACCCTTCCTTTATCATGAGATGTGATATCCAACTCCTTCCCATTCCAATCCTGAGACCCTTCCTATAGCATGAGATGTGATATCTCAATGCTTCTAATAACAAACCTGAGACCCTTCCTATAACATGAGATGTGATGTCCAAGTCCATTCCATTCCAATCCTGAGACCCTTCCTATAACATGAGATGTGATATCCAACTCCTTCCCAATCCAATCCTGAGACCCTTCCGATAGCATGAGGATATGATATCTCAATGCTTCTAATATCAAACCTGAGACCCTCCCTAAAGCATGAGATGTGATATCCAACTCCTTCCCATTCCAATCCTGAGACCCTTCCGACAGCATGAGATGTGATATCCAACTCCTTCCAATTCCAACCTGTGACCCTTCCTATAGCATGAGATGGGATATCCAACTCCTTCCCAATCCAATCCTGAGACCCTTCCGATAGCATGAGATGTGATATATTAATGCTTCTACCATACCTGAGACCTTCCTATGGCATGAGATGTGATATCAAACTACTTCCCATTCCAATCCTGAGACCCTTCCTATAGCATGAGATGTGATATCCAACTCCTTCCCATTCCAATCCTGAGACCCGTCCAATACCATGAGATGTGATATCTCAATGCTTCTAATACCAAACCTGAGACTGTCCTATAACATGAGAAGTGATATCTCAATGCTTCTAATAACAAACCTGAGACCCATCCTATAACATGAGATGTGATATCCAAATCCTTCCCATTCCAATCCTGAGACCCTTCCTATAACATGAGATGTGATATCCAACTCCTTCCCAATCCAATCCTGAGACCTTTCCAATAGCATGAGATATGATATCTCAATGCTTCTAATACCAAACCACAGACCCGTCCTATAACTTGAGATGTGATATCCAAATCCTTCCCCTTCCAAACCTGAGACCCTTCCTTTATCATGAGATGTGATATCCAACTCCTTCCCATTCCAATCCTGAGACCCTTCCTATAGCATGATATGTGATATCCAACTCCTTCCCATTCCAATCCTGAGACCCGTCCTATACAATGAGATATGATATCTCAATGCTTCTAATAACAAACCTGAGACTGTCCTATAACATGAGATGCGATATCTCAATGCTTCTAATAACAAACCTGAGACCCTACCTATTACATGAGATATGATATCCAAGTCCTTCCCATTCCAATCTTGAGACCCTTCCTATAACATGAGATGTGATATCCTACACCTTCGCAATCCAATCCTGAGACCCTTCCGATAGCATGAGATATGATATCTCAATGCTTCTAATACCAAACCACAGACCCGTTCTATAACTTGAGATGTGATATCCAAATCCTTCCCCTTCCAAACCTGAGACCCTTCCTTTAGCATGAGATGTGATATCCAACTCCTTCCCATTCCAATCCTGAGACCCTTCCTATAGCATGAGATGTGATATCCCAATGCTTCTACCAAACCTGAGACCCTTCCTATAGCATGAGATGTGATATCCAACTCTTCCCATCCAATCCTGAGACCCGTCCTATACCATGAGATGTTACATCTCAATGCTTCTAATACCAAACCTGAGACTGTCCTATAACATGAGATGTGATATCTCAATGCTTCTAATAACAAACCTGAGACCCTTCCTATAACATGAGATGTGATATCTCAATGCTTCTAATACCAAACCTGAGACCCTCCCTATAGCGTGAGATGTGATATCAAAGTCCTTCCCATTCCAATCCTGATACCCTTCCTATAACATGAGATGTGATATCCAACTCTTCCCATTCAACCCTGAGACCCTTCCTATGACATGAGATGTGATATCCTACTCCTTCCCGATCCAATCCTGAGACCCTTCCGATAGCCTGAGATGTGATATCTCATTGCTTCTAATAACAAACCTGAGACCCTTCCTATAACATGAGATGTGTTATCCAAGTCCTTCCCATTCCAATCTTGAGACCCTTCCTATAACATGAGATGTGATATCCAACTCCTTCCCAATCCAATCCTGAGACCCTTCCGATAGCATGAGATATGATATCTCAATGCTTCTAATACCAAACCACAGACCCGTCCTATAATTTGAGATGTGATATCCAAATCCTTCCCCTTCCAAACCTGAGACCCTTCCTTTATCATGAGATGTGATATCCAACTCCTTCCCATTCCAATCCTGAGACCCTTCCTATAGCATGATATGTGATATCCAACTCCTTCCCATTCCAATCCTGAGACCCGTCCTATACAATGAGATATGATATCTCAATGCTTCTAATACCAAACCTGAGACTGTCCTATAACATGAGATGCGATATCTCAATGCTTCTAATAACAAACCTGAGACCCTTCCTATAACATGAGATATGATATCCAAGTCCTTCCCATTCCAATCTTGAGACCCTTCCTATAACATGAGATGTGATATCCTACTCCTTCGCAATCCAATCCTGAGACCCTTCCGATAGCATGAGATATGATATCGCAATGCTTCTAATACCAAACCACAGACCCGTCCTAAAACTTGAGATGTGATATCCAAATCCTTCCCCTTCCAAACCTGAGACCCTTCCTTTAGCATGAGATGTGATATCCAACTCCTTCCCATTCCAATCCTGAGACCCTTCCTATAGCATGAGATGTGATATCCCAATGCTTCTACCAAACCTGAGACCCTTCCTATAGCATGAGATGTGATATCCAACTCTTCCCATCCAATCCTGAGACCCGTCCTATACCATGAGATGTTACATCTCAATGCTTCTAATACCAAACCTTAGACTGTCCTATAACATGAGATGTGATATCTCAATGCTTCTAATAACAAACCTGAGACCCTTCCGATAGCATGAGATGTGATATCTCAATGCTTCTAATACCAAACCTGAGACCCTCGCTATAGCGTGAGATGTGATATCAAAGTCCTTCCCATTCCAATCCTGAGACCCGTCCTATACTATGAGATGTTATATCCAATGCTTCTAATACCAAACCTGAGACTGTCCTATAACATGAGATGTGATATCTCAATGCTTCTAATAACAAACCTGAGACCCTTCCTATAATATGAGATGTGATATCCAACTCCTTCCCAATCCAATCCTGAGACCCTTCCGATAGCATGAGATATGATATCTCAATGCTTCTAATACCAAACCAGAGACCCGTCCTATAACTTGAGATGTGATATCCAAATCCTTCCCCTTCCAAACCTGAGACCCTTCCTTTAGCATGAGATGTGATATCCAACTCCTTCCCATTCCAATCCTGAGACCCTTCCGATAGCATGAGATATGATATCTCAATGCTTCTAATACCAAACCTGAGACTGTCCTATAACATGAGATGCGATATCTCAATGCTTTTAATAACAAACCTGAGACCCCTCCAATAACATGAGATGTGATATCCAAATCCTTCCCATTTTAATCCGGAGACCCTTCCTATAACATGAGATGTGATATCCAACTCCTTCCCATTCCAATCCTGAGACCCGTCCTATACCATGAGATATGATATCTCAATGCTTCTAATACCAGACCTGAGACTGTCCTATAACATGAGATGTGATACCTCAATGCTTCTAATAACAAACCCGAGAGCCTTCCTATAACATGAGATGTTATATCCAACTCTTTCCCAATCCAATCCTGAGACCCTTCCGATAACATGAGATGTGATATCCAACTCCTTTGCAATCCAATCCTGAGACCCTTCCGATAGCATGAGATATGATATCTCAATGCTTCTAATACCAAACCACAGACCCATCCTATAGCTTGAGATGTGATATCCAAATCCTTCCCCTTCCAAACCTGAGACCCTTCCTTTACCATGATATGATATCCAACTCCTTCCCATTCCAATCCTGAGACCCTTCCTATAGAATGAGATGTGATATCTCAATGCTTCTAATACCAAACCTGAGACCCTCCCTATAGCGTGAGATGTGATATCAAAGTCCTTCCCATTCCCATCCTGATACCCTTCCTATAACATGAGATATGATATCCAACTCCTTCCAATTCAAACCTGTGACCCTTCCTATAGCATGAGATGCGATATCCAACTCCTTCCCAATCCAATCCTGAGACCCTTCCGATAGCATGAGATGTGATATCTTAATGCTTCTAGCAAACCTGAGACCTTCCCATGGCATGAGATGTGATATCAAACTCCTTCCCATTTCAATCCTGAGACCCGTCCTATACTATGAGATGTTACATCTCAATGCTTCTAATACCAAACCTGAGACTGTCCTATAACATAAGATGTGATATCTCAATGCTTCTAATAACAAACCTGAGACCCTTCCTATAACATGAGATGTGATATCCAAGTCCTTCCCTTTCAAATCTTGAGACCCTTCCTATAACATGAGATGTGATATCCAACTCCTTCCCAATCCAATCCTGAGACCCTTCCGATAGCATGAGATAATATCTCAATGCTTCTAATACCAAACCACAGACCAGTCCTATAACTTGAGATGTGATATCCAAATCCTTCCCCTTCCAAACCTGAGACCCTTCCTTTATCATGAGATGTGATATCCAACTCCATCCCATTCCAATCCTGAGACCCCTCCTATAGCATGATATATGATATCCAACTCCTTCCCAATCCAATCCTGAGACCCTTCCGATAGCATGAGATGTGATATCTCAATGCTTCTAATATCAAACCTGAGACTGTCCTATAACATGAGATGTGATATCTCAATGCTTCTAATACCAAACCTGAGACTCTTCCTATAACATGAGATGTGATATCCAAGTCCTTCCCATTCCAATCCTGAGACCCTTCCGATAGCATGAGATATGATATCTCAATGTTTCTAATACCAAACCACAGACCCGTCCTATAATTTGAGATATGATATCCAAATCCTTCCAATTCCAATCCTGAGACCCTTCCTATGGCATGAGATGTGATATCCAACTCTTCCCATCCAATCCTGAGACCCGTCCTATAACATGAGATGTGATATCCAACTCCTTCCCAATCCAATCCTGAGACCCTTCCGTTAGCATGAGATATGATATCTCAATGCTTCTAATATCAAACCTGAGACCCTCCCTATAGCATGAGATGTGATATCCAAATCCTTCCCATTCCAATCCTGAGACCCTTCCGATAGCATGAGATGTGATATCCAACTCCTTCCAATTCCAACCTGTGACTCTTCCGATAGCATGAGATGTGTTATCTCAATGCTTCTAATACCAAACCTGAGACCCTTCCTATAACATGAGATGTGATATCCAACTCCTTCCCAATCCAATCCTGAGACCCTTCTGATAGCATGAGATGTGATATCTCAATGCTTCTAATACCAAACCTGAGACCCTCCCTATAGCGAGATGTGATATCAAAGTCCTTCCCATTCCAATCCTGATACCCTTCCTATAACATGAGATGTGATATCCAACTCCTTCCAATTCCAACCTGTGACCCTTCCTATAGCATGAGATGGGATATCCAACTCCTTCCCAATCCAATCCTGAGACCCTTCCGATAGCATGAGATGTGATATCTTAATGCTTCAACCAAACCTGAGACCTTCCTAAGGCATGAGATGTGACATCAAACGCCTTCCCATTCCAATCCTGAGACCCGTCCTATACTATGAGATGTTATATCTCAATGCTTCTAATACCAAACCTGAGACTGTCCATGACAGTCTCAGGTTATAACATGAGATGTGATATCTCAATGCTTCTAATAACAAACCTGAGACCCTTCCTATAACGTGAGATGTGATGTCCAAGTCCTTCCCATTCCAATCCTGAGCCCCTTCCTATAACATGAGATGTGATATCCAACTCCTTCCCAATCCAATCCTGAGACCCTTCCGAGAGCATGAGATGTGATATCCCAATGCTTCTACCAAACCTGAGACCTTTCCGATAGCATGAGATGTGATATCCAACTCCTATCCATTCCAATCATGAGGCCCTTCCTATAGCATGAGATGTGATATCCCAAGGCTTCTACCAAACCTGAGACCCTTCCTATAGCATGAAATGTGATATCCAACTCCTTCCCATCCAATCCTGAGACCCTTCCTATAGCATGAGATGTATTATTTCAATGCTATTAATACCAAACCTGAGACCCTCCCTATAGCATGAGATGTGATATCCAACTCCTTCCCATTCCAATCCTTTGACCCTTCCCATAGCCTGAGATGTGATATCTCAATGCTTCTACCAAACCTGAGACCCTTCCTATAGCATGAGATATGATATCCAACTCCTTCCCATTCCAATCCTGAGACCCTTCCTATAGCATGAGATGTGATATCTCAATGCTATTAATACCAAACCTGAGACCCTCCCTATAGCATGAGATTTGATATCTCAATGCTTCAAATACCAAACCACAGACCCGTCCTATAACTTGAGATGTGATATCCAAATCGTTTCCTTCCAAACCTGAGACCTGTCCTTTAGCATGAGATGTGATATCCAACTCCTTCCCATTCCAATCCTGAGACCCTTCCTATAGCATGAAATGTGATATCCCAATGCTTCTACCAAACCTGAGTCCTTTCCGATAGCATGAGATGTGATATCCAACTCCTTCCCATTCCAATCCTGAGACCCTTCCTATAACATGAGATGTGATATCCAAATCCTTCCCATTCCAATCCTGAGACCCTTCCGATAGCATGAGATATGATATCTTAATGCTTCTAATACCAAACCTGAGACTGTCCTATAACATGAGATGCAATATCTCAATGCTTCTAATACCAAACCACAGACCCGTCCTATAAATTGAGATGTGATATCCAAATCCTTCCCATTTCAATCCGGAGACCCTTCCTATAACATGAGATGTGATATCCAACTCCTTCCCACTCCAATCCTGAGACCCGTCCTATACCATGAGATATGATATCTCAATGCTTCTAATACCAAACCTGAGACTGTCCTATAACATGAGATGTGATATTTCAATGCTTCTAATAACAAACCTGAGAGCCTTCCTATAACGAGATGTTATATCCAACTCTTTCCCAATCCAATCCTGAGACCCTTCCTATAGCATGATATGTGATATCTCAATGCTATTAATACCAAACCTGAGACCCTCCCTATAGCATGAGATTTGATATCTCAATGCTTCAAATACCAAACCACAGACCCGTCCTATAACTTGAGATGTGATATCCAAATCGTTTCCTTCCAAACCTGAGACCTGTCCTTTAGCATGAGATGTGATATCCAACTCCTTCCCATTCCAATCCTGAGACCCTTCCTATAGCATGAAATGTGATATCCCAATGCTTCTACCAAACCTGAGTCCTTTCCGATAGCATGAGATGTGATATCCAACTCCTTCCCATTCCAATCCTGAGACCCTTCCTATAACATGAGATGTGATATCCAAATCCTTCCCATTCCAATCCTGAGACCCTTCCGATAGCATGAGATATGATATCTTAATGCTTCTAATACCAAACCTGAGACTGTCCTATAACATGAGATGCAATATCTCAATGCTTCTAATACCAAACCACAGACCCGTCCTATAAATTGAGATGTGATATCCAAATCCTTCCCATTTCAATCCGGAGACCCTTCCTATAACATGAGATGTGATATCCAACTCCTTCCCACTCCAATCCTGAGACCCGTCCTATACCATGAGATATGATATCTCAATGCTTCTAATACCAAACCTGAGACTGTCCTATAACATGAGATGTGATATTTCAATGCTTCTAATAACAAACCTGAGAGCCTTCCTATAACGAGATGTTATATCCAACTCTTTCCCAATCCAATCCTGAGACCCTTCCGATAACATGAGATGTGATATCCAACTCCTTCGCAATCCAATCCTGAGACCCTTCCGATAGCATGAGATATGATATCTCAATGCTTCTAATACCAAACCACAGACCCGTCCTATAGCTTGAGATGTGATATCCAAATCATTCCCCTTCCAAACCTGAGACCCTTCCTTAACCATATGTGATATCCAACTCCTTCCCATTCCAATCCTGAGACCCTTCCAATAGAATGAGATGTGCTATCTCAATGCTTCTACCAAACCTGAGACCCTTCCTATAGCATGAGATGTGATATCCAACTCTTCCCATCCAATCCTGAGACCCGTCCTATACCATGAGATGTTATATCTCAATGCTTCTAATACCAAACCTGATACTGTCCTATAACATGAGATGTGATATCTCAATGCTTCTAATAACAAACCTGAGACCCTTCCTATAACATGAGATGTGATATCTCAATGCTTCTAATACCAAACCTGAGACCCTCCCTATAGCGTGAGATGTGATAGCAAAGTCCTTCCCATTCCCATCCTGATACCCTTCCTATAACATGAGATGTTATATCCAACTCCTTCCCAATCCAATCCTGAGACCCTTCCGATAGCATGAGATGTGATATCAAAGTCCTTCCCATTCCAATCCTGATACCCTTCCTATAACATGAGCTGTGATATCCAACTCCTTCCAATTCAAAACTGTGACCCTTCCTATAGCAAGAAATGCGATATCCAACTCCTTCCCAATCCAATCCTGAGACCCTTCCGATAGCATGAGATTTGATATCTTAATGCTTCTAGCAAACCTGAGACCTTCCCATGGCATGAGATGTGATTTCAAACTCCTTCCCATTCCAATCCTGAGACCTGTCCTATACTATGAGATGTTACATCTCAATGCTTCTAATAACAAACCTGAGACCCTTCCTATAACATGAGATGTGATATCCAAGTCCTTCCCATTCAAATCTTGAGACCCTTCCTATAACATGAGATGTGATATCCAACTCCTTCCCAATCCAATCCTGAGACCCTTCCGATAGCATGAGATATATCTCAATGCTTCTAATACCAAACCACAGACCAGTCCTATAACTTGAGATGTGATATCCAAATCCTTCCCCTTCCAAACCTGAGACCCTTCATTTATCATGAGATGTGATATTCAACTCCTTCCCATTACAATCCTGAGACCCCTCCTATAGCATAATATATGATATCCAACTCCTTCCCATTCCAATCCTGAGACCCGTCCTATACAATGAGATATGATATCTCAATGCTGCTATGACCAAACCTAAGACTGTCCTATGACATGAGATGCGATATCTCAATGCTTCTAATAACAAACCTGAGACCCTTCCTATAACATGAGATGTGATATCCAAATCCTTCCCATTCCAATCCTGAGACCCTTCCTATAACATGAGATGTGATATCTAACTCCTTCCCAATCCAATCCTGATACCCTTCTGATAGCATGAGATGTGATATCTCAATGCTTCTAATAACAAACCTGAGATCCTTCCTATAACATATGTGATATCCAACTCCTTCCCAATATAATCCTGAGACCCTTCCGATGGCATGAGATGTGATATCTCAATGCTTCTAATACCAAACCACAGACCCGTCCTATAACTTGAGATGTGATATCCAACTCCTTCCCAATCCAATCCTGAGACCCTTCTGATAGCATGAGATGTGATATCTCAATGCTTCTAATATCAAACCACAGACCCGTCCTATAACTTGAGATGTGATATCCAAATCCTTCCCCTTCCAAACCTGAGACCCTTCCTTTAGCATGAGATGTGATATCCAACTCCTTCCCATTCCAATCCTGAGACCCTTCCTATGGCATGATATGTGATATCCAACTCTTCCCATCCAATCCTGAGACCCGTCCTATAACATGAGATGTGATATCCAACTCCTTCCCAATCCAATCCTGGGACCCTTCCGATAGCATGAGATATATCTCAATGCTTCTAATATCAAACCTGAGACCCTCCCTATAGCATGAGATGTGATATCCAACTCCTTCCCATTTCAATCCTGAGACCCTTCCGATAGCATGAGATGTGATATCCAACTCCTTCCTATTCCAACCTGTGACTCTTCCGATAGCATGAGATGTGATATCTCAATGCTTCTAATACCAAACTTGATACCCTTCCTATAACATGAGATGTGATATCCAACTCCTTCCCAATCCAATCCTGAGACCCTTCTGATAGCATGAGATGTGATATCTCAATGCTTCTAATACCAAACCTGAGACCCTCCCTATAGCGAGATGTGATATCAAAGTCCTTCCCATTCCAATCCTGATACCCTTCCTATAACATGAGATGTGATATCCAACTCCTTCCAATTCCAACCTGTGACCCTTCCTATAGCATGAGATGGGATATCCAACTCCTTCCCAATCCAATCCTGAGACCTGTCCTATACCATGAGATGTTATATCTCAATGCTTCTAATAACAAACCTGAGACCCTCCCTATAACGTGAGATGTGATGTCCAAGTCCTTCCCATTCCAATCCTGAGCCCCTTCCTATAACATGAGATGTGATATCAAACTCCTTCCCAATCCAATCCTGAGACCCTTCCGAGAGCATGAGATGTGATATCCCAATGCTTCTACCAAACCTGAGACCTTTCCGATAGCATGAGATGTGATATCCAACTCCTTCCCATTCCAATCATGAGGCCCTTCCTATAGCATGAGATGTGATATCCCAATGCTTCTACCAAACCTGAGACCTTTCCGATAGCATGAGATGTGATATCCAACTCCTTCCCATTCCAATCATGAGGCCCTTCCTATAGCATGAGATGTGATATCTCAAGGCTTCTACCAAACCTGAGACCCTTCCTATAGCATGAAATGTGATATCCAACTCCTTCCCATCCAATCCTGAGACCCTTCCTATAGCATGAGATGTGATATCCAGCTCCTTCCCATTCCAATCCTTGACCCTTCCCATAGCCTGAGATGTGATATCTCAATGCTTCTACCAAACCTGAGACCCTTCCTATAGCATGAGATATGATATCCAACTCCTTCCCATTCCAATCCTGAGACCCTTCCTATAGCATGAGATGTGATATCAAAGTCCTTCCCATTCCCATCCTGATACCCTTCCTATAACATGAGATGTTATATCCAACTCCTTCCCAATCCAATCCTGAGACCCTTCCGATAGCATGAGAAGTGATATCAAAGTCCTTCCCATTCCAATCCTGATACCCTTCCTATAACATGAGCTGTGATATCCAACTCCTTCCAATTCAAACCTGTGACCCTTCCTATAGCATGAGATGCGATATCCAACTCCTTCCCAATCCAATCCTGAGACCCTTCCGATAGCATGAGATGTGATATCTTAATGCTTCTAGCAAACCTGAGACCTTCCCATGGCATGAGATGTGATTTCAAACTCCTTCCCATTCCAATCCTGAGACCCGTCCTATACTATGAGATGTTACATCTCAATGCTTCTAATAACAAACCTGAGACCCTTCCTATAACATGAGATGTGATATCCAAGTCCTTCCCATTCAAATCTTGAGACCCTTCCTATAACATGAGATGTGATATCCAACTCCTTCCCAATCCAATCCTGAGACCCTTCCGATAGCATGAGATATATCTCAATGCTTCTAATACCAAACCACAGACCAGTCCTATAACTTGAGATGTGATATCCAAATCCTTCCCCTTCCAAACCTGAGACCCTTCATTTATCATGAGATGTGATATTCAACACCTTCCCATTACAATCCTGAGACCCCTCCTATAGCATGATATATGATATCCAACTCCTTCCCATTCCAATCCTGAGACCCGTCCTATACAATGAGATATGATATCTCAATGCTGCTATGACCAAACCTAAGACTGTCCTATGACATGAGATGCGATATCTCAATGCTTCTAATAACAAACCTGAGACCCTTCCTATAACATGAGATGTGATATCCAAATCCTTCCCATTCCAATCCTGAGACCCTTCCTATAACATGAGATGTGATATCTAACTCCTTCCCAATCCAATCCTGATACCCTTCTGATAGCATGAGATGTGATATCTCAATGCTTCTAATAACAAACCTGAGATCCTTCCTATAACATATGTGATATCCAACTCCTTCCCAATACAATCCTGAGACCCTTCCGATGGCATGAGATGTGATATCTCAATGCTTCTAATACCAAACCACAGACCCGTCCTATAACTTGAGATGTGATATCCAACTCCTTCCCAATCCAATCCTGAGACCCTTCTGATAGCATGAGATGTGATATCTCAATGCTTCTAATATCAAACCTGAGACTGTCCTATAACATGAGATGTGATATCTCAATGCTTCTAATAACAAACCTGAGACTCTTCCTATAACATGAGATGTGATATCCAAGTCCTTCCCATTCCAATCCTGAGACCCTTCCGATAGCATGAGATATGATATCTCAATGCTTCTAATACCAAACCACAGACCCGTCCTATAACTTGAGATGTGATATCCAAATCCTTCCCCTTCCAAACCTGAGACCCTTCCTTTAGCATGAGATGTGATATCCAACTCCTTCCCATTCCAATCCTGAGACCCTTCCTATGGCATGATATGTGATATCCAACTCTTCCCATCCAATCCTGAGACCCGTCCTATAACATGAGATGTGATATCCAACTCCTTCCCAATCCAATCCTGAGACCCTTCCGATAGCATGAGATATATCTCAATGCTAATATCAAACCTGAGACCCTCCCTATAGCATGAGATATGATATCCAACTCCTTCCCATTCCAATCCTGAGACCTGTCCTATACTATGAGATGTTACATCTCAATGCTTCTAATAACAAACCTGAGACCCTTCCTATAACATGAGATGTGATATCCAAGTCCTTCCCATTCAAATCTTGAGACCCTTCCTATAACGTGAGATGTGATATCCAACTCCTTCCCAATCCAATCCTGAGACCCTTCCGATAGCATGAGATATATCTCAATGCTTCTAATACCAAACCACAGACCAGTCCTATAACTTGAGATGTGATATCCAAATCCTTCCCCTTCCAAACCTGAGACCCTTCATTTATCATGAGATGTGATATTCAACTCCTTCCCATTACAATCCTGAGACCCCTCCTATAGCATAATATATGATATCCAACTCCTTCCCATTCCAATCCTGAGACCCGTCCTATACAATGAGATATGATATCTCAATGCTGCTATGACCAAACCTAAGACTGTCCTATGACATGAGATGCGATATCTCAATGCTTCTAATAACAAACCTGAGACCCTTCCTATAACATGAGATGTGATATCCAAATCCTTCCCATTCCAATCCTGAGACCCTTCCTATAACATGAGATGTGATATCTAACTCCTTCCCAATCCAATCCTGATACCCTTCTGATAGCATGAGATGTGATATCTCAATGCTTCTAATAACAAACCTGAGATCCTTCCTATAACATATGTGATATCCAACTCCTTCCCAATATAATCCTGAGACCCTTCCGATGGCATGAGATGTGATATCTCAATGCTTCTAATACCAAACCACAGACCCGTCCTATAACTTGAGATGTGATATCCAACTCCTTCCCAATCCAATCCTGAGACCCTTCTGATAGCATGAGATGTGATATCTCAATGCTTCTAATATCAAACCACAGACCCGTCCTATAACTTGAGATGTGATATCCAAATCCTTCCCCTTCCAAACCTGAGACCCTTCCTTTAGCATGAGATGTGATATCCAACTCCTTCCCATTCCAATCCTGAGACCCTTCCTATGGCATGATATGTGATATCCAACTCTTCCCATCCAATCCTGAGACCCGTCCTATAACATGAGATGTGATATCCAACTCCTTCCCAATCCAATCCTGGGACCCTTCCGATAGCATGAGATATATCTCAATGCTTCTAATATCAAACCTGAGACCCTCCCTATAGCATGAGATGTGATATCCAACTCCTTCCCATTTCAATCCTGAGACCCTTCCGATAGCATGAGATGTGATATCCAACTCCTTCCTATTCCAACCTGTGACTCTTCCGATAGCATGAGATGTGATATCTCAATGCTTCTAATACCAAACTTGATACCCTTCCTATAACATGAGATGTGATATCCAACTCCTTCCCAATCCAATCCTGAGACCCTTCTGATAGCATGAGATGTGATATCTCAATGCTTCTAATACCAAACCTGAGACCCTCCCTATAGCGAGATGTGATATCAAAGTCCTTCCCATTCCAATCCTGATACCCTTCCTATAACATGAGATGTGATATCCAACTCCTTCCAATTCCAACCTGTGACCCTTCCTATAGCATGAGATGGGATATCCAACTCCTTCCCAATCCAATCCTGAGACCTGTCCTATACCATGAGATGTTATATCTCAATGCTTCTAATAACAAACCTGAGACCCTCCCTATAACGTGAGATGTGATGTCCAAGTCCTTCCCATTCCAATCCTGAGCCCCTTCCTATAACATGAGATGTGATATCAAACTCCTTCCCAATCCAATCCTGAGACCCTTCCGAGAGCATGAGATGTGATATCCCAATGCTTCTACCAAACCTGAGACCTTTCCGATAGCATGAGATGTGATATCCAACTCCTTCCCATTCCAATCATGAGGCCCTTCCTATAGCATGAGATGTGATATCCCAATGCTTCTACCAAACCTGAGACCTTTCCGATAGCATGAGATGTGATATCCAACTCCTTCCCATTCCAATCATGAGGCCCTTCCTATAGCATGAGATGTGATATCTCAAGGCTTCTACCAAACCTGAGACCCTTCCTATAGCATGAAATGTGATATCCAACTCCTTCCCATCCAATCCTGAGACCCTTCCTATAGCATGAGATGTGATATCCAGCTCCTTCCCATTCCAATCCTTGACCCTTCCCATAGCCTGAGATGTGATATCTCAATGCTTCTACCAAACCTGAGACCCTTCCTATAGCATGAGATATGATATCCAACTCCTTCCCATTCCAATCCTGAGACCCTTCCTATAGCATGAGATGTGATATCAAAGTCCTTCCCATTCCCATCCTGATACCCTTCCTATAACATGAGATGTTATATCCAACTCCTTCCCAATCCAATCCTGAGACCCTTCCGATAGCATGAGATGTGATATCAAAGTCCTTCCCATTCCAATCCTGATACCCTTCCTATAACATGAGCTGTGATATCCAACTCCTTCCAATTCAAACCTGTGACCCTTCCTATAGCATGAGATGCGATATCCAACTCCTTCCCAATCCAATCCTGAGACCCTTCCGATAGCATGAGATGTGATATCTTAATGCTTCTAGCAAACCTGAGACCTTCCCATGGCATGAGATGTGATTTCAAACTCCTTCCCATTCCAATCCTGAGACCCGTCCTATACTATGAGATGTTACATCTCAATGCTTCTAATAACAAACCTGAGACCCTTCCTATAACATGAGATGTGATATCCAAGTCCTTCCCATTCAAATCTTGAGACCCTTCCTATAACATGAGATGTGATATCCAACTCCTTCCCAATCCAATCCTGAGACCCTTCCGATAGCATGAGATATATCTCAATGCTTCTAATACCAAACCACAGACCAGTCCTATAACTTGAGATGTGATATCCAAATCCTTCCCCTTCCAAACCTGAGACCCTTCATTTATCATGAGATGTGATATTCAACACCTTCCCATTACAATCCTGAGACCCCTCCTATAGCATGATATATGATATCCAACTCCTTCCCATTCCAATCCTGAGACCCGTCCTATACAATGAGATATGATATCTCAATGCTGCTATGACCAAACCTAAGACTGTCCTATGACATGAGATGCGATATCTCAATGCTTCTAATAACAAACCTGAGACCCTTCCTATAACATGAGATGTGATATCCAAATCCTTCCCATTCCAATCCTGAGACCCTTCCTATAACATGAGATGTGATATCTAACTCCTTCCCAATCCAATCCTGATACCCTTCTGATAGCATGAGATGTGATATCTCAATGCTTCTAATAACAAACCTGAGATCCTTCCTATAACATATGTGATATCCAACTCCTTCCCAATACAATCCTGAGACCCTTCCGATGGCATGAGATGTGATATCTCAATGCTTCTAATACCAAACCACAGACCCGTCCTATAACTTGAGATGTGATATCCAACTCCTTCCCAATCCAATCCTGAGACCCTTCTGATAGCATGAGATGTGATATCTCAATGCTTCTAATATCAAACCTGAGACTGTCCTATAACATGAGATGTGATATATCAATGCTTCTAATAACAAACCTGAGACTCTTCCTATAACATGAGATGTGATATCCAAGTCCTTCCCATTCCAATCCTGAGACCCTTCCGATAGCATGAGATATGATATCTCAATGCTTCTAATACCAAACCACAGACCCGTCCTATAACTTGAGATGTGATATCCAAATCCTTCCCCTTCCAAACCTGAGACCCTTCCTTTAGCATGAGATGTGATATCCAACTCCTTCCCATTCCAATCCTGAGACCCTTCCTATGGCATGATATGTGATATCCAACTCTTCCCATCCAATCCTGAGACCCGTCCTATAACATGAGATGTGATATCCAACTCCTTCCCAATCCAATCCTGAGACCCTTCCGATAGCATGAGATATATCTCAATGCTAATATCAAACCTGAGACCCTCCCTATAGCATGAGATATGATATCCAACTCCTTCCCATTTCAATCCTGAGACCCTTCCGATAGCATGAGATGTGATATCCAACTCCTTCCTATTCCAACCTGTGACTCTTCCGATAGCATGAGATGTGATATCTCAATGCTTCTAATACCAAACCTGATACCCTTCCTATAACATGAGATGTGATATCCAACTCCTTCCCAATCCAATCCTGAGACCCTTCTGATAGCATGAGATGTGATATCTCAATGCTTCTAATACCAAACCTGAGACCCTCCCTATAGCGAGATGTGATATCAAAGTCCTTCCCATTCCAATCCTGATACCCTTTCTATAACATGAGATGTGATATCCAACTCCTTCCAATTCCAACCTGTGACCCTTCCTATAACATGAGATGTGATATCCAACTCCTTCCCACTCCAATCCTGAGACCCGTCCTATACCATGAGATATGATATCTCAATGCTTCTAATACCAAACCTGAGACTGTCCTATAACATGAGATGTGATATTTCAATGCTTCTAATAACAAACCTGAGAGCCTTCCTATAACGAGATGTTATATCCAACTCTTTCCCAATCCAATCCTGAGACCCTTCCTATAGCATGATATGTGATATCTCAATGCTATTAATACCAAACCTGAGACCCTCCCTATAGCTTGAGATTTGATATCTCAATGCTTCAAATACCAAACCACAGACCCGTCCTATAACTTGAGATGTGATATCCAAATCGTTTCCTTCCAAACCTGAGACCTGTCCTTTAGCATGAGATGTGATATCCAACTCCTTCCCATTCCAATCCTGAGACCCTTCCTATAGCATGAAATGTGATATCCCAATGCTTCTACCAAACCTGAGTCCTTTCCGATAGCATGAGATGTGATATCCAACTCCTTCCCATTCCAATCCTGAGACCCTTCCTATAACATGAGATGTGATATCCAAATCCTTCCCATTCCAATCCTGAGACCCTTCCGATAGCATGAGATATGATATCTTAATGCTTCTAATACCAAACCTGAGACTGTCCTATAACATGAGATGCAATATCTCAATGCTTCTAATACCAAACCACAGACCCGTCCTATAAATTGAGATGTGATATCCAAATCCTTCCCATTTCAATCCGGAGACCCTTCCTATAACATGAGATGTGATATCCAACTCCTTCCCACTCCAATCCTGAGACCCGTCCTATACCATGAGATATGATATCTCAATGCTTCTAATACCAAACCTGAGACTGTCCTATAACATGAGATGTGATATTTCAATGCTTCTAATAACAAACCTGAGAGCCTTCCTATAACGAGATGTTATATCCAACTCTTTCCCAATCCAATCCTGAGACCCTTCCGATAACATGAGATGTGATATCCAACTCCTTCGCAATCCAATCCTGAGACCCTTCCGATAGCATGAGATATGATATCTCAATGCTTCTAATACCAAACCACAGACCCGTCCTATAGCTTGAGATGTGATATCCAAATCATTCCCCTTCCAAACCTGAGACCCTTCCTTAACCATATGTGATATCCAACTCCTTCCCATTCCAATCCTGAGACCCTTCCAATAGAATGAGATGTGCTATCTCAATGCTTCTACCAAACCTGAGACCCTTCCTATAGCATGAGATGTGATATCCAACTCTTCCCATCCAATCCTGAGACCCGTCCTATACCATGAGATGTTATATCTCAATGCTTCTAATACCAAACCTGATACTGTCCTATAACATGAGATGTGATATCTCAATGCTTCTAATAACAAACCTGAGACCCTTCCTATAACATGAGATGTGATATCTCAATGCTTCTAATACCAAACCTGAGACCCTCCCTATAGCGTGAGATGTGATAGCAAAGTCCTTCCCATTCCCATCCTGATACCCTTCCTATAACATGAGATGTTATATCCAACTCCTTCCCAATCCAATCCTGAGACCCTTCCGATAGCATGAGATGTGATATCAAAGTCCTTCCCATTCCAATCCTGATACCCTTCCTATAACATGAGCTGTGATATCCAACTCCTTCCAATTCAAAACTGTGACCCTTCCTATAGCATGAAATGCGATATCCAACTCCTTCCCAATCCAATCCTGAGACCCTTCCGATAGCATGAGATTTGATATCTTAATGCTTCTAGCAAACCTGAGACCTTCCCATGGCATGAGATGTGATTTCAAACTCCTTCCCATTCCAATCCTGAGACCTGTCCTATACTATGAGATGTTACATCTCAATGCTTCTAATAACAAACCTGAGACCCTTCCTATAACATGAGATGTGATATCCAAGTCCTTCCCATTCAAATCTTGAGACCCTTCCTATAACATGAGATGTGATATCCAACTCCTTCCCAATCCAATCCTGAGACCCTTCCGATAGCATGAGATATATCTCAATGCTTCTAATACCAAACCACAGACCAGTCCTATAACTTGAGATGTGATATCCAAATCCTTCCCCTTCCAAACCTGAGACCCTTCATTTATCATGAGATGTGATATTCAACTCCTTCCCATTACAATCCTGAGACCCCTCCTATAGCATAATATATGATATCCAACTCCTTCCCATTCCAATCCTGAGACCCGTCCTATACAATGAGATATGATATCTCAATGCTGCTATGACCAAACCTAAGACTGTCCTATGACATGAGATGCGATATCTCAATGCTTCTAATAACAAACCTGAGACCCTTCCTATAACATGAGATGTGATATCCAAATCCTTCCCATTCCAATCCTGAGACCCTTCCTATAACATGAGATGTGATATCTAACTCCTTCCCAATCCAATCCTGATACCCTTCTGATAGCATGAGATGTGATATCTCAATGCTTCTAATAACAAACCTGAGATCCTTCCTATAACATATGTGATATCCAACTCCTTCCCAATATAATCCTGAGACCCTTCCGATGGCATGAGATGTGATATCTCAATGCTTCTAATACCAAACCACAGACCCGTCCTATAACTTGAGATGTGATATCCAACTCCTTCCCAATCCAATCCTGAGACCCTTCTGATAGCATGAGATGTGATATCTCAATGCTTCTAATATCAAACCACAGACCCGTCCTATAACTTGAGATGTGATATCCAAATCCTTCCCCTTCCAAACCTGAGACCCTTCCTTTAGCATGAGATGTGATATCCAACTCCTTCCCATTCCAATCCTGAGACCCTTCCTATGGCATGATATGTGATATCCAACTCTTCCCATCCAATCCTGAGACCCGTCCTATAACATGAGATGTGATATCCAACTCCTTCCCAATCCAATCCTGGGACCCTTCCGATAGCATGAGATATATCTCAATGCTTCTAATATCAAACCTGAGACCCTCCCTATAGCATGAGATGTGATATCCAACTCCTTCCCATTTCAATCCTGAGACCCTTCCGATAGCATGAGATGTGATATCCAACTCCTTCCTATTCCAACCTGTGACTCTTCCGATAGCATGAGATGTGATATCTCAATGCTTCTAATACCAAACTTGATACCCTTCCTATAACATGAGATGTGATATCCAACTCCTTCCCAATCCAATCCTGAGACCCTTCTGATAGCATGAGATGTGATATCTCAATGCTTCTAATACCAAACCTGAGACCCTCCCTATAGCGAGATGTGATATCAAAGTCCTTCCCATTCCAATCCTGATACCCTTCCTATAACATGAGATGTGATATCCAACTCCTTCCAATTCCAACCTGTGACCCTTCCTATAGCATGAGATGGGATATCCAACTCCTTCCCAATCCAATCCTGAGACCTGTCCTATACCATGAGATGTTATATCTCAATGCTTCTAATAACAAACCTGAGACCCTCCCTATAACGTGAGATGTGATGTCCAAGTCCTTCCCATTCCAATCCTGAGCCCCTTCCTATAACATGAGATGTGATATCAAACTCCTTCCCAATCCAATCCTGAGACCCTTCCGAGAGCATGAGATGTGATATCCCAATGCTTCTACCAAACCTGAGACCTTTCCGATAGCATGAGATGTGATATCCAACTCCTTCCCATTCCAATCATGAGGCCCTTCCTATAGCATGAGATGTGATATCCCAATGCTTCTACCAAACCTGAGACCTTTCCGATAGCATGAGATGTGATATCCAACTCCTTCCCATTCCAATCATGAGGCCCTTCCTATAGCATGAGATGTGATATCTCAAGGCTTCTACCAAACCTGAGACCCTTCCTATAGCATGAAATGTGATATCCAACTCCTTCCCATCCAATCCTGAGACCCTTCCTATAGCATGAGATGTGATATCCAGCTCCTTCCCATTCCAATCCTTGACCCTTCCCATAGCCTGAGATGTGATATCTCAATGCTTCTACCAAACCTGAGACCCTTCCTATAGCATGAGATATGATATCCAACTCCTTCCCATTCCAATCCTGAGACCCTTCCTATAGCATGAGATGTGATATCAAAGTCCTTCCCATTCCCATCCTGATACCCTTCCTATAACATGAGATGTTATATCCAACTCCTTCCCAATCCAATCCTGAGACCCTTCCGATAGCATGAGAAGTGATATCAAAGTCCTTCCCATTCCAATCCTGATACCCTTCCTATAACATGAGCTGTGATATCCAACTCCTTCCAATTCAAACCTGTGACCCTTCCTATAGCATGAGATGCGATATCCAACTCCTTCCCAATCCAATCCTGAGACCCTTCCGATAGCATGAGATGTGATATCTTAATGCTTCTAGCAAACCTGAGACCTTCCCATGGCATGAGATGTGATTTCAAACTCCTTCCCATTCCAATCCTGAGACCCGTCCTATACTATGAGATGTTACATCTCAATGCTTCTAATAACAAACCTGAGACCCTTCCTATAACATGAGATGTGATATCCAAGTCCTTCCCATTCAAATCTTGAGACCCTTCCTATAACATGAGATGTGATATCCAACTCCTTCCCAATCCAATCCTGAGACCCTTCCGATAGCATGAGATATATCTCAATGCTTCTAATACCAAACCACAGACCAGTCCTATAACTTGAGATGTGATATCCAAATCCTTCCCCTTCCAAACCTGAGACCCTTCATTTATCATGAGATGTGATATTCAACACCTTCCCATTACAATCCTGAGACCCCTCCTATAGCATGATATATGATATCCAACTCCTTCCCATTCCAATCCTGAGACCCGTCCTATACAATGAGATATGATATCTCAATGCTGCTATGACCAAACCTAAGACTGTCCTATGACATGAGATGCGATATCTCAATGCTTCTAATAACAAACCTGAGACCCTTCCTATAACATGAGATGTGATATCCAAATCCTTCCCATTCCAATCCTGAGACCCTTCCTATAACATGAGATGTGATATCTAACTCCTTCCCAATCCAATCCTGATACCCTTCTGATAGCATGAGATGTGATATCTCAATGCTTCTAATAACAAACCTGAGATCCTTCCTATAACATATGTGATATCCAACTCCTTCCCAATACAATCCTGAGACCCTTCCGATGGCATGAGATGTGATATCTCAATGCTTCTAATACCAAACCACAGACCCGTCCTATAACTTGAGATGTGATATCCAACTCCTTCCCAATCCAATCCTGAGACCCTTCTGATAGCATGAGATGTGATATCTCAATGCTTCTAATATCAAACCTGAGACTGTCCTATAACATGAGATGTGATATCTCAATGCTTCTAATAACAAACCTGAGACTCTTCCTATAACATGAGATGTGATATCCAAGTCCTTCCCATTCCAATCCTGAGACCCTTCCGATAGCATGAGATATGATATCTCAATGCTTCTAATACCAAACCACAGACCCGTCCTATAACTTGAGATGTGATATCCAAATCCTTCCCCTTCCAAACCTGAGACCCTTCCTTTAGCATGAGATGTGATATCCAACTCCTTCCCATTCCAATCCTGAGACCCTTCCTATGGCATGATATGTGATATCCAACTCTTCCCATCCAATCCTGAGACCCGTCCTATAACATGAGATGTGATATCCAACTCCTTCCCAATCCAATCCTGAGACCCTTCCGATAGCATGAGATATATCTCAATGCTAATATCAAACCTGAGACCCTCCCTATAGCATGAGATATGATATCCAACTCCTTCCCATTCCAATCCTGAGACCTGTCCTATACTATGAGATGTTACATCTCAATGCTTCTAATAACAAACCTGAGACCCTTCCTATAACATGAGATGTGATATCCAAGTCCTTCCCATTCAAATCTTGAGACCCTTCCTATAACGTGAGATGTGATATCCAACTCCTTCCCAATCCAATCCTGAGACCCTTCCGATAGCATGAGATATATCTCAATGCTTCTAATACCAAACCACAGACCAGTCCTATAACTTGAGATGTGATATCCAAATCCTTCCCCTTCCAAACCTGAGACCCTTCATTTATCATGAGATGTGATATTCAACTCCTTCCCATTACAATCCTGAGACCCCTCCTATAGCATAATATATGATATCCAACTCCTTCCCATTCCAATCCTGAGACCCGTCCTATACAATGAGATATGATATCTCAATGCTGCTATGACCAAACCTAAGACTGTCCTATGACATGAGATGCGATATCTCAATGCTTCTAATAACAAACCTGAGACCCTTCCTATAACATGAGATGTGATATCCAAATCCTTCCCATTCCAATCCTGAGACCCTTCCTATAACATGAGATGTGATATCTAACTCCTTCCCAATCCAATCCTGATACCCTTCTGATAGCATGAGATGTGATATCTCAATGCTTCTAATAACAAACCTGAGATCCTTCCTATAACATATGTGATATCCAACTCCTTCCCAATATAATCCTGAGACCCTTCCGATGGCATGAGATGTGATATCTCAATGCTTCTAATACCAAACCACAGACCCGTCCTATAACTTGAGATGTGATATCCAACTCCTTCCCAATCCAATCCTGAGACCCTTCTGATAGCATGAGATGTGATATCTCAATGCTTCTAATATCAAACCACAGACCCGTCCTATAACTTGAGATGTGATATCCAAATCCTTCCCCTTCCAAACCTGAGACCCTTCCTTTAGCATGAGATGTGATATCCAACTCCTTCCCATTCCAATCCTGAGACCCTTCCTATGGCATGATATGTGATATCCAACTCTTCCCATCCAATCCTGAGACCCGTCCTATAACATGAGATGTGATATCCAACTCCTTCCCAATCCAATCCTGGGACCCTTCCGATAGCATGAGATATATCTCAATGCTTCTAATATCAAACCTGAGACCCTCCCTATAGCATGAGATGTGATATCCAACTCCTTCCCATTTCAATCCTGAGACCCTTCCGATAGCATGAGATGTGATATCCAACTCCTTCCTATTCCAACCTGTGACTCTTCCGATAGCATGAGATGTGATATCTCAATGCTTCTAATACCAAACTTGATACCCTTCCTATAACATGAGATGTGATATCCAACTCCTTCCCAATCCAATCCTGAGACCCTTCTGATAGCATGAGATGTGATATCTCAATGCTTCTAATACCAAACCTGAGACCCTCCCTATAGCGAGATGTGATATCAAAGTCCTTCCCATTCCAATCCTGATACCCTTCCTATAACATGAGATGTGATATCCAACTCCTTCCAATTCCAACCTGTGACCCTTCCTATAGCATGAGATGGGATATCCAACTCCTTCCCAATCCAATCCTGAGACCTGTCCTATACCATGAGATGTTATATCTCAATGCTTCTAATAACAAACCTGAGACCCTCCCTATAACGTGAGATGTGATGTCCAAGTCCTTCCCATTCCAATCCTGAGCCCCTTCCTATAACATGAGATGTGATATCAAACTCCTTCCCAATCCAATCCTGAGACCCTTCCGAGAGCATGAGATGTGATATCCCAATGCTTCTACCAAACCTGAGACCTTTCCGATAGCATGAGATGTGATATCCAACTCCTTCCCATTCCAATCATGAGGCCCTTCCTATAGCATGAGATGTGATATCCCAATGCTTCTACCAAACCTGAGACCTTTCCGATAGCATGAGATGTGATATCCAACTCCTTCCCATTCCAATCATGAGGCCCTTCCTATAGCATGAGATGTGATATCTCAAGGCTTCTACCAAACCCGAGACCCTTCCTATAGCATGAAATGTGATATCCAACTCCTTCCCATCCAATCCTGAGACCCTTCCTATAGCATGAGATGTGATATCCAGCTCCTTCCCATTCCAATCCTTGACCCTTCCCATAGCCTGAGATGTGATATCTCAATGCTTCTACCAAACCTGAGACCCTTCCTATAGCATGAGATATGATATCCAACTCCTTCCCATTCCAATCCTGAGACCCTTCCTATAGCATGAGATGTGATATCAAAGTCCTTCCCATTCCCATCCTGATACCCTTCCTATAACATGAGATGTTATATCCAACTCCTTCCCAATCCAATCCTGAGACCCTTCCGATAGCATGAGATGTGATATCAAAGTCCTTCCCATTCCAATCCTGATACCCTTCCTATAACATGAGCTGTGATATCCAACTCCTTCCAATTCAAACCTGTGACCCTTCCTATAGCATGAGATGCGATATCCAACTCCTTCCCAATCCAATCCTGAGACCCTTCCGATAGCATGAGATGTGATATCTTAATGCTTCTAGCAAACCTGAGACCTTCCCATGGCATGAGATGTGATTTCAAACTCCTTCCCATTCCAATCCTGAGACCCGTCCTATACTATGAGATGTTACATCTCAATGCTTCTAATAACAAACCTGAGACCCTTCCTATAACATGAGATGTGATATCCAAGTCCTTCCCATTCAAATCTTGAGACCCTTCCTATAACATGAGATGTGATATCCAACTCCTTCCCAATCCAATCCTGAGACCCTTCCGATAGCATGAGATATATCTCAATGCTTCTAATACCAAACCACAGACCAGTCCTATAACTTGAGATGTGATATCCAAATCCTTCCCCTTCCAAACCTGAGACCCTTCATTTATCATGAGATGTGATATTCAACACCTTCCCATTACAATCCTGAGACCCCTCCTATAGCATGATATATGATATCCAACTCCTTCCCATTCCAATCCTGAGACCCGTCCTATACAATGAGATATGATATCTCAATGCTGCTATGACCAAACCTAAGACTGTCCTATGACATGAGATGCGATATCTCAATGCTTCTAATAACAAACCTGAGACCCTTCCTATAACATGAGATGTGATATCCAAATCCTTCCCATTCCAATCCTGAGACCCTTCCTATAACATGAGATGTGATATCTAACTCCTTCCCAATCCAATCCTGATACCCTTCTGATAGCATGAGATGTGATATCTCAATGCTTCTAATAACAAACCTGAGATCCTTCCTATAACATATGTGATATCCAACTCCTTCCCAATACAATCCTGAGACCCTTCCGATGGCATGAGATGTGATATCTCAATGCTTCTAATACCAAACCACAGACCCGTCCTATAACTTGAGATGTGATATCCAACTCCTTCCCAATCCAATCCTGAGACCCTTCTGATAGCATGAGATGTGATATCTCAATGCTTCTAATATCAAACCTGAGACTGTCCTATAACATGAGATGTGATATATCAATGCTTCTAATAACAAACCTGAGACTCTTCCTATAACATGAGATGTGATATCCAAGTCCTTCCCATTCCAATCCTGAGACCCTTCCGATAGCATGAGATATGATATCTCAATGCTTCTAATACCAAACCACAGACCCGTCCTATAACTTGAGATGTGATATCCAAATCCTTCCCCTTCCAAACCTGAGACCCTTCCTTTAGCATGAGATGTGATATCCAACTCCTTCCCATTCCAATCCTGAGACCCTTCCTATGGCATGATATGTGATATCCAACTCTTCCCATCCAATCCTGAGACCCGTCCTATAACATGAGATGTGATCTCCAACTCCTTCCCAATCCAATCCTGAGACCCTTCCGATAGCATGAGATATATCTCAATGCTAATATCAAACCTGAGACCCTCCCTATAGCATGAGATATGATATCCAACTCCTTCCCATTTCAATCCTGAGACCCTTCCGATAGCATGAGATGTGATATCCAACTCCTTCCTATTCCAACCTGTGACTCTTCCGATAGCATGAGATGTGATATCTCAATGCTTCTAATACCAAACCTGATACCCTTCCTATAACATGAGATGTGATATCCAACTCCTTCCCAATCCAATCCTGAGACCCTTCTGATAGCATGAGATGTGATATCTCAATGCTTCTAATACCAAACCTGAGACCCTCCCTATAGCGAGATGTGATATCAAAGTCCTTCCCATTCCAATCCTGATACCCTTTCTATAACATGAGATGTGATATCCAACTCCTTCCAATTCCAACCTGTGACCCTTCCTATAGCATGAGATGGGATATCCAACTCCTTCCCAATCCAATCCTGAGACCTGTCCTATACCATGAGATGTTATATCTCAATGCTTCTAATAACAAACCTGAGACCCTCCCTATAACGTGAGATGTGATGTCCAAGTCCTTCCCATTTCAATCCTGAGCCCCTTCCTATAACATGAGATGTGATATCAAACTCCTTCCCAATCCAATCCTGAGACCCTTCCGAGAGCATGAGATGTGATATCCCAATGCTTCTACCAAACCAGAGACCTTTCCGATAGCATGAGATGTGATATCCAACTCCTTCCCATTTCAATCATGAGGCCCTTCCTATAGCATGAGATGTGATATCCCAATGCTTCTACCAAACCTGAGACCTTTCCGATAGCATGAGATGTGATATCCAACTCATTCCCATTCCAATCATGAGGCCCTTCCTATAGCATGAGATGTGATATCTCAAGGCTTCTACCAAACCTGAGACCCTTCCTATAGCATGAAATGTGATATCCAACTCCTTCCCATCCAATCCTGAGACCCTTTATATAGCATGAGATGTGATATCTCAATGCTATTAATACCAAACCTGAGACCCTCCCTATAGCATGAGATGTGATATCCAGCTCCTTCCCATTCCAATCCTTGACCCTTCCCATAGCCTGAGATGTGATATCTCAATGCTTCTACCAAACCTGAGACCCTTCCTATAGCATGAGATATGATATCCAACTCCTTCCCATTCCAATCCTGAGACCCTTCCTATAGCATGAGATGTGATATCCAACTCCTTCCCATTCCAATCCTGAGACCCGTCCTATACAATGAGATATGATATCTCAATGCTTCTAATACCAAACCTGAGACTGTCCTGTAACATGAGATGCGATATCTCAATGCTTCTAATAACAAACCTGAGACCCTTCCTATAACATGAAATATGATATCCAAGTCCTTCCCATTCCAGTCTTGAGACCCTTCCTATAACATGAGATGTGATATCCTACTCCTTCGCAATCCAATCCTGAGACCCTTCCGATAGCATGAGATATGATATCGCAATGCTTCTAATACCAAACCACAGACCCGTCCTATAACTTGAGATGTGATATCCAAATCCTTCCCCTTCCAAACCTGAGACCCTTCCTTTAGCATGAGATGTGATATCCAACTCCTTCCCATTCCAATCTTGAGACCCTTCCTATAGCATGAGATGTGATATCCCAATGCTTCTACCAAACCTGAGACCCTTCCTATAGCATGAGATGTGATATCCAACTCTTCCCATCCAATCCTGAGACCCGTCCTATACCATGAGATGTTACATCTCAATGCTTCTGATACCAAACCTGAGACTGTCCTATAACATGAGATGTGATATCTCAATGCTTCTATTAACAAACCTGAGACCCTTCCTATAACATGAGATGTGATATCTCAATGCTTCTAATACCAAACCTGAGACCCTCCCTATAGCGTGAGATGTGATATCAAAGTCCTTCCCATTCCAATCCTGATACCCTTCCTATAACATGAGATTTGATATCCAACTCTTCCCATTCAATCCTGAGACCCTTCCTATAACATGAGATGTTATATCCAACTCCTTCCCGATCCAATCCTGAGACCCTTCCGATAGCATGAGATGTGATATCTCAATGCTTCTAATACCAAACCTGAGACCCTCCCTATAGCGTGAGATGTGATATCAAAGTCCTTCCCATTCCAATCCTGAGACCCGTCCAATACTATGAGATGTTATATCCAATGCTTCTAATAGCAAACCTGAGACTGTCCTATAACATGAGATGTGATATCTCAATGCTTCTAATAACAAACCTGAGACCCTTCCTATAATATGAGATGTGATATCCAACTCCTTCCCAATCCAATCCTGAGACCCTTCCGATAGCATGAGATGTGATATCTTAATGCTTCTAGCAAACCTGAGACCTTCCCATGGCATGAGATGTGATATCAAACTCCTTCCCATTCCAATCCTGAGACCCGTCCTATACTATGAGATGTTATATCTCAATGCTTCTAATACCAAACCTGAGACTGTCCTATAACATGAGATGTGATATCTCAATGCTTCTAATAACAAACCTGAGACCCTTCATATAGTATGAGATGTGATATCCAAGTCCTTCCCATTCCAATCTTGAGACCCTTCCTATAACATGAGATGTGATATCCAACTCCTTCCCAATCCTATCCTGAGACCTTTCCGATAGCATGAGATATGATATCTCAATGCTTCTAATACCAAACCAGAGACCCGTCCTATAACTTGAGATGTGATATCCAAATCCTTCCCCTTCCAAACCTGAGACCCTTCCTTTAGCATGAGATGTGATATCCAACTCCTTCCCATTCCAATCCTGAGACCCTTCCGATAGCATGAGATATGATATCTCAATGCTTCTAATACCAAACCTGAGACTGTCCTATAACATGAGATGTGATATCTCAATGCTTCTAATAACAAACCTGAGACCCCTCCTATAACATGAGATGTGATATCCAAATCCTTCCCATTCCAATCCTGAGACCCTTCCTATAACATGAGATGTGATATCCAAATCCTTCCCATTCCAATCCTGAGACCCTTCCGATAGCATGAGATATGATATCTTAATGCTTCTAATACCAAACGTGAGACTGTCCTATAACATGAGATGCGATATCTCAATGCTTCTAATAACAAACCTGAGACCCTTCCTATAACATGAGATGTGATATCCAAATCCTTCCCATTTCAATCCGGAGACCCTTCCTATAACATGAGATGTGATATCCAACTCCTTCCCATTCCAATCCTGAGACCCGTCCTATACCATGAGATATGATATCTCAATGCGTCTAATACCAAACCTGAGACTGTCCTATAACATGAGATGTGATATCTCAATGCTTCTAGTAACAAACCTGAGAGCCTTCCTATAACATGAGATGTTATATCCAACTCTTTCCCAATCCAATCCTGAGACCCTTCCGATAACATGAGATGTGATATCCAACTCCTTTGCAATCCAATCCTGAGACCCTTCCGATAGCATGAGATATGATATCTCAATGCTTCTAATACCAAACCACAGACCCGTCCTATAGCTTGAGATGTGATATCCAAATCCTTCCCCTTCCAAACCTGAGACCCTTCCTTTACCATGATATGATATCCAACTCCTTCCCATTCCAATCCTGAGACCCTTCCTATAGAATGAGATGTGATATCTCAATGCTTCTAATACCAAACCTGAGACCCTCCCTATAGCGTGAGATGTGATATCAAAGTCCTTCCCATTCCCATCCTGATACCCTTCCTATAACATGAGATATGATATCCAACTCCTTCCAATTCAAACCTGTGACCCTTCCTATAGCATGAGATGCGATATCCAACTCCTTCCCAATCCAATCCTGAGACCCTTCCGATAGCATGAGATGTGATATCTTAATGCTTCTAGCAAACCTGAGACCTTCCCATGGCATGAGATGTGATATCAAACTCCTTCCCATTTCAATCCTGAGACCCGTCCTATACTATGAGATGTTACATCTCAATGCTTCTAATACCAAACCTGAGACTGTCCTATAACATAAGATGTGATATCTCAATGCTTCTAATAACAAACCTGAGACCCTTACTATAACATGAGATGTGATATCCAAGTCCTTCCCTTTCAAATCTTGAGACCCTTCCTATAACATGAGATGTGATATCCAACTCCTTCCCAATCCAATCCTGAGACCCTTCCGATAGCATGAGATAATATCTCAATGCTTCTAATACCAAACCACAGACCAGTCCTATAACTTGAGATGTGATATCCAAATCCTTCCCCTTCCAAACCTGAGACCCTTCCTTTATCATGAGATGTGATATCCAACTCCATCCCATTCCAATCCTGAGACCCCTCCTATAGCATGATATATGATATCCAACTCCTTCCCAATCCAATCCTGAGACCCTTCCGATAGCATGAGATGTGATATCTCAATGCTTCTAATATCAAACCTGAGACTGTCCTATAACATGAGATGTGATATCTCAATGCTTCTAATAACAAACCTGAGACTCTTCCTATAACATGAGATGTGATATCCAAGTCCTTCCCATTCCAATCCTGAGACCCTTCCGATAGCATGAGATATGATATCTCAATGTTTCTAATACCAAACCACAGACCCGTCCTATAATTTGAGATATGATATCCAAATCCTTCCCATTCCAATCCTGAGACCCTTCCTATGGCATGAGATGTGATATCCAACTCTTCCCATCCAATCCTGAGACCCGTCCTATAACATGAGATGTGATCTCCAACTCCTTCCCAATCCAATCCTGAGACCCTTCCGATAGCATGAGATATGATATCTCAATGCTTCTAATATCAAACCTGAGACCCTCCCTATAGCATGAGATGTGATATCCAACTCCTTCCCATTCCAATCCTGAGACCCTTCCGATAGCATGAGATGTGATATCCAACTCCTTCCAATTCCAACCTGTGACTCTTCCGATAGCATGAGATGTGTTATCTCAATGCTTCTAATACCAAACCTGAGATCCTTCCTATAACATGAGATGTGATATCCAACTCCTTCCCAATCCAATCCTGAGACCCTTCTGATAGCATGAGATGTGATATCTCAATGCTTCTAATACCAAACCTGAGACCCTCCCTATAGCGAGATGTGATATCAAAGTCCTTCCCATTCCAATCCTGATACCCTTCCTATACCATGAGATGTGATATCCAACTCCTTCCAATTCCAACCTGTGACCCTTCCTATAGCATGAGATGGGATATCCAACTCCTTCCCAATCCAATCCTGAGACCCTTCCGATAGCATGAGATGTGATATCTTAATGCTTCAACCAAACCTGAGACCTTCCTAAGGCATGAGATGTGACATCAAACTCCTTCCCATTCCAATCCTGAGACCCGTCCTATACTATGAGATGTTATATCTCAATGCTTCTAATACCAAACCTGAGACTGTCCATGACAGTCTCAGGTTATAACATGAGATGTGATATCTCAATGCTTCTAATAACAAACCTGAGACCCTTCCTATAACGTGAGATGTGATGTCCAAGTCCTTCCCATTCCAATCCTGAGCCCCTTCCTATAACATGAGATGTGATATCCAACTCCTTCCCAATCCAATCCTGAGACCCTTCCGAGAGCATGAGATGTGATATCCCAATGCTTCTACCAAACCTGAGACCTTTCCGATAGCATGAAATGTGATATCCAACTCCTTCCCATCCAATCCTGAGACCCTTCCTATAGCATGAGATGTGATATTTCAATGCTATTAATACCAAACCTGAGACCCTCCCTATAGCATGAGATGTGATATCCAACTCCTTCCCATTCCAATCCTTTGACCCTTCCCATAGCCTGAGATGTGATATCTCAATGCTTCTACCAAACCTGAGACCCTTCCTATAGCATGAGATATGATATCCAACTCCTTCCCATTCCAATCCTGAGACCCTTCCTATAGCATGAGATGTGATATCTCAATGCTATTAATACCAAACCTGAGACCCTCCCTATAGCATGAGATTTGATATCTCAATGCTTCAAATACCAAACCACAGACCCGTCCTATAACTTGAGATGTGATATCCAAATCGTTTCCTGCCAAACCTGAGACCTGTCCTTTAGCATGAGATGTGATATCCAACTCCTTCCCATTCCAATCCCGAGACCCGTCCTATAACTTGAGATATGATATCCAAATCGTTTCCTTCCAAACCTGAGACCTGTCCTTTAGCATGAGATGTGATATCCAACTCCTTCCCATTCCAATCCTGAGACCCTTCCTATAGCATGAAATGTGATATCCCAATGCTTCTACCAAACCTGAGTCCTTTCCGATAGCATGAGATGTGATATCCAACTCCTTCCCATTCCAATCCTGAGACCCTTCCTATAACATGAGATGTGATATCCAAATCCTTCCCATTCCAATCCTGAGACCCTTCCGATAGCATGAGATATGATATCTTAATGCTTCTAATACCAAACCTGAGACTGTCCTATAACATGAGATGCGATATCTCAATGCTTCTAATAACAAACCTGAGACCCTTCCTATACCATGAGATGTGATATCCAAATCCTTCCCATTTCAATCCGGAGACCCTTCCTATAACATGAGATGTGATATCCAACTCCTTCCCACTCCAATCCTGAGACCCTTCCGATAGCATGAGATATGATATCTCAATGCTTCTAATACCAAACCACAGACCCGTCCTATAAATTGAGATGTGATATCCAAATCCTTCCCCTTCCAAACCTGAGACCCTTCCTTTAGCATATGTGATATCCAACACCTTCCCATTCCAATCCTGAGACCCGTCCTATACCATGAGATATGATATCTCAATGCTTCTAATACCAAACCTGAGACTGTCCTATAACATGAGATGTGATATTTCAATGCTTCTAATAACAAACCTGAGAGCCTTCCTATAACGAGATGTTATATCCAACTCTTTCCCAATCCAATCCTGAGACCCTTCCGATAACATGAGATGTGATATCCAACTCCTTCGCAATCCAATCCTGAGACCCTTCCGATAGCATGAGATATGATATCTCAATGCTTCTAATACCAAACCACAGACCCGTCCTATAGCTTGAGATGTGATATCCAAATCATTCCCCTTCCAAACCTGAGACCCTTCCTTAACCATATGTGATATCCAACTCCTTCCCATTCCAATCCTGAGACCCTTCCTATAGAATGAGATGTGCTATCTCAATGCTTCTACCAAACCTGAGACCCTTCCTATAGCATGAGATGTGATATCCAACTCTTCCCATCCAATCCTGAGACCCGTCCTATACCATGAGATGTTATATCTCAATGCTTCTAATACCAAACCTGATACTGTCCTATAACATGAGATGTGATATCTCAATGCTTCTAATAACAAACCTGAGACCCTTCCTATAACATGAGATGTGATATCTCAATGCTTCTAATACCAAACCTGAGACCCTCCCTATAGCGTGAGATGTGATATCAAAGTCCTTCCCATTCCCATCCTGATACCCTTCCTATAACATGAGATGTTATATCCAACTCCTTCCCAATCCAATCCTGAGACCCTTCCGATAGCATGAGATGTGATATCAAAGTCCTTCCCATTCCAATCCTGATACCCTTCCTATAACATGAGCTGTGATATCCAACTCCTTCCAATTCAAACCTGTGACCCTTCCTATAGCATGAGATGCGATATCCAACTCCTTCCCAATCCAATCCTGAGACCTGTCCTATACTATGAGATGTTACATCTCAATGCTTCTAATAACAAACCTGAGACCCTTCCTATAACATGAGATGTGATATCCAAGTCCTTCCCATTCAAATCTTGAGACCCTTCCTATAACATGAGATGTGATATCCAACTCCTTCCCAATCCAATCCTGAGACCCTTCCGATAGCATGAGATATATCTCAATGCTTCTAATACCAAACCACAGACCAGTCCTATAACTTGAGATGTGATATCCAAATCCTTCCCCTTCCAAACCTGAGACCCTTCATTTATCATGAGATGTGATATTCAACTCCTTCCCATTACAATCCTGAGACCCCTCCTAAAGCATGATATATGATATCCAACTCCTTCCCATTCCAATCCTGAGACCCGTCCTATACAATGAGATATGATATCTCAATGCTGCTATGACCAAACCTAAGACTGTCCTATGACATGAGATGCGATATCTCAATGCTTCTAATACCAAACCTGAGACTGTCCTATAACATGAGATGTGATATCTCAATGCTTCTAATAACAAACCTGAGACCCTTCATATAGTATGAGATGTGATATCCAAGTCCTTCCCATTCCAATCTTGAGACCCTTCCTATAACATGAGATGTGATATCCAACTCCTTCCCAATCCTATCCTGAGACCTTTCCGATAGCATGAGATATGATATCTCAATGCTTCTAATACCAAACCAGAGACCCGTCCTATAACTTGAGATGTGATATCCAAATCCTTCCCCTTCCAAACCTGAGACCCTTCCTTTAGCATGAGATGTGATATCCAACTCCTTCCCATTCCAATCCTGAGACCCTTCCGATAGCATGAGATGTGATATCTCAATGCTTCTAATAACAAACCTGAGACCCCTCCTATAACATGAGATGTGATATCCAAATCCTTCCCATTCCAATCCTGAGACCCTTCCTATAACATGAGATGTGATATCCAAATCCTTCCCATTCCAATCCTGAGACCCTTCCGATAGCATGAGATATGATATCTTAATGCTTCTAATACCAAACGTGAGACTGTCCTATAACATGAGATGCGATATCTCAATGCTTCTAATAACAAACCTGAGACCCTTCCTATAACATGAGATGTGATATCCAAATCCTTCCCATTTCAATCCGGAGACCCTTCCTATAACATGAGATGTGATATCCAACTCCTTCCCATTCCAATCCTGAGACCCGTCCTATACCATGAGATATGATATCTCAATGCTTCTAATACCAAACCTGAGACTGTCCTATAACATGAGATGTGATATCTCAATGCTTCTAATAACAAACCTGAGAGCCTTCCTATAACATGAGATGTTATATCCAACTCTTTCCCAATCCAATCCTGAGACCCTTCCGATAACATGAGATGTGATATCCAACTCCTTTGCAATCCAATCCTGAGACCCTTCCGATAGCATGAGATATGATATCTCAATGCTTCTAATACCAAACCACAGACCCGTCCTATAGCTTGAGATGTGATATCCAAATCCTTCCCCTTCCAAACCTGAGACCCTTCCTTTACCATGATATGATATCCAACTCCTTCCCATTCCAATCCTGAGACCCTTCCTATAGAATGAGATGTGATATCTCAATGCTTCTAATACCAAACCTGAGACCCTCCCTATAGCGTGAGATGTGATATCAAAGTCCTTCCCATTCCCATCCTGATACCCTTCCTATAACATGAGATATGATATCCAACTCCTTCCAATTCAAACCTGTGACCCTTCCTATAGCATGAGATGCGATATCCAACTCCTTCCCAATCCAATCCTGAGACCCTTCCGATAGCATGAGATGTGATATCTTAATGCTTCTAGCAAACCTGAGACCTTCCCATGGCATGAGATGTGATATCAAACTCCTTCCCATTTCAATCCTGAGACCCGTCCTATACTATGAGATGTTACATCTCAATGCTTCTAATACCAAACCTGAGACTGTCCTATAACATAAGATGTGATATCTCAATGCTTCTAATAACAAACCTGAGACCCTTACTATAACATGAGATGTGATATCCAAGTCCTTCCCTTTCAAATCTTGAGACCCTTCCTATAACATGAGATGTGATATCCAACTCCTTCCCAATCCAATCCTGAGACCCTTCCGATAGCATGAGATAGTATCTTAATGCTTCTAATACCAAACCACAGACCAGTCCTATAACTTGAGATGTGATATCCAAATCCTTCCCCTTCCAAACCTGAGACCCTTCCTTTATCATGAGATGTGATATCCAACTCCATCCCATTCCAATCCTGAGACCCCTCCTATAGGATGATATATGATATCCAACTCCTTCCCAATCCAATCCTGAGACCCTTCCGATAGCATGAGATGTGATATCTCAATGCTTCTAATATCAAACCTGAGACTGTCCTATAACATGAGATGTGATATCTCAATGCTTCTAATAACAAACCTGAGACTCTTCCTATAACATGAGATGTGATATCCAAGTCCTTCCCATTCCAATCCTGAGACCCTTCCGATAGCATGAGATATGATATCTCAATGTTTCTAATACCAAACCACAGACCCGTCCTATAATTTGAGATATGATATCCAAATCCTTCCCATTCCAATCCTGAGACCCTTCCTATGGCATGAGATGTGATATCCAACTCTTCCCATCCAATCCTGAGACCCGTCCTATAACATGAGATGTGATCTCCAACTCCTTCCCAATCCAATCCTGAGACCCTTCCGATAGCATGAGATATGATATCTCAATGCTTCTAATATCAAACCTGAGACCCTCCCTATAGCATGAGATGTGATATCCAACTCCTTCCCATTCCAATCCTGAGACCCTTCCGATATCATGAGATGTGATATCCAACTCCTTCCAATTCCAACCTGTGACTCTTCCGATAGCATGAGATGTGTTATCTCAATGCTTCTAATACCAAACCTGAGATCCTTCCTATAACATGAGATGTGATATCCAACTCCTTCCCAATCCAATCCTGAGACCCTTCTGATAGCATGAGATGTGATATCTCAATGCTTCTAATACCAAACCTGAGACCCTCCCTATAGCGAGATGTGATATCAAAGTCCTTCCCATTCCAATCCTGATACCCTTCCTATACCATGAGATGTGATATCCAACTCCTTCCAATTCCAACCTGTGACCCTTCCTATAGCATGAGATGGGATATCCAACTCCTTCCCAATCCAATCCTGAGACCCTTCCGATAGCATGAGATGTGATATCTTAATGCTTCAACCAAACCTGAGACCTTCCTAAGGCATGAGATGTGACATCAAACTCCTTCCCATTCCAATCCTGAGACCCGTCCTATACTATGAGATGTTATATCTCAATGCTTCTAATACCAAACCTGAGACTGTCCATGACAGTCTCAGGTTATAACATGAGATGTGATATCTCAATGCTTCTAATAACAAACCTGAGACCCTTCCTATAACGTGAGATGTGATGTCCAAGTCCTTCCCATTCCAATCCTGAGCCCCTTCGTATAACATGAGATGTGATATCCAACTCCTTCCCAATCCAATCCTGAGACCCTTCCGAGAGCATGAGATGTGATATCCCAATGCTTCTACCAAACCTGAGACCTTTCCGATAGCATGAGATGTGATATCCAACTCCTTTCCATTCCAATCATGAGGCCCTTCCTATAGCATGAGATGTGATATCTCAAGGCTTCTACCAAACCTGAGACCCTTCCTATAGCATGAAATGTGATATCCAACTCCTTCCCATCCAATCCTGAGACCCTTCCTATAGCATGAGATGTGATATTTCAATGCTATTAATACCAAACCTGAGACCCTCCCTATAGCATGAGATGTGATATCCAACTCCTTCCCATTCCAATCCTTTGACCCTTCCCATAGCCTGAGATGTGATATCTCAATGCTTCTACCAAACCTGAGACCCTTCCTATAGCATGAGATATGATATCCAACTCCTTCCCATTCCAATCCTGAGACCCTTCCTATAGCATGAGATGTGATATCTCAATGCTATTAATACCAAACCTGAAACCCTCCCTATAGCATGAGATTTGATATCTCAATGCTTCAAATACCAAACCACAGACCCGTCCTATAACTTGAGATGTGATATCCAAATCGTTTCCTGCCAAACCTGAGACCTGTCCTTTAGCATGAGATGTGATATCCAACTCCTTCCCATTCCAATCCCGAGACCCGTCCTATAACTTGAGATGTGATATCCAAATCGTTTCCTTCCAAACCTGAGACCTGTCCTTTAGCATGAGATGTGATATCCAACTCCTTCCCATTCCAATCCTGAGACCCTTCCTATAGCATGAAATGTGATATCCCAATGCTTCTACCAAACCTGAGTCCTTTCCGATAGCATGAGATGTGATATCCAACTCCTTCCCATTCCAATCCTGAGACCCTTCCTATAACATGAGATGTGATATCCAAATCCTTCCCATTCCAATCCTGAGACCCTTCCGATAGCATGAGATATGATATCTTAATGCTTCTAATACCAAACCTGAGACTGTCCTATAACATGAGATGCGATATCTCAATGCTTCTAATAACAAACCTGAGACCCTTCCTATACCATGAGATGTGATATCCAAATCCTTCCCATTTCAATCCGGAGACCCTTCCTATAACATGAGATGTGATATCCAACTCCTTCCCACTCCAATCCTGAGACCCTTCCGATAGCATGAGATATGATATCTCAATGCTTCTAATACCAAACCACAGACCCGTCCTATAAATTGAGATGTGATATCCAAATCCTTCCCCTTCCAAACCTGAGACCCTTCCTTTAGCATATGTGATATCCAACACCTTCCCATTCCAATCCTGAGACCCGTCCTATACCATGAGATATGATATCTCAATGCTTCTAATACCAAACCTGAGACTGTCCTATAACATGAGATGTGATATTTCAATGCTTCTAATAACAAACCTGAGAGCCTTCCTATAACGAGATGTTATATCCAACTCTTTCCCAATCCAATCCTGAGACCCTTCCGATAACATGAGATGTGATATCCAACTCCTTCGCAATCCAATCCTTAGACCCTTCCGATAGCATGAGATATGATATCTCAATGCTTCTAATACCAAACCACAGACCCGTCCTATAGCTTGAGATGTGATATCCAAATCATTCCCCTTCCAAACCTGAGACCCTTCCTTAACCATATGTGATATCCAACTCCTTCCCATTCCAATCCTGAGACCCTTCCTATAGAATGAGATGTGCTATCTCAATGCTTCTACCAAACCTGAGACCCTTCCTATAGCATGAGATGTGATATCCAACTCTTCCCATCCAATCCTGAGACCCGTCCTATACCATGAGATGTTATATCTCAATGCTTCTAATACCAAACCTGATACTGTCCTATAACATGAGATGTGATATCTCAATGCTTCTAATAACAAACCTGAGACCCTTCCTATAACATGAGATGTGATATCTCAATGCTTCTAATACCAAACCTGAGACCCTCCCTATAGCGTGAGATGTGATATCAAAGTCCTTCCCATTCCCATCCTGATACCCTTCCTATAACATGAGATGTTATATCCAACTCCTTCCCAATCCAATCCTGAGACCCTTCCGATAGCATGAGATGTGATATCAAAGTCCTTCCCATTCCAATCCTGATACCCTTCCTATAACATGAGCTGTGATATCCAACTCCTTCCAATTCAAACCTGTGACCCTTCCTATAGCATGAGATGCGATATCCAACTCCTTCCCAATCCAATCCTGAGACCCTTCCGATAGCATGAGATTTGATATCTTAATGCTTCTAGCAAACCTGAGACCTTCCCATGGCATGAGATGTGATTTCAAACTCCTTCCCATTCCAATCCTGAGACCTGTCCTATACTATGAGATGTTACATCTCAATGCTTCTAATAACAAACCTGAGACCCTTCCTATAACATGAGATGTGATATCCAAGTCCTTCCCATTCAAATCTTGAGACCCTTCCTATAACATGAGATGTGATATCCAACTCCTTCCCAATCCAATCCTGAGACCCTTCCGATAGCATGAGATATATCTCAATGCTTCTAATACCAAACCACAGACCAGTCCTATAACTTGAGATGTGATATCCAAATCCTTCCCCTTCCAAACCTGAGACCCTTCATTTATCATGAGATGTGATATTCAACTCCTTCCCATTACAATCCTGAGACCCCTCCTATAGCATGATATATGATATCCAACTCCTTCCCATTCCAATCCTGAGACCCGTCCTATACAATGAGATATGATATCTCAATGCTGCTATGACCAAACCTAAGACTGTCCTATGACATGAGATGCGATATCTCAATGCTTCTAATAACAAACCTGAGACCCTTCCTATAACATGAGATGTGATATCCAAATCCTTCCCATTCCAATCCTGAGACCCTTCCTATAACATGAGATGTGATATCTAACTCCTTCACAATCCAATCCTGATACCCTTCTGATAGCATGAGATGTGATATCTCAATGCTTCTAATAACAAACCTGAGATCCTTCCTATAGCATATGTGATATCCAACTCCTTCCCAATACAATCCTGAGACCCTTCCGATGGCATGAGATGTGATATCTCAATGCTTCTAATACCAAACCACAGACCTGTCCTATAACTTGAGATGTGATATCCAACTCCTTCCCAATCCAATCCTGAGACCCTTCTGATAGCATGAGATGTGATATCTCAATGCTTCTAATATCAAACCTGAGACTGTCCTATAACATGAGATGTGATATCTCAATGCTTCTAATAACAAACCTGAGACTCTTCCTATGACATGAGATGTGATATCCAAGTCCTTCCCATTCCAATCCTGAGACCCTTCCGATAGCATGAGATATGATATCTCAATGCTTCTATTACCAAACCACCGACCCGTCCTATAACTTGAGATGCGATATCCAAATCCTTCCCCTTCCAAACCTGAGACCCTTCCTTTAGCATGAGATGTGAAATCCAACTCCTTCCCATTCCAATCCTGAGACCCTTCCTATGGCATGATATGTGATATCCAACTCTTCCCATCCAATCCTGATACCCGTCCTATAACATGAGATGTGATATCCGACTCCTTCCCAATCCAATCCTGAGACCCTTTCGATAGCATGAGATATATCTCAATGCTTCTAATATCAAACCTGAGACCCTCCCTATAGCATGAGATGTGATATCCAACTCCTTCCCATTTCAATCCTGAGACCCTTCCGATAGCATGAGATGTGATATCCAACTCCTTCCTATTCCAACCTGTGACTCTTCCGATAGCATGAGATGTGATATCTCAATGCTTCTAATACCAAACCTGATACCCTTCCTATAACATGAGATGTGATATCCAACTCCTTCCCAATCCAATCCTGAGACCCTTCTGATAGCATGAGATGTGATATCTCAATGCTTCTAATACCAAACCTGAGACCCTCCCTATAGCGAGATGTGATATCAAAGTCCTTCCCATTCCAATCCTGATACCCTTCCTATAACATGAGATGTGATATCCAACTCCTTCCAATTCCAACCTGTGACCCTTCCTATAGCATGAGATGGGATATCCAACTCCTTCCCAATCCAATCCTGAGACCTGTCCTATACCATGAGATGTTATATCTCAATGCTTCTAATAACAAACCTGAGACCCTCCCTATAACGTGAGATGTGATGTCCAAGTCCTTCCCATTCCAATCCTGAGCCCCTTCCTATAACATGAGATGTGATATCAAAGTCCTTCCCAATCCAATCCTGAGACCCTTCCGAGAGCATGAGATGTGATATCCCAATGCTTCTACCAAACCTGAGACCTTTCCGATAGCATGAGATGTGATATCCAACTCCTTCCCATTCCAATCATGAGGCCCTTCCTATAGCATGAGATGTGATATCCCAATGCTTCTACCAAACCTGAGACCTTTCCGATAGCATGAGATGTGATATCCAACTCCTTCCCATTCCAATCATGAGGCCCTTCCTATAGCATGAGATGTGATATCTCAAGGCTTCTACAAAACCTGAGACCCTTCCTATAGCATGAAATGTGATATCCAACTCCTTCCCATCCAATCCTGAGACCCTTCCTATAGCATGAGATGTGATATCTCAATGCTATTAATACCAAACCTGAGACCCTCCCTATAGCATGAGATGTGATATCCAGCTCCTTCCCATTCCAATCCTTGACCCTTCCCATAGCCTGAAATGTGATATCTCAATGCTTCTACCAAACCTGAGACCCTTCCTATAGCATGAGATATGATATCCAACTCCTTCCCATTCCAATCCTGAGACCCTTCCTATAGCATGAGATGTGATATCAAAGTCCTTCCCATCCTGATACCCTTCCTATAACATGAGATGTTATATCCAACTCCTTCCCAATCCAATCCTGAGACCCTTCCGATAGCATGAGATGTGATATCAAAGTCCTTCCCATTCCAATCCTGATACCCTTCCTATAACATGAGCTGTGATATCCAACTCCTTCCAATTCAAACCTGTGACCCTTCCTATAGCATGAGATGTGATATCTCAATGCTTCTAATATCAAACCTGAGACCCTCCCTATAGCATGAGATGTGATATCCAACTCCTTCCCATTCCAATCCTGAGACCCTTCCGATATCATGAGATGTGATATCCAACTCCTTCCAATTCCAACCTGTGACTCTTCCGATAGCATGAGATGTGTTATCTCAATGCTTCTAATACCAAACCTGAGATCCTTCCTATAACATGAGATGTGATATCCAACTCCTTCCCAATCCAATCCTGAGACCCTTCTGATAGCATGAGATGTGATATCTCAATGCTTCTAATACCAAACCTGAGACCCTCCCTATAGCGAGATGTGATATCAAAGTCCTTCCCATTCCAATCCTGATACCCTTCCTATACCATGAGATGTGATATCCAACTCCTTCCAATTCCAACCTGTGACCCTTCCTATAGCATGAGATGGGATATCCAACTCCTTCCCAATCCAATCCTGAGACCCTTCCGATAGCATGAGATGTGATATCTTAATGCTTCAACCAAACCTGAGACCTTCCTAAGGCATGAGATGTGACATCAAACTCCTTCCCATTCCAATCCTGAGACCCGTCCTATACTATGAGATGTTATATCTCAATGCTTCTAATACCAAACCTGAGACTGTCCATGACAGTCTCAGGTTATAACATGAGATGTGATATCTCAATGCTTCTAATAACAAACCTGAGACCCTTCCTATAACGTGAGATGTGATGTCCAAGTCCTTCCCATTCCAATCCTGAGCCCCTTTGTATAACATGAGATGTGATATCCAACTCCTTCCCAATCCAATCCTGAGACCCTTCCGAGAGCATGAGATGTGATATCCCAATGATTCTACCAAACCTGAGACCTTTCCGATAGCATGAGATGTGATATCCAACTCCTTTCCATTCCAATCATGAGGCCCTTCCTATAGCATGAGATGTGATATCTCAAGGCTTCTACCAAACCTGAGACCCTTCCTATAGCATGAAATGTGATATCCAACTCCTTCCCATCCAATCCTGAGACCCTTCCTATAGCATGAGATGTGATATTTCAATGCTATTAATACCAAACCTGAGACCCTCCCTATAGCATGAGATGTGATATCCAACTCCTTCCCATTCCAATCCTTTGACCCTTCCCATAGCCTGAGATGTGATATCTCAATGCTTCTACCAAACCTGAGACCCTTCCTATAGCATGAGATATGATATCCAACTCCTTCCCATTCCAATCCTGAGACCCTTCCTATAGCATGAGATGTGATATCTCAATGCTATTAATACCAAACCTGAGACCCTCCCTATAGCATGAGATTTGATATCTCAATGCTTCAAATACCAAACCACAGACCCGTCCTATAACTTGAGATGTGATATCCAAATCGTTTCCTGCCAAACCTGAGACCTGTCCTTTAGCATGAGATGTGATATCCAACTCCTTCCCATTCCAATCCCGAGACCCGTCCTATAACTTGAGATGTGATATCCAAATCGTTTCCTTCCAAACCTGAGACCTGTCCTTTAGCATGAGATGTGATATCCAACTCCTTCCCATTCCAATCCTGAGACCCTTCCTATAGCATGAAATGTGATATCCCAATGCTTCTACCAAACCTGAGTCCTTTCCGATAGCATGAGATGTGATATCCAACTCCTTCCCATTCCAATCCTGAGACCCTTCCTATAACATGAGATGTGATATCCAAATCCTTCCCATTCCAATCCTGAGACCCTTCCGATAGCATGAGATATGATATCTTAATGCTTCTAATACCAAACCTGAGACTGTCCTATAACATGAGATGCGATATCTCAATGCTTCTAATAACAAACCTGAGACCCTTCCTATACCATGAGATGTGATATCCAAATCCTTCCCATTTCAATCCGGAGACCCTTCCTATAACATGAGATGTGATATCCAACTCCTTCCCACTCCAATCCTGAGACCCTTCCGATAGCATGAGATATGATATCTCAATGCTTCTAATACCAAACCACAGACCCGTCCTATAAATTGAGATGTGATATCCAAATCCTTCCCCTTCCAAACCTGAGACCCTTCCTTTAGCATATGTGATATCCAACACCTTCCCATTCCAATCCTGAGACCCGTCCTATACCATGAGATATGATATCTCAATGCTTCTAATACCAAACCTGAGACTGTCCTATAACATGAGATGTGATATTTCAATGCTTCTAATAACAAACCTGAGAGCCTTCCTATAACGAGATGTTATATCCAACTCTTTCCCAATCCAATCCTGAGACCCTTCCGATAACATGAGATGTGATATCCAACTCCTTCGCAATCCAATCCTTAGACCCTTCCGATAGCATGAGATATGATATCTCAATGCTTCTAATACCAAACCACAGACCCGTCCTATAGCTTGAGATGTGATATCCAAATCATTCCCCTTCCAAACCTGAGACCCTTCCTTAACCATATGTGATATCCAACTCCTTCCCATTCCAATCCTGAGACCCTTCCTATAGAATGAGATGTGCTATCTCAATGCTTCTACCAAACCTGAGACCCTTCCTATAGCATGAGATGTGATATCCAACTCTTCCCATCCAATCCTGAGACCCGTCCTATACCATGAGATGTTATATCTCAATGCTTCTAATACCAAACCTGATACTGTCCTATAACATGAGATGTGATATCTCAATGCTTCTAATAACAAACCTGAGACCCTTCCTATAACATGAGATGTGATATCTCAATGCTTCTAATACCAAACCTGAGACCCTCCCTATAGCGTGAGATGTGATATCAAAGTCCTTCCCATTCCCATCCTGATACCCTTCCTATAACATGAGATGTTATATCCAACTCCTTCCCAATCCAATCCTGAGACCCTTCCGATAGCATGAGATGTGATATCAAAGTCCTTCCCATTCCAATCCTGATACCCTTCCTATAACATGAGCTGTGATATCCAACTCCTTCCAATTCAAACCTGTGACCCTTCCTATAGCATGAGATGCGATATCCAACTCCTTCCCAATCCAATCCTGAGACCCTTCCGATAGCATGAGATTTGATATCTTAATGCTTCTAGCAAACCTGAGACCTTCCCATGGCATGAGATGTGATTTCAAACTCCTTCCCATTCCAATCCTGAGACCTGTCCTATACTATGAGATGTTACATCTCAATGCTTCTAATAACAAACCTGAGACCCTTCCTATAACATGAGATGTGATATCCAAGTCCTTCCCATTCAAATCTTGAGACCCTTCCTATAACATGAGATGTGATATCCAACTCCTTCCCAATCCAATCCTGAGACCCTTCCGATAGCATGAGATATATCTCAATGCTTCTAATACCAAACCACAGACCAGTCCTATAACTTGAGATGTGATATCCAAATCCTTCCCCTTCCAAACCTGAGACCCTTCATTTATCATGAGATGTGATATTCAACTCCTTCCCATTACAATCCTGAGACCCCTCCTATAGCATGATATATGATATCCAACTCCTTCCCATTCCAATCCTGAGACCCGTCCTATACAATGAGATATGATATCTCAATGCTGCTATGACCAAACCTAAGACTGTCCTATGACATGAGATGCGATATCTCAATGCTTCTAATAACAAACCTGAGACCCTTCCTATAACATGAGATGTGATATCCAAATCCTTCCCATTCCAATCCTGAGACCCTTCCTATAACATGAGATGTGATATCTAACTCCTTCACAATCCAATCCTGATACCCTTCTGATAGCATGAGATGTGATATCTCAATGCTTCTAATAACAAACCTGAGATCCTTCCTATAGCATATGTGATATCCAACTCCTTCCCAATACAATCCTGAGACCCTTCCGATGGCATGAGATGTGATATCTCAATGCTTCTAATACCAAACCACAGACCTGTCCTATAACTTGAGATGTGATATCCAACTCCTTCCCAATCCAATCCTGAGACCCTTCTGATAGCATGAGATGTGATATCTCAATGCTTCTAATATCAAACCTGAGACTGTCCTATAACATGAGATGTGATATCTCAATGCTTCTAATAACAAACCTGAGACTCTTCCTATGACATGAGATGTGATATCCAAGTCCTTCCCATTCCAATCCTGAGACCCTTCCGATAGCATGAGATATGATATCTCAATGCTTCTATTACCAAACCACCGACCCGTCCTATAACTTGAGATGTGATATCCAAATCCTTCCCCTTCCAAACCTGAGACCCTTCCTTTAGCATGAGATGTGAAATCCAACTCCTTCCCATTCCAATCCTGAGACCCTTCCTATGGCATGATATGTGATATCCAACTCTTCCCATCCAATCCTGATACCCGTCCTATAACATGAGATGTGATATCCGACTCCTTCCCAATCCAATCCTGAGACCCTTTCGATAGCATGAGATATATCTCAATGCTTCTAATATCAAACCTGAGACCCTCCCTATAGCATGAGATGTGATATCCAACTCCTTCCCATTTCAATCCTGAGACCCTTCCGATAGCATGAGATGTGATATCCAACTCCTTCCTATTCCAACCTGTGACTCTTCCGATAGCATGAGATGTGATATCTCAATGCTTCTAATACCAAACCTGATACCCTTCCTATAACATGAGATGTGATATCCAACTCCTTCCCAATCCAATCCTGAGACCCTTCTGATAGCATGAGATGTGATATCTCAATGCTTCTAATACCAAACCTGAGACCCTCCCTATAGCGAGATGTGATATCAAAGTCCTTCCCATTCCAATCCTGATACCCTTCCTATAACATGAGATGTGATATCCAACTCCTTCCAATTCCAACCTGTGACCCTTCCTATAGCATGAGATGGGATATCCAACTCCTTCCCAATCCAATCCTGAGACCTGTCCTATACCATGAGATGTTATATCTCAATGCTTCTAATAACAAACCTGAGACCCTCCCTATAACGTGAGATGTGATGTCCAAGTCCTTCCCATTCCAATCCTGAGCCCCTTCCTATAACATGAGATGTGATATCAAAGTCCTTCCCAATCCAATCCTGAGACCCTTCCGAGAGCATGAGATGTGATATCCCAATGCTTCTACCAAACCTGAGACCTTTCCGATAGCATGAGATGTGATATCCAACTCCTTCCCATTCCAATCATGAGGCCCTTCCTATAGCATGAGATGTGATATCCCAATGCTTCTACCAAACCTGAGACCTTTCCGATAGCATGAGATGTGATATCCAACTCCTTCCCATTCCAATCATGAGGCCCTTCCTATAGCATGAGATGTGATATCTCAAGGCTTCTACAAAACCTGAGACCCTTCCTATAGCATGAAATGTGATATCCAACTCCTTCCCATCCAATCCTGAGACCCTTCCTATAGCATGAGATGTGATATCTCAATGCTATTAATACCAAACCTGAGACCCTCCCTATAGCATGAGATGTGATATCCAGCTCCTTCCCATTCCAATCCTTGACCCTTCCCATAGCCTGAGATGTGATATCTCAATGCTTCTACCAAACCTGAGACCCTTCCTATAGCATGAGATATGATATCCAACTCCTTCCCATTCCAATCCTGAGACCCTTCCTATAGCATGAGATGTGATATCAAAGTCCTTCCCATCCTGATACCCTTCCTATAACATGAGATGTTATATCCAACTCCTTCCCAATCCAATCCTGAGACCCTTCCGATAGCATGAGATGTGATATCAAAGTCCTTCCCATTCCAATCCTGATACCCTTCCTATAACATGAGCTGTGATATCCAACTCCTTCCAATTCAAACCTGTGACCCTTCCTATAGCATGAGATGCGATATCCAACTCCTTCCCAATCCAATCCTGAGACCCTTCCGATAGCATGAGATGTGATATCTTAATGCTTCTAGCAAACCTGAGACCTTCCCATGGCATGAGATGTGATTTCAAACTCCTTCCCATTCCAATCCTGAGACCCGTCCTATACTATGAGATGTTACATCTCAATGCTTCTAATAACAAACCTGAGACCCTTCCTATAACATCAGATGTGATATCCAAGTCCTTCCCATTCAAATCTTGAGACCCTTCCTATAACATGAGATGTGATATCCAACTCCTTCCCAATCCAATCCTGAGACCCTTCCGATAGCATGAGATATATCTCAATGCTTCTAATACCAAACCACAGACCAGTCCTATAACTTGAGATGTGATATCCAAATCCTTCCCCTTCCAAACCTGAGACCCTTCATTTATCATGAGATGTGATATTTAACTCCTTCCCATTACAATCCTGAGACCCCTCCTATAGCATGATATATGATATCCAACTCCTTCCCATTCCAATCCTGAGACCCGTCCTATACAATGAGATATGATATCTCAATGCTGCTATGACCAAACCTAAGGCTGTCCTATGACATGAGATGCGATATCTCAATGCTTCTAATAACAAACCTGAGACCCTTCCTATAACATGAGATGTGATATCTAACTCCTTCCCAATCCAATCCTGATACCCTTCTGATAGCATGAGATGTGATATCTCAATGCTTCTAATAACAAACCAGAGATCCTTCCTATAACATATGTGATATCCAACTCCTTCCCAATACAATCCTGAGACCCTTCCGATGGCATGAGATGTGATATCTCAATGCTTCTAATACCAAACCACAGACCCGTCCTATAACTTGAGATGTGATATCCAACTCCTTCCCAATCCAATCCTGAGACCCTTCTGATAGCATGAGATGTGATATCTCAATGCTTCTAATATCAAACCTGAGACTGTCCTATAACATGAGATGTGATATCTCAATGCTTCTAATAACAAACCTGAGACTCTTCCTATAACATGAGATGTGATATCCAAGTCCTTCCCATTCCAATCCTGAGACCCTTCCGATAGCATGAGATATGATATCTCAATGCTTCTAATACCAAACCACAGACCCGTCCTATAACTTGAGATGTGATATCCAAATCCTTCCCCTTCCAAACCTGAGACCCTTCCTTTAGCATGAGATGTGATATCCAACTCCTTCCCATTCCAATCCTGAGACCCTTCCTATGGCATGATATGTGATATCCAACTCTTCCCATCCAATCCTGAGACCCGTCCTATAACATGAGATGTGATATCCAACTCCTTCCCAATCCAATCCTGAGACCCTTCCGATAGCATGAGATATATCTCAATGCTAATATCAAACCTGAGACCCTCCCTATAGCATGAGATGTGATATCCAACTCCTTCCCATTTCAATCCTGAGACCCTTCCGATAGCATGAGATGTTATATCCAACTCCTTCCTATTCCAACCTGTGACTCTTCCGATAGCATGAGATGTGATATCTCAATGCTTCTAATACCAAACCTGATACCCTTCCTATAACATGAGATGTGATATCCAACTCCTTCCCAATCCAATCCTGAGACCCTTCTGATAGCATGAGATGTGATATCTCAATGCTTCTAATACCAAACCTGAGACCCTCCCTATAGCGAGATGTGATATCAAAGTCCTTCCCATTCCAATCCTGATACCCTTCCTATAACATGAGATGTGATATCCAACTCCTTCCAATTCCAACCTGTGACCCTTCCTATAGCATGAGATGGGATATCCAACTCCTTCCCAATCCAATCCTGAGACCTGTCCTATACCATGAGATGTTATATCTCAATGCTTCTAATAACAAACCTGAGACCCTCCCTATAACGTGAGATGTGATGTCCAAGTCCTTCCCATTCCAATCCTGAGCCCCTTCCTATAACATGAGATGTGATATCAAACTCCTTCCCAATCCAATCCTGAGACCCTTCCGAGAGCATGAGATGTGATATCCCAATGCTTCTACCAAACCTGAGACCTTTCCGATAGCATGAGATGTGATATCCAACTCCTTCCCATTCCAATCATGAGGCCCTTCCTATAGCATGAGATGTGATATCCCAATGCTTCTACCAAACCTCAGACCTTTCCGATAGCATGAGATGTGATATCCAACTCCTTCCCATTCCAATCATGAGGCCCTTCCTATAGCATGAGATGTGATATCTCAAGGCTTCTACCAAACCTGAGACCCTTCCTATAGCATGAAATGTGATATCCAACTCCTTCCCATCCAATCCTGAGACCCTTCCTATAGCATGAGATGTGATATCTCAATGCTATTAATACCAAACCTGAGACCCTCCCTATAGCATGAGATGTGATATCCAGCTCCTTCCCATTCCAATCCTTGACCCTTCCCATAGCCTGAGATGTGATATCTCAATGCTTCAAATACCAAACCACAGACCCGTCCTATAACTTGAGATGTGATATCCAAATTGTTTCCTTCCAAACCTGAGACCTGTCCTTTAGCATGAGATGTGATATCCAACTCCTTCCCATTCCAATCCTGAGACCCTTCCTATAGCATGAAATGTGATATCCCAATGCTTCTACCAAACTGAGTCCTTTCCGATAGCATGAGATGTGATATCCAACTCCTTCCCATTCCAATCATGAGGCCCTTCCTATAGCATGAGATGTGATATCTCAATGCTTCTTCCAAATCTGAGACCCTTCCTATAACATGAAATGTGATATCCAACTTATTCCCATCCAATCCTGAGATCCTTCCTATAGCATAAGTGATATCTCAATGCTATTAATACCAAACCTGAGACCCTCCCTATAGCATGAGATGAAATATATCCAACTCCTTCCCATTCCAATCCTGAGACCCTTCTGATAGCCTGAGATGTGATATCCAACTCCTTCGCATTCCAATCATGATGCCCTTCCTATAGCATGAGATTAGATATCTCAATGCTTCTACCAAACCTGAGACCCTTCCTATAGCATGAGATGTGATATCCAACTTCTTCCCATTCCAATCCTGAAACCCTTCCTATAGCATGAGATGTGATATCTCAATGCTTTTAATAGAAAACCTGGGATCCTTCCTATTGCAAGAGATGATATCCAACTCCTTCCCATTTCAATCCTGAGACCCTTCCTATAGCATGAGATGTGATATCTCAATGCTTCTACCAAACCTGAGATCCTTCCTATAGGATGAGATGTGATATTCAACTCCTTCCCATTCCAATCCTGAGACCCTTCCGATAGGATGAGATTTATTATCTCACTCCTTCAAATACCAAACTTTAGTCCTTCCCAAAGGATGAGATCTGATATCTCAGTGCTTCTAATACCAAACCTGAGTCCCTTCCTATAAAATGAGAAGTAATATCCAACTCCTTCCCATCCCAATCATGAGGCCCTTCCTATAGCATGAGATGTGATATCCAACTCCTTCCCATTCAAATCCTGAGACCCTTCCTATAGCATGAGATGTGATATCCAACTCCTTCCCATTCCAATCCTGAGCCCCTTCCATGAGATGTGATATCTCAATGCTTCTAATACCAAAGTTGGGCCGTTCCTATACCATGAGATGTGATATCCAACTCCTTCACATTCCATTCCTGAGGCCCTTCCTATAGCATGAGGTGTGATATCCAACTCCTTCCCATTCAAATCCCGAGACCCTTCCTATAGCATGAGATGTGATATCCAACTCCTTCCCATTCCAATCCTGAGACCCTTCTTATAGCATGAGATGTGATATCTCAATGCTTCTAATACCAAACCTGAGACCCTTCCTATAACATGAGATGTGATATCTCAATGTTTCTAGTGCCACACCTGAGACCCTTCCTATTGCCAGAGATGTGATATCCAAATGTTTCCCATTCCAAACCTGCGACCCTTCCTATAGGATGAGATGTGATTTCCAACTCCTTCCCAATCCAATCCTGAGACCCTTCCGAGAGCATGAGATGTGATATCCCAATGCTTCTACCAAACCTGAGACCTTTCCGATAGCATGAGATGTGATATCAAACTCCTTCCCATTCCAATCCTGAGACCCGTCCTATACCATGAGATGTTATATCTCAATGCTTCTAATAACAAACCTGAGACCCTTCCTATAACGTGAGATGTGATGTCCAAGTCCTTCCCATTCCAATCCTGAGCCCCTTTTATAACATGAGATGTGATATCCAACTCCTTCCCAATCCAATCCTGAGACCCTTCTGAGAGAATGAGATGTGATATCCCAATGCTTCTACGAAACCTGAGACCTTTCCGATAGCATGAGATGTGATATCCAACTCCTTCCCATTCCAATCATGAGGCCCTTCCTATAGCATGAGATGTGATATCCCAATGCTTCTACCAAACCTGAGACCTTTCCGATAGCATGAGATGTGATATCCAACTCCTTCCCATTCCAATCATGAGGCCCTTCCTATAGCATGAGATGTGATATCTCAAGGCTTCTACCAAACCTGAGACCCTTCCTATAGCATGAAATTTGATATCCAACTCCTTCCCATCCAATCCTGAGACCCTTCCTATAGCATGAGATGTGATATCTCAATGCTATTAATACCAAACCTGAGACCCTCCCTATAGCATGAGATGTGATATCCAACTCCTTCCCATTCCAATCCTTTGACCCTTCCCATAGCCTGAGATGTGATATCTCAACGCTTCTACCAAACCTGAGACCCTTCCTATAGCATGAGATATGATATCCAACTCCTTCCCATTCCAATCCTGAGACCCTTCCTATAGCATGAGATGTGATATCTCAATGCTATTAATACCAAACCTGAGACCCTCCCTATAGCATGAGATGTGATATCCAACTCCTTCCCATTCCAATCCTTTGACCCTTCCCATAGCCTGAGATGTGATATCTCAATGCTTCTACCAAACCTGAGACCCTTCCTATAGCATGAGATATGATATCCAACTCCTTCCCATTCCAATCCTGAGACCCTTCCTATAGCATGAGATTTGATATCTCAATGCTATTTATACCAAACCTGAGACCCTCCCTATAGCATGAGATGTGATATCTCAATGCTTCAAATACCAAACCACAGACCCGTCCTATAACTTGAGATGTGATATCCAAATCGTTTCCTTCCAAACCTGAAACCTGTCCTTTAGCATGAGATGTGATATCCAACTCCTTCCCATTCCAATCCTGAGACCCTTCCTATAGCATGAAATGTGATATCCCAATGCTTCTACCAAACCCGAGTCCTTTCCGATAGCATGAGATGTGATATCCAACTCCTTCCCATTCCAATCATGAGGCCCTTCCTATAGCATGAGATGTGATATCTCAATGCTTCTTCCAAATCTGAGACCCTTCCTATAGCATGAAATGTGATATCCAACTTATTCCCATCCAATCCTGAGATCCTTCCTATAGCATAAGTGATATCTCAATGCTATTAATACCAAACCTGAGACCTTCCCTATAGCATGAGATGAAATATATCCAACTCCTTCCCATTCCAATCCTGAGACCCTTCCGAGAGCCTGAGATGTGATATCCAACTCCTTCGCATTCCAATCATGAGGCCCTTCCTATAGCATGAGATTAGATATCTCAATGCTTCTACCAAACCTGAGACCCTTCCTATAGCATGAGATGTGATATCCAACTTCTTCCCATTCCAATCCTGAAACCCTTCCTATAGCATGAGATTTGATATCTCAATGCTCTTAATAGAAAACCTGGTGTTAGGAAAGATTTCGTAATTGTAGGTAATTTTCCTTCCATGTGGCAACCCCTAAACTTTTTGCTGTTGTTTTTCACCTTGTTCTTGACTTTGCCAGAGAAGTGCAGCCTTCTGCCGCACTCCTCTGGGCTTTTGCTCCTTTCTTACGGGGAAACTGACATGCCCTTAAGACAGTCAGTACCGGGGAATGCTGTTTCCCGTAGTTTCTTTTATCGTGTTGCGGCTTTAGTGCAACATGACACAAGAGGGCAATGTAAGCTAAGTTACAGCTCTCTTGGGTCTCTAGCCTTCTACAGGCCCTAGATACTCGTTTAGGATGGTATTTGATCGGTGCAAGTCATTCAGGGACTGGAATGGTGGCAGCGATCGTTTTGTGTATTTTGAGCTCCTTTTGGCGTTCTGAGCGCGTTTTTCGCACTGAACCCAAAATGGTGGCCTGGCTCCCAAAATGGCCAGGCCACGAGGCTCCTTTGTCTTGTCCACTGACCGTCTTGCTCCCTTCACCTTCCCCAGGTCGAGCGACCCGGGGCCTTCCTTATTTGGGCAGTTTCGCGGGAAAGTACATGTCTTTTGTGTGCCTCCAGGGTGTGGGCTGGGATGTCTGGTCCCAATACACATCCTGGGTGCCAGAGAGTCTAGGGTAGTGTGAATGCCTGGGACCACCGTGGTCCGTGATTGGTCCACGTATGGTATGTGTGTTGATGAGCGGATCTCCCATTGGCTCCCCTCCGTTTTGGCGCGAAGGGAACCGTGGATAAGAGGGGGCTGGAAACACCACTACCATGTCGATCTCCTGAGTTCTCACGAACGAAGGACTACAGGAGCCAAGTATCCTGCAACCACGAGGCTGGACCGAGGAATCGCTGGTGACCCGCTGAAGGAATCCTCCTTTGCACTGCTGTCGTCCTGTGAAACCCTTTCCTCCTTTGATCGAACCAGAAGGCCTGTACTGGTGCTTCGACCTTTGGAATAGCAGGAACAGCTATTCCCGGCGACTTCATCATCTCCTGCCAAGTAAGCCTTCGGAAGTGTCTCTGGGCCATCCAGTTGACTGACCAGCTTACAAGGGAGTCCTGCTCTGTAACCGCCGCCAGGTTGTGTTGTATTTCGAGTCCTTGTCACTCTCCCACGCTTCGTACACTTGGCGTTCCCAAGTCTGAAGGGAGGAGTGTACATTTGGCTCGGATACACACGGCCACTCCGTTGCCCTGCGGTGGTGACAAAACTGTGCAGGTTTCTTCGATTGGGAAGTCTTTTTGCTCTACACGACGACGAGGCATTTCCCGACTCTTCTGAACCTGCCAGCTGCTGAAACTAACGTGGAGAAGCCTGGGTCTGCTTGCATCGGGGACCGGTGAGTAGTATAGCTAGGATCTGGTCGCCCTCCTGCAGTAGCCCATTGCTTTTCCCCGCTGTGTAAAAACAGCACCCTTTTGTCCGTACTCGCGCTCTGCTTCTGCTCGCTGTGGAGGCTGCGCTTGAGTCGCGGAACCTGTTCTTCTGTTGTACACTAACCCGAACTGCCTGACTTCCTCCGAAGAGCTTCTCCTTTTGCCCGTTGGCACCAGCGTGTGCAGGTACTTTGAGCACAAGGCTCCACTCTTCGCAGGGCTCGGACTTCCATCTAGTTAGGTGCCTCTGAAGGCGAACTGAGTCTAAAGCGTTATCGCACTGCCTGTCTTCCTTCCCTTTCAGGTGGACTACACATTTCGTGCATATAACGCTTGCGACTGTCGTATTTGTATATATATTGTGTTGATATGGTATGTGTTGGCTTAATATTGTGATATTGTGATTTTCTCGCTACGGTCATTATTTTAAAGGCCTTAAAATAAATGTGTATATATTTTTGATATAACAACTGTTTGGAGTAGTTTGTAAGCGCTCTTGCTTTGTGTGCTCATTGCGGGCTTTCAGTCACCCTCACCCCTCTTGAGACCTAGTCTTGACCGCCGCGATCGCTACCTTGATTGGTCTGGCTCGTCCAGAGGTTACCCTGTTCCAAGTAATTAGGTTGGCCTTCTGAACTTCTGCGCCACCAGGACAGAGTTCAGAAATCCGTCTTAACACCTGGGATCCTTCCTATTGCAAGAGATGTGATATCCAACTCCTTCCCATTCCAATCCTGAGACCCTTCCTATAGCATGAGATGTGATATCTCAATACTTCTACCAAACCTGAGATCATTCCTATAGGATGAGATGTGATATTCAACTCCTTCCCATTCCAATCCTGAGACCCTTACGATAGGATGAGATTTATTATCTCACTCCTTCAAATACCAAACTTGAGTCATTCCCAAAGGATGAGATCTGATATCTCAGTGCTTCTAATACCAAGCCTGAGTCCCTTCCTATAAAATGAGAAGTAATATCCAACTCCTTCCCATTCCAATCATGAGGCCCTTCCTATAGCATGAGATGTGATATCCAACTCCTTCCCATTCAAATCCTGAGACCCTTCCTATAGCATGAGATGTGATATCCAACTCCTTCCCATTCCAATCCTGAGGCCCTTCCTATAGCATGAGATGTGGTATCCAACTCCTTCCCATTCCAATCCTGAGACCCTTCCTATAACATGAGATGTGATATCTCAATGTTTCTAGTACCAAACCTGAGACCCTTCCTATTGCCAGAGATGTGATATCCAAATGTTTCCCATTCCAAACCTGCGACCCTTCCTATAGGATGAGATATGATTTCCAACTCCTTCCCATTCCAATCCTGAGACGTTCCTATAGCATGAGATGATATCCAACTCCTTCCCATTCCAATCCTGAGACCCTTCCTATAGCATGAGATGCGATATCTCAATGCTTCTACCAAACCTGATATCGTTCCTATAGCATGCGATTCGATATTCAACACCTTCCCATTCCAATCCTGAGACCCTTCCGATAGCATGAGATGTCATATCTCAGTGCTTCTAATACCAAACCTGAGACCCTTCCTATGGCATGACATGTGATATCCAACTCCTTCCCTTTCCAATCCTGAGACTCAGATCTCCCTAACTTCTCACCACTCCTAGCTCCCGGATTGATCCGGTTCGCTGTCTCGTCTCTCCCTTCTTCGGCTTCCTTCTTCCATTAACTTCCTCTTCCCGCTGCCTTCAAAACAACAAATGAGCTCCAAAAGATACACAGTGCTCAGAATGCTTTATAACACCCATTATTCAATTTATAGCCGTAACCCGCTAAACGTATTGAAACGTGCTAAAAACAGCTAGAAAATGTACTTTTCTCGCGTTTTGGTAAATGCTAATTATGTTGCGTTTCCTGTTTGTACAGTCTCTGTGCGTTTGTTCAGTCGAACCTGATGTTTTTAACCACTCGTCTCCCATACAAGGGGTATCAAAATGTACTTTGTTTACAGGCTGAAGGTATACTGCTGAAATCTTCAATGCATTATCAGCTTTCCTTACTGTTCTGGAACGTGTATTTGCCATGTTAATCCAGCCACCATGTGTCCCTTCTAGTTTACAAGCTGCACTCCCCTGGTGATCCCGTTCTCTCCAAAGCAGGCTAATTCAGTTGCTCCTCAGAGGTGTTCTTCCTTTCTTTTCTTGTTCCCTGCAGTTTCGCGTTGCAAGTGCTCGCTTCCCAGCTCTGGTCCAGACGCTGTTCCTCCTCAGATGCGTTATTCCTTTCTTTTCCTGTTCCCTGTAGTTTCGCGTTGCAAGTCCTCGCTTCCCAGCTCTGGTTTAGACGCTGTTCCTCCTCAGATGCGTTATTCCTTTCTTTTCCTGTTCCCTGCAGTTTCGCGTTGCAAGTCCTTGCTTCACAGCTCTGGTTTAGACGCGTGTTTCCAGCCTTCTTTCCTCTTCCCGCTGCCTTCAAAACAACAAATGAGCTCCATAAGATACACAGTGCTCAGAATGCTTTATAACACCCATTATTCAACGTATAGCCATAACACAATTGAACCGTGCCAAAAAGTAGTAAAAACAGCTAGAAAATGTACTTTCCTCGCGTTTTGGTAAATGCTAATTATGTTGCGTTTCCTGTTTGTACAGTCTCCGTGCGTTTGTTCAGTCGAACCTGATGTTTTTAACCACTCGTCTCCCATATAAGGGATATCAAAATGTACTTTGTTTACAGGCTGAAGGTATACTGCTGAAATCTTCAATGCATTATCAGCTTTCCTTACTGTTCTGGAAAGTGTATTTGCCATGTTAATCCAGTCACCATGTGTCCCTTCTAGTTTACAAGCTGCACTCCACTGGTTATCCCGTTCTCTCCAAAGCAGGCTAATTCAGTTGCTCCTCCTCAGAGGCGTTCTTCCTTTCTTTTCCTGTTCCCTGCAGTTTCGCGTTGCAAGTGCTCGCTTCCCAGCTCTGGTTTAGACGCTGTTCCTCCTCAGAGGCGTTATTCCTTTCTTTTCCTGTTCCCTGCAGTTTCGCGTTGCAAGTCCTCGCTTCCCAGCTCTGGTTTAGACGCTGTTCCTCCTCAGATGCCTTATTCCTTTCTTTTCCTGTTCCCTGCAGTTTCGCGTTGCAAGTCCTCGCTTCCCAGCTCTGGTTTAGACGCTGTTCCTCCTCAGATGCCTTATTCCTTTCTTTTCCTGTTCCCTGCAGTTTCGCGTTGCAAGTCCTCGCTTCTCAGCTCTGGTTTAGACGCGTTTCCTGCCTTCTTTCCTCTTCCCGCTGCCTTCAAAACAACAAATGAGCTCCATAAGATACACAGTTCTCAGAATGCTTTATAACACCCATTATTCAACGTATAGCCATAACACGATTGAACCGTGCTAAAAAGTAGTAAAAACAGCTAGAAAATGAACTTTCCTCGCGTTTTGGTAAATGCTAATTCTGTTGCGTTTACTGTTTGTAGTGTCCGTGCGTTAGTTCGGTTGAACCTGATGTTTTTAACCACTCGTCTCCCATACAAGGAGGATCAAAATGTACTTTGTTTACAGGCTGAATGTATACTGCTGAAATCTTCAATGCATTATCTGCTATCCTGACTGTTCTGGAACGTGTATTTGCCATCTGTTAATCCAGTCACCATTTGTTCATCGTCCCTTCTAGTTTACAGGCTGCACTACCCTGGTGATCTCATTCTCTCCAAAGTAGGTTAATCCAGTTGCTCCTCAGAGGCGTTCTTCCTATCTGTCTTTGCCCTCTGAATCGTTTCGCGTTGCAAACACTCGCTTCCCTGCTCTCTGGTTTAGACGCTGTTCCTCCACGGAGGCGTTATTCCTTTCTTTTGCTGTTCCCTGCAGTTTCGCATTGCAAATGCTCGCTTCCCAGCTCTGGTTTAGACACGTGTTCCCTGCCTTCTCTCCTCTTCCCGCTGCCTTCAAAACAACACATGAGCTCCAAAAGATACACAGTGCTCAGAATGCTTTATAACACCCATTATTCAACTAATAGCCGTAACCCGCTAGACGTATTGAAACGTGCTAAAAATTAGCAAAAACAGCTAGAAAATGTACTTTCCTCGCGGTTTGGTAAATGCTAATTCTGTTGCGTTTCCTGTTTGTAGTGTCCGTGCGTTAGTTCAGTTGAACCTGATGTTTTTAACCACTCGTCTCCCATACAAGGAGGATCAAAATGTACTTTTGTTTACAGGTTGAAGGTATACTGCTGAAATCTTCAATGCATTATCAGCTATCCTGACTGTTCTGGAACGTGTATGTGACATCTGTTAATCCAGTCGTACCTTCTAGTTTACATGCTGCACTTTATGAGCTCATTTGTTGATTTGAAGGCAGCGGGAAGAGGAGAGAAGGCAGGGAAAACGCGTCTGAATCAGAGATTAACAGAGGGCAAATACACGTTCCAGAACAGTCAGGAAAGCTGATAATGCATTGAAGATTTCAGCAGTATACCTTCAGCCTGTAAACAAAGTACATTTTGATCCTCCTTGTATGGAGACGAGTGGTTAAAAACATCAGGTTCAACTGCACTAACGCACGGACATTACAAACAGGAAACGCAACAGAATTAGCATTTACCAAAACGCGAGGAAAGTACATTTTCTAGCTGTTTTTGCTAGTTTTTAGCCCGTTTCAATACATCTAGCGTGTTACGGCTATAAGTTGAATAATGTGCGTTATAAAGCATTCTGAGCACTGTGTATCTTTTGGTGTTCATTTGTTGTTTTGAAAGCAGCGGGGAGAGGAGAGAAGGCAGGGAACACGCGTCTAAACCAGAGCTGGGAATCGAGCACTTGCAACGCGAAACTGCAGGGAACAGGAAAAGAAAGGAAGAACGCATCTGAGGAGGAACAGCGTCTAAACCAGAGAGCAGGGAAGCGAGTGTTTGCAATGCGAAACGATGCAGAGGGCAAGGATAGAAAGGAAGAACGCCTCTGAAGAGGAGCAACTGGATTAGCCTACTTTGGAGAGAACGGGATCACCAGGGGAGTGCAGCCTGTAAACTAGAAGGTACACATTGTGACTGGATTAACAGATGGCAAATACACGTTCCAGAACAGTCAGGAAAGCAGATAATGCATTGAAGATTTCAGCAGTATACCTTCAGCCTGTAAACAAAGTACATTTTGATCCCCCTTGTATAGGAGACGAGTGGTTAAAACACCAGGTACAACTGAACTAACGCACGGATACTACAAACAGGAAACGCAACAGAATTAGCATTTACCAAAACGCGAGGAAAGTACATTTTCTAGCTGTTTTTGCTAGTTTTTAGCACGTTTCAATAAGTCTAGCAGGTTACGGCTATACATTGAATAATGTGTGTTATAAAGCATTCTGAGCACTGTGTATCTTTTGGAGCTCATTTGTTGTTTTGAAGGCAGCAGGAAGAGGAGAGAAGGCAGGGAACACGCGTCTAAACCAGAGCTGGGAATCGAGCACTTGCAACGCGAAACTGCAGGGAACAGGAAAAGAAAGGAAGAACGCATCTGAGGAGGAACAGCGTCTAAACCAGAGCTGGGAAGCGAGGACTTGCAACGTGAAACTGCAGGGAACAGGAAAAGAAAGGAATAACGCATCTGAGGAGGAACAGCGTCTGGACCAGAGCTGGGAAGCGAGCACTTGCAACGCGAAACTGCAGGGAACAAGAAAAGAAAGGAAGAACGCCTCTGAGGAGCAACTGAATTAGCCTGCTTTGGAGAGAACGGGATCACCAGGGGAGTGCAGCTTGTAAACTAGAAGGGACACATGGTGCCTGGATTAACATGGCAAATACACGTTCCAGAACAGTAAGGAAAGCTGATAATGCATTGAAGATTTCAGCAGTATACCTTCAGCCTGTAAACAAAGTACATTTTGATACCCCTTGTATAGGAGACGAGTGGTTAAAAACATCAGGTTCGACTGAACAACCGCACGGACACTGTACAAACAGGAAACGCAACAGAATTAGCATTTACCAAAACGCTAGGAAAGTACATTTTCTAGCTGTTTTTGCTAGTTTTTAGCACGTTTCAATACGTCTAGCGGGTTACGGCTATAAGTTGAATAATGGGTGTTATAAAGCATTCTGAGCACTGTGTATCTTTTGGAGCTCATTTGTTGTTTTGAAGGCAGCGGGAAGAGGAGAGAAGGCAGGGAACTCCCGTCTAAATTAGACGTCTGAGACCAGAAAATCCAGAGTATTCCCTGCAGAGTGTGTAGGGCCAGCGGCATGAAGAGTTGCAGATTTCGTTAGAGTCCAGGTCAGGAACCTGTAGGGTAATGGAAGAAGGAAGCCGAAGAAGGGAGAGACGAGACAGCGAACAGGATCAATCCGGGAGCTAGGAGTGGTGAGAAGTTAGGGAGATCTGAGTCTCAGGATTGGAAAGGGAAGGAGTTGGATATCACGTCATGCCATAGGAAGGGTCACAGGTTGGAATTGGAAGGAGTTGGATATCACATCTCATGTTATAGGAAGGGTATCAGGATTGGAATGGGAAGGACTTTGATATCACATCTCACGCTATAGGGAGGGTCTCAGGTTTGGCATTAGAACCATTGAGATATCACATCTCATGCTATCGGAATGGTCTCAGGATTGGATTGGGAAGGAGTTGGATATCACATCTCATGTTATAGGAAGGGTCTCAGGATTGGAAGGGAACAGTTGGATAACACATCTCATGTTATAGGAAGGGTATCAGGATTGGAATGGGAAGGACTTTGATATCACATCTCACGCTATAATGAGGGTCTCAGGTTTGGTATTAGAAGCATTGCGATATCACATCTCATGTTATCGGAAGGGTCTCAGGATTGGTTTGGGATGGAGTTGGATCATCTCATGTTATAGGAAAGGTCTCAGGATTGGAATGGGAAGGACTTGGACATCACATCTCATGTTATAGGACAGTCTCAGGTTTGGTATTAGAAGGATTGAGATATCATATCTCATGGTATAGGACGGGTCTCAAGATTGGATGGGAAGAGTTGGATATCACATCTCATGCTATAGGAAGGGTCTCAGGATTGGAATGGGAAGGATTTGGATATCACATCTCATGTTATAGGAAGGGTCTCAGGTTTGTTATTAGAAGCATTGAGATATCACATCTCATGTTATAGGACAGTCTCAGGTTTGGTATTAGAAGCATTGAGATATAACATCTCATGCTATAGGACGGGTCTCAGGATTGGAATGGAAGTAGTTTGGTTTCACATCTCATGCCATAGGAAGGTCTCAGGTATGGTAGAAGAAGCATTGAGATATCACATCTCATGGTATAGGACGGGTCTCAGGATTGGAATGGGAACGAGTTGGATATCACATCTCATGCTATAGGAAGGGTCTCAGGTTTGGAAGGGGAAGGATTTGTATATCACATCTCACGTTATAGGACGGGTCTGTGGTTTGGTATTAGAAGCATTGAGATATCATATCTCATGCTATCAGAAGGGTCTCAGGATTGGATTGGGAAGGAGTTGGATATCACATCTCATGTTATACGAAGGGTCTCAAGATTGGAACGGGAAGGACTTGGATATCACATCTCATGTTATAGGAAGGGTCTCAGGTTTGTTATTAGAAGCATTGAGATATCACATCTCATGTTATAGGACAGTCTCAGGTTTGGTATTAGAAGCATTGAGATATAACATCTCATTTTATAGGACGGGTCTCAGGATTGGAATGGGAAGGAGTTGGATATCACATCTCAAGTTATAGGACAGGTCTGCGGTTTGGTATTAGAAGCATTGAGATATCACATCTCATGCTATCGGAAGGGTCTCAGGATTGGATTGGGAAGGAGTTGGATATCACATCTCATGTTATAGGAAAGCTCTCAGGTTTGTTATTAGAAGCATTGAGATATCACATCTCATGCTATCGGAAGGGTCTCAGGATTGGATTGGGAAGGAGTTGGATATCACATCTCATGTTATAGGAAGGGTCTCGTATGGAATGGGAAGGACTTGGACATCACATCTCATGTTATAGGAAGGGTCTCAGTTTTGTTATTAGAAGCATTGAGATATCACATCTCATGTTATAGGACGGTCTCAGGTTTGGTATTAGAAGCATTGAGATATAACATCTCATGGTATAGGACGGGTCTCAGGATTGGATGGGAAGAGTTGGATATCACATCTCATGCTATAGGAAAGGTCTCAGGTATGGTAGAAGCATTGGGATATCACATCTCATGCTATAGGAAGGGTCTCAGGATTGGAATGGGAAGGAGTTGGATATCACATCTCATGCTAAAGGAAGGGTCTCAGGTTTGGAAGGGGAAGGATTTGTATATCACATCTCAAGTTATAGGACGGGTCTGTGGTTTGGTATTAGAAGCATTGAGATATCATATCTCATGCTATCAGAAGGGTCTCAGGATTGGATTGTGAAGGAGTTGGATATCACATCTCATGTTATACAAAGGGTCTCAAGATTGGAACGGGAAGGACTTGGATATCACATCTCATGTTATAGGAAGGGTCTCAGGTTTGTTATTAGAAGCATTGAGATATCACAACTCATGTTATAGGACAGTCTCCGGTTTGGTATTAGAAGCATTGAGATATAACATCTCATTTTATAGGACGGGTCTCAGGATTGGAATGGGAAGGAGTTGGATATCACATCTCAAGTTATAGGACGGGTCTGCTGTTTGGTATTAGAAGCATTGAGATATCACATCTCATGCTATCGGAAGGGTCTCAGGATTGGATTGGGAAGGAGTTGGATATCACATCTCATGTTATAGGAAAGTTCTCAGGTTTGTTATTAGAAGCATTGAGATATCACAGCTCATGTTATAGGACAGTCTCAGGTTTGGTATTAGAAGCATTGAGATATCATATCTCATGGTATAGAACGGGTCTCAGGATTGGAATGGGAAGGAGTTGGATATCACATCTCATGCTAAAGGAAGGGTCTCAGGCTTGGAAGGCTAAGGATTTGGATATCACACCTCAATTTATAGGATGGGTCTGTGGTTTGGTATTAGAACCATTGAGATATCATATCTCATGCTATCGGAAGGGTCTCAGTATTGGATTGGGAAGGAGTTGGATATCACATCTCATGCTATAGGAAGGGTCACAGGTTGGAATTGGAAGGAGTTGGATATCACATCTCATGCTGTTGGAAGGGTCTCAGGATTGGAATGGGAAGGAGTTGGATATCACATCTCATGCTTTAGGGAGGGTCTCAGGTTTGATATTAGAAGCATTGAGATAACATATCCTCATGCTATCGGAAGGGTCTCAGGATTGGATTGGGAAGGAGTTGGATATCACATCTCATGTTATAGGAAGGGTCTCAGGATTGGAATGGGAAGGACTTGGACATCACATCTCATGTTATAGGAAGGGTCTCAGGTTTGTTATTAGAAGCATTGAGATATCACATCTCATGCTATAGGAAGGGTCTCAGGATTGGAATGGGAAGGAGTTGGATATCACATCTCATGATAAAGGAAGGGTCTCAGGTTTGGAAGGGGAAGGATTTGGATATCATATCTCAAGTTATAGGACGGGTCTGTGGTTTTGGTATTAGAAGCATTGAGATATCATATCTCATGCTATCGGAAGGGTCTCAGGATTGGATTGGGAAGGAGTTGGATATCACATCTCATGTTATAGGAAGGGCCTCAAGATTGGAATGGGAAGGGCTTGGATATCACATCTCATGTTATAGGAAGGAGGGTCTCAGGTTTGTTGGTAGAAGCATTGAGATATCACATCTCTTGTTATAGGACAGTCTCAGGTTTGGTATTAGAAGCATTGAGATATCATATCTCATGGTATAGGACGGGTCTCAGGATTGGAATGGAAAGGAGTTGGATATCACATCTCATGCTATAGGAAGGGTGTCAGGATTGGAATGGGAAGGATTTGGATATCACATCTCATGTTATAGGAAGGGTCTCAGGTTTGATATTAGAAGCATTGAGATATCACATCTCATATTACAGGACAGTCTCAGGTTTAGTATTAGAAGCATTGAGATATCACATCTCATGGTATAGGACGGGTCTCAGGATTGGAATGGGAAGGAATTGGATATCACATCTCATGCTATAGGAAGGGTCTCAGGATTGGAATGGGAAGGAGTTTGATATCACATCTCATGCCATAGGAAGGTCTCAGGTATGGTAGAAGCATTACGATATCACATCTCATGCTATAGGAAGGGTCACAGGTTGGAATTGGAAGGAGTTGGATATCACATCTCATGCTATCGGAAGGGTCTCAGGATTGGAATGGGAAGGAGTTGGATATCACATCTCTTGCTTTAGGGAAGGTCTCAGGTTTGATATTAGAAGCATTGAGATATCATATCTCATGCTATCGGAAGGGTCTCAGGATTGGATTGGGAAGGAGTTGGATATCACATCTCATGTTATAGGAAGGGTCTCAGGATTGGATGGGAAGAGTTGGATATCACATCTCATGCTATAGGAAGGGTATCAGGTTTGGTAGAAGCATTGGGATATCACATCTCATGCTATAGGAAGGGTCTCAGGATTGGAATGGGAAGGAGTTGGATATCACATCTCATGATAAAGGAAGTGTCTCAGGTTTGGAAGGGGAAGGATTTGGATATCAGATCTCAAGTTATAGGACGGGTCTGTGGTTGTGGTATTAGAAGCATTGAGATATCATATCTCATGCTATCGGAAGGGTCTCAGGATTGGATTGGGAAGGAGTTGGATATCACATCTCATGTTATAGGAAGGGCCTCAAGATTGGAATGGGAAGGGCTTGGATATCACATCTCATGTTATAGGAAGGGTCTCAGGTTTGTTATTAGAAGCATTGAGATATCACATCTCTTGTTATAGGACAGTCTCAGGTTTGGTATTAGAAGCATTGAGATATCATATCTCATGGTATAGGACGGGTCTCAGGATTGGAATGGAAAGGAGTTGGATATCACATCTCATGTTATAGGAAGGGTCTCAGGTTTATTATTAGAAGCATTGAGATATCACATCTCATGTTATAGGACAGTCTCAGGTTTGGTATTAGAAGCATTGAGATATCACATCTCATGGTATAGGACGGGTCTCAGGATTGGATGGGAAGAGTTGGATATCACATCTCATGTTATAGGAAGGGTATCAGGATTGGAATGGGAAGGACTTTGATATCACATCTCACGCTATAGGGAGGGTCTCAGGTTTGGTTATTAGAAGCATTGAGATATCACATCTCATGCTATCGGAAGGGTCTCAGGATTGGATTGGGAAGGAGTTGGATATCACATCTCATGTTATAGGAAGGGCCTCAAGATTGGAATGGAAGGGCTTGGATATCACATCTCATGTTATAGGAAGGGTCTCAGGTTTGTTATTAGAAGCATTGAGATATCACATCTCTTGTTATAGGACAGTCTCAGGTTTGGTATTAGAAGCATTGAGATATCATATCTCATGGTATAGGACGGGTCTCAGGATTGGAATGGAAAGGAGTTGGATATCACATCTCATGCTATAGGAAGGGTCTCAGGATTGGAATGGGAAGGATTTGGATATCACATCTCATGTTATAGGATGGGTCTCAGGTTTATTATTAGAAGCATTGAGATATCACATCTCATTTTATAGGACAGTCTCAGGTTTGGTATTAGAAGCATTGAGATATCACATCTCATGGTATAGGACGGGTCTCAGGATTGGATGGGAAGAGTTGGATATCACATCTCATGTTATAGGAAGGGTCTCAGGATTGGAATGGGAAGGACTTTGATGTCACATCTCATTCCATAGGGAGGGTCTCAGGTTTGGTTATTAGAAGCATTGAGATATCACATCTCATGCTATCGGAAGGGTCTCAGGATTGGATTGGGAAGGAGTTGGATATCACATCTCATGTTATAGGAAGGGTCTCAGGATTGGAATGGGAAGGACTTGGACATCACATCTCATGTTATAGGAAGGGTCTCAGTTTTGTTATTAGAAGCATTAAGATATCACATCTCATGTTATAGGACAGTCTCAGGTTTGGTATTAGAAGCATTGAGATATAAGATCTCATGGTATAGGACGGGTCTCAGGATTGGATGGGAAGAGTTGGATATCACATCTCATGCTATAGGAAAGGTCTCAGGTTTGGTAGAAGCATTGGGATATCACATCTCATGCTATAGGAAGGGTCTCAGGATTGGAATGGGAAGGAGTTGGATATCACATCTCATGCTAAAGGAAGGGTCTCAGGTTTGGAAGGGGAAGTATTTGGATATCACATCTCAAGTTATAGGACGGGTCTGTGGTTTGGTATTAGGAGCATTGAGATATCATATCTCATGCTATCAGAAGGGTCTCAGGATTGGATTGGGAAGGAGTTGGATATCACATCTCATGTTATACGAAGGGTCTCAAGATTGGAACGTTAAGGACTTGGATATCACATCTTATGTTATAGGAAGGGTCTCAGGTTTGTTATTAGAAGCATTGAGATATCACATCTCATGTTATAGGACAGTCTCAGGTTTGGTATTAGAAGCATTGAGATATAACATCTCATTTTATAGGACGGGTCTCAGGATTGGAATGGGAAGGAGTTGGATATCGCATCTCAAGTTATAGGACGGGTCTGCGGTTTGGTATTAGAAGCATTGAGATATCACATCTCATGCTATCGGAAGGGTCTCAGGATTGGATTGGGAAGGAGTTGGATATCACATCTCATGTTATAGGAAAGCTCTCAGGTTTGTTATTAGAAGCATTGAGATATCACATCTCATGTTATAGGACAGTCTCAGGTTTGGTATTAGAAGCATTGAGATATCATATCTCATGGTATAGGACGGGTCTCAGGATTGGAATGGGAAGGAGTTGGACATCACATCTCATGCTAAAGGAAGGGTCTCAGGTTTGGAAGGCTAAGGATTTGGATATCACATCTCAATTTATAGGACGGGTCTGTGGTTTGGTATTAGAACCATTGAGATATCATATCTCATGCTATCGGAAGGGTCTCAGTATTGGATTGGGAAGGAGTTGGATATCACATCTCATGCTATAGGAAGGGTCACAGGTTGGAATTGGAAGGAGTTGGATATCACATCTCATGCTGTCGGAAGGGTCTCAGGATTGGAATGGGAAGGAGTTGGATATCACATCTCATGCTTTAGGGAGGGTCTCAGGTTTGATATTAGAAGCATTGAGATATCATATCCTCATGCTATCGGAAGGGTCTCAGGATTGGATTGGGAAGGAGTTGGATATCACATCTCATGTTATAGGAAGGGTCTCAGGATTGGATTGGGAAGGACTTGGACATCACATCTCATGTTATAGGAAGGGTCTCGGGTTTGTTATTAGAAGCATTGAGATATCACATCTCATGCTATAGGAAGGGTCTCAGGATTGGAATGGGAAGGTGTTGGATATCACATCTCATGATAAAGGAAGGGTCTCAGGTTTGGAAGGGGAAGGATTTGGATATCATATCTCAAGTTATAGGACGGGTCTGTGGTTTTGGTATTAGAAGCATTGAGATATCATATCATGCCATCGGAAGGGTCTCAGGATTGGATTGGGAAGGAGTTGGATATCACATCTCATGTTATAGGAAGGGCCTCAAGATTGGAATGGGAAGGGCTTGGATATCACATCTCATGTTATAGGAAGGAGGGTCTCAGGTTTGTTGGTAGAAGCATTGAGATATCACATCTCTTGTTATAGGACAGTCTCAGGTTTGGTATTAGAAGCATTGAGATATCATATCTCATGGTATAGGACGGGTCTCAGGATTGGAATGGAAAGGAGTTGGATATCACATCTCATGCTATAGTAAGGGTCTCAGGATTGGAATGGGAAGGATTTGGATATCACATCTTAAGTTATAGGACGGGTCTGCGGTTTGGTATTAGAAGCATTGAGATATCACATCTCATGCTATCGGAAGGGTCTCAGGAATGGATTGGGAAGGAGTTGGATATCACATCTCATGTTATAGGAAAGCTCTCAGGTTTGTTATTAGAAGCATTGAGATATCACAGCTCATGTTATAGGACAGTCTCAGGTTTGGTATTAGAAGCATTGAGATATCATATCTCATGGTATAGGACGGGTCTCAAGATTGGAATGGGAAGGAGTTGGATATCACATCTCATGCTAAAGGAAGGGTCTCAGGTTTGGAAGGCTAAGGATTTGGATATCACACCTCAATTTATAGGATGGGTCTGTGGTTTGGTATTAGAACCATTGAGATATCATATCTCATGCTATCGGAAGGGTCTCAGTATTGGATTGGGAAGGAGTTGGATATCACATCTCATGCTATAGGAAGGGTCACAGGTTGGAATTGGAAGGAGTTGGATATCACATCTCATGCTGTTGGAAGGGTCTCAGGATTCGAATGGGAAGGAGTTGGATGTCACATCTTATGCTTTAGGGAGGGTCTCAGGTTTGATATTAGAAGCATTGAGATAACATATCCTCATGCTATCGGAAGGGTCTCAGGATTGGATTGGGAAGGAGTTGGATATCACATCTCATGTTATAGGAAGGGTCTCAGGATTGGAATGGGAAGGACTTGGACATCACATCTCATGTTATAGGAAGGGTCTCAGGTTTCTTATTAGAAGCATTGAGATATCACATCTCATGCTATAGGAAGGGTCTCAGGATTGGAATGGGAAGGAGTTGGATATCACATCTCATGATAAAGGAAGGGTCTCAGGTTTGGAAGGGGAAGGATTTGGATATCATATCTCAAGTTATAGGACGGGTCTGTGGTTTTGGTATTAGAAGCATTGAGATATCATATCTCATGCTATCGGAAGGGTCTCAGGATTGGATTGGGAAGGAGTTGGATATCACATCTCATGTTATAGGAAGGGCCTCAAGATTGGAATGGGAAGGGCTTGGATATCACATCTCATGTTATAGGAAGGAGGGTCTCAGGTTTGTTGGTAGAAGCATTGAGATATCACATCTCTTGTTATAGGACAGTCTCAGGTTTGGTATTAGAAGCATTGAGATATCATATCTCATGGTATAGGACGGGTCTCAGGATTGGAATGGAAAGGAGTTGGATATCACATCTCATGCTATAGGAAGGGTGTCAGGATTGGAATGGGAAGGATTTGGATATCACATCTCATGTTATAGGAAGGGTCTCAGGTTTGATATTAGAAGCATTGAGATATCACATCTCATGTTATAGGACAGTCTCAGGTTTGGTATTAGAAGCATTGAGATATCACATCTCATGGTATAGGACGGGTCTCAGGATTGGAATGGGAAGGAATTGGATATCACATCTCATGCTATAGGAAGGGTCTCAGGATTGGAATGGGAAGGAGTTTGATATCACATCTCATGCCATAGGAAGGTCTCAGGTATGGTAGAAGCATTACGATATCACATCTCATGCTATAGGAAGGGTCACAGGTTGGAATTGGAAGGAGTTGGATATCACATCTCATGCTATCGGAAGGGTCTCAGGATTGGAATGGGAAGGAGTTGGATATCACATCTCTTGCTTTAGGGAGGGTCTCAGGTTTGATATTAGAAGCATTGAGATATCATATCTCATGCTATCGGAAGGGTCTCAGGATTGGATTGGGAAGGAGTTGGATATCACATCTCATGTTATCTAAAGGGTCTCAGGATTGGATGGGAAGAGTTGGATATCACATCTCATGCTATAGGAAGGGTCTCAGGTTTGGTAGAAGCATTGGGATATCACATCTCATGCTATAGGAAGGGTCTCAGGATTGGAATGGGAAGGAGTTGGATATCACATCTCATGATAAAGGAAGTGTCTCAGGTTTGGAAGGGGAAGGATTTGGATATCAGATCTCAAGTTATAGGACGGGTCTGTGGTTGTGGTATTAGAAGCATTGAGATATCATATCTCATGCTATCGGAAGGGTCTCAGGATTGGATTGGGAAGGAGTTGGATATCACATCTCATGTTATAGGAAGGGCCTCAAGATTGGAATGGGAAGGGCTTGGATATCACATCTCATGTTATAGGAAGGGTCTCAGGTTTGTTATTAGAAGCATTGAGATATCACATCTCTTGTTATAGGACAGTCTCAGGTTTGGTATTAGAAGCATTGAGATATCATATCTCATGGTATAGGACGGGTCTCAGGATTGGAATGGAAAGGAGTTGGATATCACATCTCATGCAATAGGAAGGGTCTCAGGATTGGAATGGGAAGGATTTGGATATCACATCTCATGTTATAGGAAGGGTCTCAGGTTTATTATTAGAAACATTGAGATATCACATCTCATGTTATAGGACAGTCTCAGGTTTGGTATTAGAAGCATTGAGATATCACATCTCATGGTATAGGACGGGTCTCAGGATTGGATGGGAAGAGTTGGATATCACATCTCATGTTATAGGAAGGGTATCAGGATTGGAATGGGAAGGACTTTGATATCACATCTCACGCTATAGGGAGGGTCTCAGGTTTGGTTATTAGAAGCATTGAGATATCACATCTCATGCTATCGGAAGGGTCTCAGGATTGGATTGGGAAGGAGTTGGATATCACATCTCATGTTATAGGAAGGGCCTCAAGATTGGAATGGAAGGGCTTGGATATCACATCTCATGTTATAGGAAGGGTCTCAGGTTTGTTATTAGAAGCATTGAGATATCACATCTCTTGTTATAGGACAGTCTCAGGTTTGGTATTAGAAGCATTGAGATATCATATCTCATGGTATAGGACGGGTCTCAGGATTGGAATGGAAAGGAGTTGGATATCACATCTCATGCTATAGGAAGGGTCTCAGGATTGGAATGGGAAGGATTTGGATATCACATCTCATGTTATAGGATGGGTCTCAGGTTTATTATTAGAAGCATTGAGATATCACATCTCATTTTATAGGACAGTCTCAGGTTTGGTATTAGAAGCATTGAGATATCACATCTCATGGTATAGGACGGGTCTCAGGATTGGATGGGAAGAGTTGGATATCACATCTCATGTTATAGGAAGGGTATCAGGATTGGAATGGGAAGGACTTTGATGTCACATCTCATTCCATAGGGAGGGTCTCAGGTTTGGTTATTAGAAGCATTGAGATATCACATCTCATGCTATCGGAAGGGTCTCAGGATTGGATTGGGAAGGAGTTGGATATCACATCTCATGTTATAGGAAGGGTCTCAGGATTGGAATGGGAAGGACTTGGACATCACATCTCATGTTATAGGAAGGGTCTCAGTTTTGTTATTAGAAGCATTAAGATATCACATCTCATGTTATAGGACAGTCTCAGGTTTGGTATTAGAAGCATTGAGATATAAGATCTCATGGTATAGGACGGGTCTCAGGATTGGATGGGAAGAGTTGGATATCACATCTCATGCTATAGGAAAGGTCTCAGGTTTGGTAGAAGCATTGGGATATCACATCTCATGCTATAGGAAGGGTCTCAGGATTGGAATGGGAAGGAGTTGGATATCACATCTCATGCTAAAGGAAGGGTCTCAGGTTTGGAAGGGGAAGGATTTGGATATCACATCTCAAGTTATAGGACGGGTCTGTGGTTTGGTATTAGGAGCATTGAGATATCATATCTCATGCTATCAGAAGGGTCTCAGGATTGGATTCGGAAGGAGTTGGATATCACATCTCATGTTATACGAAGGGTCTCAAGATTGGAACGTTAAGGACTTGGATATCACATCTTATGTTATAGGAAGGGTCTCAGGTTTGTTATTAGAAGCATTGAGATATCACATCTCATGTTATAGGACAGTCTCAGGTTTGGTATTAGAAGCATTGAGATATAACATCTCATTTTATAGGACGGGTCTCAGGATTGGAATGGGAAGGAGTTGGATATCGCATCTCAAGTTATAGGACGGGTCTGCGGTTTGGTATTAGAAGCATTGAGATATCACATCTCATGCTATCGGAAGGGTCTCAGGATTGGATTGGGAAGGAGTTGGATATCACATCTCATGTTATAGGAAAGCTCTCAGGTTTGTTATTAGAAGCATTGAGATATCACATCTCATGTTATAGGACAGTCTCAGGTTTGGTATTAGAAGCATTGAGATGTCATATCTCATGGTATAGGACGGGTCTCAGGATTGGAATGGGAAGGAGTTGGACATCACATCTCATGCTAAAGGAAGGGTCTCAGGTTTGGAAGGCTAAGGATTTGGATATCACATCTCAATTTATAGGACGGGTCTGTGGTTTGGTATTAGAACCATTGAGATATCATATCTCATGCTATCGGAAGGGTCTCAGTATTGGATTGGGAAGGAGTTGGATATCACATCTCATGCTATAGGAAGGGTCACAGGTTGGAATTGGAAGGAGTTGGATATCACATCTCATGCTGTCGGAAGGGTCTCAGGATTGGAATGGGAAGGAGTTGGATATCACATCTCATGCTTTAGGGAGGGTCTCAGGTTTGATATTAGAAGCATTGAGATATCATATCCTCATGCTATCGGAAGGGTCTCAGGATTGGATTGGGAAGGAGTTGGATATCACATCTCATGTTATAGGAAGGGTCTCAGGATTGGAATGGGAAGGACTTGGACATCACATCTCATGTTATAGGAAGGGTCTCGGGTTTGTTATTAGAAGCATTGAGATATCACATCTCATGCTATAGGAAGGGTCTCAGGAGTGGAATGGGAAGGAGTTGGATATCACATCTCATGATAAAGGAAGGGTCTCAGGTTTGGAAGGGGAAGGATTTGGATATCATATCTCAAGTTATAGGACGGGTCTGTGGTTTTGGTATTAGAAGCATTGAGATATCATATCATGCTATCGGAAGGGTCTCAGGATTGGATTGGGAAGGAGTTGGATATCACATCTCATGTTATAGGAAGGGCCTCAAGATTGGAATGGGAAGGGCTTGGATATCACATCTCATGTTATAGGAAGGAGGGTCTCAGGTTTGTTGGTAGAAGCATTGAGATATCACATCTCTTGTTATAGGACAGTCTCAGGTTTGGTATTAGAAGCATTGAGATATCATATCTCATGGTATAGGACGGGTCTCAGGATTGGAATGGAAAGGAGTTGGATATCACATCTCATGCTATAGTAAGGGTCTCAGGATTGGAATGGGAAGGATTTGGATATCACATCTCATGTTATAGGAAGGGTCTCAGGTTTGTTATTAGAAGCATTGAGATATCACATCTCATGTTATAGGACAGTCTCAGGTTTGGTATTAGAAGCATTGAGATATCACATCTCATGGTATAGGACGGGTCTCAGGATTGGATGGGAAGAGTTGGATATCACATCTCATGTTATAGGAAGGGTATCAGGATTGGAATGGGAAGGACTTTGATGTCACATCTCATGCCATAGGGAGGGTCTCAGGTTTGGTTATTAGAAGCATTGAGATATCACATCTCATGCTATCGGAAGGGTCTCAGGATTGGAATGGGAAGGACTTGGACATCACATCTCATGTTATAGGAAGGGTCTCAGTTTTGTTATTAGAAGCATTAAGATATCACATCTCATGTTATAGGACAGTCTCAGGTTTGGTATTAGAAGCATTAAGAAATAAGATCTCATGGTATAGGACGGGTCTCAGGATTGGATGGGAAGAGTTGGATATCACATCTCATGCTATAGGAAAGGTCTCAGGTTTGGTAGAAGCATTGGGATATCACATCTCATGCTATAGGAAGGGTCTCAGGATTGGAATGGGAAGGAGTTGGATATCACATCTCATGCTAAAGGAAGGGTCTCAGGTTTGGAAGGGGAAGGATTTGGATATCACATCTCAAGTTATAGGACGGGTCTGTGGTTTGGTATTAGGAGCATTGAGATATCATATCTCATGCTATCAGAAGGGTCTCAGGATTGGATTGGGAAGGAGTTGGATATCACATCTCATGTTATACGAAGGGTCTCAAGATTGGAACGTTAAGGACTTGGATATCACATCTTATGTTATAGGAAGGGTCTCATGTTTGTTATTAGAAGCATTGAGATATCACATCTCATGTTATAGGACAGTCTCAGGTTTGGTATTAGAAGCTTTGAGATATAACATCTCATTTTATAGGACGGGTCTCAGGATTGGAATCGGAAGGAGTTGGATATCACATCTCAAGTTATAGGACGGGTCTGCGGTTTGGTATTAGAAGCATTGAGATATCACATCTCATGCTATCGGAAGGGTCTCAGGATTGGATTGGGTAGGAGTTGGATATCACATCTCATGTTATAGGAAAGCTCTCAGGTTTGTTATTAGAAGCATTGAGATATCACATCTCATGTTATAGGACAGTCTCAGGTTTGGTATTAGAAGCATTGAGATATCATATCTCATGGTATAGGACGGGTCTCAGGATTGGAATGGGAAGGAGTTGGACATCACATCTCATGCTAAAGGAAGGGTCTCAGGTTTGGAAGGCTAAGGATTTGGATATCACATCTCAATTTATAGGACGGGTCTGTGGTTTGGTATTAGAACCATTGAGATATCATATCTCATGCTATCGGAAAGATCTCAGTATTGGATTGGGAAGGAGTTGGATATCACATCTCATGCTATAGGAAGGGTCACAGGTTGGAATTGGAAGGAGTTGGATATCACATCTCATGCTGTCGGAAGGGTCTCAGGATTGGAATGGGAAGGAGTTGGATATCACATCTCATGCTTTAGGGAGGGTCTCAGGTTTGATATTAGAAGCATTGAGATATCATATCCTCATGCTATCGGAAGGGTCTCAGGATTGGATTGGGAAGGAGTTGGATATCACATCTCATGTTATAGGAAGGGTCTCAGGATTGGAATGGGAAGGACTTGGACATCACATCTCATGTTATAGGAAGGGTCTCGGGTTTGTTATTAGAAGCATTGAGATATCACATCTCATGCTATAGGAAGGGTCTCAGGATTGGAATGGGAAGGAGTTGGATATCACATCTCATGATAAAGGAAGGGTCTCAGGTTTGGAAGGGGAAGGATTTGGATATCATATCTCAAGTTATAGGACGGGTCTGTGGTTTTGGTATTAGAAGCATTGAGATATCATATCATGCTATCGGAAGGGTCTCAGGATTGGATTGGGAAGGAGTTGGATATCACATCTCATGTTATAGGAAGGGCCTCAAGATTGGAATGGGAAGGGCTTGGATATCACATCTCATGTTATATGAAGGAGGGTCTCAGGTTTGTTGGTAGAAGCATTGAGATATCACATCTCTTGTTATAGGACAGTCTCAGGTTTGGTATTAGAAGCACTGAGATATCATATCTCATGGTATAGGACGGGTCTCAGGATTGGAATGGAAAGGAGTTGGATATCACATCTCATGCTATAGTAAGGGTCTCAGGATTGGAATGGGAAGGATTTGGATATCACATCTCATGTTATAGGAAGGGTCTCAGGTTTGTTATTAGAAGCATTGAGATATCACATCTCATGGTATAGGACGGGTCTCAGGATTGGAATGGGAAGGAATTGGATATCACATCTCATGCTATAGGAAGGGTCTCAGGATTGGAATGGGAAGGAGTTTGATATCACATCTCATGCCATAGGAAGGTCTCAGGTATGGTAGAAGCATTAAGATATCACATCTCATGCTATCGGAAGGGTCTCAGGATTGGATTGGGAAGGAGTTGGATATCCCATCTCATGCTATAGGAAGGGTCACAGGTTGGAATTGGAAGGAGTTGGATATCACATCTCATGCTATCGGAAGGGTCCCAGGATTGGAATGGGAAGGAGTTGGATATCACATCTCATGCTTTAGGAAGGTCTCAGGTATGGTAGAAGCATTAAGATATCACATCTCATGCTATCGGAAGGGTCTCAGGATTGGATTGGGAAGGAGTTGGATATCACATCTCATGTTATAGGAAGGGTCTCAGGATTGGATGGGAAGAGTTGGATATCACATCTCATGCTATAGGAAGGGTCTCAGGTTTGGTAGAAGCATTGGGATATCACATCTCATGCTATAGGAAGGGTCTCAGGATTGGAATGGGAAGGAGTTGGATATCACATCTCATGATAAAGGAAGTGTCTCAGGTTTGGAAGGGGAAGGATTTGGATATCAGATCTCAAGTTATAGGACGGGTCTGTGGTTTTGGTATTAGAAGCATTGAGATATCATATCTCATGCTATCGGAAGGGTCTCAGGATTGGATTGGGAAGGAGTTGGATATCACATCTCATGTTATAGGAAGGGTCTCAGGTTTGTTATTAGAAGCATTGAGATATCACATCTCTTGTTATAGGACAGTCTCAGGTTTGGTATTAGAAGCATTGAGATATCATATCTCATGGTATAGGACGGGTCTCAGGATTGGAATGGAAAGGAGTTGGATATCACATCTCATGCTATAGGAAGGGTCTCAGGATTAGAATGGGAAGGATTTGGATATCACATCTCATGTTATAGGAAGGGTCTCAGGTTTATTATTAGAAGCATTGAGATATCACATCTCATGTTATAGGACAGTCTCAGGTTTGGTATTAGAAGCATTGAGATATCACATCTCATGGTATAGGACGGGTCTCAGGATTGGATTGGGAAGGAGTTGGATATCACATCTCATGCTATAGGAAGGGTCTCAGGATTGGAATGGGAAGGAGTTTGATATCACATCTCATGCCATAGGAAGGTCTCAGGTATGGTAGAAGCATTAAGATATCACCTCTCATGCTATCGGAAGGGTCTCAGGATTGGATTGGTAAGGAGTTGGATATCCCATCTCATGCTATAGGAAGGGTCACAGGTTGGAATTGGAAGGAGTTGGATATCACATCTCATGCTATCGGAAGGGTCTCAGGATTGGAATGGGAAGGAGTTGGATATCACCTCTCATGCTATAGGGAGGGTCTCAGGTTTGATATTAGAAGCATTGAGATATCATATCTCATGCTATCGGAAGGGTCTCAGGATTGGATTGGGAAGGAGTTGGATATCACATCTCATGTTATAGGAAGGGTCTCAGGATTGGATGGGAAGAGTTGGATATCACATCTCATGCTATAGGAAGGGTCTCAGGTTTGGTAGAAGCATTGAGATATCACATCTCATGCTATAGGAAGGGTCTCAGGATTGGAATGGGAAGGAGTTGGATATCACATCTCATAATAAAGGAAGGGTCTCAGGTTTGGAAGGGGAAGGATTTGGATATCACATCTCAAGTTATAGGACGAGTCTGTGGTTTGGTATTAGAAGCATTGAGATATCATATCTCATGCTATCGGAAGGGTCTCAGGATTGGTTTGGGAAGGAGTTGGATATCACATCTCATGTTATAGGAAGGGTCTCAAGATTGGAATGGGAAGGACTTGGATATCACATCTCATGTTATAGGAAGGGTCTCTGGTTTGTTATTAGAAGCATTGAGATATCACATCTCATGTTATAGGACAGTCTCAGGTTTGGTATTAGAAGCATTGAGATATCACATCTCATGGTATAGGACGGGTCTCAGGATTGGAATGGGAAGGAGTTGGATATAACATCTCATGCTATAGGAAGGGTCTCAGGATTGGAATGGAAGTAGTTTGATTTCACATCTCATGCCATACGAAGGTCTCAGGTATGGTAGAAGAAGCATTGAGATATCACATGTCATGGTATAGGACGGGTCTCAGGATTGGAATGGGAAGGAGTTGGATATCACATCTCATGCTATAGGAAGGGTCTCAGGATTGGAATGGGAAGGAGTTTGATATCACATCTCATGCCATAGGAAGGTCTCAGGTATGGTAGAAGCATTAAGATATCACATCTCATGCTAGCGGAAGGGTCTCAGGATTGGATTGGGAAGGAGTTGGATATCCCATCTCATGCTATAGGAAGGGTCACAGGTTAGAATTGGAAGGAGGTGGATATCACATCTCATGCTATCGGAAGGGTCTCAGGATTGGAATGGGAAGGAGTTGGATATCACCTCTCATGCTATAGGGAGGGTCTCAGGTTTGATATTAGAAGCATTGAGATATCATATCTCATGCTATCGAAAGGGTCTCAGGATTGGATTGGGAAGGAGTTGGATATCACATCTCATGTTATAGGAAGGGTCTCAGGATTGGAATGGGAAGGATTTTTATATCACATCTCAAGTTATAGGACGAGTCTGTGGTTTGGTATTAGAAGCATTGAGATATCATATCTCATGCTATCGGAAGGGTCTCAGGATTGGTTTGGGAAGGAGTTGGATATCACATCTCATGTTCTAGGAAGGGTCTCAAGATTGGAATGGGAAGGACTTGGATATCACATCTCATGTTATAGGAAGGGTCTCAGGTTTGTTATTAGAAGCATTGAGATATCACATCTCATGTTATAGGACAGTCTCAGGTTTGGTATTAGAAGCATTGAGATATCACATCTCATGGTATAGGACGGGTCTCAGGATTGGAATGGGAAGGAGTTGGATATAACATCTCATGCTATAGGAAGGGTCTCAGGATTGGAATGGAAGTAGTTTGATTTCACATCTCATGCCATAGGAAGGACTCAGGTATGGTAGAAGAAGCATTGAGATATCGCATCTCATGGTATAGGACGGGTCTCAGGATTGGAATGGGAAGGAGTTGGATATCACATCTCATGCTATAGGAAGGGTCTCAGGATTGGAATGGGAAGGAGTTTGATATCACATCTCATGCCATAGGAAGGTCTCAGGTATGGTAGAAGCATTAAGATATCACATCTCATGCTATCGGAAGGGTCTCAGGATTGGATTGGGAAGGAGTTGGATATCCCATCACATGCTATAGGAAGGGTCACAGGTTGGAATTGGAAGGAGTTGGATATCACATCTCATGCTATCGGAAGGGTCTCAGGATTGGAATGGGAAGGAGTTGGATATCACCTCTCATGCTATAGGGAGGGTCTCAGGTTTGATATTAGAAGCATTGAGATATCATATCTCATGCTATCGGAAGGGTCTCAGGATTGGATTGGGAAGGAGTTGGATATCACATCTCATGTTATAGGAAGGGTCTCAGGATTGGATGGGAAGAGTTGGATATCACATCTCATGCAATAGGAAGGGTCTCAGGTTTGGTAGAAGCATTGAGATATCACATCTCATGCTATAGGAAGGGTCTCAGGATTGGAATGGGAAGGAGTTGGATATCACATCTCATGATAAAGGAAGGGTCTCAGGTTTGGAAGGGGAAGGATTTGGATATCACATCTCAAGTTATAGGACGAGTCTGTGGTTTGGTATTAGAAGCATTGAGATATCATATCTCATGCTATCGGAAGGGTCTTAGGATTGGATTGGGAAGGAGTTGGATATCACATCTCATGTTATAGGAAGGGTCTCAAGATTGGAATGGGAAGGACTTGGATATCACATCTCATGTTATAGGAAGGGTCTCAGGTTTGTTATTAGAAGCATTGAGATATCACATCTCATGTTATAGGACAGTATCAGGTTTGGTATTAGAAGCATTGAGATATAACATCTCATAGTATAAGACGGGTCTCAGGATTGGAATGGGAAGGAGTTGGATATCACATCTCATGCTATAGGAAGGGTCTCAGGATTGGAATGGGAAGGAGTTTGATAACACATCTCATGCTATAGGAAGGGTCACAGGTTGGAATTGGAAGGAGTTGGATATCACATCTCATGTTATAGGAAGGGTATCAGGATTGGAATGGGAAGGACTTTGATATCACATCTCACACTATAGGGAGGGCCTCAGGTTTGGTATTAGAAGCATTGAGATATCACATCTCATGCTATCGGAAGGGTCTCAGGATTGGATTGGGAAGGAGTTGGATATCGCATCTCATGCTATAGGAAGGGTCACAGGTTGGAATTGGAAGGAGTTGGATATCACATCTCATGTTATAGGAAGGGTATCAGGATTGGAATGGGAAGGACTTTGATATCACATCTCACACTATAGGGAGGGCCTCAGGTTTGGTATTAGAAGCATTGAGATATCACATCTCATGCTATCGGAAGGGTCTCAGGATTGGATTGGGAAGGAGTTGGATATCACATCTCATGTTATAGGAAGGGTCTCAGGATTGGATGGGAAGAGTTGGATAACACATCTCATGTTATAGGAAGGGTATCAGGATTGGAATGGGAAGGACTTTAATATCACATCTCACGCTATAGGGAGGGTCTCAGGTTTGGTTATTAGAAGCATTGAGATATCACATCTCATGCTATCGGAAGGGTCTCAGGATTGGATTGGGAAGGAGTTGGATATCACATCTCATGTTATAGGAAGGGTCTCAGGATTGGAATGGGAAGGACTTGGACATCACATCTCATGTTATAGGACAGTCTCGGGTTTGGTATTAGAAGCATTGAGATATAACATCTCATGGTATAGGACGGGTCTCAGGATTGGATGGGAAGAGTTGGATATCACATCTCATGCTATAGGAAAGGTCTCAGGTTTGGTAGAAGCATTGGGATATCACATCTCATGCTATAGGAAGGGTCTCAGGATTGGAATGGGAAGGAGTTGGATATCACATCTCATGCTAAAGGAAGGGTCTCAGGTTTGGAAGGGGAAGGATTTGGATATCACATCTCAAGTTATAGGACGGGTCTGTGGTTTGGTATTAGAAGCATTGAGATATCATATCTCATGCTATCAGAAGGGTCTCAGGATTGGATTGGGAAGGAGTTGGATATCACATCTCATGTTATACGAAGGGTCTCAAGATTGGAACGGGAAGGACTTGGATATCACATCTCATGTTATAGGAAGGGTCTCAGGTTTGTTATTAGAAGCATTGAGATATCACATCTCATGTTATAGGACAGTCTCAGGTTTGGTATTAGAAGCATTGAGATATAACATCTCATTTTATAGGACGGGTCTCAGGATTGGAATGGGAAGGAGTTCGATATTACATCTCAAGTTATAGGACGGGTCTGCGGTTTGGTATTAGATGCATTGAGATATCACATCTCATGCTATCGGAAGGGTCTCAGGATTGGATTGGGAAGGAGTTGGATATCACATCTCATGTTATAGGAAAGCTCTCAGGTTTGTTATTAGAAGCATTGAGATATCACATCTCATGTTATAGGACAGTCTCAGGTTTGGTATTAGAAGCATTGAGATATCATATCTCATGGTATAGGACGGGTCTCAGGATTGGAATGGGAAGGAGTTGGATATCACATCTCATGCTAAAGGAACGGTCTCAGGTTTGGAAGGCTAAGGATTCGGATATCACACCTCAATTTATAGGACGGGTCTGTGGTTTGGTATTAGAACCATTGAGATATCATATCTCATGCTATCGGAAGGGTCTCAGTATTGGATTGGGAAGGAGTTGGATATCACATCTCATGCTATAGGAAGGGTCACTGGTTGGAATTGGAAGGAGTTGGATATCACATCTCATGCTGTCGGAAGGGTCTCAGGATTGGAATGGGAAGGAGTTGGATATCACATCTCATGTTATAGGAAGGGTCTCAGGATTGGATGGGAAGAGTTGGATATCACATCTCATGCTATAGGAAGGGTCTCAGGTTTGGTAGAAGCATTGGGATATCACATCTCATGCTATAGGAAGGGTCTCAGGATTGGAATGGGAAGGAGTTGGATATCACATCTCATGATAAAGGAAGTGTCTCAGGTTTGGAAGGGGAAGGATTTGGATATCATATCTCAAGTTATAGGACGGGTCTGTGGTTTTGGTATTAGAAGCATTGAGATATCATATCTCATGGTATCGGAAGGGTCTCAGGATTGGATTGGGAAGGAGTTGGATATCACATCTCATGTTATAGGAAGGGCCTCAAGATTGGAATGGGAAGGGCTTGGATATCACATCTCATGTTATAGGAAGGGTCTCAGGTTTGTTATTAGAAGCATTGAGATATCACATCTCTTGTTATAGGACAGTCTCAGGTTTGGTATTAGAAGCATTGAGATATCATATCTCATGGTATAGGACGGGTCTCAGGATTGGAATGGAAAGGAGTTGGATATCACATCTCATGCTATAGGAAGGGTCTCAGGATTGGAATGGGAAGGATTTGGATATCACATCTCATGTTATAGGAAGGGTCTCAGGTTTATTATTAGAAGCATTGAGATATCACATCTCATGTTATAGGACAGTCTCAGGTATGGTATTAGAAGCATTGAGATATCACATCTCATGGTATAGGACGGGTCTCAGGATTGGAATGGGAAGGAGTTGGATATCACATCTCATGCTATAGGAAGGGTCTCAGGATTGGAATGGGAAGGAGTTTGATATCACATCTCATGCCATAGGAAGGTCTCAGGTATGGTAGAAGCATTAAGATATCACATCTCATGCTATCGGAAGGGTCTCAGGATTGGATTGGGAAGGAGTTGGATATCCAATCTCATGCTATAGGAAGGGTCACAGGTTGGAATTGGAAGGAGTTGGATATCACATCTCATGCTATCGTAAGGGTCTCAGGATTGGAATGGGAAGGAGTTGGATATCACCTCTCATGCTATAGGGAGGGTCTCAGGTTTGATATTAGAAGCATTGAGATATCATATCTCATGCTATCGGAAGGGTCTCAGGATTGGATTGGGAAGGAGTTGGATATCACATCTCATGTTATAGGAAGGGTCTCAGGATTGGATGGGAAGAGTTGGATATCACATCTCATGCTGTAGGAAGGGTCTCAGGTTTGGTAGAAGCATTGAGATATCACATCTCATGCTATAGGAAGGGTCTCAGGATTGGAATGGGAAGGAGTTGGATATCACATCTCATGATAAAGGAAGGGTCTCAGGTTTGGAAGGGGAAGGATTTGGATATCACATCTCAAGTTATAGGAAGGGTCTCAGGTTTGTTATTATAAGCATTGAGATATCACATCTCATGTTATAGGACTGTCTCAGGTTTGGTATTAGAAGCATTGAGATATCACATCTCATGGTATAGGACCGGTCTCAGGATTGGAATGGGAAGGAGTTGGATATAACATCTCATGCTATAGGAAGGGTCTCAGGATTGGAATGGAAGTAGTTTGATTTCACATCTCATGCCATAGGAAGGTCTCAGGTATGGTAGAAGAAGCATTGAGATATCACATCTCATGGTATAGGACGGGTCTCAGGATTGGAATGGGAAGGAGTTGGATATCACATCTCATGCTATAGGAAGGGTCTCAGGATTGGAATGGGAAGGAGTTTGATATCACATCTCATGCCATAGGAAGGTCTCAGGTATGGTAGAAGCATTAAGATATCACATCTCATGCTATCGGAAGGGTCTCAGGATTGGATTGGGAAGGAGTTGGATATCCCATCTCATGCTATAGGAAGGGTCACAGGTTAGAATTGGAAGGAGTTGGATATCACATCTCATGCTATCGGAAGGGTCTCAGGATTGGAATGGGAAGGAGTTGGATATCACCTCTCATGCTATAGGGAGGGTCTCAGGTTTGATATTAGAAGCATTGAGATATCATATCTCATGCTATCGGAAGGGTCTCAGGATTGGATTGGGAAGGAGTTGGATATCACATCTCATGTTATAGGAAGGGTCTCAGGATTGGAATGGGAAGGATTTGGATATCACATCTCAAGTTATAGGACGAGTCTGTGGTTTGGTATTAGAAGCATTGAGATATCATATCTCATGCTATCGGAAGGGTCTCAGGATTGGTTTGGGAAGGAGTTGGATATCACATCTCATGTTATAGGAAGGGTCTCAAGATTGGAATGGGAAGGACCTGGATATCACATCTCATGTTATAGGAAGGGTCTCAGGTTTGTTATTATAAGCATTGAGATATCACATCTCATGTTATAGGACTGTCTCAGGTTTGGTATTAGAAGCATTGAGATATCACATCTCATGGTATAGGACCGGTCTCAGGATTGGAATGGGAAGGAGTTGGATATAACATCTCATGCTATAGGAAGGGTCTCAGGATTGGAATGGAAGTAGTTTGATTTCACATCTCATGCCATAGGAAGGTCTCAGGTATGGTAGAAGAAGCATTGAGATATCACATCTCATGGTATAGGACGGGTCTCAGGATTGGAATGGGAAGGAGTTGGATATCACATCTCATGCTATAGGAAGGGTCTCAGGATTGGAATGGGAAGGAGTTTGATATCACATCTCATGCCATAGGAAGGTCTCAGGTATGGTAGAAGCATTAAGATATCACATCTCATGCTATCGGAAGGGTCTCAGGATTGGATTGGGAAGGAGTTGGATATCCCATCTCATGCTATAGGAAGGGTCACAGGTTGGAATTGGAAGGAGTTGGATATCACATCTCATGCTATCGGAAGGGTCTCAGGATTGGAATGGGAAGGAGTTGGATATCACCTCTCATGCTATAGGGAGGGTCTCAGGTTTGATATTAGAAGCATTGAGATATCATATCTCATGCTATCGGAAGGGTCTCAGGATTGGATTGGGAAGGAGTTGGATATCACATCTCATGTTATAGGAAGGGTCTCAGGATTGGAATGGGAAGGATTTGGATATCACATCTCAAGTTATAGGACGAGTCTGTGGTTTGGTATTAGAAGCATTGAGATATCATATCTCATGCTATCGGAAGGGTCTCAGGATTGGTTTGGGAAGGAGTTGGATATCACATCTCATGTTATAGGAAGGGTCTCAAGATTGGAATGGGAAGGACTTGGATATCACATCTCATGTTATAGGAAGGGTCTCAGGTTTGTTATTAGAAGCATTGAGATATCACATCTCATGTTATAGGACAGTCTCAGGTTTGGTATTAGAAGCATTGAGATATCACATCTCATGGTATAGGACGGGTCTCAGGATTGGAATGGGAAGGAGTTAGATATAACATCTCATGCTATAGGAAGGGTCTCAGGATTGGAATGGAAGTAGTTTGATTTCACATCTCATGCCATAGGAAGGTCTCAGGTATGGTAGAAGAAGCATTAAGATATCACATCTCATGGTATAGGACGGGTCTCAGGATTGGAATGGGAAGGAGTTGGATATCACATCTCATGCTATAGGAAGGGTCTCAGGATTGGAATGGGAAGGAGTTTGATATCACATCTCATGCCATAGGAAGGTCTCAGGTATGGTAGAAGCATTAAGATATCACATCTCATGCTATCGGAAGGGTCTCAGGATTGGATTGGGAAGGAGTTGGATATCCCATCTCATGCTATAGGAAGGGTCACAGGTTGGAATTGGAAGGAGTTGGATATCACATCTCATGCTATCGGAAGGGTCTCAGGATTGGAATGGGAAGGAGTTGGATATCACCTCTCATGCTATAGGGAGGGTCTCAGGTTTGATATTAGAAGCATTGAGATATCATATCTCATGCTATCGGAAGGGTCTCAGGATTGGATTGGGAAGGAAATGGATATCACATTTCATGTTATAGGAAGGGTCTCAGGATTGGATGGGAAGAGTTGGATATCACATCTCATGCCATGGGAAGGTCTCAAGTTTGCTAGAAGCATTTAGATATCACATCCCATGCTATCAGAAGGGTCTCAGGATTGGATTGGGAAGGAGTTGGATATCGCATCTCATGCTATAGGAAGGGTCACAGGTTGGAATTGGAAGGAGTTGGATATCACATCTCATGCTATAGGAAGGCTATCAGGATTGGAATGGGAAGGACTTTGATATCACATCTCACACTATAGGGAGGGTCTCAGGTTTGGTATTAGAAGCATTGAGATATCACATCTCATGCTATCGGAAGGGTCTCAGGATTGGATTGGGAAGGAGTTGGATATCACATCTCATGTTATAGGAAGGGTCTCAGGATTGGAATGGGAAGGGCTTTGATATCACATCTCACGCTATAGGGAGGGTCTCAGGTTTGGTATTAGAAGCATTGAGATATCACATCTCATGCTATCGGAAGGGTCTCAGGATTGGATTGGGAAGGAGTTGGATATCACATCTCATGTTATAGGAAGGGTCTCAGGATTGGAATGGGAAGGACTTGGACATCACATCTCATGTTATAGGAAGGGTCTCAGGTTTGTTATTAGAAGCATTGAGATATCACATCTCATGTTATAGGACAGTCTCAGGTTTGGTATTAGAAGCATTGAGATATAAGATCTCATGGTATAGGACGGGTCTCAGGATTGGATGGGAAGAGTTGGATATCACATCTCATGCTATAGGAAAGGTCTCAGGTTTGGTAGAAGCATTGGGATATCACATCTCATGCTATAGGAAGGGTCTCATGATTGGAATGGGAAGGAGTTGGATATCACATCTCAAGTTATAGGACGGGTCTGCGGTTTGGTATTAGAAGCATTGAGATATCACATCTCATGCTATCGGAAGGGTCTCAGGATTGGATTGGGAAGGAGTTGGATATCACATCTCATGTTATAGGAAAGCTCTCAGGTTTGTTATTAGAAGCATTGAGATATCACATCTCATGTTATAGGACAGTCTCAGGTTTGGTATTAGAAGCATTGAGATATCATATCTCATGGTATAGGACGGGTCTCAGGATTGGAATGGGAAGGAGTTGGATATCACATCTCATGCTAAATGAAGGGTCTCAGGTTTGGAAGGCTAAGGATTTGGATATCACACCTCAATTTATAGGACAGGTCTGTGGTTTGGTATTAGAACCATTGAGATATCATATCTCATGCTATCGGAAGGGTCTCAGTATTGGATTGGGAAGGAGTTGGATATCACATCTCATGCTATAGGAAGGGTCACAGGTTGGAATTGGAAGGAGTTGGATATCACATCTCATGCTGTCGGAAGGGTCTCAGGATTGGAATGGGAAGGAGTTGGATATCACATCTCATGCTTTAGGGAGGGTCTCAGGTTTGATATTAGAAGCATTGAGATATCATATCCTCATGCTATCGGAAGGGTCTCAGGATTGGATTGGGAAGGAGTTGGATATCACATCTCATGTTATAGGAAGGGTCTCAGGATTGGAATGGGAAGGACTTGGACATCACATCTCATGTTATAGGAAGGGTCTCAGGTTTGTTATTAGAAGCATTGAGATATCACATCTCATGCTATAGGAAGGGTCTCAGGATTGGAATGGGAATGAGTTGGATATCACATCTCATGATAAAGGAAGGGTCTCAGGTTTGGAAGGGGAAGGATTTGGATATCATATCTCAAGTTATAGGACGGGTCTGTGGTTTTGGTATTAGAAGCATTGAGATATCATATCTCATGCTATCGGAAGGGTCTCAGGATTGGATTGGGAAGGAGTTGGATATCACATCTCATGTTATAGGAAGGGCCTCAAGATTGGAATGGGAAGGGCTTGGATATCACATCTCATGTTATAGGAAGGAGGGTCTCAGGTTTGTTGGTAGAAGCATTGAGATATCACATCTCATGCTATAGGAAGGGTCTCAGGATTGGAATGGGAATGAGTTGGATATCACATCTCATGATAAAGGAAGGGTCTCAGGTTTGGAAGGGGAAGGATTTGGATATCATATCTCAAGTTATAGGACGGGTCTGTGGTTTTGGTATTAGAAGCATTGAGATATCATATCTCATGCTATCGGAAGGGTCTCAGGATTGGATTGGGAAGGAGTTGGATATCACATCTCATGTTATAGGAAGGGTCTCAGGATTGGATTGGGAAGGAGTTGGATATCACATCTCATGTTATAGGAAGGGCCTCAAGATTGGAATGGGAAGGGCTTGGATATCACATCTCATGTTATAGGAAGGAGGGTCTCAGGTTTGGTATTAGAAGCATTGAGATATCATATCTCATGGTATAGGACGGGTCTCAGGATTGGAATGGAAAGGAGTTGGATATCACATCTCATGCTATAGGAAGGGTCTCAGGATTGGAATGGGAAGGATATGGATATCACATCTCATGTTATAGGAAGGGTCTCAGGTTTGTTATTAGACGCATTGAGATATCACATCTCATGTTATAGGACAGTCTCAGGTTTGGTATTAGAAGCATTGAGATATCACATCTCATGGTATAGGACGGGTCTCAGGATTGGAATGGGAGGAATTGGATATCACATCTCATGCTATAGGAAGGGTCTCAGGATTGGAATGGGAAGGAGTTTGATATCACATGTCATGCCATAGGAAGGTCTCAGGTATGGTAGAAGCATTAAGATATCACATCTCATGCTATCGGAAGGGTCTCAGGATTGGATTGGGAAGGAGTTGGATATCCCATCTCATGCTATAGGAAGGGTCACAGGTTGGAATTGGAAGGAGTTGGATATCACATCTCATGCTATCGGAAGGGTCCCAGGATTGGAATGGGAAGGAGTTGGATATCACATCTCATGCTTTAGGGAGGGTCTCAGGTTTGATATTAGAAGCATTGAGATATCATATCTCATGCTATCGGAAGGGTCTCAGGATTGGATTGGGAAGGAGTTGGATATCACATCTCATGTTATAGGAAGGGTCTCAGGATTGGATGGGAAGAGTTGGATATCACATCTCATGCTATAGGAAGGGTCTCAGGTTTGGTAGAAGCATTGGGATATCACATCTCATGCTATAGGAAGGGTCTCAGGATTGGATGGGAAGAGTTGGATAACACATCTCATGTTATAGGAAGGGTATCAGGATTGGAATGGGAAGGACTTTGATATCACATCTCACGCTATAGGGAGGGTCTCAGGTTTGGTTATTAGAAGCATTGAGATATCACATCTCATGCTATCGGAAGGGTCTCAGGATTGGATTGGGAAGGAGTTGGATATCACATCTCATGTTATAGGAAGGGTCTCAGGATTGGAATGGGAAGGACTTGGACATCACATCTCATGTTATAGGAAGGGTCTCAGTTTTGGTATTAGAAGCATTGAGATATCACATCTCATGTTATAGGACAGTCTCGGGTTTGGTATTAGAAGCATTGAGATATAACATCTCATGGTATAGGACGGGTCTCAGGATTGGATGGGAAGAGTTGGATATCACATCTCATGCTATAGGAAAGGTCTCAGGTTTGGTAGAAGCATTGGGATATCACATCTCATGCTATAGGAAGGGTCTCAGGATTGGAATGGGAAGGAGTTGGATATCACATCTCATGCTAAAGGAAGGTTCTCAGGTTTGGAAGGGGAAGGATTTCGATATCACATCTCAAGTTATAGGACGGGTCTGTGGTTTGGTATTAGAAGCATTGAGATATCATATCTCATGCTATCAGAAGGGTCTCAGTATTGGATTGGGAAGGAGTTGGATATCACATCTCATGTTATACGAAGGGTCTCAAGATTGGAACGGGAAGGACTTGGATATCACATCTCATGTTATAGGAAGGGTCTCAGGTTTGTTATTAGAAGCATTGAGATATCACATCTCATGTTATAGGACAGTCTCAGGTTTGGTATTAGAAGCATTGAGATATAACATCTCATTTTATAGGACGGGTCTCAGGATTGGAATGGGAAGGAGTTGGATATCACATCTCAAGTTATAGGACGGGTCTGCGGTTTGGTATTAGATGCATTGAGATATCACATCTCATGCTATCGGAAGGGTCTCAGGATTGGATTGGGAAGGAGTTGGATATCACATCTCATGTTATAGGAAAGCTCTCAGGTTTGTTATTAGAAGCATTGAGATATCACATCTCATGTTATATGACAGTCTCAGGTTTGGTATTAGAAGCATTGAGATATCATATCTCATGGTATAGGACGGGTCTCAGGATTGGAATGGGAAGGAGTTGGATATCACATCTCATGCTAAAGGAAGGGTCTCAGGTTTGGAAGGCTAAGGATTCGGATATCACACCTCAATTTATAGGACGGGTCTGTGGTTTGGTATTAGAACCATTGAGATATCATATCTCATGCTATCGGAAGGGTCTCAGTATTGGATTGGGAAGGAGTTGGATATCACATCTCATGCTATAGGAAGGGTCACTGGTTGGAATTGCAAGGAGTTGGATATCACATCTCATGCTGTCGGAAGGGTCTCAGGATTGGAATGGGAAGGAGTTGGATATCACATCTCATGTTATAGGAAGGGTCTCAGGATTGGATGGGAAGAGTTGGATATCACATCTCATGCTATAGGAAGGTTCTCAGGTTTGGTAGAAGCATTGGGATATCACATCTCATGCTATAGGAAGGGTCTCAGGATTGGAATGGGAAGGAGTTGGATATCACATCTCATGATAAAGGAAGTGTCTCAGGTTTGGAAGGGGAAGGATTTGGATATCACATCTCAAGTTATAGGACGAGTCTGTGGTTTGGTATTAGAAGCATTGAGATATCATATCTCATGCTATCGGAAGGGTCTCAGGATTGGTTTGGGAAGGAGTTGGATATCACATCTCATGTTATAGGAAGGGTCTCAAGATTGGAATGGGAAGGACCTGGATATCACATCTCATGTTATAGGAAGGGTCTCAGGTTTGTTATTATAAGCATTGAGATATCACATCTCATGTTATAGGACTGTCTCAGGTTTGGTATTAGAAGCATTGAGATATCACATCTCATGGTATAGGACCGGTCTCAGGATTGGAATGGGAAGGAGTTGGATATAACATCTCATGCTATAGGAAGGGTCTCAGGATTGGAATGGAAGTAGTTTGATTTCACATCTCATGCCATAGGAAGGTCTCAGGTATGGTAGAAGAAGCATTGAGATATCACATCTCATGGTATAGGACGGGTCTCAGGATTGGAATGGGAAGGAGTTGGATATCACATCTCATGCTATAGGAAGGGTCTCAGGATTGGAATGGGAAGGAGTTTGATATCACATCTCATGCCATAGGAAGGTCTCAGGTATGGTAGAAGCATTAAGATATCACATCTCATGCTATCGGAAGGGTCTCAGGATTGGATTGGGAAGGAGTTGGATATCCCATCTCATGCTATAGGAAGGGTCACAGGTTGGAATTGGAAGGAGTTGGATATCACATCTCATGCTATCGGAAGGGTCTCAGGATTGGAATGGGAAGGAGTTGGATATCACCTCTCATGCTATAGGGAGGGTCTCAGGTTTGATATTAGAAGCATTGAGATATCATATCTCATGCTATCGGAAGGGTCTCAGGATTGGATTGGGAAGGAGTTGGATATCACATCTCATGTTATAGGAAGGGTCTCAGGATTGGAATGGGAAGGATTTGGATATCACATCTCAAGTTATAGGACGAGTCTGTGGTTTGGTATTAGAAGCATTGAGATATCATATCTCATGCTATCGGAAGGGTCTCAGGATTGGTTTGGGAAGGAGTTGGATATCACATCTCATGTTATAGGAAGGGTCTCAAGATTGGAATGGGAAGGACTTGGATATCACATCTCATGTTATAGGAAGGGTCTCAGGTTTGTTATTAGAAGCATTGAGATATCACATCTCATGTTATAGGACAGTCTCAGGTTTGGTATTAGAAGCATTGAGATATCACATCTCATGGTATAGGACGGGTCTCAGGATTGGAATGGGAAGGAGTTAGATATAACATCTCATGCTATAGGAAGGGTCTCAGGATTGGAATGGAAGTAGTTTGATTTCACATCTCATGCCATAGGAAGGTCTCAGGTATGGTAGAAGAAGCATTAAGATATCACATCTCATGGTATAGGACGGGTCTCAGGATTGGAATGGGAAGGAGTTGGATATCACATCTCATGCTATAGGAAGGGTCTCAGGATTGGAATGGGAAGGAGTTTGATATCACATCTCATGCCATAGGAAGGTCTCAGGTATGGTAGAAGCATTAAGATATCACATCTCATGCTATCGGAAGGGTCTCAGGATTGGATTGGGAAGGAGTTGGATATCCCATCTCATGCTATAGGAAGGGTCACAGGTTGGAATTGGAAGGAGTTGGATATCACATCTCATGCTATCGGAAGGGTCTCAGGATTGGAATGGGAAGGAGTTGGATATCACCTCTCATGCTATAGGGAGGGTCTCAGGTTTGATATTAGAAGCATTGAGATATCATATCTCATGCTATCGGAAGGGTCTCAGGATTGGATTGGGAAGGAAATGGATATCACATTTCATGTTATAGGAAGGGTCTCAGGATTGGATGGGAAGAGTTGGATATCACATCTCATGCCATGGGAAGGTCTCAAGTTTGCTAGAAGCATTTAGATATCACATCCCATGCTATCAGAAGGGTCTCAGGATTGGATTGGGAAGGAGTTGGATATCGCATCTCATGCTATAGGAAGGGTCACAGGTTGGAATTGGAAGGAGTTGGATATCACATCTCATGCTATAGGAAGGCTATCAGGATTGGAATGGGAAGGACTTTGATATCACATCTCACACTATAGGGAGGGTCTCAGGTTTGGTATTAGAAGCATTGAGATATCACATCTCATGCTATCGGAAGGGTCTCAGGATTGGATTGGGAAGGAGTTGGATATCACATCTCATGTTATAGGAAGGGTCTCAGGATTGGAATGGGAAGGGCTTTGATATCACATCTCACGCTATAGGGAGGGTCTCAGGTTTGGTATTAGAAGCATTGAGATATCACATCTCATGCTATCGGAAGGGTCTCAGGATTGGATTGGGAAGGAGTTGGATATCACATCTCATGTTATAGGAAGGGTCTCAGGATTGGAATGGGAAGGACTTGGACATCACATCTCATGTTATAGGAAGGGTCTCAGGTTTGTTATTAGAAGCATTGAGATATCACATCTCATGTTATAGGACAGTCTCAGGTTTGGTATTAGAAGCATTGAGATATAAGATCTCATGGTATAGGACGGGTCTCAGGATTGGATGGGAAGAGTTGGATATCACATCTCATGCTATAGGAAAGGTCTCAGGTTTGGTAGAAGCATTGGGATATCACATCTCATGCTATAGGAAGGGTCTCATGATTGGAATGGGAAGGAGTTGGATATCACATCTCAAGTTATAGGACGGGTCTGCGGTTTGGTATTAGAAGCATTGAGATATCACATCTCATGCTATCGGAAGGGTCTCAGGATTGGATTGGGAAGGAGTTGGATATCACATCTCATGTTATAGGAAAGCTCTCAGGTTTGTTATTAGAAGCATTGAGATATCACATCTCATGTTATAGGACAGTCTCAGGTTTGGTATTAGAAGCATTGAGATATCATATCTCATGGTATAGGACGGGTCTCAGGATTGGAATGGGAAGGAGTTGGATATCACATCTCATGCTAAATGAAGGGTCTCAGGTTTGGAAGGCTAAGGATTTGGATATCACACCTCAATTTATAGGACAGGTCTGTGGTTTGGTATTAGAACCATTGAGATATCATATCTCATGCTATCGGAAGGGTCTCAGTATTGGATTGGGAAGGAGTTGGATATCACATCTCATGCTATAGGAAGGGTCACAGGTTGGAATTGGAAGGAGTTGGATATCACATCTCATGCTGTCGGAAGGGTCTCAGGATTGGAATGGGAAGGAGTTGGATATCACATCTCATGCTTTAGGGAGGGTCTCAGGTTTGATATTAGAAGCATTGAGATATCATATCCTCATGCTATCGGAAGGGTCTCAGGATTGGATTGGGAAGGAGTTGGATATCACATCTCATGTTATAGGAAGGGTCTCAGGATTGGAATGGGAAGGACTTGGACATCACATCTCATGTTATAGGAAGGGTCTCAGGTTTGTTATTAGAAGCATTGAGATATCACATCTCATGCTATAGGAAGGGTCTCAGGATTGGAATGGGAATGAGTTGGATATCACATCTCATGATAAAGGAAGGGTCTCAGGTTTGGAAGGGGAAGGATTTGGATATCATATCTCAAGTTATAGGACGGGTCTGTGGTTTTGGTATTAGAAGCATTGAGATATCATATCTCATGCTATCGGAAGGGTCTCAGGATTGGATTGGGAAGGAGTTGGATATCACATCTCATGTTATAGGAAGGGCCTCAAGATTGGAATGGGAAGGGCTTGGATATCACATCTCATGTTATAGGAAGGAGGGTCTCAGGTTTGTTGGTAGAAGCATTGAGATATCACATCTCATGCTATAGGAAGGGTCTCAGGATTGGAATGGGAATGAGTTGGATATCACATCTCATGATAAAGGAAGGGTCTCAGGTTTGGAAGGGGAAGGATTTGGATATCATATCTCAAGTTATAGGACGGGTCTGTGGTTTTGGTATTAGAAGCATTGAGATATCATATCTCATGCTATCGGAAGGGTCTCAGGATTGGATTGGGAAGGAGTTGGATATCACATCTCATGTTATAGGAAGGGTCTCAGGATTGGATTGGGAAGGAGTTGGATATCACATCTCATGTTATAGGAAGGGCCTCAAGATTGGAATGGGAAGGGCTTGGATATCACATCTCATGTTATAGGAAGGAGGGTCTCAGGTTTGGTATTAGAAGCATTGAGATATCATATCTCATGGTATAGGACGGGTCTCAGGATTGGAATGGAAAGGAGTTGGATATCACATCTCATGCTATAGGAAGGGTCTCAGGATTGGAATGGGAAGGATTTGGATATCACATCTCATGTTATAGGAAGGGTCTCAGGTTTGTTATTAGACGCATTGAGATATCACATCTCATGTTATAGGACAGTCTCAGGTTTGGTATTAGAAGCATTGAGATATCACATCTCATGGTATAGGACGGGTCTCAGGATTGGAATGGGAGGAATTGGATATCACATCTCATGCTATAGGAAGGGTCTCAGGATTGGAATGGGAAGGAGTTTGATATCACATGTCATGCCATAGGAAGGTCTCAGGTATGGTAGAAGCATTAAGATATCACATCTCATGCTATCGGAAGGGTCTCAGGATTGGATTGGGAAGGAGTTGGATATCCCATCTCATGCTATAGGAAGGGTCACAGGTTGGAATTGGAAGGAGTTGGATATCACATCTCATGCTATCGGAAGGGTCCCAGGATTGGAATGGGAAGGAGTTGGATATCACATCTCATGCTTTAGGGAGGGTCTCAGGTTTGATATTAGAAGCATTGAGATATCATATCTCATGCTATCGGAAGGGTCTCAGGATTGGATTGGGAAGGAGTTGGATATCACATCTCATGTTATAGGAAGGGTCTCAGGATTGGATGGGAAGAGTTGGATATCACATCTCATGCTATAGGAAGGGTCTCAGGTTTGGTAGAAGCATTGGGATATCACATCTCATGCTATAGGAAGGGTCTCAGGATTGGATGGGAAGAGTTGGATAACACATCTCATGTTATAGGAAGGGTATCAGGATTGGAATGGGAAGGACTTTGATATCACATCTCACGCTATAGGGAGGGTCTCAGGTTTGGTTATTAGAAGCATTGAGATATCACATCTCATGCTATCGGAAGGGTCTCAGGATTGGATTGGGAAGGAGTTGGATATCACATCTCATGTTATAGGAAGGGTCTCAGGATTGGAATGGGAAGGACTTGGACATCACATCTCATGTTATAGGAAGGGTCTCAGTTTTGGTATTAGAAGCATTGAGATATCACATCTCATGTTATAGGACAGTCTCGGGTTTGGTATTAGAAGCATTGAGATATAACATCTCATGGTATAGGACGGGTCTCAGGATTGGATGGGAAGAGTTGGATATCACATCTCATGCTATAGGAAAGGTCTCAGGTTTGGTAGAAGCATTGGGATATCACATCTCATGCTATAGGAAGGGTCTCAGGATTGGAATGGGAAGGAGTTGGATATCACATCTCATGCTAAAGGAAGGTTCTCAGGTTTGGAAGGGGAAGGATTTCGATATCACATCTCAAGTTATAGGACGGGTCTGTGGTTTGGTATTAGAAGCATTGAGATATCATATCTCATGCTATCAGAAGGGTCTCAGTATTGGATTGGGAAGGAGTTGGATATCACATCTCATGTTATACGAAGGGTCTCAAGATTGGAACGGGAAGGACTTGGATATCACATCTCATGTTATAGGAAGGGTCTCAGGTTTGTTATTAGAAGCATTGAGATATCACATCTCATGTTATAGGACAGTCTCAGGTTTGGTATTAGAAGCATTGAGATATAACATCTCATTTTATAGGACGGGTCTCAGGATTGGAATGGGAAGGAGTTGGATATCACATCTCAAGTTATAGGACGGGTCTGCGGTTTGGTATTAGATGCATTGAGATATCACATCTCATGCTATCGGAAGGGTCTCAGGATTGGATTGGGAAGGAGTTGGATATCACATCTCATGTTATAGGAAAGCTCTCAGGTTTGTTATTAGAAGCATTGAGATATCACATCTCATGTTATATGACAGTCTCAGGTTTGGTATTAGAAGCATTGAGATATCATATCTCATGGTATAGGACGGGTCTCAGGATTGGAATGGGAAGGAGTTGGATATCACATCTCATGCTAAAGGAAGGGTCTCAGGTTTGGAAGGCTAAGGATTCGGATATCACACCTCAATTTATAGGACGGGTCTGTGGTTTGGTATTAGAACCATTGAGATATCATATCTCATGCTATCGGAAGGGTCTCAGTATTGGATTGGGAAGGAGTTGGATATCACATCTCATGCTATAGGAAGGGTCACTGGTTGGAATTGCAAGGAGTTGGATATCACATCTCATGCTGTCGGAAGGGTCTCAGGATTGGAATGGGAAGGAGTTGGATATCACATCTCATGTTATAGGAAGGGTCTCAGGATTGGATGGGAAGAGTTGGATATCACATCTCATGCTATAGGAAGGTTCTCAGGTTTGGTAGAAGCATTGGGATATCACATCTCATGCTATAGGAAGGGTCTCAGGATTGGAATGGGAAGGAGTTGGATATCACATCTCATGATAAAGGAAGTGTCTCAGGTTTGGAAGGGGAAGGATTTGGATATCATATCTCAAGTTATAGGACGGGTCTGTGGTTTTGGTATTAGAAGCATTGAGATATCATATCTCATGGTATCGGAAGGGTCTCAGGATTGGATTGGGAAGGAGTTGGATATCACATCTCATGTTATAGGAAGGGCCTCAAGATTGGAATGGGAAGGGCTTGGATATCACATCTCATGTTATAGGAAGGGTCTCAGGTTTGTTGTTAGAAGCATTGAGATATCACATCTCTTGTTATAGGACAGTCTCAGGTTTGGTATTAGAAGCATTGAGATATCATATCTCATGGTATAGGACGGGTCTCAGGATTGGAATGGAAAGGAGTTGGATATCACATCTCATGCTATAGGAAGGGTCTCAGGATTGGAATGGGAAGGATTTGGATATCACATCTCATGTTATAGGAAGGGTCTCAGGTTTATTATTAGAAGCATTGAGATATCACATCTCATGTTATAGGACAGTCTCAGGTATGGTATTAGAAGCATTGAGATATCACATCTCATGGTATAGGACGGGTCTCAGGATTGGAATGGGAAGGAGTTGAATATCACATCTCATGCTATAGGAAGGGTCTCAGGATTGGAATGGGAAGGAGTTTGATATCACATCTCATGCTGTAGGAAGGGTCTCAGGTTTGGTAGAAGCATTGAGATATCACATCTCATGCTATAGGAAGGGTCTCAGGATTGGAATGGGAAGGAGTTGGATATCACATCTCATGATAAAGGAAGGGTCTCAGGTTTGGAAGGGGAAGGATTTGGATATCACATCTCAAGTTATAGGACGAGTCTGTGGTTTGGTATTAGAAGCATTGAGATATCATATCTCATGCTATCGGAAGGGTCTCAGGATTGGTTTGGGAAGGAGTTGGATATCACATCTCATGTTATAGGAAGGGTCTCAAGATTGGAATGGGAAGGACCTGGATATCACATCTCATGTTATAGGAAGGGTCTCAGGTTTGTTATTATAAGCATTGAGATATCACATCTCATGTTATAGGACTGTCTCAGGTTTGGTATTAGAAGCATTGAGATATCACATCTCATGGTATAGGACCGGTCTCAGGATTGGAATGGGAAGGAGTTGGATATAACATCTCATGCTATAGGAAGGGTCTCAGGATTGGAATGGAAGTAGTTTGATTTCACATCTCATGCCATAGGAAGGTCTCAGGTATGGTAGAAGAAGCATTGAGATATCACATCTCATGGTATAGGACGGGTCTCAGGATTGGAATGGGAAGGAGTTGGATATCACATCTCATGCTATAGGAAGGGTCTCAGGATTGGAATGGGAAGGAGTTTGATATCACATCTCATGCCATAGGAAGGTCTCAGGTATGGTAGAAGCATTAAGATATCACATCTCATGCTATCGGAAGGGTCTCAGGATTGGATTGGGAAGGAGTTGGATATCCCATCTCATGCTATAGGAAGGGTCACAGGTTGGAATTGGAAGGAGTTGGATATCACATCTCATGCTATCGGAAGGGTCTCAGGATTGGAATGGGAAGGAGTTGGCTATCACCTCTCATGCTATAGGGAGGGTCTCAGGTTTGATATTAGAAGCATTGAGATATCATATCTCATGCTATCGGAAGGGTCTCAGGATTGGATTGGGAAGGAGTTGGATATCACATCTCATGTTATAGGAAGGGTCTCAGGATTGGAATGGGAAGGATTTGGATATCACATCTCAAGTTATAGGACGAGTCTGTGGTTTGGTATTAGAAGCATTGAGATATCATATCTCATGCTATCGGAAGGGTCTCAGGATTGGTTTGGGAAGGAGTTGGATATCACATCTCATGTTATAGGAAGGGTCTCAAGATTGGAATGGGAAGGACTTGGATATCACATCTCATGTTATAGGAAGGGTCTCAGGTTTGTTATTAGAAGCATTGAGATATCACATCTCATGTTATAGGACAGTCTCAGGTTTGGTATTAGAAGCATTGAGATATCACATCTCATGGTATAGGACGGGTCTCAGGATTGGAATGGGAAGGAGTTAGATATAACATCTCATGCTATAGGAAGGGTCTCAGGATTGGAATGGAAGTAGTTTGATTTCACATCTCATGCCATAGGAAGGTCTCAGGTATGGTAGAAGAAGCATTGAGATATCACATCTCATGGTATAGGACGGGTCTCAGGATTGGAATGGGAAGGAGTTGGATATCACATCTCATGCTATAGGAAGGGTCTCAGGATTGGAATGGGAAGGAGTTTGATATCACATCTCATGCCATAGGAAGGTCTCAGGTATGGTAGAAGCATTAAGATATCACATCTCATGCTATCGGAAGGGTCTCAGGATTGGATTGGGAAGGAGTTGGATATCCCATCTCATGCTATAGGAAGGGTCACAGGTTGGAATTGGAAGGAGTTGGATATCACATCTCATGCTATCGGAAGGGTCTCAGGATTGGAATGGGAAGGAGTTGGATATCACCTCTCATGCTATAGGGAGGGTCTCAGGTTTGATATTAGAAGCATTGAGATATCATATCTCATGCTATCGGAAGGGTCTCAGGATTGGATTGGGAAGGAAATGGATATCACATTTTATGTTATAGGAAGGGTCTCAGGATTGGATGGGAAGAGTTGGATATCACATCTCATGCCATGGGAAGGTCTCAAGTTTGCTAGAAGCATTTAGATATCACATCCCATGCTATCGGAAGGGTCTCAGGATTGGATTGGGAAGGAGTTGGATATCGCATCTCATGCTATAGGAAGGGTCACAGGTTGGAATTGGAAGGAGTTGGATATCACATCTCATGTTATAGGAAGGGTATCAGGATTGGAATGGGAAGGACTTTGATATCACATCTCACACTATAGGGAGGGTCTCAGGTTTGGTATTAGAAGCATTGAGATATCACATCTCATGCTATCGGAAGGGTCTCAGGATTGGATTGGGAAGGAGTTGGATATCACATCTCATGTTATAGGAAGGGTCTCAGGATTGGAATGGGAAGGGCTTTGATATCACATCTCACGCTATAGGGAGGGTCTCAGGTTTGGTATTAGAAGCATTGAGATATCACATCTCATGCTATCGGAAGGGTCTCAGGATTGGATTGGGAAGGAGTTGGATATCACATCTCATGTTATAGGAAGGGTCTCAGGATTGGAATGGGAAGGACTTGGACATCACATCTCATGTTATAGTAAGGGTCTCAGGTTTGTTATTAGAAGCATTGAGATATCACATCTCATGTTAAAGAACAGTCTCAGGTTTGGTATTAGAAGCATTGAGATATAACATCTCATGGTATAGGACGGGTCTCAGGATTGGATGGGAAGAGTTGGATATCACATCTCATGCTTTCGGAAAGGTCTCAGGTTTGGTAGAAGCATTGGGATATCACATCTCATGCTATAGGAAGGGTCTCATGATTGGAATGGGAAGGAGTTGGATATCACATCTCAAGTTATAGGACGGGTCTGCGGTTTGGTATTAGAAGCATTGAGATATCACATCTCATGCTATCGGAAGGGTCTCAGGATTGGATTGGGAAGGAGTTGGATATCACATCTCATGTTATAGGAAAGCTCTCAGGTTTGTTATTAGAAGCATTGAGATATCACATCTCATGTTATAGGACAGTCTCAGGTTTGGTATTAGAAGCATTGAGATATCATATCTCATGGTATAGGACGGGTCTCAGGATTGGAATGGGAAGGAGTTGGATATCACATCTCATGCTAAATGAAGGGTCTCAGGTTTGGAAGGCTAAGGATTTGGATATCACACCTCAATTTATAGGACAGGTCTGTGGTTTGGTATTAGAACCATTGAGATATCATATCTCATGCTATCGGAAGGGTCTCAGTATTGGATTGGGAAGGAGTTGGATATCACATCTCATGCTATAGGAAGGGTCACAGGTTGGAATTGGAAGGAGTTGGATATCACATCTCATGCTGTCGGAAGGGTCTCAGGATTGGAATGGGAAGGAGTTGGATATCACATTTCATGCTTTAGGGAGGGTCTCAGGTTTGATATTAGAAGCATTGAGATATCATATCCTCATGCTATCGGAATGGTCTCAGGATTGGATTGGGAAGGAGTTGGATATCACATCTCATGTTATAGGAAGGGTCTCAGGATTGGAATGGGAAGGACTTGGACATCACATCTCATGTTATAGTAAGGGTCTCAGGTTTGTTATTAGAAGCATTGAGATATCACATCTCATGTTAAAGAACAGTCTCAGGTTTGGTATTAGAAGCATTGAGATATCATATCTCATGGTATAGGACGGGTCTCAGGATTGGAATGGGAAGGAGTTGGATATCACATCTCATGCTAAATGAAGGGTCTCAGGTTTGGAAGGCTAAGGATTTGGATATCACACCTCAATTTATAGGACAGGTCTGTGGTTTGGTATTAGAACCATTGAGATATCATATCTCATGCTATCGGAAGGGTCTCAGTATTGGATTGGGAAGGAGTTGGATATCACATCTCATGCTATAGGAAGGGTCACAGGTTGGAATTGGAAGGAGTTGGATATCACATCTCATGCTGTCGGAAGGGTCTCAGGATTGGAATGGGAAGGAGTTGGATATCACATTTCATGCTTTAGGGAGGGTCTCAGGTTTGATATTAGAAGCATTGAGATATCATATCCTCATGCTATCGGAATGGTCTCAGGATTGGATTGGGAAGGAGTTGGATATCCCATCTCATGCTATAGGAAGGGTCACAGGTTGGAATTGGAAGGAGTTGGATATCACATCTCATGCTATCGGAAGGGTCTCAGGATTGGAATGGGAAGGAGTTGGATATCACCTCTCATGCTATAGGGAGGGTCTCAGGTTTGATATTAGAAGCATTGAGATATCATATCTCATGCTATCGGAAGGGTCTCAGGATTGGATTGGGAAGGAAATGGATATCACATCTTATGTTATAGGAAGGGTCTCAGGATTGGATGGGAAGAGTTGGATATCACATCTCATGCCATGGGAAGGTGTCAAGTTTGCTAGAAGCATTTAGATATCACATCCCATGCTATCGGAAGGGTCTCAGGATTGGATTGGGAAGGAGTTGGATATCGCATCTCATGCTATAGGAAGGGTCACAGGTTGGAATTGGAAGGAGTTGGATATCACATCTCATGTTATAGGAAGGGTATCAGGATTGGAATGGGAAGGACTTTGATATCACATCTCACACTATAGGGAGGGTCTCAGGTTTGGTATTAGAAGCATTGAGATATCACATCTCATGCTATCGGAAGGGTCTCAGGATTGGATTGGGAAGGAGTTGGATATCACATCTCATGTTATAGGAAGGGTCTCAGGATTGGAATGGGAAGGGCTTTGATATCACATCTCACGCTATAGGGAGGGTCTCAGGTTTGGTATTAGAAGCATTGAGATATCACATCTCATGCTATCGGAAGGGTCTCAGGATTGGATTGGGAAGGAGTTGGATATCACATCTCATGTTATAGGAAGGGTCTCAGGATTGGAATGGGAAGGACTTGGACATCACATCTCATGTTATAGTAAGGGTCTCAGGTTTGTTATTAGAAGCATTGAGATATCACATCTCATGTTAAAGAACAGTCTCAGGTTTGGTATTAGAAGCATTGAGATATAACATCTCATGGTATAGGACGGGTCTCAGGATTGGATGGGAAGAGTTGGATATCACATCTCATGCTTTCGGAAAGGTCTCAGGTTTGGTAGAAGCATTGGGATATCACATCTCATGCTATAGGAAGGGTCTCATGATTGGAATGGGAAGGAGTTGGATATCACATCTCAAGTTATAGGACGGGTCTGCGGTTTGGTATTAGAAGCATTGAGATATCACATCTCATGCTATCGGAAGGGTCTCAGGATTGGATTGGGAAGGAGTTGGATATCACATCTCATGTTATAGGAAAGCTCTCAGGTTTGTTATTAGAAGCATTGAGATATCACATCTCATGTTATAGGACAGTCTCAGGTTTGGTATTAGAAGCATTGAGATATCATATCTCATGGTATAGGACGGGTCTCAGGATTGGAATGGGAAGGAGTTGGATATCACATCTCATGCTAAATGAAGGGTCTCAGGTTTGGAAGGCTAAGGATTTGGATATCACACCTCAATTTATAGGACAGGTCTGTGGTTTGGTATTAGAACCATTGAGATATCATATCTCATGCTATCGGAAGGGTCTCAGTATTGGATTGGGAAGGAGTTGGATATCACATCTCATGCTATAGGAAGGGTCACAGGTTGGAATTGGAAGGAGTTGGATATCACATCTCATGCTGTCGGAAGGGTCTCAGGATTGGAATGGGAAGGAGTTGGATATCACATTTCATGCTTTAGGGAGGGTCTCAGGTTTGATATTAGAAGCATTGAGATATCATATCCTCATGCTATCGGAATGGTCTCAGGATTGGATTGGGAAGGAGTTGGATATCACATCTCATGTTATAGGAAGGGTCTCAGGATTGGAATGGGAAGGACTTGGACATCACATCTCATGTTATAGGAAGGGTCTCAGGTTTGTTATTAGAAGCATTGAGATATCACATCTCATGCTATAGGAAGGGTCTCAGGATTGGAATGGGAAGGAGTTGGATATCACATCTCATGATAAAGGAAGGGTCTCAGGTTTGGAAAGGGAAGGATTTGGATATCATATCTCAAGTTATAGGACGGGTCTGTGGTTTTGGTATTAGAAGCATTGAGATATCATATCTCATGCTATCGGAAGGGTCTCAGGATTGGATTGGGAAGGAGTTGGATATCACATCTCATGTTATAGGAAGGGCCTCAAGATTGGAATGGGAAGGGCTTGGATATCACATCTCATGTTATAGGAAGGAGGGTCTCAGGTTTGTTGCTAGAAGCATTGAGATATCACATCTCTTGTTAGAGGACAGTCTCAGGTTTGGTATTAGAAGCATTGAGATATCATATCTCATGGTATAGGACGGGTCTCAGGATTGGAATGGAAAGGAGTTGGATATCATATCTCATGCTATAGGAAGGGTCTCAGGATTGGAATGGGAAGGATTTGAATATCACATCTCATGTTATAGGAAGGGTCTCAGGTTTGTTATTAGACGCATTGAGATATCACAACTCATGTTATAGGACAGTCTCAGGTTTGGTATTAGAAGCATTGAGATATCACATCTCATGGTATAGGACGGGTCTCAGGATTGGAATGGGAGGAATTGGATATCACATCTCATGCTATAGGAAGGGTCTCAGGATTGGAATGGGAAGGAGTTTGATATCACATGTCATGCCATAGGAAGGTCTCAGGTATGGTAGAAGCATTAAGATATCACATCTCATGCTATCGGAAGGGTCTCAGGATTGGATTGGGAAGGAGTTGGATATCCCATCTCATGCTATAGGAAGGGTCACAGGTTGGAATTGGAAGGAGTTGGATATCACATCTCATGCTATCGTAAGGGTCTCAGGATTGGAATGGGAAGGAGTTGGATATCACCTCTCATGCTATAGGGAGGGTCTCAGGTTTGATATTAGAAGCATTGAGATATCATATCTCATGCTATCGGAAGGGTCTCAGGATTGTATTGGGAAGGAGTTGGATATCACATCTCATGTTATAGGAAGGGTCTCAGGATTGGATGGGAAGAGTTGGATATCACATCTCATGCTGTAGGAAGGGTCTCAGGTTTGGTAGAAGCATTGAGATATCACATCTCATGCTATAGGAAGGGTCTCAGGATTGGAATGCGAAGGAGTTGGATATCACATCTCATGATAAAGGAAGGGTCTCAGGTTTGGAAGGGGAAGGATTTGGATATCACATCTCAAGTTATAGGACGAGTCTGTGGTTTGGTATTAGAAGCATTGAGATATCATATCTCATGCTATCGGAAGGGTCTCAGGATTGGTTTGGGAAGGAGTTGGATATCACATCTCATGTTATAGGAAGGGTCTCAAGATTGGAATGGGAAGGACCTGGATATCACATCTCATGTTATAGGAAGGGTCTCAGGTTTGTTATTATAAGCATTGAGATATCACATCTCATGTTATAGGACTGTCTCAGGTTTGGTATTAGAAGCATTGAGATATCACATCTCATGGTATAGGACCGGTCTCAGGATTGGAATGGGAAGGAGTTGGATATAACATCTCATGCTATAGGAAGGGTCTCAGGATTGGAATGGAAGTAGTTTGATTTCACATCTCATGCCATAGGAAGGTCTCAGGTATGGTAGAAGAAGCATTGAGATATCACATCTCATGGTATAGGACGGGTCTCAGGATTGGAATGGGAAGGAGTTGGATATCACATCTCATGCTATAGGAAGGGTCTCAGGATTGGAATGGGAAGGAGTTTGATATCACATCTCATGCCATAGGAAGGTCTCAGGTATGGTAGAAGCATTAAGATATCACATCTCATGCTATCGGAAGGGTCTCAGGATTGGATTGGGAAGGAGTTGGATATCCCATCTCATGCTATAGGAAGGGTCACAGGTTGGAATTGGAAGGAGTTGGATATCACATCTCATGCTATCGGAAGGGTCTCAGGATTGGAATGGGTAGGAGTTGGATATCACCTCTCATGTTATAGGAAGGGTCTCAGGTTTGTTATTAGAAGCATTGAGATATCACATCTCATGTTATAGGACAGTCTCAGGTTTGGTATTAGAAGCATTGAGATATCACATCTCATGGTATAGGACGGGTCTCAGGTTTGATATTAGAAGCATTGAGATATCATATCTCATGCTATCGGAAGGGTCTCAGGATTGGATTGGGAAGTAGTTTGATTTCACATCTCATGTTATAGGAAGGGTCTCAGGATTGGAATGGGAAGGATTTGGATATCACATCTCAAGTTATAGGACGAGTCTGTGGTTTGGTATTAGAAGCATTGAGATATCATATCTCATGCTATCGGAAGGGTCTCAGGATTGGTTTGGGAAGGAGTTGGATATCACATCTCATGTTATAGGAAGGGTCTCAAGATTGGAATGGGAAGGACTTGGATATCACATCTCATGTTATAGGAAGGGTCTCAGGTTTGTTATTAGAAGCATTGAGATATCACATCTCATGTTATAGGACAGTCTCAGGTTTGGTATTAGAAGCATTGAGATATCACATCTCATGGTATAGGACGGGTCTCAGGATTGGAATGGGAAGGAGTTAGATATAACATCTCATGCTATAGGAAGGGTCTCAGGATTGGAATGGAAGTAGTTTGATTTCACATCTCATGCCATAGGAAGGTCTCAGGTATGGTAGAAGAAGCATTGAGATATCACATCTCATGGTATAGGACGGGTCTCAGGATTGGAATGGGAAGGAGTTGGATATCACATCTCATGCTATAGGAAGGGTCTCAGGATTGGAATGGGAAGGAGTTTGATATCACATCTCATGCCATAGGAAGGTCTCAGGTATGGTAGAAGCATTAAGATATCACATCTCATGCTATCGGAAGGGTCTCAGGATTGGATTGGGAAGGAGTTGGATATCCCATCTCATGCTATAGGAAGGGTCACAGGTTGGAATTGGAAGGAGTTGGATATCACATCTCATGCTATCGGAAGGGTCTCAGGATTGGAATGGGAAGGAGTTGGATATCACCTCTCATGCTATAGGGAGGGTCTCAGGTTTGATATTAGAAGCATTGAGATATCATATCTCATGCTATCGGAAGGGTCTCAGGATTGGATTGGGAAGGAAATGGATATCACATCTCATGTTATAGGAAGGGTCTCAGGATTGGATGGGAAGAGTTGGATATCACATCTCATGCCATGGGAAGGTCTCAAGTTTGCTAGAAGCATTTAGATATCACATCCCATGCTATCGGAAGGGTCTCAGGATTGGATTGGGAAGGAGTTGGATATCGCATCTCATGCTATAGGAAGGGTCACAGGTTGGAATTGGAAGGAGTTGGATATCACATCTCATGTTATAGGAAGGGTATCAGGATTGGAATGGGAAGGACTTTGATATCACATCTCACACTATAGGGAGGGTCTCAGGTTTGGTATTAGAAGCATTGAGATATCACATCTCATGCTATCGGAAGGGTCTCAGGATTGGATTGGGAAGGAGTTGGATATCACATCTCATGTTATAGGAAGGGTCTCAGGATTGGAATGGGAAGGGCTTTGATATCACATCTCACGCTATAGGGAGGGTCTCAGGTTTGGTATTAGAAGCATTGAGATATCACATCTCATGCTATCGGAAGGGTCTCAGGATTGGATTGGGAAGGAGTTGGATATCACATCTCATGTTATAGGAAGGGTCTCAGGATTGGAATGGGAAGGACTTGGACATCACATCTCATGTTATAGGAAGGGTCTCAGGTTTGTTATTAGAAGCATTGAGATATCACATCTCATGTTAAAGAACAGTCTCAGGTTTGGTATTAGAAGCATTGAGATATAACATCTCATGGTATAGGACGGGTCTCAGGATTGGATGGGAAGAGTTGGATATCACATCTCATGCTATAGGAAAGGTCTCAGGTTTGGTAGAAGCATTGGGATATCACATCTCATGCTATAGGAAGGGTCTCATGATTGGAATGGGAAGGAGTTGGATATCACATCTCAAGTTATAGGACGGGTCTGCGGTTTGGTATTAGAAGCATTGAGATATCACATCTCATGCTATCGGAAGGGTCTCAGGATTGGATTGGGAAGGAGTTGGATATCACATCTCATGTTATAGGAAAGCTCTCAGGTTTGTTATTAGAAGCATTGAGATATCACATCTCATGTTATAGGAAAGTCTCAGGTTTGGTATTAGAAGCATTGAGATATCATATCTCATGGTATAGGACGGGTCTCAGGATTGGAATGGGAAGGAGTTGGATATCACATCTCATGCTAAATGAAGGGTCTCAGGTTTGGAAGGCTAAGGATTTGGATATCACACCTCAATTTATAGGACAGGTCTGTGGTTTGGTATTAGAACCATTGAGATATCATATCTCATGCTATCGGAAGGGTCTCAGTATTGGATTGGGAAGGAGTTGGATATCACATCTCATGCTATAGGAAGGGTCACAGGTTGGAATTGGAAGGAGTTGGATATCACATCTCATGCTGTCGGAAGGGTCTCAGGATTGGAATGGGAAGGAGTTGGATATCACATCTCATGCTTTAGGGAGGGTCTCAGGTTTGATATTAGAAGCATTGAGATATCATATCCTCATGCTATCGGAAGGGTCTCAGGATTGGATTGGGAAGGAGTTGGATATCACATCTCATGTTATAGGAAGGGTCTCAGGATTGGAATGGGAAGGACTTGGACATCACATCTCATGTTATAGGAAGGGTCTCAGGTTTGTTATTAGAAGCATTGAGATATCACATCTCATGCTATAGGAAGGGTCTCAGGATTGGAATGGGAAGGAGTTGGAAATCACATCTCATTATAAAGGAAGGGTCTCAGGTTTGGAAGGGGAAGGATTTGGATATCATATCTCAAGTTATAGGACGGGTCTGTGGTTTTGGTATTAGAAGCATTGAGATATATCTCATGCTATCGGAAGGGTCTCAGGATTGGATTGGGAAGGAGTTGGATATCACATCTCATGTTATAGGAAGGGCCTCAAGATTGGAATGGGAAGGGCTTGGATATCACATCTCATGTTATAGGAAGGAGGGTCTCAGGTTTGTTGGTAGAAGCATTGAGATATCACATCTCTTGTTATAGGACAGTCTCAGGTTTGGTATTAGAAGCATTGAGATATCATATCTCATGGTATAGGACGGGTCTCAGGATTGGAATGGAAAGGAGTTGGATATCACATCTCATGCTATAGGAAGGGTCTCAGGATTGGAATGGGAAGGATTTGAATATCACATCTCTTGTTATAGGAAGGGTCTCAGGTTTGTTATTAGACGCATTGAGATATCACATCTCATGTTATAGGACAGTCTCAGGTTTGGTATTAGAAGCATTGAGATATCACATCTCATGGTATAGGACGGGTCTCAGGATTGGAATGGGAGGAATTGGATATCACATCTCATGCTATAGGAAGGGTCTCAGGATTGGAATGGGAAGGAGTTTGATATCACATGTCATGCCATAGGAAGGTCTCAGGTATGGTAGAAGCATTAAGATATCACATCTCATGCTATCGGAAGGGTCTCAGGATTGGATTGGGAAGGAGTTGGATATCCCATCTCATGCTATAGGAAGGGTCACAGGTTGGAATTGGAAGGAGTTGGATATCACATCTCATGCTATCGGAAGGGTCCCAGGATTGGAATGGGAAGGAGTTGGATATCACATCTCATGCTTTAGGGAGGGTCTCAGGTTTGATATTAGAAGCATTGAGATATCATATCTCATGCTATCGGAAGGGTCTCAGGATTGGATTGGGAAGGAGTTGGATATCACATCTCATGTTATAGGAAGGGTCTCAGGATTGGATGGGAAGAGTTGGATATCACATCTCATGCTATAGGAAGGGTCTCAGGTTTGGTAGAAGCATTGGGATATCACATCTCATGCTATAGGAAGGGTCTCAGGATTGGAATGGGAAGGAGTTGGATATCACATCTCATGATAAAGGAAGTGTCTCAGGTTTGGAAGGGGAAGGATTTGGATATCAGATCTCAAGTTATAGGACGGGTCTGTGGTTTTGGTATTAGAAGCATTGAGATATCATATCTCATGCTATCGGAAGGGTCTCAGGATTGGATTGGGAAGGAGTTGGATATCACATCTCATGTTATAGGAAGGGCCTCAAGATTGGAATGGGAAGGGCTTGGATATCACATCTCATGTTATAGGAAGGGTCTCAGGTTTGTTATTAGAAGCATTGAGATATCACATCTCTTGTTATAGGACAGTCTCAGGTTTGGTATTAGAAGCATTGAGATATCATATCTCATGGTATAGGACGGGTCTCAGGATTGGAATGGAAAGGAGTTGGATATCACATCTCATGCTATAGGAAGGGTCTCAGGATTGGAATGGGAAGGATTTGGATATCACATCTCATGTTATAGGAAGGGTCTCAGGTTTATTATTAGAAGCATTGAGATATCACATCTCATGTTATAGGACAGTCTCAGGTTTGGTATTAGAAGCATTGAGATATCACATCTCATGGTATAGGACGGGTCTCAGGATTGGATTGGGAAGGAGTTGGATATCACATCTCATGCTATAGGAAGGGTCTCAGGATTGGAATGGGAAGGAGTTGGATATCACATCTCATGTTATAGGAAGGGCCTCAAGATTGGAATGGGAAGGGCTTGGATATCACATCTCATGTTATAGGAAGGGTCTCAGGTTTGTTATTAGAAGCATTGAGATATCACATCTCTTGTTATAGGACAGTCTCAGGTTTGGTATTAGAAGCATTGAGATATCATATCTCATGGTATAGGACGGGTCTCAGGATTGGAATGGAAAGGAGTTGGATATCACATCTCATGCTATAGGAAGGGTCTCAGGATTGGAATGGGAAGGATTTGGATATCACATCTCATGTTATAGGAAGGGTCTCAGGTTTATTATTAGAAGCATTGAGATATCACATCTCATGTTATAGGACAGTCTCAGGTTTGGTATTAGAAGCATTGAGATATCACATCTCATGGTATAGGACGGGTCTCAGGATTGGATTGGGAAGGAGTTGGATATCACATCTCATGCTATAGGAAGGGTCTCAGGATTGGAATGGGAAGGAGTTTGATATCACATCTCATGCCATAGGAAGGTCTCAGGTATGGTAGAAGCATTAAGATATCACATCTCATGCTATCGGAAGGGTCTCAGGATTGGATTGGTAAGGAGTTGGATATCCCATCTCATGCTGAAGGAAGGGTCACAGGTTGGAATTGGAAGGAGTTGGATATCACATCTCATGCCATCGGAAGGGTCTCAGGATTGGAATGGGAAGGAGTTGGATATCACCTCTCATGCTATAGGGAGGGTCTCAGGTTTGATATTAGAAGCATTGAGATATCATATCTCATGCTATCGGAAGGGTCTCAGGATTGGATTGGGAAGGAGTTGGATATCACATCTCATGTTATAGGAAGGGTCTCAGGATTGGATGGGAAGAGTTGGATATCACATCTCATGCTATAGGAAGGGTCTCAGGTTTGGTAGAAGCATTGAGATATCACATCTCATGCTATAGGAAGGGTCTCAGGATTGGAATGGGAGGGAGTTGGATATCACATCTCATAATAAAGGAAGGGTCTCAGGTTTGGAAGGGGAAGGATTTGGATATCACATCTCAAGTTATAGGACGAGTCTGTGGTTTGGTATTAGAAGCATTGAGATATCATATCTCATGCTGTTAAGACGGATTTCCGAACTCTGTCCTGGTGGCGCAGAGGTTCAGAAGGCCAACCTAATTACTTGGAACAGGGTAACCTCTGGACAAGCCAGACCAATCAAGGTAGCGATCGCGGCGGTCAAGACTAGGTCTCAAGAGGGGTGAGGGTGACTGAAAGCCCGCAATGAGCACACAAAGCAAGAGCGCTTACAAACTACTCCAAACAGTTGTTTATATCAAAAATAGATACACATTTATTATAAGGCCTTGAAACTAATAACCACAGTAGAAGCAGCAATATACAACGATATTAAACCAACACATACACTATCCACCCAATATATATACAGAATACACAGTTTCACAGCATTAGCAGCACGAAATATGTTATCCACCTGCAGGGGAAGGAAAACAGGCAGTGCGAACCAATGCGAGTGATATGTCCGCCTTCTGAGGCCCCTAACTGGATGGTAGTCCAATCCCTACGAAGAGTGGAGCCTAGCGCTCAAAAGTACCTGCACACGCCGGTGCCAATGGGCAGAAGGTGAAGCTCTTCGGAGGACGTTGAACAGCTCTGTAGGGAGCTCTAATGAAGGAGAACACGGTCCGCGACTCTAGCGCAGCCTCCACTGTGAGGCAGAAGCAGGGCGCGAGTACGGACAAGGGGTGCTGTATTCACAGCGGGGAAAAGCAAGGGGGCACTGCAGGAGGGCGACCAGATCCTAGCTAATCTACTCACCGGTCCCCGAAGCAAGCAGGCCCGAGCTTCTCCTCGATAGATGCAGCTTCTGGCAGGTTCTGAAGAGCAGGGAACGTCTCGTCGTCGTGCAGAGTAAAAAGACGTCCCGATCGAAGAAACAAGCACAGTTTTGTCGCCACAGCAGGGCAACGGAACGGCCGGGCGTATTCAAGCCAAACGAGCACCGCTCACCTCTAGCTTAGGACTGCTAAGCAAACGAAGCGTGTGAGCATGCCCCGGACTCAGAATACCACCCAACCTGTCGGCGATTACAGAGCAGGCCTCCTTAGTAAGCTGGTCAGTCAACTGGATGGCCCAGAGACACTTCCGAAGGCTTACAGCAGGAGTTGATGAAGGTGCCGGGAATAGCTGGTCCTGCTATTCCAATAGGTCGAAGCGCCAGTACAGGCCTTCTTGTTCGATCTTAGGTGGAAAGGGCTTCACCGGACGACAGCAATGAGGAGCAGAAGTTCTTCAGGGGGTCACCAGTGATTCCTCGGTCCAGCCTCGTGTTCGCAGGATACTTGGCTCCTGTATCCCTGGGTTCGTAAGAACTCAGGAGATCGACCTGGCAGTGGTGTTTCCAGCTCCCTCTTATCCACGGTTCCCTTCGCGCCAAAACGGAGGGGAGCCAATGGGAGATCCGCTCATCAACACACATACCATACGTGGACCAATCACGGACCACAGTGGTCCCAGGCATTCACACCACCCTAGACTCTCTGGCACCCAGGATGTGTATTGGGACCAGACAGCCCAGCCCACATCCTGGGGGCACTCAAACGACATGTAGAAGCCCGCGAAAGCAACCGTGTTTCGCGGGAAACTACATGCCCAAATAAGGAAGGCCCCGGGTCGCCTGACCCGGGGGAAGGTAAAGGGAGCAAGACGGACAGTGGACTAGACAAAGGAGCCTCGTGGTCCGGCCATTTTGTGTAGCCGGGCCACCCTTTTGTGTTCGCGGCAAAAAGGTGCTCAGAACGGCAAAAGGAGCTCAAAATAAACCAAATGATCGCTGCCACCAGCCCAGTCCCTGAATGACTTGCACCGGTCCAAAAACCATCCTATAAGAGTGTCTAGGGTCTGTAGAAGGCTAGAGACCCAAGAGAGCTGTAACTTAGCTTACAGTGCCCTCTTGTGTCGTGTTGCACTAAAATGGCGACACGATAAAAGAAACTACGGGAAACAGCGTTCCCCGGTACTGACTGTCTTAAGGGCATGTCAGTTTCCCCGTAAGAAAGGAGCGAAAGCCCAGAGGAGTACAGCAGAAGGCTGCACTTCTCTGGCAAAGTCAAGAAAACAGGTTGAAAACAATAGCAAAAAGTTTAGGGGTTGCCACATGGAAGGAAAGTTCCCTACAATAACGAAATCTTTCCTAACACTCGCCCCTCCCAGACTATGGACAGGGGGAACTAATCCACCCCTGGATGAGTCTCTTGTTCAGGTCGGTAAAACATTCTGGACAACCCATCAGCATTGCTATGTTGGACACCTGGCCTATGCTCAATAGTGAAGTCGAAGCCTTGTAGACTTATGGACCACCTAAGCAACTTTGGATTCTCCCCCTTCATGTTCATTAGCCACTTTAACGGCTTATGGTCAGTCTGCACAGTGAAGTGGGTCCCATAGAGGTAGGGCCGCAGCTTCCTTAGGGCCCACACAACAGAGAAACATTCTTTCTCTACCGTGGACCATCTGAGCTCTCTGTCCTTAAGCTGGCGACTAATAAAACCGATAGGGTGTTCCTTACCCTTCTCATCTACTTGTGATAGTACAGCTCCTATCCCAGTGTCAGAGGCATCCGTCTGCACGATAAAAGGTCTTTGATAATCAGGGGCCCTGAGCACAGGGGCCTGGCACAAGGAGTCTTTTAAGCCATTGAAGGCCTTCTCACACTCGTCAGTCCAAGTTACCTTCTGGGGTTTCTTCGGAGTTGTGAGGGCAGTCAGAGGAGCAGCTATGGTGCCATAGTCTGCCATAAAATTGCGGTAATAACCCGTGAGTCCTAAGAAGGCTCTCACTTGGGTTTGTGTAGTGGGGGTAGGCCAGTCTTGTACTGCTTGTACCTGACTGAGTAGAGGCTGTCTCCTCCCTCCAAATACTTCATGTCCAAGGTAAACCACTGAGCCTTGTCCATTTTGGTGAGGGGCCACTCGGACACCCTCCAAAGAGCTAACTGAAGGACTGCTTGGGAACAGGTCGGGGAGAGGTTCAGACTCCTCTTCCTCAACATCTGAAGCCAGGAGCAGTGCTACGATTTCGACGCTTGGGCCGAAAGCCTTCAGCCTATTCACGGGAAGCACTTTGGGAGCCTGTCCAGGCCTTCCAAGGTCCACTGAATAGTTAACCTCACCCAGGGGCTCCACCACTGGGTAAGGGCCTGACCATTTGTCCTGTAAAGCTCGAGGCCTTATGAGATTCATGATCAGGACTTGCTGACCAAGTGTAAAGTTGATGAGGGAAGCTTTCTGGTCGTACCAAGGTTTCACCAGCGCTTGCCCTGCCTTCAATTTATCACTAGTCAAGCCTATCAGAAGTACCATCCGTTTTCTGAGCCCTAGCACATAATCAACTACATTGGTAGTAACAGGGGGAGGGGGCACCTCCCATCCCTCTTTGATGATGGCTAAGGGTCCCCGTACGGGATGACCGAACAGAAGTTCGAAGGGGCTGAAGCCAACACCCTCCTGTGGTACCTCTCGGTAGGCAAACAGCAAGCATGAAACAAGAAGATCCCATTTTCTTCTCTGAGGCTCCTCCAGAGCCCCAATCATGCTTTTTAACGTCCTGTTAAGACGCCCCCCAGACCATCGGTCTGGGGGCGGTATGCAGAAGAGAACCTGTAGGTGACCCCACATTCTTTCCACATAGCCTGCCTATACTTCGACATAAAGTTGCTGCCATCATCCGGCACAACTTCTTTAGGGAAGCCAACCCTAGTAAACATGCCGAGTAAAGCTTTTGCAACTGACTTGGCAGTTACAGTCTTTAATGGGATGGCCTCAGGATACCTGGTTGCATGGTCGACCAGCACCAGGATAAACCTATTGCCTGAGGATGTTTGCGGGTCAAGGGGACCAACGATGTCGATCCCTACCCTTTCAAATGGTACCCCCACAACTGGGAGCGGTACCAACGGAGCTTGGATTGTCGCGCCAACCTTACCAGACAACTGGCAGGAGGCACAACTCCTGCAGTGACTTTCTACTTGCACCCCCATCTTGGGCCAGTAGAAGTGCATAGATAACCTTTGCTTGGTCCTCTTCATTCCAAGGTGACCAGCAAGGGGAACTTCATGCGCCAACTGCAGGAGGAAGGGTCTAACAGCAAGGGGAACCACCAACCTCCTATGGTCTCCTTCTGTAGACTCTGTGGGCTCACTATACAGGAGTCCACCTTCCCAATAAATCCTATGCTTCCCAGGAGGCTCACCCTCAAGCTGGGAGCAGGCCTGTCTCCTTAGGCCTTCCAGAGATGGGCACTCACGTTGGCCCTTACTGAAGTCGTCCCTATCAGGACCTCCTTCAACTAACAAGTCTTTTAGTTCAGGATGGTCGTTGGGGTCGAACACTTCAGGCATCGCCACCTCCTCGTCAGGCTCGGGCGATTGACCAACTCCCTCCACCGCAGTGGTAGGCGAGTTCGGGGGAATATTCTCTTTCCCCCGTCGGGACTTGTTGACTCCTTTCGCCTTGGGTTTCCCCTTCGGCTGGGGCGGCGTATTGGACTTGGCCAATGCTGCCCGTGCTTGAGACCGTGTGTAGGGTCTTTCGGCAGTGTCTCCTACGAGCCCTAGAGCTCTGAGATCATTGCCCAACAAGACCTTTCCCGGGACGTTTCTCTGAATGCTCACTGGAATCCTAACTGCTGTACCATTTAAAGTTAGATTAACAGGGATCACGGGAAACATACGGAGGGGGCCGTCAGCCAACTTAGTGGGCATCAGAGTAGCTCTGGCAACTTCCTCTGAGTCTACCAAGGTAGAATCCACTACAGTTCGACTGCACCCACTATCCCTAAGAGCTGGAGTATCCACTCCATTGATCAGCACACTGTCTTTAAAGTAGTGCTTGGTATTATCCGGAATCCTAGCATACGCCTCTGCGACTTTAGGCTCCCAGGAACCCAGGGACACTAAAACTACCTCAGCCTCTATTCCGCTGGGAAATGAGTCTGAGGAGAAGGATGCTCCTGTAATCTCTTCTTCCTCGTAGGAGGAGAAGGCCAGATTAGCGGAGTGGACCCCCAAAGGTCTAACCTTACAACGGGGATCCCCCTTCACATGGTCAGTTGCTCCACAAGAAAAACAAGCCCCATTGGGTCTGTTTACGTAGGGAGGCTTATTATAACCAGAGTTCTGTTTCGGAGGCGAACCTCCACTACCCTGTGAGTTCTCGGATGGCTTACCCTTATTTTTCTTTTTGTGGCCCTTATGGGAAGAAGATTTAGCAGATTCCCCACCCTCCATATCTTTGGACTTTTTCCCTTCCTCCTGCTTACCAGGATGAGTTTTGTCCTTATGGGACACTCGATGTGACACCCATAAGTCTGCTGCAATGGCCAGCTTCTTAGGATCTATCTCCTTCGAATCGGCCAAATGCTGCTTAAGCTCCGGGGAAGAAGAAGCAAAAATGTGTTCCAGCATGACCAGATTGATCATGCCTTCGAAGGTAGAAACCTTATAACCTTCAACCCAGCCAGTCAAGTTTTTCAGGGACTCAGCTACATACGACACCCAAGTACCACCTTCCTTTTTCTTATACTCTCTAAACCTTTTCAAATATTGGGTCGGAGTCTTCCCAAACTTTAAAATGAGAGTCTGCTTCAACATTGCAAAATCAGCGCGCTCAGCCTTCGACATTTCCATAATGGCACTGCAACCAGAATGGGGCAGTCTGCTGAGTAACCATGCAATCTTATCCGCATTATCAACCTCTTGAACCTCGCATGCATACTCAAACGCATTCAACCAGTCCATAATGTCATTTCGTTCCTCATACACACTGAGCAGATCTTTTGGAAACCGTGGATGAGAGGAAGCCCCAGAACCATGTCCAGGACCCTTGGACCCATTTGCGAACTGAAGCTTGGCCAGTTCCAACTGGTGATCCCTGTCTTTTTGTTTTTCTGCCTGGTCGATTTTCAGTTTGGCTATGCTGAATTCAAGCTCCTGCGGCCTAAACCGCAGCTCTTGCTTCTTGAATTCAAGCATAGCCTCCCCATCAATACTGGCAGAGGAAACATTAGACATTACATCCTCCCTGTCCTCGTGGTCGTGATGGATCAGTGCAGCGGCAGAACCGTCGGTTCTGCCAGTGAGAGCAGCCCCACCACCTTCTGCACTGTCCTCGGAAGTTATAGCGTCAAGCTGCGCTTCTTGCCACGCCACGATTCTCTGGATCATTTCCAATTTAGTGCCTTGAGAGGAAACCCCTCTCTCCGCACACATCTTCTTCAATGTTTCAGATTTCGAAGCATTTAAGGTTAATAAAGTATTCGTTTCCATACTGTCGATAGGACTATGGCCTTTTTAACGTTATATTCAATACTTTACTGCGTGTCCTGGTTGGAATAACCTGAAAACGCCTTAGCTCGTGCGCAACACTGGATACCTTCAGTCGTATCCCACCGCTGTACACCAATTTGTTAAGACGGATTTCCGAACTCTGTCCTGGTGGCGCAGAGGTTCAGAAGGCCAACCTAATTACTTGGAACAGGGTAACCTCTGGACAAGCCAGACCAATCAAGGTAGCGATCGCGGCGGTCAAGACTAGGTCTCAAGAGGGGTGAGGGTGACTGAAAGCCCGCAATGAGCACACAAAGCAAGAGCGCTTACAAACTACTCCAAACAGTTGTTTATATCAAAAATAGATACACATTTATTATAAGGCCTTGAAACTAATAACCACAGTAGAAGCAGCAATATACAACGATATTAAACCAACACATACACTATCCACCCAATATATCTACAGAATACACAGTTTCACAGCATTAGCAGCACGAAATATGTTATCCACCTGCAGGGGAAGGAAAACAGGCAGTGCGAACCAATGCGAGTGATATGTCCGCCTTCTGAGGCCCCTAACTGGATGGTAGTCCAATCCCTACGAAGAGTGGAGCCTAGCGCTCAAAAGTACCTGCACACGCCGGTGCCAATGGGCAGAAGGTGAAGCTCTTCGGAGGACGTTGAACAGCTCTGTAGGGAGCTCTAATGAAGGAGAACACGGTCCGCGACTCTAGCGCAGCCTCCACTGTGAGGCAGAAGCAGGGCGCGAGTACGGACAAGGGGTGCTGTATTCACAGCGGGGAAAAGCAAGGGGGCACTGCAGGAGGGCGACCAGATCCTAGCTAATCTACTCACCGGTCCCCGAAGCAAGCAGGCCCGAGCTTCTCCTCGATAGATGCAGCTTCTGGCAGGTTCTGAAGAGCAGGGAACGTCTCGTCGTCGTGCAGAGTAAAAAGACGTCCCGATCGAAGAAACAAGCACAGTTTTGTCGCCACAGCAGGGCAACGGAACGGCCGGGCGTATTCAAGCCAAACGAGCACCGCTCACCTCTAGCTTAGGACTGCTAAGCAAACGAAGCGTGTGAGCATGCCCCGGACTCAGAATACCACCCAACCTGTCGGCGATTACAGAGCAGGCCTCCTTAGTAAGCTGGTCAGTCAACTGGATGGCCCAGAGACACTTCCGAAGGCTTACAGCAGGAGTTGATGAAGGTGCCGGGAATAGCTGGTCCTGCTATTCCAATAGGTCGAAGCGCCAGTACAGGCCTTCTTGTTCGATCTTAGGTGGAAAGGGCTTCACCGGACGACAGCAATGAGGAGCAGAAGTTCTTCAGGGGGTCACCAGTGATTCCTCGGTCCAGCCTCGTGTTCGCAGGATACTTGGCTCCTGTATCCCTGGGTTCGTAAGAACTCAGGAGATCGACCTGGCAGTGGTGTTTCCAGCTCCCTCTTATCCACGGTTCCCTTCGCGCCAAAACGGAGGGGAGCCAATGGGAGATCCGCTCATCAACACACATACCATACGTGGACCAATCACGGACCACAGTGGTCCCAGGCATTCACACCACCCTAGACTCTCTGGCACCCAGGATGTGTATTGGGACCAGACAGCCCAGCCCACATCCTGGGGGCACTCAAACGACATGTAGAAGCCCGCGAAAGCAACCGTGTTTCGCGGGAAACTACATGCCCAAATAAGGAAGGCCCCGGGTCGCCTGACCCGGGGGAAGGTAAAGGGAGCAAGACGGACAGTGGACTAGACAAAGGAGCCTCGTGGTCCGGCCATTTTGTGTAGCCGGGCCACCCTTTTGTGTTCGCGGCAAAAAGGTGCTCAGAACGGCAAAAGGAGCTCAAAATAAACCAAATGATCGCTGCCACCAGCCCAGTCCCTGAATGACTTGCACCGGTCCAAAAACCATCCTATAAGAGTGTCTAGGGTCTGTAGAAGGCTAGAGACCCAAGAGAGCTGTAACTTAGCTTACAGTGCCCTCTTGTGTCGTGTTGCACTAAAATGGCGACACGATAAAAGAAACTACGGGAAACAGCGTTCCCCGGTACTGACTGTCTTAAGGGCATGTCAGTTTCCCCGTAAGAAAGGAGCGAAAGCCCAGAGGAGTACAGCAGAAGGCTGCACTTCTCTGGCAAAGTCAAGAAAACAGGTTGAAAACAATAGCAAAAAGTTTAGGGGTTGCCACATGGAAGGAAAGTTCCCTACAATAACGAAATCTTTCCTAACACATGCTATCGGAAGGGTCTCAGGATTGGTTTGGGAAGGAGTTGGATATCACATCTCATGTTATAGGAAGGGTCTCAAGATTGGAATGGGAAGGACTTGGATATCACATCTCATGTTATAGGATGGGTCTCAGGTTTGTTATTAGAAGCATTGAGATATCACATCTCATGTTATAGGACTGTCTCAGGTTTGGTATTAGAAGCATTGAGATATCACATCTCATGGTATAGGACGGGTCTCAGGATTGGAATGGGAAGGAGTTGGATATAACATCTCATGCTATAGGAAGGGTCTCAGGATTGGAATGGAAGTAGTTTGATTTCACATCTCATGCCATAGGAAGGTCTCAGGTATGGTAGAAGAAGCATTGAGATGTCACATCTCATGGTATAGGACGGGTCTCAGGATTGGAATGGGAAGGAGTTGGATATCACATCTCATGCTATAGGAAGGGTCTCAGGATTGGAATGGGAAGGAGTTTGATATCACATCTCATGCCATAGGAAGTTCTCAGGTATGGTAAAGCATTAAGATATCACATCTCATGCTATCGGAAGGGTCTCAGGATTGGATTGGGAAGGAGTTGGATATCACATCTCATGTTATAGGAAAGCTCTCAGGTTTGTTATTTGAAGCATTGAGATATCACATCTCATGTTATAGGACAGTCTCAGGTTTGGTATTAGAAGCATTGAGATATCATATCTCATGGTATAGGACGGGTCTCAGGATTGGAATGGGAAGGAGTTGGATATCACATCTCATGCTAAAGGAAGGGTCTCAGGTTTGGAAGGCTAAGGATTCGGATATCACACCTCAATTTATAGGACGGGTCTGTGGTTTGGTATTAGAACCATTGAGATATCATATCTCATGCTATCGGAAGGGTCTCAGTATTGGATTGGGAAGGAGTTGGATATCACATCTCATGCTATAGGAAGGGTCACTGGTTGGAATTGGAAGGAGTTGGATATCACATCTCATGCTGTCGGAAGGGTCTCAGGATTGGAATGGGAAGGAGTTGGATATCACATCTCATGTTATAGGAAGGGTCTCGGGATTGGATGGGAAGAGTTGGATATCACATCTCATGCTATAGGAAGGGTCTCAGGTTTGGTAGAAGCATTGGGATATCACATCTCATGCTATAGGAAGGGTCTCAGGATTGGAATGGGAAGGAGTTGGATATCACATCTCATGATAAAGGAAGTGTCTCAGGTTTGGAAGGGGAAGGATTTGGATATCATATCTCAAGTTATAGGACGGGTCTTTGGATTTGGTATTAGAAGCATTGAGATATCATATCTCATGCTATCGGAAGGGTCTCAGGATTGGATTGGGAAGGAGTTGGATATCACATCTCATGTTATAGGAAGGGCCTCAAGATTGGAATGGGAAGGGCTTGGATATCACATCTCATGTTATAGGAAGGATCTCAGGTTTGTTATTAGAAGCATTGAGATATCACATCTCTTGTTATAGGACAGTCTCAGGTTTGGTATTAGAAGCATTGAGATATCATATCTCATGGTATAGGACGGGTCTCAGGATTGGAATGGAAAGGAGTTGGATATCACATCTCATGCTATAGGAAGGGTCTCAGGATTGGAATGGGAAGGATTTGGATATCACATCTCATGTTATAGGAAGGGTCTCAGGTTTATTATTAGAAGCATTGAGATATCACATCTCATGTTATAGGACAGTCTCAGGTACGGTATTAGAAGCATTGAGATATCACATCTCATGGTATAGTGACGGGTCTCAGGATTGGAATGGGAAGGAGTTGGATATCACATCTCATGCTATAGGAAGGGTCTCAGGATTGGAATGGGAAGGAGTTTGATATCACATCTCATGCCATAGGAAGGTCTCAGGTATGGTAGAAGCATTAAGATATCACATCTCATGCTATCGGAAGGGTCTCAGGATTGGATTGGGAAGGAGTTGGATATCCCATCTCATGCTATAGGAAGGGTCACAGGTTGGAATTGGAAGGAGTTGGATATCACATCTCATGCTATCTGAAGGGTCTCAGGATTGGAATGGGAAGGAGTTGGATATCACCTCTCATGCTATAGGGAGGGTCTCAGGTTTGATATTAGAAGCATTGAGATATCATATCTCATGCTATCGGAAGGGTCTCAGGATTGGATTGGGAAGGAGTTGGATATCACATCTCATGTTATAGGAAGGGTCTCAGGATTGGATGGGAAGAGTTGGATATCACATCTCATGCTGTAGGAAGGGTATCAGGTTTGGTAGAAGCATTGAGATATCACATCTCATGCTATAGGAAGGGTCTCAGGATTGGAATGGGAAGGAGTTGGATATCACATCTCATGATAAAGGAAGGGTCTCAGGTTTGGAAGGGGAAGGATTTGGATATCACATCTCAAGTTATAGGACGAGTCTGTGGTTTGGTATTAGAAGCATTGAGATATCATATCTCATGCTATCGGAAGGGTCTCAGGATTGGTTTGGGAAGGAGTTGGATATCACATCTCATGTTATAGGAAGGGTCTCAGGTTTGTTATTATAAGCATTGAGATATCACATCTCATGTTATAGGACAGTCTCAGGTTTGGTATTAGAAGCATTGAGATATCACATCTCATGGTATAGGACCGGTCTCAGGATTGGAATGGGAAGGAGTTGGATATAACATCTCATGCTATAGGAAGTGTCTCAGGATTGGAATGGAAGTAGTTTGATTTCACATCTCATGCCATAGGAAGGTCTCAGGTATGGTAGAAGCATTGAGATATCACATCTCATGGTATAGGACGGGTCTCAGGATTGGAATGGGAAGGAGTTGGATATCACATCTCATGCTATAGGAAGGGTCTCAGGATTGGAATGGGAAGGAGTTTGATATCACATCTCATGCCATAGGAAGGTCTCAGGTATGGTAGAAGCATTAAGATATCACATCTCATGCTATCGGAAGGGTCTCAGGATTGGAATGGGAAGGAGTTGGATATCACCTCTCATGCTATAGGGAGGGTCTCAGGTTTGATATTAGAAGCATTGAGATATCATATCTCATGCTATCGGAAGGGTCTCAGGATTGGATTGGGAAGGAGTTGGATATCACATCTCATGTTATAGGAAGGGTCTCAGGATTGGAATGGGAAGGATTTGGATATCACATCTCAAGTTATAGGACGAGTCTGTGGTTTGGTATTAGAAGCATTGAGATATCATATCTCATGCTATCGGAAGGGTCTCAGGATTGGTTTGGGAAGGATTTGGTATCACATCTCATGTTATAGGAAGGGTCTCAAGATTGGAATGTTAAGGACTTGGATATCACATCTCATGTTATAGGAAGGGTCTCAGGTTTGTTATTAGAAACATTGAGATATCACATCTCATGTTATAGGACAGTCTCAGGTTTGGTATTAGAAGCATTGAGATATCACATCTCATGGTATAGGACGGGTCTCAGGATTGGAATGGGAAGGAGTTAGATATAACATCTCATGCTATAGGAAGGGTCTCACAATTGGAATGGAAGTAGTTTGATTTCACATCTCATGCCATAGGAAGGTCTCAGGTATGGTAGAAGAAGCATTGAGATATCACATCTCATGGTATAGGACGGGTCTCAGGATTGGAATGGGAAGGAGTTGGATATCACATCTCATGCTATAGGAAGGGTCTCAGGATTGGAATGGGAAGGAGTTTGATATCACATCTCATGCCATAGGAAGGTCTCAGGTATGGTAGAAGCATTAAGATATCACATCTCATGCTATCGGAAGGGTCTCAGTATTGGATTGGGAAGGAGTTGGATATCACATCTCATGTTATAGGAAGGGCCTCAAGATTGGAATGGGAAGGGCTTGGATATCACATCTCATGTTATAGGAAGGGTCTCAGGTTTGTTATTAGAAGCATTGAGATATCACAACTCTTGTTATAGGACAGTCTCAGGTTTGGTATTAGAAGCATTGAGATATCATATCGTATGGTATAGGACGGGTCTCAGGATTGGAATGGAAAGGAGTTGGATATCACATCTCATGCTATAGGAAGGGTCTCAGGATTGGAATGGGAAGGATTTGGATATCACATCTCATGTTATAGGAAGGGTCTCAGGTTTATTATTAGAAGCATTGAGATATCACATCTCATGTTATAGGACAGTCTCAGGTTTGGTATTAGAAGCATTGAGATATCACATCTCATGGTATAGGACGGGTCTCAGGATTGGAATGGGAAGGAGTTGGATATCACATCTCATGCTATAGGAAGGGTCTCAGGATTGGAATGGGAAGGAGTTTGATATCACATCTCATGCCATAGGAAGGTCTCAGGTATGGTAGAAGCATTAAGATATCACATCTCATGCTATCGGAAGGGTCTCAGGATTGGATTGGGAAGGAGTTGGATATCCCATCTCATGCTATAGGAAGGGTCACAGGTTGGAATTGGAAGGAGTTGGATATCACATCTCATGTTATCGGAAGGGTCTCAGGATTGGAATGGGAAGGAGTTGGATATCACCTCTCATGCTAAAGGGAGGGTCTCAGGTTTGATATTAGAAGCATTGAGATATCATATCTCATGCTATCGGAAGGGTCTCAGGATTGGATTGGGAAGGAGTTGGATATCACATCTCATGTTATAGGCAGGGTCTCAGGATTGGATGGGAAGAGTTGGATATCACATCTCATGCTATAGGAAGGGTCTCAGGTTTGGTAGAAGCATTGAGATATCACATCTCATGCTATAGGAAGGGTCTCAGGATTGAAATGGGAAGGAGTTGGATATCACATCTCATGATAAAGGAAGGGTCTCAGGTTTGGAAGGGGAAGGATTTGGATATCACATCTCAAGTTATAGGACGAGTCTGTGGTTTGGTATTAGAAGCATTGAGATATCATATCTCATGCTATCGGAAGGGTCTCAGGATTGGTTTGGGAAAGAGTTGGATATTACATCTCATGTTATAGGAAGGGTCTCAAGATTGGAATGGGAAGGACTTGGATATCACATCTCATGTTATAGGAAGGGTCTCAGGTTTGTTATTAGAAGCATTGAGATATCACATCTCATGTTATAGGACAGTCTCAGGTTTGGTATTAGAAGCATTGAGATATCACATCTCATGGTATAGGACGGGTCTCAGGATTGGAATGGGAAGGAGTTGGATATAACATCTCATGCTATAGGAAGGGTCTCAGGATTGGAATGGAAGTAGTTTGATTTCACATCTCATGCCATAGGAAGGTCTCAGGTATGGTAGAAGAAGCATTGAGATATCACATCTCATGGTATAGGACGGGTCTCAGGATTGGAATGGGAAGGAGTTGGATATCACATCTCATGCTATAGGAAGGGTCTCAGGATTGGAATGGGAAGGAGTTTGATATCACATCTCATGCCATAGGAAGGTCTCAGGTATGGTAGAAGCATTAAGATATCACATCTCATGCTATCGGAAGGGTCTCAGGATTGGATTGGGAAGGAGTTGGATATCCCATCTCATGCTATAGGAAGGGTCACAGGTTGGAATTGGAAGGATTTGGATATCACATCTCATGTTATAGGAAGGGTCTCAGGTTTGTTATTAGACGCATTGAGATATCACATCTCATGTTATAGGACAGTCTCAGGTTTGGTATTAGAAGCATTGAGATATCACATCTCATGGTATAGGACGGGTCTCAGGATTGGAATGGGAGGAATTGGATATCACATCTCATGCTATAGGAAGGGTCTCAGGATTGGAATGGGAAGGAGTTTGATATCACATGTCATGCCATAGGAAGGTCTCAGGTATGGTAGAAGCATTAAGATATCACATCTCATGCTATCGGAAGGGTCTCAGGATTGGATTGGGAAGGAGTTGGATATCCCATCTCATGCTATAGGAAGGGTCACAGGTTGGAATTGGAAGGAGTTGGATATCACATCTCATGCTATCGGAAGGGTCCCAGGATTGGAATTGGAAGGAGTTGGATATCACATCTCATGCTTTAGGGAGGGTCTCAGGTTTGATATTAGAAGCATTGAGATATCATATCTCATGCTATCGGAAGGGTCTCAGGATTGGATTGGGAAGGAGTTGGATATCACATCTCATGTTATAGGAAGGGTCTCAGGATTGGATGGGAAGAGTTGGATATCACATCTCATGCTATAGGAAGGGTCTCAGGTTTGGTAGAAGCATTGGGATATCACATCTCATGCTATAGGAAGGGTCTCAGGATTGGAATGGGAAGGAGTTGGATATCACATCTCATGATAAAGGAAGTGTCTCAGGTTTGGAAGGGGAAGGATTTGGATATCAGATCTCAAGTTATAGGACGGGTCTGTGGTTTTGGTATTAGAAGCATTGAGATATCATATCTCATGCTATCGGAAGGGTCTCAGGATTGGATTGGGAAGGAGTTGGATATCACATCTCATGTTATAGGAAGGGCCTCAAGATTGGAATGGGAAGGGCTTGGATATCACATCTTATGTTATAGGAAGGGTCTCAGGTTTGTTATTAGAAGCATTGAGATATCACATCTCTTGTTATAGGACAGTCTCAGGTTTGGTATTAGAAGCATTGAGATATCATATCTCATGGTATAGGACGGGTCTCAGGATTGGAATGGAAAGGAGTTGGATATCCCATCTCATGCTATAGGAAGGGTCTCAGGATTGGAATGGGAAGGATTTGGATATCACATCTCATGTTATAGGAAGGGTCTCAGGTTTATTATTAGAAGCATTGAGATATCACATCTCATGTTATAGGACAGTCTCAGGTTTGGTATTAGAAGCATTGAGATATCACATCTCATGGTATAGGACGGGTCTCAGGATTGGATTGGGAAGGAGTTGGATATCACATCTCATGCTATAGGAAGGGTCTCAGGATTGGAATGGGAAGGAGTTTGATATCACATCTCATGCCATAGGAAGGTCTCAGGTATGGTAGAAGCATTAAGATATCACATCTCATGCTATCGGAAGGGTCTCAGGATTGGATTGGTAAGGAGTTGGATATCCCATCTCATGCTATAGGAAGGGTCACAGGTTGGAATTGGAAGGAGTTGGATATCACATCTCATGCTATCGGAAGGGTCTCAGGATTGGAATGGGAGGGAGTTGGATATCACATCTCATAATAAAGGAAGGGTCTCAGGTTTGGAAGGGGAAAGATTTGGATATCACATCTCAAGTTATAGGACGAGTCTGTGGTTTGGTATTAGAAGCATTGAGATATCATATCTCATGCTATCGGAAGGGTCTCAGGATTGGTTTGGGAAGGAGTTGGATATCACATCTCATGTTATAGGATGGGTCTCAGGTTTGTTATTAGAAGCATTGAGATATCACATCTCATGTTATAGGACAGTCTCAGGTTTGGTATTAGAAGCATTGAGATATCACATCTCATGGTATAGGACGGGTCTCAGGATTGGAATGGGAAGGAGTTGGATATAACATCTCATGCTATAGGAAGGGTCTCAGGATTGGAATGGAAGTAGTTTGATTTCACATCTCATGCCATAGGAAGTTCTCAGGTATGGTAGAAGCATTAAGATATCACATCTCATGCTATCGGAAGGGTCTCAGGATTGGATTGGGAAGGAGTTGGATATCACATCTCATGTTATAGGAAAGCTCTCAGGTTTGTTATTAGAAGCATTGAGATATCATATCTCATGGTATAGGACGGGTCTCAGGATTGGAATGGGAAGGAGTTGGATATCACATCTCATGCTAAAGGAAGGGTCTCAGGTTTGGAAGGCTAAGGATTCGGATATCACACCTCAATTTATAGGATGGGTCTGTGGTTTGGTATTAGAACCATTGAGATATCATATCTCATGCTATCGGAAGGGTCTCAGTATTGGATTGGGAAGGAGTTGGATATCACATCTCATGCTATAGGAAGGGTCACTGGTTGGAATTGGAAGGAGTTGGATATCACATCTCATGCTGTCGGAAGGGTCTCAGGATTGGAATGGGAAGGAGTTGGATATCACATCTCATGTTATAGGAAGGGTCTCGGGATTGGATGGGAAGAGTTGGATATCACATCTCATGCTATAGGAAGGGTCTCAGGTTTGGTAGAAGCATTGGGATATCACATCTCATGCTATAGGAAGGGTCTCAGGATTGGAATGGGAAGGAGTTGGATATCACATCTCATGATAAAGGAAGTGTCTCAGGTTTGGAAGGGGAAGGATTTGGATATCATATCTCAAGTTATAGGACGGGTCTGTGGATTTGGTATTAGAAGCATTGAGATATCATATCTCATGCTATCGGAAGGGTCTCAGAATTGGATTGGGAAGGAGTTGGATATCACATCTCATGTTATAGGAAGGGCCTCAAGATTGGAATGGGAAGGGCTTGGATATCACATCTCATGTTATAGGAAGGGTCTCAGGTTTGTTATTAGAAGCATTGAGATATCACATCTCTTGTTATAGGACAGTCTCAGGTTTGGTATTAGAAGCATTGAGATATCATATCTCATGGTATAGGACGGGTCTCAGGATTGGAATGGAAAGGAGTTGGATATCACATCTCATGCTATAGGAAGGGTCTCAGGATTGGAATGGGAAGGATTTGGATATCACATCTCATGTTATAGGAAGGGTCTCAGGTTTATTATTAGAAGCATTGAGATATCACATCTCATGTTATAGGACAGTCTCAGGTACGGTATTAGAAGCATTGAGATATCACATCTCATGGTATAGGACGGGTCTCAGGATTGGAATGGGAAGGAGTTGGATATCACATCTCATGCTATAGGAAGGGTCTCAGGATTGGAATGGGAAGGAGTTTGATATCACATCTCATGCCATAGGAAGGTCTCAGGTATGGTAGAAGCATTAAGATATCACATCTCATGCTATCGGAAGGGTCTCAGGATTGGATTGGGAAGGAGTTGGATATCCAATCTCATGCTATAGGAAGGGTCACAGGTTGGAATTGGAAGGAGTTGGATATCACATCTCATGCTATCGGAAGGGTCTCAGGATTGGAATGGGAAGGAGTTGGATATCACATCTCATGCTTTAGGGTGGGTCTCAGGTTTGATATTAGAAGCATTGAGATATCATATCTCATGCTATCGGAAGGGTCTCAGGATTGGATTGGGAAGGAGTTGGATATCACATCTCATGTTATAGGAATGGTCTCAGGATTGGAATGGGAAGGATTTGGATATCACATCTCATGTTATAGGAAGGGTCTCAGGTTTGTTATTAGAAGCATTGAGATATCACATCTCATGTTATAGGACAGTCTCAGGTTTGGTATTAGAAGCATTGAGATATCACATCTCATGGTATAGGACGGGTCTCAGGATTGGAATGGGAAGGAATTGGATATCACATCTCATGCTATAGGAAGGGTCTCAGGATTGGAATGGGAAGGAGTTTGATATCACATCTCATGCCATAGGAAGGTCTCAGGTATGGTAGAAGCATTAAGATATCACATCTCATGCTATCGGAAGGGTCTCAGGATTGGATTGGGAAGGAGTTGGATATCCCATCTCATGCTATAGGAAGGGTCACAGGTTGGAATTGGAAGGAGTTGGATATCACATCTCATGCTATCGGAAGGGTCTCATGATTGGAATGGGAAGGAGTTGGATATCACATCTCATGCTTTAGGGAGGGTCTCAGGTTTGATATTAGAAGCATTGAGATATCATATCTCATGCTATCGGAAGGGTCTCAGGATTGGATTGGGAAGGAGTTGGATATCACATCTCATGTTATAGGAAGGGTCTCAGGTTTGTTATTAGAAGCATTGAGATATCACATCTCATGTTATAGGACAGTCTCAGGTTTGGTATTAGAAGCATTGAGATATCACATCTCATGGTATAGGACGGGTCTCAGGATTGGAATGGGAAGGAATTGGATATCACATCTCATGCTATAGGAAGGGTCTCAGGATTGGAATGGGAAGGAGTTTGATATCACATCTCATGCCATAGGAAGGTCTCAGGTATGGTAGAAGCATTAATATATCACATCTCATGCTATCGGAGGGGTCTCAGGATTGGATTGGGAAGGAGTTGGATATCCCATCTCATGCTATAGGAAGGGTCACAGGTTGGAATTGGAAGGAGTTGGATATCACATCTCATGCTATCGGAAGGGTCTCAGGATTGGAATGGGAAGGAGTTGGATATCACATCTCATGCTTTAGGGAGGGTCTCAGGTTTGATATTAGAAGCATTGAGATATCATATCTCATGCTATCGGAAGGGTCTCAGGATTGGATTGGGAAGGAGTTGGATATCACATTTCATGTTATAGGAAGGGTCTCAGGATTGGAATGGGAAGGATTTGGATATCACATCTCATGTTATAGGAAGGGTCTCAGGGTTGTTATTAGAAGCATTGAGATATCACATCTCATGTTATAGGACAGTCTCAGGTTTGGTATTAGAAGCATTGAGATATCACATCTCATGGTATAGGACGGGTCTCAGGATTGGAATGGGAAGGAATTGGATATCACATCTCATGCTATAGGAAGGGTCTCAGGATTGGAATGGGAAGGAGTTGGATATCACATCTCATGCTTTAGGGAGGGTCTCAGGTTTGATATTAGAAGCATTGAGATATCATATCTCATGCTATCGGAAGGGTCTCAGGATTGGATTGGGAAGGAGTTGGATATCACATCTCATGTTATAGGAAGGGTCTCAGGATTGGAATGGGAAGGATTTGGATATCACATCTCATGTTATAGGAAGGGTCTCAGGGTTGTTATTAGAAGCATTGAGATATCACATCTCATGTTATAGGACAGTCTCAGGTTTGGTATTAGAAGCATTGAGATATCACATCTCATGGTATAGGACGGGTCTCAGGATTGGAATGGGAAGGAATTGGATATCACATCTCATGCTATAGGAAGGGTCTCAGGATTGGAATGGGAAGGAGCTTGATATCACATCTCATGCCATAGGAAGGTCTCAGGTATGGTAGAAGCATTAAGATATCACATCTCATGCTATCGGAAGGGTCTCAGGATTGGATTGGGAAGGAGTTGGATATCCAATCTCATGCTATAGGACGGGTCACAGGTTGGAATTGAAAGGAGTTGGATATCACATCTCATGCTATCAGAAGGGTCTCAGGATTGGAATGGGAAGAAGTTGGATATCACATCTCATGCTTTAGGGAGGGTCTCAGGTTTGATATTAGAAGCATTGAGATATCATATCTCATGCTATCGGAAGGGTCTCAGGATTGGATTGGGAAGGAGTTGGATATCACATCTCATGCTATAGGAAGGGTCTCAGGATTGGAATGGGAAGGATTTGGATATCACATCTCATGTTATAGGAAGGGTCTCAGGTTTGTTATTAGAAGCATTGAGATATCACATCTCATGTTATAGGACAGTCTCAGGTTTGGTATTAGAAGCATTGAGATATCACATCTCATGGTATAGGACGGGTCTCAGGATTGGAATGGGAAGGAATTGGATATCACATCTCATGTTATAGGAAGGGTCTCAGGTTTGTTATTAGAAGCATTGAGATATCACATCTCATGTTATAGGACAGTCTCAGGTTTGGTATTAGAAGCATTGAGATATCACATCTCATGGTATAGGACGGGTCTCAGGATTGGAATGGAAAGGAGTTGGATATCACATCTCATGCTATAGGAAGGGTCTCAGGATTGGAATGGGAAGGATTTGGATATCACATCTCATGTTATAGGAAGGGTCTCAGGTTTGTTATTAGAAGCATTGAGATATCACATCTCATGTTATAGGACAGTCTCAGGTTTGGTATTAGAAGCATTGAGATATCACATCTCATGGTATAGGACGGGTCTCAGGATTGGAATGGGAAGGAATTGGATATCACATCTCATGCTATAGGACGGGTCTCAGGATTGGAATGGGAAGGAATTGGATATCACATCTCATGCTATAGGAAGGGTCTCAGGATTGGAATGGGAAGGAGTTTGATATCACATCTCATGCCATAGGATGGTCTCAGGTATGGTAGAAGCATTAAGATATCACATCTCATGCTATCGGAAGGGTCTCAGGATTGGAATGGGAAGGAGTTGGATATCACCTCTCATGCTATAGGGAGGGTCTCAGGTTTGATATTAGAAGCATTGAGATATCATATCTCATGCTATCGGAAGGGTCTCAGGATTGGATTGGGAAGGAGTTGGATATCACATCTCATGTTATAGGAAGGGTCTCAGGATTGGATGGGAAGAGTTGGATATCACATCTCATGCTATAGGAAGGGTCTTAGGTTTGGTAGAAGCATTGAGATATCACATCTCATGCTATAGGAAGGGTCTCAGGATTGGAATGGGAGGGAGTTGGATATCACATCTCATAATAAAGGAAGGGTCTCAGGTTTGGAAGGGGAAGGATTTGGATATCACATCTCAAGTTATAGGACGAGTCTGTGGTTTGGTATTAGAAGCATTGAGATATCATATCTCATGCTATCGGAAGGGTCTCAGGATTGGTTTGGGAAGGAGTTGGATATCACATCTCATGTTATAGGAAGGGTCTCAAGATTGGAATGGGAAGGACTTGGATATCACATCTCATGTTATAGGATGGGTCTCTGGTTTGTTATTAGAAGCATTGAGATATCACATCTCATGTTATAGGACAGTCTCAGGTTTGGTATTAGAAGCATTGAGATATCACATCTCATGGTATAGGACGGGTCTCAGGATTGGAATGGGAAGGAGTTGGATATAACATCTCATGCTATAGGAAGGGTCTCAGGATTGGAATGGAAGTAGTTTGATTTCACATCTCATGCCATAGGAAGTTCTCAGGTATGGTAGAAGCATTAAGATATCACATCTCATGCTATCGGAAGGGTCTCAGGATTGGATTGGGAAGGAGTTGGATATCACATCTCATGTTATAGGAAAGCTCTCAGGTTTGTTATTAGAAGCATTGAGATATCATATCTCATGGTATAGGACGGGTCTCAGGATTGGAATGGGAAGGAGTTGGATATCACATCTCATGCTAAAGGAAGGGTCTCAGGTTTGGAAGGCTAAGGATTCGGATATCACACCTCAATTTATAGGATGGGTCTGTGGTTTGGTATTAGAACCATTGAGATATCATATCTCATGCTATCGGAAGGGTCTCAGTATTGGATTGGGAAGGAGTTGGATATCACATCTCATGCTATAGGAAGGGTCACTGGTTGGAATTGGAAGGAGTTGGATATCACATCTCATGCTGTCGGAAGGGTCTCAGGATTGGAATGGGAAGGAGTTGGATATCACATCTCATGTTATAGGAAGGGTCTCAGGATTGGATGGGAAGAGTTGGATATCACATCTCATGCTATAGGAAGGGTCTCAGGTTTGGTAGAAGCATTGGGATATCACATCTCATGCTATAGGAAGGGTCTCAGGATTGGAATGGGAAGGAGTTGGATATCACATCTCATGATAAAGGAAGTGTCTCAGGTTTGGAAGGGGAAGGATTTGGATATCATATCTCAAGTTATAGGACGGGTCTGTGGATTTGGTATTAGAAGCATTGAGATATCATATCTCATGCTATCGGAAGGGTCTCAGGATTGGATTGGGAAGGAGTTGGATATCACATCTCATGTTATAGGAAGGGCCTCAAGATTGGAATGGGAAGGGCTTGGATATCACATCTCATGTTATAGGAAGGGTCTCAGGTTTGTTATTAGAAGCATTGAGATATCACATCTCTTGTTATAGGACAGTCTCAGGTTTGGTATTAGAAGCATTGAGATATCATATCTCATGGTATAGGACGGGTCTCAGGATTGGAATGGAAAGGAGTTGGATATCACATCTCATGCTATAGGAAGGGTCTCAGGATTGGAATGGGAAGGATTTGGATATCACATCTCATGTTATAGGAAGGGTCTCAGGTTTATTATTAGAAGCATTGAGATATCACATCTCATGTTATAGGACAGTCTCAGGTACGGTATTAGAAGCATTGAGATATCACATCTCATGGTATAGGACGGGTCTCAGGATTGGAATGGGAAGGAGTTGGATATCACATCTCATGCTATAGGAAGGGTCTCAGGATTGGAATGGGAAGGAGTTTGATATCACATCTCATGCCATAGGAAGGTCTCAGGTATGGTAGAAGCATTAAGATATCACATCTCATGCTATCGGAAGGGTCTCAGGATTGGATTGGGAAGGAGTTGGATATCCAATCTCATGCTATAGGAAGGGTCACAGGTTGGAATTGGAAGGAGTTGGATATCACATCTCATGCTATCGGAAGGGTCTCAGGATTGGAATGGGAAGGAGTTGGATATCACATCTCATGCTTTAGGGAGGGTCTCAGGTTTGATATTAGAAGCATTGAGATATCATATCTCATGCTATCGGAAGGGTCTCAGGATTGGATTGGGAAGGAGTTGGATATCACATCTCATGTTATAGGAATGGTCTCAGGATTGGAATGGGAAGGATTTGGATATCACATCTCATGTTATAGGAAGGGTCTCAGGTTTGTTATTAGAAGCATTGAGATATCACATCTCATGTTATAGGACAGTCTCAGGTTTGGTATTAGAAGCATTGAGATATCACATCTCATGGTATAGGACGGGTCTCAGGATTGGAATGGGAAGGAATTGGATATCACATCTCATGCTATAGGAAGGGTCTCAGGATTGGAATGGGAAGGAGTTTGATATCACATCTCATGCCATAGGAAGGTCTCAGGTATGGTAGAAGCATTAAGATATCACATCTCATGCTATCGGAAGGGTCTCAGGATTGGATTGGGAAGGAGTTGGATATCCCATCTCATGCTATAGGAAGGGTCACAGGTTGGAATTGGAAGGAGTTGGATATCACATCTCATGCTATCGGAAGGGTCTCATGATTGGAATGGGAAGGAGTTGGATATCACATCTCATGCTTTAGGGAGGGTCTCAGGTTTGATATTAGAAGCATTGAGATATCATATCTCATGCTATCGGAAGGGTCTCAGGATTGGATTGGGAAGGAGTTGGATATCACATCTCATGTTATAGGAAGGGTCTCAGGTTTGTTATTAGAAGCATTGAGATATCACATCTCATGTTATAGGACAGTCTCAGGTTTGGTATTAGAAGCATTGAGATATCACATCTCATGGTATAGGACGGGTCTCAGGATTGGAATGGGAAGGAATTGGATATCACATCTCATGCTATAGGAAGGGTCTCAGGATTGGAATGGGAAGGAGTTTGATATCACATCTCATGCCATAGGAAGGTCTCAGGTATGGTAGAAGCATTAAGATATCACATCTCATGCTATCGGAGGGGTCTCAGGATTGGATTGGGAAGGAGTTGGATATCCCATCTCATGCTATAGGAAGGGTCACAGGTTGGAATTGGAAGGAGTTGGATATCACATCTCATGCTATCGGAAGGGTCTCAGGATTGGAATGGGAAGGAGTTGGATATCACATCTCATGCTTTAGGGAGGGTCTCAGGTTTGATATTAGAAGCATTGAGATATCATATCTCATGCTATCGGAAGGGTCTCAGGATTGGATTGGGAAGGAGTTGGATATCACATTTCATGTTATAGGAAGGGTCTCAGGATTGGAATGGGAAGGATTTGGATATCACATCTCATGTTATAGGAAGGGTCTCAGGGTTGTTATTAGAAGCATTGAGATATCACATCTCATGTTATAGGACAGTCTCAGGTTTGGTATTAGAAGCATTGAGATATCACATCTCATGGTATAGGACGGGTCTGAGGATTGGAATGGGAAGGAATTGGATATCACATCTCATGCTATAGGAAGGGTCTCAGGATTGGAATGGGAAGGAGTTGGATATCACATCTCATGCTTTAGGGAGGGTCTCAGGTTTGATATTAGAAGCATTGAGATATCATATCTCATGCTATCGGAAGGGTCTCAGGATTGGATTGGGAAGGAGTTGGATATCACATCTCATGTTATAGGAAGGGTCTCAGGATTGGAATGGGAAGGATTTGGATATCACATCTCATGTTATAGGAAGGGTCTCAGGGTTGTTATTAGAAGCATTGAGATATCACATCTCATGTTATAGGACAGTCTCAGGTTTGGTATTAGAAGCATTGAGATATCACATCTCATGGTATAGGACGGGTCTCAGGATTGGAATGGGAAGGAATTGGATATCACATCTCATGCTATAGGAAGGGTCTCAGGATTGGAATGGGAAGGAGTTTGATATCACATCTCATGCCATAGGAAGGTCTCAGGTATGGTAGAAGCATTAAGATATCACATCTCATGCTATCGGAAGGGTCTCAGGATTGGATTGGGAAGGAGTTGGATATCCAATCTCATGCTATAGGACGGGTCACAGGTTGGAATTGAAAGGAGTTGGATATCACGTCTCATGCTATCAGAAGGGTCTCAGGATTGGAATGGGAAGAAGTTGGATATCACATCTCATGCTTTAGGGAGGGTCTCAGGTTTGATATTAGAAGCATTGAGATATCATATCTCATGCTATCGGAAGGGTCTCAGGATTGGATTGGGAAGGAGTTGGATATCACATCCCATGCTATAGGAAGGGTCTCAGGATTGGAATGGGAAGGATTTGGATATCACATCTCATGTTATAGGAAGGGTCTCAGGTTTGTTATTAGAAGCATTGAGATATCACATCTCATGTTATAGGACAGTCTCAGGTTTGGTATTAGAAGCATTGAGATATCACATCTCATGGTATAGGACGGGTCTCAGGATTGGAATGGGAAGGAATTGGATATCACATCTCATGTTATAGGAAGGGTCTCAGGTTTGTTATTAGAAGCATTGAGATATCACATCTCATGTTATAGGACAGTCTCAGGTTTGGTATTAGAAGCATTGAGATATCACATCTCATGGTATAGGACGGGTCTCAGGATTGGAATGGAAAGGAGTTGGATATCACATCTCATGCTATAGGAAGGGTCTCAGGATTGGAATGGGAAGGATTTGGATATCACATCTCATGTTATAGGAAGGGTCTCAGGTTTGTTATTAGAAGCATTGAGATATCACATCTCATGTTATAGGACAGTCTCAGGTTTGGTATTAGAAGCATTGAGATATCACATCTCATGGTATAGGACGGGTCTCAGGATTGGAATGGGAAGGAATTGGATATCACATCTCATGCTATAGGAAGGGTCTCAGGATTGGAATGGGAAGGAGTTTGATATCACATCTCATGCCATAGGATGGTCTCAGGTATGGTAGAAGCATTAAGATATCACATCTCATGCTATCGGAAGGGTCTCAGGATTGGATTGGGAAGGAGTTGGATATCCCATCTCATGCTATAGGAAGGGTCACAGGTTGGAATTGGAAGGAGTTGGATATCACATCTCATGCTTTAGGGAGGGTCTCAGGTTTGATATTAGAAGCATTGAGATATCATATCTCATGCTATCGGAAGGGTCTCAGGATTGGATTGGGAAGGAGTTGGATATCACATCTCATGTTATAGGAAGGGACTCAGGATTGGATGGGAAGAGTTGGATATCACATCTCATGCTATAGGAAGGGTCTCAGGTTTGGTAGAAGCATTGAGATATCACATCTCATGCTATAGGAAGGGTCTCAGGATTGGAATGGGAAGGAGTTGGATATCACATCTCATGATAAAGGAAGTGTCTCAGGTTTGGAAGGGGAAGGATTTGGATATCATATCTCAAGTTATAGGACGGGTCTGTGGTTTTGGTATTAGAAGCATTGAGATATCATATCTCATGCTATCGGAAGGGTCTCAGGATTGGATTGGGAAGGAGTTGGATATCACATCTCATGTTATAGGAAGGGCCTCAAGATTGGAATGGGAAGGGCTTGGATATCACATCTCATGTTATAGGAAGGGTCTCAGGTTTGTTATTAGAAGCATTGAGATATCACATCTCATGTTATAGGACAGTCCCAGGTTTGGTATTAGAAGCATTGAGATATCACATCTCATGGTATAGGACGGGTCTCAGGATTGGAATGGGAAGGAGTTGGATATCACATCTCATGCTATAGGAAGGGTCTCAGGATTGGAATGGGAAGGAGTTTGATATCACATCTCCTCTCATAGGAAGGTCTCAGTTATGGTAGAAGCATTAAGATATCACATCTCATGCTATCGGAAGGGTCTCAGGATTGGATTGGGAAGGAGTTGGATATCCCATCTCATGCTATAACAAGGGTCACAGGTTGGAAATGGAAGGAGTTGGATATCACATCTCATGCTATCGGAAGGGTCTCAGGATTGGAATGGGAAGGAGTTGGATATCACCTCTCATGCTATGGGGAGGGTCTCAGGTTTGATATTAGAAGCATTGAGATATCATATCTCATGCTATCGGAAGGGTCTCAGGATTGGATTGGGAAGGAGTTGGATATCACATCTCATGTTATAGGAAGGGTCTCAGGATTGGATGGGAAGAGTTGGATATCACATCTCATGCTATAGGAAGGGTCTCAGGTTTGGTAGAAGCATTGAGATATCACATCTCATGCTATAGGAAGGGTCTCAGGATTGGAATGGGAAGGAGTTGGATATCACATCTCATGATAAAGGAAGGGTCTCAGGTTTGGAAGGGGAAGGATTTGGTTATCACATCTCAAGTTATAGGACGAGTCTGTGGTTTGGTATTAGAAGCATTGAGATATCATATCTCATGCTATCGGGAGGGTCTCAGGATTGGATTGGGAAGGAGTTGGATATCACATCTCATGTTATAGGAAGGGTCTCAAGATTGGAATGGGAAGGACTTGGATATCACATCTCATGTTATAGGAAGGGTCTCAGGTATGGTAGAAGCATTAATATATCACATCTCATGCTATCGGAAGGGTCTCAGGATTGGATTGGGAAGGATTTGGATATCATATCTCAAGTTATAGGACGGGTCTGTGGTTTTGGTATTAGAAGCATTGAGATATCACATCTCATGCTGTCGGAAGGGTCTTAGGATTGGAATGGGAAGGAGTTGGATATCACATCTCATGCTTTAGGGAGGATCTCAGGTTTGATATTAGAAGCATTGAGATATCATATTTCATGCTATCGGAAGGGTCTCAGGATTGGATTGGGAAGGAGTTGGATATCACATCTCATGTTATAGGTAGGGTCTCAGGTTTGGATTGGGAAGGAGTTGGATATCACATCTCATGTTATAGGAAGGGTCTCAGGATTGGAATGGGAAGGAGTTGGATATCACATCTCATGATAAAGGAAGGGTCTCAGGTTTGGAAGGGGAAGGATTTGGATATCATATCTCAAGTTATAGGACGGGTCTGTGGTTTTGGTATTGGAAGCATTGAGATATCATATCTCATGCTATCGGAAGGGTCTCAGGATTGGATTGGGAAGGAGTTGGATATCACATCTCATGTTATAGGAAGGGCCTCAAGATTGGAATGGGAAGGGCTTGGATATCACATCTCATGTTATAGGAAGGGTCTCAGTTTTGTTGTTAGAAGCATTGAGATATCACATCTCTTGTTATAGGACAGTCTCAGGTTTGGTATTAGAAGCATTGAGATATCATATCTCATGGTATAGGACGGGTCTCAGGATTGGAATGGAAAGGAGTTGGATATCACATCTCATGCTATAGGAAGGGTCTCAGGATTGGAATGGGAAGGATTTGGATATCACATCTCATGTTATAGGAAGGGTCTCAGGTTTGTTATTAGAAGCATTGAGATATCACATCTCATGTTATCGGACAGTCTCAGGTTTGGTATTAGAAGCATTGAGATATCACATCTCATGGTATAGGACGGGTCTCAGGATTGGAATGGGAAGGAATTGGATATCACATCTTATGCTATAGGAAGGGTCTCAGGATTGGAATGGGAAGGAGTTTGATATCACATCTCATGCCATAGGAAGGTCTCAGGTATGGTAGAAGCATTAAGATATCACATCTCATGCTATCGGAAGAGTCTCAGGATTGGATTGGGAAGGAGTTGGATATCCCGTCTCATGCTATAGGAAGGGTCACAGGTTGGAATTGGAAGGAGTTGGATATCACATCTCATGCTATCGGAAGGGTCTCAGGATTGGAATGGGAAGGAGTTGGATATCACCTCTCATGCTATAGGGAGGGTCTCAGGTTTGATATTAGAAGCATTGAGATATCATATCTCATGCTATCGGAAGGGTCTCAGGATTGGATTGGGAAGGAGTTGGATATCAAATCTCATGTTATAGGAAGGGTCTCAGGATTGGATGGGAAGAGTTGGATATCACATCTCATGCTATAGGAAGGGTCTCAGGTTTGGTAGAAGCATTGAGATATCACATCGCATGCTATAGGAAGGGTCTCAGGATTGGAATGGGAAGGAGTTGGATATCACATCTCATGATAAAGGAAGGTCTCAGGTTTGGAAGGGGAAGGATTTGGATATCACATCTCAAGTTATAGGACGAGTCTGTGGTTTGGTATTAGAAGCATTGAGATATCATATCTCATGCTATCGGAAGGGTCTCAGGATTGGATTGGGAAGGAGTTGGATATCACATCTCATGTTATAGGAAGGGTCTCAAGATTGGAATGGGAAGGACTTGGATATCACATCTCATGTTATAGGAAGGGTCTCAGGTTTGTTATTAGAAGCATTGAGATATCACATCTCATGTTATAGGACAGTATCAGGTTTGGTATTAGAAGCATTGAGATATAACATCTCATAGTATAGGACGGGTCTCAGGATTGGAATGGGAAGGAGTTGGATATCACATCTCATGCTATAGGAAGGGTCTCAGGATTGGAATGGGAAGAAGTTTGATATCACATCTCATGCCATGGGAAGGTCTCAGGTTTGCTAGAAGCATTTAGATATCACATCTCATGCTATCGGAAGGGTCTCAGAATTGGATTGGGAAGGAGTTGGATATCGCATCTCATGCTATAGGAAGGGTCACAGGTTGGAATTGGAAGGAGTTGGATATCACATCTCATGTTACAGGAAGGGTATCAGGATTGGAATGGGAAGGACTTTGATATCACATCTCACGCTATAGGGAGGGTCTCAGGTTTGGTATTAGAAGCATTGAGATATCACATCTCATGCTATCGGAAGGGTCTCAGGATTGGATTGGGAAGGAGTTGGATATCACATCTCATGTTATAGGAAGGGTCTCAGGATTGGATGGGAAGAGTTGGATATCACATCTCATGTTATAGGAAGGGTATCAGGATTGGAATGGGAAGGACTTTGATATCACATCTCACGCTATAGGGAGGGTCTCAGGTTTGGTATTAGAAGCATTGAGATATCACATCTCATGTTATAGGACAGTCTCAGGTTTGGTATTAGAAGCATTGAGATATAACATCTCATGGTATAGGACGGGTCTCAGGATTGGATGGGAAGAGTTGGATATCACATCTCATGCTATAGGAAAGGTCTCAGGTTTGGTAGAAGCATTGGGATATCACATCTCATGCTATAGGAAGGGTCTCAGGATTGGAATGGGAAGGAGTTGGATATCACATCTCATGCTAAAGGAAGGGTCTCAGGTTTGGAAGGGGAATGATTTGGATATCACATCTCAAGTTATAGGACGGGTCTGTGGTTTGGTATTAGAAGCATTGAGATATCATATCTCATGCTATCAGAAGGGTCTCAGGATTGTATTGGGAAGGAGTTGGATATCACATCTCATGCTATACGAAGGGTCTCAAGATTGGAATGGGAAGGACTTGGATATCACATCTCATGTTATAGGAAGGGTCTCAGGTTTGTTATTAGAAGCATTGAGATATCACATCTCATGTTATAGGACAGTCTCAGGTTTGGTATTAGAAGCATTGAGATATAACATCTCATTTTATAGGACGGGTCTCAGGATTGGAATGGGAAGAAGTTGGATATCACATCTCATGCTATAGGGAGGGTCTCAGTTTTGATATTAGAAGCATTGAGATATCACATCTCATGCTATCGGAAGGGTCTCGGGATTGGATTGGGAAGGAGTTGGATATCACATCTCAAGTTATAGGACGGGTCTGTGGTTTGGTATTAGAAGCATTGAGATATCACATCTCATGCTATCGGAAGGGTCTCAGGATTGGATTGGGAAGGAGTTGGATATCACATCTCATGTTATAGGAAGGCTCTCAGGTTTGTTATTAGAAGCATTGAGATATCACATCTCATGTTATAGGACAGTCTCAGGTTTGGTATTAGAACCATTGAGATATATCTCATGATATCGGAAGGGTCTCAGTATTGGATTGGGAAGGAGTTGGATATCACATCTCATGTTAAAGGAAGGGTCTCAGGATTGGAATGGGAAGGATTTGGATATCACATCTCATGTTATAGGAAGGGTCTCAGGTTTGTTATTAGAAGTATTGAGATATCACTTCTCATGTTATAGGACAGTCTCAGGTTTGGTATTAGAAGCATTGAGATATCACATCTCATGGTATAGGACGGGTCTCAGGATTGGAATGGGAAGGAGTTGGATATCACATCTCATGCTATAGGAAGGGTCTCAGGATTGGAATGGGAAGTAGTTTGATATCACATCTCATGCCATAGGAAGGTCTCAGGTATGGTAGAAGCATTAATATATCACATCTCATGCTATTGGAAGGGTCTCAGGATTGGATTGGGAAGGAGTTGGATATCCCATCTCATGCTATAGGAAGGGTCACAGGTTGGAATTGGAAGGAGTTGGATATCACATCTCGTGCTATCGGAAGGGTCTCAGGATTGGAATGGGAAGGAGTTGGATATCACATCTCATGCTTTAGGGAGGGTCTCAGGTTTGATATTAGAAGCATTGAGATATCATATCTCATGCTATCGGAAGGGTCTCAGGATTGGATTGGGAAGGAGTTGGATATCACATCTCATGTTATAGGAAGGGTCTCAGGATTGGAATGGGAAGGACTTGGACAACACATCTCATGTTATAGGAAGGGTCTCAGGTTTGTTATTAGAAGCATTGAGATATCACATCTCATGCTATAGGAAGGGTCTCAGGATTGGAATGAGAAGGAGTTGGATATCACATCTCATGATATAGGAAGGGTCTCAGGTTTGGAAGGGGAAGGATTTGGATATCACATCTCATGCTATAGGAAGGGTCTCAGGATTGGATTGGGAAGGAGTTGGATATCACATCTCATGCTATAGGAAGGGTCACAGGTTGGAATTGGAAGGAGTTGGATATCACATCTCATGTTATAGGAAGGGTATCAGGATTGGAATGGGAAGGACTTTGATATCACATCTCACGCTATAGGGAGGGTCTCAGGTTTGGTATTAGAAGCATTGAGATATCACATCTCATGCTATCAGGACTGGTCTCAGGATTGGAATGGATAGGAGTTGGATATCACATCTCATGCTATAGGAAGGGTCTCAGGATTGGAATGGGAAGGAGTTTGATATCACATCTCATGCCATAGGAAGGGTCTCAGGTTTGGTAGAAGCATTGGGATATCACATCTCATGCTATAGGAAGGGTCTCAGGATTGGAATGGAAAGGAGTTGGATATCACATCTCATGCTATAGGAAGGGTCTCAGGATTGGAATGGGAAGGAGTTGGATATCACATCTCATGCTATAGGAAGGGTCTCAGGATTGGAATGGGAAGGAGTTGGATATCACATCTCATGTTATAGGAAGGGCCTCAGGTTTGGTATTAGAAATATTGAGATATCACATTTCATGGTATAGGAAGGGTCTCAGGATTGGAATCGGAAGGAGTTGGATATCACATCTCATGTTATAGGAAGGGTCTCAGGTTTTGTATTAGAAGCACTGAGATATCAAATCTCATGCTATATGAAGAGACGCAGGATTGGAATGGGAAGAAGTTGGATATCACATCTCATGCTAAAGGAAGGGTCTCAGGTTTGGAAGGGGAAGGATTTGGATATCACATCTCAAGTTATAGGACGGGTCTGTGGTTTGGTATTAGAAGCATTGAGATATCATATCTCATGCTATCGGAAGGGTCTCAGGATTGGATTGGGAAGGAGTTGGATATCACATCCCATGTTATAGGAAGGGTCTCAGGATTGGAATGGGAAGCATTTGGATATCACATCTCATGTTATAGGAAGCGTCTCAGGTTTGTTATTAGAAGCATTGAGATATCACAACTCATGTTATAGGACAGTCTCAGGTTTGGTATTAGAAGCATTGAGATATCACATCTCATGGTATAGGACGGGTCTCAGGATTGGAATGGGAAGGAGTTGGATATCACATCTCATGCTATAGGAAGGGTCTCAGGATTGGAATGGGAAGGAGTTTGATATCACATCTCATGCCATAGGAAGGTCTCAGGTTTGGTAGAAGCATTAAGATATCACATCTCATGCTATCGGAAGGGTCTCAGGATTGGATTGGGAAGGAGTTGGATATCCCATCTCATGCTATAGGAAGGGTCACAGCTTTGAATTGGAAGGATTTGGATATCACATCTCATGTTATAGGAAGGGTATCAGGATTGGAATGGGAAGGACTTTGATATCACATCTCGCTATAGGGAGGGTCTCAAGTTTGGTATTAGAAGCATTGAGATATCACATCTCATGCTATCAGAAGGGTCTCAGGATAGGATTGGGAAGGAGTTGGATATCACATCTCATGCTATAGGAAGGGTCTCAAGTTTGGAATGGGAAGGCGTTGGATATCACATCTCATGTTATAGGAAGGATCTCAGGTTTGGTATTAATAGCATTGAGATATCACATCTCATGCTATAGGAAGGGTCTCAGGATTGGAATGGGAAGGAGTTGGATATCACATCTCATGCTATAGGGAGGGTCTCAGGTTTGGTATTAGAAACATTGAGATATCTCATCTCATGGTATAGGAAGGGTCTCAGGATTGGAATCGGAAGGAGTTGCATATAACATCTCATGTCATAGGCCCTCATTCCGACCCTGGCGGAGAACCATGGTGCAATTTGCACCATGGTCCATGGCGCAAAGCTGCCAACTCCGCCATGGGGGTTGGCGGACTTACCGCCCCATTCCGACCTTGGCGGGGCGGTAAGTCCCCAATCCCGATTTTACCCTTCCCCATTCCCATTTTTGCCCCATAGGGCATAATGGGAGTGGGGAAGGCGTTAATTACGCCACCGTAAATTACGGTGGCGTAATTAACATCAAGGTCCCGTAGCGCCATGGATTTTTCCGCCCGGAAAAAGCAGGCGAAAAAGGCTCCATGGCGCTGCGGGAACTCGTAGTAAGGCGGAAGGGTACGCCATGATTTACGCTGGCGTAAACCCTTTCCGCCAGGGTCGGAATGAGGGCCATAGGAAGGGTCTCAGGTTTGGTATTAGAAGCACTGAGATATAAAATCTGATGCTATATGAAGAGACGCAGGATTGGAATGGGAAGGAGTTGGATATCACATCTCATGCTATAGGAAGGGTCTCAGGATTGGAATGGGAAGGAGTTTGACATCACATCTCATGCCATAGGAAGGTCTCAGGTATGGTAGAAGCATTAAGATATCATATCTCATGCTATCGGAAGGGTCTCAGGATTGGATTGGGAAGGAGTTGGATATCCCGTCTCATGCTATAGGAAGGGTCACAGGTTGGAAATGGAAGGAGTTGGATATCACATCTCATGCTATCGGAAGGGTCTCAGGATTGGAATGGGAAGGATTGGATATCACCTCTCATGCTATAGGGAGGGTCTCAGGTTTGATATTAGAAGCATTGAGATATCATATCTCATGCTATCGGAAGGGTCTCAGGATTGGATTGGGAAGGAGTTGGATATCACATCTCATGTTATAGGAAGGGTCTCAGGATTGGATGGGAAGAGTTGGATATCACATCTCATGCTATAGGAAGGGTCTCAGGTTTGGTAGAAGCATTGAGATATCACATCTCATGCTATAGGAAGGGTCTCAGGGTTGGAATGGGAAGGAGTTGGATATCACATCTCATGTTATAGGAAGGGTCTCAAGATTGGAATGGGAAGGACTTGGATATCACATCTCATGTTATAGGAAGGGTCTCAGGTTTGTTATTAGAAGCATTGAGATATCACATCTCATGTTATAGGACAGTATCAGGTTTGGTATTAGAAGCATTGAGATATAACATCTCATAGTATAGGACGGGTCTCAGGATTGGAATGGGAAGGAGTTGGATATCACATCTCATGCTATAGGAAGGGTCTCAGGATTGGAATGGGAAGGAGTTTGATATCACATCTCATGCTATAGGAAGGGTCACAGGTTGGAATTGGAAGGAGTTGGATATCACATCTCATGTTACAGGAAGGGTATCAGGATTGGAATGGGAAGGACTTTGATATCACATCTCACACTATAGGGAGGGTCTCAGGTTTGGTATTAGAAGCATTGAGATATCACATCTCATGCTATCGGAAGGGTCTCAGGATTGGATTGGGAAGGAGTTGGATATCACATCTCATGTTATAGGAAGGGTCTCAGGATTGGATGGGAAGAGTTGGATATCACATCTCATGTTATAGGAAGGGTATCAGGATTGGAATGGGAAGGACTTTGATATCACATCTCACGCTATAGGGAGGGTCTCAGGTTTGGTATTAGAAGCATTGAGATATCACATCTCATGTTATAGGACAGTCTCAGGTTTGGTATTAGAAGCATTGAGATATAACATCTCATGGTATAGGACGGGTCTCAGGATTGGATGGGAAGAGTTGGATATCACATGTCATGCTATAGGAAAGGTCTCAGGTTTGGTAGAAGCATTGGGATATTACATCTCATGCTATAGGAAGGGTCTCAGGATTGGAATGGGAAGGAGTTGGATATCACATCTCATGCTAAAGGAAGGGTCTCAGGTTTGGAAGGGGAAGGATTTGGATATCACATCTCAAGTTATAGGACGGGTCTGTGGTTTGGTATTAGAGGCATTGAGATATCATATCTCATGCTATCAGAAGGGTCTCAGGATTGGATTGGGAAGGAGTTGGATATCACATCTCATGTTATACGAAGGGTCTCAAGATTGGAATGGGAAGGACTTGGATATCACATCTCATGTTATAGGAAGGGTCTCAGGTTTGTTATTAGAAGCATTGAGATATCACATCTCATGTTATAGTACAGTCTCAGGTTTGGTATTAGAAGCATTGAGATACAACATCTCATTTTATAGGACGGGTCTCAGGATTGGAATGGGAAGAAGTTGGATATCACATCTCATGCTATAGGGAGGGTCTCAGTTTTGATATTAGAAACATTGAGATATCACATCTCATGCTATCGGAAGGGTCTCAGGATTGGATTGGGAAGGAGTTGGATATCACATCTCATGTTATAGGAAGGCTCTCAGGTTTGTTATTAGAAGCATTGAGCTATCACATCTCATGTTATAGGACAGTCTCAGGTTTGGTATTAGAAGCATTGAGATATCATATCTCATGGTATAGGACGGGTCTCAGGATTGGAATGGGAAGGAGTTGGATATCACATCTCATGCTAAAGGAAGGGTCTCAGGTTTGGAAGGCTAAGGATTTGGATATCACACCTCAAGTTATAGGACGGGTCTGTGGTTTGGCATTAGAAGCATTGAGATATCACATCTCATGCTATCGGAAGGGTCTCATGATTGGATTGGGAAGGAGTTGGATATCACATCTCATGTTATAGGAAGGCTCTCAGGTTTGTTATTAGAAGCATTGAGATATCACATCTCATGTTATAGGACAGTCTCAGGTTTGGTATTAGAAGCATTGAGATATCATATCTCATGGTATAGGACGGGTCTCAGGATTGGAATGGGAAGGAGTTGGATATCACATCTCATGCTAAAGGAAGGGTCTCAGGTTTGGAAGGCTAAGGATTTGGATATCACACCTCAATTTATAGGACGGGTCTCTGGTTTGGTATTAGAACCATTGAGATATATCTCATGCTATCGGAAGGGTCTCAGTATTGGATTGGGAAGGAGTTAGATATCACATCTCATGTTAAAGGAAGGGTCTCAGGATTGGAATGGGAAGGATTTGGATATCACATCTCATGCTATAGGAAGGGTCTCAGGATTGGAATGGGAAGTAGTTTGATATCACATCTCATGCCATAGGAAGGTCTCAGGTATGGTAGAAGCATTAAGATATCACATCTCATGCTATCGGAAGGGTCTCAGGATTGGATTGGGAAGGAGTTGGATATCCCATCTCATGCTATAGGAAGGGTCACAGGTTGGAATTGGAAGGAGTTGGATATCACATCTCATGCTATCGGAAGGGTCTCAGGATTGGAATGGGAAGGAGTTGGATATCACCTCTCATGCTATAGGGAGGGTCTCAGGTTTGATATTAGAAGCATTGAGATATCACATCTCATGCTATCGGAAGGGTCTCAGGATTGGATTGGGAAGGAGTTGGATATCCCATCTCATGCTATAGGAAGGGTCACAGGTTGGAATTGGAAGGAGTTGGATATCACATCTCATGCTATCGGAAGGGTCTCAGGATTGGAATGGGAAGGAGTTGGATATCACATCTCATGCTTTAGGGAGGGTCTCAGGTTTGATATTAGAAGCATTGAGATATCATATCTCATGCTATCGGAAGGGTCTCAGGATTGGATTGGGAAGGAGTTGGATATCACATCTCATGTTATAGGAAGGGTCTCAGGATTGGAATGGGAAGGCTTGGACAACACATCTCATGTTATAGGAAGGGTCTCAGGTTTGTTATTAGAAGCATTGAGATATCACATCTCATGCTATAGGAAGGGTCTCAGGATTGGAATGGGAAGGAGTTGGATATCACATCTCATGATAAAGGAAGGGTCTCAGGTTTGGAAGGGGAAGGATTTGGATATCATATCTCAAGTTATAGGACGGGTCTGTGGTTTTGGTATTAGAAGCATTGAGATATCATATCTCATGCTATCGGAAGGGTCTCAGGATTGGATTGGGAAGGAGTTGGATATCACATCTCATGTTATAGGAAGGGCCTCAAGATTGGAATGGGAAGGGCTTGGATATCACATCTCATGTTATAGGAAGGGTCTCAGGTTTGTTGTTAGAAGCATTGAGATATCACATCTCTTGTTATAGGACAGTCTCAGGTTTGGTATTAGAAGCATTGAGATATCATATCTCATGGTATAGGACGGGTCTCAGGATTGGAATGGAAAGGAGTTGGATATCACATCTCATGCATTAGGAAGGGTTTCAGGATTGGAATTGGAAGGATTTGGATATCACATCTCATGTTATAGGAAGGGTCTCAGGTTTGTTATTAGAAGCATTGAGATATCACATCTCATGTTATAGGACAGTCTCAGGTTTGGTATTAGAAGCATTGAGATATCACATCTCATGGTATAGGACGGGTCTCAGGATTGGAATGGAAAGGAATTGGATATCACATCTCATGCTATAGGAAGGGTCTCCGGATTGGAATGGGAAGGAGTTTGATATCACATCTCATGCCATAGGAAGGTCTCGGGTATGGTAGAAGCATTAAGATATCACATCTCATGCTATCGGAAGGGTCTCAGGATTGTATTGGGAAGGAGTTGGATATCCCATCTCATGCTATAGGAAGGGTCACAGGTTGGAATTGGAAGGAGTTGGATATCACATCTCATGCTATCGGAAGGGTCTCAGGATTGGAATGGGAAGGAGTTGGATATCACCTCTCATGCTATAGGGAGGGTCTCAGGATTGGAATGGGAAGGAGTTGGATATCACATCTCATGCTTTAGGGAGGGTCTCAGGATTGGATTGGGAAGGAGTTGGATATCACATCTCATGTTATAGGAAGGGTCTCAGGATTGGATGGGAAGAGTTGGATATCACATCTCATGCTATAGGAAGGGTCTCAGGTTTGGTAGAAGCATTGACATATCACATCTCATGCTATAGGAAGGGTCTCAGGATTGGAATGGGAAGGAGTTGGATGTCACATCTCATGATAAAGGAAGGGTCTCAGGTTTGGAAGGGGAAGGATTTGGATATCACATCTCAAGTTATAGTACGAGTCTGTGGTTTGGTATTAGAAGCATTGAGATATCATATCTCATGCTATCGGAAGGGTCTCAGGATTGGATTGGGAAGGAGTTGGATATCACATCTCATGTTATAGGAAGGGTCTCAAGATTGGAATGGGAAGGACTTGGATATCACATCTCATGTTATAGGAAGGGTCTCAGGTTTGTTATTAGAAGCATTGAGATATCACATCTCATGTTATAGGACAGTATCAGGTTTTGTATTAGAAGCATTGAGATATAACATCTCATAGTATAGGACGGGTCTCAGGATTGGAATGGGAAGGAGTTGGATATCACATCTCATGCTACAGGAAGGGTCTCAGGATTGGAATGGGAAGGAGTTTGATATCACATCTCATGCCATGGGAAGGTCTCAGGTTTGCTAGAAGCATTTAGATATCACATCTCATGCTATCGGAAGGGTCTCAGGATTGGATTGGGAAGGAGTTGGATATCGCATCTCATGCTATAGGAAGGGTCACAGGTTGGAATTGGAAGGAGTTGGATATCACATCTCATGTTATAGGAAGGGTATCAGGATTGGAATGGGAAGGACTTTGATATCACATCTCACGCTATAGGGAGGGTCTCAGGTTTGGTATTAGAAGCATTGAGATATCACATCTCATGCTATCGGAAGGGTCTCAGGATTGGATTGGGAAGGAGTTGGATATCACATCTCATGTTATAGGAAGGGTCTCAGGATTGGATGGGAAGAGTTTGATATCACATCTCATGCTATAGGAAAGGTCTCAGGTTTGGTAGAACCATTGGGATATCACATCTCATGCTATAGGAAGGGTCTCAGGATTGGAATGGGAAGGAGTTGGATATCACATCTCATGATAAAGGAAGGGTCTCAGGTTTGGAAGGGGAAGGATTTGGATATCACAACTCAAGATATAGGACAGTTCTGTGGTTTTGGTATTAGAAGCATTGAGATATCATATCTCATGCTATCGGAAGGGTCTCAGGATTGGATTGGGAAGGAGTTGGATATCACATCTCATGTTATAGGAAGGGTCTCAAGGTTGGAATTAGAAGGACTTGGATATCACATCTCATGTTATAGGAAGGGTCTCAGGTTTGTTATTAGAAGCATTGAGATATCACATCTCATGTTATAGGACAGTCTCAGGTTTGGTATTAGAAGCATTGAGATATAACATCTCATAGTATAGGACTGGTCTCAGGATTGGAATGGATAGGAGTTGGATATCACATCTCATGCTATAGGAAGGGTCTCAGGATTGGAATGGGAAGGAGTTTGATATCACATCTCATGCCATAGGAAGGGTCGCAGGTTTGGTAGAAGCATTGGGATATCACATCTCATGCTATAGGAAGGGTCTCAGGATTGGAATGGAAAGGAGTTGGATATCACATCTCATGCTATAGGAAGGGTCTCAGGATTGGAATGGGAAGGAGTTGGATATCACATCTCATGCTATAGGAAGGGTCTCAGGATTGGAATGGGAAGGAGTTGGATATCACATCTCATGTTATAGGAAGGGCCTCAGGTTTGGTATTAGAAATATTGAGATATCACATTTCATGGTATAGGAAGGGTCTCAGGATTGGAATCGGAAGGAGTTGGATATCACATCTCATGTTATAGGAAGGGTCTCAGGTTTTGTATTAGAAGCACTGAGATATCAAATCTTATGCTATATGAAGAGACGCAGGATTGGAATGGGAAGAAGTTGGATATCACATCTCATGCTAAAGGAAGGGTCTCAGGTTTGGAAGGGGAAGGATTTGGATATCACATCTCAAGTTATAGGACGGGTCTGTGGTTTGGTATTAGAAGCATTGAGATATCATATCTCATGCTATCGGAAGGGTCTCAGGATTGGATTGGCAAGGAGTTGGATATCACATCTCATGTTATAGGAAGGGTCTCAGGATTGGAATGGGAAGCATTTGGATATCACATCTCATGTTATAGGAAGCGTCTCAGGTTTGTTATTAGAAGCATTGAGATATCACAACTCATGTTATAGGACAGTCTCAGGTTTGGTATTAGAAGCATTGAGATATCACATCTCATGGTATAGGATGGGTCTCAGGATTGGAATGGGAAGGAGTTGGATATCACATCTCATGCTATAGGAAGGGTCTCAGGATTGGAATGGGAAGGAGTTTGATATCACATCTCATGCCATAGGAAGGTCTCAGGTTTGGTAGAAGCATTAAGATATCACATCTCATGCTATCGGAAGGGTCTCAGGATTGGAATGGGAAGGATTTGGATATCACATCTCATGTTATAGGAAGGGTCTCAGGTTTGTTATTAGAAGCATTGAGATATCACATCTCATGTTATAGGACAGTCTCAGGTTTGGTATTAGAAGCATTGAGATATCACATCTCATGGTATAGGACGGGTCTCAGGATTGGAATGGAAAGGAATTGGATATCACATCTCATGCTATAGGAAGGGTCTCCGGATTGGAATGGGAAGGAGTTTGATATCACATCTCATGCCATAGGAAGGTCTCGGGTATGGTAGAAGCATTAAGATATCACATCTCATGCTATCGGAAGGGTCTCAGGATTGTATTGGGAAGGAGTTGGATATCCCATCTCATGCTATAGGAAGGGTCACAGGTTGGAATTGGAAGGAGTTGGATATCACATCTCATGCTATCGGAAGGGTCTCAGGATTGGAATGGGAAGGAGTTGGATATCACCTCTCATGCTATAGGGAGGGTCTCAGGATTGGAATGGGAAGGAGTTGGATATCACATCTCATGCTTTAGGGAGGGTCTCAGGATTGGATTGGGAAGGAGTTGGATATCACATCTCATGTTATAGGAAGGGTCTCAGGATTGGATGGGAAGAGTTGGATATCACATCTCATGCTATAGGAAGGGTCTCAGGTTTGGTAGAAGCATTGAGATATCACATCTCATGCTATAGGAAGGGTCTCAGGATTGGAATGGGAAGGAGTTGGATATCACATCTCATGATAAAGGAAGGGTCTCAGGTTTGGAAGGGGAAGGATTTGGATATCACATCTCAAGTTATAGTACGAGTCTGTGGTTTGGTATTAGAAGCATTGAGATATCATATCTCATGCTATCGGAAGGGTCTCAGGATTGGATTGGGAAGGAGTTGGATATCACATCTCATGTTATAGGAAGGGTCTCAAGATTGGAATGGGAAGGACTTGGATATCACATCTCATGTTATAGGAAGGGTCTCAGGTTTGTTATTAGAAGCATTGAGATATAACATCTCATAGTATAGGACGGGTCTCAGGATTGGAATGGGAAGGAGTTGGATATCACATCTCATGCTATAGGAAGGGTCTCAGGATTGGAATGGGAAGGAGTTTGATATCACATCTCATGCCATGGGAAGGTCTCAGGTTTGCTAGAAGCATTTAGATATCACATCTCATGCTATCGGAAGGGTCTCAGGATTGGATTGGGAAGGAGTTGGATATCGCATCTCATGCTATAGGAAGGGTCACAGGTTGGAATTGGAAGGAGTTGGATATCACATCTCATGTTATAGGAAGGGTATCAGGATTGGAATGGGAAGGACTTTGATATCACATCTCACGCTATAGGGAGGGTCTCAGGTTTGGTATTAGAAGCATTGAGATATCACATCTCATGCTATCGGAAGGGTCTCAGGATTGGATTGGGAAGGAGTTGGATATCACATCTCATGTTATAGGAAGGGTCTCAGGATTGGATGGGAAGAGTTTGATATCACATCTCATGCTATAGGAAAGGTCTCAGGTTTGGTAGAACCATTGGGATATCACATCTCATGCTATAGGAAGGGTCTCAGGATTGGAATGGGAAGGAGTTGGATATCACATCTCATGATAAAGGAAGGGTCTCAGGTTTGGAAGGGGAAGGATTTGGATATCACAACTCAAGATATAGGACAGTTCTGTGGTTTTGGTATTAGAAGCATTGAGATATCATATCTCATGCTATCGGAAGGGTCTCAGGATTGGATTGGGAAGGAGTTGGATATCACATCTCATGTTATAGGAAGGGTCTCAAGGTTGGAATTAGAAGGACTTGGATATCACATCTCATGTTATAGGAAGGGTCTCAGGTTTGTTATTAGAAGCATTGAGATATCACATCTCATGTTATAGGACAGTCTCAGGTTTGGTATTAGAAGCATTGAGATATAACATCTCATAGTATAGGACTGGTCTCAGGATTGGAATGGATAGGAGTTGGATATCACATCTCATGCTATAGGAAGGGTCTCAGGATTGGAATGGGAAGGAGTTTGATATCACATCTCATGCCATAGGAAGGGTCTCAGGTTTGGTAGAAGCATTGGGATATCACATCTCATGCTATAGGAAGGGTCTCAGGATTGGAATGGAAAGGAGTTGGATATCACATCTCATGCTATAGGAAGGGTCTCAGGATTGGAATGGGAAGGAGTTGGATATCACATCTCATGCTATAGGAAGGGTCTCAGGATTGGAATGGGAAGGAGTTGGATATCACATCTCATGTTATAGGAAGGGCCTCAGGTTTGGTATTAGAAATATTGAGATATCACATTTCATGGTATAGGAAGGGTCTCAGGATTGGAATCGGAAGGAGTTGGATATCACATCTCATGTTATAGGAAGGGTCTCAGGTTTTGTATTAGAAGCACTGAGATATCAAATCTTATGCTATATGAAGAGACGCAGGATTGGAATGGGAAGAAGTTGGATATGACATCTCATGCTAAAGGAAGGGTCTCAGGTTTGGAAGGGGAAGGATTTGGATATCACATCTCAAGTTATAGGACGGGTCTGTGGTTTGGTATTAGAAGCATTGAGATATCATATCTGATGCTATCGGAAGGGTCTCAGGATTGGATTGGGAAGGAGTTGGATATCACATCTCATGTTATAGGAAGGGTCTCAGGATTGGAATGGGAAGCATTTGGATATCACATCTCATGTTATAGGAAGCGTCTCAGGTTTGTTATCAGAAGCATTGAGATATCACAACTCATGTTATAGGACAGTCTCAGGTTTGGTATTAGAAGCATTGAGATATCACATCTCATGGTATAGGACGGGTCTCAGGATTGGAATGGGAAGGAGTTGGATATCACATCTCATGCTATAGGAAGGGTCTCAGGATTGGAATGGGAAGGAGTTTGATATCACATCTCATGCCATAGGAAGGTCTCAGGTTTGGTAGAAGCATTAAGATATCACATCTCATGCTATCGGAAGGGTCTCAGGATTGGATTGGGAAGGAGTTGGATATCCCATCTCATGCTATAGGAAGGGTCACAGGTTGGAATTGGAAGGAGTTGGATATCACATCTCATGTTATAGGAAGGGTATCAGGATTGGAATGGGAAGGACTTTGATATCACATCTCGCTATAGGGAGGGTCTCAAGTTTGGTATTAGAAGCATTGAGATATCACATCTCATGCTATCAGAAGGGTCTCAGGATAGGAATGGGAAGGAGTTGGATATCACATCTCATGCTATAGGAAGGGTCTCAAGTTTGGAATGGGAAGGTGTTGGATATCACATCTCATGTTATAGGAAGGATCTCAGGTTTGGTATTAATAGCATTGAGATATCACATCTCATGCTATAGGAAGGGCCTCAGGATTGGAATGGGAAGGAGTTGGATATCACTTCTCATGCTATAGGGAGGGTCTCAGGTTTGGTATTAGAAACATTGAGATATCTCATCTCATGGTATAGGAAGGGTCTCAGGATTGGAATCGGAAGGAATTGCATATAACATCTCATGTCATAGGAAGGGTCTCAGGTTTGGTATTAGAAGCACTGAGATATAAAATCTGATGCTATATGAAGAGACGCAGGATTGGAATGGGAAGAAGTTGGATATCACATCTCATGTTATAGGAATGATCCCAGGTTTGGTATTAAGATCATTGGGGGTCATTCCGAGGTTGGAGGTAAGGTATTACCGGCGCCTGTAAGGGCACCGATGGCGGTAATCCCTTACCTCCGTATTCCGAGTTCCCTTTGCGGGTCCCTCTTTACCTCCTGCTTTTAGCAGGAGTAAATTACGGGACCCGCAAAGTGACCTTGGAGTAAATTACGGCACCGTAATTTACGGTGCCGTGATTACCTCCTTCCCCATTCCCATTGAGCCCTATGGGGGCAGAAATGGGGATGGGGAAGGGCTATGGTGAATGGGGAATTACTGGCCCATCCAACCTTGGAATGGACCGGAAATTACTCCATTCACCATGCCGGTATTCCATGGAGTAAATAGCTCCATGGTTGCCAACCATGGAGCTATTTACTCCATGGTGTAGTCCCAACTCGGAATGAGGGCCATTGAGATATCACATCTCATGCTATAGGAAGGGTCTCAGGATTGGAATGGGAAGGAGTTGGATATCACATCTCAGGCTATCGGAAGGGTCTCAGGATTGGAATGGGAAGGAGTTGGATATCACATCTCATGTTATAGGAAGGCTCTCAGGTTTGTTATTAGAAGCATTGAGATATCACATCTCATGTTATAGGACAGTCTCAGGTTTGGTATTAATAGCATTGAGATATCACATCTCATGCTATAGGAAGGGCCTCATGATTGGAATGGGAAGGAGTTGGATATCACATCTCATGCTATCGGAAAGGTCTCAGGTTTGGTAGAAGCATTGGGATATCACATCTCATGCTATCGGAAGGGTCTCAGGATTGGATTGGGAAGGAGTTGGATATCACATCTCATGTTATAGGAAGGGTCTCAGGTTTGTTATTAGAAGCATTGAGATATCACATCTCATGTTATATGACAGTCTCAGGTTTGGTATTAGAAGCATTGAGATATAACATCTCATGGTATAGGACGGGTCTCAGGATTGGAATGGGAAGGAGTTTGATATCACATCTCATGCCTTCGGAAGGTCTCAGGTTTGGTGGAAGCATTAAGATATCACATCTCATGCTATCGGAAGGGTTCAGGATTGGATTGGGAAGGAGTTGGATATCCCATCTCGTGCTATAGGAAGGGTCACAGGTTGGAATTGGAAGGAGTTGGATATCACAACCCATGTTATAGGAAAGGTATCAGGATTGGAATGGGAAGGACTTTGATATCACATCTCGCTATAGGGAGGGTCTCAGGATTGGTATTAGAAGCATTGAGATATCACATCTCATTCTATCAGAAGGGTCTCAGGGTAGGAATGGGAAGGAGTTGGATATCACATCTCATGCTATAGGAAGGGTCTCAAGTTTTGTATTACAAGCATTGAGATATCACATCTCATGCTATAGGAAGGGTCTCAGGATTGGAATGGGAAGGAGTTGGATATCACATCTCATGCTATCGGAAGGGTCTCAGGATTGGATTGGGAAGGAGTTGGATATCACATCTCATGTTATAGGAAGGGTCTCAGGATTGGATGGGAAGAGTTTGATATCACATCTCATGCTATAGGAAAGGTCTCAGGTTTGGTAGAACCATTGGGATATCACATCTCATGCTATAGGAAGGGTCTCAGGATTGGAATGGGAAGGAGTTGGATATCACATCTCATGATAAAGGAAGGGTCTCAGGTTTGGAAGGGGAAGGATTTGGATATCACAACTCAAGATATAGGACAGTTCTGCGGTTTTGGTATTAGAAGCATTGAGATATCATATCTCATGCTATCGGAAGGGTCTCAGGATTGGATTGGGAAGGAGTTGGATATCACATCTCATGTTATAGGAAGGGTCTCAAGGTTGGAATTAGAAGGACTTGGATATCACATCTCATGTTATAGGAAGGGTCTCAGGTTTGTTATTAGAAGCATTGAGATATCACATCTCATGTTATAGGACAGTCTCAGGTTTGGTATTAGAAGCATTGAGATATAACATCTCATAGTATAGGACTGGTCTCAGGATTGGAATGGATAGGAGTTGGATATCACATCTCATGCTATAGGAAGGGTCTCAGGATTGGAATGGGAAGGAGTTTGATATCACATCTCATGCCATAGGAAGGGTCTCAGGTTTGGTAGAAGCATTGGGATATCACATCTCATGCTATAGGAAGGGTCTCAGGATTGGAATGGAAAGGAGTTGGATATCACATCTCATGCTATAGGAAGGGTCTCAGGATTGGAATGGGAAGGAGTTGGATATCACATCTCATGCTATAGGAAGGGTCTCAGGATTGGAATGGGAAGGAGTTGGATATCACATCTCATGTTATAGGAAGGGCCTCAGGTTTGGTATTAGAAATATTGAGATATCACATTTCATGGTATAGGAAGGGTCTCAGGATTGGAATCGGAAGGAGTTGGATATCACATCTCATGTTATAGGAAGGGTCTCAGGTTTTGTATTAGAAGCACTGAGATATCAAATCTCATGCTATATGAAGAGACGCAGGATTGGAATGGGAAGAAGTTGGATATCACATCTCATGCTAAAGGAAGGGTCTCAGGTTTGGAAGGGGAAGGATTTGGATATCACATCTCAAGTTATAGGACGGGTCTGTGGTTTGGTATTAGAAGCATTGAGATATCATATCTCATGCTATCGGAAGGGTCTCAGGATTGGATTGGGAAGGAGTTGGATATCACATCTCATGTTATAGGAAGGGTCTCAGGATTGGAATGGGAAGCATTTGGATATCACATCTCATGTTATAGGAAGCGTCTCAGGTTTGTTATTAGAAGCATTGAGATATCACAACTCATGTTATAGGACAGTCTCAGGTTTGGTATTAGAAGCATTGAGATATCACATCTCATGGTATAGGACGGGTCTCAGGATTGGAATGGGAAGGAGTTGGATATCACATCTCATGCTATAGGAAGGGTCTCAGGATTGGAATGGGAAGGAGTTTGATATCACATCTCATGCCATAGGAAGGTCTCAGGTTTGGTAGAAGCATTAAGATATCACATCTCATGCTATCGGAAGGGTCTCAGGATTGGATTGGGAAGGAGTTGGATATCCCATCTCATGCTATAGGAAGGGTCACAGGTTGGAATTGGAAGGAGTTGGATATCACATCTCATGTTATAGGAAGGGTATCAGGATTGGAATGGGAAGGACTTTGATATCACATCTCGCTATAGGGAGGGTCTCAAGTTTGGTATTAGAAGCATTGAGATATCACATCTCATGCTATCAGAAGGGTCTCAGGATAGGAATGGGAAGGAGTTGGATATAACATCTCATGCTATAGGAAGGGTCTCAAGTTTGGAATGGGAAGGTGTTGGATATCACATCTCATGTTATAGGAAGGATCTCAGGTTTGGTATTAATAGCATTGAGATATCACATCTCATGCTATAGGAAGGGCCTCAGGATTGGAATGGGAAGGAGTTGGATATCACTTCTCATGCTATAGGGAGGGTCTCAGGTTTGGTATTAGAAACATTGAGATATCTCATCTCATGGTATAGGAAGGGTCTCAGGATTGGAATCGGAAGGAGTTGCATATAACGTCTCATGTCATAGGAAGGGTCTCAGGTTTGGCATTAGAAGCACTGAGATATAAAATCTGATGCTATATGAAGAGACGCAGGATTGGAATGGGAAGAAGTTGGATATCACATCTCATGTTATAGGAATGATCCCAGGTTTGGTATTAAGATCATTGGGGGTCATTCCGAGGTTGGAGGTAAGGTATTACCGGCGCCTGTAAGGGCACCGATGGCGGTAATCCCTTACCTCCGTATTCCGAGTTCCCTTTGCGGGTCCCTCTTTACCTCCTGCTTTTAGCAGGAGTAAATCACGGGACCCGCAAAGTGACCTTGGAGTAAATTACGGCACCGTAATTTACGGTGCCGTAATTACCTCCTTCCCCATTCCCATTGAGCCCTATGGGGGCAGAAATGGGGATGGGGAAGGGCTATGGTGAATGGGGAATTACTGGCCCATCCAACCTTGGAATGGACCGGAAATTACTCCATTCACCATGCCGGTATTCCATGGAGTAAATAGCTCCATGGTTGCCAACCATGGAGCTATTTACTCCATGGTGTAGTCCCAACTCGGAATGAGGGCCATTGAGATATCACATCTCATGCTATAGGAAGGGTCTCAGGATTGGAATGGGAAGGAGTTGGATATCACATCTCAGGCTATCGGAAGGGTCTCAGGATTGGAATGGGAAGAAGTTGGATATCACATCTCATGTTATAGGAAGGCTCTCAGGTTTGTTATTAGAAGCATTGAGATATCACATCTCATGTTATAGGACAGTCTCAGGTTTGGTATTAATAGCATTGAGATATCACATCTCATGCTATAGGAAGGGCCTCATGATTGGAATGGGAAGGAGTTGGATATCACATCTCATGCTATCGGAAAGGTCTCAGGTTTGGTAGAAGCATTGGGATATCACATCTCATGCTATCGGAAGGGTCTCAGGATTGGATTGGGAAGGAGTTGGATATCACATCTCATGTTATAGGAAGGGTCTCAGGTTTGTTATTAGAAGCATTGAGATATCACATCTCATGTTATAGGACAGTCTCAGGTTTGGTATTAGAAGCATTGAGATATAACATCTCATGGTATAGGACGGGTCTCAGGATTGGAATGGGAAGGAGTTTGATATCACATCTCATGCCTTCGGAAGGTCTCAGGTTTGGTGGAAGCATTAAGATATCACATCTCATGCTATCGGAAGGGTTCAGGATTGGATTGGGAAGGAGTTGGATATCCCATCTCGTGCTATAGGAAGGGTCACAGGTTGGAATTGGAAGGAGTTGGATATCACAACCCATGTTATAGGAAAGGTATCAGGATTGGAATGGGAAGGACTTTGATATCACATCTCGCTATAGGGAGGGTCTCAGGATTGGTATTAGAAGCATTGAGATATCACATCTCATTCTATCAGAAGGGTCTCAGGGTAGGAATGGGAAGGAGTTGGATATCACATCTCATGCTATAGGAAGGGTCTCAAGTTTTGTATTACAAGCATTGAGATATCACATCTCATGCTATAGGAAGGGTCTCAGGATTGGAATGGGAAGGAGTTGGATATCACATCTCATGATATAGGAAGGGTCTCAGGTTTGGAATGGGAAGGCGTTGGATATCACATCTCATGCTAAAGGAAGGGTCTCAGGTTTGGAAGGGGAAGGATTTGGATATCACATCTCATGTTATAGGAAGTGTCTCAGGTTTGTTATTAGAAGCATGAGATATCACATCATGTTATAGGACAGTCTCAGGTTTGGTAGAAGCATTAAGATATCACATCTCATGCTATCGGAAGGGTCTCAGGATTGGATTGGGAAGGAGTTGGATATGCCATCTCATGCTATAGGAAGGGTCACAGGTTTGAATTGGAAGGAGTTGGATATCACATCTCATGCAATCGAAGGGTCTCAGGATTGGAATGGGAAGGAGTTGGATTTCACATCTCAAGTTATAGGACAGGTCTATGGTTTCGTATTAGAAGCATTGAGATACCATATCTCATGCTATCGGAAGGGTCTCAGGATTGGATTGGGAAGGAGTTGGATATCCCATCTCATGCTAAAGGAAGGGTCTCAGGTCTGGTATTAGAAACATTGAGATATCACATCTCATGGTATAGGAAGGGTCTCAGGATTGGAATCGGAAGGAGTTGGATATCACATCTCATGTTATAGGAAGGGTCTCAGGTTTTGTATTAGAAGCACTGAGATATCAAATCTCATGCTATATGAAGAGACGCAGGATTGGAATGGGAAGAAGTTGGATATCACATCTCATGCTATAGGAAGGGTCTCAGGTTTGGAATGGGAAGGATTTGGATATCACATCTCTTGCAATAGGAAGGGTCTCAGGTTTGGTATTAGAAACATTGAGATATCACATCTAATGCTAGCGGAAGGGTCTCAGGATTGGATTGGGAAGGAGTTGGATATCACATCTCATGTTATAGGAAGGGTCTCAGGATTGGAATGGGAAGGACTTGGATATCCCATCTCATGCTAAAGGAAGGGTCTCAGGTCTGGTATTAGAAACATTGAGATATCACATCTCATGGTATAGGAAGGGTCTCAGGATTGGAATCGGAAGGAGTTGGATATCACATCTCATGTTATAGGAAGGGTCTCAGGTTTTGTATTAGAAGCACTGAGATATCAAATCTCATGCTATATGAAGAGACGCAGGATTGGAATGGGAAGAAGTTGGATATCACATCTCATGCTATAGGAAGGGTCTCAGGTTTGGAATGGGAAGGATTTGGATATCACATCTCTTGCAATAGGAAGGGTCTCAGGTTTGGTATTAGAAACATTGAGATATCACATCTAATGCTAGCGGAAGGGTCTCAGGATTGGATTGGGAAGGAGTTGGATATCCCATCTCATGCTATAGGAAGGGTCACAGGTTGGAATTCGAAGGAGTTGGATATCACATCTCATGCTATCGGAAGGGTCTCAGGATTGGAATGGGAAGGAGTTGGATATCACATCTCATGCTATAGGGAGGGTCTCGGGATTGATATTAGAAGCATTGAGATATCACATCTAATGCTATCGGAAGGGTCTCAGGATTGGATTGGGAAGGAGTAGGATATCACATCTCAGGCAATAGGAAGGGTCTCAGGTTTGGAATGGGAAGGATTTGGATATCCCATCTCTTTCAATAGGAAGGGTCTCAGGTTTGGTATTAATAGCATTGAGATATCACATCTCATGCTATAGGAATGGTCTCAGGATTGGAATGGGAAGGAGTTGGATATCACATCTCATGCTATAGGAAGGGTCTCAGGTTTGGTAGAAGCATTGGGATATCACATCTCATGCTATAGGAAGGGTCTCAGGATTGGAATGGAAACGAGTTGGATATCACATCTCATGCTATAGGAAGGGTCTCAGGATTGGAATGGAAAGGAGTTGGATATCACATCTCATGCTATAGTTAGGGTATCAGGATTGGAATGGGAAGGAGTTGGATATCACATCACATGTTATAGAAAGGGACTCAGGTTTGGTATTAGAAGAACTGAGATATCAGATCTCATCTTTTAGGAAGGGACTCAAGTTTGGTATTTGTAGGAGTGAGATAATAAATCTCATCCTATCGGAAGGGTCTCAGGATTGGAATGGGAAGGAGTTGAATATCACATCTCATGCTATAGGAAGGATCTCAGGTTTGTTATTAGAAGCATTGAGATATCACATCTCATGTTATAGGACAGTCTCAGGTTTGGTATTAGAAGCATTGAGATATAACATCTCATGGTATAGGATGGGTCTCAGGATTGGAATGGGAAGGAGTTGGATATCACATCTCATGCTTTAGGAAGGGTCTCAGGATTGGAATGGGAAGGACTTTTATATCACATCTCATGTTACAGGAAGGGTCTCAGGTTGATTATTAGAAGCATTGAGATATCACATCTCATGTTATAGGACAGTCTCAGGTTTGGTATTAGAAGCATTGAGATATAACATCTCATTATATAGGATGGGTCTCAGGATTGGAATGGGAAGGAGTTGGATATCACATCTCATGCTTTAGGAAGGGTCTCAGGATTGGAATGGGAAGGAGTTTGATATCACATCTCATGCCATAGGAAGGTCTCAGGTTTGGTAGAAGCATTAAGATATCACATCTCATGCTATCGGAAGGGTCTCAGGATTGGATTGGGAAGGAGTTGGATATCCCATCTCATGCTATAGGAAGGGTCACAGGTTGGAATTGGAAGGAGTTGGATATCACATCTCATGTTATAGGAAGGGTATCAGGATTGGAAAGGGAAGGACTTTGATATCACATCTCACGCTATAGGGAGGGTCTCAGGTTTGGTATTAGAAGCATTGAGATATCACATCTCATTCTATCAGAAGGGTCTCAGGGTAGGAATGGGAAGGAGTTGGATATCACATCTCATGCTATAGGAAGGGTCTCAAGTTTTGTATTACAAGCATTGAGATTTCACATCTCATGCTATAGGAAGGGTCTCAGGATTGGAATGGGAAGGAGTTGGATATCACATCTCATGATATAGGAAGGGTCTCAGGTTTGGAATGGGAAGGCGTTGGATATCACATCTCATGCTAAAGGAAGGGTCTCAGGTTTGGAAGGGGAAGGATTTGGATATCACATCTCATGTTATAGGAAGTGTCTCAGGTTTGTTATTAGAAGCATGAGATATCACATCATGTTATAGGACAGTCTCAGGTTTGGTATTAGAAGCATTGAGATATCACATCTCATGGTATAGGACGGATCTCAGGATTGGAATGGGAAGGAGTTTGATATCACATCTCATGCCATAGGAAGGTCTCAGGTTTGGTAGAAGCATTAAGATATCACATCTCATGCTATCGGAAGGGTCTCAGGATTGGATTGGGAAGGAGTTGGATATGCCATCTCATGCTATAGGAAGGGTCACAGGTTTGAATTGGAAGGAGTTGGATATCACATCTCATGCAATCGAAGGGTCTCAGGATTGGAATGGGAAGGAGTTGGATATCACATCTCAAGTTATAGGACAGGTCTATGGTTTCGTATTAGAAGCATTGAGATATCATATCTCATGCTATCGGAAGGGTCTCAGGATTGGATTGGGAAGGAGTTGGATATCACATCTCATGCTAAAGGAAGGGTCTCAGGTCTGGTATTAGAAACATTGAGATATCACATCTCATGGTATAGGAAGGGTCTCAGGATTGGAATCGGAAGGAGTTGGATATCACATCTCATGTTATAGGAAGGGTCTCAGGTTTTGTATTAGAAGCATTGAGATATCAAATCTCATGCTATATGAAGAGACGCAGGATTGGAATGGGAAGAAGTTGGATATCACATCTCATGCTATAGGAAGGGTCTCAGGTTTGGAATGGGAAGGATTTGGATATCACATCTCTTGCAATAGGAAGGGTCTCAGGTTTGGTATTAGATACATTGAGATATCACATCTAATGCTAGCGGAAGGGTCTCAGGATTGGATTGGGAAGGAGTTGGATATCCCATCTCATGCTATAGGAAGGGTCACAGGTTGGAATTCGAAGGAGTTGGATATCACATCTCATGCTATCGGAAGGGTCTCAGGATTGGAATGGGAAGGAGTTGGATATCACATCTCATGCTATAGGGAGGGTCTCGGGATTGATATTAGAAGCATTGAGATATCACATCTAATGCTATCGGAAGGGTCTCAGGATTGGATTGGGAAGGAGTAGGATATCACATCTCATGCAATAGGAAGGGTCTCAGGTTTGGAATGGGAAGGATTTGGATATCACATCTCTTTCAATAGGAAGGGTCTCAGGTTTGGTATTAATAGCATTGAGATATCACATCTCATGCTATAGGAAGGGTCTCAGGATTGGAATGGGAAGGAGTTGGATATCACATCTCATGCTATAGGAAGGGTCTCAGGTTTGGTAGAAGCATTGGGATATCACATCTCATGCTATAGGAAGGGTCTCAGGATTGGAATGGAAACGAGTTGGATATCACATCTCATGCTATAGGAAGGGTCTCAGGATTGGAATGGAAAGGAGTTGGATATCACATCTCATGCTATAGTAAGGGTCTCAGGATTGGAATGGGAAGGAGTTGGATATCACATCACATGTTATAGAAAGGGACTCAGGTTTGGTATTAGAAGAACTGAGATATCAGATCTCATCTTTTAGGAAGGGACTCAAGTTTGGTATTTGTAGGAGTGAGATAATAAATCTCATCCTATCGGAAGGGTCTCAGGATTGGAATGGGAAGGAGTTGAATATCACATCTCATGCTATAGGAAGGATCTCAGGTTTGTTATTAGAAGCATTGAGATATCACATCTCATGTTATAGGACAGTCTCAGGTTTGGTATTAGAAGCATTGAGATATAACATCTCATGGTATAGGATGGGTCTCAGGATTGGAATGGGAAGGAGTTGGATATCACATCTCATGCTTTAGGAAGGGTCTCAGGATTGGAATGGGAAGGACTTGGATATCACATCTCATGTTACAGGAAGGGTCTCAGGTTGGTTATTAGAAGCATTGAGATATCACATCTCATGTTATAGGACAGTCTCAGGTTTGGTATTAGAAGCATTGAGATATAACATCTCATGGTATAGGATGGGTCTCAGGATTGGAATGGGAAGGAGTTGGATATCACATCTCGTGCTTTAGGAAGGGTCTCAGGATTGGAATGGGAAGGAGTTTGATATCACATCTCATGCCATAGGAAGGTCTCAGGTTTGGTAGAAGCATTAAGATATCACATCTCATGCTATCGGAAGGGTCTCAGGATTGGATTGGGAAGGAGTTGGATATCCCATCTCATGCTATAGGAAGGGTCACAGGTTGGAATTGGAAGGAGTTGGATATCACATCTCATGTTATAGGAAGGGTATCAGGATGGAAAGGGAAGGACTTTGATATCACATCTCACGCTATAGGGAGGGTCTCAGGTTTGGTATTAGAAGCATTGAGATATCACATCTCATGCTATCAGAAGGGTCTCAGGATTGGAATGGGAAGGAGTTGGATATCATATCTCATGATATAGGAAGGGTCTCAGGTTTGGAATGGGAAGGAGTTGGATATCACATCTCATGCTATAGGGAGGGTCTCAGGATTGGATTGGGAAGGAGTTGGATATCACATCTCATGTTATAGGAAGGATCTCAGGTTTGGTATTAATAGCATTGAGATATCACATCTCATGCTATTGGAAGGGTCTCAGGATTGGAATGGGAAGGAGTTGGATATCACATCTCATGCTATAGGAAGGGTCTCAGGTTTGGTAGAAGCATTGGGATATCACATCTCATGCTATAGGAAGGGTCTCAGGATTGGAATGGAAAGGAGTTGGATATCACATCTCATGCTATAGGAAGGGTCTCAGGATTGGAATGGGAAGGAGTTGGATATCATATCTCATGATATAGGAAGGGTCTCAGGTTTGGAATGGGAAGGAGTTGGATATCACATCTCATGCTATAGGGAGGGTCTCATGATTGGATTGGGAAGGAGTTGGATATCACATCTCATGTTATAGGAAGGATCTCAGGTTTGGTATTAATAGCATTGAGATATCACATCTCATGCTATTGGAAGGGTCTCAGGATTGGAATGGGAAGGAGTTGGATATCACATCTCATGCTATAGGAAGGGTCTCAGGTTTGGTAGAAGCATTGGGATATCACATCTCATGCTATAGGAAGGGTCTCAGGATTGGAATGGAAAGGAGTTGGATATCACATCTCATGCTATAGGAAGGGTCTCAGGATTGGAATGGGAAGGAGTTGGATATCACATCTCATGCTATAGTAAGGGTCTCAGGATTGGAATGGGAAGGAGTTGGATATCACATCTCATGTTATAGGAAGGGACTCAGGTTTGGTATTAGAAGAACTGAGATATCAGATCTCATCTTTTAGGAAGGGACTCAAGTTTGGTATTTGTAGGAGTGAGATAATAAATCTCATCCTATCGGAAGGGTCTCAGGATTGGAATGGGAAGGAGTTGAATATCACATCTCATGCTATAGGAAGGATCTCAGGTTCGGTAGAAGCATTGAGATATCACATCTCGTGCTATAGGAACGGTCTCAGGTTTGGAAGGGGAAGGATTTGGATATCACATCTCAAGTTATAGGACGGGTCTGTGGTTTGGTGTTAGAAGCATTGACATATATCTCATGGTATAGTACGAGTCTCAGGATTGGAATGGGAAGCAGTTGGATATCACATCTCATGCTATAGGAAGGGTCTCGGGATTGGAATGGGAAGGACTTGGACATCACATCTCAAGTTATAGGAAGGGTCAGATTTGTTATTAGAAGGATTGAGATATCACATCTCATGTTATAGGACAGTCTCAGGTTTGGTATTAGAAGCATTGAGATATCACATCTCATGGTATAGGACGGGTCTCAGGATTGTAATGGGAAGGAGTTGGATATCACATCTCATGCTAAAGGAAGGGTCTCAGGATTGGAATGGGAAGGAGTTTGATATCACATCTCATGCCATAGGAAGGTCTCAGGTTTGGTAGAAGCATTAAGATATCACATCTCATGCTATCGGAAGGGTCTCAGGATTGGATTGGGAAGGAGTTGGATATCCCATCTCATACTATAGGAAGGGTCACAGGTTTGATATTAGAAGCATTGAGATATCACATCTAATGCTATCGGAAGGGTCTCAGGATTGGATTGGGAAGGAGTTGGATATCCCATCTCATGCTATAGGAAGGGTCACAGGTTGGAATTCGAAGGAGTTGGATATCACATCTCATGCTATCGGAAGGGTCTCAGGATTGGAATGGGAAGGAGTTGGATATAACATCTCATGCTATAGGGAGGGTCTCGGGTTTGATATTAGAAGCATTGAGATATCACTTCAGACTTGGGAACGCCAAGTGTACGAAGCATGTGAGAGTGACAAGGACTCGAAATACTACACAACCTGGCGGCGGTTACAGAGCAAGACTCCCGTGTAAGCTGGTCAGTCAGCTGGATGGCCCAGAGACGCTTCTGAAGGCTTACTGGCAGGAGATGGTGAAGATTCCGAGAATAGCTGTTCCCGCTATTCCAAAGGTCGAAGTACCAGTACAGGCCTTCTGGTTCGATCAAAGGTGAAAAGGGTTTCACAAGGCGACAGCAGTTCAGAGGAGAAGTCCTTCAGCGGGTCACCAGCGATTCCTCGGTCCAGCCTCTTGGTTGCAGGATACTTGGCTGCTGTATTCCTTCGTTCGTGAGAACTCAGGAGATCGACATGGTAGTGGTGTTTCCAGCCCCCTCTTATCCACGGTTCCCTTCGCGCCAAAAAGGAGGGGACCCAATGGGAGATCAGCTCATCAACACTCACACCATTCGTGGACCAATCACGGACCACTGTGGTCCCAGGCATTCACACCACCCTAGACTCTCTGGCACCGAGGATGTGTATTGGGACCAGACATCCCAGCCCACATCCTGGAGGCACACAAAAGACATGTAGAAGCCCGCGAAAGCATCCGTGTTTTGCGGGAAAGTACATGCCCAAATAAGGAAGGCCCCGGGTCGGCTCGACCTGGGGAAGGTGAAGGGAGCAAGACGGTCAGCGGACAGGACAAAGGAGCCTCGTGGTCTGGCTATTTTGGGAGCCAGGCCACCATTTTGGGTTAAGCGCGGAAAACGCGCTTAGAACGCCAAAAGGAGCTCAAAACACAAGAAACGATCACTGCCACCATTCCTATCCCTGAATCACTTGCACCGATCAGATACAATCCTAAACGAGTATCTAGGGCCTGTAGAAGGCTAGAGACCCAAGAGAGCTGTAACTTAGCTTACAGTACCCTCTTGTGTCATGTTGCACGAAAGCCGCAACATGATAAAAGAAACTACGGGAAACAGCGTTCCCCGGTACTGACTGTCTTAAGGGCATGTCAGTTTCCCCATAAGAAAGGAGCGAAAGCCCAGAGGAGTGCGGCAGAAGGCTGCACTTCTCTGGCAAAGTCAAGAACAAGGTGAAAAACAACAGCAAAAAGTTTAGGGGTTGCCACATGGAAGGAAAATTACCTACAAGTACCAAATCTTTCCTAACACTCGCCCCTCCCAGACTATGGACAGGGGGAACTAATCCACCCCTGGATGAGTCTCTTGTTCAGGTCGGTTAAACATTCTGGACAACCCATCAGCATTGCTATGTTGGACACCTGGCCTATGCTCAATAGTGAAGTCGAAGCCTTGTAGACTTATGGACCACCTAAGCAACTTTGGATTCTCCCCCTTCATGTTCATTAGCCACTTTAAAGGCTTATGGTCAGTGTGCACAGTGAAGTGGGTCCCATAGAGGTAGGGCCTCAGCTTCCTTAGGGCCCACACAACAGAGAAACATTCTTTCTCTACCATGGACCATCTGAGCTCTCTGTCCTTAAGCTGGCGGCTAATAAAACCAATAGGGTGTTCCTTACCCTTCTCATCTACTTGTGATAGTACAGCTCCTATCCCAGTGTCAGAGGCGTCCGTCTGCACGATAAAAGGTCTTTGATAATCAGGGGCCCTGAGGACAGGGGCCTGGCACAAGGAGTCTTTTAAGCCATTGAAGGCCTTCTCACACTCGTCGGTCCAAGTTACCTTCTTGGGTTTCTTCGGAGTTGTGAGGGCAGTCTGAGGGGCAGCTATGGTGCCATAGTCTGCCACAAAGTTGCGGTAATACCCCGTGAGTCCTAAGAAGGCTCTCACTTGGGTTTGTGTAGTGGGGGAAGGCCAGTCTTGTACTGCTTGTTCTTTACTGGGAAGAGGCTGTATCCTCCCTCCACCTACTTCATGTCCAAGGTAAACCACTGAGCCTTGTCCATTTTGGTGAGGGGCCACTCGGACACCCTCAAAAGAGCTATCTGAAGGACTGCTTTGGAACAGGTCGGGGAGAGGTTCAGACTCCTCTTCCTCAACGTCTGAAGCCAGTAGCAGTGCTGCGATTTCGACGCTTGGGACGAAAGCCTTCAGCCTATTCACGGGAAACACTTTTGGAGCCTGTCCAGGCCTTCCAAGGTCCGCTAAATAGTTAACCTCACCCAGGGGCTCCACCACTGGGTAAGGGCCTTACCATTTGTCCTGTAAAGCTCGAGGCCTTATGGGATTCATGATCAGGACTTGCTGACCAAGAGTAAAGTTGATGAGGGAAGCTTTCTGGTCGTACCAATGTTTCACCAGCGCTTGCCCTGCCTTCAATTTATCACTAGCCAAGCCCATTAGAAGTACCATCCGTTTTCTGAGCCCTAGCACATAATCAACTACGTTGGTAGTAACAGGGGGAGTGGGCATCTCCCATCCCTCCTTGACGATGGCTAAGGGTCCCCGTACGGGATGACCGAACAGAAGTTCGAAGGGGCTGAAGCCAACACCCTCCTGTGGTACCTCTCGGTAGGCAAACAGTAAGCATGAAACAAGAAGATCCCATTTTCTTCTCTGAGGCTCCTCCAGAGCCCCAATCACGCTCTTTAACGTCCTGTTAAAACACCCCACCAGACCATTGGTCTGGGGGTGGTATGCAGAAGAGAACTTGTAGGTGACCCCACACTCTTTCCACATAGCCTGCATATACTTCGACATAAAGTTGCTGCCATGATCCGACACAACTTCTTTAGGGAAGCCAACCCTAGTAAATATGCCAAGTAAAGCTTTTGCAACTGACTTGGCAGTTACAGTTTTCAATGGGATGGCCTCAGGATATCTGGTTGCATGGTCGACCAGCACCAGGATAAACCTATTGCCTGAGGATGTTTGCGGGACAAGGGGACCAACAATGTCGATCCCTACCCTTTCAAATGGTACCCCCACAACTGGAAGCGGTACCAACGGAGCTTGGATTGTCGCGCCAACCTTACCAGACAACTGGCAGGAGGCACGACTCCTGCAGTGACTTTCTACTTGCACCCCCATCTTGGGCCAGTAGAAGTGCATGGGTAACCTTTGCTTGGTCCTCTTCATACTAAGGTGACCAGCAAGGGGAACTTCATGCGCCAACTGCAGGAGGAAGGGCCTAACAGCAAGGGGAACCACCAACCTCCTGTGGTCTCCTTCTGTAGACTCTGTGGGCTCACTATACAGGAGTCCACCTTCCCAATAAATCCTATGCGTCCCAGGAGGTTCACCCTCAAGCTGGGAGCAGGCCTGTCTCCTTAGGCCTTCCAGAGATGGGCACTCACGTTGGCCTTTACTGAATTCGTCCCTATCAGGACCTCCTTCAACTAACAAGTCTTTTAGTTCAGGATGATCGTTGGGGTCAAATACTTCAGGCATCGCCACCTCCTCGTCAGGCCCGGGCGATTGACCAACTTCCTCCACCGCAGTGGTAGGCGAGCTCGGGGGAATATTCTCTTTCCCTCGTCTTGACTTGTCGACTCCTTTCGCCTTGGGTTTCCCCTTCGGCTGGGGCGGCGTATTGGTCTTGGCCAATGCTGCCCGTGCTTGAGACCGTGTGTAGGGTCTTTCGGCAGTGTCTCCTACGAGCCCTAAAGCTCTGAGATCATTACCTAACAAGACCTTTCCCGGGACGTTTCTCTGAATGCTCACTGGAATCCCGACTGCTGTACCATTTAAAGTAAGATTTACAGGTATTACTGGGAATATACGGAGTGGGCCGTCAGCCAACTTAGTGGGCATCAGAGTAGCTCTGGCAACTTCCTCTGAGTCTACCAACGTAGAATCCACTACAGTGCGACTGCACCCACTATCCCTAAGAGCTGGAGTATCTACTCCATTGATCAGCACACTGTCTTTAAAGTAGTGCTTGGTATTATCCGGAATCCTAGCATAAGCCCCTACGACTTTAGGCTCCCAGGAACCCAGGGACACTAAAACTACCTCAGCCTCTATCCCGCTGGGAAATGAGTCTGAGGAGAAGGATGCTCCTGTAATCTCTTCTTCCTCGTAGGAGGAGAAGGCCAGATTAGCGGAGTGGACCCCCAAAGGTCTAACCTTACACCGGGGATCCCCCTTCATGTGGTCAGTTGCTCCACAAGCAAAACAAGATCCATTGGGTCTGTTTACATAGGGAGGCTTATTGTAACCAAAGTTCTGTTTCGGAGGCTGACCTCCACTACCCTGCGAGTTCTCTTGTGTCTTACCCTTATTTTTCTTTTTGTGGCCCTTATGAGAAGAAGATTTAGCAGATTCTCCACCCTTCATATCTTTGGACTTTTTCCCTTCCTCCTGCTTACCAGGATGAGTTTTGTCCTTATGGGACACTCGATGTGACACCCATAAGTCTGCTGCAATGGCCAGCTTCTTAGGATCTATCTCCTTCGAATCGGCCAAATGCTGCTTAAGCTCCGGGGAAGAAGATGCAAAAATGTGTTCCAGCATGACAAGATTTATCATGCCTTCGAAGGTAGAAACCTTATAACCTTCGACCCAGCCAGTTAAATTTTTCAAGGATTCAGTGACATAAGATACCCAAGTACCACCTTCCTTTTTCTTATACTCTCTGAAACGTTTCAAATATTGGGCCGGAGTCTTCCCAAACTTTAAAATGAGAGTTTGCTTTAACATTGCGAAATCAGCTCGCTCAGCCTTCGACATTTCCATAATGGCACTACAGCCAGAATGGGGCAGTCTGCTGAGTAACCAGGCAATCTTATCAGCATTGTCAACTTGTTGAACTTCGCATGCATACTCAAACGCATTCAGCCAGTCCATAATGTCATTCCTTTCTTCATACACACTGAGCAGATCTTTCGGAAACCGTGGATGAGAGGAGGCCCCAGACCCATGTCCAGGACCCTTGGACCCATTTGCAAACTGAAGCTTGGCCAGTTCCAACTGGTGATCCCTGTCTTTTTGTTTTTCTGCCTGTTCGATTTTTAGTTTGGCTATGCTGAATTCAAGCTCCTGCTGCCTAAACCGCAGCTCTTGCTTCTTGAATTCAAGCATAGCATCCCCATCAGCACTGGCAGAGGAAACATTAGACATCTCGTCCTCCCTGTCCTCGTGGTCGCGATGGATCAGTGCAGCGGCAGAACCGTCGGTTCTACCAGTGAGAGCAGCCCCACCACCTTCCGCACTGTCCTCAGAAGTTATAGCGTCAAGCTGCGCTTCTTGCCACGCCACGATTCTTTGGATCATTTCCAATTTCGTGCCTTGAGAGGAAACACCTCTCTCCGCACACATCTTTTTCAATGTTTCTGATTTGGAAGCATTTAAAGTTAACAAGGTATTTGTTTCCATACTGTTAGATAGGACTATGGCCTTTTTAAAGTTATACTACAACAATTCACTACGTGTCCTGGTTGGAATAACCTGAAATGCCTTAGTTCGTGCGCAACACTGGATACCTTCAGTCGTATCCCACCGTTGTACACCAATTTGTTAAGACGGATTTCTGAACTCTGTCCTGGTGGTGCAGAAGTTCAGAAGGCCAACCTAATTACTTGGAACAGGGTAACCTCTGGACGAGCCAGACCAAACAAGGTAGCGATTGCGGCGGTCAAGACTAGGTCTCAAGAGGGGTGAGGGTGACTGAAAGCCTGCAATGAGCACACAAAGCAAGAACACTTACAAACTACTCCAAACAGTTGTTATGTTAAAAATATATACACATTTATTTCAAGGCCTTTAAAACAATGACCGTAGCGAGAAAATCACAATATCACAATATTAAACCAACACATACCATATCAACACAATATATATACAAATACGACAGTCTCAAGCGTTATATGCACGAAATGGGTAGTCCACCTATAAGGGAAGGAAGACAGGCAGTGCGAAATAATGCTTAGACCCAGTTCGCCTTCAGAGGCACCTAACTAGATGGAAGTCCGAGCCCTGCGAAGAGTGGAGCCTTGTGCTCAAAAGTACCTGCACGCGCTGGTGCCAACGGGCAAAAGGAGAAGCTCTTCGAGGGAAATCAGGCAGTTCAGTTTAGTGCACAAAAGAAGAAGAACAAGTTCCGCGACTCAAGCGCAGCCTCCACAGTGGGCAGAAGCAGAGCGCGAGTACGGACAAGGGTGCTGTTTTACACAGCGGGGAAAAGCAATGGGCTCCTGCAGGAGGGCGACCAGATCCTAGCTATGCTACTCACCGGTCCCCGATGCAAGCAGACCCAGGCTTCTCCGTGTCAGTTTCAGCAGCTGGCAGGTTCAGAAGAGCAGGGAACGCCTCGTCGTCGTGTTGAGTAAAAAGACGTCCCAATCGAAGAAACCCGCACAGTTTGTTACCACAGCAGGGCAACGGAGCGGCCGTGTGTATCTGAGCCAAATGTACACTACTCACTTCAGACTTGGGAACGCCAAGTGTACGAAGCGTGTGAGAGTGACAAGGACTCGAAATACTACACAACCTGGCGGCGGTTACAGAGCAAGACTCCCGTGTAAGCTGGTCAGTCAGCTGGATGGCCCAGAGACGCTTCCGAAGGCTTACTGGCAGGAGATGGTGAAGATGCCGAGAATAGCTGTTCCCGCTATTCCAAAGGTCCAAATACCAGTACAGGCCTTCTGGTTCGATCAAAGGTGAAAAGGGTTTCACAAGGCGACAGCAGTGCAGAGGAGAAGTCCTTCAGCGGGTCACCAGCGATTCCTCGGTCCAGCCTCTTGGTTGCAGGATACTTGGCTCCTGCATTCCTTCGTTCGTGAGAACTCAGGAGATTGACATGGTAGTGGTGTTTCCAGCCCCCTCCTATCCACGGTTCCCTTCGCGCCAAAACGGAGGGGACCCAATGGGAGATCCGCTCATCAACACTCACACCATTCGTGGACCAATCACGGACCACTGTGGTCCCAGGCATTCACACCAACCTAGACTCTCTGGCACCCAGGATGTGTATTGGGACCAGACATCCCAGCCCACATCCTGGAGGCACACAAAAGACATGTAGAAGCCCGGGAAAGCATCCGTGTTTCGCGGGAAAGTACATGCCCAAATAAGGAAGGCCCCGGGTCGGCTCGACCTGGGGAAGGTGAAGGGAGCAAGACGGTCAGCGGACAGGACAAAGGAGCCTCGTGGTCTGGCCATTTTGGGAGCCAGGCCACCATTTTGGGTTAAGCGCGGAAAACGTGCTTAGAACGCCAAAAGGAGCTCAAAACACAAGAAACGATCGCTGCCACCATTCCTGTCCCTGAATCACTTGCACCGATCAGATACAATCCTAAACGAGTATCTAGGGCCTGTAGAAGGTTAGAGACCCAAGAGAGCTGTAACTTAGCTTACAGTGCCCTCTTGTGTCATGTTGCATGAAAGCCGCAACATGATAAAAGAAACTACGGGAAACAGCGTTCCCCGGTACTGACTGTCTTAAGGGCATGTCAGTTTCCCCATAAAAAAGGAGCGAAAGCCCAGAGGAGTGCGGCAGAAGGCTGCACTTCTCTGGCAAAGTCAAGAACAAGGTGAAAAACAACAGCAAAAAGTTTAGGGGTTGCCACATGGAAGGAAAATTACCTACAAGTACGAAATCTTTCCTAACACTCGCCCCTCCCAGACTATGGACAGGGGGAACTAATCCACCCCTGGATGAGTCTCTTGTTCAGGTCGGTTTAACATTCTGGACAACCCATCAGCATTGCTATGTTGGACACCTGGCCTATGCTCAATAGTGAAGTCGAAGCCTTGTAGACTTATGGACCACCTAAGCAACTTTGGATTCTCCCCCTTCATGTTCATTAGCCACTTTAAAGGCTTATGGTCAGTTTGCTCAGTGAAGTGGGTCCCATAGAGGTAGGGCCTCAGCTTCCTTAGGGCCCACAAAACAGAGAAACATTCTTTCTCTACCGTGGACCATCTGAGCTCTCTGTCCTTAAGCTGGCGGCTAATAAAACCAATAGGGTGTTCCTTACCCTTCTCATCTACTTGTGATAGTACAGCTCCTATCCCAGTGTCAGAGGCGTCCGTCTGCACGATAAAAGGTCTTTGATAATCAGGGGCCCTGAGGACAGGGGCCTGGCACAAGGAGTCTTTTAAGCCATTGAAGGCCTTCTCACACTCGTCGGTCCAAGTTACCTTCTTGGGTTTCTTCGGAGTTGTGAGGGCAGTCAGAGGGGCAGCTATGGTGCCATAGTCTGCCACAAAATTGCGGTAATACCCCGTGAGTCCTAAGAAGGCTCTCACTTGGGTTTGTGTAGTGGGGGTAGGCCAGTCTTGTACTGCTTGTACTTTACTGGGAAGAGGCTGTATCCTCCCTCCACCTACTTCATGTCCAAGGTAAACCACTGAGCCTTGTCCATTTTGGTGAGGGGCCACTCGGACACCCTCAAAAGAGCTATCTGAAGGACTGCTTTGGAACAGGTCGGGGAGAGGTTCAGACTCCTCTTCCTCAACGTCTGAAGCCAGTAGCAGTGCTGCGATTTCGACGCTTGGGACGAAAGCCTTCAGCCTATTCACGGGAAACACTTTTGGAGCCTGTCCAGGCTTTCCAAGGTCCGCTGAATAGTTAACCTCACCCAGGGGCTCCACCACTGGGTAAGGGCCTGACCATTTGTCCTGTAAAGCTCGAGGCCTTATGGGATTCATGATCAGGACTTGCTGACCAAGTGTAAAGTTGATGAGGGAAGCTTTCTGGTCGTATCAATGTTTCACCAGCGCTTGCCCTGCCTTCAATTTATCACTAGCCAAGCCCATTAGAAGTACCATCCGTTTTCTGAGCCCTAGCACATAATCAACTACGTTGGTAGTAACAGGGGGAGTGGGCATCTCCCATCCCTCCTTGACGATGGCTAAGGGTCCCCGTACGGGATGACCGAACAGAAGTTCGAAGGGGCTGAAGCCAACACCCTCCTGTGGTACCTCTCGGTAGGCAAACAGTAAGCATGAAACAAGAAGATCCCATTTTCTTCTCTGATGCTCCTCCAGAGCCCCAATAACGCTCTTTAACGTCCTGTTAAAACGCCCCACCAGACCATTGGTCTGGGGGTGGTATGCAGAAGAGAACTTGTAGGTGACCCCACACTCTTTCCACATAGCCTGCATATACTTCGACATAAAGTTGCTGCCATGATCCGACACAACTTCTTTAGGGAAGCCAACCCTAGTAAATATGCCAAGTAAAGCTTTTGCAACTGACTTGGCAGTTACAGTTTTCAATGGGATGGCCTCAGGATATCTGGTTGCATGGTCGACCAGCACCAGGATAAACCTATTGCCTGAGGATGTTTGCGGGACAAGGGGACCAACAATGTCGATCCCTACCCTTTCAAATGGTACCCCCACAACTGGGAGCGGTACCAACGGAGCTTGGATTGTCGCACCAACCTTACCAGACAACTGGCAGGAGGCACGACTCCTGCAGTGACTTTCTACTTGCACCCCCATCTTGGGCCAGTAGAAGTGCATGGATAACCTTTGCTTGGTCCTCTTCATACTAAGGTGACCAGCAAGGGGAACTTCATGCGCCAACTGCAGGAGGAAGGGCCTAACAGCAAGGGGAACCACCAACCTCCTGTGGTCTCCTTCTGTAGACTCTGTGGGCTCACTATACAGGAGTCCACCTTCCCAATAAATCCTATGCGTCCCAGGAGGTTCACCCTCAAGCTGGGAGCAGGCCTGTCTCCTTAGGCCTTCCAGAGATGGGCACTCACGTTGGCCTTTACTGAATTCGTCCCTATCAGGACCTCCTTCAACTAACAAGTCTTTTAGTTCAGGATGATCATTGGGGTCAAATACTTCAGGCATCGCCACCTCCTCGTCAGGCCCGGGCGATTGACCAACTTCCTCCACCGCAGTGGTAGGCGAGCTCGGGGGAATATTCTCTTTCCCTCGTCTTGACTTGTCGACTCCTTTCGCCTTGGGTTTCCCCTTCGGCTGGCCAATGCTGCAAGTGCTTGAGACCGTGTGTAGGGTCTTTCGGCAGTGTCTCCTACGAGCCTAAAGCTCTGAGATCATTACCTAACAAGACCTTTCCCGGGACGTTTCTCTGAATGCTCACTAGAATCCTGACTGCTGTACCATTTAAAGTAAGATTTACAGGTATTACTGGGAACATACGGAGTGGGCCGTCAGCCAACTTAGTGGGCATCAGAGTAGCTCTGGCAACTTCCTCTGAGTCTACCAACGTAGAATCCACTACAGTGCGACTGCACCCACTATCCCTAAGAGCTGGAGTATCTACTCCATTGATCAGCATACTGTCTTTAAAGTAGTGCTTCGTATTATCCGGAATCCTAGCATAAGCCTCTGCGACTTTAGGCTCCCAGGAACCCAGGGACACTAAAACTACCTCAGCCTCTATCCCGCTGGGAAATGAGTCTGAGGAGAAGGATGCTCCTGTAATCTCTTCTTCCTCGTAGGAGGAGAAGGCCAGATTAGCGGAGTGGACCCCCAAACGTCTAACCTTACACCGGGGATCCCCCTTCACGTGGTCAGTTGCTCCACAAGCAAAACAAGATCCATTGGGTCTGTTTACATAGGGAGGCTTATTGTAACCAAAGTTCTGTTTCGGAGGCTGACCTCCACTACCCTGCGAGTTCTCTTGTGTCTTACCCTTATTTTTCTTTTTGTGGCCCTTATGAGAAGAAGATTTAGCAGATTCTCCACCCTCCATATCTTTGGACTTTTTCCCTTCCTCCTGCTTACAAGGATGAGTTTTGTCCTTATGGGACACTCGATGTGACACCCATAAGTCTGCTGCAATGGCCAGCTTCTTAGGATCTATCTCCTTCGAATCGGCCAAATGCTGCTTAAGCTCCGGGGAAGAAGATGCAAAAATGTGTTCCAGCATGACAAGATTTATCATGCCTTCGAAGGTAGAAACCTTATAACCTTCGACCCAGCCAGTTAAGTTTTTCAAGGATTCAGTGACATAAGATACCCAAGTACCACCTTCCTTTTTCTTATACTCTCTGAAACGTTTCAAATATTGGGCCGGAGTCTTCCCAAACTTTAAAATGAGAGTTTGCTTTAACATTGCGAAATCAGCTCGCTCAGCCTTCGACATTTCCATAATGGCACTACAGCCAGAATGGGGCAGTCTGCTGAGTAACCAGGCAATCTTATCAGCATTGTCAACTTGTTGAACTTCGCATGCATACTCAAACGCATTCAGCCAGTCCATAATGTCATTCCTTTCTTCATACACACTGAGCAGATCTTTCGGAAACCGTGGATGAGAGGAGGCCCCAGACCCATGTCCAGGACCCTTGGACCCATTTGCAAACTTAAGCTTGGCCAGTTCCAACTGGTGATCCCTGTCTTTTTGTTTTTCTGCCTGTTCGATTTTTAGTTTGGCTATGCTGAATTCAAGCTCCTGCTGCCTAAACCGCAGCTCTTGCTTCTTGAATTCAAGCATAGCCTCCCCATCAGCACTGGCAGAGGAAACATTAGACATCTCGTCCTCCCTGTCCTCATGGTCGCGATGGATCAGTGCAGCGGCAGAACCGTCTGTTCTACCAGTGAGAGCCAACCCTTCAGAACTAAGGTCATTTCCTGGTTAACCAACAAATAACTGTCCTACCACATATGTATGCACTCCGAATGTCCAATTTTATGTATATTGTTTGAATACTATTATCTATGCCCTATCAATACTGTACTATTGTCTTTTACCTGTAACCTGATGTTCAAAGCGCATATATACCCCCGGGTCAAGAGCGCTATATAAATAAATAAACAAACAAACAAACAAACAAGCAGCCCCACCACCTTCCGCACTGTCCTCAGAAGTTATAGCGTCAAGCTGCGCTTCTTGCCACGCCACGATTCTTTGGATCATTTCCAATTTCGTGCCTTGAGAGGAAACACCTCTCTCCGCACACATCTTTTTCAATATTTCTGATTTGGAAGCATTTAAAGTTAACAAGGTATTTGTTTCCATACTGTTAGATAGGACTATGGCCTTTTTAAAGTTATACTACAACAATTCACTACGTGTCCTGGTTGGAATAACCTGAAATGCCTTAGTTCGTGCGCAACACTGGATACCTTCAGTCGTATCCCATCGCTGTACACCAATTTGTTAAGACAGATTTCTGAACTCTGTCCTGGTGGCGCAGAAGTTCAGAAGGCCAACCTAATTACTTGGAACAGGGTAACCTCTGGACGAGCCAGACCAATCAAGGTAGCGATCGCGGCGGTCAAGACTAGGACTCAAGAGGGGTGAGGGTGACTGAAAGCCCGCAATGAGCACACAAAGCAAGAACACTTACAAACTACTCCAAACAGTTGTTATATTAAAAATATATACACATTTATTTCAAGGCCTTTAAAACAATGACCGTAGAGAGAAAATCACAATATCACAATATTAAACCAACACATACCATATCAACACAATATATATACAAATACGACAGTCTCAAGCGTTATATGCACAAAATGGGTAATCCACCTATAAGGGAAGGAAGACAGGCAGTGCGAAATAATGCTTAGACCCAGTTCGCCTTCAGAGGCACCTAACTAGATGGAAGTCCGAGCCCTGCGAAGAGTGGAGCCTTGTGCTCAAAAGTACCTGCACGCGCTGGTGCCAACGGGCAAAAGGAGAAGCTCTTCGAGGGAAATCAGGCAGTTCAGTTTAGTGCACAAAAGAAGAAGAACAAGTTCCGCGACTCAAGCGCAGCCTCCACAGGGGGCAGAAGCAGAGCGCGAGTATGGACAAGGGTGCTGTTTTACACAGCGGGGAAAAGCAATGGGCTCCTGCAGGAGGGCGACCAGATCCTAGCTATGCTACTCACCGGTCCCCGATGCAAGCAGACCCAGGCTTCTCCGCGTCAGTTTCAGCAGCTGGCAGGTTCAGAAGAGCAGGGAACGCCTCGTCATTGTGTTGAGTAAATAGACTTCCCAATCGAAGAAACCCGCACAGTTTGTTACCACAGCAGGGCAACGGAGCGGCCGTGTGTATCTGAGCCAAATGTACACTACTCACTTCAGACTTGGGAACGCTAAGTGTACGAAGCGTGTGAGAGTGACAAGGACTCGAAATACTACACAACCTGGCGGCGGTTACAGAGCAAGACTCCCGTGTAAGCTGGTCAGTCAGCTGGATGGCCCAGAGACGCTTCCGAAGGCTTACTGGCAGGAGATGGTGAAGATGCCGAGAATAGCTGTTCCCGCTATTCCAAAGGTTGAAATACCAGTACAGGCCTTCTGGTTCGATCAAAGGTGAAAAGGGTTTCACAAGGCGACAGCAGTGCAGAGGAGAAGTCCTTCAGCGGGTCACCAGCGATTCCTCAGTCCAGCCTCTTGGTTGCAGGATACTTGGCTCCTGTATTCCTTCGTTCGTGAGAACTCAGGAGATCGACATGGTAGTGGTGTTTCCAGCCCCCTCTTATCCACGGTTCCCTTCGCGCCAAAACGGAGGGGACCCAATGGGAGATCTGCTCATCAACACTCACACCATTCGTGGACCAATCACGGACCACTGTGGTCCCAGGCATTCACACCACCCTAGACTCTCTGGCACCCAGGATGTGTATTGGGACCAGACATCCCAGCCCACATCCTGGAGGCACACAAAAGACATGTAGAAGCCCGCGAAAGCATATGTGTTTCGTGGGAAAGTACATGCCCAAATAAGGAAGGCCCCGGGTCGGCTCGACCTGGGGAAGGTGAAGGGAGTAAGACGGTCAGCGGACAGGACAAAGGAGCCTCGTGGTCTGGCCATTTTGGGAGCCAGGCCACCATTTTGGGTTAAGCGCGGAAAACGCGCTTAGAATGCCAAAAGGAGCTCAAAACACAAGAAACGATCGCTGCCACCATTCCTGTCCCTGAATCACTTGCACCGATCAGATACAATCCTAAACGAGTATCTAGGGCCTGTAGAAGGCTAGAGACCCAAGAGAGCTGTAACTTAGCTTACAGTGCCCTCTTGTGTCATGTTGCACGAAAGCCGCAACATGATAAAAGAAACTACGGGAAACAGCGTTCCCCGGTACTGACTGTCTTAAGGGCATGTCAGTTTCCCCATAAGAAAGGAGCGAAAGCCCAGAGGAGTGCGGCAGAAGGCTGCACTTCTCTGGCAAAGTCAAGAACAAGGTGAAAAACAACAGCAAAAAGTTTAGGGGTTGCCACATGGAAGGAAAATTACCTACAAGTACGAAATCTTTCCTAACACTTCCCATTCCAATCTTGAGGCCCTTCCTATAACATGAGATGTGATATCCAACTCCTTCCCAATCCAATCCTGAGACCCTTCCAATAGCATGAGATATGATATCTCAATGCTTATAATACCAAAACCACAGACCCGTCCTATAACTTGAGATATCATATCCAAATCCTTCCCCTTCCAAACCTGAGACACTTCCTTTATCATGAGATGTGATATCCAACTCCTTCCCATTCCAATCCTGAGACCCTTCCTATAGCATGAGATGTGATATCCCAATGCTTCTACCAAACCTGAGACCCTTCCTATAGCATGAGATGTGATATCCAACTCTTCCCATCCAATCCTGAGACCCTTCCTATAACATGAGATGTGATATCCAACTCCTTCCCAATCCAATCCTGAGACCCTTCCAATAGCATGAGATATGATATCTCATTGCTTCTAATATCAAACCTGAGACCCTCACTAAAGCATGAGATGTGATATCCAACTCCTTCCCATTCCAATCCTGAGACCCTTCCGATAGCATGAGATGTGATATCCAACTCCTTCCAATTCCAACCTGTGACCCTTCCTATAGCATGAGATGGGATATCCAACTCCTTCCCAATCCAATCCTGAGACCCTTCCGATAGCATGAGATGTGATATCTTAATGCTTCTACCATACCTGAGACCTTCCTATGGCATGAGATGTGATATCAAACTCCTTCCCATTCCAATCCTGAGACCCTTCCTATAGCATGAGATGTGATATCCAATTCCTTCCCATTCCAATCCTGAGACCCGTCCTATACCATGAGATGTGATATCTCAATGCTTCTAATACCAAACCTGAGACTGTCCTATAACATGAGATGTGATATCTCAATGCTTCTAATAACAAACCTGAGACCCTTCCTATAACATGAGATGTGATATCCAAATCCTTCCCATTCCAATCCTGAGACCCTTCCTATAGCATGAGATGTGATATCCAACTCCTTTCCATTCCAATCCTGAGACCCGTCCTATACCATGAGATATGATATCTCAATGCTTCTAATACCAAACCTGAGACTGTCCTATAACCAGAGATGTGATATCTCAATGCTTCTAACAACAAACCTGAGACCCTTCCTATAACATGAGATGTGATATCCAAGCCCTTCCCATTCCAATCTTGAGGCCCTTCCTATAACATGAGATGTGATATCCAACTCCTTCCCAATCCAATCCTGAGACCCTTCCGATAGCATGAGGATATGATATCTCAATGCTTCTAATATCAAACCTGAGACCCTCCCTAAAGCATGAGATGTGATATCCAACTCCTTCCCATTCCAATCCTGAGACCCTTCCGACAGCATGAGATGTGATATCCAACTCCTTCCAATTCCAACCTGTGACCCTTCCTATAGCATGAGATGGGATATCCAACTCCTTCCCAATCTAATCCTGAGACCCTTCCGATAGCATGAGATGTGATATATTAATGCTTCTACCATACCTGAGACCTTCCTATGGCATGAGATGTGATATCAAACTACTTCCCATTCCAATCCTGAGACCCTTCCTATAGCATGAGATGTGATATCCAACTCCTTCCCATACCAATCCTGAGACCCGTCCTATACCATGAGATGTGATATCTCAATGCTTCTAATACCAAACCTGAGACTGTCCTATAACATGAGAAGTGATATCTCAATGCTTCTAATAACAAACCTGAGACCCGTCCTATAACATGAGATGTGATATCCAAATCCTTCCCATTCCAATCCTGAGACCCTTCCTATAACATGAGATGTGATATCCAACTCTTTCCCATTCCAATCCTGAGACCCGTTCTATACCATGAGATATGATATCTCAATGCTTCTAATACCAAACCTGAGACTGTCCTATAACATGAGATGTGATATCTCAATGCTTCTAATAACAAACCTGAGAGCTTTCCTATAACATGAGATGTGATATCCAACTCCTTCCCAATCCAATCCTGAGATCCTTCCGATAGCATGAGATGTGATATCTCAATGCGTCTAATACCAAACCACAGACCCGTCCTATAACTTGAGATGTGATATCCAACTCCTTCCCAATCCAATCCTGAGACCCTTCCGATAGCATGAGATGTGATATCTCAATGCTTCTAATATCAAAACTGAGACCCTCCCTATAGCATGAGATGTGATATCCAATTCCTTCCCATTTCAATCCTGAGACCCGTCCTATAAAATGAGATGTTATATAACAATGCTTCTAATACCAAACCTGAGACTGTCCTATAACATGAGATGTGATATCTCAATGCTTCTAATAACAAACCTGAGACCCTTCCTATAACATGAGATGTGATATCCAAGTCCTTCCCGTTCCAATCTTGAGACCCTTCGTATAACATGAGATGTGATATCCAACTCCTTCCCAATCCAATCCTGAGACCCTTCTGATAGCATGAGATATGATATCTCAATGCTTCTAATACCAAACCACAGACCCGTCCTATAACTTGAGATGTGATATCCAAATCCTTCCCCTTCCAAACCTGAGACCCTTCCTTTAGCATGAGATGTGATATCCAACTCCTTCCCATTCCAATCCTGAGACCCTTCCTATAGCATGAGATGTGATATCCCAATGCTTCTATCAAACCTGAGACCTTTCCTATAGCATGAGATGTGATATCCAACTCTTCCCATCCAATCCTGAGACCCGTCCTATACCATGAGATGTTATATCTCAATGCTTCTAATACCAAACCTGAGACTGTCCTATAACATGAGATGTGATATCTCAATGCTTCTAATAAGAAACCTGAGACCCTTCCTATAACATGAGATGTGATGTCCAAGTCCTTCCCATTCCAATCCTGAGACCCTTCCTATAACATGAGATGTTATATCCAACTCCTTCCCAATCCAATCCTGAGACCCTTCCGATAGCATGAGATGTGATATCTCAATGCTTTTAATACCAAACCTGAAACCCTCCCTATAGCGTGAGATGTGATATCAAAGTCCTTCCCATTCCAATCCTGATACCCTTCCTATAACATGAGATGTGATATCCAACTCTTCCCATCCAATCCTGAGACCCTTCCTATAACATGAGATGTGATATCCAACTCTTTCCCAATCCAATCCTGAGACCCTTCCGATAGCATGAGATGTGATGTCTCAATGCTTCTAATACCAAACCTGAGACCCTCCCTATAGCGTGAGATGTGATATCAAAGTCCTTCCAATTCCAACCTGTGACCCTTCCTATAGCATGAGATGCGATATCCAACTCCTTCCCAATCCAATCCTGAGACCCTTCCGATAGCATGAGATGTGATATCTAAATGCTTCTAGCAAACCCGAGACCTTCCCATGGCATGAGATGTGATATCAAACTCCTTCCCATTCCAATCCTGAGACCCTTCCTATAGCATGAGATGTGATATCCAACTCCTTCCCATTCCAATCCTGAGACACGTCCTATACTATGAGATGTTATATCTCAATGCTTCTAATACCAAACCTGATACTGTCCTATAACATGAGAAGTGATATCTCAATGCTTCTAATAACAAACCTGAGACCCTTCCTATAACATGAGATGTGATATCCAAATCCTTCCCATTCCAATACTGAGACCCTTCCTATAACATGAGATGGATTATCCAACTCCTTCCCAATCCAATACTGAGACCCTTCCGATAGCATGAGATATGATTTCTCAATGGTTCTAATACCAAACCACAGACCCGTCCTATAAATTGAGGTGTGATATCCAAATCCTTAGCCTTCCAAACCTGAGACCCTTCCTTTAGCATGAGATGTGATATCCAACTCCTTCCCATTCCAATCCTGAGACCCGTCCTATACCATGAGATATGATATCTCAATGCTTCTAATACCAAACCTGAGACTGTCCTATAACATGAGATGTGATATCTCAATGCGTCTAATACCAAACCACAGACCCGTCCTATAACTTGAGATGTGATATCCAACTCCTTCCCAATCCAATCCTGAGACCCTTCCGATAGCATGAGATGTGATATCTCAATGCTTCTAATATCAAAACTGAGACCCTCCCTATAGCATGAGATGTGATATCCAACTCCTTCCCATTCCAATCCTGAGACCCGTCCTATAAAATGAGATGTTATATAACAATGCTTCTAATACCAAACCTGAGACTGTCCTATAACATGAGATGTGATATCTCAATGCTTCTAATAACAAACCTGAGACCCTTCCTATAACATGAGATGTGATATCCAAGTCCTTCCCATTCCAATCTTGAGACCCTTCGTATAACATGAGATGTGATATCCAACTCCTTCCCAATCCAATCCTGAGACCCTTCCTATAGCATGAGATGTGATATCCCAATGCTTCTACCAAACCTGAGACCTTTCCTATAGCATGAGATGTGATATCCAACTCTTCCCATCCAATCCTGAGACCCGTCCTATACCATGAGATGTTATATCTCAATGCTTCTAATACCAAACCTGAGACTGTCCTATAACATGAGATGTGATATCTCAATGCTTCTAATAACAAACCTGAGACCCTTCCTATAACATGAGATGTGATGTCCAAGTCCTTCCCATTCCAATCCTGAGACCCTTCCTATAACATGAGATGTGATATCCAACTCCTTCCCAATCCAATCCTGAGACCCTTCCGATAGCATGAGATGTGATATCTCAATGCTTCTAATACCAAACCTGAAACCCTCCCTATAGCGTGAGATGTGATATCAAAGTCCTTCCAATTCCAACCTGTGACCCTTCCTATAGCATGAGATGCGATATCCAACTCCTTCCCAATCCAATCCTGAGACCCTTCCGATAGCATGAGATGTGATATCTAAATGCTTCTAGCAAACCTGAGACCTTCCCATGGCATGAGATGTGATATCAAACTCCTTCCCATTCCAATCCTGAGACCCTTCCTATAGCATGAGATGTGATATCCAACTCCTTCCCATTCCAATCCTGAGACCCGTCCTATACTATGAGATGTTATAGCTCAATGCTTCTAATACCAAACCTGATACTGTCCTATAACATGAGATGTGATATCTCAATGCTTCTAATAACAAACCTGAGACCCTTCCTATAACATGAGATGTGATATCCAAGTCCTTCCCATTCCAGTCTTGAGACCCTTCCTATAACATGAGATGTGATATCCAACTCCTTCCCAATCCAATCCTGAGACCCTTCCGATAGCATGAGATATGATATCTCAATGCTTCTAATACCAAACCACAGACTTGTCCTATAACTTGAGATGTGATATCCAAATCCTTCCCCTTCCAAACCTGAGACCCTTCCTTTATCATAAGATGTGATATCCAACTCCTTCCCATTCCAATCCTGAGACCCTTCCTATAGCATGAGATGTGATATCTCAATGCTTCTACCAAACCTGAGACCCTTCCTATAGCATGAGAGGTGATATCCAACTCCTTCCCATTCCAATCCTGAGACCCTTCCGATAGCATGAGATGTGATATCCAACTCCTTCCAATTCCAACCTGTGAACCTTCCTATAGCATAAGATGGGATATCCAACTCCTTCCCAATCCAATCCTGAGACCCTTCCGATAGCATGAGATGTGATATCTTAATGCTTCTACCATACCTGAGACCTTCCTATGGCATGAGATGTGATATCAAACTCCTTCCCATTCCAATCCTGAGACCCTTCCTATAGCATGAGATGTGATATCCAACTCCTTCCCATTCCAATCCTGAGACCCGTCCTATACCATGAGATGTGACATCTCAATGCTTCTTCTACCATACCTGAGACCTTCCTATGGCATGAGATGTGAAATCAAACTACTTCCATTCCAATCCTGAGACCCTTCCTATAGCATGATATGTTATATCCAACTCCTTCCCATTCCAATCCTGAGACCCGTCCTATACCATGAGATGTGATATCTCAATGCTTCTAATACCAAACCTGAGACTGTCCTATAACATGAGATGTGATATCTCAATGCTTCTAATAACAAACCTGAGACCCTTCCTATAACATGAGATGTGATATCCAAGTCCTTCCCATTCTAATCTTGAGACCCTTCCTATAACATGAGATGTGATATCCAACTCCTTCCCAAACCAATCCTGAGACCCTTCCGATAGCATGAGATATGATATCTCAATGCTTCTAATATCAAACCTGAGCCCCTCCCTAAAGCATGAGATGTGATATCCAACTCCTTCCCATTCCAATCCTGAGACCCTTCCGACAGCATGAGATGTGATATCCAACTCCTTCCAATTCCAACCTGAGACCCTTCCTATAGCATGAGATGTGATATCTCAATGCTTCTACCAAACCTGAGACCCTTCCTATAGCATGAGATGTGATATCCAACTCCTTCCCATTCCAATCCTGAGACCCTTCCGATAGCATGAGATGTGATATCCAACTCCTTCCAATTCCAACCTGTGACCCTTCCTATAGCATGAGATGGGATATCCAACTCCTTCCCAATCCAATCCTGAGACTGTCCTATAACAAGAGATGTGATATCTCAATGCTTCTAATAACAAACCTGAGACCCTTCCTATAACATGAGATGTGATATCCAAGCCCTTCCCATTCCAATCTTGAGGCCCTTCCTATAACATGAGATGTGATATCCAACTCCTTCCCAATCCAATCCTGAGATCCTTCCGATAGCATGAGATGTGATATCTCAATGCGTCTAATACCAAACCACAGATCCGTCCTATAACTTGAGATATGATATCCAAATCCTTCCCCTTCCAAACCTGAGACACTTCCTTTATCATGAGATGTGATATCCAACTCCTTCCCATTCCAATCCTGAGACCCTTCCTATAGCATGAGATGTGATATCCCAATGCTTCTACCAAACCTGAGACCCTTCCTATAGCATGAGATGTGATATCCAACTCTTCCCATCCAATCCTGAGACCCTTCCTATAACATGAGATGTGATATCCAACTCCTTCCCAATCCAATCCTGAGACCCTTCCGATAGCATGAGATATGATATCTCAATGCTTCTAATATCAAACCTGAGAACCTCCCTAAAGCATGAGATGTGACATCCAACTCCTTCCCATTCCAATCCTGAGACCCTTCCGATAGCATGAGATGTGATATCAAACTGCTTCCAATTCCAACCTGTGACCCTTCCTATAGCATGAGATGGGATATCCAACTCCTTCCCAATCCAATCCTGAGACCCTTCCGATAGCATGAGATGTGATATCTTAATGCTTCTACCATACCTGAGACCTTCCAATGGCATGAGATGTGATATCAAACTCCTTCCCATTCCAATCCTGAGACCCTTCATATAGCATGAGATGTGATATCCAATTCCTTCCCATTCCAATCCTGAGACCCGTCCTATACCATGAGATGTGATATCTCAATGCTTCTAATACCAAACCTGAGACTGTCCTATAACATGAGATGTGATATCTCAATGCTTCTAATAACAAACCTGAGACCCTTCCTATAACATGAGATGTGATATCCAAATCCTTCCCATTCCAATCCTGAGACCCTTCCTATAGCATGAGATGTGATATCCAACTCCTTTCCATTCCAATCCTGAGACCCGTCCTATACCATGAGATATGATATCTCAATGCTTCTAACAACAAACCTGAGACCCTTCCTATAACATGAGATGTGATATCCAAGCCCTTCCCATTCCAATCTTGAGGCCCTTCCTATAACATGAGATGTGATATCCAACTCCTTCCCAATCCAATCCTGAGACCCTTCCGATAGCATGAGATATGATATCTCAATGCTTCTAATACCAAAACCACAGACCCGTCCTAAAACTTGAGATATGATATCCAAATCCTTCCCCTTCCAAACCTGAGACCCTTCCTTTATCATGAGATGTGATATCCAACTCCTTCCCATTCCAATCCTGAGACCCTTCCTATAGCATGAGATGTGATATCTCAATGCTTCTAATAACAAACCTGAGACCCTTCCTATAACATGAGATGTGATATCCCACTCCTTTCCAATCCAATCCTGAGACCCTTCCGATAGCATGAGGATATGATATCTCAATGCTTCTAATATCAAACCTGAGCCCCTCCCTAAAGCATGAGATGTGATATCCAACTCCTTCCCATTCCAATCCTGAGACCCTTCCGACAGCATGAGATGTGATATCCAACTCCTTCCAATTCCAACCTGTGACCCTTCCTATAGCATGAGATGGGATATCCAACTCCTTCCCAATCCAATCCTGAGACCCTTCCGATAGCATGAGATGTGATATATTAATGCTTCTACCATACCTGAGACCTTCCTATGGCATGAGATGTGATATCAAACTACTTCCCATTCCAATCCTGAGACCCTTCCTATAACATGAGATGTGATATCCAAATCCTTCCCATTCCAATCCTGAGACCCGTCCTATACCATGAGATGTGATATCCAACTCCTTCCCAATCCAATACTGAGACCCTTCCGATAGCATGAGATATGATATCTCAATGGTTCTAATACCAAACCACAGACCCGTCCTATAAATTGAGGTGTGATATCCAAATCCTTAGACTTCCAAACCTGAGACCCTTCCTTTAGCATGAGATGTGATATCCAACTCCTTCCCATTCCAATCCTGAGACCCGTCCTATACCATGAGATATGATATCTCAATGCTTCCAATACCAAACCTGAGACTGTCCTATAACATGAGATGTGATATCTCAATGCTTCTAATAACAAACCTGAGAGCTTTCCTATAACATGAGATGTGATATCCAACTCCTTCCCAATCCAATCCTGAGACCCTTCCGATAGCATGAGATGTGATATCTCAATGCTTCTAATACCAAACCACAGACCCGTCCTATAACTTGAGATGTGATATCCAACTCCTTCCCAATCCAATCCTGAGACCCTTCCGATAGCATGAGATGTGATATCTCAATGCTTCTAATATCAAAACTGAGACCCTCCCTATAGCATGAGATGTGATATCCAACTCCTTCCCATTCCAATCCTGAGACCCATCCTATAAAATGAGATGTTATATCTCAATGCTTCTAATACCAAACCTGAGACTGTCCTATAACATGAGATGTGATATCTCAATGCTTCTAATAACAAACCTGAGACCCTTCCTATAACATGAGATGTGATATCCAAGTCCTTCCCGTTCCAATCTTGAGACCCTTCGTAGAACATGAGATGTGATATCCAACTCCTTCCCAATCCAATCCTGAGACCCTTCTGATAGCATGAGATATGATATCTCAATGCTTCTAATACCAAACCACAGACCCGTCCTATAACTTGAGATGTGATATCCAAATCCTTCCCCTTCCAAACCTGAGACCCTTCCTTTAGCATGAGATGTGATATCCAACTCCTTCCCATTCCAATCCTGAGACCCTTCCTATAGCATGAGATGTGATATCCAACTCTTCCCATCCAATCCTGAGACCCTTCCTATAACATGAGATGTGATATCCAACTCCTTCCCAATCCAATCCTGAGACCCTTCCGATAGCATGAGATATGATATCTCAATGCTTCTAATATCAAACCTGAGACCCTCCCTATAGCATGAGAGGTGATATCCACCTCCTTCCCATTCCAATCCTGAGACCCTTCCGATAGCATGAGATGTGATATCCAACTCCTTCAAATTCCAACCTGTGACCCTTCCTATAGCATGAGATGGGATATCCAACTCCTTCCCAATCCAATCCTAAAACCCTTCCGATAGCATGAGATGTGATATCTTAATGCTTCTACCATACCTGAGACCTTCCTATGGCATGAGATGTGAAATCAAACTCCTTCCCATTCCAATCCTGAGACCCTTCCTATAGCATGAGAGGTGATATTCAACTCCTTCCCATTACAATCCTGAGACCCATCCTATACCATGAGATGTGATATCTCAATGCTTCTAATACCAAACTTGAGACCCTCCCTATAGCGTGAGTTGTGATATCAAAGTCCTTCCCATTCCAATCCTGATACCCTTCCGATAACATGAGATGTGATAACTCTTCCCATCCAATCCTGAGACCCTTCCTATAACATGAGATGTGATATCCAACTCCTTCCCAATCCAATCCTGAGACCCTTCCGATAGCATGAGATGTGATATCTCAATGCTTCTAATACCAAACCTGAGACCCTCCCTATAGCGTGAGATGTGATATCAAAGTCCTTCCCATTCCAATCCTGATACCCTTCCTATAACATGAGATGTGATATCCAACTCCTTCCAATTCCAACCTGTGACCCTTCCTATAGCATGAGATGCGATATCCAACTCCTTTCCAATCCAATCCTGAGACCCTTCGGATAGCATGAGATGTGATATCTTAATGCTTCTAGCAAACCTGAGACCTTCCCATGGCATGAGATGTGATATCAAACTCCTTTCCATTCCAATCCTGAGACCCTTCCTATAGCATGAGATGTGATATCCAACTCCTTCCCATTCCAATCCTGAGACCGTCCTATACTATGAGATGTTATATCTCAATGCTTCTAATACCAAACCTGAGACTGTCCTATAACATGAGATGTGATATCTCAATGCTTCTAATAACAAACCTGAGACCCTTCCTATAACATGAGATGTGATATCCAAGACCTTCTAATTCCAACCTTGAGACCCTTCCTATAACATGAGATGTGATATCCAACTCCTTCCCAATCCAATCCTGAGACCCTTCCGATAGCATGAGATATGATATCTCAATGGTTCTACCAAACCTGAGACCCTTCCTATAGCATGAGATGTGATATCAAACTCTTCCCATCCAATCCTGAGACCCTTCCTATAACATGAGATGTGATATCCAACTCCTTCCCAATCCAATCCTGAGACCCTTCCGATAGCATGAGATATGATATCTCAATGCTTGTAATATCAAACCTGAGACCCTCCCTATAGCATGAGATGTGATATCCAACTCCTTCCCATTCCAATCCTGAGACCCTTCCTATAGCATGAGATGTGATATCCAACTCCTTCCAATTCCAACCTGTGACCCTTCCTATAGCATGAGATATGATATCCAACTCCTTCCCATTCCAATCCTGAGACCCTTCCGATAGCATGAGATATGATATCTCAATGCTTCTAATAACAAACCTGAGACCCTTCCTATAACATGAGAAGTGATATCCAAATCCTTCCCATTCCAATCCTGAGACCCTTCCTATAACATGAGATGTGATATCCAACTCCTTCCCAATCCAATCCTGGACCCTTCCGATAGCATGAGATATGATATCTCAATGCTTCTAATACCAAACCACAAACCCGTCTTATAAATTGAGATGTGATATCCAAATCCTTCTCCTTCCAAACCTGAGACCCTTCCTTTAGCATGAGATGTGATATCCAACTCCTTCCCGTTCCACTCCTGAGACCCTTCCTATAGCATTAGATGTGATATCCTAATGCTTCTACCAAACCTGAGACCCTTCCTTTAGCATGATATGTGATATCCAACTCCTTCCCATTCCAATCCTGAGACACTTCCTATAGCATGAGATGTGATATCTCAATGTTATTAATACCAAACCTGAGATCCTTCCTATAACATGAGATGTGATATCCAACTCCTTCCCAATCCAATGATGAGACCCTTCCGATAGCATGAGATGTGATATCTCAATGCTTCTAATACCAAACCTGAGACCCTCCCATTAGCATGAGATGTGATATCCAACTCCTTCCAATTCCAAACCTGAGACCCTTCCTATATCATGAGATATGATATCCAACTCCTTCCCATTCCAATCCTGAGACCCTTCCTATAGCATGAGATATGATATCTCAATACTTGTAATACAAAACCTGAGACCCTTCCTATAGCATGAGATGTGATATCCAACTCCTTCCCATTCCTATCCTGAGACCCTTCTGATAGCATGAGATGTGATATCTCAATGCTTCTAATACCGAACCTGAGACCCTCCCTATAGCGTGAGATGTGATATCAAAGTCCTTCCATTCCAATCCTGATACCCTTCCTATAACATGAGATGTGATATCCAACTCTTCCCATCCAATCCTGAGACACTTCCTACAACATGAGATGTGATATCCAACTCCTTCCCAATCCAATCCTGAGACCCTTCCGATAGCATGAGATGTGATATCTCAATGCTTCTAATACCAAACCACAGACCCGTCCTATAACTTGAGATGTGATATCCAAATCCTTCCCCTTCCAAACCTGAGACCCTTCCTTTATCATGAGATGTGATATCCAACTCCTTCCCATTCCAACCCTGAGACCCTTCCTCTAGCAGGAGATGTGATATCTCACTGCTTCTACCAAACCTGAGACCCTTCCTATAGCATGAGATGTGATATCCAACTCTTCCCATCCAATCCTGAGACCCTTCCTATAACATGAGATGTGATATCCAACTCCTTCCCAATCCAATCCTGAGACCCTTCCGATAGCATGAGATATGATATCTCAATGCTTCTAATATCAAAACTGAGACCCTCCCTATAGCATGAGAGGTGATATCCACCTCCTTCCCATTCCAATCCTGAGACCCTTCCGATAGCATGAAATATGATATCTCAATGCTTGTAATACAAAACTTGAGACCCTTCCTATAGCATGAGATGTGATATCCAACTCCTTCCCATTCCTATCCTGAGACCCTTCTGATAGCTTGAGATGTGATATCTCAATGCTTCTAATACCGAACCTGAGACCCTCCCTATAGCGTGAGATGTGATATCAAAGTCCTTCCATTCCAATCCTGATACCCTTCCTATAACATGACATGTGATATCCAACTCTTCCCATCCAATCCTGAGACACTTCCTATAACATGAGATGTGATATCCAACTCCTTCCCAATCCAATCCTGAGACCCTTCCGATAGCATGAGATGTGATATCTCAATGCTTCTAATACCAAACCACAGACCCGTCCTATAACTTGAGATGTGATATCCAAATCCTTCCCCTTCCAAACCTGAGACCCTTCCTTTATCATGAGATGTGATATCCAACTCCTTCCCATTCCAATCCTGAGACCCTTCCTCTAGCATGAGATGTGATATCTCAATGCTTCTACCAAACCTGAGACCCTTCCTCTAGCAGGAGATGTGATATCTCACTGCTTCTACCAAACCTGAGACCCTTCCTATAACATGATATGTGATATCCAACTCCTTCCCATTCCAATCCTGAGACACTTCCTATAGCATGAGATGTGATATCTCAATGCTATTAATACCAAACCTGAGATCCTTCCTATAACATGAGATGTGATATCCAACTCCTTCCCAATCCAATGATGAGACCCTTCCGATAGCATGAGATGTGATATCTCAATGCTTCTAATATCAAACCTGAGACCCTCCCATTAGCATGAGATGTGATATCCAACTCTTTCCCATTCCAAACCTGAGACCCTTCCTATATCATGAGATATGATAGCCAACTCCTTCCCATTCCAATCCTGAGACCCTTCCTATAGCATGAGATATGATATCTCAATACTTGTAATACAAAACCTGAGACCCTTCCTATAGCATGAGATGTGATATCCAACTCCTTCCCATTCCTATCCTGAGACCCTTCTGATAGCATGAGATGTGATATCTCAATGCTTCTAATACCGAACCTGAGACCCTCCCTATAGCGTGAGATGTGATATCAAAGTCCTTCCATTCCAATCCTGATACCCTTCCTATAACATGAGATGTGATATCCAACTCTTCCCATCCAATCCTGAGACACTTCCTATAACATGAGATGTGATATCCAACTCCTTCCCAATCCAATCCTGAGACCCTTCCGATAGCATGAGATGTGATATCTCAATGCTTCTAATACCAAACCACAGACCCGTCCTATAACTTGAGATGTGTTATCCAAATCCTTCCCCTTCCAAACCTGAGACCCTTCCTTTATCATGAGATGTGATATCCAACTCCTTCCCATTCCAATCTTGAGACCCTTCCTCTAGCAGGAGATGTGATATCTCACTGCTTCTACCAAACCTGAGACCCTTCCTATAGCATGAGATGTGATATCCAACTCTTCCCATCCAATCCTGAGACCCTTCCTATAACATGAGATGTGATATCCAACTCCTTCCCAATCCAATCCTGAGACCCTTCCGATAGCATGAGATATGATATCTCAATGCTTCTAATATCAAACCTGAGACCCTCCCTATAGCATGAGAGGTGATATCCACCTCCTTCCCATTCCAATCCTGAGACCCTTCCGATAGCATGAAATATGATATCTCAATGCTTGTAATACAAAACTTGAGACCCATCCTATAGCATGAGATGTGATATCCAACTCCTTCCCATTCCTATCCTGAGACCCTTCTGATAGCATGAGATGTGATATCTCAATGCTTCTAATACCGAACCTGAGACCCTCCCTATAGCGTGAGATGTGATATCAAAGTCCTTCCATTCCAATCCTGATACCCTTCCTATAACATGACATGTGATATCCAACTCTTCCCATAAAATCCTGAGACACTTCCTATAACATGAGATGTGATATCCAACTCCTTCCCAATCCAATCCTGAGACCCTTCCGATAGCATGAGATGTGATATCTCAATGCTTCTAATACCAAACCACAGACCCGTCCTATAACTTGAGAGGTGATATCCAAATCCTTCCCCTTCCAAACCTGAGACCCTTCCTTTATCATGAGATGTGATATCCAACTCCTTCCCATTCCAATCCTGAGACCCTTCCTCTAGCATGAGATGTGATATCTCAATGCTTCTAACAAACCTGAGACCCTTCCTATAGCATGAGATGTGATATCCAACTCTTCCCATCCAATCCTGAGACCCTTCCTATAACATGAGATGTGATATCCAACTCCTTCCCAATCCAATCCTGAGACCCTTCCGATAGCATGAGATATGATATCTCAATGCTTCTAATATCAAACCTGAGACCCTCCCTATAGCATGAGAGGTGATATCCACCTCCTTCCCAATCCAATCCTGAGACCCTTCCGATAGCATGAGATGTGATATCTCAATGCTTCTAATACCAAACCACAGACCCGTCCTATAACTTGAGATGTGATATCCAAATCCTTCCCCTTCCAAACCTGAGACCCTTCCTTTATCATGAGATGTGATATCCAACTCCTTCCCATTCCAACCCTGAGACCCTTCCTCTAGCAGGAGATGTGATATCTCACTGCTTCTACCAAACCTGAGACCCTTCCTATAGCATGAGATGTGATATCCAACTCTTCCCATCCAATCCTGAGACCGTTCCTATAACATGAGATGTGATATCCAACTCCTTCCCAATCCAATCCTGAGACCCTTCCGATAGCATGAGATATGATATCTCAATGCTTCTAATATCAAAACTGAGACCCTCCCTATAGCATGAGAGGTGATATCCACCTCCTTCCCATTCCAATCCTGAGACCCTTCCGATAGCATGAAATATGATATCTCAATGCTTGTAATACAAAACTTGAGACCCTTCCTATAGCATGAGATGTGATATCCAACTCCTTCCCATTCCTATCCTGAGACCCTTCTGATAGCTTGAGATGTGATATCTCAATGCTTCTAATACCGAACCTGAGACCCTCCCTATAGCGTGAGATGTGATATCAAAGTCCTTCCATTCCAATCCTGATACCCTTCCTATAACATGACATGTGATATCCAACTCTTCCCATCCAATCCTGAGACACTTCCTATAACATGAGATGTGATATCCAACTCCTTCCCAATCCAATCCTGAGACCCTTCCGATAGCATGAGATGTGATATCTCAATGCTTCTAATACCAAACCACAGACCCGTCCTATAACTTGAGATGTGATATCCAAATCCTTCCCCTTCCAAACCTGAGACCCTTCCTTTATCATGAGATGTGATATCCAACTCCTTCCCATTCCAATCCTGAGACCCTTCCTCTAGCATGAGATGTGATATCTCAATGCTTCTACCAAACCTGAGACCCTTCCTCTAGCAGGAGATGTGATATCTCACTGCTTCTACCAAACCTGAGACCCTTCCTATAACATGATATGTGATATCCAACTCCTTCCCATTCCAATCCTGAGACACTTCCTATAGCATGAGATGTGATATCTCAATGCTATTAATACCAAACCTGAGATCCTTCCTATAACATGAGATGTGATATCCAACTCCTTCCCAATCCAATGATGAGACCCTTCCGATAGCATGAGATGTGATATCTCAATGCTTCTAATATCAAACCTGAGACCCTCCCATTAGCATGAGATGTGATATCCAACTCTTTCCCATTCCAAACCTGAGACCCTTCCTATATCATGAGATATGATATCCAACTCCTTCCCATTCCAATCCTGAGACCCTTCCTATAGCATGAGATATGATATCTCAATACTTGTAATACAAAACCTGAGACCCTTCCTATAGCATGAGATGTGATATCCAACTCCTTCCCATTCCTATCCTGAGACCCTTCTGATAGCATGAGATGTGATATCTCAATGCTTCTAATACCGAACCTGAGACCCTCCCTATAGCGTGAGATGTGATATCAAAGTCCTTCCATTCCAATCCTGATACCCTTCCTATAACATGAGATGTGATATCCAACTCTTCCCATCCAATCCTGAGACACTTCCTATAACATGAGATGTGATATCCAAATCCTTCCCAATCCAATCCTGAGACCCTTCCGATAGCATGAGATGTGATATCTCAATGCTTCTAATACCAAACCACAGACCCGTCCTATAACTTGAGATGTGTTATCCAAATCCTTCCCCTTCCAAACCTGAGACCCTTCCTTTATCATGAGATGTGATATCCAACTCCTTCCCATTCCAATCTTGAGACCCTTCCTCTAGCAGGAGATGTGATATCTCACTGCTTCTACCAAACCTGAGACCCTTCCTATAGCATGAGATGTGATATCCAACTCTTCCCATCCAATCCTGAGACCCTTCCTATAACATGAGATGTGATATCCAACTCCTTCCCAATCCAATCCTGAGACCCTTCCGATAGCATGAGATATGATATCTCAATGCTTCTAATATCAAACCTGAGACCCTCCCTATAGCATGAGAGGTGATATCCACCTCCTTCCCATTCCAATCCTGAGACCCTTCCGATAGCATGAAATATGATATCTCAATGCTTGTAATACAAATCTTGAGACCCATCCTATAGCATGAGATGTGACATCCAACTCCTTCCCATTCCTATCCTGAGACCCTTCTGATAGCATGAGATGTGATATCTCAATGCTTCTAATACCGAACCTGAGACCCTCCCTATAGCGTGAGATGTGATATCAAAGTCCTTCCATTCCAATCCTGATACCCTTCCTATAACATGACATGTGATATCCAATTCTTCCCATAAAATCCTGAGACACTTCCTATAACATGAGATGTGATATCCAACTCCTTCCCAATCCAATCCTGAGACCCTTCCGATAGCATGAGATGTGATATCTCAATGCTTCTAATACCAAACCACAGATCCGTCCTATAACTTGAGATGTGATATCCAAATCCTTCCCCTTCCAAACCTGAGACCCTTCCTTTATCATGAGATGTGATATCCAACTCCTTCCCATTCCAATCCTGAGACCCTTCCTCTAGCATGAGATGTGATATCTCAATGCTTCTACCAAACCTGAGACCCTTCCTATAGCATGAGATGTGATATCCAACTCTTCCCATCCAATCCTGAGACCCTTCCTATAACATGAGATGTGATATCCAACTCCTTCCCAATCCAATCCTGAGACCCTTCCGATAGCATGAGATATGATATCTCAATGCTTCTAATATCAAACCTGAGACACTCCCTATAGCATGAGAGGTGATATCCACCTCCTTCCCATTCCAATACTGAGACCCTTCCGATAGCATGAGATGTGATATCCAACTCCTTCCAATTCCAACCTGTGACCCTTCCTATAGCATGAGATGGGATATCCAACTCCTTCCCAATCCAATCCTGAGACCCTTCCGATAGCATGAGATGTGATATCTTAATGCTTCTACCATACCTGAGACCTTCCTATGGCATGAGATGTGATATCAAACTCCTTCCCATTCCAATCCTGAGACCCTTCCTATAGCATGAGATGTGATATTCAACTCCTTCCCATTCCAATCCTGAGACCCATCCTATACCATGAGATGTGATATCTCAATGCTTCTAATACCAAACCTGAGACTGTCCTATAACATGAGATGTGATATCTCAATGCTTCTAATAACAAACCTGAGACCCTTCCGATAGCATGAGATATGATATCTCAATGCTTCTAATATCAAACCATAGACCCTCCCTATAGCATGAGAGGTGATATCCACCTCCTTCCCATTCCAATCCTGAGACCCTTCCGATAGCATAAAATATGATATCTCAATGCTTGTAATACAAAACTTGAGACCCTTCCTATAGCATGAGATGTGATATCCAACTCCTTCCCATTCCTATCCTGAGACCCTTCTGATAGCATGAGATGTGATATCTCAATGCTTCTAATACCGAACCTGAGACCCTCCCTATAGCGTGAGATGTGATATCAAAGTCCTTCCATTCCAATCCTGATACCCTTCCTATAACATGACATGTGATATCCAACTCTTCCCATCCAATCCTGAGACACTTCCTATAACATGAGATGTGATATCCAACTCCTTCCCAATCCAATCCTGAGACCCTTCCGATAGCATGAGATGTGATATCTCAATGCTTCTAATACCAAACCACAGACCCGTCCTATAACTTGAGATGTGATATCCAAATCCTTCCCCTTCCAAACCTGAGACCCTTCCTTTATCATGAGATGTGATATCCAACTCCTTCCCATTCCAATCCTGAGACCCTTCCTCTAGCATGAGATGTGATATCTCAATGCTTCTACCAAACCTGAGACCCTTCCTATAGCATGAGATGTGATATCCAACTCTTCCCATCCAATCCTGAGACCCTTCCTATAACATGAGATGTGATATCCAACTCCTTCCCAATCCAACCCTGAGACCCTTCCGATAGCATGAGATATGATATCTCAATGCTTCTAATATCAAACCTGAGACCCTCCCTATAGCATGAAAGGTGATATCCACCTCCTTCCAATTCCAATCCTGAGACCCTTCCGATAGCATGAGATGTGATATCCAACTCCTTCCAATTCCAACCTGTGACCCTTCCTATAGCATGAGATGGGATATCCAACTCCTTCCCAATCCAATCCTGAGACCCTTCCGATAGCATGAGATGTGATATCTTAATGCTTCTACCATACCTGAGACCTTCCTATGGCATGAGATGTGATATCAAACTCCTTCCCATTCCAATCCTGAGACCCTTCCTATAGCATGAGATGTGATATTCAACTCCTTCCCATTCCAATCCTGAGACCCATCCTATACCATGAGATGTGATATCTCAATGCTTCTAATACCAAACCTGAGACTGTCCTATAACATGAGATGTGATATCTCAATGCTTCTAATAACAAACCTGAGACCCTTCCTATAACATGAGATGTGATATCCAAATCCTTCCCATTCCAATCCTGAGACCCTTCCTATAGCATGAGGTGTGATATCCAACTCCTTCCCATTCCAATCCTGAGACCCGTCCTATACCATGAGATGTTATATCTCAATGCTTCTAATACCAAACCTGAGACTGTCCTATAACATGAGATGTGATATCTCAATGCTTCTAATAACAAACCTGAGACCCTTCCTATAACATGAGATGTGATATCCAAGTCCTTCCCATTCCAATCCTGAGACCCTTCCTATAACATGAGATGTGATATCCAACTCCTTCCCAATCCAATCCTGGACCCTTCCGATAGCATGAGATATGATATCCCAATGCTTCTAATACCAAACCACAGACCCGTCTTATAAATTGAGATGTGATATCCAAATCCTTCCCCTTCCAAACCTGAGACCCTTCCTTTAGCATGAGATGTGATATCCAACTCCTTCCCATTCCAATCCTGAGACCCTTCCTATAGCATGAGATGTGATATCCTAATGCTTCTACCAAACCTGAGACCCTTCCTTTAGCATGATATGTGATATCCAACTCCTTCCCATTCCAATCCTGAGACACTTCCTATAGCATGAGATGTGATATCTCAATGCTATTAATACCAAACCTGAGACCCTTCCTATAACATGAGATGTGATATCCAAGTCCTTCCCATTCCAATCCTGAGACCCTTCCGATAGCATGAGATGTGGTATCTCAATGCTTCTAATACCAAACCACAGACCCGTCCTATAACTTGAGATGTGATATCCAAATCCTTCCCCTTCCAAACCTGAGACCCTTCCTTTATCATGAGATGTGATATCCAACTCTTCCCATCCAATCCTGAGACCCTTCCTATAACATGAGATGTGATATCCAACTCCTTCCCAATCCAATCCTGAGACCCTTCCGATAGCATAAGATATGATCTCTCAATGCTTCTAATATCAAACCTGCGACGCTCCCTATAGCATGAGATGTGATATCCAACTCCTTCCCATTCCAATCCTGAGACCCTTCCTATTGCATGAGATGTGATATCCCAATGCTTCTACCAAACCTCAAACCCTTCCTATAGCATGAGATGTGATATCCAACTCTTCCCATCCAATCCTGAGACCCTTCCTATAACATGAGATGTGATATCCAACTCCTTCCCAATCCAATCCTGAGACCCTTCCGATAGCATAAGATATGATATCTCAATGCTTCTAATATCAAACCTGCGACACTCCCTATAGCATGAGATGTGATATCCAACTCCTTCCCATTCCAATCCTGAGACCCTTCCGATAGCATGAGATGTGATATCCAACTCCTTCCAATTCCAACCCGTGACCCTTCCTATAGCATGAGATGGGATATCCAACTCCTTCCAAATCCAATTTTGAGACCCTTCCGATAGCATGAGATGTGATATCTTAATGCTTCTACCATACCTGAGACCTTCCTATGGCATGAGATGTGAAATCAAACTACTTCCATTCCAATCCTGAGACCCTTCCTATAGCATGAGATGTTATATCCAACTCCTTCCCATTCCAATTCTGAGACCCTTCCTATACCATGAGATGTGATATCTCAATGCTTCTAATACCAAACCTGAGACTGTCCTATAACATGAGATGTGATATCTCAATGCTTCTAATAACAAACCTGAGACCCTTCCTATAACATTAGATGTGATATCCAAATCCTTCCCATTCCAATCCTGAGACCCTTCCTATAGCATGAGATGTGATATCCAACTCTTCCCATCCAATCTTGAGACCCGTCCTATACCATGAGATATGATATCTCAATCCTTCTAATACCAAACCTGAGACTGTCCTATAACATGAGATGTGATGTCCAAGTCCTTCCCATTCCAATCCTGAGACCCTTCCTATAACATGAGATGATCAAACTCCTTCCCAAACCAATCCTGAGACCCTTCCGATAACATGAGATGTGATATCTCAATGCTTCTAATACCAAACCTGAGACCCTCATTATAGCGTGAGATGTGATATCAAAGTCCTTCCCATTCCAATCCTGATACCCTTCCTATAACATGAGATGTGATATCCAACTCTTCCCTTCCAATCCTGAGACCCTTCCTATAACATGAGATGTGATATCCAACTCCTTCCCAATCCAATCCTGAGACCCTTCCGATAGCATGAGATGTGATATCTCAATGGTTCTAATGCCAAACCTGAGACCCTCCCTATAGCGTGAGATGTGATATCAAAGTCCTTCCCATTCCAATCCTGATACCCTTCCTATAACATGAGATGTGATATCCAACTCCTTCCAATTCCAACCTGTGACCCTTCCTATGGCATGACATGTGATATCCAACTCCTTCCCTTTCCAATCCTGAGACTCAGATCTCCCTAACTTCTCACCACTCCTAGCTCCCGGATTGATCCTGTTCGCTGTCTCGTCTCTCCCTTCTTCGGCTTCCTTCTTCCATTACCCTACAGGTTCCTGACCTGGACTCTAACGAAATCTGCAACTCTTCATGCCGCTGGCCCTACACACTCTGCAGGGAATACTCTGGATTTTCTGGTCTCAGACCTCTAATTTAGACGCAAGTTCCCTGCCTTCTCTCCTCTTCCCGCTGCCTTCAAAACAACAAATGTGCTCCAAAAGATACACAGTGCTCAGAATGCTTTATAACACCCATTATTCAACTTATAGCCGTAACCCGCTAGACGTATTGGACCGTGCTAAAAACTAGCAAAAACAGCTAGAAAATGGACTTTCCTAGCTTTTTGGTAAATGCTAATTCTCTTGCGTTTCCTGTTTGTACAGTGTCCGTGCGTTTGTTCAGTCGAACCTGATGTTTTTAACCACTCGTCTCCTATACAAGGGGTATCAAAATGTACTTTGTTTACAGGCTGAAGGTATACTGCTGAAATCTTCAATGCATTATCTGCTTTCCTGACTGTTCTAGAACGTGTATTTGCCATCTGTTAATCCAGTCCCTTCTAGTTAACAGGCTGCACTCCCCTGGTGATCCCGTTCTCTCCAAAGTAGGCTAATCCAGTTGCTCCTCTTCAGAGGCGTTCTTCCTTTCTATCCTTGTTCTCTGCATCGTTTCGCATTGCAAACATTCGCTTCCCTGCTCTCTGGTTTAGACGCTGTTCCTCCTCAGAGGCGTTCTTCCTTTCTTTTCCTGTTCCCTGCAGTTTCGCGTTGCAAGTGCTCGCTTCGCAGCTCTGGTTTAGACGCGTGTTCCCTGCCTTCTCTCCTCTTCCCGCTGCCTTCAAAACAACAAATGAGCTCCAAAAGATACACAGTGCTCAGAATGCTTTATAACACACATTATTCAACTTATAGCCGTAACCTGCTAGACGTATTTAAACGTGCTAAAAACTAGCAAAAACAGCTAGAAAATGTACTTTCCTCGCGTTTTGGTACATGCTAATTCTGTTGCGTTTCCTGTTTGTAGTGTCCGTGCGTTAGTGCAGTTGAACCTGATGTTTTTAACCACTCGTCTCCCATACAAGGAGGATCAAAAAAAAAGCATTGAGATATCACATCTCATGGTATAGGACGGGTCTCAGTATTGGAAAGGGAAGGAGTTGGATATAACATCTCATGCTATAGGAAGGGTCTCAGGATTGGAATGGAAGTAGTTTGATTTCACATCTCATGCCATAGGAAGGTCTCAGGTATGGTAGAAGCATTAAGATATCACATCTCATGCTATCGGAAGGGTCTCAAAATTGGATTTGGAAGGAGTTGGATATCCCATCTTATGCTAAAGGAAAGGTCTCAGGTTTGGAAGGGGAAGGATTTGGATACCATATCTCAAGTTATAGGACGGGTCTGTGTTTTGGTATTAGAAGCATTGAGATACCATATCTCATGCTATCGGAAGGGTCTCAGGATTGGATTGGGAAGGAGTTGGATATCACATCTCATGTTATAGGAAGGGCCTCAAGATTGGAATGGGAAGGACTTGGATATCACATCTCATGTTATAGGAAGGGTCTCAGGTTTGTTATTAGAAGCATTGAGATATCACATCTCATGTTATAGGACAGTCTCAGGTTTGGTATTAGAAGCATTGAGATATCACATCTCATGCTATCGGAAGGGTATCAGGATTGGATTGGGAAGGAGTTGGATATCACATCTCATGTTATAGGAAGGGTCTCAGGATTGGAATGGGAAGGATTTGGATATCTCAACTCATGTTATAGGAAGGGTCTCAGGTTTGTTATTAGAAGCATTGAGATATCGCATCTCATGTCATAGGACAGTCTCAGGTTTGGTCATAGAAGCATTGAGATATCATATCTCATTGTATAGGACGGGTCTCAGGATTGGAATGGGAAGGAGTTGGATATCATATATCATGCTATAGGACGGGTCTCAGGATTGGAATGGGAAGGAGTTGGATATCACATCTCATGATAAAGGAAGGGTCTCAGGTTTGGAAGGGGAAGGATTTGGATATCACATCTCAAGTTATAGGACTGGTCTGTGGTTTGGTATTAGAAGCATTGAGATATCATATCTCATGCTATCGGAAGGGTCTCAGGATTGGATTGGGAAGGAGTTGGATATCACATCTCATGTTATAGGAAGGGTCTCAAGATTTGAATGGGAAGGACTTGGATATCACATCTCATGTTATAGGAAGGGTCTCAAGTTTGTTATTAGAAGCATTGAGATATCACATCTCATGTTATAGGACAGTCTCAGGTTTGGTATTAGAAGCATTGAGCTGTAACATCTCATAGTATAGGACGGGTCTCAGAATTGGAATGGGAAGGGGTTTGATATCACATCTCATGCCATGGGAAGGTCTCAGGTTTGCTAGAAGCATTAAGATATCACATCTCATGCTATCGGAAGGGTCTCAGGATTGGATTGGGAAGGAGTTGGATATCGCATCTCATGCCATAGGAAGGGTCACAGGTTTGAATTGGAAGGAGTTGGATATCACAGCTCATGTTATAGGAAGGGTATCAGGATTGGAATGGGAAGGACTTTGATATCACATCTCATGCTATCGGAAGGGTCTCAGGATTGGATTGGGAAGGAGTTGGATATAACATCTCATGTTATAAGAAGGGTCTCAGGATTGGATGGGAAGAGTTGGATATCACATCTCATGTTATAGGAAGGGTATCAGGATGGGAATGGGAAGGACTTTGATATCACATCTCACGCTATAGGGAGGGTCTCAGGTTTGGTATTAGAAGCATTGAGATATCACATCTCATGTTATAGGAAGGGTTTCAGGTTTGTTATCAGAAACATTGAGATATCACATCTCATGTTATAGGACAGTCTCAGGTTTGATATTAGAAGCATTGAGATATAACATCTCATGGTATAGGACGGGTCTCAGGATTGGATGGGAAGAGTTGGATATCACATCTCATGTTATAGGAAGGGTATCAGGATGGGAATGGGAAGGACTTTGATATCACATCTCACGCTATAGGGAGGGTCTCAGGTTTGGTATTAGAAGCATTGAGATATCACATCTCATGTTATAGGAAGGGTCTCAGGTTTGTTATCAGAAGCATTGAGATATCACATCTCATGTTATAGGACAGTCTCAGGTTTGGTATTAGAAGCATTGAGATATAACATCTCATGGTATAGGACGGGTCTCAGGATTGGATGGGAAGAGTTGGATATCACATCTCATGCTATAGGAAGGGTCTCAGGTTTGGTAGAAGCATTGAGATATCACATCTCATTCTATAGGACGGGTCTCAGGATTGGAATGGGAAGGAGTTGGATATCACATATCATGGTAAAGGAAGGGTCTCAGGTTTGGAAGGGGAAGGATTTGGATATCACATCTCAAGCTATAGGACGGGTCTGTGGTTTGGTATTAGAAGCATTGAGATATCATATCTCATGCTATCGGAAGGGTCTCAGGATTGGATTGCGAAAGAGTTGGATATAACATCTCATGTTATAGGAAGGCTCTCAGGTTTGTTATTAGAAGCATTGAGATATCACATCTCATGTTATAGGACAGTCTCAGGTTTGGTATTAGAAGCATTGAGATATCATATCTCTTGGTATAGGACGGGTCTCAGGATTGGAATGGGAAGGAGTTGGATATCACATCTCATGCTAAAGGAAGGGTCTCAGGTTTGGAAGGGGAAGGATTTGGATATCACATCTCAATTTATAGGACGGGTCTGTGGTTTGGTATTAGAAGCATTGAGATATCATATCTCATGCTATCGGAAGGGTCTCAGGATTGGAGTGGGAAGGAGTTGGATATCACATCTCATGTTATAGGAAGGGTCTCCGGATTGAAATGGGAAGGATTTGGATATCACATCTCATGTTATAGGAAGGGTCTCAGGTTTGTTATTAGAAGCATTGAGATATTGCATCTCATGTTATAGGACAGTCTCAGGTTTGGTATTAGAAGCATTGAGATATCATATCTCATGCTATCGGAAGGGTCTCAGGATTGGAATGGGAAGGATTTGGATATCACATCTCATGTTATAGGAAGGGTCTCAGGATTGGAATGGGAAGGATTTGGATATCACATCTCATGTTATAGGAAGGGTCTCAGTTTTGTTATTAGAAGCATTGAGATATCACATCTCATGTTATAGGACAGTCTCAGGTTTGGTATTAGAAGCATTGAGATATCATATCTCATGCTATCGGAAGGGTCTCAGGATTGGATTGGGAAGGAGTTGGATATCACATCTCATGTTATAGGAAGGGTCTCAAGATTGGAATGGGAAGGACTTGGATATCACATCTCATATTATAGGAAGGGTCTCAGGTTTGTTATTAGAAGCATTGAGATATCACATCTCATAGTATAGGACGGGTCTCAGGATTGGAATGGGAAGGAGTTTGATATCACATCTCATGCCATGGGAAGGTCTCAGGTTTGCTAGAAGCATTAAGATATCACATCTCATGCTATCGGAAGGGTCTCAGGATTGGATTGGGATGGAGTTGGATATCGCATCTCATGCTATAGGAAGGGTCACAGGTTGGAATTGGAAGGAGTTGGATATCACAGCTCATGTTATAGGAAGGGTATCAGGATTGGAATGGGAAGGTCTTTGATATCACATCTCACGCTATAGGGAGGGTCTCAGGTTTGATATTAGAAGCATTGAGATATCACATCTCATGCTATCGGAAGGGTCTCAGGATTGGATCGGGAAGGAGTTGGATATAACATCTCATGTTATAGGAAGGGTCTCAGGATTGGATGGGAAGAGTTGGATATCACATCTCATGTTATAGGAAGGGTATCAGGATTGGAATGGGAAGGACTTTGATATCACATCTCACGCTATAGGGAGGGTCTCAGGTTTGGTATTAGAAGCATTGAGATATCACATCTCATGTTATAGGAAGGGTCTCAGGTTTGTTATTAGAAGCATTGAGATATCACATCTCATGTTATAGGACAGTCTCAGGTTTGGTATTAGAAGCATTGAGATGTAACATCTCATGGTATAGGACGGGTCTCAGGATTGGATGGGAAGAGTTGGATATCACATCTCATGCTATAGGAAGGGTCTCAGGTTTAGTAGAAGCATTGGGATATCACATCTCATGCTATAGGATGGGTCTCAGGATTGGAATGGGAAGGAGTTGGATATCACATCTCATGCTAAAGGAAGGGTCTCAGGTTTGGAAGGGGAAGGGTTTCATTGAGATATCATATCTCATTGTATAGGACAGGTCTCAGGATTGGAATGGGAAGGAGTTGGATATCACATCTCATGATAAAGGAAGGGTCTCAGGTTTGGAAGGGGAAGGATTTGGATATCACATCTCAAGTTATAGGACGGGTCTGTGGTTTGGTATTAGAAGCATTGAGATATCATATCTCATGCTATCGGAAGGGTCTCAGGATTGGATTGCGAAGGAGTTGGATATCACATCTCATGTTATCGGAAGGGTCTCAGGATTGGATTGGGAAAGAGTTGGATATAACATCTCATGTTATAGGAAGGCTCTCAGGTTTGTTATTAGAAGCATTGAGATATCACATCTCATGTTATAGGACAGTCTCAGGTTTGGTATTAGAAGCATTGAGATATCATATCTCTTGGTATAGGACGGGTCTCAGGATTGGAATGGGAAGGAGTTGGATATCACATCTCATGCTAAAGGAAGGGTCTCAGGTTTGGAAGGGGAAGGATTTGGATATCACATCTCAATTTATAGGACGGGTCTGTGGTTTGGTATTAGAAGCATTGAGATATCATATCTGTTAAGACGGATTTCTGAACTCTGTCCTGGTGGCGCAGAGGTTCAGAAGGCCAACCTAATTACTTGGAACAGGGTAACCTCTGGACAAGCCAGACCAATCAAGGTAGCGATCGCGGCGGTCAAGACTAGGTCTCAAGAGGGGTGAGGGTGACTGAAAGCCCGCAATGAGCACACAGAGCAAGAGCGCTTACAAACTACTCCAAACAGTTGTTTATATCAAAAATAGATACACATTTATTATAAGGCCTCAAAACTAATGACCACAGTAAAAGCAGCAACATACAACGATATTAAACCAACACATACACTATCCACCCAATATATATACAGAATACACAGTTTCACAGCATTAGCAGCACGAAATATGTTATCCACCTGCAGGGGAAGGAAAACAGGCAGTGTGAACCAATGCTTGTGATATGTCCGCCTTCTGAGGCCCCTAACTAGATGGTAGTCCAATCCCTACGAAGAGTGGAGCCTAGCGCTCAAAAGTACCTGCACACGCCGGTGCCAATGGGCAGAAGGTGAAGCTCTTCGGAGGACGTTGGACAGCTCTGTAGGGCGCCCTAATGAAGGAGAACACGGTCCGCGACTCTAGCGCAGCCTCCACTGTGAGGCAGAAGCAGGGCGCGAGTACGGACAAGGGGTGCTGTATTCACAGCGGGGAAAAGCAAAGGGCACTGCAGGAGGGCGACCAGATCCTAGCTAATCTACTCACCGGTCCCCGAAGCAAGCAGGCCCGAGCTTCTCCTCGATAGATGCAGCTTCTGGCAGGTTCTGAAGAGCAGGGAACGTCTCGTCGTCGTGCAGAGTAAAAAGACGTCCCGATCGAAGAAACAAGCACAGTTTTGTCGCCACCGCAGGGCAACGGAACGGCCGGGTGTATTCAAGCCAAACGAGCACCGCTCACCTCTAGCTTAGGACTGCTAAGCAAACGAAGCGTGTGAGCATGCCCCGGACTCAGAATACCACCCAACCTGTCGGCGATTACAGAGCAGGCCTCCTTAGTAAGCTGGTCAGTCAACTGGATGGCCCAGAGACACTTCCGAAGGCTTACAGCAGGAGTTGATGAAGGTGCCGGGAATAGCTGGTCCTGCTATTCCAATAGGTCGAAGCGCCAGTACAGGCCTTCTTGTTCGATCTTAGGTGGAAAGGGCTTCACCGGACGACAGCAATGAGGAGCAGAAGTTCTTCAGGGGGTCACCAGTGATTCCTCGGTCCAGCCTCGTGTTCGCAGGATACTTGGCTCCTGTATCCCTGGGTTCGCAAGAACTCAGGAGATCGACATGGCAGTGGTGTTTCCAGCTCCCTCTTATCCACGGTTCCCTTCGCGCCAAAACGGAGGGGAGCCAATGGGAGATCCGCTCATCAACACACATACCATACGTGGACCAATCACGGACCACAGTGGTCCCAGGCATTCACACCACCCTAGACTCTCTGGCACCCAGGATGTGTATTGGGACCAGACAGCCCAGCCCACATCCTGGGGGCACTCAAACGACATGTAGAAGCCCGCGAAAGCAACCGTGTTTCGCGGGAAACTACATGCCCAAATAAGGAAGGCCCCGGGTCGCCTGACCCGGGGGAAGGTAAAGGGAGCAAGACGGACAGTGGACGAGACAAAGGAGCCTCGTGGTCCGGCCATTTTGTGTAGCCGGGCCACCCTTTTGTGTTCGCGGCAAAAACGTGCTCAGAACGGCAAAAGGAGCTCAAAATAAACCAAATGATCGCTGCCACCAGCCCAGTCCCTGAATGACTTGCACCGATCCAAAAACCATCCTACAAGAGTGTCTAGGGTCTGTAGAAGGCTAGAGACCCAAGAGAGCTGTAACTTAGCTTACAGTGCCCTCTTGTGTCGTGTTGCACTAAAATGGCGACACGATAAAAGAAACTACGGGAAACAGCGTTCCCCGGTACTGACTGTCTTAAGGGCATGTCAGTTTCCCCGTAAGAAAGGAGCGAAAGCCCAGAGGAGTACGGCAGAAGGCTGCACTTCTCTGGCAAAGTCAAGAAAACAGGTTGAAAACAATAGCAAAAAGTTTAGGGGTTGCCACATGGAAGGAAAGTTCCCTACAATAACGAAATCTTTCCTAACACTCGCCCCTCCCAGACTATGGACAGGGGGAACTAATCCACCCCTGGATGAGTCTCTTGTTCAGGTCGGTAAAACATTCTGGACAACCCATCAGCATTGCTATGTTGGACACCTGGCCTATGCTCAATAGTGAAGTCGAAGCCTTGTAGACTTATGGACCACCTAAGCAACTTTGGATTCTCCCCCTTCATGTTCATTAGCCACTTTAACGGCTTATGGTCAGTCTGCACAGTGAAGTGGGTCCCATAGAGGTAGGGCCGCAGCTTCCTTAGGGCCCACACAACAGAGAAACATTCTTTCTCTACCGTGGACCATCTGAGCTCTCTGTCCTTAAGCTGGCGACTAATAAAACCGATAGGGTGTTCCTTACCCTTCTCATCTACTTGTGATAGTACAGCTCCTATCCCAGTGTCAGAGGCATCCGTCTGCACGATAAAAGGTCTTTGATAATCAGGGGCCCTGAGCACAGGGGCCTGGCACAAGGAGTCTTTCAAGCCATTGAAGGCCTTCTCACACTCGTCAGTCCAAGTTACCTTCTTGGGTTTCTTCGGAGTTGTGAGGGCAGTCAGAGGAGCAGCTATGGTGCCATAGTCTGCCACAAAATTGCGGTAATAACCCGTGAGTCCTAAGAAGGCTCTCACTTGGGTTTGCGTAGTGGGGGTAGGCCAGTCTTGTACGGCTTGTACCTGACTGAGTAGAGGCTGTCTCCTCCCTCCAACTACTTCATGTCCAAGGTAAACCACTGAGCCTTGTCCATTTTGGTGAGGGGCCACTCGGACACCCTCAAAAGAGCTAACTGAAGGACTGCTTGGGAACAGGTCGGGGAGAGGTTCAGACTCCTCTTCCTCAACATCTGAAGCCAGGAGCAGTGCTACGATTTCGACGCTTGGGCCGAAAGCCTTCAGCCTATTCACGGGAAGCACTTTGGGAGCCTGTCCAGGCCTTCCAAGGTCCACTGAATAGTTAACCTCACCCAGGGGCTCCACCACTGGGTAAGGGCCTGACCATTTGTCCTGTAAAGCTCGAGGCCTTATGAGATTCATGATCAGGACTTGCTGACCAAGTGTAAAGTTGATGAGGGAAGCTTTCTGGTCGTACCAAGGTTTCACCAGCGCTTGCCCTGCCTTCAATTTATCACTAGTCAAGCCTATCAGAAGTACCATCCGTTTTCTGAGCCCTAGCACATAATCAACTACATTGGTAGTAACAGGGGGAGTGGGCATCTCCCATCCCTCTTTGATGATGGCTAAGGGTCCCCGTACGGGATGACCGAACAGAAGTTCGAAGGGGCTGAAGCCAACACCCTCCTGTGGTACCTCTCGGTAGGCAAACAGCAAGCATGAAACAAGAAGATCCCATTTTCTTCTCTGAGGCTCCTCCAGAGCCCCAATCATGCTTTTTAACGTCCTGTTAAGACGCCCCCCCAGACCATCGGTCTGGGGGCGGTATGCAGAAGAGAACCTGTAGGTGACCCCACATTCTTTCCACATAGCCTGCCTATACTTCGACATAAAGTTGCTGCCATCATCCGGCACAACTTCTTTAGGGAAGCCAACCCTAGTAAACATGCCGAGTAAAGCTTCTGCAACTGGCTTGGCAGTTACAGTTGTAAATGGGACGGCCTCAGGATACCTGGTTGCATGGTCGACCAGCACCAGGATAAACCTATTGCCTGAGGATGTTTGCGGGTCAAGGGGACCAACCATGTCGATCCCTACCCTTTCAAATGGTACCCCCACAACTGGGAGCGGTACCAACGGAGCTTGGATTGTCGCACCAACCTTACCAGACAACTGGCAGGCGGCACAACTCCTGCAGTGACTTTCTACTTGCTCCCCCATCTTGGGCCAGTAGAAGTGCATGGATAACCTTTGCTTGGTCCTCCTCATACCAAGGTGACCAGCAAGGGGAACGACATGCGCCAACTGCAGGAGGAAGGGCCTAACAGCAAGGGAAACCACCAACCTCCTATGGTCTCCTTCTGTAGACTCTGTGGGCTCACTATAAAGGAGTCCACCTTCCTGGTAAATCCTTTGCAACCCAGGAGGTTCACCCTCAAGCTGGGAGCAGGCCTGTCTCCTTAGGCCTTCCAGAGATGGGCACTCACGTTGGCCCTTACTGAAGTCGTCCCTATCAGGACCTCCTTCAACTAACAAGTCTTTTAGTTCAGGATGGTCGTTGGGGTCGAACACTTCAGGCATCGCCACCTCCTCGTCAGGCTCGGGCGATTGACCAACTCCCTCCACCGCAGTGGTAGGCGAGTTCGGGGGAATATTCTCCTTCCCCCGTCGGGACTTGTTGACTCCTTTCGCCTTGGGTTTCCCCTTCGGCTGGGGCGGCGCATTGGGCTTGGCCAATGCTGCCCGTGCTTGAGACCGTGTGTAGGGTCTTTCGGCAGTGTCTCCTACGAGCCCTAGAGCTCTGAGATCATTGCCCAACAAGACCTTTCCCGGGACGTTTCTCTGAATGCTCACTGGAATCCTAACTGCTGTACCATTTAAAGTTAGATTAACAGGGATCACGGGAAACATACGGAGGGGGCCGTCAGCCAACTTAGTGGGCATCAGAGTAGCTCTGGCAACTTCCTCTGAGTCTACCAAGGTAGAATCCACTACAGTTCGACTGCACCCACTATCCCTAAGAGCTGGAGTATCCACTCCATTGATCAGCACACTGTCTTTAAAGTAGTGCTTGGTATTATCCGGAATCCTAGCATACGCCTCTGCGACTTTAGGCTCCCAGGAACCCAGGGACACTAAAACTACCTCAGCCTCTATTCCGCTGGGAAATGAGTCTGAGGAGAAGGATGCTCCTGTAATCTCTTCTTCCTCGTAGGAGGAGAAGGCCAGATTAGCGGAGTGGACCCCCAAAGGTCTAACCTTACAACGGGGATCCCCCTTCACATGGTCAGTTGCTCCACAAGAAAAACAAGCCCCATTGGGTCTGTTTACGTAGGGAGGCTTATTATAACCAGAGTTCTGTTTCGGAGGCGAACCTCCACTACCCTGTGAGTTCTCGGATGGCTTACCCTTATTTTTCTTTTTGTGGCCCTTATGGGAAGAAGATTTAGCAGATTCCCCACCCTCCACATCTTTGGACTTTTTCCCTTCTTCCTGCTTACCAGGATGAGTTTTGTCCTTATGGGACACTCGATGTGACACCCATAAATCTGCTGCAATGGCCAGCTTCTTAGGATCTATCTCCTTCGAATCGGCCAAATGCTGCTTAAGCTCCGGGGAAGAAGAAGCAAAAATGTGTTCCAGCATGACCAGATTGATCATGCCTTCGAAGGTAGAAACCTTATAACCTTCAACCCAGCCAGTCAAGTTTTTCAGGGACTCAGCTACATACGACACCCAAGTACCACCTTCCTTTTTCTTATACTCTCTAAACCTTTTCAAATATTGGGTCGGAGTCTTCCCAAACTTTAAAATGAGAGTCTGCTTCAACATTGCAAAATCAGCGCGCTCAGCCTTCGACATTTCCATAATGGCACTGCAACCAGAATGGGGCAGTCTGCTGAGTAACCATGCAATCTTATCCGCATTATCAACCTCCTGAACCTCGCATGCATACTCAAACGCATTTAACCAGTCCATAATGTCATTTCGTTCCTCATACACACTGAGCAGATCTTTTGGAAACCGTGGATGAGAGGAAGCCCCAGAACCATGTCCAGGACCCTTGGACCCATTTGCGAACTGAAGCTTGGCCAGTTCCAACTGGTGATCCCTGTCTTTTTGTTTTTCTGCCTGGTCGATTTTCAGTTTGGCTATGCTGAATTCAAGCTCCTGCTGCCTAAACCGCAGCTCTTGCTTCTTGAATTCAAGCATAGCCTCCCCATCAACACTGGCAGAGGAAACGTTAGACATTACATCCTCCCTGTCCTCGTGGTCGTGATGGATCAGTGCAGCGGCAGAACCGTCGGTTCTGCCAGTGAGAGCAGCCCCACCACCTTCTGCACTGTCCTCGGAAGTTATAGCGTCAAGCTGCGCTTCTTGCCACGCCACGATTCTCTGGATCATTTCCAATTTAGTGCCTTGAGAGGAAACCCCTCTCTCCGCACACATCTTCTTCAATGTTTCAGATTTCGAAGCATTTAAGGTTAATAAAGTATTCGTTTCCATACTGTTGATAGGACTATGGCCTTTTTAACGTTATATTCAATACTTTACTGCGTGTCCTGGTTGGAATAACCTGAAAACGCCTTAGCTCGTGCGCAACATTGGATACCTTCAGTCGTATCCCACCGCTGTACACCAATTTGTTAAGACGGATTTCTGAACTCTGTCCTGGTGGCGCAGAGGTTCAGAAGGCCAACCTAATTACTTGGAACAGGGTAACCTCTGGACAAGCCAGACCAATCAAGGTAGCGATCGCGGCGGTCAAGACTAGGTCTCAAGAGGGGTGAGGGTGACTGAAAGCCCGCAATGAGCACACAGAGCAAGAGCGCTTACAAACTACTCCAAACAGTTGTTTATATCAAAAATAGATACACATTTATTATAAGGCCTCAAAACTAATGACCACAGTAAAAGCAGCAACATACAACGATATTAAACCAACACATACACTATCCACCCAATATATATACAGAATACACAGTTTCACAGCATTAGCAGCACGAAATATGTTATCCACCTGCAGGGGAAGGAAAACAGGCAGTGTGAACCAATGCTTGTGATATGTCCGCCTTCTGAGGCCCCTAACTAGATGGTAGTCCAATCCCTACGAAGAGTGGAGCCTAGCGCTCAAAAGTACCTGCACACGCCGGTGCCAATGGGCAGAAGGTGAAGCTCTTCGGAGGACGTTGGACAGCTCTGTAGGGCGCCCTAATGAAGGAGAACACGGTCCGCGACTCTAGCGCAGCCTCCACTGTGAGGCAGAAGCAGGGCGCGAGTACGGACAAGGGGTGCTGTATTCACAGCGGGGAAAAGCAAAGGGCACTGCAGGAGGGCGACCAGATCCTAGCTAATCTACTCACCGGTCCCCGAAGCAAGCAGGCCCGAGCTTCTCCTCGATAGATGCAGCTTCTGGCAGGTTCTGAAGAGCAGGGAACGTCTCGTCGTCGTGCAGAGTAAAAAGACGTCCCGATCGAAGAAACAAGCACAGTTTTGTCGCCACCGCAGGGCAACGGAACGGCCGGGTGTATTCAAGCCAAACGAGCACCGCTCACCTCTAGCTTAGGACTGCTAAGCAAACGAAGCGTGTGAGCATGCCCCGGACTCAGAATACCACCCAACCTGTCGGCGATTACAGAGCAGGCCTCCTTAGTAAGCTGGTCAGTCAACTGGATGGCCCAGAGACACTTCCGAAGGCTTACAGCAGGAGTTGATGAAGGTGCCGGGAATAGCTGGTCCTGCTATTCCAATAGGTCGAAGCGCCAGTACAGGCCTTCTTGTTCGATCTTAGGTGGAAAGGGCTTCACCGGACGACAGCAATGAGGAGCAGAAGTTCTTCAGGGGGTCACCAGTGATTCCTCGGTCCAGCCTCGTGTTCGCAGGATACTTGGCTCCTGTATCCCTGGGTTCGCAAGAACTCAGGAGATCGACATGGCAGTGGTGTTTCCAGCTCCCTCTTATCCACGGTTCCCTTCGCGCCAAAACGGAGGGGAGCCAATGGGAGATCCGCTCATCAACACACATACCATACGTGGACCAATCACGGACCACAGTGGTCCCAGGCATTCACACCACCCTAGACTCTCTGGCACCCAGGATGTGTATTGGGACCAGACAGCCCAGCCCACATCCTGGGGGCACTCAAACGACATGTAGAAGCCCGCGAAAGCAACCGTGTTTCGCGGGAAACTACATGCCCAAATAAGGAAGGCCCCGGGTCGCCTGACCCGGGGGAAGGTAAAGGGAGCAAGACGGACAGTGGACGAGACAAAGGAGCCTCGTGGTCCGGCCATTTTGTGTAGCCGGGCCACCCTTTTGTGTTCGCGGCAAAAACGTGCTCAGAACGGCAAAAGGAGCTCAAAATAAACCAAATGATCGCTGCCACCAGCCCAGTCCCTGAATGACTTGCACCGATCCAAAAACCATCCTACAAGAGTGTCTAGGGTCTGTAGAAGGCTAGAGACCCAAGAGAGCTGTAACTTAGCTTACAGTGCCCTCTTGTGTCGTGTTGCACTAAAATGGCGACACGATAAAAGAAACTACGGGAAACAGCGTTCCCCGGTACTGACTGTCTTAAGGGCATGTCAGTTTCCCCGTAAGAAAGGAGCGAAAGCCCAGAGGAGTACGGCAGAAGGCTGCACTTCTCTGGCAAAGTCAAGAAAACAGGTTGAAAACAATAGCAAAAAGTTTAGGGGTTGCCACATGGAAGGAAAGTTCCCTACAATAACGAAATCTTTCCTAACAATATCTCATGCTATCGGAAGGGTCTCAGGATTGGAGTGGGAAGGAGTTGGATATCACATCTCATGTTATAGGAAGGGTCTCCGGATTGAAATGGGAAGCATTTGGATATCACATCTCATGTTATAGGAAGGGTCTCAGGTTTGTTATTAGAAGCATTGAGATATTGCATCTCATGTTATAGGACAGTCTCAGGTTTGGTATTAGAAGCATTGAGATATCATATCTCATGCTATCGGAAGGGTCTCAGGATTGGAATGGGAAGGATTTGGATATCACATCTCATGTTATAGGAAGGGTCTCAGGATTGGAATGGGAAGGATTTGGATATCACATCTCATGTTATAGGAAGGGTCTCAGGTTTTTATTAGAAGCATTGAGATATCACATCTCATGTTATAGGACAGTCTCAGGTTTGGTATTAGAAGCATTGAGATATCATATCTCATGCTATCGGAAGGGTCTCAGGATTGGATTGGGAAGGAGTTGGATATCACATCTCATGTTATAGGAAGGGTCTCAAGATTGGAATGGGAAGGACTTGGATATCACATCTCATATTATAGGAAGGGTCTCAGGTTTGTTATTAGAAGCATTGAGATATCACATCTCATGTTATAGGACAGTCTCAGGTTTGGTATTAGAAGCATTGAGATATAACATCTCATAGTATAGGACGGGTCTCAGGATTGGAATGGGAAGGAGTTTGATATCACATCTCATGCCATGGGAAGGTCTCAGGTTTGCTAGAAGCATTAAGATATCACATCTCATGCTATCGGAAGGGTCTCAGGATTGGATTGGGATGGAGTTGGATATCGCATCTCATGCTATAGGAAGGGTCACAGGTTGGAATTGGAAGGAGTTGGATATCACAGCTCATGTTATAGGAAGGGTATCAGGATTGGAATGGGAAGGACTTTGATATCACATCTCACGCTATAGGGAGGGTCTCAGGTTTGATATTAGAAGCATTGAGATATCACATCTCATGCTATCGGAAGGGTCTCAGGATTGGATCGGGAAGGAGTTGGATATAACATCTCATGTTATAGGAAGGGTCTCAGGATTGGATGGGAAGAGTTGGATATCACATCTCATGTTATAGGAAGGGTATCAGGATTGGAATGGGAAGGACTTTGATATCACATCTCACGCTATAGGGAGGGTCTCAGGTTTGGTATTAGAAGCAGTGAGATATCACATCTCATGTTATAGGAAGGGTCTCAGGTTTGTTATTAGAAGCATTGAGATATCACATCTCATGTTATAGGACAGTCTCAGGTTTGGTATTAGAAGCATTGAGATGTAACATCTCATGGTATAGGACGGGTCTCAGGATTGGATGGGAAGAGTTGGATATCACATCTCATGCTATAGGAAGGGTCTCAGGTTTAGTAGAAGCATTGGGATATCACATCTCATGCTATAGGATGGGTCTCAGGATTGGAATGGGAAGGAGTTGGATATCACATCTCATGATAAAGGAAGGGTCTCAGGTTTGGAAGGGGAAGGATTTGGATATCACATCTCAAGTTATAGGACGGGTCTGTGGTTTGGTATTAGAAGCATTGAGATATCATATCTCATGCTATCGGAAGGGTCTCAGGATTGGATTGGGAGGGAGTTGGATATCACATCTCATGTTATAGGAATGGTCTCAAGATTGGAATGGGAAGGACTTGTATATCACATCTCATGTTATAGGAAGGGTCTCAGGTTTGTTATTAGAAGCATTGAGATATCACATCTCATGTTATAGGACAGTCTCAGGTTTGGTATTAGAAGCATTGGATGTAATATCTCATAGTATAGGACGGGTCTCAGGATTGGAATGGGAAGGAGTTGGATATCACATCTCATGCTATAGGGAGGGTATCAGGTTTGATAATTGAAGCATTGAGATATCACATCTCATGCTATCGGAAGGGTCTCAGGATTGGATTGGGAAGGAGTTGGATATCACATCTCAAGTTATAGGACGGGTCTGTGGTTTGGTATTAGAAGCATTGAGATATCATATCTCATGCTATCGAAAGGGTCTCAGGATTGGATTGGGAAGGAGTTGGATATCACATCTCATGGTATAGGAAGGCTCTCAGGTTTGTTATTAGAAGCATTGAGATATCACATCTCATGTTATAGGACAGTCTCAGGTTTGGTATTAGAAGCATTGAGATATCATATCTCATGGTATAGGACGGGTCTCAGGATTGCAATGGGAAGGAGTTGGATATCACATCTCATGCTAAAGGAAGGGTCTCAGGTTTGGAAGGGGAAGGATTTGGATATCGCATCTCAATTTATAGGACGGGTCTGTGGTTTGGTATTAGAAGCATTGAGATATCATATCTCATGCTATCGGAAGGGTATCAGGATTGGATTGGGAAGGAGTTGGATATCACATCTCATGTTATAGGAAGGGTCTCAGGATTGGAATGGGAAGGATTTGGATATCACATCTCATGTTATAGGAAGGGTCTCAGGTTTGTTATTAGAAGCTTTGAGATATCGCATCTCATGTTATAGGACAGTCTCAGGTTTGGTATTAGAAGCATTGAGATATCATATCTCATTGTATAGGACGGGTCTCAGGATTGGAATGGGAGGGAGTTGGATATCACATATCATGCTATAGATAGGGTCTCAGGATTGGAATGGGAAGGAGTTGGATATCACATCTCATGATAAAGAAAGGGTCTCAGGTTTGGAAGGGGAAGGATTTGGATATCACATCTCAAGTTATAGGACGGTTCTGTGGTTTGGAATTAGAAGCATTGAGATATCATATCTCATGCTATCGGAAGGGTCTCAGGATTGGATTGGGAAGGAGTTGGATATCACATCGCATGTTATAGGAAGGGTCTCAAGATTGGAATGGGAAGGACTTGGATATCACATCTCATGTTATAGGAAGGGTCTCAGGTTTGTTATTAGAAGCATTGAGATATCACATCTCATGTTATAGGACAGTCTCAGGTTTGGTATTAGAAGCATTGAGATATAACATCTCATAGTATAGGACGGGTCTCGGGATTGGAATGGGAAGGAGTTTGATATCACATCTCATGCCATGGGAAGGTCTCAGGTTTGCTAGAAGCATTAAGATATCACATCTCATGCTATCGGAAGGGTCTCAGGATTGGATCGGGAAGGAGTTGGATATCGCATCTCATGCTATAGGAAGGGTCACAGGTTGGAATTGGAAGGAGTTGGATATCACAGCTCATGTTATTGGAAGGGTTTTAGGATTGGAATGGGAAGGACTTTGATATCACATCTCACGATATAGGGAGGGTCTCGGGTTTGTTATTAGAAGCATTGAGATATCACATTTCATGTTATAGGACAGTCTCAGGTTTGGTATTAGAAGCATTGAGATATAACATCTCATGGTATAGGACGGGTCTCAGGATTGGATGGGAAGAGTTGGATATCACATCTCATGCTAAAGGAAGGGTCTCAGGTTTGGAAGGGGAAGGATATGGATATCACATCTCAAGTTATAGGACGGGTCTGTGGTTTGGTATTAGAAGCATTGAGAAATCATATCTCATGCTATCGGAAGGGTCTCAGGATTGGATTGCGAAGGAGATGGATATCACATCTCATGTTATAGGAAGGCTCTCAGGTTTGTTATTAGAAGCATTGAGATATCACATCTCATGTTATAGGACAGTCTCAGGTTTGGTATTAGAAGCATTGAGATATAACATCTCATGGTATAGGACGGGTCTCAGGATTGGATGGGAAGAGTTGAATAACTCATCTCATGCTATAGTAAGGGTCTCAGGTTTGGTACAAGCATTGGGATATCACATCTCATGCTATAGGAAGGGTCTCAGGATTGGAATGGGAAGGAGTTGGATATCACATCTCATGCTAAAGGAAGGGTCTCAGGTTTGGAAGGGGAAGGATTTGGATATCACATCTCAATTTATAGGACGGGTCTGTGGTTTGGTATTAGAAGCATTGAGATATCATCTCATGGTATAGGACGGGCCTCAGGATTGGAATGGGAAGGAGTTGGATATCACATCTCATGCTAAAGGAAGGGTCTCAGGTTTGGAAGGGGAAGGATTTGGATATCACATCTCAATTTATAGGACGGGTCTGTGGTTTGGTATTAGAAGCATTGAGATATCATATCTCATGCTATCGGAAGGGTCTCAGGATTGGATTGGGAAGGAGTTGGATATCACATCTCATGTTATAGGAAGGGTCTCAGGATTGGATGGGAAGAGTTGGATATCACATCTCATGCTATAGGAAGGGTCTCAGGTTTGGTAGAAGCATTGGAATAACACATCTCATGCTATAGGAAGGGTCTCAGGATTGGAATGGGAAGGAGTTGGATATCACATCTCATGATAAAGGAAGGGTCTCAGGTTTGGAAGGGGAAGGATTTGGATATCACATCTCAAGTTATAGGATGGGTCTGTGGTTTGGTATTAGAAGCATTGAGATATCATATCTCATGCTATCGGAAGGGTCTCAGGAATGGATTGGGAAGGATTTGGATATCACATCTCATGTTATAGGAAGGGTCTCAAGATTGGAATGGGAAGGACTTGGATATCACATCTCATGTTATAGGAAGGTTCTCAGGTTTGTTATTAGAAGCATTGAGATATCACATCTCATGTTATAGGACAGTCTCAGGTTTGGTATTAGAAGCATTGAGATATAACATCTCATAGTATAGGACGGGTCTCAGGATTGGAATGGGAAGGAGTTGGATATCACATCTCATGCTATAGGAAGGGTCTCAGGATTGGAATGGGAAAGATTTGGATATCACATCTCATGTTATAGGAAGGGTCTCAGGTTTGTTATTAGAAGCATTGAGATATCACATCTCATGTTATAGGACAGTCTCAGGTTTGGTATTAGAAGCATTGAGATATCACATCTCATGGTATAGGACGGGTGTCAGGATTGGAATGGGAAGGAGTTAGATATCACATCTCATGCTATAGGAAGGGTCTCAAGATTGGAATGGGAAGGAGTTTGATATCACATCTCATGCCATAGGAAGGTCTCAGGTATGGTAGAAGCATTAAGATATCACATCTCATGCTATCGGTAGGGTCTCAGGATTAGATTGGGAAGGAATTGGATATTCCATCTCATGCTATAGGAAGGGTCACAGGTTGGAATTGGAAGGAGTTGAATATCACATCTCATGCTATCGGAAGGGTCTCAGGATTGGAATGGGAAGGAGTTGGATATCACCTCTCATGCTATAGGGATGGTCTCAGGTTTGATATTAGAAGCATTGAGATATCATATCTCATGCTAACGGAAGGGTCTCAGGATTGCATTGGGAAGGAGTTGGATATCACATCTCATGCTATAGGAAGGGTCTCCGGTTTGGTAGAAGCATTGAGATATCACACCTCATGCTATAGGAAGGGTTTCATGATTGGAATGGGAAGGAGTTGGATATCACATCTCATGATAAAGATAGGGTCTCAGGTTTGGAAGGGGAAGGATTTGGATATCACATCTCAAGTTATAGGACGGGTCTGTGGTTTGGTATTAGAAGCATTGAGATATCATATCTCATGCTATCGGAAGGGTCTCAGGATTGGATTGGGAAGGAGTTGGATATCACATCTCATGTTATAGGAAGGGTCTCAAGATTGGAATGGGAAGGACTTGGATATCACATCTCATGTTATAGGAAGGTTCTCAGGTTTGTTATTAGAAGCATTGAGATATCACATCTCATGTTATAGGACAGTCTCAGGTTTGGTATTAGAAGCATTGAGATATAACATCTCATAGTATAGGACAGGTCTCATGATTGGAATGGGAAGGAGTTGGATATCACATCTCATGCCATAGGAAGGGTCTCAGGTTTGGTAGAAGCATTGAGATATCACATCTCATGCTATCAGAAGGGTCTCAGGATTGGATTGGGAAGGAGTTGGATATCATGCTTCCTATAGCATGAGATGTGATATCCAACTCCTTTCCATTCCAATCATGAGACCCTTCCTATAGCATGAGATGTGATATCCCAATGCTTCTACCAAACCTGAGACCCTTCCTATAGCATGAGATGTGATATCTAACTCCTTCCCATTCCAATCCTGAGACCCGTCCTATACCATGAGATGTTATATCTCAATGCTTCTAATACCAAACCTGAGACTGTCCTATAATATGAGATGTGATATCTCAATGCTTCTAATAACAAACCTGAGACCCTTCCTATAACATGAGATGTGATGTCCAAGTCCTTCCCATTCCAATCCTCAGACCCTTCCTATAACATGAGATGTGATATCCAACTCCTTCCCAATCCAATCCTGAGACCCTTCCGATAGCATGAGATATGATATCTCAATGCTTCTAATACCAAACCACAGACCCGTCCTATAACTTGAGATGTGGTATCCAAATCCTTCCCCTTCCAAACCTGAGACCTTTCCTTTAGCATGAGATGTGATATCCAACTCCTTCCCATTCCAATCATGAGACCCTTCCTATAGCATGAGATGTGATATCCCAATGCTTCTACCAAACCTGAGACCCTTGCTATAGCATGAAATGTGATATCCAACTCCTTCCCATCCAATCCTGAGACCCTTCCTATAGCATGAGATGTGATATCTAAATGCTATTAATACCAAACCTGAGACCCTCCCTATAGCATGAAATGTGATATCCAACTCCTACCCATTCCAATCCCGAGACCCATCCGATAGCCTGAGAAGTGATATCCAACTCCTTCCCATTCCAATCATGAGGCCCTTCCTATAGCATGAGATGTGATATCTCAATGCTTCTACCAAACCTGAGACCCTTCCTATAAGATGAGATGTGATATCCAACTCCTTGGCATTCCAATCCTGAGACCCTTCCTATAGCATGAGATGATATCCAACTCCTTCCCATTCCAATCCTGAGACCCTTCCTATAGCATGAGATGTGATATCTCAATGCTTCTACCAAACCTGAGATCCTTCCTATAGCATGAGATGTTATATTCAACTCCTTCCCATTCCAATCCTGAGACCCTTCCGATAGAATGAGATTTATTATCTCACTCCTTCAAATACCAAACTTGAGTCCCTTCCTAAAGGATGAGATCTGATATCTCAGTTCTTCTAATACCAAACCTGAGTCACTTCCTATAACATGAGATGTGATATCCAACTCCTTCCCAATCCAATCCTGAGACCCTTCCTATAGCATGAGATGTGATATCTCAATGCTTCTACCAAACCTGAGACCCTTCATATAGCATGAGATGTGATATCCAACTCCTTCCCATTCCAATCCTGAGACCCTTCCTATAGCATCAGATGTGATATCTCAATGCTCTTAATACCAAACCTGCGATCATTCCTATAACATGAGATGTGATATCCAACTCCTTCCCATTCCAATCCTGAGCCCCTTCCATGAGATGTGCTATCTCAATGCTTCTAATACCAAAGTTGGACCGTTCCTATAGCATGAGATGTGATATCCAACTCCTTCCCATTCCAATCCTGCGTCCCTTCATTTAGCATGGGATTTGATATCTCAGTGCTTCTAATACCAAACCTGAGACCCTTCCTATAACATGAGATGTTATATCCAACTCCTTCCGATTCCAATCCTGAGACCCTTCCTATACCATAAGATGAGATATCTCAATGTTTCTAATACCAAACCTGAGACCCTTCCTATAGCATGAGATGTGATATCCAACTTCTTTCCATTCCAATCCTGTGTCTCTTCATATAGCATGAGATTTGATATCTCAGTGCTTCTAATACAAAACCTGAGACCCTTCCTATAACATGAGATGTGATATCCAACTCCTTCCGATTCCAATCCTGAAACCCTTCCTATACCATGAGATGTGATATCTCAATGTTTCTAATACCAGACCTGAGACCCTTCCTATTGCAAGAGATGTGATATCCAAATCCTTCCCATTCCAAACCTGAGACCCTTCCTATTGCATGAGATGTGATATCCAACTCCTTCCCAATCCAATCCTGAGACCCTTCCGATAGCATGAGATATGATATCTCAATGCTTCTAATACCAAACCACAGACCCGTCCTATAACTTGAGATGTGATATCCAAATCCTTCCCCTTCCAAACCTGAGACCCTTCCTTTATCATGAGATGTGATATCCAACTCCTTCCCATTCCAATCCTGAGACCCTTCCTATAGCATGAGATGTGATATCTCAATGCTTCTACCAAACCTGAGACCCTTCCTATAGCATGAGATGTGATATCCAACTCTTCCCATCCAACCCCGAGACCCTTCCTATAACATGAGATGTGATATCCAACTCTTCCCAATCCAATCCTGAGACCCTTCTGATAGCATGAGATATGATATATCAATGCTTCTAATATCAAACCTGAGACCCTCCCTATAGCATGAGAGGTGATATCCAACTCCTTCCCATTCCAATCCTGAGACCCTTCCGGTAGCATGAAATGTGATATCCAATTCCTTCCAATTCCAACCTGTGACCCTTCCTATAGCATGAGATGGGATATCCAACTCCTTCCCAATCCAATCCTGAGACCCGTCCTATACCATGAGATGTGATATCTCAATGCTTCTAATACCAAACCTGAGACTGCCCTATAACATGAGATGTGATATCTCAATGCTTCTAATAACAAACCTGAGACCCTTCCTGTAACATGAGATGTGAAATCCAAATCCTTCCCATTCCAATCCTTAGACCCTTCCTATAGCATGAGATGTGATATCCAACTCCTTCCCATTCCAATCCTGAGACCCGTCCTATACCATGAGATATGATATCTCAATGCTTCTAATACCAAACCTGAGACTGTCCTATAACATGAGATGTGATATCTCAATGCTTCAAATAACAAACCTGAGACCCTTCCTATAACATGAGATGTGATATCCAAGTCCTTCCCATTCCAATCTTGAGGCCATTCCTATAACATGAGATGTGATATCCAACTCCTTCACAATTCAATCCTGAGACCCTTCAGATAGCATGAGATATGATATCTCAATGCTTCTAATACCAAACCACAGACCCGTCCTATAACTTGAGATGTGATATCCAAATCCTTCCCCTTCCAAACCTGAGACCCTTCCTTTATCATGAGATGCGATATCCAACCCCTTCCCATTCCAATCCTGAGACCCGTCCTATAACATGAGATGTGATATCAAAGTCCTTCCCATGCCAATCCTGATACCCTTCCTATAACATGAGCTGTGATATCCAACTCTTCCCATTCCAATCCTGAGACCCTTCCTATAGCATGAGATGTGATATTCAACTCCTTCCCATTCCAATCCTGAGACCCATCCTATACCATGAGATGTGATATCTCAATGCTTCTAATACCAAAACTGAGACTGTCCTATAACATGAGATGTGATATCTCAATGCTTCTAATAACAACCCTGAGACCCTTCCTATAACATGAGATGTGATATCCAAATCCTTCCCATTCCATTCCTGAGACCCTTCCGATAGCATAAGATATGATATCTCAATGCTTCTAATATCAAACCTGCGACGCTCCCTATAGCATGAGATGTGATATCCAACTCCTTCCCATTCCAATCCTGAGATCCTTCCAATAGCATGAGATGTGATATCCAACTCCTTCCAATTCCAACCCGTGACCCTTCCTATAGCATGAGATGGGATATCCAACTCCTTCCAAATCCAGTTTTGAGACCCTTCCGATAGCATGAGATGTGATATCTTAATGCTTCTACCATACCTGAGACCTTCCTATGGCATGAGATGTGAAATCAAACTACTTCCATTCCAATCCTGGGACCCTTCCTATAGCATGAGATGTGATATCCAAATCCTTCCCATTCCAATCCTGAGACCCTTCCTATAGCATGAGATGTGATATCCAACTCTTCCCATCCAATCTTGAGACCCGTCCTATACCATGAGATATGATATCTCAATCCTTCTAATACCAAACCTGAGACTGTCCTATAACATGAGATGTGATGTCCAAGTCCTTCCCATTCCAATACTGAGACCCTTCCTATAACATGAGATGATCCAACTCCTTCCCAAACCAATCCTGAGACCCTTCCGATAACATGAGATGTGATATCTCAATGCTTCTAATACCAAACCTGAGACCCTCATTATAGCGTGAGATGTGATATCAAAGTCCTTCCCATTCCAATCCTGATACCCTTCCTATAACATGAGATGTGATATCCAACTCTTCCCTTCCAATCCTGAGACCCTTCCGATAGCATGAGATGTGATATCTCAATGGTTCTAATGCCAAACCTGAGACCCTCCCTATAGCGTGAGATGTGATATCAAAGTCCTTCCCATTCCAATCCTGATACCATTCCTATAACATGAGATTTGATATCCAACTCCTTCCAATTCCAACCCGTGACCCTTCCTATGGCATGACATGTGATAACCAACTCCTTCCCTTTCCAATCCTGAGACTCAGATCTCCCTAACTTCTCACCACTCCTAGCTCCCGGATTGATCCTGTTCGCTGTCTCGTCTCTCCCTTCTTCGGCTTCCTTCTTCCATTACCCTACAGGTTCCTGACCTGGACTCTAACGAAATCTGCAACTCTTCATGCCACTGGCCCTACACACTCTGCAGGGAATACTGGATTTTCTGGTCTCAGACCTCTAATTTAGACGCAAGTTCCCTGCCTTCTCTCCTCGTCCCGCTGCCTTCAAAACAACAAATGAGCTCCAAAAGATACACAGTGCTCAGAATGCTTTATAACACCCATTATTCAACTTATAGCCGTAACCCGCTAGACGTATTGAAACGTGCTAAAAACTAGCAAAAACAGCTAGAAAATGTACTTTCCTAGCGTTTTGGTAAATGCTAATTCTGTTGCGTTTCCTGTTTGTACAGTGTCCGTGCGTTTGTTCAGTCGAACCTGATGTCTTTAACCACTCGTCTCCTATACAGGGGTATCAAAATGTACTTTGTTTACAGGCTGAAGGTATACTGCTGAAATCTTCAATGCATTATCTGCTTTCCTGACTGTTCTAGAACGTGTATTTGCCATCTGTTAATCCAGTCCCTTCTAGTTAACAGGCTGCACTCCCCTGGTGATCCCGTTCTCTCCAAAGTAGGCTAATCCAGTTGCTCCTCTTCAGAGGCGTTCTTCCTTTCTATCCTTGTTCTCTGCATCGTTTCGCATTGCAAACATTCGCTTCCCTGCTCTCTGGTTTAGACGCTGTTCCTCCTCAGAGGCGTTCTTCCTTTCTTTTCCTGTTCCCTGCAGTTTCGCGTTGCAAGTGCTCGCTTCCCAGCTCTGGTTTAGACGCGTGTTCCCTGCCTTCTCTCCTCTTCCCGCTGCCTTCAAAACAACAAATGAGCTCCAAAAGATACACAGTGCTCAGAATGCTTTATAACACACATTATTCAATGTATAGCCGTAACCTGCTAGACGTATTGAAACGTGCTAAAAACTAGCAAAAACAGCTAGAAAATGTACTTTCCTCGCGTTTTGGTAAATGCTAATTCTGTTGCGTTTCCTGTTTGTAGTGTCCGTGCGTTAGTTCAGTTGAACCTGGTGTTTTTAACCACTCGTCTCCTATACAAGGGGGATCAAAATGTACTTTGTTTACAGGCTGAAGGTATACTGCTGAAATCTTCAATGCATTATCTGCTTTCCTGACTGTTCTGGAACGTGTATTTGCCATCTGTTAATCCAGTCACCATGTGTCCCTTCTAGTTTACAGGCTGCACTCCCCTGGTCATCCCGTTCTCTCCAAAGTAGGCTAATCCAGTTGCTCCTCTTCAGAGGCGTTCATCCTTTCTATCCTTGCCCTCTGCATCGTTTCGCATTGCAAACACTCGCTTCCCTGCTCTCTGGTTTAGACGCTGTTCCTCCTCAGAGGCGTTCTTCCTTTCTTTTCCTGTTCACTGCAGTTTCGCTTGTCAAGTGCTCGCTTCCCAGCTCTGATTTAGACGCGTTTTCCCTGCCTCTTTTCCCAGCGGGAAGAGGAGAGAAGGCAGGGAACACGCGTCTAAACCAGAGCTGGGAAGCGAGCACTTGCAACGCGAAACTGCAGGGAACAGGAAAAGAAAGGAAGAACGCCTCTGAGGAGGAGCAACTGAATTAGCCTGCTTTGGAGAGAACGGGATCACCAGGGGAGTGCAGCTTGTAAACTAGAAGGGACACATGGTGACTGGATTAACATGGCAAATACACGTTCCAGAACAGTAAGGAAAGCTGATAATGCATTGAAGATTTCAGCAGTATGCCTTCAGCCTGTAAACAAAGTACATTTTGATACCCCTTGTATGGGAGACGAGTGGTTAAAAACATCAGGTTCGACTGAACAAACGCACGGAGACTGTACAAACAGGAAACGCAACATAATTAGCATTTACCAAAACGCGAGGAAAGTACATTTTCTAGCTGTTTTTAGCACGTTTCAATACGTTTAGCGGGTTACGGCTATAAATTGAATAATGGGTGTTATAAAGCATTCTGAGCACTGTGTATCTTTTGAAGCTCATTTGTTGTTTTGAAGGCAGCGGGAAGAGGAAAGAAGGCAGGGAACTCACGTCTAAATTAGAGGTCTGAGACCAGAAAATCTAGGGTATTCCCTGCAGAGTGTGTAGGGCCAGCGGCATGAAGAGTTGCAGATTTCGTTAGAGTCCAGGTCAGGAACATGTAGGTTTATGGAAGAAGGAAGCCGAAGAAGGGAGAGACGAGACAGTGAACCGGATCAATCCAGGAGCAAGGAGTGGTGAGAAGTTAGGGAGATCTGAGTCTCAGGATTGGAAAGGGAAGGAGTTGGATATCACATGTTATGCCATAGGAAGGGTCTCAGGTTTGGCATTAGAAGCACTGAGATATGACATCTCATGCTATCGGAAGGGTCTCAGGATTGGAATGGGAAGGTGTTGAATATCAAATCTCATGCTATAGGAACAATATCAGGTTTGGTAGAAGCATTGAGATATCACACCTCATGCTATAGGAAGGGTCTCAGGATTGGAATGGGAAGGAGTTGGATCATCTCATATTATAGGAAGGGTGTCAAGATTGGAATGGGAAGGACTTGGATATCACATCTCATGTTATAGGAAGGCTCTCAGGTTTGTTATTAGAAGCATTGAGATATCACATCTCATGTTATAAGACAGTCTCAGGTTTGGTATTAGAAGCATTGAGATATAACATCTCATAGTATAGGACGGGTCTCAGGATTGGAATGGGAAGGAGTTTGATATCACATCTCATGCCATGGGAAGGTCTCAGGTTTGCTAGAAGCATTAAGATATCACATCTCATGCTATCGGAAGGGTCTCAGGATTGGATTGGGAATGAGTTGGATATCGCATCTCATGCTATAGGAAGGGTCACAGGTTGGAATTGGAAGGAGTTGGATATCACAGCTCATGTTATAGGAAGGGTTTCAGGATTGGAATGGGAAGGACTTTGATATCACATCTCATGCTATCGGAAGGGTCTCAGGATTGGATTGGGAAGGAGTTGGATATAACATCTCATGTTATAGGAAGGGTCTCAGGATTGGATGGGAAGAGTTGGATATCACATCTCATGTTATAGGAAGGGTATCAGGATTGGAATGGGAAGGTCTTTGATATCACATCTCACGCTATAGGGAGGGTCTCAGGTTTGGTATTAGAAGCATTGAGATATCACATCTCATGTTATAGGAAGGCTCTCAGGTTTGTTATTAGAAGCATTGAGATATCACATCTCATGTTATAGGACAGTCTCAGGTTTGGTATTAGAAGCATTGAGATATCATCTCATGGTATAGGACGGGGCTCAGGATTGGAATGGGAGTGAGTTGGATATCACATCTCATGTTATAGGAAGGGTCTCAGGTTTGTTATTAGAAGTATTGAGATATTGCATCTCATGTTATAGGACAGTCTCAGGTTTGGTATTAGAAGCATTGAGATATCATATCTCATGCTATCGGAAGGGTCTCAGGATTGGAATCGGAAGGATTTGGATATCACATCTCATGTTATAGGAAGGGTCTCAGGATTGGAATGGGAAGGAGTTGTATATCACATCTCATGCTATAGGGAGGGTCTCAGGTTGGAATTGGAAGGAGTTGGATATCACAGCTCATGTTATAGGAAGGGTGTCAGGATTGGAATGGGAAAGACTTTGATATCACATCTCACGCTATAGGGAGGGTCTCAGGTTTGGTATTAGAAGCATTGAGATATCACATCTCATGCTATCGGAAGGGTCTCAGGATTGGATCGGGAAGGAGTTGGATATAACATCTCATGTTATAGGAAGGGTCTCAGGATTGGATGGGAAGAGTTGGATATCACATCTCATGTTATAGGAAGGGTATCAGGATTGGAATGGGAAGGACTTTGATATCACATCTCACGCTATAGGGAGGGTCTCAGGTTTGGTATTAGAAGCATTGAGATATCACATCTCATGTTATAGGAAGGGTCTCAGGTTTGTTATTAGAAGCATTGAGATATCACATCTCATGTTATAGGACAGTCTCAGGTTTGGTATTAGAAGCATTGAGATGTAACATCTCATGGTATAGGACGGGTCTCAGGATTGGATGGGAAGAGTTGAATATCACATCTCATGCTACAGGAAGGGTCTCAGGTTTGGTAGAAGCATTGGGATATCACATCTCATGCTATAGGAAGGGTCTCAGGATTGGAATGGGAAGGAGTTGGATATCACATCTCATGCTAAAGGAAGGGTCTCAGGTTTGGAAGGGGAAGGATTTGGATATCACTTCTCAAGTTATAGGACGGGTCTGTGGTTTGGTATTAGAAGCATTGAGATATAATATCTCATGCTATCGGAAGGGTCTCAGGATTGGATTGCGAAGGAGTAGGATATCACATCTCATGTTATAGGAAGGGTCTCAAGATTGGAATGGGAAGGACTTGGATATCACATCTCATGTTATAGGAAGGGTCTCAGGTTTGTTATTAGAAGCATTGAGATATCACATCTCATGTTATAGGACAGTCTCAGGTTTGGTATTAGAAGCATTGAGATATCATATCTCATTGTATAGGACGGGTCTCAGGATTGGAATGGGAAGGAGTTGGATATCACATATCATGCTATAGGAAGGGTCTCAGGATTGGAATGGGAAGGAGTTGGATATCACATCTCATGATAAAGGAAGGGTCTCAGGTTTGGAAGGGGAAGGATTTGGATATCACATCTCAAGTTATAGGACGGGTCTGTGGTTTGGTATTAGAAGCATTGAGATATCATATCTCATGCTATCGGAAGGGTCTCAGGATTGGATTGGGAAGGAGTTGGATATCACATCTCATGTTATAGGAAGGGTCTCAAGATTGGAATGGGAAGGACTTGGATATCACATCTCATGTTATAGGAAGGGTCTCAGGTTTGTTATTAGAAGCATTGAGATATCACATCTCATGTTATAGGACAGTCTCAGGTTTGGTATTAGAAGCATTGGATATAACATCTCATAGTATAGGACGGGTCTCAGGATTGGAATGGGAAGGAGTTGGATATCACATCTCATGCTGTAGGGAGGGTCTCAGGTTTTATATTAGAAGCATTGAGATATCACATCTCATGCTATCGGAAGGGTCTCAGGATTGGATTGGGAAGGAGTTGGGTATCACATCTAAAGTTATAGGACGGGTCTGTGGTTTGGTATTAGAAGCATTGAGATATCATATCTCATGCTATCGGAAGGGTCTCAGGATTGGATTGGGAAGGAGTTGGATATCACATCTCATGTTATAGGAAGGCTCTCAGGTTTGTTATTAGAAGCATTGAGATATCACATCTCATGTTATAGGACAGTCTCAGGTTTGGTATTAGAAGCATTGAGATATCATATCTCATGGTATAGGACGGGTCTCAGGATTGCAATGGGAAGGAGTTGGATATCACAACTCATGTTATAGGAAGGGTCTCAGGATTGGAACGGGAAGGAGTTGTATATCACATCTCATGCTATAGGGAGGGTCTCAGGTTGGAATTGGAAGGAGTTGGATATCACAGCTCATGTTATAGGAAGGGTATCAGGATTGGAATGGGAAGGACTTTGATATCACATCTCTCGCTATAGGGAGGGTGTCAGGTTTGGTATTAGAAGCATTGAGATATCACATCTCATGCTATCGGAAGGGTCTCAGGATTGGATCGGGAAGGAGTTGGATGTAACATCTCATGTTAGAGGAAGGGTCTCAGGATTGGATGGGAAGAGTTGGATATCACATCTCATGTTATAGGAAGGGTATCAGGATTGGAATGGGAAGGACTTTGATATCACATCTCACGCTATAGGGAGGGTCTCAGGTTTGGTATTAGAAGCATTGAGATATCACATCTCATGTTATAGGAAGGGTCTCAGGTTTGTTATTAGAAGCATTGAGATATCACATCTCATGTTATAGGACAGTCTCAGGTTTGGTATTAGAAGCATTGAGATGTAACATCTCATGGTATAGGACGGGTCTCAGGATTGGATGGGAAGAGTTGGATATCACATCTCATGCTATAGGAAGGGTCTCAGGTTTGGTAGAAGCATTGGGATATCACATCTCATGCTATAGGAAGGGTCTCAGGATTGGAATGGGAAGGAGCTGGATATCACATCTCATGCTAAAGGAAGGGTCTCAGGTTTGGAAGGGGAAGGATTTGGATATCACTTCTCAAGTTATAGGACGGGTCTGTGGTTTGGTATTAGAAGCATTGAGATATAATATCTCATGCTATCGGAAGGGTCTCAGGATTGGATTGCGAAGGAGTAGGATATCACATCTCATGTTATAGGAAGGGTCTCAAGATTGGAATGGGAAGGACTTGGATATCACATCTCATGTTATAGGAAGGGTCTCAGGTTTGTTATTAGAAGCATTGAGATATCGCATCTCATGTTATAGGACAGTCTCAGGTTTGGTATTAGAAGCATTGAGATATCATATCTCATTGTATAGGACGGGTCTCAGGATTGGAATGGGAAGGAGTTGAATATCACATATCATGCTATAGGAAGGGTCTCAGGATTGGAATGGGAAGGAGTTGGATATCACATCTCATGATAAAGGAAGGGTCTCAGGTTTGGAAGGGGAAGGATTTGGATATCACATCTCATGTTATTGGAATGGTCTCAGGATTGGAATGGGAAGGAGTTGTATATCACATCTCATGCTATAGGGAGGGTCTCAGGTTGGAATTGGAAGGAGTTGGATATCACAGCTCATGTTATAGGAAGGGTATCAGGATTGGAATGGGAAGGACTTTGATATCACATCTCACGCTATAGGGAGGGTCTCAGGTTTGGTATTAGAAGCATTGAGATATCACATCTCATGCTATCGGAAGGGTCTCAGGATTGGATCGGGAAGGAGTTGGATATAACATCTCATGTTATAGGAAGGGTCTCAGGATTGGATGGGAAGAGTTGGATATCACATCTCATGTTATAGGAAGGGTATCAGGATTAGAATGGGAAGGACTTTGATATCACATCTCACGCTATAGGGAGGGTCTCAGGTTTGGTATTAGAAGCATTGAGATATCACATCTCATGTTATAGGAAGGGTCTCAGGTTTGTTATTAGAAGCATTGAGATATCACATCTCATGTTATAGGACAGTCTCAGGTTTGGTATTAGAAGCATTGAGATGTAACATCTCATGGTATAGGATGGGTCTCAGGATTGGATGGGAACAGTTGAATATCACATCTCATGCTATAGGAAGGGTCTCAGGTTTGGTAGAAGCATTGGGATATCACATCTCATGCTATAGGACGGGTCTCAGGATTGGAATGGGAAGGAGTTGGATATCACATCTCATGCTAAAGGAAGGGTCTCAGGTTTGGAAGGGAAAGGATTTGGATATCACTTCTCAAGTTATAGGACGGGTCTGTGGTTTGGTATTAGAAGCATTGAGATATAATATCTCATGCTATCGGAAGGGTCTCAGGATTGGATTGCGAAGGAGTAGGATATCACATCTCATGTTATAGGAAGGGTCTCAAGATTGGAATGGGAAGGACTTGGATATCACATCTCATGTTATAGGAAGGGTCTCAGGTTTGTTATTAGAAGCATTGAGATATCGCATCTCATGTTATAGGACAGTCTCAGGTTTGGTATTAGAAGCATTGAGATATCATATCTCATTGGATAGGACGGGTCTCAGGATTGGAATGGGAAGGAGTTGGATATCACATATGCTATAGGAAGGGTCTCAGGATTGGAATGTGAAGGAGTTGGATATCACATCTCATGATAAAGGAAGGGTCTCAGGTTTGGAAGGGGAAGGATTTGGATATCACATCTCAAGTTATAGGACGGGTCTGTGGTTTGGTATTAGAAGCATTGAGATATCATATCTCATGCTATCGGAAGGGTCTCAGGATTGGATTGGGAAGGAGTTGGATATCACATCTCATGTTATAGGAAGGGTCTCAAGATTGGAATGGGAAGGACTTGGATATCACATCTCATGTTATAGGAAGGGTCTCAGGTTTGTTATTAGAAGCATTGAGATATCACATCTCATGTTATAGGACAGTCTCAGGTTTGGTATTAGAAGCATTGGATATAACATCTCATAGTATAGGACGGGTCTCAGGATTGGAATGGGAAGGAGTTGGATATCACATCTCATGCTGTAGGGAGGGTCTCAGGTTTGATATTAGAAGCATTGAGATATCACATCTCATGCTATCGGAAGGGTCTCAGGATTGGATTGGGAAGGAGTTGGGTATCACATCTCAAGTTATAGGACGGGTCTGTGGTTTGGTATTAGAAGCATTGAGATATCATATCTCATGCTATCGGAAGGGTCTCAGGATTGGATTGGGAAGGAGTTGGATATCACATCTCATGTTATAGGAAGGCTCTCAGGTTTGTTATTAGAAGCATTGAGATATCACATCTCATGTTATAGGACAGTCTCAGGTTTGGTATTAGAAGCATTGAGATATCATATCTCATGGTATAGGACGGGTCTCAGGATTGCAATGGGAAGGAGTTGGATATCACAACTCATGCTAAAGGAAGGGTCTCAGGTTTGGAAGGGGAAGGATTTGGATATCGCATCTCAATTTATAGGACGGGTCTGTGGTTTGGTATTAGAAGCATTGAGATATCATATCTCATGCTATCGGAAGGGTATCAGGATTGGATTGGGAAGGAGTTGGATATCACATCTCGTGTTATAGGAAGGGTCTCAATATTGGAATGGGAAGGATTTGGATATCACATCTCATGTTAGAGGAAGGGTCTCAGGTTTGTTATTAGAAGCGTTGAGATATCGCATCTCATATTATAGGACAGTCTCAGGTTTGGTATTAGAAGCATTGAGATATCATATCTCATTGTATAGGACGGGTCTCAGGATTGGAACGGGAAGGAGTTGGATATCACATATCATGCTATAGGAAGGGTCTCAGGATTGGAATGGGAAGGATTTGGATATCACATCTCAAGTTATAGGACGGTTCTGTGGTTTGGTATTGGAAGCATTGAGATATCATATCTCATGCTATCGGAAGGGTCTAAGGATTGGATTGGGAAGGAGTTGGATATCACATCGCATGTTATAGGAAGGGTCTCAAGATTGGAATGGGAAGGACCTGGATATCACATCTCATATTATAGGAAGGGTCTCAGGTTTGTTATAAGAAGCATTGAGATATCACATCTCATGTTATAGGACAGTCTCAGGTTTGGTATTAAAAGCATTGAGATATAACATCTCATAGTATAGGACGGGTCTCAGGATTGGAATGGGAAGGAGTTTGATATCACATCTCATGCCATGGGAAGGTCTCAGGTTTGCTAGAAGCATTTAGATATCACATCTCATGCTATCAAAAGGGTCTCAGGATTGGATTGGGAAGGAGTTGGATATCGCATCTCATGCTATAGGAAGGGTCACAGGTTGGAATTGGAAGGAGTTGGATATCACAGCTCATGTTATAGGAAGGGTCTCAGGATTGGAATGGGAAGGATTTGGATATCACATCTCATGTTATAGGAAGGGTCTCAGGTTTGTTATTAGAAGTATTGAGATATTGCATCTCATTTTATAGGACAGTCTCAGGTTTGGTATTAGAAGCACTGAGATATCATATCTCATGCTATCGGAAGGGTCTCAGGATTGGAATGGGAAGGATTTGGATATCACATCTCATGTTATAGGAAGGGTCTCAGGATTGGAATGGGAAGGATTTGGATATCACATCTCATGTTATAGGAAGGGTCTCAGGTTTGTTATTAGAAGCATTGAGATATCGCATCTCATGTTATAGGAAGGGTCTCAGGATTAGAATGGGAAGGAGTTGTATATCACATCTCATGCTATAGGGAGGGTCTCAGGTTTGATATTAGAAGCATTGAGATATCATATCTCATGCTATAGGAAGGGTCACAGGTTGGAATTGGAAGGAGTTGGATATCACAGCTCATGTTATAGGAAGGGTATCAGGATTGGAATGGCAACGACTTTGATATCACATCTCACGCTATAGGGAGGGTCTCAGGTTTGGTATTAGAAGCATTGAGATATCACATCTCATGCTATCGGAAGGGTCTCAGGATTGGATCGGGAAGGAGTTGGATATAACATCTCATGTTATAGGAAGGGTCTCAGGATTGGATGGGAAGAGTTGGATATCACATCTCATGTTATAGGAAGGGTATCAGGATTGGAATGGGAAGGACTTTGATATCACATCTCACGCTATAGGGAGGGTCTCAGGTTTGGTATTAGAAGCATTGAGATATCACATCTCATGTTATAGGACAGTCTCAGGTTTGGTATTAGAAGCATTGAGATGTAACATCTCATGGTATAGGACGGGTCTCAGGATTGGATGGGAAGAGTTGGATGTCACATCTCATGCTATAGGAAGGGTCTCAGGTTTGTTATTAGAAGCGTTGAGATATCGCATCTCATATTATAGGACAGTCTCAGGTTTGGTATTAGAAGCATTGAGATATCACATCTCATGTTATAGGACAGTCTCAGGTTTGGTATTAGAAGCATTGAGATATCATATCTCATGCTATCGGAAGGGTATCAGGATTGGATTGGGAAGGAGTTGGATATCACATCTCGTGTTATAGGAAGGGTCTCAGGATTGGAATGGGAAGGATTTGGATATCACATCTCATGTTAGAGGAAGGGTCTCAGGTTTGTTATTAGAAGCGTTGAGATATCGCATCTCATATTATAGGACAGTCTCAGGTTTGGTATTAGAAGCATTGAGATATCATATCTCATTGTATAGGACGGGTCTCAGGATTGGAACGGGAAGGAGTTGGATATCACATATCATGCTATAGGAAGGGTCTCAGGATTGGAATGGGAAGGATTTGGATATCACATCTCAAGTTATAGGACGGTTCTGTGGTTTGGTATTAGAAGCATTGAGATATCATATCTCATGCTATCGGAAGGGTCTAAGGATTGGATTGGGAAGGAGTTGGATATCACATCGCATGTTATAGGAAGGGTCTCAAGATTGGAATGGGAAGGACCTGGATATCACATCTCATATTATAGGAAGGGTCTCAGGTTTGTTATAAGAAGCATTGAGATATCACATCTCATGTTATAGGACAGTCTCAGGTTTGGTATTAGAAGCATTGAGATATAACATCTCATAGTATAGGACGGGTCTCAGGATTGGAATGGGAAGGAGTTTGATATCACATCTCATGCCATGGGAAGGTCTCAGGTTTGCTAGAAGCATTTAGATATCACATCTCATGCTATCAAAAGGGTCTCAGGATTGGATTGGGAAGGAGTTGGATATCGCATCTCATGCTATAGGAAGAGTCACAGGTTGGAATTGGAACGAGTTGGATATCACAGCTCATGTTATAGGAAGGGTCTCAGGATTGGAATGGGAAGGATTTGGATATCACATCTCATGTTATAGGAAGGGTCTCAGGTTTGTTATTAGAAGCATTGAGATATCGCATCTCATGTTATAGGAAGGGTCTCAGGATTGGAATGGGAAGGAGTTGTATATCACATCTCATGCTATAGGGAGGGTCTCAGGTTTGATATTAGAAGCATTGAGATATCATATCTCATGCTATAGGAAGGGTCACAGGTTGGAATTGGAAGGAGTTGGATATCACAGCTCATGTTATAGGAAGGGTATCAGGATTGGAATGGCAACGACTTTGATATCACATCTCACGCTATAGGGAGGGTCTCAGGTTTGGTATTAGAAGCATTGAGATATCACATCTCATGCTATCGGAAGGGTCTCAGGATTGGATCGGGAAGGAGTTGGATATAACATCTCATGTTATAGGAAGGGTCTCAGGATTGGATGGGAAGAGTTGGATATCACATCTCATGTTATAGGAAGGGTATCAGGATTGGAATGGGAAGGACTTTGATATCACATCTCACGCTATAGGGAGGGTCTCAGGTTTGGTATTAGAAGCATTGAGATATCACATCTCATGTTATAGGAAGGGTCTCAGGTTTGTTATTAGAAGCATTGAGATATCACATCTCATGTTATAGGACAGTCTCAGGTTTGGTATTAGAAGCATTGAGATGTAACATCTCATGGTATAGGACGGGTCTCAGGATTGGATGGGAAGAGTTGGATGTCACATCTCATGCTATAGGAAGGGTCTCAGGTTTGGTAGAAGCATTGGGATATCATATCTCATGCTATAGGAAGGGTCTCAGGATTGGAATGGGAAGGAGTTGGATATCACATCTCATGCTAAAGGAAGGGTCTCAGGTTTGGAAGGGGAAGGATTTGGATATCACTTCTCAAGTTATAGGACGGGTCTGTGGTTTGGTATTAGAAGCATTGAGATATAATATCTCATGCTATCGGAAGGGTCTCAAGATTGGAATGGGAAGGACTTGGATATCACATCTCATGTTATAGGAAGGGTCTCAGGTTTGTTATTAGAAGCATTGAGATATCGCATCTCATGTTATAGGACAGTCTCAGGTTTGGTATTAGAAGCAATGAGATATCATATCTCATTGTAGAGGACGGGTCTCAGGATTGGAATGGGAAGGAGTTGGATATCACATCTCATGATAAAGGAAGGGTCTCAGGTTTGGAAGGGGAAGGATTTGGATATCACATCTCAAGGTATAGGACGGGTCTGTGGTTTGGTATTAGAAGCATTGAGATATATCTCATGCTATCGGAAGGGTCTCAGGATTGGATTGGGAAGGAGTTGGGTATCACATCTCAAGTTATAGGACGGATCTGTGGTTTGGTATTAGAAGCATTGAGATATCATATCTCATGCTATCGGAAGGGTCTCAGGATTGGATTGGGAAGGAGTTGGATATCACATCTCATGTTATAGGAAGGCTCTCAGGTTTGTTATTAGAAGCATTGAGATATCACATCTCATGTTATAGGACAGTCTCAGGTTTGGTATTAGAAGCATTGAGATATCATATCTCATGGTATAGGACGGGTCTGTAAGGATATTTGGCGTGTTACAACACAGAGTACAGCACTACTGCACAGGTAGCAAACAGCACAGAGTACAGCACTACTGCACAGGTAGCAAACAGCACAGAGTACAGCACTACTGCACAGGTAGCAAACAGCACAGAGTACAGCACTACTGCACAGGTAGCAATTTTTTTTTTGCAGCACCACCACAAGGGTGCGGTGCATTGCTATATGTGTTACCAGATTAACAAGGAAAGACAGGCCATTCAGTCAAAAACGATTTTAACATATAAGATGCAAATCTATTTTTACAGTTAAAAGCACATGTGCACATTCAAAAATGCACACTATTTTTCACCTGAAATGCCTATGGTGCGAGAGACACATTTGAAAATAATAACTAATCTTACTGATAACTAACCTGACTAATGAAACATAATCCACTAATAAAAATGTGTCTCCACTGCAGAATTAGGCCTATTCTGAAAGTGAACTTTTAAACGCACATCCATTTTTTTTTCTCCTCTCTGCTGCCCTGTCCACATAATTACAGGAAGCAAAAGAGCTCGAAAGAACAGGAAATCAGTCGGTTACAAAGTATTACTATAAAAATGAGCCATTGTGTAGAGAAGGAGGAGATGGCATGAGCGATTCTGATTGGAGCAGCGTCATAGCAAGTATCATGCTAGAGGGAGTGATCAGAGTTTTGCTGGGGGGAGTTGGAGGAGAGAGAAGGTCAGTCAAGATTTGGCAGAGCTGGGAGATTCCTATCTGCAAAAGCTGAGAATTCCAGGCAATGACCCCGGTTTGAGAAGGCAGGCGTTCCTTTTTACTGGGGTTAATCTTCAAGGGAGCCACATTCAGAAAGAGAACAGCCAAAGAAAACTTTGAACAGATAAGGTAATTACATAAGTGTGGGAGCTGAGTGTGTACGAGACGATAATGTTCAGTCAGAGTAGGAAAGGGGATTCCGGTGCCTTAATCACACGTTAATGTTGCAAATAGTGTTCTGTTCTCCGCCAAGTTTTTTTTTCAGAGTATTACAGACAATGCTGTTAATGTGCTGTTTTATTTATTTCTGTAAAGAGTGAGATTGTGTTTAAATGCAACTTTTATAATACAGAAAAATACTTGAAAGCAGACAGGTGGTGTGTCTTCTATTTACCAATACAGTGCTGATGATGAGGGGAGATTTTCAAACAATACAATTGTCATTTTAAGACAGATGTGTGCATGACATATTCAGTATGGAGAGTTGAGAGTGATTGTTTGTAGCATAGCTCGTTGGAGGTACATGAGCCAATGGGAAGGGAGACTCTCTGAACATAGTTCCCTACCGTATATAAGGTAGTGGAAATTACCACAAAATTACCACATATAGCTCTCTGTCGTAAATAAGTCAGTGAGATCGCCCATGGTGGCACACTAACACTAACACTGAAAATGTGGTATTCCTAAAATGTAGGTCTGAGGTCTCTCTAGTGATTACACGAAAAATCTAAGCAAAGATAGGGGATTCTGGACATTGGGGCCACAAATAAAACAAGGGAATTATGCTCACCAAAATACCACCAACCATGCACACCAACCACGTATACCAAATATGCATGTCTGGGTGCTGAAATAATGCATGTCCACTGTATTATTGTTGCACAATGCCAAATCTGAATACAAAGAGTGATTATTGCTAAGTTACTTTTCGGCGATAATAAAATACCGTCAGGCCCCAAATCTCCACAAAATACCCTACATATTTATGGTGCGTTGCAGGCCAGGAAAGTGATCATAGAGTACCTACTGGGCGTGGCAAGCGTGTCTCACACTGCCATTTGCACATTAAAGGGAACCCATTTTATAATAGCAGTGTGCCACTAAAAACGAATTTCAGAATGTCACAAAGGGAAACCACATTCTCAGATCTAGTGCAATATTTAGAGGCAAAGTTGTTTGCACATGGGAATTGGTCATCGAATAGCACGTTAGAATGGAGTAACCGCATTCAGGGTGAGGTGCAGAAAGAAAAATTAGACAATATTTTTGCAGAAGGCAGCATAATTCAGGTCTGCCTTACAAGATTATTGAATGCAGCCGATAAAAGTGCAGAGAAAGACTGTTTAATACGGCTATGCGGCAAAATATGGTTTATTTTAAACAAGTCCCTGCGAATGCAAGAGAATGATACTCAGCTAATTAACAGGTTAAAGACTGAATTAGAGGGGGCAAGTAAAAATCAGGAAATGTTGAGAGCAGAATTGGATGTATGCCAAAAAGACATGCAATTAAAATGCAGAGACTTTGATACTCAGTTATCCAAAAGCAAGAAACAATTTGAAGATAGTGAGCAAGAATTGGCACACTTAAAAGACTTAGTGGATCACATTAGGCAGGATAAAGATGAGGTTGTTTCAGAAATGCAGATTTTACAAAAAGAACATTGTGAAAAAGGTGATCTCCAGAGTGCAGAACAAGAAATGATTAAAATGATTCAAGAAAGAGACAAGAGAAATAAAGAGTTCAATGAATGTCAAATGCAAATGTGCGACATGCAGGAGGTGATTAATAAGATGAGTGATGAAAATAATTATTTGCAAAATGAAGCAACCAGACTCCTTAAAAAGTGTAAGGACTTAGAACAGCAAATGTGCATTCCCAGGTCCCAGGAGAGGCGGCAGGGTACCACATTCAATGGAGTGGAGGTGAATTCTAGCTCTGCCCAAAGAGCTAGTGCTCCAGTGACTGGGCCGGTGACTGAACTTGGTTGCAGCGCCCTTGGGGGATTTGATACTCCCATTGGGGGCAGCCACCAATCTCATACACCTGAAAACAGGATTGAATCACAAAATAGTGCAATTCCATGCATTGCAACAAGTAGCCCCATAAAAATAATGAAATCCATTAAAGCCCTGATCAAACCATTTAAAAAGGGAGGTGAATGCTGCATTGAGGATCACTTAGAAGCGGTACATGACATTTTTAAAGCACTCCAGATACCTAAGGAACAGTACAGACAATATTTTCATTTAACTTTAGATGCCCCGATGGCCAGCATCATAAGGGGATTAAATGAACAGCAGAATATGACCTGGTTGGAGTTTGAAAAAGAAATTAGGCGTCATTTTTCTCCTTTTCAATCATTGCAGGAGGCAAAGAAAGTCGCGTACACAATTATTGCTGGACCTAATATATCCCCTCGCCAATTTTTACAAGACTTAAAAAGAGCATTTTCTCGCTTTGATGTATCTTTTGACTCAAATTCCAATGAGTTTAAAACTGCATACTTCTATGGGCTACAGAAAGACATCATATCCCAATTGGTCCGTGAATTTGACCGTGACAAGTCCCTTGAATGGATTGTACATCAAAGCACAAAACTATATGAGGTACTCTATTGTCAGGGTAGAGAAAGTGATAAAATGAAAGATACTAGACCTAAATCTAAAGAACCCTCAGCCACAGTAATGGAAATCAGGTCAGCCAAAATGTCCCTTGAGTCTGCTCAAAGCCAAGGTAAAAATAATGTGACACCTGAACAAAGGGGTAATCAACAAAGATCGCCATTTCCTGTACCAATGTTCCAATCACATGATCCTAGTAATAGAGAGAGCTACATCAGCCCTAGGTATTTAGGGGACAGACCCCGGGTAGGATATCGGCCTGATATGGCAGGTATGAACAATAACCAGAGACAAAATCAAGATCAAAGAAATGATGGTCCCTACCAGTCGTTGGGGACACAGAGCAGATTTGATCCCAGCACCATGATATATGGTAATCAGGATAGGCCCCGATATGTGGATCGATTTACTGATAATGGAAATCAACATAGGGGCCAGTACCCACAAACTGAGAGACAGGACATGAGGCAAAACGTGAACTACAGTCCACGCCAGTACAATGATTCCCCACCAGGGGACTATAATCAAAGGATGGGTGCAACCCGCTCCCCTCCACAAATGAATCAAGAGTTCAGAAACCATCCCAACCGACATCAATCACCTGAGAGGTATCAGAATAGATCCAATCAGGGGGAAAACAACCAATATCGACCTAGGCCACAGAAAGAGGATCCTAGAGAGATGGAAAGGTTCCAGTGCCTTGAGGCCCAAGTGAAAATGTTAGCTGAGCAAATAGGAAAGCTCTATACAGCGCAAAAACAACCTTCCAAAGAGGGGGCTGATGGCCATAGCAATGACCGGGGGGCTTCCGAAAAGTGACTAAGTGCTCATGATAACTGCAGTGCCAAAATGACAGATTGCTCTGATATAATTTTGCATAACGACTCTGAGATGCCTAATGGATTAAAAATGAAAGTACCAGTAAATGAAATTGTGATAGAAAGTGCAAATACTTCTAAAAAAGAGGTACGGTTTAACTTAGAGCTAAATAAAACAGTAAAGATTTGCACAAATGAAAAAGAAACATTAGGAATTCCAAAAGAACAAAGGAACAGATTTAAGAAAAATGACTCATGCATGGGGAATACCAGTGAACAGGGAGTAAGTGGGGATGCTATAGCTCCTTCCCTGGGCAAGCAAAACAATGACCAAAGACAGACAGAAAAAGGAAATACTCACAAGGAGGGTACAAGTCAATCACCTGAAGAATTCTTTGAGCCACATATTTTTGAAGAGGCTGAAAGGGCTGGTATTACACTAAATGATCACAAATGCACAGAATTAAAAGATGACAAATTGCTGAATGATGTTGTTACACATGTTCAGATGGAGGATTGTAATGTGGTCTCTGATGTTACCCAGATGGATTGGCGAACAGTGGCCACACTCCAAAAAACCTCTGAACATGGAGAAATGAATAAAATCTCTCGCACAGAAATGGGTAAAAAGGAGGGAAAAATGTCTTTTCATTTACCAATGTGCTTAGCCAAAAGTGAAAAAGACCTGAGAAAGGTGAGCCCTGAAATCAGTAAGAATTCACATTTCTTATGTGTATTAGTGGAAGTTGAGGACAGATATTATGCACCCATCACTGTAGAAGAAAAATGCTACACCTTTGCTATGATTGACACTGGCGCACAGGCCACAATTATGTCCAAGGAGCTGATAAAGAGTATCAATGAAGGGAGACCTCCACAGAGTCAGATCACAGTGAAGGAAAATCAAGGCCCAGTGCATAACTTTAATGGGGAGGAGGTGCCCATCATAGGTGTAACTGAGGTTGACATAAAAATAGGAAAGCACAGAATGAAACAAGAGGTATTGATCACATCTATTTGTGAAATTCCATTTCTGATGGGGACAGATTGCCTGAAAAGATTGTCTCCTCTCATAGATGGGGTGAATGGAGTGCTGTGGTCCTTAACCAAAAAACCATTGAGGCCTAAGAAACTAAAATCACAAAACAGCAATATAAATGAATGTCACACCGTTGCCAAAACAAATGATGCTGTGGAGGTATATCTCCAGAATAGCTGCATACCTAGTGTCACTGTCATATTAATGTGTCAAGACAAAATACAGAGCGACAATGAAAAACTACCTGTACAAATATACTTGGACCCAAGGAAAGATTGGCAGACTGCCATAGATGAGCACACATTATGTTTTTATCTAAAAGAGAAAACGTGCAAACAGAATATTGCTCCTAAAACAGATTCAGAAAAACACATTACCACTCTGGCAGAAATACACATGGAAGATGAGCAACCATGGGTTCATGTTGGTATAAATGATTATCTTAAAACAATAAAAGCCACTTTAGCGCTTGAACATGAAAGGAGTTTCATTAATGAGAAATTGTTGCAAAAAATTATGGAGAGGGAAGAAATCCCGAAATTTAGGATTAAAAACCAATATGTTTCTGGGTTGGACAGTCCAGACTTTGAAAACCGAATTGCAGGCAGATGCATGCTTAAAATTAGCATTGGGCAGAAAACAATTTACCATAATGTATGGATAGTGAGTGGAGCACAAAATGAATTTTACATGGGAAATGACATCATGCACAGAATGTGTATGGTGTTAGATTTCCTTAATCAAAAAATATGGTCACGCCTAGGTGGTCCGGCACCTGAATTTGAAGACAAAAGAAGGGCTTATCATTGTGCACAACTGGTTCCTTATGCAATCGAATTACAAATGAGGAAAAATACTATTATTCCTGCATTTACAAAACAGTTTGCAATAACACTGAAATGCAAAAATGGACAGCAGATGAAAGGCTCTGATGCATTTGTATGCCTGAATGAATCCATAAAACAGCAAGGCCTGGATTATGAATACATTCCATTGGTAGACATTGGTGAGGGATCTGTAAAAATCATGGTAAATAATAAAGGTTGTCAGGATATTCATTTAGAGGAAAACTCCCCATTAGGAATGGCCATACAAAAATCACATTATACGGCAGATTTAAATAACATGGTGATTGGGAATATTCCTGAAAAATATGTAGATGCCAAGGGCGAGTTGCCAGAACACCTGGACTCTCAGCCCAAAGGAATATTTAAAATTCATTCTGTGTATCCTTATGATTCAAATGAGACGGTGTGCTGCCATCAAGAGGATTGCATAATATTTAATTTAAATGAAAATGAAACAGAAAATCAGCCCATTGAAGTGGAAGCTGATATGCCAAAATATTTAAAAGTGGCAGCTTTACAAAAAGACACAGCCACACAGTTAGAAGAAAGCGCCGAGATTCCCTTACCAGAAGATTTTCCAGAATTTTCCAAAATGGTAGAAGAGCAGATCTCCTTAGCGGATGCATGTGAAAGCAATGAAGAGAGGGACAATCTGAGGGAGATATTTATGGAGTTTAAGGATGTATTTGCAAAAGATGCTTATGATTGTGGTTTAACTGATTTACATGTGGCCACACTGCCAGAAGGGTGTAGCAGAAACCCAGTGTTTGTACGCCAGTATAGACTACTGCTGGCATGTTTAGAATCATTGGCAGAGATTATTAAAAATTTGGAATCACGGGGAATCATCAGGCCCATTCACAGCACATCCAATACACCTATTTTAGGTGTATTGAAGCCAAATGGTCAATGGCGGCTATGTGCAGACTTGAGAGAGTTAAATAAAAGAGTACCAATATCTAGATGGCCACTGCCATTCATTGATCAGGGCCTAGCTCAGATACATGGTTCAAATGTATTTACCAGATTAGATCTCACCTCGGGATATTGGTGCGTGCCATTGGCAGAGGAGATACAGAATTTATTTTCCTTTACATTTGACAGGACTCAATATGCCTGGCTTAGAGCTCCGTTCGGGTACATCAATAGTGGGAGTGAATTTGGCATATTTTTGAGAAAGGCCATGCCGGATGCAGCGGAAAGAGGAACAATAGTTTATGTGGACGATGTCCTGATAAAAAATGAAAGTTTGAAAAGCCATTTTGATGAAATAAGACATGTACTTGGCCAATTGCAGAAAGCAGGCGCCAAAGTATCTTTGCAAAAAGCACAATGGTGCAAGAAAAAAGTGAACTTTCTAGGGCATGAAGTGACTGAACATGGGCTAAATCCACAAAGGAAGAAAATAGAGGCCATACAAAGATTAAAAGATCCTAAAAATGTGAAAGGAGTAAAAAGTTTATTAGGGATGACAGGCTATAACAGAAAGTTCATTGAAAATTATGCAGAAATCACTCAACCATTGACTAAACTGCTTAAACTGAATACTCCCTGGAAATGGGAAAAAGGGCAGTCTGATGCAGTGGCTAAGTTAAAGGAATGTCTTGTAAAGGCACCATGTTTAGCATACCCCATAAAGGACAGGGATTTCTTTATAGAAATAGGTTTTTCTGAACATTGTATGTCAGCAGTGTTATCACAAAAACACGATTTGAATCACAAAACCATTGCATATGCAAGTAAGGCATTTTCCCAAGTTGAAATGAAATTTAATGAATGTGAAAAGGCCCTATTAACCACTGTGTGGGCGCTACAACATTTCCGCCCCATTGTTCAGGGAGAAAAGGTGATTATTGAAACAAATCATCAACCTTTGCAATTTTTAGAGAGTAAAAGAATTAGATCAGGCAATCTAGCACAATCCAGAATCACTTCATGGACGCTGGCATTACAAGGTTTTCCCGTAGAAGTGAGATATGGACAAAATAAAAAGAGCCCAATTGCTCAAGGGTTAGCTGACTTACATGACTGTGCAGCTGAACAAATACCAAATGAAATGGAAGTAGAAACTAGTTTACAGGAATTTGAACAATCACCACACAAAGCTTTTGATGAAAAAACATGCAAGGATTTGCCAACTGTATATGTGGATGGTTGTGCTTTTCACATTGAAAATGACAGTAATAAACAGTTAGTGGCAGGAATAGGAAATGTCTGGTTGAAATGTGAAGGTGTCCCCAGTATAGGGATGAGGATTGGAGATAGGAGCAGTCAAGTGGCGGAATTGGCAGCCATTTATAAAGCAATTGCTACTGCAGTTGATAAAAAGTTCAGTGAAATTGTCCTGGTGACTGATTCTGACTATGCACGGAATAGCTTTGTGGAGTATTTGCCTGGTTGGAAAGCAAGAGGCATGATTAGATACAACAAAAAGCCACTTAAACATGGAAAAATGATACAAGCCATAGACCAATTGGTATCAGAGAATGAGTTAACAATATACTGGAGAAAAATTTGTGGGCATTTAAAAACACCAGGAGAGGATAAGGAGGGAAATGATAAGGCAGACCACCTGGCTAAGATTGGGGCTGTGATGGGAGAATTGCTACCTATTGATTATTTAATGGGTGAAATACAAAATGATGCAGTCACACGTTCTAAAGCACCAAAGGAGGTAGATCAACCGGTGGTGCAGTGGAGTCATGACACGCCAGACCAAGATTTGATTGAGGCACAAAAGAATGATCAAATTTTGGGAATCTATTATAATCATTTGATAGACCCCGAACAAAATCCTTTAACAGAAAATGATTGTATGGGAAAAGAAGAGTTGAGGGTGTTATTAAAGAACAAAACACAAATTAGATTACAGGATGGACTCATGATTAGAGAGTCCATAACAGGGCAAATACAGTGGGTAGTACCCCTTTCATTCAGAGGACTAATGCTACACCATGCACATGATGCCATAACTGCAGGCCATAGAGGTTCACAAAAAACATTAGAAATACTTACTAAAAGATTATGCTTACTGGCCACATATGTCCCAAGATGTGGAATTATATACTAGAGGATGTCTAGTATGCGCCCAATTTAAACCTGCTTCACCAATGCATAGAGCACCATTGATGAAAAGAGGCCTAACTCTCCCATGGTCAGATTTGCAAATAGACTATGTAGGTCCTTTAAAAAGGTCGAGCAGGGGACACCGTTATATTTTGAGTGTGGTATGTTTGATGTCGAAGTGGATTGAATGCATTCCTGCACCAGATTGTAGTGCGCAAACAGCAGCCACATTGCTGGTGAACCATGTGTTCTCAAGGTTTGGGTTGCCACAAAGAATTGAGTCAGACAGAGGAAGTCATTTCACAAGTACTCTAATGAGTAAGGTATGGCAAATACTAGGTGTGAAAAGGAAACTACATATCGCATATCGGGCGGCGTCTTCAGGTACAGTTGAAAGAAGCAATAGGTCTGTTGTGGATATTTTAAAGAAATTTGTGGCAGAAGCAGGTTCCAGCTGGGATTTGCGTTTACCATTGGTTTTGATGGCAATCAGGTCGACTCCTGCCAAAGCAACAGGTGTTAGCCCCCATGAGGTCTTAACAGGTAGGAAAATGGTGTTACCACAACACCTACTATACAGAACACATGAGCAAACCCTTGTGAGTGCATCCACAGTTCATGAATATATTGATGAACTGAGGAGGCATTTGCAACATGCATTTGCTTTTGTGCAGAGAAATCTGGAAAGAGCTGCTGACAGTGCAAAATCGTATTATGATAAAAAGACATCAGTAAAGGAATACAGTGTAGGGGATCAGGTATACAAGTTTCATTTTGGAAAAAGTAAACAGAAAAATTCTAAATTTCTAGCAGCCTGGCAGGGGCCATTTCGAATTATAGATAAGGTCTCTCCTGTAGTGTATAAAATTTTGAAAAATGAAGGTGAAACAGCAATATAGCAGTTTGTCCATGTAAATCAAATCAAACCATGCCATCCCAGACATGAGTTCAGGCAGCTTCAGCATGTAGAAACAGATAAAGTCCCTTGAACACAAAAAGAGAAAATAAATGGGTGTAATCAGGAGGCAGTGACAAGGAAGTTAAAAAAGTTGATTGTTATGATGGTACATAAACACTGTAATATATGTAAAAATATATAATATAAATAAATAAATAAATAAATAAATGCACATATAACGGCAGCTCATGGTTGGTGTGCAGAGAGAAAATGTATTAAATATTGAATGCTGTTTATGTGTGCTTGTTTTCTTTTAACTTGTGTTTAATTTCAGAAAAAGAAAAACGAAATATTTTTACCAAGCATGTTTTATTTTTGGCAAAAGGGTGAAGTTAGTATTGTGCTATGTACTTAATTTGTTTATTTTCTATTTAATTTAGAAAATTAACATTATTTGGTCGGAGGTTCCGGGATCAGAGGCCACGGGAGACGATGGAGTCCTGGAGTCCCCTGGATGAAGACCAAAAGATGCCTGCCTCCAGGTGGAGGTGAAGACAAGATAACCAGAATGCTGAAAAAGATGACTCCTATGGATCTAAGATTGCCAAGATGAAAGTGTACTCGAATGAACCAAATAACATCGCTGGTCGGGACATATCAGAGGCAGACAAGAGTGCTGACATATGGAGTTCCACGTATTTATTATTTTAATTATTTATTTTAATTTGTTATATTAATTATTTGTTTTCGTTAGTTGTTTTATTTCATTGTTTTAATTGACTTGAAAAATCTAAACTTAGAGTAATACCACTTCCACTGAGAAGGCAAATGTAGAACATTTTGTAAACTAATGAACTCAGATGAATACTGTATTGATTGCAACTTTTTCATTGATGCACATGAATATTCATTTTATTGGATTGCTATATTGTGAAAAGAAGAAAAAGAACACATTATTTTTAGGAATTGGCTTGGATCGTAGCCAGATTCTAAAAACAAAAGGAGGGTATGTAAGGATATTTGGTGTGTTACAACACAGAGTACAGCACTACTGCACAGGTAGCAAACAGCACAGAGTACATCACTACTGCACAGGTAGCAAACAGCACAGAGTACAGCACTACTGCACAGGTAGCAAACAGCACAGAGTACAGCACTACTGCACAGGTAGCAATTTTTTTTTTGCAGCACCACCACAAGGGTGCGGTGCATTGCTATATGTGTTACCAGATTAACAAGGAAAGACAGGCCATTCAGTCAAAAACGATTTTAACATATAAGATGCAAATCTATTTTTACAGTTAAAAGCACACGTGCACATTCAAAAATGCACACTATTTTTCACCTGAAATGCCTATGGTGCGAGAGACACATTTGAAAATAATAACTAACCTCACTGATAACTAACCTGACTAATGAAACATAATCCACTAATAAAAATGTGTCTCCACTGCAGAATTAGGCCTATTCTGAAAGTGAACTTTTAAACGCACATCCATTTTTTTTTCTCCTCTCTGCTGCCCTGTCCACATAATTACAGGAAGCAAAAGAGCTCGAAAGAACAGGAAATCAGTCGGTTACAAAGTATTACTATAAAAATGAGCCATTGTGTAGAGAAGGAGGAGATGGCATGAGTGATTCTGATTGGAGCAGCGTCATAGCAAGTATCATGCTAGAGGGAGTGATCAGAGTTTTGCTGGGGGGAGTTGGAGGAGAGAGAAGGTCAGTCAAGATTTGGCAGAGCTGGAGGGAAGACCTTTTCCTGGTTGGAGCATTCCTATCTGCAAAAGCTGAGAATTCCAGGCAATGACCCCGGTTTGAGAAGGCAGGCGTTCCTTTTTACTGGGGTTAATCTTCAAGGGAGCCACATTCAGAAAGAGAACAGCCAAAGAAAACTTTGAACAGATAAGGTAATTACATAAGTGTGGGAGCTGAGTGTGTACGAGACGATAATGTTCAGTCAGAGTAGGAAAGGGGATTCCGGTGCCTTAATCACACGTTAATGTTGCAAATAGTGTTCTGTTCTCCGCCAAGTTTTTTTTTCAGAGTATTACAGACAATGCTGTTAATGTGCTGTTTTATTTATTTCTGTAAAGAGTGAGATCGTGTTTAAATGCAACTTTTATAATACAGAAACATACTTGAAAGCAGACAGGTGGTGTGTCTTCTATTTACCAATACAGTGCTGATGATGAGGGGAGATTTTTAAAAAATACAATTGTCATTTTAAGACAGATGTGTGCATGAGATATTCAGTATGGAGAGTTGAGAGTGATTGTTTGTAGCATAGCTCGTTGGAGGTACATGAGCCAATGGGAAGACAGACTCTCTGAACATAGTTCCCTACCGTATATAAGGTAGTGGAAATTACCACAAAATTACCACATATAGCTCTCTGTCGTAAATAAGTCAGTGAGATCGCCCATGGTGGCACACTAACACTAACACTGAAAATTTGGTATTCCTAAAATGTAGGTCTGAGGTCTCTCTAGTGATTACACGAAAAATCTAAGCAAAGATAGGGGATTCTGGACATTGGGGCCACAAATAAAACAAGGGAATTATGCTCACCAAAATACCACCAACCACGCACACCAACCACGTATACCAAATATGCATGTCTGGGTGCTGAAATAATGCATGTCCACTGTATTATTGTTGCACATGGCCAAATCTGAATACAAAGAGTGATTATTGCTAAGTTACTTTTCGGCGATAATAAAATACTGTCAGGCCCCAAATCTCCACAAAATACCCTACAGGTCTCAGGATTGCAATGGGAAGGAGTTGGATATCACATCTCATGCTAAAGGAAGGGTCTCAGGTTTGGAAGGGGAAGGATTTGGATATCGCTCTCAATTTATAGGACGGGTCTGTGGTTTGGTATTAGAAGCATTGAGATATCATATCTCATGCTATCGGAAGGGTATCAGGATTGGATTGGGAAGGAGTTGGATATCACATCTCATGTTATAGGAAGGGTCTCAGGATTGGAATGGGAAGGATTTGGATATCACATCTCATGTTAGAGGAAGGGTCTCAGGTTTGTTATTAGAAGCATTGAGATATCGCATCTCATGTTATAGGACAGTCTCAGGTTTGGTATTAGAAGCATTGAGATATCATATCTCATTGTATAGGACGGGTCTCAGGATTGGAATGGGAAGGAGTTGGATATCACATATCATGCTATAGGAAGGGTCTCAGGATTGGAATGGGAAGGAGTTGGATATCACATCTCATGATAAAGAAAGGGTCTCAGGTTTGGAAGGGGAAGGATTTGGATATCACATCTCAAGTTATAGGACGGTTCTGTGGTTTGGTATTAGAAGCATTGAGATATCATATCTCATGCTATCGGAAGGGTCTCAGGATTGGATTGGGAAGGAGTTGGATATCACATCGCATGTTATAGGAAGGGTCTCAAGATTGGAATGGGAAGGACCTGGATATCACATCTCATATTATAGGAAGGGTCTCAGGTTTGTTATTAGAAGCATTGAGATATCACATCTCATGTTATAGGACAGTCTCAGGTTTGGTATTAGAAGCATTGAGATATAACATCTCATAGTATAGGACGGGTCTCATGATTGGAATGGGAAGGAGTTTGATATCACATCTCATGCCATGGGAAGGTCTCAGGTTTGCTAGAAGCATTAAGATATCACATCTCATGCTATCGGAAGGGTCTCAGGATTGGATTGGGAAGGAGTTGGATATCGCATCTCATGCTATAGGAAGGGTCACAGGTTGGAATTGGAAGGAGTTGGATATCACAGCTCATGTTATAGGAAGGGTTTCAGGATTGGAATGGGAAGGACTTTGATATCACATCTCATGCTATCGGAAGGGTCTCAGGATTGGATTGGGAAGGAGTTGGATATAACATCTCATGTTATAGGAAGGGTCCCAGGATTGGATGGGAAGAGTTGGATATCACATCTCATGTTATAGGAAGGGTATCAGGATTGGAATGGGAAGGACTTTGATATCACATCTCACGCTATAGGGAGGGTCTCAGGTTTGGTATTAGAAGCATTGAGATATCACATCTCATGTTATAGGAAGGGTCTCAGGTTTGTTATTAGAAGCATTGAGATATCACATCTCATGTTATAGGACAGTCTCAGGTTTGGTATTAGAAGCATTAAGATATAACATCTCATGGTATAGGACGGGTCTCAGGATTGGATGGGAAGAGTTGGATATCACCTCTCATGCTATAGTAAGGGTCTCAGGTTTGGTAGAAGCATTGGGATATCACATCTCATGCTATAGGAAGGGTCTCAGGATTGGAATGGGAAGGAGTTGGATATCACATCTCATGCTAAAGGAAGGGTCTCAGGTTTGGAAGGGGAAGGATTTGGATATCACATCTCAAGTTATAGGACGGGTCTGTCGTTTGGTGTTAGAAGCATTGAGATATCATATCTCATGCTATCGGAAGGGTCTCAGGATTGGATTGCGAAGGAGTTGGATATCACATCTCATGTTATAGGAAGGCTCTCAGGTTTGGTATTAGAAGCATTGAGATATCATCTCATGGTATAGGACGGGCCTCAGGATTGGAATGGGAAGGAGTTGGATATCACATCTCATGCTAAAGGAAGGGTCTCAGGTTTGGAAGGGGAAGGATTTGGATATCACATCTCAATTTATAGGACGGGTCTGTGGTTTGGTATTAGAAGCATTGAGATGTCATATCTCATGCTATCGGAAGGGTCTCAGGATTGGATTGGGAAGGAGTTGGATATCACATCTCATGTTATAGGAAGGGTCTCAGGATTGGAATGGGAAGGATTTGGATATCACATCTCATGTTATAGGAAGGGTCTCAGGTTTGTTACTAGAAGTATTGAGATATCGCATCTCATGTTATAGGACAGTCTCAGGTTTGGTATTAGAAGCATTGAGATATCATATCTCATGCTATCGGAAGGGTCTCAGGATTGGAATGGGAAGGATTTGGATATCACATCTCATGTTATAGGAAGGGTCTCAGGATTGGAATGGGAAGGATTTGGATATCACATCTCATGTTATAGGAAGGGTCTCAGGTTTGTTATTAGAAGCATTGAGATATCGCATCTCATGTTATAGGAAGGGTCTCAGGATTGGAATGGGAAGAAGTTGTATATCACATCTCATGCTATAGGGAGGGTCTCAGGTTTGATATTAGAAGCATTGAGATATCATATCTCATGCTATCAGAAGGGTCTCAGGATTGGATTGGGTAGGAGTTGGATATCACATCTCATGTTATAGGAAGGGTCTCAGGATTGGAATGGGAAGGATTTGGATATCACATCTCATGTTATAGGAAGGGTCTCAGGTTTGTTATTAGAAGCATTGAGATATTGCATCTCATGTTATAGGACAGTCTCAGGTTTGGTATTAGAAGCATTGAGATATCATATCTCATGCTATCGGAAGGGTCTCAGGATTGGAATGGGAAGGATTTGGATATCACATCTCATGTTATAGGAAGGGTCTCAGGATTGGAATCGGAAGGATTTCGATATCACATCTCATGTTATAGGAAGGGTCTCAGGTTTGTTATTAGAAGCATTGAGATATCGCATCTCATGTTATAGGACAGTCTCAGGTTTGATATTAGAAGCATTGAGATATCATATCTCATGGTATAGGATGGGTCTCAGGATTGGAATGGGAAGGAGTTGGATATCACATCTCATGCTATAGGAAGGGTCTCAGGATTGGAATGGGAAGGATTTGGATATCACATCTCATGTTATAGGAAGGGTCTCAGGTTTGTTATTAGAAGCATTGAGATATCACATCTCATGTTCTAGGAAGGGTCTCAGGATTGGAATGGGAAGGGTTTGGATATCACATCTCATGTTATAGGAACGGTCTCAGGTGTGTTATTAGAAGCATTGAGATATCACATCTCATGTTATAGGACAGTCTCAGGTTTGGTATTAGAAGCATTCAGATATAACATCTCATGGTATAGGGCGGGTCTCAGGTTTGATAGAAGCATTGAGATATCACATTCCATTCTATAGGAAGGGTCTCAGGATTGGAATGGGAAGGAGTTGGATATCACATATCATGGTAAAGGAAGGGTCTCAGGTTTGGAAGGGGAAGGATTTGGATATCACATCTCAAGCTATAGGACGGGTCTGTGGTTTGGTATTAGAAGCATTGAGATATCATATCTCATGCTATCGGAAGGGTCTCAGGATTGGATTGCGAAGGAGTTGGATATCACATCTCATGTTATCGGAAGGGTCTCAGGATTGGATTGGGAAAGGTTGGATATAACATCTCATGTTATAGGAAGGCTCTCAGGTTTGTTATTAGAAGCATTGAGATATCGCATCTCATGTTATAGGACAGTCACAGGTTTGGTATTAGAAGCATTGAGATATCATATCTCATGGTATAGGACGGGTCTCAGGATTGGAATGGGAAGGAGTTGGATATCACATCTCATGCTAAAGGAAGGGTCTCAGGTTTGGAAGGGGAAGGATTTGGATATCACATCTCAATTTATAGGACGGGTCTGTGGTTTGGTATTAGAAGCATTGAGATATCATATCTCATGCTATCGGAAGGGTCTCAGGATTGGAGTGGGAAGGAGTTGGATATCACATCTCATGTTATAGGAAGGGTCTCCGGATTGAAATGGGAAGGATTTGGATATCACATCTCATGTTATAGGAAGGGTCTCAGGTTTGTTATTAGAAGCATTGAGATATTGCATCTCATGTTATAGGACAGTCTCAAGTTTGGTATTAGAAGCATTGAGATATCATATCTCATGCTATCGGAAGGGTCTCAGGATTGGAATGGGAAGGATTTGGATATCACATCTCATGTTATAGGAAGGGTCTCAGGATTGGAATGGGAAGGATTTGGATACCACATCTCATGTTATAGGAAGGGCCTCAGGTTTGTTATTAGAAGCATTGAGATATCACATCTCATGTTATAGGACAGTCTCAGGTTTGGTATTAGAAGCATTGAGATATCATATCTCATGCTATCGGAAGGGTCTCAGGATTGGAATGGGAAGGAGTTGGATATCACATCTCATGCTAAAGGAAGGGTCTCAGGTTTGGAAGGGGAAGGATTTGGATATCACATCTCAAGTTATAGGACGGGTCTGTGGTTTGGTATTAGAAGCATTGAGATATCATATCTCATGCTATCGGAAGGGTCTCAGGATTGGATTGGGAAGGAGTTGGATATCACATCTCATTTTATAGGAAGGGTCTCAAGATTGGAATGGGAAGGACTTGGATATCACATCTCATATTATAGGAAGGGTCTCAGGTTTGTTATTAGAAGCATTGAGATATCACATCTCATGTTATAGGACAGTCTCAGGTTTGGTATTAGAAGCATTGAGATATAACATCTCATAGTATACGACGGGTCTCAGGATTGGAATGGGAAGGAGTTGGATATCACATATCATGCTATAGGAAGGGTCTCAGGATTGGAATGGGAAGGAGTTGGATATCACATCTCATGATAAAGGAAGGGTCTCAGGTTTGGAAGGGGAAGGATTTGGATATCACAACTCAAGGTATAGGACGGGTCTGTGGTTTGGTATTAGAAGCATTGAGATATCCTATCTCATGCTATCGGAAGGGTCTCAGGATTGGATTGGGAAGGAGTTGGGTATCACATCTCAAGTTATAGGACGGGTCTGTGGTTTGGTATTAGAAGCATTGAGATATCATATCTCATGCTATCGGAAGGGTCTCAGGATTGGATTGGGAAGGAGTTGGATATCACATCTCATGTTATAGGAAGGCTCTCAGGTTTGTTATTAGAAGCATTGAGATATCACATCTCATGTTATAGGACAGTCTCAGGTTTGGTATTAGAAGCATTGAGATATCATATCTCATGGTATAGGACGGGTCTCAGGATTGCAATGGGAAGGAGTTGGATATCACATCTCATGCTAAAGGAAGGGTCTCAGGTTTGGAAGGGGAAGGATTTGGATATCGCATCTCAATTTATAGGACGGGTCTGTGGTTTGGTATTAGAAGCATTGAGATATCATATCTCATGCTATCGGAAGGGTATCAGGATTGGATTGGGAAGGAGTTGGATATCACATCTCATGTTATAGGAAGGGTCTCAGGATTGGAATGGGAAGGATTTGGATATCACATCTCATGTTAGAGGAAGGGTCTCAGGTTTGTTATTAGAAGCATTGAGATATCGCATCTCATGTTATAGGACAGTCTCAGGTTTGGTATTAGAAGCATTGAGATATCATACCTCATTGTATAGGAAGGGTCTCAGGATTGGAATGGGAAGGAGTTGGATATCACATATCATGCTATAGGAAGGGTCTCAGGATTGGAATGGGAAGGAGTTGGATATCACATCTCATGATAAAGGAAGGGTCTCAGGTTTGGAAGGGGAAGGATTTGGATATCACATCTCAAGGTATAGGACGGGTCTGTGGTTTGGTATTAGAAGCATTGAGATATCCTATCTCAAGCTATCGGAAGAGTCTCAGGATTGGATTGGGAAGGAGTTGGGTATCACATCTCAAGTTATAGGACGGGTCTGTGGTTTGGTATTAGAAGCATTGAGATATCATATCTCATGCTATCGGAAGGGTCTCAGGATTGGATTGGGAAGGAGTTGGATATCACATCTCATGTTATAGGAAGGCTCTCAGGTTTGTTATTAGAAGCATTGAGATATCACATCTCATGTTATAGGACAGTCTCAGGTTTGGTATTAGAAGCATTGAGATATCATATCTCATGTTATAGGACAGTCTCAGGTTTGGTATTAGAAGCATTGAGATGTAACATCTCATGGTATAGGACGGGTCTCAGGATTGCAATGGGAAGGAGTTGGATATCACATCTCATGCTAAAGGAAGGGTCTCAGGTTTGGAAGGGGAAGGATTTGGATATCGCATCTCAATTTATAGGACGGGTCTGTGGTTTGGTATTAGAAGCATTGAGATATCATATCTCATGCTATCGGAAGGGTATCAGGATTGGATTGGGAAGGAGTTGGATATCACATCTCATGTTATAGGAAGGGTCTCAGGATTGGAATGGGAAGGATTTGGATATCACATCTCATGTTAGAGGAAGGGTCTCAGGTTTGTTATTAGAAGCATTGAGATATCGCATCTCCTGTTATAGGACAGTCTCAGGTTTGGTATTAGAAGCATTGAGATATCATACCTCATTGTATAGGACGGGTCTCAGGATTGGAATGGGAAGGAGTTGGATAATACATATCATGCTATAGGAAGGGTCTCAGGATTGGAATGGGAAGGAGTTGGATATCACATCTCATGATAAAGAAAGGGTCTCAGGTTTGGAAGGGGAAGGATTTGGATATCACATCTCAAGTTATAGGACGGTTCTGTGGTTTGGTATTAGAAGCATTGAGATATCATATCTCATGCTATCGGAAGGGTCTCAGGATTGGATTGGGAGGGAGTTGGATATCACATCGCATGTTATAGGAAGGGTCTCAAGATTGGAATGGGAAGGACCTGGATATCACATCTCATATTATAGGAAGGGTCTCAGGTTTGTTATTAGAAGCATTGAGATATCACATCTCATGTTATAGGACAGTCTCAGGTTTGGTATTAGAAGCATTGAGATATAACATCTCATAGTATAGGACGGGTCTCAGGATTGGAATGGGAAGGAGTTTGATATCACATCTCATGCCATGGGAAGGTCTCAGGTTTGCTAGAAGCATTAAGATATCACATCTCATGCTATCGAAAGGGTCTCAGGATTGGATTGGGAAGGAGTTGGATATCGCATCTCATGCTATAGGAAGGGTCACAGGTTGGAATTGGAAGGAGTTGGATATCACAGCTCATGTTATAGGAAGGGTTTCAGGATTGGAATGGGAAGGACTTTGATATCACATCTCATGCTATCGGAAGGGACTCAGGATTGGATTGGGAATGAGTTGGATATAACATCTCATGTTATAGGAAGGGTCTCAGGATTGGATGGGAAGAGTTGGATATCACATCTCATGTTATAGGAAGGGTATCAGGATTGGAATGGGAAGGACTTTGATATCACATCTCACGCTATAGGGAGGGTCTCAGGTTTGGTATTAGAAGCATTGAGATATCACATCTCATGTTATAGGAAGGGACTCAGGTTTGTTATTAGAAGCATTGAGATATCACATCTCATGTTATAGGACAGTCTCAGGTTTGGTATTAGAAGCATTAAGATATAACATCTCATGGTATAGGACGGGTCTCAGGATTGGATGGGAAGAGTTGGATATTACATCTCATGCTATAGGAAGGGTCTCAGGATTGGAATGAGAAGGAGTTGGATATCACATCTCATGCTAAAGGAAGGGTCTCAGGTTTGGAAGGGGAAGGATTTGGATATCACATCTCAAGTTATAGGACGGGTCTGTGGTTTGGTATTAGAAGCATTGAGATATCATATCTCATGCTATCGGAAGGGTCTCAGGATTGGATTGCGAAGGAGTTGGATATCGCATCTCATGTTATAGGAAGGCTCTCAGGTTTGTTATTAGAAGCATTGAGATATCACACTCATGTTATAGGACAGTCTCAGGTTTGGTATTAGATGCATTGAGATGTCATATCTCATGCTATCCGAAGGGTCTCAGGATTGGATTGGCAAGGAGTTGGATATCACATCCCATGTTATAGGAAGGGTCTCAGGATTGGAATGGGAAGGATTTGGATATCACATCTCATGTTATAGGAAGGGTCTCAGGTTTGTTATTAGAAGTATTGAGATATCGCATCTCATGTTATAGGACAGTCTCAGGTTTGGTATTAGAAGCATTGAGATATCATATCTCATGCTATCGGAAGGGTCTCAGGATTGGAATGGGAAGGATTTGGATATCAGATCTCATGTTATAGGAAGGGTCTCAGGATTGGAATGGGAAGATTTTGGATATCACATCTCATGTTATAGGAAGGGTCTCAGGTTTGTTATTAGAAGCATTGAGATATCGCATCTCATGTTATAGGAAGGGTCTTAGGATTGGAATGGGAAGAAGTTGTATATCACATCTCATGCAATAGGGAGGGTCTCAGGTTTGATATTAGAAGCATTGAGATATCATATCTCATGCTATCAGAAGCGTCTCAGGATTGGATTGGGTAGGAGTTGGATATCACATCTCATGTTATAGGAAGGGTCTCAGGAATGGAATGGGAAGGATTTGGATATCACATCTCATGTTATAGGAAGGGTCTCAGGTTTTTTATTAGAAGCATTGAGATATTGCATCTCATGTTATAGGACAGTCTCAGGTTTGGTATTAGAAGCATTGAGATATCATATCTCATGCTATCGGAAGGGTCTCAGGATTGGAATGGGAAGGATTTGGATATCACATCTCATGTTATAAGAAGGGTCTCAGGATTGGAATGGGAAGGATTTGGATATCACATCTCATGTTATAGGAAGGGTCTCAGGTTTGTTATTAGAAGCATTGAGATATTGCATCTCATGTTATAAGACAGTCTCAGGTTTGGTATTAGAAGCATTGAGATATCATATCTCATGGTATAGGATGGGTTTTAGGATTGGAATGGGAAGGAGTTGGATATCACATCTCATGCTATAGAAAGGGTCTCAGGATTGGAATGGGAAGAATTTGGATATCACATCTCATGTTATAGGAAGGGTCTCAGGTTTGTTATTAGAAGCATTGAGATATCACATCTCATGTTCTAGGAAGGGTCTCAGGATTGGAATGGGAAGGATTTGGATATCACATCTCATGTTATAGGAACGGTCTCAGGTGTGTTATTAGAAGCATTGAGATATCACATCTCATGTTATAGGACAGTCTCAGGTTTGGTATTAGAAGCATTGAGATATAACATCTCATGGTATAGGGCGGGTCTCAGGTTTGATAGAAGCATTGAGATATCACATCTCATTCTATAGGAAGGGTCTCAGGATTGGAATGGGAAGGAGTTGGATATCACATATCATGGTAAAGGAAGGGTCTCAGGTTTGGAAGGGGAAGGATTTGGATATCACATCTCAAGCTATAGGACGGGTCTGTGGTTTGGTATTAGAAGCATTGAGATATCATATCTCATGCTATCGGAAGGGTCTCAGGATTGGATTGCGAAGGAGTTGGATATCACATCTCATGTTATCGGAAGGGTCTCAGGATTGGATTGGGAAAGAGTTGGATATAACATCTCATGTTATAGGAAGGCTCTTAGGTTTGTTATTAGAAGCATTGAGATATCACATCTCATGTTATAGGACAGTCTCAGGTTTGGTATTAGAAGCATTGAGATATCATATCTCATGGTATAGGACGGGTCTCAGGATTGGAATGGGAAGGAGTTGGATATCAAATCTCATGCTAAAGGAAGGGTCTCAGGTTTGGAAGGGGAAGGATTTGGATATCACATCTCAATTTATAGGACGGGTCTGTGGTTTGGTATTAGAAGCATTGAGATATCATATCTCATGCTATCGGAAGGGTCTCAGGATTGGAGTGGGAAGGAGTTGGATATCACATCTCATGTTATAGGAAGGGTCTCCGGATTGAAATGGGAAGGATTTGGATATCACATCTCATGGTATAGGAAGGGTCTCAGGTTTGTTATTAGAAGCATTGAGATATTGCATCTCATGTTATAGGACAGTCTCAGGTTTGGTATTAGAAGCATTGAGATATCATATCTCATGCTATCGGAAGGGTCTCAGGATTGGAATGGGAAGGATTTGGATATCACAACTCATGTTATAGGAAGGGTCTCAGGATTGGAATGGGAAGGATTTGGATATCACATCTCATGTTATAGGAAGGGTCTCAGGTTTGTTATTAGAAGCATTGAGATATTGCATCTCATGTTATAGGACAGTCTCAGGTTTGGTATTAGAAGCATTGAGATATCATATCTCATGGTATAGGATGGGTTTTAGGATTGGAATGGGAAGGAGTTGGATATCACATCTCATGCTATAGGAAGGGTCTCAGGATTGGAATGGGAAGGATTTGGATATCACATCTCATGTTATAGGAAGGGTCTCACGTTTGTTATTAGAAGCATTGAGATATCACATCTCATGTTCTAGGAAGGGTCTCAGGATTGGAATGGGAAGGATTTGGATATCACATCTCATGTTATAGGAACGGTCTCAGGTGTGTTATTAGAAGCATTGAGATATCACATCTCATGTTATAGGACAGTCTCAGGTTTGGTATTAGAAGCATTGAGATATAACATCTCATGGTATAGGGCGGGTCTCAGGTTTGATAGAAGCATTGAGATATCACATCTCATTCTATAGGAAGGGTCTCAGGATTGGAATGGGAAGGAGTTGGATATCACATATCATGGTAAAGGAAGGGTCTCAGGTTTGGAAGGGGAAGGATTTGGATATCACATCTCAAGCTATAGGACGGGTCTGTGGTTTGGTATTAGAAGCATTGAGATATCATATCTCATGCTATCGGAAGGGTCTCAGGATTGGATTGCGAAGGAGTTGGATATCACATCTCATGTTATCGGAAGGGTCTCAGGATTGGATTGGGAAAGAGTTGGATATAACATCTCATGTTATAGGAAGGCTCTCAGGTTTGTTATTAGAAGCAGTGAGATATCACATCTCATGTTATAGGACAGTCTCAGGTTTGGTATTAGAAGCATTGAGATATCATATCTCATGGTATAGGACGGGTCTCAGGATTGGAATGGGAAGGAGTTGGATATCAAATCTCATGCTAAAGGAAGGGTCTCAGGTTTGGAAGGGGAAGGATTTGGATATCACATCTCAATTTATAGGACGGGTCTGTGGTTTGGTATTAGAAGCATTGAGATATCATATCTCATGCTATCGGAAGGGTCTCAGGATTGGAGTGGGAAGGAGTTGGATATCACATCTCATGTTATAGGAAGGGTCTCCGGATTGAAATGGGAAGGATTTGGATATCACATCTCATGGTATAGGAAGGGTCTCAGGTTTGTTATTAGAAGCATTGAGATATCGCATCTCATGTTATAGGACAGTCTCAGGTTTGGTATTAGAAGCATTGATATATCATATCTCATGCTATCGGAAGGGTCTCAGGATTGGAATGGGAAGGATTTGGATATCACATCTCATGTTATAGGAAGGGTCCCAGGATTGGAATGGGAAGTATTTGGATACCACATCTCATGTTATAGGAAGGGCCTCAGGTTTGTTATTAGAAGCATTGAGATATCACATCTCATGTTATAGGACAGTCTCAGGTTTGGTATTAGAAGCATTGAGATATCATATCTCATGCTATCGGAAGGGTCTCAGGATTGGAATGGGAAGGAGTTGGATATCACATCTCATGCTAAAGGAAGGGTCTCAGGTTTGGAAGGGGAAGGATTTGGATATCACATCTCAAGTTATAGGACGGGTCTGTGGTTTGGTATTAGAAGCATTGAGATATCATATCTCATGCTATCGGAAGGGTCTCAGGATTGGATTGGGAAGGAGTTGGATATCACATCTCATTTTATAGGAAGGGTCTCAAGATTGGAATGGGAAGGACTTGGATATCACATCTCATATTATAGGAAGCGTCTCAGGTTTGTTATTAGAAGCATTGAGATATCACATCTCATGTTATAGGACAGTCTCAGGTTTGGTATTAGAAGCATTGAGAAATAACATCTCATAGTATAGGACGGGTCTCAGGATTGGAATGGGAAGGAGTTTGATATCACATCTCATGCCATGGGAAGGTCTCAGGTTTGCTATAAGCATTAAGATATCACATCTCATGCTATAGGAAGGGTCACAGGTTGGAATTGGAAGGAGTTGGATATCACAGCTTGTAACGCTCACCTGATTCCCACGGAGGCGCGGGTCTTGGCAGGAAGGTGTCTGTAACACGAAACGTGATGTGCAGGATTCGGTTGGCTTCTGGGGTCGAACCTCTCCGCACTGCGTGTCGGACTCGAAGGGTGAGGTTTCTGCAGGTGAAATAATATGGGGGTTAAAGGTCTGGGTTGTGAATGTCCCTTTCTCTCTCCTCTCAGCCTGACTGTTGCGCCCCCCTCCCAGGTCACGTGCTCACCTTAGATAGGTGAATGCTGGGCTCTCCATCTGCGTCTAGTGCAGGGTGCCGTTGCCAGTTCCTTCACTGGTGAAACGTTGGCCTCTTGACTTCAGAGGATGGGTACCGTCGTTGTCTGCACGACCGGTAAGTTTCTGGACACCTTTACTCTTTATAGTCTTTTTATGCGTGGCGGAGAAGCGCCTGGAATTGCGTAAGTATGGCAAGCGCTCTTACTGTCTCTTTCTTTGTCTTTGCAGGCGACAATGCAGAATGAAGAAATCCGGAATTCGCCACGTGCCGGTAAGTGTAACACTGCTGTTTATCTTTGCAGGTGAAGATGCAGCGTGAAGAATCCGGAATGCACAGCATGCCGGTAAGTAGAATAATGCTGTTTATCTTTGCAGGTGAAGATGCAGCGTGAAGAATCCGGAATGCACAGCGTGCCGGTAAGTAGAATAATGCTGTTTATCTTTGCAGGTGAAGATGCAGCGTGAAGCACGGCAGCTGTCGATGGATCAGGTAAGTAAACACTGGGTGTTAAAGTTCGTTCTGCTAACCTGTTGTTTCTGGTCTTTTGCAGGTGCTGATGTTGATCGGGTACAGGAATGGTAAGTATAATTCTTGCGGGTTCAGGATCCAAAGAAGAAAGGCTGGAACAGACTCGGTGAGCGTTCTGCTGCAGATGCAGAATAACGCGAAGCACATTTCATCAATCGGGTGTGGTTTAAATAGCCTAGGAGTGATGAGGCATCTCCTTCCACGGCCCCGCCTAGGTAAGAAAAGAGTTCCTGCTTCCAGAAGAGTTCCAGTGCTGTATCCAGGGAGTGGAGCTGCCCCACCCAGGTAAGAAAGTAGTCCCAGTTCACCAAGGACTTCTAAGAGTCTGGTAAGTAAGCAGCATGGTCTGCCACAGGTAAGTCCACCCAAGCACCTTCACACCAATGATGAGTCCGGCGCTTCCAGTGCCGGGACCGATGCTTCTGATGAGCCTGGTGCCACCGGCGCCAGGACAAGGTCCAAAAGGTCCCTGTGGGGACCGGCTGGTGCCTAGGATCAGGGTTAGGGGCCTGCTTCCAAGGACGTTGGGCTGGTCCTGACTCCTTGGAAGCAGTGATCATGACAGTATCCCCCCTCAAGGCCCCTCCTAAGTGTGTCTTTCCCGGTGGCTTTGGCTTGTCGGGGTGATTCAGATTGAATCTCTTGACCAAACGAGGTGCGTGGACATGTTCTGAGGGTTCCCAAGACCTTTCCTGGGGACCATATCCTTTCCAATCAACCAGATAGTATAATTTAGACCTGGAAATTTTGGAGTCTAGGATGTTCTTCACTTCGAATTCGAGTTCTCCGTCTAGCAAAACGGGTTCTGGGAGTTTAGTCAATCGGGTTTCTGGTTGTACTGGTTTTAATAAGGAGACATGGAATACTGGATGTATTTTCATATGCGTAGGTAATTCCAATTTGGCAGCCACCGGATTAATTATGGCAGATATGAGGTAGGGCCCAAGGTATCTCGGGATGAAAGTGCGGGGTCTTTTTAAAGGCAGGTGCTTAGTGGATAACCAGACTTGATCTCCTACAGCGTAGTGAGGGGCCTCTTTATGGTGCCGATCGGCTGCCTTTTTGAATTGAGCTTTAGCTCTTTGCAGATGGGCAGTGGCTTCCTTAAAGGCACAGGTGATCTCCGAATGTAAGTGATGCACAGCAGGTGCTTCAATTTCTTGGGGAGGATCCAGGTTGGAAGTTCTAGGATGATGTCCATATAATAGTAAAAAAGGATTATTCCCGGTTTCAGAATGAGCCGAATTGTTGTAAGCGTATTCAGCGATCCAAAGAATGTCCTTCCAGGGTCTTTCTGTTTGTTGGAGCATGCAGCGTAGATATTGTTCTAATGTCTGGTTTGTCCTTTCGGTTTGTCCGTCAGTTTGGGGATGGTGACTGGTCGAAAGTCTTACATCAACTTGGGCTAGACGACAGCAACTGCGCCAGAAGTGGGAGATGAATTGACTTCCCCTATCGGAGACTAAAACCGAAGGAAAGCCGTGTAAGCGAACAATGTTTGCCAAGAATTCCCGGGCCAATACTGAGGCTGAAGGCAGACCCTTCAAGGGTATGAAGTGAGCCATTTTCGAGAATAGATCCACGACTACTAAGATGGTAGTATATCCCAAGCATGGAGGTAAGTCCGTGATAAAATCCATGGACAGGGTATGCCATGGACAGGGAGGAATGTCAAGTGGCTGTAATAGGCCGGCTGGTTTTTGCTTTTGACTTTTATTCTGGGCACACACACCGCAGGAGATTACAAAGTCTCTAATATCCCTTTTCCACAATGGCCACCAGAAATGTCTTTTAATCTTTTCCATGGTTTTGGTAATGCCAGGGTGCCCCTCCATTAGAGAATCATGATAACCGGAGATTACTTGTTTTTGTAGTTTCTCACAGGGCAAGTGTAATCGTCCTCGGAAATATGGTAGGTCTTGATCTACTGAGAATTCTTTTCCCTTTAATTGCCAGTCCTGCAAATCGGTCGGAGTTAGGAGCGATTTCACCGTGGTCTTGATGTCTTCAAAAGATTGAGTGCTGACCAAACCCAAAATCCTTTGTTCTGGGATTATGGGTATTGGATCTGGATTGATCAAATGTTCATCTACTCCCATCCGGGAGAGGGCATCCGCCTTTCCGTTCTTACTACCTGGTCGATAAGTAATTATAAAGTCAAATTCTGCTAGGAACAGAGCCCAGCGAAGCTGTCTGGAAGACTGAGCTTTGGCTGTCTTTAGATATTGTAAATTGCGGTGGTCAGTCATTACGGTGACCGTGTGTCTGGCTCCAAGAAGATAATGCCGCCAGGCTTTAAAGGCCGATCTGATGGCCAAAAGTTCCTTGTCAGTAATTGAATAGTTGATTTCAGGAGGCGAAAACTTGCGGGACCAGAAGCCAACCGGATGTAGTTGGTTGGTGACCAAATCTCTTTGTGATAACACTGCTCCCATAGCAAGACTAGAAGCATCCGTTTCCATGATGTAAGGAAGTTCTGGGCGAGGATGTTTTAAAACAGGTGCAGAAATGAATTTAGCTTTTAAGTCTTGAAAAGCTTGTTCCGCTTCAGGAGACCACTCAAAACGTTTGTTCTTTTTCAACAGAGCGGTGACGGGCTGGACTATCCGGGAAAATTCAGGAATGAATCTGCGGTAAAAGTTAGCGAATCCTAACATGCTTTGAACTCCTTTTACAGAGGTTGGTGATGGCCACTTGATAATTGCATCAACTTTCTTTGAATCCATATGGACTCCGTTAGGTGACAATATGAATCCCAGGAACTCGACTTCCGTTGCGTTGAAAACGCATTTCTCAAGCTTAGCAAAAAGACTATGGGCCTCATTACGACCCTGGCGGAGTGGGATTACGCCAGCGTTAATCGTGGCGGACCCGTCCGCCTTACTACGAGTTCCCGTAGCGCCATGGAGCCTTTTTCCGCCTGGTTTTTCCGGGCGGAGTAATCCATGGCGCTACGGGACCTTGATGTTAATTACGCCACCGTAATGTACGGTGGCGTAATTAACGCCTTCCCCACTCCCATTATACCCTATGGGGCAAAAATGGGAATGGGGAAGGGTAAAATGGGGATTGGGGATTTACCGCCCCGCCAAGGTCGGAATGGGGCGGTAAATCCGCCAACCCCCATGGTGGTATCGACAGCTTTCCGCCATGCTCCATGGTGCATATTGCACCATGATCTCCGCCAGGGTCGTAATGAGGGCCTATGTTGACGTAATCTCTCGAGAACCTTTTTAACGTGTCTCCGATGTTCTTCTTCAGATGATGAATATACGAGGATGTCGTCAATGTAGACAACTACACACACGTCAATGAGCTCTCTAAGGACATCGTTCATAAAGTATTGGAAAGCAGCAGGTGCATTACACAGTCCAAAGGGCATCACTTGATATTCGAATAGCCCGTACTTGGTGCGGAAGGCCGTTTTCCATTCATCGCCCTCTTTGATCCGTACCAAGTGGTAGGCTCCTCTGAGATCCAGCTTTGTGTATATACATGCATCTTTGACTTGGTCCAGGAGTTCAGGGATCAAAGGTAACGGGTATCTGTTTTTAACAGTGATCTGATTCAGGGCGCGGTAATCTATGCAAGTCCTAAGGTCTCCTTCCTTTTTCGGAACGAAGAACAAAGCCGATGAAGCTGGAGATTTTGAAGGACGGATAAACCTGTTAGCTAGGTATTGGTCCAGGTACTGTCTGAGGTGAAGGTTCTCTGGCTCGGTGAGGGCATAGATCCTGCTGCAAGGAGGAGTTGTTCCAGGTATCAGATCTATTTGACAGTCGTAAGACCTATGAGGAGGTAGAGTGTTAGCTTGATCCTTCTGGAAGACGTCTTGGAACTCCTGGTATTCGGGAGGTAATTTGAGAATCTCCTCAGAAGAGATTGCCGCTAATGAAACATCAGGTCGAGGATAACAAGTGGTAGAACACTCTGGAAACTGAACCGTCTTTGCTCGCCAATCAATCTGAGGATTGTGCTTCTCTAACCAAGGGATTTCCAGAATGATCTGGAACTGAGGGGCCTTGATTACATCGAACACTATTCTCTCCCGATGTCCATTGTGACTCAACAACGTCACTTCTTGGGTGGCATGCGTTACTGGTCCGGAGGCTATCTCCGTGCCAGCCACAGTAGTGATGACGTCTTTTACTGCCTTAGGGACAAGGGGTAGATTCATCCTTGATACCATTTCACGGTCCACATAGTTACCGATTGCTCCGCTGTCAAAGAAAGCTTCAATTGCATGCAAACGATCCGGACGTTCAGGACTAATGAGGACCATGGGTATCACGAAATGCGAGGTCACGGGACAGATCTTAACGCTCGGCAAGAGGACCTCTACTCTTGTCGGGCAAGGTCGTTTCCCTGCTCAGAATTTGTGGTACAGGTATCCGCGGCTCCTACAGTCTTCTTAGCTGGTTTCACGGGACAGTCCCGAAGAAAGTGTCCTGAATTACCGCAATAGAGGCATAATTGCAGCTGCCTTCTTCTTTCCCGCTCTTTCTGGGTTAAAGGTCCTCTCATGCCCCCTATTTGCATGGGTTCCACAGTGTCAGCTCCCTTATTCGAGGTCTGTGGTTTAGAAAACACTCGGGTATCAAATCTGGAACGATCTGCCTTCCTGTTCTGTCCAGTTGGACAACTAAGTCAATATAGTCCGAACAATCTTGTGGAGGATTCACAACTTGCGCTAGCACATCCTTGAGCTCCCCACGCAGGCCTCTGTAGAAAAGCGTTATTCTCTTGTCCTCGGGCCATTGTGTTTCCACTATGAGTCTATTGAAAGAGGCTATATAAGTCAAGAGGTCTTGGTTACCCTGTCGTAACGAGAGAAGTTCATTGTCCAAGGCCTGCCCTTGTGCATGTCTTGCGAACAGTTTCTCCATGCTGGACTGGAAGGCTTGAAAATCGTGTAAAACCGGATCATCCTGGGTGACTAAAGGGATCGACCAATCTGCAGCGCTGCCACTGAGATAAGAAAGCACGAAAGCCACCTTGGCCCGGTCTGTTGGGAATGCAGCTGGTCGACATAAGAAGTGCAGGCGGCACTGGTTGATGAACACTGCGAATTTCTTTGGATCACCAGCAAAGCGTTCGGGCGGAGCCAAGGGCACATTACAGGGCAGATTGATTTGCACTTGATTTGAAGCTGATGCAGGAGGATAACTCCCTCCTGGAACGGGCAAAGGTGTCTGTCCTGCCTGCGTTTGTAACAACTGCCTAGCAAGGTCCTCTGTTCGCTCCTTAGAAATTATCAGTTCTCTTCTTAGAGAGCTCGTTTCCTGGCGAGCTGCATGTACTTCGGCTCTTAATTCCCCAAGCAACTGGGCTAGTTGATCAGTATCTGAGGATTCCATTGCGCCTGGGTAGGAGTTTTGTGGTGGGCTTCGCATTCTGTAACGCTCACCTGATTCCCACGGAGGCGCGGGTCTTGGCAGGAAGGTGTCTGTAACACGAAACGTGATGTGCAGGATTCGGTTGGCTTCTGGGGTCGAACCTCTCCGCACTGTGTGTCGGACTCGAAGGGTGAGGTTTCTGCAGGTGAAATAATATGGGGGTTAAAGGTCTGGGTTGTGAATGTCCCTATCTCTCTCCTCTCAGCCTGACTGTTGCGCCCCTCTCCCAGGTCACGTGCTCACCTTAGATAGGTGAATGCTGGGCTCTCCATCTGCGTCTAGTGCAGGGTGCCGTTGCCAGTTCTTTCACTGGTGAAACGTTGGCCTCTTGACTTCAGAGTATGGGTACCGTCGTTGTCTGCACGACCGGTAAGTTTCTGGACACCTTTACTCTTTATAGTCTTTTTATGTGTGGCGGAGAAGCGCCTGGAATTGCGTAAGTATGGCAAGCGCTCTTACTGTCTCTTTCTTTGTCTTTGCAGGCGACGATGCAGAATGAAGAAATCCGGAATTCGCCACGTGCCGGTAAGTGTAACACTGCTGTTTATCTTTGCAGGTGAAGATGCAGCGTGAAGAATCCGGAATGCACAGCGTGCCGGTAAGTAGAATAATGCTGTTTATCTTTGCAGGTGAAGATGCAGCGTGAAGAATCCGGAATGCACAGCGTGCCGGTAAGTAGAATAATGCTGTTTATCTTTGCAGGTGAAGCACGGCAGCTGCCGATGGATCAGGTAAGTAAACACTGGGTGTTAAAGTTCGTTCTACTAACCTGTTGTTTCTGGTCTTTTGCAGGTGCTGATGTTGATCGGGTACAGGAATGGTAAGTATAATTCTTGCAGGTTCAGGATCCAAAGAAGAAAGGCTGGAACAGACTCGGTGAGCGTTCTGCTGCAGATGCAGAATAACGCGAAGCACATTTCATCAATCGGGTGTGGTTTAAATAGCCTAGGAGTGATGAGGCATCTCCTTCCACGGCCCCGCCTAGGTAAGAAAAGAGTTCCTGCTTCCAGAAGAGTTCCAGTGCTGTATCCAGGGAGTGGAGCTGCCCCACCCAGGTAAGAAAGTAGTCCCAGTTCACCAAGGACTTCTAAGAGTCTGGTAAGTAAGCAGCATGGTCTGCCACAGGTAAGTCCACCCAAGCACCTTCACACCAATGATGAGCCCGGCGCTTCCAGTGCCGGGACCGATGCTTCTGATGAGCCTGGTGCCACCGGCGCCAGGACAAGGTCCAAAAGGTCCCTGTGGGGACCGGCTGGTGCCTAGGATCAGGGTTAGGGGCCTGCTTCCAAGGACGTTGGGCTGGTCCTGACTCCTTGGAAGCAGTGATCATGACACAGCTCATGTTATAGGAAGGGTATCAGGATTGGAATGGGAAGGACTTTGATATCACATCTCACGCTATAGGGAGGGTCTCAGGTTTGGTATTAGAAGCATTGAGATATCACATCTCATGCTATCGGAATGGTCTCAGGATTGGATCGGGAAGGAGTTGGATATAACATCTCATGTTATAGGAAGGGTCTCAGGATTGGATGGGAAGAGTTGGATATCACATCTCATGTTATAGGAAGGGTATCAGGATTGGAATGGGAAGGACTTTGATATCACATCTCACGCTATAGGGAGGGTCTCAGGTTTGGTATTAGAAGCATTGAGATATCACATCTCATGTTATAGGAAGGGTCTCAGGTTTGTTATTAGAAGCATTGAGATATCACATCTCATGTTATAGGACAGTCTCAGGTTTGGTATTAGAAGCATTGAGATGTAACATCTCATGGTATAGGATGGGTCTCAGGATTGGATGGGAAGAGTTGGATATCACATCTCATGCTATAGGAAGGGTCTCAGGTTTGGTAGAAGCATTGGGATATCACATCTCATGCTATAGGAAGGGTCTCAGGATTCGAATGGGAAGGAGTTGGATATCACATCTCATGCTAAAGGAAGGGTCTCAGGTTTGGAAGGGGAAGGATTTGGATAACACATCTTAAGTTATAGGACGGGTCTGTGGTTTGGTATTAGAAGCATTGAGATATCATATCTCATGCTATCGGAAGGGTCTCAGGAATGGATTGCGAAGGAGTAGGATATCACATCTCATGTTATAGGAAGGGTCTCAAGATTGGAATGGGAAGGACTTGGATATCACATCTCATGTTATAGGAAGGGTCTCAGGTTTGTTTTTAGAAGCATTGAGATATCGCATCTCATGTTATAGGACAGTCTCAGGTTTGGTATTAGAAGCATTGGATATAACATCTCATAGTATAGGACGGGTCTCAGGATTGGAATGGGAAGGAGTTGGATATCACATCTCATGCTATAGGGAGGGTCTCAGGTTTGATATTAGAAGCATTGAGATATCACATCTCATGCTATCGGAAGGGTCTCAGGATTGGATTGGGAAGGAGTTGGGTATCACATCTCAAGTTATAGGACGGGTCTGTGGTATGGTATTAGAAGCATTGAGATATCATATCTCATGGTATAGGACGGGTCTCAGGATTCCAATCGGAAGGAGTTGGATATCACATCTCATGCTAAAGGAAGGGTCTCAGGTTTGGAAGGGGAAGGATTTGGATATCGCATCTCAATTTATAGGACGGGTCTGTGGTTTGGTATTAGAAGCATTGAGATATCATATCTCATGCTATCGGAAGGGTATCAGGATTGGATTGGGAAGGAGTTGGATATCACATCTCATGTTATAGGAAGGGTCTCAGGATTGGAATGGGAAGGATTTGGATATCACATCCCATGTTAGAGGAAGGGTCTCAGGTTTGTTATTAGAAGCATTGAGATATCGCATCTCATGTTATAGGACAGTCTCAGGTTTGGTATTAGAAGCATTGAGATATCATATCTCATTGTATAGGACGGGTCTCAGGATTGGAATGGGAAGGAGTTGGATATCACATATCATGCTATAGGAAGGGTCTCAGGATTGGAATGGGAAGGAGTTGGATATCACATCTCATGATAAAGAAAGGGTCTCAGGTTTGGAAGGGGAAGGATTTGGATATCACATCTCAAGTTATAGGACGGTTCTGTGGTTTGGTATTAGAAGCATTGAGATATCATATCTCATGCTATCAGAAGGGTCTCAGGATTGGATTGCGAAGGAGTTTGATATCACATCTCATGCCATGGGAAGGTCTCAGGTTTGCAAGAAGCATTAAGATATCACATCTCATGCTATCGAAAGGGTCTCAGGATTGGATTGGGAAGGAGTTGGATATCGCATCTCATGCTATAGGAAGGGTCACAGGTTGGAATTGGAAGGAGTTGGATATCACAGCTCATGTTATAGGAAGGGTTTCAAAATTGGAATGGGAAGGACTTTGATATCACATCTTATGCTATCGGAAGGGACTCAGGATTGGATTGGGAAGGAGTTGGATATAACATCTCATGTTATAGGAAGGGTCTCAGGATTGGATGGGAAGAGTTGGATATCACATCTCATGTTATAGGAAGGGTATCAGGATTGGAATGGGAAGGACTTTGATATCACATCTCACGCTATAGGGAGGGTCTCAGGTTTGGTATTAGAAGCATTGAGATATCACATCTCATGTTATAGGAAGGGTCTCAGGTTTGTTATTAGAAACATTGAGATATCACATCTCATGTTATAGGACAGTCTCAGGTTTGGTATTAGAAGCATTAAGATATAACATCTCATGGTATAGGACGGGTCTCAGGATTGGATGGGAAGAGTTGGATATCACATCTCATGCTATAGGAAGGGTCTCAGGATTGGAATGGGAAGGAGTTGGATATCACATCTCATGCTAAAGGAAGGGTCTCAGGTTTGGAAGGGGAAGGATTTGGATATCACATCTCAAGTTATAGGACGGGTCTGTGGTTTGGTATTAGAAGCATTGAGATATCATATCTCATGCTATCGGAAGGGTCTCAGGATGGGATTGCGAAGGAGTTGGATATCACATCTCATGTTATAGGAAGGCTCTCAGGTTTGTTATTAGAAGCATTGAGATATCATCTCATGGTATAGGACGGGCCTCAGGATTGGAATGGGAAGGAGTTGGATATCACATCTCATGCTAAAGGAAGGGTCTCAGGTTTGGAAGGGGAAGGATTTGGATATCACATCTCAATTTATAGGACGGGTCTGTGGTTTGGTATTAGAAGCATTGAGATATCATATCTCATGCTATCGGAAGGGTTTCAGGATTGGATTGGGAAGGAGTTGGATATCACATCTCATGTTATAGGAAGGGTCTCAGGATTGGAATGGGAAGGATTTGGATATCACATCTCATGTTATAGGAAGGGTCTCAGGTTTGTTATTAGAAGTATTGAGATATCGCATCTCATGTTATAGGACAGTCTCAGGTTTGGTATTAGAAGCATTGAGATATCATATCTCATGCTATCGGAAGGGTCTCAGGATTGGAATGGGAAGGATTTGGATATCACATCTCATGTTATAGGAAGGGTCTCAGGATTGGAATGGGAAGGATTTGGATATCACATCTCATGTTATAGGAAGGGTCTCAGGTTTGTTATTAGAAGCATTGAGATATCGCATCTCATGTTATAGGAAGGGTCTCAGGATTGGAATGGGAAGAAGTTGTATATCACATCTCATGCTATAGGGAGGGTCTCAGGTTTGATATTAGAAGCATTGAGATATCATATCTCATGCTATCAGAAGGGTCTCAGGATTGGATTGGGAAGGAGTTGGATATCACATCTCATGTTATAGGAAGGGTCTCAGGATTGGAATGGGAAGGATTTGGATATCACATCTCATGTTATAGGAAGGGTCTCATGTTTGTTATTAGAAGCATTGAGATATCACATCTCATGTTCTAGGAAGGGTCTCAGGATTGGAATGGGAAGGATTTGGATATCACATCTCATGTTATAGGAACGGTCTCAGGTGTGTTATTAGAAGCATTGAGATATCACATCTCATGTTATAGGACAGTCTCAGGTTTGATAGAAGCATTGAGATATCACATCTCATTCTATAGGAAGGGTCTCAGGATTGGAATGGGAAGGAGTTGGATATCACATATCATGGTAAAGGAAGGGTCTCAGGTTTGGAAGGGGAAGGATTTGGATATCACATCTCAATCTATAGGACGGGTCTGTGGTTTGGTATTAGAAGCATTGAGATATCATATCTCATGCTATCGGAAGGGTCTCAGGATTGGATTGCGAAGGAGTTGGATATCACATCTCATGTTATCGGAAGGGTCTCAGGATTGGATTGGGAAAGAGTTGGATATAACATCTCATGTTATAGGAAGGCTCTCAGGTTTGTTATTAGAAGCATTGAGATATCACATCTCATGTTATAGGACAGTCTCAGGTTTGGTATTAGAAGCATTGAGATATCATATCTCATAGTATAGGACGGGTCCCAGGATTGGAATGGGAAGGAGTTGGATATCACATCTCATGCTAAAGGAAGGGTCTCAGGTTTGGAAGGGGAAGGATTTGGATATCACATCACAATTTATAGGACGGGTCTGTGGTTTGGTATTAGAAGCATTGAGATATCATATCTCATGCTATCGGAAGGGTCTCAGGATTGGAGTGGGAAGGAGTTGGATATCACATCTCATGTTATAGGAAGAGTCTCCGGATTGAAATGGGAAGGATTTGGATATCACATCTCATGTTATAGGAAGGGTCTCAGGTTTGTTATTAGAAGCATTGAGATATCGCATCTCATGTTATAGGACAGTCTCAGGTTTGGTATTAGAAGCATTGAGATATCATATCTCATGCTATCGGAAGGGTCTCAGGATTGGAATTGGAAGGATTTGGATATCACATCTCATGTTATAGGAAGGGTCTCAGGATTGGAATGGGAAGGATTTGGATATCACATCTCATGTTATAGGAAGGGCCTCAGGTTTGTTATTAGAAGCATTGAGATATCACATCTCATGTTATAGGACAGTCTCAGGTTTGGTATTAGAAGCATTGAGATATCATATCTCATGCTATCGGAAGGGTCTCAGGATTGGAATGGGAAGGAGTTGGATATCACATCTCATGCTAAAGGAAGGGTCTCAGGTTTGGAAGGGGAAGGATTTGGATATCACATCTCAAGTTATAGGACGGGTCTGTGGTTTGGTATTAGAAGCATTGAGATATCATATCTCATGCTATCGGAAGGGTCTCAGGATTGGATTGGGAAGGAGTTGGATATCACATCTCATTTTATAGGAAGGGTCTCAAGATTGGAATGGAAAGGACTTGGATATCACATCTCATATTATAGGAAGGGTCTCAGGTTTGTTATTAGAAGCATTGAGATATCACTTCTCATGTTATAGGACAGTCTCAGGTTTGGTATTAGAAGCATTGAGATATAACATCTCATAGTATAGGACGGGTCTCAGGATTGGAATGGGAAGGAGTTTGATATCACATCTCGTGCCATGGGAAGGTCTCAGGTTTGCTAGAAGCATTAAGATATCACATCTCATGCTATAGGAAGGGTCACAGGTTGGAATTGGAAGGAGTTGGATATCACAGCTCATGTTATAGGAAGGGTATCAGGATTGGAATGGGAAGGACTTTGATATCACATCTCATGCTATAGGGAGGGTCTCAGGTTTGGTATTAGAAGCATTGAGATATCACATCTCATGCTATCGGAATGGTCTCAGGATTGGATCGGGAAGGAGTTGGATATAACATCTCATGTTATAGGAAGGGTATCAGGATTGGAATGGGAAGGACTTTGATATCACATCTCACGCTATAGGGAGGGTCTCAGGTTTGGTATTAGAAGCATTGAGATATCACATCTCATGTTATAGGAAGGGTCTCAGGTTTGTTATTAGAAGCATTGAGATATCACATCTCATGTTATAGGACAGTCTCAGGTTTGGTATTAGAAGCATTGAGATGTAACATCTCATGGTATAGGACGGGTCTCAGGATTGGATGGGAAGAGTTGGATATCACATCTCATGCTATAGGAAGGTTCTCAGGTTTGGTAGAAGCATTGGGATATCACATCTCATGCTATAGGAAGGGTCTCAGGATTGGAATGGGAAGGAGTTGGATATCACATCTCATGCTAAAGGAAGGGTCTCAGGTTTGGAAGGGGAAGGATTTGGATATCACATCTTAAGTTATAGGACGGGTCTGTGGTTTGGTATTAGAAGCATTGAGATATCATATCTCATGCTATCGGAAGGGTCTCAGGAATGGATTGCGAAGGAGTAGGATATCACATCTCATGTTATAGGAAGGGTCTCAAGATTGGAATGGGAAGGACTTGGATATCACATCTCATGTTATAGGAAGGGTCTCAGGTTTGTTATTAGAAGCATTGAGATATCGCATCTCATGTTATAGGACAGTCTCAGGTTTGGTATTAGAAGCATTGAGATATCATATCTCATTGTATAGGACGGGTCTCAGGATTGGAATGGGAAGGAGTTGGATATCACATGTCATGCTAAAGGAAGGGTCTCAGGATTGGAATGGGAAGGAGTTGGATATCACATCTCATGATAAAGGAAGGGTCTCAGGTTTGGAAGGGGAAGGATTTGGATATCACATCTCAAGTTATAGGACGGGTCTGTGGTTTGGTATTAGAAGCATTGAGATATCATATCTCATGCTATCGGAAGGGTCTCAGGATTGGATTGGGAAGGAGCTGGATATCACATCTCATGTTATAGGAAGGGTCTCAAGATTGGAATGTGAAGGACTTGGATATCACATCTCATGTTATAGGAACAGTCTCAGGTTTGTTATTAGAAGCATTGAGATATCACATCTCATGTTATAGGACAGTCTCAGGTTTGGTATTAGAAGCATTGGATATAACATCTCATAGTATAGGACGGGTCTCAGGATTGGAATGGGAAGGAGTTGGATATCACATCTCATGCTATAGGGAGGGTCTCAGGTTTGATATTAGAAGCATTGAGATATCACATCTCATGCTATCGGAAGGGTCTCAGGATTGGATTGGGAAGGAGTTGGATATCACATCTCAAGTTATAGGACGGGTCTGTGGTTTGGTATTAGAAGCATTGAGATATCATATCTCATGCTATCGGAAGGGTCTCAGGATTGGATTGGGAAGGAGTTGGATATCACATCTCATGTTATAGGAAGGCTGTCAGGTTTGTTATTAGAAGCATTGAGATATCACATCTCATGTTATAGGACAGTCTCAAGTTTTGTATTAGAAGCATTGAGATATCATATCTCAGGGTATAGGACGGGTCTCAGGATTGCAATGGGAAGGAGTTGGATATCACATCTCATGCTAAAGGAAGGGTCTCAAGATTGGAATGGGAAGGATTTGGATATCACATCTCATGTTATAGGAAGGGTCTCAGGTTTGTTATTAGAAGCATTGAGATATCGCATCTCATGCTATAGGAAGGGTCACAGGTTGGAATTGGAAGGAGTTGGATATCACAGCTCATGTTATAGGAAGGGTATCAGGATTGGAATGGGAAGGACTTTGATATCACATCTCACGCTATAGGGAGGGTCTCAGGTTTGGTATTAGAAGCATTGAGATATCACATCTCATGCTATCGGAATGGTCTCAGGATTGGATCGGGAAGGAGTTGGATATAACATCTCATGTTATAGGAAGGGTATCAGGATTGGAATGGGAAGGACTTTGATATCACATCTCACGCTATAGGGAGGGTCTCAGGTTTGGTATTAGAAGCATTGAGATATCACATCTCATGTTATAGGAAGGGTCTCAGGTTTGTTATTAGAAGCATTGAGATATCACATCTCATGTTATAGGACAGTCTCAGGTTTGGTATTAGAAGCATTGAGATGTAACATCTCATGGTATAGGACGGGTCTCAGGATTGGATGGGAAGAGTTGGATATCACATCTCATGCTATAGGAAGGTTCTCAGGTTTGGTAGAAGCATTGGGATATGACATCTCATGCTAAAGGAAGGGTCTCAGGTTTGGAAGGGGAAGGATTTGGATATCACATCTTAAGTTATAGGACGGGTCTGTGGTTTGGTATTAGAAGCATTGAGATATCATATCTCATGCTATCGGAAGGGTCTCAGGAATGGATTGCGAAGGAGTAGGATATCACATCTCATGTTATAGGAAGGGTCTCAAGATTGGAATGGGAAGGACTTGGATATCACATCTCATGTTATAGGAAGGGTCTCAGGTTTGTTATTAGAAGCATTGAGATATCGCATCTCATGTTATAGGACAGTCTCAGGTTTGGTATTAGAAGCATTGAGATATCATATCTCATTGTATAGGACGGGTCTCAGGATTGGAATGGGAAGGAGTTGGATATCACATATCATGCTAAAGGAAGGGTCTCAGGATTGGAATGGGAAGGAGTTGGATATCACATCTCATGATAAAGGAAGGGTCTCAGGTTTGGAAGGGGAAGGATTTGGATATCACATCTCAAGTTATAGGACGGGTCTGTGGTTTGGTATTAGAAGCATTGAGATATCATATCTCATGCTATCGGAAGGGTCTCAGGATTGGATTGGGAAGGAGCTGGATATCACATCTCATGTTATAGGAAGGGTCTCAAGATTGGAATGGGAAGGACTTGGATATCACATCTCATGTTATAGGAACAGTCTCAGGTTTGTTATTAGAAGCATTGAGATATCACATCTCATGTTATAGGACAGTCTCAGGTTTGGTATTAGAAGCATTGGATATAACATCTCATAGTATAGGACGGGTCTCAGGATTGGAATGGGAAGGAGTTGGATATCACATCTCATGCTATAGGGAGGGTCTCAGGTTTGATATTAGAAGCATTGAGATATCACATCTCATGCTATCGGAAGGGTCTCAGGATTGGATTGGGAAGGAGTTGGATATCACATCTCAAGTTATAGGACGGGTCTGTGGTTTGGTATTAGAAGCATTGAGATATCATATCTCATGCTATCGGAAGGGTCTCAGGATTGGATTGGGAAGGAGTTGGATATCACATCTCATGTTATAGGAAGGCTCTCAGGTTTGTTATTAGAAGCATTGAGATATCACATCTCATGTTATAGGACAGTCTCAAGTTTTGTATTAGAAGCATTGAGATATCATATCTCAGGGTATAGGACGGGTCTCAGGATTGCAATGGGAAGGAGTTGGATATCACATCTCATGCTAAAGGAAGGGTCTCAGGTTTGGAAGGGGAAGGATTTGGATATCGCATCTCAATTTATAGGACGGGTCTGTGGTTTGGTATTAGAAGCATTGAGATATCATATCTCATGCTATCGGAAGGGTATCAGGATTGGATTGGGAAGGAGTTGGATATCACATCTCATGTTATAGGAAGGGTCTCAAGATTGGAATGGGAAGGATTTGGATATCACATCTCATGTTATAGGAAGGGTCTCAGGTTTGTTATTAGAAGCATTGAGATATCGCATCTCATGTTATAGGACAGTCTCAGGTTTGGTATTAGAAGCATTGAGATATCATATCTCATTGTATAGGACGGGTCTCAGGATTGGAATGGGAAGGAGTTGGATATCACATATCATGCTATAGGAAGGGTCTCAGGATTGGAATGGGAAGTGTTAGGAAAGATTTCGTTATTGTAGGGAACTTTCCTTCCATGTGGCAACCCCTAAACCTTTTGCTATTGTTTTCAACCTGTTTTCTTGACTTTGCCAGAGAAGTACAGCCTTCTGCCGTACTCCTCTGGGCTTTCGCTCCTTTCTTACGGGGAAACTGACATGCCCTTAAGACAGTCAGTACCGGGGAACGCTGTTTCCCGTAGTTTCTTTTATCGTGTCGCCATTTTAGTGCAACACGACACAAGAGGGCACTGTAAGCTAAGTTACAGCTCTCTTGGGTCTCTAGCCTTCTACAGACCCTAGACACTCTTGTAGGATGGTTTTTGGATCGGTGCAAGTCATTCAGGGACTGGGCTGGTGGCAGCGATCATTTGGTTTATTTTGAGCTCCTTTTGCCGTTCTGAGCACCTTTTTGCCGCGAACACAAAAGGGTGGCCCGGCTACCCAAAATGGCCGGACCACGAGGCTCCTTTGTCTCGTCCACTGTCCGTCTTGCTCCCTTTACCTTCCCCCGGGTCAGGCGACCCGGGGCCTTCCTTATTTGGGCATGTAGTTTCCCGCGAAACACGGTTGCTTTCGCGGGCTTCTACATGTCGTTTGAGTGCCCCCAGGATGTGGGCTGGGCTGTCTGGTCCCAATACACATCCTGGGTGCCAGAGAGTCTAGGGTGGTGTGAATGCCTGGGACCACTGTGGTCCGTGATTGGTCCACGTATGGTATGTGTGTTGATGAGCGGATCTCCCATTGGCTCCCCTCCGTTTTGGCGCGAAGGGAACCGTGGATAAGAGGGAGCTGGAAACACCACTACCATGTCGATCTCCTGAGTTCTTACGAACCCAGGGATACAGGAGCCAAGTATCCTGCGAACACGAGGCTGGACCGAGGAATCACTGGTGACCCCCTGAAGAACTTCTGCTCCTCATTGCTGTCGTCCGGTGAAGCCCTTTCCACCTAAGATCGAACAAGAAGGCCTGTACTGGCGCTTCGACCTATTGGAATAGCAGGACCAGCTATTCCCGGCACCTTCATCAACTCCTGCTGTAAGCCTTCGGAAGTGTCTCTGGGCCATCCAGTTGACTGACCAGCTTACTAAGGAGGCCTGCTCTGTAATCGCCGACAGGTTGGGTGGTATTCTGAGTCCGGGGCATGCTCACACGCTTCGTTTGCTTAGCAGTCCTAAGCTAGAGGTGAGCGGTGCTCGTTTGGCTTGAATACACCCGGCCGTTCCGTTGCCCTGCGGTGGCGACAAAACTGTGCTTGTTTCTTCGATCGGGACGTCTTTTTACTCTGCACGACGACGAGACGTTCCCTGCTCTTCAGAACCTGCCAGAAGCTGCATCTATCGAGGAGAAGCTCGGGCCTGCTTGCTTCGGGGACCGGTGAGTAGATTAGCTAGGATCTGGTCGCCCTCCTGCAGTGCCCTTTGCTTTTCCCCGCTGTGAATACAGCACCCCTTGTCCGTACTCGCGCCCGGCTTCTGCCTCACAGTGGAGGCTGCGCTAGAGTCGCGGACCGTGTTCTCCTTCATTAGAGCTCCCTACAGAGCTGTTCAACGTCCTCCGAAGAGCTTCACCTTCTGCCCATTGGCACCGGCGTGTGCAGGTACTTTTGAGCGCTAGGCTCCACTCTTCGTAGGGATTGGACTACCATCCAGTTAGGGGCCTCAGAAGGCGGACATATCACTCGCATTGGTTCGCACTGCCTGTTTTCCTTCCCCTGCAGGTGGATAACATATTTCGTGCTGCTAATGCTGTGAAACTGTGTATTCTGTATATATATTGGGTGGATAGTGTATGTGTTGGTTTAATATCGTTGTATATTGCTGCTTTTACTGTGGTTATTAGTTTCAAGGCCTTATAATAAATGTGTATCTATTTTTGATATAAACAACTGTTTGGAGTAGTTTGTAAGCGCTCTTGCTTTGTGTGCTCATTGCGGGCTTTCAGTCACCCTCACCCCTCTTGAGACCTAGTCTTGACCGCCGCGATCGCTACCTTGATTGGTCTGGCTTGTCCAGAGGTTACCCTGTTCCAAGTAATTAGGTTGGCCTTCTGAACCTCTGCGCCACCAGGACAGAGTTCAGAAATCCGTCTTAACAAATTGGTGTACAGCGGTGGGATACGACTGAAGGTATCCAGTGTTGCGCACGAGCTAAGGCGTTTTCAGGTTATTCCAACCAGGACACGCAGTAAAGTATTGAATATAACGTTAAAAAGGCCATAGTCCTATCGACAGTATGGAAACGAATACTTTATTAACCTTAAATGCTTCGAAATCTGAAACATTGAAGAAGATGTGTGCGGAGAGAGGGGTTTCCTCTCAAGGCACTAAATTGGAAATGATCCAGAGAATCGTGGCGTGGCAAGAAGCGCAGCTTGACGCTATAACTTCCGAGGACAGTGCAGAAGGTGGTGGGGCTGCTCTCACTGGCAGAACCGACGGTTCTGCCGCTGCACTGATCCATCACGACCACGAGGACAGGGAGGATGTAATGTCTAACGTTTCCTCTGCCAGTGTTGATGGGGAGGCTATGCTTGAATTCAAGAAGCAAGAGCTGCGGTTTAGGCAGCAGGAGCTTGAATTCAGCATAGCCAAACTGAAAATCGACCAGGCAGAAAAACAAAAAGACAGGGATCACCAGTTGGAACTGGCCAAGCTTCAGTTCGCAAATGGGTCCAAGGGTCCTGGACATGGTTCTGGGGCTTCCTCTCATCCACGGTTTCCAAAAGATCTGCTCAGTGTGTATGAGGAACGAAATGACATTATGGACTGGTTAAATGCGTTTGAGTATGCATGCGAGGTTCAAGAGGTTGATAATGCGGATAAGATTGCATGGTTACTCAGCAGACTGCCCCATTCTGGTTGCAGTGCCATTATGGAAATGTCGAAGGCTGAGCGCGCTGATTTTGCAATGTTGAAGCAGACTCTCATTTTAAAGTTTGGGAAGACTCCGACCCAATATTTGAAAAGGTTTAGAGAGTATAAGAAAAAGGAAGGTGGTACTTGGGTGTCGTATGTAGCTGAGTCCCTGAAAAACTTGACTGGCTGGGTTGAAGGTTATAAGGTTTCTACCTTCGAAGGCATGATCAATCTGGTCATGCTGGAACACATTTTTGCTTCTTCTTCCCCGGAGCTTAAGCAGCATTTGGCCGATTCGAAGGAGATAGATCCTAAGAAGCTGGCCATTGCAGCAGACTTATGGGTGTCACATCGAGTGTCCCATAAGGACAAAACTCATCCTGGTAAGCAGGAGGAAGGGAAAAAGTCCAAAGATATGGAGGGTGGGGAATCTGCTAAATCTTCTTCCCATAAGGGCCACAAAAAGAAAAATAAGGGTAAGCCATCCGAGAACTCACAGGGTAGTGGAGGTTCGCCTCCGAAACAGAACTCTGGTTATAATAAGCCTCCCTACGTAAACAGACCCAATGGGGCTTGTTTTTCTTGTGGAGCAACTGACCATGTGAAGGGGGATCCCCGTTGTAAGGTTAGACCTTTGGGGGTCCACTCCGCTAATCTGGCCTTCTCCTCCTACGAGGAAGAAGAGATTACAGGAGCATCCTTCTCCTCAGACTCATTTCCCAGCGGAATAGAGGCTGAGGTAGTTTTAGTGTCCCTGGGTTCCTGGGAGCCTAAAGTCGCAGAGGCGTATGCTAGGATTCCGGATAATACCAAGCACTACTTTAAAGACAGTGTGCTGATCAATGGAGTGGATACTCCAGCTCTTAGGGATAGTGGGTGCAGTCGAACTGTAGTGGATTCTACCTTGGTAGACTCAGAGGAAGTTGCCAGAGCTACTCTGATGCCCACTAAGTTGGCTGACGGCCCCCTCCGTATGTTTCCCGTGATCCCTGTTAATCTAACTTTAAATGGTACAGCAGTTAGGATTCCAGTGAGCATTCAGAGAAACGTCCCGGGAAAGGTCTTGTTGGGCAATGATCTCAGAGCTCTAGGGCTCGTAGGAGACACTGCCGAAAGACCCTACACACGGTCTCAAGCACGGGCAGCATTGGCCAAGTCCAATACGCCGCCCCAGCCGAAGGGGAAACCCAAGGCGAAAGGAGTCAACAAGTCCCGACGGGGGAAAGAGAATATTCCCCCGAACTCGCCTACCACTGCGGTGGAGGGAGTTGGTCAATCGCCCGAGCCTGACGAGGAGGTGGCGATGCCTGAAGTGTTCGACCCCAACGACCATCCTGAACTAAAAGACTTGTTAGTTGAAGGAGGTCCTGATAGGGACGACTTCAGTAAGGGCCAACGTGAGTGCCCATCTCTGGAAGGCCTAAGGAGACAGGCCTGCTCCCAGCTTGAGGGTGAACCTCCTGGGTTGCAAAGGATTTACCAGGAAGGTGGACTCCCTTATAGTGAGCCCACAGAGTCTACAGAAGGAGACCATAGGAGGTTGGTGGTTTCCCTTGCTGTTAGGCCCTTCCTCCTGCAGTTGGCGCATGTCGTTCCCCTTGCTGGTCACCTTGGTATGAGGAGGACCGAGCAAAGGTTATCCATGCACTTCTACTGGCCCAAGATGGGGGAGCAAGTAGAAAGTCACTGCAGGAGTTGTGCCGCCTGCCAGTTGTCTGGTAAGGTTGGCGCGACAATCCAAGCTCCGTTGGTACCGCTCCCAGTTGTGGGGGTACCATTTGAAAGGGTAGGGATCGACATCGTTGGTCCCCTTGACCCGCAAACATCCTCAGGCAATAGGTTTATCCTGGTGCTGGTCGACCATGCAACCAGGTATCCTGAGGCCGTCCCATTTACAACTGTAACTGCCAAGCCAGTTGCAGAAGCTTTACTCGGCATGTTTACTAGGGTTGGCTTCCCTAAAGAAGTTGTGCCGGATGATGGCAGCAACTTTATGTCGAAGTATAGGCAGGCTATGTGGAAAGAATGTGGGGTCACCTACAGGTTCTCTTCTGCATACCGCCCCCAGACCGATGGTCTGGGGGGGCGTCTTAACAGGACGTTAAAAAGCATGATTGGGGCTCTGGAGGAGCCTCAGAGAAGAAAATGGGATCTTCTTGTTTCATGCTTGCTGTTTGCCTACCGAGAGGTACCACAGGAGGGTGTTGGCTTCAGCCCCTTCGAACTTCTGTTCGGTCATCCCGTACGGGGACCCTTAGCCATTGTCAAGGAGGGATGGGAGATGCCCACTCCCCCTGTTACTACCAATGTAGTTGATTATGTGCTAGGGCTCAGAAAACGGATGGTACTTCTGATGGGCTTGGCTAGTGCTAAATTGAAGGCAGGGCAAGCGCTGGTGAAACATTGGTACGACCAGAAAGCTTCCCTCATCAACTTTACACATGGCCAGCAAGTCCTGATCGTGAATCCCATAAGGCCTCGAGCTTTACAGGACAAATGGTCAGGCCCTTACCCAGTGGTGGAGCCCCTGGGTGAGGTTAGCTATTCAGTGGACCTTGGAAGGCCTGGACAGGCTCTAAAAGTGTTTCACGTGAATAGGCTGAAGGCTTTCGTCCCAAGCGGCGAAATCGCAGCACTGCTATTGGCTTCAGACGTTGAGGAAGAGGAGTCTGAACCTCTCCCTGACCTGTTCCAAAGCAGTCCTTCAGAAAGCTCTTTTGAGGGTGTCCGAGTGGCCCCTCACCAAAATGGACAAGGCTCAGTGGTTTGCCTTGAACATGAAGTAGGTGGAGGGAGGAGACAGCCTCTATCCAGTAAAGTACAAGCAGTACAAGACTGGCCTACCCCCACTACACAAACCCAAGTGAGAGCCTTCTTAGGACTCACGGGTTATTACCGCAATTTTATGGCAGACTATGGCACCATAGCTGCTCCTCTGACTGCCCTCACAACTCCGAAGAAACCCAAGAAGGTAACTTGGACTGACGAGTGTGAGAAGGCCTTCAATGGCTTGAAAGACTCCTTGTGCCAGGCCCCTGTGCTCAGGGCCCCTGATTATCAAAGACCTTTTATCGTGCAGACGGATGCCTCTGACACTGGGATAGGAGCTGTACTATCACAAGTAGATGAGAAGGGTAAGGAACACCCTATCGGTTTTATTAGTCGCCAGCTTAAGGACAGAGAGCTCAGATGGTCCACGGTAGAGAAAGAATGTTTCTCTGTTGTGTGGGCCCTAAGGAAGCTGCGGCCCTACCTCTATGGGACCCACTTCACTGTGCAGACTGACCATAAGCCGTTAAAGTGGCTAATGAACATGAAGGGGGAGAATCCAAAGTTGCTTAGGTGGTCCATAAGTCTACAAGGCTTCGACTTCACTATTGAGCATAGGCCAGGTGTCCAACATAGCAATGCTGATGGGTTGTCCAGAATGTTTTACCGACCTGAACAAGAGACTCATCCAGGGGTGGATTAGTTCCCCCTGTCCATAGTCTGGGAGGGGCGAGTGTTAGGAAAGATTTCGTTATTGTAGGGAACTTTCCTTCCATGTGGCAACCCCTAAACCTTTTGCTATTGTTTTCAACCTGTTTTCTTGACTTTGCCAGAGAAGTACAGCCTTCTGCCGTACTCCTCTGGGCTTTCGCTCCTTTCTTACGGGGAAACTGACATGCCCTTAAGACAGTCAGTACCGGGGAACGCTGTTTCCCGTAGTTTCTTTTATCGTGTCGCCATTTTAGTGCAACACGACACAAGAGGGCACTGTAAGCTAAGTTACAGCTCTCTTGGGTCTCTAGCCTTCTACAGACCCTAGACACTCTTGTAGGATGGTTTTTGGATCGGTGCAAGTCATTCAGGGACTGGGCTGGTGGCAGCGATCATTTGGTTTATTTTGAGCTCCTTTTGCCGTTCTGAGCACCTTTTTGCCGCGAACACAAAAGGGTGGCCCGGCTACCCAAAATGGCCGGACCACGAGGCTCCTTTGTCTCGTCCACTGTCCGTCTTGCTCCCTTTACCTTCCCCCGGGTCAGGCGACCCGGGGCCTTCCTTATTTGGGCATGTAGTTTCCCGCGAAACACGGTTGCTTTCGCGGGCTTCTACATGTCGTTTGAGTGCCCCCAGGATGTGGGCTGGGCTGTCTGGTCCCAATACACATCCTGGGTGCCAGAGAGTCTAGGGTGGTGTGAATGCCTGGGACCACTGTGGTCCGTGATTGGTCCACGTATGGTATGTGTGTTGATGAGCGGATCTCCCATTGGCTCCCCTCCGTTTTGGCGCGAAGGGAACCGTGGATAAGAGGGAGCTGGAAACACCACTACCATGTCGATCTCCTGAGTTCTTACGAACCCAGGGATACAGGAGCCAAGTATCCTGCGAACACGAGGCTGGACCGAGGAATCACTGGTGACCCCCTGAAGAACTTCTGCTCCTCATTGCTGTCGTCCGGTGAAGCCCTTTCCACCTAAGATCGAACAAGAAGGCCTGTACTGGCGCTTCGACCTATTGGAATAGCAGGACCAGCTATTCCCGGCACCTTCATCAACTCCTGCTGTAAGCCTTCGGAAGTGTCTCTGGGCCATCCAGTTGACTGACCAGCTTACTAAGGAGGCCTGCTCTGTAATCGCCGACAGGTTGGGTGGTATTCTGAGTCCGGGGCATGCTCACACGCTTCGTTTGCTTAGCAGTCCTAAGCTAGAGGTGAGCGGTGCTCGTTTGGCTTGAATACACCCGGCCGTTCCGTTGCCCTGCGGTGGCGACAAAACTGTGCTTGTTTCTTCGATCGGGACGTCTTTTTACTCTGCACGACGACGAGACGTTCCCTGCTCTTCAGAACCTGCCAGAAGCTGCATCTATCGAGGAGAAGCTCGGGCCTGCTTGCTTCGGGGACCGGTGAGTAGATTAGCTAGGATCTGGTCGCCCTCCTGCAGTGCCCTTTGCTTTTCCCCGCTGTGAATACAGCACCCCTTGTCCGTACTCGCGCCCGGCTTCTGCCTCACAGTGGAGGCTGCGCTAGAGTCGCGGACCGTGTTCTCCTTCATTAGAGCTCCCTACAGAGCTGTTCAACGTCCTCCGAAGAGCTTCACCTTCTGCCCATTGGCACCGGCGTGTGCAGGTACTTTTGAGCGCTAGGCTCCACTCTTCGTAGGGATTGGACTACCATTCAGTTAGGGGCCTCAGAAGGCGGACATATCACTCGCATTGGTTCGCACTGCCTGTTTTCCTTCCCCTGCAGGTGGATAACATATTTCGTGCTGCTAATGCTGTGAAACTGTGTATTCTGTATATATATTGGGTGGATAGTGTATGTGTTGGTTTAATATCGTTGTATATTGCTGCTTTTACTGTGGTTATTAGTTTCAAGGCCTTATAATAAATGTGTATCTATTTTTGATATAAACAACTGTTTGGAGTAGTTTGTAAGCGCTCTTGCTTTGTGTGCTCATTGCGGGCTTTCAGTCACCCTCACCCCTCTTGAGACCTAGTCTTGACCGCCGCGATCGCTACCTTGATTGGTCTGGCTTGTCCAGAGGTTACCCTGTTCCAAGTAATTAGGTTGGCCTTCTGAACCTCTGCGCCACCAGGACAGAGTTCAGAAATCCGTCTTAACAGGAAGGAGTTGGATATCACATCTCATGATAAAGGAAGGGTCTCAGGTTTGGAAGGGGAAGGATTTGGATATCACATCTCAAGTTATAGGACGGTTCTGTGGGTTGGTATTAGAAGCATTGAGATATCATATCTCATGCTATCGGAAGGGTCTCAGGATTGGATTGCGAAGGAGTTGGATATCACATCTCATGTTATCGGAAGGGTCTCAGGATTGGATTGGGAAAGAGTTGGATATAACATCTCATGTTATAGGAAGGCTCTCAGGTTTGTTATTAGAAGCATTGAGATATCACATCTCATGTTATAGGACAGTCTCAGGTTTGGTATTAGAAGCATTGAGATATCATATCTCATAGTATAGGACGGGTCCCAGGATTGGAATGGGAAGGAGTTGGATATCACATCTCATGCTAAAGGAAGGGTCTCAGGTTTGGAAGGGGAAGGATTTGGATATCACATCACAATTTATAGGACGGGTCTGTGGTTTGGTATTAGAAGCATTGAGATATCACATCTCATGCTAAAGGAAGGGTCTCAGGTTTGGAAGGGGAAGGATTTGGATATCACATCTTAAGTTATAGGACGGGTCTGTGGTTTGGTATTAGAAGCATTGAGATATCATATCTCATGCTATCGGAAGGGTCTCAGGAATGGATTGCGAAGGAGTAGGATATCACATCTCATGTTATAGGAAGGGTCTCAAGATTGGAATGGGAAGGACTTGGATATCACATCTCATGTTATAGGAAGGGTCTCAGGTTTGTTATTAGAAGCATTGAGATATCGCATCTCATGTTATAGGACAGTCTCAGGTTTGGTATTAGAAGCATTGAGATATCATATCTCATTGTATAGGACGGGTCTCAGGATTGGAATGGGAAGGAGTTGGATATCACATATCATGCTAAAGGAAGGGTCTCAGGATTGGAATGGGAAGGAGTTGGATATCACATCTCATGATAAAGGAAGGGTCTCAGGTTTGGAAGGGGAAGGATTTGGATATCACATCTCAAGTTATAGGACGGGTCTGTGGTTTGGTATTAGAAGCATTGAGATATCATATCTCATGCTATCGGAAGGGTCTCAGGATTGGATTGGGAAGGAGCTGGATATCACATCTCATGTTATAGGAAGGGTCTCAAGATTGGAATGGGAAGGACTTGGATATCACATCTCATGTTATAGGAACAGTCTCAGGTTTGTTATTAGAAGCATTGAGATATCACATCTCATGTTATAGGACAGTCTCAGGTTTGGTATTAGAAGCATTGGATATAACATCTCATAGTATAGGACGGGTCTCAGGATTGGAATGGGAAGGAGTTGGATATCACATCTCATGCTATAGGGAGGGTCTCAGGTTTGATATTAGAAGCATTGAGATATCACATCTCATGCTATCGGAAGGGTCTCAGGATTGGATTGGGAAGGAGTTGGATATCACATCTCAAGTTATAGGACGGGTCTGTGGTTTGGTATTAGAAGCATTGAGATATCATATCTCATGCTATCGGAAGGGTCTCAGGATTGGATTGGGAAGGAGTTGGATATCACATCTCATGTTATAGGAAGGCTCTCAGGTTTGTTATTAGAAGCATTGAGATATCACATCTCATGTTATAGGACAGTCTCAAGTTTTGTATTAGAAGCATTGAGATATCATATCTCAGGGTATAGGACGGGTCTCAGGATTGCAATGGGAAGGAGTTGGATATCACATCTCATGCTAAAGGAAGGGTCTCAGGTTTGGAAGGGGAAGGATTTGGATATCGCATCTCAATTTATAGGACGGGTCTGTGGTTTGGTATTAGAAGCATTGAGATATCATATCTCATGCTATCGGAAGGGTATCAGGATTGGATTGGGAAGGAGTTGGATATCACATCTCATGTTATAGGAAGGGTCTCAAGATTGGAATGGGAAGGATTTGGATATCACATCTCATGTTATAGGAAGGGTCTCAGGTTTGTTATTAGAAGCATTGAGATATCGCATCTCATGTTATAGGACAGTCTCAGGTTTGGTATTAGAAGCATTGAGATATCATATCTCATTGTATAGGACGGGTCTCAGGATTGGAATGGGAAGGAGTTGGATATCACATATCATGCTATAGGAAGGGTCTCAGGATTGGAATGGGAAGGAGTTGGATATCACATCTCATGATAAAGGAAGGGTCTCAGGTTTGGAAGGGGAAGGATTTGGATATCACATCTCAAGTTATAGGACGGTTCTGTGGGTTGGTATTAGAAGCATTGAGATATCATATCTCATGCTATCGGAAGGGTCTCAGGATTGGATTGCGAAGGAGTTGGATATCACATCTCATGTTATCGGAAGGGTCTCAGGATTGGATTGGGAAAGAGTTGGATATAACATCTCATGTTATAGGAAGGCTCTCAGGTTTGTTATTAGAAGCATTGAGATATCACATCTCATGTTATAGGACAGTCTCAGGTTTGGTATTAGAAGCATTGAGATATCATATCTCATAGTATAGGACGGGTCCCAGGATTGGAATGGGAAGGAGTTGGATATCACATCTCATGCTAAAGGAAGGGTCTCAGGTTTGGAAGGGGAAGGATTTGGATATCACATCACAATTTATAGGACGGGTCTGTGGTTTGGTATTAGAAGCATTGAGATATCATATCTCATGCTATCGGAAGGGTCTCAGGATTGGAGTGGGAAGGAGTTGGATATCACATCTCATGTTATAGGAAGGGTCTCCGGATTGAAATGGGAAGGATTTGGATATCACATCTCATGTTATAGGAAGGGTCTCAGGTTTGTTATTAGAAGCATTGAGATATCGCATCTCATGTTATAGGACAGTCTCAGGTTTGGTATTAGAAGCATTGAGATATCATATCTCATGCTATCGGAAGGGTCTCAGGATTGGAATTGGAAGGATTTGGATATCACATCTCATGTTATAGGAAGGGTCTCAGGATTGGAATGGGAAGGATTTGGATATCACGTCCCATGTTATAGGAAGGGCCTCAGGTTTGTTATTAGAAGCATTGAGATATCGCATCTCATGCTATAGGAAGGGTCACAGGTTGGAATTGGAAGGAGTTGGATATCACAGCTCATGTTATAGGAAGGGTATCAGGATTGGAATGGGAAGGACTTTGATATCACATCTCACGCTATAGGGAGGGTCTCAGGTTTGGTATTAGAAGCATTGAGATATCACATCTCATGCTATCGGAATGGTCTCAGGATTGGATCGGGAAGGAGTTGGATATAACATCTCATGTTATAGGAAGGGTATCAGGATTGGAATGGGAAGGACTTTGATATCACATCTCACGCTATAGGGAGGGTCTCAGGTTTGGTATTAGAAGCATTGAGATATCACATCTCATGTTATAGGAAGGGTCTCAGGTTTGTTATTAGAAGCATTGAGATATCACATCTCATGTTATAGGACAGTCTCAGGTTTGGTATTAGAAGCATTGAGATGTAACATCTCATGGTATAGGACGGGTCTCAGGATTGGATGGGAAGAGTTGGATATCACATCTCATGCTATAGGAAGGTTCTCAGGTTTGGTAGAAGCATTGGGATATCACATCTCATGCTAAAGGAAGGGTCTCAGGTTTGGAAGGGGAAGGATTTGGATATCACATCTTAAGTTATAGGACGGGTCTGTGGTTTGGTATTAGAAGCATTGAGATATCATATCTCATGCTATCGGAAGGGTCTCAGGAATGGATTGCGAAGGAGTAGGATATCACATCTCATGTTATAGGAAGGGTCTCAAGATTGGAATGGGAAGGACTTGGATATCACATCTCATGTTATAGGAAGGGTCTCAGGTTTGTTATTAGAAGCATTGAGATATCGCATCTCATGTTATAGGACAGTCTCAGGTTTGGTATTAGAAGCATTGAGATATCATATCTCATTGTATAGGACGGGTCTCAGGATTGGAATGGGAAGGAGTTGGATATCACATATCATGCTAAAGGAAGGGTCTCAGGATTGGAATGGGAAGGAGTTGGATATCACATCTCATGATAAAGGAAGGGTCTCAGGTTTGGAAGGGGAAGGATTTGGATATCACATCTCAAGTTATAGGACGGGTCTGTGGTTTGGTATTAGAAGCATTGAGATATCATATCTCATGCTATCGGAAGGGTCTCAGGATTGGATTGGGAAGGAGCTGGATATCACATCTCATGTTATAGGAAGGGTCTCAAGATTGGAATGGGAAGGACTTGGATATCACATCTCATGTTATAGGAACAGTCTCAGGTTTGTTATTAGAAGCATTGAGATATCACATCTCATGTTATAGGACAGTCTCAGGTTTGGTATTAGAAGCATTGGATATAACATCTCATAGTATAGGACGGGTCTCAGGATTGGAATGGGAAGGAGTTGGATATCACATCTCATGCTATAGGGAGGGTCTCAGGTTTGATATTAGAAGCATTGAGATATCACATCTCATGCTATCGGAAGGGTCTCAGGATTGGATTGGGAAGGAGTTGGATATCACATCTCAAGTTATAGGACGGGTCTGTGGTTTGGTATTAGAAGCATTGAGATATCATATCTCATGCTATCGGAAGGGTCTCAGGATTGGATTGGGAAGGAGTTGGATATCACATCTCATGTTATAGGAAGGCTCTCAGGTTTGTTATTAGAAGCATTGAGATATCACATCTCATGTTATAGGACAGTCTCAAGTTTTGTATTAGAAGCATTGAGATATCATATCTCAGGGTATAGGACGGGTCTCAGGATTGCAATGGGAAGGAGTTGGATATCACATCTCATGCTAAAGGAAGGGTCTCAGGTTTGGAAGGGGAAGGATTTGGATATCGCATCTCAATTTATAGGACGGGTCTGTGGTTTGGTATTAGAAGCATTGAGATATCATATCTCATGCTATCGGAAGGGTATCAGGATTGGATTGGGAAGGAGTTGGATATCACATCTCATGTTATAGGAAGGGTCTCAAGATTGGAATGGGAAGGATTTGGATATCACATCTCATGTTATAGGAAGGGTCTCAGGTTTGTTATTAGAAGCATTGAGATATCGCATCTCATGTTATAGGACAGTCTCAGGTTTGGTATTAGAAGCATTGAGATATCATATCTCATTGTATAGGACGGGTCTCAGGATTGGAATGGGAAGGAGTTGGATATCACATATCATGCTATAGGAAGGGTCTCAGGATTGGAATGGGAAGGAGTTGGATATCACATCTCATGATAAAGGAAGGGTCTCAGGTTTGGAAGGGGAAGGATTTGGATATCACATCTCAAGTTATAGGACGGTTCTGTGGGTTGGTATTAGAAGCATTGAGATATCATATCTCATGCTATCGGAAGGGTCTCAGGATTGGATTGCGAAGGAGTTGGATATCACATCTCATGTTATCGGAAGGGTCTCAGGATTGGATTGGGAAAGAGTTGGATATAACATCTCATGTTATAGGAAGGCTCTCAGGTTTGTTATTAGAAGCATTGAGATATCACATCTCATGTTATAGGACAGTCTCAGGTTTGGTATTAGAAGCATTGAGATATCATATCTCATAGTATAGGACGGGTCCCAGGATTGGAATGGGAAGGAGTTGGATATCACATCTCATGCTAAAGGAAGGGTCTCAGGTTTGGAAGGGGAAGGATTTGGATATCACATCACAATTTATAGGACGGGTCTGTGGTTTGGTATTAGAAGCATTGAGATATCATATCTCATGCTATCGGAAGGGTCTCAGGATTGGAGTGGGAAGGAGTTGGATATCACATCTCATGTTATAGGAAGGGTCTCCGGATTGAAATGGGAAGGATTTGGATATCACATCTCATGTTATAGGAAGGGTCTCAGGTTTGTTATTAGAAGCATTGAGATATCGCATCTCATGTTATAGGACAGTCTCAGGTTTGGTATTAGAAGCATTGAGATATCATATCTCATGCTATCGGAAGGGTCTCAGGATTGGAATTGGAAGGATTTGGATATCACATCTCATGTTATAGGAAGGGTCTCAGGATTGGAATGGGAAGGATTTGGATATCACGTCCCATGTTATAGGAAGGGCCTCAGGTTTGTTATTAGAAGCATTGAGATATCACATCTCATGTTATAGGACAGTCTCAGGTTTGGTATTAGAAGCATTGAGATATCATATCTCATGCTATCGGAAGGGTCTCAGGATTGGAATGGGAAGGAGTTGGATATCACATCTCATGCTAAAGGAAGGGTCTCAGGTTTGGAAGGGGAAGGATTTGGATATCACATCTCAAGTTATAGGACAGGTCTGTGGTTTGGTATTAGAAGCATTGAGATATCATATCTCATGCTATCGGAAGGGTCTCAGGATTGGATTGGGAAGGAGTTGGATATCACATCTCATTTTATAGGAAGGGTCTCAAGATTGGAATGGGAAGGACTTGGATATCACATCTCATATTATAGGAAGGGTCTCAGGTTTGTTATTAGAAGCATTGAGATATCACATCTCATGTCATAGGACAGTCTCAGGTTTGGTATTAGAAGCATTGAGATATAACATCTCATAGTATAGGACGGGTCTCAGGATTGGAATGGGAAGGAGTTTGATATCACATCTCATGCCATGGGAAGGTCTCAGGTTTGCTAGAAGCATTAAGATATCACATCTCATGCTATAGGAAGGGTCACAGGTTGGAATTGGAAGGAGTTGGATATCACAGCTCATGTTATAGGAAGGGTATCAGGATTGGAATGGGAAGGACTTTGATATCACATCTCACGCTATAGGGAGGGTCTCAGGTTTGGTATTAGAAGCATTGAGATATCACATCTCATGCTATCGGAATGGTCTCAGGATTGGATCGGGAAGGAGTTGGATATAACATCTCATGTTATAGGAAGGGTATCAGGATTGGAATGGGAAGGACTTTGATATCACATCTCACGCTATAGGGAGGGTCTCAGGTTTGGTATTAGAAGCATTGAGATATCACATCTCATGTTATAGGATGGGTCTCAGGTTTGTTATTAGAAGCATTGAGATATCACATCTCATGTTATAGGACAGTCTCAGGTTTGGTATTAGAAGCATTGAGATGTAACATCTCATGGTATAGGACGGGTCTCAGGATTGGATGGGAAGAGTTGAATATCACATCTCATGCTATAGGAAGGTTCTCAGGATTGGAATGGGAAGGAGTTGGATATCACATCTCATGCTAAAGGAAGGGTCTCAGGTTTGGAAGGGGAAGGATTTGGATATCACATCTTAAGTTATAGGACGGGTCTGTGGTTTGGCATTAGAAGCATTGAGATATCATATCTCATGCTATCGGAAGGGTCTCAGGAATGGATTGCGAAGGAGTAGGATATCACATCTCATGTTATAGGAAGGGTCTCAAGATTGGAATGGGAAGGACTTGGATATCACATCTCATGTTATAGGAAGGGTCTCAGGTTTGTTATTAGAAGCATTGAGATATCGCATCTCATGTTATAGGACAGTCTCAGGTTTGGTATTAGAAGCATTGAGATATCATATCTCATTGTATAGGACGGGTCTCAGGATTGGAATGGGAAGGAGTTGGATATCACATATCATGCTAAAGGAAGGGTCTCAGGATTGGAATGGGAAGGAGTTGGATATCACATCTCATGATAAAGGAAGGGTCTCAGGTTTGGAAGGGGAAGGATTTGGATATCACATCTCAAGTTATAGGACGGGTCTGTGGTTTGGTATTAGAAGCATTGAGATATCATATCTCATGCTATCGGAAGGGTCTCAGGATTGGATTGGGAAGGAGCTGGATATCACATCTCATGTTATAGGAAGGGTCTCAAGATTGGAATGTGAAGGACTTGGATATCACATCTCATGTTATAGGAACAGTCTCAGGTTTGTTATTAGAAGCATTGAGATATCACATCTCATGTTATAGGACAGTCTCAGGTTTGGTATTAGAAGCATTGGATATAACATCTCATAGTATAGGACGGGTCTCAGGATTGGAATGGGAAGGAGTTGGATATCACATCTCATGCTATAGGGAGGGTCTCAGGTTTGATATTAGAAGCATTGAGATATCACATCTCATGCTATCGGAAGGGTCTCAGGATTGGATTGGGAAGGAGTTGGATATCACATCTCAAGTTATAGGACGGGTCTGTGGTTTGGTATTAGAAGCATTGAGATATCATATCTCATGCTATCGGAAGGGTCTCAGGATTGGATTGGGAAGGAGTTGGATATCACATCTCATGTTATAGGAAGGCTCTCAGGTTTGTTATTAGAAGCATTGAGTTATCACATCTCATGTTATAGGACAGTCTCAAGTTTTGTATTAGAAGCATTGAGATATCATATCTCAGGGTATAGGACGGGTCTCAGGATTGCAATGGGAAGGAGTTGGATATCACATCTCATGCTAAAGGAAGGGTCTCAGGTTTGGAAGGGGAAGGATTTGGATATCGCATCTCAATTTATAGGACGGGTCTGTGGTTTGGTATTAGAAGCATTGAGATATCATATCTCATGCTATCGGAAGGGTATCAGGATTGGATTGGGAAGGAGTTGGATATCACATCTCATGTTATAGGAAGGGTCTCAAGATTGGAATGGGAAGGATTTGGATATCACATCTCATGTTATAGGAAGGGTCTCAGGTTTGTTATTAGAAGCATTGAGATATCACATCTCATGCTATAGGAAGGGTCACAGGTTGGAATTGGAAGTAGTTGGATATCACAGCTCATGTTATAGGAAGGGTATCAGGATTGGAATGGGAAGGACTTTGATATCACATCTCACGCTATAGGGAGGGTCTCAGGTTTGGTATTAGAAGCATTGAGATATCACATCTCATGCTATCGGAATGGTCTCAGGATTGGATCGGGAAGGAGTTGGATATAACATCTCATGTTATAGGAAGGGTATCAGGATTGGAATGGGAAGGACTTTGATATCAGATCTCACGCTATAGGGAGGGTCTCAGGTTTGGTATTAGAAGCATTGAGATATCACATCTCATGTTATAGGAAGGGTCTCAGGTTTGTTATTAGAAGCATTGAGATATCACATCTCATGTTATAGGACAGTCTCAAGTTTTGTATTAGAAGCATTGAGATATCATATCTCAGGGTATAGGACGGGTCTCAGGATTGCAATGGGAAGGAGTTGGATATCACATCTCATGCTAAAGGAAGGGTCTCAGGTTTGGAAGGGTAAGGATTTGGATATTGCATCTCAATTTATAGGACGGGTCTGTGGTTTGGTATTAGAAGCATTGAGATATCATATCTCATGCTATCGGAAGGGTATCAGGATTGGATTGGGAAGGAGTTGGATATCACATCTCATAGTATAGGACGGGTCTCAGGATTGGAATGGGAAGGAGTTTGATATCACATCTCATGCCATGGGAAGGTCTCAGGTTTGCTAGAAGCATTAAGATATCACATCTCATGCTATAGGAAGGGTCACAGGTTGGAATTGGAAGGAGTTGGATATCACAGCTCATGTTATAGGAAGGGTATCAGGATTGGAATGGGAAGGACTTTGATATCACATCTCACGCTATAGGGCGGGTCTCAGGTTTGGTATTAGAAGCATTGAGATATCACATCTCATGCTATCGGAATGGTCTCAGGATTGGATCGGGAAGGAGTTGGATATAACATCTCATGTTATAGGAAGGGTATCAGGATTGGAATGGGAAGGACTTTGATATCACATCTCACGCTATAGGGAGGGTCTCAGGTTTGGTATTAGAAGCATTGAGATATCACATCTCATGTTATAGGAAGGGTCTCAGGTCTGTTATTAGAAGCATTGAGATATCACATCTCATGTTATAGGACAGTCTCAGGTTTGGTATTAGAAGCATTGAGATGTAACATCTCATGGTATAGGACGGGTCTCAGGATTGGATGGGAAGAGTTGGATATCACATCTCATGCTATAGGAAGGTTCTCAGGTTTGGTAGAAGCATTGGGATATCACATCTCATGCTAAAGGAAGGGTCTCAGGTTTGGAAGGGGAAGGATTTGGATATCACATCTTAAGTTATAGGACGGGTCTGTGGTTTGGTATTAGAAGCATTGAGATATCATATCTCATGCTATCGGAAGGGTCTCAGGAATGGATTGCGAAGGAGTAGGATATCACATCTCATGTTATAGGAAGGGTCTCAAGATTGGAATGGGAAGGACTTGGATATCACATCTCATGTTATAGGAAGGGTCTCAGGTTTGTTATTAGAAGCATTGAGATATCGCATCTCATGTTATAGGACAGTCTCAGGTTTGATATTAGAAGCATTGAGATATCATATCTCATTGTATAGGACGGGTCTCAGGATTGGAATGGGAAGGAGTTGGATATCACATATCATGCTAAAGGAAGGGTCTCAGGATTGGAATGGGAAGGAGTTGGATATCACATCTCATGATAAAGGAAGGGTCTCAGGTTTGGAAGGGGAAGGATTTGGATATCACATCTCAAGTTATAGGACGGATCTGTGGTTTGGTATTAGAAGCATTGAGATATCATATCTCATGCTATCGGAAGGGTCTCAGGATTGGATTGGGAAGGAGCTGGATATCACATCTCATGTTATAGGAAGGGTCTCAAGATTGGAATGGGAAGGACTTGGATATCACATCTCATGTTATAGGAACAGTCTCAGGTTTGTTACTAGAAGCATTGAGATATCACATCTCATGTTATAGGACAGTCTCAGGTTTGGTATTAGAAGCATTGGATATAACATCTCATAGTATAGGACGGGTCTCAGGATTGGAATGGGAAGGAGTTGGATATCACATCTCATGCTATAGGGAGGGTCTCAGGTTTGATATTAGAAGCATTGAGATATCACATCTCATGCTATCGGAAGGGTCTCAGGATTGGATTGGGAAGGAGTTGGATATCACATCTCAAGTTATAGGACGGGTCTGTGGTTTGGTATTAGAAGCATTGAGATATCATATCTCATGCTATCGGAAGGGTCTCAGGATTGGATTGGGAAGGAGTTGGATATCACATCTCATGTTATAGGAAGGCTCTCAGGTTTGTTATTAGAAGCATTGAGATATCACATCTCATGTTATAGGACAGTCTCAAGTTTTGTATTAGAAGCATTGAGATATCATATCTCAGGGTATAGGACGGGTCTCAGGATTGCAATGGGAAGGAGTTGGATATCACATCTCATGCTAAAGGAAGGGTCTCAGGTTTGGAAGGGGAAGGATTTGGATATCGCATCTCAATTTATAGGACGGGTCTGTGGTTTGGTATTAGAAGCATTGAGATATCATATCTCATGCTATCGGAAGGGTATCAGGATTGGATTGGGAAGGAGTTGGATATCACATCTCATGTTATAGGAAGGGTCTCAAGATTGGAATGGGAAGGATTTGGATATCACATCTCATGTTATAGGAAGGGTCTCAGGTTTGTCATTAGAAGCATTGAGATATCGCATCTCATGTTATAGGACAGTCTCAGGTTTGGTATTAGAAGCATTGAGATATCATATCTCATTGTATAGGACGGGTCTCAGGATTGGAATGGGAAGGAGTTGGATATCACAAATCATGCTATAGGAAGGGTCTCAGGATTGGAATGGGAAGGAGTTGGATATCACATCTCATGATAAAGGAAGGGTCTCAGGTTTGGAAGGGGAAGGATTTGGATATCACATCTCAAGTTATAGGACGGTTCTGTGGGTTGGTATTAGAAGCATTGAGATATCATATCTCATGCTATCGGAAGGGTCTCAGGATTGGATTGGGAAGGAGTTGGATATCACATCGCATGTTATAGGAAGGGTCGCAAGATTGGAATGGGAAGGACTTGGATATCACATCTCATATTATAGGAAGGGTCTCAGGTTTGTTATTAGAAGCATTGAGATATCACATCTCATGTTATAGGACAGTCTCAGGTTTGGTATTAGAAGCATTGAGATATAACATCTCATAGTATAGGACGGGTCTCAGGATTGGAATGGGAAGGAGTTTGATATCACATCTCATGCCATGGGAAGGTCTCAGGTTTGCTAGAAGCATTAAGATATCACATCTCATGCTATCGGAAGGGTCTCAGGATTGGATTGGGAAGGAGTAGGATATCACATCTCATGTTATAGGAAGGGTCTCAAGATTGGAATGGGAAGGACTTGGATATCACATCTCATGTTATAGGAAGGGTCTCAGGTTTGTTATTAGAAGCATTGAGATATCACATCTCATGTTATAGGACAGTCTCAGGTTTGGTATTAGAAGCATTGGATATAACATCTCATAGTATAGGACGGGTCTCAGGATTGGAATGGGAAGGAGTTGGATATCACATCTCATGCTATAGGGAGTGTCTCAGGTTTGATATTAGAAGCATTGAGATATCACATCTCATGCTATCGGAAGGGCCTCAGGATTGGATTGGGAAGGAGTAGGATATCACATCTCATGTTATAGGAAGGGTCTCAAGATTGGAATGGGAAGGACTTGGATATCATATCTCATGTTATAGGAAGGGTCTCAGGTTTGTTATTAGAAGCATTGAGATATCGCATCTCATGTTATAGGACAGTCTCATGTTTGGTATTAGAAGCATTGAGATATCATATCTCATTGTATAGGACGGGTCTCAGGATTGGAATGGGAAGGAGTTGGATATCACATATCATGCTATAGGAAGGGTCTCAGGATTGGAATGGGAAGGAGTTGGATATCACATCTCATGATAAAGGAAGGGTCTCAGGTTTGGAAGGGGAAGGATTTGGATATCACATCTCAAGTTATAGGACGGGTCTGTGGTTTGGTATCAGAAGCATTGAGATATCATATCTCATGCTATCGGAAGGGTCTCAGGATTGGATTGGGAAGGAGTTGGATATCACATCTCATGTTATAGGAAGGGTCTCAAGATTGGAATGGGAAGGACTTGGATATCACATCTCATGTTATAGGAAGGGTCTTAGGTTTGTTATTAGAAGCATTGAGATATCACATCTCATGTTATAGGACAGTCTCAGGTTTGGTATTAGAAGCATTGGATATAACATCTCATAGTATAGGACGGGTCTCAGGATTGGAATGGGAAGGAGTTGGATATCACATCTCATGCTATAGGGAGGGTCTCAGGTTTGATATTAGAAGCATTGAGATATCACATCTCATGCTATCGGAAGGGTCTCAGGATTGGATTGGGAAGGAGTTGGATATCACATCTCAAGTTATAGGACGGGTCTGTGGTTTGGTATTAGAAGTATTGAGATATCATATCTCATGCTATCGGAAGGGTCTCAGGATTGGATTGGGAAGGAGTTGGATATCACATCTCATGTTATAGGAAGGCTCTCAGGTATGTTATTAGGAGCATTGAGATATCACATCTCATGTTATAGGACAGTCTCAAGTTTGGTATTAGAAGCATTGAGATATCATATCTCATGGTATAGGACGGGTCTCAGGATTGCAATGGGAAGGAGTTGGATATCACATCTCATGCTAAAGGAAGGGTATCAGGTTTGGAAGGGGAAGGATTTGGATATCGCATCTCAATTTATAGGACGGGTCTGTGGTTTGGTATTAGAAGCATTGAGATATCATATCTCATGCTATCGGAAGGGTATCAGGATTGGATTGGGAAGGAGTTGGATATCACATCTCATGTTATAGGAAGGGTCTCAGGTTTGTTATTAGAAGCATTGAGATATCACATCTCATGTTATAGGACAGTCTCGGGTTTGGTATTAGAAGCATTGAGATATAACATCTCATGGTATAGGACGGGTCTCAGGATTGGATGGGAAGAGTTGGATATCACCTCTCATGCTATAGTAAGGGTCTCAGGTTTGGTAGAAGCATTGGGATATCACATCTCATGCTATAGGAAGGGTCTCAGGATTGGAATGGGAAGGAGTTGGATATCACATCTCATGCTAAAGGAAGGGTCTCAGGTTTGGAAGGGGAAGGATTTGGATATCACATCTCAAGTTATAGGATGGGTCTGTGGTCTGGTATTAGAAGCATTGAGATATCATATCTCATGCTATCGGAAGGGTCTCAGGATTGGATTGCGAAGGAGTTGGATATCACATCTCATGTTATAGGAAGGCTCTCAGGTTTGTTATTAGAAGCATTGAGATATCACATCTCATGTTATAGGACAGTCTCAGGTTTGGTATTAGAAGCATTGAGATATCATATCTCATGCTATCGGAAGGGTCTCAAGATTGGAATGGGAAGGATTTGGATATCACATCTCATGTTATAGGAAGGGTCTCAGGATTGGAATGGGAAGGATTTGGATATCACATCTCATGTTATAGGAAGGGTCTCAGGTTTGTTATTAGAAGCATTGAGATATCGCATCTCATGTTATAGGAAGGGTCTCAGGTTTGGAATGGGAAGGAGTTGTATATCACATCTCATGCTATGGGGAGGGTCTCAGGTTTGATATTAGAAGCATTGAGATATCGCATCTCATGTTATAGGACAGTCTCAGGTTTGGTGTTAGAAGCATTGAGATATCATATCTCATGCTATCGGAAGGGTCTCGGGATTGGATTGCGAAGGAGTTGGATATCACATCTCATGTTATAGGAAGGCTCTCAGGTTTGTTATTAGAAGCATTGAGATATCACATCTCATGTTATAGGACAGTCTCAGGTTTGGTATTAGAAGCATTGAGATATCACATCTCAAGTTATAGGACGGTTCTGTGGTTTGGTATTAGAAGCATTGAGATATCATATCTCATGCTATCGGAAGGGTCTCAGGATTGGATTGGGAAGGAGTTGGATATCACATTGCATGTTATAGGAAGGCTCTCAAGATTGGAATGGGAAGGACTTGGATATCACATCTGATATTATAGGAAGGGTCTCAGGTTTGTTATTAGAAGCATTGAGATATCACATCTCATGTTATAGGACAGTCTCAGGTTTGGTATTAGAAGCATTGAGATATAACATCTCATAGTATAGGACGGGTCTCAGGATTGGAATGGGAAGGAGTTTGATATCACATCTCATGCCATGGGAAGGTCTCAGGTTTGCTAGAAGCATTAAGATATCACATCTCATGCTATCGGAAGGGTCTCAGGATTGGATTGGGAAGGTGTTGGATATCGCATCTCATGCTATAGGAAGGGTCACAGGTTGGAATTGGAAGGAGTTGGATATCACAGCTCATGTTATAGGAAGGGTTTCAGGATTGGAATGGGAAGGACTTTGATATCACATCTCATGCTATCGGAAGGGTCTCAGGATTGGATTGGGAAGGAGTTGGATATAACATCTCATGTTATATGAAGGGTCTCAGGATTGGATGGGAAGAGTTGGATATCACATCTCATGTTATAGGAAGGTATCAGGATTGGAATGGGAAGGACTTTGATATCACATCTCACGCTATAGGGAGGGTCTCAGGTTTGTTATTAGAAGCATTGAGATATCACATCTCATGTTATAGGACAGTCTCGGGTTTGGTATTAGAAGCATTGAGATATAACATCTCATGGTATAGGACGGGTCTCAGGATTGGATGGGAAGAGTTGGATATCACCTCTCATGCTATAGTAAGGGTCTCAGGTTTGGTAGAAGCATTGGGATATCACATCTCATGCTATAGGAAGGGTCTCAGGATTGGAATGGGAAGGAGTTGGATATCACATCTCATGCTAAATGAAGGGTCTCAGGTTTGGAAGGGGAAGGATTTGGATATCACATCTCAAGTTATAGGACGGGTCTGTGGTTTGGTTTTAGAAGCATTGAGATATCATATCTCATGCTATCGGAAGGGTCTCAGGATTGGATTGCGAAGGAGTTGAATATCACATCTCATGTTATAGGAAGGCTCTCAGGTTTGTTATTAGAAGCATTGAGATATCACATCTCATGTTATAGGACAGTCTCAGGTTTGGTATTAGAAGCATTGAGATATCATCTCATGGTATAGGATGGGCCTCAGGATTGGAATGGGAAGGAGTTGGATATCACATCTCATGCTAAAGGAAGGGTCTCAGGTTTGGAAGGGGAAGGATTTGGGTATCACATCTCAATTTATAGGACGGGTCTGTGGTTTGGTATTAGAAGCATTGGGATATCATATCTCATGCTATCGGAAGGGTCTCAGGATTGGATTGGGAAGGAGTTGGATATCACATCTCATGTTATAGGAAGGGTCTCAGGATTGGAATGGGAAGGATTTGGATATCACATCTCATGTTATAGGAAGGGTTTCAGGTTTGTTATTAGAAGTATTGAGATATCGCATCTCATGTTATAGGACAGTCTCAGGTTTGGTATTAGAAGCATTGAGATATCATATCTCATGCTATCGGAAGGGTCTAGGGATTGGAATGGGAAGGATTTGGATATCACATCTCATGTTATAGGAAGGGTCTCAGGATTGGAATGGGAAGGATTTGGATATCACATCTCATGTTATAGGAAGGGTCTCAGGTTTGTTATTAGAAGCATTGAGATATCGCATCTCATGTTATAGGAAGGGTCTCAGGATTGGAATGGGAAGGAGTTGTATATCACATCTCATGCTATAGGGAGGGTCTCAGGTTTGATATTAGAAGCATTGAGATATCATATCTCATGCTATCAGAAGGGTCTCAGGATTGGATTGGGAAGGAGTTGGATATCACATCTCATGTTATAGGAAGGGTCTCAGGATTGGAATGGGAAGGATGTGGATATCACATCTAATGTTATAGGAAGGGTCTCAGGTTTGTTATTAGAAGCATTGAGATATCGCATCTCATGTTATAGGACAGTCTCAGGTTTGGTATTAGAAGCATTGAGATATCATATCTCATGCTATCGGAAGGGTCTCAGGATTGGAATGGGAAGGAGTTGGATATCACATCTCAAGTTATAGGACGGTTCTGTGGTTTGGTATTAGAAGCATTGAGATATCATATCTCATGCTATCGGAAGGGTCTCAGGATTGGATTGGGAAGGAGTTGGATATCACATCGAATGTTTAGGAAGGGTCTTAAGATTGGAATGGGAAGGACTTGGATATCACATCTCATATTATAGGAAGGGTCTCAGGTTTGTTATTAGAAGCATTGAGATATCACATCTCATGTTATAGGACAGTCTCAGGTTTGGTATTAGAAGCATTGAGATATAACATCTCATAGTATAGGACGGGTCTCAGGATTGGAATGGGAAGGAGTTTGATATCACATCTCATGCCATGGGAAGGTCTCAGGTTTGCTAGAAGCATTAAGATATCACATCTCATGCTATCAGAAGGGTCTCAGGATTGGATTGGGAAGGAGTTGGATATAACATCTCATGTTATAGGAAGGGTATCAGGATTGGAATGAGAAGGACTTTGATATCACATCTCACGCTATAGGGAGGGTCTCAGGTTTGGTATTAGAATCATTGAGATATCACATCTCATGTTATAGGAGGGGTCTCAGGTCTGTTATTAGAAGCATTGAGATATCACATCTCATGTTATAGGACAGTCTCAGGTTTGGTATTAGAAGCATTGAGATGTAACATCTCATGGTATAGGACGGGTCTCAGGATTGGATGGGAAGAGTTGGATATCACATCTCATGCTATAGGAAGGTTCTCAGGTTTGGTAGAAGCATTGGGATATCACATCTCATGCTAAAGGAAGGGTCTCAGGTTTGGAAGGGGAAGGATTTGGATATCACATCTTAAGTTATAGGACGGGTCTGTGGTTTGGTATTAGAAGCATTGAGATATCATATCTCATGCTATCGGAAGGGTCTCAGGAATGGATTGCGAAGGAGTAGGATATCACATCTCATGTTATAGGAAGGGTCTCAAGATTGGAATGGGAAGGACTTGGATATCACATCTCATGTTATAGGAAGGGTCTCAGGTTTGTTATTAGAAGCATTGAGATATCGCATCTCATGTTATAGGACAGTCTCAGGTTTGGTATTAGAAGCATTGAGATATCATATCTCATTGTATAGGACGGGTCTCAGGATTGGAATGGGAAGGAGTTGGATATCACATATCATGCTAAAGGAAGGGTCTCAGGATTGGAATGGGAAGGAGTTGGATATCACATCTCATGATAAAGGAAGGGTCTCAGGTTTGGAAGGGGAAGGATTTGGATATCACATCTCAAGTTATAGGACGGATCTGTGGTTTGGTATTAGAAGCATTGAGATATCATATCTCATGCTATCGGAAGGGTCTCAGGATTGGATTGGGAAGGAGCTGGATATCACATCTCATGTTATAGGAAGGGTCTCAAGATTGGAATGGGAAGGACTTGGATATCACATCTCATGTTATAGAAACAGTCTCAGGTTTGTTATTAGAAGCATTGAGATATCACATCTCATGTTATAGGACAGTCTCAGGTTTGGTATTAGAAGCATTGGATATAACATCTCATAGTATAGGACGGGTCTCAGGATTGGAATGGGAAGTAGTTGGATATCACATCTCATGCTATAGGGAGGGTCTCAGGTTTGATATTAGAAGCATTGAGATATCACATCTCATGCTATCGGAAGGGTCTCAGGATTGGATTGGGAAGGAGTTGGATATCACATCTCATGATATAGGAAGGCTCTCAGGTTTGTTATTAGAAGCATTGAGATATCACATCTCATGTTATAGGACAGTCTCAAGTTTTGTATTAGAAGCATTGAGATATCATATCTCAGGGTATAGGACGGAACTCAGGATTGCAATGGGAAGGAGTTGGATATCACATCTCATGCTAAAGGAAGGGTCTCAGGTTTGGAAGGGGAAGGATTTGGATATCGCATCTCAATTTATAGGACGGGTCTGTGGTTTGGTATTAGAAGCATTGAGATATCATATCTCATGCTATCGGAAGGGTATCAGGATTGGATTGGGAAGGAGTTGGATATCACATCTCATGTTATAGGAAGGGTCTCAAGATTGGAATGGGAAGGATTTGGATATCACATCTCATGTTATAGGAAGGGTCTCAGGTTTGTTATTAGAAGCATTGAGATATCGCATCTCATGTTATAGGACAGTCTCAGGTTTGGTATTAGAAGCATTGAGATATCATATCTCATTGTATAGGACGGGTCTCAGGATTGGAATGGGAAGGAGTTGGATATCACAAATCATGCTATAGGAAGGGTCTCAGGATTGGAATGGGAAGGAGTTGGATATCACATCTCATGATAAAGGAAGGGTCTCAGGTTTGGAAGGGGAAGGATTTGGATATCACATCTCAAGTTATAGGACGGTTCTGTGGGTTGGTATTAGAAGCATTGAGATATCATATCTCATGCTATCGGAAGGGTCTCAGGATTGGATTGGGAAGGAGTTGGATATCACATCGCATGTTATAGGAAGGGTCGCAAGATTGGAATGAGAAGGACTTGGATATCACATCTCAAATTATAGGAAGGGTCTCAGGTTTGTTATTAGAAGCATTGAGATATCACATCTCATAGTATAGGACGGGTCTCAGGATTGGAATGGGAAGGAGTTTGATATCACATCTCATGCCATGGGAAGGTCTCAGGTTTGCTAGAAGCATTAAGATATCACATCTCATGCTATCGGAAGGGTCTCAGGATTGGATTGGGAAGGAGTAGGATATCACATCTCATGTTATAGGAAGGGTCTCAAGATTGGAATGGGAAGGACTTGGATATCACATCTCATGTTATAGGAAGGGTCTCAGGTTTGTTATTAGAAGCATTGAGATATCACATCTCATGTTATAGGACAGTCTCAGGTTTGGTATTAGAAGCATTGGATATAACATCTCATAGTATAGGACGGGTCTCAGGATTGGAATGGGAAGGAGTTGGATATCACATCTCATGCTATAGGGAGTGTCTCAGGTTTGATATTAGAAGCATTGAGATATCACATCTCATGCTATCGGAAGGGCCTCAGGATTGGATTGGGAAGGAGTAGGATATCACATCTCATGTTATAGGAAGGGTCTCAAGATTGGAATGGGAAGGACTTGGATATCATATCTCATGTTATAGGAAGGGTCTCAGGTTTGTTATTAGAAGCATTGAGATATCGCATCTCATGTTATAGGACAGTCTCAGGTTTGGTATTAGAAGCATTGAGATATCATATCTCATTGTATAGGACGGGTCTCAGGATTGGAATGGGAAGGAGTTGGATATCACATATCATGCTATAAGAAGGGTCTCAGGATTGGAATGGGAAGGAGTTGGATATCACATCTCATGATAAAGGAAGGGTCTCAGGTTTGGAAGGGGAAGGATTTGGATATCACATCTCAAGTTATAGGACGGGTCTGTGGTTTGGTATCAGAAGCATTGAGATATCATATCTCATGCTATCGGAAGGGTCTCAGGATTGGATTGGGAAGGAGTTGGATATCACATCTCATGTTATAGGAAGGGTCTCAGGTTTGTTATTAGAAGCATTGAGATATCACATCTCATGTTATAGGACAGTCTCAGGTTTGGTATTAGAAGCATTGGATATAACATCTCATAGTATAGGACGGGTCTCAGGATTGGAATGGGAAGGAGTTGGATATCACATCTCATGCAATAGGGAGGGTCTCAGGTTTGATATTAGAAGCATTGAGATATCACATCTCATGCTATCGGAAGGGTCTCAGGATTGGATTGGGAAGGAGTTGGATATCACATCTCAAGTTATAGGACGGGTCTGTGGTTTGGTATTAGAAGCATTGAGATATCATATCTCATGCTATCGGAAGGGTCTCAGGATTGGATTGGGAAGGAGTTGGATATCACATCTCATGTTATAGGAAGGCTCTCAGGTATGTTATTAGGAGCATTGAGATATCACATCTCATGTTATAGGACAGTCTCAAGTTTGGTATTAGAAGCATTGAGATATCATATCTCATGGTATAGGACGGGTCTCAGGATTGCAATGGGAAGGAGTTGGATATCACATCTCATGCTAAAGGAAGGGTATCAGGTTTGGAAGGGGAAGGATTTGGATATCGCATCTCAATTTATAGGACGGGTCTGTGGTTTGGTATTAGAAGCATTGAGATATCATATCTCATGCTATCGGAAGGGTATCAGGATTGGATTGGGAAGGAGTTGGATATCACATCTCATGTTATAGGAAGGGTCTCAGGTTTGTTATTAGAAGCATTGAGATATCACATCTCATGTTATAGGACAGTCTCGGGTTTGGTATTAGAAGCATTGAGATATAACATCTCATGGTATAGGACGGGTCTCAGGATTGGATGGGAAGAGTTGGATATCACCTCTCATGCTATAGTAAGGGTCTCAGGTTTGGTAGAAGCATTGGGATATCACATCTCATGCTATAGGAAGGGTCTCAGGATTGGAATGGGAAGGAGTTGGATATCACATCTCATGCTAAAGGAAGGGTCTCAGGTTTGGAAGGGGAAGGATTTGGATATCACATCTCAAGTTATAGGATGGGTCTGTGGTCTGGTATTAGAAGCATTGAGATATCATATCTCATGCTATCGGAAGGGTCTCAGGATTGGATTGCGAAGGAGTTGGATATCACATCTCATGTTATAGGAAGGCTCTCAGGTTTGTTATTAGAAGCATTGAGATATCACATCTCATGTTATAGGACAGTCTCAGGTTTGGTATTAGAAGCATTGAGATATCATATCTCATGCTATCGGAAGGGTCTCAAGATTGGAATGGGAAGGATTTGGATATCACATCTCATGTTATAGGAAGGGTCTCAGGATTGGAATGGGAAGGATTTGGATATCACATCTCATGTTATAGGAAGGGTCTCAGGTTTGTTATTAGAAGCATTGAGATATCGCATCTCATGTTATAGGAAGGGTCTCAGGATTGGAATGGGAAGGAGTTGTATATCACATCTCATGCTATGGGGAGGGTCTCAGGTTTGATATTAGAAGCATTGAGATATCGCATCTCATGTTATAGGACAGTCTCAGGTTTGGTGTTAGAAGCATTGAGATATCATATCTCATGCTATCGGAAGGGTCTCAGGATTGGATTGCGAAGGAGTTGGATATCACATCTCATGTTATAGGAAGGCTCTCAGGTTTGTTATTAGAAGCATTGAGATATCACATCTCATGTTATAGGACAGTCTCAGGTTTGGTATTAGAAGCATTGAGATATCATATCTCATGCTATCAGAAGGGTCTCAGGATTGGATTGGGAAGGAGTTGGATATCACATCTCATGTTATAGGAAGGGTCTCAGGATTGGAATGGGAAGGATTTGGATATCACATCTCATGTTATAGGAAGGCTCTCAGGTTTGTTATTAGAAGCATTGAGATATCACATCTCATGTTATAGGACAGTCTCAGGTTTGGTATTAGAAGCATTGAGATATCATATCTCATGCTATCGGAAGGGTCTCAGGATTGGTATGGGAAGGAGTTGGATATCACATCTCAAGTTATAGGACGGTTCTGTGGTTTGGTATTAGAAGCATTGAGATATCATATCTCATGCTATCGGAAGGGTCTCAGCTCAGGATTGGATTGGGAAGGAGTTGGATATCACATTGCATGTTATAGGAAGGGTCTCAAGATTGGAATGGGAAGGACTTGGATATCACATCTGATATTATAGGAAGGGTCTCAGGTTTGTTATTAGAAGCATTGAGATATCACATCTCATTTTATAGGACAGTCTCAGGTTTGGTATTAGAAGCATTGAGAAATAACATCTCATAGTATAGGACGGGTCTCAGGATTGGAATGGGAAGGAGTTTGATATCACATCTCATGCCATGGGAAGGTCTCAGGTTTGCGAGAAGCATTAAGATATCACATCTCATGCTATCGGAAGGGTCTCAGGATTGGATTGGGAAGGTGTTGGATATCGCATCTCATGCTATAGGAAGGGTCACAGGTTGGAATTGGAAGGAGTTGGATATCACAGCTCATGTTATAGGAAGGGTTTCAGGATTGGAATGGGAAGGACTTTGATATCACATCTCATGCTATCGGAAGGGTCTCAGGATTGGATTGGGAAGGAGTTGGATATAACATCTCATGTTATATGAAGGGTCTCAGGATTGGATGGGAAGAGTTGGATATCACATCTCATGTTATAGGAAGGGTATCAGGATTGGAATGGGAAGGACTTTGATATCACATCTCACGCTATAGGGAGGGTCTCAGGTTTGGTATTAGAAGCATTGAGATATCACATCTCATGTTATAGGAAGGGTCTCAGGTTTGTTATTAGAAGCATTGAGATATCACATCTCATGTTATAGGACAGTTTCGGGTTTGGTATTAGAAGCATTGAGATATAACATCTCATGGTATAGGACGGGTCTCAGGATTGGATGGGAAGAGTTGGATATCACCTCTCATGCTATAGTAAGGGTCTCAGGTTTGGTAGAAGCATTGGGATATCACATCTCATGCTAAAGGAAGGGTCTCAGGTTTGGAAGGTGAAGGAGTTGGATATCACATCTCAAGTTATAGGACGGGTCTGTGGTTTGGTTTTAGAAGCATTGAGATATCATATCTCATGCTATCGGAAGGGTCTCAGGATTGGATTGCGAAGGAGTTGAATATCACATCTCATGTTATAGGAAGGCTCTCAGGTTTGTTATTAGAAGCATTGAGATATCACATCTCATGTTATAGGACAGTCTCAGGTTTGGTATTAGAAGCATTGAGATATCATCTCATGGTATAGGACGGGCCTCAGGATTGGAATGGGAAGGAGTTGGATATCACATCTCATGCTAAAGGAAGGGTCTCAGGTTTGGAAGGGGAAGGATTTGGGTATCACATCTCAATTTATAGGACGGGTCTGTGGTTTGGTATTAGAAGCATTGGGATATCATATCTCATGCTATCGGAAGGGTCTCAGGATTGGATTGGGAAGGAGTTGGATATCACATCTCATGTTATAGGAAGGGTCTCAGGATTGGAATGGGAAGGATTTGGATATCACATCTCATGTTATAGGAAGGGTTTCAGGTTTGTTATTAGAAGTATTGAGATATCGCATCTCATGTTATAGGACAGTCTCAGGTTTGGTATTAGAAGCATTGAGATATCATATCTCATGCTATCGGAAGGGTCTAGGGATTGGAATGGGAAGGATTTGGATATCACATCTCATGTTATAGGAAGGGTCTCAGGATTGGAATGGGAAGGATTTGGATATCACATCTCATGTTATAGGAAGGGTCTCAGGTTTGTTATTAGAAGCATTGAGATATCGCATCTCATGTTATAGGAAGGGTCTCAGGATTGGAATGGGAAGGAGTTGTATATCACATCTCATGCTATAGGGAGGGTCTCAGGTTTGATATTAGAAGCATTGAGATATCATATCTCATGCTATCAGAAGGGTCTCAGGATTGGATTGGGAAGGAGTTGGATATCACATCTCATGTTATAGGAAGGGTCTCAGGATTGGAATGGGAAGGATTTGGATATCACATCTAATGTTATAGGAAGGGTCTCAGGTTTGTTATTAGAAGCATTGAGATATCGCATCTCATGTTATAGGACAGTCTCAGGTTTGGTATTAGAAGCATTGAGATATCATATCTCATGCTATCGGAAGGGTCTCAGGATTGGAATGGGAAGGAGTTGGATATCACATCTCAAGTTATAGGACGGTTCTGTGGTTTGGTATTAGAAGCATTGAGATATCATATCTCATGCTATTGGAAGGGTCGCAGGATTGGATTGGGAAGGAGTTGGATATCACATCGAATGTTTAGGAAGGGTCTTAAGATTGGAATGGGAAGGACTTGGATATCACATCTCATATTATAGGAAGGGTCTCAGGTTTGTTATTAGAAGCATTGAGATATCACATCTCATGTTATAGGACAGTCTCAGGTTTGGTATTAGAAGCATTGAGATATAACATCTCATAGTATAGGACGGGTCTCAGGATTGGAATGGGAAGGAGTTTGATATCACATCTCATGCCATGGGAAGGTCTCAGGTTTGCTAGAAGCATTAAGATATCACATCTCATGCTATCAGAAGGGTCTCAGGATTGGATTGGGAAGGAGTTGGATATCGCATCTCATGCTATAGGAAGGGTCACAGGTTGGAATTGGAAGGAGTTGGATATCACAGCTCATGTTATAGGAAGGGTTTCAGGATTGGAATGGGAAGGACTTTGATATCACATCTCATGCTATCGGAAGGGTCTCAGGATTGGATTGGGAAGGAGTTGGATATAACATCTCATGTTATAGGAAGGGTCTCAGGATTGGATGGGAAGAGTTGGATATCACATCACATGTTATAGGAAGGGTATCAGGATTGGAACGGGAAGGACTTTGATATCACATCTCACGCTATAGAGAGGGTCTCAGGTTTGGTATTAGAAGCATTGAGATATCACATCTCATGTTATAGGAAGGGTCTCAGGTTTGTTATTAGAAGCATTGAGATATCACATCTCATGTTATAGGACAGTCTCAGGTTTGGTATTAGAAGCATTAAGATATAACATCTCATGGTATAGGACGGGTCTCAGGATTGGATGGGAAGAGTTGTATATCACATCTCATGCTATAGGAAGGGTCTCAGGATTGGAATGGGAAGGAGTTGGATATCACATCTCATGCTAAAGGGAGGGTCTCAGGTTTGGAAGGGGAAGGATTTGGATATCACATCTCAAGTTATAGGACGGGTCTGTGGTTTGGTATTAGAAGCATTGAGATATCATATCTCATGCTATCGGAAGGGTCTCAGGATTGGATTGCGAAGGAGTTGGATATCGCATCTCATGTTATAGGAAGGCTCTCAGGTTTGTTATTAGAAGCATTGAGATATCACATCTCATGTTATAGGACAGTCTCAGGTTTGGTATTAGAAGCATTGAGATATCATCTCATGGTATAGAACGGGCCTCAGGATTGGAATGGGAAGGAGTTGGATATCACATCTCATGCTAAAGGAAGGGTCTCAGGTTTGGAAGGGGAAGGATTTGGATATCACATCTCAATTTATAGGACGGGTCTGTGGTTTGGTATTAGAAGCATTGAGATATCATATCTCATGCTATCGGAAGGGTCTCAGGATTGGATTGGGAAGGAGTTGGATATCACATCTCATGTTATAGGAAGGGTCTCAGGATTGGATGGGAAGAGTTGGATATCACATCTCATGCTAAAGGAAGGGTCTCAGGTTTGGAAGGGGAAGGATTTGGATATCACATCTCAATTTATAGGACGGGTCTGTGGTTTGGTATTAGAAGCATTGAGATATCATATCTCATGCTATCGGAAGGGTCTCAGGATTGGATTGGGAAGGAGTTGGATATCACATCTCATGTTATAGGAAGGGTCTCAGGATTGGAATGGGAAGGATTTGGATATCACATCTCATGTTATAGGAAGGGTCTCAGGTTTGTTATTAGAAGTATTGAGATATCGCATCTCATGTTATAGGACAGTCTCAGGTTTGGTATTAGAAGCATTGAGATATCATATCTCATGCTGTCGGAAGGGTCTCAGGATTGGAATGGGAAGGATTTGGATATCACATCTCATGTTATAGGAAGGGTCTCAGGATTGGATGGGAAGAGTTGGATATCACATCACATGTTATAGGAAGGGTATCAGGATTGGAACGGGAAGGACTTTGATATCACATCTCACGCTATAGGGAGGGTCTCAGGTTTGGTATTAGAAGCATTGAGATATCACATCTCATGTTATAGGAAGGGTCTCAGGTTTGTTATTAGAAGCATTGAGATATCACATCTCATGTTATAGGACAGTCTCAGGTTTGGTATTAGAAGCATTAAGATATAACATCTCATGGTATAGGACGGGTCTCAGGATTGGATGGGAAGAGTTGTATATCACATCTCATGCTATAGGAAGGGTCTCAGGATTGGAATGGGAAGGAGTTGGATATCACATCTCATGCTAAAGGGAGGGTCTCAGGTTTGGAAGGGGAAGGATTTGGATATCACATCTCAAGTTATAGGACGGGTCTGTGGTTTGGTATTAGAAGCATTGAGATATCATATCTCATGCTATCGGAAGGGTCTCAGGATTGGATTGCGAAGGAGTTGGATATCGCATCTCATGTTATAGGAAGGCTCTCAGGTTTGTTATTAGAAGCATTGAGATATCACATCTCATGTTATAGGACAGTCTCAGGTTTGGTATTAGAAGCATTGAGATATCATCTCATGGTATAGAACGGGCCTCAGGATTGGAATGGGAAGGAGTTGGATATCACATCTCATGCTAAAGGAAGGGTCTCAGGTTTGGAAGGGGAAGGATTTGGATATCACATCTCAATTTATAGGACGGGTCTGTGGTTTGGTATTAGAAGCATTGAGATATCATATCTCATGCTATCGGAAGGGTCTCAGGATTGGATTGGGAAGGAGTTGGATATCACATCTCATGTTATAGGAAGGGTCTCAGGATTGGAATGGGAAGGATTTGGATATCACATCTCATGTTATAGGAAGGGTCTCAGGTTTGTTATTAGAAGTATTGAGATATCGCATCTCATGTTATAGGACAGTCTCAGGTTTGGTATTAGAAGCATTGAGATATCATATCTCATGCTGTCGGAAGGGTCTCAGGATTGGAATGGGAAGGATTTGGATATCACATCTCATGTTATAGGAAGGGTCTCAGGATTGGAATGGGAAGGATTTGGATATCACATCTCATGTTATAGGAAGGGTCTCAGGTTTGTTATTAGAAGCATTGAGATATCGCATCTCATGTTATAGGAAGGGTCTCAGGATTGGAATGGGAAGGAGTTGGATATCACATCTCATGCTATAGGGAGGGTCTCAGGATTGGAATGGGAAGGAGTTGTATATCACATCTCAATTTATAGGACGGGTCTGTGGTTTGGTATTAGAAGCATTGAGATATCATATCTCATGCTATCGGAAGGGTCTCAGGATTGGATTGGTAAGGAGTTGGATATCACATCTCATGTTATAGGAAGGGTCTCAGGATTGGATGGGAAGAGTTGGATATCACATCTCATGCTAAAGGAAGGGTCTCAGGTTTGGAAGGGGAAGGATTTGGATATCACATCTCAATTTATAGGACGGGTCTGTGGTTTGGTATTAGAAGCATTGAGATATCATATCTCATGCTATCGGAAGGGTCTCAGGATTGGATTGGGAAGGAGTTGGATATCACATCGAATGTTTAGGAAGGGTCTTAAGATTGGAATGGGAAGGACTTGGATATCACATCTCATATTATAGGAAGGGTCTCAGGTTTGTTATTAGAAGCATTGAGATATCACATCTCATGTTATAGGACAGTCTCAGGTTTGGTATTAGAAGCATTGAGATATAACATCTCATAGTATAGGACGGGTCTCAGGATTGGAATGGGAAGGAGTTTGATATCACATCTCATGCCATGGGAAGGTCTCAGGTTTGCTAGAAGCATTAAGATATCACATCTCATGCTATCAGAAGGGTCTCAGGATTGGATTGGGAAGGAGTTGGATATCGCATCTCATGCTATAGGAAGGGTCACAGGTTGGAATTGGAAGGAGTTGGATATCACAGCTCATGTTATAGGAAGGGTTTCAGGATTGGAATGGGAAGGACTTTGATATCACATCTCATGCTATCGGAAGGGTCTCAGGATTGGATTGGGAAGGAGTTGGATATAACATCTCATGTTATAGGAAGGGTCTCAGGATTGGATGGGAAGAGTTGGATATCACATCACATGTTAAAGGAAGGGTATCAAGATTGGAACGGGAAGGACTTTGATATCACATCTCACGCTATAGGGAGGGTCTCAGGTTTGGTATTAGAAGCATTGAGATATCACATCTCATGTTATAGGAAGGGTCTCAGGTTTGTTATTAGAAGCATTGAGATATCACATCTCATGTTATAGGACAGTCTCAGGTTTGGTATTAGAAGCATTAAGATATAACATCTCATGGTATAGGACGGGTCTCAGGATTGGATGGGAAGAGTTGTATATCACATCTCATGCTATAGGAAGGGTCTCAGGATTGGAATGGGAAGGAGTTGGATATCACATCTCATGCTAAAGGGAGGGTCTCAGGTTTGGAAGGGGAAGGATTTGGATATCACATCTCAAGTTATAGGACGGGTCTGTGGTTTGGTATTAGAAGCATTGAGATATCATATCTCATGCTATCGGAAGGGTCTCAGGATTGGATTGCGAAGGAGTTGGATATCGCATCTCATGTTATAGGAAGGCTCTCAGGTTTGTTATTAGAAGCATTGAGATATCACATCTCATGTTATAGGACAGTCTCAGGTTTGGTATTAGAAGCATTGAGATATCATCTCATGGTATAGAACGGGCCTCAGGATTGGAATGGGAAGGAGTTGGATATCACATCTCATGCTAAAGGAAGGGTCTCAGGTTTGGAAGGGGAAGGATTTGGATATCACATCTCAATTTATAGGACGGGTCTGTGGTTTGGTATTAGAAGCATTGAGATATCATATCTCATGCTATCGGAAGGGTCTCAGGATTGGATTGGGAAGGAGTTGGATATCACATCTCATGTTATAGGAAGGGTCTCAGGATTGGATGGGAAGAGTTGGATATCACATCTCATGCTAAAGGAAGGGTCTCAGGTTTGGAAGGGGAAGGATTTGGATATCACATCTCAATTTATAGGACGGGTCTGTGGTTTGGTATTAGAAGCATTGAGATATCATATCTCATGCTATCGGAAGGGTCTCAGGATTGGATTGGGAAGGAGTTGGATATCACATCTCATGTTATAGGAAGGGTCTCAGGATTGGAATGGGAAGGATTTGGATATCACATCTCATGTTATAGGAAGGGTCTCAGGTTTGTTATTAGAAGTATTGAGATATCGCATCTCATGTTATAGGACAGTCTCAGGTTTGGTATTAGAAGCATTGAGATATCATATCTCATGCTGTCGGAAGGGTCTCAGGATTGGAATGGGAAGGATTTGGATATCACATCTCATGTTATAGGAAGGGTCTCAGGATTGGATGGGAAGAGTTGGATATCACATCACATGTTATAGGAAGGGTATCAGGATTGGAACGGGAAGGACTTTGATATCACATCTCACGCTATAGGGAGGGTCTCAGGTTTGGTATTAGAAGCATTGAGATATCACATCTCATGTTATAGGAAGGGTCTCAGGTTTGTTATTAGAAGCATTGAGATATCACATCTCATGTTATAGGACAGTCTCAGGTTTGGTATTAGAAGCATTAAGATATAACATCTCATGGTATAGGACGGGTCTCAGGATTGGATGGGAAGAGTTGTATATCACATCTCATGCTATAGGAAGGGTCTCAGGATTGGAATGGGAAGGAGTTGGATATCACATCTCATGCTAAAGGGAGGGTCTCAGGTTTGGAAGGGGAAGGATTTGGATATCACATCTCAAGTTATAGGACGGGTCTGTGGTTTGGTATTAGAAGCATTGAGATATCATATCTCATGCTATCGGAAGGGTCTCAGGATTGGATTGCGAAGGAGTTGGATATCGCATCTCATGTTATAGGAAGGCTCTCAGGTTTGTTATTAGAAGCATTGAGATATCACATCTCATGTTATAGGACAGTCTCAGGTTTGGTATTAGAAGCATTGAGATATCATCTCATGGTATAGAACGGGCCTCAGGATTGGAATGGGAAGGAGTTGGATATCACATCTCATGCTAAAGGAAGGGTCTCAGGTTTGGAAGGGGAAGGATTTGGATATCACATCTCAATTTATAGGACGGGTCTGTGGTTTGGTATTAGAAGCATTGAGATATCATATCTCATGCTATCGGAAGGGTCTCAGGATTGGATTGGGAAGGAGTTGGATATCACATCTCATGTTATAGGAAGGGTCTCAGGATTGGAATGGGAAGGATTTGGATATCACATCTCATGTTATAGGAAGGGTCTCAGGTTTGTTATTAGAAGAATTGAGATATCGCATCTCATGTTATAGGACAGTCTCAGGTTTGGTATTAGAAGCATTGAGATATCATATCTCATGCTGTCGGAAGGGTCTCAGGATTGGAATGGGAAGGATTTGGATATCACATCTCATGTTATAGGAAGGGTCTCAGGATTGGAATGGGAAGGATTTGGATATCACATCTCATGTTATAGGAAGGGTCTCAGGTTTGTTATTAGAAGCATTGAGATATCGCATCTCATGTTATAGGAAGGGTCTCAGGATTGGAATGGGAAGGAGTTGTATATCACATCTCATGCTATAGGGAGGGTCTCAGGATTGGAATGGGAAGGAGTTGTATATCACATCTCATGCTATAGGGAGGGTCTCAGGTTTGGTATTAGAAGCATTGAGATATCATATCTCATGCTATCGGAAGGGTCTCAGGATTGGAATGGGAAGGATTTGGATATCACATCTCATGTTATAGGAAGGGTCTCAGGATTGGAATGGGAAGGATTTGGATATCACATCTCATGTTCTAGGAAGGGTCTCAGGTTTGTTATTAGAAGCATTGAGATATCGCATCTCATTTTATAGGACAGTCTCAGGTTTGGTATTAGAAGCATTGAGATATCATATCTCATGGTATAGGACGGGTCTCAGGATTGGAATGGGAAGGAGTTGGATATCACATCTCATGCTATAGGAAGGGTCTCAGGATTGGAATGGGAAGGATTTGGATATCACATCTCATGTTATAGGAAGGGTCTCAGGTTTGTTATTAGAAGCATTGAGATATCACATCTCATGTTCTAGGAAGGGTCTCAGGATTGGAATGGGAAGGATTTGGATATCACATCTCATGTTATAGGAAGGGTCTCAGGTGTGCTATTAGAAGCATTGAGATATCACATCTCATGTTATAGGACAGTCTCAGGTTTGGTATTAGAAGCATTGAGATATAACATCTCATGGTATAGGACGGGTCTCAGGTTTGATAGAAGCATTGAGATATCACATCTCATTCTATAGGAAGGGTCTCAGGATTGGAATGGGAAGGAGTTGGATATCACATATCATGGTAAAGGAAGGGTCTCAGGTTTGGAAGGGGAAGGATTTGGATATCACATCTCAAGCTATAGGACGGGTCTGTGGTTTGGTATTAGAAGCATTGAGATATCATATCTCGTGCTATCGGAAGGGTCTCAGGATTGGATTGCGAAGGAGTTGGATATCACATCTCATGTTATAGGAAGGGTCTCAGGATTGGAATGGGAAGGATTTGGATATCACATCTCATGTTATAGGAAGGGTCTCAGGTTTGTTATTAGAAGTATTGAGATATCGCATCTCATGTTATAGGACAGTCTCAGGTTTGGTATTAGAAGCATTGAGATATCATATCTCATGCTGTCGGAAGGGTCTCAGGATTGGAATGGGAAGGATTTGGATATCACATCTCATGTTATAGGAAGGGTCTCAGGATTGGAATGGGAAGGATTTGGATATCACATCTCATGTTATAGGAAGGGTCTCAGGTTTGTTATTAGAAGCATTGAGATATCGCATCTCATGTTATAGGAAGGGTCTCAGGATTGGAATGGGAAGGAGTTGTATATCACATCTCATGCTATAGGGAGGGTCTCAGGATTGGAATGGGAAGGAGTTGTATATCACATCTCAATTTATAGGACGGGTCTGTGGTTTGGTATTAGAAGCATTGAGATATCATATCTCATGCTATCGGAAGGGTCTCAGGATTGGATTGGTAAGGAGTTGGATATCACATCTCATGTTATAGGAAGGGTCTCAGGATTGGATGGGAAGAGTTGGATATCACATCTCATGCTAAAGGAAGGGTCTCAGGTTTGGAAGGGGAAGGATTTGGATATCACATCTCAATTTATAGGACGGGTCTGTGGTTTGGTATTAGAAGCATTGAGATATCATATCTCATGCTATCGGAAGGGTCTCAGGATTGGATTGGGAAGGAGTTGGATATCACATCGAATGTTTAGGAAGGGTCTTAAGATTGGAATGGGAAGGACTTGGATATCACATTTCATATTATAGGAAGGGTCTCAGGTTTGTTATTAGAAGCATTGAGATATCACATCTCATGTTATAGGACAGTCTCAGGTTTGGTATTAGAAGCATTGAGATATAACATCTCATAGTATAGGACGGGTCTCAGGATTGGAATGGGAAGGAGTTTGATATCACATCTCATGCCATGGGAAGGTCTCAGGTTTGCTAGAAGCATTAAGATATCACATCTCATGCTATCAGAAGGGTCTCAGGATTGGATTGGGAAGGAGTTGGATATCGCATCTCATGCTATAGGAAGGGTCACAGGTTGGAATTGGAAGGAGTTGGATATCACAGCTCATGTTATAGGAAGGGTTTCAGGATTGGAATGGGAAGGACTTTGATATCACATCTCATGCTATCGGAAGGGTCTCAGGATTGGATTGGGAAGGAGTTGGATATAACATCTCATGTTATAGGAAGGGTCTCAGGATTGGATGGGAAGAGTTGGATATCACATCACATGTTATAGGAAGGGTATCAGGATTGGAACGGGAAGGACTTTGATATCACATCTCACGCTATAGGGAGGGTCTCAGGTTTGGTATTAGAAGCATTGAGATATCACATCTCATGTTATAGGAAGGGTCTCAGGTTTGTTATTAGAAGCATTGAGATATCACATCTCATGTTATAGGACAGTCTCAGGTTTGGTATTAGAAGCATTAAGATATAACATCTCATGCTATAGGACGGGTCTCAGGATTGGATGGGAAGAGTTGTATATCACATCTCATGCTATAGGAAGGGTCTCAGGATTGGAATGGGAAGGAGTTGGATATCACATCTCATGCTAAAGGGAGGGTCTCAGGTTTGGAAGGGGAAGGATTTGGATATCACATCTCAAGTTATAGGACGGGTCTGTGGTTTGGTATTAGAAGCATTGAGATATCATATCTCATGCTATCGGAAGGGTCTCAGGATTGGATTGCGAAGGAGTTGGATATCGCATCTCATGTTATAGGAAGGCTCTCAGGTTTGTTATTAGAAGCATTGAGATATCACATCTCATGTTATAGGACAGTCTCAGGTTTGGTATTAGAAGCATTGAGATATCATCTCATGGTATAGAACGGGCCTCAGGATTGGAATGGGAAGGAGTTGGATATCACATCTCATGCTAAAGGAAGGGTCTCAGGTTTGGAAGGGGAAGGATTTGGATATCACATCTCAATTTATAGGACGGGTCTGTGGTTTGGTATTAGAAGCATTGAGATATCATATCTCATGCTATCGGAAGGGTCTCAGGATTGGATTGGGAAGGAGTTGGATATCACATCTCATGTTATAGGAAGGGTCTCAGGATTGGATGGGAAGAGTTGGATATCACATCTCATGCTAAAGGAAGGGTCTCAGGTTTGGAAGGGGAAGGATTTGGATATCACATCTCAATTTATAGGACGGGTCTGTGGTTTGGTATTAGAAGCATTGAGATATCATATCTCATGCTATCGGAAGGGTCTCAGGATTGGATTGGGAAGGAGTTGGATATCACATCTCATGTTATAGGAAGGGTCTCAGGATTGGAATGGGAAGGATTTGGATATCACATCTCATGTTATAGGAAGGGTCTCAGGTTTGTTATTAGAAGTATTGAGATATCGCATCTCATGTTATAGGACAGTCTCAGGTTTGGTATTAGAAGCATTGAGATATCATATCTCATGCTGTCGGAAGGGTCTCAGGATTGGAATGGGAAGGATTTGGATATCACATCTCATGTTATAGGAAGGGTCTCAGGATTGGATGGGAAGAGTTGGATATCACATCACATGTTATAGGAAGGGTATCAGGATTGGAACGGGAAGGACTTTGATATCACATCTCACGCTATAGGGAGGGTCTCAGGTTTGGTATTAGAAGCATTGAGATATCACATCTCATGTTATAGGAAGGGTCTCAGGTTTGTTATTAGAAGCATTGAGATATCACATCTCATGTTATAGGACAGTCTCAGGTTTGGTATTAGAAGCATTAAGATATAACATCTCATGGTATAGGACGGGTCTCAGGATTGGATGGGAAGAGTTGTATATCACATCTCATGCTATAGGAAGGGTCTCAGGATTGGAATGGGAAGGAGTTGGATATCACATCTCATGCTAAAGGGAGGGTCTCAGGTTTGGAAGGGGAAGGATTTGGATATCACATCTCAAGTTATAGGACGGGTCTGTGGTTTGGTATTAGAAGCATTGAGATATCATATCTCATGCTATCGAAAGGGTCTCAGGATTGGATTGCGAAGGAGTTGGATATCGCATCTCATGTTATAGGAAGGCTCTCAGGTTTGTTATTAGAAGCATTGAGATATCACATCTCATGTTATAGGACAGTCTCAGGTTTGGTATTAGAAGCATTGAGATATCATCTCATGGTATAGAACGGGCCTCAGGATTGGAATGGGAAGGAGTTGGATATCACATCTCATGCTAAAGGAAGGGTCTCAGGTTTGGAAGGGGAAGGATTTGGATATCACATCTCAATTTATAGGACGGGTCTGTGGTTTGGTATTAGAAGCATTGAGATATCATATCTCATGCTATCGGAAGGGTCTCAGGATTGGATTGGGAAGGAGTTGGATATCACATCTCATGTTATAGGAAGGGTCTCAGGATTGGAATGGGAAGGATTTGGATATCACATCTCATGTTATAGGAAGGGTCTCAGGTTTGTTATTAGAAGAATTGAGATATCGCATCTCATGTTATAGGACAGTCTCAGGTTTGGTATTAGAAGCATTGAGATATCATATCTCATGCTGTCGGAAGGGTCTCAGGATTGGAATGGGAAGGATTTGGATATCACATCTCATGTTATAGGAAGGGTCTCAGGATTGGAATGGGAAGGATTTGGATATCACATCTCATGTTATAGGAAGGGTCTCAGGTTTGTTATTAGAAGCATTGAGATATCGCATCTCATGTTATAGGAAGGGTCTCAGGATTGGAATGGGAAGGAGTTGTATATCACATCTCATGCTATAGGGAGGGTCTCAGGATTGGAATGGGAAGGAGTTGTATATCACATCTCATGCTATAGGGAGGGTCTCAGGTTTGGTATTAGAAGCATTGAGATATCATATCTCATGCTATCGGAAGGGTCTCAGGATTGGAATGGGAAGGATTTGGATATCACATCTCATGTTATAGGAAGGGTCTCAGGATTGGAATGGGAAGGATTTGGATATCACATCTCATGTTCTAGGAAGGGTCTCAGGTTTGTTATTAGAAGCATTGAGATATCGCATCTCATGTTATAGGACAGTCTCAGGTTTGGTATTAGAAGCATTGAGATATCATATCTCATGATATAGGACGGGTCTCAGGATTGGAATGGGAAGGAGTTGGATATCACATCTCATGCTATAGGAAGGGTCTCAGGATTGGAATGGGAAGGATTTGGATATCACATCTCATGTTATAGGAAGGGTCTCAGGTTTGTTATTAGAAGCATTGAGATATCACATCTCATGTTCTAGGAAGGGTCTCAGGATTGGAATGGGAAGGATTTGGATATCACATCTCATGTTATAGGAAGGGTCTCAGGTGTGCTATTAGAAGCATTGAGATATCACATCTCATGTTATAGGACAGTCTCAGGTTTGGTATTAGAAGCATTGAGATATAACATCTCATGGTATAGGACGGGTCTCAGGTTTGATAGAAGCATTGAGATATCACATCTCATTCTATAGGAAGGGTCTCAGGATTGGAATGGGAAGGAGTTGGATATCACATATCATGGTAAAGGAAGGGTCTCAGGTTTGGAAGGGGAAGGATTTGGATATCACATCTCAAGCTATAGGACGGGTCTGTGGTTTGGTATTAGAAGCATTGAGATATCATATCTCGTGCTATCGGAAGGGTCTCAGGATTGGATTGCGAAGGAGTTGGATATCACATCTCATGTTATCGGAAGGGTCTCAGGATTGGATTGGGAAAGAGTTGGATATAACATCTCATGTTATAGGAAGGCTCTCAGGTTTGTTATTAGAAGCATTGAGATATCACATCTCATGTTATAGGACAGTCTCAGGTTTGGTATTAGAAGCATTGAGATATCATATCTCATCGTATAGGACGGGTCTCAGGATTGGAATGGGAAGGAGTTGGATATCACATCTCATGCTAAAGGAAGGGTCTCAGGTTTGGAAGGGGAAGGATTTGGATATCACATCTCAATTTATAGGACGGGTCTGTGGTTTGGTATTAGAAGCATTGAGATATCATATCTCATGCTATCGGAAGGGTCTCAGGATTGGAGTGGGAAGGAGTTGGATATCACATCTCATGTTATAGGAAGGGTCTCCGGATTGAAATGGGAAGGATTTGGATATCACATCTCATGTTATAGGAAGGGTCTCAGGTTTGTTATTAGAAGCAATGAGATATCGCATCTCATGTTATAGGACAGTCTCAGGTTTGGTATTAGAAGCATTGAGATATCATATCTCATGCTATCGGAAGGGTCTCAGGATTGGAATGGGAAGGATTTGGATATCACATCTCATGTTATAGGAAGGGTCTCAGGATTGGAATGGGAAGGATTTGGATATCACATCTCATGTTATAGGACAGTCTCAGGTTTGGTATTAGAAGCATTGAGATATCATATCTCATGCTATCGGAAGGGTCTCAGGATTGGAATGGGAAGGAGTTGGATATCACATCTCATGCTAAAGGAAGGGTCTCAGGTTTGGAAGGGGAAGGATTTGGATATCACATCTCAATTTATAGGACGGGTCTGTGGTTTGGTATTAGAAGCATTGAGATATCATATCTCATGCTATCGGAAGGGTCTCAGGATTGGATTGGGAAGGAGTTGGATATCACATCTCATGTTATAGGAAGGGTCTCAGGATTGGAATGGGAAGGATTTGGATATCACATCTCATGTTATAGGAAGGGTCTCAGGTTTGTTATTAGAAGAATTGAGATATCGCATCTCATGTTATAGGACAGTCTCAGGTTTGGTATTAGAAGCATTGAGATATCATATCTCATGCTGTCGGAAGGGTCTCAGGATTGGAATGGGAAGGATTTGGATATCACATCTCATGTTATAGGAAGGGTCTCAGGATTGGAATGGGAAGGATTTGGATATCACATCTCATGTTATAGGAAGGGTCTCAGGTTTGTTATTAGAAGCATTGAGATATCGCATCTCATGTTATAGGAAGGGTCTCAGGATTGGAATGGGAAGGAGTTGTATATCACATCTCATGCTATAGGGAGGGTCTCAGGATTGGAATGGGAAGGAGTTGTATATCACATCTCATGCTATAGGGAGGGTCTCAGGTTTGGTATTAGAAGCATTGAGATATCATATCTCATGCTATCGGAAGGGTCTCAGGATTGGAATGGGAAGGATTTGGATATCACATCTCATGTTATAGGAAGGGTCTCAGGATTGGAATGGGAAGGATTTGGATATCACATCTCATGTTCTAGGAAGGGTCTCAGGTTTGTTATTAGAAGCATTGAGATATCGCATCTCATGTTATAGGACAGTCTCAGGTTTGGTATTAGAAGCATTGAGATATCATATCTCATGGTATAGGACGGGTCTCAGGATTGGAATGGGAAGGAGTTGGATATCACATCTCATGCTATAGGAAGGGTCTCAGGATTGGAATGGGAAGGATTTGGATATCACATCTCATGTTATAGGAAGGGTCTCAGGTTTGTTATTAGAAGCATTGAGATATCACATCTCATGTTCTAGGAAGGGTCTCAGGATTGGAATGGGAAGGATTTGGATATCACATCTCATGTTATAGGAAGGGTCTCAGGTGTGCTATTAGAAGCATTGAGATATCACATCTCATGTTATAGGACAGTCTCAGGTTTGGTATTAGAAGCATTGAGATATAACATCTCATGGTATAGGACGGGTCTCAGGTTTGATAGAAGCATTGAGATATCACATCTCATTCTATAGGAAGGGTCTCAGGATTGGAATGGGAAGGAGTTGGATATCACATATCATGGTAAAGGAAGGGTCTCAGGTTTGGAAGGGGAAGGATTTGGATATCACATCTCAAGCTGTAGGACGGGTCTGTGGTTTGGTATTAGAAGCATTGAGATATCATATCTCGTGCTATCGGAAGGGTCTCAGGATTGGATTGCGAAGGAGTTGGATATCACATCTCATGTTATCGGAAGGGTCTCAGGATTGGATTGGGAAAGAGTTGGATATAACATCTCATGTTATAGGAAGGCTCTCAGGTTTGTTATTAGAAGCATTGAGATATCACATCTCATGTTATAGGACAGTCTCAGGTTTGGTATTAGAAGCATTGAGATATCATATCTCATCGTATAGGACGGGTCTCAGGATTGGAATGGGAAGGAGTTGGATATCACATCTCATGCTAAAGGAAGGGTCTCAGGTTTGGAAGGGGAAGGATTTGGATATCACATCTCAATTTATAGGACGGGTCTGTGGTTTGGTATTGGAAGCATTGAGATATCATATCTCATGCTATCGGAAGGGTCTCAGGATTGGAGTGGGAAGGAGTTGGATATCACATCTCATGTTATAGGAAGGGTCTCCGGATTGAAATGGGAAGGATTTGGATATCACATCTCATGTTATAGGAAGGGTCTCAGGTTTGTTATTAGAAGCAATGAGATATCGCATCTCATGTTATAGGACAGTCTCAGGTTTGGTATTAGAAGCATTGAGATATCATATCTCATGCTATCGGAAGGGTCTCAGGATTGGAATGGGAAGGATTTGGATATCACATCTCATGTTATAGGAAGGGTCTCAGGATTGGAATGGGAAGGATTTGGATATCACATCTCATGTTATAGTACAGTCTCAGGTTTGGTATTAGAAGCATTGAGATATCATATCTCATGCTATCGGAAGGGTCTCAGGATTGGAATGGGAAGGAGTTGGATATCACATCTCATGCTAAAGGAAGGGTCTCAGGTTTGGAAGGGGAAGGATTTGGATATCACATCTCAAGTTATAGGACGGGTCTGTGGTTTGGTATTAGAAGCATTGAGATATCATATCTCATGCTATCGGAAGGGTCTCAGGATTGGATTGGGAAGGAGTTGGATATCACATCTCATGTTATAGGAAGGGTCTCAAGATTGGAATGGGAAGGACTTGGATATCACATCTCATATTATAGGAAGGGTCTCAGGTTTGTTATTAGAAGCATTGAGATATCACATCTCATGTTATAGGACAGTCTCAGGTTTGGTATTAGAAGCATTGAGATATAACATCTCATAGTATAGGACGGGTCTCAGGATTGGAATGGGAAGGAGTTTGATATCACATCTCATGCCATGGGAAGGTCTCAGGTTTGCTAGAAGCATTAAGATATCACATCTCATGCTATTGGAAGGGTCACAGGTTGGAATTGGAAGGAGTTGGATATCACAGCTCATGTTATAGGAAGGGTATCAGGATTGGAATGGGAAGGACTTTGATATCACATCTCACGCTATAGGGAGGGTCTCAGGTTTGGTATTAGAAGCATTGAGATATCACATCTCATGCTATCGGAAGGGTCTCAGGATTGGATCGGGAAGGAGTTGGATATAACATCTCATGTTATAGGAAGGGTCTCAGGATTGGATGGGAATAGTTGGATATCACATCTCATGTTATAGGAAGGATATCAGGATTGGAATGGGAAGGACTTTGATATCACATCTCACGCTATAGGGAGGGTCTGAGGTTTGGTATTAGAAGCATTGAGATATCACATCTCATGTTATAGGAAGGGTCTCAGGTTTGTTATTAGAAGCATTGAGATATCACATCTCATGTTATAGGACAGTCTCAGGTTTGGTATTAGAAGCATTGAGATGTAACATCTCATGGTATAGGACGGGTCTCAGGATTGGATGGGAAGAGTTGGATATCACATCTCATGCTATAGGAAGGGTCTCAGGTTTGGTAGAAGCATTGGGATATCACATCTCATGCTATAGGAAGGGTCTCAGGATTTGAATGGGAAGGAGTTGGATATCACATCTCATGCTAAAGGAAGGGTCTCGGGTTTGGAAGGGGAAGGATTTGGATATCACATCTCAAGTTATAGGACGGTCTGTGGTTTGGTATTAGAAGCATTGAGATATCATATCTCATGCTATCGGAAGGGTCTCAGGATTGGATTGCGAAGTAGTAGGATATCACATCTCATGTTATAGGAAGGGTCTCAAGATTGGAATGGGAAGGACTTGGATATCACATCTCATGTTATAGGAAGGGTCTCAGGTTTGTTATTAGAAGCATTGAGATATCACATCTCATGTTATAGGACAGTCTCAGGTTTTGTATTAGAAGCATTGAGATGTAACATCTCATGGTATAGGACGGGTCTCAGGATTGGATGGGAAGAGTTGGATATCACATCTCATGCTATAGGAAGGGTCTCAGGTTTGGTAGAAGCATTGGGATATCACATCTCATGTTATAGGACAGTCTCAGGTTTGGTAGAAGCATTGGGATATCACATCTCATGTTATAGGACAGTCTCAGGTTTGGTATTAGAAGCATTGAGATATCATATCTCATCGTATAGGACGGGTCTCAGGATTGGAATGGGAAGGAGTTGGATATCACATCTCATGCTAAAGGAAGGGTCTCAGGTTTGGAAGGGGAAGGATTTGGATATCACATCTCAATTTATAGGACGGGTCTGTGGTTTGGTATTAGAAGCATTGAGATATCATATCTCATGCTATCGGAAGGGTCTCAGGATTGGAGTGGGAAGGAGTTGGATATCACATCTCATGTTATAGGAAGGGTCTCCGGATTGAAATGGGAAGGATTTGGATATCACATCTCATGTTATAGGAAGGGTCTCAGGTTTGTTATTAGAAGCAATGAGATATCGCATCTCATGTTATAGGACAGTCTCAGGTTTGGTATTAGAAGCATTGAGATATCATATCTCATGCTATCGGAAGGGTCTCAGGATTGGAATGGGAAGGATTTGGATATCACATCTCATGTTATAGGAAGGGTCTCAGGATTGGAATGGGAAGGATTTGGATATCACATCTCATGTTATAGGACAGTCTCAGGTTTGGTATTAGAAGCATTGAGATATCATATCTCATGCTATCGGAAGGGTCTCAGGATTGGAATGGGAAGGAGTTGGATATCACATCTCATGCTAAAGGAAGGGTCTCAGGTTTGGAAGGGGAAGGATTTGGATATCACATCTCAATTTATAGGACGGGTCTGTGGTTTGGTATTAGAAGCATTGAGATATCATATCTCATGCTATCGGAAGGGTCTCAGGATTGGATTGGGAAGGAGTTGGATATCACATCTCATGTTATAGGAAGGGTCTCAGGATTGGAATGGGAAGGATTTGGATATCACATCTCATGTTATAGGAAGGGTCTCAGGTTTGTTATTAGAAGAATTGAGATATCGCATCTCATGTTATAGGACAGTCTCAGGTTTGGTATTAGAAGCATTGAGATATCATATCTCATGCTGTCGGAAGGGTCTCAGGATTGGAATGGGAAGGATTTGGATATCACATCTCATGTTATAGGAAGGGTCTCAGGATTGGAATGGGAAGGATTTGGATATCACATCTCATGTTATAGGAAGGGTCTCAGGTTTGTTATTAGAAGCATTGAGATATCGCATCTCATGTTATAGGAAGGGTCTCAGGATTGGAATGGGAAGGAGTTGTATATCACATCTCATGCTATAGGGAGGGTCTCAGGATTGGAATGGGAAGGAGTTGTATATCACATCTCATGCTATAGGGAGGGTCTCAGGTTTGGTATTAGAAGCATTGAGATATCATATCTCATGCTATCGGAAGGGTCTCAGGATTGGAATGGGAAGGATTTGGATATCACATCTCATGTTATAGGAAGGGTCTCAGGATTGGAATGGGAAGGATTTGGATATCACATCTCATGTTCTAGGAAGGGTCTCAGGTTTGTTATTAGAAGCATTGAGATATCGCATCTCATGTTATAGGACAGTCTCAGGTTTGGTATTAGAAGCATTGAGATATCATATCTCATGGTATAGGACGGGTCTCAGGATTGGAATGGGAAGGAGTTGGATATCACCTCTCATGCTATAGGAAGGGTCTCAGGATTGGAATGGGAAGGATTTGGATATCACATCTCATGTTATAGGAAGGGTCTCAGGTTTGTTATTAGAAGCATTGAGATATCACATCTCATGTTCTAGGAAGGGTCTCAGGATTGGAATGGGAAGGATTTGGATATCACATCTCATGTTATAGGAAGGGTCTCAGGTGTGCTATTAGAAGCATTGAGATATCACATCTCATGTTATAGGACAGTCTCAGGTTTGGTATTAGAAGCATTGAGATATAACATCTCATGGTATAGGACGGGTCTCAGGTTTGATAGAAGCATTGAGATATCACATCTCATTCTATAGGAAGGGTCTCAGGATTGGAATGGGAAGGAGTTGGATATCACATATCATGGTAAAGGAAGGGTCTCAGGTTTGGAAGGGGAAGGATTTGGATATCACATCTCAAGCTATAGGACGGGTCTGTGGTTTGGTATTAGAAGCATTGAGATATCATATCTCGTGCTATCGGAAGGGTCTCAGGATTGGATTGGGAAGGAGTTGGATATCACATTGCATGTTATAGGAAGGGTCTCAAGATTGGAATGGGAAGGACTTGGATATCACAACTCATATTATAGGAAGGGTCTCAGGTTTGTTATTAGAAGCATTGAGATATCACATCTCATTTTATAGGACAGTCTCAGGTTTGGTATTAGAAGCATTGAGATATAACATCTCATAGTATAGGACGGGTCTCAGGATTGGAATGGGAAGGAGTTTGATATCACATCTCATGCCATGGGAAGGTCTCAGGTTTGCTAGAAGCATTAAGATATCACATCTCATGCTATAGGAAGGGTCACAGGTTGGAATTGGAAGGAGTTGGATATCACAGCTCATGTTATAGGAAGGGTATCAGGATTGGAATGGGAAGGACTTTGATATCACATCTCACGCTATAGGGAGGGTCTCAGGTTTGGTATTAGAAGCATTGAGATATCACATCTCATGCTATCGGAAGGGTCTCAGGATTGGATCGGGAAGGAGTTGGATATAACATCTCATGTTATAGGAAGGGTCTCAGGATTGGATGGGAAGAGTTGGATATCACATCTCATGTTATAGGAAGGATATCAGGATTGGAATGGGAAGGACTTTGATATCACATCTCACGCTATAGGGAGGGTCTGAGGTTTGGTATTAGAAGCATTGAGATATCACATCTCATGTTATAGGAAGGGTCTCAGGTTTGTTATTAGAAGCATTGAGATATCACATCTCATGTTATAGGACAGTCTCAGGTTTGGTATTAGAAGCATTGAGATGTAACATCTCATGGTATAGGACGGGTCTCAGGATTGGATGGGAAGAGTTGGATATCACATCTCATGCTATAGGAAGGGTCTCAGGTTTGGTAGAAGCATTGGGATATCACATCTCATGCTATAGGAAGGGTCTCAGGATTTGAATGGGAAGGAGTTGGATATCACATCTCATGCTAAAGGAAGGGTCTCGGGTTTGGAAGGGGAAGGATTTGGATATCACATCTCAAGTTATAGGACGGTCTGTGGTTTGGTATTAGAAGCATTGAGATATCATATCTCATGCTATCGGAAGGGTCTCAGGATTGGATTGCGAAGTAGTAGGATATCACATCTCATGTTATAGGAAGGGTCTCAAGATTGGAATGGGAAGGACTTGGATATCACATCTCATGTTATAGGAAGGGTCTCAGGTTTGTTATTAGAAGCATTGAGATATCACATCTCATGTTATAGGACAGTCTCAGGTTTGGTATTAGAAGCATTGAGATGTAACATCTCATGGTATAGGACGGGTCTCAGGATTGGATGGGAAGAGTTGGATATCACATCTCATGCTATAGGAAGGGTCTCAGGTTTGGTAGAAGCATTGGGATATCACATCTCATGCTATAGGAAGGGTCTCAGGATTTGAATGGGAAGGAGTTGGATATCACATCTCATGCTAAAGGAAGGGTCTCGGGTTTGGAAGGGGAAGGATTTGGATATCACATCTCAAGTTATAGGAAGGGTCTGTGGTTTGGTATTAGAAGCATTGAGATATCATATCTCATGCTATCGGAAGGGTCTCAGGATTGGATTGGGAAGGAGTTGGATATCACATCTCATGTTATAGGAAGGCTCTCAGGTTTGTTATTAGAAGCATTGAGATATCACATCTCATGTTATAGGACAGTCTCAAGTTTGGTATTAGAAGCATTGAGATATCATATCTCATGGTATAGGACGGGTCTCAGGATTGGAATGGGAAGGAGTTGGATATCACATATCATGCTATAGGAAGGGTCTCAAGATTGGAATGGGAAGGAGTTGGATATCACATCTCATGATAAAGAAAGGGTCTCAGGTTTGGAAGGGGAAGGATTTGGATATCACATCTAAAGTTATAGGACGGTTCTGTGGGTTGGTATTAGAAGCATTGAGATATCATATCTCATGCTATCGGAAGGGTCTCAGGATTGGATTGGGAAGGAGTTGGATATCACATCGCATGTTATAGGAAGGGTCTCAAGATTGGAATGGGAAGGACTTGGATATCACAACTCATATTATAGGAAGGGTCTCAGGTTTGTTATTAGAAGCATTGAGATATCACATCTCATGTTATAGGACAGTCTCAGGTTTGGTATTAGAAGCATTGAGATATAACATCTCATAGTATAGGACGGGTCTCAGGATTGGAATGGGAAGGAGTTTGATATCACATCTCATGCCATGGGAAGGTCTCAGGTTTGCTAGAAGCATTAAGATATCACATCTCATGCTATCGGAAGGGTCTCAGGATTGGATTGGGAAGGAGTTGGATATCGCATCTCATGCTATAGGAAGGGTCACAGGTTGGAATTGGAAGGAGTTGGATATCACAGCTCATGTTATAGGAAGGGTTTCAGGATTGGAATGGGAAGGACTTTGATATCACATCTCATGCTATCGGAAGGGTCTCAGGATTGGATTGGGAAGGAGTTGGATATAACATCTCATGTTATAGGAAGGGTCTCAGGATTGGATGGGAAGAGTTGGATATCACATCTCATGTTATAGGAAGGGTATCAGGATTGGAATGGGAAGGACTTTGATATCACATCTCACGCTATAGGGAGGGTCTCAGGTTTGGTATTAGAAGCATTGAGATATCACATCTCATGTTATAGGAAGGGTCTCAGGTTTGTTATTAGAAGCATTGAGATATCACATCTCATGCTATCGGAAGGGTCTCAGGATTGAATCGGGAAGGAGTTGGATATAACATCTCATGTTATAGGAAGGGTCTCAGGATTGGATGGGAAGATTTGGATATCACATCTCATGTTATAGGAAGGATATCAGGATTGGAATGGGAAGGACTTTGATATCACATCTCACGCTATAGGGAGGGTCTCAGGTTTGGTATTAGAAGCATTGAGATATCACATCTCATGCTATCGGAAGGGTCTCAGGATTGGATCGGGAAGGAGTTGGATATAACATCTCATGTTATAGGAAGGGTCTCAGGATTGGATGGGAAGAGTTGGATATCACATCTCATGTTATAGAAGGATATCAGGATTGGAATGGGAAGGACTTTGATATCACATCTCACGCTATAGGGAGGGTCTCAGGTTTGGTATTAGAAGCATTGAGATATCACATCTCATGTTATAGGAAGGGTCTCAGGTTTGTTATTAGAAGTATTGAGATATCACATCTCATGTTATAGGACAGTCTCAGGTTTGGTATTAGAAGCATTGAGATGTAACATCTCATGGTATAGGACGGGTCTCAGGATTGGATGGGAAGAGTTGGATATCACATCTCATGCTATAGGAAGGGTCTCAGGTTTGGTAGAAGCATTGGGATATCACATCTCATGCTATAGGAAGGGTCACAGGATTGGAATGGGAAGGAGTTGGATATCACATCTCATGCTAAAGGAAGGGTCTCGGGTTTGGAGGGGGAAGAATTTGGATATCACATCTCAAGTTATAGGACGGGTCTGTGGTTTCGTATTAGAAGCATTGAGATATCATATCTCATGCTATCGGAAGGGTCTCAGGATTGGATTGCGAAGGAGTAGGATATCACATCTCATGTTATAGGAAGGGTCTCAAGATTGGAATGGGAAGGACTTGGATATCACATCTCATGTTATAGGAAGGGTCTCAGGTTTGTTATTAGAAGCATTGAGATATCGCATCTCATGTTATAGGACAGTCTCAGGTTTGGTATTAGAAGCATTGAGATATCATATCTCATTGTATAGGACGGGTCTCAGGATTGGAATGGGAAGGAGTTGGATATCACATATCATGCTATAGAAAGGGTCTCAGGATTGGAATGGGAAGGAGTTGGATATCACATCTCATGATAAAGGAAGGGTCTCAGGATTGGATTGGGAAGGAGTTGGATATCACATCTCATGTTATAGGAAGGCTCTCAGGTTTGTTATTAGAAGCATTGAGATATCACATCTCATGTTATAGGACAGTCTCAAGTTTGGTATTAGAAGCATTGAGATATCATATCTCATTGTATAGGACGGGTCTCAGGATTGGAATGGGAAGGAGTTGGATATCACATATCATGCTATAGGAAGGGTCTCAAGATTGGAATGGGAAGGAGTTGGATATCACATCTCATGATAAAGAAAGGGTCTCAGGTTTGGAAGGGGAAGGATTTGGATATCACATCTAAAGTTATAGGACGGTTCTGTGGGTTGGTATTAGAAGCATTGAGATTTCATATCTCATGCTATCGGAAGGGTCTCAGGATTGGATTGGGAAGGAGTTGGATATCACATTGCATGTTATAGGAAGGGTCTCAAGATTGGAATGGGAAGGACTTGGATATCACAACTCATATTATAGGAAGGGTCTCAGGTTTGTTATTAGAAGCATTGAGATATCACATCTCATGTTATAGGACAGTCTCAGGTTTGGTATTAGAAGCATTGAGATATAACATCTCATAGTATAGGACGGGTCTCAGGATTGGAATGGGAAGGAGTTTGATATCACATCTCATGCCATGGGAAGGTCTCAGGTTTGCTAGAAGCATTAAGATATCACATCTCATGCTATCGGAAGGGTCTCAGGATTGGATTGGGAAGGAGTTGGATATCGCATCTCATGCTATAGGAAGGGTCACAGGTTGGAATTGGAAGGAGTTGGATATCACAGCTCATGTTATAGGAAGGGTTTCAGGATTGGAATGGGAAGGACTTTGATATCACATCTCATGCTATCGGAAGGGTCTCAGGATTGGATTGGGAAGGAGTTGGATATAACATCTCATGTTATAGGAAGGGTCTCAGGATTGGATGGGAAGAGTTGGATATCACATCTCATGTTATAGGAAGGTTATCAGGATTGGAATGGGAAGGACTTTGATATCACATCTCACGCTATAGGGAGCCTCTCAGGTTTGGTATTAGAAGCATTGAGATATCACATCTCATGTTATAGGACAGTCTCAGGTTTGGTATTAGAAGCATTGAGATATAAAATCTCATGGTATAGGACGGGTCTCAGGATTGGATGGGAAGAGTTGGATATCACCTCTCATGCTATAGTAAGGGTCTCAGGTTTGGTAGAAGTATTGGGATATCACATCTCATGCTATAGGAAGGGTCTCAGGATTGGAATGGGAAGGAGTTGGATATCACATCTCATGCTAAAGGAAGGGTCTCAGGTTTGGAAGGGGAAGGATTTGGATATCACATCTCAAGTTATAGAACGGGTCTGTGGTTTGGTATTAGAAGCATTGAGATATCATATCTCATGCTATCGGAAGGGTCTCAGGATTGGATTGCGAAGGAGTTGGATATCACATCTCATGTTATAGGACAGTCTCAGGTTTGGTATTAGAAGCATTAAGATATAACATCTCATGGTATAGGACGGGTCTCAGGATTGGAATGGGAAGGAGTTGGATATCACATCTCATGCTAAAGGAAGGGTCTCAGGTTTGGAAGGGGAAGGATTTGGATATCACATCTCAAGTTATAGGACGGGTCTGTGGTTTGGTATTAGAAGCATTGAGATATCATATCTCATGCTATCGGAAGGGTCTCAGGATTGGATTGCGAAGGAGTTGGATATCACATCTCATGTTATAGGAAGGCTCTCAGGTTTGTTATTAGAAGCATTGAGATATCACATCTCATGTTATAGGACAGTCTCAGGTTTGGTATTAGAAGCATTGAGATATCATCTCATGGTATAGAACGTGCCTCAGGATTGGAATGGGAAGGAGTTGGATATCACATCTCATGCTAAAGGAAGGGTCTCAGGTTTGGAAGGGGAATGATTTGGATATCACATCTCAATTTATAGGACGGGTCTGTGGTTTGGTATTAGAAGCATTGAGATATCATATCTCATGCTATCGGAAGGGTCTCAGGATTGGATTGGGAAGGAGTTGGATATCACATCTCATGTTATAGGAAGGGTCTCAGGATTGGAATGGGAAGGATTTGGATATCACATCTCATGTTATAGGAAGGGTCTCAGGTTTGTTATTAGAAGTATTGAGATATCGCATCTCATGTTATAGGAAGGGTCTCAGGTTTGTTATTAGAAGCATTAAGATATCGCATCTCATGTTATAGGAAGGGTCTCAGGATAGGAATGGGAAGGAGTTGTATATCACATCTCATGCTATAGGGAGGGTCTCAGGATTGGAATGGGAAGGAGTTGTATATCACATCTCATGCCATAGGGAGGGTCTCAGGTTTGGTATTAGAAGCATTGAGATATCATATCTCATGCTATCGGAAGGGTCTCAGGATTGGAATGGGAAGGATTTGGATATCACATCTCATGTTATAGGACGGGTCTGTGGTTTGGTATTAGAAGCATTGAGATATCATATCTCATGCTATCGGAAGGGTCTCAGGTTTGGTATTAGAAGCATTGAGATATCATATCTCATGCTGTCGGAAGGGTCTCAGGATTGGAATGGGAAGGATTTGGATATCACATCTCATGTTATAGGAAGGGTCTCAGGATTGGAATGGGAAGGATTTGGATATCACATCTCATGTTATAGGAAGGGTCTCAGGTTTGTTATTAGAAGCATTAAGATATCGCATCTCATGTTATAGGAAGGGTCTCAGGATAGGAATGGGAAGGAGTTGTATATCACATCTCATGCTATAGGGAGGGTCTCAGGATTGGAATGGGAAGGAGTTGTATATCACATCTCATGCTATAGGGAAGGTCTCAGGTTTGGTATTAGAAGCATTGAGATATCATATCTCATGCTATCGGAAGGGTCTCAGGATTGGAATGGGAAGGATTTGGATATCACATCTCATGTTATAGGACGGGTCTCAGGTTTGTTATTAGAAGCATTGAGATATCACATCTCATGTTATAGGACAGTCTCAGGTTTGGTATTAGAAGCATTGAGATATCATATCTCATGGTATAGGACGGGTCTCAGGATTGGAATGGGAAGGAGTTGGATATCACATCTCATGCTAAAGGAAGGGTCTCAGGTTTGGAAGGGGAAGGATTTGGATATCACATCTCATGTTATAGGAAGGGTCTCAGGTTTGTTATTAGAAGCAATGAGATATCGCATCTCATGTTATTGGACAGTCTCAGGTTTGGTATTAGAAGCATTGAGATATCATATCTCATGCTATCGGAAGGGTCTCAGGATTGGAATGGGAAGGATTTGGATATCACATCTCATGTTATAGGAAGGGTCTCAGGATTGGAATGGGAAGGATTTGGATATCACATCTCATGCTATCGGAAGGGTCTCAGGATTGGAGTGGGAAGGAGTTGGATATCACATCTCATGTTATAGGAAGGGTCTCCGGATTGAAATGGGAAGGATTTGGATATCACATCTCATGTTATAGGAAGGGTCTCAGGTTTGTTATTAGAAGCAATGAGATACCGCATCTCATGTTATTGGACAGTCTCAGGTTTAGTATTAGAAGCATTGAGATATCATATCTCATACTATCGGAAGGGTCTCAGGATTGGAATGGGAAGGATTTGGATATCACATCTCATGTTATAGGAAGGGTCTCAGGATTGGAATGGGAAGGATTTGGATATCACATCTCATGTTATAGGAAGGGCCTCAGGTTTGTTATTAGAAGCATTGAGATATCACATCTCATGTTATAGGACAGTCTCAGGTTTGGTATTAGAAGCATTGAGATATCATATCTCATGCTATCGGAAGGGTCTCAGGATTGGAATGGGAAGGAGTTGGATATCACATCTCATGCTAAAGGAAGGGTCTCAGGTTTGGAAGGGGAAGGATTTGGATATCACATCTCAAGTTATAGGACGGGTCTGTGGTTTGGTATTAGAAGCATTGAGATATCATATCTCATGCTATCGGAAGGGTCTCAGCATTGGATTGGGAAGGAGTTGGATATCACATCTCATGTTATAGGAAGGGTCTCAAGATTGGAATGGGAAGGACTTGGATATCACATCTCATATTATAGGAAGGGTCTCAGGTTTGTTATTAGAAGCATTGAGATATCACATCTCATGTTATAGGACAGTCTCAGGTTTGGTATTAGAAGCATTGAGATATAACATCTCATAGTATAGGACGGGTCTCAGGATTGGAATGGGAAGGAGTTTGATATCACATCTCATGCCATGGGAAGGTCTCAGGTTTGCTAGAAGCATTAAGATATCACATCTCATGCTATAGGAAGGGTCACAGGTTGGAATTGGAAGGAGTTGGATATCACAGCTCATGTTATAGGAAGGGTATCAGGATTGGAATGGGAAGGACTTTGATATCACATCTCACGCTATAGGGAGGGTCTCAGGTTTGGTAATAGAAGCATTGAGATATCACATCTCATGCTATCGGAAGGGTCTCAGGATTGGATCGGGAAGGAGTTGGATATAACATCTCATGTTATAGGAAGGGTCTCAGGATTGGAATGGGAAGGACTTTGATATCACATCTCACGCTATAGGGAGGGTCTCAGGTTTGGTATTAGAAGCATTGAGATATCACATCTCATGTTATAGGAAGGGTCTCAGGTTTGTTATTAGAAGCATTGAGATATCACATCTCATGTTATAGGACAGTCTCAGGTTTGGTATTAGAAGCATTGAGATATAACATCTCATGGTATAGGACGGGTCTCAGGATTGGATGGGAAGAGTTGGATATCACCTCTCATGCTATAGGAAGGGTCTCAGGTTTGGTAGAAGCATTGGGATATCACATCTCATGCTATAGGAAGGGTCTCAGGATTGGAATGGGAAGGAGTTGGATATCACATCTCATGCTAAAGGAAGGGTCTCGGGTTTGGAAGGGGAAGGATTTGGATATCACATCTCATGTTATAGGAAGGGTCTCAGGTTTGTTATTAGAAGCATTGAGATATCACATCTCAAGTTATAGGACGGGTCTGTGGTTTGGTATTAGAAGCATTGAGATATCACATCTCATGCTATCGGAAGGGTCTCAGGATTGGATTGGGAAGGAGTTGGATATCACATCTCAAGTTATAGGACGGGTCTGTGGTTTGGTATTAGAAGCATTGAGATATCATATCTCATGCTATCGGAAGGGTCTCAGGATTGGATTGCGAAGGAGTAGGATATCACATCTCATGTTATAGGAAAGGTCTCAAGATTGGAATGGGAAGGACTTGGATATCACATCTCATGTTATAGGAAGGGTCTCAGGTTTGTTATTAGAAGCATTGAGATATCGCATCTCATGTTATAGGACAGTCTCAGGTTTGGTATTAGAAGCATTGAGATATCATATGTCATTGTATAGGACGGGTCTCAGGATTGGAATGGGAAGGAGTTGGATATCACATATCATGCTATAGGAAGGGTCTCAGGATTGGAATGGGAAGGAGTTGGATATCACATCTCATGATAAAGGAAGGGTCTCAGGTTTTGAAGGGGAAGGATTTGGATATCACATCTCAAGTTATAGGAAGGGTCTGTGGTTTGGTATTAGAAGCATTGAGATATCATATCTCATGCTATCGGAAGGGTCTCAGGATTGGATTGGGAAGGAGTTGGATATCACATCTCATGTTATAGGAAGGCGCTCAGGTTTGTTATTACAAGCATTGAGATATCACATCTCATGTTATAGGACAGTCTCAAGTTTGGTATTAGAAGCATTGAGATATCATATCTCATGGTATAGGACGGGTCTCAGGATTGGAATGGGAAGGAGTTGGATATCACATATCATGCTATAGGAAGGGTCTCAAGATTGGAATGGGAAGGAGTTGGATATCACATCTCATGATAAAGAAAGGGTCTCAGGTTTGGAAGGGGAAGGATTTGGATATCACATCTAAAGTTATAGGACGGTTCTGTGGGTTGGTATTAGAAGCATTGAGATATCATATCTCATGCTATCGGAAGGGTCTCAGGATTGGATTGGGAAGGAGTTGGATATCACATCGCATGTTATAGGAAGGGTCTCAAGATTGGAATGGGAAGGACTTGGATATCACAACTCATATTATAGGAAGGGTCTCAGGTTTGTTATTAGAAGCATTGAGATATCACATCTCATGTTATAGGACAGTCTCAGGTTTGGTATTAGAAGCATTGAGATATAACATCTCATAGTATAGGACGGGTCTCAGGATTGGAATGGGAAGGAGTTTGATATCACATCTCACGCTATAGGGAGGGTCTCAGGTTTGGTATTAGAAGCATTGAGATATCACATCTCATGTTATAGGAAGGGTCTCAGGTTTGTTATTAGAAGCATTGAGATATCACATCTCATGTTATAGGACAGTCTCAGGTTTGGTATTAGAAGCATTGAGATATAACATCTCATGGTATAGGACGGGTCTCAGGATTGGATGGGAAGAGTTGGATATCACCTCTCATGCTATAGTAAGGGTCTCAGGTTTGGTAGAAGGATTGGGATATCACATCTCATGCTATAGGAAGGGTCTCAGGATTGGAATGGGAAGGAGTTGGATATCACATCTCATGCTAAAGGAAGGGTCTCAGGTTTGGAAGGGGAAGGATTTGGATATCACATCTCAAGTTATAGGACGGGTCTGTGGTTTGGTATTAGAAGCATTGAGATATCATATCTCATGCTATCGGAAGGGTCTCAGATTGGATTGCGAAGGAGTTGGATATCACATCTCATGTTATAGGAAGGCTCTCAGGTTTAATATTAGAAGCATTGAGATATCACATCTCATGTTATAGGACAGTCTCAGGTTTGGTATTAGAAGCATTGAGATATCATCTCATGGTATAGGACGGGCCTCAGGATTGGAATGGGAAGGAGTTGGATATCACATCTCATGCTAAAGGAAGGGTCTCAGGGTTGGAAGGGGAAGGATTTGGATATCACATCTCAATTTATAGGACGGGTCTGTGGTTTGGTATTAGAAGCATTGAGATATCATATCTCATGCTATCGGAAGGGTCTCAGGATTGGATTGGGAAGGAGTTGGATATCACATCTCATGTTATAGGAAGGGTCTCAGGATTGGAATGGGAAGGATTTGGATATCACATCTCATGTTATAGGAAGGGTTTCAGGTTTGTTATTAGAAGTATTGAGATATCGCATCTCATGTTAAAGGACAGTCTCAGGTTTGGTATTAGAAGCATTGAGATATCATATCTCATGCTATCGGAAGGGTCTCAGGATTGGAATGGGAAGGATTTGGATATCACATCTCATGTTATAGGAAGGGTCTCAGGATTGGTATGGGAAGGAGTTGTATATCACATCTCATGCTATAGGGAGGGTCTCAGGTTTGATATTAGAAGCATTGAGATATCATATCTCATGCTATCAGAAGGGTCTCAGGATTGGATTGGGAAGGAGTTGGATATCACATCTCATGTTATAGGAAGGGTCTCAGGATTGGAATGGGAAGGATTTGGATATCACATCTCATGTTATAGGAAGGGTCTCAGGTTTGTTATTAGAAGCATTGAGATATCGCATCTCATGTTATAGGACAGTCTCAGGTTTGGTATTAGAAGCATTGAGATATCATATCTCATGGTATAGGACGGGTCTCAGGATTGGAATGGGAAGGAGTTGGATATCACATCTCATGCTATAGGAAGGGTCTCAGGATTGGAATGGGAAGGATTTGGATATCACATCTCATGTTATAGGAAGGGTCTCAGGTTTGTTATTAGAAGCATTGAGATATCACATCTCATGTTCTAGGAAGGGTCTCAGGATTGGAATGGGAAGGATTTGGATATCACATCTCATGTTATAGGAAGGGTCTCAGGTTTGTTATTAGAAGCATTGAGATATTGCATCTCATTTTATAGGACAGTCTCAGGTTTGGTATTGGAAGCATTGAGATATCATATCTCATGGTATAGGACGGGTCTCAGGATTGGAATGGGAAGGAGTTGGATATCACATCTCATGCTATAGGAAGGGTCTCAGGATTGGAATGGGAAGGATTTGGATATCACATCTCATGTTATAGGAAGGGTCTCAGGTTTGTTATTAGAAGCATTGAGATATCGCATCTCATGTTATAGGACAGTCTCAGGTTTGGTATTAGAAGCATTGAGATATCATATCTCATGGTATAGGACGGGTCTCAGGATTGGAATGGGAAGGAGTTGGATATCACATCTCATGCTATAGGAAGGGTCTCAGGATTGGAATGGGAAGGATTTGGATATCACATCTCATGTTATAGGAAGGGTCTCAGGTTTTTTTATTAGAAGCATTGAGATATCGTATCTCATGTTATAGGAAGGGTCTCAGGATTGGAATGGGAAGGAGTTGTATATCACATCTCATGCTATAGGGAGGGTCTCAGGTTTGATATTAGAAGCATTGAGATATCATATCTCATGCTATCAGAAGGGTCTCAGGATTGGATTGGGAAGGAGTTGGATATCACATCTCATGTTATAGGAAGGGTCTCAGGATTGGAATGGGAAGGATTTGGATATCACATCTCATGTTATAGGAAGGGTCTCAGGTTTGTTATTAGAAGCATTGAGATATCGCATCTCATGTTATAGGACAGTCTCAGGTTTGGTATTAGAAGCATTGAGATATCATATCTCATGGTATAGGACGGGTCTCAGGATTGGAATGGGAAGGAGTTGGATATCACATCTCATGCTATAGGAAGGGTCTCAGGATTGGAATGGGAAGGATTTGGATATCACATCTCATGTTATAGGAAGGGTCTCAGGTTTGTTATTAGAAGCATTGAGATATCACATCTCATGTTCTAGGAAGGGTCTCAGGATTGGAATGGAAAGGATTTGGATATCACATCTCATGTTATAGGAAGGGTCTCAGGTTTGTTATTAGAAGCATTGAGATATTGCATCTCATTTTATAGGACAGTCTCAGGTTTGGTATTGGAAGCATTGAGATATCATATCTCATGGTATAGGACGGGTCTCAGGATTGGAATGGGAAGGAGTTGGATATCACATCTCATGCTATAGGAAGGGTCTCAGGATTGGAATGGGAAGGATTTGGATATCACATCTCATGTTATAGGAAGGGTCTCAGGTTTGTTATTAGAAGCATTGAGATATCGCATCTCATGTTATAGGACAGTCTCAGGTTTGGTATTAGAAGCATTGAGATATCATATCTCATGGTATAGGACGGGTCTCAGGATTGGAATGGGAAGGAGTTGGATATCACATCTCATGCTATAGGAAGGGTCTCAGGATTTGGATATCACATCTGATGTTATAGGAAGGGTCTCAGGTTTGTTATTAGAAGCATTGAGATATTGCATCTCATTTTATAGGACAGTCTCAGGTTTGGTATTGGAAGCATTGAGATATCATATCTCATGGTATAGGACGGGTCTCAGGATTGGAATGGGAAGGAGTTGGATATCACATCTCATGCTATAGGAAGGGTCTCAGGATTGGAATGGGAAGGATTTGGATATCACATCTCATGTTATAGGAAGGGTCTCAGGTTTGTTATTAGAAGCATTGAGATATCGCATCTCATGTTATAGGACAGTCTCAGGTTTGGTATTAGAAGCATTGAGATATCATATCTCATGGTATAGGACGGGTCTCAGGATTGGAATGGGAAGGAGTTGTATATCACATCTCATGCTATAGGGAGGGTCTCAGGTTTGATATTAGAAGCATTGAGATATCATATCTCATGCTATCAGAAGGGTCTCAGGATTGGATTGGGAAGGAGTTGGATATCACATCTCATGTTATAGGAAGGGTCTCAGGATTCGAATGGGAAGGATTTGGATATCACATCTCATGTTCTAGGCAGGGTCTCAGGTTTGTTATTAGAAGCATTGAGATATCGCATCTCATGTTATAGGACAGTCTCAGGTTTGGTATTAGAAGCATTGAGATATCATATCTCATGCTATCAGAAGGGTCTCAGGATTGGAATGGGAAGGATTTGGATATCACATCTCATGTTATAGGAAGGGTCTCAGGATTGGAATGGGAAGGATTTGGATATCACATCTCATGTTATAGGAAGGGTCTCAGGATTGGAATGGGAAGGATTTGGATATCACATCTCATGTTATAGGAAGGGTCTCAGGTTTGTTATTAGAAGCATTGAGATATCACATCTCATGTTATAGGACAGTCTCAGGTTTGGTATTAGAAACATTGAGATATCACATCTCATGGTATAGGACGGGTTTCAGGATTGGAATGGGAAGGAGTTGGATATCACATCTCATGCTATAGGAAGGGTCTCAGGATTGGAATGGGAAGCAGTTTGATATCACATCTCATGCCATAGGAAGGTCTCAGGTATGGTAGAAGCATTAAGATATCACATCTCATGCTATCGGAAGGGTCTCAGGATTGGATTGGGAAGGAGTTGGATATCCCATCTCATGCTATAGGATAGGTCACAGGTTGGAATTGGAAGGAGTTGGATATCACATCTCATGCTATCGGAAGGGTCTCAGGATTGGAATGGGAAGGAGTTGTATCTCACATCTCATGCTATATGGAGGGTCTCAGGTTCGATATTAGAAGCATTGAGATATATTATCTCATGCTATCGGAAGGGTATCAGGATTGGATTGGGAAGGAGTTGGATATCACATCTCATGTTATAGGAAGGGTCTCAGGATTGGATGGGAAGAGTTGGATATCACATCTCATGCTATAGGAAGGGTCTCAGGTTTGGTAGAAGCATTGGGATATCACATCTCATGCTATAGGAAGGGTCTCAGGTTTGGAAGGGGAAGGATTTGGATATCACATCTCATGTTATAGGAAGGGTCTCAGGTTTGTTATTAGAAGCATTGAGATATCACATCTCATGTTATAGGACAGTCTCAGGTATGGTATTAGAAGCATTGAGATATCATATCTCATGCTATCGGAAGGGTCTCAGGATTGGATTGTGAAGGAGTTGGATATCACATCTCATGTTATAGGAATGGCCTCAAGATTGGAATGGGAAGGACTTGGATATCACATCTCATGTTATAGGAAGGGTCTCAGGTTTGTTATTTGAAGCATTGAGATATCAGATCTCATGTTATAGGACAGTCTCAGGTTTGGTATTAGAAGCATTGAGATATCATATCTCATGGTATAGGACGGGTCTCAGGATTGGAATGGGAAGGAGTTGGATATCACATCTCATGCTATAGGAAGGGTCTCAGGATTGGAATGGGAAGGATTTGGATATCACATCTCATGTTACAGGAAGGGTCTCAGGTTTGTTATTAGAAGCATTGAGATATCACATCTCATGTTATAGGGCAGTCTCAGGTTTGGTATTAGAAGCATTGAGATAGCACATCTCATCGTATAGGACGGGTCTCAGGATTGGATTGGGAAGGAGTTGGATATCCCATCTCATGCTATAGGAAGGGTCACAGGTTGGAATTGGAAGGAGTTGGATATCACATCTCATGCTATCGGAAGGGTCTCAGGATTGGAATGGGAAGGAGTTGGATATCACCTCTCATGCTATATGGAGGGTCTCAGGTTTGATATTAGAAGCATTGATATATCATATCTCATGCTATCGGAAGGGTCTCAGGATTGGATTGGGAAGGAGTTGGATATCACATCTCATGTTATAGGAAGGGTCTCAGGATTGGATGGGAAGAGTTGGATATCACATCTCATGCTATAGGAAGGGTCTCAGGTTTGGTAGAAGCATTGAGATATCACATCTCATGCTATAGGAAGGGTCTCAGGATTGGAATGGGAAGGAGTTGGATATCACATCTCATGATAAAGGAAGGGTCTCAGGTTTGGAAGGGGAAGGATTTGGATATCACATCTCAAGTTATAGGACGGGTCTGTGGTTTGGTATTAGAAGCATTGAGATATCATAACTCATGCTATCGGAAGGGTCTCAGGATTGGATTGGGAAGGAGTTGGATATCACATCTCATGTTATAGGAAGGGTCTCAAGATTGGAATTGGAAGGACTTGGATATCACATCTCATGTTATAGGAAGGGTCTTAGGTTTATTAGAAGCATTGAGATATCACATCTCATGTTATAGGACAGTCACAGGTTTGGTATTAGAAGCATTGAGATATAACATCTCATAGTATAGGACGGGTCTCAGGATTGGAATGGGAAGGAGTTTGATATTACATCTCATGCCAAGGGAAGGTCTCAGGTTTTCTAGAAGCATTCAGATCTCACATCTCATGCTATCGGAAGGGTCTCAGGATTGGATTGGGAAGGAGTTGGATATCGCATCTCATGCTATAGGAAGTGTCACAGGTTGGAATTGGAAGGAGTTGGATATCACAGCTCATGTTATAGGAAGGGTATCAGGATTGGAATGTGAAGGACTTTAATATCACATCTCACGCTATAGGGAGGGTCTCAGGTTTGGTATTAGAAGCATTGAGATATCACATCTCATGCCATCGGAAGGGTTCAGGATTGGATCGGGAAGGAGTTGGATATAACATCTCATGTTATAGGAAGGGTCTCAGGATTGGATGGGAAGAGTTGGATATCACATCTCATGTTATAGGAAGGGTATCAGGATTGGAATGGGAAGGACTTTGATATCACATCTCACGCTATAGGGAGGGTACTCAGGTTTGGTATTAGAAGCATTGAGATATCATATCTCATGTTATAGAAAGGGTCTCAGGTTTGTTATTAGAAGCATTGAGATATCACATCTCATGTTATAGGACAGTCTCAGGATTGGTATTAGAAGAATTGAGATATAACATATCATGGTATAGGACGGGTCTCAGGATTGGATGGGAAGAGTTGGATATCATATCTTATGCTATAGGAAGGGTCTCAGGTTTGGTAGAAGCATTGGGATATCACATCTCATGCTATAGGAAGGGTCTCAGGATTGGAATGGGAAGGAGTTGGATATCACATCTCATGCTAAAGGAAGGGTCTCAGGTTTGGAAGGGGAAGGATTTGGATATCACATCTCAAGTTATAGGACGGGTCTGTGGTTTGGTATTAGAAGCATTGAGATATCATATCTCATGCTATCGGAAGGGTCTCAGGATTGGATTGCGAAGGAGTTGGATATCACATCTCATGTTATAGGAAGGGTCTCAAGATTGGAATGGGTAGGACTTGGATATCACATCTCATGTTATAGGAAGGGTCTCAGGTTTGTTATTAGAAGCATTGAGATATCACATCTCATGTTATAGGACAGTCTCAGGTTTGGTATTAGAAGCATTGGATATAACATCTCATAGTATAGGACGGGTCTCAGGATTGGAATGGGAAGGAGTTGGATATCACATCTCAAGTTATAGGACGGGTCTGTGGTTTGGTATTAGAAGCATTGAGATATCACATCTCATGCTATCGGAAGGGTCTCAGGATTGGATTGGGAAGAAGTTGGATATCACATCTCAAGTTATAGGACGGGTCTGTGGTTTGGTATTAGAAGCATTGAGATATCATATCTCATGCTATCGGAAGGGTATCAGGATTGGATTGGGAAGGAGTTGGATATCACATCTCATGTTATAGGAAGGGTCTCAGGATTGGAATGGGAAGGATTTGGATATCACATCTCATGTTATAGGAAGGGTCTCAGGTTTGTTATTAGAAGCATTGAGATATCATATCTCATGGTATAGGACGGGTCTCAGGATTGGAATGGGAAGGAGTTGGATATCACATCTCATGCTAAAGGAAGGGTCTCAGGTTTGGAAGGGGAAGGATTTGGATATCACATCTCAATTCATAGGACCGGTCTGTGGTTTGGTATTAGAAGCATTGAGATATCATATCTCATGCTATCGGAAGGGTATCAGGATTGGATTGGGAAGGAGTTGGATATCACATCTCATGTTATAGGAAGGGTCTCAGGATTGGAATGGGAAGGATTTGGATATCACATCTCATGTTATAGGAAGGGTCTCAGGTTTGTTATTAGAAGCATTGAGATATCGCATCTCATGTCATAGGACAGTCTCAGGTTTGGTATTAGAAGCATTGAGATATCATATCTCATTGTATAGGACGGGTCTCAGGATTGGAATGGGAAGGAGTTGGATATCACATATCATGCTATAGGATGGGTCTCAGGATTGGAATGGGAAGTTGTTGGATATCACATCTCATGATAAAGGAAGGGTCTCAGGTTTGGAAGGGGAAGGATTTGGATATCACATCTCAAGTTATAGGACTGGTCTGTGGTTTGGTATTAGAAGCATTGAGATATCATATCTCATGCTATCGGAAGGGTCTCAGGATTGGATTGGGAAGGAGTTGGATATCACATCTCATGTTATAGGAAGGGTCTCAAGATTGGAATGGGAAAGACTTGGATATCACATCTCATGTTATAGGACAGTCTCAGGTTTGGTATTAGAAGCATTGAGATATAACATCTCATAGTAAAGGACGGGTCTCAGGATTGGAATGGGAAGGAGTTTGATATCACATCTCATGCCATGGGAAGGACTCAGGTTTGCTAGAAGCATTAAGATATCACATCTCATGCTATCGGAAGGGTCTCAGGATTGGATTGGGAAGGACTTTGATATCACATCTCATGTTATAGGAAGGGTCTCAGGTTTGTTATTAGAAACATTGAGATATCTCATCTCATGTTATAGGACAGTCTCAGGTTTGGTATTAGAAGCATTGAGATATCATATCTCATGCTATCGAAAGGGTCTCAGGATTGGAATGGGAAGGATTTGGATATCACATCTCATGTTATAGGAAGGGTCTCAGGATTGGAATGGGAAGGACTTTGATATCACATCTCATGTTATAGGAAGGGTTTCAGGTTTGTTATTAGAAGCATTGAGATATTTCATCTCATGTTATAGGACAGTCTCAGGTTTGGTATTAGAAGCATTGAGATATATCTCATGCTATCGGAAGGGTCTCAGGATTGGAATGGGAAGGATTTGGATATCACATCTCATGTTATAGGAAGGGTCTCAGGATTGGAATGGGAAGGATTTGGATATCACATCTCATGTTATAGGAAGGGTATCAGGATTGGAATGGGAAGGACTTTGATATCACATCTCATGCTATCGGAAGGGTCTCAGGATTGGATTGGGAAGGAGTTGGATATCACATCTCATGCTATCGGAAGGGTCTCAGGATTGGAATGGGAAGGAGTTGTATATCACATCTCATGCTATAGGGAGGGTCTCAGGTTTGATATTAGAAGCATTGACATATCATATCTCATGCTATCAGAAGGGTCTCAGGATTGGATTGGGAAGGAGTTGGATATCACATCTCATGTTATAGGAAGGGTCTCAGGATTGGAATGGGAAGGATTTGGATATCACATCTCATGTTATAGGAAGGGTCTCAGGTTTGTTATTAGAAGCATTGAGATATCGCATCTCATGTTGTAGGACAGTCTCAGGTTTGGTATTAGAAGCATTGAGATATCATATCTCATGCTATCGGAAGGGTCTCAGGATTGGAATGGGAAGGATTTGGATATCACATCTCATGTTATAGGAAGGGTATCAGGATTGGAATGGGAAGGATTTGGATATCACATCTCATGTTATAGGAAGGGTCTCAGGTTTGTTATTAGAAGCATTGAGATATCGCATCTCATATTATAGGACAGTCCCAGGTTTGGTATTAGAAGCATTGAGATATCATATCTCATGCTATCGGAAGGGTCTCAGGATTGGAATGGGAAGGATTTGGATATCACATCTCATGTTATAGGAAGGGTCTCAGGATTGGAATCGGAAGGATTTGGATATCACATCTCATGTTATAGGAAGGGTCTCAGATTTGTTATTAGAAGCATTGAGATATTGCATCTCATGTTATAGGACAGTCTCAGGTTTGGTATTAGAAGCATTGAGATATCACATCTCATGGTATAGGACGGGTCTCAGGATTGGAATGGGAAGGAGTTGGATATCACATCTCATGCTATAGGAAGGGTCTCAGGATTGGAATGGGAAGGATTTGGATATCACATCTCATGTTACAGGAAGGGTCTCAGGTTTGTTATTAGAAGCATTGAGATATCCCATCTCATGTTATAGGGCAGTCTCAGGTTTGGTATTAGAAGCATTGAGATAGCACATCTCATCGTATAGGACGGGTCTCAGGATTGGATTGGGAAGGAGTTGGATATCCCATCTCATGCTATAGGAAGGGTCACAGGTTGGAATTGGAAGGAGTTGGATATCACATCTCATGCTATCGGAAGGGTCTCAGGATTGGAATGGGAAGGAGTTGGATATCACCTCTCATGCTATATGGAGGGTCTCAGGTTTGATATTAGAAGCATTGATATATCATATCTCATGCTATCGGAAGGGTCTCAGGATTGGATTGGGAAGGAGTTGGATATCACATCTCATGTTATAGGAAGGGTCTCAGGATTGGATGGGAAGAGTTGGATATCACATCTCATGCTATAGGAAGGGTCTCGGGTTTGGTAGAAGCATTGGGATATCACATCTCATGCTATAGGAAGGGTCTCAGGTTTGGAAGGGGAAGGATTTGGATATCACATCTCATGTTATAGGAAGGGTCTCAGGTTTGTTATTAGAAGCATTGAGATATCACATCTCATGTTATAGGACAGTCTCAGGTATGGTATTAGAAGCATTGAGATATCATATCTCATGCTATCGGAAGGGTCTCAGGATTGGATTGTGAAGGAGTTGGATATCACATCTCATGTTATAGGAATGGCCTCAAGATTGGAATGGGAAGGACTTGGATATCACATCTCATGTTATAGGAAGGGTCTCAGGTTTGTTATTTGAAGCATTGAGATATCAGATCTCATGTTATAGGACAGTCTCAGGTTTGGTATTAGAAGCATTGAGATATCATATCTCATGGTATAGGACGGGTCTCAGGATTGGAATGGGAAGGAGTTGGATATCACATCTCATGCTATAGGAAGGGTCTCAGGATTGGAATGGGAAGGATTTGGATATCACATCTCATGTTACAGGAAGGGTCTCAGGTTTGTTATTAGAAGCATTGAGATATCACATCTCATGTTATAGGGCAGTCTCAGGTTTGGTAATAGAAGCATTGAGATAGCACATCTCATCGTATAGGACGGGTCTCAGGATTGGATTGGGAAGGAGTTGGATATCCCATCTCATGCTATAGGAAGGGTCACAGGTTGGAATTGGAAGGAGTTGGATATCACATCTCATGCTATCGGAAGGGTCTCAGGATTGGAATGGGAAGGAGTTGGATATCACCTCTCATGCTATATGGAGGGTCTCAGGTTTGATATTAGAAGCATTGATATATCATATCTCATGCTATCGGAAGGGTCTCAGGATTGGATTGGGAAGGAGTTGGATATCACATCTCATGTTATAGGAAGGGTCTCAGGATTGGATGGGAAGAGTTGGATATCACATCTCATGCTATAGGAAGGGTCTCAGGTTTGGTAGAAGCATTGAGATATCACATCTCATGCTATAGGAAGGGTCTCAGGATTGGAATGGGAAGGAGTTGGATATCACATCTCATGATAAAGGAAGGGTCTCAGGTTTGGAAGGGGAAGGATTTGGATATCACATCTCAAGTTATAGGACGGGTCTGTGGTTTGGTATTAGAAGCATTGAGATATCATAACTCATGCTATCGGAAGGGTCTCAGGATTGGATTGGGAAGGAGTTGGATATCACATCTCATGTTATAGGAAGGGTCTCAAGATTGGAATTGGAAGGACTTGGATATCACATCTCATGTTATAGGAAGGGTCTTAGGTTTATTAGAAGCATTGAGATATCACATCTCATGTTATAGGACAGTCACAGGTTTGGTATTAGAAGCATTGAGATATAACATCTCATAGTATAGGACGGGTCTCAGGATTGGAATGGGAAGGAGTTTGATATTACATCTCATGCCAAGGGAAGGTCTCAGGTTTTCTAGAAGCATTCAGATCTCACATCTCATGCTATCGGAAGGGTCTCAGGATTGGATTGGGAAGGAGTTGGATATCGCATCTCATGCTATAGGAAGTGTCACAGGTTGGAATTGGAAGGAGTTGGATATCACAGCTCATGTTATAGGAAGGGTATCAGGATTGGAATGTGAAGGACTTTAATATCACATCTCACGCTATAGGGAGGGTCTCAGGTTTGGTATTAGAAGCATTGAGATATCACATCTCATGCCATCGGAAGGGTTCAGGATTGGATCGGGAAGGAGTTGGATATAACATCTCATGTTATAGGAAGGGTCTCAGGATTGGATGGGAAGAGTTGGATATCACATCTCATGTTATAGGAAAGGTATCAGGATTGGAATGGGAAGGACTTTGATATCACATCTCACGCTATAGGGAGGGTACTCAGGTTTGGTATTAGAAGCATTGAGATATCATATCTCATGTTATAGAAAGGGTCTCAGGTTTGTTATTAGAAGCATTGAGATATCACATCTCATGTTATAGGACAGTCTCAGGATTGGTATTAGAAGAATTGAGATATAACATATCATGGTATAGGACGGGTCTCAGGATTGGATGGGAAGAGTTGGATATCATATCTTATGCTATAGGAAGGGTCTCAGGTTTGGTAGAAGCATTGGGATATCACATCTCATGCTATAGGAAGGGTCTCAGGATTGGAATGGGAAGGAGTTGGATATCACATCTCATGCTAAAGGAAGGGTCTCAGGTTTGGAAGGGGAAGGATTTGGATATCACATCTCAAGTTATAGGACGGGTCTGTGGTTTGGTATTAGAAGCATTGAGATATCATATCTCATGCTATCGGAAGGGTCTCAGGATTGGATTGCGAAGGAGTTGGATATCACATCTCATGTTATAGGAAGGGTCTCAAGATTGGAATGGGTAGGACTTGGATATCACATCTCATGTTATAGGAAGGGTCTCAGGTTTGTTATTAGAAGCATTGAGATATCACATCTCATGTTATAGGACAGTCTCAGGTTTGGTATTAGAAGCATTGGATATAACATCTCATAGTATAGGACGGGTCTCAGGATTGGAATGGGAAGGAGTTGGATATCACATCTCAAGTTATAGGACGGGTCTGTGGTTTGGTATTAGAAGCATTGAGATATCACATCTCATGCTATCGGAAGGGTCTCAGGATTGGATTGGGAAGAAGTTGGATATCACATCTCAAGTTATAGGACGGGTCTGTGGTTTGGTATTAGAAGCATTGAGATATCATATCTCATGCTATCGGAAGGGTCTCAGGATTGGATTGGGAAGGAGTTGGATATCACATCTTATGTTATAGGAAGGCTCTCAGGTTTGGTATTAGAAGCATTGAGATATCATATCTCATGGTATAGGACGGGTCTCAGGATTGGAATGGGAAGGAGTTGGATATCACATCTCATGCTAAAGGAAGGGTCTCAGGTTTGGAAGGGGAAGGATTTGGATATCACATCTCAATTCATAGGACCGGTCTGTGGTTTGGTATTAGAAGCATTGAGATATCATATCTCATGCTATCGGAAGGGTATCAGGATTGGATTGGGAAGGAGTTGGATATCACATCTCATGTTATAGGAAGGGTCTCAGGATTGGAATGGGAAGGATTTGGATATCACATCTCATGTTATAGGAAGGGTCTCAGGTTTGTTATTAGAAGCATTGAGATATCGCATCTCATGTCATAGGACAGTCTCAGGTTTGGTATTAGAAGCATTGAGATATCATATCTCATTGTATAGGACGGGTCTCAGGATTGGAATGGGAAGGAGTTGGATATCACATATCATGCTATAGGATGGGTCTCAGGATTGGAATGGGAAGTTGTTGGATATCACATCTCATGATAAAGGAAGGGTCTCAGGTTTGGAAGGGGAAGGATTTGGATATCACATCTCAAGTTATAGGACTGGTCTGTGGTTTGGTATTAGAAGCATTGAGATATCATATCTCATGCTATCGGAAGGGTCTCAGGATTGGATTGGGAAGGAGTTGGATATCACATCTCATGTTATAGGAAGGGTCTCAAGATTGGAATGGGAAAGACTTGGATATCACATCTCATGTTATAGGACAGTCTCAGGTTTGGTATTAGAAGCATTGAGATATAACATCTCATAGTAAAGGACGGGTCTCAGGATTGGAATGGGAAGGAGTTTGATATCACATCTCATGCCATGGGAAGGACTCAGGTTTGCTAGAAGCATTAAGATATCACATCTCATGCTATCGGAAGGGTCTCAGGATTGGATTGGGAAGGACTTTGATATCACATCTCATGTTATAGGAAGGGTCTCAGGTTTGTTATTAGAAACATTGAGATATCTCATCTCATGTTATAGGACAGTCTCAGGTTTGGTATTAGAAGCATTGAGATATCATATCTCATGCTATCGAAAGGGTCTCAGGATTGGAATGGGAAGGATTTGGATATCACATCTCATGTTATAGGAAGGGTCTCAGGATTGGAATGGGAAGGACTTTGATATCACATCTCATGTTATAGGAAGGGTTTCAGGTTTGTTATTAGAAGCATTGAGATATTTCATCTCATGTTATAGGACAGTCTCAGGTTTGGTATTAGAAGCATTGAGATATATCTCATGCTATCGGAAGGGTCTCAGGATTGGAATGGGAAGGATTTGGATATCACATCTCATGTTATAGGAAGGGTCTCAGGATTGGAATGGGAAGGATTTGGATATCACATCTCATGTTATAGCAAGGGTATCAGGATTGGAATGGGAAGGACTTTGATATCACATCTCATGCTATCGGAAGGGTCTCAGGATTGGATTGGGAAGGAGCTGGATATCACATCTCATGCTATCGGAAGGGTCTCAGGATTGGAATGGGAAGGAGTTGTATATCACATCTCATGCTATAGGGAGGGTCTCAGGTTTGATATTAGAAGCATTGACATATCATATCTCATGCTATCAGAAGGGTCTCAGGATTGGATTGGGAAGGAGTTGGATATCACATCTCATGTTATAGGAAGGGTCTCAGGATTGGAATGGGAAGGATTTGGATATCACATCTCATGTTATAGGAAGGGTCTCAGGTTTGTTATTAGAAGCATTGAGATATCGCATCTCATGTTGTAGGACAGTCTCAGGTTTGGTATTAGAAGCATTGAGATATCATATCTCATGCTATCGGAAGGGTCTCAGGATTGGAATGGGAAGGATTTGGATATCACATCTCATGTTATAGGAAGGGTATCAGGATTGGAATGGGAAGGATTTGGATATCACATCTCATGTTATAGGAAGGGTCTCAGGTTTGTTATTAGAAGCATTGAGATATCGCATCTCATATTATAGGACAGTCCCAGGTTTGGTATTAGAAGCATTGAGATATCATATCTCATGCTATCGGAAGGGTCTCAGGATTGGAATGGGAAGGATTTGGATATCACATCTCATGTTATAGGAAGGGTCTCAGGATTGGAATCGGAAGGATTTGGATATCACATCTCATGTTATAGGAAGGGTCTCAGATTTGTTATTAGAAGCATTGAGATATTGCATCTCATGTTATAGGACAGTCTCAGGTTTGGTATTAGAAGCATTGAGATATCATATCTCATGGTATAGGACGGGTCTCAGGATTGGAATGGGAAGGAGTTGGATATCACATCTCATGCTATAGGAAGGGTCTCAGGATTGGAATGGGAAGGATTTGGATATCACATCTCATGTTACAGGAAGGGTCTCAGGTTTGTTATTAGAAGCATTGAGATATCCCATCTCATGTTATAGGGCAGTCTCAGGTTTGGTATTAGAAGCATTGAGATAGCACATCTCATCGTATAGGACGGGTCTCAGGATTGGATTGGGAAGGAGTTGGATATCCCATCTCATGCTATAGGAAGGGTCACAGGTTGGAATTGGAAGGAGTTGGATATCACATCTCATGCTATCGGAAGGGTCTCAGGATTGGAATGGGAAGGAGTTGGATATCACCTCTCATGCTATATGGAGGGTCTCAGGTTTGATATTAGAAGCATTGATATATCATATCTCATGCTATCGGAAGGGTCTCAGGATTGGATTGGGAAGGAGTTGGATATCACATCTCATGTTATAGGAAGGGTCTCAGGATTGGATGGGAAGAGTTGGATATCACATCTCATGCTATAGGAAGGGTCTCGGGTTTGGTAGAAGCATTGGGATATCACATCTCATGCTATAGGAAGGGTCTCAGGTTTGGAAGGGGAAGGATTTGGATATCACATCTCATGTTATAGGAAGGGTCTCAGGTTTGTTATTAGAAGCATTGAGATATCACATCTCATGTTATAGGACAGTCTCAGGTATGGTATTAGAAGCATTGAGATATCATATCTCATGCTATCGGAAGGGTCTCAGGATTGGATTGTGAAGGAGTTGGATATCACATCTCATGTTATAGGAATGGCCTCAAGATTGGAATGGGAAGGACTTGGATATCACATCTCATGTTATAGGAAGGGTCTCAGGTTTGTTATTTGAAGCATTGAGATATCAGATCTCATGTTATAGGACAGTCTCAGGTTTGGTATTAGAAGCATTGAGATATCATATCTCATGGTATAGGACGGGTCTCAGGATTGGAATGGGAAGGAGTTGGATATCACATCTCATGCTATAGGAAGGGTCTCAGGATTGGAATGGGAAGGATTTGGATATCACATCTCATGTTACAGGAAGGGTCTCAGGTTTGTTATTAGAAGCATTGAGATATCACATCTCATGTTATAGGGCAGTCTCAGGTTTGGTATTAGAAGCATTGAGATAGCACATCTCATCGTATAGGACGGGTCTCAGGATTGGATTGGGAAGGAGTTGGATATCCCATCTCATGCTATAGGAAGGGTCACAGGTTGGAATTGGAAGGAGTTGGATATCACATCTCATGCTATCGGAAGGGTCTCAGGATTGGAATGGGAAGGAGTTGGATATCACCTCTCATGCTATATGGAGGGTCTCAGGTTTGATATTAGAAGCATTGATATATCATATCTCATGCTATCGGAAGGGTCTCAGGATTGGATTGGGAAGGAGTTGGATATCACATCTCATGTTATAGGAAGGGTCTCAGGATTGGATGGGAAGAGTTGGATATCACATCTCATGCTATAGGAAGGGTCTCAGGTTTGGTAGAAGCATTGAGATATCACATCTCATGCTATAGGAAGGGTCTCAGGATTGGAATGGGAAGGAGTTGGATATCACATCTCATGATAAAGGAAGGGTCTCAGGTTTGGAAGGGGAAGGATTTGGATATCACATCTCAAGTTATAGGACGGGTCTGTGGTTTGGTATTAGAAGCATTGAGATATCATAACTCATGCTATCGGAAGGGTCTCAGGATTGGATTGGGAAGGAGTTGGATATCACATCTCATGTTATAGGAAGGGTCTCAAGATTGGAATTGGAAGGACTTGGATATCACATCTCATGTTATAGGAAGGGTCTTAGGTTTATTAGAAGCATTGAGATATCACATCTCATGTTATAGGACAGTCACAGGTTTGGTATTAGAAGCATTGAGATATAACATCTCATAGTATAGGACGGGTCTCAGGATTGGAATGGGAAGGAGTTTGATGTTACATCTCATGCCAAGGGAAGGTCTCAGGTTTTCTAGAAGCATTCAGATCTCACATCTCATGCTATCGGAAGGGTCTCAGGATTGGATTGGGAAGGAGTTGGATATCGCATCTCATGCTATAGGAAGTGTCACAGGTTGGAATTGGAAGGAGTTGGATATCACAGCTCATGTTATAGGAAGGGTATCAGGATTGGAATGTGAAGGACTTTAATATCACATCTCACGCTATAGGGAGGGTCTCAGGTTTGGTATTAGAAGCATTGAGATATCACATCTCATGCCATCGGAAGGGTTCAGGATTGGATCGGGAAGGAGTTGGATATAACATCTCATGTTATAGGAAGGGTCTCAGGATTGGATGGGAAGAGTTGGATATCACATCTCATGTTATAGGAAGGGTATCAGGATTGGAATGGGAAGGACTTTGATATCACATCTCACGCTATAGGGAGGGTACTCAGGTTTGGTATTAGAAGCATTGAGATATCATATCTCATGTTATAGAAAGGGTCTCAGGTTTGTTATTAGAAGCATTGAGATATCACATCTCATGTTATAGGACAGTCTCAGGATTGGTATTAGAAGAATTGAGATATAACATATCATGGTATAGGACGGGTCTCAGGATTGGATGGGAAGAGTTGGATATCATATCTTATGCTATAGGAAGGGTCTCAGGTTTGGTAGAAGCATTGGGATATCACATCTCATGCTATAGGAAGGGTCTCAGGATTGGAATGGGAAGGAGTTGGATATCACATCTCATGCTAAAGGAAGGGTCTCAGGTTTGGAAGGGGAAGGATTTGGATATCACATCTCAAGTTATAGGACGGGTCTGTGGTTTGGTATTAGAAGCATTGAGATATCATATCTCATGCTATCGGAAGGGTCTCAGGATTGGATTGCGAAGGAGTTGGATATCACATCTCATGTTATAGGAAGGGTCTCAAGATTGGAATGGGTAGGACTTGGATATCACATCTCATGTTATAGGAAGGGTCTCAGGTTTGTTATTAGAAGCATTGAGATATCACATCTCATGTTATAGGACAGTCTCAGGTTTGGTATTAGAAGCATTGGATATAACATCTCATAGTATAGGACGGGTCTCAGGATTGGAATGGGAAGGAGTTGGATATCACATCTCAAGTTATAGGACGGGTCTGTGGTTTGGTATTAGAAGCATTGAGATATCACATCTCATGCTATCGGAAGGGTCTCAGGATTGGATTGGGAAGAAGTTGGATATCACATCTCAAGTTATAGGACGGGTCTGTGGTTTGGTATTAGAAGCATTGAGATATCATATCTCATGCTATCGGAAGGGTCTCAGGATTGGATTGGGAAGGAGTTGGATATCACATCTTATGTTATAGGAAGGCTCTCAGGTTTGGTATTAGAAGCATTGAGATATCATATCTCATGGTATAGGACGGGTCTCAGGATTGGAATGGGAAGGAGTTGGATATCACATCTCATGCTAAAGGAAGGGTCTCAGGTTTGGAAGGGGAAGGATTTGGATATCACATCTCAATTCATAGGACCGGTCTGTGGTTTGGTATTAGAAGCATTGAGATATCATATCTCATGCTATCGGAAGGGTATCAGGATTGGATTGGGAAGGAGTTGGATATCACATCTCATGTTATAGGAAGGGTCTCAGGATTGGAATGGGAAGGATTTGGATATCACATCTCATGTTATAGGAAGGGTCTCAGGTTTGTTATTAGAAGCATTGAGATATCGCATCTCATGTCATAGGACAGTCTCAGGTTTGGTATTAGAAGCATTGAGATATCATATCTCATTGTATAGGACGGGTCTCAGGATTGGAATGGGAAGGAGTTGGATATCACATATCATGCTATAGGATGGGTCTCAGGATTGGAATGGGAAGTTGTTGGATATCACATCTCATGATAAAGGAAGGGTCTCAGGTTTGGAAGGGGAAGGATTTGGATATCACATCTCAAGTTATAGGACTGGTCTGTGGTTTGGTATTAGAAGCATTGAGATATCATATCTCATGCTATCGGAAGGGTCTCAGGATTGGATTGGGAAGGAGTTGGATATCACATCTCATGTTATAGGAAGGGTCTCAAGATTGGAATGGGAAAGACTTGGATATCACATCTCATGTTATAGGACAGTCTCAGGTTTGGTATTAGAAGCATTGAGATATAACATCTCATAGTAAAGGACGGGTCTCAGGATTGGAATGGGAAGGAGTTTGATATCACATCTCATGCCATGGGAAGGACTCAGGTTTGCTAGAAGCATTAAGATATCACATCTCATGCTATCGGAAGGGTCTCAGGATTGGATTGGGAAGGACTTTGATATCACATCTCATGTTATAGGAAGGGTCTCAGGTTTGTTATTAGAAACATTGAGATATCTCATCTCATGTTATAGGACAGTCTCAGGTTTGGTATTAGAAGCATTGAGATATCATATCTCATGCTATCGAAAGGGTCTCAGGATTGGAATGGGAAGGATTTGGATATCACATCTCATGTTATAGGAAGGGTCTCAGGATTGGAATGGGAAGGACTTTGATATCACATCTCATGTTATAGGAAGGGTTTCAGGTTTGTTATTAGAAGCATTGAGATATTTCATCTCATGTTATAGGACAGTCTCAGGTTTGGTATTAGAAGCATTGAGATATATCTCATGCTATCGGAAGGGTCTCAGGATTGGAATGGGAAGGATTTGGATATCACATCTCATGTTATAGGAAGGGTCTCAGGATTGGAATGGGAAGGATTTGGATATCACATCTCATGTTATAGGAAGGGTATCAGGATTGGAATGGGAAGGACTTTGATATCACATCTCATGCTATCGGAAGGGTCTCAGGATTGGATTGGGAAGGAGTTGGATATCACATCTCATGCTATCGGAAGGGTCTCAGGATTGGAATGGGAAGGAGTTGTATATCACATCACATGCTATAGGGAGGGTCTCAGGTTTGATATTAGAAGCATTGACATATCATATCTCATGCTATCAGAAGGGTCTCAGGATTGGATTGGGAAGGAGTTGGATATCACATCTCATGTTATAGGAAGGGTCTCAGGATTGGAATGGGAAGGATTTGGATATCACATCTCATGTTATAGGAAGGGTCTCAGGTTTGTTATTAGAAGCATTGAGATATCGCATCTCATGTTGTAGGACAGTCTCAGGTTTGGTATTAGAAGCATTGAGATATCATATCTCATGCTATCGGAAGGGTCTCAGGATTGGAATGGGAAGGATTTGGATATCACATCTCATGTTATAGGAAGGGTATCAGGATTGGAATGGGAAGGATTTGGATATCACATCTCATGTTATAGGAAGGGTCTCAGGTTTGTTATTAGAAGCATTGAGATATCGCATCTCATATTATAGGACAGTCCCAGGTTTGGTATTAGAAGCATTGAGATATCATATCTCATGCTATCGGAAGGGTCTCAGGATTGGAATGGGAAGGATTTGGATATCACATCTCATGTTATAGGAAGGGTCTCAGGATTGGAATCGGAAGGATTTGGATATCACATCTCATGTTATAGGAAGGGTCTCAGATTTGTTATTAGAAGCATTGAGATATTGCATCTCATGTTATAGGACAGTCTCAGGTTTGGTATTAGAAGCATTGAGATATCATATCTCATGGTATAGGACGGGTCTCAGGATTGGAATGGGAAGGAGTTGGATATCACATCTCATGCTATAGGAAGGGTCTCAGGATTGGAATGGGAAGTAGTTTGATATCACATCTCATGCCATAGGAAGGTCTCAGGTATGGTAGAAGCATTAAGATATCACATCTCATGCTATCGGAAGGGTCTCAGGATTGGATTGGGAAGGAGTTGGATATCCCATCTCATGCTATAGGAAGGGTCACAGGTTGGAATTGGAAGGAGTTGGATATCACATCTCATGCTATCGGAAGGGTCTCAGGATTGGAATGGGAAGGAGTTGTATATCACATCTCATGCTATAGGGAATGTCTCAGGTTTGATATTAGAAGCATTGAGATATCATATCTCATGCTATCGGAAGGGTCTCAGGATTGGATTGGGAAGGAGTTGGATATCACATCTCATGTTATAGGAAGGGTCTCAGGATTGGATGGGAAGAGTTGGATATCACATCTCATGCTATAGGAAGGGTCTCAGGTTTGGTAGAAGCATTGGGATATCACATCTCATGCTATAGGAAGGGTCTCAGGATTGCAATGGGAAGGGGTTGGATATCACATCTCATGATAAAGGAAGGGTCTCAGGTTTGGAAGGGGAAGAATTTGGATATCACATCTCATGCTATAGGAAGGGTCTCAGGATTGGAATGGGAAGGAGTTGGATATCACATCTTATGATAAAGAAAGGGTCTCAGGTTTGGAAGGGGAAGGATTTGGATATCACATCTCAAGTTATAGGACGGGTCTGTGGTTTGGTATTAGCAGCATTGAGATATCATATCTCATGCTATCGGAAGGGTCTCAGGATTGGATTGGGAAGGAGTTGGATATCACATCTCATGTTATAGGAAGGGTCTCAAGATTGGAATGGGAAGGATTTGGATATCGCATCTCAAGTTATAGGACGGGTCTGTGGTTTGGTATTAGAAGCCTTGAGATATCATATCTCATGCTATCGGAAGGGTCTCAGGATTGGATTGTGAAGGAGTTGGATATCACATCTCATGTTATAGGAATGGCCTCAAGATTGGAATGTGAAGGACTTGGATATCACATCTCATGTTATAGGAAGGGTCTCAGGTTTGTTATTTGAAGCATTGAGATATCACATCTCATGTTATAGGACAGTCTCAGGTTTGGTATTAGAAGCATTGAGATATCATATCTCATGGTATAGGACGGGTCTCAGGATTGGAATGAGAAGGAGTTGGATATCACATCTCATGTTATAGGAAGGGTCTCAGGATTGGATGGGAAGAGTTGGATATCACATCTCATGCTATAGGAAGGGTCTCAGGTTTGGTAGAAGCATTGAGATATCACATCTCATGCTATAGGAAGGGTCTCAGGATTGGAATGGGAAGGAGTTGGATATCCCATCTCATGCTATAGGAAGGGTCACAGGTTGGAATTGGAAGGAGTTGGATATCACATCTCATGCTACCGGAAGGGTCTCAGGATTGGAATGGGAAGGAGTTGGATATCACCTCTCATGCTATAGGAAGGGTCACAGGTTGGAATTGGAAGGAGTTGGATATCACATCTCATGCTACCGGAAGGGTCTCAGGATTGGAATGGGAAAGAGTTGGATATCACCTCTCATGCTATAGGGAGGGTCTCAGGTTTGATATTAGAAGCATTGATATATCATATCTCATGCTATCAGAAGGGTCTCAGGATTGGATTGGGAAGGAGTTGGATATCACATCTCATGTTATAGGAAGGGTCTCAGGATTGGATGGGAAGAGTTGGATATCACATCTCATGCTATAGGAAGGGTCTCAGGTTTGGTAGAAGCATTGGGATATCACATCTCATGCTATAGGAAGGGTCTCAGGATTGGAATGGGAAGGAGTTGGATATCACATCTCATGATAAAGGAAGGGTCTCAGGTTTGGAAGGGGAAGGATTTGGATATCACATCTCAAGTTATAGGACGGGTCTGTGGTTTGGTATTAGAAGCATTGAGATATCATATCTCATGCTATCGGAAGGGTCTCAGGATTGGATTGGGAAGGAGTTGGATATCACATCTCATGTTATAGGAAGGGTCACAGGTTGGAATTGGAAGTAGTTGGATATCACATCTCATGCTATCGGAAGGGTGTCAGGATTGGAATGGGAAGGACTGTATATCACATCTCATGCTATAGGGAGGGTCTCAGGTTTGATATTAGAAGCATTGAGATATCATATCTCATGCTATCAGAAGGGTCTCAGGATTGGATTGGGAAGGAGTTGGATATCACATCTCATGTTATAGGAAGGGTCTCAGGATTGGAATGGGAAGGATTTGGATATCACATCTCATGTTATAGGAAGGGTCTCAGGTTTGTTATTAGAAGCATTGAGATATCGCATCTCATGTTATAGGACAGTCTCAGGTTTGGTATTAGAAGCATTGAGATATCATATCTCATGCTATCGGAAGGGTCTCAGGATTGGAATGGGAAGGATTTGGATATCACATCTCATGTTATAGGAAGGGTCTCAGGATTGGAATGGGAAGGATTTGGATATCACATCTCATGTTATAGGAAGGGTCTCAGGTTTGTTATTAGAAGCATTGAGATATTGCATCTCATGTTATAGGACAGTCTCAGGTTTGGTATTAGAAGCATTGAGATATCATATCTCATGGTATAGGACGGGTCTCAGGATTGGAATGGGAAGGAGTTGGATATCACATCTCATGCTATAGGAAGGGTCTCAGGATTGGAATGGGAAGGATTTGGATATCACATCTCATGTTATAGGAAGGGTCTCAGGTTTGTTATTAGAAGCATTGAGATATCACATCTCATGTTCTAGGAAGGGTCTCGGGATTGGAATGGGAAGGATTTGGATATCACATCTCATGTTATAGGAAGGGTCTCAGGTTTGTTATTAGAAGCATTGAGATATCGTATCTCATGTTATAGGAGAGTCTCAGGTTTGGTATTAGAAGCATTGAGATATCATATCTCATGCTATCGGAAGGGTCTCGGGATTGGAATGGGAAGGATTTGGATATCACATCTCATGTTATAGGAAGGGTCTCAGGATTGGAATGGGAAGGATTTGGATATCACATCTCATGTTATAGGAAGGGTCTCAGGTTTGTTATTAGAAGCATTGAGATATTGCATCTCATGTTATAGGACAGTCTCAGGTTTGGTATTAGAAGCATTGAGATATCATATCTCATGGTATAGGAAGGGTCTCAGGATTGGAATGGGAAGGAGTTGGATATCACATCTCATGCTATAGGAAGGGTCTCAGGATTGGAATGGGAAGGATTTGGATATCACATCTCATGTTATAGGAAGGGTCTCAGGTTTGTTATTAGAAGCATTGAGATATCGCATCTCATGTTATAGGACAGTCTCAGGTTTGGTATTAGAAGCATTGAGATATCATATCTCATGGTATAGGACGGGTCTCAGGATTGGAATGGGAAGGAGTTGGATATCACATCTCATGGTATAGGAAGGGTCTCAGGATTGGAATGGGAAGGATTTGGATATCACATCTCATGTTATAGGAAGGGTCTCAGGTTTGTTATTAGAAGCATTGAAATATATCATCTCATGTTATAGGACAGTCTCAGGTTTGGTATTAGAAGCATTGAGATGTAACATCTCATAGTATAGGACGGGTCTCAGGATTGGAATGGGAAGGAGTTTGATATCACATCTCATGCCATGGGAAGGTCTCAGGTTTGCTAGAAGCATTAAGATATCACATCTCATGCTATCGGAAGGGTCTCAGGATTGGATTGGGAAGGAGTTGGATATCGCATCTCATGCTATAGGAAGGGTCTCAGGTTTGAATTGGAAGGAGTTGGATATCACAGCTCATGTTATAGGAAGGGTATCAGGATTGGAATGGGAGGGACTTTGATATCACATCTCATGCTATCGGAAGGGTCTCAGGATTGGATTGGGAAGGAGTTGGATATAACATCTCATGTTATAGGAAGGGTCTCAGGATTGGATGGGAAGAGTTGGATATCACATCTCATTTTATAGGAAGGGTATCAGGATTGGAATGGGAGGGACTTTGATATCACATCTCATGCTATCGGAAGGGTCTCAGGATTGGATTGGGAAGGAGTTGGATATAACATCTCATGTTATAGGAAGGGTCTCAGGATTGGATGGGAAGAGTTGGATATCACATCTCATGTTATAGGAAGGGTATCAGGATGGGAATGGGAAGGACTTTGATATCACATCTCACGCTATAGGGAGGGTCTCAGGTTTGGTATTAGAAGCATTGAGATATCACATCTCATGTTATAGGAAGGTCTCAGGTTTGTTATTAGAAGCGTTGAGATATCACATCTCATGTTATAGGACAGTCTCAGGTTTGGTATTAGAAGCATTGAGATATAACATCTCATGGTATAGGATGGGTCTCAGGATTGGATGGGAAGAGTTGGATATCACATCTCATGCTATAGGAAGGGTCTCTGGTTTGGTAGAAGCATTGAGATATCATATCTCACGGTATAGGACGGGTCTCAGGATTGGAATGGGAAGGAGTTGGATATCACATCTCATGCTAAAGGAAGGGTCTCAGGTTTGGAAGGGGAAGGATTTGGATATCACATCTCAATTTATAGGACGGGTCTGTGGTTTGGTATTAGAAGCATTGAGATATCATATCTCATGCTATCGGAAGGGTCTGAGGATTGGAGTGGGAAGGAGTTGGATATCACATCTCATGTTATAGGAAGGGTCTCCGGATTGAAATGGGAAGGATTTGAATATCACATCTCATGTTATAGGAAGGGTCTCAGGTTTGTTATTAGAAGCATTGAGATATCGCATCTCATGTTATAGGACAGTCTCAGGTTTGGTATTAGAAGCATTGAGATATCATATCTCATGGTATAGGACGGGTCTCAGGATTGGAATGGGAAGGAGTTGGATATCACATCTCATGCTATAGGAAGGGTCTCAGGATTGGAATGGGAAGGATTTGGATATCACATCTCATGTTATAGGAAGGGTCTCAGGTTTGTTATTAGAAGCATTGAGATATCGCATCTCATGTTATAGGACAGTCTCAGGTTTGGTATTAGAAGCATTGAGATATCATATCTCATGGTATAGGACGGGTCTCAGGATTGGAATGGGAAGGAGTTGGATATCACATCTCATGCTATAGGAAGGGTCTCAGGATTGTAATGGGAAGGATTTGGATATCACATCTCATGTTATAGGAAGGGTCTCAGGTTTGTTATTAGAAGCATTGAGATATCACATCTCATGTTATAGGACAGTCTCAGGTTTGGTATTAGAAGCATTGAGATGTAACATCTCATAGTATAGGACGGGTCTCAGGATTGGAATGGGAAGGAGTTTGATATCACATCTCATGCCATGGGAAGGTCTCAGGTTTGCTAGAAGCATTAAGATATCACATCTCATGCTATCGGAAGGGTCTCAGGATTGGATTGGGAAGGAGTTGGATATCGCATCTCATGCTATAGGAAGGGTCTCAGGTTTGAATTGGAAGGAGTTGGATATCACAGCTCATGTTATAGGAAGGGTATCAGGATTGGAATGGGAGGGACTTTGATATCACATCTCATGCTATCGGAAGGGTCTCAGGATTGGATTGGGAAGGAGTTGGATATAACATCTCATGTTATAGGAAGGGTCTCAGGATTGGATGGGAAGAGTTGGATATCACATCTCATTTTATAGGAAGGGTATCAGGATGGGAATGGGAAGGACTTTGATATCACATCTCATGCTATAGGGAGGGTCTCAGGTTTGGTATTAGAAGCATTGAGATATCACATCTCATGTTATAGGAAGGGTCTCAGGTTTGTTATTAGAAGCGTTGAGATATCACATCTCATGTTATAGGACAGTCTCAGGTTTGGTATTAGAAGCATTGAGATATAACATCTCATGGTATAGGATGGGTCTCAGGATTGGATGGGAAGAGTTGGATATCACATCTCATGCTATAGGAAGGGTCTCAGGTTTGGTAGAAGCATTGAGATATCATATCTCATGGTATAGGACGGGTCTCAGGATTGGAATGGGAAGGAGTTGGATATCACATCTCATGCTAAAGGAAGGGTCTCAGGTTTGGAAGGGGAAGGATTTGGATATCACATCTCAATTTATAGGACGGGTCTGTGGTTTGGTATTAGAAGCATTGAGATATCATATCTCATGCTATCGGAAGGGTCTCAGGATTGGAGTGGAAAGGAGTTGGATATCACATCTCATGTTATAGGAAGGGTCTCCGGATTGAAATGGGAAGGATTTGAATATCACATCTCATGTTATAGGAAGGGTCTCAGGTTTGTTATTAGAAGCATTGAGATATCGCATCTCATGTTATAGGACAGTCTCAGGTTTGGTATTAGAAGCATTGAGATATCATATCTCATGCTATCGGAAGGGTCTCAGGATTGGAATGGGAAGGATTTGGATATCACATCACATGTTATAGTAAGGGTCTCAGGATTTGAATGGGAAGGATTTGGATATCACGTCTCATGTTATAGGAAGGGTCTCAGATTTGTTATTAGAAGCATTGAGATATCACATCTCATGTTATAGGACAGTCTCAGGTTTGGTATTAGAAGCATTGAGATATCATATCTCATGCTATCGGAAGGGTCTCAGGATTGGAATGGGAAGGAGTTGGATATCACATCTCATGCTAAAGGAAGGGTCTCAGGTTTGGAAGGGGAAGAATTTGGATATCACATCTCAAGTTATAGGACGGGTCTGTGGTTTGGTATTAGAAGCATTGAGATATCATATCTCATGCTATCGGAAGGGTCTCAGGATTGGATTGGGAAGGAGTTGGATATCACATCTCATGTTATAGGAAGGGTCTCAAGATTGGAATGGGAAGGACTTGGATATCACATCTCATATTATAGGAAGGGTCTCAGGTTTGTTATTAGAAGCATTGAGATATCACATCTCATGTTATAGGACAGTCTCAGGTTTGGTATTAGAAGCATTGAGATATAACATAACATAGTATAGGACGGGTCTCAGGATTGGAATGGGAAGGAGTTTGATATCACATCTCATGCCATGGGAAGGTCTCAGGTTTGCTAGAAGCATTAAGATATCACATCTCATGCTATCGGAAGGGTCTCAGGATTGGATTGGGAAGGAGTTGGATATCGCATCTCATGCTATAGGAAGGGTCACAGGTTGGAATTGGAAGGAGTTGGATATCACAGCTCTTGTTATAGGAAGGGTATCAGGATTGGAATGGGAAGGACTTTGATATCACATCTCACGCTATAGGGAGGGTCTCATGTTTGGTATTAGAAGCATTGAGATATCACATCTCATGCTATCGGAAGGGTCTCAGGATTGGATCGGGAAGGAGTTGGATATCACATCTCATGTTATAGGAAGGGTATCAGGATTGGAATGGGAAGGAATTTGATATCACATCTCACGCTATAGGGAGGGTCTCAGGTTTGGTATTAGAAGCATTGAGATATCACATCTCATGCTATAGGAAGGGTCTCAGGTTTGTTATTAGAAGCATTGAGATATCGCATCTCATGTTATAGGACAGTCTCAGGTTTGGTATTAGAAGCATTGAGATATCATATCTCATTGCATAGGACGGGTCTCAGGATTGGAATGGGAAGGAGTTGGATATCACATATCATGCTATAGGAAGGGTCTCAGGATTGGAATGGGAAGGAGTTGGATATCACATCTCATGATAAAGGAAGGGTATCAGGTTTGGAAGGGGAAGGATTTGGATATCACATCTCAAGTTATAGGACGGGTCTGTGGTTTGGTATTAGAAGCATTGAGATATCATATCTCATGCTATCAGAAGGGTCTCAGGATTGGATTGGGAAGGAGTTGGATATCACATCTCATGTTATAGGAAGGGTCTCAAGATTTGAATGGGAAGGACTTGGATATCACATCTCATGTTATAGGAAGGGTCTCAGGTTTGTTATTAGAAGCATTGAGATATCACATCTCATGTTATAGGACAGTCTCAGGTTTGGTATTAGAAGCATTGGATATAACATCTCATAGTATAGGACGGGTCTCAGGATTGCAATGGGAAGGAGTTGGATATCACATATCATGCTATAGGAAGGGTCTCAGGATTGGAATGGGAAGGAGTTGGATATCATATCTCATGATAAAGAAAGGGACTCAGGTTTGGAAGGGGAAGGATTTGGATATCACATCTCAAGTTATAGGACGGTTCTGTGGTTTGGTATTAGAAGCATTGAGATATCATATCTCATGCTATCGGAAGGGTCTCAGGATTGGATTGGGAAGGAGTTGGATATCACATCGCATGTTATAGGAAGGGTCTCAAGATTGGAATGGGAAGGATTTGGATATCACATCTCATGTTATAGGAAGGGTCTCAGGTTTGTTATTAGAAGCATTGAGATATCACATCTCATGTTATAGGACAGTCTCAGGTTTGGTATTAGAAGCATTGAGATATAACATCTCATAGTATAGGACGGGTCTCAGGATTGGAATGGGAAGGAGTTTGATATCACATCTCATGCCATGGGAAGGTCTCAGGTTTGCTAGAAGCATTAAGATATCACATCTCATGCTATCGGAAGGGTTTCAGGATTGGATTGGGAAGGAGTTGGGTATCGCATCTCATGCTATAGGAAGGGTCACAGGTTGGAATTGGAAGGAGTTGGATATCACAGCTCATGTTATAGGAAGGGTTTCAGGATTGGAATGGGAAGGACTTTGATATCACATCTCATGCTATCGGAAGGGTCTCAGGATTGGATTGGGAAGGAGTTGGATATGACATCTCATGTTATAGGAAGGGTCTCAGGATTGGATGGGAAGAGTTGGATATCACATCTCATGTTATAGGAAGGGTATCAGGATTGGAATGGGAAGGACTTTGATATCACATCTCACGCTATAGGGAGGGTCTCAGGTATGGTATTAGAAGCATTGAGATATCACATCTCATGTTATAGGAAGGGTCTCAGGTTTGTTATTAGAAGCATTGAGATATCACATCTCAAGTTATAGGACAGTCTCAGGTTTGGTATTAGAAGCATTGAGATATAACATCTCATGGTATAGGACGGGTCTCAGGATTGGATGGGAAGAGTTGGATATCACCTCTCATGCTATAGTAAGGGTCTCAGGTTTGGTAGAAGCATTGGGATATCACATCTCATGCTATAGGAAGGGTCTCAGGATTGGAATGGGAAGGAGTTGGATATCACATCTCATGCTAAAGGAAGGGTCTCAGGTTTGGAAGGGGAAGGATTTGGATATCACATCTCAAGTTATAGGACGGGTCTGTGGTTTGGTATTAGAAGCATTGAGATATCATATCTCATGCTATCGGAAGGGTCTCAGGATTGGATTGCGAAGGAGTTGGATATCACATCTCATGTTATAGGAAGGCTCTCAGGTTTGTTATTAGAAGCATTGAGATATCACATCTCATGTTATAGGACAGTCTCAGGTTTGGTATTAGAAGCATTGAGATATCATCTCATGGTATAGGACGGGCCTCAGGATTGGAATGGGAAGGAGTTGGATATCACATCTCATGCTAAAGGAAGGGTCTCAGGTTTGGATGGGGAAGGATTTGGATATCACATCTCAATTTATAGGACGGGTCTGTGGTTTGGTATTAGCAGCATTGAGATATCATATCTCATGCTATCGGAAGGGTCTCAGGATTGGAATGGGAAGGATTTGGATATCACATCTCATGTTATAGGAAGGGTCTCAGGTTTGTTATTAGAAGTATTGAGATATTGCATCTCATATTATAGGACAGTCTCAGGTTTGGTATTAGAAGCATTGAGATATCATATCTCATGCTATCGGAAGGGTCTCAGGATTGGAATGGGAAGGATTTGGATATCACATCTCATGTTATAGGAAGGTGTCTCAGGATTGGAATGGGAAGGATTTGGATATCACATCTCATGTTATAGGAAGGTCTCAGGATTGGAATGGGAAGGATTTGGATATTGCATCTCATGTTATAGGAAGGGTCTCAGGATTGGAATGGGAAGGAGTTGTATATCACATCTCATGCTATAGGGAGGGTCTCAGGTTTGATATTAGAAGCATTGAGATATCATATCTCATGCTATCAGAAGGGCCTCAGGATTGGATTGGGAAGGAGTTGGATATCACATCTCATGTTATAGGAAGGGTCTCAAGATTGGAATGGGAAGGACTTGGATATCACATCTCATATTATAGGAAGGGTCTCAGGTTTGTTATTAGAAGCATTGAGATATCACATCTCATGTTATAGGACAGTCTCAGGTTTGGTATTAGAAGCATTGAGATATAACATATCATAGTATAGGACGGGTCTCAGGATTGGAATGGGAAGGAGTTTGATATCACATCTCATGCCATGGGAAGGTCTCAGGTTTGCTAGAAGCATTAAGATATCACATCTCATGCTATCGGAAGGGTCTCAGGATTGGATTGGGAAGGAGTTGGATATCGCATCTCATGCTATAGGAAGGGTCACAGGTTGGAATTGGAAGGAGTTGGATATCACAGCTCTTGTTATAGGAAGGGTATCAGGATTGGAATGGGAGGGACTTTGATATCACATCTCATGCTATCGGAAGGGTCTCAGGATTGGATTGGGAAGGAGTTGGATATAACATCTCATGTTATAGAAAGGGTCTCAGGATTGGATGGGAAGAGTTGGATATCACATCTCATCTTATAGGAAGGGTATCAGGATGGGAATGGGAAGGACTTTGATATCACATCTCACGCTATAGGGAGGGTCTCAGGTTTGGTATTAGAAGCATTGAGATATCACATCTCATGTTATAGGAAGGGTCTCAGGTTTGTTATTAGAAGCGTTGAGATATCACATCTCATGTTATAGGACAGTCTCAGGTTTGGTATTAGAAGCATTGAGATATAACATCTCATGGTATAGGATGGGTCTCAGGATTGGATGGGAAGAGTTGGATATCACATCTCATGCTATAGGAAGGGTCTCAGGTTTGGTAGAAGCATTGAGATATCATATCTCATGGTATAGGACGGGTCTCAGGATTGGAATGGGAAGGAGTTGGATATCACATCTCATGCTAAAGGAAGGGTCTCAGGTTTGGAAGGGGAAGGATTTGGATATCACATCTCAATTTATAGGACGGGTCTGTGGTTTGGTATTAGAAGCATTGAGATATCATATCTCATGCTATCGGAAGGGTCTCAGGATTGGAGTGGGAAGGAGTTGGATATCACATCTCATGTTATAGGAAGGGTCTCCGGATTGAAATGGGAAGGATTTGAATATCACATCTCATGTTATAGGAAGGGTCTCAGGTTTGTTATTAGAAGCATTGAGATATCGCATCTCATGTTATAGGACAGTCTCAGGTTTGGTATTAGAAGCATTGAGATATCATATCTCATGCTATCGGAAGGGTCTCAGGATTGGAATGGGAAGGATTTGGATATCACATCTCATGTTATAGTAAGGGTCTCAGGATTGGAATGGGAAGGATTTGGATATCACGTCTCATGTTATAGGAAGGGTCTCAGATTTGTTATTAGAAGCATTGAGATATCACATCTCATGTTATAGGACAGTCTCAGGTTTGGTATTAGAAGCATTGAGATATCATATCTCATGCTATCGGAAGGTTCTCAGGATTGGAATGGGAAGGAGTTGGATATCACATCTCATGCTAAAGGAAGGGTCTCAGGTTTGGAAGGGGAAGGATTTGGATATCACATCTCAAGTTATAGGACGGGTCTGTGGTTTGGTATTAGAAGCATTGAGATATCATATCTCATGCTATCGGAAGGGTCTCAGGATTGGATTGGGGAGGAGTTGGATATCACATCTCATGTTATAGGAAGGGTCTCAAGATTGGAATGGGAAGGACTTGGATATCACATCTCATATTATAGGAAGGGTCTCAGGTTTGTTATTAGAAGCATTGAGATATCACATCTCATGTTATAGGACAGTCTCAGGTTTGGTATTAGAAGCATTGAGATATAACATATCATAGTATAGGACGGGTCTCAGGATTGGAATGGGAAGGAGTTTGATATCACATCTCATGCCATGGGAAGGTCTCAGGTTTGCTAGAAGCATTAAGATATCACATCTCATGCTATCGGAAGGGTCTCAGGATTGGATTGGGAAGGAGTTGGATATCGCATCTCATGCTATAGGAAGGGTCACAGGTTGGAATTGGAAGGAGTTGGATATCACAGCTCTTGTTATAGGAAGGGTATCAGGATTGGAATGGGAAGGACTTTGATATCACATCTCACGCTATAGGGAGGGTCTCATGTTTGGTATTAGAAGCATTGAGATATCACATCTCATGCTATCGGAAGGGTCTCAGGATTGGATCGGGAAGGAGTTGGATATCACATCTCATGTTATAGGAAGGGTATCAGGATTGGAATGGGAAGGAATTTGATATCACATCTCACGCTATAGGGAGGGTCTCAGGTTTGGTATTAGAAGCATTGAGATATCACATCTCATGCTATAGGAAGGGTCTCAGGTTTGTTATTAGAAGCATTGAGATATCGCATCTCATGTTATAGGACAGTCTCAGGTTTGGTATTAGAAGCATTGAGATATCATATCTCATTGCATAGGACGGGTCTCAGGATTGGAATGGGAAGGAGTTGGATATCACATATCATGCTATAGGAAGGGTCTCAGGATTGGAATGGGAAGGAGTTGGATATCACATCTCATGATAAAGGAAGGGTATCAGGTTTGGAAGGGGAAGGATTTGGATATCACATCTCAAGTTATAGGACGGGTCTGTGGTTTGGTATTAGAAGCATTGAGATATCATATCTCATGCTATCGGAAGGGTCTCAGGATTGGGTTGGGAAGGAGTTGGATATCACATCTCATGTTATAGGAAGGGTCTCAAGATTTGAATGGGAAGGACTTGGATATCACATCTCATGTTATAGGAAGGGTCTCAGGTTTGTTATTAGAAGCATTGAGATATCACATCTCATGTTATAGGACAGTCTCAGGTTTGGTATTAGAAGCATTGGATATAACATCTCATAGTATAGGACGGGTCTCAGGATTTGAATGGGAAGGAGTTGGATATCACGTCTCATGCTATAGGGAGGGTCTCAGGTTTGATATTAGAAGCATTGAGATATCACATCTCATGCTATCGGAAGGGTCTCAGGATTGGATTGGGAAGGAGTTGGATATCACATCTCAAGTTCTAGGACGGGTCTGTGGTTTGGTATTAGAAGCATTGAGATATCATATCTCATGCTATCGGAAGGGTCTCAGGATTGGATTGGGAAGGAGTTGGATATCACATCTCATGTTATAGGAAGGCTCTCAGGTTTGTTATTAGAAGCATTGAGATATCACATCTCATGTTATAGGACAGTCTCAGGTTTGGTATTAGAAGCATTGAGATATCATATCTCATGGTATAGGACGGGTCTCAGGATTGCAATGGGAAGGAGTTGGATATCACATCTCATGCTAAAGGAAGGGTCTCAGGTTTGGAAGGGGAAGGATTTGGATATCGCATCTCAATTTATAGGACGGGTCTGTGGTTTGGTATTAGAAGCATTGAGATATCATATCTCGTGCTATCGGAAGGGTATCAGGATTGGATTGGGAAGGAGTCTGATATCACATCTCATGTTATAGGAAGGGTCTCAGGATTGGAATGGGAAGGATTTGGATATCACATCTCATGTTATAGGAAGGGTCTCAGGTTTGTTAATAGAAGCATTGAGATATTGCATCTCATGTTATAGGACAGTCTCAGGTTTGGTATTAGAAGCATTGAGATATCATATCTCATTGTATAGGACGGGTCTCAGGATTGGAATGGGAAGGAGTTGGATATCACATATCATGCTATAGGAAGGGTCTCAGGATTGCAATGGGAAGGAGTTGGATATCACATCTCATGCTAAAGGAAGGGTCTCAGGTTTGGAAGGGGAAGGATTTGGATATCGCATCTCAATTTATAGGACGGGTCTGTGGTTTGGTATTAGAAGCATTGAGATATCATATCTCGTGCTATCGGAAGGGTATCAGGATTGGATTGGGAAGGAGTCTGATATCACATCTCATGTTATAGGAAGGGTCTCAGGATTGGAATGGGAAGGATTTGGATATCACATCTCATGTTATAGGAAGGGTCTCAGGTTTGTTAATAGAAGCATTGAGATATTGCATCTCATGTTATAGGACAGTCTCAGGTTTGGTATTAGAAGCATTGAGATATGATATCTCATGCTATCGGAAGGGTCTCAGGATTGGATTGGGAAGGAGTTGGATATCACATCGCATGTTATAGGAAGGGTCTCAAGATTGGAATGGGAAGGATTTGGATATCACATCTCATGTTATAGGAAGGGTCTCAGGTTTGTTATTAGAAGCATTGAGATATCACATCTCATGTTATAGGACAGTCTCAGGTTTGGTATTAGAAGCATTGAGATATAACATCTCATAGTATAGGACGGGTCTCAGGATTGGAATGGGAAGGAGTTTGATATCACATCTCATGCCATGGGAAGGTCTCAGGTTTGCTAGAAGCATTAAGATATCACATCTCATGCTATCGGAAGGGTTTCAGGATTGGATTGGGAAGGATTTGGGTATCGCATCTCATGCTATAGGAAGGGTCACAGGTTGGAATTGGAAGGAGTTGGATATCACAGCTCATGTTATAGGAAGGGTTTCAGGATTGGAATGGGAAGGACTTTGATATCACATCTCATGCTATCGGAAGGGTCTCAGGATTGGATTGGGAAGGAATTGGATATGACATCTCATGTTATAGGAAGGGTCTCAGGATTGGATGGGAAGAGTTGGATATCACATCTCATGTTATAGGAAGGGTATCAGGATTGGAATGGGAAGGACTTTGATATCACATCTCACGCTATAGGGAGGGTCTCAGGTATGGTATTAGAAGCATTGAGATATCACATCTCATGTTATAGGAAGGGTCTCAGGTTTGTTATTAGAAGCATTGAGATATCACATCTCAAGTTATAGGACAGTCTCAGGTTTGGTATTAGAAGCATTGAGATATAACATCTCATGGTATAGGACGGGTCTCAGGATTGGATGGGAAGAGTTGGATATAACCTCTCATGCTATAGTAAGGGTCTCAGGTTTGGTAGAAGCATTGGGATATCACATCTCATGCTATAGGAAGGGTCTCAGGATTGGAATGGGAAGGAGTTGGATATCACATCTCATGCTAAAGGAAGGGTCTCAGGTTTGGAAGGGGAAGGATTTGGATATCACATCTCAAGTTATAGGACGGGTCTGTGGTTTGGTATTAGAAGCATTGAGATATCATATCTCATGCTATCGGAAGGGTCTCAGGATTGGATTGGGAAGGAGTTGGATATCACATCTCATGTTATAGGAAGGCTCTCAGGTTTGTTATTAGAAGCATTGAGATATCACATCTCATGTTATAGGACAGTCTCAGGTTTGGTATTAGAAGCATTGAGATATAACATCTCATGGTATAGGACGGGTCTCAGGATTGGATGGGAAGAGTTGGATATAACCTCTCATGCTATAGTAAGGGTCTCAGGTTTGGTAGAAGCATTGGGATATCACATCTCATGGTATAGGACGGGTCTCAGGATTGCAATGGGAAGGAGTTGGATATCACATCTCATGCTAAAGGAAGGGTCTCAGGTTTGGAAGGGGAAGGATTTGGATATCGCATCTCAATTTATAGGACGGGTCTGTGGTTTGGTATTAGAAGCATTGAGATATCATATCTCGTGCTATCGGAAGGGTATCAGGATTGGATTGGGAAGGAGTCTGATATCACATCTCATGTTATAGGAAGGGTCTCAGGATTGGAATGGGAAGGATTTGGATATCACATCTCATGTTATAGGAAGGGTCTCAGGTTTGTTAATAGAAGCATTGAGATATTGCATCTCATGTTATAGGACAGTCTCAGGTTTGGTATTAGAAGCATTGAGATATCATATCTCATTGTATAGGACGGGTCTCAGGATTGGAATGGGAAGGAGTTGGATATCACATATCATGCTATAGGAAGGGTCTCAGGATTGGAATGGGAAGGAGTTGGATATCATATCTCATGATAAAGAAAGGGACTCAGGTTTGGAAGGGGAAGGATTTGGATATCACATCTCAAGTTATAGGACGGTTCTGTGGTTTGGTATTAGAAGCATTGAGATATCATATCTCATGCTATCGGAAGGGTCTCAGGATTGGATTGGGAAGGAGTTGGATATCACATCGCATGTTATAGGAAGGGTCTCAAGATTGGAATGGGAAGGATTTGGATATCACATCTCATGTTATAGGAAGGGTCTCAGGTTTGTTATTAGAAGCATTGAGATATCACATCTCATGTTATAGGACAGTCTCAGGTTTGGTATTAGAAGCATTGAGATATAACATCTCATAGTATAGGACGGGTCTCAGGATTGGAATGGGAAGGAGTTTGATATCACATCTCATGCCATGGGAAGGTCTCAGGTTTGCTAGAAGCATTAAGATATCACATCTCATGCTATCGGAAGGGTTTCAGGATTGGATTGGGAAGGATTTGGGTATCGCATCTCATGCTATAGGAAGGGTCACAGGTTGGAATTGGAAGGAGTTGGATATCACAGCTCATGTTATAGGAAGGGTTTCAGGATTGGAATGGGAAGGACTTTGATATCACATCTCATGCTATCGGAAGGGTCTCAGGATTGGATTGGGAAGGAATTGGATATGACATCTCATGTTATAGGAAGGGTCTCAGGATTGGATGGGAAGAGTTGGATATCACATCTCATGTTATAGGAAGGGTATCAGGATTGGAATGGGAAGGACTTTGATATCACATCTCACGCTATAGGGAGGGTCTCAGGTATGGTATTAGAAGCATTGAGATATCACATCTCATGTTATAGGAAGGGTCTCAGGTTTGTTATTAGAAGCATTGAGATATCACATCTCAAGTTATAGGACAGTCTCAGGTTTGGTATTAGAAGCATTGAGATATAACATCTCATGGTATAGGACGGGTCTCAGGATTGGATGGGAAGAGTTGGATATAACCTCTCATGCTATAGTAAGGGTCTCAGGTTTGGTAGAAGCATTGGGATATCACATCTCATGCTATAGGAAGGGTCTCAGGATTGGAATGGGAAGGAGTTGGATATCACATCTCATGCTAAAGGAAGGGTCTCAGGTTTGGAAGGGGAAGGATTTGGATATCACATCTCAAGTTATAGGACGGATCTGTGGTTTGGTATTAGAAGCATTGAGATATCATATCTCATGCTATCGGAAGGGTCTCAGGATTGGATTGCGAAGGAGTTGGATATCACATCTCATGTTATAGGAAGGCTCTCAGGTTTGTTATTAGAAGCATTGAGATATCACATCTCATGTTATAGGACAGTCTCAGGTTTGGTATTAGAAGCATTGAGATATCATCTCATGGTATAGGACGGGCCTCAGGATTGGAATGGGAAGGAGTTGGATATCACATCTCATGCTAAAGGAAGGGTCTCAGGTTTGGAAGGGGAAGGATTTAGTTATCACATCTCAATTTATAGGACGGGTCTGTGGTTTGGTATTAGCAGCATTGAGATATCATATCTCATGCTATCGGAAGGGTCTCAGGATTGGATTGGGAAGGAGTTGGATATCACAACTCATGTTATAGGAAGGGTCTCAGGATTGGAATGGGAAGGATTTGGATATCACATCTCATGTTATAGGAAGGGTCTCAGGTTTGTTATTAGAAGTATTGAGATATTGCATCTCATGTTATAGGACAGTCTCAGGTTTGGTATTAGAAGCATTGAGATATCATATCTCATGCTATCGGAAGGGTCTCAGGATTGGAATGGGAAGGATTTGGATATCACATCTCATGTTATAGGAAGGTGTCTCAGGATTGGAATGGGAAGGATTTGGATATCACATCTCATGTTATAGGAAGGTCTCAGGATTGGAATGGGAAGGATTTGGATATTGCATCTCATGTTATAGGAAGGGTCTCAGGATTGGAATGGGAAGGAGTTGTATATCACATCTCATGCTATAGGGAGGGTCTCAGGTTTGATATTAGAAGCATTGAGATATCATATCTCATGCTATCAGAAGGGTCTCAGGATTGGATTGGGAAGGAGTTGGATATCACATCTCATGTTATAGGAAGGGTCTCAGGATTGGAATGGGAAGGATTTGGATATCACATCTCATGTTATAGGAAGGGTCTCAGGTTTGTTATTAGAAGCATTGAGATATCTCATCTCATGTTATGGTACAGTCTCAGGTTTGGTATTAGAAGCATTGAGATATATCTCATGCTATCGGAAGGGTCTCAGGATTGGAATGGGAAGGATTTGGATATCACATCTCATGTTATAGGAAGGGTCTCAGGATTGGAATGGGAAGGATTTGGATATCACATCTCATGTTATAGGAAGGGTCTCAGGTTTGTTATTAGAAGCATTGAGATATTGCATCGCATGTTATAGGACAGTCTCAGGTTTGGTATTAGAAGCATTGAGATATCATATCTCATGGTATAGGACGGGTCTCAGGATTGGAATGGGAAGGAGTTGGATATCACATCTCATGCTATAGGAAGGGTCTCAGGATTGGAATGGAAAGGATTTGGATATCACATCTCATTTTATAGGAAGGGTCTCAAATTTGTTATTAGAAGCATTGAGATATCGCATCTCATGTTATAGGACAGTCTCAGGTTTGGTATTAGAAGCATTGAGATCTCATATCTCATGCTATGGGAAGGGTCTCAGGATTGGAATGGGAAGGATTTGGAAATCACATCTCATGTTATAGGAAGAGTCTCAGGATTGGAATGGGAAGGATTTGGAAATCACATCTCATGTTATAGGAAGGGTCTCAGGTTTGTTATTAGAAGCATTGAGATATCGCATCTCATGTTATAGGACAGTCTCAGGTTTGGTATTAGAAGCATTGAGATATCATATCTCATGCTATCGGAAGGGTCTCAGGATTGGAATGGGAAGGATTTGGAAATCACATCTCATGTTATAGGAAGGGTCTCTGGATTGAAATGGGAAGGATTTGGATATCACATCTCATGTTATAGGAAGGGTCTCAGGTTTGTTATTAGAAGCATTGAGATATCGCATCTCATGTTATAGGACAGTCTCAGGTTTGGTATTAGAAGCATTGAGATATCATATCTCATGGTATAGGACGGGTCTCAGGATTGGAATGGGAAGGAGTTGGATATCACATCTCATGCAATAGGAAGGGTCTCAGGATTGGAATGGGAAGGATTTGGATATCACATCTCATGCAATAGGAAGGGTCTCAGGATTGGAATGGGAAGGATTTGGATATCACATCTCATGCTAAAGGAAGGGTCTCAGGTTTGGATGGGGAAGGATTTGGATATCACATCTCAATTTATAGGACGGGTCTGTGGTTTGGTATTAGCAGCATTGAGATATCATATCTCATGCTATCGGAAGGGTCTCAGGATTGGAATGGGAAGGATTTGGATATCACATCTCATGTTATAGGAAGGGTCTCAGGTTTGTTATTAGAAGTATTGAGATATTGCATCTCATATTATAGGACAGTCTCAGGTTTGGTATTAGAAGCATTGAGATATCATATCTCATGCTATCGGAAGGGTCTCAGGATTGGAATGGGAAGGATTTGGATATCACATCTCATGTTATAGGAAGGTGTCTCAGGATTGGAATGGGAAGGATTTGGATATCACATCTCATGTTATAGGAAGGTCTCAGGATTGGAATGGGAAGGATTTGGATATTGCATCTCATGTTATAGGAAGGGTCTCAGGATTGGAATGGGAAGGAGTTGTATATCACATCTCATGCTATAGGGAGGGTCTCAGGTTTGATATTAGAAGCATTGAGATATCATATCTCATGCTATCAGAAGGGCCTCAGGATTGGATTGGGAAGGAGTTGGATATCACATCTCATGTTATAGGAAGGGTCTCAAGATTGGAATGGGAAGGACTTGGATATCACATCTCATATTATAGGAAGGGTCTCAGGTTTGTTATTAGAAGCATTGAGATATCACATCTCATGTTATAGGACAGTCTCAGGTTTGGTATTAGAAGCATTGAGATATAACATATCATAGTATAGGACGGGTCTCAGGATTGGAATGGGAAGGAGTTTGATATCACATCTCATGCCATGGGAAGGTCTCAGGTTTGCTAGAAGCATTAAGATATCACATCTCATGCTATCGGAAGGGTCTCAGGATTGGATTGGGAAGGAGTTGGATATCGCATCTCATGCTATAGGAAGGGTCACAGGTTGGAATTGGAAGGAGTTGGATATCACAGCTCTTGTTATAGGAAGGGTATCAGGATTGGAATGGGAGGGACTTTGATATCACATCTCATGCTATCGGAAGGGTCTCAGGATTGGATTGGGAAGGAGTTGGATATAACATCTCATGTTATAGAAAGGGTCTCAGGATTGGATGGGAAGAGTTGGATATCACATCTCATCTTATAGGAAGGGTATCAGGATGGGAATGGGAAGGACTTTGATATCACATCTCACGCTATAGGGAGGGTCTCAGGTTTGGTATTAGAAGCATTGAGATATCACATCTCATGTTATAGGAAGGGTCTCAGGTTTGTTATTAGAAGCGTTGAGATATCACATCTCATGTTATAGGACAGTCTCAGGTTTGGTATTAGAAGCATTGAGATATAACATCTCATGGTATAGGATGGGTCTCAGGATTGGATGGGAAGAGTTGGATATCACATCTCATGCTATAGGAAGGGTCTCAGGTTTGGTAGAAGCATTGAGATATCATATCTCATGGTATAGGACGGGTCTCAGGATTGGAATGGGAAGGAGTTGGATATCACATCTCATGCTAAAGGAAGGGTCTCAGGTTTGGAAGGGGAAGGATTTGGATATCACATCTCAATTTATAGGACGGGTCTGTGGTTTGGTATTAGAAGCATTGAGATATCATATCTCATGCTATCGGAAGGGTCTCAGGATTGGAGTGGGAAGGAGTTGGATATCACATCTCATGTTATAGGAAGGGTCTCCGGATTGAAATGGGAAGGATTTGAATATCACATCTCATGTTATAGGAAGGGTCTCAGGTTTGTTATTAGAAGCATTGAGATATCGCATCTCATGTTATAGGACAGTCTCAGGTTTGGTATTAGAAGCATTGAGATATCATATCTCATGCTATCGGAAGGGTCTCAGGATTGGAATGGGAAGGATTTGGATATCACATCTCATGTTATAGTAAGGGTCTCAGGATTGGAATGGGAAGGATTTGGATATCACGTCTCATGTTATAGGAAGGGTCTCAGATTTGTTATTAGAAGCATTGAGATATCACATCTCATGTTATAGGACAGTCTCAGGTTTGGTATTAGAAGCATTGAGATATCATATCTCATGCTATCGGAAGGTTCTCAGGATTGGAATGGGAAGGAGTTGGATATCACATCTCATGCTAAAGGAAGGGTCTCAGGTTTGGAAGGGGAAGGATTTGGATATCACATCTCAAGTTATAGGACGGGTCTGTGGTTTGGTATTAGAAGCATTGAGATATCATATCTCATGCTATCGGAAGGGTCTCAGGATTGGATTGGGGAGGAGTTGGATATCACATCTCATGTTATAGGAAGGGTCTCAAGATTGGAATGGGAAGGACTTGGATATCACATCTCATATTATAGGAAGGGTCTCAGGTTTGTTATTAGAAGCATTGAGATATCACATCTCATGTTATAGGACAGTCTCAGGTTTGGTATTAGAAGCATTGAGATATAACATATCATAGTATAGGACGGGTCTCAGGATTGGAATGGGAAGGAGTTTGATATCACATCTCATGCCATGGGAAGGTCTCAGGTTTGCTAGAAGCATTAAGATATCACATCTCATGCTATCGGAAGGGTCTCAGGATTGGATTGGGAAGGAGTTGGATATCGCATCTCATGCTATAGGAAGGGTCACAGGTTGGAATTGGAAGGAGTTGGATATCACAGCTCTTGTTATAGGAAGGGTATCAGGATTGGAATGGGAAGGACTTTGATATCACATCTCACGCTATAGGGAGGGTCTCATGTTTGGTATTAGAAGCATTGAGATATCACATCTCATGCTATCGGAAGGGTCTCAGGATTGGATCGGGAAGGAGTTGGATATCACATCTCATGTTATAGGAAGGGTATCAGGATTGGAATGGGAAGGAATTTGATATCACATCTCACGCTATAGGGAGGGTCTCAGGTTTGGTATTAGAAGCATTGAGATATCACATCTCATGCTATAGGAAGGGTCTCAGGTTTGTTATTAGAAGCATTGAGATATCGCATCTCATGTTATAGGACAGTCTCAGGTTTGGTATTAGAAGCATTGAGATATCATATCTCATTGCATAGGACGGGTCTCAGGATTGGAATGGGAAGGAGTTGGATATCACATATCATGCTATAGGAAGGGTCTCAGGATTGGAATGGGAAGGAGTTGGATATCACATCTCATGATAAAGGAAGGGTATCAGGTTTGGAAGGGGAAGGATTTGGATATCACATCTCAAGTTATAGGACGGGTCTGTGGTTTGGTATTAGAAGCATTGAGATATCATATCTCATGCTATCGGAAGGGTCTCAGGATTGGATTGGGAAGGAGTTGGATATCACATCTCATGTTATAGGAAGGGTCTCAAGATTTGAATGGGAAGGACTTGGATATCACATCTCATGTTATAGGAAGGGTCTCAGGTTTGTTATTAGAAGCATTGAGATATCACATCTCATGTTATAGGACAGTCTCAGGTTTGGTATTAGAAGCATTGGATATAACATCTCATAGTATAGGACGGGTCTCAGGATTTGAATGGGAAGGAGTTGGATATCACGTCTCATGCTATAGGGAGGGTCTCAGGTTTGATATTAGAAGCATTGAGATATCACATCTCATGCTATCGGAAGGGTCTCAGGATTGGATTGGGAAGGAGTTGGATATCACATCTCAAGTTCTAGGACGGGTCTGTGGTTTGGTATTAGAAGCATTGAGATATCATATCTCATGCTATCGGAAGGGTCTCAGGATTGGATTGGGAAGGAGTTGGATATCACATCTCATGTTATAGGAAGGCTCTCAGGTTTGTTATTAGAAGCATTGAGATATCACATCTCATGTTATAGGACAGTCTCAGGTTTGGTATTAGAAGCATTGAGATATCATATCTCATGGTATAGGACGGGTCTCAGGATTGCAATGGGAAGGAGTTGGATATCACATCTCATGCTAAAGGAAGGGTCTCAGGTTTGGAAGGGGAAGGATTTGGATATCGCATCTCAATTTATAGGACGGGTCTGTGGTTTGGTATTAGAAGCATTGAGATATCATATCTCGTGCTATCGGAAGGGTATCAGGATTGGATTGGGAAGGAGTCTGATATCACATCTCATGTTATAGGAAGGGTCTCAGGATTGGAATGGGAAGGATTTGGATATCACATCTCATGTTATAGGAAGGGTCTCAGGTTTGTTAATAGAAGCATTGAGATATTGCATCTCATGTTATAGGACAGTCTCAGGTTTGGTATTAGAAGCATTGAGATATCATATCTCATTGTATAGGACGGGTCTCAGGATTGGAATGGGAAGGAGTTGGATATCACATATCATGCTATAGGAAGGGTCTCAGGATTGCAATGGGAAGGAGTTGGATATCACATCTCATGCTAAAGGAAGGGTCTCAGGTTTGGAAGGGGAAGGATTTGGATATCGCATCTCAATTTATAGGACGGGTCTGTGGTTTGGTATTAGAAGCATTGAGATATCATATCTCGTGCTATCGGAAGGGTATCAGGATTGGATTGGGAAGGAGTCTGATATCACATCTCATGTTATAGGAAGGGTCTCAGGATTGGAATGGGAAGGATTTGGATATCACATCTCATGTTATAGGAAGGGTCTCAGGTTTGTTAATAGAAGCATTGAGATATTGCATCTCATGTTATAGGACAGTCTCAGGTTTGGTATTAGAAGCATTGAGATATGATATCTCATGCTATCGGAAGGGTCTCAGGATTGGATTGGGAAGGAGTTGGATATCACATCGCATGTTATAGGAAGGGTCTCAAGATTGGAATGGGAAGGATTTGGATATCACATCTCATGTTATAGGAAGGGTCTCAGGTTTGTTATTAGAAGCATTGAGATATCACATCTCATGTTATAGGACAGTCTCAGGTTTGGTATTAGAAGCATTGAGATATAACATCTCATAGTATAGGACGGGTCTCAGGATTGGAATGGGAAGGAGTTTGATATCACATCTCATGCCATGGGAAGGTCTCAGGTTTGCTAGAAGCATTAAGATATCACATCTCATGCTATCGGAAGGGTTTCAGGATTGGATTGGGAAGGATTTGGGTATCGCATCTCATGCTATAGGAAGGGTCACAGGTTGGAATTGGAAGGAGTTGGATATCACAGCTCATGTTATAGGAAGGGTTTCAGGATTGGAATGGGAAGGACTTTGATATCACATCTCATGCTATCGGAAGGGTCTCAGGATTGGATTGGGAAGGAATTGGATATGACATCTCATGTTATAGGAAGGGTCTCAGGATTGGATGGGAAGAGTTGGATATCACATCTCATGTTATAGGAAGGGTATCAGGATTGGAATGGGAAGGACTTTGATATCACATCTCACGCTATAGGGAGGGTCTCAGGTATGGTATTAGAAGCATTGAGATATCACATCTCATGTTATAGGAAGGGTCTCAGGTTTGTTATTAGAAGCATTGAGATATCACATCTCAAGTTATAGGACAGTCTCAGGTTTGGTATTAGAAGCATTGAGATATAACATCTCATGGTATAGGACGGGTCTCAGGATTGGATGGGAAGAGTTGGATATAACCTCTCATGCTATAGTAAGGGTCTCAGGTTTGGTAGAAGCATTGGGATATCACATCTCATGCTATAGGAAGGGTCTCAGGATTGGAATGGGAAGGAGTTGGATATCACATCTCATGCTAAAGGAAGGGTCTCAGGTTTGGAAGGGGAAGGATTTGGATATCACATCTCAAGTTATAGGACGGGTCTGTGGTTTGGTATTAGAAGCATTGAGATATCATATCTCATGCTATCGGAAGGGTCTCAGGATTGGATTGGGAAGGAGTTGGATATCACATCTCATGTTATAGGAAGGCTCTCAGGTTTGTTATTAGAAGCATTGAGATATCACATCTCATGTTATAGGACAGTCTCAGGTTTGGTATTAGAAGCATTGAGATATAACATCTCATGGTATAGGACGGGTCTCAGGATTGGATGGGAAGAGTTGGATATAACCTCTCATGCTATAGTAAGGGTCTCAGGTTTGGTAGAAGCATTGGGATATCACATCTCATGGTATAGGACGGGTCTCAGGATTGCAATGGGAAGGAGTTGGATATCACATCTCATGCTAAAGGAAGGGTCTCAGGTTTGGAAGGGGAAGGATTTGGATATCGCATCTCAATTTATAGGACGGGTCTGTGGTTTGGTATTAGAAGCATTGAGATATCATATCTCGTGCTATCGGAAGGGTATCAGGATTGGATTGGGAAGGAGTCTGATATCACATCTCATGTTATAGGAAGGGTCTCAGGATTGGAATGGGAAGGATTTGGATATCACATCTCATGTTATAGGAAGGGTCTCAGGTTTGTTAATAGAAGCATTGAGATATTGCATCTCATGTTATAGGACAGTCTCAGGTTTGGTATTAGAAGCATTGAGATATCATATCTCATTGTATAGGACGGGTCTCAGGATTGGAATGGGAAGGAGTTGGATATCACATATCATGCTATAGGAAGGGTCTCAGGATTGGAATGGGAAGGAGTTGGATATCATATCTCATGATAAAGAAAGGGACTCAGGTTTGGAAGGGGAAGGATTTGGATATCACATCTCAAGTTATAGGACGGTTCTGTGGTTTGGTATTAGAAGCATTGAGATATCATATCTCATGCTATCGGAAGGGTCTCAGGATTGGATTGGGAAGGAGTTGGATATCACATCGCATGTTATAGGAAGGGTCTCAAGATTGGAATGGGAAGGATTTGGATATCACATCTCATGTTATAGGAAGGGTCTCAGGTTTGTTATTAGAAGCATTGAGATATCACATCTCATGTTATAGGACAGTCTCAGGTTTGGTATTAGAAGCATTGAGATATAACATCTCATAGTATAGGACGGGTCTCAGGATTGGAATGGGAAGGAGTTTGATATCACATCTCATGCCATGGGAAGGTCTCAGGTTTGCTAGAAGCATTAAGATATCACATCTCATGCTATCGGAAGGGTTTCAGGATTGGATTGGGAAGGATTTGGGTATCGCATCTCATGCTATAGGAAGGGTCACAGGTTGGAATTGGAAGGAGTTGGATATCACAGCTCATGTTATAGGAAGGGTTTCAGGATTGGAATGGGAAGGACTTTGATATCACATCTCATGCTATCGGAAGGGTCTCAGGATTGGATTGGGAAGGAATTGGATATGACATCTCATGTTATAGGAAGGGTCTCAGGATTGGATGGGAAGAGTTGGATATCACATCTCATGTTATAGGAAGGGTATCAGGATTGGAATGGGAAGGACTTTGATATCACATCTCACGCTATAGGGAGGGTCTCAGGTATGGTATTAGAAGCATTGAGATATCACATCTCATGTTATAGGAAGGGTCTCAGGTTTGTTATTAGAAGCATTGAGATATCACATCTCAAGTTATAGGACAGTCTCAGGTTTGGTATTAGAAGCATTGAGATATAACATCTCATGGTATAGGACGGGTCTCAGGATTGGATGGGAAGAGTTGGATATAACCTCTCATGCTATAGTAAGGGTCTCAGGTTTGGTAGAAGCATTGGGATATCACATCTCATGCTATAGGAAGGGTCTCAGGATTGGAATGGGAAGGAGTTGGATATCACATCTCATGCTAAAGGAAGGGTCTCAGGTTTGGAAGGGGAAGGATTTGGATATCACATCTCAAGTTATAGGACGGGTCTGTGGTTTGGTATTAGAAGCATTGAGATATCATATCTCATGCTATCGGAAGGGTCTCAGGATTGGATTGCGAAGGAGTTGGATATCACATCTCATGTTATAGGAAGGCTCTCAGGTTTGTTATTAGAAGCATTGAGATATCACATCTCATGTTATAGGACAGTCTCAGGTTTGGTATTAGAAGCATTGAGATATCATCTCATGGTATAGGACGGGCCTCAGGATTGGAATGGGAAGGAGTTGGATATCACATCTCATGCTAAAGGAAGGGTCTCAGGTTTGGAAGGGGAAGGATTTAGTTATCACATCTCAATTTATAGGACGGGTCTGTGGTTTGGTATTAGCAGCATTGAGATATCATATCTCATGCTATCGGAAGGGTCTCAGGATTGGATTGGGAAGGAGTTGGATATCACAACTCATGTTATAGGAAGGGTCTCAGGATTGGAATGGGAAGGATTTGGATATCACATCTCATGTTATAGGAAGGGTCTCAGGTTTGTTATTAGAAGTATTGAGATATTGCATCTCATGTTATAGGACAGTCTCAGGTTTGGTATTAGAAGCATTGAGATATCATATCTCATGCTATCGGAAGGGTCTCAGGATTGGAATAGGAAGGATTTGGATATCACATCTCATGTTATAGGAAGGTGTCTCAGGATTGGAATGGGAAGGATTTGGATATCACATCTCATGTTATAGGAAGGTCTCAGGATTGGAATGGGAAGGATTTGGATATTGCATCTCATGTTATAGGAAGGGTCTCAGGATTGGAATGGGAAGGAGTTGTATATCACATCTCATGCTATAGGGAGGGTCTCAGGTTTGATATTAGAAGCATTGAGATATCATATCTCATGCTATCAGAAGGGTCTCAGGATTGGATTGGGAAGGAGTTGGATATCACATCTCATGTTATAGGAAGGGTCTCAGGATTGGAATGGGAAGGATTTGGATATCACATCTCATGTTATAGGAAGGGTCTCAGGTTTGTTATTAGAAGCATTGAGATATCTCATCTCATGTTATGGTACAGTCTCAGGTTTGGTATTAGAAGCATTGAGATATATCTCATGCTATCGGAAGGGTCTCAGGATTGGAATGGGAAGGATTTGGATATCACATCTCATGTTATAGGAAGGGTCTCAGGATTGGAATGGGAAGGATTTGGATATCACATCTCATGTTATAGGAAGGGTCTCAGGTTTGTTATTAGAAGCATTGAGATATTGCATCGCATGTTATAGGACAGTCTCAGGTTTGGTATTAGAAGCATTGAGATATCATATCTCATGGTATAGGACGGGTCTCAGGATTGGAATGGGAAGGAGTTGGATATCACATCTCATGCTATAGGAAGGGTCTCAGGATTGGAATGGAAAGGATTTGGATATCACATCTCATTTTATAGGAAGGGTCTCAAATTTGTTATTAGAAGCATTGAGATATCGCATCTCATGTTATAGGACAGTCTCAGGTTTGGTATTAGAAGCATTGAGATCTCATATCTCATGCTATGGGAAGGGTCTCAGGATTGGAATGGGAAGGATTTGGAAATCACATCTCATGTTATAGGAAGAGTCTCAGGATTGGAATGGGAAGGATTTGGAAATCACATCTCATGTTATAGGAAGGGTCTCAGGTTTGTTATTAGAAGCATTGAGATATCGCATCTCATGTTATAGGACAGTCTCAGGTTTGGTATTAGAAGCATTGAGATATCATATCTCATGCTATCGGAAGGGTCTCAGGATTGGAATGGGAAGGATTTGGAAATCACATCTCATGTTATAGGAAGGGTCTCTGGATTGAAATGGGAAGGATTTGGATATCACATCTCATGTTATAGGAAGGGTCTCAGGTTTGTTATTAGAAGCATTGAGATATCGCATCTCATGTTATAGGACAGTCTCAGGTTTGGTATTAGAAGCATTGAGATATCATATCTCATGGTATAGGACGGGTCTCAGGATTGGAATGGGAAGGAGTTGGATATCACATCTCATGCAATAGGAAGGGTCTCAGGATTGGAATGGGAAGGATTTGGATATCACATCTCATGTTATAGGAAGGGTCTCAGGTTTGTTATTAGAAGCATTGAGATATCACATCTCATGTTATAGGACAGTCTCAGGTTTGGTATTAGAAACATTGAGATATCACATCTCATGGTATAGGACGGGTCTCAGGATTGGAATGGGAAGGAGTTGGATATCACATCTCATGCTATAGGAAGGGTCTCAGGATTGGAATGGGAAGTAGTTTGATATCACATCTCATGCCATAGGAAGGTCTCAGGTATGGTAGAAGCATTAAGATATCACATCTCATGCTATCGGAAGGGTCTCAGGATTGGATTGGGAAGGAGTTGGATATCACATCTCATGTTATAGGAAGGGTCTCAGGATTGGAATGGGAAGGATTTGGATATCACATCTCATGTTATAGGCAGGGTCTCAGGTTTGTTATTAGAAGCATTGAGATATCGCATCTCATGTTATAGGACAGTCTCAGGTTTGGTATTAGAAGCATTGAGATATCATATCTCATGCTATCGGAAAGGTCTCAGGATTGGAATGGGAAGGATTTAGATATCACATCTCATGTTATAGGAAGGGTCTCAGGATTGGAATGGGAAGGATTTGGATATCACATCTCATGTTATAGGAAGGGTCTCAGGTTTGTTATTAGAAGCATTGAGATATCGCATCTCATGTTATAGGACAGTCTCAGGTTTGGTATTAGAAGCATTGAGATATATCTCATGGTATAGGACGGGTCTCAGGATTGGAATGGGAAGGAGTTGGATATCACATCTCATGTTATAGGAAGGGTCTCAGGTTTGTTATTAGAAGCATTGAGATATCACATCTCATGTTATAGGACAGTCTCAGGTTTGGTATTAGAAACATTGAGATATCACATCTCATGGTATAGGAAGGGTCTCAGGATTGGAATGGAAAGGATTTGGATATCACATCTCATGTTATAGGAAGGGTCTCAGGTTTGGAATGGGAAGTAGTTTGATATCACATCTCATGCCATAGGAAGGTCTCAGGTATGGTAGAAGCATTAAGATATCACATCTCATGCTATCGGAAGGGTCTCAGGATTATATTGGGAAGGAGTTGGATATCCCATCTCATGCTATAGGAAGGGTCACAGGTTGGAATTGGAAGGAGTTGGATATCACATCTCATGCTATCGGAAGGGTCTCAGGATTGGAATGGGAAGAGTTGGATATCACATCTCATGCTATAGGAAGGGTCTCAGGTTTGGTAGAAGCATTGGGATATCACATCTCATGCTATAGGAAGGGTCTCAGGTTTGGAAGGGGAAGGATTTGGATATCACATCTCATGTTATAGGAATGGCCTCAAGATTGGAATGGGAAGGACTTGGATATCACATCTCATGTTATAGGAAGGGTCTCAGGTTTGTTATTTGAAGCATTGAGATATCAGATCTCATGTTATAGGACAGTCTCAGGTTTGGTATTAGAAGCATTGAGATATCATATCTCATGGTATAGGATGGGTCTCAGGATTGGAATGGGAAGGAGTTGGATATCACATCTCATGCTATAGGAAGGGTCTGTGGTTTGGTATTAGAAGCCTTGAGATATCATATCTCATGCTATCGGAAGGGTCTCAGGATTGGATTGTGAAGGAGTTGGATATCCCATCTCATGCTATAGGAATGGCCTCAAGATTGGAATGGGAAGGACTTGGATATCACATCTCATGTTATAGGAAGGGTCTCAGGTTTGTTATTTGAAGCATTGAGATATCAGATCTCATGTTATAGGACAGTCTCAGGTTTGGTATTAGAAGCATTGAGATATCATATCTCATGGTATAGGACGGGTCTCAGGATTGGAATGGGAAGGAGTTGGATATCACATCTCATGCTATAGGAAGGGTCTCAGGATTGGAATGGGAAGGATTTGGATATCACATCTCATGTTACAGGAAGGGACTCAGGTTTGTTATTAGAAGCATTGAGATATCACATCTCATGTTATAGGGCAGTCTCAGGTTTGGTATTAGAAGCATTGAGATATCACATCTCATGGTATAGGAAGGGTCTCAGGATTGGATTGGGAAGGAGTTGGATATCCCATCTCATGCTATAGGAAGGGTCACAGGTTGGAATTGGAAGGAGTTGGATATCACATCTCATGCTATCGGAAGGGTCTCAGGATTGGAATGGGAAGGAGTTGGATATCACCTCTCATGCTATAGGGAGAGTCTCAGGTTTGATATTAGAAGCATTGATATATCATATCTCATGCTATCGGAAGGGTCTCAGGATTGGATTGGGAAGGAGTTGGATATCACATCTCATGTTATAGGAAGGGTCTCAGGATTGGATGGGAAGAGTTGGATATCACATCTCATGCTATAGGAAGGGTCTCAGGTTTGGTAGAAGCATTGAGATATCACATCTCATGCTATAGGAAGGGTCTCAGGATTGGAATGGGAAGGAGTTGGATATCACATCTCATGATAAAGGAAGGGTCTCGGGTTTGGAAGGGGAAGGATTTGGATATCACATCTCAAGTTATAGGACGGGTCTGTGGTTTGGTATTAGAAGCATTGTGATATCATATCTCATGCTATCGGAAGGGTCTCAGGATTGGATTGGGAAGGAGTTGGATATCACATCTCATGTTATAGGAAGGATCTCAAGATTGGAATGGGAAGGACTTGGATATCACATCTCATGTTATAGGAAGGGTCTTAGGTTTATTAGAAGCATTGAGATATCACATCTCATGTTATAGGACAGTCTCAGGTTTGGTATTAGAAGCATTGAGATATAACATCTCATAGTATAGGACGGGTCTCAGGATTGGAATGGGAAGGAGTTTGATATCACATCTCATGCCAAGGGAAGGTCTCAGGTTTGCTAGAAGCATTCAGATCTCACATCTCATGCTATCGGAAGGGTCTCAGGATTGGATCGGGAAGTAGTTGGATATAACATCTCATGTTATAGGAAGGGTCTCAGGATTGGATGGGAAGAGTTGGATATCACATCTCATGTTATAGGAAGGGTATCAGGATTGGAATGGGAAGGACTTTCATATCACATCTCACGCTATAGGGAGGGTCTCAGGTTTGGTATTAGAAGCATTGAGATATCACATCTCATGTTATAGGAAGGGTCTCAGGTTTGTTATTAGAAGCATTGAGATATCACATCTCATGTTATAGGACAGTCTCAGGATTGGTATTAGAAGCATTGAGATATAACATCTCATGGTATAGGACGGGACTCAGGATTGGATGGGAAGAGTTGGATATCACATCTCATGCTATAGGAAGGGTCTCAGGTTTGGTAGAAGCATTGGGATATCACATCTCATGCTATAGGAAGGGTCTCAGGTTTGGAAGGGGAAGGATTTGGATATCACATCTCAAGTTATAGGACGGGTCTGTGGTTTGGTATTAGAAGCATTGAGATATCATATCTCATGCTATTGGAAGGGTCTCAGGTTTGGAAGGGGAAGGATTTGGATATCACATCTCAAGTTATAGGACGGGTCTGTGGTTTGGTATTAGAAGCATTGAGATATCATATCTCATGCTATTTGAAGGGTCTCAGGATTGGATTGCGAAGGAGTTGGATATCACATCTCATGTTATAGGAAGGGTCTCAAGATTGGAATGGGAAGGACTTGGATATCACATCTCATGTTATAGGAAGGGTCTCAGGTTTGTTATTAGAAGCATTGAGATATCACATCTCATGTTATAGGAGAGTCTCAGGTTTGGTATTAGAAGCATTGGATATAACATCTCATAGTATAGGACGGGTCTCAGGATTGGAATGGGAAGGAGTTGGATATCACATCTCAAGTTATAGGACGGGTCTGTGGTTTGGTATTAGAAGCATTGAGATATCACATCTCATGCTATCGGAAGGGTCTCAGGATTGGATTGGGAAGGAGTTGGATATCACATCTCAAGTTATAGGACAGGTCTGTGGTTTGGTATTAGAAGCATTAAGATATCATAACTCATGCTATCGGAAGGGTCTCAGGATTGGATTGGGAAGGAGTTGGATATCACATCTCATGTTATAGGAAGGCTCTCAGGTTTGTTATTAGAAGCATTGAGATATCACATCTCATGTTATAGGACAGTCTCAGGTTTGATATTAGAAGCATTGATATATCATATCTCTTGCTATCGGAAGGGTCTCAGGATTGGATTGGGAAGGAGTTGGATATCACATCTCATGTTATAGGAAGGGTCTCAGGATTGGATGGGAAGAGTTGGATATCACATCTCATGCTATAGGAAGGGTCTCAGGTTTGGTAGAAGCATTGAGATATCACATCTCATGCTATAGGAAGGGTCTCAGGATTGGAATGGGAAGGAGTTGGATATCACATCTCATGATAAAGGAAGGGTCTCGGGTTTGGAAGGGGAAGGATTTGGATATCACATCTCAAGTTATAGGACGGGTCTGTGGTTTGGTATTAGAAGCATTGAGATATCATATCTCATGCTATCGGAAGGGTCTCAGGATTGGATTAGGAAGGAGTTGGATATCACATCTCATGTTATAGGAAGGATCTCAAGATTGGAATGGGAAGGACTTGGATATCACATCTCATGTTATAGGAAGGGTCTTAGGTTTATTAGAAGCATTGAGATATCACATCTCATGTTATAGGACAGTCTCAGGTTTGGTATTAGAAGCATTGAGATATAACATCTCATAGTATAGGACGGGTCTCAGGATTGGAATGGGAAGGAGTTTGATATCACATCTCATGCCAAGGGAAGGTCTCAGGTTTGCTAGAAGCATTCAGATCTCACATCTCATGCTATCGGAAGGGTCTCAGGATTGGATCGGGAAGTAGTTGGATATAACATCTCATGTTATAGGAAGGGTCTCAGGATTGGATGGGAAGAGTTGGATATCACATCTCATGTTATAGGAAGGGTATCAGGATTGGAATGGGAAGGACTTTCATATCACATCTCACGCTATAGGGAGGGTCTCAGGTTTGGTATTAGAAGCATTGAGATATCACATCTCATGTTATAGGAAGGGTCTCAGGTTTGTTATTAGAAGCATTGAGATATCACATCTCATGTTATAGGACAGTCTCAGGATTGGTATTAGAAGCATTGAGATATAACATCTCATGGTATAGGACGGGACTCAGGATTGGATGGGAAGAGTTGGATATCACATCTCATGCTATAAGAAGGGTCTCAGGTTTGGAAGGGGAAGGATTTGGATATCACATCTCAAGTTATAGGACGGTCTGTGGTTTGGTATTAGAAGCATTGAGATATCATATCTCATGCTATTGGAAGGGTCTCAGGTTTGGAAGGGGAAGGATTTGGATATCACATCTCAAGTTATAGGACGGGTCTGTGGTTTGGTATTAGAAGCATTGAGATATCATATCTCATGCTATTGGAAGGGTCTCAGGATTGGATTGCGAAGGAGTTGGATATCACATCTCATGTTATAGGAAGGGTCTCAAGATTGGAATGGGAAGGACTTGGATATCACATCTCATGTTATAGGAAGGGTCTCAGGTTTGTTATTAGAAGCATTGAGATATCACATCTCATGTTATAGGAGAGTCTCAGGTTTGGTATTAGAAGCATTGGATATAACATCTCATAGTATAGGACGGGTCTCAGGATTGGAATGGGAAGGAGTTGGATATCACATCTCAAGTTATAGGACGGGTCTGTGGTTTGGTATTAGAAGCATTGAGATATCACATCTCATGCTATCGGAAGGGTCTCAGGATTGGATTGGGAAGGAGTTGGATATCACATCTCAAGTTATAGGACAGGTCTGTGGTTTGGTATTAGAAGCATTAAGATATCATAACTCATGCTATCGGAAGGGTCTCAGGATTGGATTGGGAAGGAGTTGGATATCACATCTCATGTTATAGGAAGGCTCTCAGGTTTGTTATTAGAAGCATTGAGATATCACATCTCATGTTATAGGACAGTCTCAGGTTTGGTATTAGAAGCATTGAGATATCATATCTCATGGCATAGGACGGGTCTCAGGATTGGAATGGGAAGGAGTTGGATATCACATCTCATGCTAAAGGAAGGGTCTCAGGTTTGGAAGGGGAAGGATTTGGATATCACATCTCAATTTATAGGACGGGTCTGTGGTTTGGTATTAGAAGCATTGAGATATCATATCTCATGCTATCGGAAGGGTATCAGGATTGGATTGGGAAGGAGTTGGATATCACATCTCATGTTATAGGAAGGGTCTCAGGATTGGAATGGGAAGGATTTGGATATCACCTCTCATGTTATAGGAAGGGTCTCAGGTTTGTTATTAGAAGCATTGAGATATCGCATCTCATGTCATAGGACAGTCTCAGGTTTGGTATTAGAAGCATTGAGATATCATATCTCATTCTATAGGACAGGTCTCAGGATTGTAATGGGAAGGAGTTGGATATCACATATCATGCTATAGGACGGGTCTCAGGATTCGAATGGGAAGTTGTTGGATATCACATCTCATGATAAAGGAAGGGTCTCAGGTTTGGAAGGGGAAGGATTTGGATATCACATCTCAAGTTATAGGACTGGTCTGTGGTTTGGTATTAGAAGCATTGAGATATCATATCTCATGCTATCGGAAGGGTCTCAGGATTGGATTGGGAAGGAGTTGGATATCACATCTCATGTTATAGGAAGGGTCTCAAGATTGGAATGGGATAAGACTTGGATATCACATCTCATGTTATAGGACATACTCAGGTTTGGTATTAGAAGCATTGAGATATAACATCTCATAGTATAGGACGGGTCTCAGGATTGGAATGGGAAGGAATTTGATATCACATCTCATGCCATGGGAAGGTCTCAGGTTTGCTAGAAGCATTAAGATATCACATCTCATGCTATCGGAAGGGTCTCAGGATTGGATTGGGAAGGAGTTGGATATCGCATCTCATGCTATAGGAAGGGTCACAGGTTGGAATTGGAAGGAGTTGGATATCACAGCTCATGTTATAGGAAGGGTTTCAGGATTGGAATGGGAAGGACTTTGATATCACATCTCATGCTATCGGAAGGGTCTCAGGATTGGATTGGGAAGGAGTTGGATATGACATCTCATGTTATAGGAAGGGTCTCAGGATTGGATGGGAAGAGTTGGATATCACATCTCATGTTATAGGAAGGGTATCAGGATTGGAATGGGAAGGACTTTGATATCACATCTCACGCTATAGGGAGGGTCTCAGGTATGGTATTAGAAGCATTGAGATATCACATCTCATGTTATAGGAAGGGTCTCAGGTTTGTTATTAGAAGCATTGGGATATCACATCTCAAGTTATAGGACAGTCTCAGGTTTGGTATTAGAAGCATTGAGATATCATATCTCATGCTATAGGAAGGGTCTCAGGATTGGAATGGGAAGGAGTTGGATATCACATCTCATGCTAAAGGAAGGGTCTCAGGTTTGGAAGGGGAAGGATTTGGATATCACATCTCAAGTTATAGGACGGGTCTGTGGTTTGGTATTAGAAGCATTGAGATATCATATCTCATGCTATCGGAAGGGTCTCAGGATTGGATTGCGAAGGAGTTGGATATCACATCTCATGTTATAGGAAGGGTCTCAGGTTTGTTATTAGAAGCATTGAGATATCACATCTCATGTTATAGGACAGTCTCGGGTTTGGTATTAGAAACATTGAGATATCACATCTCATGGTATAGGAAGGGTCTCAGGATTGGAATGGAAAGGATTTGGATATCACATCTCATGTTATAGGAAGGGTCTCAGGTTTGGAATGGGAAGTAGTTTGATATCACATCTCATGCCATAGGAAGGTCTCAGGTATGGTAGAAGCATTAAGATACCACATCTCATGCTATCGGAAGGGTCTCAGGATTAGATTGGGAAGGAGTTGGATATCCCATCTCATGCTATAGGAAGGGTCACAGGTTGGAATTGGAAGGAGTTGGATATCACATCTCATGCTATCGGAAGGGTCTCAGGATTGGAATGGGAAGAGTTGGATATCACATCTCATGCTATAGGAAGGGTCTCAGGTTTGGTAGAAGCATTGGGATATCAAATCTCATGCTATAGGAAGGGTCTCAGGTTTGGAAGGGGAAGGATTTGGATATCACATCTCATGTTATAGGAATGGCCTCAAGATTGGAATGGGAAGGACTTGGATATCACATCTCATGTTATAGGAAGGGTCTCAGGTTTGTTATTTGAAGCATTGAGATATCAGATCTCATGTTATAGGACAGTCTCAGGTTTGGTATTAGAAGCATTGAGATATCATATCTCATGGTATAGGATGGGTCTCAGGATTGGAATGGGAAGGAGTTGGATATCACATCTCATGCTATAGGAAGGGTCTGTGGTTTGGTATTAGAAGCCTTGAGATATCATATCTCATGCTATCAGAAGGGTCTCAGGATTGGATTGTGAAGGAGTTGGATATCCCATCTCATGCTATAGGAATGGCCTCAAGATTGGAAAGGGAAGGACTTGGATATCACATCTCATGTTATAGGAAGGGTCTCAGGTTTGTTATTTGAAGCATTGAGATATCAGATCTCATGTTATAGGACAGTCTCAGGTTTGGTATTAGAAGCATTGAGATATCATATCTCACGGTATAGGACGGGTCTCAGGATTGGAATGGGAAGGAGTTGGATATCACATCTCATGCTATAGGAAGGGTCTCAGGATTGGAATGGGAAGGATTTGGATATCACATCTCATGTTACAGGAAGGGACTCAGGTTTGTTATTAGAAGCATTGAGATATCACATCTCATGTTATAGGGCAGTCTCAGGTTTGGTATTAGAAGCATTGAGATATCACATCTCATGGTATAGGACGGGTCTCAGGATTGGATTGGGAAGGAGTTGGATATCCCATCTCATGCTATAGGAAGGGTCACAGGTTGGAATTGGAAGGAGTTGGATATCACATCTCATGCTATCGGAAGGGTCTCAGGATTGGAATGGGAAGGAGTTGGATATCACCTCTCATGCTATAGGGAGAGTCTCAGGTTTGATATTAGAAGCATTGATATATCATATCTCATGCTATCGGAAGGGTCTCAGGATTGGATTGGGAAGGAGTTGGATATCACATCTCATGTTATAGGAAGGGTCTCAGGATTGGATGGGAAGAGTTGGATATCACATCTCATGCTATAGGAAGGGTCTCAGGTTTGGTAGAAGCATTGAGATATCACATCTCATGCTATAGGAAGGGTCTCAGGATTGGAATGGGAAGGAGTTGGATATCACATCTCATGATAAAGGAAGGGTCTCGGGTTTGGAAGGGGAAGGATTTGGATATCACATCTCAAGTTATAGGACGGGTCTGTGGTTTGGTATTAGAAGCATTGAGATATCATATCTCATGCTATCGGAAGGGTCTCAGGATTGGATTGGGAAGGAGTTGGATATCACATCTCATGTTATAGGAAGGATCTCAAGATTGGAATGGGAAGGACTTGGATATCACATCTCATGTTATCGGAAGGGTCTTAGGTTTATTAGAAGCATTGAGATATCACATCTCATGTTATAGGACAGTCTCAGGTTTGGTATTAGAAGCATTGAGATATCATATCTCATGGTATAGGACGGGTCTCAGGATTGGAATGGGAAGGAGTTGGATATCACATCTCATGCTAAAGGAAGGGTCTCAGGTTTGGAAGGGGAAGGATTTGGATATCACATCTCAATTTATAGGACGGGTCTGTGGTTTGGTATTAGAAGCATTGAGATATCATATCTCATGCTATCGGAAGGGTATCAGGATTGGATTGGGAAGGAGTTGGATATCACATCTCATGTTATAGGAAGGGTCTCAGGATTGGAATGGGAAGGATTTGGATATCACCTCTCATGTTATAGGAAGGGTCTCAGGTTTGTTATTAGAAGCATTGAGATATCGCATCTCATGTCATAGGACAGTCTCAGGTTTGGTATTAGAAGCATTGAGATATCATATCTCATTCTATAGGACGGGTCTCAGGATTGTAATGGGAAGGAGTTGGATATCACATATCATGCTATAGGACGGGTCTCAGGATTCGAATGGGAAGTTGTTGGATATCACATCTCATGATAAAGGAAGGGTCTCAGGTTTGGAAGGGGAAGGATTTGGATATCACATCTCAAGTTATAGGACTGGTCTGTGGTTTGGAATTAGAAGCATTGAGATATCATATCTCATGCTATCGGAAGGGTCTCAGGATTGGATTGGGAAGGAGTTGGATATCACATCTCATGTTATAGGAAGGGTCTCAAGATTGGAATGGGAAAGACTTGGATATCACATCTCATGTTATAGGACAGTCTCAGGTTTGGTATTAGAAGCATTGAGATATAACATCTCATAGTATAGGACGGGTCTCAGGATTGGAATGGGAAGGAGTTTGATATCACATCTCATGCCATGGGAAGGTCTCAGGTTTGCTAGAAGCATTAAGATATCACATCTCATGCTATCGGAAGGGTCTCAGGATTGGATTGGGAAGGAGTTGGATATCACATCTCAAGTTATAGGACGGGTCTGTGGTTTGGTATTAGAAGCATTGAGATATCATAACTCATGCTATCGGAAGGGTCTCAGGATTGGATTGGGAAGGAGTTGGATATCACATCTCATGTTATAGGAAGGCTCTCAGGTTTGTTATTAGAAGCATTGAGATATCACATCTCATGTTATAGGACAGTCTCAGGTTTGGTATTAGAAGCATTGAGATATCATATCTCATGGTATAGGACGGGTCTCAGGATTGGAATGGGAAGGAGTTGGATATCACATCTCATGCTAAAGGAAGGGTCTCAGGTTTGGAAGGGGAAGGATTTGGATATCACATCTCAATTTATAGGACGGGTCTGTGGTTTGGTATTAGAAGAATTGAGATATCATATCTCATGCTATCGGAAGGGTATCAGGATTGGATTGGGAAGGAGTTGGATATCACATCTCATGTTATAGGAAGGGTCTCAGGATTGGAATGGGAAGGATTTGGATATAACCTCTCATGTTATAGGAAGGGTCTCAGGTTTGTTATTAGAAGCATTGAGATATCGCATCTCATGTCATAGGACAGTCTCAGGTTTGGTATTAGAAGCATTGAGATATCATATCTCATTCTATAGGACGGGTCTCAGGATTGTAATGGGAAGGAGTTGGATATCACATATCATGCTATAGGACGGGTCTCAGGATTCGAATGGGAAGTTGTTGGATATCACATCTCATGATAAAGGAAGGGTCTCAGGTTTGGAAGGGGAAGGATTTGGATATCACATCTCAAGTTATAGGACTGGTCTGTGGTTTGGTATTAGAAGCATTGAGATATCATATCTCATGCTATCGGAAGGGTCTCAGGATTGGATTGGGAAGGAGTTGGATATCACATCTCATGTTATAGGAAGGGTCTCAAGAATGGAATGGGAAAGACTTGGATATCACATCTCATGTTATAGGACAGTCTCAGGTTTGGTATTAGAAGCATTGAGATATAACATCTCATAGTATAGGACGGGTCTCAGGATTGGAATGGGAAGGAGTTTGATATCACATCTCATGCCATGGGAAGGTCTCAGGTTTGCTAGAAGCATTAAGATATCACATCTCATGCTATCGGAAGGGTCTCAGGATTGGATTGGGAAGGAGTTGGATATCGCATCTCATGCTATAGGAAGGGTCACAGGTTGGAATTGGAAGGAGTTGGATATCACAGCTCATGTTATAGGAAGGGTTTCAGGATTGGAATGGGAAGGACTTTGATATCACATCTCATGCTATCGGAAGGGTCTCAGGATTGGATTGGGAAGGAGTTGGATATGACATCTCATGTTATAGGAAGGGTCTCAGGATTGGATGGGAAGAGTTGGATATCACATCTCATGTTATAGGAAGGGTATCAGGATTGGAATGGGAAGGACTTTGATATCACATCTCACACTATAGGGAGGGTCTCAGGTATGGTATTAGAAGCATTGAGATATCACATCTCATGTTATAGGAAGGGTCTCAGGTTTGTTATTAGAAGCATTGAGATATCACATCTCAAGTTATAGGACAGTCTCGGTTTGGTATTAGAAGCATTGAGATATAACATCTCATGGTATAGGACGGGTCTCAGGATTGGATGGGAAGAGTTGGATATCACCTCTCATGCTATAGTAAGGGTCTCAGGTTTGGTAGAAACATTGGGATATCACATCTCATGCTATAGGAAGGGTCTCAGGATTGGAATGGGAAGGAGTTGGATATCACATCTCATGCTAAAGGAAGGGTCTCAGGTTTGGAAGGGGAAGGATTTGGATATCACATCTCAAGTTATAGGACGGGTCTGTGGTTTGGTATTAGAACCATTGAGATATCATATCTCATGCTATCGGAAGGGTCTCAGGATTGGATTGCGAAGGAGTTGGATATCACATCTCATGTTATAGGAAGGCTCTCAGGTTTGTTATTAGAAGCATTGAGATATCACATCTCATGTTATAGGACAGTCTCAGGTTTGGTATTAGAAGCATTGAGATATCATCTCATGGTATAGGACGGGCCTCAGGATTGGAATGGGAAGGAGTTGCATATCACATCTCATGCTAAAGGAAGGGTCTCAGGTTTGGAAGGGGAAGGATTTGGATATCACATCTCAATTCATAGGACGGGTCTGTGGTTTGGTATCAGCAGCATTGAGATATCATATCTCATGCTATCGGAAGGGTCTCAGGATTGGATTGGGAAGGAGTTGGATATCACATCTCATGTTATAGGAAGGGTCTCAGGATTGGAATGCGAAGGATTTGGATATCACATCTCATGTTATAGGAAGGGTCTCAGGTTTGTTATTAGAAGTATTGAGATATTGCATCTCATGTTATAGGACAGTCTCAGGTTTGGTATTAGAAGCACTGAGATATCATATCTCATGCTATCGGAAGGGTCTCAGGATTGGAATGGGAAGGATTTGGATATCACATCTCATGTTATAGGAAGGTGTCTCAGGATTGGAATGGGAAGGATTTGGATATCACATCTCATGTTATAGGAAGGGTCTCAGGATTGGAATGGGAAGGATTTGGATATTGCATCTCATGTTATAGGAAGGGTCTCAGGATTGGAATGGGAAGGAGTTGTATATCACATCTCATGCTATAGGGAGGGTCTCAGGTTTGATATTAGAAGCATTGAGATATCATATCTCATGCTATCAGAAGGGTCTCAGGATTGGATTGGGAAGGAGTTGGATATCACATCTCATGTTATAGGAAGGGTCTCAGGATTGGAATGGGAAGGATTTGGATATCACATCTCATGTTATAGGAAGGGTCTCAGGTTTGTTATTTGAGGTTTGGTATTAGAAGCATTGAGATATCATATCCCATGCTATCGGAAGGGTCTCAGGATTGGAATGGGAAGGATTTGGATATCACATCTCATGTTATAGGAAGGGTCTCAGGATTGGAATGGGAAGGATTTGGATGTCACATCTCATGTTATAGGAAGAGTCTCAGGTTTGTTATTAGAAGCATTGAGATATTGCATCTCATGTTATAGGACAGTCTCAGGTTTGGTATTAGAAGCATTGAGATATCATATCTCATGCTATCGGAAGGGTCTCAGGATTGGAATGGGAAGGATTTGGAAATCACATCTCATGTTATAGGAAGGGTCTCAGGATTGGAATGGGAAGGATTTGGAAATCACATCTCATGTTATAGGAAGGGTCTCAGGTTTGTTATTAGAAGCATTGAGATATCGCATCTCATGTTATAGGACAGTCTCAGGTTTGGTATTAGAAGCATTGAGATATCATATCTCATGGTATAGGACGGGTCTCAGGATTGGAATGGGAAGGAGTTGGATATCACATCTCATGCTATAGGAAGGGTCTCAGGATTGGAATGGAAAGGATTTGGATATCACATCTCATGTTATAGGAAGGGTCTCAAATTTGTTATTAGAAGCATTGAGATATCGCATCTCATGTTATAGGACAGTCTCAGGTTTGGTATTAGAAGCATTGAGATCTCATATCTCATGCTATGGGAAGGGTCTCAGGATTGGAATGGGAAGGATTTGGAAATCACATCTCATGTTATAGGAAGGGTCTCAGGATTGGAATGGGAAGGATTTGGAAATCACATCTCATGTTATAGGAAGGGTCTCAGGTTTGTTATTAGAAGCATTGAGATATCGCATCTCATGTTATAGGACAGTCTCAGGTTTGGTATTAGAAGCATTGAGATATCATATCTCATGCTATCGGAAGGGTCTCAGGATTGGAATGGGAAGGATTTGGAAATCACATCTTATGTTATAGGAAGGGTCTCAGGATTGGAATGGGAAGGATTTGGATATCACATCTCATGGTATAGGACGGGTCTCAGGATTGGAATGGGAAGGAGTTGGATATCACATCTCATGCTATAGGAAGGGTCTCAGGATTGGAATGGGAAGTAGTTTGATATCACATCTCATGCCATAGGAAGGTCTCAGGTATGGTAGAAGCATTAAGATATCACATCTCATGCTATCGGAAGGGTCTCAGGATTGGATTGGGAAGGAGTTGGATATCCCATCTCATGCTATAGGAAGGGTCACAGGTTGGAAATGGAAGGAGTTGGATATCACATCTCATGCTATCGGAAGGGTCTCAGGATTGGAATGGGAAGGAGTTGTATATCACATCTCATGCTATAGGGAGGGTCTCAGGTTTGATATTAGAAGCATTGAGATATCATATGTCATGCTATCGGAAGGGTATCAGGATTGGATTGGGAAGGAGTTGGATATCACATCTCATGTTATAGGAAGGGTCTCAGGATTGGAATGGGAAGGATTTGGATATCACATCTCATGTTATAGGCAGGGTCTCAGGTTTATTATTAGAAGCATTGAGATATCGCATCTCATGTTATAGGACAGTCTCAGGTTTGGTATTAGAAGCATTGAGATATCATATCTCATGCTATCGGAAGGGTCTCAGGATTGGAATGGGAAGGATTTAGATATCACATCTCATGTTATAGGAAGGGTCTCAGGATTGGAATGGGAAGGATTTGGATATCACATCTCATGTTATAGGAAGGGTCTCAGGTTTGTTATTAGAAGCATTGAGATATCGCATCTCATGTTATAGGACAGTCTCAGGTTTGCTATTAGAAGCATTGAGATATATCTCATGGTATAGGACGGGTCTCAGGATTGGAATGGGAAGGAGTTGGATATCACATCTCATGCTATAGGAAGGGTCTCAGGATTGGAATGGGAAGGATTTGGATATCACCTCTCATGTTATAGGAAGGGTCTCAGGTTTGTTATTTGAAGCATTGAGATATCAGATCTCATGTTATAGGACAGTCTCAGGTTTGGTATTAGAAGCATTGAGATATCATATCTCATGGTATAGGATGGGTCTCAGGATTGGAATGGGAAGGAGTTGGATATCACATCTCATGCTATAGGAAGGGTCTGTGGTTTGGTATTAGAAGCCTTGAGATATCATATCTCATGCTATCGGAAGGGTCTCAGGATTGGATTGTGAAGGAGTTGGATATCCCATCTCATGCTATAGGAATGGCCTCAAGATTGGAATGGGAAGGACTTGGATATCACATCTCATGTTATAGGAAGGGTCTCAGGTTTGTTATTTGAAGCATTGAGATATCAGATCTCATGTTATAGGACAGTCTCAGGTTTGGTAATAGAAGCATTGAGATATCATATCTCATGGTATAGGACGGGTCTCAGGATTGGAATGGGAAGGAGTTGGATATCACATCTCATGCTATAGGAAGGGTCTCAGGATTGGATTGGGAAGGAGTTGGATATCACATCTCATGTTATAGGAAGGATCTCAAGATTGGAATGGGAAGGACTTGGATATCACATCTCATGTTATCGGAAGGGTCTTAGGTTTATTAGAAGCATTGAGATATCACATCTCATGTTATAGGACAGTCTCAGGTTTGGTATTAGAAGCATTGAGATATCATATCTCATGGTATAGGACGGGTCTCAGGATTGGAATGGGAAGGAGTTGGATATCACATCTCATGCTAAAGGAAGGGTCTCAGGTTTGGAAGGGGAAGGATTTGGATATCACATCTCAATTTATAGGACGGGTCTGTGGTTTGGTATTAGAAGCATTGCGATATCATATCTCATGCTATCGGAAGGGTATCAGGATTGGATTGGGAAGGAGTTGGATATCACATCTCATGTTATAGGAAGGGTCTCAGGATTGGAATGGGAAGGATTTGGATATCACCTCTCATGTTATAGGAAGGGTCTCAGGTTTGTTATTAGAAGCATTGAGATATCGCATCTCATGTCATAGGACAGTCTCAGGTTTGGTATTAGAAGCATTGAGATATCATATCTCATTCTATAGGACGGGTCTCAGGATTGTAATGGGAAGGAGTTGGATATCACATATCATGCTATAGGACGGGTCTCAGGATTCGAATGGGAAGTTGTTGGATATCACATCTCATGATAAAGGAAGGGTCTCAGGTTTGGAAGGGGAAGGATTTGGATATCACATCTCAAGTTATAGGACTGGTCTGTGGTTTGGTATTAGATGCATTGAGATATCATATCTCATGCTATCGGAAGGGTCTCAGGATTGGATTGGGAAGGAGTTGGATATCACATCTCATGTTATAGGAAGGGTCTCAAGATTGGAATGGGAAAGACTTGGATATCACATCTCATGTTATAGGACAGTCTCAGGTTTGGTATTAGAAGCATTGAGATATAACATCTCATAGTATAGGACGGGTCTCAGGATTGGAATGGGAAGGAGTTTGATATCACATCTCATGCCATGGGAAGGTCTCAGGTTTGCTAGAAGCATTAAGATATCACATCTCATGCTATCGGAAGGGTCTCAGGATTGGATTGGGAAGGAGTTGGATATCACATCTCAAGTTATAGGACGGGTCTGTGGTTTGGTATTAGAAGCATTGAGATATCATAACTCATGCTATCGGAAGGGTCTCAGGATTGGATTGGGAAGGAGTTGGATATCACATCTCATGTTATAGGAAGGCTCTCAGGTTTGTTATTAGAAGCATTGAGATATCACATCTCATGTTATAGGACAGTCTCAGGTTTGGTATTAGAAGCATTGAGATATCATATCTCATGGTATAGGACGGGTCTCAGGATTGGAATGGGAAGGAGTTGGATATCACATCTCATGCTAAAGGAAGGGTCTCAGGTTTGGAAGGGGAAGGATTTGGATATCACATCTCAATTTATAGGACGGGTCTGTGGTTTGGTATTAGAAGCATTGAGATATCATATCTCATGCTATCGGAAGGGTATCAGGATTGGATTGGGAAGGAGTTGGATATCACATCTCATGTTATAGGAAGGGTCTCAGGATTGGAATGGGAAGGATTTGGATATAACCTCTCATGTTATAGGAAGGGTCTCAGGTTTGTTATTAGAAGCATTGAGATATCGCATCTCATGTCATAGGACAGTCTCAGGTTTGGTATTAGAAGCATTGAGATATCATATCTCATTCTATAGGACGGGTCTCAGGATTGTAATGGGAAGGAGTTGGATATCACATATCATGCTATAGGACGGGTCTCAGGATTCGAATGGGAAGTTGTTGGATATCACATCTCATGATAAAGGAAGGGTCTCAGGTTTGGAAGGGGAAGGATTTGGATATCACATCTCAAGTTATAGGACTGGTCTGTGGTTTGGTATTAGAAGCATTGAGATATCATATCTCATGCTATCGGAAGGGTCTCAGGATTGGATTGGGAAGGAGTTGGATATCACATCTCATGTTATAGGAAGGGTCTCAAGAATGGAATGGGAAAGACTTGGATATCACATCTCATGTTATAGGACAGTCTCAGGTTTGGTATTAGAAGCATTGAGATATAACATCTCATAGTATAGGACGGGTCTCAGGATTGGAATGGGAAGGAGTTTGATATCACATCTCATGCCATGGGAAGGTCTCAGGTTTGCTAGAAGCATTAAGATATCACATCTCATGCTATCGGAAGGGTCTCAGGATTGGATTGGGAAGGAGTTGGATATCGCATCTCATGCTATAGGAAGGGTCACAGGTTGGAATTGGAAGGAGTTGGATATCACAGCTCATGTTATAGGAAGGGTTTCAGGATTGGAATGGGAAGGACTTTGATATCACATCTCATGCTATCGGAAGGGTCTCAGGATTGGATTGGGAAGGAGTTGGATATGACATCTCATGTTATAGGAAGGGTCTCAGGATTGGATGGGAAGAGTTGGATATCACATCTCATGTTATAGGAAGGGTATCAGGATTGGAATGGGAAGGACTTTGATATCACATCTCACACTATAGGGAGGGTCTCAGGTATGGTATTAGAAGCATTGAGATATCACATCTCATGTTATAGGAAGGGTCTCAGGTTTGTTATTAGAAGCATTGAGATATCACATCTCAAGTTATAGGACAGTCTCGGTTTGGTATTAGAAGCATTGAGATATAACATCTCATGGTATAGGACGGGTCTCAGGATTGGATGGGAAGAGTTGGATATCACCTCTCATGCTATAGTAAGGGTCTCAGGTTTGGTAGAAACATTGGGATATCACATCTCATGCTATAGGAAGGGTCTCAGGATTGGAATGGGAAGGAGTTGGATATCACATCTCATGCTAAAGGAAGGGTCTCAGGTTTGGAAGGGGAAGGATTTGGATATCACATCTCAAGTTATAGGACGGGTCTGTGGTTTGGTATTAGAACCATTGAGATATCATATCTCATGCTATCGGAAGGGTCTCAGGATTGGATTGCGAAGGAGTTGGATATCACATCTCATGTTATAGGAAGGCTCTCAGGTTTGTTATTAGAAGCATTGAGATATCACATCTCATGTTATAGGACAGTCTCAGGTTTGGTATTAGAAGCATTGAGATATCATCTCATGGTATAGGACGGGCCTCAGGATTGGAATGGGAAGGAGTTGCATATCACATCTCATGCTAAAGGAAGGGTCTCAGGTTTGGAAGGGGAAGGATTTGGATATCACATCTCAATTTATAGGACGGGTCTGTGGTTTGGTATTAGCAGCATTGAGATATCATATCTCATGCTATCGGAAGGGTCTCAGGATTGGATTGGGAAGGAGTTGGATATCACATCTCATGTTATAGGAAGGGTCTCAGGATTGGAATGGGAAGGATTTGGATATCACATCTCATGTTATAGGAAGGGTCTCAGGTTTGTTATTAGAAGTATTGAGATATTGCATCTCATGTTATAGGACAGTCTCAGGTTTGGTATTAGAAGCACTGAGATATCATATCTCATGCTATCGGAAGGGTCTCAGGATTGGAATGGGAAGGATTTGGATATCACATCTCATGTTATAGGAAGGTGTCTCAGGATTGGAATGGGAAGGATTTGGATATCACATCTCATGTTATAGGAAGGGTCTCAGGATTGGAATGGGAAGGATTTGGATATTGCATCTCATGTTATAGGAAGGGTCTCAGGATTGGAATGGGAAGGAGTTGTATATCACATCTCATGCTATAGGGAGGGTCTCAGGTTTGATATTAGAAGCATTGAGATATCATATCTCATGCTATCAGAAGGGTCTCAGGATTGGATTGGGAAGGAGTTGGATATCACATCTCATGTTATAGGAAGGGTCTCAGGATTGGAATGGGAAGGATTTGGATATCACATCTCATGCTATCGGAAGGGTCTCAGGATTGGATTGGGAAGGAGTTGGATATGACATCTCATGTTATAGGAAGGGTCTCAGGATTGGATGGGAAGAGTTGGATATCACATCTCATGTTATAGGAAGGGTATCAGGATTGGAATGGGAAGGACTTTGATATCACATCTCACACTATAGGGAGGGTCTCAGGTATGGTATTAGAAGCATTGAGATATCACATCTCATGTTATAGGAAGGGTCTCAGGTTTGTTATTAGAAGCATTGAGATATCACATCTCAAGTTATAGGACAGTCTCAGGTTTGGTATTAGAAGCATTGAGATATAACATCTCATGGTATAGGACGGGTCTCAGGATTGGATGGGAAGAGTTGGATATCACCTCTCATGCTATAGTAAGGGTCTCAGGTTTGGTAGAAACATTGGGATATCACATCTCATGCTATAGGAAGGGTCTCAGGATTGGAATGGGAAGGAGTTGGATATCACATCTCATGCTAAAGGAAGGGTCTCAGGTTTGGAAGGGGAAGGATTTGGATATCACATCTCAAGTTATAGGACGGGTCTGTGGTTTGGTATTAGAACCATTGAGATATCATATCTCATGCTATCGGAAGGGTCTCAGGATTGGATTGCGAAGGAGTTGGATATCACATCTCATGTTATAGGAAGGCTCTCAGGTTTGTTATTAGAAGCATTGAGATATCACATCTCATGTTATAGGACAGTCTCAGGTTTGGTATTAGAAGCATTGAGATATCATCTCATGGTATAGGACGGGCCTCAGGATTGGAATGGGAAGGAGTTGCATATCACATCTCATGCTAAAGGAAGGGTCTCAGGTTTGGAAGGGGAAGGATTTGGATATCACATCTCAATTTATAGGACGGGTCTGTGGTTTGGTATTAGCAGCATTGAGATATCATATCTCATGCTATCGGAAGGGTCTCAGGATTGGATTGGGAAGGAGTTGGATATCACATCTCATGTTATAGGAAGGGTCTCAGGATTGGAACGGGAAGGATTTGGATATCACATCTCATGTTATAGGAAGGGTCTCAGGTTTGTTATTAGAAGTATTGAGATATTGCATCTCATGTTATAGGACAGTCTCAGGTTTGGTATTAGAAGCACTGAGATATCATATCTCATGCTATCGGAAGGGTCTCAGGATTGGAATGGGAAGGATTTGGATATCACATCTCATGTTATAGGAAGGTGTCTCAGGATTGGAATGGGAAGGATTTGGATATCACATCTCATGTTATAGGAAGGGTCTCAGGATTGGAATGGGAAGGATTTGGATATTGCATCTCATGTTATAGGAAGGGTCTCAGGATTGGAATGGGAAGGAGTTGTATATCACATCTCATGCTATAGGGAGGGTCTCAGGTTTGATATTAGAAGCATTGAGATATCATATCTCATGCTATCAGAAGGGTCTCAGGATTGGATTGGGAAGGAGTTGGATATCACATCTCATGTTATAGGAAGGGTCTCAGGATTGGAATGGGAAGGATTTGGATATCACATCTCATGTTATAGGAAGGGTCTCAGGTTTGTTATTAGAGGTTTGGTATTAGAAGCATTGAGATATCATATCCCATGCTATCGGAAGGGTCTCAGGATTGGAATGGGAAGGATTTGGATATCACATCTCATGTTATAGGAAGGGTCTCAGGATTGGAATGGGAAGGATTTGGATGTCACATCTCATGTTATAGGAAGAGTCTCAGGATTGGAATGGGAAGGATTTGGAAATCACATCTCATGTTATAGGAAGGGTCTCAGGTTTGTTATTAGAAGCATTGAGATATTGCATCTCATGTTATAGGACAGTCTCAGGTTTGGTATTAGAAGCATTGAGATATCATATCTCATGCTATCGGAAGGGTCTCAGGATTGGAATGGGAAGGATTTGGAAATCACATCTCATGTTATAGGAAGGGTCTCAGGATTGGAATGGGAAGGATTTGGAAATCACATCTCATGTTATAGGAAGGGTCTCAGGTTTGTTATTAGAAGCATTGAGATATTGCATCTCATGTTATAGGACAGTCTCAGGTTTGGTATTAGAAGCATTGAGATATCATATCTCATGGTATAGGACGGGTCTCAGGATTGGAATGGGAAGGAGTTGGATATCACATCTCATGCTATAGGAAGGGTCTCAGGATTGGAATGGAAAGGATTTGGATATCACATCTCATGTTATAGGAAGGGTCTCAAATTTGTTATTAGAAGCATTGAGATATCGCATCTCATGTTATAGGACAGTCTCAGGTTTGGTATTAGAAGCATTGAGATCTCATATCTCATGCTATGGGAAGGGTCTCAGGATTGGAATGGGAAGGATTTGGAAATCACATCTCATGTTATAGGAAGGGTCTCAGGATTGGAATGGGAAGGATTTGGAAATCACATCTCATGTTATAGGAAGGGTCTCAGGTTTGTTATTAGAAGCATTGAGATATCGCATCTCATGTTATAGGACAGTCTCAGGTTTGGTATTAGAAGCATTGAGATATCATATCTCATGCTATCGGAAGGGTCTCAGGATTGGAATGGGAAGGATTTGGAAATCACATCTTATGTTATAGGAAGGGTCTCAGGATTGGAATGGGAAGGATTTGGATATCACATCTCATGTTATAGGAAGGGTCTCAGGTTTGTTATTAGAAGCATTGAGATATCGCATCTCATGTTATAGGACAGTCTCAGGTTTGGTATTAGAAGCATTGAGATATCATATCTCATGGTATAGGACGGGTCTCAGGATTGGAATGGGAAGGAGTTGGATATCACATCTCATGCTATAGGAAGGGTCTCAGGATTGGAATGGGAAGGATTTGGATATCACATCTCATGTTATAGGAAGGGTCTCAGGTTTGTTATTAGAAGCATTGAGATATCACATCTCATGTTATAGGACAGTCTCAGGTTTGGTATTAGAAACATTGAGATATCACATCTCATGGTATAGGACGGGTCTCAGGATTGGAATGGGAAGGAGTTGGATATCACATCTCATGCTATAGGAAGGGTCTCAGGATTGGAATGGGAAGTAGTTTGATATCACATCTCATGCCATAGGAAGGTCTCAGGTATGGTAGAAGCATTAAGATATCACATCTCATGCTATCGGAAGGGTCTCAGGATTGGATTGGGAAGGAGTTGGATATCCCATCTCATGCTATAGGAAGGGTCACAGGTTGGAAATGGAAGGAGTTGGATATCACATCTCATGCTATCGGAAGGGTCTCAGGATTGGAATGGGAAGGAGTTGTATATCACATCTCATGCTATAGGGAGGGTCTCAGGTTTGATATTAGAAGCATTGAGATATCATATCTCATGCTATCGGAAGGGTATCAGGATTGGATTGGGAAGGAGTTGGATATCACATCTCATGTTATAGGAAGGGTCTCAGGATTGGAATGGGAAGGATTTGGATATCACATCTCATGTTATAGGCAGGGTCTCAGGTTTATTATTAGAAGCATTGAGATATCGCATCTCATGTTATAGGACAGTCTCAGGTTTGGTATTAGAAGCATTGAGATATCATATCTCATGCTATCGGAAGGGTCTCAGGATTGGAATGGGAAGGATTTAGATATCACATCTCATGTTATAGGAAGGGTCTCAGGATTGGAATGGGAAGGATTTGGATATCACATCTCATGTTATAGGAAGGGTCTCAGGTTTGTTATTAGAAGCATTGAGATATCGCATCTCATGTTATAGGACAGTCTCAGGTTTGCTATTAGAAGCATTGAGATATATCTCATGGTATAGGACGGGTCTCAGGATTGGAATGGGAAGGATTTGGATATCACATCTCATGCTATAGGAAGGGTCTCAGGATTGGAATGGGAAGGATTTGGATATCACCTCTCATGTTATAGGAAGGGTCTCAGGTTTGTTATTTGAAGCATTGAGATATCAGATCTCATGTTATAGGACAGTCTCAGGTTTGGTATTAGAAGCATTGAGATATCATATCTCATGGTATAGGATGGGTCTCAGGATTGGAATGGGAAGGAGTTGGATATCACATCTCATGCTATAGGAAGGGTCTGTGGTTTGGTATTAGAAGCCTTGAGATATCATATCTCATGCTATCGGAAGGGTCTCAGGATTGGATTGTGAAGGAGTTGGATATCCCATCTCATGCTATAGGAATGGCCTCAAGATTGGAATGGGAAGGACTTGGATATCACATCTCATGTTATAGGAAGGGTCTCAGGTTTGTTATTTGAAGCATTGAGATATCAGATCTCATGTTATAGGACAGTCTCAGGTTTGGTATTAGAAGCATTGAGATATCATATCTCATGGTATAGGACGGGTCTCAGGATTGGAATGGGAAGGAGTTGGATATCACATCTCATGCTATAGGAAGGGTCTCAGGATTGGAATGGGAAGGATTTGGATATCACATCTCATGTTACAGGAAGGGACTCAGGTTTGTTATTAGAAGCATTGAGATATCACATCTCATGTTATAGGGCAGTCTCAGGTTAGGTATTAGAAGCATTGAGATATCACATCTCATGGTATAGGACGGGTCTCAGGATTGGATTGGGAAGGAGTTGGATATCCCATCTCATGCTATAGGAAGGGTCACAGGTTGGAATTGGAAGGAGTTGGATATCACATCTCATGCTATCGGAAGGGTCTCAGGATTGGAATGGGAAGGAGTTGGATATCACCTCTCATGCTATAGGGAGAGTCTCAGGTTTGATATTAGAAGCATTGATATATCATATCTCATGCTATCGGAAGGGTCTCAGGATTGGATTGGGAAGGAGTTGGATATCACATCTCATGTTATAGGAAGGGTCTCAGGATTGGATGGGAAGAGTTGGATATCACATCTCATGCTATAGGAAGGGTCTCAGGTTTGGTAGAAGCATTGAGATATCACATCTCATGCTATAGGAAGGGTCTCAGGATTGGAATGGGAAGGAGTTGGATATCACATCTCATGATAAAGGAAGGGTCTCGGGTTTGGAAGGGGAAGGATTTGGATATCACATCTCAAGTTATAGGACGGGTCTGTGGTTTGGTATTAGAAGCATTGGGATATCATATCTCATGCTATCGGAAGGGCCTCAGGATTGGATTGGGAAGGACTTGGATATCACATCTCATGTTATCGGAAGGGTCTTAGGTTTATTAGTAGCATTGAGATATCACATCTCATGTTATAGGACAGTCTCAGGTTTGGTATTAGAAGCATTGAGATATAACATCTCATAGTATAGGACGGGTCTCAGGATTGGAATGGGAAGGAGTTTGATATCACATCTCATGCCAAGGGAAGGTCTCAGGTTTGCTAGAAGCATTCAGATCTCACATCTCATGCTATCGGAAGGGTCTCAGGATTGGATCGGGAAGTAGTTGGATATAACATCTCATGTTATAGGAAGGGTCTCAGGATTGGATGGGAAGAGTTGGATATCACATCTCATGTTATAGGAAGGGTATCAGGATTGGAATGGGAAGGACTTTCATATCACATCTCACGCTATAGGGAGGGTCTCAGGTTTGGTATTAGAAGCATTGAGATATCACATCTCATGTTATAGGAAGGGTCTCAGGTTTGTTATTAGAAGCATTGAGATATCACATCTCATGTTATAGGACAGTCTCAGGATTGGTATTAGAAGCATTGAGATATAACATCTCATGGTATAGGACGGGACTCAGGATTGGATGGGAAGAGTTGGATATCACATCTCATGCTATAGGAAGGGTCTCAGGATTGGAATGGGAAGGAGTTGGAGATCACATCTCATGCGAAAGGAAGGGTCTCAGGTTTGGAAGGGGAAGGATTTGGATATCACATCTCAAGTTATAGGACGGGTCTGTGGTTTGGTATTAGAAGCATTGAGATATCATATCTCATGCTATTGGAAGGGTCTCAGGATTGGATTGCGAAGGAGTTGGATATCACATCTCATGTTATAGGAAGGGTCTCAAGATTGGAATGGGAAGGACTTGGATATCACATCTCATGTTATAGGAAGGGTCTCAGGTTTGTTATTAGAAGCATTGAGATATCACATCTCATGTTATAGGACGGGTCTGTGGTTTGGTATTAGAAGCATTGAGATATCACATCTCATGCTATCGGAAGGGTCTCAGGATTGGATTGGGAAGGAGTTGGATATCACATCTCAAGTTATAGGACGGGTCTGTGGTTTGGTATTAGAAGCATTGAGATATCATAACTCATGCTATCGGAAGGGTCTCAGGATTGGATTGGGAAGGAGTTGGATATCACATCTCATGTTATATGAAGGCTCTCAGGTTTGTTATTAGAAGCATTGAGATATCACATCTCATGTTATAGGACAGTCTCAGGTTTGGTATTAGAAGAATTGAGATATCATATCTCATGGTATAGGACGGGTCTCAGGATTGGAATGGGAAGGAGTTGGATATCACATCTCATGCTAAAGGAAGGGTCTCAGGTTTGGAAGGGGAAGGATTTGGATATCACATCTCAATTTATAGGACGGGCCTGTGGTTTGGTATTAGAAGCATTGAGATATCATATCTCATGCTATCGGAAGGGTATCAGGATTGGATTGGGAAGGAGTTGGATATCACATCTCATGTTATAGGAAGGGTCTCAGGATTGGAATGGGAAGGAGTTGGAGATCACATCTCATGCGAAAGGAAGGGTCTCAGGTTTGGAAGGGGAAGGATTTGGATATCACATCTCAAGTTATAGGACGGGTCTGTGGTTTGGTATTAGAAGCATTGAGATATCATATCTCATGCTATTGGAAGGGTCTCAGGATTGGATTGCGAAGGAGTTGGATATCACATCTCATGTTATAGGAAGGGTCTCAAGATTGGAATGGGAAGGACTTGGATATCACATCTCATGTTATAGGAAGGGTCTCAGGTTTGTTATTAGAAGCATTGAGATATCACATCTCATGTTATAGGACGGGTCTGTGGTTTGGTATTAGAAGCATTGAGATATCACATCTCATGCTATCGGAAGGGTCTCAGGATTGGATTGGGAAGGAGTTGGATATCACATCTCAAGTTATAGGACGGGTCTGTGGTTTGGTATTAGAAGCATTGAGATATCATAACTCATGCTATCGGAAGGGTCTCAGGATTGGATTGGGAAGGAGTTGGATATCACATCTCATGTTATATGAAGGCTCTCAGGTTTGTTATTAGAAGCATTGAGATATCACATCTCATGTTATAGGACAGTCTCAGGTTTGGTATTAGAAGAATTGAGATATCATATCTCATGGTATAGGACGGGTCTCAGGATTGGAATGGGAAGGAGTTGGATATCACATCTCATGCTAAAGGAAGGGTCTCAGGTTTGGAAGGGGAAGGATTTGGATATCACATCTCAATTTATAGGACGGGCCTGTGGTTTGGTATTAGAAGCATTGAGATATCATATCTCATGCTATCGGAAGGGTATCAGGATTGGATTGGGAAGGAGTTGGATATCACATCTCATGTTATAGGAAGGGTCTCAGGATTGGAATGGGAAGGATTTGGATATCACCTCTCATGTTATAGGAAGGGTCTCAGGTTTGTTATTAGAAGCATTGAGATATCGCATCTCATGTCATAGGACAGTCTCAGGTTTGGTATTAGAAGCATTGAGATATCATATCTCATTCTATAGGACGGGTCTCAGGATTGTAATGGGAAGGAGTTGGATATCACATATCATGCTATAGGACGGGTCTCAGGATTCGAATGGGAAGTTGTTGGATATCACATCTCATGATAAAGGAAGGGTCTCAGGTTTGGAAGCGGAAGGATTTGGATATCACATCTCAAGTTATAGGACTGGTCTGTGGTTTGGTATTAGAAGCATTGAGATATCATATCTCATGCTATCGGAAGGGTCTCAGGATTGGATTGGGAAGGAGTTGGATATCACATCTCATGTTATAGGAAGGGTCTCAAGATTGGAATGGGAAAGACTTGGATATCACATCTCATGTTATAGGACAGTCTCAGGTTTGGTATTAGAAGCATTGAGATATAACATCTCATAGTATAGGACGGGTCTCAGGATTGGAATGGGAAGGACTTGGATATCACATCTCATGTTATAGGAAGGGTCTCAGGTTTATTAGAAGCATTGAGATATCACATCTCATGTTATAGGACAGTCTCAGGTTTGGTATTAGAAGCATTGAGATATAACATTTCATAGTATAGGACGGGTCTCAGGATTGGAATGGGAAGGAGTTTGATATCACATCTCATGCCAAGGGAAGGTCTCAGGTTTGCTAGAAGCATTCAGATCTCACATCTCATGCTATCGGAAGGGTCTCAGGATTGGATCGGGAAGCAGTTGGATATAACATCTCATGTTATAGGAAGGGTCTCAGGATTGGATGGGAAGAGTTGGATATCACATCTCATGTTATATGAAGGGTATCAGGATTGGAATGGGAAGGACTTTGATATCACATCTCACGCTATAGGGAGGGTCTCAGGTTTGGTATTAGAAGCATTGAGATATCACATCTCATGTTATAGGAAGGGTCTCAGGTTTGTTATTAGAAGCATTGAGATATCACATCTCATGTTATAGGACAGTCTCAGTTTTGGTATTAGAAGCATTGAGATATAACATCTCATGGTATAGGACGGGTCTCAGGATTGGATGGGAAGAGTTGGATATCACATCCTTCTGCCGCACTCCTCTGGGCTTTCGCTCCTTTCTTACGGGGAAACTGACATGCCCTTAAGACAGTCAGTACCGGGAAACGCTGTTTTCCGTAGTTTCTTTTATCATGTTGCGGCTTTCGTGCAACATGACACAAGAGGGCACTGTAAGCTAAGTTACAGCTCTTTTGGGTCTCTAGCCTTCTACAGGTCCTAGATACTCGTTTAGGATTGTAACTGATCGGTGCAAGTGATTCACAGACGGGAATGGTGGCAGCGATCGTTTCTTGTGTTTTGAGCTCCTTTTGGCGTTCTAAGCGCGTTTCTCGCGCTTAACCCAAAATGGTGGCCTGGCTCCCAAAATGGCCAGACCATGAGGCTCCTTTGTCCTGTCCGCTGACCGTCTTGCTCCCTTCACCTTCCCCAGGTCGAGCCGACCCGGGGCCTTCCTTATTTGGGCATGTACTTTCCCGCGAAACACGGATGCTTTCGCGGGCTTCTACATGTCTTGTGTGTGCCTCCAGGATGTGGGCTGGGATGTCTGGTCCCAATACACATCCTGGGTGCCAGAGAGTCTAGGGTGGTGTCAATGCCTGGGACCACTGTGGTCCGTGATAGGTCCACGTATGGTGTGAGTGTTGATGAGCGGATCTCCCATTGGGTCCCCTCCGTTTTGGTGCGAAGGGAACCGTGGATAAGAGGGGGCTGGAAACACCACTACTATGTCGATCTCCTGAGTTCTCATACAGGAGCCAAGTATCCTGCAACCAAGAGGCTGAACCGAGGAATCGCTGGTGACCCGGTGAAGGACTGCTCCTCTGCACTGCTGTCGCCTTGTGAAACCCTTTTCACCTTTGATCGAACCAGAAGGCCTGTACTGGTACTTCGTCCCTTGGAATAGCAGGAACAGCTATTCTCGGCATCTTCACCATCTCCTGCCAGTAAGCCTTCGGAAGCGTCTCTGGGCCATCCAGCTGACTGACCAACTTACACGGGAGTCTTGCTCTGTAACCGCCGCCAGGTTGTGTAGTATTTCGAGTCCTTGTCACTCTCACACGCTTCGTACACTTGGCGTTCCCAAGTCTGAAGTGAGTAGTGTACATTTGGCTCAGATACACACGGCCGCTCCGTTGCCCTGCTGTGGTAACAAACTGTGCGGGTTTCTTCGATTGGGACGTCTTTTTTTCTCAACACGACGACGAGGCGTTCCCTGCTCTTCTGAACCTGCCAGCTACTGAAACTGACACGGAGAAGCCTGGGTTTGCTTGCATCGGGGACCGGTGAGTAGCATAGCTAGGATCTGGTCGCCCTCCTGCAGGAGCCCATTGCTTTTCCCCGCTGTGTAAAACAGCACCCTTGTCCGTACTCGCGCTCTGCTTCTGCCCACTGTGGAGGCTGCGCATGAGTCACGGAACTTGTTCTTCTTCTTTTGTGCACTAAACTGAACTGCCTGATTTCCCTCGAAGAGCTTCTCCTTTTGCCCGTTGGCACCAGCGCGTGCAGGTACTTTTGAGCACAAGGCTCCACTCTTCGCAGGGCTCGGACTTCCATCTAGTTAGGTGCCTCTGAAGGCGAACTGGGTCTAAGCATTATTTCGCACTGCCTGTCTTCCTTCCCTTATAGGTGGACTACCCATTTTGTGCATATAACGCTTGAGACTGTCGTATTTGTATATATATTGTGTTGATATGGTATGTGTTGGTTTAATATTGTGATATTGTGATTTTCTCGCTACGGTCATTGTTTTAAAGGCCTTGAAATAAATGTGTATATATTTTTAATATAACAACTGTTTGGAGTAGTTTGTAAGTGTTCTTGCTTTGTGTGCTCATTGCGGGATTTCAGTCACCCTCACCCCTCTTGAGACCTAGTCTTGACCGCCGCGATCGCTACCTTGATTGGTCTGGCTCGTCCAGAGGTTACCCTGTTCCAAGTAATTAGGTTGGCCTTCTGAACTTCTGCGCCACCAGGACAGAGTTCAGAAATCCGTCTTAACAGGAAGGAGTTGGATATCCCATCTCATGCTAGAGGAAGGGTTTCAGGTTTGGTATTAGAAGCATTGAGATATCACTTCTCATGCTATAGGAAGGGTCTCAGGATTGGAATGGGAAAGAGTTGGATATCACATCTCATGCTAGAGGAAGGGTCTCAGGTTTGGTATTACAAGCATTGAGATATCACATCTCATGCTACAGGAAGGGTCTCAGGATTGGAATGTGAAGGAGTCGGATATCACATCTCATGCTATAGAAAGGGTCGCAGTTTTGGAATGGGAAGGATTTGGATATCACATCTCTTGCTATAGGAAGGGCCTCAGGTTTGGTATTAGAAACATTGAGATATCACATCTCATGGTATAGGAAGGGTCTCAGGATTGGAATGGGAAGGAGTTGGATATCACATCTCATGTCATAGGAAGGATCTCAGGTTTGGTATTAGAAGCATTGAGATATCACATCTCATGCTATAGGAAGGGTCTCAGGATTGGAATGGGAAGGAGTTGGATATGACATCTCATGCTATAGGAAGGGTCTCAGGTTTGGTATAAGCATTGGGATATCACATCTCTGCTATCGGAAGGGTCTCAGGATTGGAATGGGAAGGAGTTGGATATCACATCTTATGCTAAAGGAAGGGTCTCAGGTTTGGAAATGGAAGGATTTGGATCTCACATCTCATGTTATAGGACGGGTCTCAGGTTTGGTATTAGAAACATTGAGATATCACATCTGATGGTATAGGAAGGGTCTCAGGATTGGAATGGGAAGGAGCTGGATATCACATCTCATGTTATAGGAAGGATCTCAGGTTTGGTATTAGAAGCATTGAGATATCACATCTCATGCTTTAGGAAGGGTCTCAGGATTGGAATGGGAAGGAGTTGGATATGACATCTCATGCTATAGGAAGGATCTCAGGTTTGGGAGAAGCAATGAGATATCACATCTCATGCTATAGGAAGGGTCTCAGGATTGGAATGGGAAGGAGTTGTATATGACATCTCATGCCATAGGAAGGGTCTCAGGTTTGGTATAAGCATTGAGATATCACATCTCTGCTATCGGAAGGGTCTCAGGATTGGAATGGGAAGGAGTTGGATATCACATCTCATGTTATAGGAATGGCCTCAAGATTGGAATGGGAAGGACTTGGATATCACATCTCATGTTATAGGAAGGGTCTCAGGTTTGTTATTTGAAGCATTGAGATATCACATCTCATGTTATAGGACAGTCTCAGGTTTGGTATTAGAAGCATTGAGATATCATATCTCATGGTATAGGACGGGTCTCAGGATTGGAATGGGAAGGAGTTGGATATCACATCTCATGCTATAGGAAGGGTCTCAGGATTGGAATGGGAAGGATTTGGATATCACATCTCATGTTACAGGAAGGGTCTCAGGTTTGTTATTAGAAGCATTGAGATATCACATCTCATGTTATAGGGCAGTCTCAGGTTTGGTATTAGAAGCATTGAGATATCACATCTCATGGTATAGGACGGGTCTCAGGATTGGATTGGGAAGGAGTTGGACATCCCATCTCATGCTATAGGAAGGGTCACAGGTTGGAATTGGAAGGAGTTGGATATCACATCTCATGCTACCGGAAGGGTCTCAGGATTGGAATGGGAAGGAGTTGGATATCACCTCTCATGCTATAGGGAGGGTCTCAGGTTTGATATTAGAAGCATTGATATATCATATCTCATGCTATCAGAAGGGTCTCAGGATTGGATTGGGAAGGAGTTGGATATCACATCTCATGTTATAAGAAGGGTCTCAGGACTGGATGGGAAGAGTTGGATATCACATCTCATGCTATAGGAAGGGTCTCAGGTTTGGTAGAAGCATTGAGATATCACATCTCATGCTATAGGAAGGGTCTCAGGATTGGAATGGGAAGGAGTTGGATATCACATCTCATGATAAAGGAAGGGTCTCAGGTTTGGAAGGGGAAAGATTTGCATATCACATCTCAAGTTATAGGACGGGTCTGTGGTTTGGTATTAGAAGCATTGAGATATCATATCTCATGCTATCGGAAGGGTCTCAGGATTGGATTGGGAAGGAGTTGGATATCACATCTCATGTTATAGGAAGGGTCTCAGGATTGGATGGGAAGAGTTGGATATCACATCTCATGCTATAGGAAGGGTCTCAGGATTGGAATGGGAAGGAGTTGGATATCACATCTCATGATAAAGGAAGGGTCTCAGGTTTGGAAGGGGAAGGATTTGGATATCACATCTCAAGTTATAGGACGGGTCTGTGGTTTGGTATTAGAAGCATTGAGATATCATATTTCATGCTATCGGAAGGGTCTCAGGATTGGATTGGGAAGGACTTGGATATCACATCTCATGTTATAGGAAGGGTCTCAGGTTTATTAGAAGCATTGAGATATCACATCTCATGTTATAGGACAGTCTCAGGTTTGGTATTAGAAGCATTGAGATATAACATCTCATAGTATAGGACGGGTCTCAGGATTGGAATGGGAAGGAGTTTGATATCACATCTCATGCCAAGGGAAGGTCTCAGGTTTGCTAGAAGCATTCAGATCTCACATCTCATGCTATCGGAAGGGTCTCAGGATTGGATTGGGAAGGAGTTGGATATCGCATCTCATGCTATAGGAAGGGTCACAGGTTGGAATTGGAAGGAGTTGGATATCACAGCTCATGTTATAGGAAGGGTATCAGGATTGGAATGTGAAGGACTTTAATATCACATCTCACGCTATAGGGAGGGTCTCAGGTTTGGTATTAGAAGCATTGAGATATCACATCTCATGCTATCGGAAGGGTCTCAGGATTGGATCGGGAAGCAGTTGGATATAACATCTCATGTTATAGGAAGGGTCTCAGGATTGGATGGGAAGAGTTGGATATCACATTTCATGTTATAGGAAGGGTATCAGGATTGGAATGGGAAGGACTTTGATATCACATCTCACGCTATAGGGAGGGTCTCAGGTTTGGTATTAGAAGCATTGAGATATCACATCTCATGTTATAGGAAGGGTCTCAGGTTTGTTATTAGAAGCATTGAGATATCACATCTCATGTTATAGGACAGTCTCAGGTTTGGTATTAGAAGCATTGAGATATAACATCTCATGGTATAGGACGGGTCTCAGGATTGGATGGGAAGAGTTGGATATCACATCCTTCTGCCGCACTCCTCTGGGCTTTCGCTCCTTTCTTACGGGGAAACTGACATGCCCTTAAGACAGTCAGTACCGGGAAACTCTGTTTTCCGTAGTTTCTTTTATCATGTTGCGGCTTTCGTGCAACATGACACAAGAGGGCACTGTAAGCTAAGTTACAGCTCTCTTGGGTCTCTAGCCTTCTACAGGCCCTAGATACTCGTTTAGGATTGTAACTGATCGGTGCAAGTGATTCACGGACGGGAATGGTGGCAGCGATCGTTTCTTGGGTTTTGAGCTCCTTTTGGCGTTCTAAGCGCGTTTCTCGCGCTTAACCCAAAATGGTGGCCTGGCTCCCAAAATGGCCAGACCATGAGGCTCCTTTGTCCTGTCCGCTGACGGTCTTGCTCCCTTCACCTTCCCCAGGTCGAGCCGACCCGGGGCCTTCCTTATTTGGGCATGTACTTTCCCGCGAAACACGGATGCTTTCGCGGGCTTCTACATGTCTTGTGTGTGCCTCCAGGATGTGGGCTGGGATGTCTGGTCCCAATACACATCCTGGGTGCCAGAGAGTCTAGGGTGGTGTCAATGCCTGGGACCACTGTGGTCCGTGATAGGTCCACGTATGGTGTGAGTGTTGATGAGCGGATCTCCCATTGGGTCCCCTCCGTTTTGGCGCGAAGGGAACCGTGGATAAGAGGGGGCTGGAAACACCACTACTATGTCGATCTCCTGAGTTCTCATACAGGAGCCAAGTATCCTGCAACCAAGAGGCTGAACCGAGGAATCGCTGGTGACCCGCTGAAGGACTGCTCCTCTGCACTGCTGTCGCCTTGTGAAACCCTTTTCACCTTTGATCGAACCAGAAGGCCTGTACTGGTACTTCGACCCTTGGAATAGCGGGAACAGCTATTCTCGGCATCTTCACCATCTCCTGCTAGTAAGCCTTCGGAAGCGTCTCTGGGCCATCCAGCAGACTGACCAGCTTACACCGGAGTCTTGCACTGTAACCGCCGCCAGGTTGTGTAGTATTTCGAGTCCTTGTCACTCTCACACGCTTCGTACACTTGGCGTTCCCAGGTCTGAAGTGAGTAGTGTACATTTGGCTCAGATACACACGGCCGCTCCGTTGCCCTGCTGTGGTAACAAACTGTGCGGGTTTCTTCGATTGGGACGTCTTTTTTTCTCAACACGACGACGAGGCGTTCCCTGCTCTTCTGAACCTGCCAGCTACTGAAACTGACACGGAGAAGCCTGGGTTTGCTTGCATCGGGGACCGGTGAGTAGCATAGCTAGGATCTGGTCGCCCTCCTGCAGGAGCCCATTGCTTTTCCCCGCTGTGTAAAACAGCACCCTTGTCCGTACTCGCGCTCTGCTTCTGCCCACTGTGGAGGCTGCGCATGAGTCACGGAACTTGTTCTTCTTCTTTTGTGCACTAAACTGAACTGCCTGATTTCCCTCGAAGAGCTTCTCCTTTTGCCCGTTGGCACCAGCGCGTGCAGGTACTTTTGAGCACAAGGCTCCACTCTTCGCAGGGCTCGGACTTCCATCTAGTTAGGTGCCTCTGAAGGCGAACTGGGTCTAAGCATTATTTCGCACTGCCTGTCTTCCTTCCCTTATAGGTGGACTACCCATTTTGTGCATATAACGCTTGAGACTGTCGTATTTGTATATATATTGTGTTGATATGGTATGTGTTGGTTTAATATTGTGATATTGTGATTTTCTCGCTACGGTCATTGTTTTAAAGGCCTTGAAATAAATGTGTATATATTTTTAATATAACAACTGTTTGGAGTAGTTTGTAAGTGTTCTTGCTTTGTGTGCTCATTGCGGGATTTCAGTCACCCTCACCCCTCTTGAGACCTAGTCTTGACCGCCGCGATCGCTACCTTGATTGGTCTGGCTCGTCCAGAGGTTACCCTGTTCCAAGTAATTAGGTTGGCCTTCTGAACTTCTGCGCCACCAGGACAGAGTTCAGAAATCCGTCTTAACAGGAAGGAGTTGGATATCCCATCTCATGCTAGAGGAAGGGTTTCAGGTTTGGTATTAGAAGCATTGAGATATCACTTCTCATGCTATAGGAAGGGTCTCAGGATTGGAATGGGAAAGAGTTGGATATCACATCTCATGCTAGAGGAAGGGTCTCAGGTTTGGTATTACAAGCATTGAGATATCACATCTCATGCTACAGGAAGGGTCTCAGGATTGGAATGTGAAGGAGTCGGATATCACATCTCATGCTATAGAAAGGGTCGCAGTTTTGGAATGGGAAGGATTTGGATATCACATCTCTTGCTATAGGAAGGGCCTCAGGTTTGGTATTAGAAACATTGAGATATCACATCTCATGGTATAGGAAGGGTCTCAGGATTGGAATGGGAAGGAGTTGGATATCACATCTCATGTCATAGGAAGGATCTCAGGTTTGGTATTAGAAGCATTGAGATATCACATCTCATGCTATAGGAAGGGTCTCAGGATTGGAATGGGAAGGAGTTGGATATGACATCTCATGCTATAGGAAGGGTCTCAGGTTTGGTATAAGCATTGGGATATCACATCTCTGCTATCGGAAGGGTCTCAGGATTGGAATGGGAAGGAGTTGGATATCACATCTTATGCTAAAGGAAGGGTCTCAGGTTTGGAAATGGAAGGATTTGGATCTCACATCTCATGTTATAGGACGGGTCTCAGGTTTGGTATTAGAAACATTGAGATATCACATCTGATGGTATAGGAAGGGTCTCAGGATTGGAATGGGAAGGAGTTGGATATCACATCTCATGTTATAGGAAGGATCTCAGGTTTGGTATTAGAAGCATTGAGATATCACATCTCATGCTTTAGGAAGTGTCTCAGGATTGGAATGGGAAGGAGTTGGATATGACATCTCATGCTATAGGAAGGATCTCAGGTTTGGGAGAAGCAATGAGATATCACATCTCATGCTATAGGAAGGGTCTCAGGATTGGAATGGGAAGGAGTTGTATATGACATCTCATGCCATAGGAAGGGTCTCAGGTTTGGTATAAGCATTGAGATATCACATCTCTGCTATCGGAAGGGTCTCAGGATTGGAATGGGAAGGAGTTGGATATCACATCTCATGTTATAGGAATGGCCTCAAGATTGGAATGGGAAGGACTTGGATATCACATCTCATGTTATAGGAAGGGTCTCAGGTTTGTTATTTGAAGCATTGAGATATCACATCTCATGTTATAGGACAGTCTCAGGTTTGGTATTAGAAGCATTGAGATATCATATCTCATCGTATAGGACAGGTCTCAGGATTGGAATGGGAAGGAGTTGGATATCACATCTCATGCTATAGGAAGGGTCTCAGGATTGGAATGGGAAGGATTTGGATATCACATCTCATGTTACAGGAAGGGTCTCAGGTTTGTTATTAGAAGCATTGAGATATCACATCTCATGTTATAGGGCAGTCTCAGGTTTGGTATTAGAAGCATTGAGATATCACATCTCATGGTATAGGACGGGTCTCAGGATTGGATTGGGAAGGAGTTGGACATCCCATCTCATGCTATAGGAAGGGTCACAGGTTGGAATTGGAAGGAGTTGGATATCACATCTCATGCTACCGGAAGGGTCTCAGGATTGGAATGGGAAGGAGTTGGATATCACCTCTCATGCTATAGGGAGGGTCTCAGGTTTGATATTAGAAGCATTGATATATCATATCTCATGCTATCAGAAGGGTCTCAGGATTGGATTGGGAAGGAGTTGGATATCACATCTCATGTTATAAGAAGGGTCTCAGGACTGGATGGGAAGAGTTGGATATCACATCTCATGCTATAGGAAGGGTCTCAGGTTTGGTAGAAGCATTGAGATATCACATCTCATGCTATAGGAAGGGTCTCAGGATTGGAATGGGAAGGAGTTGGATATCACATCTCATGATAAAGGAAGGGTCTCAGGTTTGGAAGGGGAAAGATTTGCATATCACATCTCAAGTTATAGGACGGGTCTGTGGTTTGGTATTAGAAGCATTGAGATATCATATCTCATGCTATCGGAAGGGTCTCAGGATTGGATTGGGAAGGAGTTGGATATCACATCTCATGTTATAGGAAGGGTCTCAGGATTGGATGGGAAGAGTTGGATATCACATCTCATGCTATAGGAAGGGTCTCAGGATTGGAATGGGAAGGAGTTGGATATCACATCTCATGATAAAGGAAGGGTCTCAGGTTTGGAAGGGGAAGGATTTGGATATCACATCTCAAGTTATAGGACGGGTCTGTGGTTTGGTATTAGAAGCATTGAGATATCATATTTCATGCTATCGGAAGGGTCTCAGGATTGGATTGGGAAGGACTTGGATATCACATCTCATGTTATAGGAAGGGTCTCAGGTTTATTAGAAGCATTGAGATATCACATCTCATGTTATAGGACAGTCTCAGGTTTGGTATTAGAAGCATTGAGATATAACATCTCATAGTATAGGACGGGTCTCAGGATTGGAATGGGAAGGAGTTTGATATCACATCTCATGCCAAGGGAAGGTCTCAGGTTTGCTAGAAGCATTCAGATCTCACATCTCATGCTATCGGAAGGGTCTCAGGATTGGATTGGGAAGGAGTTGGATATCGCATCTCATGCTATAGGAAGGGTCACAGGTTGGAATTGGAAGGAGTTGGATATCACAGCTCATGTTATAGGAAGGGTATCAGGATTGGAATGTGAAGGACTTTAATATCACATCTCACGCTATAGGGAGGGTCTCAGGTTTGGTATTAGAAGCATTGAGATATCACATCTCATGCTATCGGAAGGGTCTCAGGATTGGATCGGGAAGCAGTTGGATATAACATCTCATGTTATAGGAAGGGTCTCAGGATTGGATGGGAAGAGTTGGATATCACATTTCATGTTATAGGAAGGGTATCAGGATTGGAATGGGAAGGACTTTGATATCACATCTCACGCTATAGGGAGGGTCTCAGGTTTGGTATTAGAAGCATTGAGATATCACATCTCATGTTATAGGAAGGGTCTCAGGTTTGTTATTAGAAGCATTGAGATATCACATCTCATGTTATAGGACAGTCTCAGGTTTGGTATTAGAAGCATTGAGATATAACATCTCATGGTATAGGACGGGTCTCAGGATTGGATGGGAAGAGTTGGATATCACATCCTTCTGCCGCACTCCTCTGGGCTTTCGCTCCTTTCTTACGGGGAAACTGACATGCCCTTAAGACAGTCAGTACCGGGAAACTCTGTTTTCCGTAGTTTCTTTTATCATGTTGCGGCTTTCGTGCAACATGACACAAGAGGGCACTGTAAGCTAAGTTACAGCTCTCTTGGGTCTCTAGCCTTCTACAGGCCCTAGATACTCGTTTAGGATTGTAACTGATCGGTGCAAGTGATTCATGGACGGGAATGGTGGCAGCGATCGTTTCTTGTGTTTTGAGCTCCTTTTGGCGTTCTAAGCGCGTTTCTCGCGCTTAACCCAAAATGGTGGCCTGGCTCCCAAAATGGCCAGACCATGAGGCTCCTTTGTCCTGTCCGCTGACGGTCTTGCTCCCTTCACCTTCCCCAGGTCGAGCCGACCCGGGGCCTTCCTTATTTGGGCATGTACTTTCCCGCGAAACACGGATGCTTTCGCGGGCTTCTACATGTCTTGTGTGTGCCTCCAGGATGTGGGCTGGGATGTCTGGTCCCAATACACATCCTGGGTGCCAGAGAGTCTAGGGTGGTGTCAATGCCTGGGACCACTGTGGTCCGTGATAGGTCCACGTATGGTGTGAGTGTTGATGAGCGGATCTCCCATTGGGTCCCCTCCGTTTTGGCGCGAAGGGAACCGTGGATAAGAGGGGGCTGGAAACACCACTACTATGTCGATCTCCTGAGTTCTCATACAGGAGCCAAGTATCCTGCAACCAAGAGGCTGAACCGAGGAATCGCTGGTGACCCGCTGAAGGACTGCTCCTCTGCACTGCTGTCACCTTGTGAAACCCTTTTCACCTTTGATCGAACCAGAAGGCCTGTACTGGTACTTCGACCCTTGGAATAGCGGGAACAGCTATTCTCGGCATCTTCACCATCTCCTGCTAGTAAGCCTTCGGAAGCGTCTCTGGGCCATCCAGCAGACTCACCAGCTTACACCGGAGTCTTGCACTGTAACCGCCGCCAGGTTGTGTAGTATTTCGAGTCCTTGTCACTCTCACACGCTTCGTACACTTGGCGTTCCCAGGTCTGAAGTGAGTAGTGTACATTTGGCTCAGATACACACGGCCGCTCCGTTGCCCTGCTGTGGTAACAAACTGTGCGGGTTTCTTCGATTGGGACGTCTTTTTACTCAACACGACGACGAGGCGTTCTCTGCTCTTCTGAACCTGCCAGCTGCTGAAACTGACGCGGAGAAGCCTGGGTCTGCTTGCATCGGGGACCGGTGAGTAGCATAGCTAGGATCTGGTCGCCCTCCTGCAGGAGCCCATTGCTTTTCCCCGCTGTGTAAAACAGCACCCTTGTCCATACTCGCGCTCTGCTTCTGCCCACTGTGGAGGCTGCGCTTGAGTCGCGGAACTTGTTCTTCTTCTTTTGTGCACTAAACTGAACTGCCTGATTTCCCTCGAAGAGCTTCTCCTTTTGCCCGTTGGCACCAGCGCGTGCAGGTACTTTTGAGCACAAGGCTCCACTCTTCGCAGGGCTCGGACTTCCATCTAGTTAGGTGCCTCTGAAGGCGAACTGGGTCTAAGCATTATTTCGCACTGCCTGTCTTCCTTCCCTTATAGGTGGACTACCCATTTTGTGCATATAACGCTTGAGACTGTCGTATTTGTATATATATTGTGTTGATATGGTATGTGTTGGTTTAATATTGTGATATTGTGATTTTCTCGCTACGGTCATTGTTTTAAAGGCCTTGAAATAAATGTGTATATATTTTTAATATAACAACTGTTTGGAGTAGTTTGTAAGTGTTCTTGCTTTGTGTGCTCATTGCGGGCTTTCAGTCACCCTCACCCCTCTTGAGACCTAGTCTTGACCGCTGCGATCGCTACCTTGATTGGTCTGGCTCGTCCAGAGGTTACCCTGTTCCAAGTAATTAGGTTGGCCTTCTGAACTTCTGCGCCACCAGGACAGAGTTCAGAAATCCGTCTTAACAGGAAGGAGTTGGATATCCCATCTCATGCTAGAGGAAGGGTCTCAGGTTTGGTATTAGAAGCATTGAGATATCACTTCTCATGCTATAGGAAGGGTCTCAGGATTGGAATGGGAAAGAGTTGGATATCACATCTCATGCTATAGGAAGGGTCTCAGGATTGGTATTACAAGCATTGAGATATCACATCTCATGCTACAGGAAGGGTCTCAGGATTGGAATGCGAAGGAGTCGGATATCACATCTCATGCTATAGAAAGGGTCCCAGTTTTGGAATGGGAAGGATTTGGATATCACATCTCTTGCTATAGGAAGGGCCTCAGGTTTGGTATTAGAAACATTGAGATATCACATCTCATGGTATAGGAAGGGTCTCAGGATTGGAATGGGAAGGAGTTGGATATCACATCTCATGTCATAGGAAGGATCTCAGGTTTGGTATTAGAAGCATTGAGATATCACATCTCATGCTATAGGAAGGGTCTCAGGATTGGAATGGGAAGGAGTTGGATATGACATCTCATGCTATAGGAAGGGTCTCAGGTTTGGTATAAGCATTGGGATATCACATCTCTGCTATCGGAAGGGTCTCAGGATTGGAATGGGAAGGAGTTGGATATCACATCTTATGCTAAAGGAAGGGTCTCAGGTTTGGAAGTGGAAGGATTTGGATCTCACATCTCATGTTATAGGACGGGTCTCAGGTTTGGTATTAGAAACATTGAGATATCACATCTCATGGTATGGGAAGGGTCTCAGGATTGGAATGGGAAGGAGTTGGATATCACATCTCATGTTATAGGAAGGATCTCAGGTTTGGTATTAGAAGCATTGAGATATCACATCTCATGCTTTAGGAAGGGTCTCAGGATTGGAATGGGAAGGAGTTGGATATGACATCTCATGCTATAGGAAGGATCTCAGGTTTGGGAGAAGCAATGAGATATCACATCTCATGCTATAGGAAGGGTCTCAGGATTGGAATGGGAAGGAGTTGTATATGACATCTCATGCCATAGGAAGGGTCTCAGGTTTGGTATAAGCATTGAGATATCACATCTCTGCTATCGGAAGGGTCTCAGGATTGGAATGGGAAGGAGTTGGATATCACATCTCATGCTAAAGGAAGGGTCTCAGGTTTAGTATTAGAAGCATTGAGATATCACATCTCATGGTATAGGAAGGGTCTCAGGATTGGAATGGGAAGGAGTTGTATATCACATCTCAAGCTATAGGAAGGGTCTCAGGATTGGAATCGGAAGGAGTTTGATATCACATCTGAGATGGGATAGCCAACTCCTTCCCAATCCAATCCTGAGACCCTTCCGATAGCATGAGATGTGATATCTCAATGCTTCTACCAAACCTGAGACCGTTCCTATGGCATGAGATGTGATATCAAACTCCTTCCGATTCCAATCCTGAGACCCTTCCTATAGCTTGAGATGTGATATCCAACTCCTTCCCATTCCAATCCTGAGACCCTTCCGATAACAGAGATGTGATATCTCAATGCTTATACCAAACCTGAGACCCTTCCTATGGCATGAGATGTCATATACAACTCCTTCCCATTCCAATCCTGAGACCCTTCCTATAGCATGAGATGTGATATCTCATTGCTTCTCCCAAACCTGAGACCCTTCCTATAGCATGAGATGTCATATCCAACTCCTTCCCATTCCAATCCTGAGACCCTTCCTATAGCATGAGATGTGATATCTCATTGCTTCTCCCAAACCTGAGATCCTTCCTATAACATGATATGTGATATCCAACTCCTTCCCATTCCAATCCTGAGACCCTTCCTATACCATGAGATGTGATATCTCAATGTTTCTAATACCAAACCTGAGACCCGTCCTATAACATGAGATGTGAGATCCAAATCCTTCCACTTCCAAACCTGAGACCCTTCCTTTAGCATAAGATGTGATATCCAACTCCTTCCCATTCCAATCCTGAGACCCTTCTGATAGCAGAGATGTGATATCCCAATGCTTATACCAAACCTGAGACCCTTCCTATAGCATGAGATGTCGTATCCAACTCCTTCCCATTCCAATCCTGAGACCCTTCCTATAGCATGAGATGTGATATCTCAATGCTTCTAATACCAAACCTGAGATCCTTCCTATAACATGAGATGTGATATCCAACTCCTTCCCATTCCAATCCTGAGACCCTTCCTATACCATGAGATGTGATATCTCAATGTTTCTAATACCAAACCTGAGGCCCTTCCTATAGCAAGAGATGTGATATCCAAATCCTTCCCATTCCAAAACTGCGACCCTTCCTATAGCATGAGATGGGATATCCAACTCCTTCCTGTTAAGACGGATTTCTGAACTCTGTCCTGGTGGCGCAGAAGTTCAGAAGGCCAACCTAATTACTTGGAACAGGGTAACCTCTGGACGAGCCAGACCAATCAAGGTAGCGATTGCGGCGGTCAAGACTAGGTCTCAAGAGGGGTGAAGGTGACTGAAAGCCCGCAATGAGCACACAAAGCAAGGACACTTACAAACTACTCCAAACAGGTGCTATATTAAAAATATATACACATTTATTCCAAGGCCTTTAAAACAATGACCGTAGCGAGAAATCACAATACAACTCTAGTAAACCAACACATACCATACCAATACAATATATATACAAATACAAGTCTCCAGCGTTAGATGCACGAAATGTGTAGTCCACCTAAAAGGGAAGGAAAACAGGCAGTGCGAAATAATGCTTAGACCCAGTCCGCCTTCAGAGGCACCTAACTAAAAGGAAGTCCGAGCCCTGCGGAGAGTGGAGCCTTGTGCTCAAATGTACCTGCACACGCTGGTGCCAACGGGCAAAAGGGGAGTCTCTTCGAGGGAAATCAGGCAGTTCAGTTTAGTGCACAAATGAAGAAGAACAAGTTCTGCGACTCAAGCGCAGCCTCCACTGTGGGCAGAAGCAGAGCGCGAGTACGGAAATGCGTGCTGTTTTGACACAGCGGGGAAAAGCTATGGGCTCCTGCAGGAGGGCGACCAGTTCCTAGCTATGCTACTCACCGGTCCCCGATGCAAGCAGACCCAGGCTTCTCCGCGTCAGTTTCAGTCGCTGGCAGGTTCAGAAGAGCAGGGAACGTCTCGTCGTCGTGTTGAGTGTGCAGCAGCAGAGTTGAGTAAAAGACGTCCCAAACGAAGAAACCCGCACAGTTTGTTACCACAGCAGGGCAACGGAGCGGCCGTGAGTATCTGAGCCAAATGTACTCTACTCACTTCAGACCTGGGAACGCCAAGTGTACGAAGCGTGTGAGATTGACAAGGACTCGAAATACTACACAACCTGGCGGCGGTTACAGCGCAAGACTCCGGTGTAAGCTGGTCAGTCTGCTGGATGGCCCAGAGATGCTTCCGAAGGCTTACTAGCAGGAGATGGTGAAGATGCCGAGAATAGCTGTTCCCGCTATTCCAAGGGTCGAAGTACCAGTACAGGCCTTCTGGTTCGATCAAAGGTGAAAAGGGTTTCACAAGGCGACAGCAGTGCAGAGGAGCAGTCCTTCAGCGGGTCACCAGCGATTCCTCGGTTCAGCCTCTTGGTTGCAGGATACTTGGCTCCTGTATGAGAACTCAGGAGATCGACATGGTAGTGGTGTTTCCAGCCCCCTCTTATCCACGGTTCCCTTCGCGCCAAAACGGAGGGGACCCAATGGGAGATCCGCTCATCAACACTTACACCATGCGTGGACCTATCACGGACCACAGTGGTCCCAGGCATTGACACCACCCTAGACTCTCTGGCACCCAGGATGTGTATTGGGACCAGACATCCCAGCCCACATCCTGGAGGCACACACAAGACATGTAGAAGCCTGCGAAAGCATCCGTGTTTCGCGGGAAAGTACATGCCCAAATAAGGAAGGCCCCGGGTCGGCTTGACCTGGGGAAGGTGAAGGGAGCAAGACGGTCAGCAGACAGGACAAAGGAGCCTCATGGTCTGGCCATTTTGGGAGCCAGGCCACCATTTTGGGTTAAGCGTGAGAAACGCGCTTAGAACGCCAAAAGGAGCTCAAAACACAAGAAACGATCGCTGCCACCATTCCCGTCCGTGAATCACTTGCACCGATCAGTTACAATCCTAAACGAGTAGGGCCTGTAGAAGGCTAGAGACCCAAGAGAGCTGTAACTTAGCTTACAGTGCCCTCTTGTGTCATGTTGCACGAAAGCCGCAACATGATAAAAGAAACTACGGAAAACAGCGTTTCCCGGTACTGACTGTCTTAAGGGCATGTCCGTTTCCCCGTAAGAAAGGAGCGAAATCCCAGAGGAGTGCGGCAGAAGGATGTGATATCCAACTCTTCCCATCCAATCCTGAGACCCGTCCTATACCATGAGATGTTATATCTCAATGCTTCTAATACCAAACCTGAGACTGTCCTATAACATGAGATGTGATATCTCAATGCTTCTAATAACAAACCTGAGACCCTTCCTATAACATGAGATGTGATATCTCAATGCATCTAATACCAAACCTGAGACCCTCCCTATAGCGTGAGATGTGATATCAAAGTCCTTCCCATTCCAATCCTGATACCTTTCCTATAACATGAGATGTGATATCCAACTCTTCCCATCCAATCCTGAGACCCTTCCTATAACATGAGATGTTATATCCATCTCCTTCCCGATCCAATCCTGAGACCCTTCCGATAGCATGAGATGTGATATCTCAATGCTTCTAATACCAAACCTGAGACCCTCCCTATAGCGTGAGATGTGATATTAAAGTCCTTCACATTCCAGTCCTGATACCCTTCCTATAACATGAGCTGTGATATCCAACTCCTGCCAATTCCAACCTGTGACCCTTCCCATAGCATGAGATGCGATATCCAACTCCTTCCCAATCCAATCCTGAGACCCTTCCGATAGCATGAGATGTGAGGTCTGAATGCTTCTAGCAAACCTGAGACCTTCCCTTGGCATGAGATGTGATATCAAACTCCTTCCCATTCCAATCCTGAGACCCGTCCTAAACTATGAGATGTTATATCTCAATGCTTCTAATACCAAACCTGAGACTGTCCTATAACATGAGATGTGATATCTCAATGCTTCTAATAAACCTGAGACCCTTCCTATAACATGAGATGTGATATCCAAGTCCTTCCCATTCCAATCTTGAGACCCTTCCTATAACATGAGATGTGATATCCAACTCCTTCCCAATCCAATCCTGAGACCCTTCCGATAGCATGAGATATGATATCTCAATGCTTCTAATACCAAACCACAGACCCGTCCTATAACTTGAGATGTGATATCCAAATCCTTCCCCTTCCAAACCTGAGACCCTTCCTTTATCAAGAGATGTGACATCCAACTCCTTCCCATTCCAATCCTGAGACCCTTCCTATAGCATGAGATGTGATATCTCAATGCTTCTACCAAACCTGAGACACTTCCTATAGCATGAGATGTAATATCCAACTCTTCCCATCCAATCCTGAGACCCTTCCTATAACATGAGATGTGATATCCAACTCCTTCCCAATCCAATCCTGAGACCCGTCCTATACCATGAGATATGATATATCAATGCTTCTAATATCAAACCTGAGACCCTCCCTATAGCATGAGAGGTGATATCCAACTCCTTCCCATTCCAATCCTGAGACCCTTCCGGTAGCATGAGATGTGATATCCAACTCCTTCCAATTCCAACCTGTGACCCTTCCTATAGCATGAGATGGGATATCCAACTCCTTCCCAATCCAATCCTGAGACCCGTCCTATACCATGAGATGTGATATCTCAATGCTTCTAATACCAAACCTGAGACTGCCCTATAACATGAGATGTGATATCTCAATGCTTCTAATAACAAACCTGAGACCCTTCCTGTAACATGAGATGTGATATCCAAATCCTTCCCATTCCAATCCTGAGACCCTTCCTATAGCATGAGATGTGATATCCAACTCCTTCCCATTCCAATCCTGAGACCCGTCCTATACCATGAGATATGATATCTCAATGCTTCTAATACCAAACCTGAGACTGTCCTATAACATGAGATGTGATATCTCAATGCTTCAAATAACAAACCTGAGACCCTTCCTATAACATGAGATGTGATATCCAAGTCCTTCCCATTCCAATCTTGAGGCCATTCCTATAACATGAGATGTGATATCCAACTCCTTCACAATCCAATCCTGAGACCCTTCCGATAGCATGAGATATGATATCTCAAGGCTTCTAATACCAAACCACAGACCCGTCCTATAACTTGAGATGTGATATCCAAATCCTTCCCCTTCCAAACCTGAGACCCTTCCTTTATCATGAGATGTGATATCCAACCCCTTCCCATTGCAATCCTGAGACCCTTCCTATAGCATGAGAAGTGATATCCCAATGCATCTACCAAACCTGAGACCCTTCCTATAGCATGAGATGTGATATCCAACTCTTCCCATCCAATCCTGAGACCCTTCCTATAACATGAGATGTGATATCCAACTCCTTCCCAATCCAATCCTGAGACCCTTCCGATAGCATGAGATATGATATCTCAATGCTTCTAATATCAAACCTGAGACCCTCCCTATAGCATGAGATGTGACATACAACTCCTTCCCATTCCAATCCTGAGACCCTTCCGATAGCATGAGATGTGATATCCAACTCCTTCCAATTCCAACCTGTGACCCTTCCTATAGCATGAGATGGGATATCCAACTCCTTCCCAATCCAATCCTGAGACCCTTCCGATAGCATGAGATGTGATATCTTAATGCTTCTACCATACCTGAGACCTTCCTATGGCATGAGATGTGATATCAAACTACTTCCCTTTCCAATCCTGAGACCCTTCCTATAGCATGAGATGTGATATCCAACTCCTTCCCATTCCAATCCTGAGACCCGTCCTATACCATGAGATATGATATCTCAATGCTTCTAATACCAAACCTGAAACTGTCCTATAACATGAGATGCGATATCTCAATGCTTCTAATAACAAACCTGAGACCCTTCCTATAACATGAGATGTGATATCCAAATCCTTCCCATTCCAATCCTGAGACCCTTCCTATAACATGAGATGTGATATCCAAATCCTTCCCATTCCAATCCTGAGACCCTTCCGATAGCATGAGATATGATATCTCAATGCTTCTAATACCAAACCTGAGACTGTCCTATAACATGAGATGCGATATCTCAATGCTTCTAATAACAAACCTGAGACCCTTCCTATAACATGAGATGTGATATCCAAATCCTTCCCATTCCAATCCTGAGACCCTTCCTATAACATGAGATGTGATATCCAACTCCTTCCCAATCCAATCCTGAGACCCTTCTGATAGCATGAGATATGATATCTCAATGCTTCTAATATCAAACCTGAGACCCTCCCTATAGCATGAGATGTGATATACAACTCCTTCCCATTCCAATCCTGAGACCCTTCCGATAGCATGAGATGTGATATCCAACTCTTCCCATCCAATCCTGAGACCCTTCCTATAACATGAGATGTGATATCCAACTCCTTCCCAATCCAATCCTGAGACCCTTCCGATAGCATGAGATATGATATCTCAATGCTTCTAATATCAAACCTGAGACCCTCCCTATAGCATGAGATGTGACATACAACTCCTTCCCATTCCAATCCTGAGACCCTTCCGATAGCATGAGATGTGATATCCAACTCCTTCCCATTCCAACCTGTGACCCTTCCTATAGCATGAGATGGGATATCCAACTCCTTCCCAATCCAATCCTGAGACCCTTCCGATAGCATGAGATGTGATATCTTAATGCTTCTACCATACCTGAGACCTTCCTATGGCATGAGATGTGATATCAAACTACTTCCCATTCCAATCCTGAGACCCTTCCTATAGCATGAGATGTGATATCCAACTCCTTCCCATTCCAATCCTGAGACCCGTCCTGTACCATGAGATATGATATCTCAATGCTTCTAATACCAAACCTGAAACTGTCCTATAACATGAGATGTGATATCTCAATGCTTCTAATAACAAACCTGAGACCCTTCCTATAACATGAGATGTGATATCCAAATCCTTCCCATTCCCATCCTGAGACCCTTCCTATAACATGAGATGTGATATCCAAATCCTTCCCATTCCAATCCTGAGACCCTTCCGATAGCATGAGATATGATATCTCAATGCTTCTAATACCAAACCTGACACTGTCCTATAACATGAGATGCGATATCTCAATGCTTCTAATAACAAACCTGAGACCCTTCCTATAACATGAGATGTGATATCCAAATCCTTCCCATTCCAATCCTGAGACCCTTCCTATAACATGAGATGTGATATCCAAATCCTTCCCATTCCAATCCTGAGACCCTTCCGATAGCATGAGATATGATATCTCAATTCTTCTAATACCAAACCTGAGACTGTCCTATAACATGAGATGCGATATCTCAATGCTTCTAATAACAAACCTGAGACCCTTCCTATAACATGAGATGTGATATCCAAATCCTTCCCATTCCAATCCTGAGACCCTTCCTATAACATGAGATGTTATATCCAACTCCTTCCCAATCCAATCCTGAGACTCTTCTGATAGCATGAGATATGATATCTCAATGCTTCTAATATCAAACCTGAGACCCTCCCTATAGCATGAGATGTGATATACAACTCCTTCCCATTCCAATCCTGAGACCCTTCCGATAGCATGAGATGTGATATCCAACTCCTTCCAATTCCAACCTGTGACCCTTCCTATAGCATGAGATGGGATATCCAACTCCTCCCCAATCCAATCCTGAGACCCTTCCGATAGCATGAGATGTGATATCTTAATGCTTCTACCAAACCTGAGACCCTCCCTATAGCATGAGATGTGATATACAACTCCTTCCCATTCCAATCCTGAGACCCTTCTGATAGCATGAGATGTGATATCCAACTCCTTCCAATTCCAACCTGTGACCCTTCCTATAGCATGAGATGGGATATCCAACTCCTTCCCATTCCAATCCTGAGACCCTTCCTATAGCATGAGATGTGATATCCAACTCCTTCCCATTCCAATCCTGAGACCCGTCCTATACCATGAGATGTGATATCTCAATGTTTCTAATACCAAACCTGAGACTGTCCTATAACATGAGATGTGATATCTCAATGCTTCTAATAACAAACCTGAGACCCTTCCTATAACATGAGATGTGATATCCAAATCCTTCCCATTCCAATCCTGAGACCCTTCCTATAGCATGAGATGTGATATCCAACTCCTTCCCATTCCAATCCTGAGACCCGTCCTATACCATGAGATATGATATCTCAATGCTTCTAATACCAAACCTGAGACTGTCCTATAACATGAGATGCAATATCTCAATGCTTCTAATAACAAACCTGAGACCCTTCCTATAACATGAGATGTGATATCCAAATCCTTCCCATTCCAATCCTGAGACCCTTCCTATAACATGAGATGTGATATCCAAATCCTTCCCATTCCAATCCTGAGACCCTTCCTATAGCATGAGATATGATATCTCAATGCTTCTAATACCAAACCTGAGACTGTCCTATAACATGAGATGCGATATCTCAATGCTTCTAATAACAAACCTGAGACCCTTCCTATAACATGAGATGTGATATCCAAATCCTTCCCATTCCAATCCTGAGACCCTTCCTATAACATGAGATGTGATATCCAACTCCTTGCCAATCCAATCCTGAGACCCTTCCGATAGCATGAGATGTGATATCAAAGTCCTTCCCATTCCAATCCTGATACCCTTCCTATAACATGAGATGTGATATCCAAATCCTTCCCATTCCAATCCTGAGACCCTTCCTATAACATGAGATGTGATATCCAAATCCTTCCCATTCCAATCCTGAGACCCTTCCGATAGCATGAGATATGATATCTCAATGCTTCTAATACCAAACCTGAGACTGTCCTATAACATGAGATGAGATATCTCAATGCTTCTAATAACAAACCTGAGACCCATCCTATAACATGAGATGTGATATCAAAGTCCTTCCCATTCCAATCCTGATACCCTTCCTATAACATGAGATGTGATATCCAACTCTTTCCATCCAATCCTGAGACCCTTCCTATAACATGAGATGTGATATCCAAATCCTTCCCATTCCAATCCTGAGACCCTTCCGATAGCATGAGATATGATATCTCAATGCTTCTAATACCAAACCTGAGACTGTCCTATAACATGAGATGAGATATCTCAATGCTTCTAATAACAAACCTGAGACCCTTCCTATAACATGAGCTGTGATATCCAACTCCTTCCAATTCCAACCTGTGACCCTTCCTACAGCATGAGATGCGATATCCAACTCCTTCCCAATCCAATCCTGAGACCCTTCCGATAGCATGAGATGTGATATCTTAATGCTTCTAGCAAACCTGAGACCTTCCCATGGCATGAGATGTGATATCAAACTCCTTCCCATTCCAATCCTGAGACCCGTCCTATACTATGAGATGTTATATCTCAATGCTTCTAATACCAAACCTGAGACTGTCTTATAACATGAGATGTGATATCTCAATGCTTCTAATAACAAACCTGAGACCCTTCCTATAACATGAGATGTGATATCCAACTCCTTCCCAATCCAATCCTGAGACCCTTCCGATAGCATGAGATATGATATCTCAATGCTTCTAATACCAAACCACAGACCAGTCCTATAACTTGAGATGTGATATCCAAATCCTTCCCCTTCCAAACCTGAGACCCTTTCTTTATCATGAGATGTGATATCCAACAACTTCCCATTCCAAACCTGAGACCCGTCCTATAGCATGATATGTGATATCCAACTCCCTTCCTATAACATGAGATGTGATATCTCAATGCTTCTAATACCAAACCACAGACCTGTCCTATAAATTGAGATGTGATATCCAAATCCTTCTCCTTCCAAACCTGAGACCCTTCCTTTAGCATGAGATGTGATATCCAACTCCTTCCCATTTCAATCCTGAGACCCGTCCTATACCATGAGATATGATATCTCAATGCTTCTAATACCAAACCTGAGACTGTTCTATAACATGAGATGTGATATCTCAATGCTTCTAATAACAAACCTGTGAGCCTTCCTATAACATGAGATGTGATATCCAACTCCTTCCCAATCCAATCCTGAGACCCTTCCGATAGCATGAGATATGATATCTCAATGCTTCTAATACCAAACCACAGACCCGTCCTATAACTTGAGATGTGATATCCAACTCCTTCCCAATCCAATCCTGAGACCCTTCCGATAGCATGAGATGTGATATCTCAATGCTTCTAATACCAAACCACAGACCCGTCCTATAACTTGAGATATGATATCCTACTCCTTCCCATTCCAATCCTGAGACCCGTCCTATACTATGAGATATTATATCCAACGCTTCTAATACCAAACCTGAGACTCTCCTATAACATGAGATGTGATATCTCAATGCTTCTAATAACAAACCTGAGACCCTTCCTATAACATGAGATGTGATATCCAAGTCCTTCCCATTCCAATCTTGAGACCCTTCCTATAACATGAGATGTGATATCCAACTCCTTCGCAATCCAATCCTGAGACCCTTCCGATAGCATGAGATATGATATCTCAATGCTTCTAATGCCAAACCACAGACCCGTCCTATAACTTGAGATGTGATATCCAAATCCTTCCCCTTCCAAACCTGAGACCCTTCCTTTAGCATGAGATGTGATATCCAACTCCTTCCCATTCCAATCCTGAGACCCTTCCTATAGCATGAGATGTGATATCCCAATGCTTCTACCAAACCTGAGACCCTTCCTATAGCATGAGATGTGATATCCAACTCTTCCCATCCAATCCTGAGACCCGTCCTATACCATGAGATGTTATATCTCAATGCTTCTAATACCAATCCTGAGACTGTCCTATAACATGAGATGTGATATCTCAATGCTTCTAATACCAAACCTGAGACCCTCCCTATAGCGTGAGATGTGATATCAAAGTCCTTCCCATTCCAATCCTGAGACCCTTCCTATAACATGAGATGTTATATCCAACTCCTTCCCGATCCAATCCTGAGACCCTTCCGATAGCATGAGATGTGATATCTCAATGCTTCTAATACCAAACCTGAGACCCTCCCTATAGCGTGAGATGTGATATTAAAGTCCTTCACATTCCAATCCTGATACCCTTCCTATAACATGAGCTGTGATATCCAACTCCTTCTCAATCCAATCCTGAGACCCTTCCGATAGCATGAGATGTGAGATCTGAATGCTTCTAGCAAACCTGAGACCTTCGCTTGGCATGAGATGTGATATCAAACTCCTTCCCATTCCAATCCTGAGACCCGTCCTATACTATGAGATGTTATATCTCAATGCTTGTAATACCAAACCTGAGACTGTCCTATAACATGAGATGTTATATCTCAATGCTTCTAATAAACCTAAGACCCTTTCTATAACATGAGATGTGATATCCAAGTCCTTCCCATTCCAAAATTGAGACCCTTCCTATAACATGAGATGTGATATCCAACTCCTTCCCAATCCAATCCTGAGACCCTTCCGATAGCCTGAGATATGATATCTCAATGCTTCTAATACCAAACCACAGACCTGTCCTATAACTTGAGATGTGATATCCAAATCCTTCCCCTTCCAAACCTGAGACCCTTCCTTTATCATGAGATGTGATATCCAACTCCTTCCCATCCAATCCTGAGACCCTTCCTATAACATGAGATGTGATATCCAACTCCTTCCCTATCCAATCCTGAGACCCTTCCGATAGCATGAGATATGATATATCAATGCTTCTAATATCAAACCAGAGACCCTCCCTATAGCATGAGAGGTGATATCCAACTCCTTCCCATTCCAATCCTGAGACCCTTCCGATAGCATGAGATGTGATATCCAACTCCTTCCAATTCCAACCTGTGACCCTTCCTATAGCATGAGATGGGATATCCAACTCCTTCCCAATCCAATCCTGAGACCCGTCCTATACCATGATATGTGATATCTCAATGCTTCTAATACCAAACCTGAGACTGCCCTATGACATGAGATGTGATATCTCAATGCTTCTAATAACAAACCTGAGACCCTTCCTGTAACATGAGATGTGATATCCAAATCCTTCCCATTCCAATCCTGAGACCCTTCCTATAGCATGAGATGTGATATCCAACTCCTTCCCATTCCAATCCTGAGACCCATCCTATACCATGAGATATGATATCTCAATGCTTCTAATACCAAACCTGAGACTGTCCTATAACATGAGATCTGATAGCTCAATGCTTCAAATAACAAACCTGAGACCCTTCCTATAACATGAGATGTGATATCCAAGTCCTTCCCATTCCAATCTTGAGGCCATTCCTATAACATGAGATGTGATATCCAACTCCTTCACAATCCAATCCTGAGACCCTTCTGATAGCATGAGATATGATATCTCAAGGCTTTCAATGCCAAACCACAGACCCGTCCTATAACTTGAGATGTGATATCCAAATCCTTCCCCTTCCAAACCTGAGACCCTTCCTATAGCATGAGATGTGATATACCAATGCTTCTACCAAACCTGAGACCCTTCCTATAGCATGAGATGTGATATCCAACTCTTCCCATCCAATCCTGAGACCCTTCCTATATCATGAGATGTGATATCCAACTCCTTCCCAATCCCATCCTGAGACCCTTCCGATAGCATGAGATATGATATCTCAATGCTTCTAATATCAAACCTGAGACCCTCCCTATAGCATGAGATGTGATATACAACACCTTCCCATTCCAATCCTGAGACCCTTCCGATAGCATGAGATGTGATATCCATCTCCTTCCAATTCCAACCTGTGACCCTTCCTATAGCATGAGATGGGATATCCAACTCCTTCCCAATACAATCCTGAGACCCTTCCGATAGCATGAGATGTTATATCTTAATGCTTCTACCATACCTGAGACCTTCCTATGGCATGAGATGTGATATCAAACTACTTCCCATTCCAATCCTGAGACCCTTCCTATAGCATGAGATGTGATATCCAACTCCTTCCCATTCCAATCCTGAAACCCGTCCTATACCATGAGATGTGATATCTTAATGTTTCTAATACCAAACCTGAGACTGTCCTATAACATGAGATGTGATATCTTAATGCTTCTAATAACAAACCTGAGACCCTTCCTATAAAAAGAGATGTGATATCCAAATCCTTCCCATTCCAATCCTGAGACCCTTCCTATAGCATGAGATGTGATAACCAACTCCTTCCCATTCCAATCCTGAGTCCCGTCCTATACCATGAGATATATTTCAATGCTTCTAATACCAAACCTGAGACTGTCCTATAACATGAGATACGATATCACAATGCTTCTAATAACAAACCTGAGACCCTTCCTATAACATGAGATGTGATATCCAAATCCTTCCCATTCCAATCCTGAGACCCTTCCTATAACATGAGATGTGATATCCAAATCCTTCCCATTACAATCCTGAGACCCTTCCGATAGCATGAGATATGATATCTCAATGCTTCTAATACCAAACCTGAGACCCTCCCTATAGCATGAGATGTGATATACAACTCCTTCCCATTCCAATCCTGAGACCCTTCCTATAACATGAGATGCGATATCTCAATGCTTCTAATAACAAACCTGAGACCCTTCCTATAACATGAGATGTGATATCCAAATCCTTCCCATTCCAATCCTGAGACCCTTCCTATAACATGAGATGTGATATCCAAATCCTTCCCATTCCAATCCTGAGACCCTTCCGATAGCATGAGATATGATATCTCAATGCTTCTAATACCAAACCACAGACCCATCCTATAAAATGAGATGTGATATCCAAATCCTTCCCCTTCCAAAACTGAGACCCTTCCTTTAGCATGAGATGTGATATCCAACTCCTTCCCATTCCAATCCTGAGGCCCGTCCTATACCATGAGATGATATCTCAATGCTTCTAATACCAAACCTGAGACTGTCCTATAACATGAGATGTGATATCTCAATGCTTCTAATAACAAACCTGAGAGCCTTCCTATAACATGAGATTTGATATCCAACTCCTTCGCAATCCAATCCTGAGACCCTTCCGATAGCATGAGATATGATATCTCAATGCTTATAATACCAAACCACAGACCCGTCCTATAACTTGAGATGTGATATCCAAATCCTTCCCCTTCCAAACCTGAGACCCTTCCTTTAGCATGAGATGTGATATCCAACTCCTTCCCATTCCAATCCTGGGACCCTTCCTATAGCATGAGATCTGGTATCCCAATGCTTCTACCAAACCTGAGACCCTTACTATAGCATGAGAGGTGATATCCAACTCTTCCCATCCAATCCTGAGACCCGTCCTATACCATGAGATGTTATATCTCAATGCTTCTAATACCAAACCTGAGACTGTCCTATAACATGATATGTGATATCTCAATGCTTCTAATAACAAACCTGAGACCCTTCCTATAACATGAGATGTGATATCTCAATGCTTCTAATACCAAACCTGAGACCCTCCCTATAGCGTGAGATGTGATATCAAAGTCCTTCCCATTCCAATCCTGATACCCTTCCTATAACATGAGATGTGATATCCAACTCTTCCCATCCAATCCTGAGACCCTTCCTATACTATGAGATGTTATATCCAACTCCTTCCCAATCCAATCCTGAGACCCTTCCGATAGCATGAGATGTGATATCAAAGTCCTTCCCATTCCAATCCTGAGACCCGTCCTATATTATGAGATGTTATATCTCAATGCTTCTAATACCAAACCTGAGACTGACCTATAACATGAGATGTGATATCTCAATGCTTCTAATAACAAACCTGAGACCCTTCCTATAACATGAGATGTGATATCCAAGTCCTTCCCATTCCAATCTTGATACCCTTCCTATAACATGCGATGTGATATCCAACTCCTTCCCAATCCAATCCTGAGACCCTTCCGATAGCATGAGATATGATATCTCAATGCTTCTAATACCAAACCACAGAACCGTCCTATAACTTGAGATGTGATATCCAAATCCTTCCCCTTCCAAACCTGAGACCCTTTCTTTATCATGAGATGTGATATCCAACTCCTTCCCATTCCAATCCTGAGACCCTTCCTATAGCATGATATGTGATATCCAACTCCTTCCCATTCCAATCCTGAGACCCGTCCTATACAACGAGATATGATATCTCAATGCTTCTAATACCAAACCTGAGACTGTCCTATAACATGAGATGCGATATCTCAATGCTTCTAATAACAAACCTGAGACCCTTCCTATAACATGAGATGTGATATCCAAATCCTTCCCATTCCAATCCTGAGACCCTTCCTATAACATGAGATGTGATATCCTACTCCTTCCCAATCCAATCCTGATACCCTTCCGATAGCATGAGATATGATATCTCAATGCTTCTAATACCAAACCACAGACCCGTCCTATAAATTGAGATGCGATATCCAAATCCTTCCCCTTCCAAACCTGAGACCCTTCCTTTAGCATGAGATGTGATATCCAACTCCTTCCCATTGCAATCCCGAGACCCGTCCTATACCATGAGATATGATATCTCAATGCTTCTAATACCAAACCTGAGACTGTCCTATAACATGAGATGTGATATCTCAATGCTTCTAATAACAAACCTGAGAGCCTTCCTATAACATGAGATGTGATATCCAACTCCTTCCCAATCCAATCCTGAGACCCTTCCGATAGCATGAGATGTGATATCTCAATGCTTCTAATATCAAACCTGAGACCCTCCCTATAGCATGAGATGTGAAATCCAACTCCTTCCCATTCCAATCCTGAGACCCGTCCTATACTATGAGATGTTATATCCAATGCTTCTAATACCAAACCTGAGACTGTCCTATAACATGAGATGTGATATCTCAATGCTTCTAATAACAAACCTGAGACCCTTCCTATAACATGAGATGTGATATCCAAGTCCTTCCCATTCCAATCTTGAGACCCTTCCTATAACATGAGATGTGATATCCAACTCCTTCCCAATCCAATCCTGAGACCCTTCCGATAACATGAGATATGATATCTCAATGCTTCTAATACCAAACCACAGACCCGTCTTATAACTTGAGATGTGATATCCAAATCCTTCCCCTTCCAAACCTGAGACCCTTCCTTTATCATGAGATGTGATATCCAACTCCTTCCCATTCCAATCCTGAGACCCTTCCTATAGCATGATATGTGATATGCAACTCCTTCCCATTCCAATCCTGAGACCCGTCCTATACAATGAGATATGATATCTCAATGCTTCTAATACCAAACCTGAGACTGTCCTATAACATGAGATGCGATATCTCAATGCTTCTAATAACAAACCTGAGACCCTTCCCATAACACGAGATGTGATATCCAAGTCCTTCCCATTCCAATCTTGAGACCCTTCCTATAACATGAGATGTGATATCCTACTCCTTCGCAATCCAATCCTGAGACCCTTCCGATAGCATGAGATATGATATCTCAATGCTTCTAATACCAAACCACAGACCCGTCCTATAACTTGAGACGTGATATCCAAATCCTTCCCCTTCCAAACCTGAGACCCTTCCTTTAGCATGAGATGTGATATCCAACTCCTTCCCATTCCAATCCTGAGACCCTTCCTATAGCATGAGATGTGATATCCCAATGCTTCTACCAAACCTGAGACCCTTCCTATAGCATGAGATGTGATATCCAACTCTTCCCATCCAATCCTGAGACCCGTCCTATACCATGAGATGTTACATCGCAATGCTTCTAATACCAAACCTGAGACTGTCCTACAACATGAGATGTGATATCTCAATGCTTCTAATAACAAACCTGAGACCCTTCCTATAACATGAGATGTGATATCTCAATGCTTCTAATACCAAACCTGAGACCCTCCCTATAGCGTGAGATGTGATATCAAAGACCTTCCCATTCCAATCCTGATACCCTTCCTATAACATGAGATGTGATATCCAACTCTTCCCATCCAATCCTGAGACCCTTCCTATAACATGAGATGTTATATGCAACTCCTTCCCGATCCAATCCTGAGACCCTTCCGATAGCATGAGATGTGATATCTCAATGCTTCTCATACTAAACCTGAGACCATCCCTATAGCGTAAGATGTGATATCAAAGTCCTTCCCATTCCAATCCTGATACCCTTCCTATAACATGAGCTATGATATCCAACTCCTTCCAATTCCAACCTGTGACCCTTCCTATAGCATGAGATGCGATATCCAACTCCTTCCCAATCCAATCCTGAGACCCTTCCGATAGCATGAGATGTGATATCTTAATGCTTCTAGCAAACCTGAGACCTTCCCATGGCATGAGATGTGATATCAAACTCCTTCCCATTCCAATCCTGAGACCCGTCCTATACTATGAGATGTTATATCCAATGCTTCTAATACCAAACCTGAGACTGTCCTATAACATGAGATGTGATATCTCAATGCTTCTAATAACAAACCTGAGACCCTTCCTATAACATGAGATGTGATATCCAAGTCCTTCCCATTCCAATCTTGAGACCCTTCCTATAACATGAGATGTGATATCCAACTCCTTCCCAATCCAATCCTGAGACCCTTCCGATAGCATGAGATATGATATCTCAATGCTTCTAATACCAAACCACAGACCCGTCCTATAACTTGAGATGTGATATCCAAATCCTTCCCCTTCCAAACCTGAGACCCTTCCTTTATCATGAGATGTGATATCCAACTCCTTCCCATTCCAATCCTGAGACCCTTCCCATAACATGAGATGTGATATCCAAGTCCTTCCCATTCCAATCTTGAGACCCTTCCTATAACATGAGATGTGATATCCTACTCCTTCGCAATCCAATCCTGAGACCCTTCCGATAGCATGAGATATGATATCTCAATGCTTCTAATACCAAACCACAGACCCGTCCTATAACTTGAGAGGTGATATCCAAATCCTTCCCCTTCCAAACCTGAGACCCTTCCTTTAGCATGAGATGTGATATCCAACTCCTTCCCATTCCAATCCTGAGACCCTTCCTATAGCATGAGATGTGATATCCCAATGCTTCTACCAAACCTGAGACCCTTCCTATAGCATGAGATGTGATATCCAACTGTTCCCATCCAATCCTGAGACCCGTCCTATACCATGAGATGTTACATCGCAATGCTTCTAATACCAAACCTGAGACTGTCCTATAACATGAGATGTGATATCTCAATGCTTCTAATAACAAACATGAGACCCTTCCTATAACATGAGATGTGATATCTCAATGCTTCTAATACCAAACCTGAGACCCTCCCTATAGCGTGAGATGTGATATCAAAGACCTTCCCATTCCAATCCTGATACCCTTCCTATAACATGAGATGTGATATCCAACTCTTCCCATCCAATCCTGAGACCCTTCCTATAACATGAGATGTTATATGCAACTCCTTCCCGATCCAATCCTGAGACCCTTCCGATAGCATGAGATGTGATATCTCAATGCTTCTCATACTAAACCTGAGACCCTCCCTATAGCGTAAGATGTGATATCAAAGTCCTTCCCATTCCAATCCTGATACCCTTCCTATAACATGAGCTGTGATATCCAACTCCTTCCAATTCCAACCTGTGACCCTTCCTATAGCATGAGATGCGATATCCAACTCCTTCCCAATCCAATCCTGAGACCCTTCCGATAGCATGAGATGTGATATCTTAATGCTTCTAGCAAACCTGAGACCTTCCCATGGCATGAGATGTGATATCAAACCTCTTCCCATTCCAATCCGGAGACCCGTCCTATACTATGAGATGTTATATCTCAATGCTTCTAATACCAAACCTGAGACTGTCCTATAACATGAGATGTGATATCTCAATGCTTCTAATAACAAACCTGAGACCCTTCCTATAATATGAGATGTGATATCCAAGTCCTTCCCATTCCAATCTTGAGACCCTTCCTATAACATGAGATGTGATATCCAACTCCTTTCCAATCCAATCCTGAGACCCTTCCGATAGCATGAGATATGATATCTCAATGCTTCTAATACCAAACCTGACACTGTCCTATAACATGAGATGTGATATCTCAATGCTTCTAATAACAAACCTGAGACCCTTCCTATAACATGAGATGTGATATCCAAATCCTTCCCATTCCAATCCTGAGACCCTTCCTATAACATGAGATGTGATATCCAAATCCTTCCCATTCCAATCCTGAGACCCTTCCGATAGCATGAGATATGATATCTCAATGCTTCTAATACCAAACCTGAGACTGTCCTATAACATGAGATGTGATATCTCAATGCTTCTAATAACAAACCTGAGAGCCTTCCTATAACATGAGATGTTATATCCAACTCTTTCCCAATCCAATCCTGAGACCCTTCCGATAACATGAGATGTGATATCCAACTCCTTCGCAATCCAATCCTGAGACCCTTCCGATAGCATGAGATATGATATCTCAATGCTTCTAATACCAAACCACAGACCCGTCCTATAGCTTGAGATGTGATATCCAAATCCTTCCCCTTCCAAACCTGAGACCCTTCCTTTACCATGATATGTGATATCCAACTCCTTCCCATTCCAATCCTGAGACCCTTCCTATAGAATGAGATGTGATATCTCAATGCTTCTACCAAACCTGAGACCCTTCCTATAGCATGAGATGTGATATCCAACTCTTCCCATCCAATCCTGAGACCCGTCCTATACCATGAGATGTTATATCTCAATGCTTCTAATACCAAACCTGAGACTCTCCTATAACATGAGATGTGATATCTCAATGCTTCTAATAACAAACCTGATACCCTTCCTATAACATGAGATGTGATATCTCAATGCTTCTAATACCAAACCTGAGACCCTCCCTATAGCGTGAGATGTGATATCAAAGTCCTTCCCATTCCCATCCTGATACCCTTCCTATAACATGAGATGTGATATCCAACTCTTCCCATCCAATCCTGAGACCCTTCCTATAACATGAGATGTGATATCCAAATCCTTCCCATTCCAATCCTGAGACCCTTCCTAGAACATGAGATGTGATATCTCAATGCTTCTAATAACAAACCTGAGACCCTTCCTATAATATGAGATGTGATATCCAAATCCTTCCCATTCCAATCCTGAGACCCTTCCTATAGCATGAGATGTGATATCCAACTATTTCCCATTCCAATCCTGAGACCCGTCCTATACCATGAGATATGATATCTCAATGCTTCTAATACCAAACCTGAGACTGTCCTATAACATGAGATGCGATATCTCAATGCTTCTAATAACAAACCTGAGACCCTTCCTATAACATGAGATGTGATATCCAAATCCTTCCCATTCCAATCCTGAGACCCTTCCTATAACATGAGATGTGATATCCAAATCCTTCCCATTCCAATCCTGAGACCCTTCCGATAGCATGAGATATTATATCTCAATGCTTCTAATACCAAACCTGAGACTGTCCTATAACATGAGATGCGATATCTCAATGCTTCTAATAACAAACCTGAGACCCTTCCTATAACATGAGATGTGATATCCAAATCCTTCCCATTCCAATCCTGAGACCCTTCCTATAACATGAGATGTGATATCCAACTCCTTCCCAAACCAATCCTGAGACCCTTCTGATAGCATGAGATATGATATCTCAATGCTTCTAATATCAAACCTGAGACCCTCTCTATAGCGTGAGATGTGATATCAAAGTCCTTCCCATTCCAATCCTGATACCCTTCCTATAACATGAGCTGTGATATCCAACTCCTTCCAATTCAAACCTGTGACCCTTCCTATAGCATGAGATGCGATATCCAACTCCTTCCCAATCCAATCCTGAGACCATTCCGATACCATGAGATGTGCTATCTTAATGCTTCTAGCAAACCTGAGACCTTCCCATGGCATGAGATGTGATATCAAACTCCTTCCCATTCCAATCCTGAGACCCGTCCTATACTATGAGATGTTACATCTCAATGCTTCTAATACCAAACCTGAGACTGTCCTATAACATGAGATGTGATATCTCAATGCTTCTAATAACAAACCTGAGACCCTTCCTATAACATGAGATGTGATATCCAAATCCTTCCCATTCCAATCCTGAGACCCTTCCTATAGCATGAGATGTGATATCCAAATCCTTCCCATTCCAATCCTGAGACCCTTCCTAGAACATGAGATGTGATATCTCAATGCTTCTAATAACAAACCTGAGAACCTTCCTATAACATGAGATGTGATATTCAAATCCTTCCCATTTCAATCCTGAGACCCTTCCTATAGCATGAGATGTGATATCCAACTCCTTCCCATTCCAATCCTGAGACCCGTCCTATACCATGAGATATGATATCTCAATGCTTCTAATACCAAACCTGAGACTGTCCTATAACATGAGATGCGATATCTCAATGCTTCTAATAACAAACCTGAGACCCTTCCTATAACATGAGATGTGATATCCAAATCCTTCCCATTCCAATCCTGAGACCCTTCCTATAACATGAGATGTGATATCCAAATCCTTCCCATTCCAATCCTGAGACCCTTCCGATAGCATGAGATATGATATCTCAATGCTTCTAATACCAAACCTGAGACTGTCCTATAACATGAGATGCAATATCTCAATGCTTCTAATAACAAACCTGAGACCCTTCCTATAACATGAGATGTGATATCCAACTCCTTCCCAATCCAATCCTGAGACCCTTCTGATAGCATGAGATATGATATCTCAATGCTTCTAATATCAAACCTGAGACCCTCCCTGTAGCATGAGATGTGATATACAACTCCTTCCCATTCCAATCCTGAGACCCTTCCGATAGCATGAGATGTGATATCCAACTCCTTCCAATTCCAACCTGTGACCCTTCCTATAGCATGAGATGGGATATCCAACTCCTTCCCAATCCAATACTGAGACCCTTCCGATAGCATGAGATGTGATATCTTAATGCTTCTACCATACCTGAGACCTTCCTATGGCATGAGATGTGATATCAAACTACTTCCCATTCCAATCCTGAGACCCTTCCTATAGCATGAGATGTGATATCCAACTCCTTCCCATTCCAATCCTGAGACCCGTCCTATACCATGAGATGTGATATCTCAATGTTTCTAATACCAAACCTGAGACTGTCCTATAACATGAGATGTGATATCTCAATGCTTCTAATAACAAACCTGAGACCCTTCCTATATAATGAGTTGTGATATCCAAATTCTTCCCATTCCAATCCTGAGACCCTTCCTATAGCATGAGATGTGATATCCAACTCCTTCCCATTCCAATCCTGAGACCCGTCCTATACCATGAGATATGATATCTCAATGCTTCTAATACCAAACCTGAGACTGTCCTATAACATGAGATGCGATATCTCAATGCTTCTAATAACAAACCTGAGACCCTTCCTATAACATGAGATGTGATATCCAAATCCTTCCCATTCCAATCCTGAGACCCTTCCTATAACATGAGATGTGATATCCAAATCCTTCCCATTCCAATCCTGAGACCCTTCCGATAGCATGAGATATGATATCTCAATGCTTCTAATACCAAACCTGAGACTGTCCTATAACATGAGATGCGATATCTCAATGCTTCTAATAACAAACCTGAGACCCTTCCTATAACATGAGATGTGATATCCAAATCGTTCCCATTCCAATCCTGAGACCCTTCCTATAACATGAGATGTGATATCCAACTCCTTCCCAATCCAATCCTGAGACCCTTCCGATAGCATGAGATATGATATCTCAATGCTTCTAATACCAAACCACAGACCCGTCCTATAAATTGAGATGTGATATCCGAATCCTTCCCCTTCCAAACCTGAGACCCTTCCCTTAGCATGAGATGTGATATCCAACTCCTTCCCATTCCAATCCTGAGGCCCGTCCTATACCATGAGATGATATCTCAATGCTTCTAATACCAAACCTGAGACTGTCCTATAACATGAGACGTGATATCTCAATGCTTCTAATAACAAACCTGAGAGCCTTCCTATAACATGAGATGTGATATCCAACTCCTTCGCAATCCAATCCTGAGACCCTTCCGATAGCATGAGATATGATATCTCAATGCTTCTAATACCAAACCACAGACCCATCCTATAACTTGAGATGTGATATCCAAATCCTTCCCCTTCCAAACCTGAGACCCTTCCTTTAGCATGTGATGTGATATCCAACTCCTTCCCATTCCAATCTTGAGAGCCTTCCTATAGCATGAGATGTGATATCCTATTCCTTCGCAATCCAATCCTGAGACCCTTCCGATAGCATGAGATATGATATCTCAATGCTTCTAACACCAAACCACAGACCCGTCCTATAACTTGAGATGTGATATCCAAATCCTTCCCCTTCCAAACCTGAGACCCTTCCTTTAGCATGTGATGTGATATCCAACTCCTTCCCATTCCAATCCTGAGACCCTTCCTATAGCATGAGATGTGATATCCCAATGCTTCTACCAAACCTGAGACCCTTCCTATAGCATGAGATGTGATATCCAACTCTTCCCAACCAATCCTGAGACCCGTCCTATACCATGAGATGTGATATCTCAATGCTTCTAATACCAAACCTGAGACCCTCCCTATAGCGTGAGATGTGATATCAAAGTCCTTCCCATTCCCATCCTGATACCCTTCCTATAACATGAGATGTGATATCCAACTCTTCCCATCCAATCCTGAGACCCTTCCTATAACATGAGATGTTATATCCAACTCCTTCCCAATCCAATCCTGAGACCCTTCCGATAGCATGAGATGTGATATCAAAGTCCTTCCCATTCCAATCCTGATACCCTTCCTATAACATGAGCTGTGATATCCAACTCCTTCCAATTCAAACCTGTGACCCTTCCTATAGCATGAGATGCGATATCCAACTCCTTCCCAATCCAATCCTGAGACCATTCCGATACCATGAGATGTGCTATCTTAATGCTTCTAGCAAACCTGAGACCTTCCCATGGCATGAGATGTGATATCAAACTCCTTCCCATTCCAATCCTGAGACCCGTCCTATACTATGAGATGTTACATCTCAATGCTTCTAATACCAAACCTGAGACTGTCCTATAACATGAGATGTGATATCTCAATGCTTCTAATAACAAACCTGAGACCCTTCCTATAACATGAGATGTGATATCCAAATCCTTCCCATCCAATCCTGAGACCCTTCCTATAACATGAGATGTGATATCCAAATCCTTCCCATTCCAATCCTGAGACCCTTCCTAGAACATGAGATGTGATATCTCAATGCTTCTAATAACAAACCTGAGAACCTTCCTATAACATGAGATGTGATATTCAAATCCTTCCCATTTCAATCCTGAGACCCTTCCTATAGCATGAGATGTGATATCCAACTCCTTCCCATTCCAATCCTGAGACCCGTCCTATACCATGAGATATGATATCTCAATGCTTCTAATACCAAACCTGAGACTGTCCTATAACATGAGATGCGATATCTCAATGCTTCTAATAACAAACCTGAGACCCTTCCTATAACATGAGATGTGATATCCAAATCCTTCCCATTCCAATCCTGAGACCCTTCCTATAACATGAGATGTGATATCCAAATCCTTCCCATTCCAATCCTGAGACCCTTCCGATAGCATGAGATATGATATCTCAATGCTTCTAATACCAAACCTGAGACTGTCCTATAACATGAGATGCAATATCTCAATGCTTCTAATAACAAACCTGAGACCCTTCCTATAACATGAGATGTGATATCCAACTCCTTCCCAATCCAATCCTGAGACCCTTCTGATAGCATGAGATATGATATCTCAATGCTTCTAATATCAAACCTGAGACCCTCCCTGTAGCATGAGATGTGATATACAACTCCTTCCCATTCCAATCCTGAGACCCTTCCGATAGCATGAGATGTGATATCCAACTCCTTCCAATTCCAACCTGTGACCCTTCCTATAGCATGAGATGGGATATCCAACTCCTTCCCAATCCAATACTGAGACCCTTCCGATAGCATGAGATGTGATATCTTAATGCTTCTACCATACCTGAGACCTTCCTATGGCATGAGATGTGATATCAAACTACTTCCCATTCCAATCCTGAGACCCTTCCTATAGCATGAGATGTGATATCCAACTCCTTCCCATTCCAATCCTGAGACCCGTCCTATACCATGAGATGTGATATCTCAATGTTTCTAATACCAAACCTGAGACTGTCCTATAACATGAGATGTGATATCTCAATGCTTCTAATAACAAACCTGAGACCCTTCCTATATAATGAGTTGTGATATCCAAATTCTTCCCATTCCAATCCTGAGACCCTTCCTATAGCATGAGATGTGATATCCAACTCCTTCCCATTCCAATCCTGAGACCCGTCCTATACCATGAGATATGATATCTCAATGCTTCTAATACCAAACCTGAGACTGTCCTATAACATGAGATGCGATATCTCAATGCTTCTAATAACAAACCTGAGACCCTTCCTATAACATGAGATGTGATATCCAAATCCTTCCCATTCCAATCCTGAGACCCTTCCTATAACATGAGATGTGATATCCAAATCCTTCCCATTCCAATCCTGAGACCCTTCCGATAGCATGAGATATGATATCTCAATGCTTCTAATACCAAACCTGAGACTGTCCTATAACATGAGATGCGATATCTCAATGCTTCTAATAACAAACCTGAGACCCTTCCTATAACATGAGATGTGATATCCAAATCGTTCCCATTCCAATCCTGAGACCCTTCCTATAACATGAGATGTGATATCCAACTCCTTCCCAATCCAATCCTGAGACCCTTCCGATAGCATGAGATATGATATCTCAATGCTTCTAATACCAAACCACAGACCCGTCCTATAAATTGAGATGTGATATCCGAATCCTTCCCCTTCCAAACCTGAGACCCTTCCCTTAGCATGAGATGTGATATCCAACTCCTTCCCATTCCAATCCTGAGGCCCGTCCTATACCATGAGATGATATCTCAATGCTTCTAATACCAAACCTGAGACTGTCCTATAACATGAGACGTGATATCTCAATGCTTCTAATAACAAACCTGAGAGCCTTCCTATAACATGAGATGTGATATCCAACTCCTTCGCAATCCAATCCTGAGACCCTTCCGATAGCATGAGATATGATATCTCAATGCTTCTAATACCAAACCACAGACCCATCCTATAACTTGAGATGTGATATCCAAATCCTTCCCATTCCAAACCTGAGACCCTTCCTTTAGCATGAGATGTGATATCCAACTCCTTCCCATTGCAATCCTGAGACCCGTCCTATACCATGAGATATGATATCTCCATGCTTCTAATACCAAACCTGAGACTGTCCTATAACATGAGATGTGATATCTCAATGCTTCTAATAACAAACCTGAGAGCCTTCCTACAACATGAGATGTGATATCCAACTCCTTCCCAATCCAATCCTGAGACCCTGCCGATAGCATGAGATATGATATCTCAATGCTTCTAATACCAAACCACAGACCCGTCCTATAACTTGAGATGTGATATCCAACTCCTTCCCAATCCAATCCTGAGACCCTTCCGATAGCATGAGATGTGATATCCAACTCCTTGCCATTCCAATCCTGAGACACATCCTATACTATGAGATGTTATATCCAATGCTTCTAATACCAAACCTGAGACTGTCCTATAACATGAGATGTGATATCTCAATGCTTCTAATATCAAACCTGAGACCCTCCCTATAGCATGAGATGTGATATCCAACTCCTTGCCATTCCAATCCTGAGACACATCCTATACTATGAGATGTTATATCCAATGCTTCTAATACCAAACCTGAGACTGTCCTATAACATGAGATGTGATATCTCAATGCTTCTAATAACAAACCTGAGACCCTTCCTATAACATGAGATGTGATATCCAAGTCCTTCCCATTCCAATCTTGAGACCCTTCCTATAACATGAGATGTGATATCCAACTCCTTCCCAATCCAATCCTGAGACCCTTCCGATAGCATGAGATATGATATCTCAATGCTTCTAATACCAAACCACAGACCCGTCCTATAACTTGAGATGTGATATCCAAATCCTTCTCCTTCCAAACCTGAGACCCTTAGTTTATCATGAGATGTGATATCCAACTCCTTCCCATTCCAATCCTGAGACCCTTCCTATAGCATGATATGTGATATCCAACTCCTTCCCATTCCAATCCTGAGACCCGTCCTATACAATGAGATATGATATCTCAATGCTTCTAATACCAAACCTGAGACTGTCCTATACCATGAGATGCGATATCTCAATGCTTCTAATAACAAACCTGAGACCCTTCCTATAACATGAGATGTGATATCCAAGTCCTTCCCATTCCAATCTTGAGAGCCTTCCTATAGCATGAGATGTGATATCCTATTCCTTCGCAATCCAATCCTGAGACCCTTCCGATAGCATGAGATATGATATCTCAATGCTTCTAACACCAAACCACAGACCCGTCCTATAACTTGAGATGTGATATCCAAATCCTTCCCCTTCCAAACCTGAGACCCTTCCTTTAGCATGTGATGTGATATCCAACTCCTTCCCATTCCAATCCTGAGACCCTTCCTATAGCATGAGATGTGATATCCCAATGCTTCTACCAAACCTGAGACCCTTCCTATAGCATGAGATGTGATATCCAACTCTTCCCAACCAATCCTGAGACCCGTCCTATACCATGAGATGTGATATCTCAATGCTTCTAATACCAAACCTGAGACCCTCCCTATAGCGTGAGATGTGATATCAAAGTCCTTCCCATTCCCATCCTGATACCCTTCCTATAACATGAGATGTGATATCCAACTCTTCCCATCCAATCCTGAGACCCTTCCTATAACATGAGATGTTATATCCAACTCCTTCCCAATCCAATCCTGAGACCCTTCCGATAGCATGAGATGTGATATCAAAGTCCTTCCCATTCCAATCCTGATACCCTTCCTATAACATGAGCTGTGATATCCAACTCCTTCCAATTCAAACCTGTGACCCTTCCTATAGCATGAGATGCGATATCCAACTCCTTCCCAATCCAATCCTGAGACCATTCCGATACCATGAGATGTGCTATCTTAATGCTTCTAGCAAACCTGAGACCTTCCCATGGCATGAGATGTGATATCAAACTCCTTCCCATTCCAATCCTGAGACCCGTCCTATACTATGAGATGTTACATCTCAATGCTTCTAATACCAAACCTGAGACTGTCCTATAACATGAGATGTGATATCTCAATGCTTCTAATAACAAACCTGAGACCCTTCCTATAACATGAGATGTGATATCCAAATCCTTCCCATTCCAATCCTGAGACCCTTCCTATAGCATGAGATGTGATATCCAACTCCTTCCCATTCCAATCCTGAGACCCGTCCTATACCATGAGATATGATATCTCAATGCTTCTAATACCAAACCTGAGACTGTCCTATAACATGAGATGCGATATCTCAATGCTTCTAATAACAAACCTGAGACCCTTCCTATAACATGAGATGTGATATCCAAATCCTTCCCATTCCAATCCTGAGACCCTTCCTATAGCATGAGATGTGATATCCAACTCCTTCCCATTCCAATCCTGAGACCCGTCCTATACCATGAGATATGATATCTCAATGCTTCTAATACCAAACCTGAGACTGTCCTATAACATGAGATGCGATATCTCAATGCTTCTAATAACAAACCTGAGACCCTTCCTTTAACATGAGATGCGATATCCAAATCCTTCCCATTCCAATCCTGAGACCCTTCCTATAACATGAGATGTGATATCCAAATCCTTCCCATTCCAATCCTGAGACCCTTCCGATAGCATGAGATATGATATCTCAATGCTTCTAATACCAAACCTGCGACTGTCCTATAACATGAGATGTGATATCTCAATGCTTCTAATAACAAACCTGAGACCCTTCCTATAACATGAGATGTGATATCCAAATCCTTCCCATTCCAATCCTGAGACCCTTCCTAGAACATGAGATGTGATATCTCAATGCTTCAAATAACAAACCTGAGACCCTTCCTATAACATGAGATGTGATATCCAAATCCTTCCCATTCCAATCCTGAGACCCTTCCTATAACATGAGATGTGATATCCAAATCCTTCCCATTCCAATCCTTTTACCCTTCCGATAGCATGAGATATGATATCTCAATGCTTCTAATACCAAACCTGAGACTGTCCTATAACATGAGATGCGATATCTCAATGCTTCTAATAACAAACCTGAGACCCTTCCTATAACATGAGATGTGATATCCAAATCCTTCCCATTCCAATCCTGAGACCCTTCCTATAACATGAGATGTGATATCCAACTCCTTCCCAATCCAATCCTGAGACCCTTCTGATAGCATGAGATATGATATCTCAATGCTTCTAATATCAAACCTGAGACCCTCCCTATAGCATGAGATGTGATATACAACTCCTTCCCATTCCAATCCTGAGACCCTTCCGATAGCATGAGATGTGATATCCAACTCCTTCCAATTCCAACCTGTGACCCTTCCTATAGCATGAGATGTGATATCCAACTCCTTCCCATTCCAATCCTGAGACCCTTCCTATAGCATGAGATGTGATATCCCAATGCTTCTACCAAACCTGAGACCCTCCCTATAGCATGAGATGTGATATACAACTCCTTCCCATTCCAATCCTGAGACCCTTCCTATAACATGAGATGTGATATCCAAATCCTTCCCATTCCAATCCTGAGACCCTTCCTATAACATGAGATGTGATATCCAACTCCTTCCCCTTCCAATCCTGAGGCCCGTCCTATACCATGAGATGATATCTCAATGCTTCTAATACCAAACCTGAGACTGTCCTATAAGATGAGATGTGATATCTCAATGCTTCTAATAACAAACCTGAGAGCCTTCCTATAACATGAGATGTGATATCCAACTCCTTCGCAATCCAATCCTGAGACCCTTCCGATAGCATGAGATATGATATCTCAATGCTTCTAATACCAAACCACAGACCCATCCTATAACTTGAGATGTGATATCCAAATCCTTCCCCTTCCAAACCTGAGACCCTTCCTTTAGCATGAGATGTAATATCCAACTCCTTCCCATTCCAATCCTGAGACCCTTCCTATAGCATGAGATGTGATATCCCAATGCTTCTACCAAACCTGAGACCCTTACTATAGCATGAGAGGTGATATCCAACTCTTCCCATCCAATCCTGAGACCCGTCCTATACCATGAGATGTTATATCTCAATGCTTCTAATACCAAACCTGAGACTGTCCTATAACATGAGATGTGATATCTCAATGCTTCTAATAACAAACCTGAGACCCTTCCTATAACATGAGATGTGATATCTCAATGCTTCTAATACCAAACCTGAGACCCTCCCTATAGCGTGAGATGTGATATCATAGTCCTTCCCATTCCAATCCTGATACCCTTCCTATAACATGAGATGTGATATCCAACTCTTCCCATCCAATCCTGAGACCCTTCCTATAACATGAGATGTTATATCCAACTCCTTCCCAATCCAATCCTGAGACCTTCCGATAGCATGAGATGTGATATCAAAGTCCTTCCCATTCCAATCCTGAAACCCTTCCTATAACATGAGCTGTGATATCCAACTCCTTCCAATTCCAACCTGTGACCCTTCCTATAGCATGAGATGCGATATTCAACTCCTTCCCAATCCAATCCTGAGACCCTTCCGATAGCATGAGATGTGATATCTTAATGCTTCTAGCAAACCTGAGACCTTCCCATGGCATGAGATGTGATATCAAACTCCTTCCCATTCCAATCCTGAGACCCGTCCTATACTATGAGATGTGATATCCAACTCCTTCCCAATCCAATCCTGAGACCCTTCCGATAGCATGAGATGTGATATCAAAGTCCTTCCCATTCCAATCCTGATACCCTTCCTATAACATAAGCTGTGATATCCAACTCCTTCCAATTCAAACCTGTGACCCTTCCTATAGCATGAGATGCAATATCCAACTCCTTCCCAATCCAATCCTGAGACTCTTCCGATAGCATGAGATATGATATCTCAATGCTTCTAATACCAAACCACAGACCCGTCCTATAACTTGAGATGTGATATCCAAATCCTTCCCCTTCCAAACCTGAGACCCTTCCTTTATCATGAGATGTGATATCCAACTCCTTCCCATTCCAATCCTGAGACCCTTCCTATAGCATGATATGTGATATCCAACTCCTTCTCATTCCAATCCTGAGACCCGTCCTATACAATGAGATATGATATCTCAATGCTTCTAATACCAAACCTGAGACTGTCCTATAACATGAGATGCGATATCTCAATGCTTCTAATAACAAACCTGAGACCCTTCCTATAACATGAGATGTGATATCCAAGTCTTTCCCATTCCAATCTTGAGACCCTTCCTATAACATGAGATGTGATATCCTACTCCTTCGCAATCCAATCCTGAGACCCTTCCGATAGCATGAGATATGATATCTCAATGCTTCTAATACCAAACCACAGTCCCGTCCTATAACTTGAGATGTGATATCCAAATCCTTCCCCTTCCAAACCTGAGACCCTTCCTTTAGCATGAGATGTGATATCCAACTCCTTCCCATTCCAATCCTGAGACCCTTCCTATAGCATGAGATGTGATATCCCAATGCTTCTACCAAACCTGAGACCCTTCCTATAGCATGAGATGTGATATCCAACTCTTCCCATCCAATCCTGAGACCCGTCCTATACCATGAGATGTTACATCTCAATGCTTCTAATGCCAAACCTGAGACTGTCCTATAACATGAGATGTGATATCTCAATGCTTCTAATAACAAACCTGAGACCCTTCCTATAACATGAGATGTGATATCTCAATGCTTCTAATACCAAACCTGAGACCCTCCCTATAGCGTGAGATGTGATATCAAAGTCCTTCCCATTCCAATCCTGATACCCTTCCTATAACATATGTGATATCCAACTCTTCCCATCCAATCCTGAGACCCTTCCTATAACATGAGATGTTATATCCAACTCCTTCCCGATCCAATCCTGAGACCCTTCCGATAGCATGAGATGTGATATCTCAAGCTTCTCATACCAAACCTGAGACCCTCCCTATAGCGTGAGATGTGATATCAAAGTCCTTCCCATTCCAATTCTGATACCCTTCCTATAACATGAGCTGTGATATCCAACTCCTTCCAATTCCAACCTGTGACCCTTCCTATAGCATGAGATGCTATATCCAACTCCTTCCCAATCCAATCCTGAGACCCTTCCGATAGCATGAGATGTAATATCTTAATGCTTCTAGCAAACCTGAGACCTTCCCATGGCATGAGATGTGATATCAAACCTCTTCCCATTCCAATCCTGAGACCCGTCCTATACTATGAGATGTTATATCTCAATGCTTCTAATACCAAACCTGAGACTGTCCTATAACGTGAGATGTGATATCTCAATGCTTCTAATAACAAACCTGAGACCCTTCCTATAATATGAGATGTGATATCCAAGTCCTTCCCATTCCAATCTTGAGACCCTTCCTATAACATGCGATGTGATATCCAACTCCTTCCCAATCCAATCCTGAGACCCTTCCGATAGCATGAGATATGATATCTCAATGCTTCTAATACCAAACCACAGAACCGTCCTATAACTTGAGATGTGATATCCAAATCCTTCCCCTTCCAAACCTGAGACCCTTTCTTTATCATGAGATGTGATATCCAACTCTTTCCCATTCCAGTCCTGAGACCCTTCCTATAGCATGATATGTGATATCCAACTCCTTCCCATTCCAATCCTGAGACCCATCCTATACAATGAGATATGATATCTCAATGCTTCTAATACCAAACCTGAGACTGTCCTATAACATGAGATGCGATATCAATGCTTCTAATAACAAACCTGAGACCCTTCCTATAACATGAGATGTGATATCCAAATCCTTCCCATTCCAATCCTGAGACCCTTCCTATAACATGAGATGTGATATCCAACTCCTTCCCAATCCAATCCTAATACCCTTCCGATAGCAGGAGATATGATATCTCAATGCTTCTAATACCAAACCACAGACCCGTCCTATGAATTGAGATGCAATATCCAAATCCTTCCCCTTCCAAACCTGAGACCCTTCCTTTAGCATGAGATGTGATATCCAACTCCTTCCCATTGCAATCCTGAGACCCGTACTATACCATGAGATATGATATCTCAATGCTTCTAATACCAAACCTGAGACTGTCCTATAACATGAGATGTGATATCTCAATGATTCTAATAACAAACCTGAGAGCCTTCCTATAACATGAGATGTGATATCCAACTCCTTCCCAATCCAATCCTGAGACCCTTCCGATAGCATGAGATATGATATCTCAATCCTTCTAATACCAAACCACAGACCCGTCCTATAACTTGAGATGTGATATCCAACTCCTTCCCAATCCAATCCTGAGACCCTTCCGATAGCATGAGATGTGATATCTCAATGCTTCTAATATCAAACCTGAGACCCTCCCTATAGCATGAGATGTGATATCCAACTCCTTCCCATTCCAATCCTGAGACCCGTCCTATACTATGAGATGTTATATCCAATGCTTCTAATACCAAACCTGAGACTGTCCTATAACATGAGATGTGATATCTCAATGCTTCTAATAACAAACCTGAGACCCTTCCTATAACATGAGATGTGATATCCAAGTCCTTCCCATTCCAATCTTGAGACCCTTCCTATAACATGAGATGTGATATCCAACTCCTTCCCAATCCAATCCTGAGACCCTTCCGATAGCATGAGATATGATATCTCAATGCTTCTAATACTAAACCACAGACCCATCCTATAACTTGAGATGTGATATCCAAATCCTTCCCCTTCCAAACCTGAGACCCTTCCTTTATCATGAGATGTGATATCCAACTCCTTCTCATTCCAATCCTGAGACCCTTCCTATAGCATGATATGTGATATCCAACTCCTTCCCATTCCAATCCTGAGACCCGTCCTATACAATGAGATATGATATCTCAATGCTTCTAATACCAAACCTGAGACTGTCCTATACCATGAGATGCAATATCTCAATGCTTCTAATAACAAACCTGAGACCCTTCCTATAACATGAGATGTGATATCCAAGTCCTTCCCATTCCAATCTTGAGACCCTTCCTATAGCATGAGATGTGATATCCCAATGCTTCTACCAAACCTTTGACCCTTCCTATAGCATGAGATGTGATATCCAACTCTTCCCATCCAATCCTGAGACCCGTCCTATACCATGAGATGTTACATCTCAATGCTTCTAATACCAAACCTGAGACTGTCCTATAACATGAGATGTGATATCTCAATGCTTCTAATAACAAACCTGAGACCCTTCCTATAACATGAGATGTGATATCTCAATGCTTCTAATAACAAACCTGAGACCCTTCCTATAACATGAGATGTGATATCCAAGTCCTTCCCATTCCAATCTTGAGACCCTTCCTATAACATGAGATGTGATATCCTACTCCTTCGCAATCCAATCCTGAGACCCTTCCGATAGCATGAGATATGATATCTCAATGCTTCTAATACCAAACCACAGACCCGTCCTATAACTTGAGATGTGATATCCAAATCCTTCCCCTTCCAAACCTGAGACCCTTCCTTTAGCATGTGATGTGATATCCAACTCCTTCCCATTCCAATCCTGAGACCCATCCTATAGCATGAGATGTGATATCCCAATGCTTCTACCAAACCTGAGACCTTTCCTATAGCATGAGATGTGATATCCAACTCTTCCCATTCAATCCTGAGACCCATCCTATACCATGAGATGTGATATCTCAATGCTTCTAATACCAAACCTGAGACCCTCCCTATAGCGTGAGATGTGATATCAAAGCCCTTCCCATTCCCATCCTGATACCCTTCCTATTACATGAGATGTGATATCCAACTCCTTCCCAATCCAATCCTGAGACCCTTCCGATAGCATGAGATGTGATATCAAAGTCCTTCCCATTCCAATCCTGATACCCTTCCTATAACATAAGCTGTGATATCCAACTCCTTCCAATTCAAACCTGTGACCCTTCCTATAGCATGAGATGCGATATCCAACTCCTTCCCAATCCAATCCTGAGACTCTTCCGATAGCATGAGATATGATATCTCAATGCTTCTAATACCAAACCACAGACCCGTCCTATAACTTGAGATGTGATATCCAAATCCTTCCCCTTCCAAACCTGAGACCCTTCCTTTATCATGAGATGTGATATCCAACTCCTTCCCATTCCAATCCTGAGACCCTTCCTATAGCATGATATGTGATATCCAACTCCTTCTCATTCCAATCCTGAGACCCGTCCTATACAATGAGATATGATATCTCAATGCTTCTAATACCAAACCTGAGACTGTCCTATAACATGAGATGCGATATCTCAATGCTTCTAATAACAAACCTGAGACCCTTCCTATAACATGAGATGTGATATCCAAGTCTTTCCCATTCCAATCTTGAGACCCTTCCTATAACATGAGATGTGATATCCTACTCCTTCGCAATCCAATCCTGAGACCCTTCCGATAGCATGAGATATGATATCTCAATGCTTCTAATACCAAACCACAGTCCCGTCCTATAACTTGAGATGTGATATCCAAATCCTTCCCCTTCCAAACCTGAGACCCTTCCTTTAGCATGAGATGTGATATCCAACTCCTTCCCATTCCAATCCTGAGACCCTTCCTATAGCATGAGATGTGATATCCCAATGCTTCTACCAAACCTGAGACCCTTCCTATAGCATGAGATGTGATATCCAACTCTTCCCATCCAATCCTGAGACCCGTCCTATACCATGAGATGTTACATCTCAATGCTTCTAATACCAAACCTGAGACTGTCCTATAACATGAGATGTGATATCTCAATGCTTCTAATAACAAACCTGAGACCCTTCCTATAACATGAGATGTGATATCTCAATGCTTCTAATACCAAACCTGAGACCCTCCCTATAGCGTGAGATGTGATATCAAAGTCCTTCCCATTCCAATCCTGATACCTTTCCTATAACATATGTGATATCCAACTCTTCCCATCCAATCCTGAGACCCTTCCTATAACATGAGATGTTATATCCAACTCCTTCCCGATCCAATCCTGAGACCCTTCCGATAGCATGAGATGTGATATCTCAAGCTTCTCATACCAAACCTGAGACCCTCACTATAGCGTGAGATGTGATATCAAAGTCCTTCCCATTCCAATTCTGATACCCTTCCTATAACATGAGCTGTGATATCCAACTCCTTCCAATTCCAACCTGTGACCCTTCCTATAGCATGAGATGCGATATCCAACTCCTTCCCAATCCAATCCTGAGACCCTTCCGATAGCATGAGATGTAATATCTTAATGCTTCTAGCAAACCTGAGACCTTCCCATGGCATGAGATGTGATATCAAACCTCTTCCCATTCCAATCCTGAGACCCGTCCTATACTATGAGATGTTATATCTCAATGCTTCTAATACCAAACCTGAGACTGTCCTATAACATGAGATGTGATATCTCAATGCTTCTAATAACAAACCTGAGACCCTTCCTATAATATGAGATGTGATATCCAAGTCCTTCCCATTCCAATCTTGAGACCCTTCCTATAACATGAGATGTGATATCCAACTCCTTCCCAATCCAATCCTGAGACCCTTCCGATAGCATGAGATATGATATCTCAATGCTTCTAATACCAAACCACAGACCCGTCCTATAACTTGAGATGTGATATCCAAATCCTTCCCCTTCCAAACCTGAGACCCTTCCTTTAGCATGAGATGTGATATCCAACTCCTTCCCATTCCAGTCCTGAGACCCTTCCTATAGCATGATATGTGATATCTCAATGCTTCTAATATCAAACCTGAGACCCTCCCTATAGCATGAGATGTGATATCCAACTCCTTCCCATTCCAATCCTGAGACCCGTCCTATACTATGAGATTTTATATCCAATGCTTCTAATACCAAACCTGAGACTGTCCTATAACATGAGATGTGATATCTCAATGCTTCTAATAACAAACCTGAGACCCTTCCTATAACATGAGATGTGATATCCAAGTCCTTCCCATTCCAATCTTGAGACCCTTCCTATAAGATGAGATGTGATATCCAACTCCTTCCCAATCCAATCCTGAGACCCTTCCGATAGCATGAGATATGATATCTCAATGCTTCTAATACCAAACCACAGACCCATCCTATAACTTGAGATGTGATATCCAAATCCTTCCCCTTCCAAACCTGAGACCCTTCCTTTATCATGAGATGTGATATCCAACTCCTTCCCATTCCAATCCTGAGACCCTTCCTATAGCATGATATGTGATATCCAACTCCTTCCCATTCCAATCCTGAGACCCGTCCTATACAATGAGATATGATATCTCAATGCTTCTAATACCAAACCTGAGACTGTCCTATACCATGAGATGCAATATCTCAATGCTTCTAATAACAAACCTGAGACCCTTCCTATAACATGAGATGTGATATCCAAATCCTTCCCATTCCAATCCTGAGACCCTTCCTAGAACATGAGATGTGATATCTCAATGCTTCAAATAACAAACCTGAGACCCTTCCTATAACATGAGATGTGATATCCAAATCCTTCCCATTCCAATCCTGAGACCCTTCCTATAACATGAGATGTGATATCCAAATCCTTCCCATTCCAATCCTGAGACCCTTCCGATAGCATGAGATATGATATCTCAATGCTTCTAATACCAAACCTGAGACTGTCCTATAACATGAGATGCGATATCTCAATGCTTCTAATAACAAACCTGAGACCCTTCCTATAACATGAGATGTGATATCCAAATCCTTCCCATTCCAATCCTGAGACCCTTCCTATAACATGAGATGTGATATCCAACTCCTTCCCAATCCAATCCTGAGACCCTTCTGATAGCATGAGATATGATATCTCAATGCTTCTAATATCAAACCTGAGACCCTCCCTATAGCATGAGATGTGATATACAACTCCTTCCCATTCCAATCCTGAGACCCTTCCGATAGCATGAGATGTGATATCCAACTCCTTCCAATTCCAACCTGTGACCCTTCCTATAGCATGAGATGTGATATCCAACTCCTTCCCATTCCAATCCTGAGACCCTTCCTATAGCATGAGATGTGATATCCCAATGCTTCTACCAAACCTGAGACCCTCCCTATAGCATGAGATGTGATATACAACTCCTTCCCATTCCAATCCTGAGACCCTTCCTATAACATGAGATGTGATATCCAAATCCTTCCCATTCCAATCCTGAGACCCTTCCTATAACATGAGATGTGATATCCAACTCCTTCCCAATCCAATCCTGAGACCCTTCCGATAGCATGAGATATGATATCTCAATGCTTCTAATACCAAACCACAGACCCGTCCTATAACTTGAGATGTGATATCCAAATCCTTCCCCTTCCAAACCTGAGACCCTTCCTTTAGCATGAGATGTGATATCCAACTCCTTCCCCTTCCAATCCTGAGGCCCGTCCTATACCATGAGATGATATCTCAATGCTTCTAATACCAAACCTGAGACTGTCCTATAAGATGAGATGTGATATCTCAATGCTTCTAATAACAAACCTGAGAGCCTTCCTATAACATGAGATGTGATATCCAACTCCTTCGCAATCCAATCCTGAGACCCTTCCGATAGCATGAGATATGATATCTCAATGCTTCTAATACCAAACCACAGACCCATCCTATAACTTGAGATGTGATATCCAAATCCTTCCCCTTCCAAACCTGAGACCCTTCCTTTAGCATGAGATGTAATATCCAACTCCTTCCCATTCCAATCCTGAGACCCTTCCTATAGCATGAGATGTGATATCCCAATGCTTCTACCAAACCTGAGACCCTTACTATAGCATGAGAGGTGATATCCAACTCTTCCCATCCAATCCTGAGACCCGTCCTATACCATGAGATGTTATATCTCAATGCTTCTAATACCAAACCTGAGACTGTCCTATAACATGAGATGTGATATCTCAATGCTTCTAATAACAAACCTGAGACCCTTCCTATAACATGAGATGTGATATCTCAATGCTTCTAATACCAAACCTGAGACCCTCCCTATAGCGTGAGATGTGATATCATAGTCCTTCCCATTCCAATCCTGATACCCTTCCTATAACATGAGATGTGATATCCAACTCTTCCCATCCAATCCTGAGACCCTTCCTATAACATGAGATGTTATATCCAACTCCTTCCCAATCCAATCCTGAGACCTTCCGATAGCATGAGATGTGATATCAAAGTCCTTCCCATTCCAATCCTGAAACCCTTCCTATAACATGAGCTGTGATATCCAACTCCTTCCAATTCCAACCTGTGACCCTTCCTATAGCATGAGATGCGATATTCAACTCCTTCCCAATCCAATCCTGAGACCCTTCCGATAGCATGAGATGTGATATCTTAATGCTTCTAGCAAACCTGAGACCTTCCCATGGCATGAGATGTGATATCAAACTCCTTCCCATTCCAATCCTGAGACCCGTCCTATACTATGAGATGTGATATCCAACTCCTTCCCAATCCAATCCTGAGACCCTTCCGATAGCATGAGATGTGATATCAAAGTCCTTCCCATTCCAATCCTGATACCCTTCCTATAACATAAGCTGTGATATCCAACTCCTTCCAATTCAAACCTGTGACCCTTCCTATAGCATGAGATGCAATATCCAACTCCTTCCCAATCCAATCCTGAGACTCTTCCGATAGCATGAGATATGATATCTCAATGCTTCTAATACCAAACCACAGACCCGTCCTATAACTTGAGATGTGATATCCAAATCCTTCCCCTTCCAAACCTGAGACCCTTCCTTTATCATGAGATGTGATATCCAACTCCTTCCCATTCCAATCCTGAGACCCTTCCTATAGCATGATATGTGATATCCAACTCCTTCTCATTCCAATCCTGAGACCCGTCCTATACAATGAGATATGATATCTCAATGCTTCTAATACCAAACCTGAGACTGTCCTATAACATGAGATGCGATATCTCAATGCTTCTAATAACAAACCTGAGACCCTTCCTATAACATGAGATGTGATATCCAAGTCTTTCCCATTCCAATCTTGAGACCCTTCCTATAACATGAGATGTGATAACCTACTCCTTCGCAATCCAATCCTGAGACCCTTCCGATAGCATGAGATATGATATCTCAATGCTTCTAATACCAAACCACAGTCCCGTCCTATAACTTGAGATGTGATATCCAAATCCTTCCCCTTCCAAACCTGAGACCCTTCCTTTAGCATGAGATGTGATATCCAACTCCTTCCCATTCCAATCCTGAGACCCTTCCTATAGCATGAGATGTGATATCCCAATGCTTCTACCAAACCTGAGACCCTTCCTATAGCATGAGATGTGATATCCAACTCTTCCCATCCAATCCTGAGACCCGTCCTATACCATGAGATGTTACATCTCAATGCTTCTAATGCCAAACCTGAGACTGTCCTATAACATGAGATGTGATATCTCAATGCTTCTAATAACAAACCTGAGACCCTTCCTATAACATGAGATGTGATATCTCAATGCTTCTAATACCAAACCTGAGACCCTCCCTATAGCGTGAGATGTGATATCAAAGTCCTTCCCATTCCAATCCTGATACCCTTCCTATAACATATGTGATATCCAACTCTTCCCATCCAATCCTGAGACCCTTCCTATAACATGAGATGTTATATCCAACTCCTTCCCGATCCAATCCTGAGACCCTTCCGATAGCATGAGATGTGATATCTCAAGCTTCTCATACCAAACCTGAGACCCTCCCTATAGCGTGAGATGTGATATCAAAGTCCTTCCCATTCCAATTCTGATACCCTTCCTATAACATGAGCTGTGATATCCAACTCCTTCCAATTCCAACCTGTGACCCTTCCTATAGCATGAGATGCGATATCCAACTCCTTCCCAATCCAATCCTGAGACCCTTCCGATAGCATGAGATGTAATATCTTAATGCTTCTAGCAAACCTGAGACCTTCCCATGGCATGAGATGTGATATCAAACCTCTTCCCATTCCAATCCTGAGACCCGTCCTATACTATGAGATGTTATATCTCAATGCTTCTAATACCAAACCTGAGACTGTCCTGTAACATGAGATGTGATATCTCAATGCTTCTAATAACAAACCTGAGACCCTTCCTATAATATGAGATGTGATATCCAAGTCCTTCCCATTCCAATCTTGAGACCCTTCCTATAACATGCGATGTGATATCCAACTCCTTCCCAATCCAATCCTGAGACCCTTCCGATAGCATGAGATATGATATCTCAATGCTTCTAATACCAAACCACAGAACCGTCCTATAACTTGAGATGTGATATCCAAATCCTTCCCCTTCCAAACCTGAGACCCTTTCTTTATCATGAGATGTGATATCCAACTCTTTCCCATTCCAGTCCTGAGACCCTTCCTATAGCATGATATGTGATATCCAACTCCTTCCCATTCCAATCCTGAGACCCATCCTATACAATGAGATATGATATCTCAATGCTTCTAATACCAAACCTGAGACTGTCCTATAACATGAGATGCGATATCAATGCTTCTAATAACAAACCTGAGACCCTTCCTATAACATGAGATGTGATATCCAAATCCTTCCCATTCCAATCCTGAGACCCTTCCTATAACATGAGATGTGATATCCAACTCCTTCCCAATCCAATCCTAATACCCTTCCGATAGCAGGAGATATGATATCTCAATGCTTCTAATACCAAACCACAGACCCGTCCTATGAATTGAGATGCAATATCCAAATCCTTCCCCTTCCAAACCTGAGACCCTTCCTTTAGCATGAGATGTGATATCCAACTCCTTCCCATTGCAATCCTGAGACCCGTACTATACCATGAGATATGATATCTCAATGCTTCTAATACCAAACCTGAGACTGTCCTATAACATGAGATGTGATATCTCAATGATTCTAATAACAAACCTGAGAGCCTTCCTATAACATGAGATGTGATATCCAACTCCTTCCCAATCCAATCCTGAGACCCTTCCGATAGCATGAGATATGATATCTCAATCCTTCTAATACCAAACCACAGACCCGTCCTATAACTTGAGATGTGATATCCAACTCCTTCCCAATCCAATCTTGAGACCCTTCCGATAGCATGAGATGTGATATCTCAATGCTTCTAATATCAAACCTGAGACCCTCCCTATAGCATGAGATGTGATATCCAACTCCTTCCCATTCCAATCCTGAGACCCGTCCTATACTATGAGATGTTATATCCAATGCTTCTAATACCAAACCTGAGACTGTCCTATAACATGAGATGTGATATCTCAATGCTTCTAATAACAAACCTGAGACCCTTCCTATAACATGAGATGTGATATCCAAGTCCTTCCCATTCCAATCTTGAGACCCTTCCTATAACATGAGATGTGATATCCAACTCCTTCCCAATCCAATCCTGAGACCCTTCCGATAGCATGAGATATGATATCTCAATGCTTCTAATACTAAACCACAGACCCATCCTATAACTTGAGATGTGATATCCAAATCCTTCCCCTTCCAAACCTGAGACCCTTCCTTTATCATGAGATGTGATATCCAACTCCTTCTCATTCCAATCCTGAGACCCTTCCTATAGCATGATATGTGATATCCAACTCCTTCCCATTCCAATCCTGAGACCCGTCCTATACAATGAGATATGATATCTCAATGCTTCTAATACCAAACCTGAGACTGTCCTATACCATGAGATGCAATATCTCAATGCTTCTAATAACAAACCTGAGACCCTTCCTATAACATGAGATGTGATATCCAAGTCCTTCCCATTCCAATCTTGAGACCCTTCCTATAGCATGAGATGTGATATCCCAATGCTTCTACCAAACCTTTGACCCTTCCTATAGCATGAGATGTGATATCCAACTCTTCCCATCCAATCCTGAGACCCGTCCTATACCATGAGATGTTACATCTCAATGCTTCTAATACCAAACCTGAGACTGTCCTATAACATGAGATGTGATATCTCAATGCTTCTAATAACAAACCTGAGACCCTTCCTATAACATGAGATGTGATATCTCAATGCTTCTAATAACAAACCTGAGACCCTTCCTATAACATGAGATGTGATATCCAAGTCCTTCCCATTCCAATCTTGAGACCCTTCCTATAACATGAGATGTGATATCCTACTCCTTCGCAATCCAATCCTGAGACCCTTCCGATAGCATGAGATATGATATCTCAATGCTTCTTATACCAAACCACAGACCCGTCCTATAACTTGAGATGTGATATCCAAATCCTTCCCCTTCCAAACCTGAGACCCTTCCTTTAGCATGTGATGTGATATCCAACTCCTTCCCATTCCAATCCTGAGACCCTTCCTATAGCATGAGATGTGATATCCCAATGCTTCTACCAAACCTGAGACCTTTCCTATAGCATGAGATGTGATATCCAACTCTTCCCATTCAATCCTGAGACCCATCCTATACCATGAGATGTGATATCTCAATGCTTCTAATACCAAACCTGAGACCCTCCCTATAGCGTGAGATGTGATATCAAAGCCCTTCCCATTCCCATCCTGATACCCTTCCTATTACATGAGATGTGATATCCAACTCCTTCCCAATCCAATCCTGAGACCCTTCCGATAGCATGAGATGTGATATCAAAGTCCTTCCCATTCCAATCCTGATACCCTTCCTATAACATAAGCTGTGATATCCAACTCCTTCCAATTCAAACCTGTGACCCTTCCTATAGCATGAGATGCGATATCCAACTCCTTCCCAATCCAATCCTGAGACTCTTCCGATAGCATGAGATATGATATCTCAATGCTTCTAATACCAAACCACAGACCCGTCCTATAACTTGAGATGTGATATCCAAATCCTTCCCCTTCCAAACCTGAGACCCTTCCTTTATCATGAGATGTGATATCCAACTCCTTCCCATTCCAATCCTGAGACCCTTCCTATAGCATGATATGTGATATCCAACTCCTTCTCATTCCAATCCTGAGACCCGTCCTATACAATGAGATATGATATCTCAATGCTTCTAATACCAAACCTGAGACTGTCCTATAACATGAGATGCGATATCTCAATGCTTCTAATAACAAACCTGAGACCCTTCCTATAACATGAGATGTGATATCCAAGTCTTTCCCATTCCAATCTTGAGAAACTTCCTATAACATGAGATGTGATATCCTACTCCTTCGCAATCCAATCCTGAGACCCTTCCGATAGCATGAGATATGATATCTCAATGCTTCTAATACCAAACCACAGTCCCGTCCTATAACTTGAGATGTGATATCCAAATCCTTCCCCTTCCAAACCTGAGACCCTTCCTTTAGCATGAGATGTGATATCCAACTCCTTCCCATTCCAATCCTGAGACCCTTCCTATAGCATGAGATGTGATATCCCAATGCTTCTACCAAACCTGAGACCCTTCCTATAGCATGAGATGTGATATCCAACTCTTCCCATCCAATCCTGAGACCCGTCCTATACCATGAGATGTTACATCTCAATGCTTCTAATACCAAACCTGAGACTGTCCTATAACATGAGATGTGATATCTCAATGCTTCTAATAACAAACCTGAGACCCTTCCTATAACATGAGATGTGATATCTCAATGCTTCTAATACCAAACCTGAGACCCTCCCTATAGCGTGAGATGTGATATCAAAGTCCTTCCCATTCCAATCCTGATACCCTTCCTATAACATATGTGATATCCAACTCTTCCCATCCAATCCTGAGACCCTTCCTATAACATGAGATGTTATATCCAACTCCTTCCCGATCCAATCCTGAGACCCTTCCGATAGCATGAGATGTGATATCTCAAGCTTCTCATACCAAACCTGAGACCCTCCCTATAGCGTGAGATGTGATATCAAAGTCCTTCCCATTCCAATTCTGATACCCTTCCTATAACATGAGCTGTGATATCCAACTCCTTCCAATTCCAACCTGTGACCCTTCCTATAGCATGAGATGCGATATCCAACTCCTTCCCAATCCAATCCTGAGACCCTTCCGATAGCATGAGATGTAATATCTTAATGCTTCTAGCAAACCTGAGACCTTCCCATGGCATGAGATGTGATATCAAACCTCTTCCCATTCCAATCCTGAGACCCGTCCTATACTATGAGATGTTATATCTCAATGCTTCTAATACCAAACCTGAGACTGTCCTATAACATGAGATGTGATATCTCAATGCTTCTAATAACAAACCTGAGACCCTTCCTATAATATGAGATGTGATATCCAAGTCCTTCCCATTCCAATCTTGAGACCCTTCCTATAACATGAGATGTGATATCCAACTCCTTCCCAATCCAATCCTGAGACCCTTCCGATAGCATGAGATATGATATCTCAATGCTTCTAATACCAAACCACAGACCCGTCCTATAACTTGAGATGTGATATCCAAATCCTTCCCCTTCCAAACCTGAGACCCTTCCTTTAGCATGAGATGTGATATCCAACTCCTTCCCATTCCAGTCCTGAGACCCTTCCTATAGCATGATATGTGATATCTCAATGCTTCTAATATCAAACCTGAGACCCTCCCTATAGCATGAGATGTGATATCCAACTCCTTCCCATTCCAATCCTGAGACCCGTCCTATACTATGAGATTTTATATCCAATGCTTCTAATACCAAACCTGAGACTGTCCTATAACATGAGATGTGATATCTCAATGCTTCTAATAACAAACCTGAGACCCTTCCTATAACATGAGATGTGATATCCAAGTCCTTCCCATTCCAATCTTGAGACCCTTCCTATAAGATGAGATGTGATATCCAACTCCTTCCCAATCCAATCCTGAGACCCTTCCGATAGCATGAGATATGATATCTCAATGCTTCTAATACCAAACCACAGACCCATCCTATAACTTGAGATGTGATATCCAAATCCTTCCCCTTCCAAACCTGAGACCCTTCCTTTATCATGAGATGTGATATCCAACTCCTTCCCATTCCAATCCTGAGACCCTTCCTATAGCATGATATGTGATATCCAACTCCTTCCCATTCCAATCCTGAGACCCGTCCTATACAATGAGATATGATATCTCAATGCTTCTAATACCAAACCTGAGACTGTCCTATACCATGAGATGCAATATCTCAATGCTTCTAATAACAAACCTGAGACCCTTCCTATAACATGAGATGTGATATCCAAGTCCTTCCCATTCCAATCTTGAGACCCTTCCTATAGCATGAGATGTGATATCCCAATGCTTCTACCAAACCTTTGACCCTTCCTATAGCATGAGATGTGATATCCAACTCTTCCCATCCAATCCTGAGACCCGTCCTATACCATGAGATGTTACATCTCAATGCTTCTAATACCAAACCTGAGACTGTCCTATAACATGAGATGTGATATCTCAATGCTTCTAATAACAAACCTGAGACCCTTCCTATAACATGAGATGTGATATCTCAATGCTTCTAATAACAAACCTGAGACCCTTCCTATAACATGAGATGTGATATCCAAGTCCTTCCCATTCCAATCTTGAGACCCTTCCTATAACATGAGATGTGATATCCTACTCCTTCGCAATCCAATCCTGAGACCCTTCCGATAGCAGGAGATATGATATCTCAATGCTTCTAATACCAAACCACAGACCCGTCCTATAACTTGAGATGTGATATCCAAATCCTTCCCCTTACAAACCTGAGACCCTTCCTTTAGCATGTGATGTGATATCCAACTCCTTCCCATTCCAATCCTGAGACCCTTCCTATAGCATGAGATGTGATATCCCAATGCTTCTACCAAACCTGAGACCCTTCCTATAGCATGAGATGTGATATCCAACTCTTCCCATCCAATCCTGAGACCCATCCTCTACCATGAGATGTGATATCTCAATGCTTCTAATACCAAACCTGAGACCCTCCCTATAGCGTGAGATGTGATATCAAAGTCCTTCCCATTCCCATCCTGATACCCTTCCTATAACATGAGATGTGATATCCAACTCCTTCCCAATCCAATCCTGAGACCCTTCCGATAGCATGAGATGTGATATCAAAGTCCTTCCCATTCCAATCCTGATACCCTTCCTATAACATGAGCTGTGATATCCAACTCCTTCCAATTCAAACCTGTGACCCTTCCTATAGCATGAGATGCGATATCCAACTCCTTCCCAATCCAATCCTGAGACCCTTCGGATAGCATGAGATATGATATCTCAATGCTTCTAATACCAAACCACAGACCCGTCCTATAACTTGAGATGTGATATCCAAATCCTTCCCCTTCCAAACCTGAGACCCTTCCTTTATCATGAGATGTGATATCCAACTCCTTCCCATTCCAATCCTGAGACCCTTCCTATAGCATGATATGTGATATCCAACTCCTTCTCATTCCAATCCTGAGACCCGTCCTATACAATGAGATATGATATCTCAATGCTTCTAATACCAAACCTGAGACTGTCCTATAACATGAGATGCGATATCTCAATGCTTCTAATAACAAACCTGAGACCCTTCCTATAACATGAGATGTGATATCCAAGTCCTTCCCATTCCAATCTTGAGACCCTTCCTATAACATGAGATGTGATATCCTACTCCTTCGCAATCCAATCCTGAGACCCTTCCGATAGCATGAGATATGATATCTCAATGCTTCTAATACCAAACCACAGTCCCGTCCTATAACTTGAGATGTGATACCCAAATCCTTCCCCTTCCAAACCTGAGACCCTTCCTTTAGCATGAGATGTGATATCCAACTCCTTCCCATTCCAATCCTGAGACCCTTCCTATAGCATGAGATGTGATATCCCAATGCTTCTACCAAACCTGAGACCCTTCCTATAGCATGAGATGTGATATCCAACTCTTCCCATCCAATCCTGAGACCCGTCCTATACCATGAGATGTTACATCTCAATGCTTCTAATACCAAACCTGAGACTGTCCTATAACATGAGATGTGATATCTCAATGCTTCTAATAACAAACCTGAGACCCTTCCTATAACATGAGATCTGATATCTCAATGCTTCTAATACCAAACCTGAGACCCTCCCTATAGCGTGAGATGTGATATCAAAGTCCTTCCCATTCCAATCCTGATACCCTTCCTATAACATATGTGATATCCAACTCTTCCCGATCCAATCCTGAGACCCTTCCGATAGCATGAGATGTGATATCTCAAGCTTCTCATACCAAACCTGAGACCCTCCCTATAGCGTGAGATGTGATATCAAAGTCCTTCCCATTCCAATTCTGATACCCTTCCTATAACATGAGCTGTGATATCCAACTCCTTCCAATTCCAACCTGTGACCCTTCCTATAGCATGAGATGCGATATCCAACTCCTTCCCAATCCAATCCTGAGACCCTTCCGATAGCATGAGATGTGATATCTTAATGCTTCTAGCAAACCTGAGACCTTCCCATGGCATGAGATGTGATATCAAACCTCTTCCCAATCCAATCCTGAGACCCGTCCTATACTATGAGATGTGATATCTCAATGCTTCTAATAACAAACCTGAGACCCTTCCTATAATATGAGATGTGATATCCAAGTCCTTCCCATTCCAATCTTGAGACCCTTCCTATAACATGAGATGTGATATCCAACTCCTTCCCAATCCAATCCTGAGACCCTTCCGATAGCATGAGATATGATATCTCAATGCTTCTAATACCAAACCACAGACCCGTCCTATAACTTGAGATGTGATATCCAAATCCTTCCCCTTCCAAACCTGAGACCCTTCCTTTAGCATGAGATGTGATATCCAACTCTTTCCCATTCCAATCCTGAGACCCCTCCGATAGCATGAGATATGATATCTCAATGCTTCTAATACCAAACCTGAGACTGTCCTATAACATGAGATGTGATATCTCAATGCTTCTAATAACAAACCTGAGACCCTTCCTATAACATGAGATGTGATATCCAAATCCTTCCCATTCCAACCCTGAGACCCTTCCTATAACATGAGATGTGATATCCAAATCCTTCCCATTCCAATCCTGAGACCCTTCCGATAGCATGAGATATGATATCTCAATGCTTCGAATACCAAACCTGAGACTGTCCTATAACATGAGATGCGATATCTCAACGCTTCTAATAACAAACCTGAGACCCTTCCTATAACATGAGATGTGATATCCAAATCCTTCCCATTTCAATCCGGAGACCCTTCCTATAACATGAGATGTGATATCCAATTCCTTCCCACTCCAATCCTGAGACCCTTCCTATAGCATGAGATATGATATCTCAATGCTTCTAATACCAAACCACAGACCCGTCCTATAAATTGAGATGTGATATCCAACTCCTTCGCAATCCAATCCTGAGACCCGTCCTATACCATGAGATGTTATATCTCAATGCTTCTAATACCAAACCTGAGACTCTCCTATAACATGAGATGTGATATCTCAATGCTTCTAATAACAAACCTGAGACCCTTCCTATAAAATGAGATGTGATATCTCAATGCTTCTAATACCAAAACTGAGACCCTCCCTATAGCGTGAGATGTGATATCAAAGTCCTTCCCATTCCCATCCTGATACCCTTCCTATAACATGAGATGTGATATCCAACTCTTCCCATCCAATCCTGAGACCCTTCCTATAACATGAGATGTGATATCCAAATCCTTCCCATTCCAATCCTGAGACCCTTCCTAGAACATGAGATGTGATATCTCAATACTTCTAATAACAAACCTGAGACCCTTCCTATAACATGAGATGTGATATCCAAATCCTTCCCATTCCAATCCTGAGACCCTTCCTATAGCATGAGATGTGATATCCAACTCCTTCCCATTCCAATCCTGAGACCCGTCCTATACCATGAGATTTGATATCTCAATGCTTCTAATACCAAACCTGAGACTGTCCTATAACATGAGATGCGATATCTCAATGCTTCTAATAACAAACCTGAGACCCTTCCTATAACATGAGATGTGATATCCAAATCCTTCCCATTCCAATCCTGAGACCCTTCCTATAACATGAGATGTGATATCCAAATCCTTCCCATTCCAATCCTGAGACCCTTCCGATAGCATGAGATATGATATCTCAATGCTTCTAATACCAAACCTGAGACTGTCCTATAACATGAGATGCGATATCTCAATGCTTCTAATAACAAACCTGAGACCCTTCCTATAACATGAGATGTGATATCCAAATCCTTCCCATTCCAATCCTGAGACCCTTCCTATAACATGAGATGTGATATCCAACTCCTTCCCAATCCAACCTGAGACCCTTCTGATAGCATGAGATATGATATCTCAATGCTTCTAATATCAAACCTGAGACCCTCCCTATAGCATGAGATGTGATATACAACTCCTTCACATTCCAATCCTGAGACCCTTCCGATAGCATGAGATGTGATATCCAACTCCTTCCAATTCCAACCTGTGACCCTTCCTATAGCATGAGATGGGATATCCAACTCCTTCCCAATCCAATACTGAGACCCTTCCGATAGCATGAGATGTGATATCTTAATGCTTCTACCATACCTGAGACCTTCCTATGGCATGAGATGTGATATCAAACTACTTCCCATTCCAATCCTGAGACCTTTCCTATAGCATGAGATGTGATATCCAACTCCTTCCCATTCCAATCCTGAGACCCGTCCTATACCATGAGATGTGATATCTCAATGTTTCTAATACCAAACCTGAGACTGTCCTATAACATGAGATGTGATATCTCAATGCTTCTAATAACAAACCTGAGACCCTTCCTATAACATGAGATGTGATATCCAAATCCTTCCCATTCTAATCCTGAGACCCTTCCTATAGCATGAGATGTGATATCCAACTCCTTCCCATTCCAATCCTGAGACCCGTCCTATACCATGAGATATGATATCTCAATGCTTCTAATACCAAACCTGAGACTGTCCTATAACATGAGATGCGATATCTCAATGCTTCTAATAACAAACCTGAGACCCTTCCTATAACATGAGATGTGATATCCAAATCCTTCCCATTCCAATCCTGAGACCCTTCCTATAACATGAGATGTGATATCCAACTCCTTCCCAATCCAACCTGAGACCCTTCTGATAGCATGAGATATGATATCTCAATGCTTCTAATATCAAACCTGAGACCCTCCCTATAGCATGAGATGTGATATACAACTCCTTCCCATTCCAATCCTGAGACCCTTCCGATAGCATGAGATGTGATATCCAACTCATTCCAATTTCAACCTGTGAGCCTTCCTATAGCATGAGATGGGATATCCAACTCCTTCCCAATCCAATACTGAGACCCTTCCGATAGCATGAGATGTGATATCTTAATGCTTCTACCATACCTGAGACCTTCCTATGGCATGAGATGTGATATCAAACTACTTCCCATTCCAATCCTGAGACCCTTCCTATAGCATGAGATGTGATATCCAACTCCTTCCCATTCCAATCCTGAGACCCGTCCTATACCATGAGATGTGATATCTCAATGTTTCTAATACCAAACCTGAGACTGTCCTATAACATGAGATGTGATATCTCAATGCTTCTAATAACAAACCTGAGACCCTTCCTATAACATGAGATGTGATATCCAAATCCTTCCCATTCCAATCCTGAGACCCTTCCTATAGCATGAGATGTGATATCCAACTCCTTCCCATTCCAATCCTGAGACCCGTCCTATACCATGAGATATGATATCTCAATGCTTCTAATACCAAACCTGAGACTGTCCTATAACATGAGATGCGATATCTCAATGTTTCTAATAACAAACCTGAGACCCTTCCTATAACATGAGATGTGATATCCTAATCGTTCCCATTCCAATCCTGAGACCCTTCCTATAACATGAGATGTGATATCCAACTCCTTCCCAATCCAATCCTGAGACCCTTCCGATAGCATGAGATATGATATCTCAATGCTTCTAATACCAAACCATAGACCCGTCCTATAAATTGAGATGTGATATCCAAATCCTTCCCCTTCCAAACCTGAGACCCTTCCTTTAGCATGAGATGTGATATCCAACTCCTTCCCATTCCAATCCTGAGGCCCGTCCTAAACCATGAGATGATATCTCAATGCTTCTAATACCAAACCTGAGACTGTCCTATAACATGAGATGTGATATCTTAATGCTTCTAATAACAAACCTGAGAGCCTTCCTATAACATGAGATGTGATATCCAACTCCTTCGCAATCCAATCCTGAGACCCTTCCGATAGCATGAGATATGATATCTCAATGCTTCTAATACCAAACCACAGACCCATCCTATAACTTGAGATGTGATATCCAAATCCTTCCCCTTCCAAACCTGAGACCCTTCCTTTAGCATGAGATGTGATATCCAACTCCTTCCCATTCCAATCCTGAGACCCTTCCTATAGCATGAGATGTGATATCCCAATGCTTCTACCAAACCTGAGACCCTTCCTATAACATGAGATGTGATATCTCAATGCTTCTAATACCAAACCTGAGACCCTCCCTATAGCGTGAGATGTGATATCAAAGTGCTTCCCATTCCAATCCTGATACCCTTCCTATAACATGAGATGTGATATCCAACTCTTACCATACAATCCTGAGACCCTTCCTATAACATGAGATGTTATATCCAACTCCTTCCCAATCCAATCCTGAGACCCTTCCGATAGCATGAGATGTGATATCAAAGTCCTTCCCATTCCAATCCTGAAACCGTTCCTATAACATGAGCTGTGATATCTAACTCCTTCCAATTCCAACCTGTGACCCTTCCTATAGCATGAGATGCGATATCCAACTCCTTCCCAATCCAATCCTGAGACCCTTCCGATAGCATGAGATGTGATATCTTAATGCTTCTAGCAAACCTGAGACCTTCCCATGGCATGAGATGTGATATCAAACTCCTTCCCATTCCAATCCTGAGACCCGTCCTATACTATGAGATGTTATCTCTCAATGCTTCTAATACCAAACCTGAGACTGTCCTATAACATGAGATGTGATATCTCAATGCTTCTAATAACAAACCTGAGACCCTTCCTATAACATGAGATGTGATATCCAAGTCCTTCCCATTCCAATCTTGAGACCTTTCCTATAACATGAGATGTGATATCCAACTCCTTCCCAATCCAATCCTGATACCCTTCCGATAGCATGAGATATGATATCTCAATGCTTCTAATACCAAACCACAGAACCGTCCTATAACTTGAGATGTGATATCCAAATCCTTCCCCTTCCAAACCTGAGACCCTTTCTTTATCATGAGATGTGATATCCAACTCCTTCCCATTCCAGTCCTGAGACCCTTCCTATAGCATGATATGTGATATCCAACTCCTTCCCATTCCAATCCTGAGACCCGTCCTATACAATGAGATATGATATCTCAATGCTTCTAATACCAAACCTGAGACTGTCCTATAACATGAGATGCGATATCTCAATGCTTCTAATAACAAACCTGAGGCCCTTCCTATAACATGAGATGTGATATCCAAATCCTTCCCATTCCAATCCTGAGACCCTTCCTATAACATGAGATGTGATATCCAACTCCTTCCCAATCCAATCCTGATACCCTTCCGATAGCATGAGATATGATATCTCAATGCTTCTAATACCAAACCACAGACCTGTCCTATAAATTGAGATGCGATATCCAAATCCTTCCCCTTCCAAACCTGAGACCCTTCCTTTAGCATGAGATGTGATATCCAAATCCTTCCCATTTCAATCCGGAGACCCTTCCTATAACATGAGATGTGATATCCAACTCCTTCCCATTGCAATCCTGAGACCCGTCCTATACCATGAGATATGATATCTCAATGCTTCTAATACCAAACCTGAGACTGTCCTATAACATGAGATGTGATATCTCAATGCTTCTAATAACAAACCTGAGAGCCTTCCTATAACATGAGATGTGATATCCAACTCCTTCCCAATCCAATCCTGAGACCCTTCCGATAGCATGAGATATGATATCTCAATGCTTCTAATACCAAACCACAGACCCGTCCTATAACTTGAGATGTGATAACCAACTCCTTCCCAATCCAATCCTGAGACCCTTCCGATAGCATGAGATGTGATATCTCAATGCTTCTAATATCAAACCTGAGACCCTCCCTATAGCATGAGATGTGATATCCAAATCCTTCCCATTCCAATCCTGAGACCCGTCCTATACTATGAGATGTTATATCCAATGTTTCTAATACCAAACCTGAGACTGTCCTATACCATGAGATGTGATATCTCAATGCTTCTAATAACAAACCTGAGACCCTTCCTATAACATGAGATGTGATATCCAAGTCCTTCCCATTCCAATCTTGAGACCCTTCCTATAACATGAGATGTGATATCCAACTCCTTCCCATTCCAATCCTGAGACCCTTCCTATAGCATGATATGTGATATCCAACTCCTTCCCATTCCAATCCTTAGACCCGTCCTATACAATGAGATATGATATCTCAATGCTTCTAATACCAAACCTGAGACTGTCCTATACCATGAGATGCGATATCTCAATGCTTCTAATAACAAACCTGAGACCCTTCCTATAACATGAGATGTGATATCCAAGTCCTTCCCATTCCAATCTTGAGACCCTTCCTATAGCATGAGATGTGATATCATACTCCTTCGCAATCCAATCCTGAGACCCTTCCTATAGCATGAGATGTGATATCCCAATGCTTCTACCAAACCTGAGACCCTTCCTATAGCATGAGATGTGATATCCAATTCTTCCCATCCAATCCTGAGACCCGTCCTATACCATGAGATGTGATATCTCAATGCTTCTAATACCAAACCTGAGACCCTCCCTATAGCTTGAGACGTGATATCAAAGTCCTTCCCATTCCCATCCTGATACCCTTCCAATAACATGAGATGTGATATCCAACTCTTCCCATCCAATCCTGAGACCCTTCCTATAACATGAGATGTTATATCCAACTCCTCCCCAATCCAATCCTGAGACCCTTCCGATAGCATGAGATGTGATATCAAAGTCCTTCCCATTCCAATCCTGATACCCTTCCTATAACATGCGCTGTGATATCCAACTCCTTCCAATTCAAACCTGTGACCCTTCCTATAGCATGAGATGCGATATCCAACTCCTTCCCAATCCAATCCTGAGACCCTTCCAATACCATGAGATGTGATATCTTAATGCTTCTAGCAAACCTGAGACCTTCCCATGGCATGAGATGTGGTATCAAACTCCTTCCCATTCCAATCCTGAGACCCGTCCTATACTATGAGATGTTACATCTCAATGCTTCTAATACCAAACCTGAGACTGTGCTATAACATGAGATGTGATATCTCAATGCTTCTAATAACAAACCTGAGACCCTTCCTATAACATGAGATGTGATATCCAAATCCTTCCCATTCCAATCCTGAGAACCTTCCTATAGCATGAGATGTGATATCCAACTCCTTCCCATTCCAATCCTGAGACCTGTCCTATACCATGAGATATGATATCTCAATGCTTCTAATACCAAACCTGAGACTGTCCTATAACATGAGATGCGATATCTCAATGCTTCTAATAACAAACCTGAGACCCTTCCTATAACATGAGATGTGATATCCAAATCCTTCCCATTCCAATCCTGAGACCCTTCCTATAGCATGAGATGTGATATCGAACTCCTTCCCATTCCAATCCTGAGAACCGTCCTATACCATGAGATATGATTTCTCAATGCTTCTAATACCAAACCTGAGACTGTCCTATAACATGAGATGCGATATCTCAATGCTTCTAATAACAAACCTGAGACCCTTCCTTTAACATGAGATGCGATATCCAAATCCTTCCCATTCCAATCCTGAGACCCTTCCTATAACATGAGATGTGATATCCAAATCCTTCCCATTCCAATCCTGAGACCCTTCCGATAGCATGAGATATGATATCTCAATGCTTCTAATACCAAACCTGAGACTGTCCTATAACATGAGATGCGATATCTCAATGCTTCTAATAACAAACCTGAGACCCTTCCTATAACATGAGATGTGATATCCAAATCCTTCCCATTCCAATCCTGAGACCCTTCCTATAGCATGAGATGTGATATCCAACTCCTTCCCATTCCAATCCTGAGACCCGTCCTATACCATGAGATATGATATCTCAATGCTTCTAATACCAAACCTGAGACTGTCCTATAACATGAGATGCGATATCTCAATGCTTCTAATAACAAACCTGAGACCCTTCCTATAACATGAGATGTGATATCCAAATCCTTCCCATTCCAATCCTGAGACCCTTCCTATAACATGAGATTTGATATCCAAATCCTTCCCATTCCAATCCTGAGACCCTTCCGATAGCATGAGATATGATATCTCAATGCTTCTAATACCAAACCTGAGACTGTCCTATAACATGAGATGCGATATCTCAATGCTTCTAATAACAAACCTGAGACCCTTCCTATAACATGAGATGTGATATCCAAATCCTTCCCATTCCAATCCTGAGACCCTTCCTAGAACATGAGATGTGATATCTCAATGCTTCAAATAACAAACCTGAGACCCTTCCTATAACATGAGATGTGATATCCAAATCCTTCCCATTCCAATCCTGAGACCCTTCCTATAGCATGAGATGTGATATCCAACTCCTTCCCATTCCAATCCTGAGACCCGTCCTATACCATGAGATATGATATCTCAATGCTTCTAATACCAAACCTGAGACTGTCCTATAACATGAGATGCGATATCTCAATGCTTCTAATAACAAACCTGAGACCCTTCCTATAACATGAGATGTGATATCCAAATCCTTCCCATTCCAATCCTGAGACCCTTCCTATAACATGAGATTTGATATCCAAATCCTTCCCATTCCAATCCTGAGACCCTTCCGATAGCATGAGATATGATATCTCAATGCTTCTAATACCAAACCTGAGACTGTCCTATAACATGAGATGCGATATCTCAATGCTTCTAATAACAAACCTGAGACCCTTCCTATAACATGAGATGTGATATCCAAATCCTTCCCATTCCAATCCTGAGACCCTTCCTATAACATGAGATGTGATATCCAACTCCTTCCCAATCCAATCCTGAGACCCTTCTGATAGCATGAGATATGATATCTCAATGCTTCTAATATCAAACCTGAGACCCTCCCTATAGCATGAGATGTGATATACAACTCCTTCCCATTCCAATCATGAGACCCTTCCGATAGCATGAGATGTGATATCCAACTCCTTCCATTTCCAACCTGTGACCCTTCCTATAGCATGAGATGGGATATCCAACTCCTTCCCAATCCAATACTGAGACCCTTCCGATAGCATGAGATGTGATATCTTAATGCTTCTACCATACCTGAGACCTTCCTATGGCATGAGATGTGATATCCAAATCCTTCCCATTCCAATCCTGAGACCCTTCCTATAGCATGAGATGTGATATCCAACTCCTTCCCATTCCAATCCTGAGACCCGTCCTATACCATGAGATATGATATCTCAATGCTTCTAATACCAAACCTGAGACTGTCCTATAACATGAGATGCGATATCTCAATGCTTCTAATAACAAACCTGAGACCCTTCCTATAACATGAGATGTGATATCCAAATCCTTCCCATTCCAATCCTGAGACCCTTCCTATAGCATGAGATGTGATATCCAACTCCTTCCCATTCCAATCCTGAGACCCGTCCTATACCATGAGATATGATATCTCAATGCTTCTAATACCAAACCTGAGACTGTCCTATAACATGAGATGCGATATCTCAATGCTTCTAATAACAAACCTGAGACCCTTCCTATAACATGAGATGTGATATCCAAATCCTTCCCATTCCAATCCTGAGACCCTTCCTAGAACATGAGATGTGATATCTCAATGCTTCAAATAACAAACCTGAGACCCTTCCTATAACATGAGATGTGATATCCAAATCCTTCCCATTCCAATCCTGAGACCCTTCCTATAGCATGAGATGTGATATCCAACTCTTCCCATCCAATCATGAGACCCGTCCTATACCATGAGATGTTACATCTCAATGCTTCTAATACCAAACCTGAGACTGTCCTATAACATGAGATGTTATATCTCAATGCTTCTAATAACAAACCTGAGACCCTTCCTATAACATGAGATGTGATATCTCAATGCTTCTAATACCAAACCTGAGACCCTCCCTATAGCGTGAGATGTGATATCAAAGTCCTTCCCATTCCAATCCTGATACCCTTCCTATAAAATATGTGATATCCAACTCTTCCCGATCCAATCCTGAGACCCTTCCGATAGCATGAGATGTGATATCTCAAGCTTCTCATACCAAACCTGAGACCCTCCCTATAGCGTGAGATGTGATATCAAAGTCCTTCCCATTCCAATTCTGATACCCTTCCTATAACATGAGCTGTGATATCCAACTCCTTCCAATTCCAACCTGTGACCCTTCCTATAGCATGAGATGCGATATCCAACTCCTTCCCAATCCAATCCTGAGACCCTTCCGATAGCATGAGATGTGATATCTTAATGCTTCTAGCAAACCTGAGACCTTCCCATGGCATGAGATGTGATATCAAACCTCTTCCCATTCCAATCCTGAGACCCGTCCTATACTATGAGATGTGATATCTCAATGCTTCTAATAACAAACCTGAGACCCTTCCTATAATATGAGATGTGATATCCAAGTCCTTCCCATTCCAATCTTGAGACCCTTCCTATAACATGAGATGTGATATCCAACTCCTTCCCAATCCAATCCTGAGACCCTTCCGATAGCATGAGATATGATATCTCAATGCTTCTAATACCAAACCACAGACCCGTCCTATAACTTGAGATGTGATATCCAAATCCTTCCCCTTCCAAACCTGAGACCCTTCCTTTAGCATGAGATGTGATATCCAACTCCTTCCCATTCCAATCCTGAGACCCCTCCGATAGCATGAGATATGATATCTCAATGCTTCTAATACCAAACCTGAGACTGTCCTATAACATGAGATGTGATATCTCAATGCTTCTAATAACAAACCTGAGACCCTTCCTATAACATGAGATGTGATATCCAAATCCTTCCCATTCCAACCCTGAGACCCTTCCTATAACATGAGATGTGATATCCAAATCCTTCCCATTCCAATCCTGAGACCCTTCCGATAGCATGAGATATGATATCTCAATGCTTCGAATACCAAACCTGAGACTGTCCTATAACATGAGATGCGATATCTCAACGCTTCTAATAACAAACCTGAGACCCTTCCTATAACATGAGATGTGATATCCAAATCCTTCCCATTTCAATCCGGAGACCCTTCCTATAACATGAGATGTGATATCCAATTCCTTCCCACTCCAATCCTGAGACCCTTCCTATAGCATGAGATATGATATCTCAATGCTTCTAATACCAAACCACAGACCCGTCCTATAAATTGAGATGTGATATCCAACTCCTTCGCAATCCAATCCTGAGACCCGTCCTATACCATGAGATGTTATATCTCAATGCTTCTAATACCAAACCTGAGACTCTCCTATAACATGAGATGTGATATCTCAATGCTTCTAATAACAAACCTGAGACCCTTCCTATAAAATGAGATGTGATATCTCAATGCTTCTAATACCAAAACTGAGACCCTCCCTATAGCGTGAGATGTGATATCAAAGTCCTTCCCATTCCCATCCTGATACCCTTCCTATAACATGAGATGTGATATCCAACTCTTCCCATCCAATCCTGAGACCCTTCCTATAACATGAGATGTGATATCCAAATCCTTCCCATTCCAATCCTGAGACCCTTCCTAGAACATGAGATGTGATATCTCAATACTTCTAATAACAAACCTGAGACCCTTCCTATAACATGAGATGTGATATCCAAATCCTTCCCATTCCAATCCTGAGACCCTTCCTATAGCATGAGATGTGATATCCAACTCCTTCCCATTCCAATCCTGAGACCCGTCCTATACCATGAGATTTGATATCTCAATGCTTCTAATACCAAACCTGAGACTGTCCTATAACATGAGATGCGATATCTCAATGCTTCTAATAACAAACCTGAGACCCTTCCTATAACATGAGATGTGATATCCAAATCCTTCCCATTCCAATCCTGAGACCCTTCCTATAACATGAGATGTGATAACCAAATCCTTCCCATTCCAATCCTGAGACCCTTCCGATAGCATGAGATATGATATCTCAATGCTTCTAATACCAAACCTGAGACTGTCCTATAACATGAGATGCGATATCTCAATGCTTCTAATAACAAACCTGAGACCCTTCCTATAACATGAGATGTGATATCCAAATCCTTCCCATTCCAATCCTGAGACCCTTCCTATAACATGAGATGTGATATCCAACTCCTTCCCAATCCAACCTGAGACCCTTCTGATAGCATGAGATATGATATCTCAATGCTTCTAATATCAAACCTGAGACCCTCCCTATAGCATGAGATGTGATATACAACTCCTTCACATTCCAATCCTGAGACCCTTCCGATAGCATGAGATGTGATATCCAACTCCTTCCAATTCCAACCTGTGACCCTTCCTATAGCATGAGATGGGATATCCAACTCCTTCCCAATCCAATACTGAGACCCTTCCGATAGCATGAGATGTGATATCTTAATGCTTCTACCATACCTGAGACCTTCCTATGGCATGAGATGTGATATCAAACTACTTCCCATTCCAATCCTGAGACCCTTCCTATAGCATGAGATGTGATATCCAACTCCTTCCCATTCCAATCCTGAGACCCGTCCTATACCATGAGATGTGATATCTCAATGTTTCTAATACCAAACCTGAGACTGTCCTATAACATGAGATGTGATATCTCAATGCTTCTAATAACAAACCTGAGACCCTTCCTATAACATGAGATGTGATATCCAAATCCTTCCCATTCTAATCCTGAGACCCTTCCTATAGCATGAGATGTGATATCCAACTCCTTCCCATTCCAATCCTGAGACCCGTCCTATACCATGAGATATGATATCTCAATGCTTCTAATACCAAACCTGAGACTGTCCTATAACATGAGATGCGATATCTCAATGCTTCTAATAACAAACCTGAGACCCTTCCTATAACATGAGATGTGATATCCAAATACTTCCCATTCAAATCCTGAGACCCTTCCTATAACATGAGATGTGATATCCAAATCCTTCCCATTCCAATCCTGAGACCCTTCCTAGAACATGAGATGTGATATCTCAATGCTTCTAATAACAAACCTGAGACCCTTCCTATAACATGAGATGTGATATCCAAATCCTTCCCATTCCAATCCTGAGACCCTTCCTATAGCATGAGATGTGATATCCAACTCCTTCCCATTCCAATCCTGAGACCTGTCCTATACCATGAGTTATGATATCTCAATGCATCTAATACCAAACCTGAGACTGTCCTATAACATGAGATGCGATATCTCAATGCTTCTAATAACAAACCTGAGACCCTTCCTATAACATGAGATGTGATATCCAAATCCTTCCCATTCCAATCCTGAGACCCTTCCTATAACATGAGATGTGATATCCAAATCCTTCCCATTCCAATCCTGAGACCCTTCCGATAGCATGAGATATGATATCTCAATGCTTCTAATACCAAACCTGAGACTGTCCTATAACATGAGATGCGATATCTCAATGCTTCTAATAACAAACCTGAGACCCTTCCTATAACATGAGATGTGATATCCAAATCCTTCCCATTCCAATCCTGAGACCCTTCCTATAACATGAGATGTGATATCCAACTCCTTCCCAATCCAACCTGAGACCCTTCTGATAGCATGAGATATGATATCTCAATGCTTCTAATATCAAACCTGAGACCCTCCCTATAGCATGAGATGTGATATACAACTCCTTCCCATTCCAATCCTGAGACCCTTCCGATAGCTTGAGATGTGATATCCAACTCATTCCAATTTCAACCTGTGAGCCTTCCTATAGCATGAGATGGGATATCCAACTCCTTCCCAATCCAATACTGAGACCCTTCCGATAGCATGAGATGTGATATCTTAATGCTTCTACCATACCTGAGACCTTCCTATGGCATGAGATGTGATATCAAACTACTTCCCATTCCAATCCTGAGACCCTTCCTATAGCATGAGATGTGATATCCAACTCCTTCCCATTCCAATCCTGAGACCCGTCCTATACCATGAGATGTGATATCTCAATGTTTCTAATACCAAACCTGAGACTGTCCTATAACATGAGATGTGATATCTCAATGCTTCTAATAACAAACCTGAGACCCTTCCTATAACATGAGATGTGATATCCAACTCCTTCCCATTCCAATCCTGAGACCCGTCCTATACCATTAGATATGATATCTCAATGCTTCTAATACCAAACCTGAGACTGTCCTATAACATGAGATGCGATATCTCAATGTTTCTAATAACAAACCTGAGACCCTTCCTATAACATGAGATGTGATATCCTAATCGTTCCCATTCCAATCCTGAGACCCTTCCTATAACATGAGATGTGATATCCAACTCCTTCCCAATCCAATCCTGAGACCCTTCCGATAGCATGAGATATGATATCTCAATGCTTCTAATACCAAACCACAGACCCGTCCTATAAATTGAGATGTGATATCCAAATCCTTCCCCTTCCAAACCTGAGACCCTTCCTTTAGCATGAGATGTGATATCCAACTCCTTCCCATTCCAATCCTGAGGCCCGTCCTATACCATGAGATGATATCTCAATGCTTCTAATAGCAAACCTGAGACTGTCCTATAACATGAGATGTGATATCTCAATGCTTCTAATAACAAACCTGAGAGCCTTCCTATAACATGAGATGTGATATCCAACTCCTTCGCAATCCAATCCTGAGACCCTTCCGATAGCATGAGATATGATATCTCAATGCTTCTAATACCAAACCACAGACCCATCCTATAACTTGAGATGTGATATCCAAATCCTTCCCCTTCCAAACCTGAGACCCTTCCTTTAGCATGAGATGTGATATCCAACTCCTTCCCATTCCAATCCTGAGACCCTTCCTAAAGCATGAGATGTGATATCCCAATGCTTCTACCAAACCTGAGACCCTTCCTATAACATGAGATGTGATATCTCAATGCTTCTAATACCAAACCTGAGACCCTCCCTATAGCGTGAGATGTGATATCAAAGTACTTCCCATTCCAATCCTGATACCCTTCCTATAACATGAGATGTGATATCCAACTCTTACCATCCAATCCTGAGACCCTTCCTATAACATGAGATGTTATATCCAACTCCTTCCCAAACCAATCCTGAGACCCTTCCGATAGCATGAGATGTGATATCAAAGTCCTTCCCATTCCAATCCTGAAACCCTTCCTATAACATGAGCTGTGATATCCAACTCCTTCCAATTCCAACCTGTGACCCTTCCTATAGCATGAGATGCGATATCCAACTCCTTCCCAATCCAATCCTGAGACCCTTCCGATAGCATGAGATGTGATATCTTAATGCTTCTAGCAAACCTGAGACCTTCCCATGGCATGAGATGTGATATCAAACTCCTTCCCATTCCAATCCTGAGACCCGTCCTATACTATGAGATGTTATCTCTCAATGCTTCTAATACCAAACCTGAGACTGTCCTATAACATGAGATGTGATATCTCAATGCTTCTAATAACAAACCTGAGACCCTTCCTATAACATGAGATGTGATATCCAAGTCCTTCCCATTCCAATCTTGAGACCCTTCCTATAACATGAGATGTGATATCCAACTCCTTCCCAATCCAATCCTGATACCCTTCCGATAGCATGAGATATGATATCTCAATGCTTCTAATACCAAACCACAGAACCGTCCTATAACTTGAGATGTGATATCCAAATCCTTCCCCTTCCAAACCTGAGACCCTTTCTTTATCATGAGATGTGATATCCAACTCCTTCCCATTACAGTCCTGAGACCCTTCCTATAGCATGATATGTGATATCCAACTCCTTCCCATTCCAATCCTGAGACCCGTCCTATACAATGAGATATGATATCTCAATGCTTCTAATACCAAACCTGAGACTGTCCTATAACATGAGATGCGATATCTCAATGCTTCTAATAACAAACCTGAGGCCCTTCCTATAACATGAGATGTGATATCCAAATCCTTCCCATTCCAATCCTGAGACCCTTCCTATAACATGAGATGTGATATCCAACTCCTTCCCAATCCAATCCTGATACCCTTCCGATAGCATGAGATATGATATCTCAATGCTTCTAATACCAAACCACAGACCTGTCCTATAAATTGAGATGCGATATCCAAATCCTTCCCCTTCCAAACCTGAGACCCTTCCTTTAGCATGAGATGTGATATCCAACTCCTTCCCATTGCAATCCTGAGACCCGTCCTATACCATGAGATATGATATCTCAATGCTTCTAATACCAAACCTGAGACTGTCCTATAACATGAGATGTGATATCTCAATGCTTCTAATAACAAACCTGAGAGCCTTCCTATAACATGAGATGTGATATCCAACTCCTTCCCAATCCAATCCTGAGACCCTTCCGATAGCATGAGATATGATATCTCAATGCTTCTAATACCAAACCACAGACCCGTCCTATAACTTGAGATGTGATAACCAACTCCTTCCCAATCCAATCCTGAGACCCTTCCGATAGCATGAGATGTGATATCTCAATGCTTCTAATATCAAACCTGAGACCCTCCCTATAGCATGAGATGTGATATCCAAATCCTTCCCATTCCAATCCTGAGACCCGTCCTATACTATGAGATGTTATATCCAATGTTTCTAATACCAAACCTGAGACTGTCCTATACCATGAGATGTGATATCTCAATGCTTCTAATAACAAACCTCAGACCCTTCCTATAACATGAGATGTGATATCCAAGTCCTTCCCATTCCAATCTTGAGACCCTTCCTATAACATGAGATGTGATATCCAACTCCTTCCCAATCCAATCCTGAGAACCTTCCGATAGCATGAGATATGATATCTCAATGCTTCTAATACCAAACAACAGACCCGTCCTATAACTTGAGATGTGATATCCAAATCCTTCCCCTTCCAAACCTGAGACCCTTCTTTTATCATGAGATGTGATATCCAACTCCTTCCCATTCCAATCCTGAGACCCTTCCTATAGCATGATATGTGATATCCAACTCCTTCCCATTCCAATCCTTAGACCCGTCCTATACAATGAGATATGATATCTCAATGCTTCTAATACCAAACCTGAGACTGTCCTATACCATGAGATGCGATATCTCAATGCTTCTAATAACAAACCTGAGACCCTTCCTATAACATGAGATGTGATATCCAAGTCCTTCCCATTCCAATCTTGAGACCCTTCCTATAGCATGAGATGTGATATCATACTCCTTCGCAATCCAATCCTGAGACCCTTCCTATAGCATGAGATGTGATATCCCAATGCTTCTACCAAACCTGAGACCCTTCCTATAGCATGAGATGTGATATCCAACTCTTCCCATCCAATCCTGAGACCCGTCCTATACCATGAGATGTGATATCTCAATGCTTCTAATACCAAACCTGAGACCCTCCCTATAGCTTGAGACGTGATATCAAAGTCCTTCCCATTCCCATCCTGATACCCTTCCTATAACATGAGATGTGATATCCAACTCTTCCCATCCAATCCTGAGACCCTTCCTATAACATGAGATGTTATATCCAACTCCTTCCCAATCCAATCCTGAGACCCTTCCGATAGCATGAGATGTGATATCAAAGTCCTTCCCATTCCAATCCTGATACCCTTCCTATAACATGCGCTGTGATATCCAACTCCTTCCAATTCAAACCTGTGACCCTTCCTATAGCATGAGATGCGATATCCAACTCCTTCCCAATCCAATCCTGAGACCCTTCCAATACCATGAGATGTGATATCTTAATGCTTCTAGCAAACCTGAGACCTTCCCATGGCATGAGATGTGATATCAAACTCCTTCCCATTCCAATCCTGAGACCCGTCCTATACTATGAGATGTTACATCTCAATGCTTCTAATAACAAACCTGAGACCCTTCCTATAACATGAGATGTGATATCCAAATCCTTCCCATTCCAATCCTGAGAACCTTCCTATAGCATGAGATGTGATATCCAACTCCTTCCCATTCCAATCCTGAGACCTGTCCTATACCATGAGATATGATATCTCAATGCTTCTAATACCAAACCTAAGACTGTCCTATAACATGAGATGCGATATCTCAATGCTTCTAATAACAAACCTGAGACCCTTCCTATAACATGAGATGTGATATCCAAATCCTTCCCATTCCAATCCTGAGACCCTTCCTATAGCATGAGATGTGATATCCAACTCCTTCCCATTCCAATCCTGAGAACCGTCCTATACCATGAGATATGATTTCTCAATGCTTCTAATACCAAACCTGAGACTGTCCTATAACATGAGATGCGATATCTCAATGCTTCTAATAACAAACCTGAGACCCTTCCTTTAACATGAGATGCGATATCCAAATCCTTCCCATTCCAATCCTGAGACCCTTCCTATAACATGAGATGTGATATCCAAATCCTTCCCATTCCAATCCTGAGACCCTTCCGATAGCATGAGATATGATATCTCAATGCTTCTAATACCAAACCTGAGACTGTCCTATAACATGAGATGCGATATCTCAATGCTTCTAATAACAAACCTGAGACCCTTCCTATAACATGAGATGTGATATCCAAATCCTTCCCATTCCAATCCTGAGACCCTTCCTAGAACATGAGATGGGATATCTCAATGCTTCAAATAACAAACCTGAGACCCTTCCTATAACATGAGATGTGATATCCAAATCCTTCCCATTCCAATCCTGAGACCCTTCCTATAGCATGAGATGTGATATCCAACTCCTTCCCATTCCAATCCTGAGACCCGTCCTATACCATGAGATATGATATCTCAATGCTTCTAATACCAAACCTGAGACTGTCCTATAACATGAGATGCGATATCTCAATGCTTCTAATAACAAACCTGAGACCCTTCCTATAACATGAGATGTGATATCCAAATCCTTCCCATTCCAATCCTGAGACCCTTCCTATAACATGAGATTTGATATCCAAATCCTTCCCATTCCAATCCTGAGACCCTTCCGATAGCATGAGATATGATATCTCAATGCTTCTAATACCAAACCTGAGACTGTCCTATAACATGAGATGCGATATCTCAATGCTTCTAATAACAAACCTGAGACCCTTCCTATAACATGAGATGTGATATCCAAATCCTTCCCATTCCAATCCTGAGACCCTTCCTATAACATGAGATGTGATATCCAACTCCTTCCCAATCCAATCCTGAGACCCTTCTGATAGCATGAGATATGATATCTCAATGCTTCTAATATCAAACCTGAGACCCTCCCTATAGCATGAGATGTGATATACAACTCCTTCCCATTCCAATCATGAGACCCTTCCGATAGCATGAGATGTGATATCCAACTCCTTCCATTTCCAACCTGTGACCCTTCCTATAGCATGAGATGGGATATCCAACTCCTTCCCAATCCAATACTGAGACCCTTCCGATAGCATGAGATGTGATATCTTAATGCTTCTACCATACCTGAGACCTTCCTATGGCATGAGATGTGATATCCAAATCCTTCCCATTCCAATCCTGAGACCCTTCCTATAGCATGAGATGTGATATCCAACTCCTTCCAATTCCAATCCTGAGACCCGTCCTATACCATGAGATATGATATCTCAATGCTTCTAATACCAAACCTGAGACTGTCCTATAACATGAGATGCGATATCTCAATGCTTCTAATAACAAACCTGAGACCCTTCCTATAACATGAGATGTGATATCCAAATCCTTCCCATTCCAATCCTGAGACCCTTCCTATAGCATGAGATGTGATATCCAACTCCTTCCCATTCCAATCCTGAGACCCGTCCTATACCATGAGATATGATATCTCAATGCTTCTAATACCAAACCTGAGACTGTCCTATAACATGAGATGCGATATCTCAATGCTTCTAATAACAAACCTGAGACCCTTCCTTTAACATGAGATGCGATATCCAAATCCTTCCCATTCCAATCCTGAGACCCTTCCTATAACATGAGATGTGATATCCAAATCCTTCCCATTCCAATCCTGAGACCCTTCCGATAGCATGAGATATGATATCTCAATGTTTCTAATACCAAACCTGAGACTGTCCTATAACATGAGATGCGATATCTCAATCCTTCTAATAACAAACCTGAGACCCTTCCTATAACATGAGATGTGATATCCAAATCCTTCCCATTCCAATCCTGAGACCCTTCCTAGAACATGAGATGTGATATCTCAATGCTTCAAATAACAAACCTGAGACCCTTCCTATAACATGAGATGTGATATCCAAATCCTTCCCATTCCAATCCTGAGACCCTTCCTATAGCATGAGATGTGATATCCAACTCCTTCCCATTCCAATCCTGAGACCCGTCCTATACCATGAGATATGATATCTCAATGCTTCTAATACCAAACCTGAGACTGTCCTATAACATGAGATGCGATATCTCAATGCTTCTAATAACAAACCTGAGACCCTTCCTATAACATGAGATGTGATATCCAAATCCTTCCCATTCCAATCCTGAGACCCTTCCTATAACATGAGATGTGATATCCAAATCCTTCCCATTCCAATCCTGAGACCCTTCCGATAGCATGAGATATGATATCTCAATGCTTCTAATACCAAACCTGAGACTGTCCTATAACATGAGATGCGATATCTCAATGCTTCTAATAACAAACCTGAGACCCTTCCTATAACATGAGATTTGATATCCAAATCCTTCCCATTCCAATCATGAGACCCTTCCTATAACATGAGATGTGATATCCAACTCCTTCCCAATCCAATCCTGAGACCCTTCTGATAGCATGAGATATGATATCTCAATGCTTCTAATATCAAACCTGAGACCCTCCCTATAGCATGAGATGTGATATACAACTCCTTCCCATTCCAATCATGAGACCCTTCCTATAACATGAGATGTGATATCCAAATCCTTCCCATTCCAATCCTGAGACCCTTCCTATAACATGAGATGTGATATCCAACTCCTTCCCAATCCAATCCTGAGACCCTTCTGATAGCATGAGATATGATATCTCAATGCTTCTAATATCAAACCTGAGACCCTTCCTATAGCATGAGATGTGATATCCAACTCCTTCCCATTCCAATCCTGAGACCCGTCCTATACCATGAGATGTGATATCTCAATGTTTCTAATACCAAACCTGAGACTGTCCTATAACATGAGATGTGATATCTCAATGCTTCTAATAACAAACCTGAGACCCTTCCTATAACATGAGATGTGATATCCAAATCCTTCCCATTCCAATCCTGAGACCCTTCCTATAGCATGAGATGTGATATCCAACTCCTTCCCATTCCAATCCTGAGACCCGTCCTATACCATGAGATATGATGTCTCAATGCTTCTAATACCAAACCTGAGACTGTCCTATAACATGAGATGTGATATCTCAATGCTTCTAATAACAAACCTGAGACCCTTCCTATAACATGAGATGTGATATCCAAATCCTTCCCATTCCAATCCTGAGACCCTTCCTATAGCATGAGATGTGATATCCAACTCCTTCCCATTCCAATCCTGAGACCCGTCCTATACCATGAGATATGATGTCTCAATGCTTCTAATACCAAACCTGAGACTGTCCTATAACATGAGATGCGATATCTCAATGCTTCTAATAACAAACCTGAGACCCTTCCTATAACATGAGATGTGATATCCAAATCCTTCCCATTCCAATCCTGAGACCCTTCCTATAACATGAGATGTGATATCCAACTCCTTCCCAATCCAATCCTGAGACCCTTCTGATAGCATGAGATATGATATCTCAATGCTTCTAATATCAAACCTGAGACCCTTCCTATAACATGGGATGTGATATCCAAGTCCTTCCCATTCCAATCTTGAGACCCTTCCTATAACATGCGATGTGATATCCAACTCCTTTCCAATCCAATCCTGAGACCCTTCCAATAGCATGAGATATGGTATCTCAATGCTTCTAATACCAAACCACAGAACCGTCCTATAACTTGAGATGTGATATCCAAATCCTTCCCCTTCCAAACCTGAGACCCTTTCTTTATCATGAGATGTGATATCCAACTCCTTCCCATTCCAGTCCTGAGACCCTTCCTATAGCATGATATGTGATATCCAACTCCTTCCCATTCCAATCCTGAGACCCGTCCTATACAATGAGATATGATATCTCAATGCTTCTAATACCAAACCTGAGACTGTCCTATAACATGAGATGCGATATCTCAATGCTTCTAATAACAAACCTGAGACCCTTCCTATAACATGAGATGTGATATCCAAATCCTTCCCATTCCAATCCTGAGACCCTTCCTATAACATGAGCTGTGATATCCAACTCCTTCCCAATCCAATCCTGATACCCTTCCGATAGCATGAGATATGATATCTCAATGCTTCTAATATCAAACCACAGACCCGTCCTATAAATTGAGATGCAATATCCAAATCCTTCCCCTTCCAAACCTGAGACCCTTCCTTTAGCATGAGATGTGATATCCAACTCCTTCCCATTGCAATCCTGAGACCCGTCCTATACCATGAGATATGATATCTCAATGCTTCTAATACCAAACCTGAGACTGTCCTATAACATGAGATGTGATATCTCAATGATTCTAATAACAAACCTGAGAGCCTTCCTATAACATGAGATGTGATATCCAACTCCTTCCCAATCCAATCCTGAGACCCTTCCGATAGCATGAGATATGATATCTCAATGCTTCTAATACCAAACCACAGACCCGTCCTATAACTTGAGATGTGATATCCAACTCCTTCCCAATCCAATCCTGAGACCCTTCCGATAGCATGAGATGTGATATCTCAATGCTTCTAATATCAAACCTGAGACCCTCCCTATAGCATGAGATGTGATATCCAACTCCTTCCCATTCCAATCCTGAGACCCGTCCTATACTATGAGATGTTATATCCAATGCTTCTAATACCAAACCTGAGACTGTCCTATAACATGAGATGTGATATCTCAATGCTTCTAATAACAAACCTGAGACCCTTCCTATAACATGAGATGTGATATCCAAGTCCTTCCCATTCCAATCTTGAGACCCTTCCTATAACATGAGATGTGATATCCAACTCCTTCCCAATCCAATCCTGAGACCCTTCCGATAGCATGAGATATGATATCTCAATGCTTCTAATACCAAACCACAGACCCGTCCTATAACTTGAGATGTGATATCCAAATCCTTCCCCTTCCAAACCTGAGACCCTTCCTTTATCATGAGATGTGATATCCAACTCCTTCCCATTCCAATCCTGAGACCCTTCCTATAGCATGAGATGTGAAATCCAACTCCTTCCCATTCCAATCCTAAGACCCGTCCTATACAATGAGATATGATATCTCAATGCTTCTAATACCAAACCTGAGACTGTCCTATACCATGAGATTCGATATCTCAATGCTTCTAATAACAAACCTGAGACCCTTCCTATAACATGAGATGTGATATCCAAGTCCTTCCCATTCCAATCTTGAGACCCTTCCTATAGCATGAGATGTGATATCCCAATGCTTCTACCAAACCTTTGACCCTTCCTATAGCATGAGATGTGATATCCAACTCTTCCCATCCAATCCTGAGAATCGTCCTATACCATGAGATGTTACATCTCAATGCTTCTAATACCAAACCTGAGACTGTCCTATAACATGAGATTTGATATCTCAATGCTTCGAATAACAAACCTGAGACCCTTCCTATAACATGAGATGTGATATCCAACTCCTTCCCAATCCAATCCTGAGACCCTTCCGATAGCATGAGATATGATATCTCAATGCTTCTAATACCAAACCACAGACCCATCCTATAACTTGAGATGTGATATCCAAATCCTTCCCCTTCCAAACCTGAGACCCTTCCTTTAGCATGTGATGTGATATCCAACTCCTTCCCATTCCAATCCTGAGACCCTTCCTATAGCATGAGATGTGATATCCCAATGCTTCTACCAAACCTGAGACCCTTCCTATAGCATGGGATGTGATATCCAACTCTTCCCATCCAATCCTGAGACCCGTCCTATACCATGAGATGTGATATCTCAATGCTTCTAATACCAAACCTGAGACCCTCCCTATAGCGTGAGATGTGATATCAAAGTCCTTCCCATTCCCATCCTGATACCCTTCCTATAACATGAGATGTGATATCCAACTCTTCCCATCCAATCCTGAGACCCTTCCTATAACATGAGATGTTATATCCAACTCCTTCCCAATCCAATCCTGAGACCCTTCCGATAGCATGAGATGTGATATCAAAGTCCTTCCCATTCCAATCTTGATACCCTTCCTATAACATGAGCTGTGATATCCAACTCCTTCCAATTCAAACCTGTGACCCTTCCTATAGCATGAGATGCGATATCCAACTCCTTCCCAATCCAATCCTGAGACCCTTCCGATACCATGAGATGTGATATCTTAATGATTCTAGCAAACCTGAGACCTTCCCATGGCATGAGATGTGATATCAAACTCCTTCCCCTTCCAATCCTGAGACCCGTCCTATACTATGAGATGTTATATCTCAATGCTTCTAATACCAAACCTGAGACTGTCCTATAACATGAGATGTGATATCTCAATGCTTCTAATAACAAACCTGAGACCCTTCCTATAACATGAGATGTGATATCCAAGTCCTTCCCATTCCAATCTTGAGACCCTTCCTATAACATGCGATGTGATATCCAACTCCTTTCCAATCCAATCCTGAGACCCTTCCAATAGCATGAGATATGGTATCTCAATGCTTCTAATACCAAACCACAGAACCGTCCTATAACTTGAGATGTGATATCCAAATCCTTCCCCTTCCAAACCTGAGACCCTTTCTTTATCATGAGATGTGATATCCAACTCCTTCCCATTCCAGTCCTGAGACCCTTCCTATAGCATGATATGTGATATCCAACTCCTTCCCATTCCAATCCTGAGACCCGTCCTATACAATGAGATATGATATCTCAATGCTTCTAATACCAAACCTGAGACTGTCCTATAACATGAGATGCGATATCTCAATGCTTCTAATAACAAACCTGAGACCCTTCCTATAACATGAGATGTGATATCCAAATCCTTCCCATTCCAATCCTGAGACCCTTCCAATAACATGAGCTGTGATATCCAACTCCTTCCCAATCCAATCCTGATACCCTTCCGATAGCATGAGATATGATATCTCAATGCTTCTAATATCAAACCACAGACCCGTCCTATAAATTGAGATGCAATATCCAAATCCTTCCCCTTCCAAACCTGAGACCCTTCCTTTAGCATGAGTTGTGATATCCAACTCCTTCCCATTGCAATCCTGAGACCCGTCCTATACCATGAGATATGATATCTCAATGCTTCTAATACCAAACCTGAGACTGTCCTATAACATGAGATGTGATATCTCAATGATTCTAATAACAAACCTGAGAGCCTTCCTATAACATGAGATGTGATATCCAACTCCTTCCCAATCCAATCCTGATACCCTTCCGATAGCATGAGATATGATATCTCAATGCTTCTAATACCAAACCACAGACCCGTCCTATAACTTGAGATGTGATATCCAACTCCTTCCCAATCCAATCCTGAGACCCTTCCGATAGCATGAGATGTGATATCTCAATGCTTCTAATATCAAACCTGAGACCCTCCCTATAGCATGAGATGTGATATCCAACTCCTTCCCATTCCAATCCTGAGACCCTTCCTATACTATGAGATGTTATATCCAATGCTTCTAATACCAAACCTGAGACTGTCCTATAACATGAGATGTGATATCTCAATGCTTCTAATAACAAACCTGAGACCCTTCCTATAACATGAGATGTGATATCCAAGTCCTTCCCATTCCAATCTTGAGACCCTTCCTATAACATGAGATGTGATATCCAACTCCTTCCCAATCCAATCCTGAGACCCTTCCGATAGCATGAGATATGATATCTCAATGCTTCTAATACCAAACCACAGACCCGTCCTATAACTTGAGATGTGATATCCAAATCCTTCCCCTTCCAAACCTGAGACCCTTCCTTTATCATGAGATGTGATATCCAACTCCTTCCCATTCCAATCCTGAGACCCTTCCTATAGCATGAGATGTGATATCCAACTCCTTCCCATTCCAATCCTGAGACCCGTCCTATACAATGAGATATGATATCTCAATGCTTCTAATACCAAACCTGAGACTGTCCTATACCATGAGATGCGATATCTCAATGCTTCTAATAACAAACCTGAGACCCTTCCTATAACATGAGATGTGATATCCAAGTCCTTCCCATTCCAATCTTGAGACCCTTCCTATAGCATGAGATGTGATATCCCAATGCTTCTACCAAACCTTTGACCCTTCCTATAGCATGAGATGTGATATCCAACTCTTCCCATCCAATCCTGAGAATCGTCCTATACCATGAGATGTTACATCTCAATGCTTCTAATACCAAACCTGAGACTGTCCTATAACATGAGATTTGATATCTCAATGCTTCGAATAACAAACCTGAGATCCTTCCTATAACATGAGATGTGATATCCAACTCCTTCCCAATCCAATCCTGAGACCCTTCCGATAGCATGAGATATGATATCTCAATGCTTCTAATACCAAACCACAGACCCATCCTATAACTTGAGATGTGATATCCAAATCCTTCCCCTTCCAAACCTGAGACCCTTCCTTTAGCATGTGATGTGATATCCAACTCCTTCCCATTCCAATCCTGAGACCCTTCCTATAGCATGAGATGTGATATCCCAATGCTTCTACCAAACCTGAGACCCTTCCTATAGCATGGGATGTGATATCCAACTCTTCCCATCCAATCCTGAGACCCGTCCTATACCATGAGATGTGATATCTCAATGCTTCTAATACCAAACCTGAGACCCTCCCTATAGCGTGAGATGTGATATCAAAGTCCTTCCCATTCCCATCCTGATACCCTTCCTATAACATGAGATGTGATATCCAACTCTTCCCATCCAATCCTGAGACCCTTCCTATAACATGAGATGTTATATCCAATTCCTTCCCAATCCAATCCTGAGACCCTTCCGATAGCATGAGATGTGATATCAAAGTCCTTCCCATTCCAATCTTGATACCCTTCCTATAACATGAGCTGTGATATCCAACTCCTTCCAATTCAAACCTGTGACCCTTCCTATAGCATGAGATGCGATATCCAACTCCTTCCCAATCCAATCCTGAGACCCTTCCGATACCATGAGATGTGATATCTTAATGATTCTAGCAAACCTGAGACCTTCCCATGGCATGAGATGTGATATCAAACTCCTTCCCCTTCCAATCCTGAGACCCGTCCTATACTATGAGATGTTATATCTCAATGCTTCTAATACCAAACCTGAGACTGTCCTATAACATGAGATGTGATATCTCAATGCTTCTAATAACAAACCTGAGACCCTTCCTATAACATGAGATGTGATATCCAAATCCTTCCCATTCCAATCCTGAGACCCTTCCTATAGCATGAGATGTGATATCCAACTCCTTCCCATTCCAATCCTGAGACCCGTCCTATACCATGAGATATGATATCTCAATGCTTCTAATACCAAACCTGAGACTGTCCTATAACATGAGATGTGATATCTCAATGCTTCTAATAACAAACCTGAGACCCTTCCTATAACATGAGATGTGATATCCAAATCCTTCCCATTCCAATCCTGAGACCCTTCCTATAGCATGAGATGTGATATCCAACTCCTTCCCATTCCAATCCTGAGACCCGTCCTATACCATGAGATATGATATCTCAATGCTTCTAATACCAAACCTGAGACTGTCCTATAACATGAGATGCGATATCTCAATGCTTCTAATAACAAATCTGAGACCCTTCCTTTAACATGAGATGCGATATCCAAATCCTTCCCATTCCAATCCTGAGACCCTTCCTATAACATGAGATGTGATATCCAAATCCTTCCCATTCCAATCCTGAGACCCTTCCGATAGCATGAGATATGATATCTCAATGCTTCTAATACCAAACCTGAGACTGTCCTATAACATGAGATGCGATATCTCAATGCTTCTAATAACAAACCTGAGACCCTTCCTATAACATGAGATGTGATATCCAAATCCTTCCCATTCCAATCCTGACACCCTTCCTAGAATATGAGATGTGATATCTCAATGCTTCAAATAACAAACCTGAGACCCTTCCTTTAACATGAGATGTGATATCCAAATCCTTCCCATTCTAATCCCGAGACCCTTCCTATAGCAAGAGATGTGATATCCAACTCCTTCCCATTCCAATCCTGAGACCCGTCCTATACCATGAGATATGATATCTCAATGCTTCTAATACCAAACCTGAGACTGTCCTATAAAATGAGATGCGATATCTCAATGCTTCTAATAACAAACCTGAGACCCTTCCTATAACATGAGATGTGATATCCAAATCCTTCCCATTCCAATCCTGAGACCCTTCCTATAACATGAGATGTGATATCCAAATCCTTCCCATTCCAATCCTGAGACCCTTCCGATAGCATGAGATATGATATCTCAATGCTTCTAATACCAAACCTGAGACTGTCCTATAACATGAGATGCGATATCTCAATGCTTCTAATGACAAACCTGAGACCCTTCCTATAACATGAGATGTGATATCCAAATCCTCCCCATTCCAATCCTGAGACCCTTCCCATAACATGAGATGTGATATCCAACTCCTTCCCAATCCAATCCTGAGACCCTTCTGATAGCATGAGATATGATATCTCAATGCTTCTAATATCAAACCTGAGACCCTCCCTATAGCATGAGATGTGATATACAACTCCTTCCCATTCCAATCCTGAGACCCTTCCGATAGCATGAGATGTGATATCCAACTCCATACAATTCCAACCTGTGACCCTTCCTATAGCATGAGATGGGATATCCAACTCCTTCCCAATCCAATACTGAGACCCTTCCGATAGCATGAGATGTGATATTTTAATGCTTCTACCATACCTGAGACCTTCCTATGGCATGAGATGTGATATCAAACTACTTCCCATTCCAATCCTGAGACCCTTCCTATAGCATGAGATGTGATATCCAACTCCTTCCCATTCCAATCCTGAGACCCGTCCTATACCATGAGATGTGATATCTCAATGTTTCTAATACCAAACCTGAGACTGTCCTATAACATGAGATGTGATATCTCAATGCTTCTAATAACAAACCTGAGACCCTTCCTATAACATGAGATGTGATATCCAAATCCTTCCCATTCCAATCCTGAGACCCTTCCTATAGCATGAGATGTGATATCCAACTCCTTCCCATTCCAATCCTGAGACCCGTCCTATACCATGAGATATGATATCTCAATGCTTCTAATACCAAACCTGAGACTGTCCTATAACATGAGATGCGATATCTCAATGCTTCTAATAACAAACCTGAGGCCCTTCCTATAACATGAGATGTGATATCCAAATCCTTCCCATTCCATTCCTGAGACCCTTCCGATAGCAGGAGATATGATATCTCAATACTTCTAATACCAAACCTGAGACTGTCCTATAACATGAGATGCGATATCTCAATGCTTCTAATAACAAACCTGAGACCCTTCCTATAACATGAGATGTGATATCCAAATCCTTCCCATTCCAATCCTGAGACCCTTCCTATAACATGAGATGTGATATCCAACTCCTTCCCAATCCAATCCTGAGACCCTTCCGATAGCATGAGATATGATATCTCAATGCTTCTAATACCAAACCACAGACCCGTCCTATGAATTGAGATGTGATATCCAAATCCTTCCCCTTCCAAACCTGAGACCCTTCCTTTAGCATGAGATGTGATATCCAACTCCTTCCCATTCCAATCCTGAGGCCCGTCCTATACCATGAGATGATATCTCAATGCTTCTAATACCAAACCTGAGACTGTCCTATAACATGAGATGTGATATCTCAATGCTTCTAATAACAAACCTGAGAGCCTTCCTATAACATGAGATGTGATATCCAACTCCTTCGCAATCCAATCCTGAGACCCTTCCGATATCATGAGATATGATATCTCAATGCTTCTAATACCAAACCACAGACCCATCCTATAACTTGAGATGTGATATCCAAATCCTTCCCCTTCCAAACCTGAGACCCTTCCTTTAGCATGAGATGTGATATCCAACTCCTTCCCATTCCAATCCTGAGACCCTTCCTATAGCATGAGATGTGATATCCCAATGCTTCTACCAAACCTGAGACCCTTACTATAGCATGAGAGGTGATATCTAACTCTTCCCATCCAATCCTGAGACCCGTCCTATACCATGAGATGTTATATCTCAATGCTTCTAATACCAAACCTGAAACTGTCCTATAACATGAGATGTGATATCTCAATGCTTCTAATAACAAACCTGAGACCCTTCCTATAACATGAGATGTGATATCTCAATGCTTCTAATACCAAACCTGAGACCCTCCCTATAGCGTGAGATGTGATATGAACGTCCTTCCCATTCCAATCCTGATACCCTTCCTATAACATGAGATGTGATATCCAACTCTTCCCATCCAATCCTGAGACCCTTCCTATAACATGAGATGTTATATCCAACTCCTTCCCAATCCAATCCTGAGACCCTCCCGATAGCATGAGATGTGATATCAAAGTCCTTCCCATTCCAATCCTGAAACCCTTCCTATAACATGAGCTGTGATATCCAACTCCATCCAATTCCAACCTGTGACCCTTCCTATAGCATGAGATGCGATATCCAACTCCTTCCCAATCCAATCCTGAGACCCTTCCGATAGCATGAGATGTGATATCTTAATGCTTCTAGCAAACCTGAGACCTTCCCATGGCATGAGATGTGATATCAAACGCCTTCCCATTCCAATCCTGAGACCCTTCCTATAACATGAGCTGTGATATCCAACTCCTTCCCAATCCAATCCGGATACCCTTCCGATAGCATGAGATATGATATCTCAATGCTTCTAATACCAAACCACAGACCCGTCCTATAAATTGAGATGTGATATCCAAATCCTTCCCCTTCCAAACCTGAGACCCTTCCTTTATCATGAGATGTGATATCCAACTCCTTCCCATTCCAATCCTGAGACCCTTCCTATAGCATGATATGTGATATCCAACTCCTTCCCATTCCAATCCTGAGACCCGTCCTATACAATGAGATATGATATCTCAATGCTTCTAATACAAAACCTGAGACTGTCCTATACCATGAGATGCGATATCTCAATGCTTCTAATAACAAAACTGAGACCCTTCCTATAACATGAGATGTGATATCCAAGTCCTTCCCATTCCAATCTTGAGACCCTTCCTATAGCATGAGATGTGATATCCCAATGCTTCTACCAAACCTTTGACCCTTCCTATAGCATGAGATCTGATATCCAACTCTTCCCATCCAATCCTGAGACCCGTCCTATACCATGAGATGTTACATCTCAATGCTTCTAATACCAAACCTGAGACTGTCCTATAACATGAGATGTGATATCTCAATGCTTCTAATAACAAACCTGAGACCCTTCCTATAACATGAGATGTGATATCTCAATGCTTCTAATAACAAACCTGAGACCCTTCCTATAACATGAGATGTGATATCCAAGTCCTTCCCATTCCAATCTTGAGACCCTTCCTATAACATGAGATGTGATATCCTACTCCTTCGCAATCCAATCCTGAGACCCTTCCGATAGCATGAGATATGATATCTCAATGCTTCTAATACCAAACCACAGACCCGTCCTATAACTTGAGATGTGATATCCAAATCCTTCCCCTTCCAAACCTGAGTCCCTTCCTTTAGCATGTGATGTGATATCCAACTCTTCCCATCCAATCCTGAGACCCTTCCTATAACATGAGATGTTATATCCAACTCCTTCCCAATCCAATCCTGAGACCCTTCCGATAGCATGAGATGTGATATCAAAGTCCTTCCCATTCCAATCCTGATACCCTTCCTATAACATGAGCTGTGATATCCAACTCCTTCCAATTCAAACCTGTGACCCTTCCTATAGCATGAGATGCGATATCCAACTCCTTCCCAATCCAATCCTGAGACCCTTCCGATACCATGAGATGTGATATCTTAATGCTTCTAGCAAACCTGAGACCTTCCCATGGCATGAGATGTGATATCAAACTCCTTCCCATTCCAATCCTGAGACCCGTCCTATACTATGAGATGTTACATCTCAATGCTTCTAATACCAAACCTGAGACTGTCCTATATCATGAGATGTGATATCTCAATGCTTCTAATAACAAACTTGAGACCCTTCCTATAACATGAGATGTGATATCCAAATCCTTCCCATTCCAATCCTGAGACCCGTCCTATACCATGAGATATGATATCTCAATGCTTCTAATACCAAACCTGAGACTGTCCTATAACATGAGATGCGATATCTCAATGCTTCTAATACCAAACCTGAGACTGTCCTATAACATGAGATGCAATATCTCAATGCTTCTAATAACAACCTGAGACCCTTCCTATGACATGAGATATGATATCCAAATCCTTCCCGTTCCAATCCTGAGACCCTTCCTAGAACATGAGATGTGATATCTCAATGCTTCTTATAACAAACCTGAGACCCTTCCTATAACATGAGATGTGATATCCAAATCCTTCCCATTCCAATCCTGAGACCCTTCCTATAGCATGAGATGTGATATCCAACTCCTTCCCATTCCAATCCTGAGACCCGTCCTATACCATGAGATATGATATCTCAATGCTTCTAATACCAAACCTGAGACTGTCCTATAACATGAGATGCGATATCTCAATGCTTCTAATAACAAACCTGAGACCCTTCCTATAACATGAGATGTGATATCCAAATCCTTCCCATTCCAATCCTGAGACCATTCCTATAACATGAGATGTGATATCCAAATCCTTCCCATTCCAATCCTGAGACCCTTCTGATAGCATGAGATATGATATCTCAATGCTTCAAATACCAAACCTGAGACTGTCCTATAACATGAGATGCGATATCTCAATGCTTCTAATAACAACCTGAGACCCTTCCTATAACATGAGATGTGATATCCAAATCCTTCCCATTCCAATCCTGAGACCCTTCCTATAACATGAGATGTGATATCCAACTCCTTCCCAATCCAATCCTGAGACCCTTCTGATAGCATGAGATATGATATCTCAATGCTTCTAATATCAAACCTGAGACCCTCCCTATAGCATGAGATGTGATATACAACTCCTTCCCATTCCAATCCTGAGACCCTTCCGATAGCATGAGATGTGATATCCAACTCCTTCCAATTCCAACCTGTGACCCTTCCTATAGCATGAGATGGGATATCCAACTCCTTCCCAATCCAATACATAGACCCTTCCGATAGCATGAGATGTGATATCTTAATGCTTCTACCATACCTGAGACCTTCCTATGGCATGAGATGTGATATCAAACTACTTCCCATTCCAATCCTGAGACCCTTTCTATAGCATGAGATGTGATATCCAACTCCTTCCCATTCCAATCCTGAGACCCGTCCTATACCATGAGATGTGATATCTCAATGTTTCTAATACCAAACCTGAGACTGTCCTATAACATGAGATGTGATATCTCAATGCTTCTAATAACAAACCTGAGACCCTTCCTATAACATGAGATGTGATATCCAAATCCTTCCCATTCCAATCCTGAGACCTTTCCTATAGCATGAGATGTGATATCCAACTCCTTCCCATTCCAATCCTGAGACCCGTCCTGTACCATGAGATATGATATCTCAATGCTTCTAATACCAAACCTGAGACTGTCCTATGACATGAGATGCGATATCTCAATGCTTCTAATAACAAACCTGAGACCCTTCCTATAACATGAGATGTGATATCCAAATCCTTCCCATTCCAATCCTGAGACCATTCCTATAGCATGAGATGTGATATCCAACTCCTTCCCATTCCAATCCTGAGACCCGTCCTATACCATGAGATATGATATCTCAATGCTTCTAATACCAAACCTGAGACTGTCCTATAACATGAGATGTGATATCTCAATGCTTCTAATAACAAACCTGAGACCCTTCCTATAACATGAGATGTGATATCCAAATCCTTCCCATTCCAATCCTGAGACCCTTCCTATAGCATGAGATGTGATATCCAACTCCTTCCCATTCCAATCCTGAGACCCGTCCTATACCATGAGATATGATATCTCAATGCTTCTAATACCAAACCTGAGACTGTCCTATAACATGAGATGCGATATCTCAATGCTTCTAATAACAAACCTGAGACCCTTCCTTTAACATGAGATGCGATATCCAAATCCTTCCCATTCCAATCCTGAGACCCTTCCTATAACATGAGATGTGATATCCAAATCCTTCCCATTCCAATCCTGAGACCCTTCCGATAGCATGAGATATGATATCTCAATGCTTCTAATACCAAACCTGAGACTGTCCTATAACATGAGATGCGATATCTCAATGCTTCTAATAACAAACCTGAGACCCTTCCTATAACATGAGATGTGATATCCAAATCCTTCCCATTCCAATCCTGAGACCCTTCCTAGAATATGAGATGTGATATCTCAATGCTTCAAATAACAAACCTGAGACCCTTCCTTTAACATGAGATGTGATATCCAAATCCTTCTCATTCCAATCCTGAGACCCTTCCTATAGCATGAGATGTGATATCCAACTCCTTCCCATTCCAATCCTGAGACCCGTCCTATACCATGAGATATGATATCTCAATGCTTCTAATACCAAACCTGAGACTGTCCTATAAAATGAGATGCGATATCTCAATGCTTCTAATAACAAACCTGAGACCCTTCCTATAACATGAGATGTGATATCCAAATCCTTCCCATTCCAATCCTGAGACCCTTCCTATAACATGAGATGTGATATCCAACTCCTTCCCAATCCAATCCTGAGACCCTTCTGATAGCATGAGATATGATATCTCAATGCTTCTAATATCAAACCTGAGACCCTCCCTATAGCATGAGATGTGATATACAACTCCTTCCCATTCCAATCCTGAGACCCTTCCGATAGCATGAGATGTGATATCCAACTCCTTCCAATTCCAACCTGTGACCCTTCCTATAGCATGAGATGGGATATCCAACTCCTTCCCAATCCAATACTGAGACCCTTCCGATAGCATGAGATGTGATATCTTAATGCTTCTAATAACAACCTGAGACCCTTCCTATGACATGAGATATGATATCCAAATCCTTCCCATTCCAATCCTGAGACCCTTCCTAGAACATGAGATGTGATATCTCAATGCTTCTTATAACAAACCTGAGACCCTTCCTATAACATGAGATGTGATATCCAAATCCTTCCCATTCCAATCCTGAGACCCTTCCTATAGCATGAGATGTGATATCCAACTCCTTCCCATTCCAATCCTGAGACCCGTCCTATACCATGAGATATGATATCTCAATGCTTCTAATACCAAACCTGAGACTGTCCTATAACATGAGATGCGATATCTCAATGCTTCTAATAACAAACCTGAGACCCTTCCTATAACATGAGATGTGATATCCAAATCCTTCCCATTCCAATCCTGAGACCATTCCTATAACATGAGATGTGATATCCAAATCCTTCCCATTCCAATCCTGAGACCCTTCCGATAGCATGAGATATGATATCTCAATGCTTCAAATACCAAACCTGAGACTGTCCTATAACATGAGATGCGATATCTCAATGCTTCTAATAACAACCTGAGACCCTTCCTATAACATGAGATGTGATATCCAAATCCTTCCCATTCCAATCCTGAGACCCTTCCTATAACATGAGATGTGATATCCAACTCCTTCCCAATCCAATCCTGAGACCCTTCTGATAGCATGAGATATGATATCTCAATGCTTCTAATATCAAACCTGAGACCCTCCCTATAGCATGAGATGTGATATACAACTCCTTCCCATTCCAATCCTGAGACCCTTCCGATAGCATGAGATGTGATATCCAACTCCTTCCAATTCCAACCTGTGACCCTTCCTATAGCATGAGATGGGATATCCAACTCCTTCCCAATCCAATACTGAGACCCTTCCGATAGCATGAGATGTGATATCTTAATGCTTCTACCATACCTGAGACCTTCCTATGGCATGAGATGTGATATCAAACTACTTCCCATTCCAATCCTGAGACCCTTTCTATAGCATGAGATGTGATATCCAACTCCTTCCCATTCCAATCCTGAGACCCGTCCTATACCATGAGATGTGATATCTCAATGTTTCTAATACCAAACCTGAGACTGTCCTATAACATGAGATGTGATATCTCAATGCTTCTAATAACAAACCTGAGACCCTTCCTATAACATGAGATGTGATATCCAAATCCTTCCCATTCCAATCCTGAGGCCCTTCCTATAGCATGAGATGTGATATCCAACTCCTTCCCATTCCAATCCTGAGACCCGTCCTATACCATGAGATATGATATCTCAATGCTTCTAATACCAAACCTGAGACTGTCCTATGACATGAGATGCGATATCTCAATGCTTCTAATAACAAACCTGAGACCCTTCCTATAACATGAGATGTGATATCCAAATCCTTCCCATTCCAATCCTGAGACCATTCCTATAACATGAGATGTGATATCCAAATCCTTCCCATTCCCATCCTGAGACCCTTCCGATAGCATGAGATATGATATCTCAATGCTTCTAATACCAAACCTGAGACTGTCCTATAACATGAGATGCGATATCTCAATGCTTCTAATAACAAACCTGAGACCCTTCCTATAACATGAGATGTGATATCCAAATCCTTCCCATTCCAATCCTGAGACCATTCCTATCGCATGAGATGTGATATCCAACTCCTTCCCATTCCAATCCTGAGACCCGTCCTATACCATGAGATATGATATCTCAATGCTTCTAATACCAAACCTGAGACTGTCCTATAACATGAGATGTGATATCTCAATGCTTCTAATAACAAACCTGAGACCCTTCCTATAACATGAGATGTGATATCCAAATCCTTCCCATTCCAATCCTGAGACCCTTCCTATAGCATGAGATGTGATATCCAACTCCTTCCCATTCCAATCCTGAGACCCGTCCTATACCATGAGATATGATATCTCAATGCTTCTAATACCAAACCTGAGACTGTCCTATAACATGAGATGCAATATCTCAATGCTTCTAATAACAAACCTGAGACCCTTCCTTTAACATGAGATGCGATATCCAAATCCTTCCCATTCCAATCCTGAGACCCTTCCTATAACATGAGATGTGATATCCAAATCCTTCCCATTCCAATCCTGAGACCCTTCCGATAGCATGAGATATGATATCTCAATGCTTCTAATACCAAACCTGAGACTGTCCTATAACATGAGATGCGATATCTCAATGCTTCTAATAACAAACCTGAGACCCTTCCTATAACATGAGATGTGATATCCAAATCCTTCCCATTCCAATCCTGAGACCCTTCCTAGAATATGAGATGTGATATCTCAATGCTTCAAATAACAAACCTGAGACCCTTCCTTTAACATGAGATGTGATATCGAAATCCTTCCCATTCCAATCCTGAGACCCTTCCTATAGCATGAGATGTGATATCCAACTCCTTCCCATTCCAATCCTGAGACCTGTCCTATACCATGAGATATGATATCTCAATGCTTCTAATAACAAACCTGAGACCCTTCCTATAACATGAGATGTGATATCCAAATCCTTCCCATTCCAATCCTGAGACCCTTCCTATAACATGAGATGTGATATCCAAATCCTTCCCATTCCAATCCTGAGACCCTTCCGATAGCATGAGATATGATATCTCAATGCTTCTAATACCAAACCTGAGACTGTCCTATAACATGAGATGCGATATCTCAATGCTTCTAATAACAAACCTGAGACCCTTCCTATAACATGAGATGTGATATCCAAATCCTTCCCATTCCAATCCTGAGACCCTTCCTATAACATGAGATGTGATATCCAACTCCTTCCCAATCCAATCCTGAGACCCTTCTGATAGCATGAGATATGATATCTCAATGCTTCTAATATCAAACCTGAGACCCTCCCTATAGCATGAGATGTGATATACAACTCCTTCCCATTCCAATCCTGAGACCCTTCCGATAGCATGAGATGTGATATCCAACTCCTTCCAATTCCAACCTGTGACCCTTCCTATAGCATGAGATGGGATATCCAACTCCTTCCCAATCCAATACTGAGACCCTTCCGATAGCATGAGATGTGATATCTTAATGCTTCTACCATACCTGAGACCTTCCTATGGCATGAGATGTGATATCAAACTACTTCCCATTCCAATCCTGAGACCCTTCCTATAGCATGAGATGTGATATCCAACTCCTTCCCATTCCAATCCTGAGACCCGTCCTATACCATGAGATGTGATATCTCAATGCTTCTAATACCAAACCTGAGACCCTTCCTATAACATGAGATGTGATATCCAAATCCTTCCCATTCCAATCCTGAGACCCTTCCTATAGCATGAGATGTGATATCCAACTCCTTCCCATTCCAATCCTGAGACCCGTCCTATACCATGAGATATGATATCTCAATGCTTCTAATACCAAACCTGAGACTGTCCTATAACATGAGATGCGATATCTCAATGCTTCTAATAACAAACCTGAGGCCCTTCCTATAACATGAGATGTGATATCCAAATCCTTCCCATTCCAATCCTGAGACCCTTCCTATAACATGAGATGTGATATCCAAATCCTTCCCATTCCAATCCTGAGACCCTTCCGATAGCATGAGATATGATATCTCAATGCTTCTAATACCAAACCTGAGACTGTCCTATAACATGAGATGCGATATCTCAATGCTTCTAATAACAAACCTGAGACCCTTCCTATAACATGAGATGTGATATCCAAATCCTTCCCATTCCAATCCTGAGACCCTTCCTATAACATGAGATGTGATATCCAACTCCTTCCCAATCCAATCCTGAGACCCTTCCGATAGCATGAGATATGATATCTCAATGCTTCTAATACCAAACCACAGACCCGTCCGATGAATTGAGATGTGATATCCAAATCCTTCCCCTTCCAAACCTGAGACCCTTCCTTTAGCATGAGATGTGATATCCAACTCCTTCCCATTCCAATCCTGAGGCCCGTCCTATACCATGAGATGATATCTCAATGCTTCTAATACCAAACCTGAGACTGTCCTATAACATGAGATGTGATATCTCAATGCTTCTAATAACAAACCTGAGAGCCTTCCTATAACATGAGATGTGATATCCAACTCCTTCGCAATCCAATCCTGAGACCCTTCCGATATCATGAGATATGATATCTCAATGCTTCTAATACCAAACCACAGACCCATCCTATAACTTGAGATGTGATATCCAAATCCTTCCCCTTCCAAACCTGAGACCCTTCCTTTAGCATGAGATGTGATATCCAACTCCTTCCCATTCCAATCCTGAGACCCTTCCTATAGCATGAGATGTGATATTCCAATGCTTCTACCAAACCTGAGACCCTTACTATAGCATGAGAGGTGATATCTAACTCTTCCCATCCAATCCTGAGACCCGTCCTATACCATGAGATGTTATATCTCAATGCTTCTAATACCAAACCTGAAACTGTCCTATAACATGAGATGTGATATCTCAATGCTTCTAATAACAAACCTGAGACCCTTCCTATAACATGAGATGTGATATCTCAATGCTTCTAATACCAAACCTGAGACCCTCCCTATAGCGTGAGATGTGATATGAACGTCCTTCCCATTCCAATCCTGATACCCTTCCTATAACATGAGATGTGATATCCAACTCTTCCCATCCAATCCTGAGACCCTTCCTATAACATGAGATGTTATATCCAACTCCTTCCCAATCCAATCCTGAGACCCTTCCGATAGCATGAGATGTGATATCAAAGTCCTTCCCATTCCAATCCTGAAACCCTTCCTATAACATGAGCTGTGATATCCAACTCCATCCAATTCCAACCTGTGACCCTTCCTATAGCATGAGATGCGATATCCAACTCCTTCCCAATCCAATCCTGAGACCCTTCTGATAGCATGAGATGTGATATCTTAATGCTTCTAGCAAACCTGAGACCTTCCCATGGCATGAGATGTGATATCAAACGCCTTCCCATTCCAATCCTGAGACCCGTCCTATACTATGAGATGTTATATCTCAATGCTTCTAATACCAAACCTGAGACTGTCCTATAACATGAGATGTGATATCTCAATGCTTCTAATAACAAACCTGAGACCCTTCCTATAACATGAGATGTGATATCCAAGTCCTTCCCATTCCAATCTTGAGACCCTTCCTATAACATGCGATGTGATATCCAACTCCTTCCCAATCCAATCCTGAGACCCTTCCGATAGCATGAGATATGGTATCTCAATGCTTCTAATACCAAACCACAGAACCGTCCTATAACTTGAGATGTGATATTCAAATCCTTCCCCTTCCAAACCTGAGACCCTTTCTTTATCATGAGATGTGATATCCAACTCCTTCCCATTCCAGTCCTGAGACCCTTCCTATAGCATGATATGTGATATCCAACTCCTTCCCATTCCAATCCTGAGACCCGTCCTATACAATGAGATATGATATCTCAATGCTTCTAATACCAAACCTGAGACTGTCCTATAACATGAGATGCGATATCTCAATGCTTCTAATAACAAACCTGAGACCCTTCCTATAACATGAGATGTGATATCCAAATCCTTCCCATTCCAATCCTGAGACCCTTCCTATAACATGAGCTGTGATATCCAACTCCTTCCCAATCCAATCCGGATACCCTTCCGATAGCATGAGATATGATATCTCAATGCTTCTAATACCAAACCACAGACCCGTCCTATAAATTGAGATGCGATATCCAAATCCTTCCCCTTTCAAACCTGAGACCCTTCCTTTAGCATGAGATGTGATATCAAACTCCTTCCCATTGCAATCCTGAGACCCGTCCTATACCATGAGATATGATATCTCAATGCTTCTAACACCAAACCTGAGACTGTCCTATAACATGAGATGTGATATCTCAATGATTCTAATAACAAACCTGAGAGCCTTCCTATAACATGAGATGTGATATCCAACTCCTTCCCAATCCAATCCTGAGACCCTTCCGATAGCATGAGATATGATATCTCAATGCTTCTAATACCAAACCACAGACCCGTCCTATAACTTGAGATGTGATATCCAACTCCTTCCCAATCCAATCCTGAGAACCTTCCGATAGCATGAGATGTGATATCTCAATGCTTCTAATATCAAACCTGAGACCCTCCCTATAGCATGAGATGTGATATCCAAATCCTTCCCCTTCCAAACCTAAGACCCTTCCTTTATCATGAGATGTGATATCCAACTCCTTCCCATTCCAGTCCTGAGACCCTTCCTATAGCATGATATGTGATATCCAACTCCTTCCCATTCCAATCCTGAGACCCGTCCTATACAATGAGATATGATATCTCAATGCTTCTAATACCAAATCTGAGACTGTCCTATAACATGAGATGCGATATCTCAATGCTTCTAATAACAAACCTGAGACCCTTCCTATAACATGAGATGTGATATCCAAATCCTTCCCATTCCAATCCTGAGACCCTTCCTATAACATGAGCTGTGATATCCAACTCCTTCCCAATCCAATCCTGATACCCTTCCGATAGCATGAGATATGATATCTCAATGCTTCTAATACCAAACCACAGACCCGTCCTATAAATTGAGATGCGATATCCAAATCCTTCCCCTTCCAAACCTGAGACCCTTCCTTTAGCATGAGATGTGATATCCAACTCCTTCCCATTGCAATCCTGAGACCCGTCCTATACCATGAGATATGATATCTCAATGCTTCTAATACCAAACCTGAGACTGTCCTATAACATGAGATGTGATATCTCAATGATTCTAATAACAAACCTGAGAGCCTTCCTATAACATGAGATGTGATATCCAACTCCTTCCCAATCCAATCCTGAGACCCTTCCGATAGCATGAGATATGATATCTCAATGCTTCTAATACCAAACCACAGACCCGTCCTATAACTTGAGATGTGATATCCAACTCCTTCCCAATCCAATCGTGAGACCCTTCCGATAGCATGAGATGTGATATCTCAATGCTTCTAATATCAAACCTGAGACCCTCCCTATAGCATGAGATGTGATATCCAACTCCTTCCCATTCCAATCTTGAGACCTGTCCTATACTATGAGATGTTATATCCAATGCTTCTAATACCAAACCTGAGACTGTCCTATAACATGAGATGTGATATCTCAATGCTTCTAATAACAAACCTGAGACCCTTCCTATAACATGAGATGTGATATCCAAGTCCTTCCCATTCCAATCTTGAGACCCTTCCTATAACATGAGATGTGATATCCAACTCCTTCCCAATCCAATCCTGAGACCCTTCCAATAGCATGAGATATGATATCTCAATGCTTCTAATACCAAACCACAGACCCGTCCTATAACTTGAGATGTGATATCCAAATCCTTCCCCTTCCAAACCTGAGACCCTTCCTTTATCATGAGATGTGATATCCAACTCCTTCCCATTCCAATCCTGAGACCCTTCCTATAGCATGATATGTGATATCCAACTCCTTCCCATTCCAATCCTGAGACCCGTCCTATACAATGAGATATGATATCTCAATGCTTCTAATACCAAACCTGAGACCCTCCCTATAGCGTGAGATGTGATATCAAAGTCCTTCCCATTCCCATCCTGATACCCTTCCTATAACATGAGATGTGATATCCAACTCTTCCCATCCAATCCTGAGACCCTTCCTATAACATGAGATGTTATATCCAATTCCTTCCCAATCCAATCCTGAGACCCTTCCGATAGCATGAGATGTGATATCAAAGTCCTTCCCATTCCAATCTTGATACCCTTCCTATAACATGAGCTGTGATATCCAACTCCTTCCAATTCAAACCTGTGACCCTTCCTATAGCATGAGATGCGATATCCAACTCCTTCCCAATCCAATCCTGAGACCCTTCCGATACCATGAGATGTGATATCTTAATGATTCTAGCAAACCTGAGACCTTCCCATGGCATGAGATGTGATATCAAACTCCTTCCCCTTCCAATCCTGAGACCCGTCCTATACTATGAGATGTTATATCTCAATGCTTCTAATACCAAACCTGAGACTGTCCTATAACATGAGACGTGATATCTCAATGCTTCTAATAACAAACCTGAGACCCTTCCTATAACATGAGATGTGATATCCAAATCCTTCCCATTCCAATCCTGAGACCCTTCCTATAGCATGAGATGTGATATCCAACTCCTTCCCATTCCAATCCTGAGACCCGTCCTATACCATGAGATATGATATCTCAATGCTTCTAATACCAAACCTGAGACTGTCCTATAACATGAGATGTGATATCTCAATGCTTCTAATAACAAACCTGAGACCCTTCCTATAACATGAGATGTGATATCCAAATCCTTCCCATTCCAATCCTGAGACCCTTCCTATAGCATGAGATGTGATATCCAACTCCTTCCCATTCCAATCCTGAGACCCGTCCTATACCATGAGATATGATATTTCAATGCTTCTAATACCAAACCTGAGACTGTCCTATAACATGAGATGCGATATCTCAATGCTTCTAATAACAAATCTGAGACCCTTCCTTTAACATGAGATGCGATATCCAAATCCTTCCCATTCCAATCCTGAGACCCTTCCTATAACATGAGATGTGATATCCAAATCCTTCCCATTCCAATCCTGAGACCCTTCCGATAGCATGAGATATGATATCTCAATGCTTCTAATACCAAACCTGAGACTGTCCTATAACATGAGATGCGATATCTCAATGCTTCTAATAACAAACCTGAGACCCTTCCTATAACATGAGATGTGATATCCAAATCCTTCCCATTCCAATCCTGAGACCCTTCCTAGAATATGAGATGTGATATCTCAATGCTTCAAATAACAAACCTGAGACCCTTCCTTTAACATGAGATGTGATATCCAAATCCTTCCCATTCTAATCCCGAGACACTTCCTATAGCAAGAGATGTGATATCCAACTCCTTCCCATTCCAATCCTGAGACCCGTCCTATACCATGAGATATGATATCTCAATGCTTCTAATACCAAACCTGAGACTGTCCTATAAAATGAGATGCGATATCTCAATGCTTCTAATAACAAACCTGAGACCCTTCCTATAACATGAGATGTGATATCCAAATCCTTCCCATTCCAATCCTGAGACCCTTCCTATAACATGAGATGTGATATCCAAATCCTTCCCATTCCAATCCTGAGACCCTTCCGATAGCATGAGATATGATATCTCAATGCTTCTAATACCAAACCTGAGACTGTCCTATAACATGAGATGCGATATCTCAATGCTTCTAATAACAAACCTGAGACCCTTCCTATAACATGAGATGTGATATCCAAATCCTCCCCATTCCAATCCTGAGACCCTTCCCATAACATGAGATGTGATATCCAACTCCTTCCCAATCCAATCCTGAGACCCTTCTGATAGCATGAGATATGATATCCAATGCTTCTAATATCAAACCTGAGACCCTCCCTATAGCATGAGATGTGATATACAACTCCTTCCCATTCCAATCCTGAGACCCTTCCGATAGCATGAGATGTGATATCCAACTCCATACAATTCCAACCTGTGACCCTTCCTATAGCATGAGATGGGATATCCAATTCCTTCCCAATCCAATACTGAGACCCTTCCGATAGCATGAGATGTGATATTTTAATGCTTCTACCATACCTGAGACCTTCCTATGGCATGAGATGTGATATCAAACTACTTCCCATTCCAATCCTGAGACCCTTCCTATAGCATGAGATGTGATATCCAACTCCTTCCCATTCCAATCCTGAGACCCGTCCTATACCATGAGATGTGATATCTCAATGTTTCTAATACCAAACCTGAGACTGTCCTATAACATGAGATGTGATATCTCAATGCTTCTAATAACAAACCTGAGACCCTTCCTATAACATGAGATGTGATATCCAAATCCTTCCCATTCCAATCCTGAGACCCTTCCTATAGCATGAGATGTGATATCCAACTCCTTCCCATTCCAATCCTGAGACCCGTCCTATACCATGAGATATGATATCTCAATGCTTCTAATACCAAACCTGAGACTGTCCTATAACATGAGATGCGATATCTCAATGCTTCTAATAACAAACCTGAGGCCCTTCCTATAACATGAGATGTGATATCCAAATCCTTCCCATTCCAATCCTGAGACCCTTCCGATAGCAGGAGATATGATATCTCAATGCTTCTAATACCAAACCTGAGACTGTCCTATAACATGAGATGCGATATCTCAATGCTTCTAATAACAAACCTGAGACCCTTCCTATAACATGAGATGTGATATCCAAATCCTTCCCATTCCAATCCTGAGACCCTTCCTATAACATGAGATGTGATATCCAACTCCTTCCCAATCCAATCCTGAGACCCTTCCGATAGCATGAGATATGATATCTCAATGCTTCTAATACCAAACCACAGACCCGTCCTATGAATTGAGATGTGATATCCAAATCCTTCCCCTTCCAAACCTGAGACCCTTCCTTTAGCATGAGATGTGATATCCAACTCCTTCCCATTCCAATCCTGAGGCCCGTCCTATACCATGAGATGATATCTCAATGCTTCTAATACCAAACCTGAGACTGTCCTATAACATGAGATGTGATATCTCAATGCTTCTAATAACAAACCTGAGAGCCTTCCTATAACATGAGATGTGATATCCAACTCCTTCGCAATCCAATCCTGAGACCCTTCCGATATCATGAGATATGATATCTCAATGCTTCTAATACCAAACCACAGACCCATCCTATAACTTGAGATGTGATATCCAAATCCTTCCCCTTCCAAACCTGAGACCCTTCCTTTAGCATGAGATGTGATATCCAACTCCTTCCCATTCCAATCCTGAGACCCTTCCTATAGCATGAGATGTGATATCCCAATGCTTCTACCAAACCTGAGACCCTTACTATAGCATGAGAGGTGATATCTAACTCTTCCCATCCAATCCTGAGACCCGTCCTATACCATGAGATGTTATATCTCAATGCTTCTAATACCAAACCTGAAACTGTCCTATAACATGAGATGTGATATCTCAATGCTTCTAATAACAAACCTGAGACCCTTCCTATAACATGAGATGTGATATCTCAATGCTTCTAATACCAAACCTGAGACCCTCCCTATAGCGTGAGATGTGATATGAACGTCCTTCCCATTCCAATCCTGATACCCTTCCTATAACATGAGATGTGATATCCAACTCTTCCCATCCAATCCTGAGACCCTTCCTATAACATGAGATGTTATATCCAACTCCTTCCCAATCCAATCCTGAGACCCTTCCGATAGCATGAGATGTGATATCAAAGTCCTTCCCATTCCAATCCTGAAACCCTTCCTATAACATGAGCTGTGATATCCAACTCCATCCAATTCCAACCTGTGACCCTTCCTATAGCATGAGATGCGATATCCAACTCCTTCCCAATCCAATCCTGAGACCCTTCCGATAGCATGAGATGTGATATCTTAATGCTTCTAGCAAACCTGAGACCTTCCCATGGAATGAGATGTGATATCAAACGCCTTCCCATTCCAATCCTGAGACCCTTCCTATAACATGAGCTGTGATATCCAACTCCTTCCCAATCCAATCCGGATACCCTTCCGATAGCATGAGATATGATATCTCAATGCTTCTAATACCAAACCACAGACCCGTCCTATAAATTGAGATGTGATATCCAAATCCTTCCCCTTCCAAACCTGAGACCCTTCCTTTATCATGAGATGTGATATCCAACTCCTTCCCATTCCAATCCTGAGACCCTTCCTATAGCATGATATGTGATATCCAACTCCTTCCCATTCCAATCCTGAGACCCGTCCTATACAATGAGATATGATATCTCAATGCTTCTAATACAAAACCTGAGACTGTCCTATACCATGAGATGCGATATCTCAATGCTTCTAATAACAAAACTGAGACCCTTCCTATAACATGAGATGTGATATCCAAGTCCTTCCCATTCCAATCTTGAGACCCTTCCTATAGCATGAGATGTGATATCCCAATGCTTCTACCAAACCTTTGACCCTTCCTATAGCATGAGATGTGATATCCAACTCTTCCCATCCAATCCTGAGACCCGTCCTATACCATGAGATGTTACATCTCAATGCTTCTAATACCAAACCTGAGACTGTCCTATAACATGAGATGTGATATCTCAATGCTTCTAATAACAAACCTGAGACCCTTCCTATAACATGAGATGTGATATCTCAATGCTTCTAATAACAAACCTGAGACCCTTCCTATAACATGAGATGTGATATCCAAGTCCTTCCCATTCCAATCTTGAGACCCTTCCTATAACATGAGATGTGATATCCTACTCCTTCGCAATCCAATCCTGAGACCCTTCCGATAGCATGAGATATGATATCTCAATGCTTCTAATACCAAACCACAGACCCGTCCTATAACTTGAGATGTGATATCCAAATCCTTCCCCTTCCAAACCTGAGTCCCTTCCTTTAGCATGTGATGTGATATCCAACTCTTCCCATCCAATCCTGAGACCCTTCCTATAACATGAGATGTTATATCCAACTCCTTCCCAATCCAATCCTGAGACCCTTCCGATAGCATGAGATGTGATATCAAAGTCCTTCCCATTCCAATCCTGATACCCTTCCTATAACATGAGCTGTGATATCCAACCCCTTCCAATTCAAACCTGTGACCCTTCCTATAGCATGAGATGCGATATCCAACTCCTTCCCAATCCAATCCTGAGACCCTTCCGATACCATGAGATGTGATATCTTAATGCTTCTAGCAAACCTGAGACCTTCCCATGGCATGAGATGTGATATCAAACTCCTTCCCATTCCAATCCTGAGACCCGTCCTATACTATGAGATGTTACATCTCAATGCTTCTAATACCAAACCTGAGACTGTCCTATATCATGAGATGTGATATCTCAATGCTTCTAATAACAAACTTGAGACCCTTCCTATAACATGAGATGTGATATCCAAATCCTTCCCATTCCAATCCTGAGACCCGTCCTATACCATGAGATATGATATCTCAATGCTTCTAATACCAAACCTGAGACTGTCCTATAACATGAGATGCGATATCTCAATGCTTCTAATACCAAACCTGAGACTGTCCTATAACATGAGATGCAATATCTCAATGCTTCTAATAACAACCTGAGACCCTTCCTATGACATGAGATATGATATCCAAATCCTTCCCATTCCAATCCTGAGACCCTTCCTAGAACATGAGATGTGATATCTCAATGCTTCTTATAACAAACCTGAGACCCTTCCTATAACATGAGATGTGATATCCAAATCCTTCCCATTCCAATCCTGAGACCCTTCCTATAGCATGAGATGTGATATCCAACTCCTTCCCATTCCAATCCTGAGACCCGTCCTATACCATGAGATATGATATCTCAATGCTTCTAATACCAAACCTGAGACTGTCCTATAACATGAGATGCGATATCTCAATGCTTCTAATAACAAACCTGAGACCCTTCCTATAACATGAGATGTGATATCCAAATCCTTCCCATTCCAATCCTGAGACCATTCCTATAACATGAGATGTGATATCCAAATCCTTCCCATTCCAATCCTGAGACCCTTCTGATAGCATGAGATATGATATCTCAATGCTTCAAATACCAAACCTGAGACTGTCCTATAACATGAGATGCGATATCTCAATGCTTCTAATAACAACCTGAGACCCTTCCTATAACATGAGATGTGATATCCAAATCCTTCCCATTCCAATCCTGAGACCCTTCCTATAACATGAGATGTGATATCCAACTCCTTCCCAATCCAATCCTGAGACCCTTCTGATAGCATGAGATATGATATCTCAATGCTTCTAATATCAAACCTGAGACCCTCCCTATAGCATGAGATGTGATATACAACTCCTTCCCATTCCAATCCTGAGACCCTTCCGATAGCATAAGATGTGATATCCAACTCCTTCCAATTCCAACCTGTGACCCTTCCTATAGCATGAGATGGGATATCCAACTCCTTCCCAATCCAATACTGAGACCCTTCCGATAGCATGAGATGTGATATCTTAATGCTTCTACCATACCTGAGACCTTCCTATGGCATGAGATGTGATATCAAACTACTTCCCATTCCAATCCTGAGACCCTTTCTATAGCATGAGATGTGATATCCAACTCCTTCCCATTCCAATCCTGAGACCCGTCCTATACCATGAGATGTGATATCTCAATGTTTCTAATACCAAACCTGAGACTGTCCTATAACATGAGATGTGATATCTCAATGCTTCTAATAACAAACCTGAGACCCTTCCTATAACATGAGATGTGATATCCAAATCCTTCCCATTCCAATCCTGAGACCCTTCCTATAGCATGAGATGTGATATCCAACTCCTTCCCATTCCAATCCTGAGACCCGTCCTGTACCATGAGATATGATATCTCAATGCTTCTAATACCAAACCTGAGACTGTCCTATGACATGAGATGCGATATCTCAATGCTTCTAATAACAAACCTGAGACCCTTCCTATAACATGAGATGTGATATCCAAATCCTTCCCATTCCAATCCTGAGACCATTCCTATAGCATGAGATGTGATATCCAACTCCTTCCCATTCCAATCCTGAGACCCGTCCTATACCATGAGATATGATATCTCAATGCTTCTAATACCAAACCTGAGACTGTCCTATAACATGAGATGTGATATCTCAATGCTTCTAATAACAAACCTGAGACCCTTCCTATAACATGAGATGTGATATCCAAATCCTTCCCATTCCAATCCTGAGACCCTTCCTATAGCATGAGATGTGATATCCAACTCCTTCCCATTCCAATCCTGAGACCCGTCCTATACCATGAGATATGATATCTCAATGCTTCTAATACCAAACCTGAGACTGTCCTATAACATGAGATGCGATATCTCAATGCTTCTAATAACAAACCTGAGACCCTTCCTTTAACATGAGATGCGATATCCAAATCCTTCCCATTCCAATCCTGAGACCCTTCCTATAACATGAGATGTGATATCCAAATCCTTCCCATTCCAATCCTGAGACCCTTCCGATAGCATGAGATATGATATCTCAATGCTTCTAATACCAAACCTGAGACTGTCCTATAACATGAGATGCGATATCTCAATGCTTCTAATAACAAACCTGAGACCCTTCCTATAACATGAGATGTGATATCCAAATCCTTCCCATTCCAATCCTGAGACCCTTCCTAGAATATGAGATGTGATATCTCAATGCTTCAAATAACAAACCTGAGACCCTTCCTTTAACATGAGATGTGATATCCAAATCCTTCCCATTCCAATCCTGAGACCCTTCCTATAGCATGAGATGTGATATCCAACTCCTTCCCATTCCAATCCTGAGACCCGTCCTTTACCATGAGATATGATATCTCAATGCTTCTAATACCAAACCTGAGACTGTCCTATAAAATGAGATGCGATATCTCAATGCTTCTAATAACAAACCTGAGACCCTTCCTATAACATGAGATGTGATATCGAAATCCTTCCCATTCCAATCCTGAGACCCTTCCTATAACATGAGATGTGATATCCAACTCCTTCCCAATCCAATCCTGAGACCCTTCTGATAGCATGAGATATGATATCTCAATGCTTCTAATATCAAACCTGAGACCCTCCCTATAGCATGAGATGTGATATACAACTCCTTCCCATTCCAATCCTGAGACCCTTCCGATAGCATGAGATGTGATATCCAACTCCTTCCAATTCCAACCTGTGACCCTTCCTATAGCATGAGATGGGATATCCAACTCCTTCCCAATCCAATACTGAGACCCTTCCGATAGCATGAGATGTGATATCTTAATGCTTCTAATAACAACCTGAGACCCTTCCTATGACATGAGATATGATATCCAAATCCTTCCCATTCCAATCCTGAGACCCTTCCTAGAACATGAGATGTGATATCTCAATGCTTCTTATAACAAACCTGAGACCCTTCTTATAACATGAGATGTGATATCCAAATCCTTCCCATTCCAATCCTGAGACCCTTCCTTTAGCATGAGATGTGATATCCAACTCCTTCCCATTCCAATCCTGAGACCCGTCCTATACCATGAGATATGATATCTCAATGCTTCTAATACCAAACCTGAGACTGTCCTATAACATGAGATGCGATATCTCAATGCTTCTAATAACAAACCTGAGACCCTTCCTATAACATGAGATGTGATATCCAAATCCTTCCCATTCCAATCTTGAGACCATTCCTATAACATGAGATGTGATATCCAAATCCTTCCCATTCCAATCCTGAGACCCTTCCGATAGCATGAGATATGATATCTCAATGCTTCAAATACCAAACCTGAGACTGTCCTATAACATGAGATGCGATATCTCAATGCTTCTAATAACAACCTGAGACCCTTCCTATAACATGAGATGTGATATCCAAATCCTTCCCATTCCAATCCTGAGACCCTTCCTATAACATGAGATGTGATATCCAACTCCTTCCCAATCCAATCCTGAGACCCTTCTGATAGCATGAGATATGATATCTCAATGCTTCTAATATCAAACCTGAGACCCTCCCTATAGCATGAGATGTGATATACAACTCCTTCCCATTCCAATCCTGAGACCCTTCCGATAGCATGAGATGTGATATCCAACTCCTTCCAATTCCAACCTGTGACCCTTCCTATAGCATGAGATGGGATATCCAACTCCTTCCCAATCCAATACTGAGACCCTTCCGATAGCATGAGATGTGATATCTTAATGCTTCTACCATACCTGAGACCTTCCTATGGCATGAGATGTGATATCAAACTACTTCCCATTCCAATCCTGAGACCCTTTCTATAGCATGAGATGTGATATCCAACTCCTTCCCATTCCAATCCTGAGACCCGTCCTATACCATGAGATGTGATATCTCAATGTTTCTAATACCAAACCTGAGACTGTCCTATAACATGAGATGTGATATCTCAATGCTTCTAATAACAAACCTGAGACCCTTCCTATAACATGAGATGTGATATCCAAATCCTTCCCATTCCAATCCTGAGACCCTTCCTATAGCATGAGATGTGATATCCAACTCCTTCCCATTCCAATCCTGAGACCCGTCCTATACCATGAGATATGATATCTCAATGCTTCTAATACCAAACCTGAGACTGTCCTATGACATGAGATGCGATATCTCAATGCTTCTAATAACAAACCTGAGACCCTTCCTATAACATGAGATGTGATATCCAAATCCTTCCCATTCCAATCCTGAGACCATTCCTATAACATGAGATGTGATATCCAAATCCTTCCCATTCCCATCCTGAGACCCTTCCGATAGCATGAGATATGATATCTCAATGCTTCTAATACCAAACCTGAGACTGTCCTATAACATGAGATGTGATATCTCAATGCTTCTAATAACAAACCTGAGACCCTTCCTATAACATGAGATGTGATATCCAAATCCTTCCCATTCCAATCCTGAGACCATTCCTATAGCATGAGATGTGATATCCAACTCCTTCCCATTCCAATCCTGAGACCCGTCCTATACCATGAGATATGATATCTCAATGCTTCTAATACCAAACCTGAGACTGTCCTATAAGATGAGATGTGATATCTCAATGCTTCTAATAACAAACCTGAGACCCTTCCTATAACATGAGATGTGATATCCAAATCCTTCCCATTCCAATCCTGAGACCCTTCCTATAGCATGAGATGTGATATCCAACTCCTTCCCATTCCAATCCTGAGACCCGTCCTATACCATGAGATATGATATCTCAATGCTTCTAATACCAAACCTGAGACTGTCCTATAACATGAGATGCAATATCTCAATGCTTCTAATAACAAACCTGAGACCCTTCCTTTAACATGAGATGCGATATCCAAATCCTTCCCATTCCAATCCTGAGACCCTTCCTATAACATGAGATGTGATATCCAAATCCTTCCCATTCCAATCCTGAGACCCTTCCGATAGCATGAGATATGATATCTCAATGCTTCTAATACCAAACCTGAGACTGTCCTATAACATGAGATGCGATATCTCAATGCTTCTAATAACAAACCTGAGACCCTTCCTATAACATGAGATGTGATATCCAAATCCTTCCCATTCCAATCCTGAGACCCTTCCTAGAATATGAGATGTGATATCTCAATGCTTCAAATAACAAACCTGAGACCCTTCCTTTAACATGAGATGTGATATCGAAATCCTTCCCATTCCAATCCTGAGACCCTTCCTATAGCATGAGATGTGATATCCAACTCCTTCCCATTCCAATCCTGAGACCTGTCCTATACCATGAGATATGATATCTCAATGCTTCTAATAACAAACCTGAGACCCTTCCTATAACATGAGATGTGATATCCAAATCCTTCCCATTCCAATCCTGAGACCCTTCCTATAACATGAGATGTGATATCCAAATCCTTCCCATTCCAATCCTGAGACCCTTCCGATAGCATGAGATATGATATCTCAATGCTTCTAATACCAAACCTGAGACTGTCCTATAACATGAGATGCGATATCTCAATGCTTCTAATAACAAACCTGAGACCCTTCCTATAACATGAGATGTGATATCCAAATCCTTCCCATTCCAATCCTGAGACCCTTCCTAGAATATGAGATGTGATATCTCAATGCTTCAAATAACAAACCTGAGACCCTTCCTTTAACATGAGATGTGATATCGAAATCCTTCCCATTCCAATCCTGAGACCCTTCCTATAGCATGAGATGTGATATCCAACTCCTTCCCATTCCAATCCTGAGACCTGTCCTATACCATGAGATATGATATCTCAATGCTTCTAATAACAAACCTGAGACCCTTCCTATAACATGAGATGTGATATCCAAATCCTTCCCATTCCAATCCTGAGACCCTTCCTATAACATGAGATGTGATATCCAACTCCTTCCCAATCCAATCCTGAGACCCTTCTGATAGCATGAGATATGATATCTCAATGCTTCTAATATCAAACCTGAGACCCTCCCTATAGCATGAGATGTGATATACAACTCCTTCCCATTCCAATCCTGAGACCCTTCCAATAGCATGAGATGTGATATCCAACTCCTTCCAATTCCAACCTGTGACCCTTCCTATAGCATGAGATGGGATATCCAACTCCTTCCCAATCCAATACTGAGACCCTTCCGATAGCATGAGATGTGATATCTTAATGCTTCTACCATACCTGAGACCTTCCTATGGCATGAGATGTGATATCAAACTACTTCCCATTCCAATCCTGAGACCCTTCCTATAGCATGAGATGTGATATCCAACTCCTTCCCATTCCAATCCTGAGACCCGTCCTATACCATGAGATGTGATATCTCAATGCTTCTAATAACAAACCTGAGACCCTTCCTATAACATGAGATGTGATATCCAAATCCTTCCCATTCCAATCCTGAGACCCTTCCTATAGCATGAGATGTGATATCCAACTCCTTCCCATTCCAATCCTGAGACCCGTCCTATACCATGAGATATGATATCTCAATGCTTCTAATACCAAACCTGAGACTGTCCTATAACATGAGATGCGATATCTCAATGCTTCTAATAACAAACCTGAGGCCCTTCCTATAACATGAGATGTGATATCCAAATCCTTCCCATTCCAATCCTGAGACCCTTCCTATAACATGAGATGTGATATCCAAATCCTTCCCATTCCAATCCTGAGACCCTTCCGATAGCATGAGATATGATATCTCAATGCTTCTAATACCAAACCTGAGACTGTCCTATAACATGAGATGCGATATCTCAATGCTTCTAATAACAAACCTGAGACCCTTCCTATAACATGAGATGTGATATCCAAATCCTTCCCATTCCAATCCTGAGACCCTTCCTATAACATGAGATGTGATATCCAACTCCTTCCCAATCCAATCCTGAGACCCTTCTGATAGCATGAGATATGATATCTCAATGCTTCTAATATCAAACCTGAGACCCTCCCTATAGCATGAGATGTGATATACAACTCCTTCCCATTCCAATCCTGAGACCCTTCCAATAGCATGAGATGTGATATCCAACTCCTTCCAATTCCAACCTGTGACCCTTCCTATAGCATGAGATGGGATATCCAACTCCTTCCCAATCCAATACTGAGACCCTTCCGATAGCATGAGATGTGATATCTTAATGCTTCTACCATACCTGAGACCTTCCTATGGCATGAGATGTGATATCAAACTACTTCCCATTCCAATCCTGAGACCCTTCCTATAGCATGAGATGTGATATCCAACTCCTTCCCATTCCAATCCTGAGACCCGTCCTATACCATGAGATGTGATATCTCAATGCTTCTAATAACAAACCTGAGACCCTTCCTATAACATGAGATGTGATATCCAAATCCTTCCCATTCCAATCCTGAGACCCTTCCTATAGCATGAGATGTGATATCCAACTCCTTCCCATTCCAATCCTGAGACCCGTCCTATACCATGAGATATGATATCTCAATGCTTCTAATACCAAACCTGAGACTGTCCTATAACATGAGATGCGATATCTCAATGCTTCTAATAACAAACCTGAGGCCCTTCCTATAACATGAGATGTGATATCCAAATCCTTCCCATTCCAATCCTGAGACCCTTCCTATAACATGAGATGTGATATCCAAATCCTTCCCATTCCAATCCTGAGACCCTTCCGATAGCATGAGATATGATATCTCAATGCTTCTAATACCAAACCTGAGACTGTCCTATAACATGAGATGCGATATCTCAATGCTTCTAATAACAAACCTGAGACCCTTCCTATAACATGAGATGTGATATCCAAATCCTTCCCATTCCAATCCTGAGACCCTTCCTATAACATGAGATGTGATATCCAACTCCTTCCCAATCCAATCCTGAGACCCTTCTGATAGCATGAGATATGATATCTCAATGCTTCTAATATCAAACCTGAGACCCTACCTATAGCATGAGATGTGATATACAACTCCTTCCCATTCCAATCCTGAGACCCTTCCGATAGCATGAGATGTGATATCCAACTCCTTCCAATTCCAACCTGTGACCCTTCCTATAGCATGAGATGGGATATCCAACTCCTTCCCAATCCAATACTGAGACCCTTCCGATAGCATGAGATGTGATATCTTAATGCTTCTAATAACAACCTGAGACCCTTCCTATGACATGAGATATGATATCCAAATCCTTCCCATTCCAATCCTGAGACCCTTCCTAGAACATGAGATGTGATATCTCAATGCTTCTTATAACAAACCTGAGACCCTTCCTATAACATGAGATGTGATATCCAAATCCTTCCCATTCCAATCCTGAGACCCTTCCTATAGCATGAGATGTGATATCCAACTCCTTCCCATTCCAATGCTGAGACCCGTCCTATACCATGAGATATGATATCTCAATGCTTCTAATACCAAACCTGAGACTGTCCTATAACATGAGATGCGATATCTCAATGCTTCTAATAACAAACCTGAGACCCTTCCTATAACATGAGATGTGATATCCAAATCCTTCCCATTCCAATCCTGAGACCATTCCTATAACATGAGATGTGATATCCAAATCCTTCCCATTCCAATCCTGAGACCCTTCCGATAGCATGAGATATGATATCTCAATGCTTCAAATACCAAACCTGAGACTGTCCTATAACATGAGATGCGATATCTCAATGCTTCTAATAACAACCTGAGACCCTTCCTATAACATGAGATGTGATATCCAAAGCCTTCCCATTCCAATCCTGAGACCCTTCCTATAACATGAGATGTGATATCCAACTCCTTCCCAATCCAATCCTGAGACCCTTCTGATAGCATGAGATATGATATCTCAATGCTTCTAATATCAAACCTGAGACCCTCCCTATAGCATGAGATGTGATATACAACTCCTTCCCATTCCAATCCTGAGACCCTTCCGATAGCATGAGATGTGATATCCAACTCCTTCCAATTCCAACCTGTGACCCTTCCTATAGCATGAGATGGGATATCCAACTCCTTCCCAATCCAATACTGAGACCCTTCCGATAGCATGAGATGTGATATCTTAATGCTTCTACCATACCTGAGACCTTCCTATGGCATGAGATGTGATATCAAACTACTTCCCATTCCAATCCTGAGACCCTTTCTATAGCATGAGATGTGATATCCAACTCCTTCCCATTCCAATCCTGAGACCCGTCCTATACCATGAGATGTGATATCTCAATGTTTCTAATACCAAACCTGAGACTGTCCTATAACATGAGATGTGATATCTCAATGCTTCTAATAACAAACCTGAGACCCTTCCTATAACATGAGATGTGATATCCAAATCCTTCCCATTCCAATCCTGAGACCCTTCCTATAGCATGAGATGTGATATCCAACTCCTTCCCATTCCAATCCTGAGACCCGTCCTATACCATGAGATATGATATCTCAATGCTTCTAATACCAAACCTGAGACTGTCCTATGACATGAGATGCGATATCTCAATGCTTCTAATAACAAACCTGAGACCCTTCCTATAACATGAGATGTGATATCCAAATCCTTCCCATTCCAATCCTGAGACCATTCCTATAACATGAGATGTGATATCCAAATCCTTCCCATTCCCATCCTGAGACCCTTCCGATAGCATGAGATATGATATCTCAATGCTTCTAATACCAAACCTGAGACTGTCCTATAACATGAGATGCGATATCTCAATGCTTCTAATAACAAACCTGAGACCCTTCCTATAACATGAGATGTGATATCCAAATCCTTCCCATTCCAATCCTGAGACCATTCCTATAGCATGAGATGTGATATCCAACTCCTTCCCATTCCAATCCTGAGACCCGTCCTATACCATGAGATATGATATCTCAATGCTTCTAATACCAAACCTGAGACTGTCCTATAAGATGAGATGTGATATCTCAATGCTTCTAATAACAAACCTGAGACCCTTCCTATAACATGAGATGTGATATCCAAATCCTTCCCATTCCAATCCTGAGACCCTTCCTATAGCATGAGATGTGATATCCAACTCCTTCCCATTCCAATCCTGAGACCCGTCCTATACCATGAGATATGATATCTCAATGCTTCTAATACCAAACCTGAGACTGTCCTATAACATGAGATGCAATATCTCAATGCTTCTAATAACAAACCTGAGACCCTTCCTTTAACATGAGATGCGATATCCAAATCCTTCCCATTCCAATCCTGATACCCTTCCTATAACATGAGATGTGATATCCAAATCCTTCCCATTCCAATCCTGAGACCCTTCCGATAGCATGAGATATGATATCTCAATGCTTCTAATACCAAACCTGAGACTGTCCTATAACATGAGATGCGATATCTCAATGCTTCTAATAACAAACCTGAGACCCTTCCTATAACATGAGATGTGATATCCAAATCCTTCCCATTCCAATCCTGAGACCCTTCCTAGAATATGAGATGTGATATCTCAATGCTTCAAATAACAAACCTGAGACCCTTCCTTTAACATGAGATGTGATATCGAAATCCTTCCCATTCCAATCCTGAGACCCTTCCTATAGCATGAGATGTGATATCCAACTCCTTCCCATTCCAATCCTGAGACCTGTCCTATACCATGAGATATGATATCTCAATGCTTCTAATAACAAACCTGAGACCCTTCCTATAACATGAGATGTGATATCCAAATCCTTCCCATTCCAATCCTGAGACCCTTCCTATAACATGAGATGTGATATCCAAATCCTTCCCATTCCAATCCTGAGACCCTTCCGATAGCATGAGATATGATATCTCAATGCTTCTAATACCAAACCTGAGACTGTCCTATAACATGAGATGCGATATCTCAATGCTTCTAATAACAAACCTGAGACCCTTCCTATAACATGAGATGTGATATCCAAATCCTTCCCATTCCAATCCTGAGACCCTTCCTATAACATGAGATGTGATATCCAACTCCTTCCCAATCCAATCCTGAGACCCTTCTGATAGCATGAGATATGATATCTCAATGCTTCTAATATCAAACCTGAGACCCTCCCTATAGCATGAGATGTGATATACAACTCCTTCCCATTCCAATCCTGAGACCCTTCCAATAGCATGAGATGTGATATCCAACTCCTTCCAATTCCAACCTGTGACCCTTCCTATAGCATGAGATGGGATATCCAACTCCTTCCCAATCCAATACTGAGACCCTTCCGATAGCATGAGATGTGATATCTTAATGCTTCTACCATACCTGAGACCTTCCTATGGCATGAGATGTGATATCAAACTACTTCCCATTCCAATCCTGAGACCCTTCCTATAGCATGAGATGTGATATCCAACTCCTTCCCATTCCAATCCTGAGACCCGTCCTATACCATGAGATGTGATATCTCAATGCTTCTAATAACAAACCTGAGACCCTTCCTATAACATGAGATGTGATATCCAAATCCTTCCCATTCCAATCCTGAGACCCTTCCTATAGCATGAGATGTGATATCCAACTCCTTCCCATTCCAATCCTGAGACCCGTCCTATACCATGAGATATGATGTCTCAATGCTTCTAATACCAAACCTGAGACTGTCCTATAACATGAGATGCGATATCTCAATGCTTCTAATAACAAACCTGAGGCCCTTCCTATAACATGAGATGTGATATCCAAATCCTTCCCATTCCAATCCTGAGACCCTTCCTATAACATGAGATGTGATATCCAAATCCTTCCCATTCCAATCCTGAGACCCTTCCGATAGCATGAGATATGATATCTCAATGCTTCTAATACCAAACCTGAGACTGTCCTATAACATGAGATGCGATATCTCAATGCTTCTAATAACAAACCTGAGACCCTTCCTATAACATGAGATGTGATATCCAAATCCTTCCCATTCCAATCCTGAGACCCTTCCTATAACATGAGATGTGATATCCAACTCCTTCCCAATCCAATCCTGAGACCCTTCTGATAGCATGAGATATGATATCTCAATGCTTCTAATATCAAACCTGAGACCCTCCCTATAGCATGAGATGTGATATACAACTCCTTCCCATTCCAATCCTGAGACCCTTCCAATAGCATGAGATGTGATATCCAACTCCTTCCAATTCCAACCTGTGACCCTTCCTATAGCATGAGATGGGATATCCAACTCCTTCCCAATCCAATACTGAGACCCTTCCGATAGCATGAGATGTGATATCTTAATGCTTCTACCATACCTGAGACCTTCCTATGGCATGAGATGTGATATCAAACTACTTCCCATTCCAATCCTGAGACCCTTCCTATAGCATGAGATGTGATATCCAACTCCTTCCCATTCCAATCCTGAGACCCGTCCTATACCATGAGATGTGATATCTCAATGCTTCTAATAACAAACCTGAGACCCTTCCTATAACATGAGATGTGATATCCAAATCCTTCCCATTCCAATCCTGAGACCCTTCCTATAGCATGAGATGTGATATCCAACTCCTTCCCATTCCAATCCTGAGACACGTCCTATACCATGAGATATGATATCTCAATGCTTCTAATACCAAACCTGAGACTGTCCTATAACATGAGATGCGATATCTCAATGCTTCTAATAACAAACCTGAGACCCTTCCTATAACATGAGATGTGATATCCAAATCCTTCCCATTCCAATCCTGAGACCCTTCCTATAACATGAGATGTGATATCCAACTCCTTCCCAATCCAATCCTGAGACCCTTCCGATAGCATGAGATATGATATCTCAATGCTTCTAATACCAAACCACAGACCCGTCCGATGAATTGAGATGTGATATCCAAATCCTTCCCCTTCCAAACCTGAGACCCTTCCTTTAGCATGAGATGTGATATCCAACTCCTTCCCATTCCAATCCTGAGGCCCGTCCTATACCATGAGATGATATCTCAATGCTTCTAATACCAAACCTGAGACTGTCCTATAACATGAGATGTGATATCTCAATGCTTCTAATAACAAACCTGAGAGCCTTCCTATAACATGAGATGTGATATCCAACTCCTTCGCAATCCAATCCTGAGACCCTTCCGATATCATGAGATATGATATCTCAATGCTTCTAATACCAAACCACAGACCCATCCTATAACTTGAGATGTGATATCCAAATCCTTCCCCTTCCAAACCTGAGACCCTTCCTTTAGCATGAGATGTGATATCCAACTCCTTCCCATTCCAATCCTGAGACCCTTCCTATAGCATGAGATGTGATATTCCAATGCTTCTACCAAACCTGAGACCCTTACTATAGCATGAGAGGTGATATCTAACTCTTCCCATCCAATCCTGAGACCCGTCCTATACCATGAGATGTTATATCTCAATGCTTCTAATACCAAACCTGAAACTGTCCTATAACATGAGATGTGATATCTCAATGCTTCTAATAACAAACCTGAGACCCTTCCTATAACATGAGATGTGATATCTCAATGCTTCTAATACCAAACCTGAGACCCTCCCTATAGCGTGAGATGTGATATGAACGTCCTTCCCATTCCAATCCTGATACCCTTCCTATAACATGAGATGTGATATCCAACTCTTCCCATCCAATCCTGAGACCCTTCCTATAACATGAGATGTTATATCCAACTCCTTCCCAATCCAATCCTGAGACCCTTCCGATAGCATGAGATGTGATATCAAAGTCCTTCCCATTCCAATCCTGAAACCCTTCCTATAACATGAGCTGTGATATCCAACTCCATCCAATTCCAACCTGTGACCCTTCCTATAGCATGAGATGCGATATCCAACTCCTTCCCAATCCAATCCTGAGACCCTTCTGATAGCATGAGATGTGATATCTTAATGCTTCTAGCAAACCTGAGACCTTCCCATGGCATGAGATGTGATATCAAACGCCTTCCCATTCCAATCCTGAGACCCGTCCTATACTATGAGATGTTATATCTCAATGCTTCTAATACCAAACCTGAGACTGTCCTATAACATGAGATGTGATATCTCAATGCTTCTAATAACAAACCTGAGACCCTTCCTATAACATGAGATGTGATATCCAAGTCCTTCCCATTCCAATCTTGAGACCCTTCCTATAACATGCGATGTGATATCCAACTCCTTCCCAATCCAATCCTGAGACCCTTCCGATAGCATGAGATATGGTATCTCAATGCTTCTAATACCAAACCACAGAACCGTCCTATAACTTGAGATGTGATATTCAAATCCTTCCCCTTCCAAACCTGAGACCCTTTCTTTATCATGAGATGTGATATCCAACTCCTTCCCATTCCAGTCCTGAGACCCTTCCTATAGCATGATATGTGATATCCAACTCCTTCCCATTCCAATCCTTAGACCCGTCCTATACAATGAGATATGATATCTCAATGCTTCTAATACCAAACCTGAGACTGTCCTATAACATGAGATGCGATATCTCAATGCTTCTAATAACAAACCTGAGACCCTTCCTATAACATGAGATGTGATATCCAAATCCTTCCCATTCCAATCCTGAGACCCTTCCTATAACATGAGCTGTGATATCCAACTCCTTCCCAATCCAATCCGGATACCCTTCCGATAGCATGAGATATGATATCTCAATGCTTCTAATACCAAACCACAGACCCGTCCTATAAATTGAGATGCGATATCCAAATCCTTCCCCTTCCAAACCTGAGACCCTTCCTTTAGCATGAGATGTGATATCAAACTCCTTCCCATTGCAATCCTGAGACCCGTCCTATACCATGAGATATGATATCTCAATGCTTCTAATACCAAACCTGAGACTGTCCTATAACATGAGATGTGATATCTCAATGATTCTAATAACAAACCTGAGAGCCTTCCTATAACATGAGATGTGATATCCAACTCCTTCCCAATCCAATCCTGAGACCCTTCCGATAGCATGAGATATGATATCTCAATGCTTCTAATACCAAACCACAGACCCGTCCTATAACTTGAGATGTGATATCCAACTCCTTCCCAATCCAATCCTGAGAACCTTCCGATAGCATGAGATGTGATATCTCAATGCTTCTAATATCAATCCTGAGACCCTCCCTATAGCATGAGATGTGATATCCAAATCCTTCCCCTTCCAAACCTAAGACCCTTCCTTTATCATGAGATGTGATATCCAACTCCTTCCCATTCCAGTCCTGAGACCCTTCCTATAGCATGATATGTGATATCCAACTCCTTCCCATTCCAATCCTGAGACCCGTCCTATACAATGAGATATGATATCTCAATGCTTCTAATACCAAATCTGAGACTGTCCTATAACATGAGATGCGATATCTCAATGCTTCTAATAACAAACCTGAGACCCTTCCTATAACATGAGATGTGATATCCAAATCCTTCCCATTCCAATCCTGAGACCCTTCCTATAACATGAGCTGTGATATCCAACTCCTTCCCAATCCAATCCTGATACCCTTCAGATAGCATGAGATATGATATCTCAATGCTTCTAATACCAAACCACAGACCCGTCCTATAAATTGAGATGCGATATCCAAATCCTTCCCCTTCCAAACCTGAGACCCTTCCTTTAGCATGAGATGTGATATCCAACTCCTTCCCATTGCAATCCTGAGACCCGTCCTATACCATGAGATATGATATCTCAATGCTTCTAATACCAAACCTGAGACTGTCCTATAACATGAGATGTGATATCTCAATGATTCTAATAACAAACCTGAGAGCCTTCCTATAACATGAGATGTGATATCCAACTCCTTCCCAATCCAATCCTGAGACCCTTCCGATAGCATGAGATATGATATCTCAATGCTTCTAATACCAAACCACAGACCCGTCCTATAACTTGAGATGTGATATCCAACTCCTTCCCAATCCAATCGTGAGACCCTTCCGATAGCATGAGATGTGATATCTCAATGCTTCTAATATCAAACCTGAGACCCTCCCTATAGCATGAGATGTGATATCCAACTCCTTCCCATTCCAATCTTGAGACCTGTCCTATACTATGAGATGTTATATCCAATGCTTCTAATACCAAACCTGAGACTGTCCTATAACATGAGATGTGATATCTCAATGCTTCTAATAACAAACCTGAGACCCTTCCTATAACATGAGATGTGATATCCAAGTCCTTCCCATTCCAATCTTGAGACCCTTCCTATAACATGAGATGTGATATCCAACTCCTTCCCAATCCAATCCTGAGACCCTTCCAATAGCATGAGATATGATATCTCAATGCTTCTAATACCAAACCACAGACCCGTCCTATAACTTGAGATGTGATATCCAAATCCTTCCCCTTCCAAACCTGAGACCCTTCCTTTATCATGAGATGTGATATCCAACTCCTTCCCATTCCAATCCTGAGACCCTTCCTATAGCATGATATGTGATATCCAACTCCTTCCCATTCCAATCCTGAGACCCGTCCTATACAATGAGATATGATATCTCAATGCTTCTAATACAAAACCTGAGACTGTCCTATACCATGAGATGCGATATCTCAATGCTTCTAATAACAAAACTGAGACCCTTCCTATAACATGAGATGTGATATCCAAGTCCTTCCCATTCCAATCTTGAGACCCTTCATATAGCATGAGATGTGATATCCCAATGCTTCTACCAAACCTTTGACCCTTCCTATAGCATGAGATGTGATATCCAACTCTTCCCATCCAATCCTGAGACCCGTCCTATACCATGAGATGTTACATCTCAATGCTTCTAATACCAAACCTGAGACTGTCCTATAACATGAGATGTGATATCTCAATGCTTCTAATAACAAACCTGAGACCCTTCCTATAACATGAGATGTGATATCTCAATGCTTCTAATAACAAACCTGAGACCCTTCCTATAACATGAGATGTGATATCCAAGTCCTTCCCATTCCAATCTTGAGACCCTTCCTATAACATGAGATGTGATATCCTACTCCTTCGCAATCCAATCCTGAAACCCTTCCGATAGCATGAGATATGATATCTCAATGCTTCTAATACCAAACCACAGACCCGTCCTATAACTTGAGATGTGATATCCAAATCCTTCCCCTTCCAAACCTGAGTCCCTTCCTTTAGCATGTGATGTGATATCCAACTCTTCCCACCCAATCCTGAGACCCTTCCTATAACATGAGATGTTATATCCAACTCCTTCCCAATCCAATCCTGAGACCCTTCCGATAGCATGAGATGTGATATCAAAGTCCTTCCCATTCCAATCCTGATACCCTTCCTATAGCATGAGATGCGATATCCAACTCCTTCCCAATCCAATCCTGAGACCCTTCCGATACCATGAGATGTGATATCTTAATGCTTCTAGCAAACCTGAGACCTTCCCATGGCATGAGATGTGATATCAAACTCCTTCCTATTCCAATCCTGAGACCCGTCCTATACTATGAGATGTTACATCTCAATGCTTCTAATACCAAACCTGAGACTGTCCTATAACATGAGATGTGATATCTCAATGCTTCTAATAACAAACTTGAGACCCTTCCTATAACATGAGATGTGATATCGAAATCCTTCCCATTCCAATCCTGAGACCCGTCCTATACCATGAGATATGATATCTCAATGCTTCTAATACCAAACCTGAGACTGTCCTATAACATGAGATGCGATATCTCAATGCTTCTAATAACAAACCTGAGACCCTTCCTATAACATGAGATGTGATATCCAAATCCTTCCCATTCCAATCCTGAGACCCTTCCTATAGCATGAGATGTGATATCCAACTCCTTCCCATTCCAATCCTGAGACCCTTCCTATGACATGAGATATGATATCCAAATCCTTCCCATTCCAATCCTGAGACCCTTCCTAGAACATGAGATGTGATATCTCAATGCTTCTAATAACAAACCTGAGACCCTTCCTATAACATGAGATGTGATATCCAAATCCTTCCCATTCCAATCCTGAGACCCTTCCTATAGCATGAGATGTGATATCCAACTCCTTCCCATTCCAATCCTGAGACCCGTCCTATCCCATGAGATATGATATCTCAATGCTTCTAATACCAAACCTGAGACTGTCCTATAACATGAGATGCGATATCTCAATGCTTCCAATAACAAACCTGAGACCCTTCCTATAACATGAGATGTGATATCCAAATCCTTCCCATTCCAATCCTGAGACCATTCCTATAACATGAGATGTGATATCCAAATCCTTCCCATTCCAATCCTGAGACCCTTCCGATAGCATAAGATATGATATCTCAATGCTTCAAATACCAAACCTGAGACTGTCCTATAACATGAGATGCGATATCTCAATGCTTCTAATAACAACCTGAGACCCTTCCTATAACATGAGATGTGATATCCAAATCCTTCCCATTCCAATCCTGAGACCCTTCCTATAACATGAGATGTGATATCCAACTCCTTCCCAATCCAATCCTGAGACCCTTCTGATAGCATGAGATATGATATCTCAATGCTTCTAATATCAAACCTGAGACCCTCCCTATAGCATGAGATGTGATATACAACTCCTTCCCATTCCAATCCTGAGACCCTTCCGATAGCATGAGATGTGATATCCAACTCCTTCCAATTCCAACCTGTGACCCTTCCTATAGCATGAGATGGGATATCCAACTCCTTCCCAATCCAATACTGAGACCCTTCCGATAGCATGAGATGTGATATCTTAATGCTTCTACCATACCTGAGACCTTCCTATGGCATGAGATGTGATATCAAACTACTTCCCATTCCAATCCTGAGACCCGTCCTATACCATGAGATATGATATCTCAATGCTTCTAATACCAAACCTGAGACTGTCCTATAACATGAGATGCAATATCTCAATGCTTCTAATAACAAACCTGAGACCCTTCCTATAACATGAGATGTGATATCCAAATCCTTCCCATTCCAATCCTGAGACCCTTCCTATAGCATGAGATGTGATATCCAACTCCTTCCCATTCCAATCCTGAGACCCGTCCTATACCATGAGATATGATATCTCAATGCTTCTAATACCAAAACTGAGACTGTCCTATAACATGAGATGCGATATCTCAATGCTTCTAATAACAAACCTGAGACCCTTCCTATAACATGAGATGTGATATCCAAATCCTTCCCATTCCAATCCTGAGACCATTCCTATAACATGAGATGTGATATCCAACTCCTTCCCAATCCAATCCTGAGACCCTTCTGATAGCATGAGATATGATATCTCAATGCTTCTAATATCAAACCTGAGACCCTCCCTATAGCATGAGATGTGATATACAACTCCTTCCCATTCCAATCCTGAGACCCTTCCGATAGCATGAGATGTGATATCCAACTCCTTCCAATTCCAACCTGTGACCCTTCCTATAGCATGAGATGGGATATCCAACTCCTTCCCAATCCAATACTGAGACCCTTCCGATAGCATGAGATGTGATATCTTAATGCTTCTACCATACCTGAGACCTTCCTATGGCATGAGATGTGATATCAAACTACTTCCCATTCCAATCCTGAGACCCGTCCTATACCATGAGATATGATATCTCAATGCTTCTAATACCAAACCTGAGACTGTCCTATAACATGAGATGCAATATCTCAATGCTTCTAATAACAAACCTGAGACCCTTCCTATAACATGAGATGTGATATCCAAATCCTTCCCATTCCAATCCTGAGACCCTTCCTATAGCATGAGATGTGATATCCAACTCCTTCCCATTCCAATCCTGAGACCCGTCCTATACCATGAGATATGATATCTCAATGCTTCTAATACCAAACCTGAGACTGTCCTATAACATGAGATGCAATATCTCAATGCTTCTAATAACAAACCTGAGACCCTTCCTATAACATGAGATGTGATATCCAAATCCTTCCCATTCCAATCCTGAGACCCTTCCTATAACATGAGATGTGATATCCAAATCCTTCCCATTCCAATCCTGAGACCCTTCCGATAGCATGAGATATGATATCTCAATGCTTCTAATACCAAACCTGAGACTGTCCTATAACATGAGATGTGATATCTCAATGCTTCTAATAACAAACCACAGACCCGTCCTAAAAATTGAGATGTGATATCCAAATCCTTCCCCTTCCAAACGTGAGACCCTTCCTTTAGCATGAGATGTGATATCCAACTCCTTCCCATTCCAATCCTGAGGCCCGTCCTATACCATGAGATGATATCTCAATGCTTCTAATACCAAACCTGAGACTGTCCTATAACATGAGATGTGATATCTCAATGCTTCTAACAACAAACCTGAGAGCCTTCCTATAACATGAGATGTGATATCCAACTCCTTCGCAATCTAATCCTGAGACCCTTCCGATAGCATGAGATATGATATCTCAATGCTTCTAATACCAAACCACAGACCCATCCTATAACTTGAGATGTGATATCCAAATCCTTCCCCTTCCAAACCTGAGACCCTTCCTTTAGCATGAGATGTGATATCCAACTCCTTCCCATTCCAATCCTGAGACCCTTCCTATAGCATGAGATGTGATATCCCAATGCTTCTACCAAACCTGAGACCCTTACTATAATATGAGAGGTGATATCCAACTCTTCCCATCCAATCCTGAGACCCGTCCTATACCATGAGATGTTATATCTCAATGCTTCTAATACCAAACCTGAGACTGTCCTATAACATGAGATGTGATATCTCAATGCTTCCAATACCAAACCTGACACCCTCCCTATAGCGTGAGATGTGATATCAAAGTCCTTCCCATTCCAATCCTGATACCCTTCCTGTAACATGAGATGTGATATCCAACTCTTCCCATCCAATCCTGAGACCCTTCCTATAACATGAGATGTTATATCCAACTCCTTCCCAATCCAATCCTGAGACCCTTCCGATAGCATGAGATGTGATATCAAAGTCCTTCCCATTCCAATCCTGAAACCCTTCCTATAACATGAGCTGTGATATCCAACTCCTACCAATTCCAACCTGTGACCCTTCCTATAGCATGAGATGCGATATCCAACTCCTTCCCAATCCAATCCTGAGACCCTTCCGATAGCATGAGATGTGATATCTTAATGCTTCTAGCAAACATGAGACCTTCCCATGGCATGAGATGTGATATCAAACTCCTTCCCCTTCCAATCCTGAGACCCGTCCTATACTATGAGATGTTATATCTCAATGCTTCTAATACCAAACCTGAGACTGTCCTATAACATGAGATGCGATATCTCAATGCTTCTAATAACAAACCTGAGACCCTTCCTATAACATGAGATGTGATATCCAACTCCTTCCCAATCCAATCCTGAGACCCTTCCGATAGCATGAGATATGATATCTCAATGCTTCTAATACCAAACCACAGAACCGTCCTATAACTTGAGATGTGATATCCAAATCCTTCCCCTTCCAAACCTGAGACCCTTTCTTTATCATGAGATGTGATATCCAACTCCTTCCCATTCCAGTCCTGAGACCCTTCCTATAGCATGATATGTGATATCCAACTCCTTGCCATTCCAATCCTGAGACCCGTCCTATACAATGAGATATGATATCTCAATGCTTCTAATACCAAACCTGAGACTGTCCTATAACATGAGATGCGATATCTCAATGCTTCTAATAACAAACCTGAGACCCTTCCTATAACATGAGATGTGATATCCAAATCCTTCCCATTCCAATCCTGAGACCCTTCCTATAACATGAGATGTGATATCCAACTCCTTCCCAATCCAATCCTGATACCCTTCCGATAGCATGAGATATGATATCTCAATGCTTCTAATACCAAACCTGAGACTGTCCTATAACATGAGATGCGATATCTCAATGCTTCTAATAACAAACCTGAGACCCTTCCTATAATATGAGATGTGATATCCAACTCCTTCCCAATCCAATCCTGAGACCCTTCCGATAGCATGAGATGTGATATCTTAATGCTTCTAGCAAACCTGAGACCTTCCCATGGCATGAGATGTGATATCAAACTCCTTCCCATTCCAATCCTGATACCCGTCCTATACTATGAGATGTTATATCTCAATGCTTCTAATACCAAACCTGAGACTGTCCTATAACATGAGATGTGATATCTCAATGCTTCTAATAACAAACCTGAGACCCTTCATATAATATGAGATGTGATATCCAAGTCCTTCCCATTCCAATCTTGAGACCCTTCCTATAACATGAGATGTGATATCCAACTCCTTCCCAATCCTATCCTGAGACCCTTCCGATAGCATGAGATATGATATCTCAATGCTTCTAATACCAAACCAGAGACCCGTCCTATAACTTGAGATGTGATATCCAAATCCTTCCCCTTCCAAACCTGAGACCCTTCCTTTAGCATGAGATGTGATATCCAACTCCTTCCCATTCCAATCCTGAGACCCTTCCGATAGCATGAGATATGATATCTCAATGCTTCTAATACCAAACCTGAGACTGTCCTATAACATGAGATGTGATATCTCAATGCTTCTAATAACAAACCTGAGACCCTTCCTATAACATGAGATGTGATATCCAAATCCTTCCCATTCCAATCCTGAGACCCTTCCTATAACATGAGATGTGATATCCAAATCCTTCCCATTCCAATCCTGAGACCCTTCCGATAGCATGAGATATGATATCTTAATGCTTATAATACCAAACCTGAGACTGTCCTATAACATGAGATGCGATATCTCAATGCTTCTAATAACAAACCTGAGACCCTTCCTATAACATGAGATGTGATATCCAAATCCTTCCCATTTCAATCCGGAGACCCTTCCTATAACATGAGATGTGATATCCAACTCCTTCCCACTCCAATCCTGAGACCCTTCCGATAGCAGGAGATATGATATCTCAATGCTTCTAATACCAAACCACAGACCCGTCCTATAAATTGAGATGTGATATCCAAATCCTTCCCCTTCCAAACCTGAGACCCTTCCTTTAGCATGAGATGTGATATCCAACTCCTTCCCATTGCAATCCTGAGACCCGTCCTATACCATGAGATATGATATCTCAATGCTTCTAATACCAAACCTGAGACTGTCCTATAACATGAGATTTGATATCTCAATGCTTCTAATAACAAACCTTAGAGCCTTCCTATAACATGAGATGTGATATCCAACTCCTTCCCAATCCAATCCTGAGACCCTTCCGATAGCATGAGATATGATATCTCAATGCTTCTGATACCAAACCACAGACCCGTCCTATAACTTGAGATGTGATATCCAACTCCTTCCCAATCCAATCCTGAGATCCTTCCGATAGCATGAGATGTGATATCTCAATGCTTCTAATATCAAACCTGAGACCCTCCCTATAGCATGAGATGTGATATCCAACTCCTTCCTATTCCAATCCTGAGACCTGTCCTATACTATGAGATGTTATATCCAATGCTTCTAATACCAAACCTGAGACTGTCCTATAACATGAGATGTGATATCTCAATGCTTCTAATAACAAACCTGAGACCCTTCCGATAGCATGAGATATGATATCTCAATGCTTCTAATACCAAACCACAGACCCGTCCTATAACTTGAGATGTGATTTTCAAATCCTTCCCCTTCCAAACCTGAGACCCTTCCTTTATCATGGGATGTGATATCCAACTCCTTCCCATTCCAATCCTGAGACCCTTCCTATAGCATGATATGTGATATCCATCTCCTTCCGATTCCATTCCTGAGACCCGTCCTATACCATGAGATGCGATATCTCAATGCTTCTAATAACAAACCTGAGACCCTTCCTATAACATGAGATGTGATATCCAAGTCCTTCCCATTCCAATCTTGAGACCCTTCCTATAGAATGAGATGTGATATCCCAATACTTCTACCAAACCTTTGACCCTTCCTATAGCATGAGATGTGATATCCAACTCTTCCCATCCAATCCTGAGACCCGTCCTATACCATGAGATGTTACATCTCAATGCTTCTAATACCAAACCTGAGACTGTCCTATAACATGAGATGTGATATCTCAATGCTTCTAATAACAAACCTGAGACCCTTCCTATAACATGAGATGTGATATCTCAATGCTTCTAATACCAAACCTGAGACCCTCCCTATAGCGTGAGATGTGATATCAAAGTCCTTCCCATTCCAATCCTGATACCCTTCCTATAACATGAGATGTGATATCCAACTCTTCCCATCCAATCCTGAGACCCTTCCTATAACATGAGATGTTATATCCAACTCCTTCCCGATCCAATCCTGAGACCCTTCCGATAGCATGAGATGTGATATCTCAATGCTTCTAATACCAAACCTGCGACCCTCCCTATAGCGTGAGGTGTGATATCAAAGTCCTTCCCATTCCAATCCTGATACCCTTCCGATAGCATGAGATGTGATATCTTAATGCTTCTAGCAAACCTGAGACCTTCCCATGGCATGAGATGTGATATCAAACTCCTTCCCATTCCAATCCTGAGACCCGTCCTATACTATGAGATGTTATATCTCAATGCTTCTAATACCAAACCTGAGACTGTCCTATAACATGAGATGTGATATCTCAATGCTTCTAATACCAAACCTGAGACCCTTCCTATAACATGAGATGTGATATCCAAATCCTTCCCATTCCAATCTGAGACCCTTCCTATAACATGAGATGTGATATCCAAATCCTTCCCATTCCAATCCTGAGACCCTTCCGATAGCATGAGATATGATATCTCAATGCTTCTAATACCAAACCTGAGACTGTCCTATAACATGAGATGCGATATCTCAATGCTTCTAATAACAAACCTGAGACCCTTCCTATAACATGAGATGTGATATCCAAATCCTTCCAATTTCAATCCGGAGACCCTTCCTATAACATGAGATGTGATATCCAACTCCTTCCCACTCCAATCCTGAGACCCTTCCGATAGCATGAGATATGATATCTCAATGCTTCTAATACCAAACCGCAGACCCGTCCTATAAATTGAGATGTGATATCCAAGTCCTTCCCATTCCAATCTTGAGACCCTTCCTATAACATGAGATGTGATATCCAAGTCCTTCCCATTCCAATCTTGAGACCCTTCCTATAACATGAGATGTGATATCCAACTCCTTCCCAATCCAATCCTGAGACCCTTCCAATAGCATGAGATATGATATCTCAATGCTTCTAATACCAAACAACAGACCCGTCCTTTAATTTGAGATGTGATATCCAAATCCTTCCCCTTCCAAACCTGGGACCCTTCCTTTAGCATGAGATGTGATATCCAACTCCTTCCCATTCCAATCCTGAGACCCTTCCGATAGCATGAGATGTGATATCTCAATGCTTCTAATACCAAACCTGAGACTGTCCTATAACATGAGATGTGATATCTCAATGCTTCTAATAACAAACCTGAGACCCTTCCTATAACATGAGATGTGATATCCAAATCCTTCCCATTCCAATCTGAGACCCTTCCTATAACATGAGATGTGATATCCAAATCCTTCCCATTCCAATCCTGAGACCCTTCCGATAGCATGAGATATGATATCTCAATGCTTCTAATACCAAACCTGAGACTGTCCTATAACATGAGATGCGATATCTCAATGCTTCTAATAACAAACCTGAGACCCTTCCTATAACATGAGATGTGATATCCAAATCCTTCCAATTTCAATCCGGAGACCCTTCCTATAACATGAGATGTGGTATCCAACTCCTTCCCACTCCAATCCTGAGACCCTTCCGATAGCATGAGATATGATATCTCAATGCTTCTAATACCAAACCACAGACCCGTCCTATAAATTGAGATGTGATATCCAAATCCTTCCCCTTCCAAACCCGAGACCCTTCCTTTAGCATGAGATGTGATATCCAACTCCTTCCCATTCCAATCCTGAGACCTGTCCTATACCATGAGATATGATATCTCAATGCTTCTAATACCATCCCTGAGACTGTCCTATAACATGAAATGTGATATCTCAATGCTTCTACCAAACCTGAGACCCTTCCTATAGCATGAGATGTGATATCCAACTCTTCCCATCCAATCCTGAGACCCGTCCTATACCATGAGATGTTATATCTCAATGCTTCTAATACCAAACCTGAGACTGTCCTATAACATGAGATGTGATATCTCAATGCTTCTAATACCGGACCTGAGATCCTTCCTATAACATGAGATGTGATATCCAATTCCTTCCCATTCCAAACCTGAGACCCTTCCTGTAGCATGAGATGTAATATCCAACTCCTTACCATTCCAATCCTGAGACCCTTCCTATAACATGAGATGTGATATCCAAATCCTTCCCATTCCAATCCTGAGACCCTTCCTATAAGATGAGATGTGATATCCAACTCCTTCCCAATTCAATCCTGAGATCCTTCTGATAGCATGAGATATGATATCTCAATGCTTCTAATATCAAACCTGAGACCCTCCCTATAGCATGAGATGTGATATACAACTCCTTCCCATTCAAATCCTGAGACCCTTCCTATAACATGAGATGCGATATCTCAATGCTTCTAATAACAAACCTGAGACCCTTCCTATAACATGAGATGTGATATCCAAATCCTTCCCATTCCAATCCTGAGACCCTTCCTATAACATGAGATGTGATATCCAAATCCTTCCCATTCCAATCCTGAGACCCTTCCGATAGCATGAGATATGATATCTCAATGCTTCTAATACCAAACCTGAGACTGTCCTATAACATGAGATGCGATATCTCAATACTTCTAATAACAAACCTGAGACCCTTCCTATAACATGAGATGTGATATCCAAATCCTTCCCATTCCAATCCTGAGACCCTTCCTATAACATGAGATGTGATATCCAACTCCTTCCCAATCCAATCCTGAGACCCTTCTGATAGCATGAGATATGACATCTCAATGCTTCTAATATCAAACCTGAGACCCTCCCTATAGCATGAGATGTGATATACAACTCCTTCCCATTCCAATCCTGAGACCCTTCCTATAACATGAGATGCAATATCTCAATGCTTCTAATAACAAACCTGAGACCCTTCCTATAACATGAGATGTGATATCCAAATCCTTCCCATTCCAATCCTGAGACCCTTCCTATAACATGAGATGTGATATACAAATCCTTCCCATTCCAATCCTGAGACCCTTCCGATAGCATGAGATATGATATCTCAATGCTTCTAATACCAAACCTGAGACTGTCCTATAACATGAGATGCGATATCTCAATACTTCTAATAACAAACCTGAGACCCTTCCTATAACATGAGATGTGATATCCAAATCCTTCCCATTCCAATCCTGAGACCCTTCCTATAACATGAGATGTGATATCCAACTCCTTACCAATCCAATCCTGAGACCCTTCCGATAGCATGAGATATGATATCTCAATGCTTCTAATACCAAACCACAGACCCGTCCTATAAATTGAGATGTGATATCCAAATCCTTCCCCTTCCAAACCTGAGACCCTTCCTTTAGCATGAGATGTGATATCCAATTCCTTCCCATTCCAATCCTGAGGTCCGTCCTATACCATGAGATAATATCTCAATGCTTCTAATACCAAACCTGAGACTGTCCTATAACATGAGATGTGATATCTCAATGCTTCTAATAACAAACCTGAGAGCCTTCCTATAACATGAGATGTGATATCCAACTCCTTCGCAATCCAATCCTGAGACCCTTCCGATAGCATGAGAGATGATATCTCAATGCTTCTAATTCCAAACCACAGACCCGTCCTATAACTTGAGATGTGATATCCAAATCCTTCCCCTTCCAAACCTGAGACCCTTCCTTTAGCATGAGATGTGATATCCAACTCCTTCCCATTCCAATCCTGAGACCCTTCCTATAGCATGAGATGTGATATCCCAATGCTTCTACCAAACCTGAGACCCTTACTATAGCATGAGAGGTGATATCCAACTCTTCCCATTCAATCCTGAGACCCGTCCTATACCATGAGATGTTATATCTCAATGCTTCTAATACCAAACCTGAGACTGTCCTATAACATGAGATGTGATATCTCAATGCTTCTAATACCAAACCACAGACCCGTCCTACAACTTGAGATGTGATATCCAAATCCTTCCCCTTCCAAACCTGAGACCCTTCCTTTATCATGAGATGTGATATCCAACTCCTTCCCATTCCAATCCTGAGACCCTTCCTATAGCATGATATGTGATATCCAACTCCTTCCCATTCCAATCCTGAGACCCGTCCTATACAATTAGATATGATATCTCAATGCTTCTAATACCAAACCTGAGACTGTCCTATATAATGAGATGTGATATCTCAATGCTTCTAATAACAAACCTGAGACCCTTCCTATAACATGAGATGTGATATCCAAATCCTTCCCATTCCAATCCTGAGACCCTTCCTATAGCATGAGATGTGATATCCAACTCCTTCCCATTCCAATCCTGAGACCCGTCCTATACCATGAGATATGATATCTCAATGCTTCTAATACCAAACCTGAGACTGTCCTATAACATGAGATGCGATATCTCAATGCTTCTAATAACAAACCTGAGACCCTTCCTATAACATGAGATGTGATATCCAAATCCTTCCCATTCCAATCCTGAGACCCTTCCTATAGCATGAGATGTGATATCCAAATCCTTCCCATTCCAATCCTGAGACCCTTCCGATAGCATGAGATATGATATCTCAATGCTTCTAATACCAAACCTGAGACTGTCCTATAACATGAGATGCGATATCTCAATACTTCTAATAACATACCTGAGACCCTTCCTATAACATGAGATGTGATATCCAAATCCTTCCCATTCCAATCCTGAGACCCTTCCGATAGCATGAGATATGATATCTTAATGCTTATAATACCAAACCTGAGACTGTCCTATAACATGAGATGCGATATCTCAATGCTTCTAATAACAAACCTGAGACCCTTCCTATAACATGAGATGTGATATCCAAATCCTTCCCATTTCAATCCGGAGACCCTTCCTATAACATGAGATGTGATATCCAACTCCTTCCCACTCCAATCCTGAGACCCTTCCGATAGCAGGAGATATGATATCTCAATGCTTCTAATACCAAACCACAGACCCGTCCTATAAATTGAGATGTGATATCCAAATCCTTCCCCTTCCAAACCTGAGACCCTTCCTTTAGCATGAGATGTGATATCCAACTCCTTCCCATTGCAATCCTGAGACCCGTCCTATACCATGAGATATGATATCTCAATGCTTCTAATACCAAACCTGAGACTGTCCTATAACATGAGATTTGATATCTCAATGCTTCTAATAACAAACCTTAGAGCCTTCCTATAACATGAGATGTGATATCCAACTCCTTCCCAATCCAATCCTGAGACCCTTCCGATAGCATGAGATATGATATCTCAATGCTTCTGATACCAAACCACAGACCCGTCCTATAACTTGAGATGTGATATCCAACTCCTTCCCAATCCAATCCTGAGATCCTTCCGATAGCATGAGATGTGATATCTCAATGCTTCTAATATCAAACCTGAGACCCTCCCTATAGCATGAGATGTGATATCCAACTCCTTCCTATTCCAATCCTGAGACCTGTCCTATACTATGAGATGTTATATCCAATGCTTCTAATACCAAACCTGAGACTGTCCCATAACATGAGATGTGATATCTCAATGCTTCTAATAACAAACCTGAGACCCTTCCGATAGCATGAGATATGATATCTCAATGCTTCTAATACCAAACCACAGACCCGTCCTATAACTTGAGATGTGATTTTCAAATCCTTCCCCTTCCAAACCTGAGACCCTTCCTTTATCATGGGATGTGATATCCAACTCCTTCCCATTCCAATCCTGAGACCCTTCCTATAGCATGATATGTGATATCCATCTCCTTCCGATTCCATTCCTGAGACCCGTCCTATACCATGAGATGCGATATCTCAATGCTTCTAATAACAAACCTGAGACCCTTCCTATAACATGAGATGTGATATCCAAGTCCTTCCCATTCCAATCTTGAGACCCTTCCTATAGCATGAGATGTGATATCCCAATGCTTCTACCAAACCTTTGACCCTTCCTATAGCATGAGATGTGATATCCAACTCTTCCCATCCAATCCTGAGACCCGTCCTATACCATGAGATGTTACATCTCAATGCTTCTAATACCAAACCTGAGACTGTCCTATAACATGAGATGTGATATCTCAATGCTTCTAATAACAAACCTGAGACCCTTCCTATAACATGAGATGTGATATCTCAATGCTTCTAATACCAAACCTGAGACCCTCCCTATAGCGTGAGATGTGATATCAAAGTCCTTCCCATTCCAATCCTGATACCCTTCCTATAACATGAGATGTGATATCCAACTCTTCCCATCCAATCCTGAGACCCTTCCTATAACATGAGATGTTATATCCAACTCCTTCCCGATCCAATCCTGAGACCCTTCCGATAGCATGAGATGTGATATCTCAATGCTTCTAATACCAAACCTGAGACCCTCCCTATAGCGTGAGATGTGATATCAAAGTCCTTCCCATTCCAATCCTGATACCCTTCCGATAGCATGAGATGTGATATCTTAATGCTTCTAGCAAACCTGAGACCTTCCCATGGCATGAGATGTGATATCAAACTCCTTCCCATTCCAATCCTGAGACCCGTCCTATACTATGAGATGTTATATCTCAATGCTTCTAATACCAAACCTGAGACTGTCCTATAACATGAGATGTGATATCTCAATGCTTCTAATACCAAACCTGAGACCCTTCCTATAACATGAGATGTGATATCCAAATCCTTCCCATTCCAATCTGAGACCCTTCCTATAACATGAGATGTGATATCCAAATCCTTCCCATTCCAATCCTGAGACCCTTCCGATAGCATGAGATATGATATCTCAATGCTTCTAATACCAAACCTGAGACTGTCCTATAACATGAGATGCGATATCTCAATGCTTCTAATAACAAACCTGAGACCCTTCCTATAACATGAGATGTGATATCCAAATCCTTCCAATTTCAATCCGGAGACCCTTCCTATAACATGAGATGTGATATCCAACTCCTTCCCACTCCAATCCTGAGACCCTTCCGATAGCATGAGATATGATATCTCAATGCTTCTAATACCAAACCGCAGACCCGTCCTATAAATTGAGATGTGATATCCAAGTCCTTCCCATTCCAATCTTGAGACCCTTCCTATAACATGAGATGTGATATCCAAGTCCTTCCCATTCCAATCTTGAGACCCTTCCTATAACATGAGATGTGATATCCAACTCCTTCCCAATCCAATCCTGAGACCCTTCCGATAGCATGAGATATGATATCTCAATGCTTCTAATACCAAACAACAGACCCGTCCTTTAATTTGAGATGTGATATCCAAATCCTTCCCCTTCCAAACCTGGGACCCTTCCTTTAGCATGAGATGTGATATCCAACTCCTTCCCATTCCAATCCTGAGACCCTTCCGATAGCATGAGATGTGATATCTCAATGCTTCTAATACCAAACCTGAGACTGTCCTATAACATGAGATGTGATATCTCAATGCTTCTAATAACAAACCTGAGACCCTTCCTATAACATGAGATGTGATATCCAAATCCTTCCCATTCCAATCTGAGACCCTTCCTATAACATGAGATGTGATATCCAAATCCTTCCCATTCCAATCCTGAGACCCTTCCGATAGCATGAGATATGATATCTCAATGCTTCTAATACCAAACCTGAGACTGTCCTATAACATGAGATGCGATATCTCAATGCTTCTAATAACAAACCTGAGACCCTTCCTATAACATGAGATGTGATATCCAAATCCTTCCAATTTCAATCCGGAGACCCTTCCTATAACATGAGATGTGATATCCAACTCCTTCCCACTCCAATCCTGAGACCCTTCCGATAGCATGAGATATGATATCTCAATGCTTCTAATACCAAACCACAGACCCGTCCTATAAATTGAGATGTGATATCCAAATCCTTCCCCTTCCAAACCCGAGACCCTTCCTTTAGCATGAGATGTGATATCCAACTCCTTCCCATTCCAATCCTGAGACCTGTCCTATACCATGAGATATGATATCTCAATGCTTCTAATACCATCCCTGAGACTGTCCTATAACATGAAATGTGATATCTCAATGCTTCTACCAAACCTGAGACCCTTCCTATAGCATGAGATGTGATATCCAACTCTTCCCATCCAATCCTGAGACCCGTCCTATACCATGAGATGTTATATCTCAATGCTTCTAATACCAAACCTGAGACTGTCCTATAACATGAGATGTGATATCTCAATGCTTCTAATACCGGACCTGAGATCCTTCCTATAACATGAGATGTGATATCCAATTCCTTCCCATTCCAAACCTGAGACCCTTCCTGTAGCATGAGATGTAATATCCAACTCCTTACCATTCCAATCCTGAGACCCTTCCTATAACATGAGATGTGATATCCAAATCCTTCCCATTCCAATCCTGAGACCCTTCCTATAAGATGAGATGTGATATCCAACTCCTTCCCAATTCAATCCTGAGATCCTTCTGATAGCATGAGATATGATATCTCAATGCTTCTAATATCAAACCTGAGACCCTCCCTATAGCATGAGATGTGATATACAACTCCTTCCCATTCAAATCCTGAGACCCTTCCTATAACATGAGATGCGATATCTCAATGCTTCTAATAACAAACCTGAGACCCTTCCTATAACATGAGATGTGATATCCAAATCCTTCCCATTCCAATCCTGAGACCCTTCCTATAACATGAGATGTGATATCCAAATCCTTCCCATTCCAATCCTGAGACCCTTCCGATAGCATGAGATATGATATCTCAATGCTTCTAATACCAAACCTGAGACTGTCCTATAACATGAGATGCGATATCTCAATACTTCTAATAACAAACCTGAGACCCTTCCTATAACATGAGATGTGATATCCAAATCCTTCCCATTCCAATCCTGAGACCCTTCCTATAACATGAGATGTGATATCCAACTCCTTCCCAATCCAATCCTGAGACCCTTCTGATAGCATGAGATATGACATCTCAATGCTTCTAATATCAAACCTGAGACCCTCCCTATAGCATGAGATGTGATATACAACTACTTCCCATTCCAATCCTGAGACCCTTCCTATAACATGAGATGCAATATCTCAATGCTTCTAATAACAAACCTGAGACCCTTCCTATAACATGAGATGTGATATCCAAATCCTTCCCATTCCAATCCTGAGACCCTTCCTATAACATGAGATGTGATATACAAATCCTTCCCATTCCAATCCTGAGACCCTTCCGATAGCATGAGATATGATATCTCAATGCTTCTAATACCAAACCTGAGACTGTCCTATAACATGAGATGCGATATCTCAATACTTCTAATAACAAACCTGAGACCCTTCCTATAACATGAGATGTGATATCCAAATCCTTCCCATTCCAATCCTGAGACCCTTCCTATAACATGAGATGTGATATCCAACTCCTTACCAATCCAATCCTGAGACCCTTCCGATAGCATGAGATATGATATCTCAATGCTTCTAATACCAAACCACAGACCCGTCCTATAAATTGAGATGTGATATCCAAATCCTTCCCCTTCCAAACCTGAGACCCTTCCTTTAGCATGAGATGTGATATCCAATTCCTTCCCATTCCAATCCTGAGGTCCGTCCTATACCATGAGATAATATCTCAATGCTTCTAATACCAAACCTGAGACTGTCCTATAACATGAGATGTGATATCTCAATGCTTCTAATAACAAACCTGAGAGCCTTCCTATAACATGAGATGTGATATCCAACTCCTTCGCAATCCAATCCTGAGACCCTTCCGATAGCATGAGAGATGATATCTCAATGCTTCTAATTCCAAACCACAGACCCGTCCTATAACTTGAGATGTGATATCCAAATCCTTCCCCTTCCAAACCTGAGACCCTTCCTTTAGCATGAGATGTGATATCCAACTCCTTCCCATTCCAATCCTGAGACCCTTCCTATAGCATGAGATGTGATATCCCAATGCTTCTACCAAACCTGAGACCCTTACTATAGCATGAGAGGTGATATCCAACTCTTCCCATTCAATCCTGAGACCCGTCCTATACCATGAGATGTTATATCTCAATGCTTCTAATACCAAACCTGAGACTGTCCTATAACATGAGATGTGATATCTCAATGCTTCTAATACCAAACCACAGACCCGTCCTACAACTTGAGATGTGATATCCAAATCCTTCCCCTTCCAAACCTGAGACCCTTCCTTTATCATGAGATGTGATATCCAACTCCTTCCCATTCCAATCCTGAGACCCTTCCTATAGCATGATATGTGATATCCAACTCCTTCCCATTCCAATCCTGAGACCCGTCCTATACAATTAGATATGATATCTCAATGCTTCTAATACCAAACCTGAGACTGTCCTATATAATGAGATGTGATATCTCAATGCTTCTAATAACAAACCTGAGACCCTTCCTATAACATGAGATGTGATATCCAAATCCTTCCCATTCCAATCCTGAGACCCTTCCTATAGCATGAGATGTGATATCCAACTCCTTCCCATTCCAATCCTGAGACCCGTCCTATACCATGAGATATGATATCTCAATGCTTCTAATACCAAACCTGAGACTGTCCTATAACATGAGATGCGATATCTCAATGCTTCTAATAACAAACCTGAGACCCTTCCTATAACATGAGATGTGATATCCAAATCCTTCCCATTCCAATCCTGAGACCCTTCCTATAGCATGAGATGTGATATCCAAATCCTTCCCATTCCAATCCTGAGACCCTTCCGATAGCATGAGATATGATATCTCAATGCTTCTAATACCAAACCTGAGACTGTCCTATAACATGAGATGCGATATCTCAATACTTCTAATAACATACCTGAGACCCTTCCTATAACATGAGATGTGATATCCAAATCCTTCCCATTCCAATCTTGAGACCCTTCCTATAACATGAGATGTGATATCCAACTCCTTCCCAATCCAATCCTGAGACCCTTCCGATAGCATGAGATATGATATCTCAATGCTTCTAATACCAAACCACAGACCCGTCCTATAAATTGAGATGTGATATCCAAATCCTTCCCCTTCCAAACCTGAGACCCTTCCTTTAGCATGAGATGTGATATCCAACTCCTTCCCATTCCAATCCTGAGGCCCGTCCTATACCATGAGATGATATCTCAATGCTTCTAATACCAAACCTGAGACTGTCCTATAACATGAGATGTGATATCTCAATGCTTCTAATAACAAACCTGAGCGCCTTCCTATAACATGAGATGTGATATCCAACTCCTTCGCAATCCAATCCTGAGACCCTTCCGATAGCATGAGATATGATATCTCAATGCTTCTAATACCAAACCACAGACCCGTCCTATAACTTGAGATGTGATATCCAAATCCTTCCCCTTCCAAACCTGAGACCCTTCCTTTAGCATGAGATGTGATATCCAACTCCTTCCCATTCCAATCCTGAGACCCTTCCTATAGCATGAGATGTGATATCCCAATGCTTCTACCAAACCTGAGACCCTTACTATAGCATGAGAGGTGATATCCAACTCTTCTCATCCAATCCTGAGACCCGTCCTATACCATGAGATGTTATATCTCAATGCTTCTAATACCAAACCTGAGACTGTCCTATAACATGCGATGTGATATCTCAATGCTTCTAATAACAAACCTGAGAGCCTTCCTATAACATGAGATGTGATATCCAACTCCTTCCCAATCCAATCCTGAGACCCTTCCGATAGCATGAGATATGATATCTCAATGCTTCTAATACCAAACCACAGACCCGTCCTATAACTTGAGATGTGATATCCAACTCCTTCCCAATCCAATCCTGAGACCCTTCCGATAGCATGAGATGTGATATCTCAATGCTTCTAATATCAAACCTGAGACCCTCCCTATAGCATGAGATGTGATATCCAAGTCCTTCCCATTCCAATCTTGAGACCCTTCCTATAGCATGAGATGTGATATCCAACTCCTTCCCAATCCAATCCTGAGACCCTTCCGATAGCATGAGATATGATATCTCAATGCTTCTAATACCAAACCACAGACCCGTCCTATAACTTGAGATGTGATATCCAAATCCTTCCCCTTCCAAACCTGAGACCCTTCCTTTCTCATGAGATGTGATATCCAACTCCTTCCCATTCCAATCCTGAGACCCTTCCTATAGCATGATATGTGATATCCAAATCCTTCCTATTCCAATCCTGAGACCCTTCCTATAGCATGAGATGTGATATCCAACTCCTTCCCATTCCAATCCTGAGACCCGTCCTATACCATGAGATATGATATCTCAATGCTTCTAATACCAAACCTGAGACTGTCCTATAACATGAGATGCGATATCTCAATGCTTCTAATAACAAACCTGAGACCCTTCCTATAACATGAGATGTGATATCCAAATCCTTCCCATTCCAATCCTGAGACCCTTCCTATAGCATGAGATGTGATATCCAACTCCTTCCCATTCCAATCCTGAGACCCGTCCTATACCATGAGATATGATATCTCAATGCTTCTAATACCAAACCTGAGACTTTCCTATAACATGAGATGCGATATCTCAATGCTTCTAATAACAAACCTGAGACCCTTCCTATAACATGAGATGTGATATCCAAATCCTTCCCATTCCAATCCTGAGACCCTTCCTATAACATGAGATGTGATATCCAAATCCTTCCCATTCCAATCCTGAGACGCTTCCGATAGCATGAGATATGATATCTCAATGCTTCTAATACCAAACCTGAGACTGTCCTATAACATGAGATGCAATATCTCAATGCTTCTAATAACAAACCTGAGACCCTTCCTATAACATGAGATGCGATATCCAAATCCTTCCCATTCCAATCCTGAGACCCTTCTGATAGCATGAGATATTGTTAAGACGGATTTCTGAACTCTGTCCTGGTGGCGCAGAGGTTCAGAAGGCCAACCTAATTACTTGGAACAGGGTAACCTCTGGACGAGCCGGACCAATCAAGGTAGCGATCGCGGCGGTCAAGACTAGGTCTCAAGAGGGGTGAGGGTGACTGAAAGCCCGCAATGAGCACACAAAGCAAGATCACTTACAAACTACTCCAAACAGTTGTTATATTAAAAATATATACACATTTATTTCAAGGCCTTTAAAACAATGACCGTAGCGAGAAAATCACAATATAACTATAGTAAACCAACACATACTATATCAACACAATATATATACAAATACGACAGTCTCAAGCGTTATATGCACGAAATGGGTAGTCCACCTAAAAGGGAAGGAAGACAGGCAGTGCGAAATAATGCTTAGACCCAGTTCGCCTTCAGAGGCACCTAACTAGATGGAAGTCCGAGCCCTGCGAAGAGTGGAGCCTTGTGCTCAAAAGTACCTGCACGCGCTGGTGCCAACGGGCAAAAGGAGAAGCTCTTCGAGGGAAATCAGGCAGTTCAGTTTAGTGCACAAAAGAAGAAGAACAAGTTCCGCGACTCAAGCGCAGCCTCCACAGTGGGCAGAAGCAGAGCGCGAGTACGGACAAGGGTGCTGTTTTACACAGCGGAGAAAAGCAATGGGCTCCTGCAGGAGGGCGACCAGATCCTAGCTATGCTACTCACCGGTCCCCGATGCAAGCAGACCCAGGCTTCTCCGTGTCAGTTTCAGCAGCTGGCAGGTTCAGAAGAGCAGGGAACGCCTCGTCGTCGTGTTGAGAAAAAAGACATCCCAATCGAAGAAACCCGCACAGTTTGTTACCACAGCAGGGCAACGTAGCGGCCGTTTGTATCTGAGCCAAATGTACACTACTCACTTCAGACTTGGGAACGCCAAGTGTACGAAGCGTGTGAGAGTGACAAGGACTCGAAATACTACACAACCTGGCGGCGGTTACAGAGCAAGACTCCCGTGTAAGCTGGTCAGTCAGCTGGATGGCCCAGAGATGCTTCCGAAGGCTTACTGGCAGGAGATGGTGAAGATGCCGAGAATAGATGTTCCCGCTATTCCAAGGGACGAAGTACCAGTACAGGCCTTCTGGTTCGATCAAAGGCGAAAAGGGTTTCAAAAGGCGACAGCAGTGCAGAGGAGAAGTCATTCAGCGGGTCACCAGCGATTCCTCGGTCCAGCCTCTTGGTTGCAGGATACTTGGCTCCTGTATTCCTTCGTTCGTGAGAACTCAGGAGATCGACATGGTAGTGGTGTTTCCAGCCCCCTCTTATCCACGGTTCCCTTCGTGCCAAAACGGAGGGGACCCAATGGGAGATCCGCTCATCAACACTCACACCATTCGTGGACCAATCACGGACCACGGTGGTCCCAGGCATTCACACCACCCTAGACTCTCTGGCACCCAGGATGTGTATTGGGACCAGACATCCCAGCCCACATCCTGGAGGCACACAAAAGACATGTAGAAGCCCGCGAAAGCATCCGTGTTTCGCGGGAAAGTACATGCCCAAATAAGGAAGGCCCCAGGTCGGCTCGACCTGGGGAAGGTGAAGGGAGCAAGACTGTCAGCGGACAGGACAAAGGAGCCTCGTGGTCTGGCCATTTTGGGAGCCAGGCCTCCCTTTTGGGTTAAGCGCGAGAAACGCGCTTAGAACGCCAAAAGGAGCTCAAAACACAAGAAACGATCGCTGCCACCATTCCTGTCCCTGAATCACTTGCACCGATCAGATACAATCCTAAACGAGTATCTAGGGCCTGTAGAAGGCTAGAGACCCAAGAGAGCTGTAACTTAGCTTACAGTGCCCTCTTGTGTCATGTTGCACGAAAGCCGCAACATGATAAAAGAAACTATGGGAAACAGCGTTCCCCGGTACTGACTGTCTTAAGGGCATGTCAGTTTCCCCGTAAGAAAGGAGCGAAAGCCCAGAGGAGTGCGGCAAATGGCTGCACTTCTCTGCCAAAGTCAAGAACAAGGTGAAAAACAACAGCAAAAAGTTTAGGGGTTGCCACATGGAAGGAAAATTACCTACAATTACGAAATCTTTCCTAACACTCGCCCCTCCCAGACTATGGACAGGGGGAACTAATCCACCCCTGGATGAGTCTCTTGTTCAGGTCGGTTAAACATTCTGGACAACCCATCAGCATTGCTATGTTGGACACCTGGCCTATGCTCAATAGTGAAGTCGAAGCCTTGTAGACTTATGGACCACCTAAGCAACTTTGGATTCTCCCCCTTCATGTTCATTAGCCACTTTAAAGGCTTATGGTCAGTTTGCACAGTGAAGTGGGTCCCATAGAGGTAGGGCCTCAGCTTCCTTAGGGCCCACACAACAGAGAAACATTCTTTCTCTACCGTAGACCATCTGAGCTCTCTGTCCTTAAGCTGGCGGCTAATAAAACCAATAGGGTGTTCCTTACCCTTCTCATCTACTTGTGATAGTACAGCTCCTATCCCAGTGTCAGAGGCGTCCGTCTGCACGATAAAAGGTCTTTGATAATCAGGGGCCCTGAGGACAGGGGCCTGGCACAAGGAGTCTTTTAAGCCATTGAAGGCCTTCTCACACTCGTCGGTCCAAGTTACCTTCTTGGGTTTCTTCGGAGTTGTGAGGGCAGTCAGAGGGGCAGCTATGGTGCCATAGTCTGCCACAAAATTGCGGTAATACCCCGTGAGTCCTAAGAAGGCTCTCACTTGGGTTTGTGTAGTGGGGGTAGGCCAGTCTTGTACTGCTTGTACTTTACTGGGAAGAGGCTGTATCCTCCCTCCACCTACTTCATGTCCAAGGTAAACCACTGAGCCTTGTCCAATCTGGCATTTACTAGCCTTTATGGTCAGGTGTGCTTTCTGAAGAGCCTGGAGCACAATCCCGAGGTGTTTCACATGGTCTTCCCAGGTGGCACTGAAAACTGCTATATCGTCCAGATATGCAAGACAGAATTCGTCCAACCCATTCAACACATGATTCACAAGCCTCTGGAAAGTGGCAGGTGCATTCTTCAACCCGAACGGCATTACCCGGAATTGGTAAAGACCGTCTGGAGTAGAAAATGCTGTCTTCTCCTTGGCATGTTCTGCTAAAGCTATTTGCCAATAGCCAGCAGTGAGGTCAAACGTGCTGAGGTACTTGGAGGCACCCAAAGTATCCACCAGCTCATCTGTTCGAGGCAAGGGGTGTGCATCTGTCTTGGTGACAGCATTCAGAGCCCTGTAATCCACGCAGAACCTCAATTCAGAAGTGCCTGCCTTTGGAACCAAAACCACAGGGCTGGACCAAGGACTACTAGAGGGTTCAATCACCCCAAGGTCTAACATCTTGTTGACCTCGGTCTTAATATAAGACCGTACTTTGTCTGACATCCTGTATCCCCTACTTTTGGTAGGTACACTGTCTCCTGTGTCAATGTTATGTTTGCACCAAGGTGTCAAACCTGGTGACTGTGAAAACAGGGGGGAAAACTGCCTAAGCAAACTTTTCACCTCAGCCTGCTGATCAGAAGTCAGGTGAGGGGCCACTCGGACACCCTCAAAGGAGCTATCTGAAGGACCGCTTTGGAACAGGTCGGGGAGAGGTTCAGACTCCTCTTCCTCAACTTCTGAAGCCAGTAGCAGTGCTGCGATTTTGACTCTTGGGACCAAAGCCTTCAGCCTATTCACGTGGAACACTTTTGGAGCCTGTCCAGGCCTTCCAAGGTCCACTAAATAGTTAACCTCACCCAGGGGCTCCACCACTGTGTAAGGGCCTGACCATTTGTCCTGTAAAGCTCGAGGCCTTATGGGATTCATGATCAGGACTTGCTGACCAGGTGTAAAGTTGATGAGGGAAGCTTTCTGGTCGTACCAATGTTTCACCAGCACTTGTCCTGCCTTCAATTTATCACTAGCCAAGCCCATCAGAAGTACCATCCGTTTTCTGAGCCCTAGCACATAATCAACTACATTGGTAGTAACAGGGGGAGTGGGCATCTCCCATCCCTCTTTGACGATGGCTAAGGGTCCCCGTACGGGATGACCGAACAGAAGTTCGAAGGGGCTGAAGCCAACACCCTCCTGTGGTACCTCTCGGTAGGCAAACAGTAAGCATGGTAAAAGAAGATCCCATTTTCTTCTCTGAGGTTCCTCCAGAGCCCAATCATGCTCTTTAACGTTCTGTTGAAACGTTCCACCAGACCATTGGTCTGGGGGTGGTATGCAGAAGAGAACTTGTAGGTTGACCCCACATTCTTTCCACAAAGCCTGCATATACTTCGACATAAAGTTGCTGCCACGATCCGACACAACTTCTTTAGGGAAGCCAACCCTAGTAAATATGCCAAGTAAAGCTTTTGCAACTGACTTGGCAGTTACAGTTTTCAATGGGATGGCCTCAGGATATCTGGTTGCATGGTCGACCAGCACCAGGATAAACCTATTGCCTGAGGATGTTTGCGGGTCAAGGGGACCAACGATGTCGATCCCTACCCTTTCAAATGGTACCCCCACAACTGGGAGCGGTACCAACGGAGCTTGGATTGTCGCGCCAACCTTACCAGACAACTGGCAGGAGGCACAACTCCTGCAGTGACTTTCTGCTTGCACCCCCATCTTGGGCCAGTAGAAGTGCATGGATAGCCTTTGCTTGGTCCTCTTCATACCAAGGTGACCAGCAAGGGGAACTTCATGCGCCAACTGCAGGAGGAAGGGCCTAACAGCAAGGGGAACCACCAACCTCCTATGGTCTCCTTCTGTAGACTCTGTGGGCTCACTATACAGGAGTCCACCTTCCCAATAAATCCTATGCGTCCCAGGGGGTTCACCCTCAAGCTGGGAGCAGGCCTGTCTCCTTAGGCCTTCCAGAGATAGGCACTCACATTGGCCTTTACTGAATTCGTCCCTATCAGGACCTCCTTCAACTAACAAGTCTTTTAGTTCAGGATGATCGTTGGGGTCAAATACTTCAGGCATCGCCACCTCCTCGTCAGGCCCGGGCGATTGACCAACTTCCTCCACCGCAGTGGTAGGCGAGCTCGGGGGAATATTCTCTTTCCCTCGTCTTGACTTGTCGACTCCTTTCGCCTTGGGTTTCCCCTTCGGCTGGGGTGGCATATTGGTCTTGGCCAATGCTGCCCGTGCTTGAGACCGTGTGTAGGGTCTTTCGGCAGTGTCTACTACGAGCCCTAAAGCTCTGAGATCATTACCTAACAAGACCTTTCCCGGGACGTTTCTCTGAATGCTCACTGGAATCCTGACTGCTGTACCATTTAAAGTAAGATTTACAGGTAATACTGGGAACATACGGAGTGGGCCGTCAGCCAACTTAGTGGGCATCAGAGTAGCTCTGGCAACTTCCTCTGAGTCTACCAAGGTAGAATTCACTACAGTGCGACTGCACCCACTATCCCTAAGAGCTGGAGTATCTACTCCATTGATCAGCACACTGTCTTTAAAGTAGTGCTTGGTATTATCCGGAATCCTAGCATAAGCCTCTGCGACTTTAGGCTCCCAGGAACCCAGGGAAACTAAAACTACCTCAGCCTCTATCCCGCTGGGAAATGAGTCTGAGGAGAAGGATGCTCCTGTAATCTTTTCTTCCTCGTAGGAGGAGAAGGCCAGATTAGCGGAGTGGACCCCCAAAGGTCTAACCTTACACCGGGGATCCCCCTTCACGTGGTCAGTTGCTCCACAAGCAAAACAAGATCCATTGGGTCTGTTTACATAGGGAGGCTTATTGTAACCAGAGTTCTGTTTCGGAGGCTGACCTCCACTACCCTGCGAGTTCTCTTGTGTCTTACCCTTATTTTTCTTTTTGTGGCCCTTATGAGAAGAAGATTTATCAGATGCTCCACCCTCCATATCTTTGGACTTTTTCCCTTCCTCCTGCTTACCAGGATGAGTTTTGTCCTTATGGGACACTCGATGTGACACCCATAAGTCTGCTGCAATGGCCAGCTTCTTAGGATCTATCTCCTTCGAATCCGCCAAATGCTGCTTAAGCTCCGGGGAAGAAGATGCAAAAATGTGTTCCAGCATGACAAGATTTATCATGCCTTCGAAGGTAGAAACCTTATAACCTTCGACCCAGCCAGTTAGGTTTTTCAAGGATTCAGTGACATAAGATACCCAAGTACCACCTTCCTTTTTCTTATACTCTCTGAAACGTTTCAAATATTGGGCCGGAGTCTTCCCAAACTTTAAAATGAGAGTTTGCTTTAACATTGCGAAATCAGCTCGCTCAGCCTTCGACATTTCCATAATGGCACTACAGCCAGAATGGGGCAGTCTGCTGAGTAACCAGGCAATCTTATCAGCATTGTCAACTTGTTGAACTTCGCATGCATACTCAAATGCATTCAGGCAGTCCATAATGTCATTCCTTTCTTCATACACACTGAGCAGATCTTTCGGAAACCGTGGATGAGAGGAGGCCCCAGGCCCATGTCCAGGACCCTTGGACCCATTTGCAAACTGAAGCTTGGCCAGTTCCAACTGGTGATCCCTGTCTTTTTGTTTCTCTGCCTGTTCGATTTTTAGTTTGGCTATGCTGAATTCAAGCTCCTGCTGCCTAAACCGCAGCTCTTGCTTCTTGAATTCAAGCATAGCCTCCCCATCAGCACTGGCAGAGGAAACATGAGACATCTCGTCCTCCCTGTCCTCGTGGTTGCGATGGATCAGTGCAGCGGCAGAACCGTCGGTTCTACCAGTGAGAGCAGCCCCACCACCTTCCGCACTGTCCTCAGAAGTTATACCGTCAAGCTGCGCTTCTTGCCACGCCACGATTCTTTGGATCATTTCCAATTTCGTGCCTTGAGAGGAAACACCTCTCTCCGCCCACATCTTTTTCAATGTTTCTGATTTGGAAGCATTTAAAGTTAACAAGGTATTTGTTTCCATACTGTTAGATAGGACTATGGCCTTTTTAAAGTTATACTACAACAATTCACTACGTGTCCTGGTTGGAATAACCTGAAATGCCTTAGTTCGTGCGCAACACTGGATACCTTCAGTCGTATCCCACCGCTGTACACCAATTTGTTAAGACGGATTTCTGAACTCTGTCCTGGTGGTGCAGAGGTTCAGAAGGCCAACCTAATTACTTGGAACAGGGTAACCTCTGGACGAGCCAGACCAATCAAGGTAGCGATCGCGGCGGTCAAGACTAGGTCTCAAGAGGGGTGAGGGTGACTGAAAGCCCGCAATAGGCACACAAAGCAAGAACACTTACAAACTACTCCAAACAGTTGTTATATTAAAAATATATACACATTTATTTCAAGGCCTTTAAAACAATGGCCGTAGCGAGAAAATCACAATATAACTATAGTAAACCAACACATACCATATCAACACAATATATATACAAATACGACAGTCTCAAGTGTTATATGCACGAAATGGGTAGTCCACCTAAAAGGGAAGGAAGACAGGCAGTGTGAAATAATGCTTAGACCCAGTTCGCCTTCAGAGGCATCTAACTAGATGGAAGTCCGAGCCCTGCGAAGAGTGGAGCCTTGTGCTCAAAAGTACCTGCACGCGCTGGTGCCAACGGGCAAAAGGAGAAGCTCTTCGAGGGAAATCAGGCAGTTCAGTTTAGTGCACAAAAGAAGAAGAACAAGTTCCGCGACTCAAGCGCAGCCTCCACAGTGGGCAGAAGCAGAGCGCGAGTACGGACAAGGGTGCTGTTTTACACAGCGGGGAAAAGCAATGGGCTCCTGCAGGAGGGCGACCAGATCCTAGCTATGCTACTCACCGGTCCCCGATGCAAGCAGACCCAGGCTTCTCCGTGTCAGTTTCAGCAGCTGGCAGGTTCAGAAGAGCAGGGAACGCCTCGTCGTCGTGTTGAGAAAAAAAGACGTCCCAATCGAAGAAACCCGCACAGTTTGTTACCACAGCAGGGCAACGGAGCGGCCGTGTGTATCTGAGCCAAATGTACACTTCTCACTTCAGACTTGGGAACGCCAAGTGTACGAAGCGTGTGAGAGTGACAAGGACTCGAAATACTACACAACCTGGCGGCGGTTACAGAGCAAGACTCCCGTGTAAGCTGGTCAGTCAGCTGGATGGCCCAGAGACGCTTCCGAAGGCTTACTGGCAGGAGATGGTGAAGATGCAGAGAATAGCTGTTCCCGCTATTCCAAGGGACGAAGTACCAGTACAGGCCTTCTGGTTCGATCAAAGGCGAAAAGGGTTTCACAAGGCGACAGCAGTGCAGAGGAGAAGTCCTTCAGCGGGTCACCAGCGATTCCTCGGTCCAGCCTCTTGGTTGCAGGATACTTGGCTCCTGTATTCCTTCGTTCGTGAGAACTCAGGAGATCGACATGGTAGTGGTGTTTCCAGCCCCCTCTTATCCACGGTTCCCTTCGCGCCAAAACGGAGGGGACCCAATGGGAGATCCGCTCATCAACACTCACACCATTCGTGGACTAATCACGGACCACGGTGGTCCCAGGCATTCACACCACCCTAGACTCTCTGGCACCCAGGATGTGTATTGGGACCAGACATCCCAGCCCACATCCTGGAGGCACACAAAAGACATGTAGAAGCCCGTGAAAGCATCCGTGTTTCGCGGGAAAGTACATGCCCAAATAAGGAAGGCCCCGGGTCGGCTCGACCTGGGGAAGGTGAAGGGAGCAAGACGGTCAGCGGACAGGACAAAGGAGCCTCGTGGTCTGGCCATTTTGGGAGCCAGGCCACCCTTTTGGGTTAAGCGCGAGAAACGCGCTTAGAACGCCAAAAGGAGCTCAAAACACAAGAAACGATCGCTGCCACCATTCCTGTCCCTGAATCACTTGCACCGATCAGATACAATCCTAAACGAGTATCTAGGGCCTGTAGAAGGCTAGAGACCCAAGAGAGCTGTAACTTAGCTTACAGTGCCCTCTTGTGTCATGTTGCACGAAAGCCGCAACATGATAAAAGAAACTACGGGAAACAGCGTTCCCCGGTACTGACTGTCTTAAGGGCATGTCAGTTTCCCCGTAAGAAAGGAGCGAAAGCCCAGAGGAGTGCGGCAGAAGGCTGCACTTCTCTGGCAAAGTCAAGAACAAGGTGAAAAACAACAGCAAAAAGTTTAGGGGTTGCCACATGGAAGGAAAATTACCTACAATTACGAAATCTTTCCTAACAGATATGATATCTCAATGCTTCTAATATCAAACCTCAGACCCTCCCTATAGCATGAGATGTGATATACAACTCCTTCCCATTCCAATCCTGAGACCCTTCCTATAACATGAGATGCGATATCTCAATGCTTCTAATAAAAAACCTGAGACCCTTCCTATAACATGAGATGCGATATCTCAATGCTTCTAATATCAAACCTGAGACCCTCCCTATAGCATGAGATGTGATATACAACTCCTTCCCATTCCAATCCTGAGACCCTTCCTATAACATGAGATGCGATATCTCAATGCTTCTAATAACAAACCTGAGACCCTTCCTATAACATGAGATGTGATATCCAAATCCTTCCCATTCCTATCCTGAGACCCTTCCTATAACATGAGATGTGATATCCAAATCCTTCCCATTCCAATCCTGAGACCCTTCCGATAGCATGAGATATGATATCTCAACGCTTCTAATACCAAACCTGAGACTGTCCTATAACATGAGATGCAATATCTCAATACTTCTAATAACAAACCTCAGACCCTTCCTATAACATGAGATGTGATATCCAAATCCTTCCCATTCCAATCCTGAGACCCTTCCTATAACATGAAATGTGATATCCAACTCCTTCCCAATCCAATCCTGAGACCCTTCCGATAGCATGAGATATGATATCTCAATGCTTCTAATACCAAACCACAGACCCGTCCTATAAATTGAGATGTGATATCCAAATCCTTCCCCTTCCAATCCTGAGACCCTTCCGATAGCATGAGATATGATATCTCAATGCTTCTAATACCAATCCTGAGGCCCGTCCTATACCATGAGATGATATCTCAATGCTTCTAATACCAAACCTGAGACTGTCCTATAACATGAGATGTGATATCTCAATGCTTCCAATAACAAACCTGAGAGCCTTCCTATAACATGAGATGTGATATCCAACTCCTTCGCAATCCAATCCTGAGACCCTTCCGATAGCATGAGATATGATATCTCAATGCTTCTAATACCAAACCACAGACCCGTCCTATAACTTGAGATGTGATATCCAAATCCTTCCCCTTCCAAACCTGAGACCCTTCCTTTAGCATGAGATGTGATATCCAACTCCTTCCCATTCCAATCCTGAGACCCTTCCTATAGCATGAGATGTGATATCCCAATGCTTCTACCAAACCTGAGACCCTTACTATAGCATGAGAGGTGATATCCAACTCTTCCCATCCAATCCTGAGACCCGTCCTATACCATGAGATGTTATATCTCAATGCTTCTAATACCAAACCTGAGACTGTCCTATAACATGAGATGTGATATCTCAATGCTTCTAATACCATACCTGAGACCCTCCCTATAGCGTGAGATGTGATATCAAAGTCCTTCCCATTCCAATCCTGATACCCTTCCTATAACATGAGATGTGATATCCAACTCTTCCCATCCAATCCTGAGACCCTTCCTATAACATGAGATGTTATATCCAACTCCTTCCCAATCCAATCCTGAGACCCTTCCGATAGCATGAGATGTGATATCAAAGTCCTTCCCATTCCAATCCTGAAACCCTTCCTATAACATGAGCTGTGATATCCAACTCCTTCCAATTCCAACCTGTGACCCTTCCTATAGCATGAGACCCTTCCGATAGCATGAGATATGATATCTCAATGCTTCTAATACCAAACCACAGACCCGTCCTATAAATTGAGATGCAATATCCAAATCCTTCCCCTTCCAACCTGAGACCCTTCCTTTAGCATGAGATGTGATATCCAACTCCTTCCCATTCCAATCCTGAGACCCGTCCTATACCATGAGATATGATATCTCAATGCTTCTAATACCAAACCTGAGACTGTCCTATAACATGAGATGTGATATCTCAATGCTTCTAATAACAAACCTGAGAGCCTTCCTATAACGTGAGATGTGATATCCAACTCCTTCCCAATCCAATCCTGAGACCCTTCCAATAGCATGAGATATGATATCTCAATGCTTCTAATACCAAACCACAGACCCGTCCTATAACTTGAGATGTGATATCCAACTCCTTCCCAATCCAATCCTGAGACACTTCCGATAGCATGAGATGTGATATCTCAATGCTTCTAATATCAAACCTGAGACCCTCCCTATAGCATGAGATGTGATATCCAACTCCTTCCCATTCCAATCCTGAGACCCGTCCTATACTATGAGATGTTATATCCAATGCTTCTAATACCAAACCTGAGACTGTCCTATAACATGAGATGTGATATCTCAATGCTTCTAATAACAAACCTGAGACCCTTCCTATAACATGAGATGTGATATCCAAGTCCTTCCCATTCCAATCTTGAGACCCTTCCTATAACATGAGATGTGATATCCAACTCCTTGCCAATCCAATCCTGAGACCCTTCCGATAGCATGAGATATGATATCTCAATGCTTCTAATACCAAACCACAGACCCGTCCTATAACTTGAGATGTGATATCCAAATCCTTCCCCTTCCAAACCTGAGACCCTTCCTTTATCATGAGATGTGATATCCAACTCCTTCCCATTCCAATCCTGAGACCCTTCCTATAGCATGATATGTGATATCCAACTCCTTCCCATTTCAATCCTGAGACCCGTCCTATACAATGAGATATGATATCTCAATTCTTCTAATACCAAACCTGAGACTGTCCTATAACATGAGATGCGATATCTCAATGCTTTTAATAACAAACCTGAGACCCTTCCTATAACATGAGATATGATATCCAAGTCCTTCCCATTCCAATCTTGAGACCCTTCCTATAACATGAGATGTGATATCCTACTCCTTCGCAATCCAATCCTGAGACCCTTCCGATAGCATGAGATATGATATCTCAATGCTTCTAATACCAAACCACAGAACCGTCCTATAACTTGAGATGTGATATCCAAATCCTTCCCCTTCCAAACCTGAGACCCTTCCTTTAGCATGAGATGTAATATCCAACTCCTTCCCATTCCAATCCTGAGACCCTTCCTATAGCATGAGATGTGATATCCCAATGCTTCTACCAAACCTGAGACCCTTCCTATAGCATGAGATGTGATATCCAACTCTTCCCATCCAATCCTGAGACCCGTCCTATACCATGAGATGTTACACTCAATGCTTCTAATACCAAACCTGAGACTGTCCTATAACATGAGATGTGATATCTCAATGCTTCTAATAACAAACCTGAGACCCTTCCTATAACATGAGATGTGATATCTCAATGCTTCTAATACCAAACCTGAGACCCTCCCTATAGCGTGAGATGTGATATCAAAGTCCTTCCCATTCCAATCCTGATACCCTTCCTATAACATGAGATGTGATATCCAACTCTTCCCATCCAATCCTGAGACCCTTCCTATAACATGAGATGTTATATCCAACTCCTTCCCGATCCAATCCTGAGACCCTTCCGATAGCATGAGATGTGATATCTCAATGCTTCTAATAACAAACCTGAGACCCTTCCTATAATATGAGATGTGATATCCAACTCCTTCCCAATCCAATCCTGAGACCCTTCCAATAGCATGAGATGTGATATCTTAATGCTTCTAGCAAACCTGAGACCTTCCCATGGCATGAGATGTGATATCAAACTCCTTCCCATTCCAATCCTGATACCCGTCCTATACTATGAGATGTTATATCTCAATGCTTCTAATACCAAACCTGAGACTGTCCTATAACATGAGATGTGATATCTCAATGCTTCTAATAACAAACCTGAGACCCTTCATATAATATGAGATGTGATATCCAAGTCCTTCCCATTCCAATCTTGAGACCCTTGCTATAACATGAGATGTGATATCCAACTCCTTCCCAATCCTATCCTGAGACCCTTCCGATAGCATGAGATATGATATCTCAATGCTTCTAATACCAAACCAGAGACCCGTCCTATAACTTGAGATGTGATATCCAAATCCTTCCCCTTCCAAACCTGAGACCCTTCCTTTAGCATGAGATGTGATATCCAACTCCTTCCCATTCCAATCCTGAGACCCTTCCTATAACATGAGATGTGATATCCAAATCCTTCCCATTCCAATCCTGAGACCCTTCCGATAGCATGAGATATGATATCTTAATGCTTCTAATACCAAACCTGAGACTGTCCTATAACATGAGATGTGATATCTCAATGCTTCTAATAACAAACCTGAGACCCTTCCTATAACATGAGATGTGATATCAAAATCCTTCCCATTTCAATCCGGAGACCCTTCCTATAACATGAGATGTGATATCCAACTCCTTCCCACTCCAATCCTGAGACCCTTCCGATAGCATGAGATATGATATCTCAATGCTTCTAATACCAAACCACAGACCCGTCCTATAAATTGAGATGTGATATCCAAATCCTTCCCCTTCCAAACCTGAGACCCTTCCTTTAGCATGAGATGTGATATCCAACTCCTTCCCATTCCAATCCTGAGACCCGTCCTATACCATGAGATATGATATCTCAATGCTTCTAATACCAAACCTGAGACTGTCCTATAAAATGAGATGTGATATCTCAATGCTTCTAATAACAAACCTGAGAGCCTTCCTATAACATGAGATGTTATATCCAACTCTTTCCCAATCCAATCCTGAGACCCTTCCGATAACATGAGATGTGATATCCAACTCCTTTGCAATCCAATCCTGAGACCCTTCCTTTAGCATGAGATGTAATATCCAACTCCTTCCCATTCCAATCCTGAGACCCTTCCTATAGCATGAGATGTGATATCCCAATGCTTCTACCAAACCTGAGACCCTTCCTATAGCATGAGATGTGATATCCAACTCTTCCCATCCAATCCTGAGACCCGTCCTATACCATGAGATGTTACACTCAATGCTTCTAATACCAAACCTGAGACTGTCCTATAACATGAGATGTGATATCTCAATGCTTCTAATAACAAACCTGAGACCCTTCCTATAACATGAGATGTGATATCTCAATGCTTCTAATACCAAACCTGAGACCCTCCCTATAGCGTGAGATGTGATATCAAAGTCCTTCCCATTCCAATCCTGATACCCTTCCTATAACATGAGATGTGATATCCAACTCTTCCCATCCAATCCTGAGACCCTTCCTATAACATGAGATGTTATATCCAACTCCTTCCCGATCCAATCCTGAGACCCTTCCGATAGCATGAGATGTGATATCTCAATGCTTCTAATACCAAACCTGAGACCCTCCCTATAGCGTGAGATGTGATATCAAAGTCCTTCCCATTCCAATCCTGAGACCCGTCCTATACTATGAGATGTTATATCCAATGCTTCTAATACCAAACCTGAGACTGTCCTATAACATGAGATGTGATATCTCAATGCTTCTAATAACAAACCTGAGACCCTTCCTATAATATGAGATGTGATATCCAACTCCTTCCCAATCCAATCCTGAGACCCTTCCAATAGCATGAGATGTGATATCTTAATGCTTCTAGCAAACCTGAGACCTTCCCATGGCATGAGATGTGATATCAAACTCCTTCCCATTCCAATCCTGATACCCGTCCTATACTATGAGATGTTATATCTCAATGCTTCTAATACCAAACCTGAGACTGTCCTATAACATGAGATGTGATATCTCAATGCTTCTAATAACAAACCTGAGACCCTTCATATAATATGAGATGTGATATCCAAGTCCTTCCCATTCCAATCTTGAGACCCTTCCTATAACATGAGATGTGATATCCAACTCCTTCCCAATCCTATCCTGAGACCCTTCCGATAGCATGAGATATGATATCTCAATGCTTCTAATACCAAACCAGAGACCCGTCCTATAACTTGAGATGTGATATCCAAATCCTTCCCCTTCCAAACCTGAGACCCTTCCTTTAGCATGAGATGTGATATCCAACTCCTTCCCATTCCAATCCTGAGACCCTTCCTATAACATGAGATGTGATATCCAAATCCTTCCCATTCCAATCCTGAGACCCTTCCGATAGCATGAGATATGATATCTTAATGCTTCTAATACCAAACCTGAGACTGTCCTATAACATGAGATGCGATATCTCAATGCTTCTAATAACAAACCTGAGACCCTTCCTATAACATGAGATGTGATATCAAAATCCTTCCCATTTCAATCCGGAGACCCTTCCTATAACATGAGATGTGATATCCAACTCCTTCCCACTCCAATCCTGAGACCCTTCCGATAGCATGAGATATGATATCTCAATGCTTCTAATACCAAACCACAGACCCGTCCTATAAATTGAGATGTGATATCCAAATCCTTCCCCTTCCAAACCTGAGACCCTTCCTTTAGCATGAGATGTGATATCCAACTCCTTCCCATTCCAATCCTGAGACCCGTCCTATACCATGAGATATGATATCTCAATGCTTCTAATACCAAACCTGAGACTGTCCTATAAAATGAGATGTGATATCTCAATGCTTCTAATAACAAACCTGAGAGCCTTCCTATAACATGAGATGTTATATCCAACTCTTTCCCAATCCAATCCTGAGACCCTTCCGATAACATGAGATGTGATATCCAACTCCTTTGCAATCCAATCCTGAGACCCTTCCGATAGCATGAGATATGATATCTCAATGCTTCTAATACCAAACCACAGACCTGTCCTATAGCTTGAGATGTGATATCCAAATCCTTCCCCTTCCAAACCTGAGACCCTTCCTTTACCATGATATGTGATATCCAACTCCTTCCCATTCCAATCCTGAGACCCTTCCTATAGAATGAGATGTGATATCTCAATGCTTCTAATACCAAACCTGAGACCCTCCCTATAGCGTGAGATGTGATATCAAAGTCCTTCCCATTCCCATCCTGATACCCTTCCTATAACATGAGATATGATATCCAACTCCTTCCAATTCAAACCTGTGACCCTTCCTATAGCATGAGATGCGATATCCAACTCCTTCCCAATCCAATCCTGAGACTCTTCCGATAGCATGAGATGTGATATCTTAATGCTTCTAGCAAACCTGAGACCTTCCCATGGCGTGAGATGTGATATCAAACTCCTTCCCATTCCAATCCTGAGACCCAACCTATACTATGAGATGTTACATCTCAATGCTTCTAATACCAAACCTGAGACTGTCCTATAACATAAGATGTGATATCTCAATGCTTCTAAGAACAAACCTGAGACCCTTCCTATAACATGAGATGTGATATCCAAGTCCTTCCCATTCAAATCTTGAGACCCTTCCTATAACATGAGATGTGATATCCAACTCCTTCCCAATCCAATCTTGAGACCCTTCCGATACCATGAGATATATCTCAATGCTTCTAATACCAAACCACAGACCAGTCCTATAACTTGAGATGTGATATCCAAATCCTTCCCCTTCCAAACCTGAGACCCTTCCTTTATCATGAGATGTGATATCCAACTCCTTCCCATTCCAATCCTGAGACCCCTCCTATAGCATGATATATGATATCCAACTCCTTCCCAATACAATTCTGAGACCCTTCCGATAGCATGAGATGTGATATCTCAATGCTTCTAATACCAAACCACAGACCCGTCCTATAACTTGCGATGTGATATCCAGCTCCTTCCCAATTCAATCCTGAGACCCTTCCGATAGCATGAGATGTGATATCTCAATGCTTTTAATACCAAACCAAAGACCCGTCCTATAACTTGAGATGTGATATCCAAATCCTTCCCATTCCAATCCTGAGACCCTTCCTATGGCATGAGATGTGATATCCAACTCTTCCCATCCAATCCTGAGACCCGTCCTATAACATGAGATGTGATATCCAACTCCTTCCCAATCCAATCCTGAGACCCTTCCGATAGCATGAGATATGATATCTCAATGCTTCTAATATCAAACCTGAGACCCTCCCTATAGCATGAGATGTGATATCCAACTCCTTCCCATTCCAATCCTGAGACCCTTCCGATAGCATGAGATGTGATATCCAACTCCTTCCAATTCCAACCTGTGACTCTTCCGATAGCATGAGATGTGATATCTCAATGCTTCTAATACCAAACCTGAGACCCTTCCTATAACATGAGATGTGATATCCAACTCCTTCCCAATCCAATCCTGAGACCCTTCTGATAGCATGAGATGTGATATCTCAATGCTTCTAATACCAAACCTGAGTGAGACCCTCCCTATAGCGAGATGTGATATCAAAGTCCTTCCCATTCCAATCCTGATACCCTTCCTATAACATGAGATGTGATATCCAACTCCTTCCAATTCCAACCTGTGACCCTTCCTATAGCATGAGATGGGATATCCAACTCCTTCCCAATCCAATCCTGAGACCCTTCCGATAGCATGAGATGTGATATCTTAATGCTTCAACCAAACCTGAGAACTTCCTAAGGCATGAGATGTGATATCAAACTCCTTCCCATTCCAATCCTGAGACCCGTCCTATACCATGAGATGTTATATCTCAATGCTTCTAATACCAAACCTGAGACTGTCCATGACAGTCTCAGGTTATAACATGAGATGTGATATCTCAATGCTTCTAATAACAAACCTGAGACCCTTCCTATAACGTGAGATGTGATGTCCAAGTCCTTCCCATTCCAATCCTGAGCCCCTTCCTATAACATGAGATGTGATATCCAACTCCTTCCCAATCCAATCCTGAGACCCTTCCGAGAGCATGAGATGTGATATCCCAATGCTCTACAAAACCTGAGACCTTTCCGATAGCATGAGATGTGATATCCAACTCCTTCCCATTCCAATCATGAGGCCCTTCCTATAGCATGAGATGTGATATCTCAAGGCTTCTACCAAACCTCAGACCCTTCCTATAGCATGAAATGTGATATCCAACTCCTTCCCATCCAATCCTGAGACCCTTCCTATAGCATGAGATGTGATATCTCAATGCTATTAATACCAAACCTGAGACCCTCCCTATAGCATGAGATGTGATATCCAACTCCTTCCCATTCCAATCCTTTGACCCTTCCCATAGCCTGAGATGTGATATCTCAATGCTTCTACCAAACCTGAGACCCTTCCTATAGCATGAGATATGATATCCAACTCCTTCCCATTCCAATCCTGAGACCCTCCCTATAGCATGAGATTTGATATCTCAATGCTTCAAATACCAAACCACAGACCCGTCCTATAACTTGAGATGTGATATCCAAATTGTTTCCTTCCAAACCTGAGACCTGTCCTTTAGCATGAGATGTGATATCCAACTCCTTCCCATTCCAATCCCGAGACCCGTCCTATAACTTGAGATGTGATATCCAAATCGTTTCCTTCCAAACCTGAGACCTGTCCTTTAGCATGAGATGTGATATCCAACTCCTTCCCATTCCAATCCTGAGACCCATCCTATAGGATGAAATGTGATATCCCAATGCTTCTACCAAACCTGAGTCCTTTCCGATAGCATGAGATGTGATATCCAACTCCTTCCCATTCCAATCCTGAGACCCTTCCTATAACATGAGATGTGATATCCAAATACTTCCCATTCCAATCCAGAGACCCTTCCTATAGCATGAGATGTGATATCCAACTCCTTCCCATTCCAATCCTGAGACCCGTCCTATACCATGAGATATGATATCTCAATGCTTCTAATACCAAACCTGAGACTGTCCTATAACATGAGATGCGATATCTCAATGCTTCTAATAACAAACCTGAGACCCTTCCTATAACATGAGATGTGATATCCAAATCCTTCCCATTCCAATCCTGAGACCATTCCTATAACATGAGATGTGATATCCAAATCCTTCCCATTCCAATCCTGAGACGCTTCCGATAGCATGAGATATGATATCTCAATGCTTCTAATACCAAACCTGAGACTGTCCTATAACATGAGATGCGATATCTAAATGCTTCTAATAACAAACCTGAGACCCTTCCTATAACATGAGATGCGATATCCAAATCCTTCCCATTCCAATCCTGAGACCCTTCTGATAGCATGAGATATTGTTAAGACGGATTTCTGAACTCTGTCCTGGTGGCGCAGAGGTTCAGAAGGCCAACCTAATTACTTGGAACAGGGTAACCTCTGGACGAGCCAGACCAATCAAGGTAGCGATCGCGGCGGTCAAGACTAGGTCTCAAGAGGGGTGAGGGTGACTGAAAGCCCACAATGAGCACACAAAGCAAGATCACTTACAAACTACTCCAAACAGTTGTTATATTAAAAATATATACACATTTATTTCAAGGCCTTTAAAACAATGACCGTAGCGAGAAAATCACAATATAACTATAGTAAACCAACACATACCATATCAACACAATATATATACAAATACGACAGTCTCAAGCGTTATATGCACGAAATGGGTAGTCCACCTAAAAGGGAAGGAAGACAGGCAGTGCGAAATAATGCTTAGACCCAGTTCGCCTTCAGAGGCACCTAACTAGATGGAAGTCCAAGCCCGGCGAAGAGTGGAGCCTTGTGCTCAAAAGTATCTGCACGCGCTGGTGCCAACGGGCAAAAGGAGAAGCTCTTCGAGAGAAATCAGGCAGTTCAGTTTAGTGCACAAAAGAAGAAGAACAAGTTCCGCGACTCAAGCGCAGCCTCCACAGTGGGCAGAAGCAGAGCGCGAGTACGGACAAGGGTGCTGTTTTACACAGCGGGGAAAAGCAATGGGCTCCTGCAGGAGGGCGACCAGATCCTAGCTATGCTACTCACCGGTCCCCGATGCAAGCAGACCCAGGCTTCTCCGTGTCAGTTTCAGCAGCTGGCAGGTTCAGAAGAGCAGGGAACGCCTCGTCGTCGTGTTGAGAAAAAAGACATCCCAATCGAAGAAACCCGCACAGTTTGTTACCACAGCAGGGCAACGTAGCGGCCGTTTGTATCTGAGCCAAATGTACACTACTCACTTCAGACTTGGGAACGCCAAGTGTACGAAGCGTGTGAGAGTGACAAGGACTCGAAATACTACACAACCTGGCGGCGGTTACAGAGCAAGACTCCCGTGTAAGCTGGTCAGTCAGCTGAATGGCCCAGAGATGCTTCCGAAGGCTTACTGGCAGGAGATGGTGAAGATGCCGAGAATAGCTGTTCCCGCTATTCCAAGGGACGAAGTACCAGTACAGGCCTTCTGGTTCGATCAAAGGCGAAAAGGGTTTCAAAAGGCGACAGCAGTGCAGAGGAGAAGTCATTCAGCGGGTCACCAGCGATTCCTCGGTCCAGCCTCTTGGTTGCAGGATACTTGGCTCCTGTATTCCTTTGTTCGTGAGAACTCAGGAGATCGACATGGTAGTGGTGTTTCCAGCCCCCTCTTATCCACGGTTCCCTTCGCGCCAAAACGGAGGGGACCCAATGGGAGATCCGCTCATCAACACTCACACCATTCGTGGACCAATCACGGACCACGGTGGTCCCAGGCATTCACACCACCCTAGACTCTCTGGCACCCAGGATGTGTATTGGGACCAGACATCCCAGCCCACATCCTGGAGGCACACAAAAGACATGTAGAAGCCCGCGAAAGCATCCGTGTTTCACGGGAAAGTACATGCCCAAATAAGGAAGGCCCCGGGTCGGCTCGACCTGGGGAAGGTGAAGGGAGCAAGACGGTCAGCGGACAGGACAAAGGAGCCTCGTGGTCTGGCCATTTTGGGAGCCAGGCCTCCCTTTTGGGTTAAGCGCGAGAAACGCGCTTAGAACGCCAAAAGGAGCTCAAAACACAAGAAACGATCGCTGCCACCATTCCTGTCCCTGAATCACTTACACCGATCAGATACAATCCTAAACGAGTATCTAGGGCCTGTAGAAGGATAGAGACCCAAGAGAGCTGTAACTTAGCTTACAGTGCCCTCTTGTGTCATGTTGCACGAAAGCCGCAACATGATAAAAGAAACTACGGGAAACAGCGTTCCCCGGTACTGACTGTCTTAAGGGCATGTCAGTTTCCCCGTAAGAAAGGAGCGAAAGCCCAGAGGAGTGCGGCAGATGGCTGCACTTCTCTGCCAAAGTCAAGAACAAGGTGAAAAACAACAGCAAAAAGTTTAGGGGTTGCCACATGGAAGGAAAATTACCTACAATTACGAAATCTTTCCTAACACTCGCCCCTCCCAGACTATGGACAGGGGGAACTAATCCACCCCTGGATGAGTCTCTTGTTCAGGTCGGTTAAACATTCTGGACAACCCATCAGCATTGCTATGTTGGACACCTGGCCTATGCTCAATAGTGAAGTCGAAGCCTTGTAGACTTATGGACCACCTAAGCAACTTTGGATTCTCCCCCTTCATGTTCATTAGCCACTTTAAAGGCTTATGGTCAGTTTGCACAGTGAAGTGGGTCCCATAGAGGTAGGGCCTCAGCTTCCTTAGGGCCCACACAACAGAGAAACATTCTTTCTCTACCGTGGACCATCTGAGCTCTCTGTCCTTAAGCTGGCGGCTAATAAAACCAATAGGGTGTTCCTTACCCTTCTCATCTACTTGTGATAGTACAGCTCCTATCCCAGTGTCAGAGGCGTCCGTCTGCACGATAAAAGGTCTTTGATAATCAGGGGCCCTGAGGACAGGGGCCTGGCACAAGGAGTCTTTTAAGCCATTGAAGGCCTTCTCACACTCGTCGGTCCAAGTTACCTTCTTGGGTTTCTTCGGAGTTGTGAGGGCAGTCAGAGGGGCAGCTATGGTGCCATAGTCTGCCACAAAATTTCGGTAATACCCCGTGAGTCCTAAGAAGGCTCTCACTTGGGTTTGTGTAGTGGGGGTAGGCCAGTCTTGTACTGCTTGTACTTTACTGGGAAGAGGCTGTATCCTCCCTCCACCTACTTCATGTCCAAGGTAAACCACTGAGCCTTGTCCAATCTGGCATTTACTAGCCTTTATGGTCAGGTGTGCTTTCTGAAGAGCCTGGAGCACAATCCTGAGGTGTTTCACATGGTCTTCCCAGGTGGCACTGAAAACTGCTATATCGTCCAGATATGCAAGACAGAATTCGTCCAACCCATTCAACACATGATTCACAAGCCTCTGGAAAGTGGCAGGTGCATTCTTCAACCCGAACGGCATTACCCGGAATTGGTAAAGACCGTCTGGAGTAGAAAATGCTGTCTTCTCCTTGGCATGTTCTGCTAAAGCTATTTGCCAATAGCCAGCAGTGAGGTCAAACGTGCTGAGGTACTTGGAGGCACCCAAAGTATCCACCAGCTCATCTGTTCGAGGCAAGGGGTGTGCATCTGTCTTGGTGACAGCATTCAGAGCCCTGTAATCCACGCAGAACCTCAATTCAGAAGTGCCTGCCTTTGGAACCAAAACCACAGGGCTGGACCAAGGACTACTAGAGGGTTCAATCACCCCAAGGTCTAACATCTTGTTGACCTCGGTCTTAATATAAGACCGTACTTTGTCTGACATCCTGTATCCCCTACTTTTGGTAGGTACACTGTCTCCTGTGTCAATGTTATGTTTGCACCAAGGTGTCAAACCTGGTGACTGTGAAAACAGGGGGGAAAACTGCCTAAGCAAACTTTTCACCTCAGCCTGCTGATCAGAAGTCAGGTGAGGGGCCACTCGGACACCCTCAAAGGAGCTATCTGAAGGACTGCTTTGGAACAGGTCGGGGAGAGGTTCAGACTCCTCTTCCTCAACTTCTGAAGCCAGTAGCAGTGCTGCGATTTCGACTCTTGGGACCAAAGCCTTCAGCCTATTCATGTGGAACACTTTTGGAGCCTGTCCAGGCCTTCCAAGGTCCACTAAATAGTTAACCTCACCCAGGGGCTCCACCACTGTGTAAGGGCTTGACCATTTGTCCTGTAAAGCTCGAGGCCTTATGGGATTCATGATCAGGACTTGCTGACCAGGTGTAAAGTTGATGAGGGAAGCTTTCTGGTCGTACCAATGTTTCACCAGCGCTTGTCCTGCCTTCAATTTATCACTAGCCAAGCCCATCAGAAGTACCATCCGTTTTCTGAGCCCTAGCACATAATCAACTACATTGGTAGTAACAGGGGGAGTGGGCATCTCCCATCCCTCTTTGACGATGGCTAAGGGTCCCCGTACGGGATGACCGAACAGAAGTTCGAAGGGGCTGAAGCCAACACCCTCCTGTGGTACCTCTCGGTAGGCAAACAGTAAGCATGGTAAAAGAAGATCCCATTTTCTTCTCTGAGGTTCCTCCAGAGCCCAATCATGCTCTTTAACGTTCTGTTGAAACGTTCCACCAGACCATTGGTCTGGGGGTGGTATGCAGAAGAGAACTTGTAGGTTGACCCCACATTCTTTCCACAAAGCCTGCATATACTTCGACATAAAGTTGCTGCCACGATCCGACACAACTTCTTTAGGGAAGCCAACCCTAGTAAATATGCCAAGTAAAGCTTTTGCAACTGACTTGGCAGTTACAGTTTTCAATGGGATGGCCTCAGGATATCTGGTTGCATGGTCGACCAGCACCAGGATAAACCTATTGCCTGAGGATGTTTGCGGGTCAAGGGGACCAACGATGTCGATCCCTACCCTTTCAAATGGTACCCCCACAACTGGGAGCGGTACCAACGGAGCTTGGATTGTCGCGCCAACCTTACCAGACAACTGGCAGGAGGCACAACTCCTGCAGTGACTTTCTGCTTGCACCCCCATCTTGGGCCAGTAGAAGTGCATGGATAGCCTTTGCTTGGTCCTCTTCATACCAAGGTGACCAGCAAGGGGAACTTCATGCGCCAACTGCAGGAGGAAGGGCCTAACAGCAAGGGGAACCACCAACCTCCTATGGTCTCCTTCTGTAGACTCTGTGGGCTCACTATACAGGAGTCCACCTTCCCAATAAATCCTATGCGTCCCAGGAGGTTCACCCTCAAGCTGGGAGCAGGCCTGTCTCCTTAGGCCTTCCAGAGATGGGCACTCACATTGGCCTTTACTGAATTTGTCCCTATCAGGACCTCCTTCAACTAACAAGTCTTTTAGTTCAGGATGATCGTTGGGGTCAAATACTTCAGGCATCGCCACCTCCTCGTCAGGCCCGGGCGATTGACCAACTTCCTCCACCGCAGTGGTAGGCGAGCTCGGGGGAATATTCTCTTTCCCTCGTCTTGACTTGTCGACTCCTTTCGCCTTGGGTTTCCCCTTCGGCTGGGGCGGCATATTGGTCTTGGCCAATGCTGCCCGTGCTTGAGACCGTGTGTAGGGTCTTTCGGCAGTGTCTCCTACGAGCCCTAAAGCTCTGAGATCATTACCTAACAAGACCTTTCCCGGGACGTTTCTCTGAATGCTCACTGGAATCCTGACTGCTGTACCATTTAAAGTAAGATTTACAGGTAATACTGGGAACATACGGAGTGGGCCGTCAGCCAACTTAGTGGGCATCAGAGTAGCTCTGGCAACTTCCTCTGAGTCTACCAAGGTAGAATTCACTACAGTGCGACTGCACCCACTATCCCTAAGAGCTGGAGTATCTACTCCATTGATCAGCACACTGTCTTTAAAGTAGTGCTTGGTATTATCCGGAATCCTAGCATAAGCCTCTGCGACTTTAGGCTCCCAGGAACCCAGGGAAACTAAAACTACCTCAGCCTCTATCCCACTGGGAAATGAGTCTGAGGAGAAGGATGCTCCTGTAATCTTTTCTTCCTCGTAGGAGGAGAAGGCCAGATTAGCGGAGTGGACCCCCAAAGGTCTAACCTTACACCGGGGATCCCCCTTCACGTGGTCAGTTGCTCCACAAGCAAAACAAGATCCATTGGGTCTGTTTACATAGGGAGGCTTATTGTAACCAGAGTTCTGTTTCGGAGGCTGACCTCCACTACCCTGCGAGTTCTCTTGTGTCTTACCCTTATTTTTCTTTTTGTGGCCCTTATGAGAAGAAGATTTATCAGATGCTCCACCCTCCATATCTTTGGACTTTTTCCCTTCCTCCTGCTTACCAGGATGAGTTTTGTCCTTATGGGACACTCGATGTGACACCCATAAGTCTGCTGCAATGGCCAGCTTCTTAGGATCTATCTCCTTCGAATCCGCCAAATGCTGCTTAAGCTCCGGGGAAGAAGATGCAAAAATGTGTTCCAGCATGACAAGATTTATCATGCCTTCGAAGGTAGAAACCTTATAACCTTCGACCCAGCCAGTTAGGTTTTTCAAGGATTCAGTGACATAAGATACCCAAGTACCACCTTCCTTTTTCTTATACTCTCTGAAACGTTTCAAATATTGGGCCGGAGTCTTCCCAAACTTTAAAATGAGAGTTTGCTTTAACATTGCGAAATCAGCTCGCTCAGCCTTCGACATTTCCATAATGGCACTACAGCCAGAATGGGGCAGTCTGCTGAGTAACCAGGCAATCTTATCAGCATTGTCAACTTGTTGAACTTCGCATGCATACTCGAATGCATTCAGGCAGTCCATAATGTCATTCCTTTCTTCATACACACTGAGCAGATCTTTCGGAAACCGTGGATGAGAGGAGGCCCCAGGCCCATGTCCAGGACCCTTGGACCCATTTGCAAACTGAAGCTTGGCCAGTTCCAACTGGTGATCCCTGTCTTTTTGTTTCTCTGCCTGTTCGATTTTTAGTTTGGCTATGCTGAATTCAAGCTCCTGCTGCCTAAACCGCAGCTCTTGCTTCTTGAATTCAAGCATAGCCTCCCCATCAGCACTGGCAGAGGAAACATGAGACATCTCGTCCTCCCTGTCCTCGTGGTCGCGATGGATCAGTGCAGCGGCAGAACCGTCGGTTCTACCAGTGAGAGCAGCCCCACCACCTTCCGCACTGTCCTCAGAAGTTATACCGTCAAGCTGCGCTTCTTGCCACGCCACGATTCTTTGGATCATTTCCAATTTCGTGCCTTGAGAGGAAACACCTCTCTCCACCCACATCTTTTTCAATGTTTCTGATTTGGAAGCATTTAAAGTTAACAAGGTATTTGTTTCCATACTGTTAGATAGGACTATGGCCTTTTTAAAGTTATACTACAACAATTCACTACGTGTCCTGGTTGGAATAACCTGAAATGCCTTAGTTCGTGCGCAACACTGGATACCTTCAGTCGTATCCCACCGCTGTACACCAATTTGTTAAGACGGATTTCTGAACTCTGTCCTGGTGGCGCAGAGGTTCAGAAGGCCAACCTAATTACTTGGAACAGGGTAACCTCTGGACGAGCCAGACCAATCAAGGTAGCGATCGCGGCGGTCAAGACTAGGTCTCAAGAGGGGTGAGGGTGACTGAAAGCCCGCAATAGGCACACAAAGCAAGAACACTTACAAACTACTCCAAACAGTTGTTATATTAAAAATATATACACATTTATTTCAAGGCCTTTAAAACAATGACCGTAGCGAGAAAATCACAATATAACTATAGTAAACCAACACATACCATATCAACACAATATATATACAAATACGACAGTCTCAAGTGTTATATGCACGAAATGGGTAGTCCACCTAAAAGGGAAGGAAGACAGGCAGTGCGAAATAATGCTTAGACCCAGTTCGCCTTCAGAGGCATCTAACTAGATGGAAGTCCGAGCCTGCGAAGAGTGGAGCCTTGTGCTCAAAAGTACCTGCACGCGCTGGTGCCAACGGGCAAAAGGAGAAGCTCTTCGAGGGAAATCAGGCAGTTCAGTTTAGTGCACAAAAGAAGAAGAACAAGTTCCGCGACTCAAGCGCAGCCTCCACAGTGGGCAGAAGCAGAGCGCGAGTACGGACAAGGGTGCTGTTTTACACAGCGGGGAAAAGCAATGGGCTCCTGCAGGAGGGCGACCAGATCCTAGCTATGCTACTCACCGGTCCCCGATGCAAGCAGACCCAGGCTTCTCCATGTCAGTTTCAGCAGCTGGCAGGTTCAGAAGAGCAGGGAACGCCTCGTCGTCGTGTTGAGAAAAAAAGACGTCCCAATCGAAGAAACCCGCACAGTTTGTTACCACAGCAGGGCAACGGAGCGGCCGTGTGTATCTGAGCCAAATGTACACTACTCACTTCAGACTTGGGAACGGCAAGTGTACGAAGCGTGTGAGAGTGACAAGGACTCGAAATACTACACAACCTGGCGGCGGTTACAGAGCAAGACTCCCGTGTAAGCTGGTCAGTCAGCTGGATGGCCCAGAGACGCTTCCGAAGGCTTACTGGCAGGAGATGGTGAAGATGCAGAGAATAGCTGTTCCCGCTATTCCAAGGGACGAAGTACCAGTACAGGCCTTCTGGTTCGATCAAAGGCGAAAAGGGTTTCACAAGGCGACAGCAGTGCAGAGGAGAAGTCCTTCACCGGGTCATCAGCGATTCCTTGGTCCAGCCTCTTGGTTGCAGGATACTTGGCTCCTGTATTCCTTCGTTCGTGAGAACTCAGGAGATCGACATGGTAGTGGTGTTTCCAGCCCCCTCTTTTCCATGGTTCCCTTCGCGCCAAAACGGAGGGGACCCAATGGGAGATCCGCTCATCAACACTCACACCATTCGTGGACCAATCACGGACCACGGTGGTCCCAGGCATTCACACCACCCTAGACTCTCTGGCACCCAGGATGTGTATTGGGACCAGACATCCCAGCCCACATCCTGGAGGCACACAAAAGACATGTAGAAGCCCGTGAAAGCATCCGTGTTTCGCGGGAAAGTACATGCCCAAATAAGGAAGGCCCCGGGTCGGCTCGACCTGGGGAAGGTGAAGGGAGCAAGACGGTCAGCGGACAGGACAAAGGAGCCTCGTGGTCTGGCCATTTTGGGAGCCAGGCCACCCTTTTGGGTTAAGCGCGAGAAACGCGCTTAGAACGCCAAAAGGAGCTCAAAACACAAGAAACGATCGCTGCCACCATTCCTGTCCCTGAATCACTTGCACCGATCAGATACAATCCTAAACGAGTATCTAGGGCCTGTAGAAGGCTAGAGACCCAAGAGAGCTGTAACTTAGCTTACAGTGCCCTCTTGTGTCATGTTGCACGAAAGCCGCAACATGATAAAAGAAACTACGGGAAACAGCGTTCCCTGGTACTGACTGTCTTAAGGGCATGTCAGTTTCCCCGTAAGAAAGGAGCGAAAGCCCAGAGGAGTGCGGCAGAAGGCTGCACTTCTCTGGCAAAGTCAAGAACAAGGTGAAAAACAACAGCAAAAAGTTTAGGGGTTGCCACATGGAAGGAAAATTACCTACAATTACGAAATCTTTCCCAACAGATATGATATCTCAATGCTTCTAATATCAAACCTGAGACCCTCCCTATAGCATGAGATGTGATATACAACTCCTTCCCATTCCAATCCTGAGACCCTTCCTATAACATGAGATGCGATATCTCAATGCTTCTAATAACAAACCTGAGACCCTTCCTATAACATGAGATGTGATATCCAAATCCTTCCCATTCCTATCCTGAGACCCTTCCTATAACATGAGATGTGATATCCAAATCCTTCCCATTCCAATCCTGAGACCCTTCCGATAGCATGAGATATGATATCTCAACGCTTCTAATACCAAACCTGAGACTGTCCTATAACATGAGATGCAATATCTCAATACTTCTAATAACAAACCTCAGACCCTTCCTATAAGATGAGATGTGATATCCAAATCCTTCCCATTCCAATCCTGAGACCCTTCCTATAACATGAAATGTGATATCCAACTCCTTCCCAATCCAATCCTGAGACCCTTCCGATAGCATGAGATATGATATCTCAATGCTTCTAATACCAAACCACAGACCCGTCCTATAAATTGAGATGTGATATCCAAATCCTTCCCCTTCCAATCCTGAGACCCTTCCGATAGCATGAGATATGATATCTCAATGCTTCTAATACCAATCCTGAGGCCCGTCCTATACCATGAGATGATATCTCAATGCTTCTAATACCAAACCTGAGACTGTCCTATAACATGAGATGTGATATCTCAATGCTTCCAATAACAAACCTGAGAGCCTTCCTATAACATGAGATGAGATAATCTACTCCTTCGCAATCCAATCCTGAGACCCTTCCGATAGCATGAGATATGATATCTCAATGCTTCTAATACCAAACCACAGACCCGTCCTATAACTTGAGATGTGATATCCAAATCCTTCCCCTTCCAAACCTGAGACCCTTCCTTTAGCATGAGATGTGATATCCAACTCCTTCCCATTCCAATCCTGAGACCCTTCCTATAGCATGAGATGTGATATCCCAATGCTTCTACCAAACCTGAGACCCTTACTATAGCATGAGAGGTGATATCCAACTCTTCCCATCCAATCCTGAGACCCGTCCTATACCATGAGATGTTATATCTCAATGCTTCTAATACCAAACCTGAGACTGTCCTATAACATGAGATGTGATATCTCAATGCTTCTAATACCATACCTGAGACCCTCCCTATAGCGTGAGATGTGATATCAAAGTCCTTCCCATTCCAATCCTGATACCCTTCCTATAACATGAGATGTGATATCCAACTCTTCCCATCCAATCCTGAGACCCTTCCTATAACATGAGATGTTATATCCAACTCCTTCCCAATCCAATCCTGAGAACCTTCCGATAGCATGAGATGTGATATCAAAGTCCTTCCCATTCCAATCCTGAAACCCTTCCTATAACATGAGCTGTGATATCCAACTCCTTCCAATTCCAACCTGTGACCCTTCCTATAGCATGAGATGCGACATCCAACTCCTTCCCAATCCAATCCTGAGACCCTTCCGATAGCATGAGATGTGATATCTTAATGCTTCTAGCAAACCTGAGACCTTCCCATGGCATGAGATGTGATATCAAACTCCTTCCCATTCCAATCCTGAGACCCGTCCTATACTATGAGATGTTATATCTCAATGCTTCTAATACCAAACCTGAGACTGTCCTATAACATGAGATCTGATATCTCAATGCTTCTAATAACAAACCTGAGACCCTTCCTATAACATGAGATGTGATATCCAAGTCCTTCCCATTCCAATCTTGAGACCCTTCCTATAACATGCGATGTGATATCCAACTCCTTCCCAATCCAATCCTGAGACCCTTCCGATAGCATGAGATATGATATCTCAATGCTTCTAATACCAAACCACAGACCCGTCCTATAAATTGAGATGTGATATCCAAATCCTTCCCCTTCCAAACCTGAGACCCTTCCTTTAGCATGAGATGTGATATCCAACTCCTTCCCATTCCAATCCTGAGGCCCGTCCTATACCATGAGATGATATCTCAATGCTTCTAATACCAAACCTGAGACTGTCCTATAACATGAGATGTGATATCTCAATGCTTCTAATAACAAACCTGAGAGCCTTCCTATAACATGAGATGTGATATCCAACTCCTTCGCGATCCAATCCTGAGACCCTTCCGATAGCATGAGATATGATATCTCAATGCTTCTAATACCAAACCACAGAACCGTCCTATAACTTGAGATGTGATATCCAAATCCTTCCCCTTCCAAACCTGAGACCCTTTCTTTATCATGAGATGTGATATCCAACTCCTTCCCATTCCAATCCTGAGAGCCTTCCTATAGCATGATATGTGATATCCAAGTCCTTCCCATTCCAATCTTGAGACCCTTCCTATAACATGCGATATGATATCCAACTCCTTCGCATTCCAATCCTGAGACCCTTCCTATAGCATGATATGTGATATCCAACTCCTTCCCATTCCAATCTTGAGACCCTTCCTATCACATGCAATGTTATATCCAACTCCTTCCCAATCCAATCCTGAGACCCTTCCGATAGCATGAAATATGATATCTCAATGCTTCTAATACCAAACCACAGACCCGTCCTATAAATTGAGATGCAATATCCAAATCCTTCCCCTTCCAACCTGAGACCCTTCCTTTAGCATGAGATGTGATATCCAACTCCTTCCCATTGCAATCCTGAGACCCGTCCTATACCATGAGATATGATATCTCAATGCTTCTAATACCAAACCTGAGACTGTCCTATAACATGAGATGTGATATCTCAATGCTTCTAATAACAAACCTGAGAGCCTTCCTATAACATGAGATGTGATATCCAACTCCTTCCCAATCCAATCCTGAGACCCTTCCAATAGCATGAGATATGATATCTCAATGCTTCTAATACCAAACCACAGACCCGTCCTATAACTTGAGATGTGATATCCAACTCCTTCCCAATCCAATCCTGAGACACTTCCGATAGCATGAGATGTGATATCTCAATGCTTCTAATATCAAACCTGAGACCCTCCCTATAGCATGAGATGTGATATCCAACTCCTTCCCATTCCAATCCTGAGACCCATCCTATACTATGAGATGTTATATCCAATGCTTCTAATACCAAACCTGAGACTGTCCTATAACATGAGATGTGATATCTCAATGCTTCTAATAACAAACCTGAGACCCTTCCTATAACATGAGATGTGATATCCAAGTCCTTCCCATTCCAATCTTGAGACCCTTCCTATAACATGAGATGTGATATCCAACTCCTTCCCAATCCAATCCTGAGACCCTTCCGATAGCATGAGATATGATATCTCAATGCTTCTAATACCAAACCACAGACCCGTCCTATAACTTGAGATGTGATATCCAAATCCTTCCCCTTCCAAACCTGAGACCCTTCCTTTATCATGAGATGTGATATCCAACTCCTTCCCATTCCAATCCTGAGACCCTTCCTATAGCATGATATGTGATATCCAACTCCTTCCCATTCCAATCCTGAGACCCGTCCTATACAATGAGATATGATATCTCAATGCTTCTAATACCAACCTGAGACTGTCCTATAACATGAGATCCGATATCTCAATGCTTCTAATAACAAACCTGAGACCCTTCCTATAACATGAGATATGATATCCAAGTCCTTCCCATTCCAATCCTGAGACCCGTCCTATACTATGAGATGTTATATCCAATGCTTCTAATACCAAACCTGAGACTGTCCTATAACATGAGATGTGATATCTCAATGCTTCTAATAACAAACCTGAGACCCTTCCTATAATATGTGATGTGATATCCAACTCCTTCCCAATCCAATCCTGAGACCCTTCCAATAGCATGAGATGTGATATCTTAATGCTTCTAGCAAACCTGAGACCTTCCCATGGCATGAGATGTGATATCAAACTCCTTCCCATTCCAATCCTGATACCCGTCCTATACTATGAGATGTTATATCTCAATGCTTCTAATACCAAACCTGAGACTGTCCTATAACATGAGATGTGATATCTCAATGCTTCTAATAACAAACCTGAGAGCCTTCCTATAACATGAGATGTGATATCCAACTCCTTCCCAATCCAATCCTGAGACCCTTCCAATAGCATGAGATATGATATCTCAATGCTTCTAATACCAAACCACAGACCCGTCCTATAACTTGAGATGTGATATCCAACTCCTTCCCAATCCAATCCTGAGACACTTCCGATAGCATGAGATGTGATATCTCAATGCTTCTAATATCAAACCTGAGACCCTCCCTATAGCATGAGATGTGATATCCAACTCCTTCCCATTCCAATCCTGAGACCCATCCTATACTATGAGATGTTATATCCAATGCTTCTAATACCAAACCTGAGACTGTCCTATAACATGAGATGTGATATCTCAATGCTTCTAATAACAAACCTGAGACCCTTCCTATAACATGAGATGTGATATCCAAGTCCTTCCCATTCCAATCTTGAGACCCTTCCTATAACATGAGATGTGATATCCAACTCCTTCCCAATCCAATCCTGAGACCCTTCCGATAGCATGAGATATGATATCTCAATGCTTCTAATACCAAACCACAGACCCGTCCTATAACTTGAGATGTGATATCCAAATCCTTCCCCTTCCAAACCTGAGACCCTTCCTTTATCATGAGATGTGATATCCAACTCCTTCCCATTCCAATCCTGAGACCCTTCCTATAGCATGATATGTGATATCCAACTCCTTCCCATTCCAATCCTGAGACCCGTCCTATACAATGAGATATGATATCTCAATGCTTCTAATACCAACCTGAGACTGTCCTATAACATGAGATCCGATATCTCAATGCTTCTAATAACAAACCTGAGACCCTTCCTATAACATGAGATATGATATCCAAGTCCTTCCCATTCCAATCCTGAGACCCGTCCTATACTATGAGATGTTATATCCAATGCTTCTAATACCAAACCTGAGACTGTCCTATAACATGAGATGTGATATCTCAATGCTTCTAATAACAAACCTGAGACCCTTCCTATAATATGTGATGTGATATCCAACTCCTTCCCAATCCAATCCTGAGACCCTTCCAATAGCATGAGATGTGATATCTTAATGCTTCTAGCAAACCTGAGACCTTCCCATGGCATGAGATGTGATATCAAACTCCTTCCCATTCCAATCCTGATACCCGTCCTATACTATGAGATGTTATATCTCAATGCTTCTAATACCAAACCTGAGACTGTCCTATAACATGAGATGTGATATCTCAATGCTTCTAATAACAAACCTGAGACCCTTCATATAATATGAGATGTGATATCCAAGTCCTTCCCATTCCAATCTTGAGACCCTTCCTATAACATGAGATGTGATATCCAACTCCTTCCCAATCCTATCCTGAGACCCTTCCGATAGCATGAGATATGATATCTCAATGCTTCTAATAGCAAACCAGAGACCCGTCCTATAACTTGAGATGTGATATCCAAATCCTTCCCCTTCCAAACCTGAGACCCTTCCTTTAGCATGAGATGTGATATCCAACTCCTTCCCATTCCAATCCTGAGACCCTTCCTATAACATGAGATGTGATATCCAAATCCTTCCCATTCCAATCCTGAGACCCTTCCGATAGCATGAGATATGATATCTTAATGCTTCTAATACCAAACCTGAGACTGTCCTATAACATGAGATGCGATATCTCAATGCTTCTAATAAGAAACCTGAGACCCTTCCTATAACATGAGATGTGATATCAAAATCCTTCCCATTTCAATCCGGAGACCCTTCCTATAACATGAGATGTGATATCCAACTCCTTCCCACTCCAATCCTGAGACCCTTCCGATAGCATGAGATATGATATCTCAATGCTTCTAATACCAAACCACAGACCCGTCCTATAAATTGAGATGTGATATCCAAATCCTTCCCCTTCCAAACCTGAGACCCTTCCTTTAGCATGAGATGTGATATCCAACTCCTTCCCATTCCAATCCTGAGACCCGTCCTATACCATGAGATATGATATCTCAATGCTTCTAATACCAAACCTGAGACTGTCCTATAAAATGAGATGTGATATCTCAATGCTTCTAATAACAAACCTGAGAGCCTTCCTATAACATGAGATGTTATATCCAACTCTTTCCCAATCCAATCCTGAGACCCTTCCGATAACATGAGATGTGATATCCAACTCCTTTGCAATCCAATCCTGAGACCCTTCCGATAGCATGAGATATGATATCTCAATGCTTCTAATACCAAACCACAGACCTGTCCTATAGCTTGAGATGTGATATCCAAATCCTTCCCCTTCCAAACCTGAGACCCTTCCTTTACCATGATATGTGATATCCAACTCCTTCCCATTCCAATCCTGAGACCCTTCCTATAGAATGAGATGTGATATCTCAATGCTTCTAATATCAAACCTGAGACCCTCCCTATAGCGTGAGATGTGATATCAAAGTCCTTCCCATTCCCATCCTGAGACCCGTCCTATACCATGAGATATGATATCTCAATGCTTCTAATACCAAACCTGAAACTGTCCTATAACATGAGATGTGATATCTCAATGCTTCTAATAACAAACCTGAGAGCCTTCCTATAACATGAGATGTGATATCCAACTCCTTCCCAATCCAATCCTGAGACCCTTCCAATAGCATGAGATATGATATCTCAATGCTTCTAATACCAAACCACAGACCCGTCCTATAACTTGAGATGTGATATCCAACTCCTTCCCAATCCAATCCTGAGACACTTCCGATAGCATGAGATGTGATATCTCAATGCTTCTAATATCAAACCTGAGACCCTCCCTATAGCATGAGATGTGATATCCAACTCCTTCCCATTCCAATCCTGGAGTCCCATCCTATAACATGAGATGTGATATCTCAATGCTTCTAATAACAAACCTGAGACCCTTCCTATAACATGAGATGTGATATCCAAGTCCTTCCCATTCCAATCTTGAGACCCTTCCTATAACATGAGATGTGATATCCAACTCCTTCCCAATCCAATCCTGAGACCCTTCCGATAGCATGAGATATGATATCTCAATGCTTCTAATACCAAACCACAGACCCGTCCTATAACTTGAGATGTGATATCCAAATCCTTCCCCTTCCAAACCTGAGACCCTTCCTTTATCTTGAGATGTGATATCCAACTCCTTCCCATTCCAATCCTGAGACCCTTCCTATAGCATGATATGTGATATCCAACTCCTTCCCATTCCAATCCTGAGACCCGTCCTATACAATGAGATATGATATCTCAATGCTTCTAATACCAACCTGAGACTGTCCTATAACATGAGATCCGATATCTCAATGCTTCTAATAACAAACCTGAGACCCTTCCTATAACATGAGATATCATATCCAAGTCCTTCCCATTCCAATCCTGAGACCCGTCCTATACTATGAGATGTTATATCCAATGCTTCTAATACCAAACCTGAGACTGTCCTATAACATGAGATGTGATATCTCAATGCTTCTAATAACAAACCTGAGACCCTTCCTATAATATGTGATGTGATATCCAACTCCTTCCCAATCCAATCCTGAGACCCTTCCAATAGCATGAGATGTGATATCTTAATGCTTCTAGCAAACCTGAGACCTTCCCATGGCATGAGATTTGATATCAAACTCCTTCCCATTCCAATCCTGATACCCATCCTATACTATGAGATGTTATATCTCAATGCTTCTAATACCAAACCTGAGACTGTCCTATAACATGAGATGTGATATCTCAATGCTTCTAATAACAAACCTGAGACCCTTCATATAATATGAGATGTGATATCCAAGTCCTTCCCATTCCAATCTTGAGACCCTTCCTATAACATGAGATGTGATATCCAACTCCTTCCCAATCCTATCCTGAGACCCTTCCGATAGCATGAGATATGATATCTCAATGCTTCTAATAGCAAACCAGAGACCCGTCCTATAACTTGAGATGTGATATCCAAATCCTTCCCCTTCCAAACCTGAGACCCTTCCTTTAGCATGAGATGTGATATCCAACTCCTTCCCATTCCAATCCTGAGACCCTTCCTATAACATGAGATGTGATATCCAAATCCTTCCCATTCCAATCCTGAGACCCTTCCGATAGCATGAGATATGATAGCTTAATGCTTCTAATACCAAACCTGAGACTGTCCTATAACATGAGATGCGATATCTCAATGCTTCTAATAACAAACCTGAGACCCTTCCTATAACATGAGATGTGATATCAAAATCCTTCCCATTTCAATCCGGAGACCCTTCCTATAACATGAGATGTGATATCCAACTCCTTCCCACTCCAATCCTGAGACCCTTCCGATAGCATGAGATATGATATCTCAATGCTTCTAATACCAAACCACAGACCCGTCCTATAAATTGAGATGTGATATCCAAATCCTTCCCCTTCCAAACCTGAGACCCTTCCTTTAGCATGAGATGTGATATCCAACTCCTTCCCATTCCAATCCTGAGACCCGTCCTATACCATGAGATATGATATCTCAATGCTTCTAATACCAAACCTGAGACTGTCCTATAAAATGAGATGTGATATCTCAATGCTTCTAATAACAAACCTGAGAGCCTTCCTATAACATGAGATGTTATATCCAACTCTTTCCCAATCCAATCCTGAGACCCTTCCGATAACATGAGATGTGATATCCAACTCCTTTGCAATCCAATCCTGAGACCCTTCCGATAGCATGAGATATGATATCTCAATGCTTCTAATACCAAACCACAGACCTGTCCTATAGCTTGAGATGTGATATCCAAATCCTTCCCCTTCCAAACCTGAGACCCTTCCTTTACCATGATATGTGATATCCAACTCCTTCCCATTCCAATCCTGAGACCCTTCCTATAGAATGAGATGTGATATCTCAATGCTTCTAATATCAAACCTGAGACCCTCCCTATAGCGTGAGATGTGATATCAAAGTCCTTCCCATTCCCATCCTGATACCCTTCCTATAACATGAGATATGATATCCAACTCCTTCCAATTCAAACCTGTGACCCTTCCTATAGCATGAGATGCGATATCCAACTCCTTCCCAATCCAATCCTGAGACCCTTCCGATAGCATGAGATGTGATATCTTAATGCTTCTAGCAAACCTGAGACCTTCCCATGGCGTGAGATGTGATATCAAACTCCTTCCCATTCCAATCCTGAGACCCGACCTATACTATGAGATGTTACATCTCAATGCTTCTAATACCAAACCTGAGACTGTCCTATAACATAAGATGTGATATCTCAATGCTTCTAATAACAAACCTGAGACCCTTCCTATAACATGAGATGTGATATCCAAGTCCTTCCCATTCAAATCTTGAGACCCTTCCTATAACATGAGATGTGATATCCAACTCCTTCCCAATCCAATCTTGAGACCCTTCCGATAGCATGAGATATATCTCAATGCTTCTAATACCAAACCACAGACCAGTCCTATAACTTGAGATGTGATATCCAAATCCTTCCCCTTCCAAACCTGAGACCCTTCCTTTATCATGAGATGTGATATCCAACTCCTTCCCATTCCAATCCTGAGACCCCTCCTATAGCATGATATATGATATCCAACTCCTTCCCAATACAATTCTGAGACCCTTCCGATAGCATGAGATGTGATATCTCAATGCTTCTAATACCAAACCACAGACCCGTCCTATAACTTGAGATGTGATATCCAACTCCTTCCCAATCCAATCCTGAGACCCTTCCGATAGCATGAGATGTGATATCTCAATGCTTCTAATACCAAACCAAAGACCCGTCCTATTACTTGAGATGTGATATCCAAATCCTTCCCATTCCAATCCTGAGACCCTTCCTATGGCATGAGATGTGATATCCAACTCTTCCCATCCAATCCTGAGACCCGTCCTATAACATGAGATGTGATATCCAACTCCTTCCCAATCCAATCCTGAGACCCTTCCGATAGCATGAGATATGATATCTCAATGCTTCTAATATCAAACCTGAGACCCTCCCTATAGCATGAGATGTGATATCCAACTCCTTCCCATTCCAATCCTGAGACCCTTCCGATAGCATGAGATGTGATATCCAACTCCTTCCAATTCCAACCTGTGACTCTTCCGATAGCATGAGATGTGATATCTCAATGCTTCTAATACCAAACCTGAGACCCTTCCTATAACATGAGATGTGATATCCAACTCCTTCCCAATCCAATCCTGAGACCCTTCTGATAGCATGAGATGTGATATCTCAATGCTTCTAATACCAAACCTGAGACCCTCCCTATAGCGAGATGTGATATCAAAGTCCTTCCCATTCCAATCCTGATACCCTTCCTATAACATGAGATGTGATATCCAACTCCTTCCAATTCCAACCTGTGACCCTTCCTATAGCATGAGATGGGATATCCAACTCCTTCCCAATCCAATCCTGAGACCCTTCCGATAGCATGAGATGTGATATCTTAATGCTTCAACCAAACCTGAGACCTTCCTAAGGCATGAGATGTGATATCAAACTCCTTCCCATTCCAATCCTGAGACCCGTCCTATACCATGAGATGTTATATCTCAATGCTTCTAATACCAAACCTGAGACTGTCCATGACAGTCTCAGGTTATAACATGAGATGTGATATCTCAATGCTTCTAATAACAAACCTGAGACCCTTCCTATAACGTGAGATGTGATGTCCAAGTCCTTCCCATTCCAATCCTGAGCCCCTTCCTATAACATGAGATGTGATATCCAACTCCTTCCCAATCCAATCCTGAGACCCTTCCGAGAGCATGAGATGTGATATCCCAATGCTTCTACCAAACCTGAGACCTTTCCGATAGCATGAGATGTGATATCCAACTCCTTCCCATTCCAATCATGAGGCCCTTCCTATAGCATGAGATGTGATATCTCAAGGCTTCTACCAAACCTCAGACCCTTCCTATAGCATGAAATGTGATATCCAACTCCTTCCCATCCAATCCTGAGACCCTTCCTATAGCATGAGATGTGATATCTCAATGCTATTAATACCAAACCTGAGACCCTCCCTATAGCATGAGATGTGATATCCAACTCCTTCCCAATCCAATCCTGAGACCCTTCCGAGAGCATGAGATGTGATATCCCAATGCTTCTACCAAACCTGAGACCTTTCCGATAGCATGAGATGTGATATCCAACTCCTTCCCATTCCAATCATGAGGCCCTTCCTATAGCATGAGATGTGATATCTCAAGGCTTCTACCAAACCTCAGACCCTTCCTATAGCATGAAATGTGATATCCAACTCCTTCCCATCCAATCCTGAGACCCTTCCTATAGCATGAGATGTGATATCTCAATGCTATTAATACCAAACCTGAGACCCTTCCTATAGCATGAGATATGATATCCAACTCCTTCCCATTCCAATCCTGAGACCCTTCCTATAGCATGAGATGTGATATCTCAATGCTATTAATACCAAACCTGAGACCCTCCCTATAGCATGAGATTTGATATCTCAATGCTTCAAATACCAAACCACAGACCCGTCCTATAACTTGAGATGTGATATCCAAATTGTTTCCTTCCAAACCTGAGACCTGTCCTTTAGCATGAGATGTGATATCCAACTCCTTCCCATTCCAATCCCGAGACCCGTCCTATAACTTGAGATGTGATATCCAAATCGTTTCCTTCCAAACCTGAGACCTGTCCTTTAGCATGAGATGTGATATCCAACTCCTTCCCATTCCAATCCTGAGACCCTTCCTATAGCATGAAATGTGATATCCCAATGCTTCTACCAAACCTGAGTCCTTTCCGATAGCATGAGATGTGATATCCAACTCCTTCCCATTCCAATCCTGAGACCCTTCCTATAGCATGAGATATGATATCTTAATGCTTCTAATACCAAACCTGAGACTGTCCTATAACATGAGATGCAATATCTCAATGCTTCTAATAACAAACCTGAGACCCTTCCTATAACATGAGATGTGATATCCAAATCCTTCCCATTTCAATCCGGAGACCCTTCCTATAACATGAGATGTGATATCCAACTCCTTCCCACTCCAATCCTGAGACCCTTCCGATAGCATGAGATATGATATCTCAATGCTTCTAATACCAAACCACAGACCCGTCCTATAAATTGAGATGTGATATCCAAATCCTTCCCCTTCCAAACCTGAGACCCTTCCTTTAGCATGAGATGTGATATCCAACTCCTTCCCATTCCAATCCTGAGAGCGGTCCTATACCATGAGATATGATATCTCAATGCTTCTAATACCAAACCTGAGACTGTCCTATAACATGAGATGTGATATCTCAATGCTTTTAATAACAAACCTGAGAGCCTTCCTATAACGAGATGTTATATCCAACTCTTTCCCAATCCAATCCTGAGACCCTTCCGATAACATGAGATGTGATATCCAACTCCTTCGCAATCCAATCCTGAGACCCTTCCGATAGCATGAGATATGATATCTCAATGCTTCTAATACCAAACCACAGACCCGTCCTATAGCTTGAGATGTGATATCCAAATCATTCCCCTTCCAAACCTGAGACCCTTCCTTTACCATATATGATTTCCAACTCCTTCCCATCCAATCCTGAGACCCTTCCTATAACATGAGATGTTATATCCAACTCCTTCCCGATCCAATCCTGAGACCCTTCCGATAGCATGAGATGTGATATCTCAATGCTTCTAATACCAAACCTGAGACCCTCCCTATAGCGTGAGATGTGATATCAAAGTCCTTCCCATTCCAATCCTGAGACCCGTCCTATACTATGAGATGTTATATCCAATGCTTCTAATACCAAACCTGAGACTGTCCTATAACATGAGATGTGATATCTCAATGCTTCTAGTAACAAACCTGAGACCCTTCCTATAATATGAGATGTGATATCCAACTCCTTCCCAATCCAATCCTGAGACCCTTCCGATAGCATGAGATGTGATATCTTAATGCTTCTAGCAAACCTGAGACCTTCCCATGGCATGAGATGTGATATCAAACTCCTTCCCATTCCAATCCTGGGACCCGTCCTATACTATGAGATGTTATATCTCAATGCTTCTAATGCCAAACCTGAGACTGTCCTATAACATGAGATGTGATATCTCAATGCTTCTAATAACAAACCTGAGACCCTTCCTATAATATGAGATGTGATATCCAAGTCCTTCCCATTCCAATCTTGAGACCCTTCCTATAACATGAGATGTGATATCCAACTCCTTCCCATTCCAATCCTGAGACCCTTCCTATAGCATGAGATGTGATAACCCAATGCTTCTACCAAACCTGAGACCCTTACTATAGCATGAGAGGTGATATCCAACTCTTCCCATTCAATCCTGAGACCCGTCCTATACCATGAGATGTTATATCTCAATGCTTCTAATACCAAACCTGAGACTGTCCTATAACATGAGATGTGATATCTCAATGCTTCTAATACCAAACCACAGACCCGTCCTATAACTTAAGATGTGATATCCAACTCCTTCCCAATCCAATCCTGAGACCCTTCCGATAGCATGAGATGTGATACCTCAATGCTTCTAATACCAAACCTGAGACTGTCCTATAACATGAGATGTGATATCTCAATGCTTCTAATACCAAACCACAGACCCGTCCTATAACTTGAGATGTGATATCCAAATCCTTCCCCTTCCAAACCTGAGACCCTTCCTTTATCATGAGATGTGATATCCAACTCCTTCCCATTCCAATCCTGAGACCCTTCCTATAGCATGATATGTGATATCCAACTCCTTCCCATTCCAATCCTGAGACCCGTCCTATACAATGAGATATGATATCTCAATGCTTCTAATACCAAACCTGAGACTGTCCTATATAATGAGATGTGATATCTCAATGCTTCTAATAACAAACCTGAGACCCTTCCTATAACATGAGATGTGATATCCAAATCCTTCCCATTCCAATCCTGAGACCCTTCCTATAGCATGAGATGTGATATCCAACTCCTTCCCATTCCAATCCTGAGACCCGTCCTATACCATGAGATATGATATCTCAATGCTTCTAATACCAAACCTGAGACTGTCCTATAACATGAGATGCGATATCTCAATGCTTCTAATAACAAACCTGAGATCCTTCCTATAACATGAGATGTGATATCCAAATCCTTCCCATTCCAATCCTGAGACCCTTCCTATAGCATGAGATGTGATATCCAACTCCTTCCCATTCCAATCCTAAAACCCGTCCTATACCATGAGATATGATATCTCAATGCTTCTAATACCAAACCTGAGACTGTCCTATAACATGAGATGCGATATCTCAATGCTTCTAATAACAAACCTGAGACCCTTCCTATAACATGAGATGTGATAGCCAAATCCTTCCCATTCCAATCCTGAGACCCTTCCTATAACATGAGATGTGATATCCAAATCCTTCCCATTCCAATCCTGAGACCCTTCCGATAGCATGAGATATGATATCTCAATGGTTCTAATACCAAACCTGAGACCGTCCTATAACATGAGATGCGATATCTCAATGCTTCTAATAACAAACCTGAGACCTTTCCTATAACATGAGATGTGATATCCAAATCCTTCCCATTCCAATCCTGAGACCCTTCCTATAACATGAGATGTGATATCCAACTCCTTCCCAATCCAATCCTGAGACCCTTCTGATAGCATGAGATATGATATCTCAATGCTTCTAATATCAAACCTGAGACCCTCCCTATAGCATGAGATGTGACATACAACTCCTTCCCATTCCAATCCTGAGACCCTTCCTATAACATGAGATGCGATATCTCAATGCTTCTAATAACAAACCTGAGACCCTTCCTATAACATGAGATGTGATATCCAACTCCTTCCCACTCCAATCCTGAGACCCTTCCGATAGCATGAGATATGATATCTCAATGCTTCTAATACCAAACCACAGACCCGTCCTATAAATTGAGATGTGATATCCAAATCCTTCCCCTTCCAAACCTGAGACCCTTCCTTTAGCATGAGATGTGATATCCAACTCCTTCCCATTCCAATCCTGAGAGCGGTCCTATACCATGAGATATGATATCTCAATGCTTCTAATACCAAACCTGAGACTGTCCTATAACATGAGATGTGATATCTCAATGCTTTTAATAACAAACCTGAGAGCCTTCCTATAACGAGATGTTATATCCAACTCTTTCCCAATCCAATCCTGAGACCCTTCCGATAACATGAGATGTGATATCCAACTCCTTCGCAATCCAATCCTGAGACCCTTCCGATAGCATGAGATATGATATCTCAATGCTTCTAATACCAAACCACAGACCCGTCCTATAGCTTGAGATGTGATATCCAAATCATTCCCCTTCCAAACCTGAGACCCTTCCTTTACCATATGTGATTTCCAACTCCTTCCCATCCAATCCTGAGACCCTTCCTATAACATGAGATGTTATATCCAACTCCTTCCCGATCCAATCCTGAGACCCTTCCGATAGCATGAGATGTGATATCTCAATGCTTCTAATACCAAACCTGAGACCCTCCCTATAGCGTGAGATGTGATATCAAAGTCCTTCCCATTCCAATCCTGAGACCCGTCCTATACTATGAGATGTTATATCCAATGCTTCTAATACCAAACCTGAGACTGTCCTATAACATGAGATGTGATATCTCAATGCTTCTAGTAACAAACCTGAGACCCTTCCTATAATATGAGATGTGATATCCAACTCCTTCCCAATCCAATCCTGAGACCCTTCCGATAGCATGAGATGTGATATCTTAATGCTTCTAGCAAACCTGAGACCTTCCCATGGCATGAGATGTGATATCAAACTCCTTCCCATTCCAATCCTGGGACCCGTCCTATACTATGAGATGTTATATCTCAATGCTTCTAATGCCAAACCTGAGACTGTCCTATAACATGAGATGTGATATCTCAATGCTTCTAATAACAAACCTGAGACCCTTCCTATAATATGAGATGTGATATCCAAGTCCTTCCCATTCCAATCTTGAGACCCTTCCTATAACATGAGATGTGATATCCAACTCCTTCCCATTCCAATCCTGAGACCCTTCCTATAGCATGAGATGTGATAACCCAATGCTTCTACCAAACCTGAGACCCTTACTATAGCATGAGAGGTGATATCCAACTCTTCCCATTCAATCCTGAGACCCGTCCTATACCATGAGATGTTATATCTCAATGCTTCTAATACCAAACCTGAGACTGTCCTATAACATGAGATGTGATATCTCAATGCTTCTAATACCAAACCACAGACCCGTCCTATAACTTAAGATGTGATATCCAACTCCTTCCCAATCCAATCCTGAGACCCTTCCGATAGCATGAGATGTGATACCTCAATGCTTCTAATACCAAACCTGAGACTGTCCTATAACATGAGATGTGATATCTCAATGCTTCTAATACCAAACCACAGACCCGTCCTATAACTTGAGATGTGATATCCAAATCCTTCCCCTTCCAAACCTGAGACCCTTCCTTTATCATGAGATGTGATATCCAACTCCTTCCCATTCCAATCCTGAGACCCTTCCTATAGCATGATATGTGATATCCAACTCCTTCCCATTCCAATCCTGAGACCCGTCCTATACAATGAGATATGATATCTCAATGCTTCTAATACCAAACCTGAGACTGTCCTATATAATGAGATGTGATATCTCAATGCTTCTAATAACAAACCTGAGACCCTTCCTATAACATGAGATGTGATATCCAAATCCTTCCCATTCCAATCCTGAGACCCTTCCTATAGCATGAGATGTGATATCCAACTCCTTCCCATTCCAATCCTGAGACCCGTCCTATACCATGAGATATGATATCTCAATGCTTCTAATACCAAACCTGAGACTGTCCTATAACATGAGATGCGATATCTCAATGCTTCTAATAACAAACCTGAGATCCTTCCTATAACATGAGATGTGATATCCAAATCCTTCCCATTCCAATCCTGAGACCCTTCCTATAGCATGAGATGTGATATCCAACTCCTTCCCATTCCAATCCTAAAACCCGTCCTATACCATGAGATAGATATCTCAATGCTTCTAATACCAAACCTGAGACTGTCCTATAACATGAGATGCGATATCTCAATGCTTCTAATAACAAACCTGAGACCCTTCCTATAACATGAGATGTGATATCCAAATCCTTCCCATTCCAATCCTGAGACCCTTCCTATAACATGAGATGTGATATCCAAATCCTTCCCATTCCAATCCTGAGACCCTTCCGATAGCATGAGATATGATATCTCAATGGTTCTAATACCAAACCTGAGACCGTCCTATAACATGAGATGCGATATCTCAATGCTTCTAATAACAAACCTGAGACCTTTCCTATAACATGAGATGTGATATCCAAATCCTTCCCATTCCAATCCTGAGACCCTTCCTATAACATGAGATGTGATATCCAACTCCTTCCCAATCCAATCCTGAGACCCTTCTGATAGCATGAGATATGATATCTCAATGCTTCTAATATCAAACCTGAGACCCTCCCTATAGCATGAGATGTGATATACAACTCCTTCCCATTCCAATCCTGAGACCCTTCCTATAACATGAGATGCGATATCTCAATGCTTCTAATAACAAACCTGAGACCCTTCCTATAACATGAGAAGTGATATCCAAATCCTTCCCATTCCAATCCTGAGACCCTTCCTATAACATGAGATGTGATATCCAACTCCTTCCCAATCCAATCCTGAGACCCTTCTGATAGCATGAGATATGATATCTCAATGCTTCTAATATCAAACCTGAGACCCTCCCTATAGCATGAGATGTGATATACAACTCCTTCCCATTCCAATCCTGAGACCCTTCCTATAACATGAGATGCGATATCTCAATGCTTCTAATAACAAACCTGAGACCCTTCCTATAACATGAGAAGTGATATCCAAATCCTTCCCATTCCAATCCTGAGACCCTTCCTATAACATGAGATGTGATATCCAAATCCTTCCCATTCCAATCCTGAGACCCTTCCGATAGCATGAGATATGATATCTCAATGCTTCTAATACCAAACCTGAGACTGTCCTATAACATGAGATGCGATATCTCAATACTTCTAATAACATACCTGAGACCCTTCCTATAACATGAGATGTGATATCCAAATCCTTCCCATTCCAATCTTGAGACCCTTCCTATAACATGAGATGTGATATCCCACTCCTTCCCAATCCAATCCTGAGACCCTTCCGATAGCATGAGATATGATATCTCAATGCTTCTAATATCAAACCTGAGACCCTCCCTATAGCATGAGATGTGATATCCAACTCCTTCCCATTCCAATCCTGAGACCCTTCCGATAGCATGAGATGTGATATCCAACTCCTTCCAATTCCAACCTGTGACTCTTCCGATAGCATGAGATGTGATATCTCAATGCTTCTAATACCAAACCTGAGACCCTTCCTATAACATGAGATGTGATATCCAACTCCTTCCCAATCCAATCCTGAGACCCTTCTGATAGCATGAGATGTGATATCTCAATGCTTCTAATACCAAACCTGAGACCCTCCCTATAGCGAGATGTGATATCAAAGTCCTTCCCATTCCAATCCTGATACCCTTCCTATAACATGAGATGTGATATCCAACTCCTTCCAATTCCAACCTGTGACCCTTCCTATAGCATGAGATGGGATATCCAACTCCTTCCCAATCCAATCCTGAGACCCTTCCGATAGCATGAGATGTGATATCTTAATGCTTCAACCAAACCTGAGACCTTCCTAAGGCATGAGATGTGAAATCAAACTTCTTCCCATTCCAATCCTGAGACCCGTCCTATACCATGAGATGTTATATCTCAATGCTTCTAATACCAAACCTGAGACTGTCCATGACAGTCTCAGGTTATAACATGAGATGTGATATCTCAATGCTTCTAATAACAAACCTGAGACCCTTCCTATAACGTGAGATGTGATGTCCAAGTCCTTCCCATTCCAATCCTGAGCCCCTTCCTATAACATGAGATGTGATATCCAACTCCTTCCCAATCCAATCCTGAGACCCTTCCGAGAGCATGAGATGTGATATCCCAATGCTTCTATCAAACCTGAGACCTTTCCGATAGCATGAGATGTGATATCCAACTCCTTCCCATTCCAATCATGAGGCCCTTCCTATAGCATGAGATGTGATATCTCAAGGCTTCTACCAAACCTCAGACCCTTCCTATAGCATGAAATGTGATATCCAACTCCTTCCCATCCAATCCTGAGACCCTTCCTATAGCATGAGATGTGATATCTCAATGCTATTAATACCAAACCTGAGACCCTCCCTATAGCATGAGATGTGATATCCAACTCATTCCCATTCCAATCCTTTGACCCTTCCCATAGCCTGAGATGTGATATCTCAATGCTTCTACCAAACCTGAGACCCTTCCTATAGCATGAGATATGATATCCAACTCCTTCCCATTCCAATCCTGAGACCCTTCCTATAGCATGAGATGTGATATCTCAATGCTATTAATACCAAACCTGAGACCCTCCCTATAGCATGAGATTTGATATCTCAATGCTTCAAATACCAAACCACAGACCCGTCCTATAACTTGAGATGTGATATCCAAATTGTTTCCTTCCAAACCTGAGACCTGTCCTTTAGCATGAGATGTGATATCCAACTCCTTCCCATTCCCATCCCGAGACCCGTCCTATAACTTGAGATGTGATATCCAAATCGTTTCCTTCCAAACCTGATACCTGTCCTTTAGCATGAGATGTGATATCCAACTCCTTCCCATTCCAATCCTGAGACCCTTCCTATAGCTTGAAATGTGATATCGCAATGCTTCTACCAAACCTGAGTCCTTTCCGATAGCATGAGATGTGATATCCAACTCCTTCCCATTCCAATCCTGAGACCCTTCCTATAACATGAGATGTGATATCCAAATACTTCCCATTCCAATCCTGAGACCCTTCCGATAGCATGAGATATGATATCTTAATGCTTCTAATACCAAACCTGAGACTGTCCTATAACATGAGATGCAATATCTCAATGCTTCTAATAACAAACCTGAGACCCTTCCTATAACATGAGATGTGATATCCAAATCCTTCCCATTTCAATCCGGAGACCCTTCCTATAACATGAGATGTGATATCCAACTCCTTCCCACTCCAATCCAGAGACACTTCCGATAGCATGAGATATGATATCTCAATGCTTCTAATACCAAACCACAGACCCGTCCTATAAATTGAGATGTGATATCCAAATCCTTCCCCTTCCAAACCTGAGACCCTTCCTTTAGCATGAGATGTGATATCCAACTCCTTCCCATTCCAATCCTGAGACCCGTCCTATACCATGAGATATGATATCTCAATGCTTCTAATACCAAACCTGAGACTGTCCTATAACATGAGATGTGATAACTCAATGCTTTTAATAACAAACCTGAGAGCCTTCCTATAACGAGATGTTATATCCAACTCTTTCCCAATCCAATCCTGAGACCCTTCCGATAACATGAGATGTGATATCCAACTCCTTCGCAATCCAATCCTGAGACCCTTCCGATAGCATGAGATATGATATCTCAGGGCTTCTAATACCAAACCACAGACCCGTCCTATAGCTTGAGATGTGATATCCAAATCATTCCCCTTCCAAACCTGAGACCCTTCCTTTACCATATGTGATTTCCAACTCCTTCCCATCCAATCCTGAGACCCTTCCTATAACATGAGATGTTATATCCAACTCCTTCCCGATCCAATCTTGAGACCCTTCCGATAGCATGAGATGTGATATCTCAATGCTTCTAATACCAAACCTGAGACCCTCCCTATAGCGTGAGATGTGATATCAAAGTCCTTCCCATTCCAATCCTGAGACCCGTCCTATACTATGAGATGTTATATCCAATGCTTCTAATACCAAACCTGAGACTGTCCTATAACATGAGATGTGATATCTCAATGCTTCTAATAACAAACCTGAGACCCTTCCTATAATATGAGATGTGATATCCAACTCCTTCCCAATCCAATCCTGAGACCCTTCCGATAGCATGAGATGTGATATCTTAATGCTTCTAGCAAACCTGAGACCTTCCCATGGCATGAGATGTGATATCAAACTCCTTCCCATTCCAATCCTGGGACCCGTCCTATACTATGAGATGTTATATCTCAATGCTTCTAATGCCAAACCTGAGACTGTCCTATAACATGAGATGTGATATCTCAATGCTTCTAACAACAAACCTGAGACCCTTCCTATAATATGAGATGTGATATCCAAGTCCTTCCCATTCCAATCTTGAGACCCTTCCTATAACATGAGATGTGATATCCAACTCCTTCCCATTCCAATCCTGAGACCCTTCCTATAGCATGAGATGTGATATCCCAATGCTTCTACCAAACCTGAGACCCTTACTATAGCATGAGATGTGATATCCAACTCCTTCCCATTCCAATCCTAAAACCCGTCCTATACCATGAGATATGATATCTCAATGCTTCTAATACCAAACCTGAGACTGTCCTATAACATGAGATGCGATATCTCAATGCTTCTAATAACAAACCTGAGACCCTTCCTATAACATGAGATGTGATATCCAAATCCTTCCCATTCCAATCCTGAGACCCTTCCTATAACATGAGATGTGATATCCAAATCCTTCCCATTCCAATCCTGAGACCCTTCCGATAGCATGAGATATGATATCTCAATGGTTCTAATACCAAACCTGAGACCGTCCTATAACATGAGATGCGATATCTCAATGCTTCTAATAACAAACCTGAGACCTTTCCTATAACATGAGATGTGATATCCAAATCCTTCCCATTCCAATCCTGAGACCCTTCCTATAACATGAGATGTGATATCCAACTCCTTCCCAATCCAATCCTGAGACCCTTCTGATAGCATGAGATATGATATCTCAATGCTTCTAATATCAAACCTGAGACCCTCCCTATAGCATGAGATGTGATATACAACTCCTTCCCATTCCAATCCTGAGACCCTTCCTATAACATGAGATGCGATATCTCAATGCTTCTAATAACAAACCTGAGACCCTTCCTATAACATGAGAAGTGATATCCAAATCCTTCCCATTCCAATCCTGAGACCCTTCCTATAACATGAGATGTGATATCCAAATCCTTCCCATTCCAATCCTGAGACCCTTCCGATAGCATGAGATATGATATCTCAATGCTTCTAATACCAAACCTGAGACTGTCCTATAACATGAGATGCGATATCTCAATACTTCTAATAACATACCTGAGACCCTTCCTATAACATGAGATGTGATATCCAAATCCTTCCCATTCCAATCTTGAGACCCTTCCTATAACATGAGATGTGATATCCCACTCCTTCCCAATCCAATCCTGAGACCCTTCCGATAGCATGAGATATGATATCTCAATGCTTCTAATATCAAACCTGAGACCCTCCCTATAGCATGAGATGTGATATCCAACTCCTTCCCATTCCAATCCTGAGACCCTTCCGATAGCATGAGATGTGATATCCAACTCCTTCCAATTCCAACCTGTGACTCTTCCGATAGCATGAGATGTGATATCTCAATGCTTCTAATACCAAACCTGAGACCCTTCCTATAACATGAGATGTGATATCCAACTCCTTCCCAATCCAATCCTGAGACCCTTCTGATAGCATGAGATGTGATATCTCAATGCTTCTAATACCAAACCTGAGACCCTCCCTATAGCGAGATGTGATATCAAAGTCCTTCCCATTCCAATCCTGATACCCTTCCTATAACATGAGATGTGATATCCAACTCCTTCCAATTCCAACCTGTGACCCTTCCTATAGCATGAGATGGGATATCCAACTCCTTCCCAATCCAATCCTGAGACCCTTCCGATAGCATGAGATGTGATATCTTAATGCTTCAACCAAACCTGAGACCTTCCTAAGGCATGAGATGTGATATCAAACTTCTTCCATTCCAATCCTGAGACCCGTCCTATACCATGAGATGTTATATCTCAATGCTTCTAATACCAAACCTGAGACTGTCCATGACAGTCTCAGGTTATAACATGAGATGTGATATCTCAATGCTTCTAATAACAAACCTGAGACCCTTCCTATAACGTGAGATGTGATGTCCAAGTCCTTCCCATTCCAATCCTGAGCCCCTTCCTATAACATGAGATGTGATATCCAACTCCTTCCCAATCCAATCCTGAGACCCTTCCGAGAGCATGAGATGTGATATCCCAATGCTTCTACCAAACCTGAGACCTTTCCGATAGCATGAGATGTGATATCCAACTCCTTCCCATTCCAATCATGAGGCCCTTCCTATAGCATGAGATGTGATATCTCAAGGCTTCTACCAAACCTCAGACCCTTCCTGTAGCATGAAATGTGATATCCAACTCCTTCCCATCCAATCCTGAGACCCTTCCTATAGCATGAGATGTGATATCTCAATGCTATTAATACCAAACCTGAGACCCTCCCTATAGCATGAGATGTGATATCCAACTCCTTCCCATTCCAATCCTTTGACCCTTCCCATAGCCTGAGATGTGATATCTCAATGCTTCTACCAAACCTGAGACCCTTCCTATAGCATGAGATATGATATCCAACTCCTTCCCATTCCAATCCTGAGACCCTTCCTATAGCATGAGATGTGATATCTCAATGCTATTAATACCAAACCTGAGACCCTCCCTATAGCATGAGATTTGATATCTCAATGCTTCAAATACCAAACCACAGACCCGTCCTATAACTTGAGATGTGATATCCAAATTGTTTCCTTCCAAACCTGAGACCTGTCCTTTAGCATGAGATGTGATATCCAACTCCTTCCCATTCCCATCCCGAGACCCGTCCTATAACTTGAGATGTGATATCCAAATCGTTTCCTTCCAAACCTGAGACCTGTCCTTTAGCATGAGATGTGATATCCAACTCCTTCCCATTCCAATCCTGAGACCCTTCCTATAGCATGAAATGTGATATCGCAATGCTTCTACCAAACCTGAGTCCTTTCCGATAGCATGAGATGTGATATCCAACATCTTCCCATTCCAATCCTGAGACCCTTCCTATAACATGAGATGTGATATCCAAATACTTCCCATTCCAATCCTGAGACCCTTCCGATAGCATGAGATATGATATCTTAATGCTTCTAATACCAAACCTGAGACTGTCCTATAACATGAGATGCAATATCTCAATGCTTCTAATAACAAACCTGAGACCCTTCCTATAACATGAGATGTGATATCCAAATCCTTCTCATTTCAATCCGGAGACCCTTCCTATAACATGAGATGTGATATCCAACTCCTTCCCACTCCAATCCAGAGACCCTTCCGATAGCATGAGATATGATATCTCAATGCTTCTAATACCAAACCACAGACCCGTCCTATAAATTGAGATGTGATATCCAAATCCTTCCCCTTCCAAACCTGAGACCCTTCCTTTAGCATGAGATGTGATATCCAACTCCTTCCCATTCCAATCCTGAGACCCGTCCTATACCATGAGATATGATATCTCAATGCTTCTAATACCAAACCTGAGACTGTCCTATAACATGAGATGTGATATCTCAATGCTTTTAATAACGAACCTGAGAGCCTTCCTATAACGAGATGTTATATCCAACTCTTTCCCAATCCAATCCTGAGACCCTTCCGATAACATGAGATGTGATATCCAACTCCTTCGCAATCCAATCCTGAGACCCTTCCGATAGCATGAGATATGATATCTCAGGGCTTCTAATACCAAACCACAGACCCGTCCTATAGCTTGAGATGTGATATCCAAATCATTCCCCTTCCAAACCTGAGACCCTTCCTTTACCATATGTGATTTCAAACTCCTTCCCATCCAATCCTGAGACCCTTCCTATAACATGAGATGTTATATCCAACTCCTTCTCGATCCAATCTTGAGACCCTTCCGATAGCATGAGATGTGATATCTCAATGCTTCTAATACCAAACCTGAGACCCTCCCTATAGCGTGAGATGTGATATCAAAGTCCTTCCCATTCCAATCCTGAGACCCGTCCTATACTATGAGATGTTATATCCAATGCTTCTAATACCAAACCTGAGACTGTCCTATAACATGAGATGTGATATCTCAATGCTTCTAATAACAAACCTGAGACCCTTCCTATAATATGAGATGTGATATCCAACTCCTTCCCAATCCAATCCTGAGACCCTTCCGATAGCATGAGATGTGATATCTTAATGCTTCTAGCAAACCTGAGACCTTCCCATGGCATGAGATGTGATATCAAACTCCTTCCCATTCCAATCCTGGGACCCGTCCTATACTATGAGATGTTATATCTCAATGCTTCTAATGCCAAACCTGAGACTGTCCTATAACATGAGATGTGATATCTCAATGCTTCTAATAACAAACCTGAGACCCTTCCTATAATATGAGATGTGATATCCAACTCCTTCCCATTCCAATCCTGAGACCCTTCCTATAGCATGAGATGTGATATCCCAATGCTTCTACCAAACCTGAGACCCTTACTATAGCATGAGAGGTGATATCCAACTCTTCCCATTCAATCCTGAGACCCGTCCTATACCATGAGATGTTATATCTCAATGCTTCTAATACCAAACCTGAGACTGTCCTATAACATGAGATGTGATATCTCAATGCTTCTAATACCAAACCACAGACCCGTCCTATAACTTAAGATGTGATATCCAACTCCTTCCCAATCCAATCCTGAGACCCTTCCGATAGCATGAGATGTGATATCTCAATGCTTCTAATACCAAACCTGAGACTGTCCTATAACATGAGATGTGATATCTCAATGCTTCTAATACCAAACCACAGACCCGTCCTATAACTTGAGATGTGATATCCAAATCCTTCCCCTTCCAAACCTGAGACCCTTCCTTTATCATGAGATGTGATATCCAACTCCTTCCCATTCCAATCCTGAGACCCTTCCTATAGCATGATATGTGATATCCAACTCCTTCCCATTCCAATCCTGAGACCCGTCCTATACAATGAGATATGATATCTCAATGCTTCTAATACCAAACCTGAGACTGTCCTATATAATGAGATGTGATATCTCAATGCTTCTAATAACAAACCTGAGACCCTTCCTATAACATGAGATGTGATATCCAAATCCTTCCCATTCCAATCCTGAGACCCTTCATATAGCATGAGATGTGATATCCAACTCCTTCCCATTCCAATCCTGAGACCCGTCCTATACCATGAAATATGATATCTCAATGCTTAAATACCAAACCTGAGACTGTCCTATAACATGAGATGCGATATCTCAATGCTTCTAATAACAAACCTGAGACCCTTCCTATAACATGAGATGTGATATCCAAATCCTTCCCATTCCAATCCTGAGACCCTTCCTATAGCATGAGATGTGATATCCAACTCCTTCCCATTCCAATCCTAAAACCCGTCCTATACCATGAGATATGATATCTCAATGCTTCTAATACCAAACCTGAGACTGTCCTATAACATGAGATGCGATATCTCAATGCTTCTAATAACAAACCTGAGACCCTTCCTATAACATGAGATGTGATATCCAAATCCTTCCCATTCCAATCCTGAGACCCTTCCTATAACATGAGATGTGATATCCAAATCCTTCCCATTCCAATCCTGAGACCCTTCCGATAGCATGAGATATGATATCTCAATGCTTCTAATACCAAACCTGAGACCGTCCTATAACATGAGATGCGATATCTCAATGCTTCTAATAACAAACCTGAGACCTTTCCTATAACATGAGATGTGATATCCAAATCCTTCCCATTCCAATCCTGAGACCCTTCCTATAACATGAGATGTGATATCCAACTCCTTCCCAATCCAATCCTGAGACCCTTCTGATAGCATGAGATATGATATCTCAATGCTTCTAATATCAAACCTGAGACCCTCCCTATAGCATGAGATGTGATATACAACTCCTTCCCATTCCAATCCTGAGACCCTTCCTATAACATGAGATGCGATATCTCAATGCTTCTAATAACAAACCTGAGACCCTTCCTATAACATGAGAAGTGATATCCAAATCCTTCCCATTCCAATCCTGAGACCCTTCCTATAACATGAGATGTGATATCCAAATCCTTCCCATTCCAATCCTGAGACCCTTCCGATAGCATGAGATATGATATCTCAATGCTTCTAATACCAAACCTGAGACTGTCCTATAACATGAGATGCAATATCTCAATACTTCTAATAACATACCTGAGACCCTTCCTATAACATGAGATGTGATATCCAAATCCTTCCCATTCCAATCTTGAGACCCTTCCTATAACATGAGATGTGATATCCAACTCCTTCCCAATCCAATCCTGAGACCCTTCCGATAGCATGAGATATGATATCTCAATGCTTCTAATACCAAACCACAGACCCGTCCTATGAATTGAGATGTGATATCCAAATCCTTCCCCTTCCAAACCTGAGACCCTTCCTTTAGCATGAGATGTGATATCCAACTCCTTCCCATTCCAATCCTGAGGCCCGTCCTATACCATGAGATGATATCTCAATGCTTCTAATACCAAACCTGAGACTGTCCTATAACATGAGATGTGATATCTCAATGCTTCTAATAACAAACCTGAGCGCCTTCCTATAACATGAGATGTGATATCCAACTCCTTCGCAATCCAATCCTTAGACCCTTCCGATAGCATGAGATATGATATCTCAATGCTTCTAATACCAAACCACAGACCCGTCCTATAACTTGAGATGTGATATCCAAATCCTTCCCCTTCCAAACCTGAGACCCTTCCTTTAGCATGAGATGTGATATCCAACTCCTTCCCATTCCAATCCTGAGACCCTTCCTATAGCATGAGATGTGATATCCCAATGCTTCTATCAAACCTGAGACCCTTACTATAGCATGAGAGGTGATATCCAACTCTTCTCATCCAATCCTGAGACCCGTCCTATACCATGAGATGTTATATCTCAATGCTTCTAATACCAAACCTGAGACTGTCCTATAACATGCGATGTGATATCTCAATGCTTCTAATAACAAACCTGAGAGCCTTCCTATAACATGAGATGTGATATCCAACTCCTTCCCAATCCAATCCTGAGACCCTTCCGATAGCATGAGATATGACATCTCAATGCTTCTAATACCAAACCACAGACCCGTCCTATAACTTGAGATGTGATATCCAACTCCTTCCCAATCCAATCCTGAGACCCTTCCGATAGCATGAGATGTGATATCTCAATGCTTCTAATATCAAACCTGAGACCCTCCCTATAGCATGAGATGTGATATCCAAGTCCTTCCCATTCCAATCTTGAGACCCTTCCTATAGCATGAGATGTGATATCCAACTCCTTCCCAATCCAATCCTGAGACCCTTCCGATAGCATGAGATATGATATCGCAATGCTTCTAATACCAAACCACAGACCCGTCCTATAACTTGAGATGTGATATCCAAATCCTTCCCCTTCCAAAGTTGAGACCCTTCCTTTATCATGAGATGTGATATCCAACTCCTTCCCATTCCAATCCTGAGACCCTTCCTATAGCATGATATGTGATATCCAACACCTTCCCATTCCAATCCTGAGACCCGTCCTATACAATGAGATATGATATCTCAATGCTTCTAATACCAAACCTGAGACTGTCCTATAACATGAGATGTGATATCTCAATGCTTCTAATAACAAACCTGAGACCCTTCCTATAACATGAGATGTGATATCCAAATCCTTCCCATTCCAATCCTGAGACCCTTCCTATAGCATGAGATGTGATATCCAACTCCTTCCCATTCCAATCCTGAGACCCGTCCTATACCATGAGATATGATATCTCAATGCTTCTAATACCAAACCCGAGACTGTCCTATAACATGAGATGCGATATCTCAATGCTTCTAATAACAAACCTGAGACCCTTCCTATAACATGAGATGTGATATCCAAATCCTTCCCATTCCAATCCTGAGACCCTTCCTATAGCATGAGATGTGATATCCAACTCCTTCCCATTCCAATCCTGAGACCCGTCCTATACCATGAGATATGATATCTCAATGCTTCTAATACCAAACCTGAGACTGTCCTATAACATGAGATGCGATATCTCAATGCTTCTAATAACAAACCTGAGACCCTTCCTATAACATGAGATGTGATATCCAAATCCTTCCCATTCAAATCCTGAGACCCTTCCTATAACATGAGATGTGATATCCAAATCCTTCCCATTCCAATCCTGAGACGCTTCCGATAGCATGAGATATGATATCTCAATGCTTCTAATACCAAACCTGAGACTGTCCTATAACATGAGATGCGATATCTCAATGCTTCTAATAACAAACCTGAGACCCTTCCTATAACATGAGATGCAATATCCAAATCCTTCCCATTCCAATCCTGAGACCCTTCTGATAGCATGAGATATTCTTAAGACGGATTTCTGAACTCTGTCCTGGTGGCGCAGAGGTTCAGAAGGCCAACCTAATTACTTGGAACAGGGTAACCTCTGGACGAGCCAGACCAATCAAGGTAGCGATCGCGGCGGTCAAGACTAGGTCTCAAGAGGGGTGAGGGTGACTGAAAGCCCGCAATGAGCACACAAAGCAAGATCAGTTACAAACTACTCCAAACAGTTGTTATATTAAAAATATATACACATTTATTTCAAGGCCTTTAAAACAATGACCGTAGCGAGAAAATCACAATATAAATATAGTAAACCAACACATACCATATCAACACAATATATATACAAATACGACAGTCTCAAGCATTATATGCACGAAATGGGTAGTCCACCTAAAAGGGAAGGAAGACAGGCAGTGCGAAATAATGCTTAGACCCAGTTCGCCTTCAGAGGCACCTAACTAGATGGAAGTCCGAGCCCTGCGAAGAGTGGAGCCTTGTGCTCAAAAGTACCTGCACGCGCTGGTGCCAACGGGCAAAAGGAAAAGCTCTTCGAGGGAAATCAGGCAGTTCAGTTTAGTGCACAAAAGAAGAAGAACAAGTTCCGCGACTCAAGCGCAGCCTCCACAGTGGGCAGAAGCAGAGCGCGAGTACGGACAAGGGTGCTGTTTTACACAGCGGGGAAAAGCAATGGGCTCCTGCAGGAGGGCGACCAGATCCTAGCTATGCTACTCACCGGTCCCCGATGCAAGCAGACCCAGGCTTCTCCCTGTCAGTTTCAGCAGCTGGCAGGTTCAGAAGAGCAGGGAACGCCTCGTCGTCGTGTTGAGAAAAAAGACATCCCAATCGAAGAAACCCGCACAGTTTGTTACCACAGCAGGGCAACGGAGCGGCCGTTTGTATCTGAGCCAAATGTACACTACTCACTTCAGACTTGGGAACGCCAAGTGTACGAAGCGTGTGAGAGTGACAAGGACTCGAAATACTACACAACCTGGCGGCGGTTACAGAGCAAGACTCCCGTGTAAGCTGGTCAGTCAGCTGGATGGCCCAGAGATACTTCCGAAGGCTTACTGGCAGGAGATGGTGAAGATGCCGAGAATAGCTGTTCCCGCTATTCCAAGGGACGAAGTACCAGTACAGGCCTTCTGGTTCGATCAAAGGCGAAAAGGGTTTCAAAAGGCGACACCAGTGCAGAGGAGAAGTCATTCAGCGTGTCACCAGCGATTCCTCGGTCCAGCCTCTTGGTTGCAGGATACTTGGCTCCTGTATTCCTTCGTTCGTGAGAACTCAGGAGATCGACATGGTAGTGGTGTTTCCAGCCCCCTCTTATCCACGGTTCCCTTCGCGCCAAAACGGAGGGGACCCAATGGGAGATCCGCTCATCAACACTCACACCATTCGTGGACCAATCACGGACCACGGTGGTCCCAGGCATTCACACCACCCTAGACTCTCTGGCACCCAGGATGTGTATTGGGACCAGACATCCCAGCCCACATCCTGGAGGCACACAAAAGACATGTAGAAGCCCGCGAAAGCATCCGTGTTTCGCGGGAAAGTACATGCCCAAATAAGGAAGGCCCCGGGTCGGCTCGACCTGGGGAAGGTGAAGGGAGCAAGACGGTCAGCGGACAGGACAAAGGAGCCTCGTGGTCTGGCCATTTTGGGAGCCAGGCCTCCCTTTTGGGTTAAGCGCGAGAAACGCGCTTAGAACGCCAAAAGAGGCTCAAAACACAAGAAACGATCGCTGCCACCATTCCTGTCCCTGAATCACTTGCACCGATCAGATACAATCCTAAACGAGTATCTAGGGCCTGTAGAAGGCTAGAGACCCAAGAGAGCTGTAACTTAGCTTACAGTGCCCTCTTGTGTCATGTTGCACGAAAGCCGCAACATGATAAAAGAAACTACGGGAAACAGCGTTCCCCGGTACTGACTGTCTTAAGGGCATGTCAGTTTCCCCGTAAGAAAGGAGCAAAAGCCCAGAGGAGTGCGGCAGATGGCTGCACTTCTCTGCCAAAGTCAAGAACAAGGTGAAAAACAACAGCAAAAAGTTTAGGGGTTGCCACATGGAAGGAAAAATACCTACAATTACGAAATCTTTCCTAACACTCGCCCCTCCCAGACTATGGACAGGGGGAACTAATCCACCCCTGGATGAGTCTCTTGTTCAGGTCGGTTAAACATTCTGGACAACCCATCAGCATTGCTATGTTGGACACCTGGCCTATGCTCAATAGTGAAGTCGAAGCCTTGTAGACTTATGGACCACCTAAGCAACTTTGGATTCTCCCCCTTCATGTTCATTAGCCACTTTAAAGGCTTATGGTCAGTTTGCACAGTGAAGTGGGTCCCATAGAGGTAGGGCCTCAGCTTCCTTAGGGCCCACACAACAGAGAAACATTCTTTCTCTACCGTGGACCATCTGAGCTCTCTGTCCTTAAGCTGGCGGCTAATAAAACCAATAGGGTGTTCCTTACCCTTCTCATCTACTTGTGATAGTACAGCTCCTATCCCAGTGTCAGAGGCGTCCGTCTGCACGATAAAAGGTCTTTGATAATCAGGGGCCCTGAGGACAGGGGCCTGGCACAAGGAGTCTTTTAAGCCATTGAAGGCCTTCTCACACTCGTCGGTCCAAGTTACCTTCTTGGGTTTCTTCGGAGTTGTGAGGGCAGTCAGAGGGGCAGCTATGGTGCCATAGTCTGCCACAAAATTGCGGTAATACCCCGTGAGTCCTAAGAAGGCTCTCACTTGGGTTTGTGTAGTGGGGGTAGGCCAGTCTTGTACTGCTTGTACTTTACTGGGAAGAGGCTGTATCCTCCCTCCACCTACTTCATGTCCAAGGTAAACCACTGAGCCTTGTCCAATCTGGCATTTACTAGCCTTTATGGTCAGGTGTGCTTTCTGAAGAGCCTGGAGCACAATCCCGAGGTGTTTCACATGGTCTTCCCAGGTGGCACTGAAAACTGCTATATCGTCCAGATATGCAAGACAGAATTCGTCCAACCCATTCAACACATGATTCACAAGCCTCTGGAAAGTGGCAGGTGCATTCTTCAACCCGAACGGCATTACCCGGAATTGGTAAAGACCGTCTGGAATAGAAAATGCTGTCTTCTCCTTGGCATGTTCTGCTAAAGCTATTTGCCAATAGCCAGCAGTGAGGTCAAACGTGCTGAGGTACTTGGAGGCACCCAAAGTATCCACCAGCTCATCTGTTCGAGGCAAGGGGTGTGCATCTGTCTTGGTGACAGCATTCAGAGCCCTGTAATCCACGCAGAACCTCAATTCAGAAGTGCCTGCCTTTGGAACCAAAACCACAGGGCTGGACCAAGGACTACTAGAGGGTTCAATCACCCCAAGGTCTAACATCTTGTTGACCTCGGTCTTAATATAAGACCGTACTTTGTCTGACATCCTGTATCCCCTACTTTTGGTAGGTACACTGTCTCCTGTGTCAATGTTATGTTTGCACCAAGGTGTCAAACCTGGTGACTGTGAAAACAGGGGGGAAAACTGCCTAAGCAAACTTTTCACCTCAGCCTGCTGATCAGAAGTCAGGTGAGGGGCCACTCGGACACCCTCAAAGGAGCTATCTGAAGGACCGCTTTGGAACAGGTCGGGGAGAGGTTCAGACTCCTCTTCCTCAACTTCTGAAGCCAGTAGCAGTGCTGCGATTTCGACTCTTGGGACCAAAGCCTTCAGCCTATTCACGTGGAACACTTTTGGAGCCTGTCCAGGCCTTCCAAGGTCCACTAAATAGTTAACCTCACCCAGGGGCTCCACCACTGTGTAAGGGCCTGACCATTTGTCCTGTAAAGCTCGAGGCCTTATGGGATTCATGATCAGGACTTGCTGACCAGGTGTAAAGTTGATGAGGGAAGCTTTCTGGTCGTACCAATGTTTCACCAGCGCTTGTCCTGCCTTCAATTTATCACTAGCCAAGCCCATCAGAAGTACCATTCGTTTTCTGAGCCCTAGCACATAATCAACTACATTGGTAGTAACAGGGGGAGTGGGCATCTCCCATCCCTCTTTGACGATGGCTAAGGGTCCCCGTACGGGATGACCGAACAGAAGTTCGAAGGGGCTGAAGCCAACACCCTCCTGTGGTACCTCTCGGTAGGCAAACAGTAAGCATGGTAAAAGAAGATCCCATTTTCTTCTCTGAGGTTCCTCCAGAGCCCAATCATGCTCTTTAACGTTCTGTTGAAACGTTCCACCAGACCATTGGTCTGGGGGTGGTATGCAGAAGAGAACTTGTAGGTTGACCCCACATTCTTTCCACAAAGCCTGCATATACTTCGACATAAAGTTGCTGCCACGATCCGACACAACTTCTTTAGGGAAGCCAACCCTAGTAAATATGCCAAGTAAAGCTTTTGCAACTGACTTGGCAGTTACAGTTTTCAATGGGATGGCCTCAGGATATCTGGTTGCATGGTCGACCAGCACCAGGATAAACCTATTGCCTGAGGATGTTTGCGGGTCAAGGGGACCAACGATGTCGATCCCTACCCTTTCAAATGGTACCCCCACAACTGGGAGCGGTACCAACGGAGCTTGGATTGTCGCGCCAACCTTACCAGACAACTGGCAGGAGGCACAACTCCTGCAGTGACTTTCTGCTTGCACCCCCATCTTGGGCCAGTAGAAGTGCATGGATAGCCTTTGCTTGGTCCTCTTCATACCAAGGTGACCAGCAAGGGGAACTTCATGCGCCAACTGCAGGAGGAAGGGCCTAACAGCAAGGGGAACCACCAACCTCCTATGGTCTCCTTCTGTAGACTCTGTGGGCTCACTATACAGGAGTCCACCTTCCCAATAAATCCTATGCGTCCCAGGAGGTTCACCCTCAAGCTGGGAGCAGGCCTGTCTCCTTAGGCCTTCCAGAGATGGGCACTCACATTGGCCTTTACTGAATTCGTCCCTATCAGGACCTCCTTCAACTAACAAGTCTTTTAGTTCAGGATGATCGTTGGGGTCAAATACTTCAGGCATCGCCACCTCCTCATCAGGCCCGGGCGATTGACCAACTTCCTCCACCGCAGTGGTAGGCGAGCTCGGGGGAATATTCTCTTTCCCTCGTCTTGACTTGTCGACTCCTTTCGCCTTGGGTTTCCCCTTCGGCTGGGGCGGCATATTGGTCTTGGCCAATGCTGCCCGTGCTTGAGACCGTGTGTAGGGTCTTTCGGCAGTGTCTCCTACGAGCCCTAAAGCTCTGAGATCATTACCTAACAAGACCTTTCCCGGGACGTTTCTCTGAATGCTCACTGGAATCCTGACTGCTGTACCATTTAAAGTAAGATTTACAGGTAATACTGGGAACATACGGAGTGGGCCGTCAGCCAACTTAGTGGGCATCAGGGTAGCTCTGGCAACTTCCTCTGAGTCTACCAAGGTAAAATCCACTACAGTGCGACTGCACCCACTATCCCTAAGAGCTGGAGTATCTCCTCCATTGATCAGCACACTGTCTTTAAAGTAGTGCTTGGTATTATCCGGAATCCTAGCATAAGCCTCTGCGACTTTAGGCTCCCAGGAACCCAGGGAAACTAAAACTACCTCAGCCTCTATCCCGCTGGGAAATGAGTCTGAGGAGAAGGATGCTCCTGTAATGTTTTCTTCCTCGTAGGAGGAGAAGGCCAGATTAGCGGAGTGGACCCCCAAAGGTCTAACCTTACACCGGGGATCCCCCTTCACGTGGTCAGTTGCTCCACAAGCAAAACAAGATCCATTGGGTCTGTTTACATAGGGAGGCTTATTGTAACCAGAGTTCTGTTTCGGAGGCTGACCTCCACTACCCTGCGAGTTCTCTTGTGTCTTACCCTTATTTTTCTTTTTGTGGCCCTTATGAGAAGAAGATTTATCAGATGCTCCACCCTCCATATCTTTGGACTTTTTCCCTTCCTCCTGCTTACCAGGATGAGTTTTGTCCTTATGGGACACTCGATGTGACACCCATAAGTCTGCTGCAATGGCCAGCTTCTTAGGATCTATCTCCTTCGAATCCGCCAAATGCTGCTTAAGCTCCGGGGAAGAAGATGCAAAAATGTGTTCCAGCATGACAAGATTTATCATGCCTTCGAAGGTAGAAACCTTATAACCTTCGACCCAGCCAGTTAAGTTTTTCAAGGATTCAGTTGTTACGGTCCAACACCGCTACAGGGACCGCGTCCCCTTTAAGATGTGAAGCCCGTACCACGTGGGAACACGTCACGGGAGCAGGGACGTTATAAAGGGGGAAGGGATAGAAGCAAGGCGGTCCATGTATGTATTTGAATAAAGAAAGAGTTACCTTCCACTCGGTGTGTCTGTCCTCCTTTCACAGGCCCAGTCCGGGCCTAACATCTGGCGACGAGGCGACTTACCAGACCACCGACTCCTCCTCCTTGGCTTATCGGTCCTGCTCTAATCCAGCGCCGCGGGCACCTTCCGGCCCAGCGCACGTGCCTGATCCCAGGCCCGACTCCTCCTGTACACGTCGATCGCACTTCCACGACTTGATTTTCAGCGAGCCATCCGGCCACGCTGTCCAGCACGCGCCTGATCCCAGGCCCGATTCCTCCTCTACACATCGACCGGCTCGATTTTCCAGCGAGCTACCAGGCCTACGCCTCCCAGCACATTCCACACCTCGAGCAGCCACGAGACGGCGCCGAACATCATCCGGAGCCCGCCCTTCGCCCTCTCCGAGCAGGAGTGCTGTACGAGGCCCGCGAGACTTTAGAGGTGGGTTTGCCCAATACGCACCCGCACCGCGCAGACCGCGCCCTACAGCCACGAAATGAGTTCGCCACAAGCCCAGCGGCCTCAGGCCCAACAGCCGCCGATCGCCCCTGCAAGCGGCACAGCAACGACGGCATGACGCATGCCGCCCCCATTTTCGATGATGCCACAGGCTGACAAAGGCCCACGGTGGGTTGAGTGGCTTGAGGACTTTAACACGTTCATTGATGCAGCGGGGGAAGACAAGTCCCCTCGGCTGTGGAGTATGTTCCTAAATCTGGCGGGCAACGACATAAAAGTCCTCACCAAGACCATTCCTCCCGCAGAACAAGCTGACTTTCCGACACTGATTGCGGCCATAAACAGGAGGTTGGTCATTGAACCGAACAGGGACTATGAACGTTACATATTCAACCTGTGTACACAGCGAGTTGATGAAACCGTCGACGAATTCATTACCCGACTACGCATAAAAGGGGCCTACTGTCAATTCGAAGCCTTCTCCCTTGACGAAGCCATCCGGCTGAGAGTCATCGAAGGATGTCTGTCTCAAACCTAAAAAAAGCAACTTCTAAAAAAGCCTATTTCCATAGAAGAAGTGAGCCAGATGGCCAGAATTCTAGAGAGAGTGGAGAAGCAGGCAACCCAAATCTCGAACACAGCGTCGACGAGACAGAAGAGAGCAGAAATTGTCGCAGCGATACACACCAGACAAGGGGACAAAGGCGCCAGTCCCAACTACGCCATGACGCCGAGGACACAACGCCAATGTTACCGCTGCGGCATGGCCTTCCCACATGCAGGAGCCTGCCCCGCCATATCACAGAGATGTGGCAACTGTGGCAGGGAAGGACACTTCCAGTCGGTCTGTAGAGAAAGCAGACCATTTCCGACGCAAAAGTTCCCCATCGCCGCACAATTCAAAGCACCCGTCAGGAACCCCCCATTCCAGACGTACCAACCACGCACATACGCCCAAAACCCACGGAGATACGTGAGAGTGGTCGAAGAAGTATATCCCGTGGACGACGGGCAAGAGCATGAAGGCGAAGAGCAAGTATCCCACATCAGAGACGAGTATGACGGACCTCCGGATCATCTCTCTCATTATGAAGGGGACTCGCAAGGAAATCCACAGGAACTGGATCAGTTTCACCTGAATGCACACGACGAATACGTGAATCTCATCATGGACGAAAGCGAGGCACGTGAAGCTCCCAAAATACCCGTCGACATAGAAGGCCAGCAGTTCTGTTTCCTCATAGACTCGGGAGCCACCGTCAACATAATGGGCGAAAAAGAGTTCAACCAGATCACCAATAGACCGCCCCTGACACCTTCGGCCTCCAAGATCTACCAATGGGGCGCTGCAAACCCCCTACAGTCGATCGGATTTTTCAGCCGCCGGCTCATACGTGACAACCAGTCCACGACGACAGACATACATGTCATTCGCAGCCCCACCAAAGGCAGATGCCTACTCAGCTACAGGACGGCGTCATGCCTAGGACTCATTGACATACATGTCGGCGAAAGGGACAGAATACGCTCGACCGACCCGGCATCAGAAACGAGGGACTCAATACTGTTCCTCTCCTCGGCACTCACCAAACCTGAAATGATGTTGAGTGCTACCATCCAAAAAGAATTTCCTCTCATCTGCAAGGGTCTGGGCCAACTGAAAGGTCCGCCGGTGAAACTCCACATTGATCCCACGATTCGACCGGTCCCTCAACACCCGAGAAGGGTCGGCTTCCATCTGCAGGAGGCAGTGTCAGCAGAACTCAACCAACTCCTGACCGATGGCATAATTGAACCTGCCACGGGCCCGACCCCGTGGGTATCCCCACTGGTCATAGTACCTAAAGAAGGTGGGCGCCTGAGACTCTGCGTTGACATGCGTGTGGCCAATACAGCAATTCAGCGCGAAAGACACCCAGGGCCACGCATCGAAGATATGATAGTGCAACTGAATAAGTCCACCCTCTTCTCGAAATTGGACTTGAACCAAGGCTACCACCAAATGGTACTCCACCCAGAATCCAGAGGAATCACCACGTTTGCCACCCATGATGGCCTATTCAGATACAGACGCCTAAACTTCGGCATTTCGTCGGCGGCGGAAATTTTTCACGAAGCCATCAGACAGATCATACGCCCAATCAAGGGCACATTGAACTACAGCGATGACATTCTAGTGTTTGGCCGCACTCGAGAAGAGCACGACACCGCCCTGCGAGCCACGTGCAAAGCCATTCAGGATGCAGGGCTCACGTTGAATGTGGAGAAATGCAGATTCAGCAAAAGCAGGTTAAAGTTCTTCGGTCACATCTTCTCGGCTGACGGGATGACGCCGGACCCCGACAAAGTGGCCACCATCTTTGATCTGCAAGCTCCAAAACAGATTGCCGACGTCCGCTCATTCCTGGGCATGGCCGGATACTGCGCCCGATATATCCCCCACTATGCCACCATCACGGAACCCCTCCGGAAACTGCTCCAAAAGGACATGATCTTCGCCTGGACCGCCGAGTGCCAGGAAGCATTTGATTCCATAAAATTGTCCTTGGCCGAGGCACGGAAACTGGCCTATTTCGACCCAGAATGGCACACAGAAATCGTGGTCGACGCGAGCCCGGTAGGTCTCGGGGCCACTCTTGCCCAGACCAATGGCAAGGACGCTCACCCGCGACACATCGTGGCGTATGCCAGCAGAGCACTCGCGCCCCCTGAGGCAGCATATTCCCAGGCGGAAAAGGAAAGTCTGGCCGCAGTATGGGCATGTGAACACTTTCATAACTTCGTCATCGGGAAACGGTTCACCCTCATCACAGATCACCAGGCCCTCCTGTCGCTATTCGGAAACCCAAGGACAAAAATGCCCCCCAGGATAGAACGGTGGGGCATCCGGCTACAAGAGTATGATTATCACATCATTCACCGACCGGGGGGTGAGCATAATCCAGCAGACTATCTGTCGAGACACCCCTCTGGGACGTCAACGCCAAGACAAGGTGATGTAGAATACATAAACTACGTCACTAACAACGCACTACCTCCGGCGATGTCACTCGAGACGGTAGCGCTCGCAACAGCAGCAGACCCATCCATGGCACTGGCGATTGAACTCACTGAACACAACAAATGGAAAGACTACAAGAGAGCACTATCGTCACACCCAGGAGCAAATCAAGACGAAGTAGAAAGGATTGCAAGGATCCACTCAGAGCTAGCCGTACACGACGGCGCCATACTTCTCAGAGGGTGCAGAATAATAGTTCCATCGGCCCTGAGAGCTGAAATCATCAGTACGGCACATGAAGGCCACAGGGGCGCAGACAACACCAAGCGCCAACTGCGACGACACGTATGGTTCCCCTATCTCGACGCCTTAGTCGACCGGTGGGTGAGAAATTGCATGGCCTGCCAATGCACAGCCAGAGAAGAGGCACCTGCACCCCTACAAATAACACATATCCCAGAGCGCCCATGGGAAAAACTCGCAGTAGACTTCTACGGGCCCCTCGAAACAGGAGAATATTTACTCCTATTCATCGATGAACACTCACGATTCCCCAACGTCAAAAGATCACCATCCACAGCATTCGCACACGTAGCGGCAATCTTTGATGAAGTAGTGAGCGAGTGGGGTATACCGGACATGATCAAATCTGATAATGGACCCCCCTTCTGTAGTCATGACTTCTCGAAGTTGGCGAAACATTTGGGGTTTAAGCACCAGAAAATAACACCCCTCTGGCCCCAAGCAAATGGAATGGCAGAGCGGTTCATGTCATCGATTAAAAAGACAGTACAAAGAGCAAAGCTGGAAAACGTGGATCTCCACCAAGCCCTGTGCAGAATGCTCCGAGACTACAGGAACACGCCGCATGAAGCGACAAACAAGACGCCAGCGGAACTGATGGTAAAATACCAAGTTCGCACGAGGATCATTCAGCACCCGATGAACAGACCGGACCCCGACATGCAACTCATAGAGAGAGACACACAGAGAAAAGAACGAGCTTGCACCCAAACCAATGAAAGGCGGAGAGCTCAGCAGAAGGACTTCCAAGTAGGAGACGAAGTCTTAGTCCAACAGCCAATGGCGAGAAAGAGTGACTCCCGATTCTCTCCTCAAACGCTCCAAGTCACCGCTGTGAAAGGAACAATGGTGACCGCTGGAAACGAAGAAAGAGAGACGACAAGGAACTGCTCAAAGTTCAAGCTGGCACCAACGACCAGCCTTGAAGAACCTCAACCCACAGATCTTGAGATGATGTCGGTGGATGCGCGAGACACGTTGTGGACGCCTCCTCAGTTCTTCCCCCGGCCACGGACCAAGAGAACGGAGAGACCAGAAGAAGATCCTCATGAAGGTACCAGCGCTCGACCACAGCGGGCCATAAAGAAGCCCGCGCGATTAGTTGAGGAATGTTGATCCGGACGCAAAGACATTTTGTCCGGGGGTGATGTTACGGTCCAACACCGCTACAGGGACCGCGTCCCCTTTAAGATGTGAAGCCCGTACCACGTGGGAACACGTCACGGGAGCAGGGACGTTATAAAGGGGGAAGGGATAGAAGCAAGGCGGTCCATGTATGTATTTGAATAAAGAAAGAGTTACCTTCCACTCGGTGTGTCTGTCCTCCTTTCACAGGCCCAGTCCGGGCCTAACATCAGTGACATAAGATACCCAAGTACCACCTTCCTTTTTCTTATACTCTCTGAAACGTTTCAAATATTGGGCCGGAGTCTTCCCAAACTTTAAAATGAGAGTTTGCTTTAACATTGCGAAATCAGCTCGCTCAGCCTTCGACATTTCCATAATGGCACTACAGCCAGAATGGGGCAGTCTGCTGAGTAACCAGGCAATCTTATCAGCATTGTCAACTTGTTGAACTTCGCATGCATACTCAAATGCATTCAGGCAGTCCATAATGTCATTCCTTTCTTCATACACACTGAGCAGATCTCTCGGAAACCGTGGATGAGAGGAGGCCCCAGGCCCATGTCCAGGACCCTTGGACCCATTTGCAAACTGAAGCTTGGCCAGTTCCAACTGGTGATCCCTGTCTTTTTGTTTCTCTGCCTGTTCGATTTTTAGTTTGGCTATGCTGAATTCAAGCTCCTGCTGCCTAAACCGCAGCTCTTGCTTCTTGAATTCAAGCATAGCCTCCCCATCAACACTGGCAGAGGAAACATGAGACATCTCGTCCTCCCTGTCCTCGTGGTCGCGATGGATCAGTGCAGCGGCAGAACCGTCGGTTCTACCAGTGAGAGCAGCCCCACCACCTTCCGCACTGTCCTCAGAAGTTATAGCGTCAAGCTGCGCTTCTTGCCACGCCACGATTCTTTGGATCATTTCCAATTTCGTGCCTTGAGAGGAAACACCTCTCTCCGCCCACATCTTTTTCAATGTTTCTGATTTGGAAGCATTTAAAGTTAACAAGGTATTTGTTTCCATACTGTTAGATAGGACTATGGCCTTTTTAAAGTTATACTACAACAATTCACTACGTGTCCTGGTTGGAATAACCTGAAATGCCTTAGTTTGTGCGCAACACTGGATACCTTCAGTCGTATCCCACCGCTGTACACCAATTTGTTAAGACGGATTTCTGAACTCTGTCCTGGTGGCGCAGAGGTTCAGAAGGCCAACCTAATTACTTGGAACAGGGTAACCTCTGGACGAGCCAGACCAATCAAGGTAGCGATCGCGGCGATCAAGACTAGGTCTCAAGAGGGGTGAGGGTGACTGAAAGCCCGCAATGAGCTCACAAAGCAAGAACACTTACAAACTACTCCAAACAGTTGTTATATTAAAAATATATACACATTTATTTCAAGGCCTTTAAAACAATGACCGTAGCGAGAAAATCACAATATAACTATAGTAAACCAACACATACCATATCAACACAATATATATACAAATACGACAGTCTCAAGTGTTATATGCACGAAATGGGTAGTCCACCTAAAAGGGAAGGAAGACAGGCAGTGCGAAATAATGCTTAGACCCAGTTCGCCTTCAGAGGCACCTAACTAGATGGAAGCCCGAGCCCTGCGAAGAGTGGAGCCTTGTGCTCAAAAGTACCTGCACGCGCTGGTGCCAACGGGCAAAAGGAGAAGCTCTTCGAGGGAAATCAGGCAGTTCAGTTTAGTGCACAAAAGAAGAAGAACAAGTTCCGCGACTCAAGCGCAGCCTCCACAGTGGGCAGAAGCAGAGCGCGAGTACGGACAAGGGTGCTGTTTTACACAGCGGGGAAAAGCAATGGGCTCCTGCAGGAGGGCAACCAGATCCTAGCTATGCTACTCACCGGTCCCCGATGCAAGCAGACCCAGGCTTCTCCGTGTCAGTTTCAGCAGCTGGCAGGTTCAGAAGAGCAGGGAACGCCTCATCGTCGTGTTGAGAAAAAAAGACGTCCCAAACGAAGAAACCCGCACAGTTTGTTACCACAGCAGGGCAACGGAGCGGCCGTGTGTATCTGAGCCAAATGTACACTACTCACTTCAGACTTGGGAACGCCAAGTGTACGAAGCGTGTGAGAGTGACAAGGACTCGAAATACTACACAACCTGGCAGCGGTTACAGAGCAAGACTCCCGTGTAAGCTGGTCAGTCAGCTGGATGGCCCAGAGACGCTTCCGAAGGCTTACTGGCAGGAGATGGTGAAGATGCCGAGAATAGCTGTTCCCGCTATTCCAAGGGACGAAGTACCAGTACAGGCCTTCTGGTTCGATCAAAGGCGAAAAGGGTTTCACAAGGCGACAGCAGTGCAGAGGAGAAGTCCTTCAGCGGGTCACCAGCGATTCCTTGGTCCAGCCTCTTGGTTGCAGGATACTTGGCTCCTGTATTCCTTCGTTCGTGAGAACTCAGGAGATCGACATGGTAGTGGTGTTTCCAGCCCCCTCTTATCCACGGTTCCCTTCGCGCCAAAACGGAGGGGACCCAATGGGAGATCCGCTCATCAACACTCACACCATTCGTGGACCAATCACGGACCACGGTGGTCCCAGGCATTCACACCACCCTAGACTCTCTGGCACCCAGGATGTGTATTGGGACCAGACATCCAAGCCCACATCCTGGAGGCACACAAAAGACATGTAGAAGCCTGTGAAAGCATCCGTGTTACGCGGGAAAGTACATGCCCAAATAAGGAAGGCCCCGGGTCGGCTCGACCTGGGGAAGGTGAAGGGAGCAAGACGGTCAGCGGACAGGACAAAGGAGCCTCGTGGTCTGGCCATTTTGGGAGCCAGGCCACCCTTTTGGGTTAAGCGCAAGAAACGCGCTTAGAACGCCAAAAGGAGCTCAAAACACAAGAAACGATCGCTGCCACCATTCCTGTCCCTGAATCACTTGCACCGATCAGATACAATCCTAAACGAGTATTTAGGGCCTGTAGAAGGCTAGAGACCCAAGAGAGCTGTAACTTAGCTTACAGTGCCCTCTTGTGTCATGTTGCACGAAAGCCGCAACATGATAAAAGAAACTACGGGAAACAGCGTTCCCCGGTACTGACTGTCTTAAGGGCATGTCAGTTTCCCCGTAAGAAAGGAGCGAAAGCCCAGAGGAGTGCGCCAGAAGGCTGCACTTCTCTGGCAAAGTCAAGAACAAGGTGAAAAACAACAGCAAAAAGTTTAGGGGTTGCCACATGGAAGGAAAATTACCTACAATTACGAAATCTTTCCTAACAGATATGATATCTCAATGCTTCTAATATCAAACCTGAGACCCTCCCTATAGCATGAGATGTGATATACAACTCCTTCCCATTCCAATCCTGAGACCTTTCCTATAACATGAGATGCGATATCTCAATGCTTCTAATAACAAACCTGAGACCCTTCCTATAACATGAGATGTGATATCCAAATCCTTCCCATTCCTATCCTGAGACCCTTCCTATAACATGAGATGTGATATCCAACTCCTTTGCAATCCAATCCTGAGACCCTTCCGATAGCATGAGATATGATATCTCAATGCTTCTAATACCAAACCTGAGACTGTCCTATAACATGAGATGCAATATCTCAATACTTCTAATAACAAACCTCAGACCCTTCCTATAACATGAGATGTGATATCCAACTCCTTCCCAATCCAATCCTGAGACCCTTCCGATAGCATGAGATATGATATCTCAATGCTTCTAATACCAAACCACAGACCCGTCCTATAAATTGAGATGTGATATCCAAATCCTTCCCCTTCCAATCCTGAGACCCTTCCGATAGCATGAGATATGATATCTCAATGCTTCTAATACCAATCCTGAAGCCCGTCCTATACCATGAGATGATATCTCAATGCTTCTAATACCAAACCTGAGACTGTCCTATAACATGAGATGTGATATCTCAATGCTTCCAATAACAAACCTGAGAGCCTTCCTATAACATGAGATGTGATATCCAACTCCTTCGCAATCCAATCCTGAGACCCTTCCGATAGCATGAGATATGATATCTCAATGCTTCTAATACCAAACCACAGAATCGTCCTATAACTTGAGATGTGATATCCAAATCCTTCCCCTTCCAAACCTGAGACCCTTCCTTTAGCATGAGATGTGATATCCAACTCCTTCCCATTCCAATCCTGAGACCCTTCCTATAGCATGAGATGTGATATCCCAATGCTTCTACCAAACCTGAGACCCTTACTATAGCATGAGAGGTGATATCCAACTCTTCCCATCCAATCCTGAGACCCGTCCTATACCATGAGATGTTATATCTCAATGCTTCTAATACCAAACCTGAGACTGTCCTATAACATGAGATGTGATATCTCAATGCTTCTAATAACAAACCTGAGACCCTTCCTATAACATGAGATGTGATATCTCAATGCTTCTAATACCATACCTGAGACCCTCCCTATAGCGTGAGATGTGATATCAAAGTCCTTCCCATTCCAATCCTGATACCCTTCCTATAACATGAGATGTGATATCCAACTCTTCCCATCCAATCCTGAGACCCTTCCTATAACATGAGATGTTATATCCAACTCCTTCCCAATCCAATCCTGAGACCCTTCCGATAGCATGAGATGTGATATCAAAGTCCTTCCCATTCCAATCCTGAAACCCTTCCTATAACATGAGCTGTGATATCCAACTCCTTCCAATTCCAACCTGTGACCCTTCCTATAGCATGAGATGCAATATCCAACTCCTTCCCAATCCAATCCTGAGACCCTTCCGATAGCATGAGATGTGATATCTTAATGCTTCTAGCAAACCTGAGACCTTCCCATGGCATGAGATGTGATATCAAACTCCTTCCCATTCCAATCCTGAGACCCGTCCTATACTATGAGATGTTATATCTCAATGCTTCTAATACCAAACCTGAGACTGTCCTATAACATGAGATCTGATATCTCAATGCTTCTAATAACAAACCTGAGACTCTTCCTATAACATGAGATGTGATATCCAAGTCCTTCCCATTCCAATCTTGAGACCCTTCCTATAACATGCGATGTGATATCCAACTCCTTCCCAATCCAATCCTGAGACCCTTCCGATAGCATGAGATATGATATCTCAATGCTTCTAATACCAAACCACAGACGCGTCCTATAAATTGAGATGTGATATCCAAATCCTTCCCCTTCCAAACCTGAGACCCTTCCTTTAGCATGAGATGTGATATCCAACTCCTTCCCATTCCAATCCTGAGGCCCGTCCTATACCATGAGATGATATCTCAATGCTTCTAATACCAAACCTGAGACTGTCCTATAACATGAGATGTGATATCTCAATGCTTCTAATAACAAACCTGAGAGCCTTCCTATAACATGAGATGTGATATCCAACACCTTCGCAATCCAATCCTGAGACCCTTCCGATAGCATGAGATATGATATCTCAATGCTTCTAATACCAAACCACAGAACCGTCCTATAACTTGAGATGTGATATCCAAATCCTTCCTCTTCCAAACCTGAGACCCTTTCTTTATCATGAGATGTGATATCCAACTCCTTCCCATTCCAATCCTGAGACCCTTCCTATAGCATGATATGTGATATCCAAGTCCTTCCCATTCCAATCTTGAGACCCTTCCTATAACATGCGATATGATATCCAACTCCTTCACATTCCAATCCTGAGACCCTTCCTATAGCATGATATGTGATATCCAACTCCTTCCCATTCCAATCTTGAGACCCTTCCTATCACATGCGATGTGATATCCAACTCCTTCCCAATCCAATCCTGAGACCCTTCCGATAGCATGAGATATGATATCTCAATGCTTCTAATACCAAACCACAGACCCGTCCTATAAATTGAGATGCAATATCCAAATCCTTCCCCTTCCAACCTGAGACCCTTCCTTTAGCATGAGATGTGATATCCAACTCCTTCCCATTGCAATCCTGAGACCCGTCCTATACCATGAGATATGATATCTCAATGCTTCTAATACCAAACCTGAGACTGTCCTATAACATGAGATGTGATATCTCAATGCTTCTAATAACAAACCTGAGAGCCTTCCTATAACATGAGATGTGATATCCAACTCCTTCCCAATCCAATCCTGAGACCCTTCCAATAGCATGAGATATGATATCTCAATGCTTCTAATACCAAACCACAGACCCGTCCTATAACTTGAGATGTGATATCCAACTCCTTCCCAATCCAATCCTGAGACCATTCCGATAGCATGAGATGTGATATCTCAATGCTTCTAATATCAAACCTGAGACCCTCCCTATAGCATGAGATGTGATATCCAACTCCTTCCCATTCCAATCCTGAGACCCGTCCTATACTATGAGATGTTATATCCAATGCTTCTAATACCAAACCTGAGACTGTCCTATAACATGAGATGTGATATCTCAATGCTTCTAATAACAAACCTGAGACCCTTCCTATAACATGAGATGTGATATCCAAGTCCTTCCCATTCCAATCTTGAGACCCTTCCTATAACATGAGATGTGATATCCAACTCCTTCCCAATCCAATCCTGAGACCCTTCCGATAGCATGAGATATGATATCTCAATGCTTCTAATACCAAACCACAGACCCGTCCTATAACCTGAGATGTGATATCCAAATCCTTCCCCTTCCAGACCTGAGACCCTTCCTTTATCATGAGATGTGATATCCAACTCCTTCCCATTCCAATCCTGAGACCCTTCCTATAGCATGATATGTGATATCCAACTCCTTCCCATTCCAATCCTGAGACCCGTCCTATACAATGAGATATGATATCTCAATGCTTCTAATACCAAACCTGAGACTGTCCTATAACATGAGATGCGATATCTCAATGCTTCTAATAACAAACCTGAGACCCTTCCTATAACATGAGATATGATATCCAAGTCCTTCCCATTCCAATCTTGAGACCCTTCCTATAACATGAGATGTGATATCCTACTCCTTCGCAATCCAATCCTGAGAAACTTCCGATAGCATGAGATATGATATCTCAATGCTTCTAATACCAAACCACAGACCCGTCCTATAACTTGAGATGTGATATCCAAATCCTTCCCCTTCCAAACCTGAGACCCTTCCTTTAGCATGAGATGTGATATCCAACTCCTTCCCATTCCAATCCTGAGACCCTTCCTATAGCATGAGATGTGATATCCCAATGCTTCTACCAAACCTGAGACCCTTCCTCTAGCATGAGATGTGATATCCAACTCTTCCCATCCAATCCTGAGACCCGTCCTATACCATGAGATGTTACACTCAATGCTTCTAATACCAAACCTGAGACTGTCCTATAACATGAGATGTGATGTCTCAATGCTTCTAATAACAAACCTGAGACCCTTCCTATAACATGAGATGTGATATCTCAATGCTTCTAATACCAAACCTGAGACCCTCCCTATAGCGTGAGATGTGATATCAAAGTCCTTCCCATTCCAATCCTGATACCCTTCCTATAACATGAGATGTGATATCCAACTCTTCCCATCCAATCCTGAGACCCTTCCTATCACATGAGATGTTATATCCAACTCCTTCCCGATCCAATCCTGAGACCCTTCCGATAGCATGAGATGTGATATCTCAATGCTTCTAATACCAAACCTGAGACCCTCCCTATAGCGTGAGATGTGATATCAAAGACCTTCCCATTCCAATCCTGAGACCCGTCCTATACTATGAGATGTTATATCCAATGCTTCTAATACCAAACCTGAACTGTCCTATAACATGAGATGTGATATCTCAATGCTTCTAATAACAAACCTAAAACCCTTCCTATAATATGAGATGTGATATCCAACTCCTTCCCAATCCAATCCTGAGACCCTTCCGATAGCATGAGATGTGATATCTTAATGCTTCTAGCAATCCTGAGACCTTCCCATGGCATGAGATGTGATATCAAACTCCTTCCCATTCCAATCCTGATACCCGTCCTATACTATGAGATGTTATATCTCAATGCTTCTAATACCAAACCTGAGACTGTCCTATAACATGAGATGTGTTAGGAAAGATTTCATAATTGTAGGGAATTTTCCTTCCATGTGGCAACTCCTAAACTTTTTGCTGTTGTTTTACACCTTGTTCTTGACTTTTCCAGAGAAGTGCAGCCTTCTGCCGCACTCCTCTGGGCTTTCGCTCCTTTCTTACGGGGAAACTGACATGCCCTTAAGACAGTCAGTACCGGGGAACGCTGTTTCCCGTAGTTTCTTTTATCGTGTTGCGGCTTTAGTGCAACATGACACAAGAGGGCACTGTAAGCTAAGTTACAGCTCTCTTGGGTCTCTAGCCTTCTACAGGCCCTAGATACTCTTTTAGGATGGTATTTTGATCGGTGCAAGTCATTCAGGGACTGGAATGGTGGCAGCGATCGTTTTGTTTATTTTGAGCTCCTTTTGGCGTTCTGAGCACGTTTTTCGCACTGAACCCAAAATGGTGGCCTGGCTCCCAAAATGGCCAGACCACGAGGCTCCTTTGTCTTGTCCACTGACCGTCTTGCTCCCTTCACCTTCCCCAGGTCGAGCGACCCGGGGCCTTCCTTATTTGGGCATGTACTTTCCCGCAAAACGTGGTTGCTTTCGCGGGCTTCTACATGTCATTTGTGTGCCTCCAGGGTGTGGGCTGGGATGTCTGGTCCCAATACACATCCTGGGTGCCAGAGAGTCTAGGGTGGTGTGAATGCCTGGGACCACCGTGGTCCGTGATTGGTCCACGTATGGTATGTGTGTTGATGAGCGGATCTCCCATTGGCTCCCCTCCGTTTTGGCGCGAAGGGAACCGTGGATAAGAGGGGGCTGGAAACACCACTACCATGTCGATCTCCTGAGTTCTCACGAACGTAGGAATACAGGAGCCAAGTATCCTGCAACTACGAGGCTGGAACGAGGAATCGCTGGTGACCCGCTGAAGGAATCCTCCTTTGCACTGCTGTCGTCCTGTGAAACCCTTTCCTCCTTTGATCGAACCAGAAGGCCTGTACTGGTGCTTCGACCTTTGGAATAGCAGGAACAGCTATTCCCGGCGACTTCATCAACTCCTGCCAAGTAAGCCTTCGGAAGTGTCTCTGGGCCATCCAGTTGACTGACCAGCTTACAAGGGTGTCCTGCTCTGTAACTGCCGCCAGGTTGTGTTGTATTCCGAGTCCTGGTCACTCTCCCACGCTTCGTACACTTGGCGTTCCCAAGTCTGAAGGGAGGAGTGTACATTTGGCTCGAATACACACGGCCGCTCCGTTGTCCTGCTGCGGCAACAAACTGTGCTGGTTTCGTCGATTGGGACGTCTTTTTGCTCTACACGACTACGAGGCGTTCCCTGCTCTTCTGAACCTGCCAGCTGCTGAAACTAACGTGGAGAAGCCTGGGTCTGCTTGCTTCGGGGACCGGTGAGTAGTTTAGCTAGGATCTGGTCGCCCTCCTGCAGTATCCCATTGCTTTTCCCTGCTGTGTAAAAACAGCACCCTTTTTGCCGTACTCGCGCTCTGCTTCTGCCCGCTGTGGAGGCTGCGCTTGAGTTGCGGAACCTGCTCTCCTTCTGCTGTGCACTAACCCGAACTGCCTGACTTCCTACGAAGAGCTTCCCCTTTTGCCCGTTGGCACCGGCGTGGCAGGTACTTTGAGCACAAGGCTCCACTCTTCGCAGGGCTCGGACTTCCATCTAGTTAGGTGCCTCTGAAGGCGAACTGAGTCTAAAGCGTTATCGCACTGCCTGTTTTCCTTTCCTTTCAGGTGGACTACATATTTCGTGCTTTAAACGCTTGCAACTGTGTATTGGTGTATATATTGTGTTGATTTGGTATGTGTTGGTTTAATATTGTGATATTGTGATTTTCTCGCTACGGTCGTTGTTTTAAAGGCCCTAAAATAAATGTGTTTATATTTTTGATATAACACCTGTTTGGAGTAGTTTGTAAGCGCTCTTGCTTTGTGTGCTCATTGCGGGCTTTCAGTCACCCTCACCCCTCTTGAGACCTAGTCTTGACCGCCGCGATCGCTACCTTGATTGGTCTGGCTTGTCCAGAGGTTACCCTGTTCCAAGTAATTAGGTTGGCCTTCTGAACTTCTGCGCCACCAGGACAGAGTTCAGAAATCCGTCTTAACAAATTGGTGTACAGCGGTGGGATACGACTGAAGGTATCCAGTGTTGCACTCGAACTAAGGCATTTCAGGTTATTCCAACCAGTACACGTAGTGAATTGTTGTAATATAACTTTAAAAAGGCCATAGTCCTATCAAACAGTATGGAAGCAAATACCTTGTTAACTTTAAATGCTTCCAAATCAGAAACATTGAAGAAGATGTGTGCGGAGAGAGGTGTTTCCCCTCAAGGCACTAAATTGGAAATGATCCAGAGAATCGTGGCGTGGCAAGAAGCGCAGCTTGACGCTATAACTTCCGAGGACAGTGCAGAAGGTGGTGGGGCTGCTCTCACTGGTAGAACCGACGGTTCTACCGCTGCACTGATCCATCGCGACCACGAGGACAGGGAGGATGTGATGTCTAATGTTTCCTCTGCCAGTGTTGATGGGGAGGCTATGCTTGAATTCAAGAAGCAAGAGCTGCGGTTTAGGCAGCAGGAGCTTGAATTCAGCATAGCCAAACTAAAAATCGAACAGGCAGAAAAACAGAAAGACAGGGATCACCAGTTGGAACTGGCCAAGCTTCAGGTTGCAAATGGATCCAAGGGTCCTAGACATGGGTCTGGGGCTTCCTCTCATCCACGGTTTCCGAAAGATCTGCTCAGTGTGTATGAAGAAAGGAATGACATTATGGACTGGCTGAATGCGTTTGAGTATGCATGCGAGGTTCAAGAAGTTGACAATGCTGATAAGATTGCGTGGTTGCTCAGTAGACTGCCCCATTCTGGCTGTAGTGCCATTATGGAAATGTCAAAGGCTGAGCGGGCTGATTTCGCAATGTTAAAGCAAACTCTCATTTTAAAGTTTGGGAAAACTCCGGCCCAATATTTAAAGCGTTTTCGAGAGTATAAGAAAAAGGAAGGTGGTACTTGGGTATCTTATGTCGCTGAATCTTTGAAAAACTTAACTGGCTGGGTCGAAGGTTATAAGGTTTCTACCTTCGAAGGCATGATAAATCTTGTCATGCTGGAACATATTTTTGCTTCTTCTTCCCCGGAGCTTAAGCAGCATTTGGCCGATTCGAAGGAGATAGATCCTAAGAAGCTGGCCATTGCAGCAGACTTATGGGTGTCACATCGAGTGTCTCATAAGGACAAAACTCATCCTGGTAAGCAGGAGGAAGGGAAAAAGTCCAAAGATATGGAGGGTGGGGAATCTGCTAAATCTTCTTCCCATAAGGGCCACAAAAAGAAAAACAAGGGTAAGACACAAGAGAACTCACACGGTAGTGGAGGACAGCCTCCGAAACAGAACTCTGGTTACAATAAGCCTCCCTACGTAAACAGACCCAATGGGGCTTGTTTTTCTTGTGGATTAACTGACCATGTGAAGGGGGATCCCCGTTGTAATGTTAGACCTTTGGGGGTCCACTCCGCTAATCTGGCCTTCTCCTCCTACGAGGAAGAAGAGATTACAGGAGCATCCTTCTCCTCAGACTCATTTTCCAGCGGAATAGAGGCTGAGGTAGTTTTAGTGTCCCTGGGTTCCTGGGAGCCTAAAGTCGCAGAGGCTTATGCTAGGATTCCGGATAATACCATGCACTACTTTAAAGACAGTGTGCTGATCAATGGAGTGGATACTCCAGCTCTTAGGGATAGTGGGTGCAGTCGCACTGTAGTGGATTCTACCTTGGTAGACTCAGAGGAAGTTGCCAGAGCTACTCTGATGCCCACTAAGTTGGCTGACGGCCCCCTCCGTATGTTTCCGGTGATCCCTGTAAATCTTACTTTAAATGGTACAGCAGTCAGGATTCCAGTGAGCATTCAGAGAAACGTCCCGGGAAAGGTCTTGTTGGGTAATGATCTCAGAGCTTTAGGGCTCGTAGGAGACACTGCCGAAAGACCCTACACACGGTCTCAAGCACGGGCAGCATTGGCCAAGTCCAATACGCCGCCCCAGCCGAAGGGGAAACCCAAGGCGAAAGGAGTCTACAAGTCAAGACGAGGGAAAGAGAATATTCCCCCGAGCTCGCCTACCACTGCGGTGGAGGAAGTTGGTCAATCGCCCGGGCCTGACGAGGAGGTGGCGATGCCTGAAGTATTCGACCCCAACGATCATCCTGAACTAAAAGACTTGTTAGTTGAAGGAGGTCCTGATAGGGACGAATTCAGTAAAGGCCAACGTGAGTGCCCATCTCTGGAAGGCCTAAGGAGACAGGCCTGCTCCCAGCTTGAGGGTGAACCTCCTGGGAAGCATAGGATTTATTGGGAAGGTGGACTCCTGTATAGTGAGCCCACAGAGTCTACAGAAGGAGACCATAGGAGGTTGGTGGTTCCCCTTGCTGTTAGGCCCTTCCTCCTGCAGTTGGCACATGAAGTTCCCCTTGCTGGTCACCTTGGTATGAAGAGGACCAAGCAAAGGTTATCCATGCATTTCTACTGGCCCAAGATGGGGGAGCAAGTAGAAAGTCACTGCAGGAGTTGTGCCGCCTGCCAGTTGTCTGGTAAGGTTGGCGCGACAATCCAAGCTCCGTTGGTACCGCTCCCAGTTGTGGGGGTACCATTTGAAAGGGTAGGGATCGACATGGTTGGTCCCCTTGACCCGCAAACATCCTCAGGCAATAGGTTTATCCTGGTGCTGGTCGACCATGCAACCAGGTATCCTGAGGCCATCCCATTGAAAACTGTAACTGCCAAGTCAGTTGCAGAAGCTTTACTCGGCAGATTTACTAGGGTTGGCTTCCCTAAAGAAGTTGTGTCGGATCATGGCAGCAACTTTATGTCGAAGTATAGGCAGGCTATGTGGAAAGAATGTGGGGTCACCTACAGGTTCTCTTCTGCATACCGCCCCCAGACCAATGGTCTGGGGGGGCGTTTCAACAGGACGTTAACGAGCATGATTGGGGCTCTGGAGGAGCCTCAGAGAAGAAAATGGGATCTTCTTGTTTCATGCTTACTGTTTGCCTACCGAGAGGTACCACAGGAGGGTGTTGGCTTCAGCCCTTCGAACTTCTGTTCGGTCATCCCGTACGGGGACCCTTAGCCATTGTCAAAGAGGGATGGGAGATGCCCACTCCCCCTGTTACTACCAATGTAGTTGATTATGTGCTAGGGCTCAGAAAACGGATGGTACTTCTGATGGGCGTGACTAGTGATAAATTGAAGGCAGGGCAAGCGCTGGTGAAACATTGGTACGACCAGAAAGCTTCCCTCATCAACTTTACACTTGGTCAGCAAGTCCTGATCATGAATCTCATAAGGCCTCGAGCTTTACAGGATAAATGGTCAGGTCCTTGCCCAGTGGTGGAGCCCCTGGGTGAGGTTAACTATTCAGTGGACCTTGGAAGGCCTAGACAGGCTCCAAAAGTGTTCCACGTGAATAGGCTGAAGGCTTTCGTCCCAAGCGGCGAAATCGCAGCACTGCTATTTGCTTCAGACGTTGAGGAAGAGGAGTCTGAACCTCTCCCCGACCTGTTCAAAAGCAGTCCTTCAGATAGCTCTTTTGAGGGTGCCCGAGTGGCCCCTCACCAAAATGGACAAGGCTCAGTGGTTTACCTTGGACATGAAGTAGGTGGAGGGAGGAGACAGCCTCTACTCAGTCAGGTACAAGCAGTACAAGACTGGCCTACCCCCACTACGCAAACCCAAGTGAGAGCCTTCTTAGGACTCACGGGGTTTTACCGCACTTTTGTGGCAGACTATGGCACCATAGCTGCTCCTCTGACTGCCCTCACAACTCCGAAGAAACCCAAGAAGGTAACTTGGACCGACGAGTGTGAGAAGGCCTTCAATGGCTTAAAAGACTCCTTGTGCCAGGCCCCTGTCCTTAGGGCCCCTGATTATCAAAGACCTTTTATCGTGCAGACGGATGCCTCTGACACTGGGATAGGAGCTGTACTATCACAAGTAGATGAGAAGGGTAAGGAACACCCTATCGGTTTTATTAGTCGCCAGCTTAAGGACAGAGAGCTCAGATGGTCCACGGTAGAGAAAGAATGTTTCTCTGTTGTGTGGGCCCTAAGGAAGCTGAGGCCCTACCTCTATGGGACCCACTTCACTGTGCAGACTGACCATAAGCAGTTAAAGTGGCTAATGAACATGAAGGGGGAGAATCCAAAGTTGCTTAGGTGGTCCATAAGTCTACAAGGCTTCGACTTCACTATTGAGCATAGGCCAGGTGTCCAACATAGCAATGCTGATGGGTTGTCCAGAATATTTTACCGACCTGAACAAGAGACTCATCCAGGGGTGGATTAGTTCCCCCTGTCCATAGTCTGGGAGGGGCGAGTGTTAGGAAAGATTTCATAATTGTAGGGAATTTTCCTTCCATGTGGCAACCCCTAAACGTTTTGCTGTTGTTTTACACCTTGTTCTTGACTTTGCCAGAGAAGTTCAGCCTTCTGCCGCACTCCTCTGGGCTTTCGCTCCTTTCTTACGGGGAAACTGACATGCCCTTAAGACAGTCAGTACCGGGGAACGCTGTTTCCCGTAGTTTCTTTTATCGTGTTGCGGCTTTAGTGCAACATGACACAAGAGGGCACTGTAAGCTAAGTTACAGCTCTCTTGGGTCTCTAGCCTTCTACAGGCCCCAGATACTCTTTTAGGATGGTATTTTGATCGGTGCAAGTCATTCAGGGACTGGAATGGTGGCAGCGATCGTTTTGTTTATTTTGAGCTCCTTTTGGCGTTCTGAGCACGTTTTTCGCACTGAACCCAAAATGGTGGCCTGGCTCCCAAAATGGCAGACCACGAGGCTCCTTTGTCTTGTCCACTGACCGTCTTGCTCCCTTCACCTTCCCCAGGTCGAGCGACCCGGGGCCTTCCTTATTTGGGCATGTACTTTCCCGCGAAACGTGGTTGCTTTCGCGGGCTTCTACATGTCGTTTGTGTGCCTCCAGGGTGTGGGCTGGGATGTCTGGTCCCAATACACATCCTGGGTGCCAGAGAGTCTAGGGTGGTGTGAATGCCTGGGACCACCGTGGTCCGTGATTGGTCCACGTATGGTATGTGTGTTGATGAGCGGATCTCCCATTGGCTCCCCTCTGTTTTGGCGCGACGGGAACCGTGGATAAGAGGGGGCTGGAAACACCACTACCATGTCGATCTCCTGAGTTCTCACGAACAAAGGAATACAGGAGCCAAGTATCCTGCAACTACGAGGCTGGACCGAGGAATCGCTGGTGACCCGCTGAAGGAATCCTCCTTTGCACTGCTGTCGTCCTGTGAAACCCTTTCCTCCTTTGATCGAACCAGAAGGCCTGTACTGGTGCTTCGACCTTTGGAATAGCAGGAACAGCTATTCCCAGCGACTTCATCAACTCCTGCCAAGTAAGCCTTCGGAAGTGTCTCTGGGCCATCCAGTTGACTGACCAGCTTACAAGGGAGTCCTGCTCTGTAACTGCCGCCAGGTTGTGTTGTATTCCGAGTCCTGGTCACTCTCCCACGCTTCGTACACTTGGCGTTCCCAAGTCTGAAGGGAGGAGTGTACATTTGGCTCGAATACACACGGCCGCTCCGTTGTCCTGCTGCGGCAACAAACTGTGCTGGTTTCGTCGATTGGGACGTCTTTTTGCTCTACACGACTACGAGGCGTTCCCTGCTCTTCTGAACCTGCCAGCTGCTGAAACTAACGTGGATAAGCCTGGGTCTGCTTGCTTTGGGGACCGGTGAGTAGTTTAGCTAGGATCTGGTCGCCCTCCTGCAGTATCCCATTGCTTTTCCCTGCTGTGTAAAAACAGCACCCTTTTGGCCGTACTCGCGCTCTGCTTCTGCCCGCTGTGGAGGCTGCGCTTGAGTTGCGGAACCTGCTCTCCTTCTGCTGTGCACTAACCCGAACTGCCTGACTTCCTCCGAAGAGCTTCCCCTTTTGCCCGTTGGCACCGGCGTGGCAGGTACTTTGAGCACAAGGCTCCACTCTTCGCAGTGCTCGGACTTCCATCTAGTTAGGTGCCTCTGAAGGCGAACTGAGTCTAAAGCGTTATCGCACTGCCTGTTTTCCTTTCCTTTCAGGTGGACTACATATTTCGTGCTTTAAACGCTTGCGACTGTGTATTGGTGTATATATTGTGTTGATATGGTATGTGTTGGTTTAATATTGTGATATTGTGATTTTCTCGCTACGGTCATTGTTTTAAAGGCCCTAAAATAAATGTGTTTATATTTTTGATATAACACCTGTTTGGAGTAGTTTGTAAGCGCTCTTGCTTTGTGTGCTCATTGCGGGCTTTCAGTCACCCTCACCCCTCTTGAGACCTAGTCTTGACCGCCGCGATCGCTACCTTGATTGGTCTGGCTTGTCCAGAGGTTACCCTGTTCCAAGTAATTAGGTTGGCCTTCTGAACTTCTGCGCCACCAGGACAGAGTTCAGAAATCCGTCTTAACAAGATGTGATATCTCAATGCTTCTAATAACAAACCTGAGACCCTTCATATAATATGAGATGTGATATCCAAGTCCTTCCCATTCCAATCTTGAGACCCTTCCTATAACATGAGATGTGATATCCAACTCCTTCCCAATCCTATCCTGAGACCCTTCCGATAGCATGAGATATGATATCTCAATGCTTCTAATACCAAACCAGAGACCCGTCCTATAACTTGAGATGTGATATCCAAATCCTTCCCCTTCCAAACCTGAGACCCTTCCTTTAGCATGAGATGTGATATCCAACTCCTTTCCATTCCAATCCTGAGACCCTTCCTATAACATGAGATGTGATATCCAAATCCTTCCCATTCCAATCCTGAGACCCTTCCGATAGCATGAGATATGATATCTTAATGCTTCTAATACCAAACCTGAGACTGTCCTATAACATGAGATGCGATATCTCAATGCTTCTAATAACAAACCTGAGACCCTTCCTATAACATGAGATGTGATATCAAAATCCTTCCCATTTCAATCCGGAGACCCTTCCTATAACATGAGATGTGATATCCAACTCCTTCCCACTCCAATCCTGAGACCCTTCCGATAGCATGAGATATGATATCTCAATGCTTCTAATACCAAACCACAGACCCGTCCTATAAATTGAGATGTGATATCCAAATCCTTCCCCTTCCAAACCTGAGACCCTTCCTTTAGCATGAGATGTGATATCCAACTCCTTCCCATTCCAATCCTGAGACCCGTCCTATACCATGAGATATGATATCTCAATGCTTCTAATACCAAACCTGAGACTGTCCTATAAAATGAGATGTGATATCTCAATGCTTCTAATAACAAACCTGAGAGCCTTCCTATAACATGAGATGTTATATCCAACTCTTTCCCAATCCAATCCTGAGACCCTTCCGATAACATGAGATGTGATATCCAACTCCTTTGCAATCCAATCCTGAGACCCTTCCGATAGCATGAGATATGATATCTCAATGCTTCTAATACCAAACCACAGACCTGTCCTATAGCTTGAGATGTGATATCCAAATCCTTCCCCTTCTTAACCTGAGACCCTTCCTTTACCATGATATGTGATATCCAACTCCTTCCCATTCCAATCCTGAGACCCTTCCTATAGAATGAGATGTGATATCTCAATGCTTCTAATACCAAACCTGAGACCCTCCCTATAGCGTGAGATGTGATATCAAAGTCCTTCCCATTCCCATCCTGATACCCTTCCTATAACATGAGATATGATATCCAACTCCTTCCAATTCAAACCTGTGACCCTTCCTATAGCATGAGATGTGATATCCAACTCCTTCCCAATCCAATCCTGAGACCCTTCCTATAGCATGAGATGTGATATCTTAATGCTTCTAGCAAACCTGAGACCTTCCCATGGCGTGAGATGTGATATCAAACTCCTTCCGATTCCAATCCTGAGACCCGTCCTATACTATGAGATGTTACATCTCAATGCTTCTAATACCAAACCTGAGACTGTCCTATAACATAAGATGTGATATCTCAATGCTTCTAATAACAAACCTGAGACCCTTCCTATAACATGAGATGTGATATCCAAGTCCTTCCCATTCAAATCTTGAGACCCTTCCTATAACATGAGATGTGACATCCAACTCCTTCCCAATCCAATCTTGAGACCCTTCCGATAGCATGAGATATATCTCAATGCTTCTAATACCAAACCAGAGACCAGTCCTATAACTTGAGATGTGATATCCAAATCCTTCCCCTTCCAAACCTGAGACCCTTCCTTTATCATGAGATGTGATATCCAACTCCTTCCCATTCCAATCCTGAGACCCCTCCTATAGTATGATATATGATATCCAACTCCTTCCCAATACAATTCTGAGACCCTTCCGATAGCATGAGATGTGATATCTCAATGCTTCTAATACCAAACCACAGACCCTTCCTATAACTTGAGATGTGATATCCAACTCCTTCCCAATCCAATCCTGAGACCCTTCCGATAGCATGAGATGTGATATCTCAATGCTTCTAATACCAAACCAAAGACCCGTCCTATAACTTCAGATGTGATATCCAAATCCTTCCCATTCCAATCCTGAGACCCTTCCTATGGCATGAGATGTGATATCCAACTCTTCCCATCCAATCCTGAGACCCTTCCGATAGCATGAGATATGATATCTCAATGCTTCTAATATCAAACCTGAGACCCTCCCTATAGCATGAGATGTGATATCCAACTCCTTCCCATTCCAATCCTGAGACCCTTCCGATAGCATGAGATGTGATATCCAACTCCTTCCAATTCCAACCTGTGACTCTTCCGATAGCATGAGATGTGATATCTCAATGCTTCTATTACCAAACCTGAGACCCTTCCTATAACATGAGATGTGATATCCAACTCCTTCCCAATCCAATCCTGAGACCCTTCTGATAGCATGAGATGTGATATCTCAATGCTTCTAATACCAAACCTGAGACCCTCCCTATAGCGAGATGTGATATCAAAGTCCTTCCCATTCCAATCCTGATACCCTTCCTATAACATGAGATGTGATATCCAACTCCTTCCAATTCCAACCTGTGACCCTTCCTATAGCATGAGATGGGATATCCAACTCCTTCCCAATCCAATCCTGAGACCCTTCCGATAGCATGAGATGTGATATCTTAATGCTTCAACCAAACCTGAGACCTTCCTAAGGCATGAGATGTGATATCAAACTCCTTCCCATTCCAATCCTGAGACCCGTCCTATACCATGAGATGTTATATCTCAATGCTTCTAATACCAAACCTGAGACTGTCCATGACAGTCTCAGGTTATAACATGAGATGTGATATCTCAATGCTTCTAATAACAAACCTGAGACGCTTCCTATAACGTGAGATGTGATGTCCAAGTCCTTCCCATTCCAATCCTGAGCCCCTTCCTATAACATGAGATGTGATATCCAACTCCTTCCCAATCCAATCCTGAGACCCTTCCGAGAGCATGAGATGTGATATCCCAATGCTTCTACCAAACCTGAGACCTTTCCGATAGCATGAGATGTGATATCCAACTCCTTCCCATTCCAATCATGAGGCCCTTCCTATAGCATGAGATGTGATATCTCAAGGCTTCTACCAAACCTCAGACCCTTCCTATAGCATGAAATGTGATATCCAACTCCTTCCCATCCAATCCTGAGACCCTTCCTATAGCATGAGATGTGATATCTCAATGCTATTAATACCAAACCTGAGACCCTCCCTATAGCATGAGATGTGATATCCAACTCCTTCCCATTCCAATCCTTTGACCCTTCCCATAGCCTGAGATGTGATATCTCAATGCTTCTACCAAACCTGAGACCCTTCCTATAGCATGAGATATGATATCCAACTCCTTCCCATTCCAATCCTGAGACCCTTCCTATAGCATGAGATGTGATATCTCAATGCTATTAATACCAAACCTGAGACCCTCCCTATAGCATGAGATTTGATATCTCAATGCTTCAAATACCAAACCACAGACCCGTCCTATAACTTGAGATGTGATATCCAAATTGTTTCCTTCCAAACCTGAGACCTGTCCTTTAGCATGAGATGTGATATCCAACTCCTTCCCATTCCAATCCCGAGACCCGTCCTATAACTTGAGATGTGATATCCAAATCGTTTCCTTCCAAACCTGAGACCTGTCCTTTAGCATGAGATGTGATATCCAACTCCTTCCCATTCCAATCCTGAGACCCTTCCTATAGCATGAAATGTGATAATCCCAATGCTTCTACCAAACCTGAGTCCTTTCCAATAGCATGAGATGTGATATCCAACTCCTTCCCATTCCAATCCTGAGACCCTTCCTATAGCATGAGATGTGATATCCAAATACTTCCCATTCCAATCCTGAGACCCTTCCGATAGCATGAGATATGATATCTTAATGCTTCTAATACCAAACCTGAGACTGTCCTATAACATGAGATGCGATATCTCATTGCTTCTAATAACAAACCTGAGACCCTTCCTATAACATGAGATGTGATATCCAAATCCTTCCCATTTCAATCCGGAGACCCTTCCTATAACATGAGATGTGATATCCAACTCCTTCCCACTCCAATCCTGAGACCCTTCCGATAGCATGAGATATGATATCTCAATGCTTCTAATACCAAACCACAGACCCGTCCTATAAATTGAGATGTGATATCCAAATCCTTCCCCTTCCAAACCTGAGACCCTTCCTTTAGCATGAGATGTGATATCCAACTCCTTCCCATTCCAATCCTGAGACCCGTCCTATACCATGAGATATGATATCTCAATGCTTCTAATACCAAACCTGAGACTGTCCTATAACAAGAGATGTGATATCTCAATGCTTTTAATAACAAACCTGAGAGCCTTCCTATAACGAGATGTTATATCCAACTCTTTCCCAATCCAATCCTGAGACCCTTCCGATAACATGAGATGTGATATCCAACTCCTTCGCAATCCAATCCTGAGACCCTTCCGATAGCATGAGATATGATATCTCAATGCTTCTAATACCAAACCACAGACCCGTCCTATAGCTTGAGATGTGATATCCAAATCATTCCCCTTCCAAACCTGAGACCCTTACTTTACCATATGTGATATCCAACTCCTTCCCATCCAATCCTGAGTCCCTTGCTATAACATGAGATGTTATATCCAACTCCTTCCCGATCCAATCCTGAGACCCTTCCGATAGCATGAGATGTGATATCTCAATGCTTCTAATACCAAACCTGAGACCCTCCCTATAGCGTGAGATGTGATATCAAAGTCCTTCCCATTCCAATCCTGAGACCCGTCCTATACTATGAGATGTTATATTCAATGCTTCTAATACCAAACCTGAGACTGTCCTATAACATGAGATTTGATATCTCAATGCTTATAATAACAAACCTGAGACCCTTTCTATAATATGAGATGTGATATCCAACTCCTTCCTTATCCAATCCTGAGACCCTTCCGATAGCATGAGATGTGATATCTTAATGCTTCTAGCAAACCTGAGACCTTCCCATGGCATGAGATGTGATATCAAACTCCTTCCCATTCCAATCCTGGGACCCGTCCTATACTATGAGATGTTATATCTCAATGCTTCTAATGCCAAACCTGAGACTGTCCTATAACATGAGATGTCATATCTCAATGCTTCTAATAACAAACCTGAGACCCTTCCTATAATATGAGATGTGATATCCAACTCCTTCCCAATCCTATCCTGAGACCCTTCCGATAGCATGAGATATGATATCTCAATGCTTCTAATACCAAACCAGAGACCCGTCCTATAACTTGAGATGTGATATCCAAATCCTTTCCTTTTCAAACCTTAGACCCTTCCTTTAGCATGAGATGTTATATCCAACTCCTTCCCATTCCAATCCTGAGACCCTTCCGATAGCATGAGATATGATATCTCAATGCTTCTAATACCAAACCTGAGACTGTCCTATAACATGAGATGTGATATCTCAATGCTTCTAATAACAAACCTGAGACCCTTCCTATAACATGAGATGTGATATCCAAATCCTTCCCATTCCAATCCTGAGACCTTTCCTATAACATGAGATGTGATATCCAAATCCTTCCCATTCCAATCCTGAGACCCTTCCCATAGCATGAGATATGATATCTTAATGCTTCTAATACCAAACCTGAGACTGTCCTATAACATGAGATGCGATATCTCAATGCTTCTAATAACAAACCTGAGACCCTTCCTATAACATGAGATGTGATATCCAAATCCTTCCCATTTCAATCCGGAGACCCTTCCTATAACATGAGATGTGATATCCAACTCCTTCCCACTCCAATCCTGAGACCCTTCCGATAGCATGAGATATGATATCTCAATGCTTCTAATACCAAACCACAGACCCGTCCTATAAATTGAGATGTGATATCCAAATCCTTCCCCTTCCAAACCTGAGACCCTTCCTTTAGCATGAGATGTGATATCCAACTCCTTCCCATTCCAATCCTGAGACCCGTCCTATACCATGAGATATGATATCTCAATGCTTCTAATACCAAACCTGAGACTGTCCTATAACATGAGATGTGATATCTCAATGCTTCTAATAACAAACCTGAGAGCCTTCCTATAACATGAGATGTTATATCCAACTCTTTCCCAATCCAATCCTGAGACCCTTCCGATAACATGAGATGTGATATCCAACTCCTTTGCAATCCAATCCTGAGACCCCTCCTATAGCATGATATATGATATCCAACTCCTTCCCAATACAATTCTGAGACCCTTCCGATAGCATGAGATGTGATATCTCAATGCTTCTAATACCAAACCAAAGACCCGTCCTATAACTTCAGATGTGATATCCAAATCCTTCCCATTCCAATCCTGAGACCTTCCTATGGCATGAGATGTGATATCCAACTCTTCCCATCCAATCCTGAGACCCGTCCTATAACATGAGATGTGATATCCAACTCCTTCCCAATCCAATCCTGAGACCGTTCCGATAGCATGAGATATGATATCTCAATGCTTCTAATATCAAACCTGAGACCCTCCCTATAGCATGAGATGTGATATCCAACTCCTTCCCATTCCAATCCTGAGACCCTTCCGATAGCATGAGATGTGATATCCAACTCCTTCCAATTCCAACCTGTGACTCTTCCGATAGCATGAGATGTGATATCTCAATGCTTCTAATACCAAACCTGAGACCCTTCCTATAACATGAGATGTGATATCCAACTCCTTCCCAATCCAATCCTGAGACCCTTCTGATAGCATGAGATGTGATATCTCAATGCTTCTAATACCAAACCTGAGACCCTCCCTATAGCGAGATGTGATATCAAAGTCCTTCCCATTCCAATCCTGATACCCTTCCTATAACATGAGATGTGATATTCAACTCCTTCCAATTCCAACCTGTGACCCTTCCTATAGCATGAGATGGGATATCCAACTCCTTCCCAATCCAATCCTGAGACCCTTCCGATAGCATGAGATGTGATATCTTAATGCTTCAACCAAACCTGAGACCTTCCTAAGGCATGAGATGTGATATCAAACTCCTTCCCATTCCAATCCTGAGACCCGTCCTATACCATGAGATATGATATCTCAATGCTTCTAATACCAAACCAGAGACCCGTCCTATAACTTGAGATGTGATATCCAAATCCTTTCCTTTTCAAACCTTAGACCCTTCCTTTAGCATGAGATGTTATATCCAACTCCTTCCCATTCCAATCCTGAGACCCTTCCGATAGCATGAGATATGATATCTCAATGCTTCTAATACCAAACCTGAGACTGTCCTATAACATGAGATGTGATATCTCAATGCTTCTAATAACAAACCTGAGACCCTTCCTATAACATGAGATGTGATATCCAAATCCTTCCCATTCCAATCCTGAGACCTTTCCTATAACATGAGATGTGATATCCAAATCCTTCCCATTCCAATCCTGAGACCCTTCCCATAGCATGAGATATGATATCTTAATGCTTCTAATACCAAACCTGAGACTGTCCTATAACATGAGATGCGATATCTCAATGCTTCTAATAACAAACCTGAGACCCTTCCTATAACATGAGATGTGATATCCAAATCCTTCCCATTTCAATCCGGAGACCCTTCCTATAACATGAGATGTGATATCCAACTCCTTCCCACTCCAATCCTGAGACCCTTCCGATAGCATGAGATATGATATCTCAATGCTTCTAATACCAAACCACAGACCCGTCCTATAAATTGAGATGTGATATCCAAATCCTTCCCCTTCCAAACCTGAGACCCTTCCTTTAGCATGAGATGTGATATCCAACTCCTTCCCATTCCAATCCTGAGACCCGTCCTATACCATGAGATATGATATCTCAATGCTTCTAATACCAAACCTGAGACTGTCCTATAACATGAGATGTGATATCTCAATGCTTCTAATAACAAACCTGAGAGCCTTCCTATAACATGAGATGTTATATCCAACTCTTTCCCAATCCAATCCTGAGACCCTTCCGATAACATGAGATGTGATATCCAACTCCTTTGCAATCCAATCCTGAGACCCCTCCTATAGCATGATATATGATATCCAACTCCTTCCCAATACAATTCTGAGACCCTTCCGATAGCATGAGATGTGATATCTCAATGCTTCTAATACCAAACCAAAGACCCGTCCTATAACTTCAGATGTGATATCCAAATCCTTCCCATTCCAATCCTGAGACCCTTCCTATGGCATGAGATGTGATATCCAACTCTTCCCATCCAATCCTGAGACCCGTCCTATAACATGAGATGTGATATCCAACTCCTTCCCAATCCAATCCTGAGACCGTTCCGATAGCATGAGATATGATATCTCAATGCTTCTAATATCAAACCTGAGACCCTCCCTATAGCATGAGATGTGATATCCAACTCCTTCCCATTCCAATCCTGAGACCCTTCCGATAGCATGAGATGTGATATCCAACTCCTTCCAATTCCAACCTGTGACTCTTCCGATAGCATGAGATGTGATATCTCAATGCTTCTAATACCAAACCTGAGACCCTTCCTATAACATGAGATGTGATATCCAACTCCTTCCCAATCCAATCCTGAGACCCTTCTGATAGCATGAGATGTGATATCTCAATGCTTCTAATACCAAACCTGAGACCCTCCCTATAGCGAGATGTGATATCAAAGTCCTTCCCATTCCAATCCTGATACCCTTCCTATAACATGAGATGTGATATTCAACTCCTTCCAATTCCAACCTGTGACCCTTCCTATAGCATGAGATGGGATATCCAACTCCTTCCCAATCCAATCCTGAGACCCTTCCGATAGCATGAGATGTGATATCTTAATGCTTCAACCAAACCTGAGACCTTCCTAAGGCATGAGATGTGATATCAAACTCCTTCCCATTCCAATCCTGAGACCCGTCCTATACCATGAGATGTTATATCTCAATGCTTCTAATACCAAACCTGAGACTGTCCATGACAGTCTCAGGTTATAACATGAGATGTGATATCTCAATGCTTCTAATAACAAACCTAAGACCCTTCCTATAACGTGAGATGTGATGTCCAAGTCCTTCCCATTCCAATCCTGAGCCCCTTCCTATAACATGAGATGTGATATCCAACTCCTTCCCAATCCAATCCTGAGACCCTTCCGAGAGCATGAGATGTGATATCCCAATGCTTCTACCAAACCTGAGACCTTTCCGATAGCATGAGATGTGATATCCAACTCCTTCCCATTCCAATCATGAGGCCCTTCCTATAGCATGAGATGTGATATCTCAAGGCTTCTACCAAACCTCAGACCCTTCCTGTAGCATGAAATGTGATATCCAACTCCTTCCCATCCAATCCTGAGACCCTTCCTATAGCATGAGATGTGATATCTCAATGCTATTAATACCAAACCTGAGACCCTCCCTATAGCATGAGATGTGATATCCAACTCCTTCCCATTCCAATCCTTTGACCCTTCCCATAGCCTGAGATGTGATATCTCAATGCTTCTACCAAACCTGAGACCCTTCCTATAGCATGAGATATGATATCCAACTCCTTCCCATTCCAATCCTGAGACACTTCCTATAGCATGAGATGTGATATCTCAATGCTATTAATACCAAACCTGAGACCCTCCCTATAGCATGAGATTTGATATCTCAATGCTTCAAATACCAAACCACAGACCCGTCCTATAACTTGAGATGTGATATCCAAATTGTTTCCTTCCAAACCTGAGACCTGTCCTTTAGCATGAGATGTGATATCCAACTCCTTCCCATTCCAATCCCGAGACCCGTCCTATAACTTGAGATGTGATATCCAAATCGTTTCCTTCCAAACCTGAGACTTGTCCTTTAGCATGAGATGTGATATCCAACTCCTTCCCATTCCAATCCTGAGACCCTTCCTATAGCATGAAATGTGATATCCCAATGCTTCTACCAAACCTGAGTCCTTTCCGATAGCATGAGATGTGATATCCAACTCCTTCCCATTCCAATCCTGAGACCCTTCCTATAACATGAGATGTGATATCCAAATACTTCCCATTCCAATCCTGAGACCCTTCCGATAGCATGAGATATGATATCTTAATGCTTCTAATACCAAACCTGAGACTGTCCTATAACATGAGATGCGATATCTCAATGCTTCTAATAACAAACCTGAGACCCTTCCTATAACATGAAATGTGATATCCAAATCCTTCCCATTTCAATCCGGAGACCCTTCCTATAACATGAAATGTGATATCCAACTCCTTCCCACTCCAATCCTGAGACCCTTCCGATAGCATGAGATATGATATCTCAATGCTTCTAATACCAAACCACAGACCCGTCCTATAAATTGAGATGTGATATCCAAATCCTTCCCCTTCCAATCCTGAGACCCGTCCTATACCATGAGATATGATATCTCAATGCTTCTAATACCAAACCTGAGACTGTCCTATAACCTGAGATGTGATATCTCAATGCTTTTAATAACAAACCTGAGAGCCTTCCTATAACGAGATGTTATATCCAACTCTTTCCCAATCCAATCCTGAGACCCTTCCGATAACATGAGATGTGATATCCAACTCCTTCGCAATCCAATCCTGAGACCCTTCCGATAGCATGAGATATGATATCTCAATGCTTCTAATACCAAACCACAGACCCGTCCTATAGCTTGAGATGTGATATCCAAATCATTCCCCTTCCAAACCTGAGACCCTTCCTTTACCTATGTGATATCCAACTCCTTCCCATCCAATCCTGAGACCCTTCCTATAACATGAGATGTTATATCCAACCCCTTCCCGATCCAATCCTGAGACCCTTCCGATAGCATGAGATGTGATATCTCAATGCTTCTAATACCAAACCTGAGACCCTCCCTATAGCGTGAGATGTGATATCAAAGTCCTTCCCATTCCAATCCTGAGACCCGTCCTATACTATGAGATGTTATATCCAATGCTTCTAATACCAAACCTGAGACTGTCCTATAACATGAGATGTGATATCTCAATGCTTCTAATAACAAACCTGAGACCCTTCCTATAATATGAGATGTGATATCCAACTCCTTCCCAATCCAATCCTGAGACCCTTCCGATAGCATGAGATGTGATATCTTAATGCTTCTAGCAAACCTGAGACCTTCCCATGGCAGAAGATGTGATATCAAACTCCTTCCCATTCCAATCCTGGGACCCGTCCTATACTATGAGATGTTATATCTCAATGCTTCTAATGCCAAACCTGAGACTGTCCTATAACATGAGATGTGATATCTCAATGCTTCTAATAACAAACCTGAGACCCTTCCTATAATATGAGATGTGATATCCAAGTCCTTCCCATTCCAATCTTGAGACCCTTCCTATAACATGAGATGTGATATCCAACTACTTCCCAATCCTATCCTGAGACCCTTCCGATAGCATGAGATATGATATCTCAATGCTTCTAATACCAAACCAGAGACCTGTCCTATAACTTGAGATGTGATATCCAAATCCTTCCCCTTCCAAACCTGAGACCCTTCCTTTAGCATGAGATGTGATATCCAACTCCTTCCCATTCCAATCCTGAGACCCTTCCGATAGCATGAGATATGATATCTCAATGCTTCTAATACCAAACCTGAGACTGTCCTATAACATGAGATGTGATATCTCAATGCTTCTAATAACAAACCTTAGACCCTTCCTATAATATGAGATGTGATATCTCAATGCTTCTAATACCAAACCTGAGACCCTCCCTATAGCGTGAGATGTGATATCAAAGTCCTTCCCATTCCAATCCTGAGACCCGTCCTATACTATGAGATGTTATATCCAATGCTTCTAATACCAAACCTGAGACTGTCCTATAACATGAGATGTGATATCTCAATGCTTCTAATAACAAACCTGAGACCCTTCCTATAATATGAGATGTGATATCCAACTCCTTCCCAATCCAATCCTGAGACCCTTCCGATAGCATGAGATGTGATATCTTAATGCTTCTAGCAAACCTGAGACCTTCCCATGGCAGAAGATGTGATATCAAACTCCTTCCCATTCCAATCCTGGGACCCGTCCTATACTATGAGATGTTATATCTCAATGCTTCTAATGCCAAACCTGAGACTGTCCTATAACATGAGATGTGATATCTCAATGCTTCTAATAACAAACCTGAGACCCTTCCTATAATATGAGATGTGATATCCAAGTCCTTCCCATTCCAATCTTGAGACCCTTCCTATAACATGAGATGTGATATCCAACTACTTCCCAATCCTATCCTGAGACCCTTCCGATAGCATGAGATATGATATCTCAATGCTTCTAATACCAAACCAGAGACCTGCCCTATAACTTGAGATGTGATATCCAAATCCTTCCCCTTCCAAACCTGAGACCCTTCCTTTAGCATGAGATGTGATATCCAACTCCTTCCAATTCCAATCCTGAGACCCTTCCGATAGCATGAGATATGATATCTCAATGCTTCTAATACCAAACCTGAGACTGTCCTATAACATGAGATGTGATATCTCAATGCTTCTAATAACAAACCTTAGACCCTTCCTATAACATGAGATGTGATATCCAAATCCTTCCCATTCCAATCCTGAGACCTTTCCTATAACATGAGATGTGATATCCAAATCCTTCCCATTCCAATCCTGAGACCCTTCCGATAGCATGAGATATGATATCTTAATGCTTCTAATACCAAACCTGAGACTGTCCTATAACATGAGATGCGATATCTCAATGCTTCTAATAACAAACCTGAGACCCTTCCTATAACATGAGATGTGATATCCAAATCCTTCCCATTTCAATCCGGAGACCCTTCCTATAACATGAGATGTGATATCCAACTCCTTCCCACTCCAATCCTGAGACCCTTCCGATAGCATGAGATATGATATCTCAATGCTTCTAATACCAAACCACAGACCCGTCCTATAAATTGAGATGTGATATCCAAATCCTTCCCCTTCCAAACCTGAGACCCTTCCTTTAGCATGAGATGTGATATCCAACTCCTTCCCATTCCAATCCTGAGACCCGTCCTATACCATGAGATATGATATCTCAATGCTTCTAATACCAAACCTGAGACTGTCCTATAACATGAGATGTGATATCTCAATGCTTCTAATAACAAACCTGAGAGCCTTCCTATAACATGAGATGTTATATCCAACTCTTTCCCAATCCAATCCTGAGACCCTTCCGATAACATGAGATGTGATATCCAACTCCTTTTCAATCCAATCCTGAGACCTTTCCGGTAGCATGAGATATGATATCTCAATGCTTCTAATACCAAACCACAGACCCGTCCTATAGCTTGAGATGTGATTTCCAAATCCTTCCCCTTCCAAACCTGAGACCCTTCCTTTACCATGATATGTGATATCCAACTCCTTCCCATTCCAATCCTGAGACCCTTCCTATAGAATGAGATGTGATATCTCAATGCTTCTACCAAACCTGAGACCCTTCCTATAGCATGAGATGTGATATCCAACTCTTCCCATCCAATCCTGAGACCCGTCCTATACCATGAGATGTTATATCTCAATGCTTCTAATACCAAACCTGAGACTGTCCTATAACATGAGATGTGATATCTCAATGCTTCTAATAACAAACCTGAGACCCTTCCTATAACATGAGATGTGATATCTCAATGCTTCTAATACCAAACCTGAGACCCTCCCTATAGCGTGAGATGTGATATCAAAGTCCTTCCCATTCCCATCCTGATACCCTTCCTATAACATGAGATATGATATCCAACTCTTCCCATCCAATCCTGAGACCCTTCCTATAACATGAGATGTTATATCCAACTCCTTCCCAATCCAATCCTGAGACCCTTCCGATAGCATGAGATGTGATATCAAAGTCCTTCCCATTCCAATCCTGATACCCTTCCTATAACATGAGCTGTGATATCCAACTCTTTCCAATTCAAACCTGTGACCCTTCCTATAGCATGAGATGCGATATCCAACTCCTTCCCAATCCAATCCTGAGACCCTTCCGATAGCATGAGATGTGATATCTTAATGCTTCTAGCAAACCTGAGACCTTCCCATGGCATGAGATGTGATATCAAACTCCTTCCCATTCCAATCCTGAGACCCGTCCTATACTATGAGATGTTACATCTCAATGCTTCTAATACCAAACCTGAGACTGTCCTATAACATAAGATGTGATACCTCAATGCTTCTAATAACAAACCTGAGACCCTTCCTATAACATGAGATGTGATATCCAAGTCCTTCCCATTCAAATCTTGAGACCCTTCCTATAACATGAGATGTGATATCCAACTCCTTCCCAATCCAATCCTGAGACCCTTCCGATAGCATGAGATATATCTCAATGCTTCTAATACCAAACCACAGACCAGTCCTATAACTTGAGATGTGATATCCAAATCCTTCCCCTTCCAAACCTGAGACCCTTCCTTTATCATGAGATGTGATATCCAACTCCTTCCCAATACAATCCTGAGACCCTTCCGATAGCATGAGATGTCATATCTCAATGCTTCTAATACCAAACCACAGACCCGTCCTATAACTTGAGATGTGATATCCAACTCCTTCCCAATCCAATCCTGAGACCCTTCCGATAGCATGAGATGTGATATCTCAATGCTTCTAATATCAAACCTGAGACTGTCCTATAACATGAGATGTGATATCTCAATGCTTCTAATAACAAACCTGAGACTCTTCCTATAACATGAGATGTGATATCCAAGTCCTTCCCTTTCCAATCCTGAGACCCTTCCGATAGCATGAGATATGATTTCTCAGTGCTTCTAATACCAAACCACAGACCCGTCCTATAACTTGAGATGTGATATCCAAATCCTTCCCATTCCAATCCTGAGACCCTTCCTATGGCATGAGATGTGATATCCAACTCTTCCCATCCAATCCTGAGACCCGTCCTATAACATGAGATGTGATATCCAACTCCTTCCCAATCCAATCCTGAGACCCTTCCGATAGCATGAGATATGATATCTCAATGCTTCTAATATCAAACCTGAGACCCTCCCTATAGCATGAGATGTGATATCCAACTCCTTCCCATTCCAATCCTGAGACCCTTCCGATAGCATGAGATGTGATATCCAACTCCTTCCAATTCCAACCTGTGACTCTTCCGATAGCATGAGATGTGATATCTCAATGCTTCTAATACCAAACCTGAGACCCTCCCTATAGCATGAGATGTGATATCCAACTCCTTCCCATTCCAATCCTGAGACCCTTCCGATAGCATGAGATGTGATATCCAACTCCTTCCCAATCCAATCCTGAGACCCTTCTGATAGCATGAGTTGTGATATCTCAATGCTTCTAATACCAAACCTGAGACCCTCCCTATAGCGAGATGTGATATCAAAGTCCTTCCCATTCCAATCCTGATACCCTTCCTATAACATGAGATGTGATATCCAACTCCTTCCAATTCCAACCTGTGACCCTTCCTATAGCATGAGATGGGATATCCAACTCCTTACCAATCCAATCCTGAGACCCTTCCGATAGCATGAGATGTGATATCTTAATGCTTCAACCAAACCTGAGACCTTCCTAAGGCATGAGATGTGATATCAAACTCCTTCCCATTCCAATCCTGAGACCCGTCCTATACCATGAGATGTTATATCTCAATGCTTCTAATACCAAACCTGAGACTGTCCATGACAGTCTCAGGTTATAACATGAGATGTGATATCTCAATGCTTCTAATAACAAACCTGAGACCCTTCCTATAACGTGAGATGTGATGTCCAAGTCCTTCCCATTCCAATCCTGAGCCCCTTCCGATAGCATGAGATGTGATATCTCAAGGCTTCTACCAAACCTCAGACCCTTCCTTTAGCATGAAATGTGATATCCAACTCCTTCCCATCCAATCCTGAGACCCTTCCTATAGCATGAGATGTGATATCTCAATGCTATTAATACCAAACCTGAGACCCTCCCTATAGCATGAGATGTGATATCCAACTCCTTCCCATTCCAATCCTTTGACCCTTCCCATAGCCTGAGATGTGATATCTCAATGCTTCTACCAAACCTGAGACCCTTCCTATAGCATGAGATATGTTATCCAACTCCTTCCCATTCCAATCCTGAGACCCTTCCTATAGCATGAGTTGTGATATCTCAATGCTATTAATACCAAACCTGAGACCCTCCCTATAGCATGAGATTTGATATCTCAATGCTTCAAATACCAAACCACAGACCCGTCCTATAACTTGAGATGTGATATCCAAATTGTTTCCTTCCAAACCTGAGACCTGTCCTTTAGCATGAGATGTGATATCCATCTCCTTCCCATTCCAATCCCGAGACCGGTCCTATAACTTTAGATGTGATATCCAAATCGTTTCCTTCCAAACCTGAGACCTGTCCTTTAGCATGAGATGTGATATCCAACTCCTTCCCATTCCAATCCTGAGACCCTTCCTATAGCATGAAATGTGATATCCCAATGCTTCTACCAAACCTGAGTCCTTTCCGATAGCATGAGATGTGATATCCAACTCCTTCCCATTCCAATCCTGAGACCCTTCCTATAACATGAGATGTGATATCCAAATACTTCCCATTCCAATCCTGAGACCCTTCCGATAGCATGAGACATGATATCTTAATGCTTCTAATACCAAACCTGAGACTGTCCTATAACATGAGATGCGATATCTCAATGCTTCTAATAACAAACCTGAGACCCTTCCTATAACATGACATGTGATATCCAAATCCTTCCCATTTCAATCGGGAGACCCTTCCTATAACATGAGATGTGATATCCAACTCCTTTCCATTCCAATCCTGAGACCCTTCCGATAGCATGAGATATGATATCTCAATGCTTCTAATACCAAACCACAGACCCGTCCTATAAATTGAGATGTGATATCCAAATCCTTTCCCTTCCAAACCTGAGACCCTTCCTTTAGCATGAGATGTGATATCCAACTCCTTCCCATTCCAATCCTGAGACCCGTCCTATACCATGAGATATGATATCTCAATGCTTCTAATACCAAACCTGAGACTGTCCTATAACATGAGATGTGATATCTCAATGCTTCTAATAACAAACCTGAGAGCCTTCCTATAACATGAGATGTTATATCCAACTCTTTCCCAATCCAATCCTGAGACCCTTCCGATAACATGAGATGTGATATCCAACTCCTTTGCAATCCAATCCTGAGACCCTTCCGGTAGCATGAGATATGATATATCAATGCTTCTAATACCAAACCACAGACCCGTCCTATAGCTTGAGATGTGATATCCAAATCCTTCCCCTTCCAAACCTGAGACCCTTCCTTTACCATGATATGTGATATCCAACTCCTTCCCATTCCAATCCTGAGACCCTTCCTATAGAATGAGATGTGATATCTCAATGCTTCTACCAAACCTGAGACCCTTCCTATAGCATGAGATGTGATATCCAACTCTTCCCATCCAATCATGAGACCCGTCCTATACCATGAGATGTTATATCTCAATGCTTCTAATACCAAACCTGAGACTGTCCTATAACATGAGATGTGATATCTCAATGCTTCTAATACCAAACCTGAGACCCTCCATATAGCGTGAGATGTGATATCAAAGTCCTTCCCATTCCCATCCTGATACCCTTCCTATAACATGATATATGATATCCAACTCTTCCCATCCAATCCTGAGACCCTTCCTATAACATGAGATGTTATATCCAACTCCTTACCAATCCAATCCTGAGACCCTTCCGATAGCATGAGATGTGATATCAAAGTCCTTCCCATTCCAATCCTGATACCCTTCCTATAACATGAGCTGTGATATCCAACTCCTTCCAATTCAAACCTGTGACCCTTCCTATAGCATGAGATGCGATATCCAACTCCTTCCCAATCCAATCCTGAGACCCTTCCGATAGCATGAGATGTGATATCTTAATGCTTCTAGCAAACCTGAGACCTTCCCATGGCATGAGATGTGATGTCAAACTCCTTCCCATTCCAATCCTGAGACCCGTCCTATACTATGAGATGTTACATCTCAATGCTTCTAATACCAAACCTGAGACTGCCCTATAACATAAGATGTGATATCTCAATGCTTCTAATACCAAACCACAGACCAGTCCTATAACTTGAGATGTGATATCCAAATCCTTCCCCTTCCAAACCTGAGACCCTTCCTTTATCATGAGATGTGATATCCAACTCCTTCCCATTCCAATCCTGAGACCCCTCCTATAGCATGATATATGATATCCAACTCCTTCCCAATACAATCCTGAGACCCTTCCGATAGCATGAGATGTGATATCTCAATGCTTCTAATACCAAACCACAGACCCGTCCTATAACTTGAGATGTGATATCCAACTCCTTCCCAATCCAATCCTGAGACCCTTCCGATAGCATGAGATGTGATATCTCAATGCTTCTAATATCAAACCTGAGACTGTCCTATAACATGAGATGTGATATCTCAATGCTTCTAATAACAAACCTGAGACTCTTCCTATAACATGAGATGTGATATCCAAGTCCTTCCCATTCCTATCCTGAGACCCTTCCGATAGCATGAGATATGATATCTCAGTGCTTCTAATACCAAACCACAGACCCGTCCTATAACTTGAGATGTGATATCCAAATCCTTCCCATTCCAATCCTGAGACCCTTCCTATGGCATGAGATGTGATATCCAACTCTTCCCATCCAATCCTGAGACCCGTCCTATAACATGAGATGTGATATCCAACTCCTTCCCAATCCAATCCTGAGACCCTTCCGATAGCATGAGATATGATATCTCAATGCTTCTAATATCAAACCTGAGACCCTCCCTATAGCATGAGATGTGATATCCAACTCCTTCCCATTCCAATCCTGAGACCCTTCCGATAGCATGAGATGTGATATCCAACTCCTTCCAATTCCAACCTGTGACTCTTCCGATAGCATGAGATGTGATATCTCAATGCTTCTAATACCAAACCTGAGAACCTTCCTATAACATGAGATGTGATATCCAACTCCTTCCCAATCCAATCCTGAGACCCTTCTGAAAGCATGAGATGTGATATCTCAATGCTTCTAATACCAAACCTGAGACCCTCCCTATAGCGAGATGTGATATCAAAGTCCTTCCCATTCCAATCCTGATACCCTTCCTATAACATGAGATGTGATATCCAAATCCTTCCCAATCCAATCCTGAGACCCTTCCGATAGCATGAGATGTGATATCTTAATGCTTCAACCAAACCTGAGACCTTCCTAAGGCATGAGATGTGATATCAAACTCCTTCCCATTCCAATCCTGAGACCCGTCCTATACCATGAGATGTTGTATCTCAATGCTTCTAATACCAAACCTGAGACTGTCCATGACAGTCTCAGGTTATAACATGAGATGTGATATCTCAATGCTTCTAATAACAAACCTGAGACCCTTCCTATAACGTGAGATGTGATGTCCAAGTCCTTCCCATTCCAATCCTGAGCCCCTTCCTATAACATGAGATGTGATATCCAACTCCTTCCCAATCCAATCCTGAGACCCTTCCGAGAGCATGAGATGTGATATCCCAATGCTATTAATACCAAACCTGAGACCCTACCTATAGCATGAGATTTGATATCTCAATGCTTCAAATACCAAACCACAGACCCGTCCTATAACTTGAGATGTGATATCCAAATCGTTTCCTTCCAAACCTGAGACCTGTCCTTTAGCATGAGATGTGATATCCAACTCCTTCCCATTCCAATCCTGAGACCCTTCCTATAGCATGAAATGTGATATCCCAATGCTTCTACCAAACCTGAGTCCTTTCCGATAGCATGAGATGTGATATCCAACTCCTTCCCATTCCAATCCTGAGACCCTTACTATAACATGAGATGTGATATCCAACTCCTTCCCAATCCAATCCTGAGACCCTTCTGATAGCATGAGATGTGATATCTCAATGCTTCTAATACCAAACCTGAGACCCTCCCTATAGCGAGATGTGATATCAAAGTCCTTCCCATTCCAATCCTGATACCCTTCCTATAACATGAGATGTGATATTCAACTCCTTCCAATTCCAACCTGTGACCCTTCCTATAGCATGAGATGGGATATCCAACTCCTTCCCAATCCAATCCTGAGACCCTTCCGATAGCATGAGATGTGATATCTTAATGCTTCAACCAAACCTGAGACCTTCCTAAGGCATGAGATGTGATATCAAACTCCTTCCCATTCCAATCCTGAGACCCGTCCTATACCATGAGATGTTATATCTCAATGCTTCTAATACCAAACCTGAGACTGTCCATGACAGTCTCAGGTTATAACATGAGATGTGATATCTCAATGCTTCTAATAACAAACCTAAGACCCTTCCTATAACGTGAGATGTGATGTCCAAGTCCTTCCCATTCCAATCCTGAGCCCCTTCCTATAACATGAGATGTGATATCCAACTCCTTCCCAATCCAATCCTGAGACCCTTCCGAGAGCATGAGATGTGATATCCCAATGCTTCTACCAAACCTGAGACCTTTCCGATAGCATGAGATGTGATATCCAACTCCTTCCCATTCCAATCATGAGGCCCTTCCTATAGCATGAGATGTGATATCTCAAGGCTTCTACCAAACCTCAGACCCTTCCTATAGCATGAAATGTGATATCCAACTCCTTCCCATCCAATCCTGAGACCCTTCCTATAGCATGAGATGTGATATCTCAATGCTATTAATACCAAACCTGAGACCCTCCCTATAGCATGAGATGTGATATCCAACTCCTTCCCATTCCAATCCTTTGACCCTTCCCATAGCCTGAGATGTGATATCTCAATGCTTCTACCAAACCTGAGACCCTTCCTATAGCATGAGATATGATATCCAACTCCTTCCCATTCCAATCCTGAGACACTTCCTATAGCATGAGATGTGATATCTCAATGCTATTAATACCAAACCTGAGACCCTCCCTATAGCATGAGATTTGATATCTCAATGCTTCAAATACCAAACCACAGACCCGTCCTATAACTTGAGATGTGATATCCAAATTGTTTCCTTCCAAACCTGAGACCTGTCCTTTAGCATGAGATGTGATATCCAACTCCTTCCCATTCCAATCCCGAGACCCGTCCTATAACTTGAGATGTGATATCCAAATCGTTTCCTTCCAAACCTGAGACCTGTCCTTTAGCATGAGATGTGATATCCAACTCCTTCCCATTCCAATCCTGAGACCCTTCCTATAGCATGAAATGTGATATCCCAATGCTTCTACCAAACCTGAGTCCTTTCCGATAGCATGAGATGTGATATCCAACTCCTTCCCATTCCAATCCTGAGACCCTTCCTATAACATGAGATGTGATATCCAAATACTTCCCATTCCAATCCTGAGACCCTTCCGATAGCATGAGATATGATATCTTAATGCTTCTAATACCAAACCTGAGACTGTCCTATAACATGAGATGCGATATCTCAATGCTTCTAATAACAAACCTGAGACCCTTCCTATAACATGAGATGTGATATCCAAATCCTTCCCATTTCAATCCGGAGACCCTTCCTATAACATGAAATGTGATATCCAACTCCTTCCCACTCCAATCCTGAGACCCTTCCGATAGCATGAGATATGATATCTCAATGCTTCTAATACCAAACCACAGACCCGTCCTATAAATTGAGATGTGATATCCAAATCCTTTCCCTTCCAAACCTGAGACCCTTCCTTTAGCATGAGATGTGATATCCAACTCCTTCCCATTCCAATCCTGAGACCCGTCCTATACCATGAGATATGATATCTCAATGCTTCTAATACCAAACCTGAGACTGTCCTATAACATGAGATGTGATATCTCAATGCTTCTAATAACAAACCTGAGAGCCTTCCTATAACATGAGATGTTATATCCAACTCTTTCCCAATCCAATCCTGAGACCCTTCCGATAACATGAGATGTGATATCCAACTCCTTTGCAATCCAATCCTGAGACCCTTCCGGTAGCATGAGATATGATATATCAATGCTTCTAATACCAAACCACAGACCCGTCCTATAGCTTGAGATGTGATATCCAAATCATTCCCCTTCCAAACCTGAGACCCTTCCTTTACCATATGTGATATCCAACTCCTTCCCATCCAATCCTGAGACCCTTCCTATAACATGAGATGTTATATCCAACCCCTTCCCGATCCAATCCTGAGACCCTTCCGATAGCATGAGATGTGATATCTCAATGCTTCTAATACCAAACCTGAGACCCTCCCTATAGCGTGAGATGTGATATCAAAGTCCTTCCCATTCCAATCCTGAGACCCGTCCTATACTATGAGATGTTATATCCAATGCTTCTAATACCAAACCTGAGACTGTCCTATAACATGAGATGTGATATCTCAATGCTTCTAATAACAAACCTGAGACCCTTCCTATAATATGAGATGTGATATCCAACTCCTTCCCAATCCAATCCTGAGACCCTTCCGATAGCATGAGATGTGATATCTTAATGCTTCTAGCAAACCTGAGACCTTCCCATGGCAGAAGATGTGATATCAAACTCCTTCCCATTCCAATCCTGGGACCCGTCCTATACTATGAGATGTTATATCTCAATGCTTCTAATGCCAAACCTGAGACTGTCCTACAACATGAGATGTGATATCTCAATGCTTCTAATAACAAACCTGAGACCCTTCCTATAATATGAGATGTGATATCCAAGTCCTTCCCATTCCAATCTTGAGACCCTTCCTATAACATGAGATGTGATATCCAACTACTTCCCAATCCTATCCTGAGACCCTTCCGATAGCATGAGATATGATATCTCAATGCTTCTAATACCAAACCAGAGACCTGTCCTATAACTTGAGATGTGATATCCAAATCCTTCCCCTTCCAAACCTGAGACCCTTCCTTTAGCATGAGATGTGATATCCAACTCCTTCCCATTCCAATCCTGAGACCCTTCCGATAGCATGAGATATGATATCTCAATGCTTCTAATACCAAACCTGAGACTGTCCTATAACATGAGATGTGATATCTCAATGCTTCTAATAACAAACCTTAGACCCTTCCTATAATATGAGATGTGATATCCAAATCCTTCCCATTCCAATCCTGAGACCTTTCCTATAACATGAGATGTGATATCCAAATCCTTCCCATTCCAATCCTGAGACCCTTCCGATAGCATGAGATATGATATCTTAATGCTTCTAATACCAAACCTGAGACTGTCCTATAACATGAGATGCGATATCTCAATGCTTCTAATAACAAACCTGAGACCCTTCCTATAAAATGAGATGTGATATCCAAATCCTTCCCATTTCAATCCGGAGACCCTTCCTATAACATGAGATGTGATATCCAACTCCTTCCCACTCCAATCCTGAGACCCTTCCGATAGCATGAGATATGATATCTCAATGCTTCTAATACCAAACCACAGACCCGTCCTATAAATTGAGATGTGATATCCAAATCCTTCCCCTTCCAAACCTGAGACCCTTCCTTTAGCATGAGATGTGATATCCAACTCCTTCCCATTCCAATCCTGAGACCCGTCCTATACCATGAGATATGATATCTCAATGCTTCTAATACCAAACCTGAGACTGTCCTATAACATGAGATGTGATATCTCAATGCTTCTAATAACAAACCTGAGAGCCTTCCTATAACATGAGATGTTATATCCAACTCTTTCCCAATCCAATCCTGTGACCCTTCCGATAACATGAGATGTGATATCCAACTCCTTTGCAATCCAATCCTGAGACCTTTCCGGTAGCATGAGATATGATATCTCAATGCTTCTAATACCAAACCACAGACCCGTCCTATAGCTTGAGATGTGATTTCCAAATCCTTCCCCTTCCAAACCTGAGACCCTTCCTTTACCATGATATGTGATATCCAACTCCTTCCCATTCCAATCCTGAGACCCTTCCTATAGAATGAGATGTGATATCTCAATGCTTCTACCAAACCTGAGACCCTTCCTATAGCATGAGATGTGATATCCAACTCTTCCCATCCTATCCTGAGACCCGTCCTATACCATGAGATGTTATATCTCAATGCTTCTAATACCAAACCTGAGACTGTCCTATAACATGAGATGTGATATCTCAATGCTTCTAATAACAAACCTGAGACCCTTCCTATAACATGAGATGTGATATCTCAATGCTTCTAATACCAAACCTGAGACCCTCCCTATAGCGTGAGATGTGATATCAAAGTCCTTCCCATTCCCATCCTGATACCCTTCCTATAACATGAGATATGATATCCAACTCTTCCCATCCAATCCTGAGACCCTTCCTATAACATGAGATGTTATATCCAACTCCTTCTCAATCCAATCCTGAGACCCTTCCGATAGCATGAGATGTGATATCAAAGTCCTTCCCATTCCAATCCTGATACCCTTCCTATAACATGAGCTGTGATATCCAACTCTTTCCAATTCAAACCTGTGACCCTTCCTATAGCATGAGATGCGATATCCAACTCCTTCCCAATCCAATCCTGAGACCCTTCCGATAGCATGAGATGTGATATCTTAATGCTTCTAGCAAACCTGAGACCTTCCCATGGCATGAGATGTGATATCAAACTCCTTCCCATTCCAATCCTGAGACCCGTCCTATACTATGAGATGTTACATCTCAATGCTTCTAATACCAAACCTGAGACTGTCCTATAACATAAGATGTGATACCTCAATGCTTCTAATAACAAACCTGAGACCCTTCCTATAACATGAGATGTGATATCCAAGTCCTTCCCATTCAAATCTTGAGACCCTTCCTATAACATGAGATGTGATATCCAACTCCTTCCCAATCCAATCCTGAGACCCTTCCGATAGCATGAGATATATCTCAATGCTTCTAATACCAAACCACAGACCAGTCCTATAACTTGAGATGTGATATCCAAATCCTTCCCCTTCCAAACCTGAGACCCTTCCTTTATCATGAGATGTGATATCCAACTCCTTCCCAATACAATCCTGAGACCCTTCCGATAGCATGAGATGTGATATCTCAATGCTTCTAATACCAAACCACAGACCCGTCCTATAACTTGAGATGTGATATCCAACTCCTTCCCAATCCAATCCTGAGACCCTTCCGATAGCATGAGATGTGATATCTCAATGCTTCTAATATCAAACCTGAGACTGTCCTATAACATGAGATGTGATATCTCAATGCTTCTAATAACAAACCTGAGACTCTTCCTATAACATGAGATGTGATATCCAAGTCCTTCCCTTTCCAATCCTGAGACCCTTCCGATAGCATGAGATATGATTTCTCAGTGCTTCTAATACCAAACCACAGACCCGTCCTATAACTTGAGATGTGATATCCAAATCCTTCCCATTCCAATCCTGAGACCCTTCCTATGGCATGAGATGTGATATCCAACTCTTCCCATCCAATCCTGAGACCCGTCCTATAACATGAGATGTGATATCCAACTCCTTCCCAATCCAATCCTGAGACCCTTCCGATAGCATGAGATATGATATCTCAATGCTTCTAATATCAAACCTGAGACCCTCCCTATAGCATGAGATGTGATATCCAACTCCTTCCCATTCCAATCCTGAGACCCTTCCGATAGCATGAGATGTGATATCCAACTCCTTCCAATTCCAACCTGTGACTCTTCCGATAGCATGAGATGTGATATCTCAATGCTTCTAATACCAAACCTGAGACCCTCCCTATAGCATGAGATGTGATATCCAACTCCTTCCCATTCCAATCCTGAGACCCTTCCGATAGCATGAGATGTGATATCCAACTCCTTCCCAATCCAATCCTGAGACCCTTCTGATAGCATGAGATGTGATATCTCAATGCTTCTAATACCAAACCTGAGACCCTCCCTATAGCGAGATGTGATATCAAAGTCCTTCCCATTCCAATCCTGATACCCTTCCTATAACATGAGATGTGATATCCAACTCCTTCCAATTCCAACCTGTGACCCTTCCTATAGCATGAGATGGGATATCCAACTCCTTCCCAATCCAATCCTGAGACCCTTCCGATAGCATGAGATGTGATATCTTAATGCTTCAACCAAACCTGAGACCTTCCTAAGGCATGAGATGTGATATCAAACTCCTTCCCATTCCAATCCTGAAACCCGTCCTATACCATGAGATGTTATATCTCAATGCTTCTAATACCAAACCTGAGACTGTCCATGACAGTCTCAGGTTATAACATGAGATGTGATATCTCAATGCTTCTAATAACAAACCTGAGACCCTTCCTATAACGTGAGATGTGATGTCCAAGTCCTTCCCATTCCAATCCTGAGCCCCTTCCGATAGCATGAGATGTGATATCTCAAGGCTTCTACCAAACCTCAGACCCTTCCTATAGCATGAAATGTGATATCCAACTCCTTCCCATCCAATCCTGAGACCCTTCCTATAGCATGAGATGTGATATCTCAATGCTATTAATACCAAACCTGAGACCCTCCCTATAGCATGAGATGTGATATCCAACTCCTTCCCATTCCAATCCTTTGACCCTTCCCATAGCCTGAGATGTGATATCTCAATGCTTCTACCAAACCTGAGACCCTTCCTATAGCATGAGATATGTTATCCAACTCCTTCCCATTCCAATCCTGAGACCCTTCCTATAGCATGAGATGTGATATCTCAATGCTATTAATACCAAACCTGAGACCCTCCCTATAGCATGAGATTTGATATCTCAATGCTTCAAATACCAAACCACAGACCCGTCCTATAACTTGAGATGTGATATCCAAATTGTTTCCTTCCAAACCTGAGACCTGTCCTTTAGCATGAGATGTGATATCCATCTCCTTCCCATTCCAATCCCGAGACCGGTCCTATAACTTTAGATGTGATATCCAAATCGTTTCCTTCCAAACCTGAGACCTGTCCTTTAGCATGAGATGTGATATCCAACTCCTTCCCATTCCAATCCTGAGACCCTTCCTATAGCATGAAATGTGATATCCCAATGCTTCTACCAAACCTGAGTCCTTTCCGATAGCATGAGATGTGATATCCAACTCCTTCCCATTCCAATCCTGAGACCCTTCCTATAACATGAGATGTGATATCCAAATACTTCCCATTCCAATCCTGAGACCCTTCCGATAGCATGAGACATGATATCTTAATGCTTCTAATACCAAACCTGAGACTGTCCTATAACATGAGATGCGATATCTCAATGCTTCTAATAACAAACCTGAGACCCTTCCTATAACATGACATGTGATATCCAAATCCTTCCCATTTCAATCGGGAGACCCTTCCTATAACATGAGATGTGATATCCAACTCCTTTCCATTCCAATCCTGAGACCCTTCCGATAGCATGAGATATGATATCTCAATGCTTCTAATACCAAACCACAGACCCGTCCTATAAATTGAGATGTGATATCCAAATCCTTTCCCTTCCAAACCTGAGACCCTTCCTTTAGCATGAGATGTGATATCCAACTCCTTCCCATTCCAATCCTGAGACCCGTCCTATACCATGAGATATGATATCTCAATGCTTCTAATACCAAACCTGAGACTGTCCTATAACATGAGATGTGATATCTCAATGCTTCTAATAACAAACCTGAGAGCCTTCCTATAACATGAGATGTTATATCCAACTCTTTCCCAATCCAATCCTGAGACCCTTCCGATAACATGAGATGTGATATCCAACTCCTTTGCAATCCAATCCTGAGACCCTTCCGGTAGCATGAGATATGATATATCAATGCTTCTAATACCAAACCACAGACCCGTCCTATAGCTTGAGATGTGATATCCAAATCCTTCCCCTTCCAAACCTGAGACCCTTCCTTTACCATGATATGTGATATCCAACTCCTTCCCATTCCAATCCTGAGACCCTTCCTATAGAATGAGATGTGATATCTCAATGCTTCTACCAAACCTGAGACCCTTCCTATAGCATGAAATGTGATATCCAACTCTTCCCATCCAATCATGAGACCCGTCCTATACCATGAGATGTTATATCTCAATGCTTCTAATACCAAACCTGAGACTGTCCTATAACATGAGATGTGATATCTCAATGCTTCTAATACCAAACCTGAGACCCTCCATATAGCGTGAGATGTGATATCCAACTCCTTACCAATCCAATCCTGAGACCCTTCCGATAGCATGAGATGTGATATCAAAGTCCTTCCCATTCCAATCCTGATACCCTTCCTATAACATGAGCTGTGATATCCAACTCCTTCCAATTCAAACCTGTGACCCTTCCTATAGCATGAGATGCGATATCCAACTCCTTCCCAATCCAATCCTGAGACCCTTCCGATAGCATGAGATGTGATATCTTAATGCTTCTAGCAAACCTGAGACCTTCCCATGGCATGAGATGTGATGTCAAACTCCTTCCCATTCCAATCCTGAGACCCGTCCTATACTATGAGATGTTACATCTCAATGCTTCTAATACCAAACCTGAGACTGCCCTATAACATAAGATGTGATATCTCAATGCTTCTAATACCAAACCACAGACCAGTCCTATAACTTGAGATGTGATATCCAAATCCTTCCCCTTCCAAACCTGAGACCCTTCCTTTATCATGAGATGTGATATCCAACTCCTTCCCATTCCAATCCTGAGACCCCTCCTATAGCATGATATATGATATCCAACTCCTTCCCAATACAATCCTGAGACCCTTCCGATAGCATGAGATGTGATATCTCAATGCTTCTAATACCAAACCACAGACCCGTCCTATAACTTGAGATGTGATATCCAACTCCTTCCCAATCCAATCCTGAGACCCTTCCGATAGCATGAGATGTGATATCTCAATGCTTCTAATATCAAACCTGAGACTGTCCTATAACATGAGATGTGATATCTCAATGCTTCTAATAACAAACCTGAGACTCTTCCTATAACATGAGATGTGATATCCAAGTCCTTCCCATTCCTATCCTGAGACCCTTCCGATAGCATGAGATATGATATCTCAGTGCTTCTAATACCAAACCACAGACCCGTCCTATAACTTGAGATGTGATATCCAAATCCTTCCCATTCCAATCCTGAGACCCTTCCTATGGCATGAGATGTGATATCCAACTCTTCCCATCCAATCCTGAGACCCGTCCTATAACATGAGATGTGATATCCAACTCCTTCCCAATCCAATCCTGAGACCCTTCCGATAGCATGAGATATGATATCTCAATGCTTCTAATATCAAACCTGAGACCCTCCCTATAGCATGAGATGTGATATCCAACTCCTTCCCATTCCAATCCTGAGACCCTTCCGATAGCATGAGATGAGATATCCAACTCCTTCCAATTCCAACCTGTGACTCTTCCGATAGCATGAGATGTGATATCTCAATGCTTCTAATACCAAACCTGAGAACCTTCCTATAACATGAGATGTGATATCCAACTCCTTCCCAATCCAATCCTGAGACCCTTCTGATAGCATGAGATGTGATATCTCAATGCTTCTAATACCAAACCTGAGACCCTCCCTATAGCGAGATGTGATATCAAAGTCCTTCCCATTCCAATCCTGATACCCTTCCTATAACATGAGATGTGATATCCAAATCCTTCCCAATCCAATCCTGAGACCCTTCCGATAGCATGAGATGTGATATCTTAATGCATCAACCAAACCTGAGACCTTCCTAAGGCATGAGATGTGATATCAAACTCCTTCCCAATCCAATCCTGAGACCCGTCCTATACCATGAGATGTTGTATCTCAATGCTTCTAATACCAAACCTGAGACTGTCCATGACAGTCTCAGGTTATAACATGAGATGTGATATCTCAATGCTTCTAATAACAAACCTGAGACCCTTCCTATAACGTGAGATGTGATGTCCAAGTCCTTCCCATTCCAATCCTGAGCCCCTTCCTATAACATGAGATGTGATATCCAACTCCTTCCCAATCCAATCCTGAGACCCTTCCGAGAGCATGAGATGAGATATCCCAATGCTATTAATGCCAAACCTGAGACCCTACCTATAGCATGAGATTTGATATCTCAATGCTTCAAATACCAAACCACAGACCCGTCCTATAACTTGAGATGTGATATCCAAATCGTTTCCTTCCAAACCTGAGACCTGTCCTTTAGCATTAGATGTGATATCCAACTCCTTCCCATTCCAATCCCGAGACCCGTCCTATAACTTGAGATGTGATATCCAAATCGTTTCCTTCCAAACCTGAGACCTGTCCTTTAGCATGAGATGTGATATCCAACTCCTTCCCATTCCAATCCTGAGACCCTTCCTATAGCATGAAATGTGATATCCCAATGCTTCTACCAAACCTGAGTCCTTTCCGATAGCATGAGATGTGATATCCAACTCCTTCCCATTCCAATCCTGAGACCCTTCCGATAGCATGAGATATGATATCTTAATGCTTCTAATACCAAACCTGAGACTGTCCTATAACATGAGATGCGATATCTCAATGCTTCTAATAACAAACCTGAGACCCTTCCTATAACATGAGATGTGATATCCAACTCCTTCCCACTCCAATCCTGAGACCCTTCCGATAGCATGAGATATGATATCTCAATGCTTCTAATACCAAACCACAGACCCGTCCTATAAATTGAGATGTGATATCCAAATCCTTCCCCTTCCAAACCTGAGACCCTTCCTATAGCATAAGTTGTGATATCCAACTCCTTCCCATTCCAATCCTGAGACCCGTCCTATACCATGAGATATATCTCAATGCTTCTAATACCAAACCTGAGACTGTCCTATAACATGAGATGTGATATCTCAATGCTTCTAATAACAAACCTGAGAGCCTTCCTATAACGAGATGTTATATCCAACTCTTTCCCAATCCAATCCTGAGACCCTTCCGATAACATGAGATGTGATATCCAACTCCTTCGCAATCCAATCCTGAGACCCTTCCGATAGCATGAGATATGATATCTCAATGCTTCTAATACCAAACCACAGACCCGTCCTATGGCTTGAGATGTGATATCCAAATCATTCCCCTTCCAAACCTGAGACCCTTCCTTTACCATATGTGATATCCAACTCCTTCCCATTCCAATCCTGAGACCCTTCCTATAGAATGAGATGTGATATCTCAATGCTTCTACCAAACCTGAGACCCTTCCTATAGCATGAGATGTAATATCCAACTCTTCCCATCCAATCCTGAGACCCGTCCTATACCATGAGATGTTATATCTCAATGCTTCTAATACCAAACCTGAGACTGTCCTATAACATGAGATGTGATATCTCAATGCTTCTAATAACAAACCTGAGACCCTTCCTATAACATGAGATGTGATATCTCAATGCTTCTAATACCAAACCTGAGACCCTCCCTATAGCGTGAGATGTGATATCAAAGTCCTTCCCATTCCCATCCTGATACCCTTCCTATAACATGAGATGTTATATCCAACTCCTTCCCAATCCAATCCTGAGACCCTTTCGATAGCATGAGATGTGATATCAAAGTCCTTCCCATTCCAATCCTGATACCCTTCCTATAACATGAGCTGTGATATCCAACTCCTTCCAATTCAAACCTTTGACCCTTCCTATAGCATGAGATGCGATATCCAACTCCTTCCCAATCCAATCCTGAGACCCTTCCGATAGCATGAGATGTGATATCTTAATGCTTCTGGCAAACCTGAGACCTTCCCATGGCATGAGATGTGATTTCAAACTCCTTCCCATTCCAATCCTGAGACCCTTCCTATAACATGAGATGTGATATCCAACCCCTTCTCAATCCAATCCTGAGACCCTTCCGATAGCATGAGATATATCTCAATGCTTCTAATACCAAACCACAGACCAGTCCTATAACTTGAGATGTGATATCCAAATCCTTCCCCTTCCAAACTTGAGACCCTTCATTTATCATGAGATGTGATATTCAACTCCTTCCCATTACAATCATGAGACCCCTCCTATAGCATGATATATGATATCCAACTCCTTCCCATTCCAATCCTGAGACCCGTCCTATACAATGAGATATGATATCTCAATGCTGCTATGACCAAACCTGAGACTGTCCTATGACATGAGATGCGATATCTCAATGCTTCTAATAACAAACCTGAGTCCCTTCCTATAACATGAGATGTGATATCCAAATCCTTCCCATTCCAATCCTGAGACCCTTCCTATAACATGAGATGTGATATCTAACTCCTTCCCAATCCAATCCTGATACCCTTCCGATAGCATGAGATGTGATATCTCAATGCTTCTAATAACAAACCTGAGAGCCTTCCTATAACATATGTGATATCCAACTCCTTCTCAATACAATCCTGAGACCCTTCCGATAGCATGAGATGTGATATCTCAATGCTTCTAATACCAAACCACAGACCCGTCCTATAACTTGAGATGTGATATCCAACTCCTTCCCAATCCAATCCTGAGACCCTTCTGATAGCATGAGATGTGATATCTCAATGCTTCTAATATCAAACCTGAGACTGTCCTATAACATGAGATGTGATATCTCAATGCTTCTAATAACAAACCTGAGACTCTTCCTATAACATGAGATGTGATATCCAAGTCCTTCCCATTCCAATCCTGAGACCCTTCCGATAGCATGAGATATGATATCTCAATGCTTCTAATACCAAACCACAGACCCGTCCTATAACTTGAGAGGTGATATCCAAATCCTTCCCCCTCCAAACCTGAGACCCTTCCTTTAGCATGAGATGTGATATCCAACTCCTTCCCATTCCAATCCTGAGACCCTTCCTATGGCATGAGATGTGATATCCAACTCTTCCCATCCAATCCTGAGACCCGTCGTATAACATGAGATGTGATATCCAACTCCTTCCCAATCCAATCCTGAGACCCTTCCGATAGCATGAGATATGATATCTCAATGCTTCTAATATCAAACCTGAGACCCTCCCTATAGCATGAGATGTGATATCCAACTCCTTCCCATTCCAACCTGTGACTCTTCCGATAGCATGAGATGTGATATCTCAATGCTTCTAATACCAAACCTGATACCCTTCCTATAACATGAGATGTGATATCCAACTCCTTCCCAATCCAATCCTGAGACCCTTCTGATAGCATGAGATGTGATATCTCAATGCTTCTAATACCAATCCTGACACCCTCCCTATAGCAAGATGTGATATCAAAGTCCTTCCCATTCCAATCCTGATACCCTTCCTATAACATGAGATGTGATATCCAACTCCTTCCAATTCCAACCTGTGACCCTTCCTATAGCATGAGATGGGATATCCAACTCCTTCCCAATCCAATCCTGAGACCCTTCCGATAGCATGAGATGTGATATCTTAATGCTTCCACCAAACCTGAGACCTTCCTAAGGCATGAGATGTGATATCAAACTCCTTCCCATTCCAATCCTGAGACCCGTCCTATACCATGAGATGTTATATCTCAATGCTTCTAATAACAAACCTGAGACCCTTCCTATAGAGTGAGATGTGATGTCCAAGTCCTGCCCATTCCAATCCTGAGCCCCTTCCGAGAGCATGAGATGTGATATCCCAATGCTTCTACCAAACCTGAGACCTTTCCGATAGCATGAGATGTGATATCCAACTCCTTCCCATTCCAATCATGAGGCCCTTCCTATAGCATGAGATGTGATATCCCAATGCTTCTACCAAACCTGAGACCTTTCCGATAGCATGAGATGTGATATCCAACTCCTTCCCATTCCAATCATGAGGCCCTTCCTATAGCATGAGATGTGATATCTCAAGGCTTCTACCAAACCTGAGACCCTTCCTATAGCATGAAATGTGATATCCAACTCCTTCCCATCCAATCCTGAGACCCTTCCTATAGCATGAGATGTGATATCTCAATGCTATTAATACCAAACCTGAGACCCTCCCTATAGCATGAGATGTGATATCCAACTCCTTCCCATTCCAATCCTTTGACCCTTCCCATAGCCTGAGATGTGATATCTCAATGCTTCTACCAAACCTGAGACCTTTCCTATAGCATGAGATATGATATCCAACTCCTTCCCATTCCAATCCTGAGACCCTTCCTATAACATGAGATGTGATATCCAAATCCTTCCCATTCCAATCCTGAGACCCTTCCGATAGCATGAGATATGATATCTTAATGCTTCTAATACCAAACCTGAGACTGTCCTATAACATGAGATGCGATATCTCAATGCTTCTAATAACAATCTTGAGACCCTTCCTATAACATGAGATGTGATATCCAAATCCTTCCCATTTCAATCCGGAGACCCTTCCTATAACATGAGATGTGATATCCAACTCCTTCCCACTCCAATCCTGAGACCCTTCCGATAGCATGAGATATGATATCTCAATGCTTCTAATACCAAACCACAGACCCGTCCTATAAATTGAGATGTGATATCCAAATCCTTTCCCTTCCAAACCTGAGACCTTTCCTTTAGCATGAGATGTGATATCCAACTCCTTCCCATTCCAATCCTGAGACCCGTCCTATACCATGAGATATGATATCTCAATGCTTCTAATACCATACCTGAGACTGTCCTATAACATGAGATGTGATATCTCAATGCTTCTAATAACAAACCTGAGAGCCTTCCTATAACATGAGATGGTATATCCAACTCTTTCCCAATCCAATCCTGAGACCCTTCCGATAACATGAGATGTGATATCCAACTCCTTTGCAATCCAATCCTGAGACCCTTCCGATAGCATGAGATATGATATCTCAATGCTTCTAATACCAAACCACAGACCCGTCCTATAGCTTGAGATGTGATATCCAAATCCTTCCCCTTCCAAACCTGAGACTCTTTCTTTACCATGATATGTGATATCCAACTCCTTCCCATTCCAATCCTGAGACACTTCCTATAGAATGAGATGTGATATCTCAATGCTTCTAGCAAACCTGAGACCCTTCCTATAGCATGAGATGTGATATCCAACTCTTCCCATCCAATCCTGAGACCCGTCCTATACCATGAGATGTTATATCTCAATGCTTCTAATACCAAACCTGAGACTGTCCTATAACATGAGATGTGATATCTCAATGCTTCTAATAACAAACCTGAGACCCTTCCTATAACATGAGATGTGATATCTCAATGCTTCTAATACCAAACATGAGACCCTCCCTATAGCGTGAGATGTGATATCAAAGTCCTTCCCATTCCCATCCTGATACCCTTCCTATAGCATGAGATATGATATCCAACTCTTCCCATCCAACCCTGAGACCCTTCCTATAACATGAGATGTTATATCTAACTCCTTCCCAATCCAATCCTGAGACCCTTCCGATAGCATGAGATGTGATATCAAAGTCCTTCCCATTCCAATCCTGATACCCTTCCTATAACATGAGCTGTGATATCCAACTCCTTCCAATTCAAACCTGTGACCCTTCCTATAGCATGAGATGCGATATCCAACTCCTTCCCAATCCAATCCTGAAACCCTTCCGATAGCATGAGATGTGATATCTTAATGCTTCTAGCAAACCTGAGACCTTCCCATGGCATGGGATGTGATATCAAACTCCTTCCCATTCCAATCCTGAGACACGTCCTATACTATGAGATGTTACATCCAACTCCTTCCCAATCCCATCCTGAGACCCTTCCGATAGCATGAGATATATCTCAATGCTTCTAATACCAAACCACAGACCAGTCCTATAACTTGAGATGTGATATCCAAATCCTTCCCCTTCCAAACCTGACACCCTTCCATTATCATGAGATGTGATATCCAACTCCTTCCCATTCCAATCCTGAGACCCCTCCTATAGCATGATATATGATATCCAACTCCTTCCCAATACAATCCTGAGACCCTTCCGATAGCATGAGATGTGATATCTCAATGCTTCTAATACCAAACCACAGACCCGTCCTATAACTTGAGATGTGATATCCAACTCCTTCCCAATCCAATCCTGAGACCCTTCCGATAGCATGAGATGTGATATCTCAATGCTTCTAATATCAAACCTGAGACTGTCCTATAACATGAGATGTGATATCTCAATGCTTCTAATAACAAACCTGAGACTCTTCCTATAACATGAGATGTGATATCCAAGTCCTTCCCATTCCAATCCTGAGACCCTTCCGATAGCATGAGATATGATATCTCAATGCTTCTAATACCAAACCACAGACCCGTCCTATAACTTGAGATGTGATATCCAAATCCTTCCCATTCCAATCCTGAGACCCTTCCTATGGCATGAGATGTGATATCCAACTCTTCCCATCCAATCCTGAGACCCGTCCTATAACATGAGATGTGATATCCAACTCCTTCCCAATCCAATCCTGAGACCCTTCCGATAGCATGAGATATGATATCTCAATGCTTCTAATATCAAACCTGAGACCCTCCCTATAGCATGAGATGTGATATCCAACTCCTTCCCATTCCAATCCTGAGACCCTTCCTATAACATGAGATGTGATATCCAAATCCTTCCCATTCCAATCCTGAGACCCTTCCGATAGCATGAGATATGATATCTTAATGCTTCTAATACCAAACCTGAGACTGTCCTATAACTTGAGATGTGATATCCAAATCCTTCCCATTCCAATCCTGAGACCCTTCCTATGGCATGAGATGTGATATCCAACTCTTCCCATCCAATCCTGAGACCCGTCCTATAACATGAGATGTGATATCCAACTCCTTTCCAATCCAATCCTGAGACCCTTCCGATAGCATGAGATATGATATCTCAATGCTTCTAATATCAAACCTGAGACCCTCCCTATAGCATGAGATGTGATATCCAACTCCTTCCCATTCCAATCCTGAGACCCTTCCGATAGCATGAGATGTGATATCCAACTCCTTCCAATTCCAACCTGTGACTCTTCCGATAGCATGAGATGTGATATCTCAATGCTTCTAATACCAAACCTGAGACCCTTCCTATAACATGAGATGTGATATCCAACTCCTTCCCAATCCAATCCTGAGACCCTTCTGATAGCATGAGATGTGATATCTCAATGCTTTTAATACCAAACCTGAGACCCTCCCTATAGCGAGATGTGATATCAAAGTCCTTCCCATTCCAATCCTGATACCCTTCCTATAACATGAGATGTGATATCCAACTCCTTCCAATTCCAACCTGTGACCCTTCCTATAGCATGAGATATGATATCTCAATGCTTCTAATACCAAACCACAGACCCGTCCTATAAATTGAGATGTGATATCCAAATCCTTTCCCTTCCAAACCTGAGACCTTTCCTTTAGCATGAGATGTGATATCCAACTCCTTCCCATTCCAATCCTGAGACCCGTCCTATACCATGAGATATGATATCTCAATGCTTCTAATACCATACCTGAGACTGTCCTATAACATGAGATGTGATATCTCAATGCTTCTAATAACAAACCTGAGAGCCTTCCTATAACATGAGATGGTATATCCAACTCTTTCCCAATCCAATCCTGAGACCCTTCCGATAACATGAGATGTGATATCCAACTCCTTTGCAATCCAATCCTGAGACCCTTCCGATAGCATGAGATATGATATCTCAATGCTTCTAATACCAAACCACAGACCCGTCCTATAGCTTGAGATGTGATATCCAAATCCTTCCCCTTCCAAACCTGAGACTCTTTCTTTACCATGATATGTGATATCCAACTCCTTCCCATTCCAATCCTGAGACACTTCCTATAGAATGAGATGTGATATCTCAATGCTTCTACCAAACCTGAGACCTTCCTAAGGCATGAGATGTGATATCAAACTCCTTCCCATTCCAATCCTGAGACCCGTCCTATACCATGAGATGTTATATCTCAATGCTTCTAATACCAAACCTGAGACTGTCCTATAACATGAGATGTGATATCTCAATGCTTCTAATAACAAACCTGAGACCCTTCCTATAACATGAGATGTGATATCTCAATGCTTCTAATACCAAACATGAGACCCTCCCTATAGCGTGAGATGTGATATCAAAGTCCTTCCCATTCCCATCCTGATACCCTTCCTATAGCATGAGATATGATATCCAACTCTTCCCATCCAATCCTGAGACCCTTCTTATAACATGAGATGTTATATCTAACTCCTTCCCAATCCAATCCTGAGACCCTTCCGATAGCATGAGATGTGATATCAAAGTCCTTCCCATTCCAATCCTGATACCCTTCCTATAACATGAGCTGTGATATCCAACTCCTTCCAATTCAAACCTGTGACCCTTCCTATAGCATGAGATGCGATATCCAACTCCTTCCCAATCCAATCCTGAAACCCTTCCGATAGCATGAGATGTGATATCTTAATGCTTCTAGCAAACCTGAGACCTTCCCATGGCATGGGATGTGATATCAAACTCCTTCCCATTCCAATCCTGAGACACGTCCTATACTATGAGATGTTACATCTCAATGCTTCTAATACCAAACCTGAGACTGTCCTATAACATAAGATGTGATACCTCAATGCTTCTAATAACAAACCTGAGAACCTTCCTATAACATGAGATGTGATATCCAAGTCCTTCGCATTCAAATCTTGAGACCCTTCCTATAACATGAGATGTGATATCCAACTCCTTCCCAATCCCATCCTGAGACCCTTCCGATAGCATGAGATATATCTCAATGCTTCTAATACCAAACCACAGACCAGTCCTATAACTTGAGATGTGATATCCAAATCCTTCCCCTTCCAAACCTGACACCCTTCCATTATCATGAGATGTGATATCCAACTCCTTCCCATTCCAATCCTGAGACCCCTCCTATAGCATGATATATGATATCCAACTCCTTCCCAATACAATCCTGAGACCCTTCCGATAGCATGAGATGTGATATCTCAATGCTTCTAATACCAAACCACAGACCCGTCCTATAACTTGAGATGTGATATCCAACTCCTTCCCAATCCAATCCTGAGACCCTTCCGATAGCATGAGATGTGATATCTCAATGCTTCTAATATCAAACCTGAGACTGTCCTATAACATGAGATGTGATATCTCAATGCTTCTAATAACAAACCTGAGACTCTTCCTATAACATGAGATGTGATATCCAAGTCCTTCCCATTCCAATCCTGAGACCCTTCCGATAGCATGAGATATGATATCTCAATGCTTCTAATACCAAACCACAGACCCGTCCTATAACTTGAGATGTGATATCCAAATCCTTCCCATTCCAATCCTGAGACCCTTCCTATGGCATGAGATGTGATATCCAACTCTTCCCATCCAATCCTGAGACCCGTCCTATAACATGAGATGTGATATCCAACTCCTTCCCAATCCAATCCTGAGACCCTTCCGATAGCATGAGATATGATATCTCAATGCTTCTAATATCAAACCTGAGACCCTCCCTATAGCATGAGATGTGATATCCAACTCCTTCCCATTCCAATCCTGAGACCCTTCCGATAGCATGAGATGTGATATCCAACTCCTTCCAATTCCAACCTGTGACTCTTCCGATAGCATGAGATGTGATATCTCAATGCTTCTAATACCAAACCTGAGACCCTTCCTATAACATGAGATGTGATATCCAACTCCTTCCCAATCCAATCCTGAGACCCTTCTGATAGCATGAGATGTGATATCTCAATGCTTTTAATACCAAACCTGAGACCCTCCCTATAGCGAGATGTGATATCAAAGTCCTTCCCATTCCAATCCTGATACCCTTCCTATAACATGAGATGTGATATCCAACTCCTTCCAATTCCAACCTGTGACCCTTCCTATAGCATGAGATATGATATCTCAATGCTTCTAATACCAAACCACAGACCCGTCCTATAAATTGAGATGTGATATCCAAATCCTTTCCCTTCCAAACCTGAGACCTTTCCTTTAGCATGAGATGTGATATCCAACTCCTTCCCATTCCAATCCTGAGACCCGTCCTATACCATGAGATATGATATCTCAATGCTTCTAATACCATACCTGAGACTGTCCTATAACATGAGATGTGATATCTCAATGCTTCTAATAACAAACCTGAGAGCCTTCCTATAACATGAGATGGTATATCCAACTCTTTCCCAATCCAATCCTGAGACCCTTCCGATAACATGAGATGTGATATCCAACTCCTTTGCAATCCAATCCTGAGACCCTTCCGATAGCATGAGATATGATATCTCAATGCTTCTAATACCAAACCACAGACCCGTCCTATAGCTTGAGATGTGATATCCAAATCCTTCCCCTTCCAAACCTGAGACTCTTTCTTTACCATGATATGTGATATCCAACTCCTTCCCATTCCAATCCTGAGACACTTCCTATAGAATGAGATGTGATATCTCAATGCTTCTACCAAACCTGAGACCCTTCCTATAGCATGAGATGTGATATCCAACTCTTCCCATCCAATCCTGAGACCCGTCCTATACCATGAGATGTTATATCTCAATGCTTCTAATACCAAACCTGAGACTGTCCTATAACATGAGATGTGATATCTCAATGCTTCTAATAACAAACCTGAGACCCTTCCTATAACATGAGATGTGATATCTCAATGCTTCTAATACCAAACATGAGACCCTCCCTATAGCGTGAGATGTGATATCAAAGTCCTTCCCATTCCCATCCTGATACCCTTCCTATAGCATGAGATATGATATCCAACTCTTCCCATCCAATCCTGAGACCCTTCCTATAACATGAGATGTTATATCTAACTCCTTCCCAATCCAATCCTGAGACCCTTCCGATAGCATGAGATGTGATATCAAAGTCCTTCCCATTCCAATCCTGATACCCTTCCTATAACATGAGCTGTGATATCCAACTCCTTCCAATTCAAACCTGTGACCCTTCCTATAGCATGAGATGCGATATCCAACTCCTTCCCAATCCAATCCTGAGACCCTTCCGATAGCATGAGATGTGATATCTTAATGCTTCTAGCAAACCTGAGACCTTCCCATGGCATGGGATGTGATATCAAACTCCTTCCCATTCCAATCCTGAGACACGTCCTATACTATGAGATGTTACATCTCAATGCTTCTAATACCAAACCTGAGACTGTCCTATAACATAAGATGTGATACCTCAATGCTTCTAATAACAAACCTGAGACCCTTCCTATAACATGAGATGTGATATCCAAGTCCTTCGCATTCAAATCTTGAGACCCTTCCTATAACATGAGATGTGATATCCAACTCCTTCCCAATCCCATCCTGAGACCCTTCCGATAGCATGAGATATATCTCAATGCTTCTAATACCAAACCACAGACCAGTCCTATAACTTGAGATGTGATATCCAAATCCTTCCCCTTCCAAACCTGACACCCTTCCATTATCATGAGATGTGATATCCAACTCCTTCCCATTCCAATCCTGAGACCCCTCCTATAGCATGATATATGATATCCAACTCCTTCCCAATACAATCCTGAGACCCTTCCGATAGCATGAGATGTGATATCTCAATGCTTCTAATACCAAACCACAGACCCGTCCTATAACTTGAGATGTGATATCCAACTCCTTCCCAATCCAATCCTGAGACCCTTCCGATAGCATGACATGTGATATCTCAATGCTTCTAATATCAAACCTGAGACTGTCCTATAACATGAGATGTGATATCTCAATGCTTCTAATAACAAACCTGAGACTCTTCCTATAACATGAGATGTGATATCCAAGTCCTTCCCATTCCAATCCTGAGACCCTTCCGATAGCATGAGATATGATATCTCAATGCTTCTAATACCAAACCACAGACCCGTCCTATAACTTGAGATGTGATATCCAAATCCTTCCCATTCCAATCCTGAGACCCTTCCTATGGCATGAGATGTGATATCCAACTCTTCCCATCCAATCCTGAGACCCGTCCTATAACATGAGATGTGATATCCAACTCCTTCCCAATCCAATCCTGAGACCCTTCCGATAGCATGAGATATGATATCTCAATGCTTCTAATATCAAACCTGAGACCCTCCCTATAGCATGAGATGTGATATCCAACTCCTTCCCATTCCAATCCTGAGACCCTTCCGATAGCATGAGATGTGATATCCAACTCCTTCCAATTCCAACCTGTGACTCTTCCGATAGCATGAGATGTGATATCTCAATGCTTCTAATACCAAACCTGAGACCCTTCCTATAACATGAGATGTGATATCCAACTCCTTCCCAATCCAATCCTGAGACCCTTCTGATAGCATGAGATGTGATATCTCAATGCTTTTAATACCAAACCTGAGACCCTCCCTATAGCGAGATGTGATATCAAAGTCCTTCCCATTCCAATCCTGATACCCTTCCTATAACATGAGATGTGATATCCAACTCCTTCCAATTCCAACCTGTGACCCTTCCTATAGCATGAGATGGCATATCCAACTCCTTCCCAATCCAATCCTGAGACCCTTCCAATAGCATGAGATGTGATATCTTAATGCTTTAACCAAACCTGAGACCTTCCTAAGGCATGAGATGTGATATCAAACTCCTTCCCATTCCAATCCTGAGACCCGTCCTATACCATGAGATGTTATATCTCAATGCTTCTAATACCAAACCTGAGACTGTCCATGACAGTCTCAGGTTATAACATGAGATGTGATATCTCAATGCTTCTAATAACAAACCTGAGACCCTTCCTATAACGTGAGATGTGATGTCCAAGTCCTTCCCATTCCAATCCTGAGCCCCTTCCTATAACATGAGATGTGATATCCAACTCCTTCCTAATCCAATCCTGAGACCCATCCGAGAGCATGAGATGTGATATCCCAATGCTTCTACCAAACCTGAGACCTTTCCGATAGCATGAGATGTGATATCCAACTCCTTCCCATTCCAATCATGAGGCCCTTCCTATAGCATGAGATGTGATATCTCAAGGCTTCTACCAAACCTGAGACCCTTCCTATAGCATGAAATGTGATATCCAACTCCTTCCCATCCAATCCTGAGACCCTTCCTATAGCATGAGATGTGATATCTCAATGCTATTAATACCAAACCTGAGACCCTCCCTATAGCATGAGATGTGATATCCAACTCCTTCCCATTCTAATCCTTTGACCCTTCCCATAGCCTGAGATGTGATATCTCAATGCTTCTACCAAACCTGAGACCCTTCCTATAGCATGAGATGTGATATCCAACTCCTTCCCAATCCAATCCTGAGACCCTTCTGATAGCATGAGATTTGATATCTCAATGCTTCTAATACCAAACCTGACACCCTCCCTATAGCAAGATGTGATATCAAAGTCCTTCCCATTCCAATCCTGATACCCTTCCTATAACATGAGATGTGATATCCAACTCCTTCCAATTGCAACCTGTGACCCTTCTTTAGCATGAGATGGGATATCCAACTCCTTCCCAATCCAATCCTGAGACCCTTACGATAGCATGAGATGTGATACCTTAATGCTTCCACCAAACCTGAGACCTTCCTAAGGCATGAGATGTGATATCAAACTCCTTCCCATTCCAATCCTGAGACCCGTCCTATACCATGAGATGTTATATCTCAATGCTTCTAATAACAAACCTGAGACCCTTCCTATAGCGTGAGATGTGATGTCCAAATCCTTCCCATTCCAATCCTGAGCCCCTTCCTATAACATGAGATGTGATATCAAACTCCTTCCCAATCCAATCCTGAGACCCTTCCGAGAGCATGAGATGTGATATCCCAATGCTTCTACCAAACCTGAGACCTTTCCGATAGCATGAGATGTGATATCCAACTCCTTCCCATTCCAATCATGAGGCCCTTCCTATAGCATGAGATGTGATATCCCAATGCTTCTACCAAACCTGAGACCTTTCCGATAGCATGAGATGTGATATCCAACTCCTTCCCATTCCAATCATGAGGCCCTTCCTATAGCATGAGATGTGATATCTCAAGGTTTCTACCAAACCTGAGACCCTTCCTATAGCATGAAATGTGATATCCAACTCCTTCCCATCCAATCATGAGACCCTTCCTATAGCATGAGATGTGATATCTCAATGCTATTAATACCAAACCTGAGACCGTCCCTATAGCACGAGATGTGATATCCAACTCCTTCCCATTCCAATCCTTTGACCCTTCCCATAGCCTGAGATGTGATATCTCAATGCTTCTACCAAACCTGAGACCCTTCCTATGGCATGAGATATGATATCCAACTCCTTCCCATTCCAATCCTGAGACCCTTCCTATAACATGAGATGTGATATCCAAATCCTTCCCATTCCAATCCTGAGACCCTTCCGATAGCATGAGATATGATATCTTAATGCTTCTAATACCAAACCTGAGACTGTCCTATAACATGAGATGCGATATCTCAATGCTTCTAATAACAAACTTGAGACCCTTCCTATAACATGAGATGTGAAATCCAAATCCTTCCCATTTCAATCCGGAGACCCTTCCTATAACATGAGATGTGATATCCAACTCCTTCCCACTCCAATCCTGAGACCCTTCTGATAGCATGAGATATGATATCTCAATGCTTCTAATACCAACCCACAGACCCGTCCTATAAATTGAGATGTGATATCCAAATCCTTTCCCTTCCAAACCTGAGACCTTTCCTTTAGCATGAGATGTGATATCCAACTCCTTCCCATTCCAATCCTGAGACCCGTCCTATACCATGAGATATGATATCTCAATGCTTCTAATACCATACCTGAGACTGTCCTATAACATGAGATGTGATATCTCAATGCTTCTAATAACAAACCTGAGAGCCTTCCTATAACATGAGATGGTATATCCAACTCTTTCCCAATCCAATCCTGAGACCCTTCCGATAACATGAGATGTGATATCCAACTCCTTTGCAATCCAATCCTGAGACCCTTCCGATAGCATGAGATATGATATCTCAATGCTTCTAATACCAAACCACAGACCCGTCCTATAGCTTGAGATGTGATATCCAAATCCTTCCCCTTCCAAACCTGAGACCCTTTCTTTACCATGATATGTGATATCCAACTCCTTCCCATTCCAATCCTGAGACACTTCCTATAGAATGAGATGTGATATCTCAATTCTTCTACCAAACCTGAGACCCTTCCTATAGCATGAGATGTGATATCCAACTCTTCCCATCCAATCCTGAGACCCGTCCTATACAATGAGATGTTATATCTCAATGCTTCTAATACCAAACCTGAGACTGTCCTATAACATGAGATGTGATATCTCAATGCTTCTAATAACAAACCTGAGACCCTTCCTATAACATGAGATGTGATATCTCAATGCTTCTAATACCAAACCTGAGACCCTCCCTATAGCGTGAGATGTGATATCAAAGTCCTTCCCATTCCCATCCTGATACCCTTCCTATAGCATGAGATATGATATCCAACTCTTCCCATCCAATCCTGAGACCCTTCCTATAACATGAGATGTTAGATCCAACTCCTTCCCAATCCAATCCTGAGACCCTTCCGATAGCATGAGATGTGATATCAAAGTCCTTCCCATTCCAATCCTGATACCCTTCCTATAACATGAGCTGTGATATCCAACTCCTTCCAATTCAAACCTGTGACCCTTCCTATAGCATGAGATGCGATATCCAACTCCTTCCCAATCCAATCCTGAGACCCTTCCGATAGCATGAGATGTGATATCTTAATGCTTCTAGCAAACCTGAGACCTTCCCATGGCATGGGATGTGATATCAAACTCCTTCCCTTTCCAATCCTGAGACCCGTCCTATACTATGAGATGTTACATCTCAATGCTTCTAATACCAAACCTGAGACTGTCCTATAACATAAGATGTGATACCTCAATGCTTCTAATAACAAACCTGAGACCCTTCCTATAACATGAGATGTGATATCCAAGTCCTTCGCATTCAAATCTTGAGACCCTTCCTATAACATGAGATGTGATATCCAATTCCTTCCCAATCCAATCCTGAGACCCTTCCGATAGCATGAGATATATCTCAATGCTTCTAATACCAAACCACAGACCAGTCCTATAACTTGAGATGTGATATCCAAATCCTTCCCCTTCCAAACCTGAGACCCTTCCATTATCATGAGATGTGATATCCAACTCCTTCCCATTCCAATCCTGAGACCCCTCCTATAGCATGATATATGATATCCAACTCCTTCCCAATACAATCCTGAGACCCTTCCGATAGCATGAGATGTGATATCTCAATGCTTCTAATACCAAACCACAGACCCGTCCTATAACTTGAGATGTGATATCCAACTCCTTCCCAATCCAATCCTGAGACCCTTCCGATAGCATGAGATGTGATATCTCAATGCTTCTAATATCAAACCTGAGACTGTCCTATAACATGAGATGTGATATCTCAATGCTTCTAATAACAAACCTGAGACTCTTCCTATAACATGAGATGTGATATCCAAGTCCTTCCCATTCCAATCCTGAGACCCTTCCGATAGCATGAGATATAATATCTCAATGCTTCTAATACCAAACCACAGACCCGTCCTATAACTTGAGATGTGATATCCAAATCCTTCCCATTCCAATCCTGAGACCCTTCCTATGGCATGAGATGTGATATCCAACTCTTCCCATCCAATCCTGAGACCCGTCCTATAACATGAGATGTGATATCCAACTCCTTCCCAATCCAATCCTGAGACCCTTCCGATAGCATGAGATATGATATCTCAATGCTTCTAATATCAAACCTGAGACCCTCCCTATAGCATCAGATGTGATATCCAACTCCTTCCCATTCCAATCCTGAGACCCTTCCGATAGCATGAGATGTGATATCCAACTCCTTCCAATTCCAACCTGTGACTCTTCCGATAGCATGAGATGTGATATCTCAATGCTTCTAATAGCAAACCTGAGACCCTTCCTATAACATGAGATGTGATATCCAACTCCTTCCCAATCCAATCCTGAGACCCTTCTGATAGCATGAGATGTGATATCTCAATGCTTTTAATACCAAACCTGAGACCCTCCCTATGGCGAGATGTGATATCAAAGTCCTTCCCATTCCAATCCTGATACCCTTCCTATAACATGAGATGTGATATCCAACTCCTTCCAATTCCAACCTGTGACCCTTCCTACAGCATGAGATGGGATATCCAACTCCTTCCCAATCCAATCCTGAGACCCTTCCGATAGCATGAGATGTGATATCTTAATGCTTTAACCAAACCTGAGACCTTCCTAAGGCATGAGATGTGATATCAAACTCCTTCCCATTCCAATCCTGAGACCCGTCCTATACCATGAGATGTTATATCTCAATGCTTCTAATACCAAACCTGAGACTGTCCATGACAGTCTCAGGTTATAACATGAGATATGATATCTCAATGCTTCTAATAACAAACCTGAGACCCTTCCTATAACGTGAGATGTGATGTCCAAGTCCTTCCCATTCCAATCCTGAGCCCCTTCCTATAACATGAGATGTGATATCCAACTACTTCCCAATCCAATCCTGAGACCCTTCCGAGAGCATGAGATGTGATATCCCAATGCTTCTACCAAACCTGAGACCTTTCCGATAGCATGAGATGTGATATCCAACTCCTTCCCATTCCAATCATGAGGCCCTTCCTATAGCATGAGATGTGATATCTCAAGGCTTCTACCAAACCTGAGACCCTTCCTATAGCATGAAATGTGATATCCAACTCCTTCCCATCCAATCCTGAGACCCTTCCTATAGCATGAGATGTGATATCTCAATGCTATTAATACCAAACCTGAGACCCTCCCTATAGCATGAGATGTGATATCCAACTCCTTCCCATTCTAATCCTTTGACCCTTCCCATAGCCTGAGATGTGATATCTCAATGCTTCTACCAAACCTGAGACCCTTCCTATAGCATGAGATATGATATCCAACTCCTTCCCATTCCAATCCTGAGACCCTTCCTATAGCATGAGATGTGATATCTCAATGCTATTAATACCAAACCTGAGACCCTCCCTATAGCATGAGATTTGATATCTCAATGCTTCAAATACCAAACCACAGACCCGCCCTATAACTTGAGATGTGATATCCAAATCGTTTCCTTCCAAACCTGAGACCTGTACTTTAGCATGAGATGTGATATCCAACTCCTTCCATTCCAATCCCAAGACCCGTCCTATAACTTGAGATGTGATATCCAAATCGTTTACTTCCGAACCTGAGACCTGTCCTTTAGCATGAGATGTGATATCCAACTCCTTCCCATTCCAATCCTGAGACCCTTCCTACAGCATGAAATGTGATATCCCAATGCTTCTACCAAACCTGAGACCCTTCCTATAGCATGAGATATGATATCCAACTCCTTCCCATTCCAATCCTGAGACCCTTCCTATAACATGAGATGTGATATCCAAATCCTTCCCATTCCAATCCTGAGACCCTTCCGATAGCATGAGATATGATATCTTAATGCTTCGAATACCAAACCTGAGACTGTCCTATAACATGAGATGCGATATCTCAATGCTTCTAATAACAAACCTGAGACCCGTCCTATAAATTGAGATGTGATATCCAAATCCTTCCCCTTCCAAACCTGAGACCCTTCCTTTAGCATGAGATGTGATATCCAACTCCTTCCCATTCCAATCCTGAGACCCGTCCTATACCATGAGATATGATATCTCAATGCTTCTAATACCAAACCTGAAACTGTCCTATAACGAGATGTGATATCTCAATGCTTCTAATAACAAACCACAGACCCGTCCTATAAATTGAGATGTGATATCCAAATCCTTCCCCTTCTAAACCTGAGACCCTTCCTTTAGCATGAGATGTGATATCCAACTCCTTCCCATTCCAATCCTGAGACCCGTCCTATACCATGAGATATGATATCTCAATGCTTCTAATACCAAACCTGAGACTGTCCTATAACGAGATGTGATATCTCAATGCTTCTAATAACAAACCTGAGAGCCTTCCTATAACATGAGATGTTATATCCAACTCTTTCCCAATCCAATCCTGAGACCCTTCCGATAACATGAGATGTGATATCCAACTCCTTTGCAATCCAATCCTGAGACCCTTCCGATAGCATGAGATATGATATCTCAATGCTTCTAATACCAAACCACAGACCCGTCCTATAGCTTGAGATGTGATATCCAAATCCTTCCCCTTCCAAACCTGAGACCCTTCCTTTACCATGATATGTGATATCCAACTCCTTCCCATTCCAATCCTGAGACCCTTCCTATAGAATGAGATGTTATATCTCAATGCTTCTAATACCAAACCTGAGACTGTCCTATAACATGAGATGTGATATCTCAATGCTTCTAATAACAAACGTGAGACCCTTCCTATAACATGAGATGTGATATCTCAATGCTTCTAATACCAAACCTGAGACCCTCCCTATAGCGTGAGATGTGATATCAAAGTCCTTCCCATTCCCATCCTGATACCCTTCCTATAACATGAGATATGATATCCAACTCTTCCCATCCAATCCTGAGACCCTTCCTATAACATGAGATGTTATATCCAACTCTTTCCCATTCCAATCCTGATACCCTTCCTATAACATGAGCTGTGATATCCAACTCCTTCCAATTCAAACCTGTGACCTTTCCTATAGCATGAGATGCGATATCCAACTCCTTCCCAATCCAATCCTGAGACCCTTCCGATAGCATGAGATGTGATATCTTAATGCTTCTAGCAAACCTGAGACCTTCCCATGGCATGAGATGTGATATCAAACTCCTTCCCATTCCAATCCTGAGACCCGTCCTATACTATGAGATGTTACATCTCAATGCTTCTAATACCAAACCTGAGACTGTCCTATAACATAAGATGTGATACCTCAATGCTTCTAATAACAAACCTGAGACCCTTCCTATAACATGAGATGTGATATCCAAGTCCTTCCCATTCAAATCTTGAGACCCTTCCTATAACATGAGATGTGATATCCAACTCCTTCCCAATCCAATCCTGAGACCCTTCCGATAGCATGAGATATATCTCAATGCTTCTAATACCAAACCACAGACCAGTCCTATAACTTGAGATGTGATATCCAAATCCTTCCCCTTCCAAACCTGAGACCCTTCCTTTATCATGAGATGTGATATCCAACTCCTTCCCATTCCAATCCTGAGACCCCTCCTATAGCATGATATATGATATCCAACTCCTTCCCATTCCAATCCTGAGACCCTTCCTATAGCATGAAATGTGATATCCCAATGCTTCTACCAAACCTGAGTCCTTTCCGATAGCATGAGATGTGATATCCAACTCCTTCGCAATCCAATCCTGAGACCCTTCCGATAGCATGAGATATGATATCTCAATGCTTCTAATACCAAACCAAAGACCCGTCCTATAGCTTGAGATGTGATATCCAAATCATTCCCCTTCCAAACCTGAGACCCTTCCTTTACCATATGTGATATCCAACTCCTTCCCATTCCAATCCTGAGACCCTTCCTATAGAATGAGATGTGATATCTCAATGCTTCTACCAAACCTGAGACCCTTCCTATAGCATGAGATGTGATATCCAACTCTTCCCATCCAATCCTGAGACCCGTCCTATACCATGAGATGTTATATCTCAATGCTTCTAATACCAAACCTGAGACTGTCCTATAACATGAGATGTGATATCTCAATGCTTCTAATACCAAACCTGAGACCCTCCCTATAGCGTGAGATGTGATATCAAAGTCCTTCCCATTCCCATCCTGATACCCTTCCTATAACATGAGATGTTATATCCAACTCCTTCCAATCCAATCCTGAGACCCTTCCGATAGCATGAGATGTGATATCAAAGTCCTTCCCATTCCAATCCTGATACCCTTCCTATAACATGAGCTGTGACATCCTACTCCTTCCAATTCAAACCTGTGACCCTTCCTATAGCATGAGATGCGATATCCAACTCCTTCCCAATCCAATCCTGAGACCCTTCCGATAGCATGAGATGTGATATCTTAATGCTTCTAGCAAACCTGAGACCTTCCCATGGCATGAGATGTGATTTCAAACTCCTTCCCATTCCAATCCTGAGACCCGTCCTATACTATGAGATGTTACATCTCAATGCTTCTAATAACAAACCTGAGACCCTTCCTATAACATGAGATGTGATATCCAACTCTTTCCCAATCCAATCCTGAGACCCTTCCGATAGCATGAGATATGATATCTCAATGCTTCTAATACCAAACCAAAGACCCGTCCTATAGCTTGAGATGTGATATCCAAATCATTCCCCTTCCAAACCTGAGACCCTTCCTTTACCATATGTGATATCCAACTCCTTCCCATTCCAATCCTGAGACCCTTCCTATATAATGAGATGTGATATCTCAATGCTTCTACCAAACCTGAGACCCTTCCTATAGCATGAGATGTGATATCCAACTCTTCCCATCCAATCCTGAGACCCGTCCTATACCATGAGATGTTATATCTCAATGCTTCTAATACCAAACCTGAGACTGTCCTATAACATGAGATGTGATATCTTAATGCTTCTAGCAAACCTGAGACCTTCCCATGGCATGAGATGTGATATCAAACTCCTTCCCATTCCAATCCTGAGACCCGTCCTATACTATGAGATGTTACATCTCAATGCTTCTAATACCAAACCTGAGACTGTCCTATAACATAAGATGTGATACCTCAATGCTTCTAATAACAAACCTGAGACCCTTCCTATAACATGAGATGTGATATCCAAGTCCTTCACATTCAAATCTTGAGACCCTTTCTATAACATGAGATGTGATATCCAACTCCTTCCCAATCCAATCCCGAGACCCTTCCGATAGCATGAGATATATCTCAATGCTTCTAATACCAAACCACAGACCAGTCCTATAACTTGAGATGTGATATCCAAATCCTTCCCCTTCCAAACCTGAGACCCTTCCTTTATCATGAGATGTGATATCCAACTCCTTCCCATTCCAATCCTGAGACCCCTCCTATAGCATGATATATGATATCCAACTCCTTCCCAATACAATCCTGAGACCCTTCCGATAGCATGAGATGTGATATCTCAATGCTTCTAATACCAAACCACAGACCCGTCCTATAACTTGAGATGTGATATCCAACTCCTTCCCAATCCAATCCTGATACCCTTCCTATAACATGAGATGTGATATCTCAATGCTTCTAATAACAAACCTGAGACTCTTCCTATAACATGAGATGTGATATCCAAGTCCTTCCCATTCCAATCCTGAGACCCTTCCGATAGCATGAGATATGATATCTCAATGCTTCTAATACCAAACCACAGACCCGTCCTATAACTTGAGATGTGATATCCAAATCCTTCCCATTCCAATCCTGAGACCCTTCCTATGGCATGAGATGTGATATCCAACTCTTCCCATCCAATCCTGAGACCCGTCCTTTAGCATGAGATGTGAAATCCAACTCCTTCCCATTCCAATCCCGAGACCCGTCCTAAAACTTGAGATGTGATATCCAAATCGTTTCCTTCCAAACCTGAGACCTGTCCTTTAGCATGAGATGTGATATCCAACTCCTTCGCAATCCAATCCTGAGACCCTTCCGATAGCATGAGATATGATATCTCAATGCTTCTAATACCAAACCAAAGACCCGTCCTATAGCTTGAGATGTGATATCCAAATCATTCCCCTTCCAAACCTGAGACCCTTCCTTTACCATATCTGATATCCAACTCCTTCCCATTCCAATCCTGAGACCCTTCCTATAGAATGAGATGTGATATCTCAATGCTTCTACCAAACCTGAGACCCTTCCTATAGCATGAGATGTGATATCCAACTCTTCCCATCCAATCCTGAGACCCGTCCTATACCATGAGATGTTATATCTCAATGCTTCTAATACCAAACCTGAGACTGTCCTACAACATGAGATGTGATATCTCAATGCTTCTAATAACAAACCTGAGACCCTTCCTATAACATGAGATGTGATATCTCAATGCTTCTAATACCAAACCTGAGACCCTCCCTATAGGTTGAGATGTGATATCAAAGTCCTTCCCATTCCCATCCTGATACCCTTCCTATAACATGAGATGTTATATCCAACTCCTTCCAATCCAATCCTGAGACCCTTCCGATAGCATGAGATGTGATATCAAAGTCCTTCCCATTCCAATCCTGATACCCTTCCTATAACATGAGCTGTGACATCCAACTCCTTCCAATTCAAACCTGTGACCCTTCCTATAGCATGAGATGCGATATCCAACTCCTTCCCAATCCAATCCTGAGACCCTTCCGATAGCATGAGATGTGATATCTTAATGCTTCTAGCAAACCTGAGACCTTCCCATGGCATGAGATGTGATTTCAAACTCTTTCCCAATCCAATCCTGAGACCCTTCCGATAGCATGAGATATATCTCAATGCTTCTAATACCAAACCACAGACCAGTCCTATAACTTGAGATATGATATCCAAATCCTTCCCCTTCCAAACCTGAGACCCTTCATTTATCATGAGATGTGATATTCAACTCCTTCCCATTACAATCCTGAGACCCCTCCTATAGCATGATATATGATATCCAACTCCTTCCCATTCCAATCCTGAGACCCGTCCTATACAATGAGATATGATATCTCAATGCTGCTATGACCAAACCTGAGACTGTCCTATGACATGAGCTGCGATATCTCAATGCTTCTAATAACAAACCTGAGACCCTTCCTATAACATGAGATGTGATATCCAAATCCTTCCCATTCCAATCCTGAGACCCTTCATATAACATGAGATGTGATATCTAACTCCTTCCCAATCCAATCCTGATACCCTTCCGATAGCATGAGATGTGATATCTCAATGCTTCTGATAACAAACCTGAGAGCCTTCCTATAACATATGTGATATCCAACTCCTTCCCAATCCAATCCTGAGACCCTTCCGATAGCATGAGATGTGATATCTTAATGCTTCCACCAAACCTGAGACCTTCCTAAGGCATGAGATGTGATATCAAACTCCTTCCCATTCCAATCCTGAGACCCGTCCTTTACCATGAGATGTTATATCTCAATGCTTCTAACAACAAACCTGAGACCCTTCCTATAACGTGAGATGTGATGTCCAAGTCCTTCCCATTCCAATCCTGAGCCCCTTCCTATAACATGATATGTGATATCAAACTCCTTCCCAATCCAATCCTGAGACCCTTCCTATAGCATGAGATGTGATATCCCAATGCATCTACCAAACCTGAGACCTTTCCGATAGCATGAGATGTGAAATCCAACTCCTTCCCATTCCAATCATGAGGCCCTTCCTATAGCATGAGATGTGATATCTCAAGGCTTCTACCAAACCTGAGACCCTTCCTATAGCATGAAATGTGATATCCAACTCCTTCCCATCCAATCCTGGGACCCTTCCTATAGCATGAGATGTGATATCTCAATGCTATTAATACCAAACTTGAGACCCTCCCTATAGCATGAGATGTGATATCCAACTCCTTCCCATTCCAATCCTTTGACCCTTCCCATAGCCTGAGATGTGATATCTCAATGCTTCTACCAAACCTGAGACCCTTCCTATAGCATGAGATATGATATCCAACTCCTTCCCATTCCAATCCTGAGACCCTTCCTATAGCATGAGATGTGATATCTCAATGCTATTAATACCAAACCTGAGACCCTCCCACTAGCATGAGATGTGATATCTCAATGCTTCAAATACCAAACCACAGACCCGTCCTATAACTTGAGATGTGATATCCAAATCGTTTCCTTCCAAACCTGAGACCTGTCCTTTAGCATGAGATGTGATATCCAACTCCTTCCCATTCCAATCCTGAGACCCTTCCTATAGCATGAAATGTGATATCCCAATGCTTCTACCAAACCTGAGTCCTTTCCGATAGCATGAGATGTGATATCCAACTCCTTCCCATTCCAATCATGAGGCCCTTCCTATAGCATGAGATGTGATATCTCAAGGCTTCTACCAAACCTGAGACCCTTCCTATAGCATGAAATGTGATATCCAACTCCTTCCCATCCAATCCTGAGACCCTTCCTATAGCATGAGATGTGATATCTCAATGCTTCTTCCAAATCTGAGACCCTTCCTATAGCATGAAATGTGATATCCAACTTATTCCCATCCAATCCTGAGATCCTTCCTATAGCATGATAAGTGATATCCAACTCCTTCCCATTCCAATCCTGAGACCCTTCCTATAACATGAGATGTGATATCTAACTCCTTCCCAATCCAATCCTGATACCCTTCCGATAGCATGAGATGTGATATCTTAATGCTTCCACCAAACCTGAGACCTTCCTAAGGCATGAGATGTGATATCAAACTCCTTCCCATTCCAATCCTGAGACCCGTCCTATAGCATGAAATGTGATATCCCAATGCTTCTACCAAACCTGAGTCCTTTCCGATAGCATGAGATGTGATATCCAACTCCTTCCCATTCCAATCATGAGGCCCTTCCTATAGCATGAGATGTGATATCTCAAGGCTTCTACCAAACCTGAGACCCTTCCTATAGCATGAAATGTGATATCCAACTCCTTCCCATCCAATCCTGAGACCCTTCCTATAGCATGAGATGTGATATCTCAATGCTTCTTCCAAATCTGAGACCCTTCCTATAGCATGAAATGTGATATCCAACTTATTCCCATCCAATCCTGAGATCCTTCCTATAGCATGATAAGTGATATCCAACTCCTTCCCATTCCAATCCTGAGACCCGTCCTATACAATGAGATATGATATCTCAATGCTGCTATGACCAAACCTGAGACTGTCCTATGACATGAGATGCGATATCTCAATGCTTCTAATAACAAACCTGAGACCCTTCCTATAACATGAGATGTGATATCCAAATCCTTCCCATTCCAATCCTGAGACCCTTCCTATAACATGAGATGTGATATCTAACTCCTTCCCAATCCAATCCTGATACCCTTCCGATAGCATGAGATGTGATATCTCAATGCTTCTAATAACAAACCTGAGAGCCTTCCTATAACATATGTGATATCCAACTCCTTCCCAATCCAATCCTGAGACCCTTCCGATAGCATGAGATGTGATATCTTAATGCTTCCACCAAACCTGAGACCTTCCTAAGGCATGAGATGTGATATCAAACTCCTTCCCATTCCAATCCTGAGACCCGTCCTATACCATGAGATGTTATATCTCAATGCTTCTAATAACAAACCTGAGACCCTTCCTATAACGTGAGATGTGATGTCCAAGTCCTTCCCATTCCAATCCTGAGCACCTTCCTATAACATGAGATGTGATATCAAACTCCTTCCCAATCCAATCCTGAGACCCTTCCGAGAGCATGAGATGTGATATCCCAATGCTTCTAAAAAACCTGAGACCTTTCCTATAGCATGAGATATGATATCCAATTCCTTCCCATTCCAATCCTGAGACCCTTCCTATAACATGAGATGTGATATCCAAATCCTTCCCCTTCCAAACCTGAGACCCTTCCTTTAGCATGAGATGTGATATCCAACTCCTTCCCATTCCAATCCTGAGACCCGTCCTATACCATGAGATATGATATCTCAATGCTTCTAATACCAAACCTGAGACTGTCCTATAACGAGATGTGATATCTCAATGCTTCTAATAACAAACCTGAGAGCCTTCCTATAACATGAGATGTTATATCCAACTCTTTCCCAATCCAATCCTGAGACCCTTCCGATAACATGAGATGTGATATCCAACTCCTTTGCAATCCAATCCTGAGACCATTCCGATAGCATGAGATATGATATCTCAATGCTTCTAATACCAAACCACAGACCCGTCCTATAGCTTGAGATGTGATATCCAAATCCTTCCCATTCCAAACCTGAGACCCTTCCTTTACCATGATATGTGATATCCAGCTCCTTCCCATTCCAATCCTGAGACCCTTCCTATAGAATGAGATGTGATATCTCAATGCTTCTACCAAACCTGAGACCCTTCCTATAGCATGAGCTGTGATATCCAACTCTTCCCATCCAATCCTGAGACCCGTCCTATACCATGAGATGTTATATCTCAATGCTTCTAATACCAAACCTGAGACTGTCCTATAACATGAGATGTGATATCTCAATGCTTCTAATAACAACCCTGAGACCCTTCCTATAACATGAGATGTGATATCTCAATGCTTCTAATACCAAACCTGAGACCCTCCCTATAGCGTGAGATGTGATATCAAAGTCCTTCCCATTCCCATCCTGATACCCTTCCTATAACATGAGATATGATATCCAACTCTTCCCATCCAATCCTGAGACCCTTCCTATAACATGAGATGTTATATCCAACTCCGTCCCATTCCAATCCTGATACCCTTCCTGTAACATGAGCTGTGATATCCAACTCCTTCCAATTCAAACCTGTGACCCTTCCTATAGCATGAGATGCGATATCCAACTCCTTCCCAATCCAATCCTGAGACCCTTCCGATAGCATGAGATGTGATATCTTAATGCTTCTAACAAACCTGAGACCTTCCAATGGCATGAGATGTGATATCAAACTCCTTCCCATTCCAATCCTGAGACCCATCCTATACTATGAGATGTTACATCTCAATGCTTCTAATACCAAACCTGAGACTGTCCTATAACATAAGATGTGATGCCTCAATGCTTCTAATAACAAACCTGAGACCCTTCCTATAACATGAGATGTGATATCCAAGTCCTTCCCATTCAAATCTTGAGACCCTTCCTATAACATGAGATGTGATATCCAACTCCTTCCCAATCCAATCCTGAGACCCTTCCGATAGCATGAGATATATCTCAATGCTTCTAATACCAAACCACAGACCCGTCCTATAACTTGAGATGTGATATCCAACTCCTTCCCAATCCAATCCTGAGACCCTTCCGATAGCATGAGATGTGATATCTCAATGCTTCTAATATCAAACCTGAGACTGTCCTATAACATGAGATGTGATATCTCAATGCTTCTAATAACAAACCTGAGACTCCTCCTATAACATGAGATGTGATATCCAAGTCCTTCCCATTCCAATCCTGAGACCCTTCCGATAGCATGAGATATGATATCTCAATGCTTCTAATACCAAACCACAGACCCGTCCTATAACTTGAGATGTGATATCCAAATCCTTCCCATCCAATCCTGAGACCCTCCCTATAGCATGAGATGTGATATCCAACTCCTTCCCATTCTAATCCTGAGACCCTTCCGATAGCATGAGATGTGATATCCAACTCCTTCCAATTCCAACCTGTGACTCTTCCGATAGCATGAGATGTGATATCTCAATGCTTCTAATACCAAACCTGAGACCCTCCCTATAGCGAGATGTGATATCAAAGTCCTTCCCATTCCAATCCTGAAACCCTTCCTATAACATAAGATGTGATATCCAACTCCTTCCAATTCCAACCTGTGACCCTTCCTATAGCATGAGATGGGATATCCAACTCCTTCCCAATCCAATCCTGAGACCCTTCCGATAGCATGAGATGTGATATCTTAATGCTTCAACCAAACCTGAGACCTTCCCAAGGCATGAGATGTGATATCAAACTCCTTCCCATTCCAATCCTGAGACCCGTCCTATACCATGAGATGATATATCTCAATGCTTCTAATACCAAACCTGAGACCCTTCCTATAACGTGAGATGTGATGTCCAAGTCCTTCCCAATCCAATCCTGAGACCCTTCCGATAGCATGAGATATATCTCAATGCTTCTAATACCAAACCTGAGACCTTTCCTATAACATGAGATATGATATCCAACTCCTTCCCAATCCAATCCTGAGACCCTTCTGATAGCATGAGATGTGATATCTCAATGCTTCTAATACCAAACCTGAGACCCTCCCTATAGCGAGATGTGATATCAAAGTCCTTCCCATTCCAATCCTGATACCCTTCCTATAACATAAGATGTGATATCCAACTCCTTCCAATTCCAACCTGTGACCCTTCCTATAGCATGAGATGGGATATCCAACTCCTTCCCAATCCAATCCTGAGACCCTTCCGATAGCATGAGATGTGATATCTTAATGCTTCAACCAAACCTGAGACCTTCCTAAGGCATGAGATGTGATATCAAACTCCTTCCCATTCCAATCCTGAGACCCGTCCTATACCATGAGATGTTATATCTCAATGCTTCTAATACCAAACCTGAGACCCTTCCTATAACGTGAGATGTGATGTCCAAGTCCTTCCCATTCCAATCCTGAGTCCCTTTCTATAACATGAGATGTGATATCCAACTCCTTCCCAATCCAATCCTGAGACCCTTCCGATAGCATGAGATATATCTCAATGCTTCTAATACCAAACCTGAGACCTTTCCTATAACATGAGATATGATATCCAACTCCTTCCCAATCCAATCCTGAGACCCTTCCGATAGCATGAGATATATCTCAATGCTTCTAATACCAAACCTGAGACCTTTCCTATAACATGAGATATGATATCCAACTCCTTCCCAATCCAATCCTGAGACCCTTCTGATAGCATGAGATGTGATATCTCAATGCTTCTAATACCAAACCTGAGACCCTCCCTATAGCGAGATGTGATATCAAAGTCCTTCCCATTCCAATCCTGATACCCTTCCTATAACATAAGATGTGATATCCAACTCCTTCCAATTCCAACCTGTGACCCTTCCTATAGCATGAGATGGGATATCCAACTCCTTCCCAATCCAATCCTGAGACCCTTCCGATAGCATGAGATGTGATATCTTTATGCTTCAACCAAACCTGAGAGCTTCCTAAGGCATGAGATGTGATATCAAACTCCTTCCCATTCCAATCCTGAGACCCGTCCTATACCATGAGATGTTATATCTCAATGCTTCTAATACCAAACCTGAGACCCTTCCTATAACGTGAGATGTGATGTCCAAGTCCTTCCCATTCCAATCCTGAGTCCCTTCCTATAACATGAGATGTGATATCCAACTCCTTCCCAATCCAATCCTGAGACCCTTCCGATAGCATGAGATATATCTCAATGCTTCTAATACCAAACCACAGACCCGTCCTATAACTTGAGATGTGATATCCAACTCCTTCCCAATCCAATCCTGAGACCCTTCCGATAGCATGAGATGTGATATCTCAATGCTTCTAATATCAAACCTGAGACTGTCCTATAACATGAGATGTGATATCTCAATGCTTCTAATAACAAACCTGAGACTCTTCCTATAACATGAGATGTGATATCCAAGTCCTTCCCATTCCAATCTTGAGACCCTTCCGATAGCATGAGATATGATATCTCAATGCTTCTAATACCAAACCACAGACCCGTCCTATAACTTGAGATGTGATATCCAAATCCTTCCCATTCCAATCCTGAGACCCTTCCTATGGCATGAGATGTGATATCCAACTCTTCCCATCCAATCCTGAGACCCGTCCTATAACATGAGATGTGATATCCAACTCCTTCCCAATCCAATCCTGAGACCCTTCCGATAGCATGAGATATGATATCTCAATGCTTCTAATATCAAACCTGAGACCCTCCCTATAGCATGAGATGTGATATCCAACTCCTTCCCATTCTAATCCTGAGACCCTTCCGATAGCATGAGATGTGATATCCAACTCCTTCCAATTCCAACCTGTGACTCTTCCGATAGCATAAGATGTGATATCTCAATGCTTCTAATACCAAACCTGAGACCTTTCCTATAACATGAGATATGATATCTAACTCCTTCCCAATCCAATCCTGAGACCCTTCTGATAGCATGAGATGTGATATCTCAATGCTTCTAATACCAAACCTGAGACCCTCCCTATAGCGAGATGTGATATCAAAGTCCATCCCATTCCAATCCTGATACCCTTCCTATAACATGAGATGTGATATCCAACTCCTTCCAATTCCAACCTGTGACCCTTCCTATAGCATGAGATGGGATATCCAACTCCTTCCCAATCCAATCCTGAGACCCTTCCGATAGGATGAGATGTGATATCTTAATGCTTCAACCAAACCTGAGACCTTCCTAAGGCATGAGATGTGATATCAAACTCCTTCCCATTCCAATCCTGAGACCCGTCCTATACCATGAGATGTTATATCTCAATGCTTCTAATACCAAACCTGAGACCCTTCCTATAACGTGAGATGTGATGTCCAAGTCCTTCCCATTCCAATCCTGAGCCCCTTCCTATAACATGAGATGTGATATCCAACTCCTTCCCAATCCAATCCTGAGACCCTTCCGAGAGCATGAGATGTGATATCCCAATGCTTCTACCAAACCTGAGACCTTTCCGATAGCATGAGATGTGATATCCAACTCCTTCCCATTCCAATCATGAGGCCCTTCCTATAGCATGAGATGTGATATCTCAAGGCTTCTACCAAACCTGAGCCCCTTCCTATAGCATGAAATGTGATATCCAACTCCTTCCCATCCAATCCTGAGACCCTTCCTATAGCATGAGATGTGATATCTCAATGCTATTAATACCAATCCTGAGACCCTCCCTGTAGCATGAGATGTGATATCCAACTCCTTCCCATTCCAATCCTTTGACACTTCCCATAGCCTGAGATGTGATATCTCAATGCTTCTACCAAACCTGAGACCCTTCCTATAGCATGAGATATGATATCCAACTCCTTCCCATTCCAATCCTGAGACCCTTCCTATAGCACGAGATGTGATATCTCAATGCTATTAATACCAAACCTGAGACCCTCCCTATAGCATGAGATTTGATATCTCAATGCTTCAAATACCAAACCACAGACCCGTCCTATAACTTGAGATGTGATATCCAAATCGTTTCCTTCCAAACCTGAGACCTGTCCTTTAGCATGAGATGTGATATCCAACTCCTTCCCATTCCAATCCCGAGACCCATCCTATAACTTGAGATGTGATATCCAAATCGTTTCCTTCCAAACCTGAGACCTGTCCTTTAGCATGAGATGTGATATCCAACTCCTTCCCATTCCAATCCTGAGACCCTACCTATAACATGAGATGTGATATCCAAATCCTTCCCATTCCAATCCTGAGACCCTGCCGATAGCATGAGATATATCTTAATGCTTCTAATACCAAACCTGAGACTGTCCTATAACATGAGATGCGATACCTCAATGCTTCTAATAACAAACCTGAGACCCTTCCTATAACGAGATCTTATATCCAACTCTTTCCCAATCCAATCCTGAGACCCTTCCGATAACATGAGATGTGATATCCAACTCCTTCGCAATCCAATCCTGAGACCCTTCCAATAGCATGAGATATGATATCTCAATGCTTCTAATACCAAACCAAAGACCCGTCCTATAGCTTGAGATGTGATATCCAAATCATTCCCCTTCCAAACCTGAGACCCTTCCTTTACCATATGTGATATCCAACTCCTTCCCATTCCAATCCTGAGACCCTTCCTATAGAATGAGATGTGATATCAATGCTACTACCAAACCTGAGACCCTTCCTATAGCATGAGATGTGATATCCAACTCTTCCCATCCAATCCTGAGACCCGTCCTATACCATGAGATGTTATATCTCAATGCTTCTAATACCAAACCTGAGACTGTCCTATAACATGAGATGTGATATCTCAATGATTCTAATAACAAACCTGAGACCCTTCCTATAACATGATGTGTGATATCTCAATGCTTCTAATACCAAACCTGAGACCCTCCCTATAGCGTGAGATGTGATATCAAAGTCCTTCCCATTCCCATCCTGATACCCTTCCTATAACATGAGATGTTATATCCAACTCCTTCCCAATCCAATCCTGAGACCCTTCCGATAGCATGAGATGTGATATCAAAGGCCTTCCCATTCCAATCCTGATACCCTTCCTATAACATGAGCTGTGACACCCAACTCCTTCCAATTCAAACCTGTGACCCTTCCTATAGCATGAGATGCGATATCCAACTCCTTCCCAATCCAATCCTGAGACCCTTCCTATAGCATGAGATGTGATATCTTAATGCATCTAGCAAACCTGAGACCTTCCCATGGCATGAGATGTGATTTCAAACTCTTTCCCAATCCAATCCTGAGACCCTTCCGATAGCATGAGATATATCTCAATGCTTCTAATACCAAACCACAGACCAGTCCTATAACTTGAGATATGATATCCAAATCCTTCCCCTTCCAAACCTGAGACCCTTCATTTATCATGAGATGTGATATTCAACTCCTTCCCATTACAATCCTGAGACCCCTCCTATAGCATGATATATGATATCCAACTCCTTCCCATTCCAATCCTGAGACCCGTCCTATACAATGAGATATGATATCTCAATGCTGCTATGACCAAACCTGAGACTGTCCTATGACATGAGCTGCGATATCTCAATGCTTCTAATAACAAACCTGAGACCCTTCCTATAACATGAGATGTGATATCCAAATCCTTCCCATTCCAATCCTGAGACCCTTCATATAACATGAGATGTGATATCTAACTCCTTCCCAATCCAATCCTGATACCCTTCCGATAGCATGAGATGTGATATCTCAATGCTTCTGATAACAAACCTGAGAGCCTTCCTATAACATATGTGATATCCAACTCCTTCCCAATCCAATCCTGAGACCCTTCCGATAGCATGAGATGTGATATCTTAATGCTTCCATCAAACCTGAGACCTTCCTAAGGCATGAGATGTGATATCAAACTCCTTCCCATTCCAATCCTGAGACCCGTCCTATACCATGAGATGTTATATCTCAATGCTTCTAATAACAAACCTGAGACCCTTCCTATAACGTGAGATGTGATGTCCAAGTCCTTCCCATTCCAATCCTGAGCCCCTTCCTATAACATGATATGTGATATCAAACTCCTTCCCAATCCAATCCTGAGACCCTTCCTATAGCATGAGATGTGATATCCCAATGCTTCTACCAAACCTGAGACCTTTCCGATAGCATGAGATGTGAAATCCAACTCCTTCCCATTCCAATCATGAGGCCCTTCCTATAGCATGAGATGTGATATCTCAAGGCTTCTACCAAACCTGAGACCCTTCCTATAGCATGAAATGTGATATCCAACTCCTTCCCATCCAATCCTGGGACCCTTCCTATAGCATGAGATGTGATATCTCAATGCTATTAATACCAAACTTGAGACCCTCCCTATAGCATGAGATGTGATATCCAACTCCTTCCCATTCCAATCCTTTGACCCTTCCTATAGCATGAGATGTGATATCTCAATGCTATTAATACCAAACTTGAGACCCTCCCTATAGCATGAGATATGATATCCAACTCCTTCCCATTCCAATCCTGAGACCCTTCCTATAGCATGAGATGTGATATCTCAATGCTATTAATACCAAACCTGAGACCCTCCCACTAGCATGAGATGTGATATCTCAATGCTTCAAATACCAAACCACAGACCCGTCCTATAACTTGAGATGTGATATCCAAATCGTTTCCTTCCAAACCTGAGACCTGTCCTTTAGCATGAGATGTGATATCCAACTCCTTCCCATTCAAATCCTGAGACCCTTCCTATAGCATGAAATGTGATATCCCAATGCTTCTACCAAACCTGAGTCCTTTCCGATAGCATGAGATGTGATATCCAACTCCTTCCCATTCCAATCATGAGGCCCTTCCTATAGCATGAGATGTGATATCTCAAGGCTTCTACCAAACCTGAGACCCTTCCTATAGCATGAAATGTGATATCCAACTCCTTCCCATCCAATCCTGAGACCCTTCCTATAGCATGAGATGTGATATCTCAATGCTTCTTCCAAATCTGAGACCCTTCCTATAGCATGAAATGTGATATCCAACTTATTCCCATCCAATCCTGAGATCCTTCCTATAGCATGATAAGTGATATCCAACTCCTTCCCATTCCAATCCTGAGACCCGTCCTATACAATGAGATATGATATCTCAATGCTGCTATGACCAAACCTGAGACTGTCCTATGACATGAGATGCGATATCTCAATGCTTCTAATAACAAACCTGAGACCCTTCCTATAACATGAGATGTGATATCCAAATCCTTCCCAATCCAATCCTGATACCCTTCCGATAGCATGAGATGTGATATCTCAATGCTTCTAATAACAAACCTGAGAGCCTTCCTATAACATATGTGATATCCAACTCCTTCCCAATCCAATCCTGAGACCCTTCCGATAGCATGAGATGTGATATCTTAATGCTTCCACCAAACCTGAGACCTTCCTAAGGCATGAGATGTGATATCAAACTCCTTCCCATTCCAATCCTGAGACCCGTCCTATACCATGAGATGTTATATCTCAATGCTTCTAATAACAAACCTGAGACCCTTCCTATAACGTGAGATGTGATGTCCAAGTCCTTCCCATTCCAATCCTGAGCCCCTTCCTATAACATGAGATGTGATATCAAACTCCTTCCCAATCCAATCCTGAGACCCTTCCGAGAGCATGAGATGTGATATCCCAATGCTTCTAAAAAACCTGAGACCTTTCCTATAGCATGAGATATGATATCCAACTCCTTCCCATTCCAATCCTGAGACCCTTCCTATAACATGAGATGTGATATCCAAATCCTTCCCCTTCCAAACCTGAGACCCTTCCTTTAGCATGAGATGTGATATCCAACTCCTTTCCATTCCAATCCTGAGACCCGTCCTATACCATGAGATATGATATCTCAATGCTTCTAATACCAAACCTGAGACTGTCCTATAACGAGATGTGATATCTCAATGCTTCTAATAACAAACCTGAGAGCCTTCCTATAACATGAGATGTTATATCCAACTCTTTCCCAATCCAATCCTGAGACCCTTCCGATAACATGAGATGTGATATCCAACTCCTTTGCAATCCAATCCTGAGACCCTTCCGATAGCATGAGATATGATATCTCAATGCTTCTAATACCAAACCACAGACCCGTCCTATAGCTTTAGATGTGATATCCAAATCCTTCCCCTTCCAAACCTGAGACCCTTCCTTTACCATGATATGTGATATCCAACTCCTTCCCATTCCAATCCTGAGACCCTTCCTATAGAATGAGATGAGATATCTCAATGCTTCTACCAAACCTGAGACCCTTCCTATAGCATGAACTGTGATATCCAACTCTTCCCATCCAATCCTGAGACCCGTCCTATACCATGAGATGTTATATCTCAATGCTTCTAATACCAAACCTGAGACTGTCCTATAACATGAGATGTGATATCTCAATGCTTCTAATAACAAACCTGAGACCCTTCCTATAACATGAGATGTGATATCTCAATGCTTCTAATACCAAACCTGAGACCCTCCCTATAGCGTGAGATGTGATATCAAAGTCCTTCCCATTCCCATCCTGATACCCTTCCTATAACATGAGATATGATATCCAACTCTTCCCATCCAATCCTGAGACCCTTCCTATAACATAAGATGTTATATCCAACTCCTTCCCATTCCAATCCTGATACCCTTCCTGTAACATGAGCTGTGATATCCAACTCCTTCCAATTCAAACCTGTGACCCTTCCTATAGCATGAGATCCGATATCCAACTCCTTCCCAATCCAATCCTGAGACCCTTCCGATAGCATGAGATGTGATATCTTAATGCTTCTAGCAAACCTGAGACCTTCCAATGGCATGAGATGTGATATCAAACTCCTTCCCATTCCAATCCTGAGACCCGTCCTATACTATGAGATGTTACATCTCAATGCTTCTAATACCAAACCTGAGACTGTCCTATAACATAAGATTTGATGCCTCAATGCTTCTAATAACAAACCTGAGACCCTTCCTATAACATGAGATGTGATATCCAAGTCCTTCCCATTCAAATCTTGAGACCCTTCCTATAACATGAGATGTGATATCCAACTCCTTCCCAATCCAATCCTGAGACCCTTCCGATAGCATGAGATATATCTCAATGCTTCTAATACCAAACCACAGACCCGTCCTATAACTTGAGATGTGATATCCAACTCCTTCCCAATCCAATCCTGAGACCCTTCCGATAGCATGAGATGTGATATCTCAATGCTTCTAATATCAAACCTGAGACTGTCCTATAACATGAGATGTGATATCTCAATGCTTCTAATAACAAACCTGAGACTCTTCCTATAACATGAGATGTGATATCCAAGTCCTTCCCATTCCAATCCTGAGACCCTTCCGATAGCATGAGATATGATATCTCAATGCTTCTAATACCAAACCACAGACCCGTCCTATAACTTGAGATGTGATATCCAAATCCTTCCCATCCAATCCTGAGACCCTCCCTATAGCATGAGATGTGATATCCAACTCCTTCCCATTCTAATCCTGAGACCCTTCCGATAGCATGAGATGTGATATCCAACTCCTTCCAATTCCAACCTGTGACTCTTCCGATAGCATGAGATGTGATATCTCAATGCTTCTAATACCAAACCTGAGACCCTCCCTATAGCGAGATGTGATATCAAAGTCCTTCCCATTCCAATCCTGATACCCTTCCTATAACATAAGATGTGATATCCAACTCCTTCCAATTCCAACCTGTGACCCTTCCTATAGCTTGAGATGGGATATCCAACTCCTTCCCAATCCAATCCTGAGACCCTTCCGATAGCATGAGATGTGATATCTTAATGCTTCAACCAAACCTGAGACCTTCCTAAGGCATGAGATGTGATATCAAACTCCTTCCCATTCCAATCCTGAGACCCGTCCTATACCATGAGATGTTATATCTCAATGCTTCTAATACCAAACCTGAGACCCTTCCTATAACGTGAGATGTGATGTCCAAGTCCTTCCCATTCCAATCCTGAGTCCCTTCCTATAACATGAGATGTGATATCCAACTCCTTCCCAATCCAATCCTGAGACCCTTCCGATAGCATGAGATATATCTCAATGCTTCTAATACCAAACCTGAGACCTTTCCTATAACATGAGATATGATATCCAACTCCTTCCCAATCCAATCCTGAGACCCTTCTGATAGCATGAGATGTGATATCTCAATGCTTCTAATACCAAACCTGAGACCCTCCCTATAGCGAGATGTGATATCAAAGTCCTTCCCATTCCAATCCTGATACCCTTCCTATAACATAAGATGTGATATCCAACTCCTTCCAATTCCAACCTGTGACCCTTCCTATAGCATGAGATGGGATATCCAACTCCTTCCCAATCCAATCCTGAGACCCTTCCGATAGCATGAGATGTGATATCTTAATGCTTCAACCAAACCTGAGACCTTCCTAAGGCATGAGATGTGATATCAAACTCCTTCCCATTCCAATCCTGAGACCCGTCCTATACCATGAGATGTTATATCTCAATGCTTCTAATACCAAACCTGAGACCCTTCCTATAACGTGAGATGTGATGTCCAAGTCCTTCCCATTCCAATCCTGAGTCCCTTCCTATAACATGAGATGTGATATCCAACTCCTTCCCAATCCAATCCTGAGACCCTTCCGATAGCATGAGATATATCTCAATGCTTCTAATACCAAACCACAGACCCGTCCTATAACTTGAGATGTGATATCCAACTCCTTCCCAATCCAATCCTGAGACCCTTCCGATAGCATGAGATGTGATATCTCAATGCTTCTAATATCAAACCTGAGACTGTCCTATAACATGAGATGTGATATCTCAATGCTTCTAATAACAAACCTGAGACTCTTCCTATAACATGAGATGTGATATCCAAGTCCTTCCCATTCCAATCTTGAGACCCTTCCGATAGCATGAGATATGATATCTCAATGCTTCTAATACCAAACCACAGACCCGTCCTATAACTTGAGATGTGATATCCAAATCCTTCCCATTCCAATCCTGAGACCCTTCCTATGGCATGAGATGTGATATCCAACTCTTCCCATCCAATCCTGAGACCCGTCCTATAACATGAGATGTGATATCCAACTCCTTCCCAATCCAATCCTGAGACCCTTCCGATAGCATGAGATATGATATCTCAATGCTTCTAATATCAAACCTGAGACCCTCCCTATAGCATGAGATGTGATATCCAACTCCTTCCCATTCTAATCCTGAGACCCTTCCGATAGCATGAGATGTGATATCCAACTCCTTCCAATTCCAACCTGTGACTCTTCCGATAGCATGAGATGTGATATCTCAATGCTTCTAATACCAAACCTGAGACCTTTCCTATAACATGAGATATGATATCCAACTCCTTCCCAATCCAATCCTGAGACCCTTCTGATAGCATGAGATGTGATATCTCAATGCTTCTAATACCAAACCTGAGACCCTCCCTATAGCGAGATGTGATATCAAAGTCCTTCCCATTCCAATCCTGATACCCTTCCTATAACATAAGATGTGATATCCAACTCCTTCCAATTCCAACCTGTGACCCTTCCTATAGCATGAGATGGGATATCCAACTCCTTCCCAATCCAATCCTGAGACCCTTCCGATAGCATGAGATGTGATATCTTAATGCTTCAACCAAACCTGAGACCTTCCTAAGGCATGAGATGTGATATCAAACTCCTTCCCATTCCAATCCTGAGACCCGTCCTATACCATGAGATGTTATATCTCAATGCTTCTAATACCAAACCTGAGACCCTTCCTATAACGTGAGATGTGATGTCCAAGTCCTTCCCATTCCAATCCTGAGTCCCTTCCTATAACATGAGATGTGATATCCAACTCCTTCCCAATCCAATCCTGAGACCCTTCCGATAGCATGAGATATATCTCAATGCTTCTAATACCAAACCACAGACCCGTCCTATAACTTGAGATGTGATATCCAACTCCTTCCCAATCCAATCCTGAGACCCTTCCGATAGCATGAGATGTGATATCTCAATGCTTCTAATATCAAACCTGAGACTGTCCTATAACATGAGATGTGATATCTCAATGCTTCTAATAACAAACCTGAGACTCTTCCTATAACATGAGATGTGATATCCAAGTCCTTCCCATTCCAATCTTGAGACCCTTCCGATAGCATGAGATATGATATCTCAATGCTTCTAATACCAAACCACAGACCCGTCCTATAACTTGAGATGTGATATCCAAATCCTTCCCATTCCAATCCTGAGACCCTTCCTATGGCATGAGATGTGATATCCAACTCTTCCCATCCAATCCTGAGACCCGTCCTATAACATGAGATGTGATATCCAACTCCTTCCCAATCCAATCCTGAGACCCTTCCGATAGCATGAGATATGATATCTCAATGCTTCTAATATCAAACCTGAGACCCTCCCTATAGCATGAGATGTGATATCCAACTCCTTCCCATTCTAATCCTGAGACCCTTCCGATAGCATGAGATGTGATATCCAACTCCTTCCAATTCCAACCTGTGACTCTTCCGATAGCATGAGATGTGATATCTCAATGCTTCTAATACCAAACCTGAGACCTTTCCTATAACATGAGATATGATATCCAACTCCTTCCCAATCCAATCCTGAGACCCTTCTGATAGCATGAGATGTGATATCTCAATGCTTCTAATACCAAACCTGAGACCCTCCCTATAGCGAGATGTGATATCAAAGTCCTTCCCATTCCAATCCTGATACCCTTCCTATAACATGAGATGTGATATCCAACTCCTTCCAATTCCAACCTGTGACCCTTCCTATAGCATGAGATGGGATATCCAACTCCTTCCCAATCCAATCCTGAGACCCTTCCGATAGCATGAGATGTGATATCTTAATGCTTCAACCAAACCTGAGACCTTCCTAATGCATGAGATGTGATATCAAACTCCTTCCCATTCCAATCCTGAGACCCGTCCTATACCATGAGATGTTATATCTCAATGCTTCTAATACCAAACCTGAGACCCTTCCTATAACGTGAGATGTGATGTCCAAGTCCTTCCCATTCCAATCCTGAGTCCCTTCCTATAACATGAGATGTGATATCCAACTCCTTCCCAATCCAATCCTGAGACCCTTCCGATAGCATGAGATATATCTCAATGCTTCTAATACCAAACCACAGACCCGTCCTATAACTTGAGATGTGATATCCAACTCCTTCCCAATCCAATCCTGAGACCCTTCCGATAGCATGAGATGTGATATCTCAATGCTTCTAATATCAAACCTGAGACTGTCCTATAACATGAGATGTGATATCTCAATGCTTCTAATAACAAACCTGAGACTCTTCCTATAACATGAGATGTGATATCCAAGTCCTTCCCATTCCAATCTTGAGACCCTTCCGATAGCATGAGATATGATATCTCAATGCTTCTAATACCAAACCACAGACCCGTCCTATAACTTGAGATGTGATATCCAAATCCTTCCCATTCCAATCCTGAGACCCTTCCTATGGCATGAGATGTGATATCCAACTCTTCCCATCCAATCCTGAGACCCGTCCTATAACATGAGATGTGATATCCAACTCCTTCCCAATCCAATCCTGAGACCCTTCCGATAGCATGAGATATGATATCTCAATGCTTCTAATATCAAACCTGAGACCCTCCCTATAGCATGAGATGTGATATCCAACTCCTTCCCATTCTAATCCTGAGACCCTTCCGATAGCATGAGATGTGATATCCAACTCCTTCCAATTCCAACCTGTGACTCTTCCGATAGCATGAGATGTGATATCTCAATGCTTCTAATACCAAACCTGAGACCTTTCCTATAACATGAGATATGATATCCAACTCCTTCCCAATCCAATCCTGAGACCCTTCTGATAGCATGAGATGTGATATCTCAATGCTTCTAATACCAAACCTGAGACCCTCCCTATAGCGAGATGTGATATCAAAGTCCTTCCCATTCCAATCCTGATACCCTTCCTATAACATAAGATGTGATATCCAACTCCTTCCAATTCCAACCTGTGACCCTTCCTATAGCATGAGATGGGATATCCAACTCCTTCCCAATCCAATCCTGAGACCCTTCCGATAGCATGAGATGTGATATCTTAATGCTTCAACCAAACCTGAGACCTTCCTAAGGCATGAGATGTGATATCAAACTCCTTCCCATTCCAATCCTGAGACCCGTCCTATACCATGAGATGTTATATCTCAATGCTTCTAATACCAAACCTGAGACCCTTCCTATAACGTGAGATGTGATGTCCAAGTCCTTCCCATTCCAATCCTGAGTCCCTTCCTATAACATGAGATGTGATATCCAACTCCTTCCCAATCCAATCCTGAGACCCTTCCGATAGCATGAGATATATCTCAATGCTTCTAATACCAAACCACAGACCCGTCCTATAACTTGAGATGTGATATCCAACTCCTTCCCAATCCAATCCTGAGACCCTTCCGATAGCATGAGATGTGATATCTCAATGCTTCTAATATCAAACCTGAGACTGTCCTATAACATGAGATGTGATATCTCAATGCTTCTAATAACAAACCTGAGACTCTTCCTATAACATGAGATGTGATATCCAAGTCCTTCCCATTCCAATCTTGAGACCCTTCCGATAGCATGAGATATGATATCTCAATGCTTCTAATACCAAACCACAGACCCGTCCTATAACTTGAGATGTGATATCCAAATCCTTCCCATTCCAATCCTGAGACCCTTCCTATGGCATGAGATGTGATATCCAACTCTTCCCATCCAATCCTGAGACCCGTCCTATAACATGAGATGTGATATCCAACTCCTTCCCAATCCAATCCTGAGACCCTTCCGATAGCATGAGATATGATATCTCAATGCTTCTAATATCAAACCTGAGACCCTCCCTATAGCATGAGATGTGATATCCAACTCCTTCCCATTCTAATCCTGAGACCCTTCCGATAGCATGAGATGTGATATCCAACTCCTTCCAATTCCAACCTGTGACTCTTCCGATAGCATGAGATGTGATATCTCAATGCTTCTAATACCAAACCTGAGACCTTTCCTATAACATGAGATATGATATCCAACTCCTTCCCAATCCAATCCTGAGACCCTTCTGATAGCATGAGATGTGATATCTCAATGCTTCTAATACCAAACCTGAGACCCTCCCTATAGCGAGATGTGATATCAAAGTCCTTCCCATTCCAATCCTGATACCCTTCCTATAACATGAGATGTGATATCCAACTCCTTCCAATTCCAACCTGTGACCCTTCCTATAGCATGAGATGGGATATCCAACTCCTTCCCAATCCAATCCTGAGACCCTTCCGATAGCATGAGATGTGATATCTTAATGCTTCAACCAAACCTGAGACCTTCCTAATGCATGAGATGTGATATCAAACTCCTTCCCATTCCAATCCTGAGACCCGTCCTATACCATGAGATGTTATATCTCAATGCTTCTAATACCAAACCTGAGACCCTTCCTATAACGTGAGATGTGATGTCCAAGTCCTTCCCATTCCAATCCTGAGCCCCTTCCTATAACATGAGATGTGATATCCAACTCCTTCCCAATCCAATCCTGAGACCCTTCCGAGAGCATGAGATGTGATATCCCAATGCTTCTACCAAACCTGAGACCTTTCCGATAGCATAAGATGTGATATCCAACTCCTTCCCATTCCAATCATGAGGCCCTTCCTATAGCATGAGATGTGATATCTCAAGGCTTCTACCAAACCTGAGCCCCTTCCTATAGCATGAAATGTGATATCCAACTCCTTCCCATCCAATCCTGAGACCCTTCCTATAGCATGAGATGTGATATCTCAATGCTATTAATACCAATCCTGAGACCCTCCCTGTAGCATGAGATGTGATATCCAACTCCTTCCCATTCCAATCCTTTGACCCTTCCCATAGCCTGAGATGTGATATCTCAATGCTTCTACCAAACCTGAGACCCTTCCTATAGCATGAGATATGATATCCAACTCCTTCCCATTCCAATCCTGAGACCCTTCCTATAGCACGAGATGTGATATCTCAATGCTATTAATACCAAACCTGAGACCCTCCCTATAGCATGAGATTTGATATCTCAATGCTTCAAATACCAAACCACAGACCCGTCCTATAACTTGAGATGTGATATTCAAATCGTTTCCTTCCAAACCTGAGACCTGTCCTTTAGCATGAGATGTGATATCCAACTCCTTCCCATTCCAATCCCGAGACCCATCCTATAACTTGAGATGTGATATCCAAATCGTTTCCTTCCAAACCTGAGACCTGTCCTTTAGCATGAGATGTGATATCCAACTCCTTCCCATTCCAATCCGGAGACCCTACCTATAACATGAGATGTGATATCCAAATCCTTCCCATTCCAATCCTGAGACCCTGCCGATAGCATGAGATATATCTTAATGCTTCTAATACCAAACCTGAGACTGTCCTATAACATGAGATGCGATACCTCAATGCTTCTAATAACAAACCTGAGACCCTTCCTATAACGAGATGTTATATCCAACTCTTTCCCAATCCAATCCTGAGACCCTTCCGATAACATGAGATGTGATATCCAACTCCTTCGCAATCCAATCCTGAGACCCTTCCGATAGCATGAGATATGATATCTCAATGCTTCTAATACCAAACCAAAGACCCGTCCTATAGCTTGAGATGTGATATCCAAATCATTCCCCTTCCAAACCTGAGACCCTTCCTTTACCATATGTGATATCCAACTCCTTCCCATTCCAATCCTGAGACCCTTCCTATAGAATGAGATGTGATATCTCAATGCTTCTACCAAACCTGAGACCCTTCCTATAGCATGAGATGTGATATCCAACTCTTCCCATCCAATCCTGAGACCCGTCCTATACCATGAGATGTTATATCTCAATGCTTCTAATACCAAACCTGAGACTGTCCTATAACATGAGATGTGATATCTCAATGATTCTAATAACAAACCTGAGACCCTTCCTATAACATGATGTGTGATATCTCAATGCTTCTAATACCAAACCAGAGACCCTCCCTATAGCGTGAGATGTGATATCAAAGTCCTTCCCATTCCCATCCTGATACCCTTCCTATAACATGAGATGTTATATCCAACTCCTTCCCAATCCAATCCTGAGACCCTTCCGATAGCATGAGATGTGATATCAAAGTCCTTCCCATTCCAATCCTGATACCCTTCCTATAACATGAGCTGTGACATCCAACTCCTTCCAATTCAAACCTGTGACCCTTCCTATAGCATGAGATGCGATATCCAACTCCTTCCCAATCCAATCCTGAGACCCTTCCGATAGCATGAGATGTGATATCTTAATGCTTCTAGCAAACCTGAGACCTTCCCATGGCATGAGATGTGATTTCAAACTCCTTCCCATTCCAATCCTGAGACCCGTCCTATACTTTGAGATGTTACATCTCAATGCTTCTAATTACAAACCTGAGACCCTTCCTATAACATGAGATGTGATATCCAAGTCCTTCCCATTCAAATCTTGAGACCCTTCCTATAACATGAGATGTGATATCCAACTCTTTCCCAATCCAATCCTGAGACCCTTCCGATAGCATGAGATATATCTCAATGCTTCTAATACCAAAACACAGACCAGTCCTATAACTTGAGATGTGATATCCAAATCCTTCCCCTTCCAAACCTGAGACCCTTCATTTATCATGAGATGTGATATTCAACTCCTTCCCATTACAATCCTGAGACCCTTCCTATAGCATGATATATGATATCCAACTCCTTCCCATTCCAATCCTGAGACCCGTCCGATACAATGACATATGATATCTCAATGCTGCTATGACCAAACCTGAGACTGTCCTATGACATGAGATGCGATATCTCAATGCTTCTAATAACAAACCTGAGACCCTTCCTATAACATGAGATGTGCTATCCAAATCCTTCCCATTCCAATCCTGAGACCCTTCCTATAACATGAGATGTGATATCTAACTCCTTCCCAATCCAATCCTGATACCCTTCCGATAGCATGAGATGTGATATCTCAATGCTTCTGATAACAAACCTGAGAGCCTTCCTATAACATATGTGTTAAGACGGATTTCTGAACTCTGTCCTGGTGGCGCAGAAGTTCAGAAGGCCAACCTAATTACTTGGAACAGGGTAACCTCTGGACAAGCCAGACCAATCAAGGTAGCGATCGCGGCGGTCAAGACTAGGTCTCAAGAGGGGTGAGGGTGACTGAAAGCCCGCAATGAGCACACAAAGCAAGAGCGCTTACAAACTAATCCAAACAGTTGTTATATCAAAAATATAAACACATTTATTTTAAGGCCTTTAAAACAACGACCCTAGCGAGAAAATCACAATATCACAATATTAAACCAACACATACCATATCAACACAATATATACACCAATACACAGTCGCAAGCGTTTAAAGCACGAAATATGTAGTCCACCTGAAAGGAAAGGAAAACAGGCAGTGCGATAACGCTTTAGACTCAGTTCGCCTTCAGAGGCACCTAACTAGATGGAAGTCCGAGCCCTGCGAAGAGTGGAGCCTTGTGCTCAAAGTACCTGCCACGCCGGTGCCAACGGGCAAAAGGGGGAGCTCTTCGTAGGAAGTCAGGCAGTTTGGGTTAGTGCACAGCAGAAGGAGAGCAGGTTCCGCAACTCAAGCGCAGCCTCCACAGCGGGCAGAAGCAGAGCGCGAGTACGGCCAAAAGGGTGCTGTTTTTACACAGCAGGGAAAAGCAATGGGATACTGCAGGAGGGCGACCAGATCCTAGCTAAACTACTCACCGGTCCCCGAAGCAAGCAGACCCAGGCTTCTCCACGTTAGTTTCAGCAGCTGGCAGGTTCAGAAGAGCAGGGAACGCCTCGTAGTCGTGTAGAGCAAAAAGACGTCCCAATCGACGAAACCAGCACAGTTTGTTGCCGCAGCAGGACAACGGAGCGGCCGTGTGTATTCGAGCCAAATGTACACTCCTCCCTTCAGACTTGGGAACGCCAAGTGTACGAAGCGTGGGAGAGTGACAAGGACTCGGAATACAACACAACCTGGCGGCGGTTACAGAGCAGGACTCCCTTGTAAGCTGGTCAGTCAACTGGATGGCCCAGAGACACTTCCGAAGGCTTACTTGGCAGGAGATGATGAAGTCGCCGAGAATAGCTGTTCCTGCTATTCCAAAGGTCGAAGCACCAGTACAGGCCTTCTGGTTCGATCAAAGGAGGAAAGGGTTTCACAGGACGACAGCAGTGCAAAGGAGGATTCCTTCAGCGGGTCACCAGCGATTCCTCGGTCCAGCCTCTTGGTTGCAGGATACTTGGCTCCTGTATTCCTTCGTTCGTGAGAACTCAGGAGATCGACATGGTAGTGGTGTTTCCAGCCCCCTCTTATCCACGGTTCCCTTCGCGCCAAAACGGAGGGGAGCCAATGGGAGATCCGCTCATCAACACACATACCATACGTGGACCAATCACGGACCACGGTGGTCCCAGGCACTCACACTACCCTAGACTCTCTGGCACCCAGGATGTGTATTGGGACCAGACATCCCAGCCCACACCCTGGAGCCACACAAAAGAAATGTAGAAGCCCGCGAAAGCAACCACGTTTCGCGGGAAAGTACATGCCCAAATAAGGAAGGCCCCGGGTCGCTCGACCTGGGGATGGTGAAGGGAGCAAGACGGTCAGTGGACAGGACAAAGGAGCCTCGTGGTCTGGCCATTTTGGGAGCCAGGCCACCATTTTGGGTTCAGTGCGAAAAACGTGCTCAGAACGCCAAAAGGAGCTCAAAATAAACAAAACGATCGCTGCCACCATTCCAGTCCCTGAATGACTTGCACCGATCAAAATACCATCCTAAAAGAGTATCTAGGGCCTGTAGAAGGCTAGAGACCCAAGAGAGCTATAATTTAGCTTACAGTGCCCTCTTGTGTCATGTTGCACTAAAGCCGCAACATGATAAAAGAAACTACGGGAAACAGCGTTCCCCGGTACTGACTGTCTTAAGGGCATGTCAGTTTCCCCGTAAGAAAAGGAGCGAAAGCCCAGAGGAGTGCGGCAGAAGGCTGCACTTCTCTGGCAAAGTCAAGAACAAGGTGAAAAACAACAGCAAAAAGTTTAGGGGTTGCCACATGGAAGGAAAATTACCTACAATTACGAAATCTTTCCTAACACTCGCCCCTCCCAGACTATGGACAGGGGGAACTAATCCACCCCTGGATGAGTCTCTTGTTCAGGTCGGTTAAACATTCTGGACAACCCATCAGCATTGCTATGTTGGACACCTGGCCTATGCTCAATAGTGAAGTCGAAGCCTTGTAGACTTATGGACCACCTAAGCAACTTTGGATTCTCCCCCTTCATGTTCATTAGCCACTTTAACGGCTTATGGTCAGTTTGCACAGTGAAGTGGGTCCCATAGAGGTAGGGCCTCAACTTCCTTAGGGCCCACACAACAGAGAAACATTCTTTCTCTACCGTGGACCACCTGAGCTCTCTGTCCTTAAGCTGGCGACTAATAAAACCGATAGGGTGTTCCTTACCCTTCTCATCTACTTGTGATAGTACAGCTCCTATCCCAGTGTCAGAGGCATCCGTCTGCACGATAAAAGGTCTTTGATAATCCGGGGCCCTAAGGACAGGGGCCTGGCACAAGGAGTCTTTTAAGCCATTGAAGGCCTTCTCACACTCGTCAGTCCAAGTTACCTTCTTGGGTTTCTTCAGAGTGGTGAGGGCAGTCAGAGGAGCAGCTATGGTGCCATAGTCTGCCACATAATTGCGGTAATACCCCGTGAGTCCTAAGAAGGCTCTCACTTGGGTTTGCGTAGTGGGGGTAGGCCAGTCTTGTACTGCTTGTACTTTACTGGGTAGAGGCTGTATCCTCCCTCCACCTACTTCATGTCCAAGGTAAACCACTGAGCCTTGTCCATTTTGGTGAGGGGCCACTCGGACACCCTCAAAAGAGCTTTCTGAAGGACTGCTTTGGAACAGGTCGGGGAGAGGTTCAGACTCCTCTTCCTCAACGTCTGAAGCCAATAGCAGTGCTGCGATTTCGCCGCTTGGGACGAAAGCCTTCAGCCTATTCACGTGAAACACTTTTGGAGCCTGTCCAGGCCTTCCAAGGTCCACTGAATAGTTAACCTCACCCAGGGGCTCCACCACTGGGTAAGGGCCTGACCATTTGTCCTGTAAAGCTCGAGGCCTTATGGGATTCATGATCAGGACTTGCTGACCAAGTGTAAAGTTGATGAGGGAAGCTTTCTGGTCGTACCAATGTTTCACCAGCGCTTGCCCTGCCTTCAATTTATCACTAGCCAAGCCCATCAGGAGTACCATCCTTTTTCTGAGCCCTAGCACATAATCAACTACGTTGGTAGTAACAGGGGGAGTGGGCATCTCCCGTCCCTCTTTGACGATGGCTAAGGGTCCCCGTACGGGATGACCGAACAGAAGTTCGAAGGGGCTGAAGCCAACACCCTCCTGTGGTACCTCTCGGTAGGCAAACAGTAAGCATGAAACAAGAAGATCCCATTTTCTTCTCTGAGGCTCCTCCCGAGCCCCAATCATGCTCTTTAACGTCCTGTTAAAACGCCCCCCCAGACCATTGGTCTGGGGGTGGTATGCAGAAGAGAACCTGTAGGTGACCCTACATTCTATCCACATAGCCTGCCTATACTTCGACATAAAGTTGCTGCCATCATCCGGCACAACTTCTTTAGGGAAGCCAACCCTAGTAAACATGCCGAGTAAAGATTCTGCAACTGACTTGGCAGTTACAGTTGTAAATGGGACGGCCTCAGGATACCGGGTTGCATGGTCGACCAGCACCAGGATAAACCTATTGCCTGAGGATGTTGTGGGTCAAGGGGACCAACGATGTCGATCCCTACCCTTTCAAATGGTACCCCCACAACTGGGAGCGGTACCAACGGAGCTTGGATTGTCGCGCCAACCATACCAGACAACTGGCAGGCGGCACAACTCCTGCAGTGACTTTCTACTTGCTCCCCCATCTTGGGCCAGTAGAAGTGCATGGATAACCTTTGCTTGGTCTTCCTCATACCGAGGTGACCAGCAAGGGGAACTTCATGTGCCAACTGCAGGAGGAAGGGCCTAACAGCAAGGGGAACCACCAACCTCCTATGGTCTCCTTCTGTAGACTCTGTGGGCTCACTATACAGGAGTCCACCTTCCCAATAAACCCTATGCTTCCCAGGAGGTTCACCCTCAAGCTGGGAGCAGCCTGTCTCCTTAGGCCTTCCAGAGATGGGCACTCACGTTGGCCTTTACTGAATTCGTCCCTATCAGGACCTCCTTCAACTAACAAGTCTTTTAGTTCAGGATGATCGTTGGGGTCGAATACTTCTGGCATCGCCACCTCCTCGTCAGGCCCGGGCGATTGACCAACTTCCTTCACCGCAGTGGTAGGCGAGCTCGGGGGAATATTCTCTTTCCCTCGTTTTGACTTGCAGACTCCTTTCGCCTTGGGTTTCCCCTTCGGCTGGGGCGGCGTATTGGACTTGGCCAATGCTGCCCGTGCTTGAGACCGTGTGTAGGGTCTTTCGGCAGTGTCTCCTACGAGCCCTAAAGCTCTGAGATCATTACCCAACAAGACCTTTCCCGGGACGTTTCTCTGAATGCTCACTGGAATCCTGACTGCTGTACCATTTAAAGTAAGATTTACAGGTATTACTGGAAACATACGGAGGGGGCCGTCAGCCAACTTAGTGGGCATCAGAGTAGCTCTGGCAACTTCCTCTGAGTCTACCAAGGTAGAATCCACTACAGTGCGACTGCACCCACTATCCCTAAGAGCTGGAGTATCCACTCCATTGATCAGCACACTGTCTTTAAAGTAGTGCTTGGTATTATCCGGAATCCTAGCATAAGCCTCTGCGACTTTAGGCTCCCAGGAACCCAGGGACACTAAAACTACCTCAGCCTCTATTCCACTGGGAAATGAGTCTGAGGAGAAGGATGCTCCTGTAATCTCTTCTTCCTCGTAGGAGGAGAAGGCCAGATTAGCGGAGTGGACCCCCAAAGGTCTAACCTTACAACGGGGATCCCCCTTCACGTGGTCAGTTGCTCCACAAGAAAAACAAGCCCCAGTGGGTCTGTTTACGTAGGGAGGCTTATTGTAACCAGAGTTCTGTTTCGGAGGCGGACCTCCACTACCCTGTGAGTTCTCTTGTGTCTTACCCTTGTTTTTCTTTTTGTGGCCCTTATGGGAAGAAGATTTAGCAGATTCCCCACCCTCCATATCTTTGGACTTTTTCCCTTCCTCCTGCTTACCAGAATGAGTTTTGTCCTTATGGGACACTCGATGTGACACCCATAAGTCTGCTGCAATGGCCAGCTTCTTAGGATCTATCTCCTTCGAATCGGCCAAATGCTGCTTAAGCTCCGGGGAAGAAGAAGCAAAAATGTGTTCCAGCATGACAAGATTTATCATGCCTTCAAAGGTAGAAACCTTATAACCTTCGACCCAGCCAGTTAAGTTTTTCAAGGATTCAGCGACATAAAATACCCAAGTACCACCTTCCTTTTTCTTATACTCTCGAAAACGCTTTAAATATTGGTCCGGAGTCTTCCAAAAGTTTAAAATGAGAGTTTGCTTTAACATTGCGAAATCAGCTCGCTCAGCCTTCGACATTTCCATAATGGCACTACAGCCAGAATGGGGCAGTCTACTGAGTAACCACGCAATCTTATCAGCATTGTCAACTTCTTGAACTTCGCATGCATACTCAAACGCATTCAGCCAGTCCATAATGTCATTCCTTTCTTCATACACACTGAGCAGATCTTTCGGAAACCGTGGATGAGAGGAGGCCCCAGACCCATGTCCAGGACCCTTGGACCCATTTGCAACCTGAAACTTGGCCAGTTCCAACTGGTGATCCCTGTCTTTCTGTTTTTCTGCCTGTTCGATTTTTAGTTTGGCTATGCTGAATTCAAGCTCCTGCTGCCTAAACCGCAGCTCTTGCTTCTTGAATTCAAGCATAGCCTCCCCATCAACACTGGCAGAGGAAACATTAGACATCTCGTCCTCCCTGTCCTCGTGGTCGCGATGGATCAGTGCGGCGGCAGAACCGTCGGTTCTACCAGTGAGAGCAGCCCCACCACCTTCCGCACTGTCCTCAGAAGTTATAGCGTCAAGCTGCGCTTCTTGCCACGCCACGATTCTTTGGATCATTTCCAATTTAGTGCCTTGAGAGGAAACACCTCTCTCCGCACACATCTTTTTCAGCGTTTCTGATTTGGAAGCATTTAAAGTTAACAAGGTATGTGTTTCCATACTGTTAGAGAGGACTATGGCCTTTTTAAAGTTATACTACAACAATTCACTACGTGTACTGGTTGGAATAACCTGAAATGCCTTCGTTCGAGCGCAACACTGGATACCTTCAGTCGTATCCCACCGCTGTACACCAATTTGTTAAGACGGATTTCTGAACTCTGTCCTGGTGGCGCAGAAGTTCAGAAGGCCAACCTAATTACTTGGAACAGGGTAACCTCTGGACAAGCCAGACCAATCAAGGTAGCGATCGCGGCGGCAAGACTAGGTCTCAAGAGGGGTGAGGGTGACTGAAAGCCCGCAATGAGCACACAAAGCAAGAGCGCTTACAAACTACTCCAAACAGTTGTTATATCAAAAATATAAACACATTTATTTTAAGGCCTTTAAAACAACGACCGTAGCGAGAAAATCACAATATCACAATATTAAACCAACACATACCATATCAACACAATATATACACCAATACACAGTCGCAAGCGTTTAAAGCACGAAATATGTAGTCCACCTGAAAGGAAAGGAAAACAGGCAGTGCGATAACGCTTTAGACTCAGTTCGCCTTCAGAGGCACCTAACTAGATGGAAGTCCGAGCCCTGCGAAGAGTGGAGCCTTGTGCTCAAAGTACCTGCCACGCCGGTGCCAACGGGCAAAAGGGGGAGCTCTTCGTAGGAAGTCAGGCAGTTCGGGTTAGTGCACAGCAGAAGGAGAGCAGGTTCCGCAACTCAAGCGCAGCCTCCACAGCGGGCAGAAGCAGAGCGCGAGTACGGCCAAAAGGGTGCTGTTTTTACACAGCAGGGAAAAGCAATGGGATACTGCAGGAGGGCGACCAGATCAGCTAAACTACTCACCGGTCCCCGAAGCAAGCAGACCCAGGCTTCTCCACGTTAGTTTCAGCAGCTGGCAGGTTCAGAAGAGCAGGGAACGCCTCGTAGTCGTGTAGAGCAAAAAGACGTCCCAATCGATGAAACCAGCACAGTTTGTTGCCGCAGCAGGACAACGGAGCGGCCGTGTGTATTTGAGCCAAATGTACACTCCTCCCTTCAGACTTGGGAACGCCAAGTGTACGAAGCGTGGGAGAGTGACAAGGACTCGGAATACAACACAACCTGGCGGCGGTTACAGAGCAGGACTCCCTTGTAAGCTGGTCAGTCAACTGGATGGCCCAGAGACACTTCCGAAGGCTTACTTGGCAGGAGATGATGAAGTCGCCGAGAATAGCTGTTCCTGCTATTCCAAAGGTAGAAGCACCAGTACAGGCCTTCTGGTTCGATCAAAGGAGGAAAGGGTTTCACAGGACGACAGCAGTGCAAAGGAGGATTCCTTCAGCGGGTCACCAGCGATTCCTCGGTCCAGCCTCTTGGTTGCAGGATACTTGGCTCCTGTATTCCTTCGTTCGTGAGAACTCAGGAGATCGACATGGTAGTGGTGTTTCCAGCCCCCTCTTATCCACGGTTCCCTTCGCGCCAAAACGGAGGGGAGCCAATGGGAGATCCGCTCATCAACACACATACCATACGTGGACCAATCACGGACTACGGTGGTCCCAGGCATTCACACTACCCTAGACTCTCTGGCACCCAGGATGTGTATTGGGACCAGACATCCCAGCCCACACCCTGGAGGCACACAAAAGACATGTAGAAGCCCGCGAAAGCAACCACGTTTCGCGGGAAAGTACATGCCCTAAGGAAGGCCCAGGGTCGCTCGACCTGGGGATGGTGAAGGGAGCAAGACGGTCAGTGGACAGGACAAAGGAGCCTCGTGGTCTGGCCATTTTGGGAGCCAGGCCACCATTTTGGGTTCAGTGCGAAAAACGTGCTCAGAACGCCAAAAGGAGCTCAAAATAAACAAAACGATCGCTGCCACCATTCCAGTCCCTGAATGACTTGCACCGATCAAAATACCATCCTAAAAGAGTATCTAGGGCTGTAGAAGGCTAGAGACCCAAGAGAGCTGTAACTTAGCTTACAGTGCCTCTTGTGTCATGTTGCACTAAAGCCGCAACATGATAAAAGAAACTACGGGAAACAGCGTTCCCCGGTACTGACTGTCTTAAGGGCATGTCAGTTTCCCCGTAAGAAAAGGAGCGAAAGCCCAGAGGAGTGCGGCAGAAGGCTGCACTTCTCTGGCAAAGTCAAGAACAAGGTGAAAAACAACAGCAAAAAGTTTAGGGGTTGCCACATGGAAGGAAAATTACCTACAATTACGAAATCTTTCCTAACAATATGTGATATTCAACTCCTTCCCAATCCAATCCTGAGACCCTTCCGATAGCATGAGATGTGATATCTTAATGCTTCTAGCAAACCTGAGACCTTCCCATGGCATGAGATGTGATTTCAAACTCCTTCCCATTCCAATCCTGAGACCCGTCCTATACTGAGATATTACATCTCAATGCTTCTAATAACAAACCTGAGACCCTTCCTATAACATGAGATGTGATATCCAAGACCTTCCCATTCAAATCTTGAGACCCGTCCTATAACATGAGATGTGATATCCAACTCCTTCCCAATCCAATCCTGAGACCCTTCCGATAGCATGAGATATATCTCAATGCTTCTAATACCAAACCACAGACCTGTCCTATAGCTTGAGATGTGATATCCAAATCATTCCCCTTCCAAACCTGAGACCCTTCCTTTACCATATGTGATATCCAACTCCTTCCCATTCCAATCCTGAGACCCTTCCTATAGAATGAGATGTGATATCTCAAGGCTTCTACCAAACCTGAGACTCTTCCTATAGCATGAGATGTGATATCAAACTCTTCCCATCCAATCCTGAGACCCGTCCTATACCATGAGATGTTATATCTCAATGCTTCTAATACCAAACCTGAGACTGTCCTATAACATGAGATGTGATATCTCAATGCTTCTAATAACAAACCTGAGACCCTTCCTATAACATGAGATGTGATATCTCAATGCTTCTAATACCAAACCTGAGACCCTCCCTATAGCGTGAGATGTGATATCAAAGTCCTTCCCATTCCCATCCTGATACCCTTCCTATAACATGAGATGTTATATCCACTCCTTCCTAATCCAATCCTGAGACCCTTCCAATAGCATGAGATGTGATATCAAAGTCCTTCCCATTCCAATCCTGATACCCTTCCTATAACATGAGCTGTGATATCCAACTCCTTCCAATTCAAACCTGTGACCCTTCCTATAGCATGAGATGCGATATCCAACTCCTTCCCAATCCAATCCTGAGACCCTTCCGAAAGCATGAGATGTGATATCTTAATGCTTCTAGCAAACCTGAGACCTTTCCGATAGCATGAGATGTGATATCCAACTCCTTCCCATTCCAATCCTGAGGCCCGTCCTATACTGAGATGTTACATCTCAATGCTTCTAATAACAAACCTGAGACCCTTCCTATAACATGAGATGTGATATCCAAGTCCTTCCCATTCAAATCTTGAGACCCTTCCTATAACGTGAGATGTGATGTCCAAGTCCTTCCCATTCCAATCCTGAGCCCCTTCCTATAACATGAGATGTGATATCAAACTCCTTCCCAATCCAATCCTGAGACCCTTCCGAGAGCATGAGATGTGATATCCCAATGCTTCTACCAAACCTGAGACCTTTCCGATAGCATGAGATGTGATATCCAACTCCTTCCCATTCCAATCATGAGGCCCTTCCTATAGCATGAGATGTGATATCTCAAGGCTTCTACCAAACCTGAGACCCTTCCTATAGCATGAAATGTGATATCCAACTCCTTCCCATTCCAATCCTTTGACCCTTCCCATAGCCTGAGATGTGATATCTCAATGCTTCTACCAAACCTGAGACCCTTCCTATAGCATGAGATATGATATCCAACTCCTTCCCATTCCAATCCTGAGACCCTTCCTATAGCATGGGATGTGATATCTCAATGCTATTAATACCAAACCTGAGACCCTCCCAATAGCATGAGATGTGATATCTCAATGCTTCAAATACCAAACCACAGACCCGTCCTATAACTTGAGATGTGATATCCAAATCGTTTCCTTCCAAACCTGAGACCTGTCCTTTAGCATGAGATGTGATATCCAACTCCTTCCCATTCCAATCCTGAGACCCTTCCTATAGCATGAAATGTGATATCCCAATGCTTCTACCAAACCTGAGTCCTTTCCGATAGCATGAGATGTGATATCCAACTCCTTCCCATTCCAATCATGAGGCCCTTCCTATAGCATGAGATGTGATATCTCAATGCTTCTTCCAAATCTGAGACCCTTCCTATAGCATGAAATGTGATATCCAACTTATTCCCATCCAATCCTGAGATCCTTCCTATAGCATGATAAGTGATATCTCAATGCTATTAATACCAAACCTGAGACCCTACCTATAGCATGAGATGAAATATATCCAACTCCTTCCCATTCCAATCCTGAGACCCTTCCGATAGCCTGAGATGTGATATCCAACTCCTTCGCATTCCAATCGTGAGGCCCTTCCTATAGCATGAGATTAGATATCTCAATGCTTCTACCAAACCTGAGACCCTTCCTAATGCATGAGATGTGATATCCAACTTCTTCCCATTCCAATCCTGAAACCCTTCCTATAGCATGAGATGTGATATCTCAATGCTCTTAGTAGAAAACCTGGGATCCTTCCTATTGCAAGAGATGTGATATCCAACTCCTTCCCATTCCAATCATGAGGCCCTTCCTATAGCATGAGATGTGATATCTCAAGGCTTCTACCAAACCTGAGACCCTTCCTATAGCATGAAATGTGATATCCAACTCCTTCCCATTCCAATCCTTTGACCCTTCCCATAGCCTGAGATGTGATATCTCAATGCTTCTACCAAACCTGAGACCCTTCCTATAGCATGAGATATGATATCCAACTCCTTCCCATTCCAATCCTGAGACCCTTCCTATAGCATGGGATGTGATATCTCAATGCTATTAATACCAAACCTGAGACCCTCCCAATAGCATGAGATGTGATATCTCAATGCTTCAAATACCAAACCACAGACCCGTCCTATAACTTGAGATGTGATATCCAAATCGTTTCCTTCCAAACCTGAGACCTGTCCTTTAGCATGAGATGTGATATCCAACTCCTTCCCATTCCAATCCTGAGACCCTTCCTATAGCATGAAATGTGATATCCCAATGCTTCTACCAAACCTGAGTCCTTTCCGATAGCATGAGATGTGATATCCAACTCCTTCCCATTCCAATCATGAGGCCCTTCCTATAGCATGAGATGTGATATCTCAATGCTTCTTCCAAATCTGAGACCCTTCCTATAGCATGAAATGTGATATCCAACTTATTCCCATCCAATCCTGAGATCCTTCCTATAGCATGATAAGTGATATCTCAATGCTATTAATACCAAACCTGAGACCCTACCTATAGCATGAGATGAAATATATCCAACTCCTTCCCATTCCAATCCTGAGACCCTTCCGATAGCCTGAGATGTGATATCCAACTCCTTCGCATTCCAATCGTGAGGCCCTTCCTATAGCATGAGATTAGATATCTCAATGCTTCTACCAAACCTGAGACCCTTCCTAATGCATGAGATGTGATATCCAACTTCTTCCCATTCCAATCCTGAAACCCTTCCTATAGCATGAGATGTGATATCTCAATGCTCTTAGTAGAAAACCTGGGATCCTTCCTATTGCAAGAGATGTGATATCCAACTCCTTCCCATTCCAAACCTGCGACCCTTCCTATAGGATGAGATGTGATTTCCAACTCCTTCCCATTCCAATCCTGAGACGTTCCTAAAGCATGAGATGATATCCAACTCCTTCCTATTCCAATCCTGAGACCCTTCCTATAGCATGAGATGCGATATCTCAATGCTTCTACCAAACCTGATATCGTTCCTATAGCATGCGATTTGATATTCAACACCTTCCCATTCCAATCCTGAGACCCTTCCGATAGCATGAGATGTCATATCTCAGTGCTTCTAATACCAAACCTGAGACCCTTCCTATGGCATGACATGTGATATCCAACTCCTTCCCTTTCCAATCCTGAGACTCAGATCTCCCTAACTTCTCACCACTCCTAGCTCCCGGATTGATCCGGTTCGCTGTCTCGTCTCTCCCTTCTTCGGCTTCCTTCTTCCATTAACCTACAGGTTACTGACCTGGACTCTAACGAAATCTGCAAATCTTCATGCCGCTGGCCCTACACACTCTGCAGGGAATACCCTGGATTTTCTGGTCTCAGACCTCTAATTTAGCCGCGAGTTCCCTGCCTTCTTTCCTCTTCCCGCTGCCTTCAAAACAACAAATGAGCTCCAAAAGATACACAGTGCTCAGAATGCTTTATAACACCCATTATTCAATTTATAGCCGTAACCCGCTAAACGTATTGAAACGTGCTAAAAACAGCTAGAAAATGTACTTTCCTCGCGTTTTGGTGAATGCTAATTATGTTGCGTTTCCTGTTTGTACAGTCTCTGTGCGTTTGTTCAGTCGAACCTGATGTTTTTAACCACTCGTCTCCCATACAAGGGGTATCAAAATGTACTTTGTTTACAGGCTGAAGGTATACTGCTGAAATCTTCATTGCATTATCAGCTTTCCTTACTGTTCTGGAACGTGTATTTGCCATGTTAATCCAGTCACCATGTGTCCTTTCTAGTTTACAAGCTGCACTCCCCTGGTGATCCCGTTCTCTCCAAAGCAGGCTAATTCAGTTGCTCCTCCTCAGAGGCGTTCTTCCTTTCTTTTCCTGTTCCCTGCAGTTTCGCGTTGCAAATGCTCGCTTCCCAACTCTGGTTTAGACGCTGTTCCTCCTCAGATGCGTTATTCTTTCTTTTCCTGTTCCCTGCAGTTTCGCGTTGCAAGTCCTCGCTTCCCAGCTCTGGTTTAGACGCCGTTCCTCCTCAGATGCGTTATTCCTTTCTTTTCCTGTTCCCTGCAGTTTCGCGTTGCAAGTCCTCGCTTCACAGCTCTGGTTTAGACGCGTTTCCTGCCTTCTTTCCTCTTCCCGCTGCCTTCAAAACAACAAATGAGCTCCATAAGATACACAGTGCTCAGAATGCTTTATAACACCCATTATTCAACGTATAGCCATAACACGATTGAACCGTGCTAAAAAGTAGTAAAAACAGCTAGAAAATGTACTTTCCTCGCGTTTTGGCAAATGCTAATTCTGTTGCGTTTCCTGTTTGTAGTGCCCGTGCGTTAGTTCGGTTGAACCTGTTTTTAACCACTCGTCTCCCATACAAGGAGGATCAAAATGTACTTTGTTTACAGGCTGAAGGTATACTGCTGAAATCTTCAATGCATTATCTGCTATCCTGACTGTTCTGGAACGTGTATTTGACATCTGTTAATCCAGTCACCATTTGTTCTTCGTCCCTTCTAGTTTACAGGCTGCACTACCCTGGTGATCCCGTTCTCTCCAAAGTAGGTTAATCCAGTTGCTCCTCAGAGGCGTTCTTCCTATCTGTCTTTGCCCTCTGCATCGTTTCGCGTTGCAAACACTCGCTTCCCTGCTCTCTGGTTTAGACGCTGTTCCTCCTCGGAGGCGTTATTCCTTTCTTTTGCTGTTCCCTGCAGTTTCGCGTTGCAAATGCTCGCTTCCCAGCTCTGGTTTAGACACGTGTTCCCTGCCTTCTCTCCTCTTCCCGCTGCCTTCAAAACAACATATGAGCTCCAAAAGATACACAGTGCTCAGAATGCTTTATAACACCCATTATTCAACTAATAGCCGTAACCCGCTAGACGTATTGAAACGTGCTAAAAATTAGCAAAAACAGCTAGTAAATGTACTTTCCTCGCGGTTTGGTAAATGCTAATTCTGTTGCGTTTCCTGTTTGTAGTGTCCGTGCGTTAGTTCAGTTGAACCTGATGTTTTTAACCACTCGTCTCCCATACAAGGAGGATCAAAATGTACTTTGTTTACAGGTTGAAGGTATACTGCTGAAATCTTCAACGCATTATCAGCTATCCTGACTGTTCTGGAACGTGTATGTGACATCTGTTAATCCAGTCGTACCTTCTAGTTTACATGCTGCACTTTATGAGCTCATTTGTTGATTTGAAGGCAGCGGGAAGAGGAGAGAAGGCAGGGAAAACGCGTCTGAATCAGAGATTAACAGAGGGCAAATACACGTTCCAGAAGCAGCCTGTAAACTAGAAGGTACACATTTGTGACTGGATTAACAGATGGCAAATACACGTTCCAGAACAGTCAGGAAAGCAGATAATGCATTGAAGATTTCACAGTATACCTTCAGCCTGTAAACAAAGTACATTTTGATCCCCCTTGTATAGGAGACGAGTGGTTAAAACACCAGGTACAACTGAACTAACGCACGGACACTGTACAAACAGGAAATGCAACAGAATTAGCATTTACCAAAACGCGAGGAAAGTACATTTTCTAGCTGTTTTTGCTAGTTTTTAGCACGTTTCAATACGTCTAGCAGGTTATGGCTATACATTGAATAATGTGTGTTATAAAGCATTCTGAGCACTGTGTATCTTTTGGAGCTCATTTGTTGTTTTGAAGGCAGCGGGAAGAGGAGAGAAGGCAGGGAACACGCGTCTAAACCAGAGCTGGGAAGCGAGCACTTGCAACGCGAAACTGCAGGGAACAGGAAAAGAAAGGAAGAACGCCTCTGAGGAGGAACAGCGTCTAAACCAGAGAGCAGGGAAGCGAATGTTTGCAATGCGAAACAATGCAGAGAACAAGGATAGAAAGGAAGAACGCATCTGAAGAGGAGCAACTGGATTAGCCTACTTTGGAGAGAATGGGATCACCAGGGGAGTGCAGCATGTTAACTAGAACTGACTGGATTAACAGATGGCAAATACACGTTCTAGAACAGTCAGGAAAGCAGATAATGCATTGAAGATTTCAGCAGTATACCTTCAGCCTGTAAACAAAGTACATTTTGATACCCCTTGTATAGGAGACGAGTGGTTAAAAACATCAGGTTCGACTGAACAAACGCACGGACACTGTACAAACAGGAAACGCAACAGAATTAGCATTTACCAAAACGCTAGGAAGGTACATTTTCTAGCTGTTTTTGCTAGTTTTTAGCACGTTTCAATACGTCTAGCGGGTTACGGCTATAAGTTGAATAATGGGTGTTATAAAGCATTCTGAGCACTGTGTATCTTTTGGAGCTCATTTGTTGTTTTGAAGGCAGCGGGAAGAGGAGAGAAGGCAGGGAACTTGCGTCTAAATTAGAGGTCTGAGACCAGAAAATCCAGAGTATTCCCTGCAGAGTGTGTAGGGCCAGCGGCATGAAGAGTTGCAGATTTCGTTAGAGTGCAGGTCAGGAACCTGTAGGGTAATGGAAGAAGGAAGCCGAAGAAGGGAGAGACGAGACAGCGAACAGGATCAATCCGGGAGCTAGGAGTGGTGAGAAGTTAGGGAGATCTGAGTCTCAGGATTGGAAAGGGAAGGAGTTGGATATCACATGTCATGCCATAGGAAGGGTCACAGGTTGGAATTGAAAGGAGTTGGATATCACATCTCATGTGATAGGAAGGGTATCAGGATTGGAATGGGAAGGACTTTGATATCACATCTCACGCTATAGGGAGGGTCTCAGGTTTGGCATTAGAACCATTGAGATATCACATCTCATGCTATCGGAAGGGTCCCAGGATTGGATTGGGAAGGAGTTGGATATCACATCTCATGTTATAGGAAGGGTCTCAGGATTGGAAGGGAAGAGTTGGATAACACATCTCATGTTATAGGAAGGGTATCAGGATTGGAATGGGAAGGACTTTGATATCACATCTCACGCTATAATGAGGGTCTCAGGTTTGGTATTAGAAGCATTGAGATATCACATCTCATGTTATCGGAAGGGTCTCAGGATTGGTTTGGGAAGGAGTTGGATCATCTCATGTTATAGGAAGGGTCTCAGGATTGGAATGGGAACGCCTTGGACATCACATCTCATGTTATAGGACAGTCTCAGGTTTGGTATTAGAAGGATTGAGATATCACATCTCATGTTATAGGACAGTCTCAGGTTTGGTATTAGAAGCATAGAGATATCACATCTCATGGTATAGGACGGGTCTCAGGATTGGAATGGGAAGGAGTTGGGTATAACACCTCATGCTATAGGAAGGGTCTCAGGATTGGAATGGAAGTAGTTTGATTTCACATCTCATGCCATAGGAAGGTCTCAGGTATGGTAGAAGAAGCATTGAGATATCACATCTCATGCTATCGGAAGGGTCTCAGGATTGGATTGGGAAGGAGTTGGATATCCCCTCTGATGCTATAGGAAGGGTCACAGGTTGGAATTGGAAGGAGTTGGATATCACATCTCATGCTATCGGAAGGGTCTCAGGATTAAAATGGGAAGAAGTTGAATATCACCTCTCATGCTATAGGGAGGGTCTCAGGTTTGATATTAGAAGCATTGAGATATCATATCTCATGCTATCGGAAGGGTCTCAGGATTGGATTGGGAAGGAGTTGGATATCACATCTCATGTTATAGGAAGGGTTTCAGGTTTGGATGGGAAGAGTTGGATATCACATCTCATGCTATAGGAAGGGTCTCAGGTTTGGTAGAAGCATTGAGATATCACATCTCATGCTATAGGAAGGGTCTCAGGATTGGATTGGGAAGGAGTTGGATATCACATCTCATGTTATAGGAAGGGTCTCAAGATTGGAATGGGAAGGAGTTGGATATCACATCTCATGATAAAGGAAGGGTCGCAGGTTTGGAAGGGGAAGGATTTGGATATCACATCTCAAGTTATAGGACGAGTCTGTGGTTTGGTATTAGAAGCATTGAGATATCATATCTCATGCTATCGGAAGGGTCTCAGGATTGGATTAGGAAGGAGTTGGATATCACATCTCATGTTATAGGAAGGGTCTCAGGATTGGTTGGGAAGAGTTGGATATCACATCTCATGCTATAGGAAGGGTCTCAGGTTTGGTAGAAGCATTGAGATATCACATCTCATGCTATAGGAAGGGTCTCAGGATTGGATTGGGAAGGAGTTGGATATCACATCTCATGTTATAGGAAGGGTCTCAAGATTGGAATGGGAAGGACTTGGATATCACATCTCATGTTATAGGAAGGGTCTCAGGTTTGTTATTAGAAGCATTGAGATATCACATCTCATGTTATAGGACAGTATCAGGTTTGGTATTAGAAGCATTGAGATATAACATCTCATAGTATAGGACGGGTCTCAGGTTTGGAATGGGAAGGAGTTGGATATCACATCTCATGCTATAGGAAGGGTCTCAGGATTGGAATGGGAAGGAGTTTGATATCACATCTCATGCCATGGGAAGGTCTCAGGTTTGCTAGAAGCATTTAGATATCACATCTCATGCTATCGGAAGGGTCTCAGGATTGGATTGGGAAGGAGTTGGATATTGCATCTCATGCTATAGGAAGGGTCACAGGTTGGAATTGGAAGGAGTTGGATATCATGTTATAGGAAGGGTATCAGGATTGGAATGGGAAGGACATTGATATCACATCTCACGCTATAGGGAGGGTCTCAGGTTTGGTATTAGAAGCATTGAGATATCACATCTCATGCTATCGGAAGGGTCTCAGGATTGGATTAGGAAGGAGTTGGATATCACATCTCATGTTATAGGAAGGGTCTCAGGATTGGATGGGAAGAGTTGGATATCACATCTCATGTTATAGGAAGTGTATCAGGATTGGAATGGGAAGGACTTTGATATCACATCTCACGCTATAGGGAGGGTCTCAGGTTTGGTTATTAGAAGCATTGAGATATCACATCTCATGCTATCGGAAGGGTCTCAGGATTGGATTGGGAAGGAGTTGGATATCACATCTCATGTTATAGGAAGGGTCTCAGGTTTGGAATGGGAAGGACTTGGACATCACATCTCATGTTATAGGAAGGGTCTCAGTTTTGTTATTAGAAGCATTGAGATATCACATCTCATGTTATAGGACAGTCTCTGGTTTGGTATTAGAAGCATTGAGATATAACATCTCATGGTATAGGACGGGTCTCAGGATTGGATGGGAAGAGTTGGATATCACATCTCATGCTATAGGAAAGGTCTCAGGTTTGGTAGAAGCATTGGGATATCACATCTCATGCTATAGGAAGGGTCTCAGGATTGGAATGGGAAGGAGTTGGATATCACATCTCATGCTAAAGGAAGGGTCTCAGGTTTGGAAGGGGAAGGATTTGGATATCACATCTCAAGTTATAGGATGGGTCTGTGGTTTGGTATTAGAAGCATTGAGATATCATATCTCATGCTATCAGAAGGGTCTCAGGATTGGATTGGGAAGGAGTTGGATATCACATCTCATGTTATACGAAGGGTCTCAAGATTGGAACGGGAAGGACTCGGATATCACATCTCATGTTATAGGAAGGGTCTCAGGTTTGTTATTAGAAGCATTGAGATATCACATCTCATGTTATACACAGTCTCAGGTTTGGTATTAGAAGCATTGAGATATAACATCCCATTTTATAGGACGGGTCTCAGGAGTGGAATGGGAAGGAGTTGGATATCACATCTCAAGTTATAGAACGGGTCTGCGGTTTGGTATTAGAAGCATTGAGATATCACATCTCATGCTATCGGAAGGGTCTCAGGATTGGATTGGGAAGGAGTTGGATATCACATCTCATGTTATAGGAAAGCTCTCAGGTTTGTTATTAGAAGCATTGAGATATCACATCTCATGTTATAGGACAGTCTCAGGTTTGGTATTAGAAGCATTGAGATATCATATCTCATGCTATCGGAAGGGTCTCAGTATTGGATTGGGAAGGAGTTGGATATCACATCTCATGCTATAGGAAGGGTCACAGGTTGGAATTGGAAGGAGTTGGATATCACATCTCATGCTGTCGGAAGGGTCTCAGGATTGGAATGGGAAGGAGTTGGATATCACATCTCATGCTTTAGGGAGGGTCTCAGGTTTGATATTAGAAGCATTGAGATATCATATCCTCATGCTATCGGAAGGGTCTCAGGATGGGATTGGGAAGGAGTTGGATATCACATCTCATGTTATAGGAAGGGTCTCAGGATTGGAATGGGAAGGACTTGGACATCACATCTCATGTTATAGGAAGGGTCTCAGGTTTGTTATTAGAAGCATTGAGATATCACATCTCATGCTATAGGAAGGGTCTCAGGATTGGAATGGGAAGGAGTTGGATATCACATCTCATGATAAAGGAAGGGTCTCAGGTTTGGAAGGGGAAGGATTTGGAAATCATATCTCAAGTTATAGGACGGGTCTGTGGTTTTGGTATTAGAAGCATTGAGATATCATATCTCATGCTATCGGAAGGGTCTCAGGATTGGATTGGGAAGGAGTTGGATATCACATCTCATTTTATAGGAAGGGCCTCAAGATTGGAATGGGAAGGGCTTGGGTATCACATCTCATGTTATAGGAAGGAGGGTCTCAGGTTTGTTGGTAGAAGCATTGAGATATCACATCTCTTGTTATAGGACAGTCTCAGGTTTGGTATTAGAAGCATTGAGATATCATATCTCATGGTATAGGACGGGTCTCAGGTTTGGAATGGAAAGGAGTTGGATATCACATTTCATGCTATATGAAGGGTCTCAGGATTGGAATGGGAAGGATTTTGATATCACATCTCATGTTATAGGAAGGGTCTCAGGTTTGTTATTAGAAGCATTGAGATATCACATCTCATGTTATAGGACAGTCTCAGGTTTGGTATTAGAAGCATTGAGATATCACATCTCATGGTATATGACGGGTCTCAGGATTGGAATGGGAAGGAATTGGATATCACATCTCATGCTATAGGAAGGGTCTCAGGATTGGAATGGGAAGGAGTTTGATATCACATCTCATGCCATAGGAAGGTCTCAGGTATGGTAGAAGCATTAAGATATCACATCTCATGCTATCGGAAGGGTCTCAGGATTGGATTGGGAAGGAGTTGGATATCCCATCTAATGCTATAGGAAGGGTCACAGGTTGGAATTGGAAGGAGTTGGATATCACATCTCATGCTATCAGAAGGGTCTCAGGATTGGAATGGGAAGGAGTTGGATATCACATCTCATGCTTTAGGGAAGGTCTCAGGTTTGATATTAGAAGCATTGAGATATCATATCTCATGCTATCGGAAGGGTTTCAGGATTGGATTGGGAAGGAGTTGGATATCACATCTCATGTTATAGGAAGGGTCTCAGGTTTGGTAGAAGCATTGGGATATCACATCTCATGCTATAGGAAGGGTCTCAGGTTTGGTAGAAGCATTGGGATATCACATCTCATGCTATAGGAAGGGTCTCAGGATTGGAATGGGAAGGAGTTGGATATCATATCTCATGATAAAGGAAGTGTCTCAGGTTTGGAAGGGGAAGGATTTGGATATCATATCTCAAGTTATAGGACGGGTCTGTGGTTTTGGTATTAGAAGCATTGAGATATCATATCTCATGCTATCGGAAGGGTCTCAGGATTGGATTGGGAAGGAGTTGGATATCACATCTCATGTTATAGGACGGGTCTGTGGTTTTGGTATTAGAAGCATTGAGATATCATATCTCATGCTATCGGAAGGGTCTCAGGATTGGATTGGGAAGGAGTTGGATATCACATCTCATGTTATAGGAAGGGCCTCAAGATTGGAATGGGAAGGGCTTGGATATCACATCTCATGTTATAGGAAGGGTCTCAGGTTTGTTATTAGAAGCATTGAAATATCAATATCTCTTGTTATAGGACAGTCTCAGGTTTGGTATTAGAAGCATTGAGATATCATATCTCATGGTATAGGACGGGTCTCAGGATTGGAATGGAAAGGAGTTGGATATCACATCTCATGCTATAGGAAGGGTCTCAGGATTGGAATGGGAAGGATTTTGATATCACATCTCATGTTATAGGAAGGGTCTCAGGTTTGTTATTAGAAGCATTGAGATATCACATCTCATGTTATAGGACAGTCTCAGGTTTGGTATTAGAAGCACTGAGATATCACATCTCATGGTATAGGACGGGTCTCAGGATTGGAATGGGAAGGAATTGGATATCACATCTCATGCTATAGGAAGGGTCTCAGGATTGGAATGGGAAGGAGTTTGATATCACATCTCATGCCATAGGAAGGTCTCAGGTATGGTAGAAGCATTAAGATATCACATCTCATGCTATCGGAAGGGTCTCAGGATTGGATTGGGAAGGAGTTGGATATCCCATCTAATGCTATAGGAAGGGTCACAGGTTGGAATTGGAAGGAGTTGGATATCACATCTCATGCTATCGGAAGGGTCTCAGGATTGGAATGGGAAGGAGTTGGATATCACATCTCATGCTTTAGGGAGGGTCTCAGGTTTGATATTAGAAGCATTGAGATATCATATCTCATGCTATCGGAAGGGTCTCAGGATTGGATTGGGAAGGAGTTGGATATGACATGTCATGTTATAGGAAGGGTCTCAGGATTGGATGGGAAGATTTGGATATCACATCTCATGCTATAGGAAGGGTCTCAGGTTTGGTAGAAGCATTGGGATATCACATCTCATGCTATAGGAAGGGTCTCAGGATTGGAATGGGAAGGAGTTGGATATCACATCTCATGATAAAGGAAGTGTCTCAGGTTTGGAAGGGGAAGGATTTGGATATCATATCTCAAGTTATAGGACGGGTCTGTGGTTTTGGTATTAGAAGCATTGAGATATCATATCTCATGCTATCGGAAGGGTCTCAGGATTGGATTGGGAAGGAGTTGGATATCACATCTCATGTTATAGGACGGGTCTGTGGTTTTGGTATTAGAAGCATTGAGATATCATATCTCATGCTATCGGAAGGGTCTCAGGATTGGATTGGGAAGGAGTTGGATATCACATCTCATGTTATAGGAAGGGTCTCAGGTTTATTATTAGAAGCATTGAGATATCACATCTCATGTTATAGGACAGTCTCAGGTTTGGTATTAGAAGCATTGAGATATCACATCTCATGGTATAGGACGGGTCTCAGGATTGGATTGGGAAGGAGTTGGATATCACATCTCATGCTATAGGAAGGGTCTCAGGATTGGAATGAGAAGGAGTTTGATATCACATCTCATGCCATAGGAAGGTCTCAGGTATGGTAGAAGCATTAAGATATCACATCTCATGCTATCGGAAGGGTCTCAGGATTGGAATGGGAAGGACTTGGTCATCACATCTCATGTTATAGGAAGGGTCTCAGTTTTGTTATTAGAAGCATTGAGATATCACATCTCATGTTATAGGACAGTCTCAGGTTTGGTATTAGAAGCACTGAGATATAACATCTCATGGTATAGGACAAGTCTCAGGATTGGATGGGAAGAGTTGGATATCACATCTCATGCTATAGGAAAGGTCTCAGGTTTGGTAGAAGCATTGGGATATCACATCTCATGCTATAGGAAGGTTCTCAGGATTGGAATGGGAAGGAGTTGGATATCACATCTCATGCTAAAGGAAGGGTTTCAGGTTTGGAAGGGGAAGGATTTGGATATCACATCTCAAGTTACAGGACGGGTCTGTGGTTTGGTATTAGAAGCATTGAGATATCATATCTCATGCTATCAGAAGGGTCTCAGGATTGGATTGGGAAGGAGTTGGATATCACATCTCATGTTATACGAAGGGTCTCAAGATTGGAACGGGAAGGACTTGGATATCACATCTCATGTTATAGGAAGGGTCTCAGGTTTGTTATTAGAAGCATTGAGATATCACATCTCATGTTATAGGACAGTCTCAGGTTTGGTATTAGAAGCATTGAGATATAACATCTCATTTTATAGGACGGGTCTCAGGATTGGAATGGGAAGGAGTTGGATATCACATCTGAAGTTATAGGACGGGTCTGAGGTTTGGTATTAGAAGCATTGAGATATCACATCTCATGCTATCGGAAGGGTCTCAGGATTGGATTGGGAAGGAGTTGGATATCACATCTCATGTTATAGGAAAGCTCTCAGGTTTGTTATTAGAACCATTGAGATATCACATCTCATGTTATAGGACAGTCTCAGGTTTGGTATTAGAAGCATTGAGATATCATATCTCATGGTATAGGACGGGTCTCAGGATTGGAATGGGAAGGAGTTGGATATCACATCTCATGCTAAAGGAAGGGTCTCAGGTTTGGAAGGCTAAGGATTTGGATATCACACCTCAATTTATAGGACGGGTCTGTGGTTTGGTATTAGAACCATTGAGATATCATATCTCATGCTATCGGAAGGGTCTCAGTATTGGATTGGGAAGGAGTTGGATATCACATCTCATGCTATAGGAAGGGTCACAGGTTGGAATTGGAAGGAGTTGGATATCACATCTCATGCTGTCGGAAGGGTCTCAGGATTGGAATGGGAAGGAGTTGGATATCACATCTCATGCTTTAGGGAGGGTCTCAGGTTTGATATTAGAAGCATTGAGATATCATATCCTCATGCTATCGGAAGGGTCTCAGGATTGGATTGGGAAGGAGTTGGATATCACATCTCATGTTATAGGAAGGGTCTCAGGATTGGAATGGGAAGGACTTGGACATCACATCTCATGTTATAGGAAGGGTCTCAGGTTTGTTATTAGAAGCATTGAGATATCACATCTCATGCTATAGGAAGGGTCTCAGGATTGGAATGGGAAGGAGTTGGATATCACATCTCATGATAAAGGAAGGGTCTCAGGTTTGGAAGGGGAAGGATTTGGATATCATATCTCAAGTTATAGGACGGGTCTGTGGTTTTGGTATTAGAAGCATTGAGATATATCTCATGCTATCGGAAGGGTCTCAGGATTGGATTGGGAAGGAGTTGGATATCACATCCCATGTTATAGGAAGGGCCTCAAGATTGGAATGGGAAGGGTTTGGATATCACATCTCATGTTATAGGAAGGATGGTCTCAGGTTTGTTGGTAGAAGCATTGAGATATCACATATCTTGTTATAGGACAGTCTCAGGTTTGGTATTAGAAGCATTGAGATATCATATCTCATGGTATAGGACGGGTCTCAGGATTGGAATGGAAAGGAGTTGGATATCACATCTCATGCTATAGGAAGGGTCTCAGGATTGGAATGGGAAGGATTTGGATATCACATCTCATGTTATAGGAAGGGTCTCAGGTTTGTTATTAGAAGCATTGAGATATCACATCTCATGTTATAGGACAGTCTCAGGTTTGGTATTAGAAGCATTGAGATATCACATCTCATGGTATAGGACGGGTCTAAGGATTGGAATGGGAAGGAATTGGATATCACATCTCATGCTATAGGAAGGGTCTCAGGATTGGAATGGGAAGGAGTTTGATATCACATCTCATGTCATAGGAAGGTCTCAGGTATGGTAGAAGCATTAAGATATCACATCTCATGCTATCGGAAGGGTCTCAGGATTGGATTGGGAAGGACTTGGTCATCACATCTCATGTTATAGGAAGGGTCTCAGTTTTGTTATTAGAAGCATTGAGATATCACATCTCATGTTATAGGACAGTCTCAGGTTTGGTATTAGAAGCACTGAGATATAACATCTCATGGTATAGGACAAGTCTCAGGATTGGATGGGAAGAGTTGGATATCACATCTCATGCTATAGGAAAGGTCTCAGGTTTGGTAGAAGCATTGGGATATCACATCTCATGCTATAGGAAGGTTCTCAGGATTGGAATGGGAAGGAGTTGGATATCACATCTCATGCTAAAGGAAGGGTTTCAGGTTTGGAAGGGGAAGGATTTGGATATCACATCTCAAGTTACAGGACGGGTCTGTGGTTTGGTATTAGAAGCATTGAGATATCATATCTCATGCTATCAGAAGGGTCTCAGGATTGGATTGGGAAGGAGTTGGATATCACATCTCATGTTATACGAAGGGTCTCAAGATTGGAACGGGAAGGACTTGGATATCACATCTCATGTTATAGGAAGGGTCTCAGGTTTGTTATTAGAAGCATTGAGATATCACATCTCATGTTATAGGACAGTCTCAGGTTTGGTATTAGAAGCATTGAGATATAACATCTCATTTTATAGGACGGGTCTCAGGATTGGAATGGGAAGGAGTTGGATATCACATCTGAAGTTATAGGACGGGTCTGCGGTTTGGTATTAGAAGCATTGAGATATCACATCTCATGCTATCGGAAGGGTCTCAGGATTGGATTGGGAAGGAGTTGGATATCACATCTCATGTTATAGGAAAGCTCTCAAGTTTGTTATTAGAACCATTGAGATATCACATCTCATGTTATAGGACAGTCTCAGGTTTGGTATTAGAAGCATTGAGATATCATATCTCATGGTATAGGACGGGTCTCAGGATTGGAATGGGAAGGAGTTGGATATCACATCTCATGCTAAAGGAAGGGTCTCAGGTTTGGAAGGCTAAGGATTTGGATATCACACCTCAATTTATAGGACGGGTCTGTGGTTTGGTATTAGAACCATTGAGATATCATATCTCATGCTATCGGAAGGGTCTCAGTATTGGATTGGGAAGGAGTTGGATATCACATCTCATGCTATAGGAAGGGTCACAGGTTGGAATTGGAAGGAGTTGGATATCACATCTCATGCTGTCGGAAGGGTCTCAGGATTGGAATGGGAAGGAGTTGGATATCACATCTCATGCTTTAGGGAGGGTCTCAGGTTTGATATTAGAAGCATTGAGATATCATATCCTCATGCTATCGGAAGGGTCTCAGGATTGGATTGGGAAGGAGTTGGATATCACATCTCATGTTATAGGAAGGGTCTCAGGATTGGAATGGGAAGGACTTGGACATCACATCTCATGTTATAGGAAGGGTCTCAGGTTTGTTATTAGAAGCATTGAGATATCACATCTCATGCTATAGGAAGGGTCTCAGGATTGGAATGGGAAGGAGTTGGATATCACATCTCATGATAAAGGAAGGGTCTCAGGTTTGGAAGGGGAAGGATTTGGATATCATATCTCAAGTTATAGGACGGGTCTGTGGTTTTGGTATTAGAAGCATTGAGATATATCTCATGCTATCGGAAGGGTCTCAGGATTGGATTGGGAAGGAGTTGGATATCACATCCCATGTTATAGGAAGGGCCTCAAGATTGGAATGGGAAGGGTTTGGATATCACATCTCATGTTATAGGAAGGATGGTCTCAGGTTTGTTGGTAGAAGCATTGAGATATCACATATCTTGTTATAGGACAGTCTCAGGTTTGGTATTAGAAGCATTGAGATATCATATCTCATGGTATAGGACGGGTCTCAGGATTGGAATGGAAAGGAGTTGGATATCACATCTCATGCTATAGGAAGGGTCTCAGGATTGGAATGGGAAGGATTTGGATATCACATCTCATGTTATAGGAAGGGTCTCAGGTTTGTTATTAGAAGCATTGAGATATCACATCTCATGTTATAGGACAGTCTCAGGTTTGGTATTAGAAGCATTGAGATATCACATCTCATGGTATAGGACGGGTCTAAGGATTGGAATGGGAAGGAATTGGATATCACATCTCATGCTATAGGAAGGGTCTCAGGATTGGAATGGGAAGGAGTTTGATATCACATCTCATGTCATAGGAAGGTCTCAGGTATGGTAGAAGCATTAAGATATCACATCTCATGCTATCGGAAGGGTCTCAGGATTGGATTGGGAAGGAGTTGGATATCCCATCTCATGCTATAGGAAGGGTCACAGGTTGGAATTGGAAGGAGTTGGATATCACATCTCATGCTATCGGAAGGGTCTCAGGATTGGAATGGAAAGGAGTTGGATATCACATCTCATGCTTTAGGGAGGGTCTCAGGTTTGATATTAGAAACATTGAGATATCATATCTCATGCTATCGGAAGGGTCTCAGGATTGGATTGGGAAGGAGTTGGATATCACATCTCATGTTATAGGAAGGGTCTCAGGATTGGATGGGAAGAGTTGGATATCACATCTCATGCTATAGGAAGGGTCTCAGGTTTGGTAGAAGCATTGGGATATCACATCTCATGCTATAGGAAGGGTCTCAGGATTGGAATGGGAAGGAGTTGGATATCACATCTCATGATAAAGGAAGTGTCTCAGGTTTGGAAGGGGAAGGATTTGGATATCATATCTCAAGTTATAGGACGGGTCTGTGGTTTTGGTATTAGAAGCATTGAGATATCATATCTCATGCTATCGGAAGGGTCTCAGGATTGGATTGGGAAGGAGTTGGATATCACATCTCATGTTATAGGACGGGTCTGTGGTTTTGGTATTAGAAGCATTGAGATATCATATCTCATGCTATCGGAAGGGTCTCAGGATTGGATTGGGAAGGAGTTGGATATCACATCTCATGTTATAGGAAGGGCCTCAAGATTGGAATGGGAAGGGCTTGGATATCACATCTCATGTTATAGGAAGGGTCTCAGGTTTGTTATTAGAAGCATTGAAATATCAATATCTCTTGTTATAGGACAGTCTCAGGTTTGGTATTAGAAGCATTGAGATATCATATCTCATGGTATAGGACGGGTCTCAGGATTGGAATGGAAAGGAGTTGGATATCACATCTCATGCTATAGGAAGGGTCTCAGGATTGGAATGGGAAGAATTTTGATATCACATCTCATGTTATAGGAAGGGTCTCAGGTTTGTTATTAGAAGCATTGAGATATCACATCTCATGTTATAGGACAGTCTCAGGTTTGGTATTAGAAGCATTGAGATATCACATCTCATGGTATAGGACGGGTCTCAAGATTGGAATGGGAAGGAATTGGATATCACATCTCATGCTATAGGAAGGGTCTCAGGATTGGAATGGGAAGGAGTTTGATATCACATCTCATGCCATAGGAAGGTCTCAGGTATGGTAGAAGCATTAAGATATCACATCTCATGCTATCGGAAGGGTCTCAGGATTGGATTGGGAAGGAGTTGGATATCCCATCTATTGCTATAGGAAGGGTCACAGGTTGGAATTGGAAGGAGTTGGATATCACATCTCATGCTATCGGAAGGGTCTCAGGATTGGAATGGGAAGGAGTTGGATATCACATCTCATGCTATAGGAAGTGTCTCAGGATTGGAATGGGAAGGATTTGGATATCACATCTCATGTTATAGGAAGGGTCTCAGGTTTATTATTAGAAGCATTGAGATATCACATCTCATGTTATAGGACAGTCTCAGGTTTGGTATTAGAAGCATTGAGATATCACATCTCATGGTATAGGACGGGTCTCAGGATTGGATTGGGAAGGAGTTGGATATCACATCTCATGCTATAGGAATGGTCTCAGGATTGGAATGGGAAGGAGTTTGATATCACATCTCATGCCATAGGAAGGTCTCAGGTATGGTAGAAGCATTAAGATATCACATCTCATGCTATCGGAAGGGTCTCAGGATTGGAATGGGAAGGACTTGGACATCACATCTCATGTTATAGGAAGGGTCTCAGTTTTGTTATTAGAAGCATTGAGATATCACATCTCCTGTTATAGGACAGTCTCAGGTTTGGTATTAGAAGCATTGAGATATAACATCTCATGGTATAGGACAAGTCTCAGGATTGGATGGGAAGAGTTGGATATCACATCTCATGCTATAGGAAAGGTCTCAGGTTTGGTAGAAGCATTGGGATATCACATCTCATGCTATAGGAAGGTTCTCAGGATTGGAATGGGAAGGAGTTGGATATCACATCTCATGCTAAAGGAAGGGTCTCAGGTTTGGAAGGGGAAGGATTTGGATATCACATCTCAAGTTACAGGACGGGTCTGTGGTTTGGTATTAGAAGCATTGAGATATCATATCTCATGCTATCAGAAGGGTCTCAGGATTGGATTGGGAAGGAGTTGGATATCACATCTCATGTTATACGAAGGGTCTCAAGATTGGAACGGGAAGGAGTTGGATATCACATCTCATGTTATAGGAAGGGTCTCAGGATTGGAATGGGAAGGACTTGGACATCACATCTCATGTTATAGGAAGGGTCTCAGTTTTGTTATTAGAAGCATTGAGATATCACATCTCATGTTATAGGACAGTCTCAGGTTTTGTATTAGAAGCATTGAGATATAACATCTCATGGTATAGGACAAGTCTCAGGATTGGATGGGAAGAGTTGGATATCACATCTCATGCTATAGGAAAGGTCTCAGGTTTGGTAGAAGCATTGGGATATCACATCTCATGCTATAGGAAGGTTCTCAGGATTGGAATGGGAAGGAGTTGGATATCACATCTCATGCTAAAGGAAGGGTTTCAGGTTTGGAAGGGGAAGGATTTGGATATCACATCTCAAGTTACAGGACGGGTCTGTGGTTTGGTATTAGAAGCATTGAGATATCATATCTCATGCTATCAGAAGGGTCTCAGGATTGGATTGGGAAGGAGTTGGATATCACATCTCATGTTATACGAAGGGTCTCAAGATTGGAACGGGAAGGACTTGGATATCACATCTCATGTTATAGGAAGGGTCTCAGGTTTGTTATTAGAAGCATTGAGATATCACATCTCATGTTATAGGACAGTCTCAGGTTTGGTATTAGAAGCATTGAGATATAACATCTCATTTTATAGGACGGGTCTCAGGATTGGAATGGGAAGGAGTTGGATATCACATCTGAAGTTATAGGACGGGTCTGCGGTTTGGTATTAGAAGCATTGAGATATCACATCTCATGCTATCGGAAGGGTCTCAGGATTGGATTGGGAAGGAGTTGGATATCACATCTCATGTTATAGGAAAGCTCTCAGGTTTGTTATTAGAAGCATTGAGATATCACATCTCATGTTATGGGACAGTCTCAGGTTTGGTATTAGAAGCATTGAGATATCATATCTCATGGTATAGGACAGGTCTCAGGATTGGAATGGGAAGGAGTTGGATATCACATCTCATGCTAAAGGAAGGGTCTCAGGTTTGGAAGGCTAAGGATTTGGATATCACACCTCAATTTATAGGACGGGTCTGTGGTTTGGTATTAGAACCATTGAGATATCATATCTCATGCTATCGGAAGGGTCTCAGTATTGGATTGGGAAGGAGTTGGATATCACATCTCATGCTATAGGAAGGGTCACAGGTTGGAATTGGAAGGAGTTGGATATCACATCTCATGCTGTCGGAAGGGTCTCAGGATTGGAATGGGAAGGAGTTGGATATCACATCTCATGCTTTAGGGAGGGTCTCAGGTTTGATATTAGAAGCATTGAGATATCATATCCTCATGCTATCGGAAGGGTCTCAGGATTGGATTGGGAAGGAGTTGGATATCACATCTCATGTTATAGGAAGGGTCTCAGGATTGGAATGGGAAGGACTTGGACATCACATCTCATGTTATAGGAAGGGTCTCAGGTTTGTTATTAGAAGCATTGAGATATCACATCTCATGCTATAGGAAGGGTCTCAGGATTGGAATGGGAAGGAGTTGGATATCACATCTCATGATAAAGGAAGGGTCTCAGGTTTGGAAGGGGAAGGATTTGGATATCATATCTCAAGTTATAGGACGGGTCTGTGGTTTTGGTATTAGAAGCATTGAGATATCATATCTCATGCTATCGGAAGGGTCTCAGGATTGGATTGGGAAGGAGTTGGATATCACATCCCATGTTATAGGAAGGGCCTCAAGGATGGAATGGGAAGGGCTTGGACATCACATCTCATGTTATAGGAAGGGTCTCAGGTTTGTTATTAGAAGCATTGAGATATCACATCTCATGCTATAGGAAGGGTCTCAGGATTGGAATGGGAAGGAGTTGGATATCACATCTCATGATAAAGGAAGGGTCTCAGGTTTGGAAGGGGAAGGATTTGGATATCATATCTCAAGTTATAGGACGGGTCTGTGGTTTTGGTATTAGAAGCATTGAGATATCATATCTCATGCTATCGGAAGGGTCTCAGGATTGGATTGGGAAGGAGTTGGATATCACATCTCATGTTATAGGAAGGGTCTCAGGTTTGTTATTAGAAGCATTGAGATATCACATCTCATGTTATAGGACAGTCTCAGGTTTGGTATTAGAAGCATTGAGATATCACATCTCATGGTATATGACGGGTCTCAGGATTGGAATGGGAAGGAATTGGATATCACATCTCATGCTAAAGGAAGGGTCTCAGGATTGGAATGGGAAGGAGTTTGATATCACATCTCATGCCATAGGAAGGTCTCAGGTATGGTAGAAGCATTAAGATATCACATCTCATGCTATCGGAAGGGTCTCAGGATTGGATTGGGAAGGAGTTGGATATCCCATCTAATGCTATAGGAAGGGTCACAGGTTGGAATTGGAAGGAGTTGGATATCACATCTCATGCTATCAGAAGGGTCTCAGGATTGGAATGGGAAGGAGTTGGATATCACATCTCATGCTTTAGGGAAGGTCTCAGGTTTGATATTAGAAGCATTGAGATATCATATCTCATGCTATCGGAAGGGTCTCAGGATTGGATTGGGAAGGAGTTGGATATCACATCTCATGTTATAGGAAGGGTCTCAGGTTTGGTAGAAGCATTGGGATATCACATCTCATGCTATAGGAAGGGTCTCAGGTTTGGTAGAAGCATTGGGATATCACATCTCATGCTATAGGAAGGGTCTCAGGATTGGAATGGGAAGGAGTTGGATATCATATCTCATGATAAAGGAAGTGTCTCAGGTTTGGAAGGGGAAGGATTTGGATATCATATCTCAAGTTATAGGACGGGTCTGTGGTTTTGGTATTAGAAGCATTGAGATATCATATCTCATGCTATCGGAAGGGTCTCAGGATTGGATTGGGAAGGAGTTGGATATCACATCTCATGTTATAGGACGGGTCTGTGGTTTTGGTATTAGAAGCATTGAGATATCATATCTCATGCTATCGGAAGGGTCTCAGGATTGGATTGGGAAGGAGTTGGATATCAAATCTCATGTTATAGGAAGGGCCTCAAGATTGGAATGGGAAGGGCTTGGATATCACATCTCATGTTATAGGAAGGGTCTCAGGTTTGTTATTAGAAGCATTGAAATATCAATATCTCTTGTTATAGGACAGTCTCAGGTTTGGTATTAGAAGCATTGAGATATCATATCTCATGGTATAGGACGGGTCTCAGGATTGGAATGGAAAGGAGTTGGATATCACATCTCATGCTATCGGAAGGGTCTCAGGATTGGAATGGGAAGGATTTTGATATCACATCTCATGTTATAGGAAGGGTCTCAGGTTTGTTATTAGAAGCATTGAGATATCACATCTCATGTTATAGGACAGTCTCAGGTTTGGTATTAGAAGCACTGAGATATCACATCTCATGGTATAGGACGGGTCTCAGGATTGGAATGGGAAGGAATTGGATATCACATCTCATGCTATAGGAAGGGTCTCAGGATTGGAATGGGAAGGAGTTTGATATCACATCTCATGCCATAGGAAGGTCTCAGGTATGGTAGAAGCATTAAGATATCACATCTCATGCTATCGGAAGGGTCTCAGGATTGGATTGGGAAGGAGTTGGATATCCCATATAATGCTATAGGAAGGGTCACAGGTTGGAATTGGAAGGAGTTGGATATCACATCTCATGCTATCGGAAGGGTCTCAGGATTGGAATGGGAAGGAGTTGGATATCACATCTCATGCTTTAGGGAGGGTCTCAGGTTTGATATTAGAAGCATTGAGATATCATATCCTCATGCTATCGGAAGGGTCTCAGGATGGGATTGGGAAGGAGTTGGATATCACATCTCATGTTATAGGAAGGGTCTCAGGATTGGAATGGGAAGGACTTGGACATCACATCTCATGTTATAGGAAGGGTCTCAGGTTTGTTATTAGAAGCATTGAGATATCACATCTCATGCTATCGGAAGGGTCTCAGGATTGGATTGGGAAGGAGTTGGATATCACATCTCATGTTATAGGAAGGGTCTCAGGATTGGAATGGGAAGGACTTGGACATCACATCTCATGTTATAGGAAGGGTCTCAGGTTTGTTATTAGAAGCATTGAGATATCACATCTCATGCTATAGGAAGGGTCTCAGGATTGGAATGGGAAGGAGTTGGATATCACATCTCATGATAAAGGAAGGGTCTCAGGTTTGGAAGGGGAAGGATTTGGATATCATATCTCAAGTTATAGGACGGGTCTGTGGTTTTGGTATTAGAAGCATTGAGATATCATATCTCATGCTATCGGAAGGGTCTCAGGATTGGATTGGGAAGGAGTTGGATATCACATCCCATGTTATAGGAAGGGCCTCAAGGATGGAATGGGAAGGGCTTGGACATCACATCTCATGTTATAGGAAGGGTCTCAGGTTTGTTATTAGAAGCATTGAGATATCACATCTCATGCTATAGGAAGGGTCTCAGGATTGGAATGGGAAGGAGTTGGATATCACATCTCATGATAAAGGAAGGGTCTCAGGTTTGGAAGGGGAAGGATTTGGATATCATATCTCAAGTTATAGGACGGGTCTGTGGTTTTGGTATTAGAAGCATTGAGATATCATATCTCATGCTATCGGAAGGGTCTCAGGATTGGATTGGGAAGGAGTTGGATATCACATCTCATGTTATAGGAAGGGTCTCAGGTTTGTTATTAGAAGCATTGAGATATCACATCTCATGTTATAGGACAGTCTCAGGATTGGAATGGGAAGGAATTGGATATCACATCTCATGCTATAGGAAGGGTCTCAGGATTGGAATGGGAAGGAGTTTGATATCACATCTCATGCCATAGGAAGGTCTCAGGTATGGTAGAAGCATTAAGATATCACATCTCATGCTATCGGAAGGGTCTCAGGATTGGATTGGGAAGGAGTTGGATATCCCATCTAATGCTATAGGAAGGGTCACAGGTTGGAATTGGAAGGAGTTGGATATCACATCTCATGCTATCAGAAGGGTCTCAGGATTGGAATGGGGAGGAGTTGGATATCACATCTCATGCTTTAGGGAAGGTCTCAGGTTTGATATTAGAAGCATTGAGATATCATATCTCATGCTATCGGAAGGGTCTCAGGATTGGATTGGGAAGGAGTTGGATATCACATCTCATGTTATAGGAAGGGTCTCAGGTTTGGTAGAAGCATTGGGATATCACATCTCATGCTATAGGAAGGGTCTCAGGTTTGGTAGAAGCATTGGGATATCACATCTCATGCTATAGGAAGGGTCTCAGGATTGGAATGGGAAGGAGTTGGATATCATATCTCATGATAAAGGAAGTGTCTCAGGTTTGGAAGGGGAAGGATTTGGATATCATATCTCAAGTTATAGGACGGGTCTGTGGTTTTGGTATTAGAAGCATTGAGATATCATATCTCATGCTATCGGAAGGGTCTCAGGATTGGATTGGGAAGGAGTTGGATATCACATCTCATGTTATAGGACGGGTCTGTGGTTTTGGTATTAGAAGCATTGAGATATCATATCTCATGCTATCGGAAGGGTCTCAGGATTGGATTGGGAAGGAGTTGGATATCACATCTCATGTTATAGGAAGGGCCTCAAGATTGGAATGGGAAGGGCTTGGATATCACATCTCATGTTATAGGAAGGGTCTCAGGTTTGTTATTAGAAGCATTGAAATATCAATATCTCTTGTTATAGGACAGTCTCAGGTTTGGTATTAGAAGCATTGAGATATCATATCTCATGGTATAGGACGGGTCTCAGGATTGGAATGGAAAGGAGTTGGATATCACATCTCATGCTATAGGAAGGGTCTCAGGATTGGAATGGGAAGGATTTTGATATCACATCTCATGTTATAGGAAGGGTCTCAGGTTTGTTATTAGAAGCATTGAGATATCACATCTCATGTTATAGGACAGTCTCAGGTTTGGTATTAGAAGCACTGAGATATCACATCTCATGGTATAGGACGGGTCTCAGGATTGGAATGGGAAGGAATTGGATATCACATCTCATGCTATAGGAAGGGTCTCAGGATTGGAATGGGAAGGAGTTTGATATCACATCTCATGCCATAGGAAGGTCTCAGGTATGGTAGAAGCATTAAGATATCACATCTCATGCTATCGGAAGGGTCTCAGGATTGGATTGGGAAGGAGTTGGATATCCCATCTAATGCTATAGGAAGGGTCACAGGTTGGAATTGGAAGGAGTTGGATATCACATCTCATGCTATCGGAAGGGTCTCAGGATTGGAATGGGAAGGAGTTGGATATCACATCTCATGCTTTAGGGAGGGTCTCAGGTTTTATATTAGAAGCATTGAGATATCATATCTCATGCTATCGGAAGGGTCTCAGGATTGGATTGGGAAGGAGTTGGATATGACATGTCATGTTATAGGAAGGGTCTCAGGATTGGATGGGAAGATTTGGATATCACATCTCATGCTATAGGAAGGGTCTCAGGTTTGGTAGAAGCATTGGGATATCACATCTCATGCTATAGGAAGGGTCTCAGGATTGGAATGGGAAGGAGTTGGATATCACATCTCATGATAAAGGAAGTGTCTCAGGTTTGGAAGGGGAAGGATTTGGATATCATATCTCAAGTTATAGGACGGGTCTGTGGTTTTGGTATTAGAAGCATTGAGATATCATATCTCATGCTATCGGAAGGGTCTCAGGATTGGATTGGGAAGGAGTTGGATATCACATCTCATGTTATAGGACGGGTCTGTGGTTTTGGTATTAGAAGCATTGAGATATCATATCTCATGCTATCGGAAGGGTCTCAGGATTGGATTGGGAAGGAGTTGGATATCACATCTCATGTTATAGGAAGGGTCTCAGGTTTATTATTAGAAGCATTGAGATATCACATCTCATGTTATAGGACAGTCTCAGGTTTGGTATTAGAAGCATTGAGATATCACATCTCATGGTATAGGACGGGTCTCAGGATTGGATTGGGAAGGAGTTGGATATCACATCTCATGCTATAGGAAGGGTCTCAGGATTGGAATGAGAAGGAGTTTGATATCACATCTCATGCCATAGGAAGGTCTCAGGTATGGTAGAAGCATTAAGATATCACATCTCATGCTATCGGAAGGGTCTCAGGATTGGAATGGGAAGGACTTGGTCATCACATCTCATGTTATAGGAAGGGTCTCAGTTTTGTTATTAGAAGCATTGAGATATCACATCTCATGTTATAGGACAGTCTCAGGTTTGGTATTAGAAGCACTGAGATATAACATCTCATGGTATAGGACAAGTCTCAGGATTGGATGGGAAGAGTTGGATATCACATCTCATGCTATAGGAAAGGTCTCAGGTTTGGTAGAAGCATTGGGATATCACATCTCATGCTATAGGAAGGTTCTCAGGATTGGAATGGGAAGGAGTTGGATATCACATCTCATGCTAAAGGAAGGGTTTCAGGTTTGGAAGGGGAAGGATTTGGATATCACATCTCAAGTTACAGGACGGGTCTGTGGTTTGGTATTAGAAGCATTGAGATATCATATCTCATGCTATCAGAAGGGTCTCAGGATTGGATTGGGAAGGAGTTGGATATCACATCTCATGTTATACGAAGGGTCTCAAGATTGGAACGGGAAGGACTTGGATATCACATCTCATGTTATAGGAAGGGTCTCAGGTTTGTTATTAGAAGCATTGAGATATCACATCTCATGTTATAGGACAGTCTCAGGTTTGGTATTAGAAGCATTAAGATATAACATCTCATTTTATAGGACGGGTCTCAGGATTGGAATGGGAAGGAGTTGGATATCACATCTCAAGTTATAGGACGGGTCTGCGGTTTGGTATTAGAAGCATTGAGATATCACATCTCATGCTATCGGAAGGGTCTCAGGATTGGATTGGGAAGGAGTTGGATATCACATCTCATGTTATAGGAAAGCTCTCAGGTTTGTTATTAGAACCATTGAGATATCACATCTCATGTTATAGGACAGTCTCAGGTTTGGTATTAGAAGCATTGAGATATCATATCTCATGGTATAGGACGGGTCTCAGGATTGGAATGGGAAGGAGTTGGATATCACATCTCATGCTAAAGGAAGGGTCTCAGGTTTGGAAGGCTAAGGATTTGGATATCACACCTCAATTTATAGGACGGGTCTGTGGTTTGGTATTAGAACCATTGAGATATCATATCTCATGCTATCGGAAGGGTCTCAGTATTGGATTGGGAAGGAGTTGGATATCACATCTCATGCTATAGGAAGGGTCACAGGTTGGAATTGGAAGGAGTTGGATATCACATCTCATGCTGTCGGAAGGGTCTCAGGATTGGAATGGGAAGGAGTTGGATATCACATCTCATGCTTTAGGGAGGGTCTCAGGTTTGATATTAGAAGCATTGAGATATCATATCCTCATGCTATCGGAAGGGTCTCAGGATTGGATTGGGAAGGAGTTGGATATCACATCTCATGTTATAGGAAGGGTCTCAGGATTGGAATGGGAAGGACTTGGACATCACATCTCATGTTATAGGAAGGGTCTCAGGTTTGTTATTAGAAGCATTGAGATATCACATCTCATGCTATAGGAAGGGTCTCAGGATTGGAATGGGAAGGAGTTGGATATCACATCTCATGATAAAGGAAGGGTCTCAGGTTTGGAAGGGGAAGGATTTGGATATCATATCTCAAGTTATAGGACGGGTCTGTGGTTTTGGTATTAGAAGCATTGAGATATATCTCATGCTATCGGAAGGGTCTCAGGATTGGATTGGGAAGGAGTTGGATATCACATCCCATGTTATAGGAAGGGCCTCAAGATTGGAATGGGAAGGGCTTGGATATCACATCTCATGTTATAGGAAGGAGGGTCTCAGGTTTGTTGGTAGAAGCATTGAGATATCACATATCTTGTTATAGGACAGTCTCAGGTTTGGTATTAGAAGCATTGAGATATCATATCTCATGGTATAGGACGGGTCTCAGGATTGGAATGGAAAGGAGTTGGATATCACATCTCATGCTATAGGAAGGGTCTCAGGATTGGAATGGGAAGGATTTGGATATCACATCTCATGTTATAGGAAGGGTCTCAGGTTTGTTATTAGAAGCATTGAGATATCACATCTCATGTTATAGGACAGTCTCAGGTTTGGTATTAGAAGCATTGAGATATCACATCTCATGGTATAGGACGGGTCTAAGGATTGGAATGGGAAGGAATTGGATATCACATCTCATGCTATAGGAAGGGTCTCAGGATTGGAATGGGAAGGAGTTTGATATCACATCTCATGCCATAGGAAGGTCTCAGGTATGGTAGAAGCATTAAGATATCACATCTCATGCTATCGGAAGGGTCTCAGGATTGGATTGGGAAGGAGTTGGATATCCCATCTCATGCTATAGGAAGGGTCACAGGTTTGAATTGGAAGGAGTTGGATATCACATCTCATGCTATCGGAAGGGTCTCAGGTTTGGTAGAAGCATTGGGATATCACATCTCATGCTTTAGGGAGGGTCTCAGGTTTGATATTAGAAGCATTGAGATATCATATCTCATGCTATCGGAAGGGTCTCAGGATTGGATTGGGAAGGAGTTGGATATCACATCTCATGTTATAGGAAGGGTCTCAGGATTGGATGGGAAGAGTTGGATATCACATCTCATGCTATAGGAAGGGTCTCAGGTTTGGTAGAAGCATTGGGATATCACATCTCATGCTATAGGAAGGGTCTCAGGATTGGAATGGGAAGGAGTTGGATATCACATCTCATGATAAAGGAAGTGTCTCAGGTTTGGAAGGGGAAGGATTTGGATATCATATCTCAAGTTATAGGACGGGTCTGTGGTTTTGGTATTAGAAGCATTGAGATATCATATCTCATGCTATCGGAAGGGTCTCAGGATTGGATTGGGAAGGAGTTGGATATCACATCTCATGTTATAGGACGGGTCTGTGGTTTTGGTATTAGAAGCATTGAGATATCATATCTCATGCTATCGGAAGGGTCTCAGGATTGGATTGGGAAGGAGTTGGATATCACATCTCATGTTATAGGAAGGGCCTCAAGATTGGAATGGGAAGGGCTTGGATATCACATCTCATGTTATAGGAAGGGTCTCAGGTTTGTTATTAGAAGCATTGAAATATCAATATCTCTTGTTATAGGACAGTCTCAGGTTTGGTATTAGAAGCATTGAGATATCATATCTCATGGTATAGGACGGGTCTCAGGATTGGAATGGAAAGGAGTTGGATATCACATCTCATGCTATAGGAAGGGTCTCAGGATTGGAATGGGAAGAATTTTGATATCACATCTCATGTTATAGGAAGGGTCTCAGGTTTGTTATTAGAAGCATTGAGATATCACATCTCATGTTATAGGACAGTCTCAGGTTTGGTATTAGAAGCATTGAGATATCACATCTCATGGTATAGGACGGGTCTCAAGATTGGAATGGGAAGGAATTGGATATCACATCTCATGCTATAGGAAGGGTCTCAGGATTGGAATGGGAAGGAGTTTGATATCACATCTCATGCCATAGGAAGGTCTCAGGTATGGTAGAAGCATTAAGATATCACATCTCATGCTATCGGAAGGGTCTCAGGATTGGATTGGGAAGGAGTTGGATATCCCATCTAATGCTATAGGAAGGGTCACAGGTTGGAATTGGAAGGAGTTGGATATCACATCTAATGCTATCGGAAGGGTCTCAGGATTGGAATGGGAAGGAGTTGGATATCACATCTCATGCTATAGGAAGTGTCTCAGGATTGGAATGGGAAGGATTTGGATATCACATCTCATGTTATAGGAAGGGTCTCAGGTTTATTATTAGAAGCATTGAGATATCACATCTCATGTTATAGGACAGTCTCAGGTTTGGTATTAGAAGCATTGAGATATCACATCTCATGGTATAGGACGGGTCTCAGGATTGGATTGGGAAGGAGTTGGATATCACATCTCATGCTATAGGAATGGTCTCAGGATTGGAATGGGAAGGAGTTTGATATCACATCTCATGCCATAGGAAGGTCTCAGGTATGGTAGAAGCATTAAGATATCACATCTCATGCTATCGGAAGGGTCTCAGGATTGGAATGGGAAGGACTTGGACATCACATCTCATGTTATAGGAAGGGTCTCAGTTTTGTTATTAGAAGCATTGAGATATCACATCTCATGTTATAGGACAGTCTCAGGTTTGGTATTAGAAGCATTGAGATATAACATCTCATGGTATAGGACAAGTCTCAGGATTGGATGGGAAGAGTTGGATATCACATCTCATGCTATAGGAAAGGTCTCAGGTTTGGTAGAAGCATTGGGATATCACATCTCATGCTATAGGAAGGTTCTCAGGATTGGAATGGGAAGGAGTTGGATATCACATCTCATGCTAAAGGAAGGGTCTCAGGTTTGGAAGGGGAAGGATTTGGATATCACATCTCAAGTTACAGGACGGGTCTGTGGTTTGGTATTAGAAGCATTGAGATATCATATCTCATGCTATCAGAAGGGTCTCAGGATTGGATTGGGAAGGAGTTGGATATCACATCTCATGTTATACGAAGGGTCTCAAGATTGGAACGGGAAGGAGTTGGATATCACATCTCATGTTATATGAAGGGTCTCAGGATTGGAATGGGAAGGACTTGGACATCACATCTCATGTTATAGGAAGGGTCTCAGTTTTGTTATTAGAAGCATTGAGATATCACATCTCATGTTATAGGACAGTCTCAGGTTTTGTATTAGAAGCATTGAGATATAACATCTCATGGTATAGGACAAGTCTCAGGATTGGATGGGAAGAGTTGGATATCACATCTCATGCTATAGGAAAGGTCTCAGGTTTGGTAGAAGCATTGGGATATCACATCTCATGCTATAGGAAGGTTCTCAGGATTGGAATGGGAAGGAGTTGGATATCACATCTCATGCTAAAGGAAGGGTTTCAGGTTTGGAAGGGGAAGGATTTGGATATCACATCTCAAGTTACAGGACGGGTCTGTGGTTTGGTATTAGAAGCATTGAGATATCATATCTCATGCTATCAGAAGGGTCTCAGGATTGGATTGGGAAGGAGTTGGATATCACATCTCATGTTATACGAAGGGTCTCAAGATTGGAACGGGAAGGACTTGGATATCACATCTCATGTTATAGGAAGGGTCTCAGGTTTGTTATTAGAAGCATTGAGATATCACATCTCATGTTATAGGACAGTCTCAGGTTTGGTATTAGAAGCATTGAGATATAACATCTCATTTTATAGGACGGGTCTCAGGATTGGAATGGGAAGGAGTTGGATATCACATCTGAAGTTATAGGACGGGTCTGCGGTTTGGTATTAGAAGCATTGAGATATCACATCTCATGCTATCGGAAGGGTCTCAGGATTGGATTGGGAAGGAGTTGGATATCACATCCCATGTTATAGGAAGGGCCTCAAGGATGGAATGGGAAGGGCTTGGACATCACATCTCATGTTATAGGAAGGGTCTCAGGTTTGTTATTAGAAGCATTGAGATATCACATCTCATGCTATAGGAAGGGTCTCAGGATTGGAATGGGAAGGAGTTGGATATCACATCTCATGATAAAGGAAGGGTCTCAGGTTTGGAAGGGGAAGGATTTGGATATCATATCTCAAGTTATAGGACGGGTCTGTGGTTTTGGTATTAGAAGCATTGAGATATCATATCTCATGCTATCGGAAGGGTCTCAGGATTGGATTGGGAAGGAGTTGGATATCACATCTCATGTTATAGGAAGGGTCTCAGGTTTGTTATTAGAAGCATTGAGATATCACATCTCATGTTATAGGACAGTCTCAGGTTTGGTATTAGAAGCATTGAGATATCACATCTCATGGTATATGACGGGTCTCAGGATTGGAATGGGAAGGAATTGGATATCACATCTCATGCTATAGGAAGGGTCTCAGGATTGGAATGGGAAGGAGTTTGATATCACATCTCATGCCATAGGAAGGTCTCAGGTATGGTAGAAGCATTAAGATATCACATCTCATGCTATCGGAAGGGTCTCAGGATTGGATTGGGAAGGAGTTGGATATCCCATCTAATGCTATAGGAAGGGTCACAGGTTGGAATTGGAAGGAGTTGGATATCACATCTCATGCTATCAGAAGGGTCTCAGGATTGGAATGGGAAGGAGTTGGATATCACATCTCATGCTTTAGGGAAGGTCTCAGGTTTGATATTAGAAGCATTGAGATATCATATCTCATGCTATCGGAAGGGTCTCAGGATTGGATTGGGAAGGAGTTGGATATCACATCTCATGTTATAGGAAGGGTCTCAGGTTTGGTAGAAGCATTGGGATATCACATCTCATGCTATAGGAAGGGTCTCAGGTTTGGTAGAAGCATTGGGATATCACATCTCATGCTATAGGAAGGGTCTCAGGATTGGAATGGGAAGGAGTTGGATATCATATCTCATGATAAAGGAAGTGTCTCAGGTTTGGAAGGGGAAGGATTTGGATATCATATCTCAAGTTATAGGACGGGTCTGTGGTTTTGGTATTAGAAGCATTGAGATATCATATCTCATGCTATCGGAAGGGTCTCAGGATTGGATTGGGAAGGAGTTGGATATCACATCTCATGTTATAGGACGGGTCTGTGGTTTTGGTATTAGAAGCATTGAGATATCATATCTCATGCTATCGGAAGGGTCTCAGGATTGGATTGGGAAGGAGTTGGATATCAAATCTCATGTTATAGGAAGGGCCTCAAGATTGGAATGGGAAGGGCTTGGATATCACATCTCATGTTATAGGAAGGGTCTCAGGTTTGTTATTAGAAGCATTGAAATATCAATATCTCTTGTTATAGGACAGTCTCAGGTTTGGTATTAGAAGCATTGAGATATCATATCTCATGGTATAGGACGGGTCTCAGGATTGGAATGGAAAGGAGTTGGATATCACATCTCATGCTATAGGAAGGGTCTCAGGATTGGAATGGGAAGGATTTTGATATCACATCTCATGTTATAGGAAGGGTCTCAGGTTTGTTATTAGAAGCATTGAGATATCACATCTCATGTTATAGGACAGTCTCAGGTTTGGTATTAGAAGCACTGAGATATCACATCTCATGGTATAGGACGGGTCTCAGGATTGGAATGGGAAGGAATTGGATATCACATCTCATGCTATAGGAAGGGTCTCAGGATTGGAATGGGAAGGAGTTTGATATCACATCTCATGCCATAGGAAGGTCTCAGGTATGGTAGAAGCATTAAGATATCACATCTCATGCTATCGGAAGGGTCTCAGGATTGGATTGGGAAGAGTTGGATATCCCATATAATGCTATAGGAAGGGTCACAGGTTGGAATTGGAAGGAGTTGGATATCACATCTCATGCTATCGGAAGGGTCTCAGGATTGGAATGGGAAGGAGTTGGATATCACATCTCATGCTTTAGGGAGGGTCTCAGGTTTGATATTAGAAGCATTGAGATATCATATCCTCATGCTATCGGAAGGGTCTCAGGATGGGATTGGGAAGGAGTTGGATATCACATCTCATGTTATAGGAAGGGTCTCAGGATTGGAATGGGAAGGACTTGGACATCACATCTCATGTTATAGGAAGGGTCTCAGGTTTGTTATTAGAAGCATTGAGATATCACATCTCATGCTATCGGAAGGGTCTCAGGATTGGATTGGGAAGGAGTTGGATATCACATCTCATGTTATAGGAAGGGTCTCAGGATTGGAATGGGAAGGACTTGGACATCACATCTCATGTTATAGGAAGGGTCTCGGGTTTGTTATTAGAAGCATTGAGATATCACATCTCATGCTATAGGAAGGGTCTCAGGATTGGAATGGGAAGGAGTTGGATATCACATCTCATGATAAAGGAAGGGTCTCAGGTTTGGAAGGGGAAGGATTTGGATATCATATCTCAAGTTATAGGACGGGTCTGTGGTTTTGGTATTAGAAGCATTGAGATATCATATCTCATGCTATCGGAAGGGTCTCAGGATTGGATTGGGAAGGAGTTGGATATCACATCTCATGTTATAGGAAGGGTCTCAGGTTTGTTATTAGAAGCATTGAGATATCACATCTCATGTTATAGGACAGTCTCAGGATTGGAATGGGAAGGAATTGGATATCACATCTCATGCTATAGGAAGGGTCTCAGGATTGGAATGGGAAGGAGTTTGATATCACATCTCATGCCATAGGAAGGTCTCAGGTATGGTAGAAGCATTAAGATATCACATCTCATGCTATCGGAAGGGTCTCAGGATTGGATTGGGAAGGAGTTGGATATCCTATCTAATGCTATAGGAAGGGTCACAGGTTGGAATTGGAAGGAGTTGGATATCACATCTCATGCTATCAGAAGGGTCTCAGGATTGGAATGGGAAGGAGTTGGATATCACATCTCATGCTTTAGGGAAGGTCTCAGGTTTGATATTAGAAGCATTGAGATATCATATCTCATGCTATCGGAAGGGTCTCAGGATTGGATTGGGAAGGAGTTGGATATCACATCCCATGTTATAGGAAGGGCCTCAAGGATGGAATGGGAAGGGCTTGGACATCACATCTCATGTTATAGGAAGGGTCTCAGGTTTGTTATTAGAAGCATTGAGATATCACCTCTCATGCTATAGGAAGGGTCTCAGGATTGGAATGGGAAGGAGTTGGATATCACATCTCATGATAAAGGAAGGGTCTCAGGTTTGGAAGGGGAAGGATTTGGATATCATATCTCAAGTTATAGGACGGGTCTGTGGTTTTGGTATTAGAAGCATTGAGATATCATATCTCATGCTATCGGAAGGGTCTCAGGATTGGATTGGGAAGGAGTTGGATATCACATCTCATGTTATAGGAAGGGTCTCAGGTTTGTTATTAGAAGCATTGAGATATCACATCTCATGTTATAGGACAGTCTCAGGATTGGAATGGGAAGGAATTGGATATCACATCTCATGCTATAGGAAGGGTCTCAGGATTGGAATGGGAAGGAGTTGGCTATCACATCTCATGATAAAGGAAGGGTCTCAGGTTTGGAAGGGGAAGGATTTGGATATCATATCTCAAGTTATAGGACGGGTCTGTGGTTTTGGTATTAGAAGCATTGAGATATCATATCTCATGCTATCGGAAGGGTCTCAGGATTGGATTGGGAAGGAGTTGGATATCACATCCCATGTTATAGGAAGGGCCTCAAGGATGGAATGGGAAGGGCTTGGACATCACATCTCATGTTATAGGAAGGGTCTCAGGTTTGTTATTAGAAGCATTGAGATATCACATCTCATGCTATAGGAAGGGTCTCAGGATTGGAATGGGAAGGAGTTGGATATCACATCTCATGATAAAGGAAGGGTCTCAGGTTTGGAAGGGGAAGGATTTGGATATCATATCTCAAGTTATAGGACGGGTCTGTGGTTTTGGTATTAGAAGCATTGAGATATCATATCTCATGCTATCGGCAGGGTCTCAGGATTGGATTGGGAAGGAGTTGGATATCACATCTCATGTTATAGGAAGGGTCTCAGGTTTGTTATTAGAAGCATTGAGATATCACATCTCATGTTATAGGACAGTCTCAGGATTGGAATGGGAAGGAATTGGATATCACATCTCATGCTATGGGAAGGGTCTCAGGATTGGAATGGGAAGGAGTTGGATATCACATCTCATGTTATAGGAAGGGTCTCAGGATTGGAATGGGAAGGACTTGGACATCACATCTCATGTTATAGGAAGGGTCTCAGGTTTGTTATTAGAAGCATTGAGATATCACATCTCATGCTATCGGAAGGGTCTCAGGATTGGATTGGGAAGGAGTTGGATATCACATCTCATGTTATAGGAAGGGTCTCAGGATTGGAATGGGAAGGACTTGGACATCACATCTCATGTTATAGGAAGGGTCTCGGGTTTGTTATTAGAAGCATTGAGATATCACATCTCATGCTATAGGAAGGGTCTCAGGATTGGAATGGGAAGGAGTTGGATATCACATCTCATGATAAAGGAAGGGTCTCAGGTTTGGAAGGGGAAGGATTTGGATATCATATCTCAAGTTATAGGACGGGTCTGTGGTTTTGGTATTAGAAGCATTGAGATATCATATCTCATGCTATCGGAAGGGTCTCAGGATTGGATTGGGAAGGAGTTGGATATCACATCCCATGTTATAGGAAGGGCCTCAAGGATGGAATGGGAAGGGCTTGGACATCACATCTCATGTTATAGGAAGGGTCTCAGGTTTGTTATTAGAAGCATTGAGATATCACATCTCATGCTATAGGAAGGGTCTCAGGATTGGAATGGGAAGGAGTTGGATATCACATCTCATGATAAAGGAAGGGTCTCAGGTTTGGAAGGGGAAGGATTTGGATATCATATCTCAAGTTATAGGACGGGTCTGTGGTTTTGGTATTAGAAGCATTGAGATATCATATCTCATGCTATCGGAAGGGTCTCAGGATTGGATTGGGAAGGAGTTGGATATCACATCTCATGTTATAGGAAGGGTCTCAGGTTTGTTATTAGAAGCATTGAGATATCACATCTCATGTTATAGGACAGTCTCAGGTTTGGAATGGGAAGGAATTGGATATCACATCTCATGCTATAGGAAGGGTCTCAGGATTGGAATGGGAAGGAGTTTGATATCACATCTCATGCCATAGGAAGGTCTCAGGTATGGTAGAAGCATTAAGATATCACATCTCATGCTATCGGAAGGGTCTCAGGATTGGATTGGGAAGGAGTTGGATATCCCATCTAATGCTATAGGAAGGGTCACAGGTTGGAATTGGAAGGAGTTGGATATCACATCTCATGCTATCAGAAGGGTCTCAGGATTGGAATGGGAAGGAGTTGGATATCACATCTCATGCTTTAGGGAAGGTCTCAGGTTTGATATTAGAAGCATTGAGATATCATATCTCATGCTATCGGAAGGGTCTCAGGATTGGATTGGGAAGGAGTTGGATATCACATCTCATGTTATAGGAAGGGTCTCAGGTTTGGTAGAAGCATTGGGATATCACATCTCATGCTATAGGAAGGGTCTCAGGTTTGGTAGAAGCATTGGGATATCACATCTCATGCTATAGGAAGGGTCTCAGGATTGGAATGGGAAGGAGTTGGATATCATATCTCATGATAAAGGAAGTGTCTCAGGTTTGGAAGGGGAAGGATTTGGATATCATATCTCAAGTTATAGGACGGGTCTGTGGTTTTGGTATTAGAAGCATTGAGATATCATATCTCATGCTATCGGAAGGGTCTCAGGATTGGATTGGGAAGGAGTTGGATATCACATCTCATGTTATAGGACGGGTCTGTGGTTTTGGTATTAGAAGCATTGAGATATCATATCTCATGCTATCGGAAGGGTCTCAGGATTGGATTGGGAAGGAGTTGGATATCACATCTCATGTTATAGGAAGGGCCTCAAGATTGGAATGGGAAGGGCTTGGATATCACATCTCATGTTATAGGAAGGGTCTCAGGTTTGTTATTAGAAGCATTGAAATATCAATATCTCTTGTTATAGGACAGTCTCAGGTTTGGTATTAGAAGCATTGAGATATCATATCTCATGGTATAGGACGGGTCTCAGGATTGGAATGGAAAGGAGTTGGATATCACATCTCATGCTATAGGAAGGGTCTCAGGATTGGAATGGGAAGGATTTTGATATCACATCTCATGTTATAGGAAGGGTCTCAGGTTTGTTATTAGAAGCATTGAGATATCACATCTCATGTTATAGGACAGTCTCAGGTTTGGTATTAGAAGCACTGAGATATCACATCTCATGGTATAGGACGGGTCTCAGGATTGGAATGGGAAGGAATTGGATATCACATCTCATGCTATAGGAAGGGTCTCAGGATTGGAATGGGAAGGAGTTTGATATCACATCTCATGCCATAGGAAGGTCTCAGGTATGGTAGAAGCATTAAGATATCACATCTCATGCTATCGGAAGGGTCTCAGGATTGGATTGGGAAGGAGTTGGATATCCCATCTAATGCTATAGGAAGGGTCACAGGTTGGAATTGGAAGGAGTTGGAGATCACATCTCATGCTATCGGAAGGGTCTCAGGATTGGAATGGGAAGGAGTTGGATATCACATCTCATGCTTTAGGGAGGGTCTCAGGTTTGATATTAGAAGCATTGAGATATCATATCTCATGCTATCGGAAGGGTCTCAGGATTGGATTGGGAAGGAGTTGGATATGACATGTCATGTTATAGGAAGGGTCTCAGGATTGGATGGGAAGATTTGGATATCACATCTCATGCTATAGGAAGGGTCTCAGGTTTGGTAGAAGCATTGGGATATCACATCTCATGCTATAGGAAGGGTCTCAGGATTGGAATGGGAAGGAGTTGGATATCACATCTCATGATAAAGGAAGTGTCTCAGGTTTGGAAGGGGAAGGATTTGGATATCATATCTCAAGTTATAGGATGGGTCTGTGGTTTTGGTATTAGAAGCATTGAGATATCATATCTCATGCTATCGGAAGGGTCTCAGGATTGGAATGGGAAGGAGTTGGATATCACATCTCATGTTATAGGACGGGTCTGTGGTTTTGGTATTAGAAGCATTGAGATATCATATCTCATGCTATCGGAAGGGTCTCAGGATTGGATTGGGAAGGAGTTGGATATCACATCTCATGTTATAGGAAGGGTCTCAGGTTTATTATTAGAAGCATTGAGATATCACATCTCATGTTATAGGACAGTCTCAGGTTTGGTATTAGAAGCATTGAGATATCACATCTCATGGTATAGGACGGGTCTCAGGATTGGATTGGGAAGGAGTTGGATATCACATCTCATGCTATAGGAAGGGTCTCAGGATTGGAATGAGAAGGAGTTTGATATCACATCTCATGCCATAGGAAGGTCTCAGGTATGGTAGAAGCATTAAGATATCACATCTCATGCTATCGGAAGGGTCTCAGGATTGGAATGGGAAGGACTTGGTCATCACATCTCATGTTATAGGAAGGGTCTCAGTTTTGTTATTAGAAGCATTGAGATATCACATCTCATGTTATAGGACAGTCTCAGGTTTGGTATTAGAAGCACTGAGATATAACATCTCATGGTATAGGACAAGTCTCAGGATTGGATGGGAAGAGTTGGATATCACATCTCATGCTATAGGAAAGGTCTCAGGTTTGGTAGAAGCATTGGGATATCACATCTCATGCTATCAGAAGGGTCTCAGGATTGGATTGGGAAGGAGTTGGATATCACATCTCATGTTATACGAAGGGTCTCAAGATTGGAACGGGAAGGACTTGGATATCACATCTCATGTTATAGGAAGGGTCTCAGGTTTGTTATTAGAAGCATTGAGATATCACATCTCATGTTATAGGACAGTCTCAGGTTTGGTATTAGAAGCATTGAGATATAACATCTCATTTTATAGGACGGGTCTCAGGATTGGAATGGGAAGGAGTTGGATATCACATCTCAAGTTATAGGACGGGTCTGCGGTTTGGTATTAGAAGCATTGAGATATCACATCTCATGCTATCGGAAGGGTCTCAGGATTGGATTGGGAAGGAGTTGGATATCACATCTCATGTTATAGGAAAGCTCTCAGGTTTGTTATTAGAACCATTGAGATATCACATCTCATGTTATAGGACAGTCTCAGGTTTGGTATTAGAAGCATTGAGATATCATATCTCATGGTATAGGACGGGTCTCAGGATTGGAATGGGAAGGAGTTGGATATCACATCTCATGCTAAAGGAAGGGTCTCAGGTTTGGAAGGCTAAGGATTTGGATATCACACCTCAATTTATAGGACGGGTCTGTGGTTTGGTATTAGAACCATTGAGATATCATATCTCATGCTATCGGAAGGGTCTCAGTATTGGATTGGGAAGGAGTTGGATATCACATCTCATGCTATAGGAAGGGTCACAGGTTGGAATTGGAAGGAGTTGGATATCACATCTCATGCTGTCGGAAGGGTCTCAGGATTGGAATGGGAAGGAGTTGGATATCACATCTCATGCTTTAGGGAGGGTCTCAGGTTTGATATTAGAAGCATTGAGATATCATATCCTCATGCTATCGGAAGGGTCTCAGGATTGGATTGGGAAGGAGTTGGATATCACATCTCATGTTATAGGAAGGGTCTCAGGATTGGAATGGGAAGGACTTGGACATCACATCTCATGTTATAGGAAGGGTCTCAGGTTTGTTATTAGAAGCATTGAGATATCACATCTCATGCTATAGGAAGGGTCTCAGGATTGGAATGGGAAGGAGTTGGATATCACATCTCATGATAAAGGAAGGGTCTCAGGTTTGGAAGGGGAAGGATTTGGATATCATATCTCAAGTTATAGGACGGGTCTGTGGTTTTGGTATTAGAAGCATTGAGATATATCTCATGCTATCGGAAGGGTCTCAGGATTGGATTGGGAAGGAGTTGGATATCACATCCCATGTTATAGGAAGGGCCTCAAGATTGGAATGGGAAGGGCTTGGATATCACATCTCATGTTATAGGAAGGAGGGTCTCAGGTTTGTTGGTAGAAGCATTGAGATATCACATATCTTGTTATAGGACAGTCTCAGGTTTGGTATTAGAAGCATTGAGATATCATATCTCATGGTATAGGACGGGTCTCAGGATTGGAATGGAAAGGAGTTGGATATCACATCTCATGCTATTTGAAGGGTCTCAGGATTGGAATGGGAAGGATTTGGATATCACATCTCATGTTATAGGAAGGGTCTCAGGTTTGTTATTAGAAGCATTGAGATATCACATCTCATGTTATAGGACAGTCTCAGGTTTGGTATTAGAAGCATTGAGATATCACATCTCATGGTATAGGACGGGTCTAAGGATTGGAATGGGAAGGAATTGGATATCACATCTCATGCTATAGGAAGGGTCTCAGGATTGGAATGGGAAGGAGTTTGATATCACATCTCATGCCATAGGAAGGTCTCAGGTATGGTAGAAGCATTAAGATATCACATCTCATGCTATCAGAAGGGTCTCAGGATTGGATTGGGAAGGAGTTGGATATCCCATCTCATGCTATAGGAAGGGTCACAGGTTTGAATTGGAAGGAGTTGGATATCACATCTCATGCTATCGGAAGGGTCTCAGGATTGGAATGGAAAGGAGTTGGATATCACATCTCATGCTTTAGGGAGGGTCTCAGGTTTGATATTAGAAGCATTGAGATATCATATCTCATGCTATCGGAAGGGTCTCAGGATTGGATTGGGAAGGAGTTGGATATCACATCTCATGTTATAGGAAGGGTCTCAGGATTGGATGGGAAGAGTTGGATATCACATCTCATGCTATAGGAAGGGTCTCAGGTTTGGTAGAAGCATTGGGATATCACATCTCATGCTATAGGAAGGGTCTCAGGATTGGAATGGGAAGGAGTTGGATATCACATCTCATGATAAAGGAAGTGTCTCAGGTTTGGAAGGGGAAGGATTTGGATATCATATCTCAAGTTATAGGACGGGTCTGTGGTTTTGGTATTAGAAGCATTGAGATATCATATCTCATGCTATCGGAAGGTTCTCAGGATTGGATTGGGAAGGAGTTGGATATCACATCTCATGTTATAGGACGGGTCTGTGGTTTTGGTATTAGAAGCATTGAGATATCATATCTCATGCTATCGGAAGGGTCTCAGGATTGGATTGGGAAGGAGTTGGATATCACATCTCATGTTATAGGAAGGGCCTCAAGATTGGAATGGGAAGGGCTTGGATATCACATCTCATGTTATAGGAAGGGTCTCAGGTTTGTTATTAGAAGCATTGAAATATCAATATCTCTTGTTATAGGACAGTCTCAGGTTTGGTATTAGAAGCATTGAGATATCATATCTCATGGTATAGGACGGGTCTCAGGATTGGAATGGAAAGGAGTTGGATATCACATCTCATGCTATAGGAAGGGTCTCAGGATTGGAATGGGAAGAATTTTGATATCACATCTCATGTTATAGGAAGGGTCTCAGGTTTGTTATTAGAAGCATTGAGATATCACATCTCATGTTATAGGACAGTCTCAGGTTTGGTATTAGAAGCATTGAGATATCACATCTCATGGTATAGGACGGGTCTCAAGATTGGAATGGGAAGGAATTGGATATCACATCTCATGCTATAGGAAGGGTCTCAGGATTGGAATGGGAAGGAGTTTGATATCACATCTCATGCCATAGGAAGGTCTCAGGTATGGTAGAAGCATTAAGATATCACATCTCATGCTATCGGAAGGGTCTCAGGATTGGATTGGGAAGGAGTTGGATATCCCATCTAATGCTATAGGAAGGGTCACAGGTTGGAATTGGAAGGAGTTGGATATCACATCTCATGCTATCGGAAGGGTCTCAGGATTGGAATGGGAAGGAGTTGGATATCACATCTCATGCTATAGGAAGTGTCTCAGGATTGGAATGGGAAGGATTTGGATATCACATCTCATGTTATAGGAAGGGTCTCAGGTTTATTATTAGAAGCATTGAGATATCACATCTCATGTTATAGGACAGTCTCAGGTTTGGTATTAGAAGCATTGAGATATCACATCTCATGGTATAGGACGGGTCTCAGGATTGGATTGGGAAGGAGTTGGATATCACATCTCATGCTATAGGAATGGTCTCAGGATTGGAATGGGAAGGAGTTTGATATCACATCTCATGCCATAGGAAGGTCTCAGGTATGGTAGAAGCATTAAGATATCACATCTCATGCTATCGGAAGGGTCTCAGGATTGGAATGGGAAGGACTTGGACATCACATCTCATGTTATAGGAAGGGTCTCAGTTTTGTTATTAGAAGCATTGAGATATCACATCTCATGTTATAGGACAGTCTCAGGTTTGGTATTAGAAGCATTGAGATATAACATCTCATGGTATAGGACAAGTCTCAGGATTGGATGGGAAGAGTTGGATATCACATCTCATGCTATAAGAAAGGTCTCAGGTTTGGTAGAAGCATTGGGATATCACATCTCATGCTATAGGAAGGTTCTCAGGATTGGAATGGGAAGGAGTTGGATATCACATCTCATGCTAAAGGAAGGGTCTCAGGTTTGGAAGGGGAAGGATTTGGATATCACATCTCAAGTTACAGGACGGGTCTGTGGTTTGGTATTAGAAGCATTGAGATATCATATCTCATGCTATCAGAAGGGTCTCAGGATTGGATTGGGAAGGAGTTGGATATCACATCTCATGTTATACGAAGGGTCTCAAGATTGGAACGGGAAGGAGTTGGATATCACATCTCATGTTATAGGAAGGGTCTCAGGATTGGAATGGGAAGGACTTGGACATCACATCTCATGTTATAGGAAGGGTCTCAGTTTTGTTATTAGAAGCATTGAGATATCACATCTCATGTTATAGGACAGTCTCAGGTTTTGTATTAGAAGCATTGAGATATAACATCTCATGGTATAGGACAAGTCTCAGGATTGGATGGGAAGAGTTGGATATCACATCTCATGCTATAGGAAAGGTCTCAGGTTTGGTAGAAGCATTGGGATATCACATCTCATGCTATAGGAAGGTTCTCAGGATTGGAATGGGAAGGAGTTGGATATCACATCTCATGCTAAAGGAAGGGTTTCAGGTTTGGAAGGGGAAGGATTTGGATATCACATCTCAAGTTACAGGACCGGTCTGTGGTTTGGTATTAGAAGCATTGAGATATCATATCTCATGCTATCAGAAGGGTCTCAGGATTGGATTGGGAAGGAGTTGGATATCACATCTCATGTTATACGAAGGGTCTCAAGATTGGAACGGGAAGGACTTGGATATCACATCTCATGTTATAGGAAGGGTCTCAGGTTTGTTATTAGAAGCATTGAGATATCACATCTCATGTTATAGGACAGTCTCAGGTTTGGTATTAGAAGCATTGAGATATAACATCTCATTTTATAGGACGGGTCTCAGGATTGGAATGGGAAGGAGTTGGATATCACATCTGAAGTTATAGGACGGGTCTGCGGTTTGGTATTAGAAGCATTGAGATATCACATCTCATGCTATCGGAAGGGTCTCAGGATTGGATTGGGAAGGAGTTGGATATCACATCTCATGTTATAGGAAAGCTCTCAGGTTTGTTATTAGAAGCATTGAGATATCACATCTCATGTTATGGGACAGTCTCAGGTTTGGTATTAGAAGCATTGAGATATCATATCTCATGGTATAGGACGGGTCTCAGGATTGGAATGGGAAGGAGTTGGATATCACATCTTATGCTAAAGGAAGGGTCTCAGGTTTGGAAGGCTAAGGATTTGGATATCACACCTCAATTTATAGGACGGGTCTGTGGTTTGGTATTAGAACCATTGAGATATCATATCTCATGCTATCGGAAGGGTCTCAGTATTGGATTGGGAAGGAGTTGGATATCACATCTCATGCTATAGGAAGGGTCACAGGTTGGAATTGGAAGGAGTTGGATATCACATCTCATGCTGTCGGAAGGGTCTCAGGATTGGAATGGGAAGGAGTTGGATATCACATCTCATGCTTTAGGGAGGGTCTCAGGTTTGATATTAGAAGCATTGAGATATCATATCCTCATGCTATCGGAAGGGTCTCAGGATTGGATTGGGAAGGAGTTGGATATCACATCTCATGTTATAGGAAGGGTCTCAGGATTGGAATGGGAAGGACTTGGACATCACATCTCATGTTATAGGAAGGGTCTCAGGTTTGTTATTAGAAGCATTGAGATATCACATCTCATGCTATAGGAAGGGTCTCAGGATTGGAATGGGAAGGAGTTGGATATCACATCTCATGCTATAGGAATGGTCTCAGGATTGGAATGGGAAGGATTTGGATATCACATCTCATGTTACAGGAAGGGTCTCAGGTTTGTTATTAGAAGCATTGAGACATCACATCTCATGTTATTGGACAGTCTCAGGTTTGGTATTAGAAGCATTGAGATATCACATCTCATGGTATAGGACGGGTCTCAGGATTGGAATGGGAAGGAATTGGATATCACATCTCATGCTATAGGAAGGGTCTCAGGATTGGAATGGGAAGGAGTTGGATATCACATCTCATGCTTTAGGGAGGGTCTCAGGTTTGATATTAGAAGCATTGAGATATCATATCTCATGCTATCGGAAGGGTCTCAGGATTGGATTGGGAATGAGTTGGATATCACATCTCATGTTATAGGAAGGGTCTCAGGATTGGATGGGAAGAGTTGGATATCACATCTCATGCTATAGGAAGGGTCTCAGGTTTGGTAGAAGCATTGGGATATCACATCTCATGCTATAGGAAGGGTCTCAGGATTGGAGTGGGAAGGAGTTGGATATCACATCTCATGATAAAGGAAGTGTCTCAGGTTTGGAAGGGGAAGGATTTGGATATCATATCTCAAGTTATAGGACGGGTCTGTGGTTTTGGTATTAGAAGCATTGAGATATCAGATATAGCATGTCCACTCTTAGATGGAATTGTGAATGTTAGCATGTCCACTCTTAGATGGAATTGTGAATGTTAGCATGTCCACTCTTAGATGGAATTGTGAATGTTAGCATGTCCACTCTTAGATGGAATTGTGAATGTTAGCATGTTCTTAGATGGAATTGTGAATGTTAGCATGTCCACTCTTAGATGGAATTGTGAATGTTAGCATGTCCACTCTTAGATGGAATTGTGAATGTTAGCATGTCCACTCCTTGATGGAATTGTGAGTGTTAGCATGTTCTTAGATGGAATTGTGAATGTTAGCATGTCCACTCTTAGATGGAATTGTGAATGTTAGCATGTTCTTAGATGGAATTGTGAATGTTAGCATGTCCACTCTTAGATGGAATTGTGAATGTTAGCATGTCCACTCTTAGATGGAATTGTGAATGTTAGCATGTCCACTCCTTGATGGAATTGTGAGTGTTAGCATGTCCACTCTTAGATGGAATTGTGAATGTTAGCATGTCCACTCTTAGATGGAATTGTGAATGTTAGCATGTCCACTCTTAGATGGAATTGTGAATGTTAGCATGTCCACTCCTTGATGGAATTGTGAGTGTTAGCATGTCCACTCTTAGATGGAATTGTGAATGTTAGCATGTTCTTAGATGGAATTGTGAATGTTAGCATGTCCACTCTTAGATGGAATTGTGAATGTTAGCATGTCCACTCTTAGATGGAATTGTGAATGTTAGCATGTCCACTCTTAGATGGAATTGTGAATGTTAGCATGTTCTTAGATGGAATTGTGAATGTTAGCATGTCCACTCTTAGATGGAATTGTGAATGTTAGCATGTCCACTCTTAGATGGAATTGTGAATGTTAGCATGTCCACTCCTTGATGGAATTGTGAGTGTTAGCATGTCCACTCTTAGATGGAATTATGAATGTTAGCATGTCCACTCTTAGATGGAATTGTGAATGTTAGCATGTCCACTCTTAGATGGAATTGTGAATGTTAGCATGTCCACGCTTAGATGGAATTGTGAATGTTAGCATGTCCACTCCTTGATGGAATTGTGAGTGTTAGCATGTCCACTCTTAGATGGAATTATGAATGTTAGCATGTCCACTCTTATATGGAATTGTGAATGTTAGCATGTTCTTAGATGGAATTGTGAATGTTAGCATGTCCACTCTTAGATGGAATTGTGAATGTTAGCATTTAGAAGTACGCCGGATAGCCCTCTGAGAAAGATACACTAGAATTTGCATTTAGAAGCTGTCCCCAATTAGCCTCTCTGTGAAAGTTGAATTTAAAATTGTTCCCACCTGCATTTAGAAGGGTTCTCAGTTGCATTCAGAGGCTGCGCCCGATAGCGTCTCTGTGAAAGTTGAATTTAGATCTGTCGCCACCCGCATTTAGAACTGCTCCCATCTCCATCTAGAAGTGTACCCAATTGCAGTTGAAGTTGCGCCGGATAGCCTCTCTGAGAAAGTTGAATTAGAATTGTTCCCTCTTGCATGTAGAAGTGTACCCAACGGCATTTAGAAGTGTACCCAATTGCATTTAGAAGCTGCACCCAATAGCCTCTCTGAGAAAGTCGAATTTAGAATTGTCCTCACCTGCATTAGAATTGTACCCAATTGCATTTAGAAGCTGCGCCCAATAGCCTTTCTGCGAAAGTTGAATTTAAATCCGTTACCACCCGCATTAGAACTGCTCCCACCTGCTCCTGGAAGTGCATCCAATTAGAGTTGGAAGTTGCGCCGGACAGCCTCTCTGAGAAAGTTGAATTAGAATTGTTCCCTCTTGCATGTAGAAGTGTACCCAACGGCATTTAGAAGTGTACCCAATTGCATTTAGAAGCTGCACCCAATAGCCTCTCTGAGAAAGTCGAATTTAGAATTGTCCTCACCTGCATTAGAATTGTACCCAATTGCATTCAGAAGCTGCACCCAATAGCCTCTCTGTGAAAGCTGAAATTTAGAACTGTTCCCACTTGCATTTAGAAGTGTACCCAGTTGCACCTGAAAGTTTGCACCCAATAGCCTCTCTCTGAAAGTTGAATAAAGAACTGTTCCCACTCGCAACTAGAACTGTACCCGCACCTCCTCAGAGAAAGTTGAATTAGAATTGTACCCTCTTGCAATTAGAAGTGTATCCAACAGCATTTTAGAAATATACCCAATTGCATCTAGAAGCTGCACCCAATAGCCTATCTGATAGCTGATTGTAAAACGGTTCCCACCTTAATTTAGAAATGTACCCAATAGCATTTTAGAAGTGTACCCAGTTACTCTTGAAAGTTTCACCCAATAGCCTCTCTGTGAAAGTTGAATTCAGAACTGTTCCCAGCAGCGTTTAGAAGTGTACGAGGGTGTGAACTAGACGATGATAATGACTGAACGAATGTGTGGAGCGGACGAATATGAGGAACGGACGAATTTGTACAACAGACGATGATTAATATGCTTTGGAATGAAGGAAACACTTGAAAACATACATCATACCACACCCCACTCTTACTCTCCCTCTTACACCACCACTCATCTAGAACACAGAGATACTATGACACCATTCGGTATAACTGTTCTCATATCCACATCTCTCTCTTACCCCACATCACTCTAAGTAATCATTGCTGGATTCACACCCCCCAGCCAGGCGTTCTCCTCAGGCCTAACGCAGCCACACTCGTTCTGGGTAAAACCGACCAGAGCAAACACATACTCCTGACCTCTCAACCACCACACGTACAACTAAAAAGCAGCTACCACTCGATTTCCGCACCAGCTGCACACATACCTAGTGCGCACACGCACTTTTAGACTCCCTCTACTCTCTATACTGACCCGAACTTCGGTTCCCAAGGGCGTTCAACCTACCAGCGCCTTCAGACCATACCAATGGTATATAAGGCGCTATATAAATGCAAAATAACAATAACAATAACAATATCTCATGCTATCGGAAGGGTCTCAGGATTGGATTGGGAAGGAGTTGGATATCACATCTTATGTTATAGGAAGGGCCTCAAGATTGGAATGGGAAGGGCTTGGATATCACATCTCACGTTATAGGAAGGGTCTCAGGTTTGTTATTAGAAGCATTGAAATTTCAATATCTCTTGTTATAGGACAGTCTCAGGTTTGGTATTAGAAGCATTGAGATATCATATCTCATGGTATAGGACGGGTCTCAGGATTGGAATGGAAAGGAGTTGGATATCACATCTCATGCTATAGGAAGTGTCTCAGGATTGGAATGGGAAGGATTTGGATATCACATCTCATGGTATAGGAAGGGTCTCAGGTTTATTATTAGAAGCATTGAGATATCACATCTCATGTTATAGGACAGTCTCAGGTTTGGTATTAGAAGCATTGAGATATCACATTTCATGGTATAGGACGGGTCTCAGGATTGGATTGGGAAGGAGTTGGATATCACATCTCATGCTATAGGAAGGGTCTCAGGATTGGAATGGGAAGGAGTTTGATATCACATCTCATGCCATAGGAAGGTCTCAGGTATGGTAGAAGCATTAAGATATCACATCTCATGCTATCGGAAGGGTCTCAGGATTGGATTGGGAAGGAGTTGGATATCCCATCTCATGCTATAGGAAGGGTCACAGGATTGGAATGGGAAGGAGTTGGATATCACCTCTCATGCTATAGGGAGGGTCTCAGGTTTGATATTAGACGCATTGAGATATCATATCTCATGCTATCGGAAGGGTCTCAGGATTGGATTAGGAAGGAGTTGGATATCACATCTCATGTTAAAGGAAGGGTCTCAGGATTGGAATGGGAAGGATTTGGATATCACATCTCAAGTTATAGGACGAGTCTGTGGTTTGGTATTAGAAGCATTGAGATATCATATCTCATGCTATCGGAAGGGTCTCAAGATTGGTTTGGGAAGGAGTTGGATATCACATCTCATGTTATAGGAAGGGTCTCAAGATTGGAATGGGAAGGACTTGGATATCACATCTCATGTTATAGGAAGGGTCTCAGGTTTGTTATTAGAAGCATTGAGATATCACATCTCATGTTATAGGACAGTCTCAGGTTTGGTATTAGAAGCATTGAGATATCACATCTCATGGTATAGGACGGGTCTCAGGATTGGAATGGGAAGGAGTTGGATATAACATCTCATGCTATAGGAAGGGTCTCAGGATTGGAATGGAAGTAGTTTGATTTCACATCTCATAGGAAGGTCTCAGGTATGGTAGAAGAAGCATTGAGATATCACATCTCATGGTATAGGACGGGTCTCAGGATTGGAATGGGAAGGAGTTGGATATCACATCTCATGCTATAGGAAGGGTCTCAGGATTGGAATGGGAAGGAGTTTGATATCACATCTCATGCCCTAGGAAGGTCTCAGGTATGGTAGAAGCATTAAGATATCACATCTCATGCTATCGCAAGGGTCTCAGGATTGGATTGGGAAGGAGTTGGATATCCCATCTCATGCTATAGGAAGGGTCACAGGTTGGAATTGGAAGGAGTTGGATATCACATCTCATGCTATCGGAAGGGTCTCAGGATTGGAATGGGAAGGAGTTGGATATCACCTCTCATGCTATAGGGAGGGTCTCAGGTTTGATATTAGAAGCATTGAGATATCATATCTCATGCTATCGGAAGGGTCTCAGGATTGGATTGGGAAGGAGTTGGATATCACATCTCATGTTATAGGAAGGGTCTCAGGATTGGATGGGAAGAGTTGGATATCACATCTCATGCTATAGGAAGGGTCTCAGGTTTGGTAGAAGCATTGAGATATCACATCTCATGCTATAGGAAGGGTCTCAGGATTGGAATGGGAAGGAGTTGGATATCACATCTCATGATAAAGGAAGGGTCTCAGGTTTGGAAGGGGAAGGATTTGGATATCACATCTCAAGTTATAGGACGAGTCTGTGGTTTGGTATTAGAAGCATTGAGATATCATATCTCATGCTATCGGAAGGGTCTCAGGATTGGATTGGGAAGGAGTTGGATATCACATCTCATGTTATAGGAAGGGTCTCAAGATTGGAATGGGAAGGACTTGGATATCACATCTCATGTTATAGGAAGGGTCTCAGGTTTGTTATTAGAAGCATTGAGATATCACATCTCATGTTATAGGACAGTATCAGGTTTGGTATTAGAAGCATTGAGATATAACATCTCATAGTATAGTACGGTCTCAAGATTGCAATGGGAAGGAGTTGGATATCACATCTCATGCTATAGGAAGGGTCTCAGGATTGGAATGGGAAGGAGTTTGATATCACATCTCATGCCATGGGAAGGTCTCAGGTTTGCTAGAAGCATTTAGATATCACATCTCATGCTATCGGAAGGGTCTCAGGATTGGATTGGGAAGGAGTTGGATATCGCATCTCATGCTATAGGAAGGGTCACAGGTTGGAATTGGAAGGAGTTGGATATCATGTTATAGGAAGGGTATCAGGATTGGAATGGGAAGGACTTTGATATCACATCTCACGCTATAGGGAGGGTCTCAGGTTTGGTTATTAGAAGCATTGAGATATCACATCTCATGCTATCGGAAGGGTCTCAGGATTGGATTGGGAAGGAGTTGGATATCACATCTCATGTTATAGGAAGGGTCTCAGGATTGGAATGGGAAGGACTTGGACATCACATCTCATGTTATAGGAAGGGTCTCAGTTTTGTTATTAGAAGCATTGAGATATCACATCTCATGTTATAGGACAGTCTCATGTTTGGTATTAGAAGCATTGAGAGATAACATCTCATGGTATAGGACAAGTCTCAGGATTAGATGGGAAGAGTTGGATATCACATCTCATGCTATAGGAAGGTTCTCAGGATTGGAATGGGAAGGAGTTGGATATCACATCTCATGCTAAAGGAAGGGTCTCAGGTTTGGAAGGGGAAGGATTTGGATATCACATCTCAAGTTACAGGACGGGTCTGTGGTTTGGTATTAGAAGCATTGAGATATCATATCTCATGCTATCAGAAGGGTCTCAGGATTGGATTGGGAAGGAGTTGGATATCACATCTCATGTTATACGAAGTGTCTCAAGATTGGAACGGGAAGGACTTGGACATCACATCTCATGTTATACGAAGGGTCTCAGTTTTGTTATTAGAAGCATTGAGATATCACATCTCATGTTATAGGACAGTCTCATGTTTGGTATTAGAAGCATTGAGAGATAACATATCATGGTATAGGACAAGTCTCAGGATTGGATGGGAAGAGTTGGATATCACATCTCATGCTATAGGAAAGGTCTCAGGTTTGGTAGAAGCATTGGGATATCACATCTCATGCTATAGGAAGGTTCTCAGGATTGGAATGGGAAGGAGTTGGATATCACATCTCATGCTAAAGGAAGGGTCTCAGGTTTGGAAGGGGAAGGATTTGGATATCACATCTCAAGTTACAGGACGGGTCTGTGGTTTGGTATTAGAAGCATTGAGATATCATATCTCATGCTATCAGAAGGGTCTCAGGATTGGATTGGGAAGGAGTTGGATATCACATCTCATGTTATACGAAGTGTCTCAAGATTGGAACGGGAAGGACTTGGATATCACATCTCATGTTATAGGAAGGGTCTCAGGTTTGTTATTAGAAGCATTGAGATATCACATCTCATGTTATAGGACAGTCTCAGGTTTGGTATTAGAAGCATTGAGATATAACATCTCATTTTATAGGACGGGTCTCAGGATTGGAATGGGAAGGAGTTGGATATCACATCTCAAGTTATAGGACGGGTCTGCGGTTTGGTATTAGAAGCATTGAGATATCACATCTCATGCTATCGGAAGGGTCTCAGGATTGGATTGGGAAGGAGTTGGATATCACATCTCATGTTATAGGAAAGCTCTCAGGTTTGTTATTAGAAGCATTGAGATATCACATCTCATGTTATAGGACAGTCTCAGGTCTGGTATTAGAAGCATTGAGATATCATATCTCATGGTATAGGATGGGTCTCAGGATTGGAATGGGAAGGAGTTGGATATCACATCTCATGCTAAAGGAAGGGTCTCAGGTTTGGAAGGCTAAGGATTTGGATATCACACCTCAATTTATAGGACGGGTCTGTGGTTTGGTATTAGAACCATTGAGATATCATATCTCATGCTATCGGAAGGGTCTCAGTATTGGATTGGGAAGGAGTTGGATATCACATCTCATGCTATAGGAAGGGTCACAGGTTGGAATTGGAAGGAGTTGGATATCACATCTCATGCTGTCGGAAGGGTCTCAGGATTGGAATGGGAAGGAGTTGGATATCACATCTCATGCTTTAGGTAGGGTCTCAGGTTTGATATTAGAAGCATTGAGATATCATATCCTCATGCTATCGGAAGGGTCTCAGGATTGGATTGGGAAGGATTTGTATATCACATCTCATGTTATAGGAAGGGTCTCATGATTGGAATGGGAAGGACTTGGACATCACATCTCATGTTATAGGAAGGGTCTCAGGTTTGTTATTAGAAGCATTGAGATATCACATCTCATGCTATGGGAAGGGTCTCAGGATTGGAATGGGAAGGAGTTGGATATCACATCTCATGATAAAGGAAGGGTCTCAGGTTTGGAAGGGGAAGGATTTGGATATCATATCTCAAGTTATAGGACGGGTCTGTGGTTTTGGTATTAGAAGCATTGAGATATCATATCTCATGCTATCGGAAGGGTCTCAGGATTGGATTGGGAAGGAGTTGGATATCACATCTCATGTTATAGGAAGGGCCTCAAGATTGGAATGGGAAGGGCTTGGATATCACATCTCATGTTATAGGAAGGAGGGTCTCAGGTTTGTTGGTAGAAGCATTGAGATATCACATCTCTTGTTATAGGACAGTCTCAGGTTTGGTATTAGAAGCATTGAGATATCATATCTCATGGTATAGGACGGGTCTCAGGATTGGAATGGAAAGGAGTTGGATATCACATCTCATGCTATAGGAAGGGTCTCAGGATTGGAATGGAAGTAGTTTGATTTCACATCTCATGCCATAGGAAGGTCTCAGGTATGGTAGAAGAAGCATTGAGATATCACATCTCATGGTATAGGACGGGTCTCAGGATTGGAATGGGAAGGAGTTGGATATCACAACTCATGCTATAGGAAGGGTCTCAGGATTGGAATGGGAAGGAGTTTGATATCACATCTCATGCCATAGGAAGGTCTCAGGTATGGTAGAAGCATTAAGATATCACATCTCATGCTATCGGAAGGGTCTCAGGATTGGATTGGGAAGGAGTTGGATATCCCCTCTCATGCTATAGGAAGGGTCACAGGTTGGAATTGGAAGGAGTTGGATATCACATCTCATGCTATCGGAAGGGTCTCAGGATTGGAATGGGAAGAAGTTGGATATCACCTCTCATGCTATAGCGAGGGTCTCAGGTTTGATATTAGAAGCATTGAGATATCATATCTCATGCTATCGGAAGGGTCTCAGGATTGGATTGGGAAGGAGTTGGATATCACATCTCATGTTATAGGAAGGGTCTCAGGATTGGATGGGAAGAGTTGGATATCACATCTCATGCTATAGGAAGGGTCTCAGGTTTGGTAGAAGCATTGAGATATCACATCTCATGCTATAGGAAGGGTCTCAGGATTGGAATGGGAAGGAGTTGGATATCACATCTCATGATAAAGGAAGGGTCTCAGGTTTGGAAGCGGAAGGATTTGGATATCACATCTCAAGTTATAGGATGAGTCTGTGGTTTGGTATTAGAAGCATTGAGATATCATATCTCATGCTATCGGAAGGGTCTCAGGATTGGATTGGGAAGGAGTTGGATATCACATCTCATGTTATAGGAAGGGTCTCAAGATTGGAATGGGAAGGACTTGGATATCACATCTCATGTTATAGGAAGGGTCTCAGGTTTGTTATTAGAAGCATTGAGATATCACATCTCATGTTATAGGACAGTATCAGGTTTGGTATTAGAAGCATTGAGATATAACATCTCATAGTATAGGACGGGTCTCAGGATTGGAATGGGAAGGAGTTGGATATCACATCTCATGCTATAGGAAGGGTCTCAGGATTGGAATGCGAAGGAGTTTGATATCACATCTCATGCCATGGGAAGGTCTCAGGTTTGCTAGAAGCATTTAGATATCACATCTCATGCTATCGGAAGGGTCTCAGGATTGGATTGGGACGGAGTTGGATATCGCATCTCATGCTATAGGAAGGGTCTCAGGTTTGTTATTAGAAGCATTGAGATATCACATCTCATGTTATAGGACAGTCTCAGGTTTGGTATTAGAAGCATTGAGATATAACATCTCATTTTATAGGACGGGTCTCAGGATTGGAATGGGAAGGAGTTGGATATCACATCTCAAGTTATAGGACGGGTCTGCGGTTTGGTATTAGAAGCATTGAGATATCACATCTCATGCTATCGGAAGGGTCTCAGGATTGGATTGGGAAGGAGTTGGATATCACATCTCATGTTATAGGAAAGCTCTCAGGTTTGTTATTAGAAGCATTGAGATATCACATCTCATGTTATAGGACAGTCTCAGGTCTGGTATTAGAAGCATTGAGATATCATATCTCATGGTATAGGATGGGTCTCAGGATTGGAATGGGAAGGAGTTGGATATCACATCTCATGCTAAAGGAAGGGTCTCAGGTTTGGAAGGCTAAGGATTTGGATATCACACCTCAATTTATAGGACGGGTCTGTGGTTTGGTATTAGAACCATTGAGATATCATATCTCATGCTATCGGAAGGGTCTCAGTATTGGATTGGGAAGGAGTTGGATATCACATCTCATGCTATAGGAAGGGTCACAGGTTGGAATTGGAAGGAGTTGGATATCACATCTCATGCTGTCGGAAGGGTCTCAGGATTGGAATGGGAAGGAGTTGGATATCACATCTCATGCTTTAGGTAGGGTCTCAGGTTTGATATTAGAAGCATTGAGATATCATATCCTCATGCTATCGGAAGGGTCTCAGGATTGGATTGGGAAGGATTTGTATATCACATCTCATGTTATAGGAAGGGTCTCATGATTGGAATGGGAAGGACTTGGACATCACATCTCATGTTATAGGAAGGGTCTCAGGTTTGTTATTAGAAGCATTGAGATATCACATCTCATGCTATGGGAAGGGTCTCAGGATTGGAATGGGAAGGAGTTGGATATCACATCTCATGATAAAGGAAGGGTCTCAGGTTTGGAAGGGGAAGGATTTGGATATCATATCTCAAGTTATAGGACGGGTCTGTGGTTTTGGTATTAGAAGCATTGAGATATCATATCTCATGGTATCGGAAGGGTCTCAGGATTGGATTGGGAAGGAGTTGGATATCACATCTCATGTTATAGGAAGGGCCTCAAGATTGGAATGGGAAGGGCTTGGATATCACATCTCATGTTATAGGAAGGAGGGTCTCAGGTTTGTTGGTAGAAGCATTGAGATATCACATCTCTTGTTATAGGACAGTCTCAGGTTTGGTATTAGAAGCATTGAGATATCATATCTCATGGTATAGGACGGGTCTCAGGATTGGAATGGAAAGGAGTTGGATATCACATCTCATGCTATAGGAAGGGTCTCAGGATTGGAATGGAAGTAGTTTGATTTCACATCTCATGCCATAGGAAGGTCTCAGGTATGGTAGAAGAAGCATTGAGATATCACATCTCATGGTATAGGACGGGTCTCAGGATTGGAATGGGAAGGAGTTGGATATCACAACTCATGCTATAGGAAGGGTCTCAGGATTGGAATGGGAAGGAGTTTGATATCACATCTCATGCCATAGGAAGGTCTCAGGTATGGTAGAAGCATTAAGATATCACATCTCATGCTATCGGAAGGGTCTCAGGATTGGATTGGGAAGGAGTTGGATATCCCCTCTCATGCTATAGGAAGGGTCACAGGTTGGAATTGGAAGGAGTTGGATATCACATCTCATGCTATCGGAAGGGTCTCAGGATTGGAATGGGAAGAAGTTGGATATCACCTCTCATGCTATAGCGAGGGTCTCAGGTTTGATATTAGAAGCATTGAGATATCATATCTCATGCTATCGGAAGGGTCTCAGGATTGGATTGGGAAGGAGTTGGATATCACATCTCATGTTATAGGAAGGGTCTCAGGATTGGATGGGAAGAGTTGGATATCACATCTCATGCTATAGGAAGGGTCTCAGGTTTGGTAGAAGCATTGAGATATCACATCTCATGCTATAGGAAGGGTCTCAGGATTGGAATGGGAAGGAGTTGGATATCACATCTCATGATAAAGGAAGGGTCTCAGGTTTGGAAGCGGAAGGATTTGGATATCACATCTCAAGTTATAGGATGAGTCTGTGGTTTGGTATTAGAAGCATTGAGATATCATATCTCATGCTATCGGAAGGGTCTCAGGATTGGATTGGGAAGGAGTTGGATATCACATCTCATGTTATAGGAAGGGTCTCAAGATTGGAATGGGAAGGACTTGGATATCACATCTCATGTTATAGGAAGGGTCTCAGGTTTGTTATTAGAAGCATTGAGATATCACATCTCATGTTATAGGACAGTATCAGGTTTGGTATTAGAAGCATTGAGATATAACATCTCATAGTATAGGACGGGTCTCAGGATTGGAATGGGAAGGAGTTGGATATCACATCTCATGCTATAGGAAGGGTCTCAGGATTGGAATGCGAAGGAGTTTGATATCACATCTCATGCCATGGGAAGGTCTCAGGTTTGCTAGAAGCATTTAGATATCACATCTCATGCTATCGGAAGGGTCTCAGGATTGGATTGGGACGGAGTTGGATATCGCATCTCATGCTATAGGAAGGGTCACAGGTTGGAATTGGAAGGAGTTGGATATCATGTTATAGGAAGGGTATCAGGATTGGAATGGGAAGGACTTTGATATCACATCTCACGCTATAGGGAGGGTCTCAGGTTTGGTATTAGAAGCATTGAGATATCACATCTCATGCTATCGGAAGGGTCTCAGGATTGGATTGGGAAGGAGTTGGATATCACATCTCATGTTATAGGAAGGGTCTCAGGTTTGGAATGGGAAGGACTTGGACATTACATCTCATGTTATAGGAAGGGTCTCAGTTTTGTGTATTAGAAGCATTGAGATATCACATCTCATGTTATAGGACAGTCTAGGTTTGGTATTAGAAGCATTGAGATATAACATCTCATGGTATAGGACGGGTCTCAGGATTGGATGGGAAGAGTTGGATATCACATCTCATGCTATAGGAAAGGTCTCAGGTTTGGTAGAAGCATTGGGATATCACATCTCATGCTATAGGAAGGGTCTCAGGATTGGAATGGGAAGGAGTTGGATATCACATCTCATGCTAAAGGAAGGGTCTCAGGTTTGGAAGGGGAAGGATTTGGATATCACATCTCAAGTTATAGGACGGGTCTGTGGTTTGGTATTAGAAGCATTGAAATATCATATCTCATGCTATCAGAAGGGTCTCAGGATTGGATTGGGAAGGAGTTGGATATCACATCTCATGTTATACGAAGGGTCTCAAGATTGGAACGGGAAGGACTTGGATATCACATCTCATGTTATAGGAAGGGTCTCAGGTTTGTTATTAGAAGCATTGAGATATCACATCTCATGTTATACGACAGTCTCAGGTTTGGTATTAGAAGCATTGAGATATAACATCTCATTTTATAGGACGGGTCTCAGGATTGGAATGGGAAGGAGTTGGATATCACATCTCAAGTTATAGGATGGGTCTGCGGTTTGGTATTAGAAGCATTGAGATATCACATCCCATGCTATCGGAAGGGTCTCAGGATTGGATTGGGAAGGAGTTGGATATCACATCTCATGTTATAGGAAAGCTCTCAGGTTTGTTTTTAGAAGCATTGAGATATCACATCTCATGTTATAGGACAGTCTCAGGTTTGATATTAGAAGCATTGAGATATCATATCTCATGGTATAGGACGCGTCTCAGGATTGGAATGGGAAGGAGTTGGATATCACATCTCATGCTAAAGGAAGGGTCTCAGGTTTGGAAGGCTAAGGATTTGGATATCACACCTCAATTTATAGGACGGGTCTGTGGTTTGGTATTAGAACCATTGAGATATCATATCTCATGTTATCGGAAGGGTCTCAGTATTGGATTGGGAAGGAGTTGGATATCACATCTCATGCTATAGGAAGGGTCACAGGTTGGAATTGGATTGGAAGGAGTTGGATATCACATCTCATGCTGTCGGAAGGGTCTCATGATTGGAATGGGAAGCAGTTGGATATCACATCTCATGCTATAGGAAGGGTCACAGGTTGGAATTGGATTGGAAGGAGTTGGATATCACATCTCATGCTGTCGGAAGGGTCTCAGGATTGGAATGGGAAGGAGTTGGATATCACATCTCATGTTATAGGAAGGGTCTCAGGTTTGTTATTAGAAGCATTGAGATATCACATCTCATGTTATACGACAGTCTCAGGTTTGGTATTAGAAGCATTGAGATATAACATCTCATTTTATAGGACGGGTCTCAGGATTGGAATGGGAAGGAGTTGGATATCACATCTCAAGTTATAGGATGGGTCTGCGGTTTGGTATTAGAAGCATTGAGATATCACATCCCATGCTATCGGAAGGGTCTCAGGATTGGATTGGGAAGGAGTTGGATATCACATCTCATGTTATAGGAAAGCTCTCAGGTTTGTTTTTAGAAGCATTGAGATATCACATCTCATGTTATAGGACAGTCTCAGGTTTGATATTAGAAGCATTGAGATATCATATCTCATGGTATAGGACGGGTCTCAGGATTGGAATGGGAAGGAGTTGGATATCACATCTCATGCTAAAGGAAGGGTCTCAGGTTTGGAAGGCTAAGGATTTGGATATCACAACTCAAGTTATAGGACGGGTCTGTGGTTTGGTATTAGAACCATTGAGATATCATATCTCATGTTATCGGAAGGGTCTCAGTATTGGATTGGGAAGGAGTTGGATATCACATCTCATGCTATAGGAAGGGTCACAGGTTGGAATTGGATTGGAAGGAGTTGGATATCACATCTCATGCTGTCGGAAGGGTCTCATGATTGGAATGGGAAGGAGTTGGATATCACATCTCATGCTATAGGAAGGGTCACAGGTTGGAATTGGATTGGAAGGAGTTGGATATCACATCTCATGCTGTCGGAAGGGTCTCAGGATTGGAATGGGAAGGACTTGGACATCACATCTCATGTTATAGGAAGGGTCTCAGGTTTTTTATTAGAAGCATTGAGATATCACATCTCATGCTATAGGAACGGTCTCAGGATTGGAATGGGAAGGAGTTGGATATCACATCTCATGTTATAGGAAGGGTCTCAGGATTGGAATGGGAAGGACTTGGACATCACATCTCATGTTATAGGAAGGGTCTCAGGTTTGTTATTAGAAGCATTGAGATATCACATCTCATGCTATAGGAAGGGTCTCAGGATTGGAATGGGAAGGAGTTGGATATCACATCTCATGCTAAAGGAAGGGTCTCAAATTTGGAAGGGGAAGGATTTGGATATCATATCTCAAGTTATAGGACGGGTCTGTGGTTTTGGTATTAGAAGCATTGAGATATCATATCTCATGCTATCGGAAGGGTCTCAGGATTGGATTGGGAAGGAGTTGGATATCACATCTCATGTTATAGGAAGGGCCTCAAGATTGGAATGGGAAGGGCTTGGATATCACATCTCATGTTATAGGAAGGAGGGTCTCAGGTTTGTTGGTAGAAGCATTGAGATATCACATCTCTTGTTATAGGACAGTCTCAGGTTTGGTATTAGAAGCATTGAGATATCACATCTCATGTTATAGGACGGGTCTCAGGATTAGAATGGGAAGGAATTGGATATCACATCTCATGCTATAGGAAGGGTCTCAGGATTGGAATGGGAAGGAGTTTGATATCACATCTCATGCCATAGGAAGGTCTCAGGTATGGTAGAAGCATTAAGATATCACATCTCATGCTATCGGAAGGGTCTCAGGATTGGATTGGGAAGGAGTTGGATATCCCATCTAATGCTATAGGAAGGGTCACAGGTTGGAATTGGAAGGAGTTGGATATCACATCTCATGCTATCGGAAGGGTCTCAGGTTTGGAATGGGAAGGATTTGGATATCACATCTCATGTTATAGGAAGGGTCTCAGGTTTGTTATTAGAAGCATTGAGATATCACATCTCATGTTATAGGACAGTCTCAGGTTTGGATTTAGAAGCATTGAGATATCACATCTCATGGTATAGGACGGGTCTCAGGATTGGAATGGGAAGGAATTGGATATCACATCTCATGCTATAGGAAGGGTCTCAGGATTGGAATGGGAAGGAGTTTGATATCACATCTCATGCCATAGGAAGGTCTCAGGTATGGTAGAAGCATTAAGATATCACATCTCATGCTATCGGAAGGGTCTCAGGATTGGATTGGGAAGGAGTTGGATATCCCATCTAATGCTATAGGAAGGGTCACAGGTTGGAATTGGAAGGAGTTGGATATCACATCTCATGCTATCGGAAGGGTCTCAGGATTGGAATGGGAAGGAGTTGGATATCACATCTCATGCTTTAGGGAGGGTCTCAGGTTTGATATTAGAAGCATTGAGATATCATATCTCATGCTATCGGAAGGGTCTCAGGATTGGATTGGGAAGGAGTTGGATATCACATCTCATGTTATAGGAAGGGTCTCAGGATTGGATGGGAAGAGTTGGATATCACATCTCATGCTATAGGAAGGGTCTCAGGTTTGGTAGAAGCATTGGGATATCACATCTCATGCTATAGGAAGGGTCTCAGTATTGGAATGGGAAGGAGTTGGATATCACATCTCATGATAAAGGAAGTGTCTCAGGTTTGGAAGGGGAAGGATTTGGATATCATATCTCAAGTTATAGGACGGGTCTGTGGTTTTGGTATTAGAAGCATTGAGATATCATATCTCATGCTATCGGAAGGGTCTCAGGATTGGATTGGGAAGGAGTTGGATATCACATCTCATGTTATAGGAAGGGCCTCAAGATTGGAATGGGAAGGGCTTGGATATCACATCTCATGTTATAGGAAGGGTCTCAGGTTTGTTATTAGAAGCATTGAAATATCAATATCTCTTGTAATAGGACAGTCTCAGGTTTGGTATTAGAAGCATTGAGATATCATATCTCATGGTATAGGACGGGTCTCAGGATTGGAATGGAAAGGAGTTGGATATCACATCTCATGCTATAGGAAGTGTCTCAGGATTGGAATGGGAAGGATTTGGATATCACATCTCATGTTATAGGAAGGGTCTCAGGTTTACTATCAGAAGCATTGAGATATCACATCTCATGTTATAGGACAGTCTCAGGTTTGGTATTAGAAGCATTGAGATATCACATCTCATGGTATAGGACGGGTCTCAGGATTGGATTGGGAAGGAGTTGGATATCACATCTCATGCTATAGGAAGGGTCTCAGGATTGGAATGGGAAGGAGTTTGATATCACATCTCATGCCATAGGAAGGTCTCAGGTATGGTAGAAGCATTAAGATATCACATCTCATGCTATCGGAAGGGTCTCAGGATTGGATTGGGAAGGAGTTGGATATCCCATCTCATGCTATAGGAAGGGTCACAGGTTGGAATTGGAAGGAGTTGGATATCACATCTCATGCTATCGGAAGGGTCTCAGGATTGGAATGGGAAGGAGTTGGATATCACCTCTCATGCTATAGGGAGGGTCCCAGGTTTGATATTAGAAGCATTGAGATATCATATCTCATGCTATCGGAAGGGTCTCAGGATTGGATTGGAAAGGAGTTGGATATCACATCTCATGTTATAGGAAGGGTCTCAGGATTAGATGGGAAGAGTTGGATATCACATCTCATGCTATAGGAAGGGTCTCAGGTTTGGTAGAAGCATTGAGATATCACATCTCATGCTATAGGAAGGGTCTCAGGATTGGTTTGGGAAGGAGTTGGATATCACATCTTATGTTATAGGAAGGGTCTCAAGATTGGAATGGGAAGGACTTGGATATCACATCTCATGTTATAGGAAGGGTCTCAGGTTTGTTATTAAAAGCATTGAGATATCACATCTCATGTTATAGGACAGTCTCAGGTTTGGTATTAGAAGCATTGAGATATCACATCTCATGGTATAGGACGGGTCTCAGGATTGGAATGGGAAGGAGTTGGATATAACATCTCATGCTATAGGAAGGGTCTCAGGATTGGAATGGAAGTAGTTTGATTTCACATCTCATGCCATAGGAAGGTCTCAGGTATGGTAGAAGAAGCATTGAGATATCACATCTCATGGTATAGGACGGGTCTCAGGATTGGAATGGGAAGGAGTTGGATTTCACATCTCATGCTATAGGAAGGGTCTCAGGATTTGAATGGGAAGGAGTTTGATATCACATCTCATGCCATAGGAAGGTCTCAGGTATGGTAGAAGCATTAAGATATCACATCTCATGCTATCGGAAGGGTCTCAGGATTGGATTGGGAAGGAGTTGGATATCCCATCTCATGCTATAGGAAGGGTCACAGGTTGGAATTGGAAGGAGTTGGATATCACATCTCATGCTATCGAAGGGTCTCAGGATTGGAATGGGAAGGAGTTGGATATCACCTCTCATGCTATAGGGAGGGTCTCAGGTTTGATATTAGAAGCATTGAGATATCATATCTCATGCTATCGGAAGGGTCTCAGGATTGGATTGGGAAGGAGTTGGATATCACATCTCATGTTATAGGAAGGGTCTCAGGATTGGAATGGGAAGGATTTGGATATCACATCTCAAGTTATAGGACAAGTCTGTGGTTTGGTATTAGAAGCATTGAGATATCATATCTCATGCTATCGGAAGGGTCTCAGGATTGGTTTGGGAAGGAGTTGGATATCACATCTCATGTTATAGGAAGGGTCTCAAGATTGGAATGGGAAGGACTTGGATATCACATCTCATGTTATAGGAAGGGTCTCAGGTTTGTTATTAGAAGCATTGAGATATCACATCTCATGTTATAGGACAGTCTCAGGTTTGGTATTAGAAGCATTGAGATATCACATCTCATGGTATAGGACGGGTCTCAGGATTGGAATGGGAAGGAGTTGGATGTAACATCTCATGCTATAGGAAGGGTCTCAGGATTGGAATGGAAGTAGTTTGATTTCACATCTCATGCCATAGGAAGGTCTCAGGTATGGTAGAAGAAGCATTGAGATATCACATCTCATGGTATAGGACGGGTCTCAGGATTGGAATGGGAAGGAGTTGGATATCACATCTCATGCTATAGGAAGGGTCTCAGGATTGGAATGGGAAGGAGTTTGATATCACATCTCATGCCATATGAAGGTCTCAGGTATGGTAGAAGCATTAAGATATCACATCTCATGCTATCGCAAGGGTCTCAGGATTGGATTGGGAAGGAGTTGGATATCCCATCTCATGCTATAGGAAGGGTCACAAGTTGGAATTGGAAGGAGTTGGATATCACATCTCATGCTATCGGAAGGGTCTCAGGATTGGAATGGGAAGGAGTTGGATATCACCTCTCATGCTATAGGGAGGGTCTCAGGTTTGATATTAGAAGCATTGAGATATCATATCTCATGCTATCGGAAGGGTCTCAGGATTGGATTGGGAAGGAGTTGGATATCACATCTCATGTTATAGGAAGGGTCTCAGGATTGGATGGGAAGAATTGGATATCACATCTCATGCTATAGGAAGGGTATCCGGTTTGGTAGAAGCATTGAGATATCCCATCTCATGCTATAGGAAGGGTCACAGGTTGGAATTGGAAGGAGTTGGATATCACATCTCATGCTATCGAAGGGTCTCAGGATTGGAATGGGAAGGAGTTGGATATCACCTCTCATGCTATAGGGAGGGTCTCAGGTTTGATATTAGAAGCATTGAGATATCATATCTCATGCTATCGGAAGGGTCTCAGGATTGGATGGGGAAGGAGTTGGATATCACATCTCATGTTATAGGAAGGGTCTCAGGATTGGAATAGGAAGGATTTGGATATCACATCTCAAGTTATAGGACAAGTCTGTGGTTTGGTATTAGAAGCATTGAGATATCATATCTCATGCTATCGGAAGGGTCTCAGGATTGGTTTGGGAAGGAGTTGGATATCACATCTCATGTTATAGGAAGGGTCTCAAGATTGGAATGGGAAGGACTTGGATATCACATCTCATGTTATAGGAAGGGTCTCAGGTTTGTTATTAGAAGCATTGAGATATCACATCTCATGTTATAGGACAGTCTCAGGTTTGGTATTAGAAGCATTGAGATATCACATCTCATGGTATAGGACGGGTCTCAGGATTGGAATGGGAAGGAGTTGGATATAACATCTCATGCTATAGGAAGGGTCTCAGGATTGGAATGGAAGTAGTTTGATTTCACATCTCATGCCATAGGAAGGTCTCAGGTATGGTAGAAGAAGCATTGAGATATCACATCTCATGGTATAGGACGGGTCTCAGGATTGGAATGGGAAGGAGTTGGATATCACATCTCATGCTATAGGAAGGGTCTCAGGATTGGAATGGGAAGGAGTTTGATATCACATCTCATGCCATATGAAGGTCTCAGGTATGGTAGAAGCATTAAGATATCACATCTCATGCTATCGCAAGGGTCTCAGGATTGGATTGGGAAGGAGTTGGATATCCCATCTCATGCTATAGGAAGGGTCACAAGTTGGAATTGGAAGGAGTTGGATATCACATCTCATGCTATCGGAAGGGTCTCAGGATTGGAATGGGAAGGAGTTGGATATCACCTCTCATGCTATAGGGAGGGTCTCAGGTTTGATATTAGAAGCATTGAGATATCATATCTCATGCTATCGGAAGGGTCTCAGGATTGGATTGGGAAGGAGTTGGATATCACATCTCATGTTATAGGAAGGGTCTCAGGATTGGATGGGAAGAGTTGGATATCACATCTCATGCTATAGGAAGGGTCTCCGGTTTGGTAGAAGCATTGAGATATCACATCTCATGCTATAGGAAGGGTCTCAGGATTGGAATGGGAAGGAGTTGGATATCACATCTCATGATAAAGGAAGGGTCTCAGGTTTGGAAGGGGAAGGATTTGGATATCACATCTCAAGTTATAGGACGAGTCTGTGGTTTGGTATTAGAAGCATTGAGATATCATATCTCATGCTATCGGAAGGGTCTCAGGATTGGATTGGGAAGGAGTTGGATATCACATCTCATGCTATAGGAAGGGTCACAGGTTGGAATTGGAAGGAGTTGGATATCACATCTCATGCTATAGGAAGGGTCACAGGTTGGAATTGGAAGGAGTTGGATATCACATCTCATGCTATCGGAAGGGTCTCAGGATTGGATGGGAAGGAGTTGGATATCACATCTCATGTTATAGGAAGGGTCTCAGGATTGGAATGGGAAGGATTTGGATATCACATCTCAAGTTATAGGACGAGTCTGTGGTTTGGTATTAGAAGCATTGAGATATCATATCTCATGCTATCGGAAGGGTCTCAGAATTGGTTTGGGAAGGAGTTGGATATCACATCTCATGTTATAGTAAGGGTCTCAAGATTGGAATGGGAAGGACTTGGATATCACATCTCATGTTATAGGAAGGGTCTCAGGTTTGTTATTAGAAGCATTGAGATATCACATCTCATGTTATCGGACAGTCTCAGGTTTGGTATTAGAAGCATTGAGATATCACATCTCATGGTATAGGACGGGTCTCAGGATTGGAATGGGTAGGAGTTGGATATAACATCTCATGCTATAGGAAGGGTCTCAGGATTGGAATGGAAGTAGTTTGATTTCACATCTCATGCCATTCCAACTCCTTCCCATTCCAATCCTGAGACCCTTCCTATACATTAAATGTGATATCCCAATGCTTCTACCAAACCTGAGTCCTTTCCGATAGCATGAGATGTGATATCCAACTCCTTCCCATTCCAATCCTGAGACCCTTCCTATAACATGAGATGTGATATCCAAATCCTTCCCATTCCAATCCTGAGACCCTACCGATAGCATGAGATATGATATCTTAATGCTTCTAATACCAAACCTGAGACTGTCCTATAACATGAGATGCAATATCTCAATGCTTCTAATAACAAACCTGAGACCCTTCCTATAACATGAGATGTGATTTCCAAATCCTTCCCATTTCAATCCGGAGACCCTTCCTATAACATGAGATGTGATATCCAACTCCTTCCCACTCCAATCCTGAGACCCTTCCGATAGCATGAGATATGATATCTCAATGCTTCTAATACTAAACCACAGACCCGTCCTATAAATTGAGATGTGATATCCAAATCCTTCCCCTTCCAAACCTGAGACCCTTCCTTTAGCATGAGATGTGATATCCAACTCATTCCCATTCCAATCCTGAGACCCGTCCTATACCATGAGATATGATATCTCAATGCTTCTAATACCAAACCTGAGGCTGTCCTATAACATGAGATGTGATATCTCAATGCTTCTAATAACAAACCTGAGACCCTTCCTATAACATGAGATGTGATATCCAAATCCTTCCCATTTCAATCCGGAGACCCTTCCTATAACATGAGATGTGATATCCAACTCCTTCCCACTCCAATCCTGAGACCCTTCCGATAGCATGAGATATGATATCTCAATGCTTCTAATACCAAACCACAGACCCGTCCTATAGCTTGAGATGTGATATCCAATTCCTTCCCCTTCCAAACCTGAGACCCTTCCTTTACCATGATATGTGATATCCAACTCCTTCCCATTCCAATCCTGAGACCCTTCCTATAGAATGAGATGTGATATCTCAATGCTTCTACCAAACCTGAGACCCTTCCTATAGCATGAGATGTGATATCCAACTCTTCCCATTCAATCCTGAGACCCGTCCTATACCATGAGATGTTATATCTCAATGCTTCTAATACCAAACCTGAGACTGTCCTATAACATGAGATGTGATATCTCAATGCTTCTAATAACAAACCTGAGACCCTTCCTATAACATGAGATACATATCTCAATGCTTCTAATACCAAACCTGAGACCCTCCCTATAGCGTGAGATGTGATATCAAAGTCCTTCCCATTCCCATCCTGATACCCTTCCTATAACATGAGATATGATATCCAACACTTCCCATCCAATCCTGAGACCCTTCCTATAACATGAGATGTTATATCCAACTCCTTCCCAATCCAATCCTGAGACCCTTCCGATAGCATGAGATGTGATATCAAAGTCCTTCCCATTCCAATCCTGATACCCTTCCTATAACATGAGATGTGATATCCAACTCCTTCCAATTCAAACCTGTGACCCTTCCTATAGCATGAGATGCGATATCCAACTCCTTCCCAATCCAATCCTGAGACCCTTCCGATAGCATGAGATGTGATATCTTAATGCTTCTAGCAAACCTGAGACCTTCCCATGGCATGAGATGTGATATCAAACTCCTTCCCATTCCAATCCTGAGACCCGGCCTATACTATGAGATGTTACATCTCAATGCTTCTAATACCAAACCTGAGATTGTCCTATAACATAAGATGTGATACCTCAATGCTTCTAATAACAAACCTGAGACCCTTCCTATAACATGAGATGTGATATCCAAGTCCTTCCCATTCAAATCTTGAGACCCTTCCTATAACATGAGATGTGATATCCAACTCCTTCCCAATCCAATCCTGAGACCCTTCCGATAGCATGAGATATATCTCAATGCTTCTAATACCAAACCACAGACCAGTCCTATAACTTGAGATGTGATATCCAAATCCTTCCCCTTCCAAACCTGAGACCCTTCCTTTATCATGAGATGTGATATCCAACTCCTTCCCATTCCAATCCTGAGACCCCTCCTATAGCATGATATATGATATCCAACTCCTTCCCAATAAAATCCTGAGACCCTTCCGATAGCATGAGATGTGATATCTCAATGCTTCTAATACCAAACCACAGACCCGTCCTATAACTTGAGATGTGATATCCAACTCCTTCCCAATCCAATCCTGAGACCCTTCCGATAGCATGAGATGTGATATCTCAATGCTTCTAATATCAAACCTGAGACTGTCCTATAACATGAGATGTGATATCTCAATGCTTCTAATAACAAACCTGAGACTCTTCCTATAACATGAGATGATATCCAAGTCCTTCCCATTCCAATCCTGAGACCCTTCCGATAGCATGAGATATGATATCTCAATGCTTCTTATACCATACCACAGACCCGTCCTATAACTTGAGATGTGATATCCAAATCCTTCCCATTCCAATCCTGAGACCCTTCCTATGGCATGAGATGTGATATCCAACTCTTCCCATCCAATCCTGAGACCCGTCCTATAACATGAGATGTGATATCCAACTCCTTCCCAATCCAATCCTGAGACCCTTCCGATAGCATGAGCTATGATATCTCAATGCTTCTAATATCAAACCTGAGACCCTCCCTATAGCATGAGATGTGATATCCAACTCCTTCCCATTCCAATCCTGAGACCCTTCCGATAGCATGAGGTGTGATATCCAACTCCTTCCAATTCCAACCTGTGACTCTTCCGATAGCATGAGATGTGATATCTCAATGCTTCTAATACCAAACCTGAGACCCTTCCTATAACATGAGATGTGATATCCAACTCCTTCCCAATCCAATCCTGAGACCCTTCTGATAGCACGAGATGTGATATCTCAATGCTTCTAATACCAAACCTGAGACCCTCCCTATAGCGAGATGTGATATCAAAGTCCTTCCCATTCCAATCCTGATACCCTTCCTATAACATGAGATGTGATATCCAACTCCTTCCAATTCCAACCTGTGACCCTTCCTATAGCATGAGATGGGATATCCAACTCCTTCCCAATCCGATCCTGAGACCCTTCCGATAGCATGAGATGTGATATCTTAATGCTTCAACCAAACCTGAGACCTTCCTAAGGCATGAGATGTGATATCAAACTCCTTCCCATTCCAATCCTGAGACCCGTCTTATTCCATGAGATGTTATATCTCAATGCTTCTAATACCAAACCTGAGACCCTTCCTATGACGTGAGATGTGATGTCCAAGTCCTTCCCATTCCAATCCTGAGCCCCTTCCTATAACATGAGATGTGATATCCAACTCCTTCCCAATCCAATCCTGAGACCCTTCCGAGAGCATGAGATGTGATATCCCAATGCTTCTACCAAACCTGAGACCTTTCCGATAGCATGAGATGTGATATCCAACTCCTTCCCATTCCAATCATGAGGCCCTTCCTATAGCATGAGATGTGATATCTCAAGGCTTCTACCAAACCTGAGACCCTTCCTATAGCATGAAATGTGATATCCAACTCCTTCCCATCCAATCCTGAGACCCTTCCTATAGCATGAGATGTGATATCTCAATGCTATTAATACCAAACCTGAGACCCTCCCTGTAGCATGAGATGTGATATCCAACTCCTTCCCATTTCAATCCTTTGACCCTTCCCATAGCCTGAGATGTGATATCTCAATGCTTCTACCAAACCTGAGACCCTTCCTATAGCATGAGATATGATATCCAACTCCTTCCCATTCCAATCCTGAGACCCTTCGTATAGCATGAGATGTGATATCTCAATGGTATTAATACCAAACCTGAGACCCTCCCTATAGCATGAGATTTGATATCTCAATGCTTCAAATACCAAACCACAGACCCGTCCTATAACTTGAGATGTGATATCCAAATCGTTTCCTTCCAAACCAGAGACCTGTCCTTTAGCATGAGATGTGATATCCAACTCCTTCCCATTCCAATCCCGAGACCCGTCCTATAACTTGAGATGTGATATCCAAATCGTTTCCTTCCAAACCTGAGACCTGACCTTTAGCATGAGATGTGATATCCAACTCCTTCCCATTCCAATCCTGAGAGCCTTCCCATAGCATGAAATGTGATATCCCAATGCTTCTACCAAACCTAAGTCCTTTCCGATAGCATGAGATGTGATATCCAACTCCTTCCCATTCCAATCCTGAGACCTTTCCTATAACATGAGATGTGATATCCAAATCCTTCCCATTCCAATCCTGAGACCCTACCGATAGCATGAGATATGATATCTTAATGCTTCTAATACCAAACCTGAGACTGTCCTGTAACATGAGATGCGATATCTCAATGCTTCTAATAACAAACCTGAGACCCTTCCTATGACATGAGATGTGATATCCAAATCCTTCCCATTTCAATCCGGAGACCCTTCCTATAACATGAGATGTGATATCCAATTCCTTCCCACTCCAATCCTGAGACCCTTCCGATAGCATGAGATATGATATCTCAATGCTTCTAATACCAAACCACAGACCCGTCCTATAAATTGAGATGTGATATCCAAATCCTTCCCCTTCCAAACCTGAGACCCTTCCTTTAGCATGAGATGTGATATCCAACTCCTTCCCATTCCAATCCTGAGACCCGTCCTATACCATGAGATATGATATCTCAATGCTTCTAATACCAAACCTGAGACTGTCCTATAACATGAGATGTGATATCTCAATGCTTCTAATAACAAACCTGAGAGCCTTCCTATAACGAGATGTTATATCCAACTCTTTCCCAATCCAATCCTGAGACCCTTCCGATAACATGAGATGTGATATCCAACTCCTTCGCAATCCAATCCTGAGACCCTTCCGATAGCATGAGATATGATATCTCAATGCTTCTAATACCAAACCACAGACCCGTCCTACAGCTTGAGATGTGATATCCAAATCATTCCCCTTCCAAACCTGAGACCCTTCCTTTACTATATGTGATATCCAACTCCTTCCCATTCCAATCCTGAGACCCTTCCTATAGAATGAGATGTGATATCTCAATGCTTCTACCAAACCTGAGACCCTTCCTATAGCATGAGATGTGATATCCAACTCTTCCCATCCAATCCTGAGACCCGTCCTATACCATGAGATGTTATATCTCAATGCTTCTAATACCAAACCTGAGACTGTCTTATAACATGAGATGTGATATCTCAATGCTTCTAATAACAAACCTGAGACCCTTCCTATAACATGAGATGTGATATCTCAATGCTTCTAATACCAAACCACAGAACCGTCCTATAACTTGGGATGTGATATCCAAATCCTTCCCCTTCCAAACCTGAGACCCTTTCTTTATCATGAGATGTGATATCCAACGCCTTCCCATTCCAATCCTGAGACCCTTCCTATAGCATGATATGTGATATCCAACTCCTTCCCATTCCAATCTTGAGACCCTTCCTATCACATGCGATGTGATATCCAACTCCTTCCCAATACAATCCTGAGACCCTTCCGATAGCATGAGATATGATATCTCAATGCTTCTAATACCAAACCACAGACCCGTCCTATAAATTGAGATGCAATATCCAAATCCTTCCCCTTCCAAACCTGAGACCCTTCCTTTAGCATGAGATGTGATATCCAACTCCTTCCCATTGCAATCCTGAGACCCGTCCTATACCATGAGATATGATATCTCAATGCTTCTAATACCAAACCTGAGACTGTCCTATAACATGAGATGTGATATCTCAATGCTTCTAATAACAAACCTGAGAGCCTTCCTATAACTTGAGATGTGATATCCAACTCCTTCCCATTGCAATCCTGAGACCCGTCCTATACCATGAGATATGATATCTCAATGCTTCTAATACCAAACCTGAGACTGTCCTATAACATGAGATGTGATATCTCAATGCTTCTAATAACAAACCTGAGACCCTTCCTATAACATGAGATGTGATATCCAAGTCCTTCCCATTCCAATCTTGAGACCCTTCCTATAACATGAGATGTGATATCCAACTCCTTCCCAATCCAATCCTGAGACCCTTCCGATAGCATGAGATATGATATCTCAATGCTTCTAATACCAAACCACAGACCCGTCCTATAACTTGAGATGTGATATCCAAATCCTTCCCCTTCCAAACCTGAGACCCTTCCTTTATCATGAGATGTGATATCCAACTCCTTCCCATTCCAATCCTGAGACCCTTCCTATAGCATGATATGTGATATCCAACTCCTTCCCATTCCAATCCTGAGACCCGTCCTATACAATGAGATATGATATCTCAATGCTTCCAATACCAAACCTGAGACTGTCCTATAACATGAGATGCGATATCTCAATGCTTCTAATAACAAACCTGAGACCCTTCCTATAACATGAGATATGATATCCAAGTCCTTCCCATTCCAATCTTGAGACCCTTCCTATAACATGAGATGTGATATCCGACTCCTTCGCAATCCAATCCGGAGACCCTTCCTATAACATGAGATGTGATATCCAATTCCTTCCCACTCCAATCCTGAGACCCTTCCGATAGCATGAGATATGATATCTCAATGCTTCTAATACCAAACCACAGACCCGTCCTATAAATTGAGATGTGATATCCAAATCCTTCCCCTTCCAAACCTGAGACCCTTCCTTTAGCATGAGATGTGATATCCAACTCCTTCCCATTCCAATCCTGAGACCCGTCCTATACCATGAGATATGATATCTCAATGCTTCTAATACCAAACCTGAGACTGTCCTATAACATGAGATGTGATATCTCAATGCTTCTAATAACAAACCTGAGAGCCTTCCTATAACGAGATGTTATATCCAACTCTTTCCCAATCCAATCCTGAGACCCTTCCGATAACATGAGATGTGATATCCAACTCCTTCGCAATCCAATCCTGAGACCCTTCCGATAGCATGAGATATGATATCTCAATGCTTCTAATACCAAACCACAGACCCGTCCTACAGCTTGAGATGTGATATCCAAATCATTCCCCTTCCAAACCTGAGACCCTTCCTTTACTATATGTGATATCCAACTCCTTCCCATTCCAATCCTGAGACCCTTCCTATAGAATGAGATGTGATATCTCAATGCTTCTACCAAACCTGAGACCCTTCCTATAGCATGAGATGTGATATCCAACTCTTCCCATCCAATCCTGAGACCCGTCCTATACCATGAGATGTTATATCTCAATGCTTCTAATACCAAACCTGAGACTGTCTTATAACATGAGATGTGATATCTCAATGCTTCTAATAACAAACCTGAGACCCTTCCTATAACATGAGATGTGATATCTCAATGCTTCTAATACCAAACCACAGAACCGTCCTATAACTTGGGATGTGATATCCAAATCCTTCCCCTTCCAAACCTGAGACCCTTTCTTTATCATGAGATGTGATATCCAACGCCTTCCCATTCCAATCCTGAGACCCTTCCTATAGCATGATATGTGATATCCAACTCCTTCCCATTCCAATCTTGAGACCCTTCCTATCACATGCGATGTGATATCCAACTCCTTCCCAATACAATCCTGAGACCCTTCCGATAGCATGAGATATGATATCTCAATGCTTCTAATACCAAACCACAGACCCGTCCTATAAATTGAGATGCAATATCCAAATCCTTCCCCTTCCAAACCTGAGACCCTTCCTTTAGCATGAGATGTGATATCCAACTCCTTCCCATTGCAATCCTGAGACCCGTCCTATACCATGAGATATGATATCTCAATGCTTCTAATACCAAACCTGAGACTGTCCTATAACATGAGATGTGATATCTCAATGCTTCTAATAACAAACCTGAGAGCCTTCCTATAACTTGAGATGTGATATCCAACTCCTTCCCATTGCAATCCTGAGACCCGTCCTATACCATGAGATATGATATCTCAATGCTTCTAATACCAAACCTGAGACTGTCCTATAACATGAGATGTGATATCTCAATGCTTCTAATAACAAACCTGAGACCCTTCCTATAACATGAGATGTGATATCCAAGTCCTTCCCATTCCAATCTTGAGACCCTTCCTATAACATGAGATGTGATATCCAACTCCTTCCCAATCCAATCCTGAGACCCTTCCGATAGCATGAGATATGATATCTCAATGCTTCTAATACCAAACCACAGACCCGTCCTATAACTTGAGATGTGATATCCAAATCCTTCCCCTTCCAAACCTGAGACCCTTCCTTTATCATGAGATGTGATATCCAACTCCTTCCCATTCCAATCCTGAGACCCTTCCTATAGCATGATATGTGATATCCAACTCCTTCCCATTCCAATCCTGAGACCCGTCCTATACAATGAGATATGATATCTCAATGCTTCCAATACCAAACCTGAGACTGTCCTATAACATGAGATGCGATATCTCAATGCTTCTAATAACAAACCTGAGACCCTTCCTATAACATGAGATATGATATCCAAGTCCTTCCCATTCCAATCTTGAGACCCTTCCTATAACATGAGATGTGATATCCGACTCCTTCGCAATCCAATCCTGAGACCCTTCCGATAGCATGAGATATGATATCTCAATGCTTCTAATACCAAACCACAGACCCGTCCTATAACTTGAGATGTGATATCCAAATCCTTCCCCTTCCAAACCTGAGACACTTCCTTTAGCATGAGATGTGATATCCAACTCCTTCCCATTCCAATCCTGAGACCCTTCCTATAGCATGAGATGTGATATCCCAATGCTTCTACCAAACCTGAGACCCTTCCTATAGCATGAGATGTGATATCCAACTCTTCCCATCCAATCCTGAGACCCGTCCTATACCATGAGATGTTACATCTCAATGCTTCTAATACCAAACCTGAGACTGTCCTATAACATGAGATGTGATATCTCAATGCTTCTAATAACAAACCTGAGACCCTTCCTATAACATGAGATGTGATATCTCAATGCTTCTAATACCAAACCTGAGACCCTCCCTATAGCGTGAGATGTGATATCAAAGTCCTTCCCATTCCAATCCTGATACCCTTCCTATAACATGAGATGTGATATCCAACTCTTCCCATCCAATCCTGAGACCCGTCCTATAACATGAGATGTTATATCCAACTCCTTCCCGATCCAATCCTGAGACCCTTCCGATAGCATGAGATGTGATATCTCAATGCTTCTAATGCCAAACCTGAGACCTTCCCTATAGCGTGAGATGTGATATCAAAGTCCTTCCCATTCCAATCCTGAGACCCGTCCTATACTATGAGATGTTATATCCAATGCTTCTAATACCAAACCTGAGACTGTCCTATAACATGAGATGTGATATCTCAATGCTTCTAATAACAAACCTGAGACCCTTCCTATAATATGAGATGTGATATCCAACTCCTTCCCAATCCAATCCTGAGACCCTTCCGATAGCATGAGATGTGATATCTTAATGCTTCTAGCAAACCTGAGACCTTCCCATGGCATGAGATGTGATATCAAACTCCTTCCCATTCCAATCCTGGGACCCGTCCTATACTATGAGATGTTATATCTCAATGCTTCTAATACCAAACCTGAGACTGTCCTATAACATGAGATGTGATATCTCAATGCTTCTAATAACAAACCTGAGACCCTTCATATAATATGAGATGTGATATCCAAGTCCTTCCCATTCCAATCTTGAGACCCTTCCTATAACATGAGATGTGATATCCAACTCCTTCCCAATCGTATCCTGAGACCCTTCCAATAGCATGAGATATGATATCTCAATGCTTCTAATACCAAACCAGAGACCCGTCCTATAACTTGAGATGTGATATCCAAATCCTTCCCCTTCCAAACCTGAGACCCTTCCTTTAGCATGAGATGTGATATCCAACTCCTTCCCATTCCAATCCTGAGACCCTTCCGATAGCATGAGATATGATATCTCAATGCTTCTAATACCAAACCTGAGACTGTCCTATAACATGAGATGTGATATCTCAATGCTTCTAATAACAAACCTGAGACCCTTCCTATAACATGAGATGTGATATCCAAATCCTTCCCATTCCAATCCTGAGACCCTTCCTATAACATGAGATGTGATATCCAAATCCTTCCCATTCCAATCCTGAGACCCTTCCGATAGCATGAGATATGATATCTTAATGCTTCTAATACCAAACCTGAGACTGTCCTATAACATGAGATGCAATATCTCAATGCTTCTAATAACAAACCTGAGACCCTTCCTATAACATGATATGTGATATCCAAATCCTTCCCATTTCAATCCGGAGACCCTTCCTATAACATGAGATGTGATATCCAACTCCTTCCCACTCCAATCCTGAGACCCTTCCGATAGCATGAGATATGATATCTCAATGCTTCTAATACCAAACCACAGACCCGTCCTATAAATTGAGATGTGATATCCAAATCGTTTCCTTCCAAACCAGAGACCTGTCCTTTAGCATGAGATGTGATATCCAACTCCTTCCCATTCCAATCCCGAGACCCGTCCTATAACTTGAGATGTGATATCCAAATCGTTTCCTTCCAAACCTGAGACCTGACCTTTAGCATGAGATGTGATATCCAACTCCTTCCCATTCCAATCCTGAGAGCCTTCCTATAGCATGAAATGTGATATCCCAATGCTTCTACCAAACCTAAGTCCTTTCCGATAGCATGAGATGTGATATCCAACTCCTTCCCATTCCAATCCTGAGACCTTTCCTATAACATGAGATGTGATATCCAAATCCTTCCCATTCCAATCCTGAGACCCTACCGATAGCATGAGATATGATATCTTAATGCTTCTAATACCAAACCTGAGACTGTCCTGTAACATGAGATGCAATATCTCAATGCTTCTAATAACAAACCTGAGACCCTTCCTATGACATGAGATGTGATATCCAAATCCTTCCCATTTCAATCCGGAGACCCTTCCTATAACATGAGATGTGATATCCAATTCCTTCCCACTCCAATCCTGAGACCCTTCCGATAGCATGAGATATGATATCTCAATGCTTCTAATACCAAACCACAGACCCGTCCTATAAATTGAGATGTGATATCCAAATCCTTCCCCTTCCAAACCTGAGACCCTTCCTTTAGCATGAGATGTGATATCCAACTCCTTCCCATTCCAATCCTGAGACCCGTCCTATACCATGAGATATGATATCTCAATGCTTCTAATACCAAACCTGAGACTGTCCTATAACATGAGATGTGATATCTCAATGCTTCTAATAACAAACCTGAGAGCCTTCCTATAACGAGATGTTATATCCAACTCTTTCCCAATCCAATCCTGAGACCCTTCCGATAACATGAGATGTGATATCCAACTCCTTCGCAATCCAATCCTGAGACCCTTCCGATAGCATGAGATATGATATCTCAATGCTTCTAATACCAAACCACAGACCCGTCCTACAGCTTGAGATGTGATATCCAAATCATTCCCCTTCCAAACCTGAGACCCTTCCTTTACTATATGTGATATCCAACTCCTTCCCATTCCAATCCTGAGACCCTTCCTATAGAATGAGATGTGATATCTCAATGCTTCTACCAAACCTGAGACCCTTCCTATAGCATGAGATGTGATATCCAACTCTTCCCATCCAATCCTGAGACCCGTCCTATACCATGAGATGTTATATCTCAATGCTTCTAATACCAAACCTGAGACTGTCTTATAACATGAGATGTGATATCTCAATGCTTCTAATAACAAACCTGAGACCCTTCCTATAACATGAGATGTGATATCTCAATGCTTCTAATACCAAACCACAGAACCATCCTATAACTTGGGATGTGATATCCAAATCCTTCCCCTTCCAAACCTGAGACCCTTTCTTTATCATGAGATGTGATATCCAACGCCTTCCCATTCCAATCCTGAGACCCTTCCTATAGCATGATATGTGATATCCAACTCCTTCCCATTCCAATCTTGAGACCCTTCCTATCACATGCGATGTGATATCCAACTCCTTCCCAATACAATCCTGAGACCCTTCCGATAGCATGAGATATGATATCTCAATGCTTCTAATACCAAACCACAGACCCGTCCTATAAATTGAGATGCAATATCCAAATCCTTCCCCTTCCAAACCTGAGACCCTTCCTTTAGCATGAGATGTGATATCCAACTCCTTCCCATTGCAATCCTGAGACCCGTCCTATACCATGAGATATGATATCTCAATGCTTCTAATACCAAACCTGAGACTGTCCTATAACATGAGATGTGATATCTCAATGCTTCTAATAACAAACCTGAGAGCTTTCCTATAACTTGAGATGTGATATCCAACTCCTTCCCATTGCAATCCTGAGACCCGTCCTATACCATGAGATATGATATCTCAATGCTTCTAATACCAAACCTGAGACTGTCCTATAACATGAGATGTGATATCTCAATGCTTCTAATAACAAACCTGAGACCCTTCCTATAACATGAGATGTGATATCCAAGTCCTTCCCATTCCAATCTTGAGACCCTTCCTATAACATGAGATGTGATATCCAACTCCTTCCCAATCCAATCCTGAGACCCTTCCGATAGCATGAGATATGATATCTCAATGCTTCTAATACCAAACCACAGACCCGTCCTATAACTTGAGATGTGATATCCAAATCCTTCCCCTTCCAAACCTGAGACCCTTCCTTTATCATGAGATGTGATATCCAACTCCTTCCCATTCCAATCCTGAGACCCTTCCTATAGCATGATATGTGATATCCAACTCCTTCCCATTCCAATCCTGAGACCCGTCCTATACAATGAGATATGATATCTCAATGCTTCCAATACCAAACCTGAGACTGTCCTATAACATGAGATGCGATATCTCAATGCTTCTAATAACAAACCTGAGACCCTTCCTATAACATGAGATATGATATCCAAGTCCTTCCCATTCCAATCTTGAGACCCTTCCTATAACATGAGATGTGATATCCGACTCCTTCGCAATCCAATCCTGAGACCCTTCCGATAGCATGAGATATGATATCTCAATGCTTCTAATACCAAACCACAGACCCGTCCTATAACTTGAGATGTGATATCCAAATCCTTCCCCTTCCAAACCTGAGACACTTCCTTTAGCATGAGATGTGATATCCAACTCCTTCCCATTCCAATCCTGAGACCCTTCCTATAGCATGAGATGTGATATCCCAATGCTTCTACCAAACCTGAGACCCTTCCTATAGCATGAGATGTGATATCCAACTCTTCCCATCCAATCCTGAGACCCGTCCTATACCATGAGATGTTACATCTCAATGCTTCTAATACCAAACCTGAGACTGTCCTATAACATGAGATGTGATATCTCAATGCTTCTAATAACAAACCTGAGACCCTTCCTATAACATGAGATGTGATATCTCAATGCTTCTAATACCAAACCTGAGACCCTCCCTATAGCGTGAGATGTGATATCAAAGTCCTTCCCATTCCAATCCTGATACCCTTCCTATAACATGAGATGTGATATCCAACTCTTCCCATCCAATCCTGAGACCCGTCCTATAACATGAGATGTTATATCCAACTCCTTCCCGATCCAATCCTGAGACCCTTCCGATAGCATGAGATGTGATATCTCAATGCTTCTAATGCCAAACCTGAGACCTTCCCTATAGCGTGAGATGTGATATCAAAGTCCTTCCCATTCCAATCCTGAGACCCGTCCTATACTATGAGATGTTATATCCAATGCTTCTAATACCAAACCTGAGACTGTCCTATAACATGAGATGTGATATCTCAATGCTTCTAATAACAAACCTGAGACCCTTCCTATAATATGAGATGTGATATCCAACTCCTTCCCAATCCAATCCTGAGACCCTTCCGATAGCATGAGATGTGATATCTTAATGCTTCTAGCAAACCTGAGACTTTCCCATGGCATGAGATGTGATATCAAACTCCTTCCCATTCCAATCCTGGGACCCGTCCTATACTATGAGATGTTATATCTCAATGCTTCTAATACCAAACCTGAGACTGTCCTATAACATGAGATGTGATATCTCAATGCTTCTAATAACAAACCTGAGACCCTTCATATAATATGAGATGTGATATCCAAGTCCTTCCCATTCCAATCTTGAGACCCTTCCTATAACATGAGATGTGATATCCAACTCCTTCCCAATCGTATCCTGAGACCCTTCCAATAGCATGAGATATGATATCTCAATGCTTCTAATACCAAACCAGAGACCCGTCCTATAACTTGAGATGTGATATCCAAATCCTTCCCCTTCCAAACCTGAGACCCTTCCTTTAGCATGAGATGTGATATCCAACTCCTTCCCATTCCAATCCTGAGACCCTTCCGATAGCATGAGATATGATATCTCAATGCTTCTAATACCAAACCTGAGACTGTCCTATAACATGAGATGTGATATCTCAATGCTTCTAATAACAAACCTGAGACCCTTCCTATAACATGAGATGTGATATCCAAATCCTTCCCATTCCAATCCTGAGACCCTTCCTATAACATGAGATGTGATATCCAAATCCTTCCCATTCCAATCCTGAGACCCTTCCGATAGCATGAGATATGATATCTTAATGCTTCTAATACCAAACCTGAGACTGTCCTATAACATGAGATGCAATATCTCAATGCTTCTAATAACAAACCTGAGACCCTTCCTATAACATGATATGTGATATCCAAATCCTTCCCATTTCAATCCGGAGACCCTTCCTATAACATGAGATGTGATATCCAACTCCTTCCCACTCCAATCCTGAGACCCTTCCGATAGCATGAGATATGATATCTCAATGCTTCTAATACCAAACCACAGACCCGTCCTATAAATTGAGATGTGATATCCAAATCCTTCCCCTTCCAAACCTGAGACCCTTCCTTTAGCATGAGATGTGATATCCAACTCCTTCCCATTCCAATCCTGAGACCCGTCCTATACCATGAGATATGATATCTCAATGCTTTTAATACCAAACCTGAGACTGTCCTATAACATGAGATGTGATATCTCAATGCTTCTAATAACAAACCTGAGAGCCTTCCTATAACATGAGATGTTATATCCAACTCTTTCCCAATCCAATCCTGATACCCTTCCGATAACATGAGATGTGATATCCAACTGCTTTGCAATCCAATCCTGAGACCCTTCCGATAGCATGAGATATGATATCTCAATGCTTCTAATACCAAACCACAGACTCGTCCTATAGCTTGAGATGTGATATCCAAATCCTTCCCCTTCCAAACTTGAGACCCTTCCTTTACCATGATATGTGATACCCAACTCCTTCCCATTCCAATCCTGAGACCCTTCCTATAGAATGAGATGTGATATCTCAATGCTTCTAATACCAAACCTGAGACTCTCCCTATAGCGTGAGATGTGATATCAAAGTCCTTCCCATTCCCATCCTGATACCCTTCCTATAACATGAGATATGATATCCAACTCCTTCCAATTCAAACCTGTGACCCTTCCTATAGCATGAGATGCGATATCCAACTCCTTCCCAATCCAATCCTGAGACCCTTCCGATAGCATGAGATGGATATCTTAATGCTTCTAGCAAACCTGAGAACTTCCCATGGCATGAGATGTGATATCAAACTCCTTCCCATTCCAATCCTGAGACCCGTCCTATACTATGAGATGTTACATCTCAATGCTTCTAATAACAAACCTGAGAGCCTTCCTATAACATGAGATGTTGAATCCAACTCTTTCCCAATCCAATCCTGAGACCCTTCCGATAACATGAGATGTGATATCCAACTCCTTTGCAATCCAATCCTGAGACCCTTCCGATAGCATGAGATATGATATCTCAATGCTTCTAATACCAAACCACAGACCCGTCCTATAGCTTGAGATGTGATATCCAAATCCTTCCCATTCCAAACCTGAGACCCTTCCTTTACCATGATATGTGATATCCAACTCCTTCCCCTTCCAATCCTGAGACCCTTCCTTTAGAATGAGATGTGATATCTCAATGCTTCTACCAAACCTGAGACCCTTCCTATGGCATGAGATGTGATATCCAACTCTTCCCATCCAATCCTGAGACCCGTCCTATACCATGAGATGTTATATCTCAATGCTTCTAATAACAAACCTGAGACTGTCCTATAACATGAGATGTGATATCTCAATGCTTCTAATAACAAACCTGAGACCCTTCCTATAACATGAGATGCTTATCTCAATGCTTCTAATACCAAACCTGAGACCCTCCCTATAGCGTGAGATGTGATATCAAAGTCCTTCCCATTCCCATCCTGATACCCTTCCTATAACATGAGATATGATATCCAACTCTTCCCATCCAATCCTGAGACCCGTCCTATAACATGAGATGTGATATCCAACTCCTTCCCAATCCAATCCTGAGACCCTTCCGATAGCATGAGATATGATATCTCAATGCTTCTAATATCAAACCTGAGACCCTCCCTATAGCATGAGATGTGATATCCAACTCCTTCCCATTTTAATCCTGAGACCCTTCCGATAGCATGAGATGTGATATCCAACTCCTTCCAATTCCAACCTGTGACTCTTCCGATAGCATGAGATGGGATATCCAACTCCTTCCCAATCCGATCCTGAGACCCTTCCGATAGCATGAGATGTGATATCTTAATGCTTCAACCAAACCTGAGACCTTCCTAAGGCATGAGATGTGATATCAAACTCCTTCCCATTCCAATCCTGAGACCCGTCTTATACCATGAGATGTTATATCTCAATGCTTCTAATACCAAACCTGAGACCCTTCCTATGACGTGAGATGTGATGTCCAAGTCCTTCCCATTCCAATCCTGAGCCCCTTCCTATAACATGAGATGTGATATCCAACTCCTTCCCAATCCAATCCTGAGACCCTTCCGAGAGCATGAGATGTGATATCCCAATGCTTCTACCAAACCTGAGACCTTTCCGATAGCATGAGATGTGATAGCCAACACCTTCCCACTCCAATCATGAGGCCCTTCCTATAGCATGAGATGTGATATCTCAAGGCTTCTACCAAACCTGAGACCCTTCCTATAGCATGAAATGTGATATCCAACTCCTTCCCATCCAATCCTGAGACCCTTCCTATAGCATGAGATGTGATATCTCAATGCTATTAATACCAAACCTGAGACCCTCCCTATAGCATGAGATGTGATATCAAACTCATTCCCATTCCAATCCTGAGACCCTTCGTATAGCATGAGATGTGATATCTCAATGCTATTAATACCAAACCTGAGACCCTCCCTATAGCATGAGATTTGATATCTCAATGCTTCAAATACCAAACCACAGACCCGTCCTATAACTTGAGATGTGATATCCAAATCGTTTCCTTCCAAACCTGAGACCTGTCCTTTAGCATGAGATGTGATATCCAACTCCTTCCCATTCCAATCCCGAGACCCGTCCTATAACTTGAGATGTGATATCCAAATCGTTTCCTTCCAAACCTGAGACCTGACCTTTAGCATGAGATGTGATATCCAACTCCTTCCCATTCCAATCCTGAGACCCTTCCTATAGCATGAAATGTGATATCCCAATGCTTCTACCAAACCTGAGTCCTTTCCGATAGCATGAGATGTGATATCCAACTCCTTCCCATTCCAATCCTGAGACCCTTCCTATAACATGAGATGTGATATCCAAATCCTTCCCATTCCAATCCTGAGACCCTACCGATAGCATGAGATATGATATCTTAATGCTTCTAATACCAAACCTGAGACAGTCCTATAACATGAGATGCGATATCTCAATGCTTCTAATAACAAACCTGAGACCCTTCCTATAACATGAGATGTGATATCCAAATCCTTCCCATTTCAATCCGGAGACCCTTCCTATAACATGAGATGTGATATCCAACTCCTTCCCACTCCAATCCTGAGACCCTTCCGATAGCATGAGATATGATATCTCAATGCTTCTAATACCAAACCACAGACCCGTCCTATAAATTGAGATGTGATATCCAAATCCTTCCCCTTCCAAACCTGAGACCCTTCCTTTAGCATGAGATGTGATATCCAACTCCTTCCCATTCCAATCCTGAGACCCGTCCTATAACATGAGATGTGATATCTCAATGCTTCTAATAACAAACCTGAGATCCTTCCTATAACGAGATGTTATATCCAACTCTTTCCCAATCCAATCCTGAGACCCTTCCGATAACATGAGATGTGATCTCCAACTCCTTCGCAATCCAATCCTGAGACCCTTCCGATAGCATGAGATATGATATCTCAATGCTTCTAATACCAAACCACAGACCCGTCCTACATCTTGAGATGTGATATCCAAATCATTCCCCTTCCAAACCTGAGACCCTTCCTTTACTATATGTGATATCCAACTCCTTCCCATTCCAATCCTGAGACCCTTCCTATAGAATGAGATGTGATATCTCAATGCTTCTACCAAACCTGAGACCCTTCCTATAGCATGAGATGTGATATCCAACTCTTCCCATCCAATCCTGAGACCCGTCCTATACCATGAGATGTTATATCTCAATGCTTCTAATACCAAACCTGAGACTGTCCTATAACATGAGATGTGATATCTCAATGCTTCTAATAACAAACCTGAGACCCTTCCTATAACATGAGATGTGATATCTCAATGCTTCTAATACCAAACCTGAGACCCTCCCTATAGCGTGAGATATGATATCAAAGTCCTTCCCATTCCCATCCTGATACCCTTCCTATAACATGAGATGTTATATCCAACTCCTTCCCAATCCAATCCTGAGACCCTTCCGATAGCATGAGATGTGATATCAAAGTCCTTCCCATTCCAATCCTGATACCCTTCCTATAACATGAGCTGTGATATCCAACTCCTTCCAATTCAAACCTGTGACCCTTCCTATAGCATGAGATGCGATATCCAACTCCTTCCCAATCCAATCCTGAGACCCTTCCGATAGCATGAGATGTGATATCAAAGTCCTTCCCATTCCAATCCTGATACCCTTCCTATAACATGAGCTGTGATATCCAACTCCTTCCAATTCAAACCTGTGACCCTTCCTATAGCATGAGATGCGATATCCAACTCCTTCCCAATCCAATCCTCAGACCCTTCCGATAGCATGAGATGTGATATCTTAATGCTTCTAGCAAACCTGAGACCTTCCCATGGCATGAGATGTGCTTTCAAACTCCTTCCCATTCCAATCCTGAGACCCGTCCTATACTATGAGATGTTACATTTCAATGCTTCTAATACCAAACCACAGACCAGTCCTATAACTTGAGATGTGATATCCAAATCCTTCCCCTTCCAAACCTGAGACCCTTCATTTTTCATGAGATGTGATAGTCAACTCCTTCCCATTACAATCCTGAGACCCCTCCTATAGCATGATATATGATATCCAACTCCTTCCCATTCCAATCCTGAGACCCGTCCTATACAATGAGATATGATATCTCAATGCTGCTATGACCAAACCTGAGACTGTCCTATGACATGAGATGCGATATCTCAATGCTTCTAATAACAAACCTGAGACCCTTCCTATAACATGAGATGTGATATCCAAATCCTTCCCATTCCAATCCTGAGACCCTTCCTATAACATGAGATGTGATATCTAACTCCTTCCCAATCCAATCCTGATACCCTTCCGATAGCATGAGATGTGATATCTCAATGCTTCTAATACCAAACCACAGACCCGTCCTATAACTTGAGATGTGATATCCAACTCCTTCCCAATCCAATCCTGAGACCCTTCTGATAGCATGAGATGTGATATCTCAATGCTTCTAATATCAAACCTGAGACTGTCCTATAACATGAGATGTGATATCTCAATGCTTCTAATAACAAACCTGAGACTCTTCCTATAACATGAGATGTGATATCCAAGTCCTTCCCATTCCAATCCTGAGACCCTTCCGATAGCATGAGATATGATATCTCAATGCTTCTAATACCAAACCACAGACCCGTCCTATAACTTGAGATGTGATATCCAAATCCTTCCCCTTCCAAATTTGAGACCCTTCCTTTAGCATGAGATGTGATATCCAACTCCTTCCCATTCCAATCCTGAGACCCTTCCTATGGAATGAGATGTGATAGCCAACTCCTTCCAATTCCAACCTGTGACCCTTCCTATAGCATGATATGGGAAATCCAACTCCTTCCCAATCCAGACCTTTCTGATAGCATGAGATGTGATATCTCAATGCTTCTAATACCAAACCTGAGACCCTCCCTATAGCAAGATGTGATATCAAAGTCCTTCCCATTCCAATCCTGATACCCTTCCTATAACATGAGATGTGATATCCATCTCCTTCCAATTCCAACCTGTGACCCTTCCTATAGCATGAGATGGGATATCCAACTCCTTCCCAATCCAATCCTGAGACCCTTCCGAGAGCATGAGATGTGATATCCCAATGTTTCTACCAAACCTGAGACCTTTCCGATAGCATGAGATGTGATATCCAACTCCTTCCCATTCCAATCATGAAGCTCTTCCTATAGCATGAGATGTGATATCCCAATGCTTCTACCAAACCTGAGACCTTTCCGATAGCATGAGATGTGATATCCAACTCCTTCCCATTCCAATCATGAGGCCCTTCCTATAGCATGAGATGAGATATCTCAAGGCTTCTACCAAACCTGAGACCCTTCCTATAGCATGAAATGTGATATCCAACTCCTTCCCATCCAATCCTGAGACCGTTCCTATAGCATGAGATGTGATATCTCAATGCTATTAATACCAAACCTGAGACCCTCCCTAAAGCATGAGATGTGATATCCAACTCCTTCCCATTCCAATCCTTTGACCCTTCCCATAGCCTGAGATGTGATATCTCAATGCTTCTACCAAACCCGAGACCCTTCCTATAGCATGAGATATGATATCCAACTCCTTCCCATTCCAATCCTGAGACCCTTCCTATAGCATGAGATGTGATATCTCAATGCTATTAATACCAAACCTGAGACCCTCTCTATAGCATGAGATGTGATCTCAATGCTTCAAATACCAAACCACAGACCCGTCCTATAACTTGAGATGTGATATCCAAATTGTTTCCTTCCAAACCTGAGACCTGTCCTTTAGCATGAGATGTGATATCCAACTCCTTCCCATTCCAATCCTGAGACCCTTCCTTTAGCATGAAATGTGATATCCCAATGTTTCTACCAAACCTGAGTCCTTTCCGATAGCATGAGATGTGATATCCAACTCCTTCCCATTCCAATCATGAGGCCCTTCCTATAGCATGAGATGTGATATCTCAATGCTTCTTCCAAATCTGAGACCCTTCCTATAGCATGAAATGTGATATCCAACTTATTCCCATTCAATCCTGAGATCCTTCCTATAGCATAAGTGATATCTCAATGCTATTAATACCAAACCTGAGACCCTCCCTATAGCATGAGATGAAATATATCCAACTCCTTCCCATTCCAATCCTGAGACCCTTCTGATAGCCTGAGATGTGATATCTCAATGCTTCTACCAAACCTGAGACCCTTCCTATAGCATGAGATGTGATATCCAACTTCTTCCCATTCCAAACCTGAAAACCCTTCCTATAGCACGAGATGTGATATCTCAATGGTCTTAATAGAAAACCTGGGATCCTTCCTATTGCAAGAGATGTGATATCCAACTCCTTCCCATTCCAATCCTGAGACCCTTCCTATAGCATGAGATGTGATATCTCAATGCTTCTACCAAACCTCAGATCCTTCCTATAGGATGAGATGTGATATTCAACTCCTTCCCATTCCAATCCTGAGACCCTTCCGTTAGGATGAGATTTATTATCTCACTCCTTCAAATACCAAACTTGAGTCCTTCCCAAAGGATGAAGTTCTGATATCTCAGTGCTTCTAATACCAAACCTGAGTCCCTTCCTATAAAATGAGAATATCCAACTCCTTCACATTCCACTCATGAGGCCCTTCCTATAGCATGAGATGTGATATTCAACTCCTTCCCATTCAAATCCTGAGACCCTTCCTATAGCATGAGATGTGATATCCAACTCCTTCCCATTCCAATCCTGAGGCCCTTCCTATAGCATGAGATGTGATATCCAACTCCTTCCCATTCCAATCCTGAGACCCTTCCTATAGCATGAGATGTGATATCTCAATGCTTCTAATACCAAACCTGAGACCCTTCCTATAACATGAAATGTGATATCTCAATGTTTCTAGTACCAAACCTGAGACCCTTCCTATTGCCAGAGATGTGATATCCAAATATTTCCCATTCCAAACCTGCGACCCTTCCTATAGGATGAGATGTGATTTACAACTCCTTCCCATTCCAATCCTGAGACGTTCCTATAGCATGAGATGATATCCAACTCCTTCCCATTCCAATCCTGAGACCCTTCCTATAGCATGAGATGCGATATCTCAATGCTTCTACCAAACCTGATATCGTTCCTATAGCATGCGATTTGATATTCAACACCTTCCCATTCCAATACTGAGACCCTTCCGATAGCATGAGATGTCATATCTCAGTGCTTCTAATACCAAACCTGAGACCCTTCCTATGGCATGACATGTGATATCCAACTCCTTCCCTTTCCAATCCTGAGACTCAGATCTCCCTAACTTCTTACCACTCCTAGCTCCCGGATTGATCCGGTTCGCTGTCTCGTCTCTCCCTTCTTCGGCTTCCTTCTTCCATTAACCTACAGGTTCCTGACCTGGACTCTAACGAAATCTGCAAATCTTCATGCCGCTGGCCCTACACACTCTGCAGGGAATACCCTGGATTTTCTGGTCTCAGACCTCTAATTTAGCCTCGAGTTCCCTGCCTTCTTTCCTCTTCCCGCTGCCTTCAAAACAACAAATGAGCTCCAAAAGATACACAGTGCTCAGAATGCTTTATAACACCCATTATTCAATTTATAGCCGTAACCCGCTAAACGTATTGAAACGTGCTAAAAACAGCTAGAAAATGTACTTTCCTCGCGTTTTGGTAAATGCTAATTATGTTGCGTTTCCTGTTTGTACAGTCTCCGTGCGTTTGTTCAGTCGAACCTGATGTTTTTAACCACTCGTCTCCCATACAAGGGTATCAAAATGTACTTTGTTTTCAGGCTGAAGGTATACTGCTGAAATCTTCAATGCATTATCAGCTTTCCTTACTGTTCTGGAACGTGTATTTGCCATGTTAATCCAGTCACCATGTGTCCCTTCTAGTTTACAAGCTGCACTCCCCTGGTGATCCCGTTCTCTCCAAAGCAGGCTAATTCAGTTGCTCCTCAGAGGCGTTATTCCTTTCTTTTCCTGTTCCCTGCAGTTTCGCGTTGCAAGTCCTCGCTTCCCAGCTCTGGTTTAGACGCTGTTCCTCCTCAGATGCATTATTCCTTTCTTTTCCTGTTCCCTGCAGTTTCGCGTTGCAAGTCCTCGCTTCACAGCTCTGGTTTAGACGCGTGTTTCCTGCCTTCTTTCCTCTTCCCGCTGCCTTCAAAACAACAAATGAGCTCCATAAGATACACAGTGCTCAGAATGCTTTATAACACCCATTATTCAACGTATAGCCATAACACGATTTATCCGTGCTAAAAACTAGTAAAAACAGCTAGAAAATGTACTTTCCTCGCGTTTTGGTAAATGCTAATTATGTTGCGTTTCCTGTTTGTACAGTCTCCGTGCGTTTGTTCAGTCGAACCTGATGTTTTTAACCACTCGTCTCCCATACAAGGGGTATCAAAATGTACTTTGTTTACAGGCTGAAGGTATACTGCTGAAATCTTCAATGCATTATCAGCTGTCCTTAGCTGCACTCCCCTGGTGATCCCGTTCTCTCTAAAGCATGGCTAATTCAGTTGCTCCTCCTCAGAGGCGTTCTTCCTTTCTTTTCCTGTTCCCTGCAGTTTCGCGTTGCAAGTGCTCGCTTCCCAGGTCTGGTTTAGACGCTGTTCCTCCTCAGATGCGTTATTCCTTTCTTTTCCTGTTCCCTGCAGTTTCGCGTTGCAAGTCCTCGCTTCCCAGCTCTGGTTTAGACGCTGTTCCTCCTCAGATGCGTTATTCCTTTCTTTTCCTGTTCCCTGCAGTTTCGCGTTGCAAGTCCTCGCTTCACAGCTCTGGTTTAGACGCGTTTCCTGCCTTCTTTCCTCTTCCCGCTGCCTTCAAAACAACAAATGAGCTCCATAAAATACACAGTGCTCAGAATGCTTTATAACACCAATTATTCAACGTATAGCCATAACACGATTGAACCATGCTAAAAAATAGTAAAAACAGCTAGAAAATGTACTTTCCTCGCGTTTTGGTAAATGCTAATTCTGTTGCGTTTCCTGTTTGTAGTGTCCGTGCGTTAGTTCGGTTGAACCTGATGTTTTTAACCACTCGTCTCCCATACAAGGAGGATCAAAATGTACTTTGTTTACAGGCTGAAGGTATACTGCTGAAATCTTCAATGCATTATCAGCTGTCCTTAGCTGCACTCCCCTTGTGATCCCGTTCTCTCTAAAGCATGGCTAATTCAGTTGCTCCTCCTCAGAGGCGTTCTTCCTTTCTTTTCCTGTTCCCTGCAGTTTCGCGTTGCAAGTGCTCGCTTCCCAGGTCTGGTTTAGACGCTGTTCCTCCTCAGATGCGTTATTCCTTTCTTTTCCTGTTCCCTGCAGTTTCGCGTTGCAAGTCCTCGCTTCCCAGCTCTGGTTTAGACGCTGTTCCTCCTCAGATGCGTTATTCCTTTCTTTTCCTGTTCCCTGCAGTTTCGTGTTGCAAGTCCTCGCTTCACAGCTCTGGTTTAGACGCGTTTCCTGCCTTCTTTCCTCTTCCCGCTGCCTTCAAAACAACAAATGAGCTCCATAAAATACGCAGTGCTCAGAATGCTTTATAACACCAATTATTCAACGTATAGCCATAACACGATTGAACCGTGCTAAAAAGTAGTAAAAACAGCTAGAAAATGTACTTTCCTCGCGTTTTGGTAAATGCTAATTCTGTTGCGTTTCCTGTTTGTAGTGTCCGTGCGTTAGTTCGGTTGAACCTGATGTTTTTAACCACTCGTCTCCCATACAAGGAGGATCAAAATGTACTTTGTTTACAGGCTGAAGGTATACTGCTGAAATCTTCAATGCATTATCAGCTGTCCTTAGCTGCACTCCCCTTGTGATCCCGTTCTCTCTAAAGCATGGCTAATTCAGTTGCTCCTCCTCAGAGGCGTTCTTCCTTTCTTTTCCTGTTCCCTGCAGTTTCGCGTTGCAAGTGCTCGCTTCCCAGGTCTGGTTTAGACGCTGTTCCTCCTCAGATGCGTTATTCCTTTCTTTTCCTGTTCCCTGCAGTTTCGCGTTGCAAGTCCTCGCTTCCCAGCTCTGGTTTAGACGCTGTTCCTCCTCAGATGCGTTATTCCTTTCTTTTCCTGTTCCCTGCAGTTTCGTGTTGCAAGTCCTCGCTTCACAGCTCTGGTTTAGACGCGTTTCCTGCCTTCTTTCCTCTTCCCGCTGCCTTCAAAACAACAAATGAGCTCCATAAAATACACAGTGCTCAGAATGCTTTATAACACCAATTATTCAACGTATAGCCATAACACGATTGAACCGTGCTAAAAAGTAGTAAAAACAGCTAGAAAATGTACTTTCCTCGCGTTTTGGTAAATGCTAATTCTGTTGCGTTTCCTGTTTGTAGTGTCCGTGCGTTAGTTCGGTTGAACCTGATGTTTTTAACCACTCGTCTCCCATACAAGGAGGATCAAAATGTACTTTGTTTACAGGCTGAAGGTATACTGCTGAAATCTTCAATGCATTATCTGCTATCCTGACTGTTCTGGAACGTGTATTTGCCATCTGTTAATCCAGTCACCATTTGTTCATCGTCCCTTCTAGTTTACAGGCTGCACTACCCTGATGATCCCGTTCTCTCCAAAGTAGGTTAATCCAGTTGCTCCTCAGAGGCGTTCTTCCTATCTGTCTTTGCCCTCTGCATCGTTTCGCGTTGCAAACACTCGCTTCCCTGCTCTCTGGTTTAGACGCTGCAAATGCTAATTCTGTTGCGTATCCTGTTTGTAGTGTCCTTGCGTTCGTTCAGTTGAACCTGATGTTTTTAACCACTCGTCTCCCATACAAGGAGGATCAAAATGTACTTTGTTTACAGGTTGAAGGTATACTGCTGAAATCTTCAATGCATTATCAGCTATCCTGACTGTTCTGGAACGTGTATGTGTCATCTGTTAATCCAGTCGTACCTTCTAGTTTACATGCTGCACTTTATGAGCTCATTTGTTGATTTGAAGGCAGCGGGAAGAGGAGAGAAGGCAGGGAAAACGCGTCTGAATCAGAGATTAACAGAGGCCAAATACACGTTCCAGAACAGTCAGGAAAGCTGATAATGCATTGAAGATTTCAGCAGTATACCTTCAGCCTGTAAACAAAGTACATTTGATCCTCCTTGTATGGGAGACGAGTGGTTAAAAACATCAGGTTCAACTGCACTAACGCACGGACATTACAAACAGGAAACGCAACAGAATTAGCATTTACCAAAACGCGAGGAAAGTACATTTTCTAGCTGTTTTTGCTAGTTTTTAGCCCGTTTCAATACGTCTAGCGGGTTACGGCTATAAGTTGAATAATGTGCGTTATAAAGCATTCTGAGCACTGTGTATCTTTTGGTGTTCATTTGTTGTTTTGAAAGCAGCGGGAAGAGGAGAGAAGGCGGGGAACACGTGTCTAAACCAAAGATGGGAAGCGAGCACTTGCAACGCGAAACTGCAGGGAACAGGAAAAGAAAGGAAGAACGCCTCTGAGGAGGAACAGCGTCTAAACCAGAGAGCAGGGAAGCGAGTGTTTGCAATGCGAAACGATGCAGAGGGCAAGGATAGAAAGGAAGAACGCCTCTGAAGAGGAGCAACTGGATTAGCCTACTTTGGAGAGAACGGGATCACCAGGGGAGTGCAGCCTGTAAACTAGAAGGTACACATTGTGACTGGATTAACAGATGGCAAATACACGTTCCAGAACAGTCAGCAAAGCTGATAATGCATTGAAGATTTCAGCAGTATACCTTCAGCCTGTAAACAAAGTACATTTTGATCCCCCTTGTATAGGAGACGAGTGGTTAAAACACCAGGTACAACTGAACTAACGCACGGACACTACAAACAGGAAACGCAACAGAATTAGCATTTACCAAAACGCGAGGAAAGTACATTTTCTAGCTGTTTTTGCTAGTTTTTAGCACGTTTCAATACGTCTAGCAGGTTACGGCTATACATTGAATAATGTGTGTTATAAAGCATTCTGAGCATTGTGTATCTTTTGGAGCTCATTTGTTGTTTTGAAGGCAGCGGGAAGAGGAGAGAAGGCAGGGAACACACGTCTAAACCAGAGCTGGGAAGCGAGCACTTGCAACGCGAAACTGCAGGGAACAGGAAAAGAAAGGAAGAACGCCTCTGAGGAGGAACAGCGTCTAAACCAGAGAGCAGGTAAGCGAATGTTTGCAAAGCGAAACGATGCAGAGAACAAGGATAGAAAGGAAGAACGCCTCTGAAGAGGAGCAACTGGATTAGCCTACTTTGGAGAGAACGGGATCACCAGGGGAGTGCAGCCTGTAAACTAGAAGGGACTGGATTAACAGATGGCAAATACACATTCTAGAACAGTCAGGAAAGCAGATAATGCATTTAAGATTTCAGCAGTATACCTTCAGCCTGTAAACAAAGTACATTTTGATACCCCTTGTATAGGAGACGAGTGGTTAAAAACATCAGGTTCGACTGAACAAACGCACAGACACTGTACAAACAGGAAACGCAACAGAATTAGCATTTGCCAAAACGCTAGGAAAGTACATTTTCTAGCTGTTTTTGCTAGTTTTTAGCACGTTTCAATACGTCTAGCGGGTTACGGCTATAAATTGAATAATGGGTGTTATAAAGCATTCTGAGCACTGTGTATCTTTTGGAGCTCATTTGTTGTTTTGAAGGCAGCGGGAAGAGGAGAGAAGGCAGGGAACTCGCGTCTAAATTAGAGGTCTGAGACCAGAAAATCCAGAGTATTCCCTGCAGAGTGTGTAGGGCCAGCGGCATGAAGAGTTGCAGATTTCGTTAGAGTCCAGGTCAGGAACCTGTAGGGTAATGGAAGAAGGAAGCCGAAGAAGGGAGAGACGAGACAGCGAACAGGATCAATACGGGAGCTAGGAGTGGTGAGAAGTTAGGGAGATCTGAGTCTCAGGATTGGAAAGGGAAGGAGTTGGATATCACATGTCATGCCATAGGAAGGGTCACAGGTTGGAATTGGAAGGAGTTGGATATCACATCTCATGTTATAGGAAGGGTATCAGGAATGGAATGGGAAGGACTTTGATATCACATCTCACGCTATAATGAGGGTCTCAGGTTTGGTATTAGAAGCATTGAGATATCACATCTCATGTTATCGGAAGGGTCACAGGTTGGAATTGGAAGGAGTTGGATATCACATCTCATGTTATAGGAAGGGTATCAGGATTGGAATGGGAAGGACTTTGATATCACATCTCACGCTATAATGAGGGTCTCAGGTTTGGCATTAGAACCATTGAGATATCACATCTCATGCTATCGGAAGGGTCTCAGGATTGGATTGGGAAGGAGTTGGATATCACATCTCATGTTATAGGAAGGGTCTCAGGATTGGAAGGGAAGAGTGGGATAACACATCTCATGTTATAGGAAGGGTATCAGGATTGGAATGGGAAGGACTTTGATATCACATCTCACGCTATAATGAGGGTCTCAGGTTTGGTATTAGAAGCATTGAGATATCACATCTCATGTTATCGGAAGGGTCTCAGGATTGGTTTGGGAAGGAGTTGGATCATCTCATGTTATAGGAAGGGTCTCAGGATTGGAATGGGAAGGACTTGGACATCACATCTCATGTTATAGGACAGTCTCACGTTTGGTATTAGAAGGATTGAATTATCATATCTCATGGTATAGGACGGGTCTCAGGATTGGAATGGGAAGGAGTTGGATATCACATCTCATGTTATAGGAAGGGTCTCAGGATTGGAATGGGAAGGATTTGGATATCACATCTCATGTTATAGGAAGGGTCTCAGGTTTGTTATTAGAAGCATTGAGATATCACATCTCATGTTATAGGACAGTCTCAGGTTTGGTATTAGAAGCATTGAGATATCACATCTCATGGTATAGGACGGGTCTCAGGATTGGAATGGGAAGGAGTTGGATATAACATCTCATGCTATAGGAAGGGTCTCAGGATTGGAATGGAAGTAGTTTGATTTCACATCTCATGCCATAGGAAGGTCTCAGGTATGGTAGAAGAAGCATTGAGATATCACATCTCATGGTATAGGACGGGTCTCAGGATTGGAATGGGAAGGAGTTGGATATCACATCTCATGCTATAGGAAGTGTCTCAGGATTGGAATGGGAAGGAGTTTGATATCACATCTCATGCCATAGGAAGGTCTCAGGTATGGTAGAAGCATTAAGATATCACATCTCATGCTACCGGAAGGGTCTCAGGATTGGATTGGGAAGGAGTTGGATATCCCCTCACATGCTATAGGAAGGGTCACAGGTTGGAATTGGAAGGAGTTTGATATCACATCTCATGCTATTGGAAGGGTCTCAGGATTGGAATGGGAAGGAGTTGGATATCACCTCTCATGCTATAGGGAGGGTCTCAGTTTTGATATTAGAAGCATTGAGATATCATATCTCATGCTATGGGAAGGGTCTCAGGATTGGATTGGGAAGGAGTTGGATATCACATCTCATGTTATAGGAAGGGTCTCAGGATTGGATGGGAAGAGTTGTATATCACATCTCACGCTATAGGAAGGGTCTCAGGTTTGGTAGAAGCATTGAGATATCACATCTCATGCTATAGGAAGGGTCTCAGGATTGGAATGGGAAGGAGTTGGATATCACATCTCATGATAAAAGAAGGGTCTCAGGTTTGGAAGGGGAAGGATTTGGATATCACATCTCAAGTTATAGGACAAGTCTGTGGTTTGGTATTAGAAGCATTGAGATATATCTCATGCTATCGGAAGGGTCTCAGGATTGGATTGGGAAGGAGTTGGATATCACATCTCATGTTATAGGAAGGGTCTCAAGATTGGAATGGGAATGACTTGGATATCACATCTCATGTTATAGGAAGGGTCTCAGGTTTGCTAGAAGCATTTAGATATCACATCTCATGCTATCGGAAGGGTCTCAGGATTGGATTGGGAAGGAGTTGGATATCACATCTCATGTTATAGGAAGGGTCTCAGGATTGGATGGGAAGAGTTGGATATCACATCTCATGTTATAGGAAGGGTATCAGGATTGGAATGGGAAGGACTTTGATATCACATCTCACGCTATAGGGAGGGTCTCAGGTTTGGTTATTAGAAGCATTGAGATATCACATCTCATGCTATCGGAAGGGTCTCAGGATTGGATTGGGAAGGAGTTGGATATCACATCTCATGTTATAGGAAGGGTCTCAGGATTGGAATGGGAAGGATTTGGATATCACATCTCAAGTTATAGGACGGGTCTGTGGTTTGGTATTAGAAGCATTGAGATATCATATCTCATGCTATCAGAAGGGTCTCAGGATTGGATTGGGAAGGAGTTGGATATCACATCTCATGTTATACGAAGGGTCTCAAGATTGGAATGGGAAGGGCTTGGATATCACATCTCATGTTATAGGAAGGGTCTCAGGTTTGTTATTAGAAGCATTGAGAAATCACATCTCTTGTTATAGGACAGTCTCAGGTTTGGTATTAGAAGCATTGAGATATCATATCTCATGGTATAGGACGGGTCTCAGTATTGGAATGGAAAGGAGTTGGATATCACATCTCATGCTATAGGAAGGGTCTCAGGATTGGAATGGGAAGGATTTGGATATCACATCTCATGTTATAGGAAGGGTCTCAGGTTTATTATTAGAAGCATTGAGATATCACATCTCATGTTATAGGACAGTTTCAGGTTTGGTATTAGAACATTGAGATATCACATCTCATGGTATAGGACGGGTCTCAGGATTGGAATGGGAAGGAGTTGGATATCACATCTCATGCTATAGGAAGGGTCTCAGGATTGGAATGGGAAGGAGTTTGATATCAAATCTCATGCCATAGGAAGGTCTCAGGCATGGTAGAAGCATTAAGATATCACATCTCATGCTATCGGAAGGGTCTCAGGATTGGATTGGGAAGGAGTTGGATATCCCATCTCATGCTATAGGAAGGGTCACAGGTTGGAATTGGAAGGAGTTGGATATCACATCTCATGCTATCGGAAGGGTCTCAGGATTGGAATGGGAAGGAGTTGGATATCACCTCTCATGCTATAGGGAGGGTCTCAGGTTTGATATTAGAAGCATTGAGATATCATATCTCATGCTATCAGAAGGGTCTCAGGATTGGATTGGGAAGGAGTTGGATATCACATCTCATGTTATAGGAAGGGTCTCAGGATTGGATAGGAAGAGTTGGATATCACATCTCATGCAATAGGAAGGGTCTCAGGCTTGGAAGAAGCATTGAGATATCACATCTCATGCTATAGGAAGGGTCTCAGGATTGGAATGGGAAGGAGTTGGATATCACATTTCATGATAAAGGAAGGGTCTCAGGTTTGGAAGGGGAAGGATTTGGATATCACATCTCAAGTTATAGGACGAGTCTGTGGTTTGGTATTAGAAGCATTGAGATATCATATCTCATGCTATCGGAAGGGTCTCAGGATTGGTTTGGGAAGGAGTTGGATATCACATCTCATGTTATAGGAAGGGTCTCAAGATTGGAATGGGAAGGACTTGGATATCACATCTCATGTTATAGGAAGGGTCTCAGGTTTGTTATTAGAAGCATTGAGATATCACATCTCATGTTATAGGACAGTCTCAGGTTTGGTATTAGAAGCATTGAGATATCACATCTCATGGTATAGGACGGGTCTCAGGATTGGAATGGGAAGGATTTGGATATCACATCTCATGTTATAGGAAGGGTCTCAGGTTTGTTATTAGAAGCATTGAGATATCACATCTTATGTTATAGGACAGTCTCAGGTTTGGTATTAGAAGCATTGAGATATCACATCTCATGGTATAGGACGGGTCTCAGGATTGGAATGGGAAGGAGTTGGATATAACATCTCATGCTATAGGAAGGGTCTCAGGTTTGTTATTAGAAGCATTGAGATATCACATCTCATGTTATAGGACAGTCTCAGGTTTGGTATTAGAAGCATTGAGATATCACATCTCATGGTATAGGACGGGTCTCAGGATTGGAATGGGAAGGATTTGGATATCACATCTCATGTTATAGGAAGGGTCTCAGGTTTGTTATTAGAAGCATTGAGATATCACATCTTATGTTATAGGACAGTCTCAGGTTTGGTATTAGAAGCATTGAGATATCACATCTCATGGTATAGGACGGGTCTCAGGATTGGAATGGGAAGGAGTTGGATATAACATCTCATGCTATAGGAAGGGTCTCAGGATTGGAATGGAAGTAGTTTGATTTCACATCTCATGCCATAGGAAGGTCTCAGGTATGGTAGAAGCATTAAGATATCACATCTCATGCTATCGGAAGGGTCTCAGGATTGGATTGGGAAGGAGTTGGATATCCCCTCACATGCTATAGGAAGGGTCACAGGTTGGAATTGGAAGGAGTTGGATATCACATCTCATGCTATCGGAAGGGTCTCAGGATTGGAATGGGAAGGAGTTGGATATCACCTCTCATGCTATAGGGAGGGTCTCAGGTTTGATATTAGAAGAATTGAGATATCATATCTCATGCTATGGGAAGGGTCTCAGGATTGGATTGGGAAGGAGTTGGATATCACATCTCATGTTATAGGAAGGGTCTCAGGATTGGATGGGAAGAGTTGGATATCACATCTCACGCTATAGGAAGGGTCTCAGGTTTGGTAGAAGCATTGAGATATCACATCTCATGCTATAGGAAGGGTCTCAGGATTGGAATGGGAAGGAGTTGGATATCACATCTCACGCTATAGGAAGGGTCTCAGGTTTGGTAGAAGCTTTGAGATATCACATCTCATGCTATAGGAAGGGTCTCAGGTTTGGAAGGGGAAGGATTTGGATATCACATCTCAAGTTATAGGACAAGTCTGTGGTTTGGTATTAGAAGCATTGAGATATATCTCATGCTATCGGAAGGGTCTCAGGATTGGATTGGGAAGGAGTTGGATATCACATCTCATGTTATAGGAAGGGTCTCAGGATTGGAATGGGAATGACTTGGATATCACATCTCATGTTATAGGAAGGGTCTCAGGTTTGCTAGAAGCATTTAGATATCACATCTCATGCTATCGGAAGGGTCTCAGGATTGGATTGGGAAGGAGTTGGATATCGCATCTCATGCTTTAGGAAGGGTCACAGGTTGGAATTGGAAGGAGTTGGATATCATGTTATAGGAAGGGTATCAGGATTGGAATGGAAAGGACTTTGATATCACATCTCACGCTATAGGGAGGGTCTCAGGTTTGGTATTAGAAGCATTGAGATATCACATCTCATGCTATCGGAAGGGTCTCAGGATTGGATTGGTAAGGAGTTGAATATCACATCTCATGTTATAGGAAGGGTCTCAGGATTGGATGGGAAGAGTTGGATATCACATCTCATGTTATAGGAAGGGTATCAGGATTGGAATGGGAAGGACTTTGATATCACATCTCACGCTATAGGGAGGGTCTCAGGTTTGGTTATTAGAAGCATTGAGATATCACATCTCATGCTATCGGAAGGGTCTCAGGATTGGATTGGGAAGGAGTTGGATATCACATCTCATGTTATAGGAAGGGTCTCAGTATTGGAATGGGAAGGATTTGGATATCACATCTCAAGTTATAGGACGGGTCTGTGGTTTGGTATTAGAAGCATTGAGATATCATATCTCATGCTATCAGAAGGGTCTCAGGATTGGATTGGGAAGGAGTTGGATATCACATCTCATGTTATACGAAGGGTCTCAAGATTGCAATGGGAAGGGCTTGGATATCACATCTCATGTTATAGGAAGGGTCTGTGGTTTGGTATTAGAAGCATTGAGATATATCTCATGCTATCGGAAGGGTCTCAGGTTTGGTAGAAGCATTGAGATATCACATCTCATGCTATAGGAAGGGTCTCAGGATTGGAATGGGAAGGAGTTGGATATCACATCTCACGCTATAGGAAGGGTCTCAGGTTTGGTAGAAGCATTGAGATATCACATCTCATGCTATAGGAAGGGTCTCAGGTTTGGAAGGGGAAGGATTTGGATATCACATCTCAAGTTATAGGACAAGTCTGTGGTTTGGTATTAGAAGCATTGAGATATATCTCATGCTATCGGAAGGGTCTCAGGATTGGATTGGGAAGGAGTTGGATATCACATCTCATGTTATAGGAAGGGTCTCAGGATTGGAATGGGAATGACTTGGATATCACATCTCATGTTATAGGAAGGGTCTCAGGTTTGCTAGAAGCATTTAGATATCACATCTCATGCTATCGGAAGGGTCTCAGGATTGGATTGGGAAGGAGTTGGATATCGCATCTCATGCTTTAGGAAGGGTCACAGGTTGGAATTGGAAGGAGTTGGATATCATGTTATAGGAAGGGTATCAGGATTGGAATGGAAAGGACTTTGATATCACATCTCACGCTATAGGGAGGGTCTCAGGTTTGGTATTAGAAGCATTGAGATATCACATCTCATGCTATCGGAAGGGTCTCAGGATTGGATTGGGAAGGAGTTGGATATCACATCTCATGTTATAGGAAGGGTCTCAGTATTGGAATGGGAAGGATTTGGATATCACATCTCAAGTTATAGGACGGGTCTGTGGTTTGGTATTAGAAGCATTGAGATATCATATCTCATGCTATCAGAAGGGTCTCAGGATTGGATTGGGAAGGAGTTGGATATCACATCTCATGTTATACGAAGGGTCTCAAGATTGGAATGGGAAGGGCTTGGATATCACATCTCATGTTATAGGAAGGGTCTCAGGTTTGTTATTAGAAGCATTGAGAAATCACATCTCTTGTTATAGGACAGTCTCAGGTTTGGTATTAGAAGCATTGAGATATCATATCTCATGGTATAGGACGGGTCTCAGTATTGGAATGGAAAGGAGTTGGATATCACATCTCATGCTATAGAAAGGGTCTCAGGATTGGAATGGGAAGGATTTGGATATCACATCTCATGTTATAGGAAGGGTCTCAGGTTTATTATTAGAAGCATTGAGATATCACATCTCATGTTATAGGACAGTCTCAGGTTTGGTATTAGAAGCATTGAGATATCACATCTCATGGTATAGGACGGGTCTCAGGATTGGAATGGGAAGGAGTTGGATATCACATCTCATGCTATAGGAAGGGTCTCAGGATTGGAATGGGAAGGCGTTTGATATCAAATCTCATGCCATAGGAAGGTCTCAGGCATGGTAGAAGCATTAAGATATCACATCTCATGCTATCGGAAGGGTCTCAGGATTGGATTGGGAAGGAGTTGGATATCCCATCTCATGCTATAGGAAGGGTCACAGGTTGGAATTGGAAGGAGTTGGATATCACATCTCATGCTATCGGAAGGGTCTCAGGATTGGAATAGGAAGGAGTTGGATATCACCTCTCATGCTATAGGGAGGGTCTCAGGTTTGATATTAGAAGCATTGAGATATCATATCTCATGGTATAGGACGGGTCTCAGGATTGGAATGGGAAGGAGTTGGATATCACATCTCATGTTATAGGAAGGGTCTCATGATTGGATGGGAAGAGTTGGATATCACATCTCATGCAATAGGAAGGGTCTCAGGTTTGGTAGAAGCATTGAGATATCACATCTCATGCTATAGGAAGGGTCTCAGGATTGGAATGGGAAGGAGTTGGATATCACATCTCATGATAAAGGAAGGGTCTCAGGTTTGGAAGGGGAAGGATTTGGATATCACATCTCAAGTTATAGGACGAGTCTGTGGTTTGGTATTAGAAGCATTGAGATATCATATCTCATGCTATCGGAAGGGTCTCAGGATTGGTTTGGGAAGGAGTTGGATATCACATCTCATGTTATAGGAAGGGTCTCAAGATTGGAATGGGAAGGACTTGGATTTCACATCTCATGTTATAGGAAGGGTCTCAGGTTTGTTATTAGAAGCATTGAGATATCACATCTCATGTTATAGGACAGTCCTGAGACTGGTATTAGAAGCTGAGTTTGGTATTAGAAGCATTGAGATATCACATCTCATGGTATAGGACGGGTCTCAGGATTGGAATGGGAAGGAGTTGGATATAACATCTCATGCTATAGGAAGGGTCTCAGGATTGGAATGAAAGTAGTTTGATTTTAAATCTCATGCCATAGGAAGGTCTCAGGTATGGTAGAAGAAGCATTGAGATATCACATCTCATGGTATAGGACGGGTCTCAGGATTGGAATGGGAAGGAGTTGGATATCACATCTCATGCTATAGGAAGGGTCTCAGGATTGGAATGGGAAGGAGTTTGATATCACATCTCATGCCATAGGAAGGTCTCAGGTATGGTAGAAGCATTAAGATATCACATCTCATGCTATCGGAAGGGTCTCAGGATTGGATTGGGAAGGAGTTGGATATCCCATCTCATGCTATAGGAAGGGTCACAGGTTGGAATTGGAAGGAGTTGGATATCACATCTCATGCTATCGGAAGGGTCTCAGGATTGGAATGGGAAGGAGTTGGATATCACCTCTCATGCTATAGGGAGGGTCTCAGGTTTGATATTAGAAGCATTGAGATATCATATCTCATGCTATCGGAAGGGTCTCAGGATTGGATTGGGAAGGAGTTGGATATCACATCTCATGTTATAGGAAGGGTCTCAGGATTGGATGGGAAGAGTTGGATATCACATCTCATGCAATAGGAAGGGTCTCAGGTTTGGTAGAAGCATTGAGATATCACATCTCATGCTATAGGAAGGGTCTCAGGATTGGAATGGGAAGGAGTTGGATATCACATCTCATGATAAAGGAAGGGTCTCAGGTTTGGAAGGGGAAGGATTTGGATATCACATCTCAAGTTATAGGACGAGTCTGTGGTTTGGTATTAGAAGCATTGAGATATCATATCTCATGCTATCGGAAGGGTCTCAGGATTGGTTTGGGAAGGAGTTGGATATCACATCTCATGTTATAGGAAGGGTCTCAAGATTGGAATGGGAAGGACTTGGATATCACATCTCATGTTATAGGAAGGGTCTCAGGTTTGTTATTAGAAGCATTGAGATATCACATCTCATGTTATAGGACAGTCTCAGGTTTGGTATTAGAAGCATTGAGATATCACATCTCATGGTATAGGACGGGTCTCAGGATTGGAATGGGAAGGATTTGGATATCACATCTCATGTTATAGGAAGGGTCTCAGGTTTGTTATTAGAAGCATTGAGATATCACATCTTATGTTATAGGACAGTCTCAGGTTTGGTATTAGAAGCATTGAGATATCACATCTCATGGTATAGGACGGGTCTCAGGATTGGAATGGGAAGGAGTTGGATATAACATCTCATGCTATAGGAAGGGTCTCAGGTTTGTTATTAGAAGCATTGAGATATCACATCTCATGTTATAGGACAGTCTCAGGTTTGGTATTAGAAGCATTGAGATATCACATCTCATGGTATAGGACGGGTCTCAGGATTGGAATGGGAAGGATTTGGATATCACATCTCATGTTATAGGAAGGGTCTCAGGTTTGTTATTAGAAGCATTGAGATATCACATCTTATGTTATAGGACAGTCTCAGGTTTGGTATTAGAAGCATTGAGATATCACATCTCATGGTATAGGACGGGTCTCAGGATTGGAATGGGAAGGAGTTGGATATAACATCTCATGCTATAGGAAGGGTCTCAGGATTGGAATGGAAGTAGTTTGATTTCACATCTCATGCCATAGGAAGGTCTCAGGTATGGTAGAAGCATTAAGATATCACATCTCATGCTATCGGAAGGGTCTCAGGATTGGATTGGGAAGGAGTTGGATATCACATCTCATGTTATAGGAAGGGTCTCAGGATTGGATGGGAAGAGTTGGATATCACATCTCATGCAATAGGAAGGGTCTCAGGTTTGGTAGAAGCATTGAGATATCACATCTCATGCTATAGGAAGGGTCACAGGTTGGAATTGGAAGGAGTTGGATATCACATCTCATGCTATCGGAAGGGTCTCAGGATTGGAATAGGAAGGAGTTGGATATCACCTCTCATGCTATAGGGAGGGTCTCAGGTTTGATATTAGAAGCATTGAGATATCATATCTCATGCTATCAGAAGGGTCTCAGGATTGGATTGGGAAGGAGTTGGATATCACATCTCATGTTATAGGAAGGGTCTCAGGATTGGATGGGAAGAGTTGGATATCACATCTCATGCAATAGGAAGGGTCTCAGGTTTGGTAGAAGCATTGAGATATCACATCTCATGCTATAGGAAGGGTCTCAGGATTGGAATGGGAAGGAGTTGGATATCACATTTCATGATAAAGGAAGGGTCTGTGGTTTGGTATTAGAAGCATTGAGATATCATATCTCATGCTATCGGAAGGGTCTCAGGATTGGTTTGGGAAGGAGTTGGATATCACATCTCATGTTATAGGAAGGGTCTCAAGATTGGAATGGGAAGGACTTGGATATCACATCTCATGTTATAGGAAGGGTCTCAGGTTTGTTATTAGAAGCATTGAGATATCACATCTCATGTTATAGGACAGTCTCAGGTTTGGTATTAGAAGCATTGAGATATCACATCTCATGGTATAGGACGGGTCTCAGGATTGGAATGGGAAGGATTTGGATATCACATCTCATGTTATAGGAAGGGTCTCAGGTTTGTTATTAGAAGCATTGAGATATCACATCTTATGTTATAGGACAGTCTCAGGTTTGGTATTAGAAGCATTGAGATATCACATCTCATGGTATAGGACGGGTCTCAGGATTGGAATGGGAAGGAGTTGGATATAACATCTCATGCTATAGGAAGGGTCTCAGGTTTGTTATTAGAAGCATTGAGATATCACATCTCATGTTATAGGACAGTCTCAGGTTTGGTATTAGAAGCATTGAGATATCACATCTCATGGTATAGGACGGGTCTCAGGATTGGAATGGGAAGGATTTGGATATCACATCTCATGTTATAGGAAGGGTCTCAGGTTTGTTATTAGAAGCATTGAGATATCACATCTTATGTTATAGGACAGTCTCAGGTTTGGTATTAGAAGCATTGAGATATCACATCTCATGGTATAGGACGGGTCTCAGGATTGGAATGGGAAGGAGTTGGATATAACATCTCATGCTACAGGAAGGGTCTCAGGATTGGAATGGAAGTAGTTTGATTTCACATCTCATGCCATAGGAAGGTCTCAGGTATGGTAGAAGCATTAAGATATCACATCTCATGCTATCGGAAGGGTCTCAGGATTGGATTGGGAAGGAGTTGGATATCCCCTCACATGCTATAGGAAGGGTCACAGGTTGGAATTGGAAGAAGTTGGATATCACATCTCATGCTATCGGAAGGGTCTCAGGATTGGAATGGGAAGGAGTTGGATATCACCTCTCATGCTATAGGGAGGGTCTCAGGTTTGATATTAGAAGCATTGAGATATCATATCTCATGCTATGGGAAGGGTCTCAGGATTGGATTGGGAAGGAGTTGGATATCACATCTCATGTTATAGGAAGGGTCTCAGGATTGGATGGGAAGAGTTGGATATCACATCTCACGCTATAGGAAGGGTCTCAGGTTTGGTAGAAGCATTGAGATATCACATCTCATGCTATAGGAAGGGTCTCAGGATTGGAATGGGAAGGAGTTGGATATCACATCTCATGATAAAGGAAGGGTCTCAGGTTTGGAAGGGGAAGGATTTGGATATCACATCTCAAGTTATAGGACAAGTCTGTGGTTTGGTATTAGAAGCATTGAGATATATCTCATGCTATCGGAAGGGTCTCAGGATTGGATTGGGAAGGAGTTGGATATCACATCTCATGTTATAGGAAGGGTCTCAGGATTGGAATGGGAATGACTTGGATATCACATCTCATGTTATAGGAAGGGTCTCAGGTTTGCTAGAAGCATTTAGATATCACATCTCATGCTATCGGAAGGGTCTCAGGATTGGATTGGGAAGGAGTTGGATATCGCATCTCATGCTTTAGGAAGGGTCACAGGTTGGAATTGGAAGGAGTTGGATATCATGTTATAGGAAGGGTATCAGGATTGGAATGGAAAGGACTTTGATATCACATCTCACGCTATAGGGAGGGTCTCAGGTTTGGTATTAGAAGCATTGAGATATCACATCTCATGCTATCGGAAGGGTCTCAGGATTGGATTGGTAAGGAGTTGAATATCACATCTCATGTTATAGGAAGGGTCTCAGGATTGGATGGGAAGAGTTGGATATCACATCTCATGTTATAGGAAGGGTATCAGGATTGGAATGGGAAGGACTTTGATATCACATCTCACGCTATAGGGAGGGTCTCAGGTTTGGTTATTAGAAGCATTGAGATATCACATCTCATGCTATCGGAAGGGTCTCAGGATTGGATTGGGAAGGAGTTGGATATCACATCTCATGTTATAGGAAGGGTCTCAGTATTGGAATGGGAAGGATTTGGATATCACATCTCAAGTTATAGGACGGGTCTGTGGTTTGGTATTAGAAGCATTGAGATATCATATCTCATGCTATCAGAAGGGTCTCAGGATTGGATTGGGAAGGAGTTGGATATCACATCTCATGTTATACGAAGGGTCTCAAGATTGGAATGGGAAGGGCTTGGATATCACATCTCATGTTATAGGAAGGGTCTCAGGTTTGTTATTAGAAGCATTGAGAAATCACATCTCTTGTTATAGGACAGTCTCAGGTTTGGTATTAGAAGCATTGAGATATCATATCTCATGGTATAGGACGGGTCTCAGTATTGGAATGGAAAGGAGTTGGATATCACATCTCATGCTATAGAAAGGGTCTCAGGATTGGAATGGGAAGGATTTGGATATCACATCTCATGTTATAGGAAGGGTCTCAGGTTTATTATTAGAAGCATTGAGATATCACATCTCATGTTATAGGACAGTCTCAGGTTTGGTATTAGAAGCATTGAGATATCACATCTCATGGTATAGGACGGGTCTCAGGATTGGAATGGGAAGGAGTTGGATATCACATCTCATGCTATAGGAAGGGTCTCAGGATTGGAATGGGAAGGAGTTTGATATCAAATCTCATGCCATAGGAAGGTCTCAGGCATGGTAGAAGCATTAAGATATCACATCTCATGCTATCGGAAGGGTCTCAGGATTGGATTGGGAAGGAGTTGGATATCCCATCTCATGCTATAGGAAGGGTCACAGGTTGGAATTGGAAGGAGTTGGATATCACATCTCATGCTATCGGAAGGGTCTCAGGATTGGAATAGGAAGGAGTTGGATATCACCTCTCATGCTATAGGGAGGGTCTCAGGTTTGATATTAGAAGCATTGAGATATCATATCTCATGCTATCAGAAGGGTCTCAGGATTGGATTGGGAAGGAGTTGGATATCACATCTCATGTTATAGGAAGGGTCTCATGATTGGATGGGAAGAGTTGGATATCACATCTCATGCAATAGGAAGGGTCTCAGGTTTGGTAGAAGCATTGAGATATCACATCTCATGCTATAGGAAGGGTCTCAGGATTGGAATGGGAAGGAGTTGGATATCACATCTCATGATAAAGGAAGGGTCTCAGGTTTGGAAGGGGAAGGATTTGGATATCACATCTCAAGTTATAGGACGAGTCTGTGGTTTGGTATTAGAAGCATTGAGATATCATATCTCATGCTATCGGAAGGGTCTCAGGATTGGTTTGGGAAGGAGTTGGATATCACATCTCATGTTATAGGAAGGGTCTCAAGATTGGAATGGGAAGGACTTGGATTTCACATCTCATGTTATAGGAAGGGTCTCAGGTTTGTTATTAGAAGCATTGAGATATCACATCTCATGTTATAGGACAGTCCTGAGACTGGTATTAGAAGCTGAGTTTGGTATTAGAAGCATTGAGATATCACATCTCATGGTATAGGACGGGTCTCAGGATTGGAATGGGAAGGAGTTGGATATAACATCTCATGCTATAGGAAGGGTCTCAGGATTGGAATGAAAGTAGTTTGATTTTAAATCTCATGCCATAGGAAGGTCTCAGGTATGGTAGAAGAAGCATTGAGATATCACATCTCATGGTATAGGACGGGTCTCAGGATTGGAATGGGAAGGAGTTGGATATCACATCTCATGCTATAGGAAGGGTCTCAGGATTGGAATGGGAAGGAGTTTGATATCACATCTCATGCCATAGGAAGGTCTCAGGTATGGTAGAAGCATTAAGATATCACATCTCATGCTATCGGAAGGGTCTCAGGATTGGATTGGGAAGGAGTTGGATATCCCATCTCATGCTATAGGAAGGGTCACAGGTTGGAATTGGAAGGAGTTGGATATCACATCTCATGCTATCGGAAGGGTCTCAGGATTGGAATGGGAAGGAGTTGGATATCACCTCTCATGCTATAGGGAGGGTCTCAGGTTTGATATTAGAAGCATTGAGATATCATATCTCATGCTATCGGAAGGGTCTCAGGATTGGATTGGGAAGGAGTTGGATATCACATCTCATGTTATAGGATGGGTCTCAGGATTGGATGGGAAGAGTTGGATATCACATCTCATGCAATAGGAAGGGTCTCAGGTTTGGTAGAAGCATTGAGATATCACATCTCATGCTATAGGAAGGGTCTCAGGATTGGAATGGGAAGGAGTTGGATATCACATCTCATGATAAAGGAAGGGTCTCAGGTTTGGAAGGGGAAGGATTTGGATATCACATCTCAAGTTATAGGACGAGTCTGTGGTTTGGTATTAGAAGCATTGAGATATCATATCTCATGCTATCGGAAGGGTCTCAGGATTGGTTTGGGAAGGAGTTGGATATCACATCTCATGTTATAGGAAGGGTCTCAAGATTGGAATGGGAAGGACTTGGATATCACATCTCATGTTATAGGAAGGGTCTCAGGTTTGTTATTAGAAGCATTGAGATATCACATCTCATGTTATAGGACAGTCTCAGGTTTGGTATTAGAAGCATTGAGATATCACATCTCATGGTATAGGACGGGTCTCAGGATTGGAATGGGAAGGATTTGGATATCACATCTCATGTTATAGGAAGGGTCTCAGGTTTGTTATTAGAAGCATTGAGATATCACATCTTATGTTATAGGACAGTCTCAGGTTTGGTATTAGAAGCATTGAGATATCACATCTCATGGTATAGGACGGGTCTCAGGATTGGAATGGGAAGGAGTTGGATATAACATCTCATGCTATAGGAAGGGTCTCAGGTTTGTTATTAGAAGCATTGAGATATCACATCTCATGTTATAGGACAGTCTCAGGTTTGGTATTAGAAGCATTGAGATATCACATCTCATGGTATAGGACGGGTCTCAGGATTGGAATGGGAAGGATTTGGATATCACATCTCATGTTATAGGAAGGGTCTCAGGTTTGTTATTAGAAGCATTGAGATATCACATCTTATGTTATAGGACAGTCTCAGGTTTGGTATTAGAAGCATTGAGATATCACATCTCATGGTATAGGACGGGTCTCAGGATTGGAATGGGAAGGAGTTGGATATAACATCTCATGCTATAGGAAGGGTCTCAGGATTGGAATGGAAGTAGTTTGATTTCACATCTCATGCCATAGGAAGGTCTCAGGTATGGTAGAAGCATTAAGATATCACATCTCATGCTATCGGAAGGGTCTCAGGATTGGATTGGGAAGGAGTTGGATATCCCCTCACATGCTATAGGAAGGGTCACAGGTTGGAATTGGAAGGAGTTGGATATCACATCTCATGCTATCGGAAGGGTCTCAGGATTGGAATGGGAAGGAGTTGGATATCACCTCTCATGCTATAGGGAGGGTCTCAGGTTTGATATAAGAAGCATTGAGATATCATATCTCATGCTATGGGAAGGGTCTCAGGTTTGGTAGAAGCATTGAGATATCACATCTCATGCTATAGGAAGGGTCTCAGGATTGGAATGGGAAGGAGTTGGATATCACATCTCATGATAAAGGAAGGGTCTCAGGTTTGGAAGGGGAAGGATTTGGATATCACATCTCAAGTTATAGGACAAGTCTGTGGTTTGGTATTAGAAGCATTGAGATATATCTCATGCTATCGGAAGGGTCTCAGGATTGGATTGGGAAGGAGTTGGATATCACATCTCATGTTATAGGAAGGGTCTCAGGATTGGAATGGGAATGACTTGGATATCACATCTCATGTTATAGGAAGGGTCTCAGGTTTGCTAGAAGCATTTAGATATCACATCTCATGCTATCGGAAGGGTCTCAGGATTGGATTGGGAAGGAGTTGGATATCGCATCTCATGCTATAGGAAGGGTCACAGGTTGGAATTGGAAGGAGTTGGATATCATGTTATAGGAAGGGTATCAGGATTGGAATGGAAAGGACTTTGATATCACATCTCACGCTATAGGGAGGGTCTCAGGTTTGGTATTAGAAGCATTGAGATATCACATCTCATGCTATCGGAAGGGTCTCAGGATTGGATTGGTAAGGAGTTGAATATCACATCTCATGTTATAGGAAGGGTCTCAGGATTGGATGGGAAGAGGTGGATATCACATCTCATGTTATAGGAAGGGTATCAGGATTGGAATGGGAAGGACTTTGATATCACATCTCACGCTATAGGGAGGGTCTCAGGTTTGGTTATTAGAAGCATTGAGATATCACATCTCATGCTATCGGAAGGGTCTCAGGATTGGATTGGGAAGGAGTTGGATATCACATCTCATGTTATAGGAAGGGTCTCAGTATTGGAATGGGAAGGATTTGGATATCACATCTCAAGTTATAGGACGGGTCTGTGGTTTGGTATTAGAAGCATTGAGATATCATATCTCATGCTATCAGAAGGGTCTCAGGATTGGATTGGGAAGGAGTTGGATATCACATCTCATGTTATACGAAGGGTCTCAAGATTGGAATGGGAAGGGCTTGGATATCACATCTCATGTTATAGGAAGGGTCTCAGGTTTGTTATTAGAAGCATTGAGAAATCACATCTCTTGTTATAGGACAGTCTCAGGTTTGGTATTAGAAGCATTGAGATATCATATCTCATGGTATAGGACGGGTCTCAGTATTGGAATGGAAAGGAGTTGGATATCACATCTCATGCTATAGAAAGGGTCTCAGGATTGGAATGGGAAGGATTTGGATATCACATCTCATGTTATAGGAAGGGTCTCAGGTTTATTATTAGAAGCATTGAGATATCACATCTCATGTTATAGGACAGTCTCAGGTTTGGTATTAGAAGCATTGAGATATCACATCTCATGGTATAGGACGGGTCTCAGGATTGGAATGGGAAGGAGTTGGATATCACATCTCATGCTATAGGAAGGGTCTCAGGATTGGAATGGGAAGGAGTTTGATATCAAATCTCATGCCATAGGAAGGTCTCAGGCATGGTAGAAGCATTAAGATATCACATCTCATGCTATCGGAAGGGTCTCAGGATTGGATTGGGAAGGAGTTGGATATCCCATCTCATGCTATAGGAAGGGTCACAGGTTGGAATTGGAAGGAGTTGGATATCACATCTCATGCTATCGGAAGGGTCTCAGGATTGGAATAGGAAGGAGTTGGATATCACCTCTCATGCTATAGGGAGGGTCTCAGGTTTGATATTAGAAGCATTGAGATATCATATCTCATGCTATCAGAAGGGTCTCAGGATTGGATTGGGAAGGAGTTGGATATCACATCTCATGTTATAGGAAGGGTCTCAGGATTGGATGGGAAGAGTTGGATATCACATCTCATGCAATAGGAAGGGTCTCAGGTTTGGTAGAAGCATTGAGATATCACATCTCATGCTATAGGAAGGGTCTCAGGATTGGAATGGGAAGGAGTTGGATATCACATTTCATGATAAAGGAAGGGTCTGTGGTTTGGTATTAGAAGCATTGAGATATCATATCTCATGCTATCGGAAGGGTCTCAGGATTGGTTTGGGAAGGAGTTGGATATCACATCTCATGTTATAGGAAGGGTCTCAAGATTGGAATGGGAAGGACTTGGATATCACATCTCATGTTATAGGAAGGGTCTCAGGTTTGTTATTAGAAGCATTGAGATATCACATCTCATGTTATAGGACAGTCTCAGGTTTGGTATTAGAAGCATTGAGATATCACATCTCATGGTATAGGACGGGTCTCAGGATTGGAATGGGAAGGATTTGGATATCACATCTCATGTTATAGGAAGGGTCTCAGGTTTGTTATTAGAAGCATTGAGATATCACATCTTATGTTATAGGACAGTCTCAGGTTTGGTATTAGAAGCATTGAGATATCACATCTCATGGTATAGGACGGGTCTCAGGATTGGAATGGGAAGGAGTTGGATATAACATCTCATGCTATAGGAAGGGTCTCAGGTTTGTTATTAGAAGCATTGAGATATCACATCTCATGTTATAGGACAGTCTCAGGTTTGGTATTAGAAGCATTGAGATATCACATCTCATGGTATAGGACGGGTCTCAGGATTGGAATGGGAAGGATTTGGATATCACATCTCATGTTATAGGAAGGGTCTCAGGTTTGTTATTAGAAGCATTGAGATATCACATCTTATGTTATAGGACAGTCTCAGGTTTGGTATTAGAAGCATTGAGATATCACATCTCATGGTATAGGACGGGTCTCAGGATTGGAATGGGAAGGAGTTGGATATAACATCTCATGCTACAGGAAGGGTCTCAGGATTGGAATGGAAGTAGTTTGATTTCACATCTCATGCCATAGGAAGGTCTCAGGTATGGTAGAAGCATTAAGATATCACATCTCATGCTATCGGAAGGGTCTCAGGATTGGATTGGGAAGGAGTTGGATATCCCCTCACATGCTATAGGAAGGGTCACAGGTTGGAATTGGAAGAAGTTGGATATCACATCTCATGCTATCGGAAGGGTCTCAGGATTGGAATGGGAAGGAGTTGGATATCACCTCTCATGCTATAGGGAGGGTCTCAGGTTTGATATTAGAAGCATTGAGATATCATATCTCATGCTATGGGAAGGGTCTCAGGATTGGATTGGGAAGGAGTTGGATATCACATCTCATGTTATAGGAAGGGTCTCAGGATTGGATGGGAAGAGTTGGATATCACATCTCACGCTATAGGAAGGGTCTCAGGTTTGGTAGAAGCATTGAGATATCACATCTCATGCTATAGGAAGGGTCTCAGGATTGGAATGGGAAGGAGTTGGATATCACATCTCATGATAAAGGAAGGGTCTCAGGTTTGGAAGGGGAAGGATTTGGATATCACATCTCAAGTTATAGGACAAGTCTGTGGTTTGGTATTAGAAGCATTGAGATATATCTAATGCTATCGGAAGGGTCTCAGGATTGGATTGGGAAGGAGTTGGATATCACATCTCATGTTATAGGAAGGGTCTCAGGATTGGAATGGGAATGACTTGGATATCACATCTCATGTTATAGGAAGGGTCTCAGGTTTGCTAGAAGCATTTAGATATCACATCTCATGCTATCGGAAGGGTCTCAGGATTGGATTGGGAAGGAGTTGGATATCGCATCTCATGCTTTAGGAAGGGTCACAGGTTGGAATTGGAAGGAGTTGGATATCATGTTATAGGAAGGGTATCAGGATTGGAATGGAAAGGACTTTGATATCACATCTCACGCTATAGGGAGGGTCTCAGGTTTGGTATTAGAAGCATTGAGATATCACATCTCATGCTATCGGAAGGGTCTCAGGATTGGATTGGTAAGGAGTTGAATATCACATCTCATGTTATAGGAAGGGTCTCAGGATTGGATGGGAAGAGTTGGATATCACATCTCATGTTATAGGAAGGGTATCAGGATTGGAATGGGAAGGACTTTGATATCACATCTCACGCTATAGGGAGGGTCTCAGGTTTGGTTATTAGAAGCATTGAGATATCACATCTCATGCTATCGGAAGGGTCTCAGGATTGGATTGGGAAGGAGTTGGATATCACATCTCATGTTATAGGAAGGGTCTCAGTATTGGAATGGGAAGGATTTGGATATCACATCTCAAGTTATAGGACGGGTCTGTGGTTTGGTATTAGAAGCATTGAGATATCATATCTCATGCTATCAGAAGGGTCTCAGGATTGGATTGGGAAGGAGTTGGATATCACATCTCATGTTATACGAAGGGTCTCAAGATTGGAATGGGAAGGGCTTGGATATCACATCTCATGTTATAGGAAGGGTCTCAGGTTTGTTATTAGAAGCATTGAGAAATCACATCTCTTGTTATAGGACAGTCTCAGGTTTGGTATTAGAAGCATTGAGATATCATATCTCATGGTATAGGACGGGTCTCAGTATTGGAATGGAAAGGAGTTGGATATCACATCTCATGCTATAGAAAGGGTCTCAGGATTGGAATGGGAAGGATTTGGATATCACATCTCATGTTATAGGAAGGGTCTCAGGTTTATTATTAGAAGCATTGAGATATCACATCTCATGTTATAGGACAGTCTCAGGTTTGGTATTAGAAGCATTGAGATATCACATCTCATGGTATAGGACGGGTCTCAGGATTGGAATGGGAAGGAGTTGGATATCACATCTCATGCTATAGGAAGGGTCTCAGGATTGGAATGGGAAGGAGTTTGATATCAAATCTCATGCCATAGGAAGGTCTCAGGCATGGTAGAAGCATTAAGATATCACATCTCATGCTATCGGAAGGGTCTCAGGATTGGATTGGGAAGGAGTTGGATATCCCATCTCATGCTATAGGAAGGGTCACAGGTTGGAATTGGAAGGAGTTGGATATCACATCTCATGCTATCGGAAGGGTCTCAGGATTGGAATAGGAAGGAGTTGGATATCACCTCTCATGCTATAGGGAGGGTCTCAGGTTTGATATTAGAAGCATTGAGATATCATATCTCATGCTATCAGAAGGGTCTCAGGATTGGATTGGGAAGGAGTTGGATATCACATCTCATGTTATAGGAAGGGTCTCATGATTGGATGGGAAGAGTTGGATATCACATCTCATGCAATAGGAAGGGTCTCAGGTTTGGTAGAAGCATTGAGATATCACATCTCATGCTATAGGAAGGGTCTCAGGATTGGAATGGGAAGGAGTTGGATATCACATCTCATGATAAAGGAAGGGTCTCAGGTTTGGAAGGGGAAGGATTTGGATATCACATCTCAAGTTATAGGACGAGTCTGTGGTTTGGTATTAGAAGCATTGAGATATCATATCTCATGCTATCGGAAGGGTCTCAGGATTGGTTTGGGAAGGAGTTGGATATCACATCTCATGTTATAGGAAGGGTCTCAAGATTGGAATGGGAAGGACTTGGATTTCACATCTCATGTTATAGGAAGGGTCTCAGGTTTGTTATTAGAAGCATTGAGATATCACATCTCATGTTATAGGACAGTCCTGAGACTGGTATTAGAAGCTGAGTTTGGTATTAGAAGCATTGAGATATCACATCTCATGGTATAGGACGGGTCTCAGGATTGGAATGGGAAGGAGTTGGATATAACATCTCATGCTATAGGAAGGGTCTCAGGATTGGAATGAAAGTAGTTTGATTTTAAATCTCATGCCATAGGAAGGTCTCAGGTATGGTAGAAGAAGCATTGAGATATCACATCTCATGGTATAGGACGGGTCTCAGGATTGGAATGGGAAGGAGTTGGATATCACATCTCATGCTATAGGAAGGGTCTCAGGATTGGAATGGGAAGGAGTTTGATATCACATCTCATGCCATAGGAAGGTCTCAGGTATGGTAGAAGCATTAAGATATCACATCTCATGCTATCGGAAGGGTCTCAGGATTGGATTGGGAAGGAGTTGGATATCCCATCTCATGCTATAGGAAGGGTCACAGGTTGGAATTGGAAGGAGTTGGATATCACATCTCATGCTATCGGAAGGGTCTCAGGATTGGAATGGGAAGGAGTTGGATATCACCTCTCATGCTATAGGGAGGGTCTCAGGTTTGATATTAGAAGCATTGAGATATCATATCTCATGCTATCGGAAGGGTCTCAGGATTGGATTGGGAAGGAGTTGGATATCACATCTCATGTTATAGGATGGGTCTCAGGATTGGATGGGAAGAGTTGGATATCACATCTCATGCAATAGGAAGGGTCTCAGGTTTGGTAGAAGCATTGAGATATCACATCTCATGCTATAGGAAGGGTCTCAGGATTGGAATGGGAAGGAGTTGGATATCACATCTCATGATAAAGGAAGGGTCTCAGGTTTGGAAGGGGAAGGATTTGGATATCACATCTCAAGTTATAGGACGAGTCTGTGGTTTGGTATTAGAAGCATTGAGATATCATATCTCATGCTATCGGAAGGGTCTCAGGATTGGTTTGGGAAGGAGTTGGATATCACATCTCATGTTATAGGAAGGGTCTCAAGATTGGAATGGGAAGGACTTGGATATCACATCTCATGTTATAGGAAGGGTCTCAGGTTTGTTATTAGAAGCATTGAGATATCACATCTCATGTTATAGGACAGTCTCAGGTTTGGTATTAGAAGCATTGAGATATCACATCTCATGGTATAGGACGGGTCTCAGGATTGGAATGGGAAGGATTTGGATATCACATCTCATGTTATAGGAAGGGTCTCAGGTTTGTTATTAGAAGCATTGAGATATCACATCTTATGTTATAGGACAGTCTCAGGTTTGGTATTAGAAGCATTGAGATATCACATCTCATGGTATAGGACGGGTCTCAGGATTGGAATGGGAAGGAGTTGGATATAACATCTCATGCTATAGGAAGGGTCTCAGGTTTGTTATTAGAAGCATTGAGATATCACATCTCATGTTATAGGACAGTCTCAGGTTTGGTATTAGAAGCATTGAGATATCACATCTCATGGTATAGGACGGGTCTCAGGATTGGAATGGGAAGGATTTGGATATCACATCTCATGTTATAGGAAGGGTCTCAGGTTTGTTATTAGAAGCATTGAGATATCACATCTTATGTTATAGGACAGTCTCAGGTTTGGTATTAGAAGCATTGAGATATCACATCTCATGGTATAGGACGGGTCTCAGGATTGGAATGGGAAGGAGTTGGATATAACATCTCATGCTATAGGAAGGGTCTCAGGATTGGAATGGAAGTAGTTTGATTTCACATCTCATGCCATAGGAAGGTCTCAGGTATGGTAGAAGCATTAAGATATCACATCTCATGCTATCGGAAGGGTCTCAGGATTGGATTGGGAAGGAGTTGGATATCCCCTCACATGCTATAGGAAGGGTCACAGGTTGGAATTGGAAGGAGTTGGATATCACATCTCATGCTATCGGAAGGGTCTCAGGATTGGAATGGGAAGGAGTTGGATATCACCTCTCATGCTATAGGGAGGGTCTCAGGTTTGATATAAGAAGCATTGAGATATCATATCTCATGCTATGGGAAGGGTCTCAGGTTTGGTAGAAGCATTGAGATATCACATCTCATGCTATAGGAAGGGTCTCAGGATTGGAATGGGAAGGAGTTGGATATCACATCTCATGATAAAGGAAGGGTCTCAGGTTTGGAAGGGGAAGGATTTGGATATCACATCTCAAGTTATAGGACAAGTCTGTGGTTTGGTATTAGAAGCATTGAGATATATCTCATGCTATCGGAAGGGTCTCAGGATTGGATTGGGAAGGAGTTGGATATCACATCTCATGTTATAGGAAGGGTCTCAGGATTGGAATGGGAATGACTTGGATATCACATCTCATGTTATAGGAAGGGTCTCAGGTTTGCTAGAAGCATTTAGATATCACATCTCATGCTATCGGAAGGGTCTCAGGATTGGATTGGGAAGGAGTTGGATATCGCATCTCATGCTATAGGAAGGGTCACAGGTTGGAATTGGAAGGAGTTGGATATCATGTTATAGGAAGGGTATCAGGATTGGAATGGAAAGGACTTTGATATCACATCTCACGCTATAGGGAGGGTCTCAGGTTTGGTATTAGAAGCATTGAGATATCACATCTCATGCTATCGGAAGGGTCTCAGGATTGGATTGGTAAGGAGTTGAATATCACATCTCATGTTATAGGAAGGGTCTCAGGATTGGATGGGAAGAGGTGGATATCACATCTCATGTTATAGGAAGGGTATCAGGATTGGAATGGGAAGGACTTTGATATCACATCTCACGCTATAGGGAGGGTCTCAGGTTTGGTTATTAGAAGCATTGAGATATCACATCTCATGCTATCGGAAGGGTCTCAGGATTGGATTGGGAAGGAGTTGGATATCACATCTCATGTTATAGGAAGGGTCTCAGTATTGGAATGGGAAGGATTTGGATATCACATCTCAAGTTATAGGACGGGTCTGTGGTTTGGTATTAGAAGCATTGAGATATCATATCTCATGCTATCAGAAGGGTCTCAGGATTGGATTGGGAAGGAGTTAGATATCACATCTCATGTTATACGAAGGGTCTCAAGATTGGAATGGGAAGGGCTTGGATATCACATCTCATGTTATAGGAAGGGTCTCAGGTTTGTTATTAGAAGCATTGAGAAATCACATCTCTTGTTATAGGACAGTCTCAGGTTTGGTATTAGAAGCATTGAGATATCATATCTCATGGTATAGGACGGGTCTCAGTATTGGAATGGAAAGGAGTTGGATATCACATCTCATGCTATAGAAAGGGTCTCAGGATTGGAATGGGAAGGATTTGGATATCACATCTCATGTTATAGGAAGGGTCTCAGGTTTATTATTAGAAGCATTGAGATATCACATCTCATGTTATAGGACAGTCTCAGGTTTGGTATTAGAAGCATTGAGATATCACATCTCATGGTATAGGACGGGTCTCAGGATTGGAATGGGAAGGAGTTGGATATCACATCTCATGCTATAGGAAGGGTCTCAGGATTGGAATGGGAAGGAGTTTGATATCAAATCTCATGCCATAGGAAGGTCTCAGGCATGGTAGAAGCATTAAGATATCACATCTCATGCTATCGGAAGGGTCTCAGGATTGGATTGGGAAGGAGTTGGATATCCCATCTCATGCTATAGGAAGGGTCACAGGTTGGAATTGGAAGGAGTTGGATATCACATCTCATGCTATCGGAAGGGTCTCAGGATTGGAATAGGAAGGAGTTGGATATCACCTCTCATGCTATAGGGAGGGTCTCAGGTTTGATATTAGAAGCATTGAGATATCATATCTCATGCTATCAGAAGGGTCTCAGGATTGGATTGGGAAGGAGTTGGATATCACATCTCATGTTATAGGAAGGGTCTCAGGATTGGATGGGAAGAGTTGGATATCACATCTCATGCAATAGGAAGGGTCTCAGGTTTGGTAGAAGCATTGAGATATCACATCTCATGCTATAGGAAGGGTCTCAGGATTGGAATGGGAAGGAGTTGGATATCACATTTCATGATAAAGGAAGGGTCTGTGGTTTGGTATTAGAAGCATTGAGATATCATATCTCATGCTATCGGAAGGGTCTCAGGATTGGTTTGGGAAGGAGTTGGATATCACATCTCATGTTATAGGAAGGGTCTCAAGATTGGAATGGGAAGGACTTGGATATCACATCTCATGTTATAGGAAGGGTCTCAGGTTTGTTATTAGAAGCATTGAGATATCACATCTCATGTTATAGGACAGTCTCAGGTTTGGTATTAGAAGCATTGAGATATCACATCTCATGGTATAGGACGGGTCTCAGGATTGGAATGGGAAGGATTTGGATATCACATCTCATGTTATAGGAAGGGTCTCAGGTTTGTTATTAGAAGCATTGAGATATCACATCTTATGTTATAGGACAGTCTCAGGTTTGGTATTAGAAGCATTGAGATATCACATCTCATGGTATAGGACGGGTCTCAGGATTGGAATGGGAAGGAGTTGGATATAACATCTCATGCTATAGGAAGGGTCTCAGGTTTGTTATTAGAAGCATTGAGATATCACATCTCATGTTATAGGACAGTCTCAGGTTTGGTATTAGAAGCATTGAGATATCACATCTCATGGTATAGGACGGGTCTCAGGATTGGAATGGGAAGGATTTGGATATCACATCTCATGTTATAGGAAGGGTCTCAGGTTTGTTATTAGAAGCATTGAGATATCACATCTTATGTTATAGGACAGTCTCAGGTTTGGTATTAGAAGCATTGAGATATCACATCTCATGGTATAGGACGGGTCTCAGGATTGGAATGGGAAGGAGTTGGATATAACATCTCATGCTACAGGAAGGGTCTCAGGATTGGAATGGAAGTAGTTTGATTTCACATCTCATGCCATAGGAAGGTCTCAGGTATGGTAGAAGCATTAAGATATCACATCTCATGCTATCGGAAGGGTCTCAGGATTGGATTGGGAAGGAGTTGGATATCCCCTCACATGCTATAGGAAGGGTCACAGGTTGGAATTGGAAGAAGTTGGATATCACATCTCATGCTATCGGAAGGGTCTCAGGATTGGAATGGGAAGGAGTTGGATATCACCTCTCATGCTATAGGGAGGGTCTCAGGTTTGATATTAGAAGCATTGAGATATCATATCTCATGCTATGGGAAGGGTCTCAGGATTGGATTGGGAAGGAGTTGGATATCACATCTCATGTTATAGGAAGGGTCTCAGGATTGGATGGGAAGAGTTGGATATCACATCTCACGCTATAGGAAGGGTCTCAGGTTTGGTAGAAGCATTGAGATATCACATCTCATGCTATAGGAAGGGTCTCAGGATTGGAATGGGAAGGAGTTGGATATCACATCTCATGATAAAGGAAGGGTCTCAGGTTTGGAAGGGGAAGGATTTGGATATCACATCTCAAGTTATAGGACAAGTCTGTGGTTTGGTATTAGAAGCATTGAGATATATCTAATGCTATCGGAAGGGTCTCAGGATTGGATTGGGAAGGAGTTGGATATCACATCTCATGTTATAGGAAGGGTCTCAGGATTGGAATGGGAATGACTTGGATATCACATCTCATGTTATAGGAAGGGTCTCAGGTTTGCTAGAAGCATTTAGATATCACATCTCATGCTATCGGAAGGGTCTCAGGATTGGATTGGGAAGGAGTTGGATATCGCATCTCATGCTTTAGGAAGGGTCACAGGTTGGAATTGGAAGGAGTTGGATATCATGTTATAGGAAGGGTATCAGGATTGGAATGGAAAGGACTTTGATATCACATCTCACGCTATAGGGAGGGTCTCAGGTTTGGTATTAGAAGCATTGAGATATCACATCTCATGCTATCGGAAGGGTCTCAGGATTGGATTGGTAAGGAGTTGAATATCACATCTCATGTTATAGGAAGGGTCTCAGGATTGGATGGGAAGAGTTGGATATCACATCTCATGTTATAGGAAGGGTATCAGGATTGGAATGGGAAGGACTTTGATATCACATCTCACGCTATAGGGAGGGTCTCAGGTTTGGTTATTAGAAGCATTGAGATATCACATCTCATGCTATCGGAAGGGTCTCAGGATTGGATTGGGAAGGAGTTGGATATCACATCTCATGTTATAGGAAGGGTCTCAGTATTGGAATGGGAAGGATTTGGATATCACATCTCAAGTTATAGGACGGGTCTGTGGTTTGGTATTAGAAGCATTGAGATATCATATCTCATGCTATCAGAAGGGTCTCAGGATTGGATTGGGAAGGAGTTGGATATCACATCTCATGTTATACGAAGGGTCTCAAGATTGGAATGGGAAGGGCTTGGATATCACATCTCATGTTATAGGAAGGGTCTCAGGTTTGTTATTAGAAGCATTGAGAAATCACATCTCTTGTTATAGGACAGTCTCAGGTTTGGTATTAGAAGCATTGAGATATCATATCTCATGGTATAGGACGGGTCTCAGTATTGGAATGGAAAGGAGTTGGATATCACATCTCATGCTATAGAAAGGGTCTCAGGATTGGAATGGGAAGGATTTGGATATCACATCTCATGTTATAGGAAGGGTCTCAGGTTTATTATTAGAAGCATTGAGATATCACATCTCATGTTATAGGACAGTCTCAGGTTTGGTATTAGAAGCATTGAGATATCACATCTCATGGTATAGGACGGGTCTCAGGATTGGAATGGGAAGGAGTTGGATATCACATCTCATGCTATAGGAAGGGTCTCAGGATTGGAATGGGAAGGAGTTTGATATCAAATCTCATGCCATAGGAAGGTCTCAGGCATGGTAGAAGCATTAAGATATCACATCTCATGCTATCGGAAGGGTCTCAGGATTGGATTGGGAAGGAGTTGGATATCCCATCTCATGCTATAGGAAGGGTCACAGGTTGGAATTGGAAGGAGTTGGATATCACATCTCATGCTATCGGAAGGGTCTCAGGATTGGAATAGGAAGGAGTTGGATATCACCTCTCATGCTATAGGGAGGGTCTCAGGTTTGATATTAGAAGCATTGAGATATCATATCTCATGCTATCAGAAGGGTCTCAGGATTGGATTGGGAAGGAGTTGGATATCACATCTCATGTTATAGGAAGGGTCTCATGATTGGATGGGAAGAGTTGGATATCACATCTCATGCAATAGGAAGGGTCTCAGGTTTGGTAGAAGCATTGAGATATCACATCTCATGCTATAGGAAGGGTCTCAGGATTGGAATGGGAAGGAGTTGGATATCACATCTCATGATAAAGGAAGGGTCTCAGGTTTGGAAGGGGAAGGATTTGGATATCACATCTCAAGTTATAGGACGAGTCTGTGGTTTGGTATTAGAAGCATTGAGATATCATATCTCATGCTATCGGAAGGGTCTCAGGATTGGTTTGGGAAGGAGTTGGATATCACATCTCATGTTATAGGAAGGGTCTCAAGATTGGAATGGGAAGGACTTGGATTTCACATCTCATGTTATAGGAAGGGTCTCAGGTTTGTTATTAGAAGCATTGAGATATCACATCTCATGTTATAGGACAGTCCTGAGACTGGTATTAGAAGCTGAGTTTGGTATTAGAAGCATTGAGATATCACATCTCATGGTATAGGACGGGTCTCAGGATTGGAATGGGAAGGAGTTGGATATAACATCTCATGCTATAGGAAGGGTCTCAGGATTGGAATGAAAGTAGTTTGATTTTAAATCTCATGCCATAGGAAGGTCTCAGGTATGGTAGAAGAAGCATTGAGATATCACATCTCATGGTATAGGACGGGTCTCAGGATTGGAATGGGAAGGAGTTGGATATCACATCTCATGCTATAGGAAGGGTCTCAGGATTGGAATGGGAAGGAGTTTGATATCACATCTCATGCCATAGGAAGGTCTCAGGTATGGTAGAAGCATTAAGATATCACATCTCATGCTATCGGAAGGGTCTCAGGATTGGATTGGGAAGGAGTTGGATATCCCATCTCATGCTATAGGAAGGGTCACAGGTTGGAATTGGAAGGAGTTGGATATCACATCTCATGCTATCGGAAGGGTCTCAGGATTGGAATGGGAAGGAGTTGGATATCACCTCTCATGCTATAGGGAGGGTCTCAGGTTTGATATTAGAAGCATTGAGATATCATATCTCATGCTATCGGAAGGGTCTCAGGATTGGATTGGGAAGGAGTTGGATATCACATCTCATGTTATAGGAAGGGTCTCAGGATTGGATGGGAAGAGTTGGATATCACATCTCATGCAATAGGAAGGGTCTCAGGTTTGGTAGAAGCATTGAGATATCACATCTCATGCTATAGGAAGGGTCTCCGGATTGGAATGGGAAGGAGTTGGATATCACATCTCATGATAAAGGAAGGGTCTCAGGTTTGGAAGGGGAAGGATTTGGATATCACATCTCAAGTTATAGGACGAGTCTGTGGTTTGGTATTAGAAGCATTGAGATATCATATCTCATGCTATCGGAAGGGTCTCAGGATTGGTTTGGGAAGGAGTTGGATATCACATCTCATGTTATAGGAAGGGTCTCAAGATTGGAATGGGAAGGACTTGGATATCACATCTCATGTTATAGGAAGGGTCTCAGGTTTGTTATTAGAAGCATTGAGATATCACATCTCATGTTATAGGACAGTCTCAGGTTTGGTATTAGAAGCATTGAGATATCACATCTCATGGTATAGGACGGGTCTCAGGATTGGAATGGGAAGGATTTGGATATCACATCTCATGTTATAGGAAGGGTCTCAGGTTTGTTATTAGAAGCATTGAGATATCACATCTTATGTTATAGGACAGTCTCAGGTTTGGTATTAGAAGCATTGAGATATCACATCTCATGGTATAGGACGGGTCTCAGGATTGGAATGGGAAGGAGTTGGATATAACATCTCATGCTATAGGAAGGGTCTCAGGTTTGTTATTAGAAGCATTGAGATATCACATCTCATGTTATAGGACAGTCTCAGGTTTGGTATTAGAAGCATTGAGATATCACATCTCATGGTATAGGACGGGTCTCAGGATTGGAATGGGAAGGATTTGGATATCACATCTCATGTTATAGGAAGGGTCTCAGGTTTGTTATTAGAAGCATTGAGATATCACATCTTATGTTATAGGACAGTCTCAGGTTTGGTATTAGAAGCATTGAGATATCACATCTCATGGTATAGGACGGGTCTCAGGATTGGAATGGGAAGGAGTTGGATATAACATCTCATGCTATAGGAAGGGTCTCAGGATTGGAATGGAAGTAGTTTGATTTCACATCTCATGCCATAGGAAGGTCTCAGGTATGGTAGAAGCATTAAGATATCACATCTCATGCTATCGGAAGGGTCTCAGGATTGGATTGGGAAGGAGTTGGATATCCCCTCACATGCTATAGGAAGGGTCACAGGTTGGAATTGGAAGGAGTTGGATATCACATCTCATGCTATCGGAAGGGTCTCAGGATTGGAATGGGAAGGAGTTGGATATCACCTCTCATGCTATAGGGAGGGTCTCAGGTTTGATATAAGAAGCATTGAGATATCATATCTCATGCTATGGGAAGGGTCTCAGGTTTGGTAGAAGCATTGAGATATCACATCTCATGCTATAGGAAGGGTCTCAGGATTGGAATGGGAAGGAGTTGGATATCACATCTCATGATAAAGGAAGGGTCTCAGGTTTGGAAGGGGAAGGATTTGGATATCACATCTCAAGTTATAGGACAAGTCTGTGGTTTGGTATTAGAAGCATTGAGATATATCTCATGCTATCGGAAGGGTCTCAGGATTGGATTGGGAAGGAGTTGGATATCACATCTCATGTTATAGGAAGGGTCTCAGGATTGGAATGGGAATGACTTGGATATCACATCTCATGTTATAGGAAGGGTCTCAGGTTTGCTAGAAGCATTTAGATATCACATCTCATGCTATCGGAAGGGTCTCAGGATTGGATTGGGAAGGAGTTGGATATCGCATCTCATGCTATAGGAAGGGTCACAGGTTGGAATTGGAAGGAGTTGGATATCATGTTATAGGAAGGGTATCAGGATTGGAATGGAAAGGACTTTGATATCACATCTCACGCTATAGGGAGGGTCTCAGGTTTGGTATTAGAAGCATTGAGATATCACATCTCATGCTATCGGAAGGGTCTCAGGATTGGATTGGTAAGGAGTTGAATATCACATCTCATGTTATAGGAAGGGTCTCAGGATTGGATGGGAAGAGGTGGATATCACATCTCATGTTATAGGAAGGGTATCAGGATTGGAATGGGAAGGACTTTGATATCACATCTCACGCTATAGGGAGGGTCTCAGGTTTGGTTATTAGAAGCATTGAGATATCACATCTCATGCTATCGGAAGGGTCTCAGGATTGGATTGGGAAGGAGTTGGATATCACATCTCATGTTATAGGAAGGGTCTCAGTATTGGAATGGGAAGGATTTGGATATCACATCTCAAGTTATAGGACGGGTCTGTGGTTTGGTATTAGAAGCATTGAGATATCATATCTCATGCTATCAGAAGGGTCTCAGGATTGGATTGGGAAGGAGTTGGATATCACATCTCATGTTATACGAAGGGTCTCAAGATTGGAATGGGAAGGGCTTGGATATCACATCTCATGTTATAGGAAGGGTCTCAGGTTTGTTATTAGAAGCATTGAGAAATCACATCTCTTGTTATAGGACAGTCTCAGGTTTGGTATTAGAAGCATTGAGATATCATATCTCATGGTATAGGACGGGTCTCAGTATTGGAATGGAAAGGAGTTGGATATCACATCTCATGCTATAGAAAGGGTCTCAGGATTGGAATGGGAAGGATTTGGATATCACATCTCATGTTATAGGAAGGGTCTCAGGTTTATTATTAGAAGCATTGAGATATCACATCTCATGTTATAGGACAGTCTCAGGTTTGGTATTAGAAGCATTGAGATATCACATCTCATGGTATAGGACGGGTCTCAGGATTGGAATGGGAAGGAGTTGGATATCACATCTCATGCTATAGGAAGGGTCTCAGGATTGGAATGGGAAGGAGTTTGATATCAAATCTCATGCCATAGGAAGGTCTCAGGCATGGTAGAAGCATTAAGATATCACATCTCATGCTATCGGAAGGGTCTCAGGATTGGATTGGGAAGGAGTTGGATATCCCATCTCATGCTATAGGAAGGGTCACAGGTTGGAATTGGAAGGAGTTGGATATCACATCTCATGCTATCGGAAGGGTCTCAGGATTGGAATAGGAAGGAGTTGGATATCACCTCTCATGCTATAGGGAGGGTCTCAGGTTTGATATTAGAAGCATTGAGATATCATATCTCATGCTATCAGAAGGGTCTCAGGATTGGATTGGGAAGGAGTTGGATATCACATCTCATGTTATAGGAAGGGTCTCATGATTGGATGGGAAGAGTTGGATATCACATCTCATGCAATAGGAAGGGTCTCAGGTTTGGTAGAAGCATTGAGATATCACATCTCATGCTATAGGAAGGGTCTCAGGATTGGAATGGGACGGAGTTGGATATCACATCTCATGATAAAGGAAGGGTCTCAGGTTTGGAAGGGGAAGGATTTGGATATCACATCTCAAGTTATAGGACGAGTCTGTGGTTTGGTATTAGAAGCATTGAGATATCATATCTCATGCTATCGGAAGGGTCTCAGGATTGGTTTGGGAAGGAGTTGGATATCACATCTCATGTTATAGGAAGGGTCTCAAGATTGGAATGGGAAGGACTTGGATTTCACATCTCATGTTATAGGAAGGGTCTCAAGTTTGTTATTAGAAGCATTGAGATATCACATCTCATGTTATAGGACAGTCCTGAGACTGGTATTAGAAGCTGAGTTTGGTATTAGAAGCATTGAGATATCACATCTCATGGTATAGGACGGGTCTCAGGATTGGAATGGGAAGGAGTTGGATATAACATCTCATGCTATAGGAAGGGTCTCAGGATTGGAATGAAAGTAGTTTGATTTTAAATCTCATGCCATAGGAAGGTCTCAGGTATGGTAGAAGAAGCATTGAGATATCACATCTCATGGTATAGGACGGGTCTCAGGATTGGAATGGGAAGGAGTTGGATATCACATCTCATGCTATAGGAAGGGTCTCAGGATTGGAATGGGAAGGAGTTTGATATCACATCTCATGCCATAGGAAGGTCTCAGGTATGGTAGAAGCATTAAGATATCACATCTCATGCTATCAGACGGGTCTCAGGATTGGATTGGGAAGGAGTTGGATATCCCATCTCATGCTATAGGAAGGGTCACAGGTTGGAATTGGAAGGAGTTGGATATCACATCTCATGCTATCGGAAGGGTCTCAGGATTGGAATGGGAAGGAGTTGGATATCACCTCTCATGCTATAGGGAGGGTCTCAGGTTTGATATTAGAAGCATTGAGATATCATATCTCATGCTATCGGAAGGGTCTCAGGATTGGATTGGGAAGGAGTTGGATATCACATCTCATGTTATAGGAAGGGTCTCAGGATTGGATGGGAAGAGTTGGATATCACATCTCATGCTATAGAAAGGGTCTCAGGTTTGGTAGAAGCATTGAGATATCACATCTCATGCTATAGGAAGGGTCTCAGGTTTGGAATGGGAAGGAGTTGGATATCACATCTCATGATAAAGGAAGGGTCTCAGGTTTGGAAGGGGAAGGATTTGGATATCACATCTCAAGTTATAGGACGAGTCTGTGGTTTGGTATTAGAAGCATTGAGATATCATATCTCATGCTATCGGAAGGGTCTCAGGATTGGATTGGGAAGGAGTTGGATATCACATCTCATGTTATAGGAAGGGTCTCAGGATTGGAATGGGAAGGACTTGGATATCACATCTCATGTTATAGGAAGTGTTAAGACGGATTTCTGAACTCTGTCCTGGTGGCGCAGAAGTTCAGAAGGCCAACCTAATTACTTGGAACAGGGTAACCTCTGGACGAGCCAGACCAATCAAGGTAGCGATCGCGGCGGTCAAGACTAGGTCTCAAGAGGGGTGAGGGTGACTGAAAGCCCGCAATGAGCACACAAAGCAAGAGCGCTTACAAACTACTCCAAACAGTTGTTATATCAAAAATAGATACACATTTATTTTAAGGCCTTTAAAATAATGACCGTAGCGAGAAAATCACAATATCACAATATTAAACCAACACATACCATATCAACACAATATATATACAAATACACAGTCGCAAGCGTTTAAAGCACGAAATATGTAGTCCACCTGAAAGGAAAGGAAAACAGGCAGTGCGATAACGCTTTAGACTCAGTTCACCTTCAGAGGCACCTAACTAGATGGAAGTCCGAGCCCTGCGAAGAGTGGAGCCTTGTGCTCAAAGTACCTGCCACGCCGGTGCCAACGGGCAAAAGGGGAAGCTCTTCGGAGGAAGTCAGGCAGTTCGGGTTAGTGCACAGCAGAAGGAGAACAGGTTCCGCAACTCAAGCGCAGCCTCCACAGCGGGCAGAAGCAGAGCGCGAGTACGGCCAAAAGGGTGCTGTTTTTACACAGCAGGGAAAAGCAATGGGATACTGCAGGAGGGCGACCAGATCCTAGCTAAACTACTCACCGGTCCCCGAAGCAAGCAGACCCAGGCTTCTCCACGTTAGTTTCAGCAGCTGGCAGGTTCAGAAGAGCAGGGAACGCCTCGTAGTCGTGTAGAGCAAAAAGACGTCCCAATCGACGAAACCAGCACAGTTTGTTGCCGCAGCAGGACAACGGAGCGGCCGTGTGTATTCAAGCCAAATGTACACTCCTCCCTTCAGACTTGGGAACGCCAAGTGTACGAAGCGTGGGAGAGTGACAAGGACTCGAAATACAACACAACCTGGCGGCGGTTACAGAGCAGGACTCCCTTGTAAGCTGGTCAGTCAACTGGATGGCCCAGAGACACTTCCGAAGGCTTACTTGGCAGGAGATGATGAAGTCGCCGGGAATAGCTGTTCCTGCTATTCCAAAGGTCGAAGCACCAGTACAGGCCTTCTGGTTCGATCCAAGGAGGAAAGGGTTTCACAGGACGACAGTAGTGCAAAGGAGGATTCCTTCAGCGGGTCACCAGCGATTCCTCGGTCCAGCCTCTTGGTTGCAGGATACTTGGCTCCTGTATTCCTTCGTTCGTGAGAACTCAGGAGATCGACATGGTAGTGGTGTTTCCAGCCCCCTCTTATCCACGGTTCCCTTCGCGCCAAAACGGAGGGGAGCCAATGGGAGATCCGCTCATCAACACACATACCATACGTGGACCAATCACGGACCACGGTGGTCCCAGGCATTCACACCACCCTAGACTCTCTGGCACCCAGGATGTGTATTGGGACCAGACATCCCAGCCCACACCCTGGAGGCACACAAACGACATGTAGAAGCCCGCGAAAGCAACCACGTTTCGCGGGAAAGTACATGCCCAAATAAGAAAGGCCCCGGGTCGCTCGACCTGGGGAAGGTGAAGGGAGCAAGACGGTCAGTGGACAAGACAAAGGAGCCTCGTGGTCTGGCCATTTTGGGAGCCAGGCCACCATTTTGGGTTCAGTGCGAAAAACGTGCTCAGAACGCCAAAAGGAGCTCAAAATAAACAAAACGATCGCTGCCAAAATTCGAGTCCCTGAATGACTTGCACCGATCAAATATCTAGGGTCTGTAGAAGGCTAGAGACCCAAGAGAGCTGTAACTTAGCTTACAGTGCCCTCTTGTGTCATGTTGCACTAAAGCCGCAACACGATAAAAGAAACTACGGGAAACAGCGTTCCCCGGTACTGACTGTCTTAAGGGCATGTCAGTTTCCCCGTAAGAAAGGAGCGAAAGCCCAGAGAAGTGCGGCAGAAGGCTGTACTTCTCTGGCAAAGTCAAGAACAAGGTTAAAAACAATAGCAAAAAGTTTAGGGGTTGCCACATGGAAGGAAAATTCCCTACAATTACGAAATCTTTCCTAACACTCGCCCCTCCCAGACTATGGACAGGGGGAACTAATCCACCCCTGGATGAGTCTCTTGTTCAGGTCGGTTAAACATTCTGGACAACCCATCAGCATTGCTATGTTGGACACCTGGCCTATGCTCAATAGTGAAGTCGAAGCCTTGTAGACTTATGGACCACCTAAGCAACTTTGGATTCTCCCCCTTCATGTTCATTAGCCACTTTAACGGCTTATGGTCAGTCTGCACAGTGAAGTGGGTCCCATAGAGGTAGGGCCTCAGCTTCCTTAGGGCCCACACAACAGAGAAACATTCTTTCAATACCGTGGACCATCTGAGCTCTCTGTCCTTAAGCTGGCGACTAATAAAACCGATAGGGTGTTCCTTACCCTTCTCATCTACTTGTGATAGTACAGCTCCTATCCCAGTGTCAGAGGCATCCGTCTGCACGATAAAAGGTCTTTGATAATCAGGGGCCCTGAGCACAGGCGCCTGGCACAAGGAGTCTTTTAAGCCATTGAAGGCCTTCTCACACTCGTCAGTCCAAGTTACCTTCTTGGGTTTCTTCGGAGTTGTGAGGGCAGTCACAGGAGCAGCTATGGTGCCATAGTCTGCCACAAAATTGCGATAATAACCCGTGAGTCCTAAGAAGGCTCTCACTTGGGTTTGCGTAGTGGGGGTAGGCCAGTCTTGTACCGCTGGTACCTTACTGGATAGAGGCTGTCTCCTCCCTCCACCTACTTCATGTCCAAGGTAAACCACTGAGCCTTGTCCATTTTGGTGAGGGGCCACTCGGACACCCTCAAAAGAGCTTTCTGAAGGACTGCTTTTGAACAGGTCGGGGAGAGGTTCAGACTCCTCTTCCTCAACGTCTGAAGCAAATAGCAGTGCTGCGATTTCGCCGCTTGGGACGAAAGCCTTCAGCCTATTCACGTGAAACACTTTTGGAGCCTGTCCAGGCCTTCCAAGGTCCACTGAATAGTTAACCTCACCCAGGGGCTCCACCACTGGGTAAGGGACTGACCATTTGTCCTGTAAAGCTCGAGGCCTTATGAGATTCATGATCAGGACTTGCTGACCAAGTGTAAAGTTGATGAGGGAAGCTTTCTGGTCGTACCAATGTTTCACCAGCGCTTGCCCTGCCTTCAATTTATCACTGGCCAAGCCCATCAGAAGTACCATCTGTTTTCTGAGCCCTAGCACATAATCTACTACGTCGGTAGTAACAGGGGGAGTGGGCATCTCCCATCCCTCTTTGACGATGGCTAAGGGTCCCCGTACGGGATGACCGAACAGAAGTTCGAAGGGGCTGAAGCCAACACCCTCCTGTGGTACCTCTCGGTAGGCAAACAGTAAGCATGAAACAAGAAGATCCCATTTTCTTCTCTGAGGCTCCTCCAGAGCCCCAATCATGCTCGTTAACGTCCTGTTGAAACGCCCCCCCAGACCATTGGTCTGGGGGCGGTATGCAGAAGAGAACCTGTAGGTGACCCCACATTCTTTCCACATAGCCTGCCTATACTTCGACATAAAGTTGCTGCCAAGATCCGACACAACTTCTTTAGGGAAGCCAACCCTAGTAAATCTGCCGAGTAAAGCTTCTGCAACTGACTTGGCAGTTACAGTTTTCAATGGGATGGCCTCAGGATACCTGGTTGCATGGTCGACCAGCACCAGGATAAACCTATTGCCTGAGGATGTTTGCGGGTCAAGGGGACCAACCATGTCGATCCCTACCCTTTCAAATGGTACCCCCACAACTGGGAGCGGTACCAACGGAGCTTGGATTGTCGCGCCAACCTTACCAGACAACTGGCAGGCGGCACAACTCCTGCAGTGACTTTCTACTTGCTCCCCCATCTTGGGCCAGTAGAAGTGCATGGATAACCTTTGCTTGGTCTTCCTCATACCGAGGTGACCAGCAAGGGGAACTTCATGCGCCAACTGCAGGAGGAAGGGCCTAACAGCAAGGGGAACCACCAACCTCCTATGGTCTCCTTCTGTAGACTCTGTGGGCTCACTATGCAGGAGTCCACCTTCCTGGTAAATCCTATGCATCCCAGGAGGTTCACCCTCAAGCTGGGAGCAGGCCTGTCTCCTTAGGCCTTCCAGAGATGGGCACTCACGTTGGCCTTTACTGAATTCGTCCCTATCAGGACCTCCTTCAACTAACAAGTCTTTTAGTTCAGGATGATCGTTGGGGTCGAATACTTCAGGCATCGCCACCTCCTCGTCAGGCCCGGGCGATTGACCAACTTCCTCCACCGCAGTGGTAGGCGAGCTCGGGGGAATATTCTCTTTCCCTCGTTTTGACTTGTAGACTCCTTTCGCCTTGGGTTTCCCCTTCGGCTGGGGCGGCGTATTGGACTTGGCCAATGCTGCCCGTGCTTGAGACCGTGTGTAGGGTCTTTCGGCAGTGTCTCCTACGAGCCCTAAAGCTCTGAGATCATTACCCAACAAGACCTTTCCCGGGACGTTTCTCTGAATGCTCACTGGAATCCTGACTGCTGTACCATTTAAAGTAAGATTTACAGGGATCACGGGAAACATACGGAGGGGGCCGTCAGCCAACTTAGTGGGCATCAGAGTAGCTCTGGCAACTTCCTCTGAGTCTACCAAGGTAGAATCCACTACAGTGCGACTGCACCCACTATCCCTAAGAGCTGGAGTATCCACTCCATTGATCAGCACACTGTCTTTAAAGTAGTGCTTGGTATTATCCGGAATCCTAGCATAAGCCTCTGCGACTTTAGGCTCCCAGGAACCCAGGGACACTAAAACTACCTCAGCCTCTATTCCGCTGGGAAATGAGTCTGAGGAGAAGGATGCTCCTGTAATCTCTTCTTCCTCGTAGGAGGAGAAGGCCAGATTAGCCGAGTGGACCCCCAAAGGTCTAACCTTACACCGGGGATCCCCCTTCACATGGTCAGTTGCTCCACAAGAAAAACAAGCCCCAGTGGGTCTGTTTACGTAGGGAGGCTTATTGTAACCAGAGTTCTGTTTCGGAGGCGAACCTCCACTACCCTGTGAGTTCTCTTGTGTCGTACCCTTGTTTTTCTTTTTGTGGCCCTTATGGGAAGAAGATTTAGCAGATTCCCCACCCTCCATATCTTTGGACTTTTTCCCTTCCTCTTGCTTACCAGGATGAGTTTTGTCCTTATGGGACACTCGATGTGATACCCATAAGTCTGCTGCAATGGCCAGCTTCTTAGGATCTATCTCCTTCGAATCTGCCAAATGCTGCTTAAGCTCCGGGGAAGAAGAAGCAAAAATATGTTCCAGCATGACAAGATTTATCATGCCTTCGAAGGTAGAAACCTTATAACCTTCGACCCAGCCAGTTAAGTTTTTCAAGGATTCAGCGACATAAGATACCCAAGTACCACCTTCCTTTTTCTTATACTCTCGAAAACGCTTTAAATATTGGGCCGGAGTCTTCCCAAACTTTAAAATGAGAGTTTGCTTTAACATTGCGAAATCAGCCCGCTCAGCCTTCGACATTTCCATAATGGCACTGCAGCCAGAATGGGGCAGTCTACTGAGCAACCACGCAATCTTATCAGCATTGTCAACTTCTTGAACCTCGCATGCATACTCAAACGCATTCAGCCAGTCCATAATGTCATTCCTTTCTTCATACACACTGAGCAGATCTTTTGGAAACCGTGGATGAGAGGAAGCCCCAGACCCATGTCTAGGACCCTTGGATCCATTTGCAACCTGAAGCTTGGCCAGTTCCAACTGGTGATCCCTGTCTTTCTGTTTTTCTGCCTGTTCGATTTTTAGTTTGGCTTTGCTGAATTCAAGCTCCTGCTTCCTAAACCGCAGCTCTTGCTTCTTGAATTCAAGCATAGCCTCCCCATCAACACTGGCAGAGGAAACATTAGACATTACATCCTCCCTGTCCTCGTGGTCATGATGGATCAGTGCAGCGGCAGAACCGTCGGTTCTGCCAGTGAGAGCAGCCCCACCACCTTCTGCACTGTCCTCGGAAGTTATAGCGTCAAGCTGCGCTTCTTGCCACACCACGATTCTCTGGATCATTTCCAATTTTGTGCCTTGAGAGGAAACACCTCTCTCCGCACATATCTTTTTCAGCGTTTCTGATTTGGAAGCATTTAAAGTTAACAAGGTATTTGCTTCCATACTGTTTGATAGGACTATGGCCTTTTTAAAGTTATATTACAACAATTCACTACGTGTACTGTTTGGAATAACCTGAAATGCCTTAGTTTGAGCGCAACACTGGATACCTTCAGTCGTATCCCACCGCTGTACACCAATTTGTTAAGACGGATTTCTGAACTCTGTCCTGGTGGCGCAGAAGTTCAGAAGGCCAACCTAATTACTTGGAACAGGGTAACCTCTGGACGAGCCAGACCAATCAAGGTAGCGATCGCGGCGGTCAAGACTAGGTCTCAAGAGGGGTGAGGGTGACTGAAAGCCCGCAATGAGCACACAAAGCAAGAGCGCTTACAAACTACTCCAAACAGTTGTTATATCAAAAATAGATACACATTTATTTTAAGGCCTTTAAAATAATGACCGTAGCGAGAAAATCACAATATCACAATATTAAACCAACACATACCATATCAACACAATATATATACAAATACACAGTCGCAAGCGTTTAAAGCACGAAATATGTAGTCCACCTGAAAGGAAAGGAAAACAGGCAGTGCGATAACGCTTTAGACTCAGTTCACCTTCAGAGGCACCTAACTAGATGGAAGTCCGAGCCCTGCGAAGAGTGGAGCCTTGTGCTCAAAGTACCTGCCACGCCGGTGCCAACGGGCAAAAGGGGAAGCTCTTCGGAGGAAGTCAGGCAGTTCGGGTTAGTGCACAGCAGAAGGAGAACAGGTTCCGCAACTCAAGCACAGCCTCCACAGCGGGCAGAAGCAGAGCGCGAGTACGGCCAAAAGGGTGCTGTTTTTACACAGCAGGGAAAAGCAATGGGATACTGCAGGAGGGCGACCAGATCCTAGCTAAACTACTCACCGGTCCCCGAAGCAAGCAGACCCAGGCTTCTCCACGTTAGTTTCAGCAGCTGGCAGGTTCAGAAGAGCAGGGAACGCCTCGTAGTCGTGTAGAGCAAAAAGACGTCCCAATCGACGAAACCAGCACAGTTTGTTGCCGCAGCAGGACAACGGAGCGGCCGTGTGTATTCAAGCCAAATATACACTCCTCCCTTCAGACTTGGGAACGCCAAGTGTACGAAGCGTGGGAGAGTGACAAGGACTCGAAATACAACACAACCTGGCGGCGGTTACAGAGCAGGACTCCCTTGTAAGCTGGTCAGTCAACTGGATGGCCCAGAGACACTTCTGAAGGCTTACTTGGCAGGAGATGATGAAGTCGCCGGGAATAGCTGTTCCTGCTATTCCAAAGGTCGAAGCACCAGTACAGGCCTTCTGGTTCGATCCAAGGAGGAAAGGGTTTCACAGGACGACAGTAGTGCAAAGGAGGATTCCTTCAGCGGGTCACCAGCGATTCCTCAGTCCAGCCTCTTGGTTGCAGGATACTTGGCTCCTGTATTCCTTCGTTCGTGAGAACTCAGGAGATCGACATGGTAGTGGTGTTTCCAGCCCCCTCTTATCCACGGTTCCCTTCGCGCCAAAACGGAGGGGAGCCAATGGGAGATCCGCTCATCAACACACATACCATATGTGGACCAATCATGGACCACGGTGGTCCCAGGCATTCTCACCACCCTAGACTCTCTGGCACCCAGGATGTGTATTGGGACCAGACATCCCAGCCCACACCCTGGAGGCACACAAACGACATGTAGAAGCCCGCGAAAGCAACCACGTTTCGCGGGAAAGTACATGCCCAAATAAGAAAGGCCCCGGGTCGCTCGACCTGGGGAAGGTGAAGGGAGCAAGACGGTCAGTGGACAAGACAAAGGAGCCTCGTGGTCTGGCCATTTTGGGAGCCAGGCCACCATTTTGGGTTCAGTGAGAAAAACGTGCTCAGAACGCCAAAAGGAGCTCAAAATAAACAAAACGATCGCTGCCACCATTCGAGTCCCTGAATGACTTGCACCGATCAAATATCATCCTAAAAGAGTATCTAGGGTCTGTAGAAGGCTAGAGACCCAAGAGAGCTGTAACTTAGCTTACAGTGCCCTCTTGTGTCATGTTGCACTAAAGCCGCAACACGATAAAAGAAACTACGGGAAACAGCGTTCCCCGGCACTGACTGTCTTAAGGGCATGTCAGTTTCCCCGTAAGAAAGGAGCGAAAGCCCAGAGAAGTGCGGCAGAAGGCTGTACTTCTCTGGCAAAGTCAAGAACAAGGTTAAAAACAATAGCAAAAAGTTTAGGGGTTGCCACATGGAAGGAAAATTCCCTACAATTACGAAATCTTTCCTAACAGGAAGGGTCTCAGGTTTGTTATTAGAAGCATTGAGAAATCACATCTCTTGTTATAGGACAGTCTCAGGTTTGGTATTAGAAGCATTGAGATATCATATCTCATGGTATAGGACGGGTCTCAGTATTGGAATGGAAAGGAGTTGGATATCACATCTCATGCTATAGGAAGGGTCTCAGGATTGGAATGGGAAGGATTTGGATATCACATCTCATGTTATAGGAAGGGTCTCAGGTTTATTATTAGAAGCATTGAGATATCACATCTCATGTTATAGGACAGTCTCAGGTTTGGTATTAGAAGCATTGAGATATCACATCTCATGGTATAGGACGGGTCTCAGGATTGGAATGGGAAGGAGTTGGATATCACATCTCATGCTATAGGAAGGGTCTCAGGATTGGAATGGGAAGGAGTTTGATATCAAATCTCATGCCATAGGAAGGTCTCAGGCATGGTAGAAGCATTAAGATATCACATCTCATGCTATCGGAAGGGTCTCAGGATTGGATTGGGAAGGAGTTGGATATCCCATCTCATGCTATAGGAAGGGTCACAGGTTGGAATTGGAAGGAGTTGGATATCACATCTCATGCTATCGGAAGGGTCTCAGGATTGGAATGGGAAGGAGTTGGATATCACCTCTCATGCTATAGGGAGGGTCTCAGGTTTGATATTAGAAGCATTGAGATATCATATCTCATGCTATCAGAAGGGTCTCAGGATTGGATTGGGAAGGAGTTGGATATCACATCTCATGTTATAGGAAGGGTCTCAGGATTGGATGGGAAGAGTTGGATATTATATCTCATGCAATAGGAAGGGTCTCAGGTTTGGTAGAAGCATTGAGATATCACATCTCATGTTATAGGAAGGGTCTCAGGATTGGAATGGGAAGGAGTTGGATATCACATCTCATGATAAAGGAAGGGTCTCAGGTTTGGAAGGGGAAGGATTTGGATATCACATCTCAAGTTATAGGACGAGTCTGTGGTTTGGTATTAGAAGCATTGAGATATCATATCTCATGCTATCGGAAGGGTCTCAGGATTGGTTTGGGAAGGAGTTGGATATCACATCTCATGTTATAGGAAGGGTCTCAAGATTGGAATGGGAAGGACTTGGATTTCACATCTCATGTTATAGGAAGGGTCTCAGGTTTGTTATTAGAAGCATTGAGATATCACATCTCATGTTATAGGACAGTCCTGAGACTGGTATTAGAAGCTGAGTTTGGTATTAGAAGCATTGAGATATCACATCTCATGGTATAGGACGGGTCTCAGGATTGGAATGGGAAGGAGTTGGATATAACATCTCATGCTATAGGAAGGGTCTTAGGATTGGAATGAAAGTAGTTTGATTTTAAATCTCATGCCATAGGAAGGTCTCAGGTATGGTAGAAGAAGCATTGAGATATCACATCTCATGGTATAGGACGGGTCTCAGGATTGGAATGGGAAGGAGTTGGATATCACATCTCATGCTATAGGAAGGGTCTCAGGATTGGAATGGGAAGGAGTTTGATATCACATCTCATGCCATAGGAAGGTCTCAGGTATGGTAGAAGCATTAAGATATCACATCTCATGCTATCAGAAGGGTCTCAGGATTGGATTGGGAAGGAGTTGGATATCCCATCTCATGCTATAGGAAGGGTCACAGGTTCGAATTGGAAGGAGTTGGATATCACATCTCATGCTATCGGAAGGGTCTCAGGATTGGAATGGGAAGGAGTTGGATATCACCTCTCATGCTATAGGGAGGGTCTCAGGTTTGATATTAGAAGCATTGAGATATCATATCTCATGCTATCGGAAGGGTCTCAGGATTGGATTGGGAAGGAGTTGGATATCACATCTCATGTTATAGGAAGGGTCTCAAGATTGGAATGGGAAGGACTTGGATATCACATCTCATGCTATAGGAAGGGTCTCAGGTTTGGTAGAAGCATTGAGATATCACATCTCATGCTATAGGAAGGGTCTCAGGATTGGAATGGGAAGGAGTTGGATATCACATCTCATGATAAAGGAAGGGTCTCAGGTTTGGAAGGGGAAGGATTTGGATATCACATCTCAAGTTATAGGACGAGTCTGTGGTTTGGTATTAGAAGCATTGAGATATCATATCTCATGCTATCGGAAGGGTCTCAGGATTGGATTGGGAAGGAGTTGGATATCACATCTCATGTTATAGGAAGGGTCTCAAGATTGGAATGGGAAGGACTTGGATATCACATCTCATGTTATAGGAAGGGTCTCAGGTTTGTTATTAGAAGCATTGAGAAATCACATCTCTTGTTATAGGACAGTCTCAGGTTTGGTATTAGAAGCATTGAGATATCATATCTCATGGTATAGGACGGGTCTCAGTATTGGAATGGAAAGGAGTTGGATATCACATCTCATGCTATAGGAAGGGTCTCAGGATTGGAATGGGAAGGATTTGGATATCACATCTCATGTTATAGGAAGGGTCTCAGGTTTATTATTAGAAGCATTGAGATATCACATCTCATGTTATAGGACAGTCTCAGGTTTGGTATTAGAAGCATTGAGATATCACATCTCATGGTATAGGACGGGTCTCAGGATTGGAATGGGAAGGAGTTGGATATCACATCTCATGCTATAGGAAGGGTCTCAGGATTGGAATGGGAAGGAGTTTGATATCAAATCTCATGCCATAGGAAGGTCTCAGGCATGGTAGAAGCATTAAGATATCACATCTCATGCTATCGGAAGGGTCTCAGGATTGGATTGGGAAGGAGTTGGATATCCCATCACATGCTATAGGAAGGGTCACAGGTTGGAATTGGAAGGAGTTGGATATCACATCTCATGCTATCGGAAGGGTCTCAGGATTGGAATGGGAAGGAGTTGGATATCACCTCTCATGCTATAGGGAGGGTCTCAGGTTTGATATTAGAAGCATTGAGATATCATATCTCATGCTATCAGAAGGGTCTCAGGATTGGATTGGGAAGGAGTTGGATATCACATCTCATGTTATAGGAAGGGTCTCAGGATTGGATGGGAAGAGTTGGATATCACATCTCATGCAATAGGAAGGGTCTCAGGTTTGGTAGAAGCATTGAGATATCACATCTCATGCTATAGGAAGGGTCTCAGGATTGGAATGGGAAGGAGTTGGATATCACATTTCATGATAAAGGAAGGGTCTCAGGTTTGGAAGGGGAAGGATTTGGATATCACATCTCAAGTTATAGGACGAGTCTGTGGTTTGGTATTAGAAGCATTGAGATATCATATCTCATGCTATCGGAAGGGTCTCAGGATTGGTTTGGGAAGGAGTTGGATATCACATCTCATGTTATAGGAAGGGTCTCAAGATTGGAATGGGAAGGACTTGGATATCACATCTCATGTTATAGGAAGGGTCTCAGGTTTGTTATTAGAAGCATTGAGATATCACATCTCATGTTATAGGACAGTCTCAGGTTTGGTATTAGAAGCATTGAGATATCACATCTCATGGTATAGGACGGGTCTCAGGATTGGAATGGGAAGGATTTGGATATCACATCTCATGTTATAGGAAGGGTCTCAGGTTTGTTATTAGAAGCATTGAGATATCACATCTTATGTTATAGGACAGTCTCAGGTTTGGTATTAGAAGCATTGAGATATCACATCTCATGGTATAGGACGGGTCTCACGATTGGAATGGGAAGGAGTTGGATATAACATCTCATGCTATAGGAAGGGTCTCAGGTTTGTTATTAGAAGCATTGAGATATCACATCTCATGTTATAGGACAGTCTCAGGTTTGGTATTAGAAGCATTGAGATATCACATCTCATGGTATAGGACGGGTCTCAGGATTGGAATGGGAAGGATTTGGATATCACATCTCATGTTATAGGAAGGGTCTCAGGTTTGTTATTAGAAGCATTGAGATATCACATTTTATGTTATAGGACAGTCTCAGGTTTGGTATTAGAAGCATTGAGATATCACATCTCATGGTATAGGACGGGTCTCAGGATTGGAATGGGAAGGAGTTGGATATAACATCTCATGCTATAGGAAGGGTCTCAGGATTGGAATGGAAGTAGTTTGATTTCACATCTCATGCCATAGGAAGGTCTCAGGTATGGTAGAAGCATTAAGATATCACATCTCATGCTATCGGAAGGGTCTCAGGATTGGATTGGGAAGGAGATGGATATCCCCTCACATGCTATAGGAAGGGTCACAGGTTGGAATTGGAAGGAGTTGGATATCACATCTCATGCTATCGGAAGGGTCTCAGGATTGGAATGGGAAGGAGTTGGATATCACCTCTCATGCTATAGGGAGGGTCTCAGGTTTGATATTAGAAGCATTGAGATATCATATCTCATGCTATGGGAAGGGTCTCAGGATTGGATTGGGAAGGAGTTGGATATCACATCTCATGTTATAGGAAGGGTCTCAGGATTGGATGGGAAGAGTTGGATATCACATCTCACGCTATAGGAAGGGTCTCAGGTTTGGTAGAAGCATTGAGATATCACATCTCATGCTATAGGAAGGGTCTCAGGATTGGAATGGGAAGGAGTTGGATATCACATCTCATGATAAAGGAAGGGTCTCAGGTTTGGAAGGGGAAGGATTTGGATATCACATCTCAAGTTATAGGACAAGTCTGTGGTTTGGTATTAGAAGCATTGATATATTTCTCATGCTATCGGAAGGGTCTCAGGATTGGATTGGGAAGGAGTTGGATATCACATCTCATGTTATAGGAAGGGTCTCAGGATTGGAATGGGAATGACTTGGATATCACATCTCATGTTATAGGAAGGGTCTCAGGTTTGCTAGAAGCATTTAGATATCACATCTCATGCTATCGGAAGGGTCTCAGGATTGGATTGGGAAGGAGTTGGATATCGCATCTCATGCTATAGGAAGGGTCACAGGTTGGAATTGGAAGGAGTTGGATATCATGTTATAGGAAGGGTATCAGGATTGGAATGGAAAGGACTTTGATATCACATCTCACGCTATAGGGAGGGTCTCAGGTTTGGTATTAGAAGCATTGAGATATCACATCTCATGCTATCGGAAGGGTCTCAGGATTGGATTGGGAAGGAGTTGGATATCACATCTCATGTTATAGGAAGGGTCTCAGGATTGGATGGGAAGAGTTGGATATCACATCTCATGTTATAGGAAGGGTATCAGGATTGGAATGGGAAGGACTTTGATATCACATCTCACGCTATAGGGAGGGTCTCAGGTTTGGTATTAGAAGCATTGAGATATCACATCTCATGCTATCGGAAGGGTCTCAGGATTGGATTGGGAAGGAGTTGGATATCACATCTCATGTTATAGGAAGGGTCTCAGGATTGGATGGGAAGAGTTGGATATCACATCTCATGTTATAGGAAGGGTATCAGGATTGGAATGGGAAGGACTTTGATATCACATCTCACGCTATAGGGAGGGTCTCAGGTTTGGTTATTAGAAGCATTGAGATATCACATCTCATGCTATCGGAAGGGTCTCAGGATTGGATTGGGAAGGAGTTGGATATCACATCTCATGTTATAGGAAGGGTCTCAGTATTGGAATGGGAAGGATTTGGATATCACATCTCAAGTTATAGGACGGGTCTGTGGTTTGGTATTAGAAGCATTGAGATATCATATCTCATGCTATCAGAAGGGTCTCAGGATTGGATTGGGAAGGAGTTGGATATCACATCTCATGTTATACGAAGGGTCTCAAGATTGGAATGGGAAGGGCTTGGATATCACATCTCATGTTATAGGAAGGGTCTCAGGTTTGTTATTAGAAGCATTGAGAAATCACATCTCTTGTTATAGGACAGTCTCAGGTTTGGTATTAGAAGCATTGAGATATCATATCTCATGGTATAGGATGGGTCTCAGTATTGGAATGGAAAGGAGTTGGATATCACATCTCATGCTATAGAAAGGGTCTCAGGATTGGAATGGGAAGGATTTGGATATCACATCTCATGTTATAGGAAGGGTCTCAGGTTTATTATTAGAAGCATTGAGATATCACATCTCATGTTATAGGACAGTCTCAGGTTTGGTATTAGAAGCATTGAGATATCACATCTCATGGTATAGGACGGGTCTCAGGATTGGAATGGGAAGGAGTTTGATATCAAATCTCATGCCATAGGAAGGTCTCAGGCATGGTAGAAGCATTAAGATATCACATCTCATGCTATCGGAAGGGTCTCAGGATTGGATTGGGAAGGAGTTGGATATCCCATCTCATGCTATAGGAAGGGTCACAGGTTGGAATTGGAAGGAGTTGGATATCACATCTCATGCTATCGGAAGGGTCTCAGGATTGGAATGGGAAGGAGTTGGATATCACCTCTCATGCTATGGGGAGGGTCTCAGGTTTGATATTAGAAGCATTGAGATATCATATCTCATGCTATCAGAAGGGTCTCAGGATTGGATTGGGAAGGAGTTGGATATCACATCTCATGCAATAGGAAGGGTCTCAGGTTTGGTAGAAGCATTGAGATATCACATCTCATGCTATAGGAAGGGTCTCAGGATTGGAATGGGAAGGAGTTGGATATCACATCTCATGATAAAGGAAGGGTCTCAGGTTTGGAAGGGGAAGAATTTGGATATCACATCTCAAGTTATAGGACGAGTCTGTGGTTTGGTATTAGAAGCATTGAGATATCATATCTCATGCTATCGGAAGGGTCTCAGGATTGGTTTGGGAAGGAGTTGGATATCACATCTCATGTTATAGGAAGGGTCTCAAGATTGGAATGGGAAGGACTTGGATTTCACATCTCATGTTATAGGAAGGGTCTCAGGTTTGTTATTAGAAGCATTGAGATATCACATCTCATGTTATAGGACAGTCCTGAGACTGGTATTAGAAGCTGAGTTTGGTATTAGAAGCATTGAGATATCACATCTCATGGTATAGGACGGGTCTCAGGATTGGAATGGGAAGGAGTTGGCTATAACATCTCATGCTATAGGAAGGGTCTCAGGATTGGAATGAAAGTAGTTTGATTTTAAATCTCATGCCATAGGAAGGTCTCAGGTATGGTAGAAGAAGCATTGAGATATCACATCTCATGGTATAGGACGGGTCTCAGGATTGGAATGGGAAGGAGTTGGATATCACATCTCATGCTATAGGAAGGGTCTCAGGATTGGAATGGGAAGGAGTTTGATATCACATCTCATGCCATAGGAAGGTCTCAGGTATGGTAGAAGCATTAAGATATCACATCTCATGCTATCAGAAGGGTCTCAGGATTGGATTGGGAAGGAGTTGGATATCCCATCTCATTCTATAGGAAGGGTCACAGGTTGGAATTGGAAGGAGTTGGATATCACATCTCATGCTATCGGAAGGGTCTCAGGATTGGAATGGTAAGGAGTTGGATATCACCTCTCATGCTATTGGGAGGGTCTCAGGTTTGATATTAGAAGCATTGAGATATCATATCTCATGCTATCGGAAGGGTCTCAGGATTGGATTGGGAAGGAGTTGGATATCACATCTCATGTTATAGGAAGTGTTAAGACGGATTTCTGAACTCTGTCCTGGTGGCGCAGAAGTTCAGAAGGCCAACCTAATTACTTGGAACAGGGTAACCTCTGGACGAGCCAGACCAATCAAGGTAGCGATCGCGGCGGTCAAGACTAGGTCTCAAGAGGGGTGAGGGTGACTGAAAGCCCGCAATGAGCACACAAAGCAAGAGCGCTTACAAACTACTCCAAACAGTTGTTATATCAAAAATAGATACACATTTATTTTAAGGCCTTTAAAATAATGACCGTAGCGAGAAAATCACAATATCACAATATTAAACCAACACATACCATATCAACACAATATATATACAAATACACAGTCGCAAGCGTTTAAAGCACGAAATATGTAGTCCACCTGAAAGGAAAGGAAAACAGGCAGTGCGATAACGCTTTAGACTCAGTTCACCTTCAGAGGCACCTAACTAGATGGAAGTCCGAGCCCTGCGAAGAGTGGAGCCTTGTGCTCAAAGTACCTGCCACGCCGGTGCCAACGGGCAAAAGGGGAAGCTCTTCGGAGGAAGTCAGGCAGTTCGGGTTAGTGCACAGCAGAAGGAGAACAGGTTCCGCAACTCAAGCGCAGCCTCCACAGCGGGCAGAAGCAGAGCGCGAGTACGGCCAAAAGGGTGCTGTTTTTACACAGCAGGGAAAAGCAATGGGATACTGCAGGAGGGCGACCAGATCCTAGCTAAACTACTCACCGGTCCCCGAAGCAAGCAGACCCAGGCTTCTCCACGTTAGTTTCAGCAGCTGGCAGGTTCAGAAGAGCAGGGAACGCCTCGTAGTCGTGTAGAGCAAAAAGACGTCCCAATCGACGAAACCAGCACAGTTTGTTGCCGCAGCAGGACAACGGAGCGGCCGTGTGTATTCAAGCCAAATGTACACTCATCCCTTCAGACTTGGGAACGCCAAGTGTACGAAGCGTGGGAGAGTGACAAGGACTCGAAATACAACACAACCTGGCGGCGGTTACAGAGCAGGACTCCCTTGTAAGCTGGTCAGTCAACTGGATGGCCCAGAGACACTTCCGAAGGCTTACTTGGCAGGAGATGATGAAGTCGCCGGGAATAGCTGTTCCTGCTATTCCAAAGGTCGAAGCACCAGTACAGGCCTTCTGGTTCGATCCAAGGAGGAAAGGGTTTCACAGGACGACAGTAGTGCAAAGGAGGATTCCTTCAGCGGGTCACCAGCGATTCCTCGGTCCAGCCTCTTGGTTGCAGGATACTTGGCTCCTGTATTCCTTCGTTCGTGAGAACTCAGGAGATCGACATGGTAGTGGTGTTTCCAGCCCCCTCTTATCCACGGTTCCCTTCGCGCCAAAACGGAGGGGAGCCAATGGGAGATCCGCTCATCAACACACATACCATACGTGGACCAATCACGGACCACGGTGGTCCCAGGCATTCACACCACCCTAGACTCTCTGGCACCCAGGATGTGTATTGGGACCAGACATCCCAGCCCACACCCTGGAGGCACACAAACGACATGTAGAAGCCCGCGAAAGCAACCACGTTTCGCGGGAAAGTACATGCCCAAATAAGAAAGGCCCCGGGTCGCTCGACCTGGGGAAGGTGAAGGGAGCAAGACGGTCAGTGGACAAGACAAAGGAGCCTCGTGGTCTGGCCATTTTGGGAGCCAGGCCACCATTTTGGGTTCAGTGCGAAAAACGTGCTCAGAACGCCAAAAGGAGCTCAAAATAAACAAAACGATCGCTGCCACCATTCGAGTCCCTGAATGACTTGCACCGATCAAATATCATCCTAAAAGATTATCTAGGGTCTGTAGAAGGCTAGAGACCCAAGAGAGCTGTAACTTAGCTTACAGTGCCCTCTTGTGTCATGTTGCACTAAAGCCGCAACACGATAAAAGAAACTACGGGAAACAGCGTTCCCCGGTACTGACTGTCTTAAGGGCATGTCAGTTTCCCCGTAAGAAAGGAGCGAAAGCCCAGAGAAGTGCGGCAGAAGGCTGTACTTCTCTGGCAAAGTCAAGAACAAGGTTAAAAACAATAGCAAAAAGTTTAGGGGTTGCCACATGGAAGGAAAATTCCCTACAATTACGAAATCTTTCCTAACACTCGCCCCTCCCAGACTATGGACAGGGGGAACTAATCCACCCCTGGATGAGTCTCTTGTTCAGGTCGGTTAAACATTCTGGACAACCCATCAGCATTGCTATGTTGGACACCTGGCCTATGCTCAATAGTGAAGTCGAAGCCTTGTAGACTTATGGACCACCTAAGCAACTTTGGATTCTCCCCCTTCATGTTCATTAGCCACTTTAATGGCTTATGGTCAGTCTGCACAGTGAAGTGGGTCCCATAGAGGTAGGGCCTCAGCTTCCTTAGGGCCCACACAACAGAGAAACATTCTTTCAATACCGTGGACCATCTGAGCTCTCTGTCCTTAAGCTGGCGACTAATAAAACCGATAGGGTGTTCCTTACCCTTGTCATCTACTTGTGATAGTACAGCTCCTATCCCAGTGTCAGAGGCATCCGTCTGCACGATAAAAGGTCTTTGATAATCAGGGGCCCTGAGCACAGGCGCCTGGCACAAGGAGTCTTTTAAGCCATTGAAGGCCTTCTCACACTCGTCAGTCCAAGTTACCTTCTTGGGTTTCTTCGGAGTTGTGAGGGCAGTCAGAGGAGCAGCTATGGTGCCATAGTCTGCCACAAAATTGCGATAATAACCCGTGAGTCCTAAGAAGGCTCTCACTTGGGTTTGCGTAGTGGGGGTAGGCCAGTCTTGTACCGCTGGTACCTTACTGAATAGAGGCTGTCTCCTCCCTCCACCTACTTCATGTCCAAGGTAAACCACTGAGCCTTGTCCATTTTGGTGAGGGGCCACTCGGACACCCTCAAAAGAGCTTTCTGAAGGACTGCTTTTGAACAGGTCGGGGAGAGGTTCAGACTCCTCTTCCTCAACGTCTGAAGCAAATAGCAGTGCTGCGATTTCGCCGCTTGGGACGAAAGCCTTCAGCCTATTCACGTGAAACACTTTTGGAGCCTGTCCAAGCCTTCCAAGGTCCACTGAATAGTTAACCTCACCCAGGGGCTCCACCACTGGGTAAGGGCCTGACCATTTGTCCTGTAAAGCTCGAGGCCTTATGAGATTCATGATCAGGACTTGCTGACCAAGTGTAAAGTTGATGAGGGAAGCTTTCTGGTCGTACCAATGTTTCACCAGCGCTTGCCCTGCCTTCAATTTATCACTGGCCAAGCCCATCAGAAGTACCATCTGTTTTCTGAGCCCTAGCACATAATCTACTACGTCGGTAGTAACAGGGGGAGTGGGCATCTCCCATCCCTCTTTGACGATGGCTAAGGGTCCCCGTACGGGATGACCGAACAGAAGTTCGAAGGGGCTGAAGCCAACACCCTCCTGTGGTACCTCTCGGTAGGCAAACAGTAAGCATGAAACAAGAAGATCCCATTTTCTTCTCTGAGGCTCCTCCAGAGCCCCAATCATGCTCGTTAACGTCCTGTTGAAACGCCCCCCCAGACCATTGGTCTGGGGGCGGTATGCAGAAGAGAACCTGTAGGTGACCCCACATTCTTTCCACATAGCCTGCCTATACTTCGACATAAAGTTGCTGCCATGATCCGACACAACTTCTTTAGGGAAGCCAACCCTAGTAAATCTGCCGAGTAAAGCTTCTGCAACTGACTTGGCAGTTACAGTTTTCAATGGGATGGCCTCAGGATACCTGGTTGCATGGTCGACCAGCACCAGGATAAACCTATTGCCTGAGGATGTTTGCGGGTCAAGGGGACCAACCATGTCGATCCCTACCCTTTCAAATGGTACCCCCACAACTGGGAGCGGTACCAACGGAGCTTGGATTGTCGCGCCAACCTTACAAGACAACTGGCAGGCAGCACAACTCCTGCAGTGACTTTCTACTTGCTCCCCCATCTTGGGCCAGTAGAAGTGCATGGATAACCTTTGCTTGGTCTTCCTCATACCGAGGTGACCAGCAAGGGGAACTTCATGCGCCAACTGCAGGAGGAAGGGCCTAACAGCAAGGGGAACCACCAACCTCCTATGGTCTCCTTCTGTAGACTCTGTGGGCTCACTATGCAGGAGTCCACCTTCCTGGTAAATCCTATGCATCCCAGGAGGTTCACCCTCAAGCTGGGAGCAGGCCTGTCTCCTTAGGCCTTCCAGAGATGGGCACTCACGTTGGCCTTTACTGAATTCGTCCCTATCAGGACCTCCTTCAACTAACAAGTCTTTTAGTTCAGGATGATCGTTGGGGTCGAATACTTCAGGCATCGCCACCTCCTCGTCAGGCCCGGGCGATTGACCAACTTCCTCCACCGCAGTGGTAGGCGAGCTCGGGGGAATATTCTCTTTCCCTCGTTTTGACTTGTAGACTCCTTTCGCCTTGGGTTTCCCCTTCGGCTGGGGCGGCGTATTGGACTTGGCCAATGCTGCCCGTGCTTGAGACCGTGTGTAGGGTCTTTCGGCAGTGTCTCCTACGAGCGCTAAAGCTCTGAGATCATTACCCAACAAGACCTTTCCCGGGACGTTTCTCTGAATGCTCACTGGAATCCTGACTGCTGTACCATTTAAAGTAAGATTTACAGGGATCACGGTAAACATACGGAGGGGGCCGTCAGCCAACTTAGTGGGCATCAGAGTAGCTCTGGCAACTTCCTCTGAGTCTACCAAGGTAGAATCCACTACAGTGCGACTGCACCCACTATCCCTAAGAGCTGGAGTATCCACTCCATTGATCAGCACACTGTCTTTAAAGTAGTGCTTGGTATTATCCGGAATCCTAGCATAAGCCTCTGCGACTTTAGGCTCCCAGGAACCCAGGGACACTAAAACTACCTCAGCCTCTATTCCGCTGGGAAATGAGTCTGAGGAGAAGGATGCTCCTGTAATCTCTTCTTCCTCGTAGGAGGAGAAGGCCAGATTAGCCGAGTGGACCCCCAAAGGTCTAACCTTACACCGGGGATCCCCCTTCACATGGTCAGTTGCTCCACAAGAAAAACAAGCCCCAGTGGGTCTGTTTACGTAGGGAGGCTTATTGTAACCAGAGTTCTGTTTCGGAGGCGAACCTCCACTACCCTGTGAGTTCTCTTGTGTCGTACCCTTGTTTTTCTTTTTGTGGCCCTTATGGGAAGAAGATTTAGCAGATTCCCCACCCTCCATATCTTTGGACTTTTTCCCTCCCTCCTGCTTACCAGGATGAGTTTTGTCCTTATGGGACACTCAATGTGACACCCATAAGTCTGCTGCAATGGCCAGCTTCTTAGGATCTATCTCCTTCGAATCGGCCAAATGCTGCTTAAGCTCCGGGGAAGAAGAAGCAAAAATATGTTCCAGCATGACAAGATTTATCATGCCTTCGAAGGTAGAAACCTTATAACCTTCGACCCAGCCAGTTAAGTTTTTCAAGGATTCAGCGACATAAGATACCCAAGTACCACCTTCCTTTTTCTTATACTCTCGAAAACGCTTTAAATATTGGGCCGGAGTCTTTCCAAACTTTAAAATGAGAGTTTGCTTTAACATTGCGAAATCAGCCCGCTCAGCCTTCGACATTTCCATAATGGCACTGCAGCCAGAATGGGGCAGTCTACTGAGCAACCACGCAATCTTATCAGCATTGTCAACTTCTTGAACCTCGCATGCATACTCAAACGCATTCAGCCAGTCCATAATGTCATTCCTTTCTTCATACACACTGAGCAGATCTTTTGGAAACCGTGGATGAGAGGAAGCCCCAGACCCATGTCTAGGACCCTTGGATCCATTTGCAACCTGAAGCTTGGCCAGTTCCAACTGGTGATCCCTGTCTTTCTGTTTTTCTGCCTGTTCGATTTTTAGTTTGGCTATGCTGAATTCAAGCTCCTGCTGCCTAAACCGCAGCTCTTGCTTCTTGAATTCAAGCATAGCCTCCCCATCAACACTGGCAGAGGAAACATTAGACATTACATCCTCCCTGTCCTCGTGGTCGTGATGGATCAGTGCAGCCGCAGAACCGTCGGTTCTGCCAGTGAGAGCAGCCCCACCACCTTCTGCACTGTCCTCGGAAGTTATAGCGTCAAGCTGCGCTTCTTGCCACGCCACGATTCTCTGGATCATTTCCAATTTTGTGCCTTGAGAGGAAACACCTCTCTCCGCACATATCTTTTTCAGCGTTTCTGATTTGGAAGCATTTAAAGTTAACAAGGTATTTGCTTCCATACTGTTTGATAGGACTATGGCCTTTTTAAAGTTATATTACAACAATTCACTACGTGTACTGTTTGGAATAACCTGAAATGCCTTAGTTCGAGCGCAACACTGGATACCTTCAGTCGTATCCCACCGCTGTACACCAATTTGTTAAGACGGATTTCTGAACTCTGTCCTGGTGGCGCAGAAGTTCAGAAGGCCAACCTAATTACTTGGAACAGGGTAACCTCTGGACGAGCCAGACCAATCAAGGTAGTGATCGCGGCGGTCAAGACTAGGTCTCAAGAGGGGTGAGGGTGACTGAAAGCCCGCAATGAGCACACAAAGCAAGAGCGCTTACAAACTACTCCAAACAGTTGTTATATCAAAAATAGATACACATTTATTTTAAGGCCTTTAAAATAATGACCGTAGCGAGAAAATCACAATATCACAATATTAAACCAACACATACCATATCAACACAATATATATACAAATACACAGTCACAAGCGTTTAAAGCACGAAATATGTAGTCCACCTGAAAGGAAAGGAAAACAGGCAGTGCGATAACGCTTTAGACTCAGTTCACCTTCAGAGGCACCTAACTAGATGGAAGTCCGAGCCCTGCGAAGAGTGAAGCCTTGTGCTCAAAGTACCTGCCACGCCGGTGCCAACGGGCAAAAGTGGAAGCTCTTCGGAGGAAGTTAGGCAGTTCGGGTTAGTGCACAGCAGAAGGAGAACAGGTTCCGCAACTCAAGCGCAGCCTCCACAGCGGGCAGAAGCAGAGCGCGAGTACGGCCAAAAGGGTGCTGTTTTTACACAGCAGGGAAAAGCAATGGGATACTGCAGGAGGGCGACCAGATCCTAGCTAAACTACTCACCGGTCCCCGAAGCAAGCAGACCCAGGCTTCTCCACGTTAGTTTCAGCAGCTGGCAGGTTCAGAAGAGCAGGGAACGCCTCGTAGTCGTGTAGAGCAAAAAGACGTCCCAATCGACGAAACCAGCACAGTTTGTTGCCGCAGCAGGACAACGGAGCGGCCGTGTGTATTCAAGCCAAATGTACACTCCTCCCTTCAGACTTGGGAACGCCAAGTGTACGAAGCGTGGGAGAGTGACAAGGACTCGAAATACAACACAACCTGGCGGCGGTTATAGAGCAGGACTCCCTTGTAAGCTGGTCAGTCAACTGGATGGCCCAGAGACACTTCCGAAGGCTTACTTGGCAGGAGATGATGAAGTCGCCGGGAATAGCTGTTCCTGCTATTCCAAAGGTCGAAGCACCAGTACAGGCCTTCTGGTTCGATCCAAGGAGGAAAGGGTTTCACAGGACGACAGTAGTGCAAAGGAGGATTCCTTCAGCGGGTCACCAGCGATTCCTCGGTCCAGCCTCTTGGTTGCAGGATACTTGGCTCCTGTATTCCTTCGTTCGTGAGAACTCAGGAGATCGACATGGTAGTGGTGTTTCCAGCCCCCTCTTATCCACGGTTCCCTTCGCGCCAAAACGGAGGGGAGCCAATGGGAGATCCGCTCATCAACACACATACCATACGTGGACCAATCACGGACCACGGTGGTCCCAGGCATTCACACCACCCTAGACTCTCTGGCACCCAGGATGTGTATTGGGACCAGACATCCCAGCCCACACCCTGGAGGCACACAAACGACATGTAGAAGCCCGCGAAAGCAACCACGTTTCGCGGGAAAGTACATGCCCAAATAAGAAAGGCCCCGGGTCGCTCGACCTGGGGAAGGTGAAGGGAGCAAGACGGTCAGTGGACAAGACAAAGGAGCCTCGTGGTCTGGCCATTTTGGGAGCCAGGCCACCATTTTGGGTTCAGTGCGAAAAACGTGCTCAGAACGCCAAAAGGAGCTCAAAATAAACAAAACGATCGCTGCCACCATTCGAGTCCCTGAATGACTTGCACCGATCAAATATCATCCTAAAAGAGTATCTAGGGTCTGTAGAAGGCTAGAGACCCAAGAGAGCTGTAACTTAGCTTACAGTGCCCTCTTGTGTCATGTTGCACTAAAGCCGCAACACGATAAAAGAAACTACGGGAAACAGCGTTCCCCGGTACTGACTGTCTTAAGGGCATGTCAGTTTCCCCGTAAGAAAGGAGCGAAAGCCCAGAGAAGTGCGGCAGAAGGCTGTACTTCTCTGGCAAAGTCAAGAACAAGGTTAAAAACAATAGCAAAAAGTTTAGGGGTTGCCACATGGAAGGAAAATTCCCTACAATTACGAAATCTTTCCTAACAGGAAGGGTCTCAGGTTTGTTATTAGAAGCATTGAGAAATCACATCTCTTGTTATAGGACAGTCTCAGGTTTGGTATTAGAAGCATTGAGATATCATATCTCATGGTATAGGACGGGTCTCAGTATTGGAATGGAAAGGAGTTGGATATCACATCTCATGCTATAGGAAGGGTCTCAGGATTGGAATGGGAAGGATTTGGATATCACATCTCATGTTATAGGAAGGGTCTCAGGTTTATTATTAGAAGCATTGAGATATCACATCTCATGTTATAGGACAGTCTCAGGTTTGGTATTAGAAGCATTGAGATATCACATCTCATGGTATAGGACGGGTCTCAGGATTGGAATGGGAAGGAGTTGGATATCACATCTCATGCTATAGGAAGGGTCTCAGGATTGGAATGGGAAGGAGTTTGATATCAAATCTCATGCCATAGGAAGGTCTCAGGCATGGTAGAAGCATTAAGATATCACATCTCATGCTATCGGAAGGGTCTCAGGATTGGATTGGGAAGGAGTTGGATATCCCATCTCATGCTATAGGAAGGGTCACAGGTTGGAATTGGAAGGAGTTAGATATCACATCTCATGCTATCGGAAGGGTCTCAGGATTGGAATGGGAAGGAGTTGGATATCACCTCTCATGCTATAGGGAGGGTCTCAGGTTTGATATTAGAAGCATTGAGATATCATATCTCATGCTATCAGAAGGGTCTCAGGATTGGATTGGGAAGGAGTTGGATATCACATCTCATGTTATAGGAAGGGTCTCAGGATTGGATGGGAAGAGTTGGATATTCTATCTCATGCAATAGGAAGGGTCTCAGGTTTGGTAGAAGCATTGAGATATCACATCTCATGCTATAGGAAGGGTCTCAGGATTGGAATGGGAAGGAGTTGGATATCACATCTCATGATAAAGGAAGGGTCTCAGGTTTGGAAGGGGAAGGATTTGGATATCACATCTCAAGTTATAGGACGAGTCTGTGGTTTGGTATTAGAAGCATTGAGATATCATATCTCATGCTATCGGAAGGGTCTCAGGATTGGTTTGGGAAGGAGTTGGATATCACATCTCATGTTATAGGAAGGGTCTCAAGATTGGAATGGGAAGGACTTGGATTTCACATCTCATGTTATAGGAAGGGTCTCAGGTTTGTTATTAGAAGCATTGAGATATCACATCTCATGTTATAGGACAGTCCTGAGACTGGTATTAGAAGCTGAGTTTGGTATTAGAAGCATTGAGATATCACATCTCATGGTATAGGACGGGTCTCAGGATTGGAATGGGAAGGAGTTGGATATAACATCTCATGCTATAGGAAGGGTCTCAGGATTGGAATGAAAGTAGTTTGATTTTAAATCTCATGCCATAGGAAGGTCTCAGGTATGGTAGAAGAAGCATTGAGACATCACATCTCATGGTATAGGACGGGTCTCAGGATTGGAATGGGAAGGAGTTGGATATCACATCTCATGCTATAGGAAGGGTCTCAGGATTGGAATGGGAAGGAGTTTGATATCACATCTCATGCCATAGGAAGGTCTCAGGTATGGTAGAAGCATTAAGATATCACATCTCATGCTATCAGAAGGGTCTCAGGATTGGATTGGGAAGGAGTTGGATATCCCATCTCATGCTATAGGAAGGGTCACAGGTTGGAATTGGAAGGAGTTGGATATCACATCTCATGCTATCGGAAGGGTCTCAGGATTGGAATGGGAAGGAGTTGGATATCACCTCTCATGCTATAGGGAGGGTCTCAGGTTTGATATTAGAAGCATTGAGATATCATATCTCATGCTATCGGAAGGGTCTCAGGATTGGATTGGGAAGGAGTTGGATATCACATCTCATGTTATAGGAAGGGTCTCAGGATTGGATGGGAAGAGTTGGATATCACATCTCATGCTATAGGAAGGGTCTCACGTTTGGTAGAAGCATTGAGATATCACATCTCATGCTATAGGAAGGGTCTCAGGATTGGAATGGGAAGGAGTTGGATATCACATCTCATGATAAAGGAAGGGTCTCAGGTTTGGAAGGGGAAGGATTTGGATATCACATCTCAAGTTATAGGACGAGTCTGTGGTTTGGTATTAGAAGCATTGAGATATCATATCTCATGCTATCGGAAGGGTCTCAGGATTGGATTGGGAAGGAGTTGGATATCACATCTCATGTTATAGGAAGGGTCTCAAGATTGGAATGGGAAGGACTTGGATATCACATCTCATGTTATAGGAAGGGTCTCAGGTTTGTTATTAGAAGCATTGAGAAATCACATCTCTTGTTATAGGACAGTCTCAGGTTTGGTATTAGAAGCATTGAGATATCATATCTCATGGTATAGGACGGGTCTCAGTATTGGAATGGAAAGGAGTTGGATATCACATCTCATGCTATAGGAAGGGTCTCAGGATTGGAATGGGAAGGATTTGGATATCACATCTCATGTTATAGGAAGGGTCTCAGGTTTATTATTAGAAGCATTGAGATATCACATCTCATGTTATAGGACAGTCTCAGGTTTGGTATTAGAAGCATTGAGATATCACATCTCATGGTATAGGACGGGTCTCAGGATTGGAATGGGAAGGAGTTGGATATCACATCTCATGCTATAGGAAGGGTCTCAGGATTGGAATGGGAAGGAGTTTGATATCAAATCTCATGCCATAGGAAGGTCTCCGGCATGGTAGAAGCATTAAGATATCACATCTCATGCTATCGGAAGGGTCTCAGGATTGGATTGGGAAGGAGTTGGATATCCCATCTCATGCTATAGGAAGGGTCACAGGTTGGAATTGGAAGGAGTTGGATATCACATCTCATGCTATCGGAAGGGTCTCAGGATTGGAATGGGAAGGAGTTGGATATCACCTCTCATGCTATAGGGAGGGTCTCAGGTTTGATATTAGAAGCATTGAGATATCATATCTCATGCTATCAGAAGGGTCTCAGGATTGGATTGGGAAGGAGTTGGATATCACATCTCATGTTATAGGAAGGGTCTCAGGATTGGATGGGAAGAGTTGGATATCACATCTCATGCAATAGGAAGGGTCTCAGGTTTGGTAGAAGCATTGAGATATCACATCTCATGCTATAGGAAGGGTCTCAGGATTGGAATGGGAAGGAGTTGGATATCACATTTCATGATAAAGGAAGGGTCTCAGGTTTGGAAGGGGAAGGATTTGGATATCACATCTCAAGTTATAGGACGAGTCTGTGGTTTGGTATTAGAAGCATTGAGATATCATATCTCATGCTATCGGAAGGGTCTCAGGATTGGTTTGGGAAGGAGTTGGATATCACATCTCATGTTATAGGAAGGGTCTCAAGATTGGAATGGGAAGGACTTGGATATCACATCTCATGTTATAGGAAGGGTCTCAGGTTTGTTATTAGAAGCATTGAGATATCACATCTCATGTTATAGGACAGTCTCAGGTTTGGTATTAGAAGCATTGAGATATCACATCTCATGGTATAGGACGGGTCTCAGGATTGGAATGGGAAGGATTTGGATATCACATCTCATGTTATAGGAAGGGTCTCAGGTTTGTTATTAGAAGCATTGAGATATCACATCTTATGTTATAGGACAGTCTCAGGTTTGGTATTAGAAGCATTGAGATATCACATCTCATGGTATAGGACGGGTCTCAGGATTGGAATGGGAAGGAGTTGGATATAACATCTCATGCTATAGGAAGGGTCTCAGGTTTGTTATTAGAAGCATTGAGATATCACATCTCATGTTATAGGACAGTCTCAGGTTTGGTATTAGAAGCATTGAGATATCACATCTCATGGTATAGGACGGGTCTCAGGATTGGAATGGGAAGGATTTGGATATCACATCTCATGTTATAGGAAGGGTCTCAGGTTTGTTATTAGAAGCATTGAGATATCACATCTTATGTTATAGGACAGTCTCAGGTTTGGTATTAGAAGCATTGAGATATCACATCTCATGGTATAGGACGGGTCTCAGGATTGGAATGGGAAGGAGTTGGATATAACATCTCATGCTATAGGAAGGGTCTCAGGATTGGAATGGAAGTAGTTTGATTTCACATCTCATGCCATAGGAAGGTCTCAGGTATGGTAGAAGCATTAAGATATCACATCTCATGCTATCGGAAGGGTCTCAGGATTGGATTGGGAAGGAGTTGGATATCCCCTCACATGCTATAGGAAGGGTCACAGGTTGGAATTGGAAGGAGTTGGATATCACATCTCATGCTATCGGAAGGGTCTCAGGATTGGAATGGGAAGGAGTTGGATATCACCTCTCATGCTATAGGGAGGGTCTCAGGTTTGATATTAGAAGCATTGAGATATCATATCTCATGCTATGGGAAGGGTCTCAGGATTGGATTGGGAAGGAGTTGGATATCACATCTCATGTTATAGGAAGGGTCTCAGGATTGGATGGGAAGAGTTGGATATCACATCTCACGCTATAGGAAGGGTCTCAGGTTTGGTAGAAGCATTGAGATATCACATCTCATGCTATAGGAAGGGTCTCAGGATTGGAATGGGAAGGAGTTGGATATCACATCTCATGATAAAGGAAGGGTCTCAGGTTTGGAAGGGGAAGGATTTGGATATCACATCTCAAGTTATAGCACAAGTCTGTGGTTTGGTATTAGAAGCATTGATATATTTCTCATGCTATCGGAAGGGTCTCAGGATTGGATTGGGAAGGAGTTGGATATCACATCTCATGTTATAGGAAGGGTCTCAGGATTGGAATGGGAATGACTTGGATATCACATCTCATGTTATAGGAAGGGTCTCAGGTTTGCTAGAAGCATTTAGATATCACATCTCATGCTATCGGAAGGGTCTCAGGATTGGATTGGGAAGGAGTTGGATATCGCATCTCATGCTATAGGAAGGGTCACAGGTTGGAATTGGAAGGAGTTGGATATCATGTTATAGGAAGGGTATCAGGATTGGAATGGAAAGGACTTTGATATCACATCTCACGCTATAGGGAGGGTCTCAGGTTTGGTATTAGAAGCATTGAGATATCACATCTCATGCTATCGGAAGGGTCTCAGGATTGGATTGGGAAGGAGTTGGATATCACATCTCATGTTATAGGAAGGGTCTCAGGATTGGATGGGAAGAGTTGGATATCACATCTCATGTTATAGGAAGGGTATCAGGATTGGAATGGGAAGGACTTTGATATCACATCTCACGCTATAGGGAGGGTCTCAGGTTTGGTATTAGAAGCATTGAGATATCACATCTCATGCTATCGGAAGGGTCTCAGGATTGGATTGGGAAGGAGTTGGATATCACATCTCATGTTATAGGAAGGGTCTCAGGATTGGATGGGAAGAGTTGGATATCACATCTCATGTTATAGGAAGGGTATCAGGATTGGAATGGGAAGGACTTTGATATCACATCTCACGCTATAGGGAGGGTCTCAGGTTTGTTTATTAGAAGCATTGAGATATCACATCTCATGCTATCGGAAGGGTCTCAGTATTGGAATGGGAAGGATTTGGATATCACATCTCAAGTTATAGGACGGGTCTGTGGTTTGGTATTAGAAGCATTGAGATATCATATCTCATGCTATCAGAAGGGTCTCAGGATTGGATTGGGAAGGAGTTGGATATCACATCTCATGTTATACGAAGGGCCTCAAGATTGGAATGGGAAGGGCTTGGATATCACATCTCATGTTATAGGAAGGGTCTCAGGTTTGTTATTAGAAGCATTGAGAAATCACATCTCTTGTTATAGGACAGTCTCAGGTTTGGTATTAGAAGCATTGAGATATCATATCTCATGGTATAGGACGGGTCTCAGTATTGGAATGGAAAGGAGTTGGATATCACATCTCATGCTATAGAAAGGGTCTCAGGATTGGAATGGGAAGGATTTGGATATCACATCTCATGTTATAGGAAGGGTCTCAGGTTTATTATTAGAAGCATTGAGATATCACATCTCATGTTATAGGACAGTCTCAGGTTTGGTATTAGAAGCATTGAGATATCACATCTCATGGTATAGGACGGGTCTCAGGATTGGAATGGGAAGGAGTTGGATATCACATCTCATGCTATAGGAAGGGTCTCAGGATTGGAATGGGAAGGAGTTTGATATCAAATCTCATGCCATAGGAAGGTCTCAGGCATGGTAGAAGCATTAAGATATCACATCTCATGCTATCGGAAGGGTCTCAGGATTGGATTGGGAAGGAGTTGGATATCCCATCTCATGCTATAGGAAGGGTCACAGGTTGGAATTGGAAGGAGTTGGATATCACATCTCATGCTATCGGAAGGGTCTCAGGATTGGAATGGGAAGGAGTTGGATATCACCTCTCATGCTATAGGGAGGGTCTCAGGTTTGATATTAGAAGCATTGAGATATCATATCTCATGCTATCAGAAGGGTCTCAGGATTGGATTGGGAAGGAGTTGGATATCACATCTCATGTTATAGGAAGGGTCTCAGGATTGGATGGGAAGAGTTGGATATCACATCTCATGCAATAGGAAGGGTCTCAGGTTTGGTAGAAGCATTGAGATATCACATCTCATGCTATAGGAAGGGTCTCAGGATTGGAATGGGAAGGAGTTGGATATCACATCTCATGATAAAGGAAGGGTCTCAGGTTTGGAAGGGGAAGGATTTGGATATCACATCTCAAGTTATAGGACGAGTCTGTGGTTTGGTATTAGAAGCATTGAGATATCATATCTCATGCTATCGGAAGGGTCTCAGGATTGGTTTGGGAAGGAGTTGGATATCACATCTCATGTTATAGGAAGGGTCTCAAGATTGGAATGGGAAGGACTTGGATTTCACATCTCATGTTATAGGAAGGGTCTCAGGTTTGTTATTAGAAGCATTGAGATATCACATCTCATGTTATAGGACAGTCCTGAGACTGGTATTAGAAGCTGAGTTTGGTATTAGAAGCATTGAGATATCACATCTCATGGTATAGGACGGGTCTCAGGATTGGAATGGGAAGGAGTTGGATATAACATCTCATGCTATAGGAAGGGTCTCAGGATTGGAATGAAAGTAGTTTGATTTTAAATCTCATGCCATAGGAAGGTCTCAGGTATGGTAGAAGAAGCATTGAGATATCACATCTCATGGTATAGGACGGGTCTCAGGATTGGAATGGGAAGGAGTTGGATATCACATCTCATGCTATAGGAAGGGTCTCAGGATTGGAATGGGAAGGAGTTTGATATCACATCTCATGCCATAGGAAGGTCTCAGGTATGGTAGAAGCATTAAGATATCACATCTCATGCTATCAGAAGGGTCTCAGGATTGGATTGGGAAGGAGTTGGATATCCCATCTCATGTTATAGGAAGGGTCTCAGGTTTGTTATTAGAAGCATTGAGAAATCACATCTCTTGTTATAGGACAGTCTCAGGTTTGGTATTAGAAGCATTGAGATATCATATCTCATGGTATAGGACGGGTCTCAGTATTGGAATGGAAAGGAGTTGGATATCACATCTCATGCTATAGGAAGGGTCTCAGGATTGGAATGGGAAGGATTTGGATATCACATCTCATGTTATAGGAAGGGTCTCAGGTTTATTATGAGAAGCATTGAGATATCACATCTCATGTTATAGGACAGTCTCAGGTTTGGTATTAGAAGCATTGAGATATCACATCTCATGGTATAGGACGGGTCTCAGGATTGGAATGGGAAGGAGTTGGATATCACATCTCATGCTATAGGAAGGGTCTCAGGATTGGAATGGGAAGGAGTTTGATATCAAATCTCATGCCATAGGAAGGTCTCAGGCATGGTAGAAGCATTAAGATATCACATCTCATGCTATCGGAAGGGTCTCAGGATTGGATTGGGAAGGAGTTGGATATCCCATCTCATGCTATAGGAAGGGTCACAGGTTGGAATTGGAAGGAGTTGGATATCACATCTCATGCTATCGGAAGGGTCTCAGGATTGGAATGGGAAGGAGTTGGATATCACCTCTCATGCTATAGGGAGGGTCTCAGGTTTGATATTAGAAGCATTGAGATATCATATCTCATGCTATCAGAAGGGTCTCAGGATTGGATTGGGAAGGAGTTGGATATCACATCTCATGTTATAGGAAGGGTCTCAGGATTGGATGGGAAGAGTTGGATATCACATCTCATGCAATAGGAAGGGTCTCAGGTTTGGTAGAAGCATTGAGATATCACATCTCATGCTATAGGAAGGGTCTCAGGATTGGAATGGGAAGGAGTTGGATATCACATTTCATGATAAAGGAAGGGTCTCAGGTTTGGAAGGGGAAGGATTTGGATATCACATCTCAAGTTATAGGACGAGTCTGTGGTTTGGTATTAGAAGTATTGAGATATCATATCTCATGCTATCGGAAGGGTCTCAGGATTGGTTTGGGAAGGAGTTGGATATCACATCTCATGTTATAGGAAGGGTCTCAAGATTGGAATGGGAAGGACTTGGATATCACATCTCATGTTATAGGAAGGGTCTCAGGTTTGTTATTAGAAGCATTGAGATATCACATCTCATGTTATAGGACAGTCTCAGGTTTGGTATTAGAAACATTGAGATATCACATCTCATGGTATAGGACGGGTCTCAGGATTGGAATGGGAAGGATTTGGATATCACATCTCATGTTATAGGAAGGGTCTCAGGTTTGTTATTAGAAGCATTGAGATATCACATCTTATGTTATAGGACAGTCTCAGGTTTGGTATTAGAAGCATTGAGATATCACATCTCATGGTATAGGACAGGTCTCAGGATTGGAATGGGAAGGAGTTGGATATCACATCTCATGCAATAGGAAGGGTCTCAGGATTGGAATGGGAAGGAGTTTGATATCACATCTCATGCCATAGGAAGGTCTCAGGCATGGTAGAAGCATTAAGATATCACATCTCATGCTATCGGAAGGGTCTCAGGATTGGATTGGGAAGGAGTTGGATATCCCATCTCATGCTATAGGAAGGGTCACAGGTTGGAATTGGAAGGAGTTGGATATCACATCTCATGCTATCGGAGGGTCTCAGGATTGGAATGGGAAGGAGTTGGATATCACCTCTCATGCTATAGGGAGGGTCTCAGGTTTGATATTAGAAGCATTGAGCTATCATATCTCATGCTATCAGAAGGGTCTCAGGATTGGATTGGGAAGGAGTTGGATATCACATCTCATGTTATAGGAAGGGTCTCAGGATTGGATGGGAAGAGTTGGATATCACATCTCAAGCTATAGGAAGGGTCTCAGGTTTGGTAGAAGCATTGGGATATCACATCTCATGCTATAGGAAGGGTCTCAGGATTGGAATGGGAAGGAGTTGGATATCACATCTCATGATAAAGGAAGGGTCTCAGGTTTGGAAGGGGAAGGATTTGGATATCACATCTCAAGTTATAGGACGAGTCTGTGGTTTGGTATTAGAAGCATTGAGATATCATATCTCATGCTATCGGAAGGGTCTCAGGATTGGTTTGGGAAGGAGTTGGATATCACATCTCATGTTATAGGAAGGGTCTCAAGATTGGAATGGGAAGGACTTGGATATCACATCTCATGTTATAAGAAGGGTCTCAGGTTTGTTATTAGAAGCATTGAGATATCACATCTCATGTTATAGGACAGTCTCAGGTTTGGTATTAGAAGCATTGAGATATCACATCTCATGGTATAGGACGGGTCTCAGGATTGGAATTGGAAGGATTTGGATATAACATCTCATGCTATAGGAAGGGTCTCAGGATTGGAATGGAAGTAGTTTGATTTCAAATCTCATGCCATAGGAAGGTCTCAGGTATGGTAGAAGAAGCATTGAGATATCACATCTCATGGTATAGGACGGGTCTCAGGATTGGAATGGGAAGGAGTTGGATATCACATCTCATGTTATAGGAAGGGTCTCAAGATTTGAATGGGAAGGACTTGGATATCACATCTCATGTTATAGGAAGGGTCTCAGGTTTGGTATTAGAAGCATTGAGATATAACATCTCATAGTATAGGACGGGTCTCAGGATTGGAATGGGAAGGAGTTGGATATCACATCTCATGCTATAGGAACGGTCTCAGGATTGGAATGGGAAGGAGTTTGATATCACATCTCATGCCATGGGAAGGTCTCAGGTTTGCTAGAAGCATTTAGATATCACATCTCATGCTATCGGAAGGGTCTCAGGATTGGATTGGGAAGGAGTTGGATATCGCATCTCATGCTATAGAAAGGGTCACAGGTTGGAATTGGAAGGAGTTGGATATCACATCTCATGTTATAGGAAGGGTATCAGGATTGGAATGGGAAGGACTTTGATATCAAATCTCACACTATAGGGAGGGTCTCAGGTTTGGTATTAGAAGCATTGAGATATCACATCTCATGCTATCGGAAGGGTCTCAGGATTGGATTGGGAAGGAGTTGGATATCACATCTCATGTTATAGGAAGGGTCTCAGGATTGGATGGGAAGAGTTGGATATCACATCTCATGTTATAGGAAGGGTATCAGGATTGGAATAGGAAGGACTTTGATATCACATCTCACGCTATAGGGAGGGTCTCAGGTTTGGTATTAGAAGCATTGAGATATCACATCTCATGCTATCGGAAGGGTCTCAGGATTGGATTGGGAAGGAGTTGGATATCACATCTCATGTTATAGGAAAAGTCTCAGGATTGGAATGGGAAGGACTTGGCATCACATCTCATGTTATAGGAAGGGTCTCAGGTTTGTTATTAGAAGCATTGAGATATCACATCTCATGTTATAGGACAGTCTCAGGTTTGGTATTAGAAGCATTGAGATATAACATCTCATGGTATAGGACGGGTCTCAGGTTTGGATGGGAAGAGTTGCATATCACATCTCATGCTATAGGAAAGGTCTCAGGTTTGGTAGAAGCATTGGGATATCACATCTCATGCTATAGGAAGGGTCTCAGGATTGGAATGGGAATGAGTTGGATATCACATCTCATGCTAAAGTAAGGGTCTCAGGTTTGGAAGGGGAAGGATTTGGATATCACATCTCAAGTTATAGGACGAGTCTGTGGTTTGGTATTAGAAGCATTGAGATATCATATCTCATGCTATCAGAAGGGTCTCAGGATTGGATTGGGAAGGAGTTGGATATCACATCTCATGTTATACGAAGGGTCTCAAGATTGGAACAGGAAGGACTTGGATATCACATCTCATGTTATAGGAAGGGTCTCAGGTTTGTTATTAGAAGCATTGAGATATCACATCTCATGTTATAGGACAGTCTCAGGTTTGGTATTAGAAGCATTGAGATATAACATCTCATTTTATAGGACGGGTCTCAGGATTGGAATGGGAAGGAGTTGGATATCACATCTCATGCTATAGGGAGGGTCTCAGTTTTGATATTAGAAGCATTGAGATATCACATCTCATGCTATCGGAAGGGTCTCAGGATTGGATTGGGAAGGAGTTGGATATCGCATCTCATGCTATAGGAAGGGTCACAGGTTGGAATTGGAAGGAGTTGGATATCATGTTATAGGAAGGGTATCAGGATTGGAATGGGAAGGACTTTGATATCACATCTCACGCTATAGGGAGGGTCTCAGGTTTGGTATTAGAAGCATTGAGATATCACATCTCATGCTATCGGAAGGGTCTCAGGATTGGATTGGGAAGGAGTTGGATATCACATCTCATGTTATAGGAAGGGTCTCAGGATTGGATGGGAAGAGTTGGATATCACATCTCATGTTATAGGAAGGGTATCAGGATTGGAATGGGAAGGACTTTGATATCACATCTCACGCTATAGGGAGGGTCTCAGGTTTGGTATTAGAAGCATTGAGATATCAAATCTCATGCTATCGGAAGGGTCTCAGGATTGGATTGGGAAGGAGTTGGATATCACATCTCATGTTATAGGAAGGGTCTCAGGATTGGAATGGGAAGGACTTGGACATCACATCTCATGTTATAGGAAGGGTCTCAGGTTTGTTATTAGAAGCATTGAGATATAACATCTCATGGTATAGGACGGGTCTCAGGATTGGATGGGAAGAGTTGGACATCACATCTCATGCTATAGGAAAGGTCTCAGGTTTGGTAGAAGCATTGGGATATCACATCTCATGCTATAGGAAGGGTCTCAGGATTGGAATGGGAAGGAGTTGGATATCACATCTCATGCTAAAGGAAGGGTCTCAGGTTTGGAAGGGGAAGGATTTGGATATCACATCTCATGTTATAGGACAGTCTCAGGTTTGGTATTAGAAGCATTGAGATATCACATCTCATTCTATCCGAAGGGTCTCAGGATTGGATTGGGAAGGAGTTGGATATCACATCTCATGTTATAGGAAAGCTCTCAGGTTTGTTATTAGAAGCATTGAGATATCACAACTCATGTTATAGGACAGTCTCAGGTTTGGTATTAGAAGCATTGAGATATAATATCTCATGGTATAGGACGGGTCTCAGGATTGGAATGGGAAGGAGTTGGATATCACATCTCATGCTAAAGGAAGGGTCTCAGGTTTGGAAGGCTAAGGATTTGGATATCACACCTCAATTTATAGGACGGGTCTGTGGTTTGGTATTAGAACCATTGAGATATCATATCTCATGCTATCAGAAGGGTCTCAGTATTGGATTGGGAAGGAGTTGGATATCACATCTCATGCTATAGGAAGGGTCACAGGTTGGAATTGGAAGGAGTTGGATATCACATCTCATGCTGTCGGAAGGGTCTCAGGATTGGAATGGGAAGGAGTTGGATATCACATCTCATGCTTTAGGGAGGGTCTCAGGTTTGATATTAGAAGCATTGAGATATCATATCCTCATGCTATCGGAAGGGTCTCAGGATTGGATTGGGAAGGAGTTGGATATCACATCTCATGTTATAGGAAGGGTCTCAGGATTGGAATGGGAAGGACTTGGACATCACATCTCATGTTATAGGAAGGGTCTCAGGTTTGTTGGTAGAAGCCTTGAGATATCATATCTCTTGTTATGGGACAGTCTCAGGTTTGGTATTAGAAGCATTGAGATATCATATCTCATGGTATAGGACGGGTCTCAGGATTGGAATGGAAAGGAGTTGGATATCACATCTCATGCTATAGGAAGGGTCTCAGGATTGCAATGGGAAGGATTTGGATATCACATCTCATGTTATAGGAAGGGTCTCAGGTTTGTTATTAGAAGCATTGAGATATCACATCTCATGTTATAGGACAGTCTCAGGTTTGGTATTAGAAGCATTGAGATATCACATCTCATGGTATAGGACGGGTCTCAGGATTGGAATGGGAAGGAATTGGATATCACATCTCATGCTATAGGAAGGGTCTCAGGATTGGAATGGGAAGGAGTTTGATATCACATCTCATGCCATAGGAAGGTCTCAGGTATGGTAGAAGCATTAAGATATCACATCTCATGCTATCGGAAGGGTCTCAGGATTGGATTGGGAAGGAGTTGGATATCCCATCTCATGCTTTAGGAAGGGTCACAGGTTGGAATTGGAAGGAGTTGGATATCACATCTCATGCTATCGGAAGGGTCTCAGGATTGGAATGGGAAAGAGTTGGATATCACATCTCATGCTTTAGGGAGGGTCTCAGGTTTGATATTAGAAGCATTGAGATATCATATCTCATGCTATCGGAAGGGTCTCAGGATTGGATTGGGAAGGAGTTGGATATCACATCTCATGTTATAGGAAGGGTCTCAGGATTGGATGGGAAGAGTTGGATATCACATCTCATGCTATAGAAAGGGTCTCAGGTTTGGTAGAAGCATTAGGATATCACATCTCATGCTATAGGAAGGGTCTCAGGATTGGAATGGGAAGAAGTTGGATATCACATCTCATGATAAAGGAAGTGTCTCAGGTTTGGAAGGGGAAGGATTTGGATATCATATCTCAAGTTATAGGACGGGTCTGTGGTTTTGGTAGTAGAAGCATTGAGATATCATATCTCATGCTATCGGAAGGGTCTCAGGATTGGATTGGGAAGAATTGGATATCACATCTCATGTTATAGGAAGGGCCTCAAGATTGGAATGGGAAGGGCTTGGATATCACATCTCATGTTATAGGAAGGGTCTCAGGTTTGTTATTAGAAGCATTGAGATATCACATCTCTTGTTATAGGACAGTCTCAGGTTTGGTATTAGAAGCATTGAGATATCACATCTCATGGTATAGGACGGGTCTCAGGATTGGAATGGAAAGGAGTTGGATATCACATCTCATGCTATAGGAAGGGTCTCAGGATTGGAATGGGAAGGATTTGGATATCACATCTCATGTTATAGGAAGGGTCTCAGGATTGGAATGGGAAGGAGTTGGATATCACATCTCATGATAAAGGAAGGGTCTCAGGTTTGTAAGGGGAAGGATTTGGATATCACATCTCAAGTTATAGGACGAGTCTGTGGTTTGGTATTAGAAGCATTGAGATATCATATCTCATGCTATCGGAAGGGTCTCAGGATTGGTTTGGGAAGGAGTTGGATATCACATCTCATGTTATAGGAAGGGTCTCAAGATTGGAATGGGAAGGACTTGGATATCACATCTCATGTTATAGGAAGGGTCTCAGGTTTGTTATTAGAAGCATTGAGATATCACATCTCATGTTATAGGACAGTCTCAGGTTTGGTAGAAGAAGCATTGAGATATCACATCTCATGGTATAGGACGGGTCTCAGGATTGGAATGGGAAGGAGTTGGATATCACATCTCATGCTATAGGAAGGGTCTCAGGATTGGAATGGGAAGGAGTTTGATATCACATCTCATGCCATAGGAAGGTCTCAGGATTGGATGGGAAGAGTTGGATATCACATCTCATGCTATAGAAAGGGTCTCAGGTTTGGTAGAAGCATTAGGATATCACATCTCATGCTATAGGAAGGGTCTCAGGATTGGAATGGGAAGAAGTTGGATATCACATCTCATGATAAAGGAAGTGTCTCAGGTTTGGAAGGGGAAGGATTTGGATATCATATCTCAAGTTATAGGACGGGTCTGTGGTTTTGGTAGTAGAAGCATTGAGATATCATATCTCATGCTATCGGAAGGGTCTCAGGATTGGATTGGGAAGAATTGGATATCACATCTCATGTTATAGGAAGGGCCTCAAGATTGGAATGGGAAGGGCTTGGATATCACATCTCATGTTATAGGAAGGGTCTCAGGTTTGTTATTAGAAGCATTGAGATATCACATCTCTTGTTATAGGACAGTCTCAGGTTTGGTATTAGAAGCATTGAGATATCACATCTCATGGTATAGGACGGGTCTCAGGATTGGAATGGAAAGGAGTTGGATATCACATCTCATGCTATAGGAAGGGTCTCAGGATTGGAATGGGAAGGATTTGGATATCACATCTCATGTTATAGGAAGGGTCTCAGGATTGGAATGGGAAGGAGTTGGATATCACATCTCATGATAAAGGAAGGGTCTCAGGTTTGTAAGGGGAAGGATTTGGATATCACATCTCAAGTTATAGGACGAGTCTGTGGTTTGGTATTAGAAGCATTGAGATATCATATCTCATGCTATCGGAAGGGTCTCAGGATTGGTTTGGGAAGGAGTTGGATATCACATCTCATGTTATAGGAAGGGTCTCAAGATTGGAATGGGAAGGACTTGGATATCACATCTCATGTTATAGGAAGGGTCTCAGGTTTGTTATTAGAAGCATTGAGATATCACATCTCATGTTATAGGACAGTCTCAGGTTTGGTAGAAGAAGCATTGAGATATCACATCTCATGGTATAGGACGGGTCTCAGGATTGGAATGGGAAGGAGTTGGATATCACATCTCATGCTATAGGAAGGGTCTCAGGATTGGAATGGGAAGGAGTTTGATATCACATCTCATGCCATAGGAAGGTCTCAGGTATGGTAGAAGCATTAAGATATCACATCTCATGCTATCGGAAGGGTCTCAGGATTTGATTGGGAAGGAGTTGGATATCCCATCTCATGCTATAGGAAGGGTCACAGGTTGGAATTGGAAGGAGTCGGATATCACATCTCATGCTATCGGAAGGGTCTCAGGATTGGAATGGGAAGGAGTTGGATATCACCTCTCATGCTATAGGGAGGGTCTCAGGTTTGATATTAGAAGCATTGAGATATCATATCTCATGCTATCGGAAGGGTCTCAGGATTGGATTGGGAAGGAGTTGGATATCACATCTCATGTTATAGGAAGGGTCTCAGGATTGGATGGGAAGAGTTGGATATCACATCTCATGCTATAGGAAGGGTCTCAGGTTTGGTAGAAGCATTGAGATATCACATCTCATGCTATAGGAAGGGTCTCAGGATTGGAATCGGAAGGAGTTGGATATCACATCTCATGATAAAGGAAGGGTCTCAGGTTTGGAAGGGGAAGGATTTGGATATCACATCTCAAGTTATAGGACGAGTCTGTGGTTTGGTATTAGAAGCATTGACATATCATATCTCATGCTATCGGAAGGGTCTCAGGATTGGATTGGGAAGGAGTTGGATATCACATCTCATGTTATAGGAAGGGTCTCAAGATTGGAATGGGAAGGACTTGGATATCACATCTCATGTTATAGGAAGGGTCTCAGGTTTGGTATTAGAAGCATTGAGATATAACATCTCATAGTATAGGACGGGTCTCAGGATTGGAATGGGAAGGAGTTGGATATCACATCTCATGCTATAGGAAGGGTCTCAGGATTGGAATGGGAAGGAGTTTGATATCACATCTCATGCCATGGGAAGGTCTCAGGTTTGCTAGAAGCATTTAGATATCACATCTCATGCTATCGGAAGGGTCTCAGGATTGGATTGGGAAGGAGTTGGATATCGCATCTCATGCTATAGGAAGGGTCACAGGTTGGAATTGGAAGGGGTTGGATATCACATCTCATGTTATAGGAAGGGTATCAGGATTGGAATGGGAAGGACTTTGATATCACATCTCACACTATAGGGAGGGTCTCAGGTTTGGTATTAGAAGCATTGAGATATCACATCTCATGCTATCGGAAGGGTCTCAGGATTGGATTGGGAAGGAGTTGGATATCACATCTCATGTTATAGGAAGGGTCTCAGGATTGGATGGGAAGAGTTGGATATCACATCTCATGTTATAGGAAGGGTATCAGGATTGGAATGGGAAGGACTTTGATATCACATCTCACGCTATAGGGAGGGTCTCAGGTTTGGTATTAGAAGCATTGAGATATAACATCTCATGGTATAGGACGGGTCTCAGGATTGGATGGGAAGAGTTGGATATCACATCTCAAGTTATAGGACGGGTCTGTGGTTTGGTATTAGAAGCATTGAGATATCACATCTCATGCTTTCGGAAGGGTCTCAGGATTGGATTGGGAAGGAGTTGGATATCACATCTCATGTTATAGGAAAGCTCTCAGGTTTGTTATTAGAAGCATTGAGATATCACATCTCATGTTATAGGACAGTCTCAGGTTTGGTATTAGAAGCATTGAGATATCATATCTCATGGTATAGGACGGGTCTCAGGATGGGAATGGGAAGGAGTTGGATATCACATCTCATGCTAAAGGAAGGGTCTCAGGTTTGGAAGGATAAGGATTTGGATATCACACCTCAATTTATAGGACGGGTCTGTGGTTTGGTATTAGAACCATTGAGATATCATATCTCATGCTATCGGAAGGGTCTCAGTATTGGATTGGGAAGGAGTTGGATATCACATCTCATGTTATAGGAAGGGTCTCAGGATTGGAATGGGAAGGATTTGGATATCACATCTCATGTTATAGGAGGGGTCTCAGGTTTGTTATTAGAAGCATTGAGATATCACTTCTCATGTTATAGGACAGTCTCAGGTTTGGTATTAGAAGCATTGAGATATCACATCTCATGGTATAGGACGGGTCTCAGGATTGGAATGGGAAGGAGTTGGATATCACATCTCATGCTATAGGAAGGGTCTCAGGATTGGAATCAGAAGTAGTTTGATATCACATCTCATGCTGTCGGAAGGGTCTCAGGATTGGAATGGGAAGGAGTTGGATATCACATCTCATGCTTTAGGGAGGGTCTCAGGTTTGATATTAGAAGCATTGAGATATCATATCCTCATGCTATCGTAAGGGTCTCAGGATTGGATTGGGAAGGAGTTGGATATCACATCTCATGTTATAGGAAGGGTCTCAGGATTGGAATGGGAAGGACTTGGACATCACATCTCATGTTATAGGAAGGGTCTCATGTTTGTTATTAGAAGCATTGAGATATCACATCTCATGCTATAGGAAGGGTCTCAGGATTGGAATGGGAAGGAGTTGGATATCACATCTCATGATAAAGGAAGGGTCTCAGGTTTGGAAGGGGAAGGATTTGGATATCATATCTCAAGTTATAGGACGGGTCTGTGGTTTTGGTATTAGAAGTATTGAGATATCATATCTCATGCTATCGGAAGGGTCTCAGGATTGGATTGGGAAGGAGTTGGATATCACATCTCATGTTATAGGAAGGGCCTCAAGATTGGAATGGGAAGGGCTTGGATATCACATCTCATGTTATAGGAAGGGTCTCAGGTTTGTTGTTAGAAGCATTGAGATATCACATCTCTTGTTATAGGACAGTCTCAGGTTTGGTATTAGAAGCATTGAGATATCATATCTCATGGTATAGGACGGGTCTCAGGATTGGAATGGAAAGGAGTTGGATATCACATCTCATGCTATAGGAAGGGTCTCAGGATTGGAATGGGAAGGATTTGGATATCACATCTCATGTTATAGGAAGGGTCTCAGGTTTGTTATTAGAAGCATTGAGATATCACATCTCATGTTATAGGACAGTCTCAGGTTTGGTATTAGAAGCATTGAGATATCACATCTCATGGTATAGGACGGGTCTCAGGATTGGAATGGGAAGGAATTGGATATCACATCTCATGCTATAGGAAGGGTCTCAGGATTGGAATGGGAAGGAGATTGATATCACATCTCATGCCATAGGAAGGTCTCAGGTATGGTAGAAGCATTAAGATATCACATCTCATGCTATCGGAAGGGTCTCAGGATTGGATTGGGAAGGAGTTGGATATCCCATCTCATGCTATAGGAAGGGTCACAGGTTGGAATTGGAAGGAGTTGGATATCACATATCATGTTATAGGAAGGGTCTCAGGATTGGATGGGAAGAGTTGGATATCACATCTCATGTTATAGGAAGGGTATCAGGATTGGAATGGGAAGGACTTTGATATCACATCTCACGCTATAGGGAGGGTCTCAGGTTTGGTATTAGAAGCATTGAGATATAACATCTCATGCTATCGGAAGGGTCTCAGGATTGGATTGGGAAGGAGTTGGATATCACATCTCATGTTATAGGAAGGGTCTCAGGATTGGAATGGGAAGGACTTGGACATCACATCTCATGTTATAGGAAGGGTCTCAGGTTTGTTATTAGAAGCATTGAGATATAACATCTCATGGTATAGGACGGGTCTCAGGATTGGATGGGAAGAGTTGGATATCACATCTCATGCTATAGGAAAGGTCTCAGGTTTGGTAGAAGCATTGGGATATCACATCTCATGCTATAGGAAGGGTCTCAGGATTGGAATGGGAAGGAGTTGGATATACCATCTCATGCTATAGGAAGAGTCTCAGGATTGGAATGGAAGTAGTTTGATTTCACATCTCATGCCATAGGAAGGTCTCAGGTATGGTAGAAGAAGCATTGAGATATCACATCTCATGGTATAGGACAGGTCTCAGGATTGGAATGGGAAGGAGTTGGATATCACATCTCATGCTATCGGAAGGGTCTCAGGATTGGATTGGGAAGGAGTTGGATATCCCCTCATATGCTATAGGAAGGGTCACAGGTTGGAATTGGAAGGAGTTGGATATCACATCTCATGCTATCGGAAGGGTCTCAGGATTGGAATGGGAAGGAGTTGGATATCACCTCTCATGCTATAGGGAGGGTCTCAGGTTTGATATTAGAAGCATTGAGATATCATATCTCATGCTATCGGAAGGGTCTCAGGATTGGATTGGGAAGGAGTTGGATATCACATCTCATGTTATAGGAAGGGTCTCAGGATTGGATGGGAAGAGTTGGATATCACATCTCATGCTATAGGAAGGGTCTCAGGTTTGGTAGAAGCATTGAGATATCACATCTCTTGTTATAGGACAGTCTCAGGTTTGGTATTAGAAGCATTGAGATATCATATCTCATGGTATAGGACGGGTCTCAGGATTGGAATGGAAAGGAGTTGGATATCACATCTCATGCTATAGGAAGGGTCTCAGGATTGGAATGGGAAGGATTTGGATATCACATCTCATGTTATAGGAAGGGTCTCAGGTTTATTATTAGAAGCATTGAGATATCACATCTCATGTTATAGGACAGTCTCAGGTTTGGTATTAGGAGCATTGAGATATCACATCTCATGGTATAGGACGGGTCTCAGGATTGGAATGGGAAGGAGTTGGATATCAAATCTCATGCAATAGGAAGGGTCTCAGGATTGGAATGGGAAGGAGTTTGATATCACATCTCATGCCATAGGAAGGTCTCAGGCATGGTAGAAGCATTAAGATATCACATCTCATGCTATCGGAAGGGTCTCAGGATTGGATTGGGAAGGAGTTGGATATCCCATCTCATGCTATAGGAAGGGTCACAGGTTGGAATTGGAAGGAGTTGGATATCACCTCTCATGCTATAGGGAGGGTCTCAGGTTTGATATTAGAAGCATTGAGATATCATATCTCATGCTATCAGAAGGGTCTCAGGATTGGATTGGGAAGGAGTTGGATATCACATCTCATGTTATAGGAAGGGTCTCAGGATTGGATGGGAAGAGTTGGATATCACATCTCATGCTATAGGAAGGGTCTCAGGTTTGGTAGAAGCATTGAGATATCACATCTCATGCTATAGGAAGGGTCTCAGGATTTGAATGGGAAGGAGTTGGATATCACATCTCATGATAAAGGAAGGGTCTCAGGTTTGGAAGGGGAAGGATTTGGATATCACATCTCAAGTTATAGGACGAGTCTGTGGTTTGGTATTAGAAGCATTGAGATATCATATCTCATGCTATCGGAAGGGTCTCAGGATTGGTTTGGGAAGGAGTTGGATATCACATCTCATGTTATAGGAAGGGTCTCAAGATTGGAATGGGAAGGACTTGGTGTTAGGAAAGATTTCGTAATTGTAGGGAATTTTCCTTCCATGTGGCAACCCCTAAACTTTTTGCTATTGTTTTCAACCTTGTTCTTGACTTTGCCAGAGAAGTACAGCCTTCTGCCGCACTTCTCTGGGCTTTCGCTCCTTTCTTACGGGGAAACTGACATGCCCTTAAGACAGTCAGTACCGGGGAACGTGGTTTCCCGTAGTTTCTTTTATCGTGTCGCAGCTTTAGTGCAACACGACACAAGAGGGCACTGTAAGCTAAGTTACAGCTCTCTTGGGTCTCTAGCCTTCTACAGGCCCTAGATACTATTTTAGGATGGTATTTGATCGGTGCAAGTCATTCAGGGACTGGAATGGTGGCAGCGATCGTTTTGTTTATTTTGAGCTCCTTTTGGCGTTCTGAGCACGTTTTTGCACTGAACCCAAAATGGTGGCCTGGCTCCCAAAATGGCCAGGCCGCGAGGCTCCTTTGTCCTGTCCACTGTCCGTCTTGCTCCCTTCACCTTCCCCAGGTCCGGCGACCCGGGGCCTTCCTTATTTGGGCATGTACTTTCCTGCGAAACGTGGTTGCTTTCGCGGGCTTCTACATGTCGTTTGTGTGCCTCCAGGGTGTGGGCTGGGATGTCTGGTCCCAATACACATCCTGGGTGCCAGAGAGTCTAGGGTGGTGTGAATGCCTGGGACCACCGTGGTCCGTGATTGGTCCACGTATGGTATGTGTTTTGATGAGCAGAACTCCCATTGGCTCCCCTCCGTTTTGGCGCGAAGGGAACCGTGGATAAGAGGGGGCTGGAAACACCACTACCATGTCGATCTCCTGAGTTCTCACGAACGAAGGAATACAGGAGCCAAGTATCCTGCAACTACGAGGCTGGACCGAGGAATCGCTGGTGACCCGCTGAAGGAATCCTCCTTTGCACTGCTGTCGTCCGGAGAGCCCCTGTCCTCCTTTGATCGAACCAGAAGGCCTGTACTGGTGCTTCGACCTTTGGAATAGCAGGAACAGCTATTCCCGGCATCTTCAACCATCTCCTGCCAAGTAAGCCTTCGGAAGCGTCTCTGGGCCATCCAGTTGACTGACCAGCTTACAAAGGAGTTTGGCTCTGCAACCGCCGCCAGGTTGTGTTGTATTGCGAGTCCTTGTCCCTCTCCCACGCTTCGTACGCTTGGCGTCCCCAGGTCTGAAGGGAGGAGGGTTCATTTGGCTCGAATACGCACGGCCGCTCCGTTGTCCTGTGCGGCAACAAAACTGTGCCGGTTTCGTCGATTGGGACGTCTTTTTGCTCTACACGACTACAAAACGTTCCCTGCTCTTCTGAACCTGCCAGCTGCTGAAACTATCGTGGAGAAGCCTGGGTCTGCTTGCTTCGGGGACCGGTGAGTAGTATATCTAGGATCTGGTCGCCCTCCTGCAGTATCCCATTGCTTTTCCCTGCTGTGTAAAAACAGCACCCTTTTGCCGCGCTCGCGCTCTGCTTCTGCCCGCTGTGGAGGCTGCGCTTGAGTTGCGGAACCTGTTCTTCTTCTGCTGTGCACTAACGTGAACCGCCTGACTTCCTCCGAAGAGCTTCCCCTTGTGCCCGTCGGCACCGGCGTGGCAGGTACTTTGAGCACAAGGCTCCACTCTTCGCAGGGCTCGGACTTCCATCTAGTTAGGTGCCTATGAAGGCGAACTGAGTCGAAAGCATTATCGCACTGCCTGTTTTCCTTCCCTGGCAGGTGGACTACATATTTCGTGCTTTAAACGCTTGCGACTGTGTATTTGTATATATATTGTGTTGATATGGTATGTGTTGGTTTAATATTGTGATATTGTGATTTTCTCGCTACGGTCGTTGTTTTAAAGGCCTTAAAATAAATGTGTATCTATTTTTGATATAACAACTGTTTGGAGTAGTTTGTTAGCGCTCTTGCTTTGTGTGCTCATTGCGGGCCTTCTGTCACCCTCACCCCTCTTGAGACCTAGTCTTGACCGCCGCGATCGCTACCTTGATTGGTCTGGCTTGTCCAGAGGTTACCCTGTTCCAAGTAATTAGGTTGGCCTTCTGAACTTCTGCGCCACCAGGACAGAGTTCAGAAATCCGTCTTAACAAATTGGTGGCAGCGGTGGGATACGACTGAAGGTATCCAGTGTTGCGCTCGAACTAAGGCATTTCAGGTTATTCCAAACAGTACACGTAGTGAATTGTTATAGTATAACTTTAAAAAGGCCATAGTCCTATCAAACAGTATGGAAACAAGTACGTTGTTAACTTTAAATGCTTCCAAATCAGAAACGCTGAAAAAGATGTGTGCGGAGAGAGGTGTTTCCTCTCAAGGCACGAAATTGGAAATGATCCAAAGAATCGTGGCGTGGCAAGAAGCGCAGCTTGACGCTATTACTTCTGAGGACAGTGCGGAAGGTGGTGGGGCTGCTTTCACTGGTAGAACCGACGGTTCTGCCGCCGCACTGTTCCACCGCGACCACGAGGACAGGGAGGACGAGCTGTCTAATGTTTCCTCTGCCAGTGTTGATGGGGAGGCTATGCTTGAATTCAAGAAGCAAGAGCTGCGGGTTAGGCAGCAGGAGTTGAATTCAGCATAGCCAAACTAAAAATCGAACAGGCAGAAAAACAAAAAGACAGGGATCACCAGTTGGAACTGGCCAAGCTTCAGGTTGCAAATGGATCCAAGGGTCCTGGACATGGTTCTGGGGCTTCCTCTCACCCACGGTTTCCAAAAGATCTGCTCAGTGTGTATGAAGAAAGGAATGACATTATGGACTGGCTGAATGCGTTTGAGTATGCATGCGAGGTTCAAAAAGTTGACAGTGCTGATAAGATTGCGTGGTTTCTCAGTAGACTGCCCCATTCTGGCTGTAGTGCCATTATGGAAATGTCGAAGGCTGAGCGGGCTGATTTCGCAATGTTAAAGCAGGCTCTCATTTTAAAGTTTGGGAAGACTCCGGCCCAATATTTAAAGCGTTTTCGAGAGTATAAAAAAAAGGAAGGTGGTACTTGGGTATCTTATGTCGCTGAATCTTTGAAAAACTTAACTGGCTGGGTCGAAGGCTATAAGGTTTCTACCTTCGACGGCATGATAAATCTTGTCATGTTGGAACACATTTTTGCTTCTTCTTCCCCGGAGCTTAAGCAGCATTTGGCCGATTCGAAGGAGATAGATCCTAAGAAGCTGGCCATTGCAGCAGACTTATGGGTGTCACATCGAGTGTCCCATAAGGACAAAACTCATCCTGGTAAGCAGGAGGAGGGGAAAAAGTCCAAAGATATGGAGGGTGGGGAATCTGCTAAATCTTCTTCCCAAAAGGGCCACAAAAAGAAAAACAAGGGTAAGACACAAGAGAACTCACAGGGTAGTGGAGGTGCGCCTCCGAAACAGAACTCGGGTTACAATAAGCCTCCCTACGTAAACAGACCCACTGGGGCTTGTTTTTCTTGTGGAGCAACTGACCATGTGAAGGGGGATCCCCGTTGTAAGGTTAGACCTGTGGGGGTCCACTCCGCTAATCTGGCCTTCTCCTCCTACGAGGAAGAAGAGATTACAGGAGCATCCTTCTCCTCGGACTCATTTCCCAGCGGAATAGAGGCCGAGGTAGTTTTAGTGTCCCTGGGTTCCTGGGAGCCTAAAGTCGCAGAGGCGTATGCTAGGATTCCGGATAATACCAAGCACTACTTTAAAGACAGTGTGCTGATCAATGGAGTGGATACTCCAGCTCTTAGGGATAGTGGGTGCAGTCGAACTGTAGTGGATTCTACCTTGGTAGACTCAGAGGAAGTTGCCAGAGCTACTCTGATGCCCACTAAGTTGGCTGACGGCCCCCTCCGTATGTTTCCCGTGATCCCTGTTAATCTAACTTTAAATGGTACAGCAGTCAGGATTCCAGTGAGCATTCAGAGAAACGTCCCGGGAAAGGTCTTATTAGGTAATGATCTCAGAGCTTTAGGGCTCGTAGGAGACACTGCCGAACGACCCTACACACGGTCTCAAGCACGGGCAGCATTGGCCAAGTCCAATACGCCGCCCCAGCCGAAGGGGCAACCCAAGGCGAAAGGAGTCTACAAGTCAAGACGGGGGAAAGAGAATATTCCCCCGAGCTCGCCTACCACTGCGGTGGAGGAAGTTGGTCAATCGCCCGAGCCTGACGAGGAGGTGGCGATGCCTGAAGTATTCGACCCCAACGATCATCCTGAACTAAAAGACTTGTTAGTTGAAGGAGGTCCTGATAGGGACGAATTCAGTAAAGGCCAACGTGAGTGCCCATCTCTGGAAGGCCTAAGGAGACAGGCCTGCTCCCAGCTTGAGGGTGAACCTCCTGGGATGCATAGGATTTACCAGGAAGGTGGACTCCTGTATAGTGAGCCCACAGAGTCTACAGAAGGAGACCATAGGAGGTTGGTGGTTCCCCTTGCTGTTAGGCCCTTCCTCCTGCAGTTGGCGCATGTCGTTCCCCTTGCTGGTCACCTTGGTATGAGGAGGACCAAGCAAAGGTTATCCATGCACTTCTACTGGCCCAAGATGTGGGAGCAAGTAGAAAGTCACTGCAGGAGTTGTGCCGCCTGCCAGTTGTCTGGTAAGGTTGGCGCGACAATCCAAGCTCCGTTGGTACCGCTCCCAGTTGTGGGGGTACCATTTGAAAGGGTAGGGATCGACATGGTTGGTCCCCTTGACCCGCAAACATCCTCAGGCAATAGGTTTATCCTGGTGCTGGTCGACCATGCAACCCGGTATCCTGAGGCCGTCCCATTTACAACTGTAACTGCCAAGCCAGTTGCAGAAGCTTTACTCGGCATGTTTACTAGGGTTGGCTTCCCTAAAGAAGTTGTGCCGGATCATGGCAGCAACTTTATGTCGAAGTATAGGCAGGCTATGTGGAAAGAATGTGGGGTCACCTACGGGTTCTCTTCTGCATACCACCCCCAGACCAATGGTCTGGGGGGGCGTTTCAACAGGACATTAAAGAGCGTGATTGGGCACTCTGGAGGAGCCTCAGAGAAGAAAATGGGATCTTCTTGTTTCATGCTTACTGTTTGCCTACAGAGAGGTACCACAGGAGGGTGTTGGCTTCAGCCCCTTCGAACTTCTGTTCGGTCATCCCGTACGGGGACCCTTAGCCATCGTCAAAGAGGGATGGGAGATGCCCACTCCCCCTGTTACTACCAACGTAGTTGATTATGTGCTAGGGCTCAGAAAACGGATGGTACTTCTGATGGGCTTGGCTAGTGATAAATTGAAGGCAGGGCAAGCGCTGGTGAAACATTGGTACGACCAGAAAGCTTCCCTCATCAACTTTACACTTGGTCAGCAAGTCCTGATCATGAATCTCATAAGGCCTCGAGCTTTACAGGACAAATGGTCAGGCCCTTGCCCAGTGGTGGAGCCCCTGGGTGAGGTTAACTATTCAGTGGACCTTGGAAGGCCTGGACAGGCTCCAAAAGTGTTTCACGTGAATAGGCTGAAGGCTTTCGGCCCAAGCGTCGAAATCGCAGCACTGCTACTGGCTTCAGACGTTGCGGGAGAGGAGTCTGAACCTCTCCCCGGCCTGTTCCCAAGCAGTCCTTCAGATAGCTCTTTTGAGGGTGTCCGAGTGGCCCCTCACCAAAATGGTCAAGGCTCAGTGGTTTACCTTGGACATGAAGTAGGTGGAGGGAGGAGACAGCCTCTACTCAGTCAGGTACAAGCAGTACAAGACTGGCCTACCCCCACTACGCAAACCCAAGTGAGAGCCTTTTTAGGACTCACGGGGTATTACCGCACTTTTGTGGCAGACTATGGCACCATAGCTGCTCCTCTGACTGCCCTCACAACTCCGAAGAAACCCAAGAAGGTAACTTGGACCGACGAGTGTGAGAAGGCCTTCAATGGCTTAAAAGACTCCTTGTGCCAGGCCCCTGTCCTAAGGGCCCCTGATTATCAAAGACCTTTTATTGTGCAGACGGATGCCTCTGACACTGGGATAGGAGCTGTACTATCACAAGTAGATGAGAAGGGTAAGGAACACCCTATCGGTTTTATTAGTTGCCAGCTTAAGGACAGAGAGCTCAGATGGTCCGCGGTAGAGAAAGAATGTTTCTCTGTTGTGTGGGCCCTAAGGAAGCTGAGGCCCTACCTCTATGGGACCCACTTCACTGTGCAGACTGACCATAAGCCGTTAAAGTGGCTAATGAACATGAAGGGGGAGAATCCAAAGTTGCTTAGGTGGTCCATAAGTCTACAAGGCTTCGACTTCACTATTGAGCACAGGCCAGGTGTCCAACATAGCAATGCTGATGGGTTGTCCAGAATGTTTAACCGACCTGAACAAGAGACTCATCCAGGGGTGGATTAGTTCCCCCTGTCCATAGTCTGGGAGGGGCGAGTGTTAGGAAAGATTTCGTAATTGTAGGGAATTTTCCTTCCATGTGGCAACCCCTAAACTTTTTGCTATTGTTTTTAACCTTGTTCTTGACTTTGCCAGAGAAGTACAGCCTTCTGCCGCACTTCTCTGGGCTTTCGCTCCTTTCTTACGGGGAAACTGACATGCCCTTAAGACAGTCAGTACCGGGGAACGTGGTTTCCCGTAGTTTCTTTTATCGTGTCGCAGCTTTAGTGCAACACGACACAAGAGGGCACTGTAAGCTAAGTTACAGCTCTCTTGGGTCTCTAGCCTTCTACAGGCCCTAGATACTCTTTTAGGATGGTATTTGATCGGTGCAAGTCATTCAGGGACTGGAATGGTGGCAGCGATCGTTTTGTTTATTTTGAGCTCCTTTTGGCGTTCTGAGCACGTTTTTGCACTGAACCCAAAATGGTGGCCTGGCTCCCAAAATGGCCAGGCCGTGAGGCTCCTTTGTCCTGTCCACTGTCCGTCTTGCTCCCTTCACCTTCCCCAGGTCCTGCGACCCGGGGCCTTCCTTATTTGGGCATGTACTTTCCCGCGAAACGTGGTTGCTTTCGCGGGCTTCTACATGTCGTTTGTGTGCCTCCAGGGTGTGGGCTGGGATGTCTGGTCCCAATACACATCCTGGGTGCCAGAGAGTCTAGGGTGGTGTGAATGCCTGGGACCACCGTGGTCCGTGATTGGTCCACGTATGGTATGTGTTTTGATGAGCGGATCTCCCATTGGCTCCCCTCCGTTTTGGCGCGAAGGGAACCGTGGATAAGAGGGGGCTGGAAACACCACTACCATGTCGATCTCCTGAGTTCTCACGAACGAAGGAATACAGGAGCCAAGTATCCTGCAACTACGAGGCTGGACCGAGGAATCGCTGGTGACCCGCTGAAGGAATCCTCCTTTGCACTGCTGTCGTCCGGAGAGCCCCTGTCCTCCTTTGATCGAACCAGAAGGCCTGTACTGGTGCTTCGACCTTTGGAATAGCAGGAACAGCTATTCCCGGCATCTTCAACCATCTCCTGCCAAGTAAGCCTTCGGAAGCGTCTCTGGGCCATCCAGTTGACTGACCAGCTTACAAAGGAGTTTGGCTCTGCAACCGCCGCCAGGTTGTGTTGTATTGCGAGTCCTTGTCCCTCTCCCACGCTTCGTACGCTTGGCGTCCCCAGGTCTGAAGGGAGGAGGGTTCATTTGGCTCGAATACGCACGGCCGCTCCGTTGTCCTGTGCGGCAACAAAACTGTGCCGGTTTCGTCGATTGGGACGTCTTTTTGCTCTACACGACTACAAAACGTTCCCTGCTCTTCTGAACCTGCCAGCTGCTGAAACTATCGTGGAGAAGCCTGGGTCTGCTTGCTTCGGGGACCGGTGAGTAGTATATCTAGGATCTGGTCGCCCTCCTGCAGTATCCCATTGCTTTTCCCTGCTGTGTAAAAACAGCACCCTTTTGCCGCGCTCGCGCTCTGCTTCTGCCCGCTGTGGAGGCTGCGCTTGAGTTGCGGAACCTGTTCTTCTTCTGCTGTGCACTAACGTGAACCGCCTGACTTCCTCCGAAGAGCTTCCCCTTGTGCCCGTCGGCACCGGCGTGGCAGGTACTTTGAGCACAAGGCTCCACTCTTCGCAGGGCTCGGACTTCCATCTAGTTAGGTGCCTATGAAGGCGAACTGAGTCGAAAGCATTATCGCACTGCCTGTTCTCCTTCCCTGGCAGGTGGACTACATATTTCGTGCTTTAAACGCTTGCGACCGTGTATTTGTATATATATTGTGTTGATATGGTATGTGTTGGTTTAATATTGTGATATTGTGATTTTCTCGCTACGGTCGTTGTTTTAAAGGCCTTAAAATAAATGTGTATCTATTTTTGATATAACAACTGTTTGGAGTAGTTTGTTAGCGCTCTTGCTTTGTGTGCTCATTGCGGGCCTTCTGTCACCCTCACCCCTCTTGAGACCTAGTCTTGACCGCCGCGATCGCTACCTTGATTGGTCTGGCTTGTCCAGAGGTTACCCTGTTCCAAGTAATTAGGTTGGCCTTCTGAACTTCTGCGCCACCAGGACAGAGTTCAGAAATCTGTCTTAACACTTGGATATCACATCTCATGTTATAAGAAGGGTCTCAGGTTTGTTATTAGAAGCATTGAGATATCACATCTCATGTTATAGGACAGTCTCAGGTTTGGTATTAGAAGCATTGAGATATCACATCTCATGGTATAGGACGGGTCTCAGGATTGGAATGGGAAGGAGTTGGATATAACATCTCATGCTATAGGAAGGGTCTCAGGATTGGAATGGAAGTAGTTTGATTTCAAATCTCATGCCATAGGAAGGTCTCAGGTATGGTAGAAGAAGCATTGAGATATCACATCTCATGGTATAGGACGGGTCTCAGGATTGGAATGGGAAGGAGTTGGATATCACATCTCATGCTATAGGAAGGGTCTCAGGATTGGAATGGGAAGGAGTTTGATATCACATCTCATGCCATAGGAAGGTCTCAGGTATGGTAGAAGCATTAAGATATCACATCTCATGCTATCGGAAGGGTCTCAGGATTGGATTGGGAAGGAGTTGGATATCCCATCTCATGCTATAGGAAGGGTCACAGGTTGGAATTGGAAGGAGTTGGATATCACATCTCATGCTATCGGAAGGGTCTCAGGATTGGAAAGGGAAGGAGTTGGATATCACCTCTCATGCTATAGGGAGGGTCTCAGGTTTGATATTAGAAGCATTGAGATATCATATCTCATGCTATCGGAAGGGTCTCAGGATTGGATTGGGAAGGAGTTGGATATCACATCTCATGTTATAGGAAGGGTCTCAGGATTGGATGGGAAGAGTTGGATATCACATCTCATGCTATAGGAAGGGTCTCAGGTTTGGTAGAAGCATTGAGCAATCACATCTCATGCTATAGGAAGGGTCTCAGGATTGGAATGGGAAGGAGTTGGATATCACATCTCTTGATAAAGGAAGGGTCTCAGGTTTGGAAGGGGAAGGATTTGGATATCACATCTCAAGTTATAGGACGAGTCTGTGGTTTTGTATTAGAAGCATTGAGATATCATATCTCATGCTATCGGAAGGGTCTCAAGATTGGAATGGGAAGGACTTGGATATCACATCTCATGTTATAGGAAGGGTCTCAGGTTTGGTATTAGAAGCATTGAGATATAACATCTCATAGTATAGGACGGGTCTCAGGATTGGAATGGGAAGGAGTTGGATATCACATCTCATGCTATAGGAAGGGTCTCAGGATTGGAATGGGAAGGAGTTTGATATCACATCTCATGCCATGGGAAGGTCTCAGGTTTGCTAGAAGCATTTAGATATCACATCTCATGCTATCGGAAGGGTTTCAGGATTGGATTGGGAAGGAGTTGGATATCGCATCTCATGCTATAGGAAGGGTCACAGGTTGGAATTGGAAGGAGTTGGATATCATGTTATAGGAAGGGTATCAGGATTGGAATGGGAAGGACTTTGATATCACATCTCACGCTATAGGGAGGGTCTCAGGTTTGGTATTAGAAGCATTGAGATATCACATCTCATGCTATCGGAAGGGTCTCAGGATTGGATTGGGAAGGAGTTGGATATCACATCTCATGTTATAGGAAGGGTATCAGGATTGGAATGGGAAGGACTTTGATATCACATCTCACGCTATAGGGAGGGTCTCAGGTTTGGTATTAGAAGCATTGAGATATCAAATCTCATGCTATCGGAAGGGTCTCAGGATTGGATTGGGAAGGAGTTGGATATCACATCTCATGTTATAGGAAGGGTCCCAGGATTGGAATGGGAAGGACTTGGACATCACATCTCATGTTATAGGAAGGGTCTCAGGTTTGTTATTAGAAGCATTGAGATATCACATATGTTATAGGACAGCCTCAGGTTTGGTATTAGAAGCATTGAGATATAACATCTCATGGTATAGGACGGGTCTCAGGATTGGATGGGAAGAGTTGGATATCACATCTCATGCTATAGGAAAGGTCTCAGGTTTGGTAGAAGCATTGGGATATCACATCTCATGCTATAGGAAGGGTCTCAGGATTGGAATGGGAAGGAGTTGGATATCACATCTCATGCTAAAGGAAGGGTCTCAGGTTTGGAAGGGGAAGGATTTGGATATCACATCTCATGTTATAGGACAGTCTCAGGTTTGGTATTAGAAGCATTGAGATATAACATCTCATTTTATAGGACGGGTATCAGGATTGGAATGGGAATGAGTTGGATATCACATCTCAAGTTATAGGACGGGTCTGCGGTTTGGTACTAGAAGCATTGAGATATGACATCTCATGCTATCGGAAGGGTCTCAGGATTGGATTGGGAAGGAGTTGGATATCACATCTCATGTTATAGAAAAGCTCTCAGGTTTGTTATTAGAAGCATTGAGATATCACATCTCATGTTATAGGACAGTCTCAGGTTTGGTATTAGAAGCATTGAGATATAATATCTCATGGTATAGGACGGGTCTCAGGATTGGAATGGGAAGGAGTTGGATATCACATCTCATGCTAAAGGAAGGGTCTCAGGTTTGGAAGGCTAAGGATTTGGATATCACACCTCAATTTATAGGACGGGTCTGTGGTTTGGTATTAGAACCATTGAGATATCATATCTCATGCTATCGGAAGGGTCTCAGTATTGCATTGGGAAGGAGTTGGATATCACATCTCATGCTATAGGAAGGGTCACAGGTTGGAATTGGAAGGAGTTGGATATCACATCTCATGCTGTCGGAAGGGTCTCAGGATTGGAATGGGAAGGAGTTGGATATCACATCTCATGCTTTAGGGAGGGTCTCAGGTTTGATATTAGAAGCATTGAGATATCATATCCTCATGCTATCGGAAGGGTCTCAGGATTGGATTGGGAAGGAGTTGGATATCACATCTCATGTTATAGGAAGGGTCTCAGGATTGGAATGGGAAGGACTTGGACATCACATCTCATGTTATAGGAAGGGTCTCAGGTTTGTTGGTAGAAGCATTGAGATATCATATCTCTTGTTATGGGACAGTCTCAGGTTTGGTATTAGAAGCATTGAGATATCATATCTCATGGTATAGGACGGGTCTCAGGATTGGAATGGAAAGGAGTTGGATATCACATCTCATGCTATAGGAAGGGTCTCAGGATTGGAATGGGAAGGATTTGGATATCACATCTCATGTTATAGGAAGGGTCTCAGGTTTGTTATTAGAAGCATTGAGATATCACATATCATGTTATAGGACAGTCTCAGGTTTGGTATTAGAAGCATTGAGATATCACAACTCATGGTATAGGACAGGTCTCAGGATTGGAATGGGAAGGAATTGGATATCACATCTCATGCTATAGGAAGGGTCTCAGGATTGGAATGGGAAGGAGTTTGATATCACATCTCATGCCATAGGAAGGTCTCAGGTATGGTAGAACCATTAAGATATCACATCTCATGCTATCGGAAGGGTCTCAGGATTGGATTGGGAAGGAGTTGGATATCCCATCTCATGCTTTAGGAAGGGTCACAGGTTGGAATTGGAAGGAGTTGGATATCACATCTCATGCTATCGGAAGGGTCTCAGGATTGGAATGGGAAAGAGTTGGATATCACATCTCATGCTTTAGGGAGGGTCTCAGGTTTGATATTAGAAGCATTGAGATATCATATCTCATGCTATCGGAAGGGTCTCAGGATTGGATTGGGAAGGAGTTGGATATCACATCTCATGTTATAGGAAGGGTCTCAGGATTGGATGGGAAGAGTTGGATATCACATCTCATGCTATAGAAAGGGTCTCAGGTTTGGTAGAAGCATTAGGATATCACATCTCATGCTATAGGAAGGGTCTCAGGATTGGAATGGGAAGGAGTTGGATATCACATCTCATGATAAAGGAAGTGTCTCAGGTTTGGAAGGGGAAGGATTTGGATATCATATCTCAAGTTATAGGACGGGTCTGTGGTTTTGGTATTAGAAGCATTGAGATATCATATCTCATGCTATCGGAAGGGTCTCAGGATTGGATTGGGAAGAATTGGATATCACATCTCATGTTATAGGAAGGGCCTCAAGATTGGAATGGGAAGGGCTTGGATATCACATCTCATGTTATAGGAAGGGTCTCAGGTTTGTTATTAGAAGCATTGAGATATCACATCTCTTGTTATAGGACAGTCTCAGGTTTGGTATTAGAAGCATTGAGATATCATATCTCATGGTATAGGACGGGTCTCAGGATTGGAATAGAAAGGAGTTGGATATCACATCTCATGCTATAGGAAGGGTCTCAGGATTGGAATGGGAAGGATTTGGATATCACATCTCATGTTATAGGAAGGGTCTCAGGATTGGAATGGGAAGGAGTTGGATATCACATCTCATGATAAAGGAAGGGTCTCAGGTTTGGAAGGGGAAGGATTTGGATATCACATCTCAAGTTATAGGACGAGTCTGTGGTTTGGTATTAGAAGCATTGAGATATCATATCTCATGCTATCGGAAGGGTCTCAAGATTGGAATGGAAGGACTTGGATATCACATCTCATGTTATAGGAAGGGTCTCAGGTTTGTTATTAGAAGCATTGAGATATCACATCTCATGTTATAGGACAGTCTCAGGTTTGGTATTAGAAGCATTGAGATATCACATCTCATGGTATAGGACGGGTCTCAGGATTGGAATGGGAAGGAGTTGGATATAACATCTCATGCTATAGGAAAGGTCTCAGGATTGGAATGGAAGTAGTTTGATTTCAAATCTCATGCCATAGGAAGGTCTCAGGTATGGTAGAAGAAGCATTGAGATATCACATCTCATGGTATAGGACGGGTCTCATGATTGGAATGGGAAGGAGTTGGATATCACATCTCATGCTATAGGAAGGGTCTCAGGATTGGAATGGGAAGGAGTTTGATATCACATCTCATGCCATAGGAAGGTCTCAGGTATGGTAGAAGCATTAAGATATCACATCTCATGCTATCGGAAGGGTCTCAGGATTGGATTGGGAAGGAGTTGGATATCCCATCTCATGCTATAGGAAGGGTCACAGGTTGGAATTGGAAGGAGTTGGATATCACATCTCATGCTATCGGAAGGGTCTCAGGATTGGAATGGGAAGGAGTTGGATATCACCTCTCATGCTATAGGGAGGGTCTCAGGTTTGATATTAGAAGCATTGAGATATCATATCTCATGCTATCGGAAGGGTCTCAGGATTGGATTGGGAAGGAGTTGGATATCACATCTCATGTTATAGGAAGGGTCTCAGGATTGGATGGGAAGAGTTGGATATCACATCTCATGCTATAGGAAGGGTATCAGGATTGGAATGGGAAGGACTTTGATATCACATCTCACGCTATAGGGAGGGTCTCAGGTTTGGTATTAGAAGCATTGAGATATCACATCTCATGCTATCGGAAGGGTCTCAGGATTGGATTGGGAAGGAGTTGGATATCACATCTCATGTTATAGGAAGGGTCTCAGGATTGGAATGGGAAGGACTTGGACATCACATCTCATGTTATAGGAAGGGTCTCAGGTTTGTTATTAGAAGCATTGAGATATCACATCTCATGTTATAGGACAGTCTCAGGTTTGGTATTAGAAGCATTGAGATATAACATCTCATGGTATAGGACGGGTCTCAGGATTGGATGGGAAGAGTTGCATATCACATCTCATGCTATAGGAAAGGTCTCAGGTTTGGTAGAAGCATTGGGATATCATATCTCATGCTATAGGAAGGGTCTCAGGATTGGAATGGGAAGGAGTTGGATATCACATCTCATGCTAAAGGAAGGGTCTCAGGTTTGGAAGGGGAAGGATTTGGATATCACATCTCAAGTTATAGGACGGGTCTGTGGTTTGGTATTAGAAGCATTGAGATATCATATCTCATGCTATCAGAAGGGTCTCAGGATTGGATTGGGAAGGAGTTGGATATCACATCTCATGTTATACAAAGGGTCTCAAGATTGGAACAGGAAGGACTTGGATATCACATCTCATGTTATAGGAAGGGTCTCAGGTTTGTTATTAGAAGCATTGAGATATCACATCTCATGTTATAGGACAGTCTCAGGTTTGGTATTAGAAGCATTGAGATATAACATCTCATTTTATAGGACGGGTCTCAGGATTGGAATGGGAAGGAGTTGGATATCAAATCTCATGCTATAGGGAGGGTCTCAGTTTTGATATTAGAAGCATTGAGATATCACATCTCATGCTATCGGAAGGGTCTCAGGATTGGATTGGGAAGGAGTTGGATATCGCATCTCATGCTATAGGAAGGGTCACAGGTTGGAATTGGAAGGAGTTGGATATCATGTTATAGGAAGGGTATCAGGATTGGAATGGGAAGGACTTTGATATCACATCTCACGCTATAGGGAGGGTCTCAGGTTTGGTATTAGAAGCATTGAGATATCACAACTCATGGTATAGGACAGGTCTCAGGATTGGAATGGGAAGGAATTGGATATCACATCTCATGCTATAGGAAGGGTCTCAGGATTGGAATGGGAAGGAGTTTGATATCACATCTCATGCCATAGGAAGGTCTCAGGTATGGTAGAAGCATTAAGATATCACATCTCATGCTATCGGAAGGGTCTCAGGATTGGATTGGGAAGGAGTTGGATATCCCATCTCATGCTTTAGGAAGGGTCACAGGTTGGAATTGGAAGGAGTTGGATATCACATCTCATGCTATCGGAAGGGTCTCAGGATTGGAATGGGAAAGAGTTGGATATCACATCTCATGCTTTAGGGAGGGTCTCAGGTTTGATATTAGAAGCATTGAGATATCATATCTCATGCTATCGGAAGGGTCTCAGGATTGGATTGGGAAGGAGTTGGATATCACATCTCATGTTATAGGAAGGGTCTCAGGATTGGATGGGAAGAGTTGGATATCACATCTCATGCTATAGAAAGGGTCTCAGGTTTGGTAGAAGCATTAGGATATCACATCTCATGCTATAGGAAGGGTCTCAGGATTGGAATGGGAAGGAGTTGGATATCACATCTCATGATAAAGGAAGTGTCTCAGGTTTGGAAGGGGAAGGATTTGGATATCATATCTCAAGTTATAGGACGGGTCTGTGGTTTTGGTATTAGAAGCATTGAGATATCATATCTCATGCTATCGGAAGGGTCTCAGGATTGGATTGGGAAGAATTGGATATCACATCTCATGTTATAGGAAGGGCCTCAAGATTGGAATGGGAAGGGCTTGGATATCACATCTCATGTTATAGGAAGGGTCTCAGGTTTGTTATTAGAAGCATTGAGATATCACATCTCTTGTTATAGGACAGTCTCAGGTTTGGTATTAGAAGCATTGAGATATCATATCTCATGGTATAGGACGGGTCTCAGGATTGGAATAGAAAGGAGTTGGATATCACATCTCATGCTATAGGAAGGGTCTCAGGATTGGAATGGGAAGGATTTGGATATCACATCTCATGTTATAGGAAGGGTCTCAGGATTGGAATGGGAAGGAGTTGGATATCACATCTCATGATAAAGGAAGGGTCTCAGGTTTGTAAGGGGAAGGATTTGGATATCACATCTCAAGTTATAGGACGAGTCTGTGGTTTGGTATTAGAAGCATTGAGATATCATATCTCATGCTATCGGAAGGGTCTCAAGATTGGAATGGAAGGACTTGGATATCACATCTCATGTTATAGGAAGGGTCTCAGGTTTGTTATTAGAAGCATTGAGATATCACATCTCATGTTATAGGACAGTCTCAGGTTTGGTATTAGAAGCATTGAGATATCACATCTCATGGTATAGGACGGGTCTCAGGATTGGAATGGGAAGGAGTTGGATATAACATCTCATGCTATAGGAAAGGTCTCAGGATTGGAATGGAAGTAGTTTGATTTCAAATCTCATGCCATAGGAAGGTCTCAGGTATGGTAGAAGAAGCATTGAGATATCACATCTCATGGTATAGGACGGGTCTCATGATTGGAATGGGAAGGAGTTGGATATCACATCTCATGCTATAGGAAGGGTCTCAGGATTGGAATGGGAAGGAGTTTGATATCACATCTCATGCCATAGGAAGGTCTCAGGTATGGTAGAAGCATTAAGATATCACATCTCATGCTATCGGAAGGGTCTCAGGATTGGATTGGGAAGGAGTTGGATATCCCATCTCATGCTATAGGAAGGGTCACAGGTTGGAATTGGAAGGAGTTGGATATCACATCTCATGCTATCGGAAGGGTCTCAGGATTGGAATGGGAAGGAGTTGGATATCACCTCTCATGCTATAGGGAGGGTCTCAGGTTTGATATTAGAAGCATTGAGATATCATATCTCATGCTATCGGAAGGGTCTCAGGATTGGATTGGGAAGGAGTTGGATATCACATCTCATGTTATAGGAAGGGTCTCAGGATTGGATGGGAAGAGTTGGATATCACATCTCATGCTATAGGAAGGGTATCAGGATTGGAATGGGAAGGACTTTGATATCACATCTCACGCTATAGGGAGGGTCTCAGGTTTGGTATTAGAAGCATTGAGATATCACATCTCATGCTATCGGAAGGGTCTCAGGATTGGATTGGGAAGGAGTTGGATATCACATCTCATGTTATAGGAAGGGTCTCAGGATTGGAATGGGAAGGACTTGGACATCACATCTCATGTTATAGGAAGGGTCTCAGGTTTGTTATTAGAAGCATTGAGATATCACATCTCATGTTATAGGACAGTCTCAGGTTTGGTATTAGAAGCATTGAGATATAACATCTCATGGTATAGGACGGGTCTCAGGATTGGATGGGAAGAGTTGCATATCACATCTCATGCTATAGGAAAGGTCTCAGGTTTGGTAGAAGCATTGGGATATCATATCTCATGCTATAGGAAGGGTCTCAGGATTGGAATGGGAAGGAGTTGGATATCACATCTCATGCTAAAGGAAGGGTCTCAGGTTTGGAAGGGGAAGGATTTGGATATCACATCTCAAGTTATAGGACGGGTCTGTGGTTTGGTATTAGAAGCATTGAGATATCATATCTCATGCTATCAGAAGGGTCTCAGGATTGGATTGGGAAGGAGTTGGATATCACATCTCATGTTATACAAAGGGTCTCAAGATTGGAACAGGAAGGACTTGGATATCACATCTCATGTTATAGGAAGGGTCTCAGGTTTGTTATTAGAAGCATTGAGATATCACATCTCATGTTATAGGACAGTCTCAGGTTTGGTATTAGAAGCATTGAGATATAACATCTCATTTTATAGGACGGGTCTCAGGATTGGAATGGGAAGGAGTTGGATATCAAATCTCATGCTATAGGGAGGGTCTCAGTTTTGATATTAGAAGCATTGAGATATCACATCTCATGCTATCGGAAGGGTCTCAGGATTGGATTGGGAAGGAGTTGGATATCGCATCTCATGCTATAGGAAGGGTCACAGGTTGGAATTGGAAGGAGTTGGATATCATGTTATAGGAAGGGTATCAGGATTGGAATGGGAAGGACTTTGATATCACATCTCACGCTATAGGGAGGGTCTCAGGTTTGGTATTAGAAGCATTGAGATATCACATCTCATGCTATCGGAAGGGTCTCAGGATTGGATTGGGAAGGAGTTGGATATCACATCTCATGTTATAGGAAGGGTCTCAGGATTGGATGGGAAGAGTTGGATATCACATCTCATGTTATAGGAAGGGTATCAGGATTGGAATGGGAAGGACTTTGATATCACATCTCACGCTATAGGGAGGGTCTCAGGTTTGGTATTAGAAGCATTGAGATATCAAATCTCATGCTATCGGAAGAGTCTCAGGATTGGATTGGGAAGGAGTTGGATATCACATCTCATGTTATAGGAAGGGTCTCAGGATTGGAATGGGAAGGACTTGGACATCACATCTCATGTTATAGGAAGGGTCTCAGGTTTGTTATTAGAAGCATTGAGATATCACATCTCATGTTATAGGACAGTCTCAGGTTTGGTATTAGAAGCATTGAGATATAACATCTCATGGTATAGGACGGGTCTCAGGATTGGATGGGAAGAGTTGGATATCACATCTCATGCTATAGGAAAGGTCTCAGGTTTGGTAGAAGCATTGGGATATCACATCTCATGCTATAGGAAGGGTCTCAGGATTGGAATGGGAAGGAGTTGGATATCACATCTCATGCTAAAGGAAGTGTCTCAGGTTTGGAAGGGGAAGGATTTGGATATCACATCTCATGTTATAGGACAGTCTCAGGTTTGGTATTAGAAGCATTGAGATATAACATCTCATTTTATAGGACGGGTCTCAGGATTGGAATGGGAAGGAGTTGGATATCACATCTCAAGTTATAGGACGGGTCTGCGGTTTGGTATTAGAAGCATTGAGATATCACATCTCATGCTATCGGAAGGGTCTCAGGATTGGATTGGGAAGGAGTTGGATATCACATCTCATGTTATAGGAAAGCTCTCAGGTTTGTTATTAGAAGCATTGAGATATCACATCTCATGTTATAGGACAGTCTCAGGTTTGGTATTAGAAGCATTGAGATATCATATCTCATGGTATAGGACGGGTCTCAGGATTGGAATGGGAAGGAGTTGGATATCACATCTCATGCTAAAGGAAGGGTCTCAGGTTTGGAAGGCTAAGGATTTGGACATCACACCTCAATTTATAGGACGGGTCTGTGGTTTGGTATTAGAACCATTGAGATATCATATCTCATGCTATCGGAAGGGTCTCAGTATTGGATTGGGAAGGAGTTGGATATCACATCTCATGCTGTCGGAAGGGTCTCAGGATTGGAATGGGAAGGAGTTGGATATCACATCTCATGCTTTAGGGAGGGTCTCAGGTTTGATATTAGAAGCATTGAGATATCATATCCTCATGCTATCGGAAGGGTCTCAGGATTGGATTGGGAAGGATTTGGATATCACATCTCATGTTATAGGAAGGGTCTCAGGATTGGAATGGGAAGGACTTGGACATCACTACTCATGTTATAGGAAGGGTCTCAGGTTTGTTGGTAGAAGCATTGAGATATCACATCTCTTGTTAATTGACAGTCTCAGGTTTGGTATTAGAAGCATTGAGATATAACATCTCATTTTATAGGACGGGTCTCAGGATTGGAATGGGAAGGAGTTGGATATCACATCTCAAGTTATAGGACGGGTCTGCGGTTTGGTATTAGAAGCATTGAGATATCACATCTCATGCTATCGGAAGGGTCTCAGGATTGGATTGGGAAGGAGTTGGATATCACATCTCATGTTATAGGAAAGCTCTCAGGTTTGTTATTAGAAGCATTGAGATATCATATCTCATGGTATAGGACGGGTCTCAGGATTGGAATGGAAAGGAGTTGGATATCACATCTCATGCTATAGGAAGGGTCTCAGGATTGGAATGGGAAGGATTTGGATATCACATCTCATGTTATAGGAAGGGTCTCAGGTTTATTATTAGAAGCATTGAGATATCACATCTCATGTTATAGGACAGTCTCAGGTTTGGTATTAGAAGCATTGAGATATCACATCTCATGGTATAGGACGCGTCTCAGGATTGGAATGGGAAGGAGTTGGATATCACATCTCATGCAATAGGAAGGGTCTCAGGATTGGAATGGGAAGGAGTTTGATATCACATCTCATGCCATAGGAAGGTCTCAGGCATGGTAGAAGCATTAAGATATCACATCTCATGCTATCGGAAGGGTCTCAGGATTGGATTGGGAAGGAGTTGGATATCACATCTCATGCTATAGGAAGGGTCTCAGGTTTGGTAGAAGCATTGAGATATCACATCTCATGCTATAGGAAGGGTCTCAGGATTGGAATGGGAAGGAGTTGGATATCACATCTCTTGATAAAGGAAGGGTCACAGGTTGGAATTGGAAGGAGTTGGATATCACATCTCATGCTATCGGAAGGGTCTCAGGATTGGAATGGGAAGGAGTTGGATATCACCTCTCATGCTATAGGGAGGGTCTCAGGTTTGATATTAGAAGCATTGAGATATCATATCTCATGCTATCAGAAGGGTCTCAGGATTGGATTGGGAAGGAGTTGGATATCACATCTCATGCTATAGGAAGGGTCTCAGGTTTGGTAGAAGCATTGAGATATCACATCTCATGCTATAGGAAGGGTCTCAGGATTGGAATGGGAAGGAGTTGGATATCACATCTCTTGATAAAGGAAGGGTCTCAGGTTTGGAAGGGGAAGGATTTGGATATCACATCTCAAGTTATAGGACGAGTCTGTGGTTTGGTATTAGAAGCATTGAGATATCATATCTCATGCTATCGGAAGGGTCTCAGGATTGGTTTGGGAAGGAGTTGGATATCACATCTCATGTTATAGGAAGGGTCTCAAGATTGGAATGGGAAGGACTTGGATATCACATCTCATGTTATAAGAAGGGTCTCAGGTTTGTTATTAGAAGCATTGAGATATCACATCTCATGTTATAGGACAGTCTCAGGTTTGGTATTAGAAGCATTGAGATATCACATCTCATGGTATAGGACGGGTCTCAGGATTGGAATGGGAAGGAGTTGGATATAACATCTCATGCTATAGGAAGGGTCTCAGGATTGGAATGGAAGTAGTTTGATTTCAAATCTCATGCCATAGGAAGGTCTCAGGTATGGTAGAAGAAGCATTGAGATATCACATCTCATGGTATAGGACTGGTCTCAGGATTGGAATGGGAAGGAGTTGGATATCACATCTCATGCTATAGGAAGGGTCTCAGGATTGGAATGGGAAGGAGTTTGATATCACATCTCATGCCATAGGAAGGTCTCAGGTATGGTAGAAGCATTAAGATATCACATCTCATGCTATCGGAAGGGTCTCAGGATTGGATTGGGAAGGAGTTGGATATCACCTCTCATGCTATAGGGAGGGTCACAGGTTGGAATTGGAAGGAGTTGGATATCACATCTCATGCTATCGGAAGGTTCTCAGGATTGGAATGGGAAGGAGTTGGATATCACCTCTCATGCTATAGGGAGGGTCTCAGGTTTGATATTAGAAGCATTGAGATATCACATCTCATGCTATCGGAAGGGTCTCAGGATTGGATTGGGAAGGAGTTGGATATCGCATCTCATGCTATAGGAAGGGTCACAGGTTGGAATTGGAAGGAGTTGGATATCATGTTATAGGAAGGGTATCAGGATTGGAATGGGAAGGACTTTGATATCACATCTCACGCTATAGGGAGGGTCTCAGGTTTGGTATTAGAAGCATTGAGATATCACATCTCATGCTATCGGAAGGGTCTCAGGATTGGATTGGGAAGGAGTTGGATATCACATCTCATGTTATAGGAAGGGTCTCAGGATTGGATGGGAAGAGTTGGATATCACATCTCATGTTATAGGAAGGGTATCAGGATTGGAATGGGAAGGACTTTGATATCACATCTCACGCTATAGGGAGGGTCTCAGGTTTGGTATTAGAAGCATTGAGATATCAAATCTCATGCTATCGGAAGAGTCTCAGGATTGGATTGGGAAGGAGTTGGATATCACATCTCATGTTATAGGAAGGGTCTCAGGATTGGAATGGGAAGGACTTGGACATCACATCTCATGTTATAGGAAGGGTCTCAGGTTTGTTATTAGAAGCATTGAGATATCACATCTCATGTTATAGGACAGTCTCAGGTTTGGTATTAGAAGCATTGAGATATAACATCTCATGGTATAGGACGGGTCTCAGGTTTGGTAGAAGCATTGGGATATCACATCTCATGCTAAAGGAAGTGTCTCAGGTTTGGAAGGGGAAGGATTTGGATATCACATCTCATGTTATAGGACAGTCTCAGGTTTGGTATTAGAAGCATTGAGATATAACATCTCATTTTATAGGACGGGTCTCAGGATTGGAATGGGAAGGAGTTGGATATCACATCTCAAGTTATAGGACGGGTCTGCGGTTTGGTATTAGAAGCATTGAGATATCACATCTCATGCTATCGGAAGGGTCTCAGGATTGGATTGGGAAGGAGTTGGATATCACATCTCATGTTATAGGAAAGCTCTCAGGTTTGTTATTAGAAGCATTGAGATATCACATCTCATGTTATAGGACAGTCTCAGGTTTGGTATTAGAAGCATTGAGATATCATATCTCATGGTATAGGACGGGTCTCAGGATTGGAATGGGAAGGAGTTGGATATCACATCTCATGCTAAAGGAAGGGTCTCAGGTTTGGAAGGCTAAGGATTTGGATATCACACCTCAATTTATAGGACGGGTCTGTGGTTTGGTATTAGAACCATTGAGATATCATATCTCATGCTATCGGAAGGGTCTCAGTATTGGATTGGGAAGGAGTTGGATATCACATCTCATGCTGTCGGAAGGGTCTCAGGATTGGAATGGGAAGGAGTTGGATATCACATCTCATGCTTTAGGGAGGGTCTCAGGTTTGATATTAGAAGCATTGAGATATCATATCCTCATGCTATCGGAAGGGTCTCAGGATTGGATTGGGAAGGATTTGGATATCACATCTCATGTTATAGGAAGGGTCTCAGGATTGGAATGGGAAGGACTTGGACATCACATCTCATGTTATAGGAAGGGTCTCAGGTTTGTTGGTAGAAGCATTGAGATATCACATCTCTTGTTATAGGACAGTCTCAGGTTTGGTATTAGAAGCATTGAGATATCATATCTCATGGTATAGGACGGGTCTCAGGATTGGAATGGAAAGGAGTTGGATATCACATCTCATGCTATAGAAGGGTCTCAGGATTGGAATGGGAAGGATTTGGATATCACATCTCATGTTATAGGAAGGGTCTCAGGTTTATTATTAGAAGCATTGAGATATCACATCTCATGTTATAGGACAGTCTCAGGTTTGGTATTAGAAGCATTGAGATATCACATCTCATGGTATAGGACGGGTCTCAGGATTGGAATGGGAAGGAGTTGGATATCACATCTCATGCAATAGGAAGGGTCTCAGGATTGGAATGGGAAGGAGTTTGATATCACATCTCATGCCATAGGAAGGTCTCAGGCATGGTAGAAGCATTAAGATATCACATCTCATGCTATCGGAAGGGTCTCAGGATTGGATTGGGAAGGAGTTGGATATCACATCTCATGCTATAGGAAGGGTCTCAGGTTTGGTAGAAGCATTGAGATATCACATCTCATGCTATAGGAAGGGTCTCAGGATTGGAATGGGAAGGAGTTGGATATCACATCTCTTGATAAAGGAAGGGTCACAGGTTGGAATTGGAAGGAGTTGGATATCACATCTCATGCTATCGGAAGGGTCTCAGGATTGGAATGGGAAGGAGTTGGATATCACCTCTCATGCTATAGGGAGGGTCTCAGGTTTGATATTAGAAGCATTGAGATATCATTTCTCATGCTATCAGAAGGGTCTCAGGATTGGATTGGGAAGGAGTTGGATATCACATCTCATGTTATAGGAAGGGTCTCAGGATTGGATGGGAAGAGTTGGATATCACATCTCATGCTATAGGAAGGGTCTCAGGTTTGGTAGAAGCATTGAGATATCACATCTCATGCTATAGGAAGGGTCTCAGGATTGGAATGGGAAGGAGTTGGATATCACATCTCTTGATAAAGGAAGGGTCTCAGGTTTGGAAGGGGAAGGATTTGGATATCACATCTCAAGTTATAGGACGAGTCTGTGGTTTGGTATTAGAAGCATTGAGATATCATATCTCATGCTATCGGAAGGGTCTCAGGATTGGTTTGGGAAGGAGTTGGATATCACATCTCATGTTATAGGAAGGGTCTCAAGATTGGAATGGGAAGGACTTGGATATCACATCTCATGTTATAAGAAGGGTCTCAGGTTTGTTATTAGAAGCATTGAGATATCACATCTCATGTTATAGGACAGTCTCAGGTTTGGTATTAGAAGCATTGAGATATCACATCTCATGGTATAGGACGGGTCTCAGGATTGGAATGGGAAGGAGTTGGATATAACATCTCATGCTATAGGAAGGGTCTCAGGATTGGAATGGAAGTAGTTTGATTTCAAATCTCATGCCATAGGAAGGTCTCAGGTATGGTAGAAGAAGCATTGAGATATCACATCTCATGGTATAGGACGGGTCTCAGGATTGGAATGGGAAGGAGTTGGATATCACATCTCATGCTATAGGAAGGGTCTCAGGATTGGAATGGGAAGGAGTTTGATATCACATCTCATGCCATAGGAAGGTCTCAGGTATGGTAGAAGCATTAAGATATCACATCTCATGCTATCGGAAGGGTCTCAGGATTGGATTGGGAAGGAGTTGGATATCCCATCTCATGCTATAGGAAGGGTCACAGGTTGGAATTGGAAGGAGTTGGATATCACATCTCATGCTATCGGAAGGTTCTCAGGATTGGAATGGGAAGGAGTTGGATATCACCTCTCATGCTATAGGGAGGGTCTCAGGTTTGATATTAGAAGCATTGATATATCAGATCTCATGCTATCGGAAGGGTCTCAGGATTGGATTGGGAAGGAGTTGGATATCACATCTCATGTTATAGGAAGGGTCTCAGGATTGGATGGGAAGAGTTGGATATCACATCTCATGCTATAGGAAGGGTCTCAGGTTTGGTAGAAGCATTGAGATATCACATCTCATGCTATAGGAAGGGTCTCAGGATTGGAATGGGAAGGAGTTGGATATCACATCTCATGATAAAGGAAGGGTCTCAGGTTTGGAAGGGGAAGGATTTGGATATCACATCTCAAGTTATAGGACGAGTCTGTGGTTTGGTATTAGAAGCATTGAGATATCATATCTCATGCTATCGGAAGGGTCTCAGGATTGGATTGGGAAGGAGTTGGATATCACATCTCATGTTATAGGAAGGGTCTCAAGATTGGAATGGGAAGGACTTGGATATCACATCTCATGTTATAGGAAGGGTCTCAGGTTTGTTCTAGAAGCATTGAGATATAACATCTCATAGTATAGGACGGGTCTCATGATTGGAATGGGAAGGAGTTGGATATCACATCTCATGCTATAGGAAGGGTCTCAGGATTGGAATGGGAAGGAGTTTGATATCACATCTCATGCCATGGGAAGGTCTCAGGTTTGCTAGATGCATTTAGATATCACATCTCATGCTATCGGAAGGGTCTCAGGATTGGATTCGGAAGGAGTTGGATATCGCATCTCATGCTATAGGAAGGGTCACAGGTTGGAATTGGAATCAGTTGGATATCACATCTCATGTTATAGGAAGGGTATCAGGATGGGAATGGGAAGGACTTTGATATCAAATCTCACACTATAGGGAGGGTCTCAGGTTTGGTATTAGAAGCATTGAGATATCACATCTCATGCTATCGGAAGGGTCTCAGGATTGGATTGGGAAGGAGTTGGATATCACATCTCATGTTATAGGAAGGGTCTCAGGATTGGATGGGAAGAGTTGGATATCACATCTCATGTTATAGGAAGGGTATCAGGATTGGAATAGGAAGGACTTTGATATCACATCTCACGCTATAGGGAGGGTCTCAGGTGTGGTATTAGAAGCATTGAGATATCACATCTCATGCTATCGGAAGGGTCTCAGGATTGGATTGGGAAGGAGTTGGATATCACATCTCATGTTATAGGAAGGGTCTCAGGATTGGAATGGGAAGGACTTGGACATCACATCTCATGTTATAGGAAGGGTCTCAGGTTTGTTATTAGAAGCATTGAGATATCACATCTCATGTTATAGGACAGTCTCAGGTTTGGTATTAGAAGCATTGAGATATAACATCTCATGGTATAGGACGGGTCTCAGGTTTGGATGGGAAGAGTTGCATATCACATCTCATGCTATAGGAAAGGTCTCAGGTTTGGTAGAAGCATTGGGATATCACATCTCATGCTATAGGAAGGGTCTCAGGATTGAAATGGGAAGGAGTTGGATATCACATCTCATGCTAAAGGAAGGGTCTCAGGTTTGGAAGGGGAAGGATTTGGATATCACATCTCAAGTTATAGGACGGGTCTGTGGTTTGGTATTAGAAGCATTGAGATAACATATCTCATGCTATCAGAAGGGTCTCAGGATTGGATTGGGAAGGAGTTGGATGTCACATCTCATGTTATACGAAGGGTCTCAAGATTGGAACAGGAAGGACTTGGATATCACATCTCATGTTATAGGAAGGGTCTCAGGTTTGTTATTAGAAGCATTGAGATATCACATCTCATGTTATAGGACAGTCTCAGGTTTGGTATTAGAAGCATTGAGATATAACATCTCATTTTATAGGACGGGTCTCAGGATTGGAATGGGAAGGAGTTGGATATCACATCTCATGCTATAGGGAGGGTCTCAGTTTTGATATTAGAAGCATTGAGATATCACATCTCATGCTATCGGAAGGGTCTCAGGATTGGATTGGGAAGGAGTTGGATATCGCATCTCATGCTATAGGAAGGGTCACAGGTTGGAATTGGAAGGAGTTGGATATCATGTTATAGGAAGGGTATCAGGATTGGAATGGGAAGGACTTTGATATCACATCTCACGCTATAGGGAGGGTCTCAGGTTTGGTATTAGAAGCATTGAGATATCACATATCATGCTATCGGAAGGGTCTCAGGATTGGATTGGGAAGGAGTTGGATATCACATCTCATGTTATAGGAAGGGTCTCAGGATTGGGTGGGAAGAGTTGGATATCACATCTCATGTTATAGGAAGGGTATCAGGATTGGAATGGGAAGGACTTTGATATCACATCTCACGCTATAGGGAGGGTCTCAGGTTTGGTATTAGAAGCATTGAGATATCAAATCTCATGCTATCGGAAGAGTCTCAGGATTGGATTGGGAAGGAGTTGGATATCACATCTCATGTTATAGGAAGGGTCTCAGGATTGGAATGGGAAGGACTTGGACATCACATCTCATGTTATAGGAAGGGTCTCAGGTTTGTTATTAGAAGCATTGAGATATCACATCTCATGTTATAGGACAGTCTCAGGTTTGGTATTAGAAGCATTGAGATATAACATCTCATGGTATAGGACGGGTCTCAGGATTGGATGGGAAGAGTTGGATATCACATCTCATGCTATAGGAAAGGTCTCAGGTTTGGTAGAAGCATTGGGATATCACATCGCATGCTATAGGAAGGGTCTCAGGATTGGAATGGGAAGGAGTTGGATATCACATCTCATGCTAAAGGAAGTGTCTCAGGTTTGGAAGGGGAAGGATTTGGATATCACATCTCATGTTATAGGACAGTCTCAGGTTTGGTATTAGAAGCATTGAGATATAACATCTCATTTTATAGGACGGGTCTCAGGATTGGAATGGGAAGGAGTTGGATATCACATCTCAAGTTATAGGACGGGTCTGCGGTTTGGTATTAGAAGCATTGAGATATCACATCTCATGCTATCGGAAGGGTCTGAGGATTGGATTGGGAAGGAGTTGGATATCACATCTCATGTTATAGGAAAGCTCTCAGGTTTGTTATTAGAAGCATTGAGATATCACATCTCATGTTATAGGACAGTCTCAGGTTTGGTATTAGAAGCATTGAGATATCATATCTCATGGTATAGGACGGGTCTCAGGATTGGAATGGGAAGGAGTTGGATATCACATCTCATGCTAAAGGAAGGGTCTCAGGTTTGGAAGGCTAAGGATTTGGATATCACACCTCAATTTATAGGACGGGTCTGTGGTTTGGTATTAGAACCATTGAGATATCATATCTCATGCTATCGGAAGGGTCTCAGTATTGGATTGGGAAGGAGTTGGATATCACATCTCATGCTGTCGGAAGGGTCTCAGGATTGGAATGGGAAGGAGTTGGATATCACATCTCATGCTTTAGGGAGGGTCTCAGGTTTGATATTAGAAGCATTGAGATATCATATCCTCATGCTATCGGAAGGGTCTCAGGATTGGATTGGGAAGGATTTGGATATCACATCTCATGTTATAGGAAGGGTCTCAGGATTGGAATGGGAAGGACTTGGACATCACATCTCATGTTATAGGAAGGGTCTCAGGTTTGTTGGTAGAAGCATTGAGATATCACATCTCTTGTTATAGGACAGTCTCAGGTTTGGTATTAGAAGCATTGAGATATCATATCTCATGGTATAGGACGGGTCTCAGGATTGGAATGGAAAGGAGTTGGATATCACATCTCATGCTATAGGAAGGGTCTCAGGATTGGAATGGGAAGGATTTGGATATCACATCTCATGTTATAGGAAGGGTCTCAGGTTTATTATTAGAAGCATTGAGATATCACATCTCATGTTATAGGACAGTCTCAGGTTTGGTATTAGAAGCATTGAGATATCACATCTCATGGTATAGGACGGGTCTCAGGATTGGAATGGGAAGGAGTTGGATATCACATCTCATGCAATAGGAAGGGTCTCAGGATTGGAATGGGAAGGAGTTTGATATCACATCTCATGCCATAGGAAGGTCTCAGGCATGGTAGAAGCATTAAGATATCACATCTCATGCTATCGGAAGGGTCTCAGGATTGGATTGGGAAGGAGTTGGATATCACATCTCATGCTATAGGAAGGGTCTCAGGTTTGGTAGAAGCATTGAGATATCACATCTCATGCTATAGGAAGGGTCTCAGGATTGGAATGGGAAGGAGTTGGATATCACATCTCTTGATAAAGGAAGGGTCACAGGTTGGAATTGGAAGGAGTTGGATATCACATCTCATGCTATCGGAAGGGTCTCAGGATTGGAATGGGAAGGAGTTGGATATCACCTCTCATGCTATAGGGAGGGTCTCAGGTTTGATATTAGAAGCATTGAGATATCATATCTCATGCTATCAGAAGGGTCTCAGGATTGGATTGGGAAGGAGTTGGATATCACATCTCATGTTATAGGAAGGGTCTCAGGATTGGATGGGAAGAGTTGGATATCACATCTCATGCTATAGGAAGGGTCTCAGGTTTGGTAGAAGCATTGAGATATCACATCTCATGCTATAGGAAGGGTCTCAGGATTGGAATGGGAAGGAGTTGGATATCACATCTCTTGATAAAGGAAGGGTCTCAGGTTTGGAAGGGGAAGATTTGGATATCACATCTCAAGTTATAGGACGAGTCTGTGGTTTGGTATTAGAAGCATTGAGATATCATATCTCATGCTATCGGAAGGGTCTCAGGATTGGTTTGGGAAGGAGTTGGATATCACATCTCATGTTATAGGAAGGGTCTCAAGATTGGAATGGGAAGGACTTGGATATCACATCTCATGTTATAAGAAGGGTCTCAGGTTTGTTATTAGAAGCATTGAGATATCACATCTCATGTTATAGGACAGTCTCAGGTTTGGTATTAGAAGCATTGAGGTATCACATCTCATGGTATAGGACGGGTCTCAGGATTGGAATGGGAAGGAGTTGGATATAACATCTCATGCTATAGGAAGGGTCTCAGGATTGGAATGGAAGTAGTTTGATTTCAAATCTCATGCCATAGGAAGGTCTCAGGTATGGTAGAAGAAGCATTGAGATATCACATCTCATGGTATAGGACGGGTCTCAGGATTGGAATGAGAAGGAGTTGGATATCACATCTCATGCTATAGGAAGGGTCTCAGGATTGGAATGGGAAGGAGTTTGATATCACATCTCATGCCATAGGAAGGTCTCAGGTATGGTAGAAGCATTAAGATATCACATCTCATGCTATCGGAAGGGTCTCAGGATTGGATTGGGAAGGAGTTGGATATCCCATCTCATGCTATAGGAAGGGTCACAGGTTGGAATTGGAAGGAGTTGGATATCACATCTCATGCTATCGGAAGGTTCTCAGGATTGGAATGGGAAGGAGTTGGATATCACCTCTCATGCTATAGGGAGGGTCTCAGGTTTGATATTAGAAGCATTGAGATATCAGATCTCATGCTATCGGAAGGGTCTCAGGATTGGATTGGGAAGGAGTTGGATATCACATCTCATGTTATAGGAAGGGTCTCAGGATTGGATGGGAAGAGTTGGATATCACATCTCATGCTATAGGAAGGGTCTCAGGTTTGGTAGAAGCATTGAGATATCACATCTCATGCTATAGGAAGGGTCTCAGGATTGGAATGGGAAGGAGTTGGATATCACATCTCATGATAAAGGAAGGGTCTCAGGTTTGGAAGGGGAAGGATTTGGATATCACATCTCAAGTTATAGGACGAGTCTGTGGTTTGGTATTAGAAGCATTGAGATATCATATCTCATGCTATCGGAAGGGTCTCAGGATTGGATTGGGAAGGAGTTGGATATCACATCTCATGCTATCGGAAGGGTCTCAGGATTGGATTGGGAAGGAGTTGGATATCACATCTCATGCTATAGGAAGGGTCTCAGGTTTGGTAGAAGCATTGAGATATCACATCTCATGCTATAGGAAGGGTCTCAGGATTGGAATGGGAAGGAGTTGGATATCACATCTCTTGATAAAGGAAGGGTCACAGGTTGGAATTGGAAGGAGTTGGATATCACATCTCATGCTATCGGAAGGGTCTCAGGATTGGAATGGGAAGGAGTTGGATATCACCTCTCATGCTATAGGGAGGGTCTCAGGTTTGATATTAGAAGCATTGAGATATCATATCTCATGCTATCAGAAGGGTCTCAGGATTGGATTGGGAAGGAGTTGGATATCACATCTCATGTTATAGGAAGGGTCTCAGGATTGGATGGGAAGAGTTGGATATCACATCTCATGCTATAGGAAGGGTCTCAGGTTTGGTAGAAGCATTGAGATATCACATCTCATGCTATAGGAAGGGTCTCAGGATTGGAATGGGAAGGAGTTGGATATCACATCTCTTGATAAAGGAAGGGTCTCAGGTTTGGAAGGGGAAGATTTGGATATCACATCTCAAGTTATAGGACGAGTCTGTGGTTTGGTATTAGAAGCATTGAGATATCATATCTCATGCTATCGGAAGGGTCTCAGGATTGGTTTGGGAAGGAGTTGGATATCACATCTCATGTTATAGGAAGGGTCTCAAGATTGGAATGGGAAGGACTTGGATATCACATCTCATGTTATAAGAAGGGTCTCAGGTTTGTTATTAGAAGCATTGAGATATCACATCTCATGTTATAGGACAGTCTCAGGTTTGGTATTAGAAGCATTGAGATATCACATCTCATGGTATAGGACGGGTCTCAGGATTGGAATGGGAAGGAGTTGGATATAACATCTCATGCTATAGGAAGGGTCTCAGGATTGGAATGGAAGTAGTTTGATTTCAAATCTCATGCCATAGGAAGGTCTCAGGTATGGTAGAAGAAGCATTGAGATATCACATCTCATGGTATAGGACGGGTCTCAGGATTGGAATGGGAAGGAGTTGGATATCACATCTCATGCTATAGGAAGGGTCTCAGGATTGGAATGGGAAGGAGTTTGATATCACATCTCATGCCATAGGAAGGTCTCAGGTATGGTAGAAGCATTAAGATATCACATCTCATGCTATCGGAAGGGTCTCAGGATTGGATTGGGAAGGAGTTGGATATCCCATCTCATGCTATAGGAAGGGTCACAGGTTGGAATTGGAAGGAGTTGGATATCACATCTCATGCTATCGGAAGGTTCTCAGGATTGGAATGGGAAGGAGTTGGATATCACCTCTCATGCTATAGGGAGGGTCTCAGGTTTGATATTAGAAGCATTGAGATATCAGATCTCATGCTATCGGAAGGGTCTCAGGATTGGATTGGGAAGGAGTTGGATATCACATCTCATGTTATAGGAAGGGTCTCAGGATTGGATGGGAAGAGTTGGATATCACATCTCATGCTATAGGAAGGGTCTCAGGTTTGGTAGAAGCATTGAGATATCACATCTCATGCTATAGGAAGGGTCTCAGGATTGGAATGGGAAGGAGTTGGATATCACATCTCATGATAAAGGAAGGGTCTCAGGTTTGGAAGGGGAAGGATTTGGATATCACATCTCAAGTTATAGGACGAGTCTGTGGTTTGGTATTAGAAGCATTGAGATATCATATCTCATGCTATCGGAAGGGTCTCAGGATTGGATTGGGAAGGAGTTGGATATCACATCTCATGTTATAGGAAGGGTCTCAAGATTGGAATGGGAAGGACTTGGATATCACATCTCATGTTATAGGAAGGGTCTCAGGTTTGTTCTAGAAGCATTGAGATATAACATCTCATAGTATAGGACGGGTCTCATGATTGGAATGGGAAGGAGTTGGATATCACATCTCATGCTATAGGAAGGGTCTCAGGATTGGAATGGGAAGGAGTTTGATATCACATCTCATGCCATGGGAAGGTCTCAGGTTTGCTAGATGCATTTAGATATCACATCTCATGCTATCGGAAGGGTCTCAGGATTGGATTGGGAAGGAGTTGGATATCGCATCTCATGTTATAGGAAGGGTATCAGGATTGGAATGGGAAGGACTTTGATATCAAATCTCACACTATAGGGAGGGTCTCAGGTTTGGTATTAGAAGCATTGAGATATCACATCTCATGCTATCGGAAGGGTCTCAGGATTGGATTGGGAAGGAGTTGGATATCACATCTCATGTTATAGGAAGGGTCTCAGGATTGGATGGGAAGAGTTGGATATCACATCTCATGTTATAGGAAGGGTATCAGGATTGGAATAGGAAGGACTTTGATATCACATCTCACGCTATAGGGAGGGTCTCAGGTGTGGTATTAGAAGCATTGAGATATCACATCTCATGCTATCGGAAGGGTCTCAGGATTGGATTGGGAAGGAATTGGATATCACACCTCATGTTATAGGAAGGGTCTCAGGATTGGAATGGGAAGGACTTTGATATCAAATCTCACACTATAGGGAGGGTCTCAGGTTTGGTATTAGAAGCATTGAGATATCACATCTCATGCTATCGGAAGGGTCTCAGGATTGGATTGGGAAGGAGTTGGATATCACATCTCATGTTATAGGAAGGGTCTCAGGATTGGATGGGAAGAGTTGGATATCACATCTCATGTTATAGGAAGGGTATCAGGATTGGAATAGGAAGGACTTTGATATCACATCTCACGCTATAGGGAGGGTCTCAGGTGTGGTATTAGAAGCATTGAGATATCACATCTCATGCTATCGGAAGGGTCTCAGGATTGGATTGGGAAGGAGTTGGATATCACACCTCATGTTATAGGAAGGGTCTCAGGATTGGAATGGGAAGGACTTGGACATCACATCTCATGTTATAGGAAGGGTCTCAGGTTTGTTATTAGAAGCATTGAGATATCACATCTCATGTTATAGGACAGTCTCAGGTTTGGTATTAGAAGCATTGAGATATAACATCTCATGGTATAGGACGGGTCTCAGGTTTGGATGGGAAGAGTTGCATATCACATCTCATGCTATAGGAAAGGTCTCAGGTTTGGTAGAAGCATTGGGATATCACATCTCATGCTATAGGAAGGGTCTCAGGATTGGAATGGGAAGGAGTTGGATATCACATCTCATGCTAAAGGAAGGGTCTCAGGTTTGGAAGGGGAAGGATTTGGATATCACATCTCAAGTTATAGGACGGGTCTGTGGTTTGGTATTAGAAGCATTGAGATATCATATCTCATGCTATCAGAAGGGTCTCAGGATTGGATTGGGAAGGAGTTGGATATCACATCTCATGTTATACGAAGGGTCTCAAGATTGGAACAGGAAGGACTTGGATATCACATCTCATGTTATTGGAAGGGTCTCAGGTTTGTTATTAGAAGCATTGAGATATCACATCTCATGTTATAGGACAGTCTCAGGTTTGGTATTAGAAGCATTGAGATATAACATCTCATTTTATAGGACGGGTCTCAGGATTGGAATGGGAAGGAGTTGGATATCACATCTCATGCTATAGGGAGGGTCTCAGTTTTGATATTAGAAGCATTGAGATATCACATCTCATGCTATCGGAAGGGTCTCAGGATTGGATTGGGAAGGAGTTGGATATCGCATCTCATGCTATAGGAAGGGTCACAGGTTGGAATTGGAAGGAGTTGGATATCATGTTATAGGAAGGGTATCAGGATTGGAATGGGAAGGACTTTGATATCACATCTCACGCTGTAGGGAGGGTCTCAGGTTTGGTATTAGAAGCATTGAGATATCACATCTCATGCTATCGGAAGGGTCTCAGGATTGGATTGGGAAGGAGTTGGATATCACATCTCATGTTATAGGAAGGGTCTCAGGATTGGATGGGAAGAGTTGGATATCACATCTCATGTTATAGGAAGGGTATCAGGATTGGAATGGGAAGGACTTTGATATCACATCTCACGCTATAGGGAGGGTCTCAGGTTTGGTATTAGAAGCATTGAGATATCAAATCTCATGCTATCGGAAGGGTCTCAGGATTGGATTGGGAAGGAGTTGGATATCACATCTCATGTTATAGGAAGGGTCTCAGGATTGGAATGGGAAGGACTTGGACATCACATCTCATGTTATACGAAGGGTCTCAGGTTTGTTATTAGAAGCATTGAGATATCACATCTCATGTTATAGGACAGTCTCAGGTTTGGTATTAGAAGCATTGAGATATAACATCTCATGGTATAGGACGGGTCTCAGGATTGGATGGGAAGAGTTGGATATCACATCTCATGCTATAGGAAAGGTCTCAGGTTTGGTAGAAGCATTGGGATATCACATCTCATGCTATAGGAAGGGTCTCAGGTTTGGAAGGGGAAGGATTTGGATATCACATCTCATGTTATAGGACAGTCTCAGGTTTGGTATTAGAAGCATTGAGATATAACATCTCATTTTATAGGACGGGTCTCAGGATTGGAATGGGAAGGAGTTGGATATCACATCTCAAGTTATAGGACGGGTCTGCGGTTTGGTATTAGAAGCATTGAGATATCACATCTCATGCTATCAGAAGGGTCTCAGGATTGGATTGGGAAGGAGTTGGATATCACATCTCATGTTATAGGAAAGCTCTCAGGTTTGTTATTAGAAGCATTGAGATATCACATCTCATGTTATAGGACAGTCTCAGGTTTGGTATTAGAAGCATTGAGATATCATATCTCATAGTATAGGACGGGTCTCAGGATTGGAATGGGAAGGAGTTGGATATCACATCTCATGCTAAAGGAAGGGTCTCAGGTTTGGAAGGCTAAGGATTTGGATATCACACCTCAATTTATAGGACGGGTCTGTGGTTTGGTATTAGAACCATTGAGATATCATATCTCATGCTATCGGAAGGGTCTCAGTATTGCATTGGGAAGGAGTTGGATATCACATCTCATGCTATAGGAAGGGTCACAGGTTGGAATTGGAAGGAGTTGGATATCACATCTCATGCTGTCGGAAGGGTCTCAGGATTGGAATGGGAAGGAGTTGGATATCACATCTCATGCTTTAGGGAGGGTCTCAGGTTTGATATTAGAAGCATTGAGATATCATATCGTCATGCTATCGGAAGGGTCTCAGGATTGGATTGGGAAGGAGTTGGATATCACATCTCATGTTATAGGAAGGGTCTCAGGATTGGAATGGGAAGGACTTGGACATCACATCTCATGTTATAGGAAGTGTCTCAGGTTTGTTGGTAGAAGCATTGAGATATCACATCTCTTGTTATAGGACAGTCTCAGGTTTGGTATTAGAAGCATTGAGATATCATATCTCATGGTATAGGACGGGTCTCAGGATTGGAATGGAAAGGAGTTGGATATCACATCTCATGCTATAGGAAGGGTCTCAGGATTGGAATGGGAAGGATTTGGATATCACATCTCATGTTATAGGAAGGGTCTCAGGTTTATTATTAGAAGCATTGAGATATCACATCTCATGTTATAGGACAGTCTCAGGTTTGGTATTAGAAGCATTGAGATATCACATCTCATGGTATAGGACGGGTCTCAGGATTGGAATGGGAAGGAGTTGGATATCACATCTCATGCAATAGGAAGGGTCTCAGGATTGGAATGGGAAGGAGTTTGATATCACATCTCATGCCATAGGAAGGTCTCAGGCATGGTAGAAGCATTAAGATATCACATCTCATGCTATCGGAAGGGTCTCAGGATTGGATTGGGAAGGAGTTGGATATCCCATCTCATGCTATAGGAAGGGTCACAGGTTGGAATTGGAAGGAGTTGGATATCACATCTCATGCTATCGGAAGGGTCTCAGGATTGGAATGGGAAGGAGTTGGATATCACCTCTCATGCTATAGGGTGGGTCTCAGGTTTGATATTAGAAGCATTGAGATATCATATCTCATGCTATCAGAAGGGTCTCAGGATTGGATTGGGAAGGAGTTGGATATCACATCTCATGTTATAGGAAGGGTCTCAGGATTGGATGGGAAGAGTTGGATATCACATCTCATGCTATAGGAAGGGTCTCAGGTTTGGTAGAAGCATTGAGATATCACATCTCATGCTATAGGAAGGGTCCCAGGATTGGAATGGAAAGGAGTTGGATATCACATCTCATGATAAAGGAAGGGTCTCAGGTTTGGAAGGGGAAGGATTTGGATATCACATCTCAAGTTATAGGACGAGTCTGTGGTTTGGTATTAGAAGCATTGAGATATCATATCTCATGCTATCGGAAGGGTCTCAGGATTGGTTTGGGAAGGAGTTGGATATCACATCTCATGTTATAGGAAGGGTCTCAAGATTGGAATGGGAAGGACTTGGATATCACATCTCATGTTATAAGAAGGGTCTCAGGTTTGTTATTAGAAGCATTGAGATATCACATCTCATGTTATAGGACAGTCTCAGGTTTGGTATTAGAAGCATTGAGATATCACATCTCATGGTATAGGACGGGTCTCAGGATTGGAATGGGAAGGAGTTGGATATAACATCTCATGCTATAGGAAGGGTCTCAGGATTGGAATGGAAGTAGTTTGATTTCAAATCTCATGCCATAGGAAGGTCTCAGGTATGGTAGAAGAAGCATTGAGATATCACATCTCATGGTATAGGACGGGTCTCAGGATTGGAATGGGAAGGAGTTGGATATCAGATCTCATGCTATAGGAAGGGTCTCAGGATTGGAATGGGAAGGAGTTTGATATCACATCTCAGGCCATAGGAAGGTCTCAGGTATGGTAGAAGCATTAAGATATCACATCTCATGCTATCGGAAGGGTCTCAGGATTGGATTGGGAAGGAGTTGGATATCACATCTCATGTTATAGGAAAGCTCTCAGGTTTGTTATTAGAAGCATTGAGATATCACATCTCATGTTATAGGACAGTCTCAGGTTTGGTATTAGAAGCATTGAGATATCATATCTCATGGTATAGGACGGGTCTCAGGATTGGAATGGGAAGGAGTTGGATATCACATCTCATGCTAAAGGAAGGGTCTCAGGTTTGGAAGGCTAAGGATTTGGATATCACACCTCAATTTATAGGACGGGTCTGTGGTTTGGTATTAGAACCATTGAGATATCATATCTCATGCTATCGGAAGGGTCTCAGTATTGGATTGGGAAGGAGTTGGATATCACATCTCATGCTATAGGAAGGGTCACAGGTTGGAATTGGAAGGAGTTGGATATCACATCTCATGCTGTCGGAAGGGTCTCAGGATTGGAATGGGAAGGAGTTGGATATCACATCTCATGCTTTAGGGAGGGTCTCAGGTTTGATATTAGAAGCATTGAGATATCATATCGTCATGCTATCGGAAGGGTCTCAGGATTGGATTGGGAAGGAGTTGGATATCACATCTCATGTTATAGGAAGGGTCTCAGGATTGGAATGGGAAGGACTTGGACATCACATCTCATGTTATAGGAAGGGTCTCAGGTTTGTTGGTAGAAGCATTGAGATATCACATCTCTTGTTATAGGACAGTCTCAGGTTTGGTATTAGAAGCATTGAGATATCATATCTCATGGTATAGGACGGGTCTCAGGATTGGAATGGAAAGGAGTTGGATATCACATCTCATGCTATAGGAAGGGTCTCAGGATTGGAATGGGAAGGATTTGGATATCACATCTCATGTTATAGGAAGGGTCTCAGGTTTATTATTAGAAGCATTGAGATATCACATCTCATGTTATAGGACAGTCTCAGGTTTGGTATTAGAAGCATTGAGATATCACATCTCATGGTATAGGACGGGTCTCAGGATAGGAATGGGAAGGAGTTGGATATCACATCTCATGCAATAGGAAGGGTCTCAGGATTGGAATGGGAAGGAGTTTGATATCACATCTCATGCCATAGGAAGGTCTCAGGCATGGTAGAAGCATTAAGATATCACATCTCATGCTATCGGAAGGGTCTCAGGATTGGATTGGGAAGGAGTTGGATATCCCATCTCATGCTATAGGAAGGGTCACAGGTTGGAATTGGAAGGAGTTGGATATCACATCTCATGCTATCGGAAGGGTCTCAGGATTGGAATGGGAAGGAGTTGGATATCACCTCTCATGCTATAGGGAGGGTCTCAGGTTTGATATTAGAAGCATTGAGATATCATATCTCATGCTATCAGAAGGGTCTCAGGATTGGATTGGGAAGGAGTTGGATATCACATCTCATGTTATAGGAAGGGTCTCAGGATTGGATGGGAAGAGTTGCATATCACATCTCATGCTATAGGAAGGGTCTCAGGTTTGGTAGAAGCATTGAGATATCACATCTCATGCTATAGGAAGGGTCTCAGGATTGGAATGGAAAGGAGTTGGATATCACATCTCATGATAAAGGAAGGGTCTCAGGTTTGGAAGGGGAAGGATTTGGATATCACATCTCAAGTTATAGGACGAGTCTGTGGTTTGGTATTAGAAGCATTGAGATATCATATCTCATGCTATCGGAAGGGTCTCAGGATTGGTTTGGGAAGGAGTTGGATATCACATCTCATGTTATAGGAAGGGTCTCAAGATTGGAATGGGAAGGACTTGGATATCACATCTCATGTTATAAGAAGGGTCTCAGGTTTGTTATTAGAAGCATTGAGATATCACATCTCATGTTATAGGACAGTCTCAGGTTTGGTATTAGAAGCATTGAGATATCACATCTCATGGTATAGGACGGGTCTCAGGATTGGAATGGGAAGGAGTTGGATATAACATCTCATGCTATAGGAAGGGTCTCAGGATTGGAATGGAAGTAGTTTGATTTCAAATCTCATGCCATAGGAAGGTCTCAGGTATGGTAGAAGAAGCATTGAGATATCACATCTCATGGTATAGGACGGGTCTCAGGATTGGAATGGGAAGGAGTTGGATATCACATCTCATGCTATTGGAAGGGTCTCAGGATTGGAATGGGAAGGAGTTTGATATCACATCTCAGGCCATAGGAAGGTCTCAGGTATGGTAGAAGCATTAAGATATCACATCTCATGCTATCGGAAGGGTCTCAGGATTGGATTGGGAAGGAGTTGGATATCCCATCTCATGCTATAGGAAGGGTCACAGGTTGGAATTGGAAGGAGTTGGATATCATATCTCATGCTATCGGAAGGGTCTCAGGATTGGAATGGGAAGGAGTTGGATATCACCTCTCATGCTATAGGGAGGGTCTCAGGTTTGATATTAGAAGCATTGAGATATCACATCTCATGTTATAGGAAGGGTCTCAGGATTGGATGGGAAGAGTTGGATATCACATCTCATGCTATAGGAAGGGTCTCAGGTTTGGTAGAAGCATTGAGATATCACATCTCATGCTATAGGAAGGGTCTCAGGATTGGAATGGGAAGGATTTGGATATCACATCTCATGATAAAGGAAGGGTCTCAGGTTTGGAAGGGGAAGGATTTGGATATCACATCTCAAGTTATAGGACGAGTCTGTGGTTTGGTATTAGAAGCATTGAGATATCATATCTCATGCTATCGGAAGGGTCTCAGGATTGGATTGGGAAGGAGTTGGATATCACATCTCATGTTATAGGAAGGGTCTCAAGAATGGAATGGGAAGGACTTGGATATCACATCTCATGTTATAGGAAGGGTCTCAGGTTTGGTATTAGAAGCATTGAGATATAACATCTCATAGTATAGGACGGGTCTCAGGATTGGAATGGGAAGGAGTTGGATATCACATCTCATGCTATAGGAAGGGTCTCAGGATTGGAATGGGAAGGAGTTTGATATCACATCTCATGCCATGGGAAGGTCTCAGGTTTGCTAGAAGCATTTAGATATCACATCTCATGCTATCGGAAGGGTCTCAGGATTGGATTGGGAAGGAGTTGGATATCGCATCTCATGCTATAGGAAGGGTCACAGGTTGGAATTGGAATCAGTTGGATATCACATCTCATGTTATAGGAAGGGTATCAGGATTGGAATGGGAAGGACTTTGATATCAAATCTCACACTATAGGGAGGGTCTCAGGTTTGGTATTAGAAGCATTGAGCTATCACATCTCATGCTATCGGAAGGGTCTCAGGATTGGATTGGGAAGGAGTTGGATATCACATCTCATGTTATAGGAAGGATCTCAGGATTGGATGGGAAGAGTTGGATTTCACATCTCATGTTATAGGAAGGGTATCAGGATTGGAATAGGAAGGACTTTGATATCACATCTCACGCTATAGGGAGGGTCTCAGGTGTGGTATTAGAAGCATTGAGATATCACATCTCATGCTATCGGAAGGGTCTCAGGATTGAATTGGGAAGGAGCTGGATATCACATCTCATGTTATAGGAAGGGTCTCAGGATTGGAATGGGAAGGACTTGGACATCACATCTCATGTTATAGGAAGGGTCTCAGGTTTGTTATTAGAAGCATTGAGATATCACATCTCATGTTATAGGACAGTCTCAGGTTTGGTATTAGAAGCATTGAGATATAACATCTCATGGTATAGGACGGGTCTCAGGTTTGGATGGGAAGAGTTGCATATCACATCTCATGCTATAGGAAAGGTCTCAGGTTTGGTAGAAGCATTGGGATATCACATCTCATGCTATAGGAAGGGTCTCAGGATTTGAATGGGAAGGAGTTGGATATCACATCTCGTGCTAAAGGAAGGGTCTCAGGTTTGGAAGGGGAAGGATTTGGATATCACATCTCAAGTTATAGGACGGGTCTGTGGTTTGGTATTAGAAGCATTGAGATATCATATCTCATGCTATCAGAAGGGTCTCAGGATTGGATTGGGAAGGAGTTGGATATCACATCTCATGTTATACGAAGGGTCTCAAGATTGGAACAGGAAGGACTTGGATATCACATCTCATGTTATAGGAAGGGTCTCAGGTTTGTTATTAGAAGCATTGAGATATCACATCTCATGTTATAGGACAGTCTCAGGTTTGGTATTAGAAGCATTGAGATATAACATCTCATTTTATAGGACGGGTCTCAGGATTGGAATGGGAAGGAGTTGGATATCACATCTCATGCTATAGGGAGGGTCTCAGTTTTGATATTAGAAGCATTGAGATATCACATCTCATGCTATCGGAAGGGTCTCAGGATTGGATTGGGAAGGAGTTGGATATCGCATCTCATGCTATAGGAAGGGTCACAGGTTGGAATTGGAAGGAGTTGGATATCATGTTATAGGAAGGGTATCAGGATTGGAATGGGAAGGACTTTGATATCACATCTCACGCTATAGGGAGGGTCTCAGGTTTGGTATTAGAAGCATTGAGATATCACATCTCATGCTATCGGAAGGGTCTCAGGATTGGATTGGGAAGGAGTTGGATATCACATCTCATGTTATAGGAAGGGTCTCAGGATTGGATGGGAAGAGTTGGATATCACATCTCATGTTATAGGAAGGGTCTCAGGATTGGATTGGGAAGGAGTTGGATATCACATCTCATGTTATAGGAAGGGTCTCAGGATTGGAATGGGAAGGACTTGGACATCACATCTCATGTTATAGGAAGGGTCTCAGGTTTGTTATTAGAAGCATTGAGATATCACATATGTTATAGGACAGTCTCAGGTTTGGTATTAGAAGCATTGAGATATAACATCTCATGGTATAGGACGGGTCTCAGGATTGGATGGGAAGAGTTGGATATCACATCTCATGCTATAGGAAAGGTCTCAGGTTTGGTAGAAGCATTGGGATATCACATCTCATGCTATAGGAAGGGTCTCAGGATTGGAATGGGAAGGAGTTGGATATCACATCTCATGCTAAAGGAAGGGTCTCAGGTTTGGAAGGGGAAGGATTTGGATATCACATCTCATGTTATAGGACAGTCTCAGGTTTGGAATTAGAAGCATTGAGATATAACATCTCATTTTATAGGACGGGTATCAGGATTGGAATGGGAAGGAGTTGGATATCACATCTCAAGTTATAGGACGGGTCTGCGGTTTGGTATTAGAAGCATTGAGATATCACATCTCATGCTATCGGAAGGGTCTCAGGATTGGATTGGGAAGGAGTTGGATATCACATCTCATGTTATAGGAAAGCTCTCAGGTTTGTTATTAGAAGCATTGAGATATCACATCTCATGTTATAGGACAGTCTCAGGTTTGGTATTAGAAGCATTGAGATATAATATCTCATGGTATAGGTCGGGTCTCAGGATTGGAATGGGAAGGAGTTGGATATCACATCTCATGCTAAAGGAAGGGTCTCAGGTTTGGAAGGCTAAGGATTTGGATATCACACCTCAATTTATAGGACGGGTCTGTGGTTTGGTATTAGAACCATTGAGATATCATATCTCATGCTATCGGAAGGGTCTCAGTATTGGATTGGGAAGGAGTTGGATATCACATCTCATGCTATAGGAAGGGTCACAGGTTGGATTTGGAAGGAGTTGGATATCACATCTCATGCTGTCGGAAGGGTCTCAGGATTGGAATGGGAAGGAGTTGGATATCACATCTCATGCTTTAGGGAGGGTCTCAGGTTTGATATTAGAAGCATTGAGATATCATATCCTCATGCTATCGGAAGGGTCTCAGGATTGGATTGGGAAGGAGTTGGATATCACATCTCATGTTATAGGAAGGGTCTCAGGATTGGAATGGGAAGGACTTGGACATCACATCACATGTTATAGGAAGGGTCTCAGGTTTGTTGGTAGAAGCATTGAGATATCATATCTCTTGTTATGGGACAGTCTCAGGTTTGGTATTAGAAGCATTGAGATATCATATCTCATGGTATAGGACGGGTCTCAGGATTGGAATGGAAAGGAGTTGGATATCACATCTCATGCTATAGGAAGGGTCTCAGGATTGGAATGGGAAGGATTTGGATATCACATCTCATGTTATAGGAAGGGTCTCAGGTTTGGTATTAGAAGCATTGAGATATCACATCTCATGTTATAGGACAGTCTCAGGTTTGGTATTAGAAGCATTGAGATATCACATCTCATGGTATAGGACGGGTCTCAGGATTGGAATGAGAAGGAATTGGATATCACATCTCATGCTATAGGAAGGGTCTCAGGATTGGAATGGGAAGGAGTTGGATATCACATCTCATGTTATAGGAAGGGTCTCAAGATTGGAATGGGAAGGACTTGGATATCACATCTCATGTTATAGGAAGGGTCTCAGGTTTGTTATTAGAAGCATTGAGATATCACATCTCATGTTATAGGACAGTCTCAGGTTTGGTATTAAAAGCATTGATATATCACATCTCATGCTATCGGAAGGGTCTCAGGATTGGATTGGGAAGGAGTTGGATATCCCATCTCATGCTTTAGGAAGGGTCACAGGTTGGAATTGGAAGGAGTTGGATATCACATCTCATGCTATCCGAAGGGTCTCAGGATTGGAATGGGAAAGAGTTGGATATCACATCTCATGCTTTAGGGAGGGTCTCAGGTTTGATATTAGAAGAATTGAGATATCATATCTCATGCTATCGGAAGGGTCTCAGGATTGGATTGGGAAGGATTTGGATATCACATCTCATGTTATAGGAAGGGTCTCAGGATTGGATGGGAAGAGTTGGATATCACATCTCATGCTATAGAAAGGGTCTCAGGTTTGGTAGAAGCATTAGGATATCACATCTCATGCTATAGGAAGGGTCTCAGGATTGGAATGGGAAGGAGTTGGATATCACATCTCATGATAAAGGAAGTGTCTCAGGTTTGGAAGGGGAAGGATTTGGATATCATATCTCAAGTTATAGGACGGGTCTGTGGTTTTGGTATTAGAAGCATTGAGATATCATATCTCATGCTATCGGAAGGGTCTCAGGATTGGATTGGGAAGAATTGGACATCACATCTCATGTTATAGGAAGGGCCTCAAGATTGGAATGGGAAGGGCTTGGATATCACATCTCATGTTATAGGAAGGGTCTCAGGTTTGTTATTAGAAGCATTGAGATATCACATCTCTTGTTATAGGACAGTCTCAGGTTTGGTATTAGAAGCATTGAGATATCATATCTCATGGTATAGGACGGGTCTCAGGATTGGAATGGAAAGGAGTTGGATATCACATCTCATGCTATAGGAAGGGTCTCAGGATTGGAATGGGAAGGATTTGGATATCACATCTCATGTTATAGGAAGGGTCTCAGGATTGGAATGGGAAGGAGTTGGATATCACATCTCATGATAAAGGAAGGGTCTCAGGTTTGGAAGGGGAAGGATTTGGATATCACATCTCAAGTTATAGGACGAGTCTGTGGTTTGGTATTAGAAGCATTGAGATATCATATCTCATGCTATCGGAAGGGTCTCAGGATTGGTTTGGGAAGGAGTTGGATATCACATCTCATGTTATAGGAAGGGTCTCGAGATTGGAATGGGAAGGACTTGGATATCACATCTCATGTTATAGGAAGGGTCTCAGGTTTGTTATTAGAAGCATTGAGATATCACATCTCATGTTATAGGACAGTCTCAGGTTTGGTATTAGAAGCATTGAGATATCAAATCTCATGGTATAGGACGGGTCTCAGGATTGGAATGGGAAGGAGTTGGATATAACATCTCATGCTATAGGAAGGGTCTCAGGATTGGAATGGAAGTAGTTTGAATTCAAATCTCATGCCATAGGAAGGTCTCAGGTATGGTAGAAGAAGCATTGAGATATCACATCTCATGGTATAGGACGGGTCTCAGGATTGGAATGGGAAGGAGTTGGATATCACATCTCATGCTATAGGAAGGGTCTCAGGATTGGAATGGGAAGGAGTTTGATATCACATCTCATGCCATAGGAAGGTCTCAGGTATGGTAGAAGCATTAAGATATCACATCTCATGCTATCGGAAGGGTCTCAGGATTGGATTGGGAAGGAGTTGGATATCCCATCTCATGTATTAGAACCATTGAGATATCATATCTCATGCTATCGGAAGGGTCTCAGTATTGGATTGGGAAGGAGTTGGATATCACATCTCATGTTATAGGAAGGGTCACAGGTTGGAATTGGAAGGAGTTGGATATCACATCTCATGCTGTCGGAAGGGTCTCAGGATTGGAATGGGATGGAGTTGGATATCACATCTCATGCTTTAGGGATTGTCTCAGGTTTGATATTAGAAGCATTGAGATATTATATCCTCATGCTATCGGAAGGGTCTCAGGATTGGATTGGGAAGGAGTTGGATATCACATCTCATGTTATAGGAAGGGTCTCAGGTTTGTTATTAGAAGCATTGAGATATCACATCTCATGCTATAGGAAGGGTCTCAGGATTGGAATGGGAAGGAGTTGGATATCACATCTCATGTTATAGGAAGGGTCTCAGGTTTGTTATTAGAAGCATTGAGATATCACATCTCATGCTATAGGAAGGGTCTCAGGATTGGAATGGGAAGGAGTTGGATATCACATCTCATGATAAAGGAAGGGTCTCAGGTTTGGAAGGGGAAGGATTTGGATATCATATCTCAAGTTATAGGACGGGTCTGTGGTTTTGGTATTAGAAGTATTGAGGTATCATATCTCATGCTATCGGAAGGGTCTCAGGATTGGATTGGGAAGGAGTTGGATATCACATCTCATGTTATAGGAAGGGCCTCAAGATTGGAATGGGAAGGGCTTGGATATCACATCTCATGTTATAGGAAGGGTCTCAGGTTTGTTGTTAGAAGCATTGAGATATCACATCTCTTGTTATAGGACAGTCTCAGGTTTGGTATTAGAAGCATTGAGATATCATATCTCATGGTATAGGACGGGTCTCAGGATTGGAATGGAAAGGAGTTGGATATCACATCTCATGCTATAGGAAGGGTCTCGGGATTGGAATGGGATTGAATTGGATATCACATCTCATGCTATAGGAAGGGTCTCAGGATTGGAATGGGAAGGAGTTTGATATCACATCTCATGCCATATGAAGGTCTCAGGTATGGTAGAAGCATTAAGATATCACATCTCATGCTATCGGAAGGGTCTCAGGATTGGATTGGGAAGGAGTTGGATATCCCATCTCATGCTATAGGAAGGGTCACAGGTTGGAATTGGAAGGAGTTGGATATCACATATCATGTTATAGGAAGGGTCTCAGGATTGGATGGGAAGAGTTGGATATCACATCTCATGTTATAGGAAGGGTATCAGGATTGGAATGGGAAGGACTTTGATATCACATCTCACGCTATAGGGAGGGTCTCAGGTTTGGTATTAGAAGCATTGAGATATCACATCTCATGCTATCGGAAGGGTCTCAGGATTGGATTGGGAAGGAGTTGGATATCACATCTCATGTTATAGGAAGGGTCTCAGGATTGGAATGGGAAGGACTTGGACATCACATCTCATGTTATAGGAAGGGTCTCAGGTTTGTTATTAGAAGCATTGAGATATAACATCTCATGGTATAGGTGGGTCTCAGGATTGGATGGGAAGAGTTGGATATCACATCTCATGCTATAGGAAAGGTCTCAGGTTTGGTAGAAGCATTGGGATATCACATCTCATGGTATAGGAAGGGTCTCAGGATTGGAATGGGAAGGATTTGGATATCACATTTCATGTTATAGGAAGGGTCTCAGGTTTGTTATTAGAAGCATTGAGATATCACATCTCATGTTATAGGACAGTCTCAGGTTTGGTATTAGAAGCATTGAGATATCACATCTCATGGTATAGGACGGGTCTTAGGATTGGAATGGGAAGGAGTTGGATATACCATCTCATGCTATAGGAAGGGTCTCAGGATTGGAATGGAAGTAGTTTGATTTCACATCTCATGCCATAGGAAGGTCTCAGGTATGGTAGAAGAAGCATTGAGATATCACATCTCATGCTATCGGAAGGGTCTCAGGATTGGATTGGGAAGTAGTTGGATATCACATCTCATGTTATAGGAAGGGTCTCAGGATTGGATGGGAAGAGTTGGATATCACATCTCATGTTATAGGAAGGGTATCAGGATTGGAATAGGAAGGACTTTGATATCACATCTCACGCTATAGGGAGGGTCTCAGGTTTGGTATTAGAAGCATTGAGATATCACATCTCATGCTATCGGAAGGGTCTCAGGATTGGATTGGGAAGGAGTTGGATATCACATCTCATGTTATAGGAAGGGTCTCAGGATTGGAATGGGAAGGACTTGGACATCACATCTCATGTTATAGGAAGGGTCTCAGGTTTGTTATTAGATGCATTGAGATATCACATCTCATGTTATAGGACAGTCTCAGGTTTGGTATTAGAAGCATTGAGATATAACATCTCATGGTATAGGACGGGTCTCAGGTTTGGATGGGAAGAGTTGCATATCACATCTCATGCTATAGGAAAGGTCTCAGGTTTGGTAGAAGCATTGGGATATCACATCTCATGCTATAGGAATGGTCTCAGGATTGGAATGGGAAGGAGTTGGATATCACATCTCATGCTAAAAGAAGGGTCTCAGGTTTGGAAGGGGAAGGATTTGGATATCACATCTCAAGTTATAGGACGGGTCTCTGGTTTGGTATTAGAAGCATTGAGATATCATATCTCATGCTATCAGATGGGTCTCAGGATTGGATTGGGAAGGAGTTGGATATCACATCTCATGTTATACGAAGGGTCTCAAGATTGGAACAGGAAGGACTTGGATATCACATCTCATGTTATAGGAAGGGTCTCAGGTTTGTTATTAGAAGCATTGAGATATCACATCTCATGTTATAGGACAGTCTCAGGTTTGGTATTAGAAGCATTGAGATATAACATCTCATTTTATAGGACGGGTCTCAGGATTGGAATGGGAAGGAGTTGGATATCACATCTCATGCTATAGGGAGGGTCTCAGTTTTGATATTAGAAGCATTGAGATATCACATCTCATGCTATCGGAAGGGTCTCTGGATTGGATTGGGAAGGAGTTGGATATCGCATCTCATGCTATAGGAAGGGTCACAGGTTGGAATTGGAAGGAGTTGGATATCATGTTATAGGAAGGGTATCAGGATTGGAATGGGAAGGACTTTGATATCACATCTCACGCTATAGGGAGGGTCTCAGGTTTGGTATTAGAAGCATTGAGATATCACATCTCATGCTATCGGAAGGGTCTCAGGATTGGATTGGGAAGGAGTTGGATATCACATCTCATGTTATAGGAAGGGTCTCAGGATTCGATGGGAAGAGTTGGATATCACATCTCATGTTATAGGAAGGGTATCAGGATTGGAATGGGAAGGACTTTGATATCACATCTCACGCTATAGGGAGGGTCTCAGGTTTGGTATTAGAAGCATTGAGATATCAAATCTCATGCTATCGGAAGGGTCTCAGGATTGGATTGGGAAGGAGTTGGATATCACATCTCATGTTATAGGAAGGGTCTCAGGATTGGAATGGGAAGGACTTGGACATCACATCTCATGTTATAGGAAGGGTCTCAGGTTTGTTATTAGAAGCATTGAGATATCACATATGTTATAGGACAGTCTCAGGTTTGGTATTAGAAGCATTGAGATATAACATCTCATGGTATAGGACGGGTCTCAGGATTGGATGGGAAGAGTTGGATATCACATCTCATGCTATAGGAAAGGTCTCAGGTTTGGTAGAAGCATTGGGATATCACATCTCATGCTATAGGAAGGGTCTCAGGATTGGAATGGGAAGGAGTTGGATATCACATCTCATGCTAAAGGAAGGGTCTCAGGTTTGGAAGGGGAAGGATTTGGATATACCATCTCATGTTATAGGACAGTCTCAGGTTTGGTATTAGAAGCATTGAGATATAACATCTCATTTTATAGGACGGGTATCAGGATTGGAATGGGAAGGAGTTGGATATCACATCTCAAGTTATAGGACGGGTCTGCGGTTTGGTATTAGAAGCATTGAGATATCACATCTCATGCTAAAGGAAGGGTCTCAGGTTTGGAAGGGGAAGGATTTGGATATCACATCTCATGTTATAGGACAGTCTCAGGTTTGGTATTAGAAGCATTGAGATATAATATCTCATGCTATAGGACGGGTCTCAGGATTGGAATGGGAAGGAGTTGGATATCACATCTCATGCTAAAGGAAGGGTCTCAGGTTTGGAAGGCTAAGGATTTGGATATCACACCTCAATTTATAGGACGGGTCTGTGGTTTGGTATTAGAACCATTGAGATATCATATCTCATGCTATCGGAAGGGTCTCAGTATTGGATTGGGAAGGAGTTGGATATCACTTCTCATGCTATAGGAAGGGTCACAGGTTGGAATTGGAAGGAGTTGGATATCACATCTCATGCTGTCGGAAGGGTCTCAGGATTGGAATGGGAAGGAGTTGGATATCACATCTCATGCTTTAGGGAGGGTCTCAGGTTTGATATTAGAAGCATTGAGATATCATATCCTCATGCTATCGGAAGGGTCTCAGGATTGGATTGGGAAGGAGTTGGATATCACATCTCATGTTATAGGAAGGGTCTCAGGATTGGAATGGGAAGGACTTGGACATCACATCTCATGTTATAGGAAGGGTCTCAGGTTTGTTGGTAGAAGCATTGAGATATCATATCTCTTGTTATGGGACAGTCTCAGGTTTGGTATTAGAAGCATTGAGATATCATATCTCATGGTATAGGACGGGTCTCAGGATTGGAATGGAAAGGAGTTGGATATCACATCTCATGCTATAGGAAGGGTCTCAGGATTGGAATGGGAAGGATTTGGATATCACATCTCATGTTATAGGAAGGGTCTCAGGTTTGTTATTAGAAGCATTGAGATATCACATCTCATGTTATAGGACAGTCTCAGGTTTGGTATTAGAAGCATTGAGATATAACATCTCATGGTATAGGACGGGTCTCAGGTTTGGATGGGAAGAGTTGCATATCACATCTCATGCTATAGGAAAGGTCTCAGGTTTGGTAGAAGCATTGGGATATCACATCTCATGCTATAGGAATGGTCTCAGGATTGGAATGGGAAGGAGTTGGATATCACATCTCATGCTAAAAGAAGGGTCTCAGGTTTGGAAGGGGAAGGATTTGGATATCACATCTCAAGTTATAGGACGGGTCTGTGGTTTGGTATTAGAAGCATTGAGATATCATATCTCATGCTATCAGATGGGTCTCAGGATTGGATTGGGAAGGAGTTGGATATCACATCTCATGTTATACGAAGGGTCTCAAGATTGGAACAGGAAGGACTTGGATATCACATCTCATGTTATAGGAAGGGTCTCAGGTTTGTTATTAGAAGCATTGAGATATCACATCTCATGTTATAGGACAGTCTCAGGTTTGGTATTAGAAGCATTGAGATATAACATCTCATTTTATAGGACGGGTCTCAGGATTGGAATGGGAAGGAGTTGGATATCACATCTCATGCTATAGGGAGGGTCTCAGTTTTGATATTAGAAGCATTGAGATATCACATCTCATGCTATCGGAAGGGTCTCTGGATTGGATTGGGAAGGAGTTGGATATCGCATCTCATGCTATAGGAAGGGTCACAGGTTGGAATTGGAAGGAGTTGGATATCATGTTATAGGAAGGGTATCAGGATTGGAATGGGAAGGACTTTGATATCACATCTCACGCTATAGGGAGGGTCTCAGGTTTGGTATTAGAAGCATTGAGATATCACATCTCATGCTATCGGAAGGGTCTCAGGATTGGATTGGGAAGGAGTTGGATATCACATCTCATGTTATAGGAAGGGTCTCAGGATTGGATGGGAAGAGTTGGATATCACATCTCATGTTATAGGAAGGGTATCAGGATTGGAATGGGAAGGACTTTGATATCACATCTCACGCTATAGGGAGGGTCTCAGGTTTGGTATTAGAAGCATTGAGATATCAAATCTCATGCTATCGGAAGGGTCTCAGGATTGGATTGGGAAGGAGTTGGATATCACATCTCATGTTATAGGAAGGGTCTCAGGATTGGAATGGGAAGGACTTGGACATCACATCTCATGTTATAGGAAGGGTCTCAGGTTTGTTATTAGAAGCATTGAGATATCACATATGTTATAGGACAGTCTCAGGTTTGTTATTAGAAGCATTGAGATATCACATCTCATGCTATAGGAAGGGTCTCAGGATTGGAATGGGAAGGAGTTGGATATCACATCTCATGTTATAGGAAGGGTCTCAGGTTTGTTATTAGAAGCATTGAGATATCACATCTCATGCTATAGGAAGGGTCTCAGGATTGGAATGGGAAGGAGTTGGATATCACATCTCATGATAAAGGAAGGGTCTCAGGTTTGGAAGGGGAAGGATTTGGATATCATATCTCAAGTTATAGGACGGGTCTGTGGTTTTGGTATTAGAAGTATTGAGGTATCATATCTCATGCTATCGGAAGGGTCTCAGGATTGGATTGGGAAGGAGTTGGATATCACATCTCATGTTATAGGAAGGGCCTCAAGATTGGAATGGGAAGGGCTTGGATATCACATCTCATGTTATAGGAAGGGTCTCAGGTTTGTTGTTAGAAGCATTGAGATATCACATCTCTTGTTATAGGACAGTCTCAGGTTTGGTATTAGAAGCATTGAGATATCATATCTCATGGTATAGGACGGGTCTCAGGATTGGAATGGAAAGGAGTTGGATATCACATCTCATGCTATAGGAAGGGTCTCGGGATTGGAATGGGATTGAATTGGATATCACATCTCATGCTATAGGAAGGGTCTCAGGATTGGAATGGGAAGGAGTTTGATATCACATCTCATGCCATATGAAGGTCTCAGGTATGGTAGAAGCATTAAGATATCACATCTCATGCTATTGGAAGGGTCTCAGGATTGGATTGGGAAGGAGTTGGATATCCCATCTCATGCTATAGGAAGGGTCACAGGTTGGAATTGGAAGGAGTTGGATATCACATATCATGTTATAGGAAGGGTCTCAGGATTGGATGGGAAGAGTTGGATATCACATCCCATGTTATAGGAAGGGTATCAGGATTGGAATGGGAAGGACTTTGATATCACATCTCACGCTATAGGGAGGGTCTCAGGTTTGGTATTAGAAGCATTGAGATATCACATCTCATGCTATCGGAAGGGTCTCAGGATTGGATTGGGAAGTAGTTGGATATCACATCTCATGTTATAGGAAGGGTCTCAGGATTGGATGGGAAGAGTTGGATATCACATCTCATGTTATAGGAAGGGTATCAGGATTGGAATAGGAAGGACTTTGATATCACATCTCACGCTATAGGGAGGGTCTCAGGTTTGGTATTAGAAGCATTGAGATATCACATCTCATGCTATCGGAAGGGTCTCAGGATTGGATTGGGAAGGAGTTGGATATCACATCTCATGTTATAGGAAGGGTCTCAGGATTGGAATGGGAAGGACTTGGACATCACATCTCATGTTATAGGAAGGGTCTCAGGTTTGTTATTAGATGCATTGAGATATCACATCTCATGTTATAGGACAGTCTCAGGTTTGGTATTAGAAGCATTGAGATATAACATCTCATGGTATAGGACGGGTCTCAGGTTTGGATGGGAAGAGTTGCATATCACATCTCATGCTATAGGAAAGGTCTCAGGTTTGGTAGAAGCATTGGGATATCACATCTCATGCTATAGGAATGGTCTCAGGATTGGAATGGGAAGGAGTTGGATATCACATCTCATGCTAAAAGAAGGGTCTCAGGTTTGGAAGGGGAAGGATTTGGATATCACATCTCAAGTTATAGGACGGGTCTGTGGTTTGGTATTAGAAGCATTGAGATATCATATCTCATGCTATCAGATGGGTCTCAGGATTGGATTGGGAAGGAGTTGGATATCACATCTCATGTTATACGAAGGGTCTCAAGATTGGAACAGGAAGGACTTGGATATCACATCTCATGTTATAGGAAGGGTCTCAGGTTTGTTATTAGAAGCATTGAGATATCACATCTCATGTTATAGGACAGTCTCAGGTTTGGTATTAGAAGCATTGAGATATAACATCTCATTTTATAGGACGGGTCTCAGGATTGGAATGGGAAGGAGTTGGATATCACATCTCATGCTATAGGGAGGGTCTCAGTTTTGATATTAGAAGCATTTAGATATCACATCTCATGCTATCGGAAGGGTCTCTGGATTGGATTGGGAAGGAGTTGGATATCGCATCTCATGCTATAGGAAGGGTCACAGGTTGGAATTGGAAGGAGTTGGATATCATGTTATAGGAAGGGTATCAGGATTGGAATGGGAAGGACTTTGATATCACATCTCACGCTATAGGGAGGGTCTCAGGTTTGGTATTAGAAGCATTGAGATATCACATCTCATGCTATCGGAAGGGTCTCAGGATTGGATTGGGAAGGAGTTGGATATCACATCTCATGTTATAGGAAGGGTCTCAGGATTGGATGGGAAGAGTTGGATATCACATCTCATGTTATAGGAAGGGTATCAGGATTGGAATGGGAAGGACTTTGATATCACATCTCACGCTATAGGGAGGGTCTCAGGTTTGGTATTAGAAGCATTGAGATATCAAATCTCATGCTATCGGAAGGGTCTCAGGATTGGATTGGGAAGGAGTTGGATATCACATCTCATGTTATAGGAAGGGTCTCAGGATTGGAATGGGAAGGACTTGGACATCACATCTCATGTTATAGGAAGGGTCTCAGGTTTGTTATTAGAAGCATTGAGATATCACATATGTTATAGGACAGTCTCAGGTTTGGTATTAGAAGCATTGAGATATAACATCTCATGGTATAGGACGGGTCTCAGGATTGGATGGGAAGAGTTGGATATCACATCTCATGCTATAGGAAAGGTCTCAGGTTTGGTAGAAGCATTGGGATATCACATCTCATGCTAAAGGAAGGGTCTCAGGATTGGAATGGGAAGGAGTTGGATATCACATCTCATGCTAAAGGAAGGGTCTCAGGTTTGGAAGGGGAAGGATTTGGATATACCATCTCATGTTATAGGACAGTCTCAGGTTTGGTATTAGAAGTATTGAGATATAACATCTCATTTTATAGGACGGGTATCAGGATTGGAATGGGAAGGAGTTGGATATCACATCTCAAGTTATAGGACGGGTCTGCGGTTTGGTATTAGAAGCATTGAGATATCACATCTCATGCTAAAGGAAGGGTCTCAGGTTTGGAAGGGGAAGGATTTGGATATCACATCTCATGTTATAGGACAGTCTCAGGTTTGGTATTAGAAGCATTGAGATATAATATCTCATGCTATAGGACGGGTCTCAGGATTGGAATGGGAAGGAGTTGGATATCACATCTCATGCTAAAGGAAGGGTCTCAGGTTTGGAAGGCTAAGGATTTGGATATCACACCTCAATTTATAGGACGGGTCTGTGGTTTGGTATTAGAACCATTGAGATATCATATCTCATGCTATCGGAAGGGTCTCAGTATTGGATTGGGAAGGAGTTGGATATCACATCTCATGCTATAGGAAGGGTCACAGGTTGGAATTGGAAGGAGTTGGATATCACATCTCATGCTGTCGGAAGGGTCTCAGGATTGGAATGGGAAGGAGTTGGATATCACATCTCATGCTTTAGGGAGGGTCTCAGGTTTGATATTAGAAGCATTGAGATATCATATCCTCATGCTATCGGAAGGGTCTCAGGATAGGATTGGGAAGGAGTTGGATATCACATCTCATGTTATAGGAAGGGTCTCAGGATTGGAATGGGAAGGACTTGGACATCACATCTCATGTTATAGGAAGGGTCTCAGGTTTGTTGGTAGAAGCATTGAGATATCATATCTCTTGTTATGGGACAGTCTCAGGTTTGGTATTAGAAGCATTGAGATATCATATCTCATGGTATAGGACGGGTCTCAGGATTGGAATGGAAAGGAGTTGGATATCACATCTCATGCTATAGGAAGGGTCTCAGGATTGGAATGGGAAGGATTTGGATATCACATCTCATGTTATAGGAAGGGTCTCAGGTTTGTTATTAGAAGCATTGAGATATCACATCTCATGTTATAGGACAGTCTCAGGTTTGGTATTAGAAGCATTGAGATATAACATCTCATGGTATAGGACGGGTCTCAGGTTTGGATGGGAAGAGTTGCATATCACATCTCATGCTATAGGAAAGGTCTCAGGTTTGGTAGAAGCATTGGGATATCACATCTCATGCTATAGGAATGGTCTCAGGATTGGAATGGGAAGGAGTTGGATATCACATCTCATGCTAAAAGAAGGGTCTCAGGTCTGGAAGGGGAAGGATTTGGATATCACATCTCAAGTTATAGGACGGGTCTGTGGTTTGGTATTAGAAGCATTGAGATATCATATCTCATGCTATCAGATGGGTCTCAGGATTGGATTGGGAAGGAGTTGGATATCACATCTCATGTTATACGAAGGGTCTCAAGATTGGAACAGGAAGGACTTGGATATCACATCTCATGTTATAGGAAGGGTCTCAGGTTTGTTATTAGAAGCATTGAGATATCACATCTCATGTTATAGGACAGTCTCAGGTTTGGTATTAGAAGCATTGAGATATAACATCTCATTTTATAGGACGGGTCTCAGGATTGGAATGGGAAGGAGTTGGATATCACATCTCATGCTATAGGGAGGGTCTCAGTTTTGATATTAGAAGCATTGAGATATCACATCTCATGCTATCGGAAGGGTCTCTGGATTGGATTGGGAAGGAGTTGGATATCGCATCTCATGCTATAGGAAGGGTCACAGGTTGGAATTGGAAGGAGTTGGATATCATGTTATAGGAAGGGTATCAGGATTGGAATGGGAAGGACTTTGATATCACATCTCACGCTATAGGGAGGGTCTCAGGTTTGGTATTAGAAGCATTGAGATATCACATCTCATGCTATCGGAAGGGTCTCAGGATTGGATTGGGAAGGAGTTGGATATCACATCTCATGTTATAGGAAGGGTCTCAGGATTGGATGGGAAGAGTTGGATATCACATCTCATGTTATAGGAAGGGTATCAGGATTGGAATGGGAAGGACTTTGATATCACATCTCACGCTATAGGGAGGGTCTCAGGTTTGGTATTAGAAGCATTGAGATATCAAATCTCATGCTATCGGAAGGGTCTCAGGATTGGATTGGGAAGGAGTTGGATATCACATCTCATGTTATAGGAAGGGTCTCAGGATTGGAATGGGAAGGACTTGGACATCACATCTCATGTTATAGGAAGGGTCTCAGGTTTGTTATTAGAAGCATTGAGATATCACATATGTTATAGGACAGTCTCAGGTTTGTTATTAGAAGCATTGAGATATCACATCTCATGCTATAGGAAGGGTCTCAGGATTGGAATGGGAAGGAGTTGGATATCACATCTCATGTTATAGGAAGGGTCTCAGGTTTGTTATTAGAAGCATTGAGATATCACATCTCATGCTATAGGAAGGGTCTCAGGATTGGAATGGGAAGGAGTTGGATATCACATCTCATGATAAAGGAAGGGTCTCAGGTTTGGAAGGGGAAGGATTTGGATATCATATCTCAAGTTATAGGACGGGTCTGTGGTTTTGGTATTAGAAGTATTGAGGTATCATATCTCATGCTATCGGAAGGGTCTCAGGATTGGATTGGGAAGGAGTTGGATATCACATCTCATGTTATAGGAAGGGCCTCAAGATTGGAATGGGAAGGGCTTGGATATCACATCTCATGTTATAGGAAGGGTCTCAGGTTTGTTGTTAGAAGCATTGAGATATCACATCTCTTGTTATAGGACAGTCTCAGGTTTGGTATTAGAAGCATTGAGATATCATATCTCATGGTATAGGACGGGTCTCAGGATTGGAATGGAAAGGAGTTGGATATCACATCTCATGCTATAGGAAGGGTCTCGGGATTGGAATGGGATTGAATTGGATATCACATCTCATGCTATAGGAAGGGTCTCAGGATTGGAATGGGAAGGAGTTTGATATCACATCTCATGCCATATGAAGGTCTCAGGTATGGTAGAAGCATTAAGATATCACATCTCATGCTATCGGAAGGGTCTCAGGATTGGATTGGGAAGGAGTTGGATATCCCATCTCATGCTATAGGAAGGGTCACAGGTTGGAATTGGAAGGAGTTGGATATCACATATCATGTTATAGGAAGGGTCTCAGGATTGGATGGGAAGAGTTGGATATCACATCTCATGTTATAGGAAGGGTATCAGGATTGGAATGGGAAGGACTTTGATATCACATCTCACGCTATAGGGAGGGTCTCAGGTTTGGTATTAGAAGCATTGAGATATCACATCTCATGCTATCGGAAGGGTCTCAGGATTGGATTGGGAAGGAGTTGGATATCACATCTCATGTTATAGGAAGGGTCTCAGGATTGGAATGGGAAGGACTTGGACATCACATCTCATGTTATAGGAAGGGTCTCAGGTTTGTTATTAGAAGCATTGAGATATAACATCTCATGGTATAGGTGGGTCTCAGGATTAGATGGGAAGAGTTGGATATCACATCTCATGCTATAGGAAAGGTCTCAGGTTTGGTAGAAGCATTGGGATATCACATCTCATGCTATAGGAAGGGTCTCAGGATTGGAATGGGAAGGATTTGGATATCACATTTCATGTTATAGGAAGGGTCTCAGGTTTGTTATTAGAAGCATTGAGATATCACATCTCATGTTATAGGACAGTCTCAGGTTTGGTATTAGAAGCATTGAGATATCACATCTCATGGTATAGGACGGGTCTTAGGATTGGAATGGGAAGGAGTTGGATATACCATCTCATGCTATAGGAAGGGTCTCAGGATTGGAATGGAAGTAGTTTGATTTCACATCTCATGCCATAGGAAGGTCTCAGGTATGGTAGAAGAAGCATTGAGATATCACATCTCATGGTATAGGACGGGTCTCAGGATTGGAATGGGAAGGAGTTGGATATCACATCTCATGCTATAGGAAGGGTCTCAGGATTGGAATGGGAAGGAGTTTGATATCACATCTCATGCCATAGGAAGGTCTCAGATATGGTAGAAGCATTAAGATATCACATCTCATGCTATCGGAAGGGTCTCAGGATTGGATTGGGAAGGAGTTGGATATCCCCTCATATGCTATAGGAAGGGTCACAGGTTGGAATTGGAAGGAGTTGGATATCACATCTCATGCTATCGGAAGGGTCTCAGGATTGGAATGGGAAGGAGTTGGATATCACCTCTCATGCTATATGGATGGTCTCAGGTTTGATATTAGAAGCATTGAGATATCATATCTCATGCTATCGGAAGGGTCTCAGGATTGGATTGGGAAGGAGTTGGATATCACATCTCATGTTATAGGAAGGGTCTCAGGATTGGATGGGAAGAGTTGGATATCACATCTCATGCTATAGGAAGGGTCTCAGGTTTGGTAGAAGCATTGAGATATCACATCTCTTGTTATAGGACAGTCTCAGGTTGGGTATTAGAAGCATTGAGATATCATATCTCATGGTATAGGACGGGTCTCAGGATTGGAATGGAAAGGAGTTGGATATCACATCTCATGCTATAGGAAGGGTCTCAGGATTGGAATGGGAAGGATTTGGATATCACATCTCATGTTATAGGAAGGGTCTCAGGTTCATTATTAGAAGCATTGAGATATCACATCTCATGTTATAGGACAGTCTCAGGTTTGGTATTAGAAGCATTGAGATATCACATCTCATGGTATAGGACGGGTCTCAGGATTGGAATGTGAAGGAGTTGGATATCACATCTCATGCAATAGGAAGGGTCTCAGGATTGGAATGGGAAGGAGTTTGATATCACATCTCATGCCATAGGAAGGTCTCAGGCATGGTAGAAGCATTAAGATATCACATCTCATGCTTTCGGAAGGGTCTCAGGATTGGATTGGGAAGGAGTTGGATATCCCCTCATATGCTATAGGAAGGGTCACAGGTTGGAATTGGAAGGAGTTGGATATCACATCTCATGCTATCGGAAGGGTCTCAGGATTGGAATGGGAAGGAGTTGGATATCACCTCTCATGCTATAGGGAGGGTCTCAGGTTTGATATTAGAAGCATTGAGATATCATATCTCATTCTATCGGAAGGGTCTCAGGATTGGATTGGGAAGGAGTTGGATATCACATCTCATGTTATAGGAAGGGTCTCAGGATTGGATGGGAAGAGTTGGATATCACATCTCATGCTATAGGAAGGGTCTCAGGTTTGGTAGAAGCATTGAGATATCACATCTCTTGTTATAGGACAGTCTCAGGTTTGGTATTAGAAGCATTGAGATATCATATCTCATGGTATAGGACGGGTCTCAGGATTGGAATGGAAAGGAGTTGGATATCACATCTCATGCTATAGGAAGGGTCTCAGGATTGGAATGGGAAGGATTTGGATATCACATCTCATGTTATAGGAAGGGTCTCAGGTTTATTATTAGAAGCATTGAGATATCACATCTCATGTTATAGGACAGTCTCAGGTTTGGTATTAGAAGCATTGAGATATCACATCTCATGGTATAGGACGGGTCTCAGGATTGGAATGGGAAGGAGTTGGATATCACATCTCATGCAATAGGAAGGGTCTCAGGATGGGAATGGGAAGGAGTTTGATATCACATCTCATGCCATAGGAAGGTCTCAGGCATGGTAGAAGCATTAAGATATCACATCTCATGCTATCGGAAGGGTCTCAGGATTGGATTGGGAAGGAGTTGGATATCCCATCTCATGCTATAGGAAGGGTCACAGGTTGGAATTGGAAGGAGTTGGATATCACATCTCATGCTATCGGAAGGGTCTCAGGATTGGAATGGGAAGGAGTTGGATATCACCTCTCATGCTATAGGGAGGGTCTCAGGTTTGATATTAGAAGCATTGAGATATCATATCTCATGCTATCAGAAGGGTCTCAGGATTGGATTGGGAAGGAGTTGGATATCACATCTCATGTTATAGGAAGGGTCTCAGGATTGGATGGGAAGAGTTGGATATCACATCTCATGCTATAGGAAGGGGCTCAGGTTTGGTAGAAGCATTGAGATATCACATCTCATGCTATAGGAAGGGTCTCAGGATTGGAATGGGAAGGAGTTGGATATCACATCTCATGATAAAGGAAGGGTCTCAGGTTTGGAAGGGGAAGGATTTGGATATCACATCTCAAGTTATAGGACGAGTCTGTGGTTTGGTATTAGAAGCATTGAGATATCATATCTCATGCTATCGGAAGGGTCTCAGGATTGGTTTGGGAAGGAGTTGGATATCACATCTCATGTTATAGGAAGGGTCTCAAGATTGGAATGGGAAGGACTTGGATATCACATCTCATGTTATAAGAAGGGTCTCAGGTTTGTTATTAGAAGCATTGAGATATCACATCTCATGTTATAGGACAGTCTCAGGTTTGGTATTAGAAGCATTGAGATATCACATCTCATGGTATAGGACGGGTCTCAGGATTGGAATGGGAAGGAGTTGGATATAACATCTCATGCTATAGGAAGGGTCTCAGGATTGGAATGGAAGTAGTTTGATTTCAAATCTCATGCCATAGGAAGGTCTCAGGTATGGTAGAAGAAGCATTGAGATATCACATCTCATGGTATAGGACGGTTCTCAGGATTGGAATGGGAAGGAGTTGGATATCACATCTCATGCTATAGGAAGGGTCTCAGGATTGGAATGGGAAGGAGTTTGATATCACATCTCATGCCATAGGAAGGTCTCAGGTATGGTAGAAGCATTAAGATATCACATCTCATGCTATCGGAAGGGTCTCAGGATTGGATTGGGAAGGAGTTGGATATCCCATCTCATGCTATAGGAAGGGTCACAGGTTGGAATTGGAAGGAGTTGGATATCACATCTCATGCTATCGGAAGGGTCTCAGGATTGGAATGGGAAGGAGTTGGATATCACCTCTCATGCTATAGGGAGGGTCTCAGGTTTGATATTAGAAGCATTGAGATATCATATCTCATGCTATCGGAAGGGTCTCAGGATTGGATTGGGAAGGAGTTGGATATCACATCTCATGTTATAGGAAGGGTCTCAGGATTGGATGGGAAGAGTTGGATATCACATCTCATGCTATAGGAAGGGTCTCAGGTTTGGTAGAAGCATTGAGATATCACATCTCATGCTATAGGAAGGGTCTCAGGATTGGAATGGGAAGGAGTTGGATATCACATCTCATGATAAAGGAAGGGTCTCAGGTTTGGAAGGGGAAGGATTTGGATATCACATCTCAAGTTATAGGACGAGTCTGTGGTTTGGTATTAGAAGCATTGAGATATCATATCTCATGCTATCGGAAGGGTCTCAGGATTGGATTGGGAAGGAGTTGGATATCACATCTCATGTTATAGGAAGGGTCTCAAGATTGGATTGGGAAGGACTTGGATATCACATCTCATGTTATAGGAAGGGTCTCAGGTTTGGTATTAGAAGCATTGAGATATAACATCTCATAGTATAGGACGGGTCTCAGGATTGGAATGGGAAGGAGTTGATATCACATCTCATGCTATAGGAAGGGTCTCAGGATTGGAATGGGAAGGAGTTTGATATCACATCTCATGCCATGGGAAGGTCTCAGGTTTGCTAGAAGCATTTAGATATCACATCTCATGCTATCGGAAGGGTCTCAGGATTGGATTGGGAAGGAGTTGGATATCGCATCTCATGCTATAGGAAGGGTCACAGGTTGGTATTGGAAGGAGTTGGATATCACATCTCATGTTATAGGAAGGGTTTCAGGATTGGAATGGGAAGGACTTTGATATCAAATCTCACACTATAGGGAGGGTCTCAGGTTTGGTATTAGAAGCATTGAGATATCACATCTCATGCTATCGGAAGGGTCTCAGGATTGGATTGGGAAGTAGTTGGATATCACATCTCATGTTATAGGAAGGGTCTCAGGATTGGATGGGAAGAGTTGGATATCACATCTCATGTTATAGGAAGGGTATCAGGATTGGAATAGGAAGGACTTTGATATCACATCTCACGCTATAGGGAGGGTCTCAGGTTTGGTATTAGAAGCATTGAGATATCACATCTCATGCTATCGGAAGGGTCTCAGGATTGGATTGGGAAGGAGTTGGATATCACATCTCATGTTATAGGAAGGGTCTCAGGATTGGAATGGGAAGGACTTGGACATCACATCTCATGTTATAGGAAGGGTCTCAGGTTTGTTATTAGATGCATTGAGATAACACATCTCATGTTATAGGACAGTCTCAGGTTTGGTATTAGAATGATTGAGATATAACATCTCATGGTATAGGACGGGTCTCAGGTTTGGATGGGAAGAGTTGCATATCACATCTCATGTTATAGTAAAGGTCTCAGGTTTGGTAGAAGCATTGGGATATCACATCTCATGCTATAGGAATGGTCTCAGGATTGGAATGGGAAGGAGTTGGATATCACATCTCATGCTAAAAGAAGGGTCTCAGGTTTGGAAGGGGAAGGATTTGGATATCACATCTCAAGTTATAGGACGGGTCTGTGGTTTGGTATTAGAAGCATTGAGATATCATATCTCATGCTATCAGATGGGTCTCAGGATTGGATTGGGAAGGAGTTGGATATCACATCTCATGTTATACGAAGGGTCTCAAGATTGGAACAGGAAGGACTTGGATATCACATCTCATGTTATAGGAAGCGTCTCAGGTTTGTTATTAGAAGCATTGAGATATCACATCTCATGTTATAGGACAGTCTCAGGTTTGGTATTAGAAGCATTGAGATATAACATCTCATTTTATAGGACGGGTCTCAGGATTGGAATGGGAAGGAGTTGGATATCACATCTCATGCTATAGGGAGGGTCTCAGTTTTGATATTAGAAGCATTGAGATATCACATCTCATGCTATCGGAAGGGTCTCTGGATTGGATTGGGAAGGAGTTGGATATCGCATCTCATGCTATAGGAAGGGTCACAGGTTGGAATTGGAAGGAGTTGGATATCATGTTATAGGAAGGGCTTCAGGATTGGAATGGGAAGAACTTTGATATCACATCTCACGCTATAGGGAGGGTCTCAGGTTTGGTATTTGGATCATTGAGATATCACATCTCATGCTATCGGAAGGGTCTCAGGATTGGATTGGGAAGGAGTTGGATATCACATCTCATGTTATAGGAAGGGTCTCAGGATTGGATGGGAAGAGTTGGATATCACATCTCATGTTATAGGAAGGGTATCAGGATTGGAATGGGAAGGACTTTGATATCACATCTCACGCTATAGGGAGGGTCTCAGGTTTGGTATTAGAAGCATTGAGATATCAAATCTCATGCTATCGGAAGGGTCTCAGGATTGGATTGGGAAGGAGTTGGATATCACATCTCATGTTATAGGAAGGGTCTCAGGATTGGAATGGGAAGGACTTGGACATCACATCTCATGTTATAGGAAGGGTCTCAGGTTTGTTATTAGAAGCATTGAGATATCACATATGTTATAGGACAGTCTCAGGTTTGGTATTAGAAGCATTGAGATATAACATCTCATGGTATAGGACGGGTCTCAGGATTGGATGGGAAGAGTTGGATATCACATCTCATGCTATAGGAAAGGTCTCAGGTTTGGTAGAAGCATTGGGATATCACATCTCATGCTATAGGAAGGGTCTCAGGATTGGAATGGGAAGGAGTTGGATATCACATCTCATGCTAAAGGAAGGGTCTCAGGTTTGGAAGGGGAAGGATTTGGATATACCATCTCATGTTATAGGACAGTCTCAGGTTTGGTATTAGAAGCATTGAGATATAACATCTCATTTTATAGGACGGGTATCAGGATTGGAATGGGAAGGAGTTGGATATCACATCTCAAGTTATAGGACGGGTCTGCGGTTTGGTATTAGAAGCATTGAGATATCACATCTCATGCTAAAGGAAGGGTCTCAGGTTTGGAAGGGGAAGGATTTGGATATCACATCTCATGTTATAGGACAGTCTCAGGTTTGGTATTAGAAGCATTGAGATATAATATCACATGCTATAGGACGGGTCTCAGGATTGGAATGGGAAGGAGTTGGATATCACATCTCATGCTAAAGGAAGGGTCTCAGGTTTGGAAGGCTAAGGATTTGGATATCACACCTCAATTTATAGGACGGGTCTGTGGTTTGGTATTAGAACCATTGAGATATCATATCTCATGCTATCGGAAGGGTCTCAGTATTGGATTGGGAAGGAGTTGGATATCACATCTCATGCTATAGGAAGGGTCACAGGTTGGAATTGGAAGGAGTTGGATATCACATCTCATGCTGTAGGAAGGGTCTCAGGATTGGAATGGGAAGGAGTTGGATATCACATCTCATGCTTTAGGGAGGGTCTCAGGTTTAATATTAGAAGCATTGAGATATCATATCCTCATGCTATCGGAAGGGTCTCAGGATTGGATTGGGAAGGAGTTGGATATCACATCTCATGTTATAGGAAGGGTCTCAGGATTGGAATGGGAAGGACTTGGACATCACATCTCATGTTATAGGAAGGGTCTCAGGTTTGTTGGTAGAAGCATTGAGATATCATATCTCTTGTTATGGGACAGTCTCAGGTTTGGTATTAGAAGCATTGAGATATCATATCTCATGGTATAGGACGGGTCTCAGGATTGGAATGGAAAGGAGTTGGATATCACATCTCATGCTATAGGAAGGGTCTCAGGATTGGAATGGGAAGGATTTGGATATCACATCTCATGTTATAGGAAGGGTCTCAGGTTTGTTATTAGAAGCATTGAGAAATCACATCTCATGTTATAGGACAGTCTCAGGTTTGGTATTAGAAGCATTGAGATATAACATCTCATGGTATAGGACGGGTCTCAGGTTTGGATGGGAAGAGTTGCATATCACATCTCATGCTATAGGAAAGGTCTCAGGTTTGGTAGAAGCATTGGGATATCACATCTCATGCTATAGGAATGGTCTCAGGATTGGAATGGGAAGGAGTTGGATATCACATCTCATGCTAAAAGAAGGGTCTCAGGTTTGGAAGGGGAAGGATTTGGATATCACATCTCAAGTTATAGGACGGGTCTGTGGTTTGGTATTAGAAGCATTGAGATATCATATCTCATGCTATCAGATGGGTCTCAGGATTGGATTGGGAAGGAGTTGGATATCACATCTCATGTTATACGAAGGGTCTCAAGATTGGAACAGGAAGGACTTGGATATCACATCTCATGTTATAGGAAGGGTCTCAGGTTTGTTATTAGAAGCATTGAGATATCACATCTCATGTTATAGGACAGTCTCAGGTTTGGTATTAGAAGCACTGAGATATAACATCTCATTTTATAGGACGGGTCTCAGGATTGGAATGGGAAGGAGTTGGATATCACATCTCATGCTATAGGGAGGGTCTCAGTTTTGATATTAGAAGCATTGAGATATCACATCTCATGCTATCGGAAGGGTCTCTGGATTGGATTGGGAAGGAGTTGGATATCGCATCTCATGCTATAGGAAGGGTCACAGGTTGGAATTGGAAGGAGTTGGATATCATGTTATAGGAAGGGTATCAGGATTGGAATGGGAAGGACTTTGATATCACATCTCACGCTATAGGGAGGGTCTCAGGTTTGGTATTAGAAGCATTGAGATATCACATCTCATGCTATCGGAAGGGTCTCAGGATTGGATTGGGAAGGAGTTGGATATCACATCTCATGTTATAGGAAGGGTCTCAGGATTGGATGGGAAGAGTTGGATATCACATCTCATGTTATAGGAAGGGTATCAGGATTGGAATGGGAAGGACTTTGATATCACATCTCACGCTATAGGGAGGGTCTCAGGTTTGGTATTAGAAGCATTGAGATATCAAATCTCATGCTATCGGAAGGGTCTCAGGATTGGATTGGGAAGGAGTTGGATATCACATCTCATGTTATAGGAAGGGTCTCAGGATTGGAATGGGAAGGACTTGGACATCACATCTCATGTTATAGGAAGGGTCTCAGTTTTGTTATTAGAAGCATTGAGATATCACATATGTTATAGGACAGTCTCAGGTTTGGTATTAGAAGCATTGAGATATAACATCTCATGGTATAGGACGGGTCTCAGGATTGGATGGGAAGAGTTGGATATCACATCTCATGCTATAGGAAAGGTCTCAGGTTTGGTAGAAGCATTGGGATATCACATCTCATGCTATAGGAAGGGTCTCAGGATTGGAATGGGAAGGAGTTGGATATCACATCTCATGCTAAAGGAAGGGTCTCAGGTTTGGAAGGGGAAGGATTTGGATATACCATCTCATGTTATAGGACAGTCTCAGGTTTGGTATTAGAAGCATTGAGATATAACATCTCATTTTATAGGACGGGTATCAGGATTGGAATGGGAAGGAGTTGGATATCACATCTCAAGTTATAGGACGGGTCTGCGGTTTGGTATTAGAAGCATTGAGATATCACATCTCATGCTAAAGGAAGGGTCTCAGGTTTGGAAGGGGAAGGATTTGGATATCACATCTCATGTTATAGGACAGTCTCAGGTTTGGTATTAGAAGCATTGAGATATAATATCTCATGCTATAGGACGGGTCACAGGATTGGAATGGGAAGGAGTTGGATATCACATCTCATGCTAAAGGAAGGGTCTCAGGTTTGGAAGGCTAAGGATTTGGATATCACACCTCAATTTATAGGACGGGTCTGTGGTTTGGTATTAGAACCATTGAGGTATCATATCTCATGCTATCGGAAGGGTCTCAGTATTGGATTGGGAAGGAGTTGGATATCACATCTCATGCTATAGGAAGGGTCACAGGTTGGAATTGGAAGGAGTTGGATATCACATCTCATGCTGTCGGAAGGGTCTCAGGATTGGAATGGGAAGGAGTTGGATATCACATCTCATGCTTTAGGGAGGGTCTCAGGTTTGATATTAGAAGCATTGAGATATCATATCCTCATGCTATCGGAAGGGTCTCAGGATTGGATTGGGAAGGAGTTGGATATCACATCTCATGTTATAGGAAGGGTCTTAGGATTGGAATGGGAAGGACTTGGACATCACATCTCATGTTATAGGAAGGGTCTCAGGTTTGTTGGTAGAAGCATTGAGATATCATATCTCTTGTTATGGGACAGTCTCAGGTTTGGTATTAGAAGCATTGAGATATCATATCTCATGGTATAGGACGGGTCTCAGGATTGGAATGGAAAGGAGTTGGATATCACATCTCATGCTATAGGAAGGGTCTCAGGATTGGAATGGGAAGGATTTGGATATCACATCTCATGTTATAGGAAGGGTCTCAGGTTTGTTGTTAGAAGCATTGAGATATCACATCTCATGTTATAGGACAGTCTCATATTTGGTATTAGAAGCATTGAGATATCACATCTCATGGTATAGGACGGGTCTCAGGATTGGAATGGGAAGGAATTGGATATCACATCTCATGCTATAGGAAGGGTCTCAGGATTGGAATGGGACGGAGTTTGATATCACATCTCATGCCATAGGAAGGTCTCAGGTATGGTAGAAGCATTAAGATATCACATCTCATGCTATCGGAAGGGTCTCAGGATTGGAATGGTAAAGAGTTGGATATCACATCTCATGCTTTAGGGAGGGTCTCAGGTTTGATATTAGAAGCATTGAGATATCATATCTCATGCTATCGGAAGGGTCTCAGGATTGGATTGGGAAGGAGTTGGATATCACATCTCATGTTATAGGAAGGGTCTCAGGATTGGAAGGGAAGAGTTGGATATCACATCTCATGCTATAGAAAGGGTCTCAGGTTTGGTAGAAGCATTAGGATATCACATCTCATGCTATAGGAAGGGTCTCAGGATTGGAATGGGAAGGAGTTGGATATCACATCTCATGATAAAGGAAGTGTCTCAGGTTTGGAAGGGGAAGGATTTGGATATTATATCTCAAGTTATAGGACGGGTCTGTGGTTTTGGTATTAGAAGCATTGAGATATCATATCTCATGCTATTGGAAGGGTCTCAGGATTGGATTGGGAAGAATTGGATATCACATCTCATGTTATAGGAAGGGCCTCAAGATTGGAATGGGAAGGGCTTGGATATCACATCTCATGTTATAGGAAGGGTCTCAGGTTTGTTATTAGAAGCATTGAGATATCACATCTCTTGTTATAGGACAGTCTCAGGTTTGGTATTAGAAGCATTGAGATATCATATCTCATGGTATAGGACGGGTCTCAGGATTGGAATGGAAAGGAGTTGGATATCACATCTCATGCTATAGGAAGGGTCTCAGGATTGGAATGGGAAGGATTTGGATATCACATCTCATGTTATAGGAAGGGTCTCAGGATTGGAATGGGAAGGAGTTGGATATCACATCTCATGATAAAGGAAGGGTCTCAGGTTTGGAAGGGGAAGGATTTGGATATCACATCTCAAGTTATAGGACGAGTCTGTGGTTTGGTATTAGAAGCATTGAGATATCATATCTCATGCTATCGGAAGGGTCTCAGGATTGGTTTGGGAAGGAGTTGGATATCACATCTCATGTTATAGGAAGGGTCTCAAGATTGGAATGGGAAGGACTTGGATATCACATCTCATGTTATAGGAAGGGTCTCAGGTTTGTTATTAGAAGCATTGAGATATCACATCTCATGTTATAGGACGGGTCTCAGGATTGGAATGGGAAGGAGTTGGATATAACATCTCATGCTATAGGAAGGGTCTCAGGATTGGAATGGAAGTAGTTTGATTTCAAATCTCATGCCATAGGAAGGTCTCAGGTATGGTAGAAGAAGCATTGAGATATCACATCTCATGGTATAGGACGGGTCTCAGGATTGGAATGGGAAGGAGTTGGATATCACATCTCATGCTATAGGAAGGGTCTCAGGATTGGAATGGGAAGGATTTGGATATCACATCTCATGTTATAGGAAGGGTCTCAGGATTGGAATGGGAAGGAGTTGGATATCACATCTCATGATAAAGGAAGGGTCTCAGGTTTGGAAGGGGAAGGATTTGGATATCACATCTCAAGTTATAGGACAAGTCTGTGGTTTGGTATTAGAAGCATTGAGATATCATATCTCATGCTATCGGAAGGGTCTCAGTATTGGTTTGGGAAGGAGTTGGATATCACATCTCATGTTATAGGAAGGGTCTCAAGATTGGAATGGGAAGGACTTGGATATCACATCTCATGTTATAGGAAGGGTCTCAGGTTTGTTATTAGAAGCATTGAGATATCACATCTCATGTTATAGGACGGGTCTCAGGATTGGAATGGGAAGGAGTTGGATATAACATCTCATGCTATAGGAAGGGTCTCAGGATTGGAATGGAAGTAGTTTGATTTCAAATCTCATGCCATAGGAAGGTCTCAGGTATGGTAGAAGAAGCATTGAGATATCACATCTCATGGTATAGGACGGGTCTCAGGATTGGAATGGGAAGGAGTTGGATATCACATCTCATGCTATAGGAAGGGTCTCAGGATTGGAATGGGAAGGAGTTTGATATCACATCTCATGCCATAGGAAGGTCTCAGGTATGGTAGAAGCATTAAGATATCACATCTCATGCTATCGGAAGGGTCTCAGGATTGGATTGGGAAGGAGTTGGATATCCCATCTCATGCTATAGGAAGGGTCACAGGTTGGAATTGGAAGGAGTTGGATATCACATCTCATGCTATCGGAAGGGTCTCAGGATTGGAATGGGAAGGAGTTGGATATCACCTCTCATGCTATAGGGAGGGTCTCAGGTTTGATATTAGAAGCATTGAGATATCATATCTCATGCTATCGGAAGGGTCTCAGGATTGGATTGGGAAGGAGTTGGATATCACATCTCATGTTATAGGAAGGGTCTCAGGATTGGATGGGAAGAGTTGGATATCACATCTCATGCTATAGGAAGGGTCTCAGGTTTGGTAGAAGCATTGAGATATCACATCTCATGCTATAGGAAGGGTCTCAGGATTGGAATGGGAAGGAGTTGGATATCACATCTCATGATAGAGGAAGGGTCTCAGGTTTGGAAGGGGAAGGATTTGGATATCACATCTCAAGTTATAGGACGAGTCTGTGGTTTGGTATTAGAAGCATTGAGATATCATATCTCATGCTATCGGAAGGGTCTCAGGATTGGATTGGGAAGGAGTTTGATATCACATCTCATGTTATAGGAAGGGTCTCAAGATTGGAATGGGAAGGACTTGGATATCACATCTCATGTTATAGGAAGGGTCTCAGGTTTGGTATTAGAAGCATTGAGATATAACATCTCATAGTATAGGACGGGTCTCAGGATTGGAATGGGAAGGAGTTGGATATCACATCTCATGCTATAGGAAGGGTCTCAGGATTGGAATGGGAAGGAGTTTGATATCACATCTCATGCCATGGGAAGGTCTCAGGTTTGCTAGAAGCATTTAGATATCACATCTCGTGCTATCGGAAGGGTCTCAGGATTGGATTGGGAAGGAGTTGGATATCGCATCTCATGCTATAGGAAGGGTCACAGGTTGGAATTGGAAGGGGTTGGATATCACATCTCATGTTATAGGAAGGGTATCAGGATTGGAATGGGAAGGACTTTGATATCACATCTCACACTATAGGGATGGTCTCAGGTTTGGTATTAGAAGCATTGAGATATCACATCTCATGCTATCGGAAGGGTCTCAGGATTGAATTGGGAAGGAGTTGGATATCACATCTCATGTTATAGGAAGGGTCTCAGGATTGGATGGGAAGAGTTGGATATCACATCTCATGTTATAGGAAGGGTATCGGGATTGGAATGGGAAGGACTTTGATATCACATCTCACGCTATAGGGAGGGTCTCAGGTTTGGTATTAGAAGCATTGAGATATCACAACTCATGCTATCGGAAGGGTCTCAGGATTGGATTGGGAAGGAGTTGGAGATCACATCTCATGTTATAGGAAGGGTCTCAGGATTGGAATGGGAAGGACTTGGACATCACATCTCATGTTATAGGAAGGGTCTCAGGTTTGTTATTAGAAGCATTGAGATATCACATCTCATGTTATAGGACAGTCTCAGGTTTGGTATTAGAAGCATTGAGATATCACATCTCATGGTATAGGACGGGTCTCAGGATTGGAATGTGAAGGAGTTGGATATCACATCTCATGCAATAGGAAGGGTCTCAGGATTGGAATGGGAAGGAGTTTGATATCACATCTCATGCCATAGGAAGGTCTCAGGCATGGTAGAAGCATTAAGATATCACATCTCATGCTTTCGGAAGGGTCTCAGGATTGGATTGGGAAGGAGTTGGATATCCCCTCATATGCTATAGGAAGGGTCACAGGTTGGAATTGGAAGGAGTTGGATATCACATCTCATGCTATCGGAAGGGTCTCAGGATTGGAATGGGAAGGAGTTGGATATCACCTCTCATGCTATAGGGAGGGTCTCAGGTTTGATATTAGAAGCATTGAGATATCATATCTCATTCTATCGGAAGGGTCTCAGGATTGGATTGGGAAGGAGTTGGATATCACATCTCATGTTATAGGAAGGGTCTCAGGATTGGATGGGAAGAGTTGGATATCACATCTCATGCTATAGGAAGGGTCTCAGGTTTGGTAGAAGCATTGAGATATCACATCTCTTGTTATAGGACAGTCTCAGGTTTGGTATTAGAAGCATTGAGATATCATATCTCATGGTATAGGACGGGTCTCAGGATTGGAATGGAAAGGAGTTGGATATCACATCTCATGCTATAGGAAGGGTCTCAGGATTGGAATGGGAAGGATTTGGATATCACATCTCATGTTATAGGAAGGGTCTCAGGTTTATTATTAGAAGCATTGAGATATCACATCTCATGTTATAGGACAGTCTCAGGTTTGGTATTAGAAGCATTGAGATATCACATCTCATGGTATAGGACGGGTCTCAGGATTGGAATGGGAAGGAGTTGGATATCACATCTCATGCAATAGGAAGGGTCTCAGGATGGGAATGGGAAGGAGTTTGATATCACATCTCATGCCATAGGAAGGTCTCAGGCATGGTAGAAGCATTAAGATATCACATCTCATGCTATCGGAAGGGTCTCAGGATTGGATTGGGAAGGAGTTGGATATCCCATCTCATGCTATAGGAAGGGTCACAGGTTGGAATTGGAAGGAGTTGGATATCACATCTCATGCTATCGGAAGGGTCTCAGGATTGGAATGGGAAGGAGTTGGATATCACCTCTCATGCTATAGGGAGGGTCTCAGGTTTGATATTAGAAGCATTGAGATATCATATCTCATGCTATCAGAAGGGTCTCAGGATTGGATTGGGAAGGAGTTGGATATCACATCTCATGTTATAGGAAGGGTCTCAGGATTGGATGGGAAGAGTTGGATATCACATCTCATGCTATAGGAAGGGGCTCAGGTTTGGTAGAAGCATTGAGATATCACATCTCATGCTATAGGAAGGGTCTCAGGATTGGAATGGGAAGGAGTTGGATATCACATCTCATGATAAAGGAAGGGTCTCAGGTTTGGAAGGGGAAGGATTTGGATATCACATCTCAAGTTATAGGACGAGTCTGTGGTTTGGTATTAGAAGCATTGAGATATCATATCTCATGCTATCGGAAGGGTCTCAGGATTGGTTTGGGAAGGAGTTGGATATCACATCTCATGTTATAGGAAGGGTCTCAAGATTGGAATGGGAAGGACTTGGATATCACATCTCATGTTATAAGAAGGGTCTCAGGTTTGTTATTAGAAGCATTGAGATATCACATCTCATGTTATAGGACAGTCTCAGGTTTGGTATTAGAAGCATTGAGATATCACATCTCATGGTATAGGACGGGTCTCAGGATTGGAATGGGAAGGAGTTGGATATAACATCTCATGCTATAGGAAGGGTCTCAGGATTGGAATGGAAGTAGTTTGATTTCAAATCTCATGCCATAGGAAGGTCTCAGGTATGGTAGAAGAAGCATTGAGATATCACATCTCATGGTATAGGACGGTTCTCAGGATTGGAATGGGAAGGAGTTGGATATCACATCTCATGCTATAGGAAGGGTCTCAGGATTGGAATGGGAAGGAGTTTGATATCACATCTCATGCCATAGGAAGGTCTCAGGTATGGTAGAAGCATTAAGATATCACATCTCATGCTATCGGAAGGGTCTCAGGATTGGATTGGGAAGGAGTTGGATATCCCATCTCATGCTATAGGAAGGGTCACAGGTTGGAATTGGAAGGAGTTGGATATCACATCTCATGCTATCGGAAGGGTCTCAGGATTGGAATGGGAAGGAGTTGGATATCACCTCTCATGCTATAGGGAGGGTCTCAGGTTTGATATTAGAAGCATTGAGATATCATATCTCATGCTATCGGAAGGGTCTCAGGATTGGATTGGGAAGGGGTTGGATATCACATCTCATGTTATAGGAAGGGTCTCAGGATTGGATGGGAAGAGTTGGATATCACATCTCATGCTATAGGAAGGGTCTCAGGTTTGGTAGAAGCATTGAGATATCACATCTCATGCTATAGGAAGGGTCTCAGGATTGGAATGGGAAGGAGTTGGATATCACATCTCATGATAAAGGAAGGGTCTCAGGTTTGGAAGGGGAAGGATTTGGATATCACATCTCAAGTTATAGGACGAGTCTGTGGTTTGGTATTAGAAGCATTGAGATATCATATCTCATGCTATCGGAAGGGTCTCAGGATTGGATTGGGAAGGAGTTGGATATCACATCTCATGTTATAGGAAGGGTCTCAAGATTGGATTGGGAAGGACTTGGATATCACATCTCATGTTATAGGAAGGGTCTCAGGTTTGGTATTAGAAGCATTGAGATATAACATCTCATAGTATAGGACGGGTCTCAGGATTGGAATGGGAAGGAGTTGATATCACATCTCATGCTATAGGAAGGGTCTCAGGATTGGAATGGGAAGGAGTTTGATATCACATCTCATGCCATGGGAAGGTCTCAGGTTTGCTAGAAGCATTTAGATATCACATCTCATGCTATCGGAAGGGTCTCAGGATTGGATTGGGAAGGAGTTGGATATCGCATCTCATGCTATAGGAAGGGTCACAGGTTGGTATTGGAAGGAGTTGGATATCACATCTCATGTTATAGGAAGGGTTTCAGGATTGGAATGGGAAGGACTTTGATATCAAATCTCACACTATAGGGAGGGTCTCAGGTTTGGTATTAGAAGCATTGAGATATCACATCTCATGCTATCGGAAGGGTCTCAGGATTGGATTGGGAAGTAGTTGGATATCACATCTCATGTTATAGGAAGGGTCTCAGGATTGGATGGGAAGAGTTGGATATCACATCTCATGTTATAGGAAGGGTATCAGGATTGGAATAGGAAGGACTTTGATATCACATCTCACGCTATAGGGAGGGTCTCAGGTTTGGTATTAGAAGCATTGAGATATCACATCTCATGCTATCGGAAGGGTCTCAGGATTGGATTGGGAAGGAGTTGGATATCACATCTCATGTTATAGGAAGGGTCTCAGGATTGGAATGGGAAGGACTTGGACATCACATCTCATGTTATAGGAAGGGTCTCAGGTTTGTTATTAGATGCATTGAGATAACACATCTCATGTTATAGGACAGTCTCAGGTTTGGTATTAGAATGATTGAGATATAACATCTCATGGTATAGGACGGGTCTCAGGTTTGGATGGGAAGAGTTGCATATCACATCTCATGTTATAGTAAAGGTCTCAGGTTTGGTAGAAGCATTGGGATATCACATCTCATGCTATAGGAATGGTCTCAGGATTGGAATGGGAAGGAGTTGGATATCACATCTCATGCTAAAAGAAGGGTCTCAGGTTTGGAAGGGGAAGGATTTGGATATCACATCTCAAGTTATAGGACGGGTCTGTGGTTTGGTATTAGAAGCATTGAGATATCATATCTCATGCTATCAGATGGGTCTCAGGATTGGATTGGGAAGGAGTTGGATATCACATCTCATGTTATACGAAGGGTCTCAAGATTGGAACAGGAAGGACTTGGATATCACATCTCATGTTATAGGAAGCGTCTCAGGTTTGTTATTAGAAGCATTGAGATATCACATCTCATGTTATAGGACAGTCTCAGGTTTGGTATTAGAAGCATTGAGATATAACATCTCATTTTATAGGACGGGTCTCAGGATTGGAATGGGAAGGAGTTGGATATCACATCTCATGCTATAGGGAGGGTCTCAGTTTTGATATTAGAAGCATTGAGATATCACATCTCATGCTATCGGAAGGGTCTCTGGATTGGATTGGGAAGGAGTTGGATATCGCATCTCATGCTATAGGAAGGGTCACAGGTTGGAATTGGAAGGAGTTGGATATCATGTTATAGGAAGGGCTTCAGGATTGGAATGGGAAGGACTTTGATATCACATCTCACGCTATAGGGAGGGTCTCAGGTTTGGTATTTGGATCATTGAGATATCACATCTCATGCTATCGGAAGGGTCTCAGGATTGGATTGGGAAGGAGTTGGATATCACATCTCATGTTATAGGAAGGGTCTCAGGATTGGATGGGAAGAGTTGGATATCACATCTCATGTTATAGGAAGGGTATCAGGATTGGAATGGGAAGGACTTTGATATCACATCTCACGCTATAGGGAGGGTCTCAGGTTTGGTATTAGAAGCATTGAGATATCAAATCTCATGCTATCGGAAGGGTCTCAGGATTGGATTGGGAAGGAGTTGGATATCACATCTCATGTTATAGGAAGGGTCTCAGGATTGGAATGGGAAGGACTTGGACATCACATCTCATGTTATAGGAAGGGTCTCAGGTTTGTTATTAGAAGCATTGAGATATCACATATGTTATAGGACAGTCTCAGGTTTGGTATTAGAAGCATTGAGATATAACATCTCATGGTATAGGACGGGTCTCAGGATTGGATGGGAAGAGTTGGATATCACATCTCATGCTATAGGAAAGGTCTCAGGTTTGGTAGAAGCATTGGGATATCACATCTCATGCTATAGGAAGGGTCTCAGGATTGGAATGGGAAGGAGTTGGATATCACATCTCATGCTAAAGGAAGGGTCTCAGGTTTGGAAGGGGAAGGATTTGGATATACCATCTCATGTTATAGGACAGTCTCAGGTTTGGTATTAGAAGCATTGAGATATAACATCTCATTTTATAGGACGGGTATCAGGATTGGAATGGGAAGGAGTTGGATATCACATCTCAAGTTATAGGACGGGTCTGCGGTTTGGTATTAGAAGCATTGAGATATCACATCTCATGCTAAAGGAAGGGTCTCAGGTTTGGAAGGGGAAGGATTTGGATATCACATCTCATGTTATAGGACAGTCTCAGGTTTGGTATTAGAAGCATTGAGATATAATATCACATGCTATAGGACGGGTCTCAGGATTGGAATGGGAAGGAGTTGGATATCACATCTCATGCTAAAGGAAGGGTCTCAGGTTTGGAAGGCTAAGGATTTGGATATCACACCTCAATTTATAGGACGGGTCTGTGGTTTGGTATTAGAACCATTGAGATATCATATCTCATGCTATCGGAAGGGTCTCAGTATTGGATTGGGAAGGAGTTGGATATCACATCTCATGCTATAGGAAGGGTCACAGGTTGGAATTGGAAGGAGTTGGATATCACATCTCATGCTGTAGGAAGGGTCTCAGGATTGGAATGGGAAGGAGTTGGATATCACATCTCATGCTTTAGGGAGGGTCTCAGGTTTAATATTAGAAGCATTGAGATATCATATCCTCATGCTATCGGAAGGGTCTCAGGATTGGATTGGGAAGGAGTTGGATATCACATCTCATGTTATAGGAAGGGTCTCAGGATTGGAATGGGAAGGACTTGGACATCACATCTCATGTTATAGGAAGGGTCTCAGGTTTGTTGGTAGAAGCATTGAGATATCATATCTCTTGTTATGGGACAGTCTCAGGTTTGGTATTAGAAGCATTGAGATATCATATCTCATGGTATAGGACGGGTCTCAGGATTGGAATGGAAAGGAGTTGGATATCACATCTCATGCTATAGGAAGGGTCTCAGGATTGGAATGGGAAGGATTTGGATATCACATCTCATGTTATAGGAAGGGTCTCAGGTTTGTTATTAGAAGCATTGAGAAATCACATCTCATGTTATAGGACAGTCTCAGGTTTGGTATTAGAAGCATTGAGATATAACATCTCATGGTATAGGACGGGTCTCAGGTTTGGATGGGAAGAGTTGCATATCACATCTCATGCTATAGGAAAGGTCTCAGGTTTGGTAGAAGCATTGGGATATCACATCTCATGCTATAGGAATGGTCTCAGGATTGGAATGGGAAGGAGTTGGATATCACATCTCATGCTAAAAGAAGGGTCTCAGGTTTGGAAGGGGAAGGATTTGGATATCACATCTCAAGTTATAGGACGGGTCTGTGGTTTGGTATTAGAAGCATTGAGATATCATATCTCATGCTATCAGATGGGTCTCAGGATTGGATTGGGAAGGAGTTGGATATCACATCTCATGTTATACGAAGGGTCTCAAGATTGGAACAGGAAGGACTTGGATATCACATCTCATGTTATAGGAAGGGTCTCAGGTTTGTTATTAGAAGCATTGAGATATCACATCTCATGTTATAGGACAGTCTCAGGTTTGGTATTAGAAGCACTGAGATATAACATCTCATTTTATAGGACGGGTCTCAGGATTGGAATGGGAAGGAGTTGGATATCACATCTCATGCTATAGGGAGGGTCTCAGTTTTGATATTAGAAGCATTGAGATATCACATCTCATGCTATCGGAAGGGTCTCTGGATTGGATTGGGAAGGAGTTGGATATCGCATCTCATGCTATAGGAAGGGTCACAGGTTGGAATTGGAAGGAGTTGGATATCATGTTATAGGAAGGGTATCAGGATTGGAATGGGAAGGACTTTGATATCACATCTCACGCTATAGGGAGGGTCTCAGGTTTGGTATTAGAAGCATTGAGATATCACATCTCATGCTATCGGAAGGGTCTCAGGATTGGATTGGGAAGGAGTTGGATATCACATCTCATGTTATAGGAAGGGTCTCAGGATTGGATGGGAAGAGTTGGATATCACATCTCATGTTATAGGAAGGGTATCAGGATTGGAATGGGAAGGACTTTGATATCACATCTCACGCTATAGGGAGGGTCTCAGGTTTGGTATTAGAAGCATTGAGATATCAAATCTCATGCTATCGGAAGGGTCTCAGGATTGGATTGGGAAGGAGTTGGATATCACATCTCATGTTATAGGAAGGGTCTCAGGATTGGAATGGGAAGGACTTGGACATCACATCTCATGTTATAGGAAGGGTCTCAGTTTTGTTATTAGAAGCATTGAGATATCACATATGTTATAGGACAGTCTCAGGTTTGGTATTAGAAGCATTGAGATATAACATCTCATGGTATAGGACGGGTCTCAGGATTGGATGGGAAGAGTTGGATATCACATCTCATGCTATAGGAAAGGTCTCAGGTTTGGTAGAAGCATTGGGATATCACATCTCATGCTATAGGAAGGGTCTCAGGATTGGAATGGGAAGGAGTTGGATATCACATCTCATGCTAAAGGAAGGGTCTCAGGTTTGGAAGGGGAAGGATTTGGATATACCATCTCATGTTATAGGACAGTCTCAGGTTTGGTATTAGAAGCATTGAGATATAACATCTCATTTTATAGGACGGGTATCAGGATTGGAATGGGAAGGAGTTGGATATCACATCTCAAGTTATAGGACGGGTCTGCGGTTTGGTATTAGAAGCATTGAGATATCACATCTCATGCTAAAGGAAGGGTCTCAGGTTTGGAAGGGGAAGGATTTGGATATCACATCTCATGTTATAGGACAGTCTCAGGTTTGGTATTAGAAGCATTGAGATATAATATCTCATGCTATAGGACGGGTCACAGGATTGGAATGGGAAGGAGTTGGATATCACATCTCATGCTAAAGGAAGGGTCTCAGGTTTGGAAGGCTAAGGATTTGGATATCACACCTCAATTTATAGGACGGGTCTGTGGTTTGGTATTAGAACCATTGAGGTATCATATCTCATGCTATCGGAAGGGTCTCAGTATTGGATTGGGAAGGAGTTGGATATCACATCTCATGCTATAGGAAGGGTCACAGGTTGGAATTGGAAGGAGTTGGATATCACATCTCATGCTGTCGGAAGGGTCTCAGGATTGGAATGGGAAGGAGTTGGATATCACATCTCATGCTTTAGGGAGGGTCTCAGGTTTGATATTAGAAGCATTGAGATATCATATCCTCATGCTATCGGAAGGGTCTCAGGATTGGATTGGGAAGGAGTTGGATATCACATCTCATGTTATAGGAAGGGTCTTAGGATTGGAATGGGAAGGACTTGGACATCACATCTCATGTTATAGGAAGGGTCTCAGGTTTGTTGGTAGAAGCATTGAGATATCATATCTCTTGTTATGGGACAGTCTCAGGTTTGGTATTAGAAGCATTGAGATATCATATCTCATGGTATAGGACGGGTCTCAGGATTGGAATGGAAAGGAGTTGGATATCACATCTCATGCTATAGGAAGGGTCTCAGGATTGGAATGGGAAGGATTTGGATATCACATCTCATGTTATAGGAAGGGTCTCAGGTTTGTTGTTAGAAGCATTGAGATATCACATCTCATGTTATAGGACAGTCTCATATTTGGTATTAGAAGCATTGAGATATCACATCTCATGGTATAGGACGGGTCTCAGGATTGGAATGGGAAGGAATTGGATATCACATCTCATGCTATAGGAAGGGTCTCAGGATTGGAATGGGACGGAGTTTGATATCACATCTCATGCCATAGGAAGGTCTCAGGTATGGTAGAAGCATTAAGATATCACATCTCATGCTATCGGAAGGGTCTCAGGATTGGAATGGTAAAGAGTTGGATATCACATCTCATGCTTTAGGGAGGGTCTCAGGTTTGATATTAGAAGCATTGAGATATCATATCTCATGCTATCGGAAGGGTCTCAGGATTGGATTGGGAAGGAGTTGGATATCACATCTCATGTTATAGGAAGGGTCTCAGGATTGGAAGGGAAGAGTTGGATATCACATCTCATGCTATAGAAAGGGTCTCAGGTTTGGTAGAAGCATTAGGATATCACATCTCATGCTATAGGAAGGGTCTCAGGATTGGAATGGGAAGGAGTTGGATATCACATCTCATGATAAAGGAAGTGTCTCAGGTTTGGAAGGGGAAGGATTTGGATATTATATCTCAAGTTATAGGACGGGTCTGTGGTTTTGGTATTAGAAGCATTGAGATATCATATCTCATGCTATTGGAAGGGTCTCAGGATTGGATTGGGAAGAATTGGATATCACATCTCATGTTATAGGAAGGGCCTCAAGATTGGAATGGGAAGGGCTTGGATATCACATCTCATGTTATAGGAAGGGTCTCAGGTTTGTTATTAGAAGCATTGAGATATCACATCTCTTGTTATAGGACAGTCTCAGGTTTGGTATTAGAAGCATTGAGATATCATATCTCATGGTATAGGACGGGTCTCAGGATTGGAATGGAAAGGAGTTGGATATCACATCTCATGCTATAGGAAGGGTCTCAGGATTGGAATGGGAAGGATTTGGATATCACATCTCATGTTATAGGAAGGGTCTCAGGATTGGAATGGGAAGGAGTTGGATATCACATCTCATGATAAAGGAAGGGTCTCAGGTTTGGAAGGGGAAGGATTTGGATATCACATCTCAAGTTATAGGACGAGTCTGTGGTTTGGTATTAGAAGCATTGAGATATCATATCTCATGCTATCGGAAGGGTCTCAGGATTGGTTTGGGAAGGAGTTGGATATCACATCTCATGTTATAGGAAGGGTCTCAAGATTGGAATGGGAAGGACTTGGATATCACATCTCATGTTATAGGAAGGGTCTCAGGTTTGTTATTAGAAGCATTGAGATATCACATCTCATGTTATAGGACGGGTCTCAGGATTGGAATGGGAAGGAGTTGGATATAACATCTCATGCTATAGGAAGGGTCTCAGGATTGGAATGGAAGTAGTTTGATTTCAAATCTCATGCCATAGGAAGGTCTCAGGTATGGTAGAAGAAGCATTGAGATATCACATCTCATGGTATAGGACGGGTCTCAGGATTGGAATGGGAAGGAGTTGGATATCACATCTCATGCTATAGGAAGGGTCTCAGGATTGGAATGGGAAGGATTTGGATATCACATCTCATGTTATAGGAAGGGTCTCAGGATTGGAATGGGAAGGAGTTGGATATCACATCTCATGATAAAGGAAGGGTCTCAGGTTTGGAAGGGGAAGGATTTGGATATCACATCTCAAGTTATAGGACAAGTCTGTGGTTTGGTATTAGAAGCATTGAGATATCATATCTCATGCTATCGGAAGGGTCTCAGTATTGGTTTGGGAAGGAGTTGGATATCACATCTCATGTTATAGGAAGGGTCTCAAGATTGGAATGGGAAGGACTTGGATATCACATCTCATGTTATAGGAAGGGTCTCAGGTTTGTTATTAGAAGCATTGAGATATCACATCTCATGTTATAGGACGGGTCTCAGGATTGGAATGGGAAGGAGTTGGATATAACATCTCATGCTATAGGAAGGGTCTCAGGATTGGAATGGAAGTAGTTTGATTTCAAATCTCATGCCATAGGAAGGTCTCAGGTATGGTAGAAGAAGCATTGAGATATCACATCTCATGGTATAGGACGGGTCTCAGGATTGGAATGGGAAGGAGTTGGATATCACATCTCATGCTATAGGAAGGGTCTCAGGATTGGAATGGGAAGGAGTTTGATATCACATCTCATGCCATAGGAAGGTCTCAGGTATGGTAGAAGCATTAAGATATCACATCTCATGCTATCGGAAGGGTCTCAGGATTGGATTGGGAAGGAGTTGGATATCCCATCTCATGCTATAGGAAGGGTCACAGGTTGGAATTGGAAGGAGTTGGATATCACATCTCATGCTATCGGAAGGGTCTCAGGATTGGAATGGGAAGGAGTTGGATATCACCTCTCATGCTATAGGGAGGGTCTCAGGTTTGATATTAGAAGCATTGAGATATCATATCTCATGCTATCGGAAGGGTCTCAGGATTGGATTGGGAAGGAGTTGGATATCACATCTCATGTTATAGGAAGGGTCTCAGGATTGGATGGGAAGAGTTGGATATCACATCTCATGCTATAGGAAGGGTCTCAGGTTTGGTAGAAGCATTGAGATATCACATCTCATGCTATAGGAAGGGTCTCAGGATTGGAATGGGAAGGAGTTGGATATCACATCTCATGATAGAGGAAGGGTCTCAGGTTTGGAAGGGGAAGGATTTGGATATCACATCTCAAGTTATAGGACGAGTCTGTGGTTTGGTATTAGAAGCATTGAGATATCATATCTCATGCTATCGGAAGGGTCTCAGGATTGGATTGGGAAGGAGTTTGATATCACATCTCATGTTATAGGAAGGGTCTCAAGATTGGAATGGGAAGGACTTGGATATCACATCTCATGTTATAGGAAGGGTCTCAGGTTTGGTATTAGAAGCATTGAGATATAACATCTCATAGTATAGGACGGGTCTCAGGATTGGAATGGGAAGGAGTTGGATATCACATCTCATGCTATAGGAAGGGTCTCAGGATTGGAATGGGAAGGAGTTTGATATCACATCTCATGCCATGGGAAGGTCTCAGGTTTGCTAGAAGCATTTAGATATCACATCTCGTGCTATCGGAAGGGTCTCAGGATTGGATTGGGAAGGAGTTGGATATCGCATCTCATGCTATAGGAAGGGTCACAGGTTGGAATTGGAAGGGGTTGGATATCACATCTCATGTTATAGGAAGGGTATCAGGATTGGAATGGGAAGGACTTTGATATCACATCTCACACTATAGGGATGGTCTCAGGTTTGGTATTAGAAGCATTGAGATATCACATCTCATGCTATCGGAAGGGTCTCAGGATTGAATTGGGAAGGAGTTGGATATCACATCTCATGTTATAGGAAGGGTCTCAGGATTGGATGGGAAGAGTTGGATATCACATCTCATGTTATAGGAAGGGTATCGGGATTGGAATGGGAAGGACTTTGATATCACATCTCACGCTATAGGGAGGGTCTCAGGTTTGGTATTAGAAGCATTGAGATATCACAACTCATGCTATCGGAAGGGTCTCAGGATTGGATTGGGAAGGAGTTGGAGATCACATCTCATGTTATAGGAAGGGTCTCAGGATTGGAATGGGAAGGACTTGGACATCACATCTCATGTTATAGGAAGGGTCTCAGGTTTGTTATTAGAAGCATTGAGATATCACATCTCATGTTATAGGACAGTCTCAGGTTTGGTATTAGAAGCATTGAGATATAACATCTCATGGTATAGGACGGGTCTCAGGATTGGATGGGAAGAGTTGAATATCACATCTCATGCTATAGGAAAGGTCTCAGGTTTGGTAGAAGCATTGGGATATCACATCACATGCTTTAGGAAGGGTCTCAGGATTGGAATGGGAAGGAGTTGGATATCACATCTCATGCTAAAGAAAGGGTCTCAGGTTTGGAAGAGGAAGGATTTGGATATCACATCTCAAGTTATATCATGGATATCACATCTCATGATAAAGAAAGGGTCTCAGGTTTGGAAGGGGAAGGATTTGGATATCACATCTCAAGTTATAGGACGAGTCTGTGGTTTGGTATTAGAAGAATTGAGATATCATATCTCATGCTATCGGAAGGGTCTCAGGATTGGATTGGGAAGGAGTTGGATATCATATCTCATGCTATAGGAAGGGTCTCAGGATTGGAATGGGAAGGAGTTTGATATCACATCTCATGTTATAGGAAGGGTATCAGGATTGGAATGGGAAGGACTTTGATATCACATCTCACACTATAGGGAGGGTCTCAGGTTTGGTATTAGAAGCATTGAGATATCACATCTCATGCTATCGGAAGGGTCTCAGGATTGGATTGGGAAGGAGTTGGATATCGCATCTCATGCTATAGGAAGGGTCACAGGTTGGAATTGGAAGGGGTTGGATATCACATCTCATGCTATCGGAAGGGCATCAGGATTGGAATGGGAAGGACTTTGATATCACATCTCACACTATAGGGAGGGTCTCAGGTTTGGTATTAGAAGCATTGAGATATCACATCTCATGCTATCGGAAGGGTCTCAGGATTGGATTGGGAAGGAGTTGGATATCACATCTCATGTTATAGGAAGGGTCTCAGGATTGGATGGGAAGAGTTGGATATCACATCTCATGTTATAGGAAGGGTATCAGGATTGGAATGGGAAGCACTTTGATATCACATCTCACGCTATAGGGAGGGTCTCAGGTTTGATATCAGAAGCATTGAGATATCACATCTCATGCTATCGGAAGGGTCTCAGGATTGGATTGGGAAGGAGTTGGATATCACATCTCATGTTATAGGAAGGGTCTCAGGATTGGAATGGGAAGGAATTGGACATCACATCTCATGTTATAGGAAGGGTCTCAGGTTTGTTATTAGAAGCATTGAGATATCACATCTCATGTTATAGGACAGTCTCAGGTTTGGTATTAGAAGCATTGAGATATAACATCTCATGGTATAGGACAGGTCTCAGGATTGGATGGGAAGAGTTGGATATCACATCTCATGCTATAGGAAAGGTCTCAGGTTTGGTAGAAGCATTGGGATATCACATCTCGTGCTTTAGGAAGGGTCTCAGGATTGGAATGGGAAGGAGTTGGATATCACATCTCATGCTAAAGGAAGGGTCTCAGGTTTGGAAGGGGAAGGATTTGGATATCACATCTCAAGTTATAGGACAAGTCTGTGGTTTGGTATTAGAAGCATTGAGATATCATATCTCATGCTATCGGAAGGGTCTCAGTATTGGTTTGGGAAGGAGTTGGATATCACATCTCATGTTATAGGAAGGGTCTCAAGATTGGAATGGGAAGGACTTGGATATCACATCTCATGTTATAGGAAGGGTCTCAGGTTTGTTATTAGAAGCATTGAGATATCACATCTCATGTTATAGGACGGGTCTCAGGATTGGAATGGGAAGGAGTTGGATATAACATCTCATGCTATAGGAAGGGTCTCAGGATTGGAATGGAAGTAGTTTGATTTCAAATCTCATGCCATAGGAAGGTCTCAGGTATGGTAGAAGAAGCATTGAGATATCACATCTCATGGTATAGGACGGGTCTCAGGATTGGAATGGGAAGGAGTTGGATATCACATCTCATGCTATAGGAAGGGTCTCAGGATTGGAATGGGAAGGAGTTTGATATCACATCTCATGCCATAGGAAGGTCTCAGGTATGGTAGAAGCATTAAGATATCACATCTCATGCTATCGGAAGGGTCTCAGGATTGGATTGGGAAGGAGTTGGATATCCCATCTCATGCTATAGGAAGGGTCACAGGTTGGAATTGGAAGGAGTTGGATATCACATCTCATGCTATCGGAAGGGTCTCAGGATTGGAATGGGAAGGAGTTGGATATCACCTCTCATGCTATAGGGAGGGTCTCAGGTTTGATATTAGAAGCATTGAGATATCATATCTCATGCTATCGGAAGGGTCTCAGGATTGGATTGGGAAGGAGTTGGATATCACATCTCATGTTATAGGAAGGGTCTCAGGATTGGATGGGAAGAGTTGGATATCACATCTCATGCTATAGGAAGGGTCTCAGGTTTGGTAGAAGCATTGAGATATCACATCTCATGCTATAGGAAGGGTCTCAGGATTGGAATGGGAAGGAGTTGGATATCACATCTCATGATAGAGGAAGGGTCTCAGGTTTGGAAGGGGAAGGATTTGGATATCACATCTCAAGTTATAGGACGAGTCTGTGGTTTGGTATTAGAAGCATTGAGATATCATATCTCATGCTATCGGAAGGGTCTCAGGATTGGATTGGGAAGGAGTTTGATATCACATCTCATGTTATAGGAAGGGTCTCAAGATTGGAATGGGAAGGACTTGGATATCACATCTCATGTTATAGGAAGGGTCTCAGGATTGGAATGGGAAGGAGTTTGATATCACATCTCATGCCATGGGAAGGTCTCAGGTTTGCTAGAAGCATTTAGATATCACATCTCGTGCTATCGGAAGGGTCTCAGGATTGGATTGGGAAGGAGTTGGATATCGCATCTCATGCTATAGGAAGGGTCACAGGTTGGAATTGGAAGGGGTTGGATATCACATCTCATGTTATAGGAAGGGTCTCAGGATTGGAATGGGAAGGACTTGGACATCACATCTCATGTTATAGGAAGGGTCTCAGGATTGGAATGGGAAGGAGTTTGATATCACATCTCATGCCATGGGAAGGTCTCAGGTTTGCTAGAAGCATTTAGATATCACATCTCGTGCTATCGGAAGGGTCTCAGGATTGGATTGGGAAGGAGTTGGATATCGCATCTCATGCTATAGGAAGGGTCACAGGTTGGAATTGGAAGGGGTTGGATATCACATCTCATGTTATAGGAAGGGTATCAGGATTGGAATGGGAAGGACTTTGATATCACATCTCACACTATAGGGATGGTCTCAGGTTTGGTATTAGAAGCATTGAGATATCACATCTCATGCTATCGGAAGGGTCTCAGGATTGAATTGGGAAGGAGTTGGATATCACATCTCATGTTATAGGAAGGGTCTCAGGATTGGATGGGAAGAGTTGGATATCACATCTCATGTTATAGGAAGGGTATCGGGATTGGAATGGGAAGGACTTTGATATCACATCTCACGCTATAGGGAGGGTCTCAGGTTTGGTATTAGAAGCATTGAGATATCACAACTCATGCTATCGGAAGGGTCTCAGGATTGGATTGGGAAGGAGTTGGATATCACATCTCATGTTATAGGAAGGGTCTCAGGATTGGAATGGGAAGGACTTGGACATCACATCTCATGTTATAGGAAGGGTCTCAGGTTTGTTATTAGAAGCATTGAGATATCACATCTCATGTTATAGGACAGTCTCAGGTTTGGTATTAGAAGCATTGAGATATAACATCTCATGGTATAGGACGGGTCTCAGGATTGGATGGGAAGAGTTGAATATCACATCTCATGCTATAGGAAAGGTCTCAGGTTTGGTAGAAGCATTGGGATATCACATCACATGCTTTAGGAAGGGTCTCAGGATTGGAATGGGAAGGAGTTGGATATCACATCTCATGCTAAAGAAAGGGTCTCAGGTTTGGAAGAGGAAGGATTTGGATATCACATCTCAAGTTATATCATGGATATCACATCTCATGATAAAGAAAGGGTCTCAGGTTTGGAAGGGGAAGGATTTGGATATCACATCTCAAGTTATAGGACGAGTCTGTGGTTTGGTATTAGAAGAATTGAGATATCATATCTCATGCTATCGGAAGGGTCTCAGGATTGGATTGGGAAGGAGTTGGATATCATATCTCATGCTATAGGAAGGGTCTCAGGATTGGAATGGGAAGGAGTTTGATATCACATCTCATGTTATAGGAAGGGTATCAGGATTGGAATGGGAAGGACTTTGATATCACATCTCACACTATAGGGAGGGTCTCAGGTTTGGTATTAGAAGCATTGAGATATCACATCTCATGCTATCGGAAGGGTCTCAGGATTGGATTGGGAAGGAGTTGGATATCGCATCTCATGCTATAGGAAGGGTCACAGGTTGGAATTGGAAGGGGTTGGATATCACATCTCATGCTATCGGAAGGGCATCAGGATTGGAATGGGAAGGACTTTGATATCACATCTCACACTATAGGGAGGGTCTCAGGTTTGGTATTAGAAGCATTGAGATATCACATCTCATGCTATCGGAAGGGTCTCAGGATTGGATTGGGAAGGAGTTGGATATCACATCTCATGTTATAGGAAGGGTCTCAGGATTGGATGGGAAGAGTTGGATATCACATCTCATGTTATAGGAAGGGTATCAGGATTGGAATGGGAAGCACTTTGATATCACATCTCACGCTATAGGGAGGGTCTCAGGTTTGATATCAGAAGCATTGAGATATCACATCTCATGCTATCGGAAGGGTCTCAGGATTGGATTGGGAAGGAGTTGGATATCACATCTCATGTTATAGGAAGGGTCTCAGGATTGGAATGGGAAGGAATTGGACATCACATCTCATGTTATAGGAAGGGTCTCAGGTTTGTTATTAGAAGCATTGAGATATCACATCTCATGTTATAGGACAGTCTCAGGTTTGGTATTAGAAGCATTGAGATATAACATCTCATGGTATAGGACAGGTCTCAGGATTGGATGGGAAGAGTTGGATATCACATCTCATGCTATAGGAAAGGTCTCAGGTTTGGTAGAAGCATTGGGATATCACATCTCGTGCTTTAGGAAGGGTCTCAGGATTGGAATGGGAAGGAGTTGGATATCACATCTCATGCTAAAGGAAGGGTCTCAGGTTTGGAAGGGGAAGGATTTGGATATCACATCTCAAGTTATAGGATGGGTCTGTGGTTTGGTATTAGAAGCATTGAGATATCATATCTCATGCTATCAGAAGGGTCTCAGGATTGGATTGGGAAGGAGTTGGATATCACATCTCATGTTATACGAAGGGTCTCAAGATTGGAAAGGGAAGGACTTGGATATCACATCTCATGTTATAGGAAGGGTCTCAGGTTTGTTATTAGAAGCATTGAGATATCACATCTCATGTTATAGGACAGTCTCAGGTTTGGTATTAGAAGCATTGAGATATAACATCTCATTGTATAGGACGGGTCTCAGGATTGGAATGGGAAGGAGTTGGATATCACATCTCATGCTATAGGGAGGGTCTCAGTTTTGATATTAGAAGCATTGAGATATCACATCTCATGCTATCGGAAGGGTCTCAGGATTGGATTGGGAAGGAGTTGGATATCGCATCTCATGCTATAGGAAGGGTCACAGGTTGGAATTGGAAGGAGTTGGATATCATGTTATAGGAAGGGTATCAGGATTGGAATGGGAAGGACTTTGATATCACATCTCACGCTATAGGGAGGGTCTCAGGTTTGGTATTAGAAGCATTGAGATATCACATCTCATGCTATCGGAAGGGTCTCAGGATTGGATTGGGAAGGAGTTGGATATCACATCTCAAGTTATAGGACGGGTCTGTGGTTTGGTATTAGAAGCATTGAGATATCACATCTCATGCTATCGGAAGGGTCTCAGGATTGGATTGGGAAGGAGTTGGATATCACATCTCATGTTATAGGAAAGCTCAAAGGTTTGTTATTAGAAGCATTGAGATATCACATCTCATGTTATAGGACAGTCTCAGGTTTGGTATTAGAAGCATTGAGATATCATATCTCATGGTATAGGACGGGTCTCAGGTTGGGAATGGGAAGGAGTTGGATATCACATCTCATGCTAAAGGAAGGGTCTCAGGTTTGGAAGGCTAAGGATTTGGATATCACACCTCAATTTATAGGGCGGGTCTGTGGTTTGGTATTAGAAGCATTGAGATATCATATCTAATGCTATCGGAAGGGTCTCAGGATTGGATTGGGAAGGAGTTGGATATCACATCTCATGTTATAGGAAGGGTCTCAGGATTGGAATGGGAAGGATTTGGATATCACATCTCATGTTATAGGAATGTTCTCAGGTTTGTTATTAGAAGCATTGATATATCACTTCTCATGTTATAGGACAGTCTCAGGTTTGGTATTAGAAGCATTGAGATATCACATCTCATGGTATAGGACGGGTCTCAGGATTGGAATGGGAAGGAGTTGGATATCACATCTCATGCTATAGGAAGGGTCTCAGGATTGGAATCGGAAGTAGTTTGATATCACATCTCATGCCATAAGAAGGTCTCAGGTATGGTAGAAACATTAATATATCACAACTCATGCTATCGGAAGGGTCTCAGGATTTGATTGGGAAGGAGTTGGATATCCCATCTCATGCTATAGGAAGGGTCACAGGTTGGAATTGGAAGGAGTTGGATATCACATCTCATGCTGTCGGAAGGGTCTCAGGATTGGAATGGGAAGGAGTTGGATATCACATCTCATGCTTTAGGGAGGGTCTCAGGTTTGATATTAGAAGCATTGAGATATCATATCCTCATGCTATCGGAAGGGTCTCAGGATTGGATTGGGAAGGAGTTGGATATCACATCTCATGTTATAGGAAGGGTCTCAGGATTGGAATGGGAAGGACTTGGACATCACATCTCATGTTATAGGAAGGGTCTTAGGTTTGTTATTAGAAGCATTGAGATATCACATCTCATGCTATAGGAAGGGTCTCAGGATTGGAATGGGAAGGATTTGGATATCACATCTCATGATAAAGGAAGGGTCTCAGGTTTGGAAGGGGAAGGATTTGGATATCATATCTCAAGTTATAGGACGGGTCTGTGGTTTTGGTATTAGAAGTATTGAGATATCATATCTCATGCTATCGGAAGGGTCTCAGGATTGGATTGGGAAGGAGTTGGATATCACATCTCATGTTATAGGAAGGGCCTCAAGATTGGAATGGGAAGGGCTTGGATATCACATCTCATGTTATAGGAAGGGTCTCAGGTTTGTTGTTAGAAGCATTGAGATATCACATCTCTTGTTATAGGACAGTCTCAGGTTTGGTATTAGAAGCATTGAGATATCATATCTCATGGTATAGGACGGGTCTCAGGATTGGAATGGAAAGGAGTTGGATATCACATCTCATGCTATAGGAAGGGTCTCAGGATTGGAATGGGAAGGATTTGGATATCACATCTCATGTTATAGGAAGGGTCTCAGGTTTGGTATTAGAAGCATTGAGATATCACATCTCATGTTATAGGACAGTCTCAGGTTTGGTATTAGAAGCATTGAGATATCACATCTCATGGTATAGGACGGGTCTCAGGATTGGAATGGGAAGGAATTGGATATCACATCTCATGCTATAGGAAGGGTCTCAGGATTGGAATGGGAAGGAGTTTGACATCACATCTCATGCCATAGGAAGGTCTCAGGTATGGTGAAGCATTAAGATATCACATCTCATGCTATCGGAAGGGTCTCAGGATTGAATTGGGAAGGAGTTGGATATCCCATCTCATGCTATAGGAAGGGTCACAGGTTGGAATTGGAAGGAGTTGGATATCACATATCATGTTATAGGAAGAGTCTCAGGATTGGATGGGAAGAGTTGGATATCACATCTCATGTTATAGGAAGGGTATCAGGATTGGAATGGGAAGGACTTTGATATCACATCTCACGCTATAGGGAGGGTCTCAGGTTTGGTATTAGAAGCATTGAGATATCACATCTCATGCTATCGGAAGGGTCTCAGGATTGGATTGGGAAGGAGTTGGATATCACATCTCATGTTATAGGAAGGGTCTCAGGATTGGAATGGGAAGGACTTGGACATCACATCTCATGTTATAGGAAGGGTCTCAGGTTTGTTATTAGAAGCATGGAGATATAACATCTCATGGTATAGGACGGGTCTCAGGATTGGATGGGAAGAGTTGGATATCACATCTCATGCTATAGGAAAGGTCTCAGGTTTGGTAGAAGCATTGGGATATCACATCTCATGCTATAGGAAGGGTCTCAGGATTGGAATGGGAAGGATTTGGATATCACATCTCATGTTATAGGAAGGGTCTCAGGTTTGTTATTAGAAGCATTGAGATATCACATCTCATGTTATAGGACAGTCTCAGGTTTGGTATTAGAAGCATTGAGATATCACATCTCATGGTATAGGACGGGTCTCAGGATTGGAATGGGAAGGAGTTGGATATACCATCTCATGCTATAGGAAGGGTCTCAGGATTGGAATGGAAGTAGTTTGATTTCACATCTCATGCCATAGGAAGGTCTCAGGTATGGTAGAAGAAGCATTGAGATATCACATCTCATGGTATAGGAGGGGTCTCAGGATTGGAATGGGAAGGAGTTGGATATCACATCTCATGCTATAGGAAGGGTCTCAGGATTGGAATGGGAAGGAGTTTGATATCACATCTCATGCCATAGGAAGGTCTCAGGTATGGTAGAAGCATTAAAGGATAGTTCCGGGACTTTTTTTTTATTGTCCCTACGGTTCGGCCATGTGTTTTTAAGCATAAATCGGTAGATCGTAGAAAACTTTCCTATGGACCATACCCGACTTTTCGTCCATTAACGCACTCGAAATCAGCCGCCATTTTCTGATAATCCTCTCACTTGCTGCATCGCCCTGGCTCACCTGCTTTTGCGGCACTAAATCAAATCCCCCGCCCCTGAGCCTGACATCAGCAGACGCGTACCGCCCATTTCCCAACGCCAAAGCACGTTTCGTGTCAACAATCGCTGCGCCTCAGCTAATGACGTGTCGCCATGGAAATGGCAGGACTCCTCTTTCCTCAATAAGTATAAACACACCGTTTCACAACACACAGCAGCAGATTTTCGATTCCATTATTCTCTCTGTGTTACTTTGAGTATTCTGTGACTCGTTTCTGTGCTCTGGTCAGCTACCTTCGCCACTTCTAGGCCTTGTGAACACCTGTACCATCTCTGTAAATTATTTTACTTTCTTTACCACACAATGGCTACAATAATGCCGTATATGTACGACCCAGAGTACACCGAGGAAGAACTACTGGAAAGGCAAGCACGCGAAAACGATGGGGATTCGGACGGCAGTTGGGAGGACCAGTCAACGGATGAAGAGCCTGGACCAAGTCGCATGGACGGCGTCTCCACCTGGTGCACGTGCAATCGGTGCGAGCTAATGCCAACTGAGGAGGAGAACTGCTGCTGCCGTGAAAATTCCGGGTGCTTGGCCTACATTTCGGAAGGCGAGCCAAGTCCGCAATGCATCATCGAGCTACCAGAGTTCAGGGAAGCCTGCCTCTCACGGACCGTGTTGAGGATGATGATGGTGCTTATGCACGAACTTCGCGGCACTGTTCGTCCGCGTAATCCGAGTAACGAGTAAGTATACTCTGGTTGTGATGTCAGTGATGCCACTACTATGTCATGGTCGTCTCCCACATATAAAATTACATCTACATATCATTCGAATGCATGTAAATTGGGTCCATATTGTGCATTTTCTAGATAGAATTTTTTTCAAAGCAGAATGATAAGAAAGTTTTGTCATTTTAATACAGTTTGCATCTTTCATTTTCACAGGTGGTACAGGCTGGTGGCCTATCGTTGCTTCACTTGGTGGCTTCACGGGAGGCTCGGACACCGCGTTCGGAGAGTAATACCTGCCTGTGCGGTACTTGCCACTAGACAACATTTCCCAAGCGACAGTGGACAATACCGCGGATTTTCCCTGGATGTGCTGCAACCGGAACTTTAAAATGTGTAATGTTTATTATTTATGTTCAATTGAAATTAAGATCTAAAATAAAACCCAACATATATTTTAACAATGGTTGTTTTCATTTTTTAAATGAATCTAGTGTGTCTCCATTGAATAGTCTTCCTGTGCCTTGTCTTGTCACACCACATGTCTCCGGCCAGCATCCTCCCTCACGCTGGCCGCCCACCTTCAATCCACATAACCTTTGCACCCATATATTCTCCTGGGAGGGTGAGGTATTTATAAAGTCACCCCCCTGCCTTCCATGTACTAGATCCTGCAGCCTGCCTCTTACATGCAGTTAGATGGCCTCTCCTTGGTGAGGCCCTGCGGCAAACGAGTCTTGTCTGCACGACCAGCGCCCCAATCCACCCCCCCCGCCCTATCAAAGGCAGTTCGCACCGGGGTACTTGTGCTGCCAAGTGGAGCTGTCAGGGAGCGAAAAAGGCCAAGAGGTGCCAAAGACCATGTACACTTCAAAGTGGTCTATAGAGCATGGGTTGTTGTTCCCATGTCTACCTCCAGACCCCGTGTCTCCTGCCAAGCATCCCCCCTCACGCTGGACGGCCCCCTGCAATCCACATAAGTGTGTCTCCATTCACAAGTCTTCCTGTGTCTTGTCTGCACGACCAGCGCCCCAATCCACCCCCCGCCCTATCAAAGGCAGTTCGCACCGGGGTACTTGTGCTGCCAAGTGGAGCTGTCAGGGAGCGATAAAGGCCAAGAGGTGCCAAAGACCATGTACACTTCAAAGTGGTCTATAGAGCATGGGTTGTTGTTCCCATGTCTACCTCCAGACCCCATGTCTCCTGCCAAGCATCCCCCCTCACTCTGGACGGCCCCCTGCAATCCACATAAGTGTGTCTCCATTCACGAGTCTTCCTGTGTCTTGTCTGCACGACCAGCGCCCCAATCCACCCCCCGCCCTATCAAAGGCAGTTCGCACCGGGGTACTTGTGCTGCCAAGTGGAGCTGTCAGGGAGCGATAAAGGCCAAGAGGTGCCAAAGACCATGTACACTTCAAAGTGGTCTATAGAGCATGGGTTGTTGTTCCCATGTCTACCTCCAGACCCCGTGTCTCCTGCCAAGCATCCCCCCTCACGCTGGATGGCCCCCTGCAATCCGCATAATGCCACGACATATAGACGTCATTCATTCACAAACACACCCCTGTTTCGAATTCTTTATAACCCACTTCATATTTCTAATGAGCACTTCTTTGCGCTTTGCTAGTCAACCCGTGAAGGTGCTGGTTATCTGCTTTTCGTCTCTGTGAACTTCCGTGACCACTCCGAGGAAATTCCTCAGTTTGCAACCGCCGGTGAACTGCTCCCTGTTGTACGACAAGAAAGTACTCTGATCCCTGCATCTAACTGTTTGTTCGTCAAGGTAAGGCCATGTACCGTAATCATTTTGCGTCCAATTTCTTTTTGTTCAAGACAGTACATGCAAGGAACTAGTCACATGTTCTGAGTTTACATTGGTATTCATAGAGAATTGTTAATCTTTACTTTTCAGAACTTTCCACAATGCCTGCCTGTTCCATTGGCGGTTGCCCTTCGAAGACCCATAATAAATCTGAAGGTACTATAATGCATGTTTTCCCTAAGACAATAGATCAGATAAGAGAATGGGTCCGATATTGCGGATATCCACCGTCTGAGCTTGAAAGTAGAGTCCTAGAAGTCTTTGCGGACAAGAGGGGTGATCGATACCGCATCTGCAGCAGGCACTTTAGCTCAGACATGTACTCCACATCATTGCTAATAAAGAAGAACACACCGCGAGCGAGGCGAAAATTGCTCTCAAACGCTATTCCCACTCTATTCGTCCACATCCCTCCACTGGTGAGTCAAGTTTACATATTTATCTCTCGGCCTTGCGGTAGTGTGTAGCATTAGCTAACAATAATTTCCCCATTTATGTATCCACTCAATATGAAGGCGGAAGATTCTCCATCCGTGTCGTTATTGCAGTCATCAGCCACTTCAAGCGCCTATCGGGTAATCTTACTTGGCTATTCTGCCACTGACTTTTTTTAGGCATGTAAATCAATAGTTTTAATTTATCGTGTAATTATTTTACCTAATGGTACACCCTTGTACTCGTCCTCTAGTCTTTGTTTTCAGTTATAATTATTGTTATCCAAAATAATGCAAGTACTGTCTTTCAGGGAGATGCTGAGGAGTCCAACGTATTGACGACAACCGTTGATGTCACTCAGATGCTCGAGGTACGTTTCCGGACAGTTCCATCGATGGAGATCATCAGATCTTGCATTCTTGTAGCGTGATTGTTACACACAATGCTTCTTTCGTTTTTAGCCATTGATATGTCCTTCTGTCGTCGCCCTCCTATGTGTCTTCTTTTTTCAATATTGTGTTCATTACTAATGAAAGTCCTACGTTTCAGGGAGTCGATGGAGCATTAGTCCAAGAAGAAGGGGGAGCATGCAGTTACGGGTCGGCGCAACAGCTTGCAGAAGTGTGCACCGCAGTTACATCGTCCCTTGATGTTCTTATGCATTTCGAGGTATGGATACTGACAGTTCGATCAAACGAAATCATATGACTTGATTACATCCGCTATACTTCCTTCTTTATTAACGCAAGTACTATGTTTCAGGGAGATGACGGACCTTCTTCTACAAGAACATCACCCCTAGTAGTTGATGCAGATCTCTGGGTGGTGACACTTCCAACGATCGAGCAAATCGAATCATATTTACATATCCATTATTTATTTTAGACAACTGATCATTTGTGCAGGTCTATTTAGATGAGCCGTTGACGCCTGCACAAAGTTTCTGTTCTTTTTATCAAAATAGAAAACCATACTAATGCAATTACTGTGTTTCAGGGAGTCACTGAAGCATCATCTTCAATAATATCATCAATGGAAGTCTATGAGGAGCCCGAGGTATGGATCTTGACAGTTCCATCTAACTAGATCAACAATGTGTGAATAATTGTCGTTTGAATGTTCTACACAAAGCGTTCATTCGTGTTTTGCTATTGAGATGTACGTGGGTATTGGTCCCCAAGTACATTTTGTGTTTTTGATATTATTATACATACTAATGAAAGTTCTATGTTTCAGGGAGTCGATGGAGCGTCAGTGAGTGATGGATGTGCTTATCATGAAAATATAGTCGTTGCAGCGCAAGAGGAAGTGGAGACATGCACACACGAGTCGGAGCAACAGCGTCCTGATGTTGAAGTTCGAGGCAAGAAAGTTTCAAAGAAAAGAAAGCAAAAGAAGGTTAGTGTTCTGGTCACTATATGATGTTGTTTTTCACTGTTAATAGTTCAATACTGTAAGTTGTGTTTAAACTGAACATCCCTTTTCCAATCTGTCCTCTAGTTGCGAGTGGGTGTACGAACTAGATCTACACAGACAGTGAAGCGAACGAGAGATGTTGCTTGTCAAACCTTTTGGCAGGGACTTGAGACTGGAGATGCATCGTGCCAATGGGAAGAATATGAAGTGATTGACAACGGAGCTATACCACATCCAGCCATTGATAGTGAATGTCCTCCTGGTAGTTCGGATGCAGTCGGAGATCAGTTCACAGAATCCACACCCGCAAAAACTAAGACCACGAGAAAGTTGAAGAAATTGTCTTATTCACCCATCGCCGGAGAAGGAACAGATGTTGCAATGGAAGAAAATGAAGTGGACGACAATGAAACACCATCAATATCACTGAACATAGCGGAAGACGATATCATAGATTCTACCTTTCATGTGAGTGACATGTCCTCAACGTTACAGGCCGAACCAGCTGGGATGCAGAGTGACAGTATAAGGAAAGAGGCCAAATTCATTGTATTCGATAGTTGTTTGATTGATATTATTATTCGGATGAAATGTGGGCATTCGGTTGGTGGGGAAGTATGTGGGGAGCCATTGATTAATGTGACTCGTGCAATTCGAGGCACTAACCTTAAAATACATGCCACCTGTACAAAATATCATCCTTTCTCATGGTCTGGACAACCCATGCTGGGGCAACTGCCAGCAGGCAATCTACTTTGTGCAGCGGCTGCACTTTTTAGTGGTTCAAGTTTTAAAAAGTTAGAGTCTTTCTTTCAGTTTGTGGGAATCCATTTCATTGCGAAAACTCAGTTCTACAAATACCAAACCGATTATCTATTTCCAGCCATTAGCGAAGCTTGGAGAATGGAAAAAATGTCTATTGATAGTACATTCGCGGGCAAACGGTTCAGGCTAGCCGGTGATGGACAGTGCGACAGCCCAGGATTTTCAGCCAAGTACTGCACCTACCACTTTCAGGACATGGAAAGTAAGAAAATTGTGAGTTCGGTGGTCGTGCAGGTGTCACAATGTACATCCTCAGTGGCCATGGAGAAAGTTGGCTTTGTAGCATCATTGCAAGAACTACAATCGCGGGGAATGGTGATCGACCTGATAGCCACGGACAGACACGTTTCAATTGGCAAGACAATGAGAGAAGAGTACAAAAATATAAATCACCAATTTGACGTTTGGCATCTTGCAAAAACAATCAATAAAAAAATGTCTGCTGCAGGTAAAAAAAAAGAAACGCAAGGTATTTCACAGTGGTCCAAGTCAATCAGCAACCATCTTTGGTGGAGCTCAAAAACATGTGGAGGGTCGTTGGAAATTCTACTGGAAAAATGGCGGTCAGTAATGCTACACTGTACAAACGTTCACCGTTGGAACACAAACCAACATTTCCACAATTGTGAACATGGCCATTTGTCCACAGAGGAGGCACGGAAGAAGAAGTGGTTGATTCCTTCATCACCCACTCACAAAGCCATTGAAAATATTGTATTTGATAAAACTATAACAAGAGATTTGAGGGGACTCACGGAATTCTGCCACACAGGAGATTTGGAGGTGTTCCATAATATGTGCCTAAAGTACAGGCCAAAACGATTGCATTTTGGCATGGAGGGCATGATAAATCGGACTCTTCTAGCGGTCTTGGCACATAACCATAATGTTGGCCGTCAACAAAGTAGGACGACCGGAACTTTAGGGACGCTTCGCTACAATAAGGCCTTCACTAAAAGAAGTAAACATTGGGTGATCAAACCAGTGTTTGAGGATATGCAATATGAGTTTATTGAGAGACTTATTGTTGACGTCTTAGATAGGCACATAAATGGAGTTGTGAACGAACCTGTGCAGGGGACAACTGCATTGCCACCCAACATTGCCTCTGTTCCATGTCCACCTAAAGAAGAGCTCATTGAGAAATACACATCACGGTTTAAATGATTGTAATTTGATTGTCTGTTCTCTCGAGTCTCCTCATGTCGCAGGCCCATTGAATATGTGTATATATGTAATGTGTAAATTAAAGTGATTGCTCAGTGTACATGCAATGTGTCTATCCAACCTTGTTCATCTGCGCATTAAATTAAACCAAACAGTAGTATAAATAATTTTTCAAAAAATATAGAATGTCTCCGTATTTATGGTTCTCTGGGGCTGCAAAGCACGCAGACAAAATGCAAAAATGGAGTGTAAATTTCAAGTCCTGTGAGATGGCCTTACACTGAATGTAGCTAAATAGGAATGTGCGCTCGTTCAAAGTGAAGGTCAGCTGCTTTGATTTTTTGCTCGGGTGCCGGAATGGCCCACGACTCAGTATAAGGTTGTATTGTTATTTGACCTTGACAGGACGGGACCATCCCGAAAGACTTCTTTTTGGGGGTGTGGGGCAATAACGTAAGAAACGATAATGAAGCCATTTCATGTTCGTTCATTAGAAGAAATAACGTCGGCATAGAAGGAGTGGTATTTCGGGGCTGCCCTACGCACAGACACAATGGAAAATGCAAATATAATGTAAGTAACTCTTTAGATGAGTTTATACCGCAATTTAATTACTATACAGTAGCTTTAAAGACGGGTTAAATTGTACTTGTTCGTTCTATGGGGCATATTGTTTTGTACCGCGCACTATCCTTTTACGGAAGCACCTCAAAACCTTCCTCTTTGCTTCTGCTTTCTCTCTCCCTCTCCCCTGCTACAACTGGTCCACTGTCTGCGACCTCGGTCCTGGGCCCTTCCACTCTCCACCTGCACTGCCTCCCTGTCAACCCCTGCACTGGGGGACTGTCTCAGTATCCTACAGCCACCCCTTGATGTATAATACCCAGTTGCACTGTCCTAGCTATGAAATAATTTCCCGACCTAATATATAAAATGAATAATTTTAATAAAGATCTGATGGTGAGACTAATTTCATTTTTTATGTTTTTCAAACAGGTACATCATGCATTACTGCATGTGTCACGAGTACCAGACACCGGCGGATGGTTTTTTTAACCGCCAGTTGCTTCTCCGCGTGAACAACGTTACCACCCTGACCATTTTATGGGACGATCGCCAAGTACAAGTATGCCCTTACGCGGTACTAACGGCTAGATGCAACATACAGACCGTTGTGGTGGCCTAGTGCCTCGTTGTTGGAACAGCCATGCGATTATGAGTGCGACCGAAGAGCTTATTTTATCCTAAACCAACACCCTGTGTACTGCACACGAACATCGCTTGCCTCAAGACGAACTATTTTGGATCGGGAGCAAAGAAAAATGCAAATCCCAGAATATTCTCTAAACATTTGATGTCGAATAAATGTACTTTGCCAAATGTACAATCTTGCCGTTTGCTTTTAAACCACAGTTTCATATTCCGAATTGTGGCGCTGTATTGTGAGATGATCTAAGACCCTGTGTACAGCAAAGGAACATCGCGTGCCTCAAAACTAACTTTTTGGAACGTGAGCAAATAAAAATGAAAATCGCTGAATATTCTCAAAACATTTGATGTCAAATAAATGTACTTTACCAAATTTACAATCTTGAAGTTTAATTTAAAAGTACAGTTTCATATTCCCGATTGTGGCGCGCTGTGTTGTGTGAGCTCATCTGTGTTGATTTCCGGGTTCTGTGTGGAGTCGCGTAGAAGACGCCTGGGCGCGTTTGCCTACGCAGCTCAGTCACGTCACGGATAGAGGCGGGGAATATGAATGTTTTGATAAAGTCTGTTTCAGGGGCGGGGGATTTGATTTAGTGCCGCAAAAGCAGGTGAGCCAGGGCGATGCGGTAAGTGAGAGGATTATCAGAAAATGGCGGCTGATTTCGAGTGCGTTAATGGACGAAAAGTCGGGTATGGTCCATAGGAAAGTTTTCTACGATCTACCGATTTATGCTTAAAAACACATGGCCGAACCGTAGGGACAATAAAAAAAAAGTCCCGGAACTATCCTTTAAGATATCACATCTCATGCTATCGGAAGGGTCTCAGGATTGGATTGGGAAGGAGTTGGATATCCCCTCATATGCTATAGGAAGGGTCACAGGTTGGAATTGGAAGGAGTTGGATATCACATCTCATGCTATCGGAAGGGTCTCAGGATTGGAATGGGAAGGAGTTGGATATCACCTCTCATGCTATAGGGAGGGTCTCAGGTTTGATATTAGAAGCATTGAGATATCATATCTCATGCTATCGGAATGGTCTCAGGATTGGATTGGGAAGGAGTTGGATATCACATCTCATGTTATAGGAAGGGTCTCAGGATTGGATGGGAAGAGTTGGATATCACATCTCATGCTATAGGAAGGGTCTCAGGTTTGGTAGAAGCATTGAGATATCACATCTCATGATAAAGGAAGGGTATCAGGTTTGGAAGGGGAAGGATTTGGATATCACATCTCAAGTTATAGGACGAGTCTGTGGTTTGGTATTAGAAGCATTGAGATATCATATCTCATGCTATCGGAAGGGTCTCAGGATTGGATTGGGAAGGAGTTGGATATCACATCTCATGTTATAGGAAGGGTCTCAAGATTGGAATGGGAATGACTTGGATATCACATCTCATGTTATAGGAAGGGTCTCAGGTTTGCTAGAAGCATTTAGATATCACATCTCATGCTATCGGAAGGGTCTCAGGATTGGATTGGGAAGGAGTTGGATATCACATCTCATGCTATAGGAAGGGTCACAGGTTGGAATTGGAAGGAGTTGGATATCATGTTATAGGAAGGGTATCAGGATTGGAATGGGAAGGACTTTGATATCACATCTCACGCTATAGGGAGGGTCTCAGGTTTGGTATTAGAAGCATTGAGATATCACATCTCTTGCTATCGGAAGGGTCTCAGGATTGGATTGGGAAGGAGTTGGATATCACATCTCATGTTATAGGAAGGGTCTCAGGATTGGATGGGAAGAGTTGGATATCACATCTCATGTTATAGGAAGGGTATCAGGATTGGAATGGGAAGGACTTTGATATCACATCTCACGCTATAGGGAGGGTCTCAGGTTTGGTTATTAGAAGCATTGAGATATCACATCTCATGCTATCGGAAGGGTCTCAGGATTGGATTGGGAAGGAGTTGGATATCACATCTCATGTTATAGGAAGGGTCTCAGGATTGGAATGGGAAGGACTTGGACATCACATCTCATGTTATAGGAAGGGTCTCAGTTTTGTTCTTAGAAGCATTGAGATATCACATCTCATGTTATAGGACAGTCTCAGGTTTGGTATTAGAAGCATTGAGATATAACATCTCATGGTATAGGACGGGTCTCAGGATTGGATGGGAAGAGTTGGATATCACATCTCATGCTATAGGAAAGGTCTCAGGTTTGGTAGAAGCATTGGGATATCACATCTTATGCTATAGGAAGGGTCTCAGGATTGGAATGGGAAGGAGTTGGATATCACATCTCATGCTAAAGGAAGGGTCTCAGGTTTGTAAGGGGAAGGATTTGGATATCACATCTCAAGTTATAGGACGGGTCTGTGGTTTGGTATTAGAAGCATTGAGATATCATATCTCATGCTATCAGAAGGGTCTCAGGATTGGATTGGGAAGGAGTTGGATATCACATCTCATGTTATACGAAGGGTCTCAAGATTGGAACGGGAAGGACTTGGATATCACATCTCATGTTATAGGAAGGGTCTCAGGTTTGTTATTAGAAGCATTGAGATATCAAATCTCATGTTATAGGACAGTCTCAGGTTTGGTATTAGAAGCATTGAGATATAACATCTCATTTTATAGGGCGGGTCTCAGGATTGGAATGGGAAGGAGTTGGATATCACATCTCAAGTTATAGGACGGGTCTGCGGTTTGGTATTAGAAGCATTGAGATATCACATCTCATGCTTTCGGAAGGGTCTCAGGATTGGATTGGGAAGGAGTTGGATATCACATCTCATGTTATAGGAAAGCTCTCAGGTTTGTTATTAGAAGCATTGAGATATCACATCTCATGTTATAGGACAGTCTCAAGCTTGGTATTAGAAGCATTGAGATATCATATCTCATGGTATAGGACGGGTCTCAGGATTGGAATGGGAAGGAGTTGGATATCACATCTCATGCTAAAGGAAGGGTCTCAGGTTTGGAAGGCTAAGGATTTGGATATCACACCTCAATTTATAGGACGGGTCTGTGGTTTGGTATTAGAACCATTGAGATATCATATCTCATGCTATTGGAAGGGTCTCAGTATTGGATTGGGAAGGAGTTGGATATCACATCTCATGCTATAGGAAGGGTCACAGGTTGGAATTGGAAGGAGTTGGATATCACATCTCATGCTGTCGGAAGGGTCTCAGGATTGGAATGGTAAGGAGTTGGATATCACATCTCATGCTTTAGGGAGGGTCTCAGGTTTGATATTAGAAGCATTGAGATATCATATCCTCATGCTATCGGAAGGGTCTCAGGATTGGATTGGGAAGGAGTTGGATATCACATCTCATGTTATAGGAAGGGTCTCAGGATTGGAATGGGAAGGACTTGGACATCACATCTCATGTTATAGGAAGGGTCTCAGGTTTGTTATTAGAAGCATTGAGATATAACATCTCATGGTATAGGACGGGTCTCAGGATTGGATGGGAAGAGTTGGATATCACATCTCATGCTATAGGAAAGGTCTCAGGTTTGGTAGAAGCATTGGGATATCACATCTCATGCTATAGGAAGGGTCTCAGGATTGGAATGGGAAGGATTTGGATATCACATCTCATGTTATAGGAAGGGTCTCAGGTTTGTTATTAGAAGCATTGAGATATCACATCTCATGTTATAGGACAGTCTCAGGTTTGGTATTAGAAGCATTGAGATATCACATCTCATGGTATAGGACGGGTCTCAGGATTGGAACGGGAAGGAGTTGGATATACCATCTCATGCTATAGGAAGGGTCTCAGGATTGGAATGGAAGTAGTTTGATTTCACATCTCATGCCATAGGAAGGTCTCAGGTATGGTAGAAGAAGCATTGAGATATCACATCTCATGGTATAGGACGGGTCTCAGGATTGGAATGGGAAGGAGTTGGATATCACATCTCATGCTATAGGAAGGGTCTCAGGATTGGAATGGGAAGGAGTTTGATATCACATCTCATGCCATAGGAAGGTCTCAGGTATGGTAGAAGCATTAAGATATCACATCTCATGCTATCGGAAGGGTCTCAGGATTGGATTGGGAAGGAGTTGGATATCCCCTCATATGCTATAGGAAGGGTCACAGGTTGGAATTGGAAGGAGTTGGATATCACATCTCATGCTATCGGAAGGGTCTCAGGATTGGAATGGGAAGGAGTTGGATATCACCTCTCATGCTATAGGGAGGGTCTCAGGTTTGATATTAGAAGCATTGAGATATCATATCTCATGCTATCCGAAGGGTCTCAGGATTGGATTGGGAAGGAGTTGGATATCACATCTCATGTTATAGGAAGGGTCTCAGGATTGGATGGGAAGAGTTGGATATCACATCTCATGCTATAGGAAGGGTCTCAGGTTTGGTAGAAGCATTGAGATATCACATCTCATGCTATAGGAAGGGTCTCAGGATTGGAATGGGAAGGAGTTGGATATCACATCTCATGATAAAGGAAGGGTCTCAGGTTTGGAAGGGGAAGGATTTGGATATCACATCTCAAGTTATAGGACGAGTCTGTGGTTTGGTATTAGAAGCATTGAGATATCATATCTCATGCTATCGGAAGGGTCTCAGGATTGGATTGGGAAGGAGTTGGATATCACATCTCATGTTATAGGAAGGGTCTCAAGATTGGAATGGGAATGACTTGGATATCACATCTCATGTTATAGGAAGGGTCTCAGGTTTGCTAGAAGCATTTAGATATTACATCTCATGCTATCGGAAGGGTCTCAGGATTGGATTGGGAAGGAGTTGGATATCACATCTCATGCTATAGTAAGGGTCACAGGTTGGAATTGGAAGGAGTTGGATATCATGTTATAGGAAGGGTATCAGGATTGGAATGGGAAGGACTTTGATATCACATCTCACGCTATAGGGAGGGTCTCAGGTTTGGTATTAGAATCATTGAGATATCACATCTCATGCTATCGGAAGGGTCTCAAGATTGGATTGGGAAGGAGTTGGATATCACATCTCATGTTATAGGAAGGGTCTCAGGATTGGATGGGAAGAGTTGGATATCACATCTCATGTTATAGGAAGGGTATCAGGATTGGAATGGGAAGGACTTTGATATCACATCTCACGCTATAGGGAGGGTCTCAGGTTTGGTTATTAGAAGCATTGAGATATCACATCTCATGCTATTGGAAGGGTCTCAGGATTGGATTGGGAAGGAGTTGGATATCACATCTCATGTTATAGGAAGGGTCTCAGGATTGGAATGGGAAGGACTTGGACATCACATCTCATGTTATAGGAAGGGTCTCAGTTTTGTTCTTAGAAGCATTGAGATATCACATCTCATGTTATAGGACAGTCTCAGGTTTGGTATTAGAAGCATTGAGATATAACATCTCATGGTATAGGACGGGTCTCAGGATTGGATGGGAAGAGTTGGATATCACTTCTCATGCTATAGGAAAGGTCTCAGGTTTGGTAGAAGCATTGGGATATCACATCTCATGCTATAGGAAGGGTCTCAGGATTGGAATGGGAAGGAGTTGGATATCACATCTCATGCTAAAGGAAGGGTCTCAGGTTTGGAAGGGGAAGGATTTGGATATCACATCTCAAGTTATAGGACGGGTCTGTGGTTTGGTATTAGAAGCATTGAGATATCATATCTCATGCTATCAGAAGGGTCTCAGGATTGGATTGGGAAGGAGTTGGATATCACATCTCATGTTATAGGAAGGGACTCAAGATTGGAACGGGAAGGACTTGGATATCACATCTCATGTTATAGGAAGGGTCTCAGGTTTGTTATTAGAAGCATTGAGATATCACATCTCATGTTATAGGACAGTCTCAGGTTTGGTATTAGAAGCATTGAGATATAACATCTCATTTTATAGGACGGGTCTCAGGATTGGAATGGGAAGGAGTTGGATATCACATCTCAAGTTATAGGACGGGTCTGCGGTTTGGTATTAGAAGCATTGAGATATCACATCTCATGCTATCGGAAGGGTCTCAGGATTGGAATGGGAAGGATTTGTATATCTCATCTCATTTTATATGAAGGGTCTCAGGTTTGTTATTAGAAGCATTGAGATATCACATCTCATGTTATAGGACAGTCTCAGGTTTGGTATTAGAAGCATTGAGATATCACATCTCATGGTATAGGACGGGTCTCAGGATTGGAATGGGAAGGAATTGGATATCACATCTCATGCTATAGGAAGGGTCTCAGGATTGGAATGGGAAGGAGTTTGATATCACATCTCATGCCATAGGAAGGTCTCAGGTATGGTAGAAGCATTAAGATATCACATCTCATGCTATCGGAAGGGTCTCAGGATTGGATTGGGAAGGAGTTGGATATCCCATCTCATGCTATAGGAAGGGTCACAGGTTGGAATTGGAAGGAGTTGGATATCACATATCATGTTATAGGAAGGGTCTCAGGATTGGATGGGAAGAGTTGGATATCACATCTCATGTTATAGGAAGGGTATCAGGATTGGAATGGGAAGGACTTTGATATCACATCTCACGCTATAGGGAGGGTCTCAGGTTTGGTATTAGAAGCATTGAGATATCACATCTCATGCTATCGGAAGGGTCTCAGGATTGGATTGGGAAGGAGTTGGATATCACATCTCATGTTATAGGAAGGGTCTCAGGATTGGAATGGGAAGGACTTGGACATCACATCTCATGTTATAGGAAGGGTCTCAGGTTTGTTATTAGAAGCATTGAGATATAACATCTCATGGTATAGGACGGGTCTCAGGATTGGATGGGAAGAGTTGGATATCACATCTCATGCTATAGGAAAGGTCTCAGGTTTGTTAGAAGCATTGGGATATCACATCTCATGCTATAGGAAGGGTCTCAGGATTGGAATGGGAAGGATTTGGATATCACATCTCATGTTATAGGAAGGGTCTCAGGTTTGTTATTAGAAGCATTGAGATATCACATCTCATGTTATAGGACAGTCTCAGGTTTGGTATTAGAAGCATTGAGATATCACATCTCATGGTATAGGACGGGTCTCAGGATTGGAATGGGAAGGAGTTGGATATACCATCTCATGCTATAGGAAGGGTCTCAGGATTGGAATGGAAGTAGTTTGATTTCACATCTCATGCCATAGGAAGGTCTCAGGTATGGTAGAAGAAGCATTGAGATATCACATCTCATGGTATAGGACGGGTCTCAGGATTGGAATGGGAAGGAGTTGGATATCACATCTCATGCTATAGGAAGGGTCTCAGGATTGGAATGGGAAGGAGTTTGATATCACATCTCATGCCATAGGAAGGTCTCAGATATGGTAGAAGCATTAAGATATCACATCTCATGCTATCGGAAGGGTCTCAGGATTGGATTGGGAAGGAGTTGGATATCCCCTCATATGCTATAGGAAGGGTCACAGGTTGGAATTGGAAGGAGTTGGATATCACATCTCATGCTATCGGAAGGGTCTCAGGATTGGAATGGGAAGGAGTTGGATATCACCTCTCATGCTATAGGGAGGGTCTCAGGTTTGATATTAGAAGCATTGAGATATCATATCTCATGCTATCGGAAGGGTCTCAGGATTGGATTGGGAAGGAGTTGGATATCACATCTCATGTTATAGGAAGGGTCTCAGGATTGGATGGGAAGAGTTGGATATCACATCTCATGCTATAGGAAGGGTCTCAGGTTTGGTAGAAGCATTGAGATATCACATCTCATGCTATAGGAAGGGTCTCAGGATTGGAATGGGAAGGAGTTGGATATCACATCTCATGATAAAGGAAGGGTCTCAGGTTTGGAAGGGGAAGGATTTGGATATCACATCTCAAGTTATAGGACGAGTCTGTGGTTTGGTATTAGAAGCATTGAGATATCATATCTCATGCTATCGGAAGGGTCTCAGGATTGGATTGGGAAGGAGTTGGATATCACATCTCATGTTATAGGAAGGGTCTCAAGATTGGAATGGGAATGACTTGGATATCACATCTCATGTTATAGGAAGGGTCTCAGGTTTGCTAGAAGCATTTAGATATTACATCTCATGCTATCGGAAGGGTCTCAGGATTGGATTGGGAAGGAGTTGGATATCACATCTCATGCTATAGGAAGGGTCACAGGTTGGAATTGGAAGAGTTGGATATCATGTTATAGGAAGGGTATCAGGATTGGAATGGGAAGGACTTTGATATCACATCTCACGCTATAGGGAGGGTCTCAGGTTTGGTATTAGAAGCATTGAGATATCACATCTCATGCTATCGGAAGGGTCTCAGGATTGGATTGGGAAGGAGTTGGATATCACATCTCATGTTATAGGAAGGGTCTCAGGATTGGATGGGAAGAGTTGGATATCACATCTCATGTTATAGGAAGGGTATCAGGATTGGAATGGGAAGGACTTTGATATCACATCTCACGCTATAGCGAGGGTCTCAGGTTTGGTTATTAGAAGCATTGAGATATCACATCTCATGCTATCGGAAGGGTCTCAGGATTGGATTGGGAAGGAGTTGGATATCACATCTCATGTTATAGGAAGGGTCTCAGGATTGGAATGGGAAGGACTTGGACATCACATCTTATGTTATAGGAAGGGTCTCAGGTTTGTTATTAGAAGCATTGAGATATAACATCTCATGGTATAGGACGGGTCTCAGGATTGGATGGGAAGAGTTGGATATCACATCTCATGCTATAGGAAAGGTCTCAGGTTTGTTAGAAGCATTGGGATATCACATCTCATGCTATAGGAAGGGTCTCAGGATTGGAATGGGAAGGATTTGGATATCACATCTCATGTTATAGGAAGGGTCTCAGGTTTGTTATTAGAAGCATTGAGATATCACATCTCATGTTATAGGACAGTCTCAGGTTTGGTATTAGAAGCATTGAGATATCACATCTCATGGTATAGGACGGGTCTCAGGATTGGAATGGGAAGGAGTTGGATATACCATCTCATGCTATAGGAAGGGTCTCAGGATTGGAATGGAAGTAGTTTGATTTCACATCTCATGCCATAGGAAGGTCTCAGGTATGGTAGAAGAAGCATTGAGATATCACATCTCATGGTATAGGACGGGTCTCAGGATTGGAATGGGAAGGAGTTGGATATCACATCTCATGCTATAGGAAGGGTCTCAGGATTGGAATGGGAAGGAGTTTGATATCACATCTCATGCCATAGGAAGGTCTCAGATATGGTAGAAGCATTAAGATATCACATCTCATGCTATCGGAAGGGTCTCAGGATTGGATTGGGAAGGAGTTGGATATCCCCTCATATGCTATAGGAAGGGTCACAGGTTGGAATTGGAAGGAGTTGGATATCACATCTCATGCTATCGGAAGGGTCTCAGGATTGGAATGGGAAGGAGTTGGATATCACCTCTCATGCTATAGGGAGGGTCTCAGGTTTGATATTAGAAGCATTGAGATATCATATCTCATGCTATCGGAAGGGTCTCAGGATTGGATTGGGAAGGAGTTGGATATCACATCTCATGTTATAGGAAGGGTCTCAGGATTGGATGGGAAGAGTTGGATATCACATCTCATGCTATAGGAAGGGTCTCAGGTTTGGTAGAAGCATTGAGATATCACATGTCATGCTATAGGAAGGGTCTCAGGATTGGAATGGGAAGGAGTTGGATATCACATCTCATGATAAAGGAAGGGTCTCAGGTTTGGAAGGGGAAGGATTTGGATATCACATCTCAAGTTATAGGACAAGTCTGTGGTTTGGTATTAGAAGCATTGAGATATCATATCTCATGCTATCGGAAGGGTCTCAGGATTGGATTGGGAAGGAGTTGGATATCACATCTCATGTTATAGGAAGGGTCTCAAGATTGGAATGGGAATGACTTGGATATCACATCTCATGTTATAGGAAGGGTCTCAGGTTTGCTAGAAGCATTTAGATATTACATCTCATGCTATCGGAAGGGTCTCAGGATTGGATTGGGAAGGAGTTGGATATCACATCTCATGCTATAGGAAGGGTCACAGGTTGGAATTGGAAGAGTTGGATATCATGTTATAGGAAGGGTATCAGGATTGGAATGGGAAGGACTTTGATATCACATCTCACGCTATAGGGAGGGTCTCAGGTTTGGTATTAGAAGCATTGAGATATCACATCTCATGCTATCGGAAGGGTCTCAGGATTGGATTGGGAAGGAGTTGGATATCACATCTCATGTTATAGGAAGGGTCTCAGGATTGGATGGGAAGAGTTGGATATCACATCTCATGTTATAGGAAGGGTATCAGGATTGGAATGGGAAGGACTTTGATATCACATCTCACGCTATAGCGAGGGTCTCAGGTTTGGTTATTAGAAGCATTGAGATATCACATCTCATGCTATCGGAAGGGTCTCAGGATTGGATTGGGAAGGAGTTGGATATCACATCTCATGTTATAGGAAGGGTCTCAGGATTGGAATGGGAAGGACTTGGACATCACATCTCATGTTATAGGAAGGGTCTCAGTTTTGTTCTTAGAAGCATTGAGATATCACATCTCATGATATCGGAAGGGTCTCACGATTGGATGGGAAGGAGTTGGATATCACATCTCATGTTATAGGAAGGGTCTCAGGATTGGAATGGGAAGGACTTGGACATCACATCTCATGTTATAGGAAGGGTCTCAGTTTTGTTCTTAGAAGCATTGAGATATCACATCTCATGTTATAGGACAGTCTCAGGTTTTGTATTAGAAGCATTGAGATATAACATCTCATGGTATAGGACGGGTCTCAGGATTGGATGGGAAGAGTTGGATATCACATCTCATGCTATAGGAAAGGTCTCAGGTTTGGTAGAAGCATTGGGATATCACATCTCATGCTATAGGAAGGGTCTCAGGATTGGAATGGGAAGGAGTTGGATATCACATCTCATGTTATAGGAAGGGTCTCAAGATTGGAACGGGAAGGACTTGGATATCACATCTCATGTTATAGGAAGGGTCTCAGGTTTGTTATTAGAAGCATTGAGATATCACATCTCATGTTATAGGACAGTCTCAGGTTTGGTATTAGAAGCATTGAGATATAACATCTCATGCTATCGGAAGGGTCTCAGGATTGGATTGGGAAGGAGTTGGATATCACATCTCATGTTATAGGAAAGCTCTCAGGTTTGTTATTAGAAGCATTGAGATATCACATCTCATGTTAAAGGACAGTCTCAGGTTTGGTATTAGAAGCATTGAGATATCATATCTCATGGTATAGGACGGGTCTCAGGATTGGAATGGGAAGGAGTTGGATATCACATCTCATGCTAAAGGAAGGGTCTCAGGTTTGGAAGGCTAAGGATTTGGATATCACACCTCAATTTATAGGACGGGTCTGTGGTTTGGTATTAGAACCATTGAGATATCATATCTCATGCTATCGGAAGGGTCTCAGTATTGGATTGGGAAGGAGTTGGATATCACATCTCATGCTATAGGAAGGGTCACAGGTTGGAATTGGAAGGAGTTGGATATCACATCTCATGCTGTCGGAAGGGTCTCAGGATTGGAATGGGAAGGAGTTGGATATCACATCTCATGCTTTAGGGAGGGTCTCAGGTTTGATATTAGAAGCATTGAGATATCATATCCTCATGCTATCGGAAGGGTCTCAGGATTGGATTGGGAAGGAGTTGGATATCACATCTCATGTTATAGGAAGGGTCTCAGGATTGGAATGGGAAGGACTTGGACATCACATCTCATGTTATAGGAAGGGTCTCAGGTTTGTTGGTAGAAGCATTGAGATATCACATCTCTTGTTATAGGACAGTCTCAGGTTTGGTATTAGAAGCATTGAGATATCATATCTCATGGTATAGGAAGGGTCTCAGGATTGGAATGGGAAGGATTTTGATATCACATCTCATGTTATAGGAAGGGTCTCAGGTTTGTTATTAGAACCATTGAGATATCACATCTCATGTAATAGGACAGTCTCAGGTTTGGTATTAGAAGCATTGAGATATCACATCTCATGGTATAGGACGGGCCTCAGGATTGGAATGGGAAGGAATTGGATATCACATCTCATGCTATAGGAAGGGTCTCAGGATTGGAATGGGAAGGAGTTTGATATCACATCTCATGCCATAGGAAGGTCTCAGGTATGGTAGAAGCATTAAGATATCACATCTCATGCTATCGGAAGGGTCTCAGGATTGGATTGGGAAGGAGTTGGATATCCCATCTCATGCTATAGGAAGGGTCACAGGTTGGAATTGGAAGGAGTTGGATATCACATCTCATGCTATCGGAAGGGTCTCAGGATTGGAATGAGAAGGAGTTGGATATCACATCTCATGCTTTAGGGAGGGTCTCAGGTTTGATATTAGAAGCATTGAGATATCATATCTCATGCTATCGGAAGGGTCTCAGGATTGGATTGGGAAGGAGTTGGATATCACATCTCATGTTATAGGAAGGGTCTCAGGATTGGATGGGAAGAGTTGGATATCACATCTCATGCTATACGAAGGGTCTCAGGTTTGGTAGAAGCATTAGGATATCACATCTCATGCTATAGGAAGGGTCTCAGGATTGGAATGGGAAGGAGTTGGATATCACATCTCATGATAAAGGAAGTGTCTCAGGTTTGGAAGAGGAAGGATTTGGATATCATATCTCAAGTTATAGGACGGGTCTGTGGTTTTGGTATTAGAAGCATTGAGATATCATATCTCATGCTATCGGAAGGGTCTCAGGATTGGATTGGGAAGGAGTTGGATATCACATCTCATGTTATAGGAAGGGCCTCAAGATTGGAATGGGAAGGGCTTGGATATCACATCTCATGTTATAGGAAGGGTCTCAGGTTTGTTATTAGAAGCATTGAGATATCACATCTCTTGTTATAGGACAGTCTCAGGTTTGGTATTAGAAGCATTGAGATATCATATCTCATGGTATAGGACGGGTCTCAGGATTGGAATGGAAAGGAGTTGGATATCACATCTCATGCTATAGGAAGGGTCTCAGGATTGGAATGGGAAGGATTTGGATATCACATCTCATGTTATAGGAAGGGTCCCAGGTTTATTATTAGAAGCATTGAGATATCACATCTCATGTTATAGGACAGTCTCAGGTTTGGTATTAGAAGCATTGAGATATCACATCTCATGGTATAGGACGGGTCTCAGGATTGGAATGGGAAGGAGTTGGATATCACATCTCATGCTATAGGAAGGGTCTCAGGATTGGAATGGGAAGGAGTTTGATATCACATCTCATGCCATAGGAAGGTCTCAGGTATGGTAGAAGCATTAAGATATCACATCTCATGCTATCGGAAGGGTCTCAGGATTGGATTGGGAAGGAGTTGGATATCCCATCTCATGCTATAGGAAGGGTCACAGGTTGGAATTGGAAGGAGTTGGATATCACATCTCATGCTATCGGAAGGGTCTCAGGATTGGAATGGGAAGGAGTTGGATATCACCTCTCATGCTATAGGGAGGGTCTCAGGTTTGATATTAGAAGCATTGAGATATCATATCTCATGCTATCGGAAGGGTCTCAGGATTGGATTGGGAAGGAGTTGGATATCACATCTCATGTTATAGGAAGGGTCTCAGGATTGGATGGGGAAGGATTTGGATATCACATCTCAAGTTATAGGACGAGTCTGTGGTTTGGTATTAGAAGCATTGAGATATCATATCTCATGCTATAGGAAGGGTCTCAGGATTGGTTTGGGAAGGAGTTGGATATCACATCTCATGTTATAGGAAGGGTCTCAAGATTGGAATGGGAAGGACTTGGATATCACATCTCATGTTATAGGAAGGGTCTCAGGTTTGTTATTAGAAGCATTGAGATATCACATCTCATGTTATAGGACAGTCTCAGGTTTGGTATTAGAAGCATTGAGATATCACATCTCATGGTATAGGACGGGTCAAAGGATTGGAATGGGAAGGAGTTGGATATAACATCTCATGCTATAGGAAGGGTCTCAGGATTGGAATGGAAGTAGTTTGATTTCAAATCTCATGCCATAGGAAGGTCTCAGGTATGGTAGAAGAAGCATTGAGATATCACATCTCATGGTATAGGACGGGTCTCAGGATTGGAATGGGAAGGAGTTGGATATCACATCTCATGCTATAGGAAGGGTCTCAGGATTGGAATGGGAAGGAGTTTGATATCACATCTCATGCCATAGGAAGGTCTCAGGTATGGTAGAAGCATTAAGATATCACATCTCATGCTATCGGAAGGGTCTCAGGATTGGATTGGGAAGGAGCTGGATATCCCATCTCATGCTATAGGAAGGGTCTCAGGATTGGATGGGAAGAGTTGGATATCACATCTCATGTTATAGGAAGGGTATCAGGATTGGAATGGGAAGGACTTTGATATCACATCTCACGCTATAGGGAGGGTCTCAGGTTTGGTTATTAGAAGCATTGAGATATCACATCTCATGCTATCGGAAGGGTCTCAGGATTGGATTGGGAAGGAGTTGGATATCACATCTCATGTTATAGGAAGGGTCTCAGGATTGGAATGGGAAGGACTTGGACATCACATCTCATGTTATAGGAAGGGTCTCAGTTTTGTTCTTAGAAGCATTGAGATATCACATCTCATGTTATAGGACAGTCTCAGGTTTGGTATTAGAAGCATTGAGATATAACATCTCATGGTATAGGACGGGTCTCAGGATTGGATGGGAAGAGTTGGATATCACATCTCATGCTATAGGAAAGGTCTCAGGTTTGGTAGAAGCATTGGGATATCACATCTTATGCTATAGGAAGGGTCTCAGGATTGGAATGGGAAGGAGTTGGATATCACATCTCATGCTAAAGGAAGGGTCTCAGGTTTGTAAGGGGAAGGATTTGGATATCACATCTCAAGTTATAGGACGGGTCTGTGGTTTGGTATTAGAAGCATTGAGATATCATATCTCATGCTATCAGAAGGGTCTCAGGATTGGATTGGGAAGGAGTTGGATATCACATCTCATGTTATACGAAGGGTCTCAAGATTGGAACGGGAAGGACTTGGATATCACATCTCATGTTATAGGAAGGGTCTCAGGTTTGTTATTAGAAGCATTGAGATATCAAATCTCATGTTATAGGACAGTCTCAGGTTTGGTATTAGAAGCATTGAGATATAACATCTCATTTTATAGGACGGGTCTCAGGATTGGAATGGGAAGGAGTTGGATATCACATCTCAAGTTATAGGACGGGTCTGCGGTTTGGTATTAGAAGCATTGAGATATCACATCTCATGCTATCGGAAGGGTCTCAGGATTGGATTGGGAAGGAGTTGGATATCACATCTCATGTTATAGGAAAGCTCTCAGGTTTGTTATTAGAAGCATTGAGATATCACATCTCATGTTATAGGACAGTCTCAGGCTTGGTATTAGAAGCATTGAGATATCATATCTCATGGTATAGGACGGGTCTCAGGATTGGAATGGGAAGGAGTTGGATATCACATCTCATGCTAAAGGAAGGGTCTCAGGTTTGGAAGGCTAAGGATTTGGATATCACACCTCAATTTATAGGACGGGTCTGTGGTTTGGTATTAGAACCATTGAGATATCATATCTCATGCTATTGGAAGGGTCTCAGTATTGGATTGGGAAGGAGTTGGATATCACATCTCATGCTATAGGAAGGGTCACAGGTTGGAATTGGAAGGAGTTGGATATCACATCTCATGCTGTCGGAAGGGTCTCAGGATTGGAATGGTAAGGAGTTGGATATCACATCTCATGCTTTAGGGAGGGTCTCAGGTTTGATATTAGAAGCATTGAGATATCATATCCTCATGCTATCGGAAGGGTCTCAGGATTGGATTGGGAAGGAGTTGGATATCACATCTCATGTTATAGGAAGGGTCTCAGGATTGGAATGGGAAGGACTTGGACATCACATCTCATGTTATAGGAAGTGTCTGAGGTTTGTTGGTAGAAGCATTGAGATATCACATCTCTTGTTATAGGACAGTCTCAGGTTTGGTATTATAAGCGTTGAGATATCATATCTCATGGTATAGGACGGGCTTCAGGATTGGAATGGGAAGGAATTGGATATCACATCTCATGCTATAGGAAGGGTCTCAGGATTGGAATGGGAAGGAGTTTGATATCACATCTCATGCCATAGGAAGGTCTCAGGTATGGTAGAAGCATTAAGATATCACATCTCATGCTATCGGAAGGGTCTCAGGATTGGATTGGGAAGGAGTTGGATATCCCATCTCATGCTATAGGAAGGGTCACAGGTTGGAATTGGAAGGAGTTAGATATCACATCTCATGCTATCGGAAGGGTCTCAGGATTGGAATGGGAAGGAGTTGGATATCACATCTCATGCTTTAGGGAGGGTCTCAGGTTTGATATTAGAAGCATTGAGATATCATATCTCATGCTATCGGAAGGGTCTCAGGATTGGATTGGGAAGGAGTTGGATATCACATCTCATGTTATAGGAAGGGTCTCAGGATTGGATGGGAAGAGTTGGATATCACATCTCATGCTATAGGAAGGGTCTCAGGTTTGGTAGAAGCATTAGGATATCACATCTCATGCTATAGGAAGGGTCTCAGGATTGGAATGGGAAGGAGTTGGATATCACATCTCATGATAAAGGAAGTGTCTCAGGTTTGGAAGGGGAAGGATTTGGATATCATATCTCAAGTTATAGGACGGGTCTGTGGTTTTGGTATTAGAAGCATTGAGATATCATATCTCATGCTATCGGAAGGGTCTCAGGATTGGATTGGGAAGGAGTTGGATATCACATCTCATGTTATAGGAAGGGCCTCAAGATTGGAATGGGAAGGGCTTGGATATCACATCTCATGTTATAGGAAGGGTCTCAGGTTTGTTATTAGAAGCATTGAGATATCACATCTCTTGTTATAGGACAGTCTCAGGTTTGGTGTTAGAAGCATTGAGATATCATATCTCATGGTATAGGACGGGTCTCAGGATTGGAATGGAAAGGAGTTGGATATCACATCTCATGCTATAGGAAGGGTCTCAGGATTGGAATGGGAAGGATTTGTATATCTCATCTCATTTTATATGAAGGGTCTCAGGTTTGTTATTAGAAGCATTGAGATATCACATCTCATGTTATAGGACAGTCTCAGGTTTGGTATTAGAAGCATTGAGATATCACATCTCATGGTATAGGACGGGTCTCAGGATTGGAATGGGAAGGAATTGGATATCACATCTCATGCTATAGGAAGGGTCTCAGGATTGGAATGGGAAGGAGTTTGATATCACATCTCATGCCATAGGAAGGTCTCAGGTATGGTAGAAGCATTAAGATATCACATCTCATGCTATCGGAAGGGTCTCAGGATTGGATTGGGAAGGAGTTGGATATCCCATCTCATGCTATAGGAAGGGTCACAGGTTGGAATTGGAAGGAGTTGGATATCACATATCATGTTATAGGAAGGGTCTCAGGATTGGATGGGAAGAGTTGGATATCACATCTCATGTTATAGGAAGGGTATCAGGATTGGAATGGGAAGGACTTTGATATCACATCTCACGCTATAGTGAGGGTCTCAGGTTTGGTATTAGAAGCATTGAGATATCACATCTCATACTATCGGAAGGGTCTCAGGATTGGATTGGGAAGGAGTTGGATATCACATCTCATGTTATAGGAAGGGTCTCAGGATTGGAATGGGAAGGACTTGGACATCACATCTCATGTTATAGGAAGGGTCTCAGGTTTGTTATTAGAAGCATTGAGATATAACATCTCATGGTATAGGACGGGTCTCAGGATTGGATGGGAAGAGTTGGATATCACATCTCATGCTATAGGAAAGGTCTCAGGTTTGGTAGAAGCATTGGGATATCACATCTCATGCTATAGGAAGGGTCTCAGGATTGGAATGGGAAGGATTTGGATATCACATCTCATGTTATAGGAAGGGTCTCAGGTTTGTTATTAGAAGCATTGAGATATCACATCTCATGTTATAGGACAGTCTCAGGTTTGGTATTAGAAGCATTGAGATATCACATCTCATGGTATAGGACGGGTCTCAGGATTGGAACGGGAAGGAGTTGGATATACCATCTCATGCTATAGGAAGGGTCTCAGGATTGGAATGGAAGTAGTTTGATTTCACATCTCATGCCATAGGAAGGTCTCAGGTATGGTAGAAGAAGCATTGAGATATCACATCTCATGGTATAGGACGGGTCTCAGGATTGGAATGGGAAGGAGTTGGATATCACATCTCATGCTATAGGAAGGGTCTCAGGATTGGAATGGGAAGGAGTTTGATATCACATCTCATGCCATAGGAAGGTCTCAGGTATGGTAGAAGCATTAAGATATCACATCTCATGCTATCGGAAGGGTCTCAGGATTGGATTGGGAAGGAGTTGGATATCCCCTCATATGCTATAGGAAGGGTCACAGGTTGGAATTGGAAGGAGTTGGATATCACATCTCATGCTATCGGAAGGGTCTCAGGATTGGAATGGGAAGGAGTTGGATATCACCTCTCATGCTATAGGGAGGGTCTCAGGTTTGATATTAGAAGCATTGAGATATCATATCTCATGCTATCGGAAGGGTCTCAGGATTGGATTGGGAAGGAGTTGGATATCACATCTCATGTTATAGGAAGGGTCTCAGGATTGGATGGGAAGAGTTGGATATCACATCTCATGCTATAGGAAGGGTCTCAGGTTTGGTAGAAGCATTGAGATATCACATCTCATGCTATAGGAAGGGTCTCAGGATTGGAATGGGAAGGAGTTGGATATCACATCTCATGATAAAGGAAGGGTCTCAGGTTTGGAAGGGGAAGGATTTGGATATCACATCTCAAGTTATAGGACGAGTCTGTGGTTTGGTATTAGAAGCATTGAGATATCATATCTCATGCTATCGGAAGGGTCTCAGGATTGGATTGGGAAGGAGTTGGATATCACATCTCATGTTATAGGAAGGGTCTCAAGATTGGAATGGGAATGACTTGGATATCACATCTCATGTTATAGGAAGGGTCTCAGGTTTGCTAGAAGCATTTAGATATTACATCTCATGCTATCGGAAGGGTCTCAGGATTGGATTGGGAAGGAGTTGGATATCACATCTCATGCTATAGTAAGGGTCACAGGTTGGAATTGGAAGGAGTTGGATATCATGTTATAGGAAGGGTATCAGGATTGGAATGGGAAGGACTTTGATATCACATCTCACGCTATAGGGAGGGTCTCAGGTTTGGTATTAGAAGCATTGAGATATCACATCTCATGCTATCGGAAGGGTCTCAAGATTGGATTGGGAAGGAGTTGGATATCACATCTCATGTTATAGGAAGGGTCTCAGGATTGGATGGGAAGAGTTGGATATCACATCTCATGTTATAGGAAGGGTATCAGGATTGGAATGGGAAGGACTTTGATATCACATCTCACGCTATAGGGAGGGTCTCAGGTTTGGTTATTAGAAGCATTGAGATATCACATCTCATGCTATCGGAAGGGTCTCAGGATTGGATTGGGAAGGAGTTGGATATCACATCTCATGTTATAGGAAGGGTCTCAGGATTGGAATGGGAAGGACTTGGACATCACATCTCATGTTATAGGAAGGGTCTCAGTTTTGTTCTTAGAAGCATTGAGATATCACATCTCATGTTATAGGACAGTCTCAGGTTTGGTATTAGAAGCATTGAGATATAACATCTCATGGTATAGGACGGGTCTCAGGATTGGATGGGAAGAGTTGGATATCACTTCTCATGCTATAGGAAAGGTCTCAGGTTTGGTAGAAGCATTGGGATATCACATCTCATGCTATAGGAAGGGTCTCAGGATTGGAATGGGAAGGAGTTGGATATCACATCTCATGCTAAAGGAAGGGTCTCAGGTTTGGAAGGGGAAGGATTTGGATATCACATCTCAAGTTATAGGACGGGTCTGTGGTTTGGTATTAGAAGCATTGAGATATCATATCTCATGCTATCAGAAGGGTCTCAGGATTGGATTGGGAAGGAGTTGGATATCACATCTCATGTTATAGGAAGGGACTCAAGATTGGAACGGGAAGGACTTGGATATCACATCTCATGTTATAGGAAGGGTCTCAGGTTTGTTATTAGAAGCATTGAGATATCACATCTCATGTTATAGGACAGTCTCAGGTTTGGTATTAGAAGCATTGAGATATAACATCTCATTTTATAGGACGGGTCTCAGGATTGGAATGGGAAGGAGTTGGATATCACATCTCAAGTTATAGGACGGGTCTGCGGTTTGGTATTAGAAGCATTGAGATATCACATCTCATGCTATCGGAAGGGTCTCAGGATTGGAATGGGAAGGATTTGTATATCTCATCTCATTTTATATGAAGGGTCTCAGGTTTGTTATTAGAAGCATTGAGATATCACATCTCATGTTATAGGACAGTCTCAGGTTTGGTATTAGAAGCATTGAGATATCACATCTCATGGTATAGGACGGGTCTCAGGATTGGAATGGGAAGGAATTGGATATCACATCTCATGCTATAGGAAGGGTCTCAGGATTGGAATGGGAAGGAGTTTGATATCACATCTCATGCCATAGGAAGGTCTCAGGTATGGTAGAAGCATTAAGATATCACATCTCATGCTATCGGAAGGGTCTCAGGATTGGATTGGGAAGGAGTTGGATATCCCATCTCATGCTATAGGAAGGGTCACAGGTTGGAATTGGAAGGAGTTGGATATCACATATCATGTTATAGGAAGGGTCTCAGGATTGGATGGGAAGAGTTGGATATCACATCTCATGTTATAGGAAGGGTATCAGGATTGGAATGGGAAGGACTTTGATATCACATCTCACGCTATAGGGAGGGTCTCAGGTTTGGTATTAGAAGCATTGAGATATCACATCTCATGCTATCGGAAGGGTCTCAGGATTGGATTGGGAAGGAGTTGGATATCACATCTCATGTTATAGGAAGGGTCTCAGGATTGGAATGGGAAGGACTTGGACATCACATCTCATGTTATAGGAAGGGTCTCAGGTTTGTTATTAGAAGCATTGAGATATAACATCTCATGGTATAGGACGGGTCTCAGGATTGGATGGGAAGAGTTGGATATCACATCTCATGCTATAGGAAAGGTCTCAGTTTGGTAGAAGCATTGGGATATCACATCTCATGCTATAGGAAGGGTCTCAGGATTGGAATGGGAAGGATTTGGATATCACATCTCATGTTATAGGAAGGGTCTCAGGTTTGTTATTAGAAGCATTGAGATATCACATCTCATGTTATAGGACAGTCTCAGGTTTGGTATTAGAAGCATTGAGATATCACATCTCATGGTATAGGATGGGTCTCAGGATTGGAATTGGAAGGAGTTGGATATACCATCTCATGCTATAGGAAGGGTCTCAGGATTGGAATGGAAGTAGTTTGATTTCACATCTCATGCCATAGGAAGGTCTCAGGTATGGTAGAAGAAGCATTGAGATATCACATCTCATGGTATAGGACGGGTCTCAGGATTGGAATGGGAAGGAGTTGGATATCACATCTCATGCTATAGGAAGGGTCTCAGGATTGGAATGGGAAGGAGTTTGATATCACATCTCATGCCATAGGAAGGTCTCAGATATGGTAGAAGCATTAAGATATCACATCTCATGCTATCGGAAGGGTCTCAGGATTGGATTGGGAAGGAGTTGGATATCCCCTCATATGCTATAGGAAGGGTCACAGGTTGGAATTGGAAGGAGTTGGATATCACATCTCATGCTATAGGAAGGGTCTCAGGATTGGAATGGGAAGGAGTTGGATATCACCTCTCATGCTATAGGGAGGGTCTCAGGTTTGATATTAGAAGCATTGAGATATCATATCTCATGCTATCGGAAGGGTCTCAGGATTGGATTGGGAAGGAGTTGGATATCACATCTCATGTTATAGGAAGGGTCTCAGGATTGGATGGGAAGAGTTGGATATCACATCTCATGCTATAGGAAGGGTCTCAGGTTTGGTAGAAGCATTGAGATATCACATCTCATGCTATAGGAAGGGTCTCAGGATTGGAATGGGAAGGAGTTGGATATCACATCTCATGATAAAGGAAGGGTCTCAGGTTTGGAAGGGGAAGGATTTGGATTCCACATCTCAAGTTATAGGACGAGTCTGTGGTTTGGTATTAGAAGCATTGAGATATCATATCTCATGCTATCGGAAGGGTCTCAGGATTGGATTGGGAAGGAGTTGGACATCACATCTCATGTTATAGGAAGGGTCTCAAGATTGGAATGGGAATGACTTGGATATCACATCTCATGTTATAGGAAGGGTCTCAGGTTTGCTAGAAGCATTTAGATATTACATCTCATGCTATCGGAAGGGTCTCAGGATTGGATTGGGAAGGAGTTGGATATCACATCTCATGCTATAGGAAGGGTCACAGGTTGGAATTGGAAGAGTTGGATATCATGTTATAGGAAGGGTATCAGGATTGGAATGGGAAGGACTTTGATATCACATCTCACGCTATAGGGAGGGTCTCAGGTTTGGTATTAGAAGCATTGAGATATCACATCTCATGCTATCGGAAGGGTCTCAGGATTGGATTGGGAAGGAGTTGGATATCACATCTCATGTTATAGGAAGGGTCTCAGGATTGGATGGGAAGAGTTGGATATCACATCTCATGTTATAGGAAGGGTATCAGGATTGGAATGGGAAGGACTTTGATATCACATCTCACGCTATAGCGAGGGTCTCAGGTTTGGTTATTAGAAGCATTGAGATATCACATCTCATGCTATCGGAAGGGTCTCAGGATTGGATTGGGAAGGAGTTGGATATCACATCTCATGTTATAGGAAGGGTCTCAGGATTGGAATGGGAAGGACTTGGACATCACATCTCATGTCATAGGAAGGGTCTCAGTTTTGTTCTTAGAAGCATTGAGATATCACATCTCATGCTATCGGAAGGGTCTCAGGATTGGATTGGGAAGGAGTTGGATATCACATCTCATGTTATAGGAAGGGTCTCAGGATTGGAATGGGAAGGACTTGGACATCACATCTCATGTTATAGGAAGGGTCTCAGTTTTGTTCTTAGAAGCATTGAGATATCACATCTCATGTTATAGGACAGTCTCAGGTTTTGTATTAGAAGCATTGAGATATAACATCTCATGGTATAGGACGGGTCTCAGGATTGGATGGGAAGAGTTGGATATCACATCTCATGCTATAGGAAAGGTCTCAGGTTTGGTAGAAGCATTGGGATATCACATCTCATGCTATAGGAAGGGTCTCAGGATTGGAATGGGAAGGAGTTGGATATCACATCTCATGTTATAGGAAGGGTCTCAAGATTGGAACGGGAAGGACTTGGATATCACATCTCATGTTATAGGAAGGGTCTCAGGTTTGTTATTAGAAGCATTGAGATATCACATCTCATGTTATAGGACAGTCTCAGGTTTGGTATTAGAAGCATTGAGATATAACATCTCATTTTATAGGACGGGTCTCAGGATTGGAATGGGAAGGAGTTGGATATCACATCTCAAGTTATAGGACGGGTCTGCGGTTTGGTATTAGAAGCATTGAGATATCACATCTCATGCTATCGGAAGGGTCTCAGGATTGGATTGGGAAGGAGTTGGATATCACATCTCATGTTATAGGAAAGCTCTCAGGTTTGTTATTAGAAGCATTGAGATATCACATCTCATGTTAAAGGACAGTCTCAGGTTTGGTATTAGAAGCATTGAGATATCATATCTCATGGTATAGGACGGGTCTCAGGATTGGAATGGGAAGGAGTTGGATATCACATCTCATGCTAAAGGAAGGGTCTCAGGTTTGGAAGGCTAAGGATTTGGATATCACACCTCAATTTATAGGACGGGTCTGTGGTTTGGTATTAGAACCATTGAGATATCATATCTCATGCTATCGGAAGGGTCTCAGTATTGGATTGGGAAGGAGTTGGATATCACATCTCATGCTATAGGAAGGGTCACAGGTTGGAATTGGAAGGAGTTGGATATCACATCTCATGCTGTCAGAAGGGTCTCAGGATTGGAATGGGAAGGAGTTGGATATCACATCTCATGCTTTAGGGAGGGTCTCAGGTTTGATATTAGAAGCATTGAGATATCATATCCTCATGCTATCGGAAGGGTCTCGGGATTGGATTGGGAAGGAGTTGGATATCACATCTCATGTTATAGGAAGGGTCTCAGGATTGGAATGGGAAGGACTTGGACATCACATCTCATGTTATAGGAAGGGTCTCAGGTTTGTTGGTAGAAGCATTGAGATATCACATCTCTTGTTATAGGACAGTCTCAGGTTTGGTATTAGAAGCATTGAGATATCATATCTCATGGTATAGGAAGGGTCTCAGGATTGGAATGGGAAGGATTTGGATATCACATCTCATGTTATAGGAAGGGTCTCAGGTTTGTTATTAGAACCATTGAGATATCTCATCTCATGTAATAGGACAGTCTCAGGTTTGGTATTAGAAGCATTGAGATATCACATCTCATGGTATAGGACGGGCCTCAGGATTGGAATGGGAAGGAATTGGATATCACATCTCATGCTATAGGAAGGGTCTCAGGATTGGAATGGGAAGGAGTTTGATATCACATCTCATGCCATAGGAAGGTCTCAGGTATGGTAGAAGCATTAAGATATCACATCTCATGCTATCGGAAGGGTCTCAGGATTGGATTGGGAAGGAGTTGGATATCCCATCTCATGCTATAGGAAGGGTCACAGGTTGGAATTGGAAGGAGTTGGATATCACATCTCATGCTATCGGAAGGGTCTCAGGATTGGAATGAGAAGGAGTTGGATATCACATCTCATGCTTTAGGGAGGGTCTCAGGTTTGATATTAGAAGCATTGAGATATCATATCTCATGCTATCGGAAGGGTCTCAGGATTGGATTGGGAAGGAGTTGGATATCACATCTCATGTTATAGGAAGGGTCTCAGGATTGGATGGGAAGAGTTGGATATCACATCTCATGCTATACGAAGGGTCTCAGGTTTGGTAGAAGCATTAGGATATCACATCTCATGCTATAGGAAGGGTCTCAGGATTGGAATGGGAAGGAGTTGGATATCACATCTCATGATAAAGGAAGTGTCTCAGGTTTGGAAGGGGAAGGATTTGGATATCATATCTCAAGTTATAGGACGGGTCTGTGGTTTTGGTATTAGAAGCATTGAGATATCATATCTCATGCTATCGGAAGGGTCTCAGGATTGGATTGGGAAGGAGTTGGATATCACATCTCATGTTATAGGAAGGGCCTCAAGATTGGAATGGGAAGGGCTTGGATATCACATCTCATGTTATAGGAAGGGTCTCAGGTTTGTTATTAGAAGCATTGAGATATCACATCTCTTGTTATAGGACAGTCTCAGGTTTGGTATTAGAAGCATTGAGATATCATATCTCATGGTATAGGACGGGTCTCAGGATTGGAATGGAAAGGAGTTGGATATCACATCTCATGCTATAGGAAGGGTCTCAGGATTGGAATGGGAAGGATTTGGATATCACATCTCATGTTATAGGAAGGGTCCCAGGTTTATTATTAGAAGCATTGAGATATCACATCTCATGTTATAGGACAGTCTCAGGTTTGGTATTAGAAGCATTGAGATATCACATCTCATGGTATAGGACGGGTCTCAGGATTGGAATGGGAAGGAGTTGGATATCACATCTCATGCTATAGGAAGGGTCTCAGGATTGGAATGGTAAGGAGTTTGATATCACATCTCATGCCATAGGAAGGTCTCAGGTATGGTAGAAGCATTAAGATATCACATCTCATGCTATCGGAAGGGTCTCAGGATTGGATTGGGAAGGAGTTGGATATCCCATCTCATGCTATAGGAAGGGTCACAGGTTGGAATTGGAAGGAGTTGGATATCACATCTCATGCTATCGGAAGGGTCTCAGGATTGGAATGGGAAGGAGTTGGATATCACCTCTCATGCTATAGGGAGGGTCTCAGGTTTGATATTAGAAGCATTGAGATATCATATCTCATGCTATCGGAAGGGTCTCAGGATTGGATTGGGAAGGAGTTGGATATCACATCTCATGTTATAGGAAGGGTCTCAGGATTGGATGGGGAAGGATTTGGATATCACATCTCAAGTTATAGGACGAGTCTGTGGTTTGGTATTAGAAGCATTGAGATATCATATCTCATGCTATCGGAAGGGTCTCAGGATTGGTTTGGGAAGGAGTTGGATATCACATCTCATGTTATAGGAAGGGTCTCAAGATTGGAATGGGAAGGACTTGGATATCACATCTCATGTTATAGGAAGGGTCTCAGGTTTGTTATTAGAAGCATTGAGATATCACATCTCATGTTATAGGACAGTCTCAGGTTTGGTATTAGAAGCATTGAGATATCACATCTCATGGTATAGGACGGGTCAAAGGATTGGAATGGGAAGGAGTTGGATATAACATCTCATGCTATAGGAAGGGTCTCAGGATTGGAATGGAAGTAGTTTGATTTCAAATCTCATGCCATAGGAAGGTCTCAGGTATGGTAGAAGAAGCATTAAGATATCACATCTCATGCTATCGGAAGGGTCTCAGGATTGGATTGGGAAGGAGCTGGATATCCCATCTCATGCTATAGGAAGGGTCACAGGTTGGAATTGGAAGGAGTTGGATATCACATCTCATGCTATCGGAAGGGTCTCAGGATTTTAATGGGAAGGAGTTGGATATCACCTCTCATGCTATAGGGAGTGTCTCAGGTTTGATATTAGAAGCATTGAGATATCATATCTCATGCTATCGGAAGGGTCTCAGGATTGGATTGGGAAGGAGTTGGATATCACATCTCATGTTATAGGAAGGGTCTCAGGATTGGATGGGAAGAGTTGGATATCACATCTCATGCTATAGGAAGGGTCTCAGGTTTGGTAGAAGCATTGAGATATCACATCTCATGCTATAGGAAGGGTCTCAGGATTGGAATGGGAAGGAGTTGGATATCACATCTCATGATAAAGGAAGGGTCTCAGGTTTGGAAGGGAAAGGATTTGGATATCACATCTCAAGTTATAGGACGAGTCTGTGGTTTGGTATTAGAAGCATTGAGATATCATATCTCATGGTATCGGAAGGGTCTCAGGATTGGATTGGGAAGGAGTTGGATATCACATCTCATGTTATAGGAAGGGTCTCAAGATTGGAATGGGAAGGACTTGGATATCACATCTCATGCCCTGGGAAGGTCTCAGGTTTGCTAGAAGCATTTAGATATCACATCTCATGCTATCGGAAGGGTCTCAGGATTGGATTGGGAAGGATTTGGATATCGCATCTCATGCTATAGGAAGGGTCACAGGTTGGAATTGGAAGGAGTTTGATATCACATCTCATGTTATAGGAAGGGTATCAGGATTGGAATGGGAAGGACTTTGATATCACATCCCACACTATAGGGAGGGTCTCAGGTTTGGTATTAGAAGCATTGAGATATTACATCTCATGCTATCGGAAGGGTCTCAGGATTGGATTGGGAAGGAGTTGGATATCACATCTCATGTTATAGGAAGGGTCTCAGGATTGGATGGGAAGAGTTGGATATCACATCTCATGTTATAGGAAGGGTATCAGGATTGGAATGGGAAGGACTTTGATATCACATCTCACGCTATAGGGAGGGTCTCAGGTTTGGTATTAAAAGCATTGAGATATCACATCTCATGTTATAGGACAGTCTCAGGTTTGGTATTAGAAGCATTGAGATATAACATCTCATGGTATAGGACGGGTCTCAGGATTGGATGGGAAGAGTTGGATATCACATCTCATGCTATAGGAAAGGTCTCAGGTTTGGTAGAAGCATTGGGATATCACATCTCATGCTATAGGAAGGGTCTCAGGATTGGAATGGGAAGGAGTTGGATATCACATCTCATGCTAAAGGAAGGGTCTCAGGTTTGGAAGGGGAAGGATTTGGATATCACATCTCAAGTTATAGGACGGGTCTGTGGTTTGGTATTAGAAGCATTGAGATATCATATCTCATGCTATCAGAAGGGTCTCAGGATTGGATTGGGAATGAGTTGGATATCACATCTCATGTTATACGAAGGGTTTCAAGATTGGAACGGGAAGGACTTGGATATCACATCTCATGTTATAGGAAGGGTCTCAGGTTTGTTATTAGAAGCATTGAGATATCACATCTCATGTTATACGACAGTCTCAGGTTTGGTATTAGAAGCATTGAGATATAACATCTCATTTTATAGGACGGGTCTCAGGATTGGAATGGGAAGGAGTTGGATATCACATCTCATGCTATAGGGAGGGTCTCAGTTTTGATATTAGAAGGATTGAGATATCACATCTCATGCTATCGGAAGGGTCTCAGGATTGGATTGGGAAGGAGTTGGATATCGCATCTCATGCTATAGGAAGGGTCACAGGTTGGAATTGGAAGGAGTTGGATATCATGTTATAGGAAGGGTATCAGGATTGGAATGGGAAGGACTTTGATATCACATCTCATGCCATAGGAAGGTCTCAGGTATGGTAGAAGCATTAAGATATCACATCTCATGCTATCGGAAGGGTCTCAGGATTGGATTGGGAAGGAGTTGGATATCCCATCTCATGCTATAGGAAGGGTCACAGGTTGGAATTGGAAGGAGTTGGATATCACATCTCATGCTATCGGAAGGGTCTCAGGATTGGAATGGGAAGGAGTTGGATATCACCTCTCATGCTATAGGGAGGGTCTCAGGTTTGATATTAGAAGCATTGAGATATCATATCTCATGCTATCGGAAGGGTCTCAGGATTGGATTGGGAAGGAGTTGGATATCACATCTCATGTTATAGGAAGGGTCTCAGGATTGGATGGGGAAGGATTTGGATATCACATCTCAAGTTATAGGACGAGTCTGTGGTTTGGTATTAGAAGCATTGAGATATCATATCTCATGCTATCGGAAGGGTCTCAGGATTGGTTTGGGAAGGAGTTGGATATCACATCTCATGTTATAGGAAGGGTCTCAAGATTGGAATGGGAAGGACTTGGATATCACATCTCATGTTATAGGAAGGGTCTCAGGTTTGTTATTAGAAGCATTGAGATATCACATCTCATGTTATAGGACAGTCTCAGGTTTGGTATTAGAAGCATTGAGATATCACATCTCATGGTATAGGACGGGTCAAAGGATTGGAATGGGAAGGAGTTGGATATAACATCTCATGCTATAGGAAGGGTCTCAGGATTGGAATGGAAGTAGTTTGATTTCAAATCTCATGCCATAGGAAGGTCTCAGGTATGGTAGAAGAAGCATTGAGATATCACATCTCATGGTATAGGACGGGTCTCAGGATTGGAATGGGAAGGAGTTGGATATTACATCTCATGCTATAGGAAGGGTCTCAGGATTGGAATGGGAAGGAGTTTGATATCACATCTCATGCCATAGGAAGGTCTCAGGTATGGCAGAAGCATTAAGATATCACATCTCATGCTATCGGAAGGGTCTCAGGATTGGATTGGGAAGGAGCTGGATATCCCATCTCATGCTATAGGAAGGGTCACAGGTTGGAATTGGAAGGAGTTGGATATCACATCTCATGCTATCGGAAGGGTCTCAGGATTTTAATGGGAAGGAGTTGGATATCACCTCTCATGCTATAGGGAGTGTCTCAGGTTTGATATTAGAAGCATTGAGATATCATATCTCATGCTATCGGAAGGGTCTCAGGATTGGATTGGGAAGGAGTTGGATATCACATCTCATGTTATAGGAAGGGTCTCAGGATTGGATGGGAAGAGTTGGATATCACATCTCATGCTATAGGAAGGGTCTCAGGTTTGGTAGAAGCATTGAGATATCACATCTCATGCTATAGGAAGGGTCTCAGGATTGGAATGGGAAGGAGTTGGATATCACATCTCATGATAAAGGAAGGGTCTCAGGTTTGGAAGGGAAAGGATTTGGATATCACATCTCAAGTTATAGGACGAGTCTGTGGTTTGGTATTAGAAGCATTGAGATATCATATCTCATGGTATCGGAAGGGTCTCAGGATTGGATTGGGAAGGAGTTGGATATCACATCTCATGTTATAGGAAGGGTCTCAAGATTGGAATGGGAAGGACTTGGATATCACATCTCATGCCATGGGAAGGTCTCAGGTTTGCTAGAAGCATTTAGATATCACATCTCATGCTATCGGAAGGGTCTCAGGATTGGATTGGGAAGGATTTGGATATCGCATCTCATGCTATAGGAAGGGTCACAGGTTGGAATTGGAAGGAGTTTGATATCACATCTCATGTTATAGGAAGGGTATCAGGATTGGAATGGGAAGGACTTTGATATCACATCCCACACTATAGGGAGGGTCTCAGGTTTGGTATTAGAAGCATTGAGATATTACATCTCATGCTATCGGAAGGGTCTCAGGATTGGATTGGGAAGGAGTTGGATATCACATCTCATGTTATAGGAAGGGTCTCAGGATTGGATGGGAAGAGTTGGATATCACATCTCATGTTATAGGAAGGGTATCAGGATTGGAATGGGAAGGACTTTGATATCACATCTCACGCTATAGGGAGGGTCTCAGGTTTGGTATTAAAAGCATTGAGATATCACATCTCATGTTATAGGACAGTCTCAGGTTTGGTATTAGAAGCATTGAGATATAACATCTCATGGTATAGGACGGGTCTCAGGATTGGATGGGAAGAGTTGGATATCACATCTCATGCTATAGGAAAGGTCTCAGGTTTGGTAGAAGCATTGGGATATCACATCTCATGCTATAGGAAGGGTCTCAGGATTGGAATGGGAAGGAGTTGGATATCACATCTCATGCTAAAGGAAGGGTCTCAGGTTTGGAAGGGGAAGGATTTGGATATCACATCTCAAGTTATAGGACGGGTCTGTGGTTTGGTATTAGAAGCATTGAGATATCATATCTCATGCTATCAGAAGGGTCTCAGGATTGGATTGGGAATGAGTTGGATATCACATCTCATGTTATACGAAGGGTTTCAAGATTGGAACGGGAAGGACTTGGATATCACATCTCATGTTATAGGAAGGGTCTCAGGTTTGTTATTAGAAGCATTGAGATATCACATCTCATGTTATACGACAGTCTCAGGTTTGGTATTAGAAGCATTGAGATATAACATCTCATTTTATAGGACGGGTCTCAGGATTGGAATGGGAAGGAGTTGGATATCACATCTCATGCTATAGGGAGGGTCTCAGTTTTGATATTAGAAGGATTGAGATATCACATCTCATGCTATCGGAAGGGTCTCAGGATTGGATTGGGAAGGAGTTGGATATCGCATCTCATGCTATAGGAAGGGTCACAGGTTGGAATTGGAAGGAGTTGGATATCATGTTATAGGAAGGGTATCAGGATTGGAATGGGAAGGACTTTGATATCACATCTCACGCTATAGGGAGGGTCTCAGGTTTGGTATTAGAAGCATTGAGATATCACATCTCATGCTATCGGAAGGGTCTCAGGATTGGATTGGGAAGGAGTTGGATATCACATCTCATGTTATAGGAAGGGTCTCAGGATTGGATGGGAAGAGTTGGATATCACATCTCATGTTATAGGAAGGGTATCAGGATTGGAATGGGAAGGACTTTGATATCACATCTCACACTATAGGGAGGGTCTCAGGTTTGGTATTAGAAGCATTGAGATATCAAATCTCATGCTATCGGAAGGGTCTCAGGATTGGATTGGGAAGGAGTTGGATATCACATCTCATGTTATAGGAAGGGTCTCAGGATTGGAATGGGAAGGACTTGGACATCACATCTCATGTTATAGGAAGGGTCTCAGGTTTGTTATTAGAAGCATTGAGATATCACATCTCATGTTATAGGACAGTCTCAGGTTTGGTATTAGAAGCATTGAGATATAACATCTCATGGTATAGGACGGGTCTCAGGATTGGATGGGAAGAGTTGGATATCACATCTCATGCTATAGGAAAGGTCTCAGGTTTGGTAGAAGCATTGGGATATCACATCTCATGCTATAGGAAGGGTCTCAGGATTGGAATGGGAAGGAGTTGGATATCACATCTCATGCTAAAGGAAGGGTCTCAGGTTTGGAAGGGGAAGGATTTGGATATCACATCTCAAGTTATAGGACGGGTCTGTGGTTTGGTATTAGAAGCATTGAGATATCATATCTCATGCTATCATAAGGGTCTCAAGATTGGATTGGGAAGGAGTTGGATATCACATCTCATGTTATACGAAGGGTCTCAAGATTGGAACGGGAAGGACTTGGATATCACATCTCATGTTATAGGAAGGGTCTCAGGTTTGTTATTAGAAGCATTGAGATATCATATCTCATGGTATAGGACGGGTCTCAGGATTGGAATGGGAAGGAGTTGGATATCACATCTCATGCTAAAGGAAGGGTCTCAGGTTTGGAAGGCTAAGGATTTGGATATCACACCTCAATTTATAGGACGGTTCTGTGGTTTGGTATTAGAACCATTGAGATATCATATCTCATGCTATCGGAAGGGTCTCAGTATTGGATTGGGAAGGAGTTGGATATCACATCTCATGTTATAGGAAGGGTCTCAGGATTGGAATGGGAAGGATTTGGATATCACATCTCATGTTATAGGAAGGGTCTCAGGTTTGTTATTAGAAGCATTGAGATATCACTTATCATGGTATAGGACGGGTCTCAGGATTGGAATGGGAAGGAATTGGATATCACATCTCATGCTATAGGAAGGGTCTCAGGATTGGAATGGGAAGGAGTTTGATATCACATCTCATGCCATAGGAAGGTCTCAGGTATGGTAGAAGCATTAAGATGGGAAGGAATTGGATATCACATCTCATGCTATAGGAAGGGTCTCAGGATTGGAATGGGAAGGAGTTTGATAGCACATCTCATGCCATAGGAAGGTCTCAGGTATGGTAGAACGTCTCATGCTATCGGAAGGGTCTCAGGATTGGATTGGGAAGGAGTTGGATATCACATCTCATGTTATAGGAAGGGTCTCAGGATTGGATGGGAAGAGTTGGATATCACATCTCATGCTATAGGAAGGGTCTCAGGTTTGGTAGAAGCATTGAGATATCACATCTCATGCTATAGGAAGATGGGAAGAGTTGGATATCACATCTCATGCTATAGGAAGGGTCTCAGGTTTGGTAGAAGCATTGAGATATCACATCTCATGCGATCGGAAGGGTCTAAGGATTGGATTGGGAAGGAGTTGGATATCCCATCTCATGCTATAGGAAGGGTCACAGGTTGGAATTGGAAGGAGTTGGATATCACATCTCATGCTATCGGAAGGGTCTCAGGATTGGAATGGGAAGGAGTTGGATATCACATCTCATGCTTTAGGGAGGGTCTCTGGTTTGATATTAGAAGCATTGAGATATCATATCTCATGCTATCGGAAGGGTCTCAGGATTGGATTGGGAAGGAGTTGGATATCACATCTCATGTTATAGGAAGGGTCTCAGGATTGGATGGGAAGAGTTGGATATCACATCTCATGCTACAGGATGGGTCTCAGGTTTGGTAGAAGCATTGGGATATCACATCTCATGCTATAGGAAGGGTCTCAGGATTGGAATGGGAAGGAGTTGGATATCACATCTCATGATAAAGGAAGTGTCTCAGGTTTGGAAGGGGAAGGATTTGGATATCATATCTCAAGTTATAGGACGGGTCTGTGGTTTTGGTATTAGAAGCATTGAGATATCATATCTCATGCTATCGGAAGGGTCTCAGGATTGGATTGGGAAGGAGTTGGATATCACATCTCATGTTATAGGAAGGGCCTCAAGATTGGAATGGGAAGGGCTTGGATATCACATCTCATGTTATAGGAAGGGTCACAGGTTTGTTATTAGAAGCATTGAGATATCACATCTTTTGTTATAGGACAGTCTCAGTTTTTGGTATTAGAAGCATTGAGATATCATATCTCATGGTATAGGACGGGTCTCAGGATTGGAATGGGAAGGATTTGGATATCACATTTCATGTTATAGGAAGGGTCTCAGGTTTATTATTAGAAGCATTGAGATATCACATCTCATGTTATAGGACAGTCTCAGGTTTGGTATTAGAAGCATTGAGATATCACATCTCATGGTATAGGACGGGTCTCAGGATTGGAATGGGAAGGAGTTGGATATCACATCTCATGTTATAGGAAGGGTCTCAGGATTGGAATGGGAAGGAGTTTGATATCACATCTCATGCCATAGAAATTTCTCAGGTATGGTAGAAGCATTAAGATATCAATCTCATGCTATCGGAAGGGTCTCAGGATTGGATTGGGAAGGAGTTGGATATCCCATCTCATGCTATAGGAAGGGTCATAGGTTGGAATTGGAAGGAGTTGGATATCACATCTCATGCTATCGGAAGGGTCTCAGGATTGGAATGGGAAGGAGTTGGATATCCCCCTCATGCTATAGGGAGGGTCTCAGGTTTGATATTAGAAGCATTGAGATATCATATCTCATGCTATCGGAAGGGTCTCAGGATTGGATTGGGAAGGAGTTGGATATCACATCTCATGTTATAGGAAGGGTCTCAGGATTGGATGGGAAGAGTTGGATATCACATCTCATGCTATAGGAAGGGTCTCAGGTTTGGTAGAAGCATTGAGATATCACATCTCATGCTATAGGAAGGGTCTCAGGATTGGAACGGGAAGGAGTTGGATATCACATCTCATGATAAAGGAAAAGTCTCAGGTTTGGAAGGGGAAGGATTTGGATATCACATCTCAAGTTATAGGACGAGTCTGTGGTTTGGTAGTAGAAGCATTGAAATATCATATCTCATGCTATCGGAATGGTCTCAGGATTGGTTTGGGAAGGAGTTGGATATCACATCTCATGTTATAGGAAGGGTCTCAAGATTGGAATGGGAAGGACTTGGATATCACATCTCATGTTATAGGAAGGGTCTCAGGTTTGTTATTAGAAGCATTGAGATATCACATCTCATGTTATAGGACAGTCTCAGGTTTGGTATTAGAAGCATTGAGATATCACATCTCATGGTATAGGAGGGGTCTCAGGATTGGAATGGGAAGGAGTTGGATATAACATCTCATGCTATAGGAAGGGTCTCAGGATTGGAATGGAAGTAGTTTGATTTCACATCTCATGCCATAGGAAGGTCTCAGGTATGGTAGAAGAAGCATTGAGATATCACATCTCATGGTATAGGACGGGTCTCAGGATTGGAATGGGAAGGAGTTGGATATCACATCTCATGCTATAGGAAGGGTCTCAGGATTGGAATGGGAAGGAGTTTGATATCACATCTCATGCCATAGGAAGGTCTCAGGTATGGTAGAAGCATTAAGATATCACATCTCATGCTATCGGAAGGGTCTCAGGATTGGATTGGGAAGGAGTTGGATATCCCATCTCATGCTATAGGAAGGGTCACAGGTTGGAATTGGAAGGAGTTGGATATCACATCTCATGCTATCGGAAGGGTCTCAGGATTGGAATGGGAAGGAGTTGTATATCACCTCTCATGCTATAGGGAGGGTCTCAGGTTTGATACTAGAAGCATTGAGATATCATATCTCATGCTATCGGAAGGGTCTCAGGATTGGATTGGGACGGAGTTGGATATCACATCTCATGTTATAGGAAGGGTCTCAGGATTGGATGAGAAGAGTTGGATATCACATCTCATGCTATAGGAAGGGTCTCAGGTTTGGTATAAGCATTGAGATATCACATCTCATGCTATAGGAAGGGTCTCAGGATTGGAATGGGAAGGAGTTGGATATCACATCTCATGATAAAGGAAGGGTCTCAGGTTTGGAAGGGGAAGGATTTGGATATCACATCTCAAGTTATAGGACGAGTCTGTGGTTTGGTATTAGAAGCATTGAGATATCATATCTCATGCTATCGGAAAGGTCTCAGGATTGAATTGGGAAGGAGTTGGATATCACATCTCATGTTATAGGAAGGGTCTCAAGATTGGAATGGGAAGGACTTGGATATCACATCTCATGTTAAAGGAAGGGTCTCAGGTTTGTTATTAGAAGCATTGAGATATCACATCTCATGTTATAGGACAGTATCAGGTTTGGTATTAGAAGCATTGAGATATAACATCTCATAGTATAGGACGGGTCTCAGGATTGGAATGGGAAGGAGTTGGATATCACATCTCATGCTATAGGAAGGGTCTCAGGATTGGAATGGGAAGGAGTTTGATATCACATCTCATGCCATGGGAAGGTCTCAGGTTTGCTAGAAGCATTTAGATATCACATCTCATGCTATCGGAAGGGTCTCAGAATTGGATTGGGAAGGAGTTGGATATCGCATCTCATGCTATAGGAAGGGTCACAGGTTGGAATTGGAAGGAGTTGGATATCACATCTCATGTTATAGGAAGGGTATCAGGATTGGAATGGGAAGGACTTTGATATCACATCTCACGCTATAGGGAGGGTCTCAGGTTTGGTATTAGAAGCATTGAGATATCACATCTCATGCTATCGGAAGGGTCTCAGGATTGGATTGGGAAGGAGTTGGATATCACATCTCATGTTATAGGAAGGGTCTCAGGATTGGATGGGAAGAGTTGGATATCACATCTCATGTTATAGTAAGGGTATCAGGATTGGAATGGGAAGGACTTTGATATCACATCTCACGCTATAGGGAGGGTCTCAGGTTTGGTATTGGAAGCATTGAGATATCACATCTCATGCTATCGGAAGGGTCTCAGGATTGGATTGGGAAGGAGTTGGATATCACATCTCATGTTATAGGAAGGGTCTCAGGATTGGAATGGGAAGGACTTGGACATCACATCTCATGTTATAGGAAGGGTCTCAGGTTTGTTATTAGAAGCATTGAGATATCACAACTCATGTTATAGGACAGTCTCAGGTTTGGTATTAGAAGCATTGAGATATCACATCTCATGGTATAGGACGGGTCTCAGGATTGGAATGGGAAGGAATTGGATATCACATCTCATGCTATAGGAAGGGTCTCAGGATTGGAATGGGAAGGAGTTTGATATCACATCTCATGCCATAGGAAGGTCTCAGGTATGGTAGAAGCATTAAGATATCACATCTCATGCTATCGGAAGGGTCTAAGGATTGGATTGGGAAGGAGTTGGATATCCCATCTCATGCTATAGGAAGGGTCACAGGTTGGAATTGGAAGGAGTTGGATATCACATCTCATGCTATCGGAAGGGTCTCAGGATTGGAATGGGAAGGAGTTGGATATCACATCTCATGCTTTCGGGAGGGTCTCAGGTTTGATATTAGAAGCATAGAGATATCATATCTCATGCTATCGGAAGGGTCTCAGGATTGGATTGGGAAGGAGTTGGATATCACATATCATGTTATAGGAAGGGTCTCAGGATTGGATGGGAAGAGTTGGATATCACATCTCATGCTACAGGAAGGGTCTCAGGTTTGGTAGAAGCATTGGGATATCACATCTCATGCTATAGGAAGGGTCTCAGGATTGGAATGGGAAGGAGTTGGATATCACATCTCATGATAAAGGAAGTGTCTCAGGTTTGGAAGGGGAAGGATTTGGACATCATATCTCAAGTTATAGGACGGGTCTGTGGTTTTGGTATTAGAAGCATTGAGATATCATATCTCATGCTATCGGAAGGGTCTCAGGATTGGATTGGGAAGGAGTTGGATATCACATCTCATGTTATAGGAAGGGCCTCAAGATTGGAATGGGAAGGACTTGGATATCACATCTCATGTTATAGGAAGGGTCTCAGGTTTGTTATTAAAAGCATTGAGATATCACATCTCATGTTATAGGACAGTATCAGGTTTGTTATTAGAAGCATTGAGATATCACATCTTTTGTTATAGGACAGTCTCAGTTTTTGGTATTAGAAGCATTGAGATATCATATCTCATGGTATAGGACGGGTCTCAGGATTGGAATGGGAAGGATTTGGATATCACATTTCATGTTATAGGAAGGGTCTCAGGTTGATTATTAGAAGCATTGAGATATCACATCTCATGTTATAGGACAGTCTCAGGTTTGGTATTAGAAGCATTGAGATATCACATCTCATGGTATAGGACGGGTCTCAGGATTGGAATGGGAAGGAGTTGGATATCACATCTCATGCTATAGGAAGGGTCTCAGGATTGGAATGGGAAGGAGTTTGATATCACATCTCATGCCATAGGAATTTCTCAGGTATGGTAGAAGCATTAAGATATCACATCTCATGCTATCGGAAGGGTCTCAGGATTGGATTGGGAAGGAGTTGGATATCCCATCTCATGCTATAGGAAGGGTCACAGGTTGGAATTGGAAGGAGTTGGATATCACATCTCATGCTATCGGAAGGGTCTCAGGATTGGAATGGGAAGGAGTTGGATATCCCCTCTCATGCTATAGGGAGGGTCTCAGGTTTGATATTAGAAGCATTGAGATATCATATCTCATGCTATCGGAAGGGTCTCAGGATTGGATTGGGAAGGAGTTGGATATCACATCTCATGTTATAGGAAGGGTCTCAGGATTGGATGGGAAGAGTTGGATATCACATCTCATGCTATAGGAAGGGTCTCAGGTTTGGTAGAAGCATTGAGATATCACATCTCATGCTATAGGAAGGGTCTCAGGATTGGAATGGGAAGGAGTTGGATATCACATCTCATGATGAAGGAAGGGTCTCAGGTTTGGAAGGGGAAGGATTTGGATATCACATCTCAAGTTATAGGACGAGTCTGTGGTTTGGTATTAGAAGCATTGAAATATCATATCTCATGCTATCGGAAGGGTCTCAGGATTGGTTTGGGAAGGAGTTGGATATCACATCTCATGTTATAGGAAGGGTCTCAGGATTGGAATGGAAGTAGTTTGATTTCACATCTCATGCCATAGGAAGGTCTCAGGTATGGTAGAAGAAGCATTGAGATATCACATCTCATGGTATAGGACGGGTCTCAGGATTGGAATGGGAAGGAGTTGGATATCACATCTCATGCTATAGGAAGGGTCTCAGGATTGGAATGGGAAGGAGTTTGATATCACATCTCATGCCATAGGAAGGTCTCAGGTAAGGTAGAAGCATTAAGATATCACATCTCATGCTATCGGAAGGGTCTCAGGATTGGATTGGGAAGGAGTTGTATATCCCATCTCATGCTATAGGAAGGGTCACAGGTTGGAATTGGAAGGAGTTGGATATCACATCTCATGCTATCGGAAGGGTCTCAGGATTGGAATAGGAAGGAGTTGTATATCACCTCTCATGCTATAGGGAGGGTCTCAGGTTTGATATTAGAAGCATTGAGATATCATATCTCATGCTATCGGAAGGGTCTCAGGATTGGATTGGGACGGAGTTGGATATCACATCTCATGTTATAGGAAGGGTCTCAGGATTGGATGGGAAGAGTTGGATATCACATCTCATGCTATAGGAAGGGTCTCAGGTTTGGTATAAGCATTGAGATATCACATCTCATGCTATAGGAAGGGTCTCAGGATTGGAATGGGAAGGAGTTGGATATCACATCTCATGATAAAGGAAGGGTCTCAGGTTTGGAAGGGGAAGGATTTGGATATCACATCTCAAGTTATAGGACGACTCTGTGGTTTGGTATTAGAAGCATTGAGATATCATATCTCATGCTATCGGAAGGGTCTCAGGATTGGATTGGGAAGGAGTTGGATATCACATCTCATGTTATAGGAAGGGTCTCAAGATTGGAATGGGAAGGACTTGGATATCACATCTCATGTTATAGGAAGGGTCTCAGGTTTGTTATTAGAAGCATTGAGATATCACATCTCATGTTATAGGACAGTATCAGGTTTGGTATTAGAAGCATTGAGATATAACATCTCATAGTATAGGACGGGTCTCAGGATTGGAATGGGAAGGAGTTGGATATCACATCTCATGCTATAGGAAGGGTCTCAGGATTGGAATGGGAAGGAGTTTGATATCACATCTCATGCCATGGGAAGGTCTCAGGTTTGCTAGAAGCATTTAGATATCACATCTCATGCTATCGGAAGGGTCTCAGGATTGGATTGGGAAGGAGTTGGATATCGCATCTCATGCTATAGGAAGGGTCACAGGTTGGAATTGGAAGGAGTTGGATATCACATCTCATGTTATAGGAAGGGTATCAGGATTGGAATGGGAAGGACTTTGATATCACATCTCACGCTATAGGGAGGATCTCAGGTTTGGTATTAGAAGCATTGAGATATCACATCTCATGCTATCGGAAGGGTCTCAGGATTGGACTGGGAAGGAGTTGGATATCACATCTCATGTTATAGGAAGGGTCTCAGGATTGGATGGGAAGAGTTGGATATCACATCTCATGTTATAGGAAGGGTATCAGGATTGGAATGGGAAGGACTTTGATATCACATCTCACGCTATAGGGAGGGTCTCAGGTTTGGTATTAGAAGCATTGAGATATCACATCTCATGCTATCGGAAGGGTCTCAGGATTGGATTGGGAAGGAGTTGGATATCACATCTCATGTTATAGAAAGGGTCTCAGGATTGGAATGGGAAGGACTTGGACATCACATCTCATGTTATAGGAAGGGTCTCAGGTTTGTTATTAGAAGCATTGGGATATCACATCTCATGTTATAGGACAGTCTCAGGTTTGGTATTAGAAGCATTGAGATATAACATCTCATGGTATAGGACGGGTCTCAGGATTGGATGGGAAGAGTTGGATATCACATCTCATGCTATAGGAAAGGTCTCAGGTTTGGTAGAAGCATTGGGATATCACATCTCATGCTATCAGAAGGGTCTCAGGATTGGATTGGGAAGGAGTTGGATATCACATCTCATGTTATACGAAGGGCCTCAAGATTGGAACGGGAAGGACTTGGATATCACATCTCATGTTATAGGAAGGGTCTCAGGTTTGTTATTAGAAGCATTGATATATCACATCTCATGTTATAGGACAGTCTCAGGTTTGGTATTAGAAGCATTGAGATATAACATCTCATTTTATAGGACGGGTCTCAGGATTGGAATGGGAAGGAGTTGTATATCACATCTCATGCTATAGGGAGGGTCTCAGTTTTGATATTAGAAGCATTGAGATATCACATCTCATGCTATCGGAAGGGTCTCAGGATTGGATTGGGAAGGAGTTGGATATCACATCTCAAGTTATAGGACGGGTCTGTGGTTTGGTATTAGATGCATTGAGATATCACATCTCATGCTATCGGAAGGGTCTCAGGATTGGATTGGGAATGAGTTGGATATCACATCTCATGTTATAGGAAAGCTCTCAGGTTTGTTATTAGAAGCATTGATATATCACATCTCATGTTATAGGACAGTCTCAGGTTTGGTATTAGAAGCATTGAGATATCATATCTCATGGTATAGGACGGGTCTCAGGATTGGAATGGGAAGGAGTTGGATATCACATCTCATGCTAAAGGAAGGGTCTCAGGTTTGGAAGGCTAAGGATTTGGATATCACACCTCAATTTATAGGACGGGTCTGTGGTTTGGTATTAGAACCATTGAGATATCATATCTCATGCTATCGGAAGGGTCTCAGTATTGGATTGGGAAGGAGTTGGATATCACATCTCATGTTATAGGAAGGGTCTCAGGATTGGAATGGGAAGGATTTGGATATTACATCTCATGTTATAGGAAGGGTCTCAGGTTTGTTATTAGAAGCATTGAGATATCACTTCTCATGTTATAGGACAGTCTCAGGTTTGGTATTAGAAGCATTGAGATATCACATCTCATGGTATAGGACGGGTCTCAGGATTGGAATGGGAAGGAGTTGGATATCACATCTCATGCTATAGGAAGGGTCTCAGGATTGGAATGGGAAGTAGTTTGATATCACAGATCATGCCATAGGAAGGTCTCAGGTATGGTAGAAGCATTAATATATCACATCTCATGCTATCGGAAGGGTCTCAGGATTGGATTGGAAGGAGTTGGATATCCCATCTCATGCTATAGGAAGGGTCACAGGTTGGAGTTGGAAGGAGTTGGATATCACATCTCATGCTGTCGGAAGGGTCTCAGGATTGGAATGGGAAGGAGTTGGATATCACATCTCATGCTTTAGGGAGGGTCTCAGGTTTGATATTAGAAGCATTGAGATATCATATCCTCATGCTATCGGAAGGGTCTCAGGATTGGATTGGGAAGGAGTTGGATATCACATCTCATGTTATAGAAAGGGTCTCAGGATTGGAATGGGAAGGACTTGGACATCACATCTCATGTTATAGGAAGGGTCTCATGTTTGTTATTAGAAGCATTGAGATATCACATCTCATGCTAAAGGAAGGGTCTCAGGATTGGAATGGGAAGGAGTTGGATATCACATCTCATGATAAAGGAAGGGTCTCAGGTTTGGAAGGGGAAGGATTTGGATATCATATCTCAAGTTATAGGACGGGTCTGTGGTTTTGGTATTAGAAGCATTGAGATATCATATCTCATGCTATCGGAAGGGTCTAAGGATTGGATTGGGAAGGAGTTGGATATCACATCTCATGTTATAGGAAGGGCCTCAAGATTGGAATGAGAAGTGCTTGGATATCACATCTCATGTTATAGGAAGGGTCTCAGGTTTGTTGTTAGAAGCATTGAGATATCACATCTCTTGTTATAGGACAGTCTCAGGTTTGGTATTAGAAGCATTGAGATATCATATCTCATGGTATAGGACGGGTCTCAGGATTGGAATGGAAAGGAGTTGGATATCACATCTCATGCTATAGGAAGGGTCTCAGGATTGGAATGGGAAGGATTTGGATATCACATCTCATGTTATAGGATAGGTCTCAGGTTTGTTATTAGAAGCATTGAGATATCACATCTCATGTTATAGGACAGTCTCAGGTTTGGTATTAGAAGCATTGAGATATCACATCTCATGGTATAGGACGGGTCTCAGGATTGGAATGGGAAGGAATTGGATATCACATCTCATGCTATAGGAAGGGTCTCAGGATTGGAATGGGAAGTAGTTTGATATCACAGCTCATGCCATAGGAAGGTCTCAGGTATGGTAGAAGCATTAAGATATCACATCTCATGCTATCGGAAGGGTCTCAGGATTGGATTGGGAAGGAGTTGGATATCCCATCTCATGCTATAGGAAGGGTCACAGGTTGGAATTGGAAGGAGTTGGATATCACATCTCATGCTATCGGAAGGGTCTCAGGATTGGAATGGGAAGGAGTTGGATATCCCCTCTCATGCTATAGGGAGGGTCTCAGGTTTGATATTAGAAGCATTGAGATATCATATCTCATGCTATCGGAAGGGTCTCAGGATTGGATTGGGAAGGAGTTGGATATCACATCTCATGTTATAGGAAGGGTCTCAGGATTGGATGGGAAGAGTTGGATATCACATCTCATGCTATAGGAAGGGTCTCAGGTTTGGTAGAAGCATTGAGATATCACATCTCATGCTATAGGAAGGGTCTCAGGATTGGAACGGGAAGGAGTTGGATATCACATCTCATGATGAAGGAAGGGTCTCAGGTTTGGAAGGGGAAGGATTTGGATATCACATCTCAAGTTATAGGACGAGTCTGTGGTTTGGTATTAGAAGCATTGAAATATCATATCTCATGCTATCGGAAGGGTCTCAGGATTGGTTTGGGAAGGAGTTGGATATCACATCTCATGTTATAGGAAGGGTCTCAAGATTGGAATGGGAAGGACTTGGATATCACATCTCATGTTATAGGAAGGGTCTCAGGTTTGTTAGTAGAAGCATTGAGATATCACATCTCATGTTATAGGACAGTCTCAGGTTTGGTATTAGAAGCATTGAGATATCACATCTCATGGTATAGGAGGGGTCTCAGGATTGGAATGGGAAGGAGTTGGATATAACATCTCATGCTATAGGAAGGGTCTCAGGATTGGAATGGAAGTAGTTTGATTTCACATCTCATGCCATAGGAAGGTCTCAGGTATGGTAGAAGAAGCATTGAGATATCACATCTCATGGTATAGGACGGGTCTCAGGATTGGAATGGGAAGGAGTTGGATATCACATCTCATGCTATAGGAAGGGTCTCAGGATTGGAATGGGAAGGAGTTTGATATCACATCTCATGCCATAGGAAGGTCTCAGGTAAGGTAGAAGCATTAAGATATCACATCTCATGCTATCGGAAGGGTCTCAGGATTGGATTGGGAAGGAGTTGGATATCCCATCTCATGCTATAGGAAGGGTCACAGGTTGGAATTGGAAGGAGTTGGATATCACATCTCATGCTATCGGAAGGGTCTCAGGATTGGAATAGGAAGGAGTTGTATATCACCTCTCATGCTATAGGGAGGGTCTCAGGTTTGATATTAGAAGCATTGAGATATCATATCTCATGCTATCGGAAGGGTCTCAGGATTGGATTGGGACGGAGTTGGATATCACATCTCATGTTATAGGAAGGGTCTCAGGATTGGATGGGAAGAGTTGGATATCACATCTCATGCTATAGGAAGGGTCTCAGGTTTGGTATAAGCATTGAGATATCACATCTCATGCTATAGGAAGGGTCTCAGGATTGGAATGGGAAGGAGTTGGATATCACATCTCATGATAAAGGAAGGGTCTCAGGTTTGGAAGGGGAAGGATTTGGATATCACATCTCAAGTTATAGGACGACTCTGTGGTTTGGTATTAGAAGCATTGAGATATCATATCTCATGCTATCGGAAGGGTCTCAGGATTGGATTGGGAAGGAGTTGGATATCACATCTCATGTTATAGGAAGGGTCTCAAGATTGGAATGGGAAGGACTTGGATATCACATCTCATGTTATAGGAAGGGTCTCAGGTTTGTTATTAGAAGCATTGAGATATCACATCTCATGTTATAGGACAGTATCAGGTTTGGTATTAGAAGCATTGAGATATAACATCTCATAGTATAGGACGGGTCTCAGGATTGGAATGGGAAGGAGTTGGATATCACATCTCATGCTATAGGAAGGGTCTCAGGATTGGAATAGGAAGGAGTTTGATATCACATCTCATGCCATGGGAAGGTCTCAGGTTTGCTAGAAGCATTTAGATATCACATCTCATGCTATCGGAAGGGTCTCAGGATTGGATTGGGAAGGAGTTGGATATCGCATCTCATGCTATAGGAAGGGTCACAGGTTGGAATTGGAAGGAGTTGGATATCACATCTCATGTTATAGGAAGGGTATCAGGATTGGAATGGGAAGGACTTTGATATCACATCTCACGCTATAGGGAGGATCTCAGGTTTGGTATTAGAAGCATTGAGATATCACATCTCATGCTATCGGAAGGGTCTCAGGATTGGATTGGGAAGGAGTTGGATATCACATCTCATGTTATAGGAAGGGTCTCAGGATTGGATGGGAAGAGTTGGATATCACATCTCATGTTATAGGAAGGGTATCAGGATTGGAATGGGAAGGACTTTGATATCACATCTCACGCTATAGGGAGGGTCTCAGGTTTGGTATTAGAAGCATTGAGATATCACATCTCATGCTATCGGAAGGGTCTCAGGATTGGATTGGGAAGGAGTTGGATATCACATCTCATGTTATAGAAAGGGTCTCAGGATTGGAATGGGAAGGACTTGGACATCACATCTCATGTTATAGGAAGGGTCTCAGGTTTGTTATTAGAAGCATTGGGATATCACATCTCATGTTATAGGACAGTCTCAGGTTTGGTATTAGAAGCATTGAGATATAACATCTCATGGTATAGGACGGGTCTCAGGATTGGATGGGAAGAGTTGGATATCACATCTCATGCTATAGGAAAGGTCTCAGGTTTGGTAGAAGCATTGGGATATCACATCTCATGCTATCAGAAGGGTCTCAGGATTGGATTGGGAAGGAGTTGGATATCACATCTCATGTTATACGAAGGGCCTCAAGATTGGAACGGGAAGGACTTGGATATCACATCTCATGTTATAGGAAGGGTCTCAGGTTTGTTATTAGAAGCATTGATATATCACATCTCATGTTATAGGACAGTCTCAGGTTTGGTATTAGAAGCATTGAGATATAACATCTCATTTTATAGGACGGGTCTCAGGATTGGAATGGGAAGGAGTTGTATATCACATCTCATGCTATAGGGAGGGTCTCAGTTTTGATATTAGAAGCATTGAGATATCACATCTCATGCTATCGGAAGGGTCTCAGGATTGGATTGGGAAGGAGTTGGATATCACATCTCAAGTTATAGGACGGGTCTGTGGTTTGGTATTAGATGCATTGAGATATCACATCTCATGCTATCGGAAGGGTCTCAGGATTGGATTGGGAATGAGTTGGATATCACATCTCATGTTATAGGAAAGCTCTCAGGTTTGTTATTAGAAGCATTGATATATCACATCTCATGTTATAGGACAGTCTCAGGTTTGGTATTAGAAGCATTGAGATATCATATCTCATGGTATAGGACGGGTCTCAGGATTGGAATGGGAAGGAGTTGGATATCACATCTCATGCTAAAGGAAGGGTCTCAGGTTTGGAAGGCTAAGGATTTGGATATCACACCTCAATTTATAGGACGGGTCTGTGGTTTGGTATTAGAACCATTGAGATATCATATCTCATGCTATCGGAAGGGTCTCAGTATTGGATTGGGAAGGAGTTGGATATCACATCTCATGTTATAGGAAGGGTCTCAGGATTGGAATGGGAAGGATTTGGATATTACATCTCATGTTATAGGAAGGGTCTCAGGTTTGTTATTAGAAGCATTGAGATATCACTTCTCATGTTATAGGACAGTCTCAGGTTTGGTATTAGAAGCATTGAGATATCACATCTCATGGTATAGGATGGGTCTCAGGATTGGAATGGGAAGGAGTTGGATATCACATCTCATGCTATAGGAAGGGTCTCAGGATTGGAATGGGAAGTAGTTTGATATCACAGCTCATGCCATAGGAAGGTCTCAGGTATGGTAGAAGCATTAATATATCACATCTCATGCTATCGGAAGGGTCTCAGGATTGGATTGGGAAGGAGTTGGATATCCCATCTCATGCTATAGGAAGGGTCACAGGTTGGAGTTGGAAGGAGTTGGATATCACATCTCATGCTGTCGGAAGGGTCTCAGGATTGGAATGGGAAGGAGTTGGATATCACATCTCATGCTTTAGGGAGGGTCTCAGGTTTGATATTAGAAGCATTGAGATATCATATCCTCATGCTATCGGAAGGGTCTCAGGATTGGATTGGGAAGGAGTTGGATATCACATCTCATGTTATAGAAAGGGTCTCAGGATTGGAATGGGAAGGACTTGGACATCACATCTCATGTTATAGGAAGGGTCTCAGGTTTGTTATTAGAAGCATTGAGATATCACATCTCATGCTAAAGGAAGGGTCTCAGGATTGGAATGGGAAGGAGTTGGATATCACATCTCATGATAAAGGAAGGGTCTCAGGTTTGGAAGGGGAAGGATTTGGATATCATATCTCAAGTTATAGGACGGGTCTGTGGTTTTGGTATTAGAAGCATTGAGATATCATATCTCATGCTATCGGAAGGGTCTAAGGATTGGATTGGGAAGGAGTTGGATATCACATCTCATGTTATAGGAAGGGCCTCAAGATTGGAATGAGAAGTGCTTGGATATCACATCTCATGTTATAGGAAGGGTCTCAGGTTTGTTGTTAGAAGCATTGAGATATCACATCTCTTGTTATAGGACAGTCTCAGGTTTGGTATTAGAAGCATTGAGATATCATATCTCATGGTATAGGACGGGTCTCAGGATTGGAATGGAAAGGAGTTGGATATCACATCTCATGCTATAGGAAGGGTCTCAGGATTGGAATGGGAAGGATTTGGATATCACATCTCATGTTATAGGAAAGGTCTCAGGTTTGTTATTAGAAGCATTGAGATATCACATCTCATGTTATAGGACAGTCTCAGGTTTGGTATTAGAAGCATTGAGATATCACATCTCATGGTATAGGACGGGTCTCAGGATGGGAATGGGAAGGAATTGGATATCACATCTCATGCTATAGGAAGGGTCTCAGGATTGGAATGGGAAGTAGTTTGATATCACAGCTCATGCCATAGGAAGGTCTCAGGTATGGTAGAAGCATTAATATATCACATCTCATGCTATCGGAAGGGTCTCAGGATTGGATTGGGAAGGAGTTGGATATACCATCTCATGCTATAGGAAGGGTCACAGGTTGGAGTTGGAAGGAGTTGGATATCACATCTCATGCTGTCGGAAGGGTCTCAGGATTGGAATGGGAAGTAGTTTGATATCCCAGCTCATGCCATAGGAAGGTCTCAGGTATGGTAGAAGCATTAATATATCACATCTCATGCTATCGGAAGGGTCTCAGGATTGGATTGGGAAGGAGTTGGATATCCCATCTCATGCTATAGGAAGGGTCACAGGTTGGAATTGGAAGGAGTTGGATATCACATCTCATGCTATCGGAAGGGTCTCAGGATTAAAATGGGAAGGAGTTGGATATCACCTCTCATGCTATAGGGAGGGTCTCAGGTTTGATATTAGAAGCATTGAGATATCATATCTCATGCTATCGGAAGGGTCTCAGGATTGGATTGGGAAGGAGTTGGATATCACATCTCATGTTATAGGAAGGGTCTCAGGATTGGATGGGAAGAGTTGGATATCACATCTCATGCTATAGGAAGGGTCTCAGGTTTGGTAGAAGCATTGAGATATCACATCTCATGCTATAGGAAGGGTCTCAGGATTGGAATGGGAAGGAGTTGGATATCACATCTCATGATAAAGGAAGGGTCTCAGGTTTGGAAGGGGAAGGATTTGGATATCACATCTCAAGTTATAGGACGAGTCTGTGATTTGGTATTAGAAGCATTGAGATATCATATCTCATGCTATCGGAAGGGTCTCAGGATTGGTTTGGGAAGGAGTTGGATATCACATCTCATGTTATAGGAAGGGTCTCAAGATTGGAATGGGAAGGACTTGGATATCACATCTCATGTTATAGGAAGGGTCTCAGGTTTGTTATTAGAAGCATTGAGATATCACATCTCATGTTATAGAACAGTCTCAGGTTTGGTATTAGAAGCATTGAGATATCATATCTCATGGTATAGGACGGGTCTCAGGATTGGAATGGGAAGGAGTTGGATATCACATCTCATGCTAAAGGAAGGGTCTCAGGTTTGGAAGGCTAAGGATTTGGATATCACACCTCAATTTATAGGACGGGTCTGTGGTTTGGTATTAGAACCATTGAGATATAATATCTCATGCTATCGGAAGGGTCTCAGTATTGGATTGAGAAGGAGTTGGATATCACATCTCATGTTATAGGAAGGGTCTCAGGATTGGAATGGGAAGGATTTGGATATTACATCTCATGTTATAGGAAGGGTCTCAGGTTTGTTATTAGAAGCATTGAGATATCACTTCTCATGTTATAGGACAGTCTCAGGTTTGGTATTAGAAGCATTGAGATATCACATCTCATGGTATAGGACGGGTCTCAGGATTGGAATGGGAAGGAGTTGGATATCACATCTCATGCTATAGGAAGGGTCTCAGGATTGGAATGGGAAGTAGTTTGATATCACAGCTCATGCCATAGGAAGGTCTCAGGTATGGTAGAAGCATTAATATATCACATCTCATGCTATCGGAAGGGTCTCAGGATTGGATTGGGAAGGAGTTGGATATCCCATCTCATGCTATAGGAAGGGTCACAGGTTGGAGTTGGAAGGAGTTGGATATCACATCTCATGCTGTCGGAAGGGTCTCAGGATTGGAATGGGAAGGAGTTGGATATCACATCTCATGCTTTAGGGAGGGTCTCAGGTTTGATATTAGAAGCATTGAGATATCATATCCTCATGCTATCGGAAGGGTCTCAGGATTGGATTGGGAAGGAGTTGGATATCACATCTCATGTTATAGAAAGGGTCTCAGGATTGGAATGGGAAGGACTTGGACATCACATCTCATGTTATAGGAAGGGTCTCAGGTTTGTTATTAGAAGCATTGAGATATCACATCTCATGCTAAAGGAAGGGTCTCAGGATTGGAATGGGAAGGAGTTGGATATTACATCTCATGATAAAGGAAGGGTCTCAGGTTTGGAAGGGGAAGGATTTGGATATCATATCTCAAGTTATAGGACGGGTCTGTGGTTTTGGTATTAGAAGCATTGAGATATCATATCTCATGCTATCGGAAGGGTCTAAGGATTGGATTGGGAAGGAGTTGGATATCACATCTCATGTTATAGGAAGGGCCTCAAGATTGGAATGAGAAGTGCTTGGATATCACATCTCATGTTATAGGAAGGGTCTCAGGTTTGTTGTTAGAAGCATTGAGATATCACATCTCTTGTTATAGGACAGTCTCAGGTTTGGTATTAGAAGCATTGAGATATCATATCTCATGGTATAGGACGGGTCTCAGGATTGGAATGGAAAGGAGTTGGATATCACATCTCATGCTATAGGAAGGGTCTCAGGATTGGAATGGGAAGGATTTGGATATCACATCTCATGTTATAGGAAGGGTCTCAGGTTTGTTATTAGAAGCATTGAGATATCACATCTCATGTTATAGGACAGTCTCAGGTTTGGTATTAGAAGCATTGAGATATCACATCTCATGGTATAGGACGGGTCTCAGGATTGGAATGGGAAGGAATTGGATATCACATCTCATGCTATAGGAAGGGTCTCAGGATTGGAATGGGAAGTAGTTTGATATCACAGCTCATGCCATAGGAAGGTCTCAGGTATGGTAGAAGCATTAATATATCACATCTCATGCTATCGGAAGGGTCTCAGGATTGGATTGGGAAGGAGTTGGATATCCCATCTCATGCTATAGGAAGGGTCACAGGTTGGAATTGGAAGGAGTTGGATATCACATCTCATGCTATCGGAAGGGTATCAGGATTGGAATTGGAAGGAGTTGGATATCACATCTCATGCTATAGGAAGGGTCTCAGGATTGGAATGGGAAGTAGTTTGATATCACAGCTCATGCCATAGGAAGGTCTCAGGTATGGTAGAAGCATTAATATATCACATCTCATGCTATCGGAAGGGTCTCAGGATTGGATTGGGAAGGAGTTGGATATCCCATCTCATGCTATAGGAAGGGTCACAGGTTGGAGTTGGAAGGAGTTGGATATCACATCTCATGCTGTCGGAAGGGTCTCAGGATTGGAATGGGAAGGAGTTGGATATCACATCTCATGCTTTAGGGAGGGTCTCAGGTTTGATATTAGAAGCATTGAGATATCATATCCTCATGATATCGGAAGGGTCTCAGGATTGGATTGGGAAGGAGTTGGATATCACATCTCATCTTATAGGAAGGGTCTCAGGATTGGAATGGGAAGGACTTGGACATCACATCTCATGTTATAGGAAGGGTCTCAGGTTTGTTATTAGAAGCATTGAGATATCACATCTCATGCTATAGGAAGGGTCTCAGGATTGGAATGGGAAGGAGTTGGATATCACATCTCATGATAAAGGAAGGGTCTCAGGTTTGGAAGGGGAAGGATTTGGATATCATATCTCAAGTTATAGGACGGGTCTGTGGTTTTGGTATTAGAAGCATTGAGATATCATATCTCATGCTATCGGAAGGGTCTCAGGATTGGATTGGGAAGGAGTTGGATATCACATCTCATGTTGTAGGAAGGGCCTCAAGATTGGAATGAGAAGGGCTTGGATATCACATCTCATGTTATAGGAAGGGTCTCAGGTTTGTTGTTAGAAACATTGAGATATCACATCTCTTGTTATAGGACAGTCTCAGGTTTGGTATTAGAAGCATTGAGATATCATATCTCATGGTATAGGACGGGTCTCAGGATTGGAATGGAAAGGAGTTGGATATCACATCTCATGCTATAGGAAGGGTCTCAGGATTGGAATGGGAAGGATTTGGATATCACATCTCATGTTATAGGAAGGGTCTCAGGTTTGTTATTAGAAGCATTGAGATATCACATCTCATGTTATAGGACAGTCTCAGGTTTGGTATTAGAAGCATTGAGATATCACATCTCATGGTATAGGACGGGTCTCAGGATTGGAATGGGAAGGAATTGGATATCACATCTCATGCTATAGGAAGGGTCTCAGGATTGGAATGGGAAGGAGTTTGATATCACATCTCATGCCATAGGAAGGTCTCAGGTATGGTAGAAGCATTAAGATATCACATCTCCTGCTATCGGAAGGGTCTCAGGATTGGATTGGGAAGGAGTTGGATATCCCATCTCATGCTATAGGAAGGGTCACAGGTTGGAATTGGAAGGAGTTGGATATCACATCTCATGCTATCGGAAGGGTCTCAGGATTGGAAAGTGGAAGGAGTTGGATATCACATCTCATGCTTTAGGGAGGGTCTCAGGTTTGATATTAGAAGCATTGAGATATCATATCTCATGCTATTGGAAGGGTCTCAGGATTGGATTGGGAAGGAGTTGGATATCACATCTCATATTATAAGAAGGGTCTCAGGATTGGATGGGAAGAGTTGTATATCACATCTCATGGTATAGGAAGGGTCTCAGGTTTGGTAGAAGCATTGGGATATCACATCTCATGCTATAGGAAGGGCCTCAGGATTGGAATGGGAAGGAGTTGGATATCACATCTCATGATAAAGGAAGTGTCTCAGGTTTGGAAGGGGAAGGATTTGGATATCGTATCTCAAGTTATAGGACGGGTCTGTGGTTTTGGTATTAGAAGCATTGAGATATCATATCTCATGCTATCGGAAGCGTCTCAGGATTTGGTTGGGAAGGAGTTGGATATCACATCTCATGTTATAGGAAGGGCCTCAAGATTGGAATGGGAAGGGCTTGGATATCACATCTCATGTTATAGGAAGGGTCTCAGGTTTGTTATTAGAAGCATTGAGATATCACATCTCTTGTTATAGGACAGTCTCAGGTTTGGTATTAGAAGCATTGAGATATCATATCTCATGGTATAGGACGGGTCTCAGGATTGGAATGGAAAGGAGTTGGATATCACATCTCATGCTATAGGAAGGGTCTCAGGATTGGAATGGGAAGGATTTGGATATCACATCTCATGTTATAGGAATGGTCTCAGGTTTATTATTAGAAGCATTGAGATATCACATCTCATGTTATAGGACAGTCTCAGGTTTGGTATTAGAAGCATTGAGATATCACATCTCATGGTATAGGACGGGTCTCAGGATTGGAATGGGAAGGAGTTGGATATCACATCTCATGCTATAGGAAGGGTCTCAGGATTGGAATGGGAAGGAGTTTGATATCACATCTCATGCCATAGGAAGGTCTCAGGTATGGTAGAAGCATTAAGATATCACATCTCATGCTATCGGAAGGGCCTCAGGATTGGATTGGGAAGGAGTTGGATATCCCATCTCATGCTATAGGAAGGGTCACAGGTTGGAATTGGAAGGAGTTGGATATCACATCTCATGCTATCGGAAGGGTCTCAGGATTAAAATGGGAAGGAGTTGGATATCACCTCTCATGCTATAGGGAGGGTCTCAGGATTGGATGGGAAGTACTTGGATAACACATCTCATGTTATAGGAAGGGTCTCAGGTTTGTTATTAGAAGCATTGAGATATCACATCTCATGTTATAGGACGAGTCTGTGGTTTGGTATTAGAAGCATTGAGATATCATATCTCATGCTATCGGAAGGGTCTCAGGATTGGTTTGGGAAGGAGTTGGATATCACATCTCATGTTATAGGAAGGGTCTCAAGATTGGAATGGGAAGTACTTGGATAACACATCTCATGTTATAGGAAGGGTCTCAGGTTTGTTATTAGAAGCATTGAGATATCACATCTCATGTTATAGGACAGTCTCAGGTTTGGTATTAGAAGCATTGAGATATCACATCTCATGGTATAGGACGGGTCTCAGGATTGGAATGGGATGGAGTTGGATATAACATCTCATGCTATAGGAAGGGTCTCAGGATTGGAATGGAAGTAGTTTGATTTCACATCTCATGCCATAGGAAGGTCTCAGGTATGGTAGAAGAAGCATTGAGATATCACATCTCATGGTATAGGACGGGTCTCAGGATTGGAATGGGAAGGAGTTGGATATCACATCTCATGCTATAGGAAGGGTCTCAGCATTGGAATGGGAAGGAGTTTGATATCACATCTCATGCCATAGGAAGGTCTCAGGTATGGTAGAAGCATTAAGATATCACATCTCATGCTATCGGAAGGGTCTCAGGATTGGATTGGGAAGGAGTTGGATATCCCATCTCATGCTATAGGAAGGGTCACAGGTTGGAATTGGAAGGAGTTGGATATCTAATCTCATGCTATCGGAAGGGTCTCAGGATTGGAATGGGAAGGAGTTGGATATCACCTCTCATGCTATAGGGAGGGTCTCAGGTTTGATATTAGAAGCATTGAGATATCATATCTCATGCTATCGGAAGGGTCTCAGGATTGGATTGGGAAGGAGTTGGATATCACATCTCATGTTATAGGAAGGGTCTCAGGTTTGGAATGGGAAGGATTTGGATATCACATCTCAAGTTATAGGACGAGTCTGTGGTTTGGTATTAGAAGCATTGAGATATCATATCTCATGCTATCGGAAGGGTCTCAGGATTGGTTTGGGAAGGAGTTGGATATCACATCTCATGTTATAGGAAGGGTCTCAAGATTGGAATGGGAAGGACTTGGATATCACATCTCATGTTATAGGAAGGGTCTCAGGTTTGTTATTAGAAGCATTGAGATATCACATCTCATGTTATAGGACAGTCTCAGGTTTGGTATTAAAAGCATTGAGATATCACATCTCATGGTATAGGACGGGTCTCAGGATTGGAATGGGAAGGAGTTGGATATAACATCTCATGCTATAGGAAGGGTCTCAGGATTGGAATGGAAGTAGTTTGATTTCACATCGCATGCCATAGGAAGGTCTCAGGTATGGTAGAAGAAGCATTGAGATATCACATCTCACGGTATAGGACGGGTCTCAGGATTGGAATGGGAAGGAGTTGGATATCACATCTCATGCTATAGGAAGGGTCTCAGGATTGGAATGGGAAGGAGTTTGATATCACATCTCATGCCATAGGAAGGTCTCAGGTATGGTAGAAGCATTAAGATTTCACATCTCATGCTATCGGAAGGGTCTCAGGATTGGATCGGGAAGGAGTTGGATATCCCATCTCATGCTATAGGAAGGGTCACAGGTTGGAATTGGAAGGAGTTGGATATCACATCTCATGCTATCGGAAGGGTCTTTGGATTGGAATGGGAAGGAGTTGGATATCACCTCTCATGCTATAGGGAGGGTCTCAGGTTTGATATTAGAAGCATTGAGATATCATATCTCATGCTATCGGAAGGGTCTCAGGATTGGATTGGGAAGGAGTTGGATATCACATCTCATGTTATAGGAAGGGTCTCAGGATTGGATGGGAAGAGTTGGATATCACATCTCATGCTATAGGAAGGGTCTCAGGTTTGGTAGAAGCATTGAGATATCACATCTCATGCTATAGGAAGGGTCTCAGGATTGGAATGGGAAGGAGTTGGATATCACATCTCATGATAAAGGAAGGGTCTCAGGTTTGGAAGGGGAAGGATTTGGATATCACATCTCAAGTTATAGGACGAGTCTGTGGTTTGGTATTAGAAGCATTGAGATATCATATCTCATGCTATCGGAAGGGTCTCAGGATTGGATTGGGAAGGAGTTGGATATCACATCTCATGTTATAGGAAGGGTCTCAAGATTGGAATGGGAAGGACTTGGATATCACATCTCATGTTATAGGAAGGGTCTCAGGTTTGTTATTAGAAGCATGGAGATATCACATCTCATGTTATAGGACAGCATCAGGTTTGGTATTAGAAGCATTGAGATATAACATCTCATAGTATAGGACGGGTCTCAGGATTGGAATGGGAAGGAGTTGGATATCACATCTCATGCTATAGGAAGGGTCTCAGGATTGGAATGGGAAGGAGTTTGATATCACATCTCATGCCATAGGAAGGTCTCAGGTTTGCTAGAAGCATTAAGATATCACATCTCATGTTATAGGACAGTCTCAGGTTTGGTATTAGAAGCATTGAGATATAACATCTCATAGTATAGGACGGGTCTCAGGATTGGAATGGGAAGGAGTTGGATATCACATCTCATGCTATCGGAAGGGTCTCAGGATTGGATTGGGAAGGAGTTGGATATCGCATCTCATGCTATAGGAAGGGTCACAGGTTGGAATTGGAAGGAGTTGGATATCACATCTCATGTTATAGGAAGGGTATCAGGATTGGAATGGGAAGGACTTTGATATCACATCTCACACTATAGGGAGGGTCTCAGGTTTGGTATTAGAAGCATTGAGATATCACATCTCATGTTATAGGACAGTCTCAGGTTTGGTATTAGAAGCATTGAGATATCACATCTCATGGTATAGGACGGGTCTCAGGATTGGAATGGGAAGGAGTTGGATATAACATCTCATGCTATAGGAAGGGTCTCAGGATTGGAATGGAAGTAGTTTGATTTCACATCTCATGCCATAGGAAGGTCTCAAGTATGCTAGAAGAAGCATTGAGATATCACATCTCATGGTATTGGACGGGTCTCAGGATTGGAATGGGAAGGAGTTGGATATCACATCTCATGCTATAGGAAGGGTCTCAGGATTGGAATGGGAAGGAGTTTGATATCACATCTCATGCCATAGGAAGGTCTCAGGTATGGTAGAAGCATTAAGATATCACATCTCATGCTATCGGAAGGGTCTCAGGATTGGATTGGGAAGGAGTTGGATATCACATCTCATGCTATAGGAAGGGTCACAGGTTGGAATTGGAAGGAGTTGGATATCACATCTCATGCTATCGGAAGGGTCTCAGGATTGCAATGGGAAGGAGTTGGATATCACCTCTCATGCTATAGGGAGGGTCTCAGGTTTGATATTAGAAGCATTGAGATATCATATCTCATGCTATCGGAAGGGTCTCAGGATTGGATTGGGAAGGAGTTGGATATCACATCTCATGTTATAGGAAGGGTCTCAGGATTGGATGGGAAGAGTTGGATATCACGTCTCATGCTATAGGAAGGGTCTCAGGTTTGGTAGAAGCATTGAGATATCACATCTCATGCTATAGGAAGGGTCTCAGGATTGGAATGGGAAGGAGTTGGATATCACATCTCATGATAAAGGAAGGGTCTCAGGTTTGGAAGGGTAAGGATTTGGATATCACATCTCAAGTTATAGGACGAGTCTGTGGTTTGGTATTAGAAGCATTGAGATATCATATCTCATGCTATCAGAAGGGTCTCAGGATTGGATTGGGAAGGAGTTGGATATCACATCTCATGTTATAGGAAGGGTCTCAAGATTGGAATGGGAAGGACTTGGATATCACATCTCATGTTATAGGAAGGGTCTCAGGTTTGTTATTAGAAGCATGGAGATATCACATCTCATGTTATAGGACAGTATCAGGTTTGGTATTAGAAGCATTGAGATATAACATCTCATAGTATAGGACGGGTCTCAGGATTGGAATTGGAAGGAGTTGGATATCACATCTCATGCTATAGGAAGGGTCTCAGGATTGGAATGGGAAGGAGTTTGATATCACATCTCATGCCATGGGAAGGTCTCAGGTTTGCTAGAAGCATTAAGATATCACATCTCATGTTATAGGACAGTCTCAGGTTTGGTATTAGAAGCATTGAGATATAACATCTCATAGTATAGGACGGGTCTCAGGATTGGAATGGGAAGGAGTTGGATATCACATCTCATGCTATCGGAAGGGTCTCAGGATTTAATTGCGAAGGAGTTGGATATCACATCTCATGTTATAGGAAGGGTATCAGGATTGGAATGGGAAGGACTTTGATATCACATCTCACACTATAGGGAGGGTCTCAGGTTTGGTATTAGAAGCATTGAGATATCACATCTCATGCTATCGGAAGGGTCTCAGGATTGGATTGGGAAGGAGTTGGATATCACATCTCATGTTATAGGAAGGGTCTCAGGATTGGATGGGAAGAGTTGGATATCACATCTCATGTTATAGGAAGGGTATCAGGATTGGAATGGGAAGGACTTTGATATCACATCTCACGCTATAGGGAGGGTCTCAGGTTTGGTTATTAGAAGCATTGAGATATCACATCTCATGCTATCGGAAGGGTCTCAGGATTGGATTGGGAAGGAGTTGGATATCACATCTCATGTTATAGGAAGGGTCTCAGGATTGGAATGGGAAGGACTTGGACATCACATCTCATGTTATAGGAAGGGTCTCAGTTTTGTTATTAGAAGCATTGAGATGTCACATCTCATGTTATAGGACAGTCTCAGGTTTGGTATTAGAAGCATTGAGATATAACATCTCATGGTATAGGACGGGTCTCAGGATTTGATTGGGAAGGAGTTGGATATCACATCTCATGTTATACGAAGGGTCTCAAGATTGGAACGGGAAGGACTTGGATATCACATCTCATGTTATAGGAAGGGTCTCAGGTGTTATTAGAAGCATTGAGATATCACATCTCATGTTATAGGACAGTCTTAGTTTTGGTATTAGAAGCATTGAGATATAACATCTCATTTTATAGGACGGGTTTCAGGATTGGAATGCGAAGGAGTTGGATATCACATCTCAAGTTATAGGACGGGTCTGCGGTTTGGTATTAGAAGCATTGAGATATCACATCTCATGCTATCGGAAGGGTCTCAGGATTGGATTGGGAAGGAGTTGGATATCACATCTCATGTTATAGGAAAGCTCTCAGGTTTGTTATTAGAAGCATTGAGATATCACATCTCATGTTTTAGGACAGTCTCAGGTTTGGTATTAGAAGCATTGAGATATCATATCTCATGGTATAGGACGGGTCTCAGGATTGGAATGGGAAGGAGTTGGATATCACATCTCATGCTAAAGGAAGGGTCTCAGGTTTGGAAGGCTAAGGATTTGGATATCACACCTCAATTTATGGGACGGGTCTGTGGTTTGGTATTAGAGCCATTGAGATATCATATCTCATGCTATCGGAAGGGTCTCAGTATTGGATTGGGAAGGAGTTGGATATCACATCTCATGCTATAGGAAGGGTCACAGGTTGGAATTGGAAGGAGTTGGATATCACATCTCATGCTGTCGGAAGGGTCTCAGGATTGGAATGGGAAGGAGTTGGATATCACATCTCATGCTTTAGGGAGGGTCTCAGGTTTGATATTAGAAGCATTGAGATATCATATCCTCATGCTATCGGAAGGGTCTCAGGATTGGATTGGGAAGGAGTTGGATATCACATCTCATGTTATAGGAAGGGTCTCAGGATTGGAATGGGAAGGACTTGGACATCACATCTCATGTTATAGGAAGGGTCTCAGGTTTGTTATAAGAAGCATTGAGATATCACATCTCATGCTATAGGAAGGGTCTCAGGATTGGAATGGGAAGGAGTTGGATATCACATCTCATGATAAAGGAAGGGTCTCAGGTTTGGAAGGGGAAGGATTTGGATATCATATCTCAAGTTATAGGACGGGTCTGTGGTTTTGGTATTAGAAGCATTGCGATATCATATCTCATGCTATCGGAAGGGTCTCAAGATTGGATTGGGAAGGAGTTGGATATCACATCTCATGTTATAGGAAGGGCCTCAAGATTGGAATGGGAAGGGCTTGGATATCACATCTCATGTTATAGGAAGGAGGGTCTCAGGTTTGTTGGTAGAAGCATTGAGATATCACATCTCTTGTTATAGGACAGTCTCAGGTTTGGTATTAGAAGCATTGAGATATCATATCTCATGGTATAGGACGGGTCTCAGTATTGGAATGGAAAGGAGTTGGATATCACATCTCATGCTATAGGAAGGGTCTCAGGATTGGAATGGGAAGGATTTGGATATCACATCTCATGTTATAGGAAGGGTCTCAGGTTTGTTATTAGAAGCATTGAGATATCACATCTCATGTTATAGGACAGTCTCAGGTTTGGTATTAGAAGCATTGAGATATCACATCTCATGGTATAGGACGGGTCTCAGGATTGGAATGGGAAGGAATTGGATATCACATCTCATGCTATAGGAAGGGTCTCAGGATTGGAATGGGAAGGAGTTTGATATCACATCTCATGCCATAGGAAGGTCTCAGGTATGGTAGAAGCATTAAGATATCACATCTCATGCTATCGGAAGGGTCTCAGGATTGGATTGGGAAGGAGTTGGATATCCCATCTCATGCTATAGGAAGGGTCACAGGTTGGAATTGGAAGGAGTTGGATATCACATCTCATGCTATCGGAAGGGTCTCAGGATTGGAATGGGAAGGAGTTGGATATCACATCTCATGCTTTAGGGAGGGTCTCAGGTTTAATATTAGAAGCATTGAGATATCATATCTCATGCTATCGGAAGGGTCTCAGGATTGGATTGGGAAGGAGTTGGATATCACATCTCATGTTATAGGAAGGGTCTCAGGATTGGATGGGAAGAGTTGGATATCACATCTCATGCTATAGGAAGGGTCTCAGGTTTGGTAGAAGCATTGGGATATCACATCTCATGCTATAGAAAGGGTCTCAGGATTGGAATGGGAAGGAGTTGGATATCAAATCTCATGATAAAGGAAGTGTCTCAGGTTTGGAAGGGGGAGGATTTGGATATCATATTTCAAGTTATAGGACGGGTCTGTGGTTTTGGTATTAGAAGCATTGAGATATCATATCTCATGCTATCGGAAGGGTCTCAGGATTGGATTGGCAAGGAGTTGGATATCACATCTCATGTTATAGGAAGGGCCTCAAGATTGGAATGGGAAGGGCTTGGATATCACATCTCATGTTATAGGAAGGGTCTCAGGTTTGTTATTAGAAGCATTGAGATATCACATCTCTTGTTATAGGCAGTCTCAGGTTTGGTATTAGAAGCATTGAGATATCATATCTCATGGTATAGGACGGGTCTCAGGATTGGAATGGAAAGGAGTTGGATATCACATCTCATGCTATAGGAAGGGTCTCAGGATTGGAATGGGAAGGATTTGGATATCACATCTCATGTTATAGGAAGGGTCTCAGGTTTGTTATTAGAAGCATTGAGATATCACATCTCATGTTATAGGACAGTCTCAGGTTTGGTATTAGAAGCATTGAGATATCACATCTCATGGTATAGGACGGGTCTCAGGATTGGAATGGGAAGGAATTGGATATCACATCTCATGCTATAGGAAGGGTCTCATGATTGGAATGGGAAGGAGTTTGATATCACATCTCATCCCATAGGAAGGTCTCAGGTATGGTAGAAGCATTAAGATATCACATCTCCTGCTATCGGAAGGGTCTCAGGATTGGATTGGGAAGGAGTTGGATATCCCATCTCATGCTATAGGAAGGGTCACAGGTTGGAATTGGAAGGAGTTTGATATCACATCTCATGCTATCGGAAGGGTCTCAGGATTGGAATGGGAAGGATTTGGATATCACATCTCCTGCTTTAGGGAGGGTGTCAGGTTTGATATTAGAAGCATTGAGATATCATATCTCATGCTATTGGAAGGGTCTCAGGATTGGATTGGGAAGGAGTTGGATATCACATCTCATATTATAGGAAGGGTCTCAGGATTGGATGGGAAGAGTTGGATATCACATCTCATGCTATAGGAAGGGTCTCAGGTTTGGTAGAAGCACTGGGATATCACATCTCATGCTATAGGAAGGGTCTCAGGATTGGAATGGGAAGGAGTTGGATATCACATCTCATGATAAAGGAAGTGTCTCAGGTTTGGAAGGGGAAGGATTTGGATATCATATCTCAAGTTATAGGACGGGTCTGTGGTTTTGGTATTAGAAGCATTGAGATATCATATCTCATGCTAACGGAAGGGTCTCAGGATTGGATTGGGAAGGAGTTGGATATCACATCTCATGTTATAGGAAGGGCCTCAAGATTGGAATGGGAAGGGCTTGGATATCACATCTCATGTTATAGGAAGGGTCTCAGGTTTGTTATTAGAAGCATTGAGATATCACATCTCTTGTTATAGGACAGTCTCAGGTTTGGTATTAGAAGCATTGAGATATCATATCTCATGGTATAGGACGGGTCTCAGGATTGGAATGGAAAGGAGTTGGATATCACATCTCATGCTATAGGAAGGGTCTCAGGATTGGAATGGGAAGGATTTGGATATCACATCTCATGTTATAGGAAGGGTCTCAGGTTTATTATTAGAAGCATTGAGATATCACATCTCATGGTATAGGACGGGTCTCAGGATTGGAATGGGAAGGAATTGGATATCACATCTCATGCTATAGGAAGGGTCTCAGGATTGGAATGGGAAGGAGTTTGATATCACATCTCATCCCATAGGAAGGTCTCAGGTATGGTAGAAGCATTAAGATATCACATCTCCTGCTATCGGAAGGGTCTCAGGATTGGATTGGGAAGGAGTTGGATATCCCATCTCATGCTATAGGAAGGGTCACAGGTTGGAATTGGAAGTAGTTTGATATCACATCTCATGCTATCGGAAGGGTCTCAGGATTGGAATGGGAAGGAGTTGGATATCACATCTCCTGCTTTAGGGAGGGTGTCAGGTTTGATATTAGAAGCATTGAGATATCATATCTCATGCTATTGGAAGGGTCTCAGGATTGGATTGGGAAGGAGTTGGATATCACATCTCATATTATAGGAAGGGTCTCAGGATTGGATGGGAAGAGTTGGATATCACATCTCATGCTATAGGAAGGGTCTCAGGTTTGGTAGAAGCACTGGGATATCACATCTCATGCTATAGGAAGGGTCTCAGGATTGGAATGGGAAGGAGTTGGATATCACATCTCATGATAAAGGAAGTGTCTCAGGTTTGGAAGGGGAAGGATTTGGATATCATATCTCAAGTTATAGGACGGGTCTGTGGTTTTGGTATTAGAAGCATTGAGATATCATATCTCATGCTATCGGAAGGGTCTCAGGATTGGATTGGGAAGGAGTTGGATATCACATCTCATGTTATAGGAAGGGCCTCAAGATTGGAATGGGAAGGGCTTGGATATCACATCTCATGTTATAGGAAGGGTCTCAGGTTTGTTATTAGAAGCATTGAGATATCACATCTCTTGTTATAGGACAGTCTCAGGTTTGGTATTAGAAGCATTGAGATATCATATCTCATGGTATAGGACGGGTCTCAGGATTGGAATGGAAAGGAGTTGGATATCACATCTCATGCTATAGGAAGGGTCTCAGGATTGGAATGGGAAGGATTTGGATTTCACATCTCATGTTATAGGAAGGGTCTCAGGTTTATTATTAGAAGCATTGAGATATCACATCTCATGTTATAGGACAGTCTCAGGTTTGGTATTAGAAGCATTGAGATATCACATCTCATGGTATAGGACGGGTCTCAGGATTGGAATGGGAAGGAGTTGGATATCACATCTCATGCTATAGGAAGGGTCTCAGGATTGGAATGGGAAGGAGTTTGATATCACATCTCATGCCATAGGAAGGTCTCAGGTATGGTAGAAGCATTAAGATATCACATCTCATGCTATCGGAAGGGTCTCAGGATTGGATTGGGAAGGAGTTGGATATCCCATCTCATGCTATAGGAAGGGTCACAGGTTGGAATTGGAAGGAGTTGGATATCACATCTCATGCTATCGGAAGGGTCTCAGGATTGGAATGGGAAGGAGTTGGATATCACCTCTCATGCTATAGGCAGGGTCTCAGGATTGGAATGGGAAGGAGTTGGATATCACATCTCATGATAAAGGAAGGGTCTCAGGTTTGGAAGGGGAAGGATTTGGATATCACATCTCAAGTTATAGGACGAGTCTGTGGTTTGGTATTAGAAGCATTGAGATATCATATCTCATGCTATCGGAAGGGTCTCAGGATTGGTTTGGGAAGGAGTTGGATATCACATCTCATGTTATAGAAAGGGTCTCAAGATTGAAATGGGAAGGACTTGGATATCACATCTCATGTTATAGGAAGGGTCTCAGGTTTGTTATTAGAAGCATTGAGATATCACATCTCATGTTATAGGACAGTCTCAGGTTTGGTATTAGAAGCATTGAGATATCACATCTCATGGTATAGGACGGGTCTCAGGATTGGAATGGGAAGGAGTTGGATATAACATCTCATGCTATAGGAAGGGTCTCAGGATTGGAATGGAAGTAGTTTGATTTCACATCTCATGCCATAGGAAGGTCTCAGGTATGGTAGAAGAAGCATTGAGATATCACATCTCATGGTATAGGACGGGTCTCAGGATTGGAATGGGAAGGAGTTGGATATCACATCTCATGCTATAGGAAGGGTCTCAGGATTGGAATGGGAAGGAGTTTGATATCACTTCTCATGCCATAGGAAGGTCTAAGGTATGGAAGAAGCATTAAGATATCACATCTCATGCTATCGGAAGGGTCTCAGGATTGGATTGGGAAGGAGTTGGATATCCCATCTCATGCTATAGGAAGGGTCACAGGTTGGAATTGGAAGGAGTTGGATATCACATCTCATGCTATCGGAAGGGTCTCAGGATTGGAATGGGAAGGAGTTGGATATCACCTCTCATGCTATAGGGAGGGTCTCAGGTTTGATATTAGAAGCATTGAGATATCATATCTCATGCTATCGGAAGGGTCTCAGGATTGGATTGGGAAGGAGTTGGATATCACATCTCATGTTATAGGAAGGGTCTCAGGATTGGAATGGGAAGGATTTGGATATCACATCTCAAGTTATAGGACGAGTCTGTGGTTTGGTATTAGAAGCATTGAGATATCATATCTCATGCTATCGGAAGGGTCTCAGGATTGGTTTGGGAAGGAGTTGGATATCACATCTCATGTTATAGGAAGGGTCTCAAGATTGGAATGGGAAGGACTTGGATATCACATCTCATGTTATAGGAAGGGTCTCAGGTTTGTTATTAGAAGCATTGAGATATCACATCTCATGTTATAGGACAGTCTCAGGTTTGGTATTAGAAGCATTGAGATATCACATCTCATGCTATAGGAAGGGTCTCAGGATTGCAATGGAAGTAGTTTGATTTCACATCTCATGCCATAGGAAGGTCTCAGGTATGGTAGAAGAAGCATTGAGATATCACATCTCATGGTATAGGACGGGTCTCAGGATTGGAATGGGAAGGAGTTGGATATCACATCTCATGCTATAGGAAGGGTCTCAGGATTGGATTGGGAAGGAGTTGGATATCACATCTCATGTTATAGGAAGGGCCTCAAGATTGGAATGGGAAGGGCTTGGATATCACATCTCATGTTATAGGAAGGGTCTCAGGTTTGTTATTAGAAGCATTGAGATATCACATCTCTTGTTATAGGACAGTCTCAGGTTTGGTATTAGAAGCATTGAGATATCATATCTCATGGTATAGGACGGGTCTCAGGATTGGAATGGAAAGGAGTTGGATATCACATCTCATGCTATAGGAAGGGTCTCAGGATTGGAATGGGAAGGATTTGGATTTCACATCTCATGTTATAGGAAGGGTCTCAGGTTTATTATTAGAAGCATTGAGATATCACATCTCATGTTATAGGACAGTCTCAGGTTTGGTATTAGAAGCATTGAGATATCACATCTCATGGTATAGGACGGGTCTCAGGATTGGAATGGGAAGGAGTTGGATATCACATCTCATGCTATAGGAAGGGTCTCAGGATTGGAATGGGAAGGAGTTTGATATCACATCTCATGCCATAGGAAGGTCTCAGGTATGGTAGAAGCATTAAGATATCACATCTCATGCTATCGGAAGGGTCTCAGGATTGGATTGGGAAGGAGTTGGATATCCCATCTCATGCTATAGGAAGGGTCACAGGTTGGAATTGGAAGGAGTTGGATATCACATCTCATGCTATCGGAAGGGTCTCAGGATTGGAATGGGAAGGAGTTGGATATCACCTCTCATGCTATAGGCAGGGTCTCAGGATTGGAATGGGAAGGAGTTGGATATCACATCTCATGATAAAGGAAGGGTCTCAGGTTTGGAAGGGGAAGGATTTGGATATCACATCTCAAGTTATAGGACGAGTCTGTGGTTTGGTATTAGAAGCATTGAGATATCATATCTCATGCTATCGGAAGGGTCTCAGGATTGGTTTGGGAAGGAGTTGGATATCACATCTCATGTTATAGAAAGGGTCTCAAGATTGGAATGGGAAGGACTTGGATATCACATCTCATGTTATAGGAAGGGTCTCAGGTTTGTTATTAGAAGCATTGAGATATCACATCTCATGTTATAGGACAGTCTCAGGTTTGGTATTAGAAGCATTGAGATATCACATCTCATGGTATAGGACGGGTCTCAGGATTGGAATGGGAAGGAGTTGGATATCACATCTCATGCTATAGGAAGGGTCTCAGGATTGGAATGGGAAGGAGTTTGATATCACTTCTCATGCCATAGGAAGGTCTCAGGTATGGTAGAAGCATTAAGATATCACATCTCATGCTATCGGAAGGGTCTCAGGATTGGATTGGGAAGGAGTTGGATATCCCATCTCATGCTATAGGAAGGGTCACAGGTTGGAATTGGAAGGAGTTGGATATCACATCTCATGCTATCGGAAGGGTCTCAGGATTGGAATGGGAAAGAGTTGGATATCACCTCTCATGCTATAGGGAGGGTCTCAGGTTTGATATTAGAAGCATTGAGATATCATATCTCATGCTATCGGAAGGGTCTCAGGATTGGATTGGGAAGGAGTTGGATATCACATCTCATGTTATAGGAAGGGTCTCAGGATTGGAATGGGAAGGATTTGGATATCACATCTCAAGTTATAGGACGAGTCTGTGGTTTGGTATTAGAAGCATTGAGATATCATATCTCATGCTATCGGAAGGGTCTCAGGATTGGTTTGGGAAGGAGTTGGATATCACATCTCATGTTATAGGAAGGGTCTCAAGATTGGAATGGGAAGGACTTGGATATCACATCTCATGTTATAGGAAGGGTCTCAGGTTTGTTATTAGAAGCATTGAGATATCACATCTCATGTTATAGGACAGTCTCAGGTTTGGTATTAGAAGCATTGATATATCACATCTCATGCTATAGGAAGGGTCTCAGGATTGGAATGGAAGTAGTTTGATTTCACATCTCATGCCATAGGAAGGTCTCAGGTATGGTAGAAGAAGCATTGAGATATCACGTCTCATGGTATAGGACGGGTCTCAGGATTGGAATGGGAAGGAGTTGGATATCACATCTCATGCTATAGGAAGGGTCTCAGGATTGGAATGGGAAGGAGTTTGATATCACATCTCATGCCATAGGAAGGTCTCAGGTATGGTAGAATCATTAAGATATTACATCTCATGCAATCGGAAGGGTCTCAGGATTGGATTGGGAAGGAGTTGGATATCCCATCTCATGCTATAGGAAGGGTCACAGGTTGGAATTGGAAGGAGTTGGATATCACATCTCATGCTATCGGAAGGGTCTCAGGATTGGAATGGGAAGGAGTTGGATACCACCTCTCATGCTATAGGGAGGGTCTCAGGTTTGATATTAGAAGCATTGAGATATCATATCTCATGCTATCGGAAGGGTCTCAGGATTGGATTGGGAAGGAGTTGGATATCACATCTCATGTTATAGGAAGGGTCTCAGGATTGGATGGGAAGAGTTGGATATCACATCTCATGCTATAGGAAGGGTCTCAGGTTTGGTAGAAGCATTGAGATATCACATCTCATGCTATAGGAAGGGTCTCAGGATTGGAATGGGAAGGAGTTGGATATCACATCTCATGATAAAGGAAGGGTCTCAGGTTTGGAAGGGGAAGGATTTGGATATCACATCTCAAGTTATAGGACGAGTCTGTGGTTTGGTATTAGAAGCATTGAGATATCATATCTCATGCTATCGGAAGGGTCTCAGGATTGGATTGGGAAGGAGTTGGATATCACATCTCATGTTATAGGAAGGGTCTCAAGATTGGAATGGGAAGGACTTGGATATCACAACTCATGTTATAGGAAGGGTCTCAGGTTTGTTATTAGAAGCATGGAGATATCACATCTCATGTTATAGGACAGTCTCAGGTTTGGTATTAGAAGCATTGAGATATCACATCTCATGGTATAGGACGGGTCTCAGGATTGGAATGGGAAGGAGTTGGATATCACATCTCATGCTATAGGAAGGGTCTCAGGATTGGAATGGGAAGGAGTTTGATATCACTTCTCATGCCATAGGAAGGTCTCAGGTATGGTAGAAGCATTAAGATATCACATCTCATGCTATCGGAAGGGTCTCAGGATTGGATTGGGAAGGAGTTGGATATCCCATCTCATGCTATAGGAAGGGTCACAGGTTGGAATTGAAAGGAGTTGGATATCACATCTCATGCTATCAGAAGGGTCTCAGGATTGGAATGGGAAGGAGTTGGATATCACCTCTCATGCTATAGGGAGGGTCTCAGGTTTGATATTAGAAGCATTGAGATATCATATCTCATGCTATCGGAAGGGTCTCAGGATTGGATTGGGAAGGAGTTGGATATCACATCTCATGTTATAGGAAGGGTCTCAGGATTGGAATGGGAAGGATTTGGATATCACATCTCAAGTTATAGGACGAGTCTGTGGTTTGGTATTAGAAGCATTGAGATATCATATCTCATGCTATCGGAAGGGTCTCAGGATTGGTTTGGGAAGGAGTTGGATATCACATCTCATGTTATAGGAAGGGTCTCAAGATTGGAATGGGAAGGACTTGGATATCACATCTCATGTTATAGGAAGGGTCTCAGGTTTGTTATTAGAAGCATTGAGATATCACATCTCATGTTATAGGACAGTCTCAGGTTTGGTATTAGAAGCATTGATATATCACATCTCATGCTATAGGAAGGGTCTCAGGATTGGAATGGAAGTAGTTTGATTTCACATCTCATGCCATAGGAAGGTCTCAGGTATGGTAGAAGAAGCATTGAGATATCACATCTCATGGTATAGGACGGGTCTCAGGATTGGAATGGGAAGGAGTTGGATATCACATCTCATGCTATAGGAAGGGTCTCAGGATTGGAATGGGAAGGAGTTTGATATCACATCTCATGCCATAGGAAGGTCTCAGGTATGGTAGAATCATTAAGATATTACATCTCATGCAATCGGAAGGGTCTCAGGATTGGATTGGGAAGGAGTTGGATATCCCATCTCATGCTATAGGAAGGGTCACAGGTTGGAATTGGAAGGAGTTGGATATCACATCTCATGCTATCGGAAGGGTCTCAGGATTGGAATGGGAAGGAGTTGGATACCACCTCTCATGCTATAGGGAGGGTCTCAGGTTTGATATTAGAAGCATTGAGATATCACATCTCATGCTATCGGAAGGGTCTCAGGATTGGATTGGGAAGGAGTTGGATATCACATCTCATGTTATAGGAAGGGTCTCAGGATTGGATGGGAAGAGTTGGATATCACATCTCATGCTATAGGAAGGGTCTCAGGTTTGGTAGAAGCATTGAGATATCACATCTCATGCTATAGGAAGGGTCTCAGGATTGGAATGGGAAGGAGTTGGATATCACATCTCATGATAAAGGAAGGGTCTCAGGTTTGGAAGGGGAAGGATTTGGATATCACATCTCAAGTTATAGGACGAGTCTGTGGTTTGGTATTAGAAGCATTGAGATATCATATCTCATGCTATCGGAAGGGTCTCAGGATTGGATTGGGAAGGAGTTGAATATCACATCTCATGTTATAGGAAGGGTCTCAAGATTGGAATGGGAAGGACTTGGATATCACAACTCATGTTATAGGAAGGGTCTCAGGTTTGTTATTAGAAGCATGGAGATATCACATCTCATGTTATAGGACAGTATCAGGTTTGGTATTAGAAGCATTGAGATATAACATCTCATAGTATAGGACGGGTCTCAGGATTGGAATGGGAAGGAGTTGGATATCACATCTCATGATATAGGAAGGGTCTCTGGATTGGAATGGGAAGGAGTTTGATATCACATCTCATGCCATGGGAAGGTCTCAGGTTTGCTAGAAGCATTTAGATATCACATCTCATGCTATCGGAAGGGTCTCAGGATTGGATTGGGAAGGAGTTGGATATCGCATCTCATGCTATAGGAAGGGTCACAGGTTGGAATTGGAAGGAGTTGGATATCACATCTCATGTTATAGGAAGGGTATCAGGATTGGAATGGGAAGGACTTTGATATCACATCTCACACTAGAGGGAGGGTCTCAGGTTTGGTATTAGAAGCATTGAGATATCACATCTCATGCTATCGGAAGGGTCTCAGGATTGGATTGGGAAGGAGTTGGATATCACATCTCATGTTATAGGAAGGGTCTCAGGATTGGATGGGAAGAGTTGGATATCACATCTCATGTTATAGGAAGGGTATCAGGATTGGAATGGGAAGGACTTTGATATCACATCTCACGCTATAGGGAGGGTCTCAGGTTTGGTTATTAGGAGCATTGAGATATCACATCTCATGCTATCGGAAGGGTCTCAGGATTGGATTGGGAAGGAGTTGGATATCACATCTCATGTTATAGGAAGGGTCTCAGGATTGGAATGGGAAGGACTTAAACATCACATCTCAAGTTATAGGAAGGGTCTCAGTTTTGTTATTAGAAGCATTGAGATATCACATCTCATGTTATAGGACAGTCTCAGGTTTGGTATTAGAAGCATTGAGATATAACATCTCATGGTATAGGATGGGTCTCAGGATTGGATGGGAAGAGTTGGATATCACATCTCATGCTATAGGAAAGGTCTCAGGTTTGGTAGAAGCATTGGGATATCACATCTCATGCTATAGGAAGGGTCTCAGGATTGGAATGGGAAGGAGTTGGATATCACATCTCATGCTAAAGGAAGGGTCTCAGGTTTGGAAGGGGAAGGATTTGGGTATCACATCTCAAGTTATAGGACGGGTCTGTGGTTTGGTATTAGAATCATTGAGATATCATATCTCATGCTATCAGAAGGGTCTCAGGATTGGATTGGGAAGGAGTTGGATATCACATCTCATGTTATACGAAGGGTCTCAAGATTGGAACGGGAAGGACTTGGATATCACATCTCATGTTATAGGAAGGGTCTCAGGTTTGTTATTAGAAGCATTGAGATATCACATCTCATGTTTTAGGACAGTCTCAGGTTTGGTATTAGAAGCATTGAGATATAACATCTCATTTTATAGGACGGGTCTCAGGATTGGAATGGGAAGGAGTTGGATATCACATCTCAAGTTATAGGACGGGTCTGCGGTTTGGTATTAGAAGCATTGAGATATCACATCTCATGCTATCGGAAGGGTCTCAGGATTGGATTGGGAAGGAGTTGGATATCACATCTCATGTTATAGGAAAGCTCTCAGGTTTGTTATTAGAAGCATTGAGATATCACATCTCATGTTATAGGACAGTCTCAGGTTTGGTATTAGAAGCATTGAGATATCATATCTCATGGTATAGGACGGGTCTCAGGATTGGAATGGGAAGGAGTTGGATATCACATCTCATGCTAAAGGAAGGGTCTCAGGTTTGGAAGGCTAAGGATTTGGATATCACACCTCAATGTATAGGACGGGTCTGTGGTTTGGTATTAGAACCATTGAGATATCATATCTCATGCTATCGGAAGGGTCTCAGTATTGGATTGGGAAGGAGTTGGATATCACATCTCATGCTATAGGAAGGGTCACAGGTTGGAATTGGAAGGAGTTGGATATCACATCTCATGCTGTCGGAAGGGTCTCAGGATTGGAATGGGAAGGAGTTGGATATCACATCTCATGCTTTAGGGAGGGTCTCAGGTTTGATATTAGAAGCATTGAGATATCACATCTCATGCTATAGGAAGGGTCTCAGGATTGGAATGGGAAGGAGTTGGATATCACATCTCATGATAAAGGAAGGGTCTCAGGTTTGGAAGGGGAAGGATTTGGATATCATATCTCAAGTTATAGGACGGGTCTGTGGTTTTGGTATTAGAAGCATTGAGATATCATATCTCATGCTATCGGAAGGGTCTCAGGATTGGATTGGGAAGGAGTTGGATATCACATCTCATGTTATAGGAAGGGCCTCAAGATTGGAATGGGAAGGGCTTGGATATCACATCTCATGTTATAGGAAGGAGGGTCTCAGGTTTGTTGGTAGAAGCATTGAGATATCACATCTCTTGTTATAGGACAGTCTCAGGTTTGGTATTAGAAGCATTGAGATATCATATCTCATGGTATAGGACGGGTCTCAGGATTGGAATGGAAAGGAGTTGGTTATCACATCTCATGCTATAGGAAGGGTCTCAGGATTGGAATGGGAAGGATTTGGATATCACATCTCATGTTATAGGAAGGGTCTCAGGTTTGTTATTAGAAGCATTGAGATATCACATCTCATGTTATAGGACAGTCTCAGGTTTGGTATTAGAAGCATTGAGATATCACATCTCATGGTATAGGACGGGTCTCAGGATTGGAATGGGAAGGAATTGGATATCACATCTCATGCTATAGGAAGGGTCTCAGGATTGGAATGGGAAGGAGTTTGATATCACATCTCATGCCATAGGAAGGTCTCAGGTATGGTAGAAGCATTAAGATATCACATCTCATGCTATCGGAAGGGTCTCAGGATTGGATTGGGAAGGAGTTGGATATCCCATCTCATGCTATAGGAAGGGTCACAGGTTGGAATTGGAAGGAGTTGGATATCACATCTCATGCTATCGGAAGGGTCTCAGGATTGGAATGGGAAGGAGTTGGATATCACATCTCATGCTTTAGGGAGGGTCTCAGGTTTGATATTAGAAGCATTGAGATATCATATCTCATGCTATCGGAAGGGTCTCAGGATTGGATTGGGAAGGTGTTGGATATCACATCTCATGTTATAGGAAGGGTCTCAGGATTGGATGGAAAGAGTTGGATATCACATCTCATGCTATAGGAAGGGTCTCAGGTTTGGTAGAAGCATTGGGATATCACATCTCATTCTATAGGAAGGGTCTCAGGATTGGAATGGGAAGGAGTTGGATATCACATCTCATGATAAAGGAAGTGTCTCAGGTTTGGAAGGGGAAGGATTTGGATATCATATCTCAAGTTATAGGACGGGTCTGTGGTTTTGGTATTAGAAGCATTGAGATATCATATCTCATGCTATCGGAAGGGTCTCAGGATTGGATTGGGAAGGAGTTGGATATCACATCTCATGTTATAGGAAGGGCCTCAAGATTGGAATGGGAAGGGCTTGGATATCACATCTCATGTTATAGGAAGGGTCTCAGGTTTGTTATTAGAAGCATTGAGATATCACATCTCTTGTTTAGGACAGTCTCAGGTTTGGTATTAGAAGCATTGAGATATCATATCTCATGGTATAGGACGGGTCTCAGGATTGGAATGGAAAGGAGTTGGATATCACATCTCATGCTATAGGAAGGGTCTCAGGATTGGAATGGGAAGGATTTGGATATCACATCTCATGTTATAGGAAGGGTCTCAGGTTTATTATTAGAAGCATTGAGATATCACATCTCATGTTATAGGACAGTCTCAGGTTTGGTATTAGAAGCATTGAGATATCACATCTCATGGTATAGGACGGGTCTCAGGATTGGAATGGGAAGGAGATGGATATCACATCTCAAGTTAAAGGACGAGTCTGTGGTTTGGTATTAGAAGCATTGAGATATCATATCTCATGCTATCGGAAGGGTCTCAGGATTGGTTTGGGAAGGAGTTGGATATCACATCTCATGTTATAGGAAGGGTCTCAAGATTGGAATGGGAAGGACTTGGATATCACATCTCATGTTATAGGAAGGGTCTCAGGTTTGTTATTAGAAGCATTGAGATATCACATCTCATGTTATAGGACAGTCTCAGGTTTGGTATTAGAAGCATTGAGATATCACATCTCATGGTATAGGACGGGTCTCAGGATTGGAATGGGAAGGAGTTGGATATAACATCTCATGCTATAGGAAGGGTCTCAGGATTGGAATGGAAGTAGTTTGATTTCACATCTCATGCCATAGGAAGGTCTCAGGTATGGTAGAAGAAGCATTGAGATATCACATCTCATGGTATAGGACGGGTCTCAGGATTGGAATGGGAAGGAGTTGGATATCACATCTCATGCCATAGGAAGGTCTCAGGTATGGTAGAATCATTAAGATATTACATCTCATGCTATCGGAAGGGTCTCAGCATTGGATTGGGAAGGAGTTGGATATCCCATCTCATGCTATAGGAAGGGTCACAGGTTGGAATTGGAAGGAGTTGGATATCACATCTCATGCTATCGGAAGGGTCTCAGGATTGGAATGGGAAGGAGTTGGATACCACCTCTCATGCTATAGGGAGGGTCTCAGGTTTGATATTAGAAGCATTGAGATATCATATCTCATGCTATCGGAAGGGTCTCAGGATTGGATTGGGAAGGAGTTGGATATCACCTCTCATGTTATAGGAAGGGTCTCAGGATTGGATGGGAAGAGTTGGATATCACATTTCATGCTATAGGAAGGGTCTCAGGTTTGGTAGAAGCATTGAGATATCACATCTCATGCTATAGGAAGGGTCTCAGGATTGGAATGGGAAGGAGTTGGATATCACATCTCATGATAAAGGAAGGGTCTCAGGTTTGGAAGGGGAAGGATTTGGATATCACATCTCAAGTTATAGGACGAGTCTGTGGTTTGGTATTAGAAGCATTGAGATATCATATCTCATGCTATCGGAAGGGTCTCAGGATTGGTTTGGGAAGGAGTTGGATATCACATCTCATGTTATAGGAAGGGTCTCAAGATTGGAATGGGAAGGACTTGGATATCACATCTCATGTTATAGGAAGGGTCTCAGGTTTGTTATTAGAAGCATTGAGATATCACATCTCATGTTATAGGACAGTCTCAGGTTTGGTATTAGAAGCATTGAGATATCACATCTCATGGTATAGGACGGGTCTCAGGATTGGAATGGGAAGGAGTTGGATATAACATCTCATGCTATAGGAAGGGTCTCAGGATTGGAATGGAAGTAGTTTGATTTCACATCTCATGCCATAGGAAGGTCTCAGGTATGGTAGAAGAAGCATTGAGATATCACATCTCATGGTATAGCACGGGTCTCAGGATTGGAATGGGAAGGAGTTGGATATCACATCTCATGCTATAGGAAGGGTCTCAGGATTGGAATGGGAAGGAGTTTGATATCACATCTCATGCCATAGGAAGGTCTCAGGTATGGTAGAATCATTAAGATATTACATCTCATGCTATCGGAAGGGTCTCAGGATTGGATTGGGGAGGAGTTGGATATCCCATCTTATGCTATAGGAAGGGTCACAGGTTGGAATTGGAAGGAGTTGGATATCACATCTCATGCTATCGGAAGGGTCTCAGGAATGGAATGGGAAGGAGTTGGATACCACCTCTCATGCTATAGGGAGGGTCTCAGGTTTGATATTAGAAGCATTGAGATATCATATCTCATGCTATCGGAAGGGTCTCAGGATTGGATTGGGAAGGAGTTGGATATCACATCTCATGTTATAGGAAGGGTCTCAGGATTGGATGGGAAGAGTTGGATATCACATCTCATGCTATAGGAAGGGTCTCAGGTTTGGTAGAAGCATTGAGATATCACATCTCATGCTATAGGAAGGGTCTCAGGATTGGAATGGGAAGGAGTTGGATATCACATCTCATGATAAAGGAAGGGTCTCAGGTTTGGAAGGGGAAGGATTTGGATATCACATCTCAAGTTATAGGACGAGTCTGTGGTTTGGTATTAGAAGCATTGAGATATCATATCTTATGCTATCGGAAGGGTCTCAGGATTGGATTGGGAAGGAGTTGGATATCACATCTCATGTTATAGGAAGGGTCTCAAGATTGGAATGGGAAGGACTTGGATATCACAACTCATGTTATAGGAAGGGTCTCAGGTTTGTTATTAGAAGCATGGAGATATCACATCTCATGTTATAGGACAGTATCAGGTTTGGTATTAGAAGCATTGAGATATAACATCTCATAGTATAGGACGGGTCTCAGGATTGGAATGGGAAGGAGTTGGATATCACATCTCATGCTATAGGAAGGGTCTCAGGATTGGAATGGGAAGGAGTTTGATATCACATCTCATGCCATGGGAAGGTCTCAGGTTTGCTAGAAGCATTTAGATATCACATCTCATGCTATCGGAAGGGTCTCAGGATTGGATTGGGAAGGAGTTGGATATCGCATCTCATGCTATAGGAAGGGTCACAGGTTGGAATTGGAAGGAGTTGGATATCACATCTCATGTTATAGGAAGGGTATCAGGATTGGAATGGGAAGGACTTTGATATCACATCTCACACTAGAGGGAGGGTCTCAGGTTTGGTATTAGAAGCATTGATATATCACATCTCATGCTATCGGAAGGGTCTCAGGATTGGATTGGGAAGGAGTTGGATATCACATCTCATGTTATAGGAAGGGTCTCAGGATTGGATGGGAAGAGTTGGATATCACATCTCATGTTATAGGAAGGGTATCAGGATTGGAATGGGAAGGAGTTTGATATCACATCTCACGCTATAGGGAGGGTCTCAGGTTTGGTTATTAGGAGCATTGAGATATCACATCTCATGCTATCGGAAGGGTCTCAGGATTGGATTGGGAAGGAGTTGGATATCACATCTCATGTTATAGGAAGGGTCTCAGGATTGGAATGGGAAGGACTTGGACATCACATCTCAAGTTATAGGAAGGGTCTCAGTTTTGTTATTAGAAGCATTGAGATATCACATCTCATGTTATAGGACAGTCTCAGGTTTGGTATTAGAAGCATTGAGATATAACATCTCATGGTATAGGATGGGTCTCAGGATTGGATGGGAAGTGTTGGATATCACATCTCATGCTATAGGAAAGGTCTCAGGTTTGGTAGAAGCATTGGGATATCACATCTCATGCTATAGGAAGGGTCTCAGGATTGGAATGGGAAGGATTTGGGTATCACATCTCAAGTTATAGGACGGGTCTGTGGTTTGGTATTAGAAGCATTGAGATATCATATCTCATGCTATCAGAAGGGTCTCAGGATTGGATTGGGAAGGAGTTGGATATCACATCTCATGTTATACGAAGGGTCTCAAGATTGGAACGGGAAGGACTTGGATATCACATCTCATGTTATAGGAAGGGTCTCAGGTTTGTTATTAGAAGCATTGAGATATCACATCTCATGTTATAGGACAGTCTCAGGTTTGGTATTAGAAGCATTGAGATATAACATCTCATTTTATAGGACGGGTCTCAGGATTGGAATGGGAAGGAGTTGGATATCACATCTCAAGTTATAGGACGGGTCTGCGGTTTGGTATTAGAAGCATTGAGATATCACATCTCATGCTATCGGAAGGGTCTCAGGATTGGATTGGGAAGGAGTTGGATATCACATCTCATGTTATAGGAAAGCTCTCAGGTTTGTTATTAGAAGCATTGAGATATCACATCTCATGTTATAGGACAGTCTCAGGTTTGGTATTAGAAGCATTGAGATATCATATCTCATGGTATAGGACGGGTCTCAGGATTGGAATGGGAAGGAGTTGGATATCACATCTCATGCTAAAGGAAGGGTCTCAGGTTTGGAAGGCTAAGGATTAGGATATCACACCTCAATTTATAGGACGGGTCTGTGGTTTGGTATTAGAACCATTGAGATATCATATCTCATGCTATCGGAAGGGTCTCAGTATTGGATTGGGAAGGAGTTGGATATCACATCTCATGCTATAGGAAGGGTCACAGGTTGGAATTGGAAGGAGTTGGATATCACATCTCATGCTGTCGGAAGGGTCTCAGGATTGGAATGGGAAGGAGTTGGATATCACATCTCATGCTTTAGGGAGGGTCTCAGGTTTGATATTAGAAGCATTGAGATATCACATCTCATGCTATAGGAAGGGTCTCAGGATTGGAATGGGAAGGAGTTGGATATCACATCTCATGATAAGGGAAGGGTCTCAGGTTTGGAAGGGGAAGGATTTGGATATCATATCTCAAGTTATAGGACGGGTCTGTGGTTTTGGTATTAGAAGCATTGAGATATCATATCTCATGCTATCGGAAGGGTCTCAGGATTGGATTGGGAAGGAGTTGGATATCACATCTCATGTTATAGGAAGGGCCTCAAGATTGGAATGGGAAGGGCTTGGATATCACGTCCCATGTTATAGGAAGGAGGGTCTCAGGTTTGTTGGTAGAAGCATTGAGATATCACATCTCTTGTTATAGGACAGTCTCAGGTTTGGTATTAGAAGCATTGAGATATCATATCTCATGGTATAGGACGGGTCTCAGGATTGGAATGGAAAGGAGTTGGTTATCACATCTCATGCTATAGGAAGGGTCTCAGTATTGGAATGGGAAGGATTTGGATATCACATCTCATGTTATAGGAAGGGTCTCAGGTTTGTTATTAGAAGCATTGAGATATCACATCTCATGTTATAGGACAGTCTCAGGTTTGGTATTAGAAGCATTGAGATATCACATCTCATGGTATAGGACGGGTCTCAGGATTGGAATGGGAAGGAATTGGATATCACATCTCATGCTATAGGAAGGGTCTCAGGATTGGAATGGGAAGGAGTTTGATATCACATCTCATGCCATAGGAAGGTCTCAGGTATGGTAGAAGCATTAAGATATCACATCTCATGCTATCGGAAGGGTCTCAGGATTGGATTGGGAAGGAGTTGGATATCCCATCTCATGCTATAGGAAGGGTCACAGGTTGGAATTGGAAGGAGTTGGATATCACATCTCATGCTATCGGAAGGGTCTCAGGATTGGAATGGGAAGGAGTTGGATATCACATCTCATGCTTTAGGGAGGGTCTCAGGTTTGATATTAGAAGCATTGAGATATCATATCTCATGCTATCGGAAGGGTCTCAGGATTGGATTGGGAAGGTGTTGGATATCACATCTCATGTTATAGGAAGGGTCTCAGGATTGGATGGGAAGAGTTGGATATCACATCTCATGCTATAGGAAGGGTCTCAGGTTTGGTAGAAGCATTGGGATATCACATCTCATTCTATAGGAAGGGTCTCAGGATTGGAATGGGAAGGAGTTGGATATCACATCTCATGATAAAGGGAGTGTCTCAGGTTTGGAAGGGGAAGGATTTGGATATCATATCTCAAGTTATAGGAGGGGTCTGTGGTTTTGGTATTAGAAGCATTGAGATATCATATCTCATGCTATCGGAAGGGTCTCAGGATTGGATTGGGAAGGAGTTGGATATCACATCTCATGTTATAGGAAGGGCCTCAAGATTGGAATGGGAAGGGCTTGGATATCACATCTCATGTTATAGGAAGGGTCTCAGGTTTGTTATTAGAAGCATTGAGATATCACATCTCTTGTTTAGGACAGTCTCAGGTTTGGTATTAGAAGCATTGAGATATCATATCTCATGGTATAGGACGGGTCTCAGGATTGGAATGGAAAGGAGTTGGATATCACATCTCATGCTATAGGAAGGGTCTCAGGATTGGAATGGGAAGGATTTGGATATCACATCTCATTTTATAGGAAGGGTCTCAGGTTTATTATTAGAAGCATTGAGATATCACATCTCATGTTATAGGACAGTCTCAGGATTGGTATTAGAAGCATTGAGATATCACATCTCATGGTATAGGACGGGTCTCAGGATTGGAATGGGAAGGAGTTGGATATCACATCTCAAGTTATAGGACGAGTCTGTGGTTTGGTATTAGAAGCATTGAGATATCATATCTCATGCTATCGGAAGGGTCTCAGGATTGGTTTGGGAAGGAGTTGGATATCACATCTCATGTTATAGGAAGGGTCTCAAGATTGGAATGGGAAGGACTTGGATATCACATCTCATGTTATAGGAAGGGTCTCAGGTTTGTTATTAGAAGCATTGAGATATCACATCTCATGTTATAGGACAGTCTCAGGTTTGGTATTAGAAGCATTGAGATATCACAGTCTCATGGTATAGGACGGGTCTCAGGATTGGAATGGGAAGGAGTTGGATATAACATCTCATGCTATAAGAAGGGTCTCAGGATTGGAATGGAAGTAGTTTGATTTCACATCTCATGCCATAGGAAGGTCTCAGGTATGGTAGAAGAAGCATTGAGATATCACATCTCATGGTATAGGACGGGTCTCAGGATTGGAATGGGAAGGAGTTGGATATCACATCTCATGCCATAGGAAGGTCTCAGGTATGGTAGAATCATTAAGATATTACATCTCATGCTATCGGAAGGGTCTCAGCATTGGATTGGGAAGGAGTTGGATATCCCATCTCATGCTATAGGAAGGGTCACAGGTTGGAATTGGAAGGAGTTGGATATCACATCTCATGCTATCGGAAGGGTCTCAGGATTGGAATGGGAAGGAGTTGGATACCACCTCTCATGCTATAGGGAGGGTCTCAGGTTTGATATTAGAAGCATTGAGATATCATATCTCATGCTATCGGAAGGGTCTCAGGATTGGATTGGGAAGGAGTTGGATATCACATCTCATGTTATAGGAAGGGTCTCAGGATTGGATGGGAAGAGTTGGATATCACATCTCATGCTATAGGAAGGGTCTCAGGTTTGGTAGAAGCATTGAGATATCACATCTCATGCTATAGGAAGGGTCTCAGGATTGGAATGGGAAGGAGTTGGATATCACATCTCATGATAAAGGAAGGGTCTCAGGTTTGGAAGGGGAAGGATTTGGATATCACATCTCAAGTTATAGGACGAGTCTGTGGTTTGGTATTAGAAGCATTGAGATATCATATCTCATGCTATCGGAAGGGTCTCAGGATTGGTTTGGGAAGGAGTTGGATATCACATCTCATGTTATAGGAAGGGTCTCAAGATTGGAATGGGAAGGACTTGGATATCACATCTCATGTTATAGGAAGGGTCTCAGGTTTGTTATTAGAAGCATTGAGATATCACATCTCATGTTATAGGACAGTCTCAGGTTTGGTATTAGAAGCATTGAGATATCACATCTCATGGTATAGGACGGGTCTCAGGATTGGAATGGGAAGGAGTTGGATATAACATCTCATGCTATAGGAAGGGTCTCAGGATTGGAATGGAAGTAGTTTGATTTCACATCTCATGCCATAGGAAGGTCTCAGGTATGGTAGAAGAAGCATTGAGATATCACATCTCATGGTATAGGACGGGTCTCAGGATTGCAATGGAAAGGAGTTGGATATCACATCTCATCCTATAGGAAGGGTCTCAGGATTGGAATGGGAAGGAGTTTGATATCACATCTCATGCCATAGGAAGGTCTCAGGTATGGTAGAAGCATTAAGATATCACATCTCATGCTATCGGAAGGGTCTCAGGATTGGATTGGGAAGGAGTTGGATATCCCATCTCATGCTATAGGAAGGGTCACAGGTTGGAATTGGAAGGAGTTGGATATCACATCTCATGCTATCGGAAGGGTCTCAGGATTGGAATGGGAAGGAGTTGGATATCACCTCTCATGCTATAGGGAGGGTCTCAGGTTTGATATTAGAAGCATTGAGATATCATATCTCATGCTATCGGAAGGGTCTCAGGATTGGATTGGGAAGGAGTTGGATATCACATCTCATGTTATAGGAAGGGTCTCAAGATTGGAATGGGAAGGATTTGGATATCACATCTGAAGTTATAGGACGAGTCTGTGGTTTGGTATTAGAAGCATTGAGATATCATATCTCATGCTATCGGAAGGGTCTCAGGATTGGTTTGGGAAGGAGTTGGATATCACATCTCATGTTATAGGAAGGGTCTCAAGATTGGAATGGGAAGGACTTGGATATCACATCTCATGTTATAGGAAGGGTCTCAGGTTTGTTATTAGAAGCATTGAGATATCACATCTCATGTTATAGGACAGTCTCAGGTTTGGTATTAGAAGCATTGAGATATCACATCTCATGGTATAGGACGGGTCTCAGGATTGGAATGGGAAGGAGTTGGATATAACATCTCATGCTATAGGAAGGGTCTCAGGATTGGAATGGAAATAGTTTGATTTCACATCTCATGCCATAGGAAGGTCTCAGGTATGGTGGAAGAAGCATTGAGATATCACATCTCATGGTATAGGACGGGTCTCAGGATTGGAATGGGAAGTAGTTGGATATCACATCTCATGCTATAGGAAGGGTCTCAGGATTGGAATGGGAAGGAGTTTGATATCACATCTCATGCCATCGGAAGGTCTCAGGTATGGTAGAAGCATTAAGATATCACATCTCATGCTATCGGAAGGGTCTCAGGATTGGATTGGGAAGGACTTGGATATCACATCTCATGTTATAGGAAGGGTCTCAGATTTGTTATTAGAAGCATTGAGATATCACATCTCATGTTATAGGACAGTCTCAGGTTTGGTATTAGAAGCATTGAGATATCACATCTCATGGTATAGGACGGGTCTCAGGATTGGAATGGGAAGGAGTTGGATATAACATCTCATGCTATAGGAAGGGTCTCAGGATTGGAATGGAAGTAGTTTGATTTCACATCTCATGCCATAGGAAGGTCTCAGGTATGGTGGAAGAAGCATTGAGATATCACATCTCATGGTATAGGACGGGTCTCAGGATTGGAATGGGAAGGACTTGGATATCACATCTCATGTTATAGGAAGGGTCTCAGGTTTGTTATTAGAAGCATTGAGATATCACATCTCATGTTATAGGACAGTCTCAGGTTTGGTATTAGAAGCATTGAGATATCACATCTCATGGTATAGGACGGGTCTCAGGATTGGAATGGGAAGGAGTTGGATATAACATCTCATGCTATAGGAAGGGTCTCAGGATTGGAATGGAAGTAGTTTGATTTCACATCTCATGCCATAGGAAGGTCTCAGGTATGGTAGAAGAAGCATTGAGATATCACATCTCATGGTATAGGACGGGTCTCAGGATTGCAATGGAAAGGAGTTGGATATCACATCTCATCCTATAGGAAGGGTCTCAGGATTGGAATGGGAAGGAGTTTGATATCACATCTCATGCCATAGGAAGGTCTCAGGTATGGTAGAAGCATTAAGATATCACATCTCATGCTATCGGAAGGGTCTCAGGATTGGATTGGGAAGGAGTTGGATATCCCATCTCATGCTATAGGAAGGGTCACAGGTTGGAATTGGAAGGAGTTGGATATCACATCTCATGCTATCGGAAGGGTCTCAGGATTGGAATGGGAAGGAGTTGGATATCACCTCTCATGCTATAGGGAGGGTCTCAGGTTTGATATTAGAAGCATTGAGATATCATATCTCATGCTATCGGAAGGGTCTCAGGATTGGATTGGGAAGGAGTTGGATATCACATCTCATGTTATAGGAAGGGTCTCAAGATTGGAATGGGAAGGATTTGGATATCACATCTGAAGTTATAGGACGAGTCTGTGGTTTGGTATTAGAAGCATTGAGATATCATATCTCATGCTATCGGAAGGGTCTCAGGATTGGTTTGGGAAGGAGTTGGATATCACATCTCATGTTATAGGAAGGGTCTCAAGATTGGAATGGGAAGGACTTGGATATCACATCTCATGTTATAGGAAGGGTCTCAGGTTTGTTATTAGAAGCATTGAGATATCACATCTCATGTTATAGGACAGTCTCAGGTTTGGTATTAGAAGCATTGAGATATCACATCTCATGGTATAGGACGGGTCTCAGGATTGGAATGGGAAGGAGTTGGATATAACATCTCATGCTATAGGAAGGGTCTCAGGATTGGAATGGAAATAGTTTGATTTCACATCTCATGCCATAGGAAGGTCTCAGGTATGGTGGAAGAAGCATTGAGATATCACATCTCATGGTATAGGACGGGTCTCAGGATTGGAATGGGAAGTAGTTGGATATCACATCTCATGCTATAGGAAGGGTCTCAGGATTGGAATGGGAAGGAGTTTGATATCACATCTCATGCCATCGGAAGGTCTCAGGTATGGTAGAAGCATTAAGATATCACATCTCATGCTATCGGAAGGGTCTCAGGATTGGATTGGGAAGGACTTGGATATCACATCTCATGTTATAGGAAGGGTCTCAGATTTGTTATTAGAAGCATTGAGATATCACATCTCATGTTATAGGACAGTCTCAGGTTTGGTATTAGAAGCATTGAGATATCACATCTCATGGTATAGGACGGGTCTCAGGATTGGAATGGGAAGGAGTTGGATATAACATCTCATGCTATAGGAAGGGTCTCAGGATTGGAATGGAAGTAGTTTGATTTCACATCTCATGCCATAGGAAGGTCTCAGGTATGGTGGAAGAAGCATTGAGATATCACATCTCATGGTATAGGACGGGTCTCAGGATTGGAATGGGAAGTAGTTGGATATCACATCTCATGCTATAGGAAGGGTCTCAGGATTGGAATGGGAAGGAGTTTGATATCACATCTCATGCCATCGGAAGGTCTCAGGTATGGTAGAAGCATTAAGATATCACATCTCATGCTATCGGAAGGGTCTCAGGATTGGATTGGGAAGGAGTTGGATATCCCATCTCATGCTATAGGAAGGGTCACAGGTTGGAATTGGAAGGAGTTGGATATCACATCTCATGCTATCGGAAGGGTCTCAGGATTGGAATGGGAAGGAGTTGGATATCACCTCTCATGCTATAGGGAGGGTCTCAGTTTTGATATTAGAAGCATTGAGATATCACATCTCATGCTATCGGAAGGGTCTCAGGATTGGATTGGGAAGGAGTTGGATGTCACATCTCAAGTTATAGGACGGGTCTGTGGTTTGGTAATAGAAGCATTGAGATATCACATCTCATGCTATCGAAAGGGTCTCAGGATTGGATTGGGAAGGAGTTGGATATCACGTCTCATGTTATAGGAAAGCTCTCAGGTTTGTTATTAGAAGCATTGAGATATCACATCTCATGTTATAGGACAGTCTCAGGTTTGGTATTAGAAGCATTGAGATATCATATCTCATGGTATAGGACGGGTCTCAGGATTGGAATGGGAAGGAGTTGGATATCACATCTCATGCTAAAGGAAGGGTCTCAGGTTTGGAAGGCTAAGGATTTGGATATCACACCTCAATTTATAGGACGGGTCTGTGGTTTGGTATTAGAACCATTGAGATATCATATCTCATGCTATCGGAAGGGTCTCAGTATTGGATTGGGAAGGAGTTGGATATCACATCTCATGTTATAGGAAGGGTCTCAGGATTGGAATGGGAAGGATTTGGATATCACATCTCATGTTATAGGAAGGGTCTCAGGTTTGTTATTAGAAGCATTGAGATATCACTTCTCATGTTATAGGACAGTCTCAGGTTTGGTATTAGAAGCATTGAGATATCACATCTCATGGTATAGGACGGGTCTCAGGATTGGAATGGGAAGGAGTTGGATATCACATCTCATGCTATAGGAAGGGTCTCAGGATTGGAATGGGAAGTAGTTTGATATCACATCTCATGCCATAGGAAGGTCTCAGGTATGGTAGAAGCATTAATATATCACATCTCATGCTATCGGAAGGGTCTCAGGATTGGATTGGGAAGGAGTTGGATATCCCATCTCATGCTATAGGAAGGGTCACACGTTGGAATTGGAAGGAGTTGGATATCACATCTCATGCTGTCGGAAGGGTCTCAGGATTGGAATGGGAAGGAGTTGGATATCACATCTCATGCTTTAGGGAGGGTCTCAGGTTTGATATTAGAAGCATTGAGATATCATATCCTCATGCTATCGGAAGGGTCTCATGATTGGATTGGGAAGGAGTTGGATATCACATCTCATGTTATAGGAAGGGTCTCAGGATTGGAATGGGAAATACTTGGACATCACATCTCATGTTATAGGAAGGGTCTCAGGTTTGTTATTAGAAGCATTGAGATATCACATCTCATGCTATAGGAAGGGTCTCAGGATTGGAATGGGAAGGAGTTGGATATCACATCTCATGATAAAGGAAGGGTCTCAGGTTTGGAAGGGGAAGGATTTGGATATCATATCTCAAGTTATAGGACGGGTCTGTGGTTTTGGTATTAGAAGTATTGAGATATCATATCTCATGCTATCGGAAGGGTCTCAGGATTGGATTGGGAATGAGTTGGATATCACATCTCATGCTATAGGAAGGGTCTCAGGTTTGTTATTAGAAGCATTGAGATATCACATCTCATGTTATAGGACAGTCTCAGGTTTGGTATTAGAAGCATTGAGATATCACATCTCATGGTATAGGACGGGTCTCAGGATTGGAATGGGAAGGAATTGGATATCACATCTCATGCTATAGGAAGGGTCTCAGGATTGGAATGGGAAGGAGTTTGATATCACATCTCATGCCATAGGAAGGTCTCAGGTATGGTAGAAGCATTAAGATATCACATCTCATGCTATCGGAAGGGTCTCAGGATTGGATTGGCAAGGAGTTGGATATCCCATCTCATGCTATAGGAAGGGTCACAGGTTGGAATTGGAAGGAGTTGGATATCACATCTCATGCTATCGGAAGGGTCTCAGGATTGGAATGGGAAGGAGTTGGATATCACATCTCATGCTTTAGGGAGGGTCTCAGCGTTTGATATTAGAAGCATTGAGATATCATATCTCATGCTATCGGAAGGGTCTCAGGATTGTATTGGGAAGGAGTTGGATATCACATCTCATGTTATAGGAAGGGTCTCAGGATTGGATGGGAAGAGTTGGATATCACATCTCATGCTATAGGAAGGGTCTCAGGTTTGGTAGAAGCATTGGGATATCACATCTCATGCTATAGGAAGGGTCTCAGGATTGGAATGGGAAGGAGTTGGATATCACATCTCATGATAAAGGAAGTGTCTCAGGTTTGGAAGGGGAAGGATTTGGATATAATATCTCAAGTTATAGGACGGGTCTGTGGTTTTGGTATTAGAAGCATTGAGATATCATATCTCATGCTATCGGAAGGGTCTCAGGATTGGATTGGGAAGGAGTTGGATATCACATCTCATGTTATAGGAAGGGCCTCAAGATTGGAATGGGAAGGGCTTGGATATCACATCTCATGTTATAGGAAGGGTCTCAGGTTTGTTATTAGAAGCATTGAGATATCACATCTCTTGTTATAGGACAGTCTCAGGTTTGGTATTAGAAGCATTGAGATATCATATCTCATGGTATAGGACGGGTCTCAGGATTGGAATGGAAAGGAGTTGGATATCACATCTCATGCTATAGGAAGGGTCTCAGGATTGGAATGGGAAGGATTTGGATATCACATCTCATGTTATAGGAAGGGTCTCAGGTTTATTATTAGAAGCATTGAGATATCACATCTCATGTTATAGGACAGTCACAGGTTTGGTATTAGAAGCATTGAGATATCACATCTCATGGTATAGGACGGGTCTCAGGATTGGAATGGGAAGGAGTTGGATATCACATCTCATGCCATAGGAAGGATCTCAGGATTGGAATGGGAAGGAGTTTGATATCACATCTCATGCCATAGGAAGGTCTCAGGTATGGTAGAAGCATTAAGATATCACATCTCATGCTATCGGAAGGGTCTCAGGATTGGATTGGGAAGGAGTTGGATATCCCATCTCATGCTATATTAAGGGTCACAGGTTGGAATTGGAAGGAGTTGGATATCACATCTCATGCTATCGGAAGGGTCTCAGGATTGGAATGGGAAGGAGTTGGATATCACCTCTCATGCTATAGGGAGGGTCTCAGGTTTGATATTAGAAGCATTGAGATATCATATCTCATGCTATCGGAAGGGTCTCAGGATTGGATTGGGAAGGAGTTGGATATCACATCTCATGTTATAGGAAGGGTCTCAGGATTGGATGGGAAGATTTGGATATCACATCTCATGCTATAGGAAGGGTCTCAAGTTTGGTAGAAGCATTGAGATATCACATCTCATGCTATAGGAAGGGTCTAAGGATTGGAATGGGAAGGAGTTCGATATCACATCTCATGATAAAGGAAGGGTCTCAGGTTTGGAAGGGGAAGGATTTGGATATCACATCTCAAGTTATAGGACGAGTCTGTGGTTTGGTATTAGAAGCATTGAGATATCATATCTCATGCTATCGGAAGGGTCTCAGGATTGGTTTGGGAAGGAGTTGGATATCACATCTCAAGTTATAGGACGGGTCTGTGGTTTGGTATTAGAAGCATTGAGATATCACATCTCATGCTATCGGAAGGGTCTCAGGATTGGATTGGGAAGGAGTTGGATATTACATCTCATGTTATAGGAAAGCTCTCAGGTTTGTTATTAGAAGCATTGATATATCACATCTCATGTTATAGGACAGTCTCAGGTTTGGTATTAGAAGCATTGAGATATCATATCTCATGGTATAGGACGGGTCTCAATATTGGAATGGGAAGGAGTTGGATATCGCATCTCATGCTAAAGGAAGGGTCTCAGGTTTGGAAGGCTAAGGATTTGGATATCACACCTCAATTTATAGGACGGGTCTGTGGTTTGGTATTAGAACCATTGAGATATCATATCTCATGCTATCGGAAGGGTCTCAGTATTGGATTGGGAAGGAGTTGGATATCACATCTCATGTTATAGGAAGGGTCTCAGGATTGGAATGGGAAGGATTTGGATATCACATCTCATGTTATAGGAAGGGTCTCAGGTTTGTTATTAGAAGCATTGAGATATCACTTCTCATGTTATAGGACAGTCTCAGGTTTGGTATTAGAAGCATTGAGATATCACATCTCATGGTATAGGACGGGTCTCAGGATTGGAATGGGAAGTAGTTTGATATCACATCTCATGCCATAGGAAGGTCTCAGGTATGGTAGAAGCATTAATATATCACATCTCATGCTATCGGAAGGGTCTCAGGATTGGATTGGGAAGGAGTTGGATATCCCATCTCATGCTATAGGAAGGGTCACAGGTTGGAATTGGAAGGAGTTGGATATCACATCTCATGCTGTCGGAAGGGTCTCAGGATTGAAATGGGAAGGAGTTGGATATCACATCTCATGTTATAGGAAGGGTCTCAGGATTGGAATGGGAAGGACTTGGACATCACATCTCATGTTATAGGAAGGGCCTCAGGTTTGTTATTAGAAGCATTGAGATATCACATCGCATGCTATAGGAAGGGTCTCAGGATTGGAATGGGAAGGAGTTGGATATCACATCTCATGATAAAGGAAGCGTCTCAGGTTTGGAAGGGGAAGGATTTGGATATCCTATCTCAAGTTATAGGTCGGGTCTGTGGTTTTGGTATTAGAAGCATTGAGATATCATATCTCATGCTATCGGAAGGGTCTCAGGATTGGATTGGGAAGGAGTTGGATATAACATCTCATGTTATAGGAAGGGCCTCAATATTGGAATGGGAAGGGCTTGGATATCACATCTCATGTTATAGGAAGGGCCTCAGGTTTGTTATTAGAAGCATTGAGATATCACATCGCATGCTATAGGAAGGGTCTCAGGATTGGAATGGGAAGGAGTTGGATATCACATCTCATGTTATAGGAAGGGTCTCAGGATTGGAATGGGAAGGACTTGGACATCACATCTCATGTTATAGGAAGGGCCTCAGGTTTGTTATTAGAAGCATTGAGATATCACATCGCATGCTATAGGAAGGGTCTCAGGATTGGAATGGGAAGGAGTTGGATATCACATCTCATGATAAAGGAAGCGTCTCAGGTTTGGAAGGGGAAGGATTTGGATATCATATCTCAAGTTATAGGTCGGGTCTGTGGTTTTGGTATTAGAAGCATTGAGATATCATATCTCATGCTATCGGAAGGGTCTCAGGATTGGATTGGGAAGGAGTTGGATATAACATCTCATGTTATAGGAAGGGCCTCAATATTGGAATGGGAAGGGCTTGGATATCACATCTCATGTTATAGGAAGGGTCTCAGGTTTGTTGTTAGAAGCATTGAGATATCACATCTCTTGTTATAGGACAGTGTCAGGTTTGGTATTAGAAGCATTGAGATATCATATCTCATGGTATAGGACGGGTCTCAGGATTGGAATGGAAAGGAGTTGGATATCACATCTCATGCTATAGGAAGGGTCTCAGGATTGGAATGGGAAGGAGTTTGATATCACATCTCATGCCATAGGAAGGTCTCAGGTATGGTAGAAGCATTAAGATATCACATCTCCTGCTATCGGAAGGGTCTCAGGATTGGATTGGGAAGGAGTTGGATATCCCATCTCATGCTATAGGAAGGGTCACAGGTTGGAATTGGAAGGAGTTGGATATCACATCTCATGCTATCGGAAGGGTCTCAGGATTGGAATGGGAAGGAGTTGGATATCACATCTCCTGCTTTAGGGAGGGTCTCAGGTTTGATATTAGAAGCATTGAGATATCATATCTCATGCTATTGGAAGGGTCTCAGGATTGGATTGGGAAGGAGTTGGATATCACATCTCATATTATAGGAAGGGTCTCAGGATTGGATGGGAAGAGTTGGATATCACATCTCATGCTATATGAAGGGTCTCAGGTTTGGTAGAAGCATTGGGATATCACATCTCATGCTATAGGAAGGGTCTCAGGATTGGAATGGGAAGGAGTTGGATATCACATCTCATGATAAAGGAAGTGTCTCAGGTTTGGAAGGGGAAGGATTTGGATATCATATCTCAAGTTATAGGACAGGTCTGTGGTTTTGGTATTAGAAGCATTGAGATATCGTATCTCATGCTATCGGAAGGGTCTCAGGATTGGATTGGGAAGGAGTTGGATATCACATCTCATGTTATAGGAAGGGCCTCAAGATTGGAATGGGAAGGGCTTGGATATCACATCTCATGTTATAGGAAGGGTCTCAGGTTTGTTATTAGAAGCATTAAGATATCACATCTCTTGTTATAGTTCAGTCTCAGGTTTGGTATTAGAAGCATTGAGATATCATATCTCATGCTATAGGAAGGGTCTCAGGATTGGAATGGGAAGGATTTGGATATCACATCTCATGCCATAGGAAGGTCTCAGGTATGGTACAAGCATTAAGATATCACATCTCATGCTATCGGAAGGGTCTCAGGATTGGATTGGGAAGGAGTTGGATATCCCATCTCATGCTATAGGAAGGGTCACAGGTTGGAATTGGAAGGAGTTGGATATCACATCTCATGCTATCGGAAGGGTCTCAGGATTGGAATGGGAAGGAGTTGGATATCACCTCTCATGCTATAGGAAGGGTCTCAGAATTGGAATGGGAAGGAGTTGGATATCACATCTCATGATAAAGGAAGGGTCTCAGGTTTGGAAGGGGAAGGATTTGGATATCACATCTCAAGTTATAGGACGAGTCTGTGGTTTGGTATTAGAAGCATTGAGATATCTTAGCTCATGCTATCGGAAGGGTCTCAGGATTGGTTTGGGAAGGAGTTGGATATCACATCTCATGTTATAGAAAGGGTCTCAATATTGGAATGGGAAGGACTTGGATATCACATCTCATGTTATAGGAAGGGTCTCAGGTTTGTTATTAGAAGCATTGAGATATCACATCTCATGTTATAGGACAGTCTCAGGTTTGGTATTAGAAGCATTGAGATATCACATCTCATGGTATAGGACGGGTCTCAGGATTGGAATGGGAAAGAGTTGGATATAACATCTCATGCTATAGGAAGGGTCTCAGGATTGGAATGGAAGTAGTTTGATTTCACATCTCATGCCATAGGAAGGTCTCAGGTATGGTAGAATAAGCATTGAGATATCACATCTCATGGTATAGGACGGGTCTCAGGATTGGAATGGGAAGGAGTTGGATATCACATCTCATGCTATAGGAAGGGTCTCAGGATTGGAATGGGAAGGAGTTTGATATCACTTCTCATGCCATAGGAAGGTCTCAGGTATGGTAGAAGCATTAAGATATCACATCTCATGCTATCGGAAGGGTCTCAGGATTGGATTGGGAAGGAGTTGGATATCCCATCTCATGCTATAGGAAGGGTCACAGGTTGGAATTGGAAGGAGTTGGATATCACCTCTCATGCTATAGGGAGGGTCTCAGGTTTGATATTAGAAGCATTGAGATATCATATCTCATGCTATCGGAAGGGTCTCAGGATTGGATTGGGAAGGAGTTGGATATCACATCTCATGTTATAGGAAGGGTCTCAGGATTGGAATGGGAAGGATTTGGATATCACATCTCAAGTTATAGGACGAGTCTGTGGTTTGGTATTAGAAGCATTGAGATATCATATCTCATGCTAACGGAAGGGTCTCAGGATTGGTTTGGGAAGGAGTTGGATATCACATCTCATGTTATAGGAAGGGTCTCAAGATTGGAATGGGAAGGACTTGGATATCACATCTCATGTTATAGGAAGGGTCTCAGGTTTGTTATTAGAAGCATTGAGATATCACATCTCATGTTATAGGACAGTCTCAGGTTTGGTATTAGAAGCATTGAGATATCACATCTCATGCTATAGGAAGGGTCTCAGGATTGGAATGGAAGTAGTTTGATATCACATCTCATGCCATGGGAAGGTCTCAGGTTTGCTAGAAGCATTTAGATATCACATCTCATGCTATCGGAAGGGTCTCAGGATTGGATTGGGAAGGAGTTGGATATCACATCTCATGATAAAGGAAGGGTCTCAGGTTTGGAAGGGGAAGGATTTGGATATCACATCTCAAGTTATAGGACGAGTCTGTGGTTTGGTATTAGAAGCATTGAGATATCACATCTCATGCTATAGGAAGGGTCTCAGGATTGGAATGGGAAGGAGTTGGATATCACATCTCATGTTATAGGAAGGGTCTCAAGATTGGAATGGGAAGGACTTGGATATCACATCTCATGTTATAGGAAGGGTCTCAGGTTTGTTATTAGAAGCATGGAGATATCACATCTCATGTTATAGGACAGTATCAGGTTTGGTATTAGAAGCATTGAGATATCACATCTCATGTTATAGGACAGTCTCAGGTTTGGTATTAGAAGCATTGAGATATCACATCTCATGCTATAGGAAGGGTCTCAGGATTGGAATGGAAGTAGTTTGATTTCACATCTCATGAGATAGGAAGGTCTCAGGTATGGTAGAAGAAGCATTGAGATATCACATCTCATGGTATAGGATGGGTCTCAGGATTGGAATGGGAAGGAGTTGGATATCACATCTCATGCTATAGGAAGGGTCTCAGGATTGGAATGGGAAGGAGTTTGATATCACATCTCATGCCATAGGAAGGTCTCAGGTATGGTAGAATCATTAAGATATTACATCTCATGCTATCGGAAGGGTCTCAGGATTGGATTGGGAAGGAGTTGGATATCCCATCTCATGCTATAGGAAGGGTCTCAGGATTGGATTGGGAAGGAGTTGGATATCACATCTCATGTTATAGGAAGGGTCTCAGGATTGGATGGGAAGAGTTGGATATCACATCTCATGCTATAGGAAGGGTCTCAGGTTTGGTAGAAGCATTGAGATATCACATCTCATGCTATAGGAAGGGTTTCAGGATTGGAATGGGAAGGAGTTGGATATCACATCTCATGATAAAGGAAGGGTCTCAGGTTTGGAAGGGGAAGGATTTGGATATCACATCTCAAGTTATAGGACGAGTCTGTGGTTTGGTATTAGAAGCATTGAGATATCATATCTCATGCTATCGGAAGGGTCTCAGGATTGGATTGGGAAGGAGTTGGATATCACATCTCATGTTATAGGAAGGGTCTCAAGATTGGAATGGGAAGGACTTGGATATCACATCTCATGTTATAGGAAGGGTCTCAGGTTTGTTATTAGAAGCATGGAGATATCACATCTCATGTTATAGGACAGTATCAGGTTTGGTATTAGAAGCATTGAGATATAACATCTCATAGTATAGGACGGGTCTCAGGATTGGAATGGGAAGGAGTTGGATATCACATCTCATGCTATAGGAAGGGTCTCAGGATTGGAATGGGAAGGAGTTTGATATCACATCTCATGCCATGGGAAGGTCTCAGGTTTGCTAGAAGCATTTAGATATCACATCTCATGCTATCGGAAGGGTCTCAGGATTGGATTGGGAAGGAGTTGGATATCGCATCTCATGCTATAGGAAGGGTCACAGGTTGGAATCGGAAGGAGTTGGATATCACATCTCATGTTATAGGAAGGGTATCAGGATTGGAATGGGAAGGACTTTGATATCACATCTCACACTATAGGGAGGGTCTCAGGTTTGGTATTAGAAGCATTGAGATATCACATCTCATGCTATCGGAAGGGTCTCAGGATTGGATTGGGAAGGAGTTGGATATCACATCTCATGTTATAGGAAGGGTCTCAGGATTGGATGGGAAGAGTTGGATATCACATCTCATGTTATAGGAAGGGTATCAGGATTGGAATGGGAAGGACTTTGATATCACATCTCACGCTATAGGGAGGGTCTCAGGTTTGGTTATTAGAAGCATTGAGATATCACATCTCATGCTATCGGAAGGGTCTCAGGATTGGATTGGGAAGGAGTTGGATATCACATCTCATGTTATAGGAAGGGTCTCAGGATTGGAATCGGAAGGACTTGGACATCACATCTCAAGTTATAGGAAGGGTCTCAGTTTTGTTATTAGAAGCATTGAGATATCACATCTCATGTTATAGGACAGTCTCAGGTTTGGTATTAGAAGCATTGAGATATAACATCTCATGGTATAGGACGGGTCTCAGGATTGGATGGGAAGAGTTGGATATCACATCTCATGCTATAGGAAAGGTCTTAGGTTTGGTAGAAGCATTGGGATATCACATCTCATGCTATAGGAAGGGTCTCAGGATTGGAATGGGAAGGAGTTGGATATCACATCTCATGCTAAAGGAAGGGTCTCAGGTTTGGAAGGGGAAGGATTTGGGTATCACATCTCAAGTTATAGGACGGGTCTGTGGTTTGGTATTAGAAGCATTGAGATATCATATCTCATGCTATCAGAAGGGTCTCAGGATTGGATTGGGAAGGAGTTGGATATCACATCTCATGTTATACGAAGGGTCTCAAGATTGGAACGGGAAGGACTTGGATATCACATCTCATGTTATAGGAAGGGTCTCAGGTTTGTTATTAGAAGCATTGAGATATCACATCTCATGTTATAGGACAGTCTCAGGTTTGGTATTAGAAGCATTGAGATATAACATCTCATTTTATAGGACGGGTCTCAGGATTGGAATGGGAAGGAGTTGGATATCACATCTCAAGTTATAGGACGGGTCTGCAGTTTGGTATTAGAAGCATTGAGATATCACATCTCATGCTATCGGAAGGGTCTCAGGATTGGATTGGGAAGGAGTTAGATATCACATCTCATGTTATAGGAAAGCTCTCAGGTTTGTTATTAGAAGCATTGAGATATCACATCTCATGTTATAGGACAGTCTCAGGTTTGGTATTAGAAGCATTGAGATATCATATCTCATGGTATAGGACGGGTCTCAGGATTGGAATGGGAAGGAGTTGGATATCACATCTCATGCTAAAGGAAGGGTCTCAGGTTTGGAAGGCTAAGGATTTGGATATCACACCTCAATTTATAGGACGGGTCTGTGGTTTGGTATTAGAACCATTGAGATATCATATCTCATGCTATCGGAAGGGTCTCAGTATTGGATTGGGAAGGAGTTGGATATCACATCTTATGCTATAGGAAGGGTCACAGGTTGGAATTGGAAGGAGTTGGATATCACATCTCATGCTGTCGGAAGGGTCTCAGGATTGGAATGGGAAGGAGTTGGATATCACATCTCATGATAAAGGAAGGGTCTCAGGTTTGGAAGGGGAAGGATTTGGATATCATATCTCAAGTTATAGGACGGGGCTGTGGTTTTGGTATTAGAAGCATTGAGATATCATATCTCATGCTATCGGAAGGGTCTCAGGATTGGATTGGGAAGGAGTTGGATATCACATCTCATGCTATAGGAAGGGTCTCAGGATTGGAATGGGAAGGATTTGGATATCACATCTCATGTTATAGGAAGGGTCTCAGGTTTGTTATTAGAAGCATTGAGATATCACATCTCATGTTATAGGACAGTCTCAGGTTTGGTATTAGAAGCATTGAGATATCACATCTCATGGTATAGGACGGGTCTCAGGATTGGAATGGGAAGGAATTGGATATCACATCTCATGCTATAGGAAGGGTCTCAGGATTGGAATGGGAAGGATTTGGATATCACATCTCATGTTATAGGAAGGGTCTCAGGTTTGTTATTAGAAGCATTGAGATATCACATCTCATGTTATAGGACAGTCTCTGGTTTGGTATTAGAAGCATTGCGATATCACATCTCATGGTATAGGACGGGTCTCAGGATTGGAATGGGAAGGAATTGGATATCACATCTCATGCTATAGGAAGGGTCTCAGAATTGGAATGGGAAGGAGTTCGATATCACATCTCATGCCATAGGAAGGTCTCAGGTATCGTAGAAGCATTAAGATATCACATCTCATGCTATCGGAAGGGTCTCAGGATTGGATTGGGAAGGAGTTGGATATCCCATCTCATGCTATAGGAAGGGTCACAGGTTGGAATTGGAAGGAGTTGGATATCACATCTCATGCTATCGGAAGGGTCTCAGGATTGGAATGGGAAGGAGTTGGATAGCACATCTCATGCTTTAGGGAGGGTCTCAGGTTTGATATTAGAAGCATTGAGATATCATATCTCATGCTATCGGAAGGGTCTCAGGATTGGATTGGGAAGGTGTTGGATATCACATCTCATGTTATAGGAAGGGTCTCAGGATTGGATGGGAAGAGTTGGATATCACATCTCATGCTATAGGAAGGGTCTCAGGTTTGGTAGAAGCATTAGGATATCACATCTCATGCTATAGGAAGGGTCTCAGGATTGGAATGGGAAGGAGTTGGATATCACATCTCATGATAAAGGAAGTGTCTCAGGTTTGGAAGGGGAAGGATTTGGATATCATATCTCAAGTTATAGGACGGGTCTGTGGTTTTGGTATTAGAAGCATTGAGATATCATATCTCATGCTATCGGAAGGGTCTCAGGATTGGATTGGGAAGGAGTTGGATATCACATCTCATGTTATAGGAAGGGCCTCAAGATTGGAATGGGAAGGGCTTGGATATCACATCTCATGTTATGGGAAGGGTCTCAGGTTTGTTATTAGAAGCATTGAGATATCACATCTCTTGTTATAGTACAGTCTCAGGTTTGGTATTAGAAGCATTGAGATATCATATCTCATGGTATAGGACTGGTCTCAGGATTGGAATGGAAAGGAGTTGGATATCACATCTCATGCTATAGGAAGGGTCTCAGGATTGGAATGGGAAGGATTTGGATATCACATCTCATGTTATAGGAATGGTCTCAGGTTTATTATTAGAAGCATTGAGATATCACATCTCATGTTATAGGACAGTCTCAGGTTTGGTATTAGAAGCATTGAGATATCACATCTCATGGTATAGGACGGGTCTCAGGATTGGAATGGGAAGGAGTTGGATATCACATCTCATGCTATAGGAAGGGTCTCAGGATTGGAATGGGAAGGAGTTTGATATCACATCTTATGCCATAGGAAGATCTCAGGTATGGTAGAAGCATTAAGATATCACATCTCATGCTATCGGAAGGGTCTCAGGATTGGATTGGGAAGGAGTTGGATATCCCATCTCATGCTATAGGAAGGGTCACAGGTTGGAATTGGAAGGAGTTGGATATCACATCTCATGCTATCGGAAGGGTCTCAGGTTTGTTATTAGAAGCATGGAGATATCACATCTCATGTTATAGGACAGTATCAGGTTTGGTATTAGAAGCATTGAGATATATCATCTCATAGTATAGGACGGGTCTCAGGATTGGAATCTGAAGGAGTTGGATATCACATCTCATGCTATAGGAAGGGTCTCATGATTGGAATGGGAAGGAGTTTGATATCACATCTCATGCCATGGGAAGGTCTCAGGTTTGCTAGAAGCATTTAGATATCACATCTCATGCTATCGGAAGGGTCTCAGGATTGGATTGGGAAGGAGTTGGATATCGCATCTCATGCTATAGGAAGGGTCACAGGTTGGAATTGGAAGGAGTTGGATATCACATCTCATGTTATAGGAAGGGTATCAGGATTGGAATGGGAAGGACTTTGATATCACATCTCACACTATAGGGAGGGTCTCAGGTTTGGTATTAGAAGCATTGAGATATCACATCTCATGCTATCGGAAGGGTCTCAGGATTGGATTGGGAAGGAGTTGGATATCACATCTCATGTTATAGGAAGGGTCTCAGGATTGGATGGGAAGAGTTGGATATCACATCTCATGTTATAGGAAGGGTATCAGGATTGGAATGGGAAGGACTTTGATATCACATCTCACGCTATAGGGAGGGTCTCAGGTTTGGTTATTAGAAGCATTGAGATATCACATCTCATGCTATCGGAAGGGTCTCAGGATTGGATTGGGAAGGAGTTGGATATCACATCTCATGTTATAGGAAGGGTCTCAGGATTGGAATGGGAAGGACTTGGACATCACATCTCAAGTTATAGGAAGGGTCTCAGTTTTGTTATTAGAAGCATTGAGATATCACATCTCATGTTATAGGACAGTCTCAGGTTTGGTATTAGAAGCATTGAGATATAACATCTCATGGTATAGGACGGGTCTCAGGATTGGATGGGAAGAGTTGGATATCACATCTCATGCTATATGAAAGGTCTCAGGTTTGGTAGAAGCATTGGGATATCACATCTCATGCTATAGGAAGGGTCTCAGGATTGGAATGGGAAGGAGTTGGATATCACATCTCATGCTAAAGGAAGGGTCTCAGGTTTGGAAGGGGAAGGATTTGGGTATCACATCTCAAGTTATAGGACGGGTCTGTGGTTTGGTATTAGAAGCATTGAGATATCATATCTCATGCTATCAGAAGGGTCTCAGGATTGGATTGGGAAGGAGTTGGATATCACATCTCATGTTATACGAAGGGTCTCAAGATTGGAACGGGAAGGACTTGGATATCACATCTCATGTTATAGGAAGGGTCTCAGGTTTGTTATTAGAAGCATTGAGATATCACATCTCATGTTATAGGACAGTCTCAGGTTTGGTATTAGAAGCATTGAGATATAACATCTCATTTTATAGGACGGGTCTCAGGATTGGAATGGGAAGGAGTTGGATATCACATCTCGAGTTATAGGACGGGTCTGCGGTTTGGTATTAGAAGCATTGAGATATCACATCTCATGCTATCGGAAGGGTCTCAGGATTGGATTGGGAAGGAGTTGGATATCACATCTCATGTTATAGGAAAGCTCTCAGGTTTGTTATTAGAAGCATTGAGATATCACATCTCATGTTATAGGACAGTCTCAGGTTTGGTATTAGAAGCATTGAGATATCATATCTCATGGTATAGGACGGGTCTCAGGATTGGAATGGGAAGGAGTTGGATATCACATCTCATGCTAAAGGAAGGGTCTCAGGTTTGGAAGGCTAAGGATTTGGATATCACACCTCAATTTATAGGACGGGTCTGTGGTTTGGTATTAGAACCATTGAGATATCATATCTCATGCTATCGGAAGGGTCTCAGTATTGGATTGGGAAGGAGTTGGATATCACATCTCATGCTATAGGAAGGGTCACAGGTTGGAATTGGAAGGAGTTGGATATCACATCTCATGCTGTCGGAAGGGTCTCAGGATTGGATTGGGAAGGAGTTGGATATCACATCTCATGTTATAGGAAGGGTCTCAGGATTGGATGGGAAGAGTTGGATATCACATCTCATGTTATAGGAAGGGTATTAGGATTGGAATGGGAAGGACTTTGATATCACATCTCACGCTACAGGGAGGGTCTCAGGTTTGGTTATTAGAAGCATTGAGATATCACATCTCATGCTATCGGAAGGGTCTCAGGATTGGATTGGGAAGGAGTTGGATATCACATCTCATGTTATAGGAAGGGTCTCAGGATTGGAATGGGAAGGACTTGGACATCACATCTCAAGTTATAGGAAGGGTCTCAGTTTTGTTATTAGAAGCATTGAGATATCACATCTCATGTTATAGGACAGTCTCAGGTTTGGTATTAGAAGCATTGAGATATAACATCTCATGGTATAGGACGGGTCTCAGGATTGGATGGGAAGAGTTGGATATCACATCTCATGCTATAGGAAGGGTCTCAGGATTGGAATGGGAAGGAGGTGGATATCACATCTCATGCTAAAGGAAGGGTCTCAGGTTTGGAAGGGGAAGGATTTGGGTATCACATCTCAAGTTATAGGACGGGTCTGTGGTTTGGTATTAGAAGCATTGAGATATCATATCTCATGTTATAGGACAGTCTCAGGTTTGGTATTAGAAGCATTGAGATATCACATCTCATGGTATAGGACGGGTCTCAGGATTGGAATGGGAAGGAGTTGGATATCACATCTCATGCTATAGGAAGGGTCTCAGGATTGGAATGGGAAGTAGTTTGATATCACATCTCATGCCATAGGAAGGTCTCAGGTATGGTAGAAGCATTAATATATCACATCTCATGCTATCGGAAGGGTCTCAGGATTGGATTGGGAAGGAGTTGGATATCCCACCTCATGCTATAGGAAGGGTCACAGGTTGGAATTGGAAGGAGTTGGATATCACATCTCATGCTATAGGAAGGGTCTCAGGATTGGAATGGGAAGGAGTTTGATATCACATCTCATGCCATGGGAAGGTCTCAGGTTTGCTAGAAGCATTTAGATATCACATCTCATGCTATCGGAAGGGTCTCAGGAATGGATTGGGAAGGAGTTGGATATCGCATCTCATGCTATAGGAAGGGTCACAGGTTGGAATTGGAAGGAGTTGGATATCACATCTCATGTTATAGGAAGGGTATCAGGATTGGAATGGGAAGGACTTTGATATCACATCTCACACTATAGGGAGGGTCTCAGGTTTGGTATTAGAAGCATTGAGATATCACATCTCATGCTATCGGAAGGGTCTCAGGATTGGATTGGGAAGGAGTTGGATATCACATCTCATGTTATAGGAAGGGTCTCAGGATTGGATGGGAAGAGTTGGATATCACATCTCATGTTATAGGAAGGGTATCAGGATTGGAATGGGAAGGACTTTGATATCACATCTCACGCTATAGGGAGGGTCTCAGGTTTGGTATTAGAAGCATTGAGATATCACATCTCATGCTATCGGAAGGGTCTCAGGATTGGATTGGGAAGGAGTTGGATATCACATCTCATGTTATAGGGAGGGTCTCAGGATTGGAATGGGAAGGACTTGGACATCACATCTCATGTTATAGGAAGGGTCTCAGGTTTGTTATTAGAAGCATTGAGATATCACATCTCATGTTATAGGACAGTCTCAGGTTTGGTATTAGAAGCATTGAGATATAACATCTCATGGTATAGGACGGGTCTCAGGATTGGATGGGAAGAGTTGGATATCACATCTCATGCTATAGGAAAGGTCTCAGGTTTGGTAGAAGCATTGGGATATCACATCTCATGCTATAGGAAGGGTCTCAGGATTGGAATGGGAAGGAGTTGGATATCACATCTCATGCTAAAGGAAGGGTCTCAGGTTTGGAAGGGGAAGGATTTGGATATCACATCTCAAGTTATAGGACGGGTCTGTGGTTTGGTATTAGAAGCATTGAGATATCATATCTCATGCTATCAGAAGGGTCTCAGGATTGGATTGGGAAGGAGTTGGATATCACATCTCATGTTATACGAAGGGTCTCAAGATTGGAACGGGAAGGACTTGGATATCACATCTCATGTTATAGGAAGGGTCTCAGGTTTGTTATTAGAAGCATTGAGATATCACATCTCATGTTATAGGACAGTCTCAGGTTTGGTATTAGAAGCATTGAGATATAACATCTCATTTTATAGGACGGGTCTCAGGATTGGAATGGGAAGGAGTTGGATATCACATCTCATGTTATAGGAAGGATCTCAGGTTTGGTATTAGAAGCATTGAGACATCACATCTCATGCTATCGGAAGGGTCTCAGGATTGGAATTGGGAAGGAGTTGGATATCGCATCTCATGCTATAGGAAGGGTCACAGGTTGGAATTGGAAGGAGTTGGATATCATGTTATAGGAAGGGTATCAGGATTGGAATGGGAAGGACTTTGATATCACATCTCACGCTATAGGGAGGGTCTCAGGTTTGGTATTAGAAGCATTGAGATATCAAATCTCATGCTATCGGAAGGGTCTCAGGATTGGATTCAGAAGGAGTTGGATATCACATCTCATGTTATAGGAAGGGTCTCAGGATTGGATGGGAAGAGTTAGATATCACATCTCATGTTATAGGAAGGGTATCAGGATTGGAATGGGAAGGACTTTGATATCACATCTCACGCTATAGGGAGGGTCTCAGGTTTGGTATTAGAAGCATTGAGATATCAAATCTCATGCTATCGGAAGGGTCTCAGGATTGTATTCGGAAGGAGTTGGATATCACATCTCATGTTATAGGAAGGGTCTCAGGATTGGAATGGGAAGGACTTGGACATCACATCTCATGTTATAGGAAGGGTCTCAGGTTTGTTATTAGAAGCATTGAGATATCACATCTCAAGTTATAGGACAGTCTCAGGTTTGGTATTAGAAGCATTGAGATATAACATCTCATGGTATAGGACGGGTCTCAGGATTGGATGGGAAGAGTTGGATATCACATCTCATGCTATAGGAAAGGTCTCAGGTTTGTTATTAGAAGCATTGAGATATCACATCTCATGTTATAGGACAGTCTCAGGTTTGGTATTAGAAGCATTGAGATATAACATCTCATGGTATAGGACGGGTCTCAGGATTGGATGGGAAGAGTTGGATATCACATCTCATGCTATAGGAAAGGTCTCAGGTTTGGTAGAAGCATTGGGATATCACATCTCATGCTATAGGAAGGGTCTCAGGATTGGAATGGGAAGGAGTTGGATATCACATCTCATGCTAAAGGAAGGGTCTCAGGTTTGGAAGGGGAAGGATTTGAATATCACATCTCAAGTTATAGGACGGGTCTGTGGTTTGGTATTAGAAGCATTGAGATATCATATCTCATGCTATCATAAGGGTCTCAAGATTGGATTGGGAAGGAGTTGGATATCACATCTCATGTTATACGAAGGGTCTCAAGATTGGAACGGGAAGGACTTGGATATCACATCTCATGTTATAGGAAGGGTCTCAGGTTTGTTATTAGAAGCATTGAGATATCACATCTCATGTTATAGGACAGTCTCAGGTTTGGTATTAGAAGCATTGAGATATAACATCTCATTTTATAGGACGGGTCTCAGGATTGGAATGGGATGGAGTTGGATATCACATCTCATGCTATAGGGAGGGTCTCAGTTTTGATATTAGAAGCATTGAGATATCACATCTCATGCTATCGGAAGGGTCTCAGGATTGGATTGGGAAGGAGTTGGATATCACATCTCAAGTTATAGGACGGGTCTGTGGTTTGGTATTAGAAGCATTGAGATATCACATCTCATGCTATCGGAAAGGTCTCAGGATTGGATTGGGAAGGAGTTGGATATCACATCTCATGTTATAGGAAAGCTCTCAGGTTTGTTATTAGAAGCATTGAGATATCACATCTCATGTTATAGGACAGTCTCACGTTTGGTATTAGAAGCATTGAGATATCATATCTCATGGTATAGGACGGGTCTCAGGATTGGAATGGGAAGGAGTTGGATATCACATCTCATGCTAAAGGAAGGGTATCAGGTTTGGAAGGCTAAGGATTTGGATATCACACCTCAATTTATAGGACGGGTCTGTGGTTTGGTATTAGAACCATTGAGATATCATATCTCATGCTATCGGAAGGGTCTCAGTATTGGATTGGGAAGGAGTTGGATATCACATCTCATGTTATAGGAAGGGTCTCAGGATTGGAATGGGAAGGATTTTGATATCACATCTCATGTTATAGGAAGGGTCTCAGGTTTGTTATTAGAAGCATTGAGATATCACTTCTCATGTTATAGGACAGTCTCAGGTTTGGTATTAGAAGCATTGAGATATCACATCTCATGGTATAGGACGGGTCTCAGGATTGGAATGGGAAGGAGTTGGATATCACATCTCATGCTATAGGAAGGGTCTCAGGATTGGAATGGGAAGTAGTTTGATATCACATCTCATGCCATAGGATGGTCTCAGGTATGGTAGAAGCATTAATATATCACATCTCATGCTATCGGAAGGGTCTCAGGATTGGATTGGGAAGGAGTTGGATATCCCACCTCATGCTATAGGAAGGGTCACAGGTTGGAATTGGAAGGAGTTGGATATCACATCTCATGCTGTCGGAAGGGTCTCAGGATTGGAATGGGAAGGAGTTGGATATCACATCTCATGCTTTAGGGAGGGTCTCAGGTTTGATATTAGAAGCATTGAGATATCATATCCTCATGCTATCGGAAGGGTCTCAGGATTGGATTGGGAAGGAGTTGGATATCACATCTCATGTTATAGGAAGGGTCTCAGGATTGGAATGGGAAGGACTTGGACATCACATCTCATGTTATAGGAAGGGTCTCAGGTTTGTTATTAGAAGCATTGAGATATCACATCTCATGCTATAGGAAGGGTCTCAGGATTGGAATGGGAAGGAGTTGGATATCACATCTCATGATAAAGGAAGGGTCTCAGGTTTGGAAGGGGAAGGATTTGGATATCATATCTCAAGTTATAGGACGGGTCTGTGGTTTTGGTATTAGAAGCATTGAGATATCATATCTCATGCTATCGGAAGGGTCTCAGGATTGTATTGGGAAGGAGTTGGATATCACATCTCATGTTATAGGAAGGGTCCCAAGATTGGAATGGGAAGGACTTGGATATCACATCTCATGTTATAGGAAGGGTCTCAGGTTTGTTATTAGAAGCATTGAGATATCACATCTCTTGTTATAGGACAGTCTCAGGTTTGGTATTAGAAGCATTGAGATATCATATCTCATGGTATAGGACGGGTCTCAGGATTGGAATGGAAAGGAGTTGGATATCACATCTCATGCTATAGGAAGGGTCTCAGGATTGGAATGGGAAGGATTTGGATATCACATCTCATGTTATAGGAAGGGTCTCAGGTTTATTATTAGAAGCATTGAGATATCAAATCTCATGTTATAGGACAGTCTCAGGTTTGGTATTAGAAGCATTGAGATATCACATCTCATGGTATAGGACGGGTCTCAGGATTGGAATGGGAAGGAGTTGGATATCACATCTCATGCTATAGGAAGGGTCTCAGGATTGGAATGGGAAGGAGTTTGATATCACATCTCATGCCATAGGAAGGTCTCAGGTATGGTAGAAGTATTAAGATATCACATCTCATGCTATCGGAAGGGTCTCAGGATTTTATTGGGAAGGAGTTGGATATCCCATCTCATGCTATAGGAAGGGTCACAGGTTGGAATTGGAAGGAGTTGGATATCACATCTCATGCTATCGGAAGGGTTTCAGGATTGGAATGGGAAGGAGTTGGATATCACCTCTCATGCTATAGGGAGGGTCTCAGGTTTGATATTAGAAGCATTGAGATATCATATCTCATGCTATTGGAAGGGTCTCAGGATTGGATTGGGAAGGAGTTGGATATCACATCTCATGTTATAGGAAGGGTCTCAGGATTGGATGGGAAGAGTTGGATATCACATCTCATGCTATAGGAAGGGTCTCAGGTTTGGTAGAAGCATTGAGATATCACATCTCATGGTATAGGAAGGGTCTCAGGATTGGAATGGGAAGGAGTTAGATATCACATCTCATGATAAAGGAAGGGTCTCAGGTTTGGAAGGGGAAGGATTTGGATATCACATCTCAAGTTATAGGACGAGTCTTTGCTTTGGTATTAGAAGCATTGAGATATCATATCTCATGCTATCGGAAGGGTCTCAGGATTGGTTTGGGAAGGAGTTGGATATCACATCTCATGTTATAGGAAGGGTCTCAAGATTGGAATGGGAAGGAGTTGGATATCACATCTCATGTTATAGGAAGGGTCTCAGGTTTGTTATTAGAAGCATTGAGATATCACATCTCATGTTATAGGACTGTCTCAGGTTTGGTATTAGAAACATTGAGATATCACATCTCATGGTATAGGACGGGTCTCAGGATTGGAATGGGAAGGAGTTGGATATAACATCTCATGCTATAGGAAGGGTCTCAGGATTGGAATGGAAGTAATTTGATTTCACATCTCATGCCATAGGAAGGTCTCAGGTATGGTAGAAGAAGCATTGAGATATCACATCTCATGGTATAGGACGGGTCTCAGGATTGGAATGGGAAGGAGTTGGATATCACATCTCATGCTATAGGAAGGGTCTCAGGATTGGAATGGGAAGGAGTTTGATATCACATCTCATGCCATAGGAAGGTCTCAGGATTGGATTGGGAAGTAGTTGGATATCCCATCTCATGCTATAGGAAGGGTCACAGGTTGGAATTGGAAGGAGTTGGATATCACATCTCATGCTATCGGAAGGGTCTCAGGATTGGATTGGGAAGGAGTTGGATATCCCATCTCATGCTATAGGAAGGGTCACAGGTTGGAATTGGAAGGAGTTGGATATCACATCTCATGCTATCGGAAGGGTCTCAGGATTGGAATGGGAAGGAGTTGGATATCACCTCTCATGCTATAGGGAGGGTCTCAGGTTTGATATTAGAAGCATTGAGATATCATATCTCATGCTATCGGAAGGGTCTCAGGATTGGATTGGGAAGGAGTTGGATATCACATCTCATGTTATAGGAAGGGTCTCAGGATTGGATGGGAAGAGTTGGATATCACATCTCATGCTATAGGAAGGGTCTCAGGTTTGGTATAAGCATTGAGATATCACATCTCATGCTATAGGAAGGGTCTTAGGATTGGAATGGGAAGGAGTTGGATATCACATCTCATGATAAAGGAAGGGTCTCAGGTTTGGAAGGGGAAGGATTTGGATATCACATCTCAAGTTATAGGACGAGTCTGTGGTTTGGTATTAGAAGCATTGAGATATCATATCTCATGCTATCGGAAGGGTCTCAGGATTGGATTGGGAAGGAGTTGGATATCACATCTCATGTTATAGGAAGGGTCTCAAGATTGGAATGGGAAGGACTTGGATATCACATCTCATGTTATAGGAAGGGTCTCAGGTTTGTTATTAGAAGCATTGAGATATCACATCTCATGTTATAGGACAGTATCAGGTTTGGTATTAGAAGCATTGAGATATAACATCTCATAGTATAGGACGGGTCTCAGGATTGGAATGGGAAGGAGTTGGATATCACATCTCATGCTATAGGAAGGGTCTCAGGATTGGAATTGGAAGGAGTTTGATATCACATCTCATGCCATGGGAAGGTCTCAGGTTTGCTAGAAGCATTTAGATATCACATCTCATGCTATCGGAAGGGTCTCAGGATTGGATTGGGAAGAAGTTGGATATCGCATCTCATGCTATAGGAAGGGTCACAGGTTGGAATTGGAAGGATTTGGATATCACATCTCATGTTATAGGAAGGGTATCAGGATTGGAATGGGAAGGACTTTGATATCACATCTCACGCTATAGGGAGGGTCTCAGGTTTGGTATTAGAAGCATTGAGATATCACATCTCATGCTATCGGAAGGGTCTCAGGATTGGATTGGGAAGGAGTTGGATATCACATCTCATGTTATAGGAAGGGTCTCAGGATTGGATGGGAAGAGTTGGATATCACATCTCATGTTATAGGAAGGGTATCAGGATTGGAATGGGAAGAGTTGGATATCACATCTCATGCTATAGGAAAGGTCTCAGGTTTGGTAGAAGCATTGGGATATCACATCTCATGCTATAGGAAGGGTCTCAGGATTGGAATGGGAAGGAGTTGGATATCACATCTCATGCTAAAGGAAGGGTCTCAGGTTTGGAAGGGGAAGGATTTGGATATCACATCTCAAGTTATAGGACAGGTCTGTGGTTTGGTATTAGAAGCATTGAGATATCATATCACATGCGATCATAAGGGTCTCAAGATTGGATTGGGAAGGAGTTGGATATCACATCTCATGTTATACGAAGGGTCTCAAGATTGGAACGGGAAGGACTTGGATATCACATCTCATGTTATAGGAAGGGTCTCAGGTTTGTTATTAGAAGCAATGAGATATCACATCTCATGTTATAGGACAGTCTCAGGTTTGGTATTAGAAGCATTGAGATATAACATCTCATTTTATAGGACGGGTCTCAGGATTGGAATGGGATGGAGTTGGATATCACATCTCATGCTATAGGGAGGGTCTCAGTTTTGATATTAGAAGCATTGAGATATCACATCTCATGCTATCGGAAGGGTCTCAGGATTGGATTGGGAAGGAGTTGGATATCACATCTCAAGTTATAGGACGGGTCTGTGGTTTGGTATTAGAAGCATTGAGATATCACATCTCATGCTATCGGAAGGGTCTCAGGATTGGATTGGGAAGGAGTTGGATATCACATCTCATGTTATAGGAAAGCTCTCAGGTTTGTTATTAGAAGCATTGAGATATCACATCTCATGTTATAGGACAGTCTCAGGTTTGGTATTAGAAGCATTGAGATATCATATCTCATGGTATAGGACGGGTCTCAGGATTGGAATGGGAAGGAGTTGGATATCACATCTCATGCTAAAGGAAGGGTCTCAGGTTTGGAAGGCTAAGGATTTGGATATCACACCTCAATTTATAGGACGGGTCTGTGGTTTGGTATTAGAACCATTGAGATATCATATCTCATGCTATCGGAAGGGTCTCAGTATTGGATTGGGAAGGAGTTGGATATCACATCTCATGTTATAGGAAGGGTCTCAGGATTGGAATGGGAAGGATTTTGATATCACATCTCATGTTATAGGAAGGGTCTCAGGTTTGTTATTAGAAGCATTGAGATATCACTTCTCATGTTATAGGACAGTCTCAGGTTTGGTATTAGAAGCATTGAGATATCACATCTCATGGTATAGGACGGGTCTCAGGATTGGAATGGGAAGGAGTAGGATATCACATCTCATGCTATAGGAAGGGTCTCAGGATTGGAATGGGAAGTAGTTTGATATCACATCTCATGCCATAGGAAGGTCTCAGGTATGGTAGAAGCATTAATATATCACATCTCATGCTATCGGAAGGGTCTCAGGATTGGATTGGGAAGGAGTTGGATATCCCACCTCATGCTATAGGAAGGGTCACAGGTTGGAATTGGAAGGAGTTGGATATCACATCTCATGCTGTCGGAAGGGTCTCAGGATTGGAATGGGAAGGAGTTGGATATCACATCTCATGCTTTAGGGAGGGTCTCAGGTTTGATATTAGAAGCATTGAGATATCATATCCTCATGCTATCGGAAGGGTCTCAGGATTGGATTGGGAAGGAGTTGGATATCACATCTCATGTTATAGGAAGGGTCTCAGGATTGGAATGGGAAGGAGTTGGATATCACATCTCATGATAAAGGAAGGGTCTCAGGTTTGGAAGGGGAAGGATTTGGATATCATATCTCAAGTTATAGGACGGGTCTGTGGTTTTGGTATTAGAAGCATTGAGATATCATATCTCATGCTATCGGAAGGGTCTCAGGATTGGATTGGGAAGGAGTTGGATATCACATCTCATGTTATAGGAAGGGCCTCAAGATTGGAATGGGAAGGGCTTGGATATCACATCTCATGTTATAGGAAGGGTCTCAGGTTTGTTATTAGAAGCATTGAGATATCACATCTCTTGTTATAGAACAGTCTCAGGTTTGGTATTAGAAGCATTGAGATATCATATCTCATGGTATAGGACGGGTCTCAGGATTGGAATGGAAAGGATTTGGATATCACATCTCATGCTATAGGAAGGGTCTCAGGATTGGAATGGGGAGGATTTGGATATCACATCTCATGTTATAGGAAGGGTCTCAGGTTTATTATTAGAAGCATTGAGATATCACATCTCATGTTATAGGACAGTCTCAGGTTTGGTATTAGAAGCATTGAGATATCACATCTCATGGTATAGGACGGGTCTCAGGATTGGAATGGGAAGGAGTTGGATATCACATCTCATGCTATAGGAAGGGTCTCAGAATTGGAATGGGAAGGAGTTTGATATCACATCTCATGCCATAGGAAGGTCTCAGGTATGGTAGAAGCATTAAGATATCACATCTCATGCTATCGGAAGGGTCTCAGGATTTTATTGGGAAGGAGTTGGATATCCCATCTCATGCTATAGGAAGGGTCACAGGTTGGAATTGGAAGGAGTTGGATATCACATCTCATGTTATCGGAAGGGTCTCAGGATTGGAATGGGAAGGAGTTGGATATCACCTCTCATGCTATAGGGAGGGTCTCAGGTTTGATATTAGAAGCATTGAGATATATCTCATGCTATTGGAAGGGTCTCAGGATTGGATTGGGAAGGAGTTGGATATCACATCTCATGTTATAGGAAGGGTCTCAGGATTGGATGGGAAGAGTTGGATATCACATCTCATGCTATAGGAAGGGTCTCAGGTTTGGTAGAAGCATTGAGATATCACATCTCATGCTATAGGAAGGGTCTCAGGATTGGAATGGGAAGGAGTTAGATATCACATCTCATGATAAAGGAAGGGTCTCAGGTTTGGAAGGGGAAGGATTTGGATATCACATCTCAAGTTATAGGACGAGTCTGTGCTTTGGTATTAGAAGCATTGAGATATCATATCTCATGCTATCGGAAGGGTCTCAGGATTGGTTTGGGAAGGAGTTGGATATCACATCTCATGTTATAGGAAGGGTCTCAAGATTGGAATGGGAAGGAGTTGGATATCACATCTCATGTTATAGGAAGGGTCTCGGGTTTGTTATTAGAAGCATTGAGATATCACATCTCATGTTATAGGACAGTCTCAGGTTTGGTATTAGAAGCATTGAGATATCACATCTCATGGTATAAGACGGGTCTCAGGATTGGAATGGAAGGAGTTGGATATAACATCTCATGCTATAGGAAGTGTCTCAGGATTGGAATGGAAGTAGTTTGATTTCACATCTCATGCCATAGGAAGGTCTCAGGTATGGTAGAAGAAGCATTGAGATATCACATCTCATGGTATAGGACGGGTCTCAGGATTGGAATGGGAAGGAGTTGGATATCACATCTCATGCTATAGGAAGGGTCTCAGGATTGGAATGGGAAGGAGTTTGATATCACATCTCATGCCATAGGAAGGTCTCAGGATTGGATTGGGAAGTAGTTGGATATCCCATCTCATGCTATAGGAAGGGTCACAGGTTGGAATTGGAAGTAGTTGGATATCACATCTCATGCTATCGGAAGGGTCTCAGGATTGGAATGGGAAGGAGTTGGATATCACCTCTCATGCTATAGGGAGGGTCTCAGGTTTGATATTAGAAGCATTGAGATATCATATCTCATGCTATCGGAAGGGTCTCAGGATTGGATTGGGAAGGAGTTGGATATCACATCTCATGTTATAGGAAGGGTCTCAGGATTGGATGGGAAGAGTTGGATATCACATCTCATGCTATAGGAAGGGTCTCAGGTTTGGTATAAGCATTGAGATATCACATCTCATGCTATAGGAAGGGTCTCAGGATTGGAATGGGAAGGAGTTGGATATCACATCTCATGATAAAGGAAGGGTCTCAGGTTTGGAAGGGGAAGGATTTGGATATCACATCTCAAGTTATAGGACAAGTCTGTGGTTTGGTATTAGAAGCATTGAGATATCATATCTCATGCTATCGGAAGGGTCTCAGGATTGGATTGGGAAGGAGTTGGATATCACATCTCATGTTATAGGAAGGGTCTCAAGATTGGAATGGGAAGGACTTGGATATCACATCTCATGTTATAGGAAGGGTCTCAGGTTTGTTATTAGAAGCATTGAGATATCACATCTCATGTTATAGGACAGTATCAGGTTTGGTATTAGAAGCATTGAGATATAACATCTCATAGTATAGGACGGGTCTCAGGATTGGAATGGGAAGGAGTTGGATATCACATCTCATGCTATAGGAAGGGTCTCAGGATTGGAATTGGAAGGAGTTTGATATCACATCTCATGCCATGGGAAGGTCTCAGGTTTGCTAGAAGCATTTAGATATCACATCTCATGCTATCGGAAGGGTCTCAGGATTGGATTGGGAAGGAGTTGGATATCGCATCTCATGCTATAGGAAGGGTCACAGGTTGGAATTGGAAGGATTTGGATATCACATCTCATGTTATAGGAAGGGTATCAGGATTGGAATGGGAAGGACTTTGATATCACATCTCACGCTATAGGGAGGGTCTCAGGTTTGGTATTAGAAGCATTGAGATATCACATCTCATGCTATCGGAAGGGTCTCAGGATTGGATTGGGAAGGAGTTGGATATCACATCTCATGTTATAGGAAGGGTCTCAGGATTGGATGGGAAGAGTTGGATATCACATCTCATGTTATAGGAAGGGTATCAGGATTGGAATGGGAAGGACTTTGATATCACATCTCACGCTATAGGGAGGGTCTCAGGTTTGGTTTTAGAAGCATTGAGATATCACATCTCATGCTATCGGAAGGGTCTCAGGATTGGATTGGGAAGGAGTTGGATATCACATCTCATGTTATAGGAAGGGTCTCAGGATTGCAATGGGAAGGACTTGGACATCACATCTCATGTTATAGGAAGGGTCTCAGGTTTGTTATTAGAAGCATTGAGATATCACATCTCATGTTATAGGACAGTCTCAGGTTTGGTATTAGAAGCATTGAGATAAAACATCTCATGGTATAGGACGGGTCTCAGGATTGGATGGGAAGAGTTGGATATCACATCTCATGCTATAGGAAAGGTCTCAGGTTTGGTAGAAGCATTGGGATATCACATCTCATGCTATAGGAAGGGTCTCAGGATTGGAATGGGAAGGATTTGGATATCACATCTCAAGTTATAGGACGGGTCTGTGGTTTGGTATTAGAAGCATTGAGATATCATATCTCATGCTATCAGAAGGGTCTCAGGATTGGATTGGGAAGGAGTTGGATATCACATCTCATGTTATACGAAGGGTCTTAAGATTGGAACGGGAAGGACTTGGATATCACATCTCATGTTATAGGAAGGGTCTCAGGTTTGTTATTAGAAGCATTGTGATATCACATCTCATGTTATAGGACAGTCTCAGGTTTGGTATTAGAAGCATTGAGATATAACATCTCATTTTATAGGACGGGTCTCAGGATTGGAATGGGAAGGAGTTGGATATCACATCTCATGCTATAGGGAGGGTCTGTGGTTTGGTATTAGAAGCATTGAGATGTCACATCTCATGCTATCGGAAGGGTCTCAGGATTGGATTGGGAAGGAGTTGGATATCACATCTCATGTTATAGGAAAGCTCTCAGGTTTGTTATTAGAAGCATTGATATATCACATCTCATGTTATAGGACAGTCTCAGGTTTGGTATTAGAAGCATTGAGATATCATATCTCATGGTATAGGACGGGTCTCAGGATTGGAATGGGAAGGAGTTGGATATCACATCTCATGCTAAAGGAAGGGTCTCAGGTTTGGAAGGCTAAGGATTTGGATATCACACCTCAATTTATAGGACGGGTCTGTGGTTTGGTATTAGAACCATTGAGATATCATATCTCATGCTATCGGAAGGGTCTCAGTATTGGATTGGGAAGGAGTTGGAAATCACATCTCATGTTATAGGAAGGGTCTCAGGATTGGAATGGGAAGGATTTGGATATCACATCTCATGTTATAGGAAGGGTCTCAGGTTTGTTATTAGAAGCATTGAGATATCACTTCTCATGTTATAGGACAGTCTCAGGTTTGGTATTAGAAGCATTGAGATATCACATCTCATGGTATAGGACAGGTCTCAGGATTGGAATGGTAAGGAGTTGGATATCACATCTCATGCTATAGGAAGGGTCTCAGGATTGGAATGGGAAGTAGTTTGATAGCACATCTCATGCCATAGGAAGGGTCACAGGTTGGAATTGGAAGGAGTTGGATATCACATCTCATGCTGTCGGAAGGGTCTCAGGATTGGAATGGGAAGGAGTTGGATATCACATCTCATGCTTTAGGGAGGGTCTCAGGTTTGATATTAGAAGCATTGAGATATCATATCCTCATGCTATCGGAAGGGTCTCAGGATTGGATTGGGAAGGAGTTGGATATCACATCTCATGTTATAGGAAGGGTCTCAGGATTGGAATGGGAAGGACTTGGACATCACATCTCATGTTATAGGAAGGGTCTCAGGTTTGTTATTAGAAGCATTGAGATATCACATCTCATGCTATAGGAAGGGTCTCAGGATTGGAATGGGAAGGAGTTGGATATCACATCTCATGATAAAGGAAGGGTCTCAGGTTTGGAAGGGGAAGGATTTGGATATCATATCTCAAGTTATAGGACGGGTCTGTGGTTTTGGTATTAGAAGCATTGAGATATCATATCTCATGCTATCGGAAGGGTCTCAGGATTGGATTGGGAAGGAGTTGGATATCACATCTCATGTTATAGGAAGGGCCTCAAGATTGGAATGGGAAGGGCTTGGATATCACATCTTATGTTATAGGAAGGGTCTCAGGTTTGTTGTTAGAAGCATTGAGATATCACATCTCTTGTTATAGGACAGTCTCAGGTTTGGTATTAGAAGCATTGAGATATCATATCTCATGGTATAGGACGGGTCTCAGGATTGGAATGGAAAGGAGTTGGATATCACATCTCATGCTATAGGAAGGGTCTCAGGATTGGAATGGGAAGGATTTGGATATCACATCTCATGTTATAGGAAGAGTCTCAGGTTTGTTATTAGAAGCATTGAGATATCACATCTCATGTTATAGGACAGTCTCAGGTTTGGTATAAGAAGCATTGAGATATCACATCTCATGGTATAGGACGGGTCTCAGGATTGGAATGGGAAGGAATTGGATATCACATCTCATGCTATAGGAAGGGTCTCAGGATTGGAATGGGAAGGAGTTTGATATCACATCTCATGCCATAGGAAGGTCTCAGGTATGGTAGAAGCATTAAGATATCACATCTCCTGCTATCGGAAGGGTCTCAGGATTGGATTGGGAAGGAGTTGGATATCCCATCTCATGCTATAGGAAGGGTCACAGGTTGGAATTGGAAGGAGTTGGATATCACATCTCATGCTATCGGAAGGGTCTCAGGATTGGAATGGGAAGGACTTGGATATCACATCTCATGCTTTAGGGAGGGTCTCAGGTTTGATATTAGAAGCATTGAGATATCATATCTCATGCTATGGGAAGGGTCTCAGGATTGGATTAGGAAGGAGTTGGATATCACATCTCATATTGTAGGAAGGGTCTCAGGATTGGATGGGAAGAGTTGGATATCACATCTCATGCTATAGGAAGGGTCTCAGGTTTGGTAGAAGCATTGGGATATCACATCTCATGCTATAGGAAGGGTCTCAGGATTGGAATGGGAAGGAGGTGGATATCACATCTCATGATAAAGGAAGTGTCTCAGGTTTGGAAGGGGACGGAGATGGATATCATATCTCAAGTTATAGGACGGATCTGTGGTTTTGGTATTAGAAGCATTGAGATATCATATCTCATGCTATCGGAAGGGTCTCAGGATTGGATTGGGAAGGAGTTGGATATCACATCTCATGTTATAGGAAGGGCCTCAAGATTGGAATGGGAAGGGCTTGGATATCACATCTCATGTTATAGGAAGGGTCTCAGGTTTGTTATTAGAAGCATTGAGATATCACATCTCTTGTTATAGGACAGTCTCAGGTTTGGTATTAGAAGCATTGAGATATCAGATCTCCTGGTATAGGACGGGTCTCAGGATTGGAATGGAAAGGAGTTGGATATCACATCTCATGCTATAGGAAGGGTCTCAGGATTGGAATGGGAAGGATTTGGATATCACATCTCATGTTATAGGAAGGGTCTCAGGTTTATTATTAGAAGCATTGAGATATCACATCTCATGTTATAGGACAGTCTCAGGTTTGGTATTAGTAGCATTGAGATATCACATCTCATGGTATAGGACGGGTCTCAGGATTGGAATGGGAAGGAGTTGGATATCACATCTCATGCTATAGGAAGGGTCTCAGGATTGGAATGGGAAGGAGTTTGATATCACATCTCATGCCATAGGAAGGTCTCAGGTATGGTAGAAGCATTAAGATATCACATCTCATGCTATCGGAAGGGTCTCAGGATTGGATTGGGAAGGAGTTGGATATCCCATCTCATGCTATAGGGAGGGTCTCAGGATTGGAATGGGAAAGAGTTGGATATCACCTCTCATGCTATAGGGAGGGTCTCAGGTTTGATATTAGAAGCATTGAGATATCATATATCATGCTATCGGAAGGTGTTAGGAAAGATTTCGTAATTGTAGGTAATTTTCCTTCCATGTGGCAACCCCTAAACGTTTTGCTGTTGTTTTTCACCTTGTTCTTGACTTTGCCAGAGAAGTGCAGCCTTCTGCCGCACTCCTCTGGGCTTTCGCTCCTTTCTTACGGAGAAACTGACATGCCCTTAAGACAGTCAGTACCGGGGAACGCTGTTTCCCGTAGTTTCTTTTATCATGTTGCGGCTTTCGTGCAACATGACACAAGAGGGCACTGTAAGCTAAGTTACAGCTCTCTTGGGTCTCTAGCCTTCTACAGGCCCTAGATACTCGTTTAGGATTGTATCTGATCGGTGCAAGTGATTCAGGGACAGGTATGGTGGCAGCGATCGTTTCTTGTGTTTTGAGCTCCTTTTGGCGTTCTAAGCGCGTTTTCCTCGCTTAACCCAAAATGGTGGCCTGGCTCCCAAAATAGCCAGACCACGAGGCTCCTTTGTCCTGTCCGCTGACCGTCTTGCTCCCTTCACCTTCCCCAGGTCGAGCCGACCCGGGGCCTTCCTTATTTGGGCATGTACTTTCCCGCGAAACACGGATGCTTTCGCGGGCTTCTACATGTCTTTTGTGTGCCTCCAGGATGTGGGCTGGGATGTCTGGTCCCAATACACATCCTGGGTGCCAGAGAGTCTAGGGTGGTGTGAATGCCTGGGACCACCGTGGTCCGTGATTGGCCACGAATGGTGTGAGTGTTGATGAGCGGATCTCCCATTGGGTCCCCTCCGTTTTGGCGCGAAGGGAACCGTGGATAAGAGGGGGCTGGAAACACCACTACCATGTCGATCTTCTGAGTTCTCACGGACGAAGGAATACAGGAGCCAAGTATCCTGCAACCAAGAGGCTGGACCGAGGAATCGCTGGTGACCCGCTGAAGGACTTCTCCTCTGCACTGCTGTCGCCTTGTGAAACCCTTTTCACCTTCGATCGAACCAGAAGGCCTGTACTGGTACTTCGACCCTTGGAATAGCGGGAACAGCTATTCTCGGCATCTTCACCATCTCCTGCCAGTAAGCCTTCGGAAGCGTCTCTGGGCCATCCAGCTGACTGACCAGCTTGCACGGGAGTCTTGCTCTGTAACCGCCGCCAGGTTGTGTAGTATTTCGAGTCCTTGTCGCTCTCACACGCTTCGTACACTTCGCGTTCCCAAGTCTGAAGTGAGTAGTGTACATTTGGCTCAGATACACACGGCCGCTCCGTTGCCCTGCTGTGGTAACAAACTGTGCGGGTTTCTTCGATTGGGACGTCTTTTTACTCAACACGACGACGAGGCGTTCCCTGCTCTTCTGAACCTGCCAGCTGCTGAAACTGACGCGGAGAAGCCTGGGTCTGCTTGCATCGGGGACCGGTGAGTAGCATAGCTAGGATCTGGTTGCCCTCCTGCAGGAGCCCATTGCTTTTCCCCGCTGTGTCAAGCAGCACCCTTGTCCGTACTCGCGCTCTGCTTCTGCCCACTGTGGAGGCTGCGCTTGGGTCGCGGAACTTGTTCTTCTTTTGTGCACTAAACTGAACTGCCTGATTTCCCTCGAAGAGCTTCTCCTTTTGCCCGTTGGCACCAGCGCGTGCAGGTACTTTTGAGCACAAGGCTCCACTCTTCGCAGGGCTCGGACTTCCATCTAGTTAGGTGCCTCTGAAGGAGAACTGGGTCTAAGCATTATTTCGCACTGCCTGTTTTCCCTCCCTTTTAGGTGGACTACACATTTCGTGCATATAACTCTTGCGACTGTCATATATGTATATATATTGTGTTGATATGGTATGTGTTGGTTTAATATAGTTATATTGTGATTTTCTCGCTACGGTCATTGTTTTAAAGGCCTTGAAATAAATGTGTGTATATTTTTAATATAACAACTGTTTGGAGTAGTTTGTAAGTGTTCTTGCTTTGTGTGCTCATTGCGGGCTTTCAGTCACCCTCACCCCTCTTGAGACCTAGTCTTGACCGCCGCGATCGCTACCTTGATTGGTCTGGCTCGTCCAGAGGTTACCCTGTTCCAAGTAATTAGGTTGGCCTTCTGAACTTCTGCGCCACCAGGACAGAGTTCAGAAATCCGTCTTAACAGAAGGGTCTCAGGATTGGATTGGGAAGGAGTTGGATATCACATCTCATGTTATAGGAAGGGTCTCAGGATTGGATGGGAAGAGTTGGATATCACATCTCATGCTATAGGAAGGGTCTCAGGTTTGGTAGAAGCATTGAGATATCACATCTCATGCTATAGGAAGGGTTTCAGGATTGGAATGGGAAGGAGTTGGATATCACATCTCATGATAAAGGAAGGGTCTCAGGTTTGGAAGGGGAAGGATTTGGATATCACATCTCAAGTTATAGGACGAGTCTGTGGTTTGGTATTAGAAGCATTGAGATATCATATCTCATGCTATCGGAAGGGTCTCAGGATTGGTTTGGGAAGGAGTTGGATATCACATCTCATGTTATAGGAAGGGTCTCAAGATTGGAATGGGAAGGACTTGGATATCACATCTCATGTTATAGGAAGGGTCTCAGGTTTGTTATTAGAAGCATTGAGATATCACATCTCATGTTATAGGACAGTATCAGGTTTGGTATTAGAAGCATTGAGATATAACATCTCATAGTATAGGACGGGTCTCAGGATTGGAATGGGAAGGAGTTGGATTTCACATCTCATGCTATAGGAAGGGTCTCAGGATTGGAATGGGAAGGAGTTTGATATCACATCTCATGCCATGGGAAGGTCTCAGGTTTGCTAGAAGCATTTAGATATCACATCTCATGCTATCGGAAGGGTCTCAGGATTGGATTGGGAAGGAGTTGGATATCGCATCTCATGCTATAGGAAGGGTCACAGGTTGGAATTGGAAGGAGTTGGATATCACATCTCATGTTATAGGAAGGGTATCAGGATTGGAATGGGAAGGACTTTGATATCACATCTCACGCTATAGGGAGGGTCTCAGGTTTGGTATTAGAAGCATTGAGATATCACATCTCATGCTATCGGAAGGGTCTCAGGATTGGATTGGGAAGGAGTTGGATATCACATCTCATGTTATAGGAAGGGTCTCAGGATTGGATGGGAAGAGTTGGATATCACATCTCATGTTATAGGAAGGGTATCAGGATTGGAATGGGAAGGACTTTGATATCACATCTCACGCTATAGGGAGGCTCTCAGGTTTGGTATTAGAAGCATTGAGATATCACATCTCATGCTATCGGAAGGGTCTCAGGCTTGGATTGGGAAGGAGTTGGACATCACATCTCATGTTATAGGAAGGGTCTCAGGATTGGAATGGGAAGGACTTGGATATCACATCTCATGTTATAGGAAGGGTCTCAGGTTTGTTATTAGAAGCATTGAGATATCACATCTCATGTTATAGGACAGTCTCAGGTTTGGTATTAGAAGCATTGAGATGTAACATCTCATGGTATAGGACGGGTCTCAGGATTGGATGGGAAGAGTTGGATATCACATCTCATGCTATAGGAAAGGTCTCAGGTTTGGTAGAAGCATTGGGATATCACATCTCATGCTATAGGAAGGGTCTCAGGATTGGAATGGGAAGGAGTTGGATATCACATCTCATGCTAAAGGAAGGGTCTCAGGTTTGGAAGGGGAAGGATTTGGATATCACATCTCAAGTTATAGGACGGGTCTGTGGTTTGGTATTAGAAGCATTGAGATATCATATCTCATGCTATCAGAAGGGTCTCAGGATTGGATTGGGAAGGAGTTGGATATCACATCTCATGTTATACGAAGGGTCTCAAGATTGGAACGGTAAGGACTTGGATATCACATCTCATGTTATAGGAAGGGTCTCAGGTTTGTTATTAGAAGCATTGAGATATCACATCTCATGTTATAGGACAGTCTCAGGTTTGGTATTAGAAGCATTGAGATATAACATCTCATTTTATGGGACGGGTCTCAGGATTGGAATGCGAAAGAGTTGGATATCACATCTCATGCTATAGGGAGGGTCTCAGTTTTGATATTAGAAGCATTGAGATATCACATCTCATGCTATCGGAAGGGTCTCAGGATTGGATTGGGAAGGAGTTGGATATCACATCTCAAGTTATAGGACTGGTCTGTGGTTTGGTATTAGAAGCATTGAGATATCACATCTCATGCTATCGGAAGGATCTCAGGATTGGATTGGGAAGGAGTTGGATATCACATCTCATGTTATAGGAAAGCTCTCAGGTTTGTTATTAGAAGCATTGAGATATCACCTCTCATGTTATAGGACAGTCTCCGTTTTGGTATTAGAAGCATTGAGATATCATATCTCATGGTATAGGACAGGTCTCAGGATTGGAATGGGAAGGAGTTGGATATCACATCTCATGCTAAAGGAAGGGTCTCAGGTTTGGAAGGCTAAGGATTTGGATATCACACCTCAATTTATAGGACGGGTCTGTGGTTTGGTATTAGAACCATTGAGATATCATATCTCATGTAATCGGAAGGGTCTCAGTATTGGATTGGGAAGGAGTTGGATATCACATCTCATGTTATAGGAAGGGTCTCAGGATTGGAATGGGAAGGATTTGGATATCACATCTCATGTTATAGGAAGGGTCTCAGGTTTGTTATTAGAAGCATTGAGATATCACTTCTCATGTTATAGGACAGTGTCAGGTTTGGTATTAGAAGCATTGAGATATCACATCTCATGGTATAGGACGGGTCTCAGGATTGGAATGGGAAGGAGTTGGATATCACATCTCATGCTATAGGGAGGGTCTCAGGATTGGAATGGGAAATAGTTTGATATCACATCTCATGCCATAGGAAGGTCTCAGGTATGGTAGAAGCATTAATATATCACATCTCATGCTATCGGATGGGTCTCAGGATTGGATTGGGAAGGAGTTGGATATCCCATCTCATGCTATAGGAAGGGTCACAGGTTGGAATTGGAAGGAGTTGGATATCACATCTCATGCTGTCAGAAGGGTCTCAGGATTGGAATGGGAAGGAGTTGGATATCACATCTCATGCTTTAGGGAGGGTCTCAGGTTTGATATTAGAAGCATTGAGATATCATATCTCATGCTATCGGAAGGGTCTCAGGATTGGATTGGGAAGGAGTTGGATATCACATCTCATGTTATAGGAAGGGTCTCAGGATTGGAACGGGAAGGACTTGGACATCGCATCTCATGTTATAGGAAGGGTCTCAGGTTTGTTATTAGAAGCATTGAGATATCACATCTCATGCTATAGGAAGGGTCTCAGGATTGGAATGGGAAGGAGTTGGATATCACATCTCATGATAAAGGAAGGGTCTCAGGTTTGGAAGGGGAAGGATTTGGATATCATATCTCAAGTTATAGGACGGGTCTGTGGTTTTGGTACTAGAAGCATTGAGATATCATATCTCATGCTATCGGAAGGGTCTCAGGATTGGATTGGGAAGGAGTTGGATATCACATCTCATGTTATAGGAAGGGCCTCAAGATTGGAATGGGAAGGGCTTGGATATCACATCTTATGTTATAGGAAGGGTCTCAGGTTTGTTGTTAGAAGCATTGAGATATCACATCTCTTGTTATAGGACAGTCTCAGGTTTGGTATTAGAAGCATTGAGATATCATATCTCATGGTATAGGACGGGTCTCAGGATTGGAATGGAAAGGAGTTGGATATCACATCTCATGCTATAGGAAGGGTCTCAGGATTGGAATGGGAAGGATTTGGATATCACATCTCATGTTATAGGAAGGGTCTCAGGTTTGTTATTAGAAGCATTGAGATATCACATCTCATGTTATAGGACAGTCTCAGGTTTGGTATTAGAAGCATTGAGATATCACATCTCATGGTATAGGACGGGTCTCAGGATTGGAATGGGAAGGAATTGGATATCACATCTCATGCTATAGGAAGGGTCTCAGGATTGGAATGGGAAGGAGTTTGATATCACATCTCATGCCATAGGAAGGTCTCAGGTGTGGTAGAAGCATTAAGATATCACATCTCCTGCTATCGGAAGGGTCTCAGGATTGGATTGGGAAGGAGTTGGATATCCCATCTCATGCTATAGGAAGGGTCACAGGTTGGAATTGGAAGGAGTTGGATATCACATCTCATGCTTTAGGGAGGGTCTCAGGTTTGATATTAGAAGCATTGAGATATCATATCTCATGCTATTGGAAGGGTCTCAGGATTGGATTAGGAAGGAGTTGGATATAACATCTCATATTATAGGAAGGGTCTCAGGTTTGGTAGAAGCATTGGGATATCACATCTCATGCTATAGGAAGGGTCTCAGGATTGGAATGGGAAGGAGTTGGATATCACATCTCATGTTAAAGGAAGGTTCTCAGGTTTGGAAGGGGAAGGATTTGGATATCATATCTCAAGTTATAGGACGGGTCTGTGGTTTTGGTATTAGAAGCATTGAGATATCATACCTCATGCTATCGGAAGGGTCTCAGGATTGGATTGGGAAGGAGTTGGATATCACATCTCATGTTATAGGAAGGGCCTCAAGATTGGAATGGGAAGGGCTTGGATATCACATCTCATGTTATAGGAAGGGTCTCAGGTTTGTTATTAGAAGCATTGAGATATCACATCTCTTGTTATAGGACAGTCTCAGGTTTGGTATTAGAAGCATTGAGATATCAGATCTCATGGTATAGGACGGGTCTCAGGAATGGAATGGAAAGGAGTTGGATATCACATCTCATGCTATAGGAAGGGTCTCAGGATTGGAATGGGAAGGATTTGGATATCACATCTCATGTTATAGGAAGGGTCTCAGGTTTATTATTAGAAGCATTGAGATATCACATCTCATGTTATAGGACAGTGTCAGGTTTGGTATTAGAAGCATTGAGATATCACATCTCATGGTATAGGACGGGTCTCAGGATTGGAATGGGAAGGAGTTGGATATCACATCTCATGCTATAGGAAGGGTCTCAGGATTGGAATGGGAAGGAGTTTGATATCACATCTCATGCCATAGGAAGGTCTCAGGTATGGTAGAAGCATTAAGATATCACATCTCATGCTATCGGAAGGGTCTCAGGATTGGATTGGGAAGGAGTTGGATATCCCATCTCATGCTATAGGAAGGGTCACAGGTTGGAATTGGAAGGAGTTGGATATCACATCTCATGCTATCGGAAGGGTCTCAGGATTGGAATGGGAAAGAGTTGGATATCACCTCTCATGCTATAGGGAGGGTCTCAGGTTTGATATTAGAAGCATTGAGATATCATATCTCATGCTATCGGAAGGTGTTAGGAAAGATTTCGTAATTGTAGGTAATTTTCCTTCCATGTGGCAACCCCTAAACTTTTTGCTGTTGTTTTTCACCTTGTTCTTGACTTTGCCAGAGAAGTGCAGCCTTCTGCCGCACTCCTCTGGGCTTTCGCTCCTTTCTTACGGGGAAACTGACATGCCCTTAAGACAATCAGTACCGGGGAACGCTGTTTCCCGTAGTTTCTTTTATCATGTTGCGGCTTTCGTGCAACATGACACAAGAGGGCACTGTAAGCTAAGTTACAGCTCTCTTGGGTCTCTAGCCTTCTACAGGCCCTAGATACTCATTTAGGATTGTATCTGATCGGTGCAAGTGATTCAGGGACAGGAATGGTGGCAGCGATCTTTTCTTGTGTTTTGAGCTCCTTTTGGCGTTCTAAGCGCGTTTTCCGCGCTTAACCCAAAATGGTGGCCTGGCTCCCAAAATAGCCAGACCACGAGGCTCCTTTGTCCTGTCCGCTGACCGTCTTGCTCCCTTCACCTTCCCCAGGTCGAGCCGACCCGGGGCCTTCCTTATTTGGGCATGTACTTTCCCGCAAAACACGGATGCTTTCGCGGGCTTCTACATGTCTTTTGTGTGCCTCCAGGATGTGGGCTGGGATGTCTGGTCCCAATACACATCCTGGGTGCCAGAGAGTCTAGGGTGGTGTGAATGCCTGGGACCACCGTGGTCCGTGATTGGTCCACGAATGGTGTGAGTGTTGATGAGCGGATCTCCCATTGGGTCCCCTCCGTTTTGGCGCGAAGGGAACCGTGGATAAGAGGGGGCTGGAAACACCACTACCATGTCGATCTTCTGAGTTCTCACGAATGAAGGAATACAGGAGCCAAGTATCCTGCAACCAAGAGGCTGGACCGAGGAATCGCTGGTGACCCGCTGAAGGACTTCTCCTCTGCACTGCTGTCGCCTTGTGAAACCCTTTTCACCTTCGATCGAACCAGAAGGCCTGTACTGGTACTTCGACCCTTGGAATAGCGGGAACAGCTATTCTCGGCATCTTCACCATCTCCTGCCAGTAAGCCTTCGGAAGCGTCTCTGGGCCATCCAGCTGACTGACCAGCTTACACGGGAGTCTTGCTCTGTAACCGCCGCCAGTTTGTGTAGTATTTCGAGTCCTTGTCGCTTTCACACGCTTCGTACACTTCGCGTTCCCAAGTCTGAAGTGAGTAGTGTACATTTGGCTCAGATACACACGGCCGCTCCGTTGCCCTGCTGTGGTAACAAACTGTGCGGGTTTCTTCGATTGGGACGTCTTTTTACTCAACACGACGACGAGGCGTTCCCTGCTCTTCTGAACCTGCCAGCTGCTGAAACTGACGCGGAGAAGCCTGGGTCTGCTTGCATCGGGGACCGGTGAGTAGCATAGCTAGGATCTGGTTGCCCTCCTGCAGGAGCCCATTGCTTTTCCCCGCTGTGTCAAGCAGCACCCTTGTCCGTACTCGCGCTCTGCTTCTGCCCACTGTGGAGGCTGCGCTTGAGTCGCGGAACTTGTTCTTCTTTTGTGCACTAAACTGAACTGCCTGATTTCCCGCGAAGAACTTCTCCTTTTGCCCGTTGGCACCAGCGCGTGCAGGTACTTTTGAGCACAAGGCTCCACTCTTCGCAGGGCTCGGACTTCCATCTAGTTAGGTGCCTCTGAAGTTGAACTGGGTCTAAGCATTATTTCGCACTGCCTGTTTTCCCTCCCTTTTAGGTGGACTACACATTTCGTGCATATAACGCTTGCGACTGTCATATTTGTATATATATTGTGTTGATATGGTATGTGTTGGTTTAATATAGTTATATTGTGATTTTCTCGCTACGGTCATTGTTTTAAAGGCCTTGAAATAAATGTGTGTATATTTTTAATATAAAAACTGTTTGGAGTAGTTTGTAAGTGTTCTTGCTTTGTGTGCTCATTGCGGGCTTTCAGTCACCCTCACCCCTCTTGAGACCTAGTCTTGACCGCTGCGATCGCTACCTTGATTGGTCTGGCTCGTCCAGAGGTTACCCTGTTCCAAGTAATTAGGTTGGCCTTCTGAACTTCTGCGCCACCAGGACAGAGTTCAGAAATCCGTCTTAACAGAAGGGTCTCAGGATTGGATTGGGAAGGAGTTGGATATCACATCTCATGTTATAGGAAGGGTCTCAGGATTGGATGGGAAGAGTTGGATATCACATCTCATGCTATAGGAAGGGTCTCAGGTTTGGTAGAAGCATTGAGATATCACATCTCATGCTATAGGAAGGGTTTCAGGATTGGAATGGGAAGGAGTTGGATATCACATCTCATGATAAAGGAAGGGTCTCAGGTTTGGAAGGGGAAGGATTTGGATATCACATCTCAAGTTATAGGACGAGTCTGTGGTTTGGTATTAGAAGCATTGAGATATCATATCTCATGCTATCGGAAGGGTCTCAGGATTGGTTTGGGAAGGAGTTGGATATCACATCTCATGTTATAGGAAGGGTCTCAAGATTGGAATGGGAAGGACTTGGATATCACATCTCATGTTATAGGAAGGGTCTCAGGTTTGTTATTAGAAGCATTGAGATATCACATCTCATGTTATAGGACAGTATCAGGTTTGGTATTAGAAGCATTGAGATATAACATTTCATAGTATAGGACGGGTCTCAGGATTGGAATGGGAAGGAGTTGGATATCACATCTCATGCTATAGGAAGGGTCTCAGGATTGGAATGGGAAGGAGTTTGATATCACATCTCATGCCATGGGAAGGTCTCAGGTTTGCTAGAAGCATTTAGATATCACATCTCATGCTATCGGAAGGGTCTCACGATTGGATTGGGAAGGAGTAGGATATCGCATCTCATGCTATAGGAAGGGTCACAGGTTGGAATTGGAAGGAGTTGGATATCACATCTCATGTTATAGGAAGGGTATCAGGATTGGAATGGGAAGGACTTTGATATCACATCTCACGCTATAGGGAGGGTCTCAGGTTTGGTATTAGAAGCATTGAGATATCACATCTCATGCTATCGGAAGGGTCTCAGGATTGGATTGGGAAGGAGTTGGATATCACATCTCATGTTATAGGAAGGGTCTCAGGATTGGATGGGAAGAGTTGGATATCACATCTCATGTTATAGGAAGGGTATCAGGATTGGAATGGGAAGGACTTTGATATCACATCTCACGCTATAGGGAGGCTCTCAGGTTTGGTATTAGAAGCATTGAGATATCACATCTCATGCTATCGGAAGGGTCTCAGGATTGGATTGGGAAGGAGTTGGACATCACATCTCATGTTATAGGAAGGGTCTCAGGATTGGAATGGGAAGGACTTGGATATCACATCTCATGTTATAGGAAGGGTCTCAGGTTTGTTATTAGAAGCATTGAGATATCACATCTCATGTTATAGGACAGTCTCAGGTTTGGTATTAGAAGCATTGAGATATCACATCTCATGCTATCAGAAGGGTCTCAGGATTGGATTGGGAAGGAGTTGGATATCACATCTCATGTTATACGAAGGGTCTCAAGATTGGAACGGTAAGGACTTGGATATCACATCTCATGTTATAGGAAGGGTCTCAGGTTTGTTATTAGAAGCATTGAGATATCACATCTCATGTTATAGGACAGTCTCAGGTTTGGTATTAGAAGCATTGAGATATAACATCTCATTTTATGGGACGGGTCTCAGGATTGGAATGGGAAAGAGTTGGATATCACATCTCATGCTATAGGAAGGGTCTCAGGTTTGTTATTAGAAGCATTGAGATATCACATCTCATGTTATAGGACAGTCTCAGGTTTGGTATTAGAAGCATTGAGATATAACATCTCATGGTATAGGACGGGTCTCAGGATTGGATGGGAAGAGTTGGATATCACATCTCATGCTATAGGAAAGGTCTCAGGTTTGGTAGAAGCATTGGGATATCACATCTCATGCTATAGGAAGGGTCTCAGGATTGGAATGGGAAGGAGTTGGATATCACATCTCATGCTAAAGGAAGGGTCTCAGGTTTGGAAGGGCAAGGATTTGGATATCACATCTCAAGTTATAGGACGGGTCTGTGGTTTGGTATTAGAAGCATTGAGATATCATATCTCATGCTATCAGAAGGGTCTCAGGATTGGATTGGGAAGGAGTTGGATATCACATCTCATGTTATACGAAGGGTCTCAAGATTGGAACGGTAAGGACTTGAATATCACATCTCATGTTATAGGAAGGGTCTCAGGTTTGTTATTAGAAGCATTGAGATATCACATCTCATGTTATAGGACAGTCTCAGGTTTGGTATTAGAAGCATTGAGATATAACATCTCATTTTATGGGACGGGTCTCAGGATTGGAATGGGAAAGAGTTGGATATCACATCTCATGCTATAGGGAGGGTCTCAGTTTTGATATTAGAAGCATTGAGATATCACATCTCATGCTATCGGAAGGGTCTCAGGATTGGATTGGGAAGGAGTTGGATATCACATCTCAAGTTATAGGACGGGTCTGTGGTTTGGTATTAGAAGCATTGAGATATCACATCTCATGCTATCGGAAGGATCGCAGGATTGGATTGGGAAGGAGTTGGATATCACATCTCATGTTATAGGAAAGCTCTCAGGTTTGTTATTAGAAGCATTGAGATATCACATCTCATGTTATAGGACAGTCTCAGGTTTGGTATTAGAAGCATTGAGATATCATATCTCATGGTATAGGACAGGTCTCAGGATTGGAATGGGAAGGAGTTGGATATCACATCTCATGCTAAAGGAAGGGTCTCAGGTTTGGAAGGCTAAGGATTTGGATATCACACCTCAATTTATAGGACGGGTCTGTGGTTTGGTATTAGAACCATTGAGATATCATATCTCATGCTATCGGAAGGGTCTCAGTATTGGATTGGGAAGGAGTTGGATATCAAATCTCATGTTATAGGAAGGGTCTCAGGATTGGAATGGGAAGGATTTGGATATCACATCTCATGTTATAGGAAGGGTCTCAGGTTTGTTATTAGAAGCATTGAGATATCACTTCTCATATTATAGGACAGTGTCAGGTTTGGTATTAGAAGCATTGAGATATCACATCTCATGGTATAGGACGGGTCTCAGGATTGGAATGGGAAGGAGTTGGATATCACATCTCATGCTATAGGAAGGGTCTCAGGATTGGAATGGGAAATAGTTTGATATCACATCTCATGCCATAGGAAGGTCTCAGGTATGGTAGAAGCATTAATATATCACATCTCATGCTATCGGATGGGTCTCAGGATTGGATTGGGAAGGAGTTGGATATCCCATCTCATGCTATAGGAAGGGTCACAGGTTGGAATTGGAAGGAGTTGGATATCACATCTCATGCTGTCAGAAGGGTCTCAGGATTGGAATGGGAAGGAGTTGGATATCACATCTCATGCTTTAGGGAGGGTCTCAGGTTTGATATTAGAAGCATTGAGATATCATATCTCATGCTATCAGAAGGGTCTCAGGATTGGATTGGGAAGGAGTTGGATATCACATCTCATGTTATAGGAAGGGTCTCAGGATTGGAATGGGAAGGACTTGGACATCGCATCTCATGTTATAGGAAGGGTCTCAGGTTTGTTATTAGAAGCATTGAGATATCACATCTGATGCTATAGGAAGGGTCTCAGGATTGGAATGGGAAGGAGTTGGATATCACATCTCATGATAAAGGAAGGGTCTCAGGTTTGGAAGGGGAAGGATTTGGATATCATATCTCAAGTTATAGGACGGGTCTGTGGTTTTGGTACTAGAAGCATTGAGATATCATATCTCATGCTATCGGAAGGGTCTCAGGATTGGATTGGGAAGGAGTTGGATATCACATCTCATGTTATAGGAAGGGCCTCAAGATTGGAATGGGAAGGGCTTGGATATCACATCTTATGTTATAGGAAGGGTCTCAGGTTTGTTGTTAGAAGCATTGAGATATCACATCTCTTGTTATAGGACAGTCTCAGGTTTGGTATTAGAAGCATTGAGATATCATATCTCATGGTATAGGACGGGTCTCAGGATTGGAATGGAAAGGAGTTGGATATCACATCTCATGCTATAGGAAGGGTCTCAGGATTGGAATGGGAAGGATTTGGATATCACATCTCATGTTATAGGAAGGGTCTCAGGTTTGTTATTAGAAGCATTGAGATATCACATCTCATGTTATAGGACCGTCTCAGGTTTGGTATTAGAAGCATTGAGATATCACATCTCATGGTATAGGACGGGTCTCAGGATTGGAATGGGAAGGAATTGGATATCACATCTCATGCTATAGGAAGGGTCTCAGGATTGGAATGGGAAGGAGTTTGATATCACATCTCATGCCATAGGAAGGTCTCAGGTGTGGTAGAAGCATTAAGATATCACATCTCCTGCTATCGGAAGGGTCTCAGGATTGGATTGGGAAGGAGTTGGATATCCCATCTCATGCTATATGAAGGGTCACAGGTTGGAATTGGAAGGAGTTGGATATCACATCTCATGCTATCGGAAGGGTCTCAGGATTGGAATGGGAAGGACTTGGATATCACATCTCATGCTTTAGGGAGGGTCTCAGGTTTGATATTAGAAGCATTGAGATATCATATCTCATGCTATTGGAAGGGTCTCAGGATTGGATTAGGAAGGAGTTGGATATCACATCTCATATTATAGGAAGGGTCGCAGGTTTGGTAGAAGCATTGGGATATCACATCTCATGCTATAGGAAGGGTCTCAGGATTGGAATGGGAAGGAGTTGGATATCACATCTCATGTTAAAGGAAGGTTCTCAGGTTTGGAAGGGGAAGGATTTGGATATCATATCTCAAGTTATAGGACGGGTCTGTGGTTTTGGTATTAGAAGCATTGAGATATCATATCTCATGCTATCGGAAGGGTCTCAGGATTGGATTGGGAAGGAGTTGGATATCACATCTCATGTTATAGGAAGGGCCTCAAGATTGGAATGGGAAGGGCTTGGATATCACATCTCATGTTATAGGAAGGGTCTCAGGTTTGTTATTAGAAGCATTGAGATATCACATCTCTTGTTATAGGACAGTCTCAGGTTTGGTATTAGAAGCATTGAGATATCAGATCTCATGGTATAGGACGGGTCTCAGGATTGGAATGGAAAGGAGTTGGATATCACATCTCATGCTATAGGAAGGGTCTCAGGATTGGAATGGGAAGGATTTGGATATCACATCTCAGGTTATAGGAAGGGTCTCAGGTTTATTATTAGAAGCATTGAGATATCACATCTCATGTTATAGGACAGTCTCAGGTTTGGTATTAGAAGCATTGAGATATCACATCTCATGGTATAGGACGGGTCTCAGGATTGGAATGGGAAGGAGTTGGATATCACATCTCATGCTATAGGAAGGGTCTCAGGATTGGAATGGGAAGGAGTTTGATATCACATCTCATGCCATAGGAAGGTCTCAGGTATGGTAGAAGCATTAAGATATCACATCTCATGCTATCGGAAGGGTATCAGGATTGGATTGGGAAGGAGTTGGATATCCCATCTCATGCTATAGGAAGGGTCACAGGTTGGAATTGGAAGGAGTTGGATATCACATCTCATGCTATCGGAAGGGTCTCAGGATTGGAATGGGAAAGAGTTGGATATCACCCCTCATGCTATAGGGAGGGTCTCACGTTTGATATTAGAAGCATTGAGATATCATATCTCATGCTATCGGAAGGTGTTAGGAAAGATTTCGTAATTGTAGGTAATTTTCCTTCCATGTGGCAACCCCTAAACTTTTTGCTGTTGTTTTTCACCTTGTTCTTGACTTTGCCAGAGAAGTGCAGCCTTCTGCCGCACTCCTCTGGGCTTTCGCTCCTTTCTTACGGGGAAACTGACATGCCCTTAAGACAGTCAGTACCGGGGAACGCTGTTTCCCGTAGTTTCTTTTATCATGTTGCGGCTTTCGTGCAACATGACACAAGAGGGCACTGTAAGCTAAGTTACAGCTCTCTTGGGTCTCTAGCCTTCTACAGGCCCTAGATACTCATTTAGGATTGTATCTGATCGGTGCAAGTGATTCAGGGACAGGAATGGTGGCAGCGATCGTTTCTTGTGTTTTGAGCTCCTTTTGGCGTTCTAAGCGCGTTTTCCGCGCTTAACCCAAAATGGTGGCCTGGCTCCCAAAATAGCCAGACCACGAGGCTCCTTTGTCCTGTCCGCTGACCGTCTTGCTCCCTTCACCTTCCCCAGGTCGAGCCGACCCGGGGCCTTCCTTATTTGGGCATGTACTTTCCCGCGAAACACGGATGCTTTCGCGGGCTTCTACATGTCTTTTGTGTGCCTCCAGGATGTGGGCTGGGATGTCTGGTCCCAATACACATCCTGGGTGCCAGAGAGTCTAGGGTGGTGTGAATGCCTGGGACCACCGTGGTCCGTGATTGGTCCACGAATGGTGTGAGTGTTGATGAGCGGATCTCCCATTGGGTCCCCTCCGTTTTGGCGCGAAGGGAACCGTGGATAAGAGGGGGCTGGAAACACCACTACCATGTCGATCTTCTGAGTTCTCACGAACGAAGGAATACAGGAGCCAAGTATCCTGCAACCAAGAGGCTGGACCGAGGAATCGCTGGTGACCCGCTGAAGGACTTCTCCTCTGCACTGCTGTCGCCTTGAGAAACCCTTTTCACCTTCGATCGAACCAGAAGGCCTGTACTGGTACTTCGACCCTTGGAATAGCGGGAACAGCTATTCTCGGCATCTTCACCATCTCCTGCCAGTAAGCCTTCGGAAGCGTCTCTGGGCCATCCAGCTGACTGACCAGCTTACACGGGAGTCTTGCTCTGTAACCGCCGCCAGGTTGTGTAGTATTTCGAGTCCTTGTCGCTCTCACACGCTTCGTACACTTCGCGTTCCCAAGTCTGAAGTGAGTAGTGTACATTTGGCTCAGATACACACGGCCGCTCCGTTGCCCTGCTGTGGTAACAAACTGTGCGGGTTTCTTCGATTGGGACGTCTTTTTACTCAACACGACGACGAGGCGTTCCCTGCTCTTCTGAACCTGCCAGCTGCTGAAACTGACGCGGAGAAGCCTGGGTCTGCTTGCATCGGGGACCGGTGAGTAGCATAGCTAGGATCTGGTCGCCCTCCTGCAGGAGCCCATTGCTTTTCCCCGCTGTGTCAAGCAGCTCCCTTGTCCGTACTCGCGCTCTGCTTCTGCCCACTGTGGAGGCTGCGCTTGAGTCGCGGAACTTGTTCTTCTTTTGTGCACTAAACTGAACTGCCTGATTTCCCTCGAAGAGCTTCTCCTTTTGCCCGTTGGCACCAGCGCGTGCAGGTACTTTTGAGCACAAGGCTCCACTCTTCCCAGGGCTCGGACTTCCATCTAGTTAGGTGCCTCTGAAGGTGAACTGGGTCTAAGCATTATTGCGCACTGCCTGTTTTCCCTCCCTTTTAGGTGGACTACACATTTCGTGCATATAACGCTTGCGACTGTCATATTTGTATATATATTGTGTTGATATGGTATGTGTTGGTTTAATATAGTTATATTGTGATTTTCTCGCTACGGTCATTGTTTTAAAGGCCTTGAAATAAATGTGTGTATATTTTTAATATAACAACTGTTTGGAGTAGTTTGTAAGTGTTCTTGCTTTGTGTGCTCATTGCGGGCTTTCAGTCACCTTCACCCCTCTTGAGACCTAGTCTTGACCGCCGCGATCGCTACCTTGATTGGTCTGGCTCGTCCAGAGGTTACCCTGTTCCAAGTAATTAGGTTGGCCTTCTGAACTTCTGCGCCACCAGGACAGAGTTCAGAAATCCGTCTTAACAGAAGGGTCTCAGGATTGGATTGGGAAGGAGTTGGATATCACATCTCATGTTATAGGAAGGGTCTCAGGATTGGATGGGAAGAGTTGGATATCACATCTCATGCTATAGGAAGGGTCTCAGGTTTGGTAGAAGCATTGAGATATCACATCTCATGCTATAGGAAGGGTTTCAGGATTGGAATGGGAAGGAGTTGGATATCACATCTCATGATAAAGGAAGGGTCTCAGGTTTGGAAGGGGAAGGATTTGGATATCACATCTCAAGTTATAGGACGAGTCTGTGGTTTGGTATTAGAAGCATTGAGATATCATATCTCATGCTATCGGAAGGGTCTCAGGATTGGTTTGGGAAGGAGTTGGATATCACATCTCATGTTATAGGAAGGGTCTCAAGATTGGAATGGGAAGGACTTGGATATCACATCTCATGTTATAGGAAGGGTCTCAGGTTTGTTATTAGAAGCATTGAGATATCACATCTCATGTTATAGGAGAGTATCAGGTTTGGTATTAGAAGCATTGAGATATAACATCTCATAGTATAGGACGGGTCTCAGGATTGGAATGGGAAGGAGTTGGATATCACATCTCATGCTATAGGAAGGGTCTCAGGATTGGAATGGGAAGGAGTTTGATATCACATCTCATGCCATGGGAAGGTCTCAGGTTTGCTAGAAGCATTTAGATATCACATCTCATGCTATCGGAAGGGTCTCAGGATTGGATTGGGAAGGAGTTGGATATCGCATCTCATGCTATAGGAAGGGTCACAGGTTGGAATTGGAAGGAGTTGGATATCACATCTCATGTTATAGGAAGGGTATCAGGATTGGAATGGGACGGACTTTGATATCACATCTCACGCTATAGGGAGGGTCTCAGGTTTGGTATTAGAAGCATTGAGATATCACATCTCATGCTATCGGAAGGGTCTCAGGATTGGATTGGGAAGGAGTTGGATATCACATCTCATGTTATAGGAAGGGTCTCAGGATTGGATGGGAAGAGTTGGATATCACATCTCATGTTATAGGAAGGGTATCAGGATTGGAATGGGAAGGACTTTGATATCACATCTCACGCTATAGGGAGGCTCTCAGGTTTGGTATTAGAAGCATTGAGATATCACATCTCATGCTATCGGAAGGGTCTCAGGATTGGATTGGGAAGGAGTTGGACATCACATCTCATGTTATAGGAAGGGTCTCAGGATTGGAATGGGAAGGACTTGGATATCACATCTCATGTTATAGGAAGGGTCTCAGGTTTGTTATTAGAAGCATTGAGATATCACATCTCATTTTATAGGACAGTCTCAGGTTTGGTATTAGAAGCATTGAGATATAACATCTCATGGTATAGGACGGGTCTCAGGATTGGATGGGAAGAGTTGGATATCACATCTCATGCTATAGGAAAGGTCTCAGGTTTGGTAGAAGCATTGGGATATCACATCTCATGCTATAGGAAGGGTCTCAGGATTGGAATGGGAAGGAGTTGGATATCACATCTCATGCTAAAGGAAGGGTCTCAGGTTTGGAAGGGGAAGGATTTGGATATCACATCTCAAGTTATAGGATGGGTCTGTGGTTTGGTATTAGAAGCATTGAGATATCATATCTCATGCTATCAGAAGGGTCTCAGGATTGGATTGGGAAGGAGTTGGATATCACATCTCATGTTATACGAAGGGTCTCAAGATTGGAACGGGAAGGACTTGGATATCACATCTCATGTTATAGGAAGGGTCTCAGGTTTGTTATTAGAAGCATTGAGATATCACATCTCTTGTTATAGGTCAGTCTCAGGTTTGGTATTAGAAGCATTGAGATATAACATCTCATTTTATGGGACGGGTCTCAGGATTGGAATGGGAAAGAGTTGGATATCACATCTCATGCTATAGGGAGGGTCTCAGTTTTGATATTAGAAGCATTGAGATATCACATCTCATGCTATCGGAAGGGTCTCAGGATTGGATTGGGAAGGAGTTGGATATCACATCTCAAGTTATAGGCCGGGTCTGTGGTTTGGTATTAGAAGCATTGAGATATCACATCTCGTGCTATCGGAAGGGTCTCAGGATTGGATTGGGAAGGAGTTGGATATCACATCTCATGTTATAGGAAAGCTCTCAGGTTTGTTATTAGAAGCATTGAGATATCACATCTCATGTTATAGGACAGTCTCAGGTTTGGTATTAGAAGCATTGAGATATCATATCTCATGGTATAGGACAGGTCTCAGGATTGGAATGGGAAGGAGTTGGATATCACATCTCATGCTAAAGGAAGGGTCTCAGGTTTGGAAGGCTAAGGATTTGGATATCACACCTCAATTTATAGGACGGGTCTGTGGTTTGGTATTAGAACCATTGAGATATCATATCTCATGCTATCGGAAGGGTCTCAGTATTGGATTGGGAAGGAGTTGGATATCACATCTCATGTTATAGGAAGGGTCTCAGGATTGGAATGGGAAGGATTTGGATATCACATCTCATGTTATAGGAAGGGTCTCAGGTTTGTTATTAGTAGCATTGAGATATCACTTCTCATGTTATAGGACAGTGTCAGGTTTGGTATTAGAAGCATTGAGATATCACATCTCATGGTATAGGATGGGTCTCAGGATTGGAATGGGAAGGAGTTGGATATCACATCTCATGCTATAGGAAGGGTCTCAGGATTGGAATGGGAAATAGTTTGATATCACATCTCATGCCATAGGAAGGTCTCAGGTATGGTAGAAGCATTAATATATCACATCTCATGCTATCGGATGGGTCTCAGGATTGGATTGGGAAGGAGTTGGATATCCCATCTCATGCTATAGGAAGGGTCACAGGTTGGAATTGGAAGGAGTTGGATATCACATCTCATGCTGTCAGAAGGGTCTCAGGATTGGAATGGGAAGGAGTTGGATATCACATCTCATGCTTTAGGGAGGGTCTCAGGTTTGATATTAGAAGCATTGAGATATCATATCTCATGCTATCGGAAGGGTCTCAGGATTGGATTGGGAAGGAGTTGGATATCACATCTCATGTTATAGGAAGGGTCTCAGGATTGGAATGGGAAGGACTTGGACATCGCATCTCATGTTATAGGAAGGGTCTCAGGTTTGTTATTAGAAGCATTGAGATATCACATCTCATGCTATAGGAAGGGTCTCAGGATTGGAATGGGAAGGAGTTGGATATCACATCTCATGCTATAGGAAGGGTCTCAGGATTGGAATGGGAAGGATTTGTATATCACATCTCATGTTATAGGAAGGGTCTCAGGTTTGTTATTAGAAGCATTGAGATATCACATCTCATGTTATAGGACAGTCTCAGGTTTGGTATTAGAAGCATTGAGATATCACATCTCATGGTATAGGACGGGTCTCAGGATTGGAATGGGAAGGAATTGGATATCACATCTCATGCTATAGGAAGGGTCTCAGGATTGGAATGGGAAGGAGTTTGATATCACATCTCATGCCATAGGAAGGTCTCAGGTATGGTAGAAGCATTAAGATATTACATCTCATGCTATCGGAAGGGTCTCAGGATTGGATTGGGAAGGAGTTGGATATCCCATCTCATGCTATAGGAAGGGTCACAGGTTGGAATGGGAAGGAGTTGGATATCACATCTCATGATAAAGGAAGGGTCTCAGGTTTGGAAGGGGAAGGATTTGGATATCATATCTCAAGTTATTGGACGGGTCTGTGGTTTTGGTACTAGAAGCATTGAGATATCATATCTCATGCTATCGGAAGGGTCTCAGGATTGGATTGGGAAGGAGTTGGATATCACATCTCATGTTATAGGAAGGGCCTCAAGATTGGAATGGGAAGGGCTTGGATATCACATCTCTTGTTATAGGACAGTCTCAGGTTTGGTATTAGAAGCATTGAGATATCACATCTCATGGTATAGGACGGGTCTCAGGATTGGAATGGGAAGGAATTAGATATCACATCTCATGCTATAGGAAGGGTCTCAGGATTGGAATGGGAAGGAGTTTGATATCACATCTCATGCCATAGGAAGGTCTCAGGTATGGTAGAAGCATTAAGATATTACATCTCATTCTATCGGAAGGGTCTCAGGATTGGATTGGGAAGGAGTTGGATATCCCATCTCATGCTATAGGAAGGGTCACAGGTTGGAATTGGAAGGAGTTGGATATCACATCTCATGCTATCGGAAGGGTCTCAGGATTGGAATGGGAAGGAGTTGGATATCACATCTCATGCTTTAGGGAGGATCTTAGGTTTGATATTAGAAGCATTGAGATATCATATCTCATGCTATCGGAAGGGTCTCAGGATTGGATTGGGAAGGAGTTGGATATCACATCTCATGTTATAGGAAGGGTCTCAGGATTGGAATGGGAAGGATTTGGATATCACATCTCATGTTATAGGAAGGGTCTCAGGTTTGTTATTAGAAGCATTGAGATATCACATCTCATGTTATAGGACAGTCTCTGGTTTGGTATTAGAAGCATTGAGATATCACATCTCATGGTATAGGACGGGTCTCAGGATTGGAATGGGAAGGAATTGGATATCACATCTCATGCTATAGGAAGGGTCTCAGGATTGGAATAGGAAGGAGTTTGATATCACATCTCATGCCATAGGAAGGTCTCAGGTATGGTAGAAGCATTAAGATATCACATCTCATGCTATCGGAAGGATCTCAGGATTGGATTGGGAAGGAGTTGGATATCCCATCTCATGCTATAGGAAGGGTCACAGGTTGGAATTGGAAGGAGTTGGATATCACATCTCATGCTATCGGAAGGGTATCAGGATTGGAATGGGAAGGAGTTGGATATCACATCTCATGCTTTAGGGAGTGTCTCAGGTTTGATATTAGAAGCATTGAGATATCATATCTCATGCTATCGGAAGGGTCTCAGGATTGGATTGGGAAGGAGTTGGATATCACATCTCATGTTATAGGAAGGGTCTCAGGATTGGAATGGGAAGGATTTGGATATCACATCTCATGTTATAGGAAGGGTCTCAGGTTTGTTATTAGAAGCATTGAGATATCACATCTCATGTTATAGGACAGTCTCAGGTTTGGTATTAGAAGCATTGAGATATCACATCTCATGGTATAGGACGGGTCTCAGGATTGGAATGGGAAGGAATTGGATATCACATCTCATGCTATAGTAAGGGTCTCAGGATTGGAATGGGAAGGAGTTTGATATCACATCGCATGCCATAGGAAGGTCTCAGGTATGGTAGAAGCATTAAGATATCACATCTCATGCTATCGGAAGGGTCTCAGGATTGGATTGGGAAGGAGTTGGATATCCCATCTCATGCTATAGGAAGGGTCACAGGTTGGAATTGGAAGGAGTTGGATATCACATCTCATGCTATCGGAAGGGTCTCAGGATTGGAATGGGAAGGAGTTGGATATCACATCTCATGCTTTAGGGAGGGTCTCAGGTTTGATATTAGAAGCATTGAGATATCATATCTCATGCTATCGGAAGGGTCTCAGGATTGGATTGGGAAGGAGTTGAATATCACATCTCATGCTATAGGAAGGGACTCAGGATTGGAATGGGAAGGATTTGGATATCACATCTCATGTTATAGGAAGGGTCTCAGGTTTATTATTAGAAGCATTGAGATTTCACATCTCATGTTATAGGACAGTCTCAGGTTTGGTATTAGAAACATTGAGATATCACATCTCATGGTATAGGACGGGTCTCAGGATTGGAATGGGAAGGAATTGGATATCACATCTCATGTTATAGGAAGGGTCTCAGGTTTGTTATTAGAAGCATTGAGATATCACATCTCATGTTATAGGACAGTCTCAGGTTTGGTATTAGAAGCATTGAGATATCACATCTCATGGTATAGGACGGGTCTCAGGATTGGAATGGAACGGAGTTGGATATCACATCTCATGCTATAGGAAGGGTCTCAGGATTGGAATTGGAAGGATTTGTATATCACATCTCATGTTATAGGAAGGGTCTCAGGTTTGTTATTAGAAGCATTGAGATATCACATCTCATGTTATAGGACAGTCTCAGGTTTGGTATTAGAAGCATTGAGATATCACATCTCATGGTATAGGACGGGTCTCAGGATTGGAATGGGAAGGAATTGGATATCACATCTCATGCTATAGGAAGGGTCTCAGGATTGGAATGGGAAGGAGTTTGATATCACATTGCATGCCATAGGAAGGTCTCAGGTATGGTAGAAGCATTAAGATATCACATCTCATGCTATCGGAAGGGTCTCAGGATTGGATTGGGAAGGAGTTGGATATCCCATCTCATGCTATAGGAAGGGTCACAGGTTGGAATTGGAAGGAGTTGGATATCACATCTCATGCTATCGGAAGGGTCTCAGGATTGGAATGGGAAGGAGTTGGATATCACATCTCATGCTTTAGGGAGGGTCTCAGGTTTGATATTAGAAGCATTGAGATATCATATCTCATGCTATCGGAAGGGTCTCAGGATTGGATTGGGAAGGAGTTGAATATCACATCTCATGCTATAGGAAGGGACTCAGGATTGGAATGGGAAGTATTTGGATATCACATCTCATGTTATAGGAAGGGTCTCAGGTTTATTATTAGAAGCATTGAGATTTCACATCTCATGTTATAGGACAGTCTCAGGTTTGGTATTAGAAACATTGAGATATCACATCTCATGGTATAGGACGGGTCTCAGGATTGGAATGGGAAGGAATTGGATATCACATCTCATGTTATAGGAAGGGTCTCAGGTTTGTTATTAGAAGCATTGAGATATCACATCTCATGTTATAGGACAGTCTCAGGTTTGGTATTAGAAGCATTGAGATATCACATCTCATGGTATAGGACGGGTCTCAGGATTGGAATGGGAAGGAATTGGATATCACATCTCATGCTATAGGAAGGGTCTCAGGATTGGAATGGGAAGGAGTTTGATATCACATCTCATGCCATAGGAAGGTCTCAGGTATGGTAGAAGCATTAAGATATCACATCTCATGCTATCGGAAGGGTCTCAGGATTGGATTGGGAAGGAGTTGGATATCCAATCTCATGCTATAGGAAGGGTCACAGGTTGGCATTGGAAGGAGTTGGATATCACATCTCATGCTTTAGGGAGGGTCTCAGGTTTGATATTAGAAGCATTGAGATATCATATCTCATGCTATCGGAAGGGTCTCAGGATTGGATTGGGAAGGAGTTGGATATCACATCTCATGTTATAGGAAGGGTCTCAGGATTGGATGGGAAGAGTTGGATATCACATCTCATGCTATAGGAAGGGTCTCAGGTTTGGTAGAAGCATTGGGATATCACATCTCATGCTATAGGAAGGGTCTCAGGATTGGAATGGGAAGGAGTTGGATATCACATCTCATGATAAAGGAAGTGTCTCAGGTTTGGAAGGGGAAGGATTTGGATATCATATCTCAAGTTATAGGACGGGTCTGTGGTTTTGGTATTAGAAGCATTGAGATATCATATCTCATGCTATCGGAAGGGTCTCAGGATTGGATTGGGAAGGAGTTGGATATCACATCTCATGTTATAGGAAGGGCCTCAAGATTGGAATGGGAAGGGCTTGGATATCACATCTCATGTTATAGGAAGGGTCTCAGGTTTGTTATTAGAAGCATTGAGATATCACATCTCTTGTTATAGGACAGTCTCAGGTTTGGTATTAGAAGCATTGAGATATCATATCTCATGGTATAGGACGGGTCTCAGGATTGGAATGGAAAGGAGTTGGATATCACATCTCATGCTATAGGAAGGGTCTCAGGATTGGAATGGGAAGGATTTGGATATCACATCTCATGTTATAGGAAGGGTCTCAGGTTTATTATTAGAAGCATTGAGATATCACATCTCATGTTATAGGACAGTCTCAGGTTTGGTATTAGAAGCATTGAGATATCACATCTCATGGTATAGGACGGGTCTCAGGATTGGAATGGGAAGGAATTGGATATCACATCTCATGCTATAGGAAGGGTCTCAGGATTGGAATGGGAAGGAGTTTGATATCACATCTCATGCCATAGGAAGGTCTCAGGTATGGTAGAAGCATTAAGATATTACATCTCATGCTATCGGAAGGGTCTCAGGATTGGATTGGGAAGGAGTTGGATATCCCATCTCATGCTATAGGAAGGGTCACAGGTTGGAATTGGAAGGAGTTGGATATCACATCTCATGCTATCGGAAGGGTCTCAGGATTGGAATGGGAAGGAGTTGGATATCACATCTCATGCTTTAGGGAGGGTCTTAGGTTTGATATTAGAAGCATTGAGATATCATATCTCATGCTATCGGAAGGGTCTCAGGATTGGATTGGGAAGGAGTTGGATATCACATCTCATGTTATAGGAAGGGTCTCAGGATTGGAATGGGAAGGATTTGGATATCACATCTCATGTTATAGGAAGGGTCTCAGGTTTGTTATTAGAAGCATTGAGATATCACATCTCATGTTATAGGACAGTCTCTGGTTTGGTATTAGAAGCATTGAGATATCACATCTCATGGTATAGGACGGGTCTCAGGATTGGAATGGGAAGGAATTGGATATCACATCTCATGCTATAGGAAGGGTCTCAGGATTGGAATGGGAAGGAGTTTGATATCACATCTCATGCCATGGGAAGGTCTCAGGTATGGTAGAAGCATTAAGATATCACATCTCATGCTATCGGAAGGGTCTCAGGATTGGATTGGGAAGGAGTTGGATATCCCATCTCATGCTATAGGAAGGGTCACAGGTTGGAATTGGAAGGAGTTGGATATCACATCTCATGCTATCGGAAGGGTCTCAGGATTGGAATGGGAAGGAGTTGGATATCACATCTCATGCTTTAGGGAGTGTCTCAGGTTTGATATTAGAAGCATTGAGATATCATATCTCATGCTATCGGAAGGGTCTCAGGATTGGATTGGGAAGGAGTTGGATATCACATCTCATGTTATAGGAAGGGTCTCAGGATTGGATTGGGAAGGAGTTGGATATCCAATCTCATGCTATAGGAAGGGTCACAGGTTGGAATTGGAAGGAGTTGGATATCACATCTCATGCTTTAGGGAGGGTCTCAGGTTTGATATTAGAAGCATTGAGATATCATATCTCATGCTATCGGAAGGGTCTCAGGATTGGATTGGGAAGGAGTTGGATATCACATTTCATGTTATAGGAAGGGTCTCAGGATTGGATGGGAAGAGTTGGATATCACATCTCATGCTATAGGAAGGGTCTCAGGTTTGGTAGAAGCATTGGGATATCACATCTCATGCTATAGGAAGGGTCTCAGGATTGGAATGGGAAGGAGTTGGATATCACATCTCATGATAAAGGAAGTGTCTCAGGTTTGGAAGGGGAAGGATTTGGATATCATATCTCAAGTTATAGGACGGGTCTGTGGTTTTGGTATTAGAAGCATTGAGATATCATATCTCATGCTATCGGAAGGGTCTCAGGATTGGATTGGGAAGGAGTTGGATATCACATCTCATGTTATAGGAAGGGCCTCAAGATTGGAATGGGAAGGGCTTGGATATCACATCTCATGTTATAGGAAGGGTCTCAGGTTTGTTATTAGAAGCATTGAGATATCACATCTCTTGTTATAGGACAGTCTCAGGTTTGGTATTAGAAGCATTGAGATATCATATCTCATGGTATAGGACGGGTCTCAGGATTGGAATGGAAAGGAGTTGGATATCACATCTCATGCTATAGGAAGGGTCTCAGGATTGGAATGGGAAGGATTTGGATATCACATCTCATGTTATAGGAAGGGTCTCAGGTTTATTATTAGAAGCATTGAGATATCACATCCATTTTATAGGACAGTCTCAGGTTTGGTATTAGAAGCATTGAGATATCACATCTCATGGTATAGGACGGTCTCAGGATTGGAATGGGAAGGAATTGGATATCACATCTCATGCTATAGGAAGGGTCTCAGGATTGGAATGGGAAGGAGTTTGATATCACATCTCATGCCATAGGAAGGTCTCAGGTATGGTAGAAGCATTAAGATATTACATCTCATGCTATCGGAAGGGTCTCAGGATTGGATTGGGAAGGAGTTGGATATCCCATCTCATGCTATAGGAAGGGTCACAGGTTGGAATTGGAAGGAGTTGGATATCACATCTCATGCTATCGGAAGGGTCTCAGGATTGGAATGGGAAGGAGTTGGATATCACATCTCATGCTTTAGGGAGGGTCTTAGGTTTGATATTAGAAGCATTGAGATATCATATCTCATGCTATCGGAAGGGTCTCAGGATTGGATTGGGAAGGAGTTGGATATCACATCTCATGTTATAGGAAGGGTCTCAGGATTGGAATGGGAAGGATTTGGATATCACATCTCATGTTATAGGAAGGGTCTCAGGTTTGTTATTAGAAGCATTGAGATATCACATCTCATGTTATAGGACAGTCTCTGGTTTGGTATTAGAAGCATTGAGATATCACATCTCATGGTATAGGACGGGTCTCAGGATTGGAATGGGAAGGAATTGGATATCACATCTCATGCTATAGGAAGCGTCTCAGGATTGGAATGGGAAGGAGTTTGATATCACATCTCATGCCATAGGAAGGTCTCAGGTATGGTAGAAGCATTAAGATATCACATCTCATGCTATCGGAAGGGTCTCAGGATTGGATTGGGAAGGAGTTGGATATCCCATCTCATGCTATAGGAAGGGTCACAGGTTGGAATTGGAAGGAGTTGGATATCACATCTCATGCTATCGGAAGGGTCTCAGGATTGGAATGGGAAGGAGTTGGATATCACATCTCATGCTTTAGGGAGTGTCTCAGGTTTGATATTAGAAGCATTGAGATATCATATCTCATGCTATCGGAAGGGTCTCAGGATTGGATTGGGAAGGAGTTGGATATCACATCTCATGTTATAGGAAGGGTCTCAGGATTGGAATGGGAAGGATTTGGATATCACATCTCATATTATAGGAAGGGTCTCAGGTTTGTTATTAGAAGCATTGAGATATCACATCTCATGTTATAGGACAGTCTCAAGTTTGGTATTAGAAGCATTGAGATATCACATCTCATGGTATAGGACGGGTCTCAGGATTGGAATGGGAAGGAATTGGATATCACATCTCATGCTATAGGAAGGGTCTCAGGATTGGAATGGGAAGGAGTTTGATATCACATCTCATGCCATAGGAAGGTCTCAGGTATGGTAGAAGCATTAAGATATCACATCTCATGCTATCGGAAGGGTCTCAGGATTGGATTGGGAAGGAGTTGGATATCCCATCTCATGCTATAGGAAGGGTCACAGGTTGGAATTGGAAGGAGTTGGATATCACATCTCATGCTATCGGAAGGGTCTCAGGATTGGATTGGGAAGGAGTTGGATATCACATCTCATGCTATAGGAAGGGACTCAGGATTGGAATGGGAAGGATTTGGATATCACATCTCATGTTATAAGAAGGGTCTCAGGTTTGTTATTAGAAGCATTGAGATATCACATCTCATGTTATAGGACAGTCTCAGGTTTGGTATTAGAAGCATTGAGATATCACATCTCATGGTATAGGACGGGTCTCAGGATTGGAATGGGAAGGAATTGGATATCACATCTCATGCTATAGGAAGGGTCTCAGGATTGGAATGGGAAGGATTTGGATATCACATCTCATGTTATAGGAAGGGTCTCAGGTTTATTATTAGAAGCATTGAGATTTCACATCTCATGTTATAGGACAGTCTCAGGTTTGGTATTAGAAACATTGAGATATCACATCTCATGGTATAGGACGGGTCTCAGGATTGGAATGGGAAGGAATTGGATATCACATCTCATGTTATAGGAAGGGTCTCAGGTTTGTTATTAGAAGCATTGAGATATCACATCTCATGTTATAGGACAGTCTCAGGTTTGGTATTAGAAGCATTGAGATATCACATCTCATGGTATAGGACGGGTCTCAGGATTGGAATTGGAAGGAGTTGGATATCACATCTCATGCTATCGGAAGGGTCTCAGGATTGGAATGGGAAGGAGTTGGATATCACATCTCATGCTTTAGGGAGTGTCTCAGGTTTGATATTAGAAGCATTGAGATATCATATCTCATGCTATCGGAAGGGTCTCAGGATTGGATTGGGAAGGAGTTGGATATCACATCTCATGTTATAGGAAGGGTCTCAGGATTTGAATGGGAAGGATTTGGATATCACATCTCATGTTATAGGAAGGGTCTCAGGTTTGTTATTAGAAGCATTGAGATATCACATCTCATGTTATAGGACAGTCTCAGGTTTGGTATTAGAAGCATTGAGATATCACATCTCATGGTATAGGACGGGTCTCAGAATTGGAATGGGAAGGAATTGGATATCACATCTCATACTATAGGAAGGGTCTCATGATTTGAATGGGAAGGAGTTTGATATCACATCTCATGCCATAGGAAGGTCTCAGGCATGGTAGAAGCATTAAGATATCACATCTCATGCTATCGGAAGGGTCTCAGGATTGGATTGGGAAGGAGTTGGATATCCCATCTCATGCTATAGGAAGGGTCACAGGTTGGAATTGGAAGGAGTTGGATATCACATCTCATGCTATCGGAAGGGTCTCAGGATTGGAATGGGAAGGAGTTGGATATCACATCTCATGCTTTAGGGAGGGTCTCAGGTTTGATATTAGAAGCATTGAGATATCATATCTCATGCTATCGGAAGGGTCTCAGGATTGGATTGGGAAGGAGTTGGATATCACATCTCATGCTATAGGAAGGGACTCAGGATTGGAATGGGAAGGATTTGGATATCACATCTCATGTTTCAGGAAGGGTCTCAGGTTTGTTATTAGAAGCATTGAGATATCACATCTCATGTTACAGGACAGTCTCAGGTTTGGTATTAGAAGCATTGAGATATCACATCTCATGGTATACGACGGGTCTCAGGATTGGAATGGGAAGGAATTGGATATCACATCTCATGCTATAGGAAGGGTCTCAGGATTGGAATGGGAAGGATTTGGATATCACATCTCATGTTATAGGAAGGGTCTCAGGTTTATTATTAGAAGCATTGAGATTTCACATCTCATGTTATAGGAGAGTCTCAGGTTTGGTATTAGAAACATTGAGATATCACATCTCATGGTATAGGACGGGTCTCAGGATTGGAATGGGAAGGAATTGGATATCACATCTCATGTTATAGGAAGGGTCTCAGGTTTGTTATTAGAAGCATTGAGATATCACATCTCATGTTATAGGACAGTCTCAGGTTTGGTATTAGAAGCATTGAGATATCACATCTCATGGTATAGGACGGGTCTCAGGATTGGAATGGAAAGGAGTTGGATATCACATCTCATGCTATAGGAAGGGTCTCAGGATTGGAATGGGAAGGATTTGTATATCACATCTCATGTTATAGGAAGGGTCTCAGGTTTGTTATTAGAAGCATTGAGATATCACATCTCATGTTATAGGACAGTCTCAGGTTTGGTATTAGAAGCATTGAGATATCACATCTCATGGTATAGGACGGGTCTCAGGATTGGAATGGGAAGGAATTGGATATCACATCTCATGCTATAGGAAGGGTCTCAGGATTGGAATGGGAAGGAGTTTGATATCACATCTCATGCCATAGGAAGGTCTCAGGTATGGTAGAAGCATTACGATATCACATCTCATGCTATCGGAAGGGTCTCAGGATTGGATTGGGAAGGAGTTGGATATCCAATCTCATGCTATAGGAAGGGTCACAGGTTGGAATTGGAAGGAGTTGGATATCACATCTCATGCTTTAGGGAGGGTCTCAGGTTTGATATTAGAAGCATTGAGATATCATATCTCATGCTATCGGAAGGGTCTCAGGATTGGATTGGGAAGGAGTTGGATATCACATCTCATGTTATAGGAAGGGTCTCAGGATTGGATGGGAAGAGTTGGATATCACATCTCATGCTACAGGAAGGGTCTCAGGTTTGGTAGAAGCATTGGGATATCACATCTCATGCTATAGGAAGGGTCTCAGGATTGGAATGGGAAGGAGTTGGATATCACATCTCATGATAAAGGAAGTGTCTCAGGTTTGGAAGGGGAAGGATTTGGATATCATATCTCAAGTTATAGGACTGGTCTGTGGTTTTGGTATTAGAAGAATTGAGATATCATATCTCATGCTATCGGAAGGGTCTCAGGATTGGATTGGGAAGGAGTTGGATATCACATCTCATGTTATAGGAAGGTCCTCAAGATTGGAATGGGAAGGGCTTGGATATCACATCTCATGTTATAGGAAGGGTCTCAGGTTTGTTATTAGAAGCATTGAGATATCACATCTCTTGTTATAGGACAGTCTCAGGTTTGGTATTAGAAGCATTGAGATATCATATCTCATGGTATAGGACGGGTCTCAGGATTGGAATGGAAAGGAGTTGGATATCACATCTCATGCTATAGGAAGTGTCTCAGGATTGGAATGGGAAGGATTTGGATATCACATCTCATGTTATAGGAAGGGTCTCAGGTTTATTATTAGAAGCATTGAGATATCACATCTCATGTTATAGGACAGTCTCAGGTTTGGTATTAGAAGCATTGAGATATCACATCTCATGGTATAGGACGGGTCTCAGGATTGGAATGGGAAGGAGTTGGATATCACATCTCATGCTATAGGAAGGGTCTCAGGATTGGAATGGGAAGGAGTTTGATATCACATCTCATGCCATAGGAAGGTCTCAGGTATGGTAGAAGCATTAAGATATCACATCTCATGCTATCGGAAGGGTCTCAGGATTGGATTGGGAAGGAGTTGGATATCCCATCTCATGCTATAAGAAGGGTCACAGGTTGAAATTGGAAGGAGTTGGATATCACATCTCATGCTATAGGAAGGGTCTCAGGTTTGGTAGAAGCATTGGGATATCACATCTCATGCTATAGGAAGGGTCTCAGGATTGGAATGGGAAGGAGTTGGATATCACATCTCATGATAAAGGAAGTGTCTCAGGTTTGGAAGGGGAAGGATTTGGATATCATATCTCAAGTTATAGGACGGGTCTGTGGTTTTGGTATTAGAAGCATTGAGATATCATATCTCATGCTATCAGAAGGGTCTCAGGATTGGATTGGGAAGGAGTTGGATATCACATCTCATGTTATAGGAAGGGCCTCAAGATTGGAATGGGAAGGGCTTGGATATCACATCTCATGTTATAGGAAGGGTCTCAGGTTTGTTATTAGAAGCATTGAGATATCACATCTCTTGTTATAGGACAGTCTCAGGTTTGGTATTAGAAGCATTGAGATATCATATCTCATGGTATAGGACGGGTCTCAGGATTGGAATGGAAAGGAGTTGGATATCACATCTCATGCTATAGGAAGGGTCTCAGGATTGGAATGGGAAGGATTTGGATATCACATCTCATGTTATAGGAAGTGTCTCAGGTTTATTATTAGAAGCATTGAGATATCACATCTCATGTTATAGGACAGTCTCAGGTTTGGTATTAGAAGCATTGAGATATCACATCTCATGGTATAGGACGGGTCTCAGGATTGGAATGGGAAGGAGTTGGATATCACATCTCATGCTATAGGAAGGGTCTCAGGATTGGAATGGGAAGGAGTTTGATATCACATCTCATGCCATAGGAAGGTCTCAGGTATGGTAGAAGCATTAAGATATCACATCTCATGCTATCCGAAGGGTCTCAGGATTGGATTGGGAAGGAGTTGGATATCCCATCTCATGCTATAGGAAGGGTCACAGGTTGGAATTGGAAGGAGTTGGATATCACATCTCATGCTATCGGAAGGGTCTCAGGATTGGAATGGGAAGGAGTTGGATATCACATCTCATGCTTTAGGGAGGGTCTTAGGTTTGATATTAGAAGCATTGAGATATCATATCTCATGCTATGGGAAGGGTCTCAGGATTGGATTGGGAAGGAGTTGGATATCACATCTCATGTTATAGGAAGGGTCTCAGGATTGGAATGGGAAGGATTTGGATATCACATCTCATGTTATAGGAAGGGTCTCAGGTTTGTTATTAGAAGCATTGAGATATCACATCTCATGTTATAGGACAGTCTCTGGTTTGGTATTAGAAGCATTGAGATATCACATCTCATGGTATAGGACGGGTCTCAGGATTGGAATGGGAAGGAATTGGATATCACATCTCATGCTATAGGAAGGGTCTCAGGATTGGAATGGGAAGGAGTTTGATATCACATCTCATGCCATAGGAAGGTCTCAGGTATGGTAGAAGCATTAAGATATCACATCTCATGCTATCGGAAGGGTCTCAGGATTGGATTGGGAAGGAGTTGGATATCCCATCTCATGCTATAGGAAGGGTCACAGGTTGGAATTGGAAGGAGTTGGATATCACATCTCATGCTATCGGAAGGGTCTCAGGATTGGAATGTGAAGGAGTTGGATATCACATCTCATGCTTTAGGGAGTGTCTCAGGTTTGATATTAGAAGCATTGAGATATCATATCTCATGCTATCGGAAGGGTCTCAGGATTGGATTGGGAAGGAGTTGGATATCACATCTCATGTTATAGGAAGGGTCTCAGGATTGGAATGGGAAGGATTTGGATATCACATCTCATGTTATAGGAAGGGTCTCAGGTTTGTTATTAGAAGCATTGAGATATCACATCTCATGTTATAGGACAGTCTCAGGTTTGGTATTAGAAGCATTGAGATATCACATCTCATGGTATAGGACGGGTCTCAGGATTGGAATGGGAAGGAATTGGATATCACATCTCATGCTATAGGAAGGGTCTCAGGATTGGAATGGGAAGGAGTTTGATATCACATCTCATGCCATAGGAAGGTCTCAGGTATGGTAGAAGCATTAAGATATCACATCTCATGCTATCGGAAGGGTCTCAGGATTGGATTGGGAAGGAGTTGGATATCCCATCTCATGCTATAGGAAGGGTCACAGGTTGGAATTGGAAGGAGTTGGGTATCACATCTCATGCTATCGGAAGGGTCTCAGGATTGGAATGGGAAGGAGTTGGATATCACATCTCATGCTTTAGGAAGGGTCTCAGGTTTGATATTAGAAGCATTGAGATATCATATCTCATGCTATCGGAAGGGTCTCAGGATTGGATTGGGAAGGAGTTGGATATCACATCTCATGCTATAGGAAGGGACTCAGGATTGGAATGGGAAGGATTTGGATATCACATCTCATGTTATAGGAAGGGTCTCAGGTTTGTTATTAGAAGCATTGAGATATCACATCTCATGTTATAGGACAGTCTCAGGTTTGGTATTAGAAGCATTGAGATATCACATCTCATGGTATAGGACGGGTCTCAGGATTGGAATGGGAAGGAATTGGATATCACATCTCATGCTATAGGAAGGGTCTCAGGATTGGAATGGGAAGGATTTGGATATCACATCTCATGTTTTAGGAAGGGTCTCAGGTTTATTATTAGAAGCATTGAGATATCACATCTCATGTTATAGGACAGTCTCAGTTTTGTTTTAGAAACATTGAGATATCACATCTCATGGTATAGGACGGGTCTCAGGATTGGAATGGGAAGGAATTGGATATCACATCTCATGCTATAGGAAGGGTCTCAGGTTTGTTATTAGAAGCATTGAGATATCACATCTCTTGTTATAGGACAGTCTCAGGTTTGGTATTAGAAGCATTGAGATATCACATCTCATGGTATAGGACGGGTCTCAGGATTGGAATGGAAAGGAGTTGGATATCACATCTCATGCTATAGGAAGGGTCTCAGGATTGGAATGGGAAGGATTTGTATATCACATCTCATGTTATAGGAAGGGTCTCAGGTTTGTTATTAGAAGCATTGAGATATCACATCTCATGTTATAGGACAGTCTCAGGTTTGGTATTAGAAGCATTGAGATATCATATCTCATGCTATCGGAAGGGTCTCAGGATTGGATTTGGAAGGAGTTGGATATCACATCTCATGTTATAGGAAGGGTCTCAGGATTGGAATGGGAAGGATTTGGATATCACATCTCATGTTATAGGAAGGGTCTCAGGTTTGTTATTAGAAGCATTGAGATATCACATCTCATGTTATAGGACAGTGTCAGGTTTGGTATTAGAAGCATTGAGATATCACATCTCATGGTATAGGACGGGTCTCAGTATTGGAATGGGAAGGAATTGGATATCACATCTCATGCTATAGGAAGGGTCTCAGGATTGGAATGGGAAGGAGTTTGATATCACATCTCATGCCATAGGAAGGTCTCAGGTATGGTAGAAGCATTAAGATATCACATCTCATGCTATCGGAAGGGTCTCAGGATTGGATTGGGAAGGAGTTGGATATCCCATCTCATGCTATAGGAAGGGTCACAGGTTGGAATTGGAAGGAGTTGGATATCACATCTCATGCTATCGGAAGGGTCTCAGGATTGGAATGGGAAGGAGTTGGAAATCACATCTCATGCTTTAGGGAGGGTCTCAGGTTTGATATTAGAAGCATTGAGATATCATATCTCATGCTATCGGAAGGGTCTCAGGATTGGATTGGGAAGGAGTTGGATATCACATCTCATGCTATAGGAAGGGACTCAGGATTGGAATGGGAAGGATTTGGATATCACATCTCATGTTATAGGAAGGGTCTCAGGTTTGTTATTAGAAGCATTGAGATATCACATCTCATGTTATAGGACAGTCTCAGGTTTGGTATTAGAAGCATTGAGATATCACATCTCATGGTATAGGACGGGTCTCAGGATTGGAATGGGAAGGAATTGGATATCACATCTCATGCTATAGGAAGGGTCTCAGGATTGGAATGGGAAGGATTTGGATATCACATCTCATGTTATAGGAAGGGTCTCAGGTTTATTATTAGAAGCATTGAGATATCACATCTCATGTTATAGGACAGTCTCAGGTTTGGTATTAGAAACATTGAGATATCACATCTCATGGTATAGGACGGGTCTCAGGATTGGAATGGGAAGGAATTGGATATCACATCTCATGTTATAGGAAGGGTCTCAGGTTTGTTATTAGAAGCATTGAGATATCACATCTCATGTTATAGGACAGTCTCAGGTTTGGTATTAGAAGCATTGAGATATCACATCTCATGGTATAGGACGGGTCTCAGGATTGGAATGGAAAGGAGTTGGATATCACATCTCATGCTATAGGAAGGGTCTCAGGATTGGAATGGGAAGGATTTGTATATCACATCTCATGTTATAGGAAGGGTCTCAGGTTTGTTATTAGAAGCATTGAGATATCACATCTCATGTTGTAGGACAGTCTCAGGTTTGGTATTAGAAGCATTGAGATATCACATCTCATGGTATAGGACGGGTCTCAGGATTGGAATGGGAAGGAATTGGATATCACATCTCATGCTATAGGAAGGGTCTCAGGATTGGAATGGGAAGGAGTTTGATATCACATCTCATGCCATAGGAAGGTCTCAGGTATGGTAGAAGCATTAAGATATCACATCTCATGCTATCGGAAGGGTCTCAGGATTGGATTGGGAAGGAGTTGGATATCCAATCTCATGCTATAGGAAGGGTCACAGGTTGGAATTGGAAGGAGTTGGATATCACATCTCATGCTTTAGGGAGGGTCTCAGGTTTGTTATTAGAAGCATTGAGATATCACATCTCATGTTATAGGACAGTCTCTGGTTTGGTATTAGAAGCATTGAGATTTCACATCTCATGGTATAGGACGGGTCTCAGGATTGGAATGGGAAGGAATTGGATATCACATCTCATGCTATAGGAAGGGTCTCAAGATTGGAATGGGAATTAGTTTGATATCACATCTCATGCCATAGGAAGGTCTCAGGTATGGTAGAAGCATTAAGATATCACATCTCATGCTATCGGAAGGGTCTCAGGATTGGATTGGGAAGGAGTTGGATATCCCATCTCATGCTATAGGAAGGGTCACAGGTTGGAATTGGAAGGAGTTGGATATCACATCTCATGCTATCGGAAGGGTCTCAGGATTGGAATGGGAAGGAGTTGGATATCACATCTCATGCTTTAGGGAGTGTCTCAGGTTTGATATTAGAAGCATTGAGATATCACATCTCATGCTATCGGAAGGGTCTCAGGATTGGATTGGGAAGGAGTTGGATATCACATCTCATGTTATAGGAAGGGTCTCAGGATTGGAATGGGAAGGATTTGGATATCACATGTCATGTTATAGGAAGGGTCTCAGGTTTGTTATTAGAAGCATTGAGATATCACATCTCATGTTATAGGACAGTCTCAGGTTTGGTATTAGAAGCATTGAGATATCACATCTCATGGTATAGGACGGGTCTCAGGATTGGAATGGGAAGGAATTGGATATCACATCTCATGCTATAGGAAGGGTCTCAGGATTGGAATGGGAAGGATTTGGATATCACATCTCATGTTATAGGAAGGGTCTCAGGTTTATTATTAGAAGCATTGAGATATCACATCTCATGTTATAGGACAGTCTCAGGTTTGGTATTAGAAACATTGAGATATCAGATCTCATGGTATAGGACGGGTCTCAGGATTGGAATGGGAAGGAATTGGATATCACATCTCATGCTGTAGGAAGGGTCTCAGGTTTGTTATTAGAAGCATTGAGATATCACATCTCATGTTATAGGACAGTCTCAGGTTTGGTATTAGAAGCATTGAGATATCACATCTCATGGTATAGGACAGGTCTCAGGATTGGAATGGAAAGGAGTTGGATATCACATCTCATGCTATAGGAAGGGTCTCAGGATTGGAATGGGAAGGATTTGTATATCACATCTCATGTTATAGGAAGGGTCTCAGGTTTGTTATTAGAAGCATTGAGATATCACATCTCATGTTATAGGACAGTCTCAGGTTTGGTATTAGAAGCATTGAGATATCATATCTCATGCTATCGGAAGGGTCTCAGGATTGGATTGGGAAGGAGTTGGATATCACATCTCATGTTATAGGAAGGGTCTCAGGATTGGAATGGGAAGGATTTGGATATCACATCTCATGTTATAGGAAGGGTCTCAGGTTTGTTATTAGAAGCATTGAGATATCACATCTCAGGTTATAGGACAGTGTCAGGTTTGGTATTAGAAGCATTGAGATATCACATCTCATGGTATAGGACGGGTCTCAGTATTGGAATGGGAAGGAATTGGATATCACATCTCATGCTATAGGAAGGGTCTCAGGATTGGAATGGGAAGGAGTTTGATATCACATCTCATGCCATAGGAAGGTCTCAGGTATGGTAGAAGCATTAAGATATCACATCTCATGCTATCGGAAGGGTCTCAGGATTGGATTGGGAAGGAGTTGGATATCCCATCTCATGCTATAGGAAGGGTCACAGGCTGGAATTGGAAGGAGTTGGATATCACATCTCATGCTATCGGAAGGGTCTCAGGATTGGAATGGGAAGGAGTTGGATATCACATCTCATGCTTTAGGGAGGGTCTCAGGTTTGATATTAGAAGCATTGAGATATCATATCTCATGCTATCGGAAGGGTCTCAGGATTGGATTGGGAAGGAGTTGTATATCACATCTCATGCTATAGGAAGGGACTCAGGATTGGAATGGGAAGGATTTGGATATCACATCTCATGTTATAGGAAGGGTCTCAGGTTTGTTATTAGAAGCATTGAGATATCACATCTCATGTTATAGGACAGTCTCAGGTTTGGTATTAGAAGCATTGAGATATCACATCTCATGGTATAGGACGGGTCTCAGGATTGGAATGGGAAGGAATTGGATATCACATCTCATGCTATAGGAAGGGTCTCAGGATTGGAATGGGAAGGATTTGGATATCACATCTCATGTTATAGGAAGGGTCTCAGGTTTATTATTGGAAGCATTGAGATATCACATCTCATGTTATAGGACAGTCTCAGGTTTGGTATTAGAAACATTGAGATATCACATCTCATGGTATAGGACGGGTCTCAGGATTGGAATGGGAAGGAATTGGATATCACATCTCATGTTATAGGAAGGGTCTCAGGTTTGTTATTAGAAGCATAGAGATATCACATCTCATGTTATAGGACAGTCTCAGGTTTGGTATTAGAAGCATTGAGATATCACATCTCATGGTATAGGACGGGTCTCAGGATTGAAATGGAAAGGAGTTGGATATCACATCTCATGCTATAGGAAGGGTCTCAGGATTTGAATGGGAAGGATTTGCATATCACATCTCATGTTATAGGAAGGGTCTCAGGTTTGTTATTAGAAGCATTGAGATATCACATCTCATGTTATAGGACAGTCTCAGGTTTGGTATTAGAAGCATTGAGATATCCCATCTCATGGTATAGGACGGGTCTCAGGATTGGAATGGGAAGGAATTGGATATCACATCTCATGCTATAGGAAGGGTCTCAGGATTGGAATGGGAAGGAGTTTGATATCACATCTCATGCCATAGGAAGGTCTCAGGTATGGTAGAAGCATTAAGATATCACATCTCATGCTATCGGAAGGGTCTCAGGATTGGATTGGGAAGGAGTTGGATATCCAATCTCATGCTATAGGAAGGGTCACAGGTTGGAATTGGAAGGAGTTGGATATCACATCTCATGCTTTAGGGAGGGTCTCAGGTTTGATATTAGAAGCATTGAGATATCATATCTCATGCTATCGGAAGGGTCTCAGGATTGGATTGGGAAGGAGTTGGATATCACATCTCATGTTATAGGAAGGGTCTCAGGATTGGATGGGAAGAGTTGGATATCACATCTCATGCTATAGGAAGGGTCTGAGGTTTGGTAGAAGCATTGGGATATCACATCTCATGCTATAGGAAGGGTCTCAGGATTGGAATGGGAAGGAGTTGGATATCACATCTCATGATAAAGGAAGTGTCTCAGGTTTGGAAGGGGAAGGATTTGGATATCATATCTCAAGTTATAGGACGGGTCTGTGGTTTTGGTATTAGAAGCATTGAGATATCATATCTCATGCTATCGGAAGGGTCTCAGGATTGGATTGGGAAGGAGTTGGATATCACATCTCATGTTATAGGAAGGGCCTCAAGATTGGAATGGGAAGGGCTTGGATATCACATCTCATGTTATAGGAAGGGTCTCAGGTTTGTTATTAGAAGCATTGAGATATCACATCTCTTGTTATAGGACAGTCTCAGGTTTGGTATTAGAAGCATTGAGATATCATATCTCATGGTATAGGACGGGTCTCAGGATTGGAATGGAAAGGAGTTGGATATCACATCTCATGCTATAGGAAGGGTCTCAGGATTGGAATGGGAAGGATTTGGATATCACATCTCATGTTATAGGAAGGGTCTCAGGTTTATTATTAGAAGCATTGAGATATCACATCTCATGTTATAGGACAGTCTCAGGTTTGGTATTAGAAGCATTGAGATATCACATCTCATGGTATAGGACGGGTCTCAGGATTGGAATGGGAAGGAGTTGGATATCACATCTCATGCTATAGGAAGGGTCTCAGGATTGGAATGGGAAGGAGTTTGATATCACATCTCATGCCATAGGAAGGTCTCAGGTATGGTAGAAGCATTAAGATATCACATCTCATGCTATCGGAAGGGTCTCAGGATTGGATTGGGAAGGAGTTGGATATCCCATCTCATGCTATAAGAAGGGTCACAGGTTGAAATTGGAAGGCGTTGGATATCACATCTCATGCTATCGGAAGGGTCACAGGATTGGAATGGGAAGGAGTTGGATATCACCTCTCATGCTATAGGAAGGGTCTCAGGTTTGTTATTAGAAGCATTGAGATATCATATCTCATGCTATAGGAAGGGTCTCAGGATTGGATTGGGAAGGAGTTGGATATCACATCTCATGTTATAGGAAGGGTCTCAGGATTGGATGGGAAGAGTTGGATATCACATCTCATGCTATAGGAAGGGTCTCAGGTTTGGTAGAAGCATTGAGATATCACATCTCATGCTATAGGAAGGGTCTCAGGATTGGAATGGGAAGGAGTTGGATATCACATCTCATGATAAAGGAAGGGTCTCAGGTTTGGAAGGGGAAGGATTTGGATATCACATCTCAAGTTATAGGACGAGTCTGTGGTTTGGTATTAGAAGCATTGAGATATCATATCTCATGCTATCGGAAGGGTCACAGGATTGGATTGGGAAGGAGTTGGATATCACATCTCATGTTATTGGAAGGGTCTCAAGATTGGAATGGGAAGGACTTGGATATCACATCTCATGTTATAGGAAGGGTCTCAGGTTTGTTATTAGAAGCATTGAGATATCACATCTCATGTTATAGGACAGTATCAGGTTTGGTATTAGAAGCATTGAGATATAACATCTCATAGTATAGGACGGGTCTCAGGATTGGAATGTGAAGGAGTTGGATATCACATCTCATGCTATAGGAAGGGTCTCAGGATTGGAATGGGAAGGAGTTTGATATCACATCTCATGCCATGGGAAGGTCTCAGGTTTGCTAGAAGCATTTAGATATCACATCTCATGCTATCGGAAGGGTCTCAGGATTGGATTGGGAAGGAGTTGGATATCGCATCTCATGCTATAGGAAGGGTCACAGGCTGGAATTGGAAGGAGTTGGATATCACATCTCATGTTATAGGAAGGGTATCAGGATTGGAATGAGAAGGACTTTGATATCACATCTCACGCTATAGGGAGGGTGTCAGGTTTGGTATTAGAAGCATTGAGATATCACATCTCATGCTATCGGAAGGGTCTCAGGATTGGATTGGGAAGGAGTTGGATATCACATCTCATGTTATAGGAAGGGTCTCAGGATTGGATGGGAAGAGTTGGATATCACATCTCATGTTATAGGAAGGGTATCAGGATTGGAATGGGAAGGACTTTGATATCACATCTCACGCTATAGGGAGGGTCTCAGGTTTGGTATTAGAAGCATTGAGATATCACATCTCATGCTATCGGAAGGGTCCCAGGATTGGATTGGGAAGGAGTTGGATATCACATCTCATGTTATAGGAAGGGTCTCAGGATTGGAATGGGAAGGACTTGGACATCACATCTCATGTTATAGGAAGGGTCTCAGGTTTGTTATTAGAAGCATTGAGATATCATATCTCATGCTATCAGAAGGGTCTCAGGATTGGATTGGGAAGGAGTTGGATATCACATCTCATGTTATAGGAAGGGTATCAGGATTGGAATGAGAAGGACTTTGATATCACATCTCACGCTATAGGGAGGGTGTCAGGTTTGGTATTAGAAGCATTGAGATATCACATCTCATGCTATCGGAAGGGTCTCAGGATTGGATTGGGAAGGAGTTGGATATCACATCTCATGTTATAGGAAGGGTCTCAGGATTGGATGGGAAGAGTTGGATATCACATCTCATGTTATAGGAAGGGTATCAGGATTGGAATGGGAAGGACTTTGATATCACATCTCACGCTATAGGGAGGGTCTCAGGTTTGGTATTAGAAGCATTGAGATATCACATCTCATGCTATCGGAAGGGTCCCAGGATTGGATTGGGAAGGAGTTGGATATCACATCTCATGCTATAGGAAGGGTCACAGGCTGGAATTGGAAGGAGTTGGATATCACATCTCATGTTATAGGAAGGGTATCAGGATTGGAATGAGAAGGACTTTGATATCACATCTCACGCTATAGGGAGGGTGTCAGGTTTGGTATTAGAAGCATTGAGATATCACATCTCATGCTATCGGAAGGGTCTCAGGATTGGATTGGGAAGGAGTTGGATATCACATCTCATGTTATAGGAAGGGTCTCAGGATTGGATGGGAAGAGTTGGATATCACATCTCATGTTATAGGACGGGTCTCAGGATTGGATGGGAAGAGTTGGATATCACATCTCATGCTATAGGAAAGGTCTCAGGTTTGGTAGAAGCATTGGGATATCACATCTCATGCTATAGGAAGGGTCTCAGGATTGGAATGGGAAGGAGTTGGATATCACATCTCATGCTAAAGGAAGGGTCTCAGGTTTGGAAGGGGAAGGATTTGGATATCACATCTCAAGTTATAGGACGGGTCTGTGGTTTGGTATTAGAAGAATTGAGATATCATATCTCATGCTATCAGAAGGGTCTCAGGATTGGATTGGGAAGGAGTTGGATATCACATCTCATGTTATACGAAGGGTCTCAAGATTGGAACGGGAAGGACTTGGATATCACATCTCATGTTATAGGAAGGGTCTCAGGTTTGTTATTAGAAGCATTGAGATATCACATCTCATGTTATAGGACAGTCTCAGGTTTGGTAATAGAAGCATTGAGATATAACATCTCATTTTATAGGACTTGTCTCAGGATTGGAATGGGGAGGAGTTGGATATCACATCTCATGCTATAGGGAGGGTCTCAGTTTTGATATTAGAAGCATTGAGATATCACATCTCATGCTATCGGAAGGGTCTCAGGATTGGATTGGGAAGGAGTTGGATATCACATCTCAAGTTATAGGACGGGTCTGTGGTTTGGTATTAGAAGCATTGAGATATCACATCTCATGCTATCGGAAGGGTCTCAGGATTGGATTGGGAAGGAGTTGGATATCACATCTCATGTTATAGGAAAGCTCTCAGGTTTGTTATTAGAAGCATTGAGATATCACATCTCATGTTATAGGACAGTCTCAGGTTTGGTATTAGAAGCATTGAGATATCATATCTCATGGTATAGGACGGGTCTCAGGATTGGAATGGGAAGGAGTTGGATATCACATCTCATGCTAAAGGAAGGGTCTCAGGTTTGGAAGGCTAAGGATTTGGATATCACACCTCAATTTATAGGACGGGTCTGTGGTTTGGTATTAGAACCATTGAGATATCATATCTCATGCTATCGGAAGGGTCTCAGTATTGGATTGGGAAGGAGTTGGATATCACATCTCATGTTATAGGAAGGGTCTCAGGATTGGAATGGGAAGGATTTGGATATCACATCTCATGTTATAGGAAGGGTCTCAGGTTTGTTATTAGAAGCATTGAGATTTCACTTCTCATGTTATAGGACGGGTCTCAGGATTGGAATGGGAAGGAGTTCGATATCACATTTCATGCTATAGGAAGGGTCTCAGGATTGGAATGGGAAATAGTTTGATATCACATCTCATGCCATAGGAAGGTCTCAGGTATGGTAGAAGCATTAAGATATCACATCTCATGCTATCGGAAGGGTCTCAGGATTGGATTGGGAAGGAGTTGGATATCCCATCTCATGCTACAGGAAGGGTCACAGGTTGGAATTGGAAGGAGTTGGATATCACATCTCATGCTGTCGGAAGGGTCTCAGGATTGGAATGGGAAGGAGTTGGATATCACATCTCATGCTTTAAGGAGGGTCTCAGGTTTGATATTAGAAGCATTGAGATATCATATCTCATGCTATCGGAAGGGTCTCAGGATTGGATTGGGAAGGAGTTGGATATCACATCTCATGTTATAGGAAGGGTCTCAGGATTGGAATGGGAAGGACTTGGACATCACATCTCATGTTATAGGAAGGGTCTCAGGTTTGTTATTAGAAGCATTGAGATATCACATCTCATGTTATAGGACAGACTCAGGTTTGGTATTAGAAGCATTGAGATATAACATCTCATGGTATAGGACGGGTCTCAGGATTGGATGGGAAGAGTTGGATATCACATCTCATGCTATAGGAAAGGTCTCAGGTTTTGTAGAAGCATTGGGATATCACATCTCATGCTATAGGAAGGGTCTCAGGATTGGAATGGGAAGGAGTTGGATATCACATCTCATGCTAAAGGAAGGGTCTCAGGTTTGGAAGGGGAAGGATTTGGATATCACATCTCAAGTTATAGGACGGGTCTGTGGTTTGGTATTAGAAGAATTGAGATATCATATCTCATGCTATCAGAAGGGTCTCAGGATTGGATTGGGAAGGAGTTGGATATCACATCTCATGTTATACGAAGGGTCTCAAGATTGGAACGGGAAGGACTTGGATATCACATCTCATGTTATAGGAAGGGTCTCAGGTTTGTTATTAGAAGCATTGAGATATCACATCTCATGTTATAGGACAGTCTCAGGTTTGGTATTAGAAGCATTGAGATATAACATCTCATTTTATAGGACTTGTCTCAGGATTGGAATGGGGAGGAGTTGAATATCACATCTCATGCTATAGGGAGGGTCTCAGTTTTGATATTAGAAGCATTGAGATATCACATCTCATGCTATCGGAAGGGTCTCAGGATTGGATTGGGAAGGAGTTGGATATCACATCTCAAGTTATAGGACGGGTCTGTGGTTTGGTATTAGAAGCATTGAGATATCACATCTCATGCTATCGGAAGGGTCTCAGGATTGGATTGGGAAGGAGTTGGATATCACATCTCATGTTATAGGAAAGCTCTCAGGTTTGTTATTAGAAGCATTGAGATATCACATCTCATGTTATAGGACGGGTCTCAGGATTGGAATGGGAAGGAGTTGGATATCACATCTCATGCTAAAGGAAGGGTCTCAGGTTTGGAAGGCTAAGGATTTGGATATCACACCTCAATTTATAGGACGGGTCTGTGGTTTGGTATTAGAACCATTGAGATATCATATCTCATGCTATCGGAAGGGTCTCAGTATTGGATTGGGAAGGAGATGGATATCACATCTCATGTTATAGGAAGGGTCTCAGGATTGGAATGGGAAGGATTTGGATATCACATCTCATGTTATAGGAAGGGTCTCAGGTTTGTTATTAGAAGCATTGAGATTTCACTTCTCATGTTATAGGACAGTCTCAGGTTTGGTATTAGAAGCATTGAGATATCACATCTCATGGTATAGGACGGGTCTCAGGATTGGAATGGGAAGGCGTTCGATATCACATTTCATGCTATAGGAAGGGTCTCAGGATTGGAATGGGAAATAGTTTGATATCACATCTCATGCCATAGGAAGGTCTCAGGTATGGTAGAAGCATTAAGATATCACATCTCATGCTATCGGAAGGGTCTCAGGATTGGATTGGGAAGGAGTTGGATATCCCATCTCATGCTATAGGAAGGGTCACAGGTTGGAATTGGAAGGAGTTGGATATCACATCTCATGCTGTCGGAAGGGTCTCAGGATTGGAATGGGAAGGAGTTGGATATCACATCTCATGCTTTAAGGAGGGTCTCAGGTTTGATATTAGAAGCATTGAGATATCATATCTCATGCTATCGGAAGGGTCTCAGGATTGGATTGGGAAGGAGTTGGATATCACATCTCATGTTATAGGAAGGGTCTCAGGATTGGAATGGGAAGGACTTGGACATCACATCTCATATTATAGGAAGGGTCTCAGGTTTGTTATTAGAAGCATTGAGATATCACATCTCATGCTATAGGAAGGGTCTCAGGATTGGAATGGGAAGGAGTTGGATATCACATCTCATGATAAAGGAAGGGTCTCAGGTTTGGAAGGGGAAGGATTTGGATATCATATCTCAAGTTATAGGACGGGTCTGTGGTTTTGGTATTAGAAGCATTGAGATATCATATCTCATGCTATCGGAAGGGTCCCAGGATTGGATTGGGAAGGAGTTGGATATCACATCTCATGTTATAGGAAGGGCCTCAAGATTGGAATGGGAAAGGCTTGGATATCACATCTCATGTTATAGGAAGGGTCTCAGGTTTGTTGTTAGAAGCATTGAGATATCACATCTCTTGTTATAGGACAGTCTCAGGTTTGGTATTAGAAGCATTGAGATATCATATCTCATGGTATATGACGGGTCTCAGGATTGGAATGGAAAGGAGTTGGATATCACATCTCATGCTATAGGAAGGGTCTCAGGATTGGAATGGGACGGATTTGGATATCACATCTCATGTTATAGGAAGGGTCTCAGGTTTGTTATTAGAAGCATTGAGATATCACATCTCATGTTATAGGACAGTCTCAGGTTTGGTATTAGAAGCATTGAGATATCACATCTCATGGTATAGGACGGGTCTCAGGATTGGAATGGGAAGGAATTGGATATCACATCTCATGCTATAGGGAAGGGTCTCAGGATTGGAATGGGAAGGAGTTTGATATCACATCTCATGCCATAGGAAGGTCTCAGGTATGGTAGAAGCATTAAGATATCACATCTCATGCTATCGGAAGGGTCTCAGGATTGGATTGGGAAGGAGTTGGATATCCCATCTCATGCTATAGGAAGGGTCACAGGTTGGAATTGGAAGGAGTTGGATATCACATCTCATGCTATCGGAAGGGTCTCAGGATTGGAATGGGAAGGAGTTGGATATCACCTCTCATGCTTTAGGGAGGGTCTCAGGTTTGATATTAGAAGCATTGAGATATCATATCTCATGCTATCGGAAGGGTCTCAGGATTGGATTGGGAAGGAGTTGGATATCACATCTCATGTTATAGGAAGGGTGTCAGGATTGGATGGGAAGAGTTGGATATCACATCTCATGCTATAGGAAGGGTCTCAGGTTTGGTAGAAGCATTGAAATATCACATCTCATGCTATAGGAAGGGTCTCAGGATTGGAATGGGAAGGAGTTTGATATCACATCTCATGATAAAGGAAGGGTCTCAGGTTTGGAAGGGGAAGGTTTTGGATATCACATCTCAAGTTATAGGACGAGTCTGTGGTTTGGTATTAGAAGCATTGAGATATCATATCTCATGCTATCGGAAGGGTCCAGGATTGGATTGGGAAGGAGCTGGATATCACATCTCATGTTATAGGAAGGGTCTCAAGATTGGAATGGGAAGGACTTGGATATCACATCTCATGTTATAGGAAGGGTCTCAGGTTTGTTATTAGAAGCATTGAGATATCACATCTCATGTTATAGGACAGTCTCAGGTTTGGTAATAGAAGCATTGAGATATAACATCTCATTTTATAGGACTTGTCTCAGGATTGGAATGGGGAGGAGTTGGATATCACATCTCATGCTATAGGGAGGGTCTCAGTTTTGATATTAGAAGCATTGAGATATCACATCTCATGCTATCGGAAGGGTCTCAGGATTGGATTGGGAAGGAGTTGGATATCACATCTCAAGTTATAGGACGGGTCTGTGGTTTGGTATTAGAAGCATTGAGATATCACATCTCATGCTATCGGAAGGGTCTCAGGATTGGATTGGGAAGGAGTTGGATATCACATCTCATGTTATAGGAAAGCTCTCAGGTTTGTTATTAGAAGCATTGAGATATCACATCTCATGTTATAGGACAGTCTCAGGTTTGGTATTAGAAGCATTGAGATATCATATCTCATGGTATAGGACGGGTCTCAGGATTGGAATGGGAAGGAGTTGGATATCACATCTCATGCTAAAGGAAGGGTCTCAGGTTTGGAAGGCTAAGGATTTGGATATCACACCTCAATTTATAGGACGGGTCTGTGGTTTGGTATTAGAACCATTGAGATATCATATCTCATGCTATCGGAAGGGTCTCAGTATTGGATTGGGAAGGAGTTGGATATCACATCTCATGTTATAGGAAGGGTCTCAGGATTGGAATGGAAAGGATTTGGATATCACATCTCATGTTATAGGAAGGGTCTCAGGTTTGTTATTAGAAGCATTGAGATTTCACTTCTCATGTTATAGGACGGGTCTCAGGATTGGAATGGGAAGGAGTTCGATATCACATTTCATGCTATAGGAAGGGTCTCAGGATTGGAATGGGAAATAGTTTGATATCACATCTCATGCCATAGGAAGGTCTCAGGTATGGTAGAAGCATTAAGATATCACATCTCATGCTATCGGAAGGGTCTCAGGATTGGATTGGGAAGGAGTTGGATATCCCATCTCATGCTACAGGAAGGGTCACAGGTTGGAATTGGAAGGAGTTGGATATCACATCTCATGCTGTCGGAAGGGTCTCAGGATTGGAATGGGAAGGAGTTGGATATCACATCTCATGCTTTAAGGAGGGTCTCAGGTTTGATATTAGAAGCATTGAGATATCATATCTCATGCTATCGGAAGGGTCTCAGGATTGGATTGGGAAGGAGTTGGATATCACATCTCATGTTATAGGAAGGGTCTCAGGATTGGAATGGGAAGGACTTGGACATCACATCTCATGTTATAGGAAGGGTCTCAGGTTTGTTATTAGAAGCATTGAGATATCACATCTCATGTTATAGGACAGACTCAGGTTTGGTATTAGAAGCATTGAGATATAACATCTCATGGTATAGGACGGGTCTCAGGATTGGATGGGAAGAGTTGGATATCACATCTCATGCTATAGGAAAGGTCTCAGGTTTTGTAGAAGCATTGGGATATCACATCTCATGCTATAGGAAGGGTCTCAGGATTGGAATGGGAAGGACTTGGATATCACATCTCATGCTAAAGGAAGGGTCTCAGGTTTGGAAGGGGAAGGATTTGGATATCACATCTCAAGTTATAGGACGGGTCTGTGGTTTGGTATTAGAAGAATTGAGATATCATATCTCATGCTATCAGAAGGGTCTCAGGATTGGATTGGGAAGGAGTTGGATATCACATCTCATGTTATACGAAGGGTCTCAAGATTGGAACGGGAAGGACTTGGATATCACATCTCATGTTATAGGAAGGGTCTCATGTTTGTTATTAGAAGCATTGAGATATCACATCTCATGTTATAGGACAGTCTCAGGTTTGGTATTAGAAGCATTGAGATATAACATCTCATTTTATAGGACTTGTCTCAGGATTGGAATGGGGAGGAGTTGGATATCACATCTCATGCTATAGGGAGGGTCTCAGTTTTGATATTAGAAGCATTGAGATATCACATCTCATGCTATCGGAAGGGTCTCAGGATTGGATTGGGAAGGAGTTGGATATCACATCTCAAGTTATAGGACGGGTCTGTGGTTTGGTATTAGAAGCATTGAGATATCACATCTCATGCTATCGGAAGGGTCTCAGGATTGGATTGGGAAGGAGTTGGATATCACATCTCATGTTATAGGAAAGCTCTCAGGTTTGTTATTAGAAGCATTGAGATATCACATCTCATGTTATAGGACAGTCTCAGGTTTGGTATTAGAAGCATTGAGATATCATATCTCATGGTATAGGACGGGTCTCAGGATTGGAATGGGAAGGAGTTGGATATCACATCTCATGCTAAAGGAAGGGTCTCAGGTTTGGAAGGCTAAGGATTTGGATATCACACCTCAATTTATAGGACGGGTCTGTGGTTTGGTATTAGAACCATTGAGATATCATATCTCATGCTATCGGAAGGGTCTCAGTATTGGATTGGGAAGGAGATGGATATCACATCTCATGTTATAGGAAGGGTCTCAGGATTGGAATGGGAAGGATTTGGATATCACATCTCATGTTATAGGAAGGGTCTCAGGTTTGTTATTAGAAGCATTGAGATTTCACTTCTCATGTTATAGGACAGTCTCAGGTTTGGTATTAGAAGCATTGAGATATCACATCTCATGGTATAGGACGGGTCTCAGGATTGGAATGGGAAGGCGTTCGATATCACATTTCATGCTATAGGAAGGGTCTCAGGATTGGAATGGGAAATAGTTTGATATCACATCTCATGCCATAGGAAGGTCTCAGGTATGGTAGAAGCATTAAGATATCACATCTCATGCTATCAGAAGGGTCTCAGGATTGGATTGGGAAGGAGTTGGATATCCCATCTCATGCTATAGGAAGGGTCACAGGTTGGAATTGGAAGGAGTTGGATATCACATCTCATGCTGTCGGAAGGGTCTCAGGATTGGAATGGGAAGGAGTTGGATATCACATCTCATGCTTTAAGGAGGGTCTCAGGTTTGATATTAGAAGCATTGAGATATCATATCTCATGCTATCGGAAGGGTCTCAGGATTGGATTGGGAAGGAGTTGGATATCACATCTCATGTTATAGGAAGGGTCTCAGGATTGGAATGGGAAGGACTTGGACATCACATCTCATATTATAGGAAGGGTCTCAGGTTTGTTATTAGAAGCATTGAGATATCACATCTCATGCTATAGGAAGGGTCTCAGGATTGGAATGGGAAGGTGTTGGATATCACATCTCATGATAAAGGAAGGGTCTCAGGTTTGGAAGGGGAAGGATTTGGATATCATATCTCAAGTTATAGGACGGGTCTGTGGTTTTGGTATTAGAAGCATTGAGATATCATATCTCATGCTATCGGAAGGGTCCCAGGATTGGATTGGGAAGGAGTTGGATATCACATCTCATGTTATAGGAAGGGCCTCAAGATTGGAATGGGAAAGGCTTGGATATCACATCTCATGTTATAGGAAGGGTCTCAGGTTTGTTGTTAGAAGCATTGAGATATCACATCTCTTGTTATAGGACAGTCTCAGGTTTGGTATTAGAAGCATTGAGATATCATATCTCATGGTATATGACAGGTCTCAGGATTGGAATGGAAAGGAGTTGGATATCACATCTCATGCTATAGGAAGGGTCTCAGGATTGGAATGGGACGGATTTGGATATCACATCTCATGTTATAGGAAGGGTCTCAGGTTTGTTATTAGAAGCATTGAGATATCACATCTCATGTTATAGGACAGTCTCAGGTTTGGTATTAGAAGCATTGAGATATCACATCTCATGGTATAGGACGGGTCTCAGGATTGGAATGGGAAGGAATTGGATATCACATCTCATGCTATAGGGAAGGGTCTCAGGATTGGAATGGGAAGGAGTTTGATATCACATCTCATGCCATAGGAAGGTCTCAGGTATGGTAGAAGCATTAAGATATCACATCTCATGCTATCGGAAGGGTCTCAGGATTGGATTGGGAAGGAGTTGGATATCCCATCTCATGCTATAGGAAGGGTCACAGGTTGGAATTGGAAGGAGTTGGATATCACATCTCATGCTATCGGAAGGGTCTCAGGATTGGAATGGGAAGGAGTTGGATATCACCTCTCATGCTTTAGGGAGGGTCTCAGGTTTGATATTAGAAGCATTGAGATATCATATCTCATGCTATCGGAAGGGTCTCAGGATTGGATTGGGAAGGAGTTGGATATCACATCTCATGTTATAGGAAGGGTGTCAGGATTGGATGGGAAGAGTTGGATATCACATCTCATGCTATAGGAAGGGTCTCAGGTTTGGTAGAAGCATTGAAATATCACATCTCATGCTATAGGAAGGGTCTCAGGATTGGAATGGGAAGGAGTTGGATATCACATCTCATGATAAAGGAAGGGTCTCAGGTTTGGAAGGGGAAGGATTTGGATATCACATCTCAAGTTATAGGACGAGTCTGTGGTTTGGTATTAGAAGCATTGAGATATCATATCTCATGCTATCGGAAGGGTCCAGGATTGGATTGGGAAGGAGCTGGATATCACATCTCATGTTATAGGAAGGGTCTCAAGATTGGAATGGGAAGGACTTGGATATCACATCTCATGTTATAGGAAGGGTCTCAGGTTTGTTATTAGAAGCATTGAGATATCACATCTCATGTTATAGGACAGTCTCAGGTTTGGTAATAGAAGCATTGAGATATAACATCTCATTTTATAGGACTTGTCTCAGGATTGGAATGGGGAGGAGTTGGATATCACATCTCATGCTATAGGGAGGGTCTCAGTTTTGATATTAGAAGCATTGAGATATCACATCTCATGCTATCGGAAGGGTCTCAGGATTGGATTGGGAAGGAGTTGGATATCACATCTCAAGTTATAGGACGGGTCTGTGGTTTGGTATTAGAAGCATTGAGATATCACATCTCATGCTATCGGAAGGGTCTCAGGATTGGATTGGGAAGGAGTTGGATATCACATCTCATGTTATAGGAAAGCTCTCAGGTTTGTTATTAGAAGCATTGAGATATCACATCTCATGTTATAGGACAGTCTCAGGTTTGGTATTAGAAGCATTGAGATATCATATCTCATGGTATAGGACGGGTCTCAGGATTGGAATGGGAAGGAGTTGGATATCACATCTCATGCTAAAGGAAGGGTCTCAGGTTTGGAAGGCTAAGGATTTGGATATCACACCTCAATTTATAGGACGGGTCTGTGGTTTGGTATTAGAACCATTGAGATATCATATCTCATGCTATCGGAAGGGTCTCAGTATTGGATTGGGAAGGAGTTGGATATCACATCTCATGTTATAGGAAGGGTCTCAGGATTGGAATGGGAAGGATTTGGATATCACATCTCATGTTATAGGAAGGGTCTCAGGTTTGTTATTAGAAGCATTGAGATTTCACTTCTCATGTTATAGGACGGGTCTCAGGATTGGAATGGGAAGGAGTTCGATATCACATTTCATGCTATAGGAAGGGTCTCAGGATTGGAATGGGAAATAGTTTGATATCACATCTCATGCCATAGGAAGGTCTCAGGTATGGTAGAAGCATTAAGATATCACATCTCATGCTATCGGAAGGGTCTCAGGATTGGATTGGGAAGGAGTTGGATATCCCATCTCATGCTACAGGAAGGGTCACAGGTTGGAATTGGAAGGAGTTGGATATCACATCTCATGCTGTCGGAAGGGTCTCAGGATTGGAATGGGAAGGAGTTGGATATCACATCTCATGCTTTAAGGAGGGTCTCAGGTTTGATATTAGAAGCATTGAGATATCATATCTCATGCTATCGGAAGGGTCTCAGGATTGGATTGGGAAGGAGTTGGATATCACATCTCATGTTATAGGAAGGGTCTCAGGATTGGAATGGGAAGGACTTGGACATCACATCTCATGTTATAGGAAGGGTCTCAGGTTTGTTATTAGAAGCATTGAGATATCACATCTCATGTTATAGGACAGACTCAGGTTTGGTATTAGAAGCATTGAGATATAACATCTCATGGTATAGGACGGGTCTCAGGATTGGATGGGAAGAGTTGGATATCACATCTCATGCTATAGGAAAGGTCTCAGGTTTTGTAGAAGCATTGGGATATCACATCTCATGCTATAGGAAGGGTCTCAGGATTGGAATGGGAAGGAGTTGGATATCACATCTCATGCTAAAGGAAGGGTCTCAGGTTTGGAAGGGGAAGGATTTGGATATCACATCTCAAGTTATAGGACGGGTCTGTGGTTTGGTATTAGAAGAATTGAGATATCATATCTCATGCTATCAGAAGGGTCTCAGGATTGGATTGGGAAGGAGTTGGATATCACATCTCATGTTATACGAAGGGTCTCAAGATTGGAACGGGAAGGACTTGGATATCACATCTCATGTTATAGGAAGGGTCTCAGGTTTGTTATTAGAAGCATTGAGATATCACATCTCATGTTATAGGACCGTCTCAGGTTTGGTATTAGAAGCATTGAGATATAACATCTCATGTTATAGGACTTGTCTCAGGATTGGAATGGGGAGGAGTTGGATATCACATCTCATGCTATAGGGAGGGTCTCAGTTTTGATATTAGAAGCATTGAGATATCACATCTCATGCTATCAGAAGGGTCTCAGGATTGGATTGGGAAGGAGTTGGATATCACATCTCAAGTTATAGGACGGGTCTGTAGTTTGGTATTAGAAGCATTGAGATATCACATCTCATGCTATCGGAAGGGTCTCAGGATTGGATTGGGAAGGAGTTGGATATCACATCTCATGTTATAGGAAAGCTCTCAGGTTTGTTATTAGAAGCATTGAGATATCACATCTCATGTTATAGGACAGTCTCAGGTTTGGTATTAGAAGCATTGGGATATCATATCTCATGGTATAGGACGGGTCTCAGGATTGGAATGGGAAGGATTTGGATATCACACCTCAATTTATAGGACGGGTCTGTGGTTTGGTATTAGAACCATTGAGATATCATATCTCATGCTATCGGAAGGGTCTCAGTATTGGATTGGGAAGGAGATGGATATCACATCTCATGTTATAGGAAGGGTCTCAGGATTGGAATGGGAAGGATTTGGATATCACATCTCATGTTATAGGAAGGGTCTCAGGTTTGTTATTAGAAGCATTGAGATTTCACTTCTCATGTTATAGGACAGTCTCAGGTTTGGTATTAGAAGCATTGAGATATCACATCTCATGGTATAGGACGGGTCTCAGGATTGGAATGGGAAGGCGTTCGATATCACATTTCATGCTATAGGAAGGGTCTCAGGATTGGAATGGGAAATAGTTTGATATCACATCTCATGCCATAGGAAGGTCTCAGGTATGGTAGAAGCATTAAGATATCACATCTCATGCTATCGGAAGGGTCTCAGGATTGGATTGGGAAGGAGTTGGATATCCCATCTCATGCTATAGGAAGGGTCACAGGTTGGAATTGGAAGGAGTTGGATATCACATCTCATGCTGTCGGAAGGGTCTCAGGATTGGAATGGGAAGGAGTTGGATATCACATCTCATGCTTTAAGGAGGGTCTCAGGTTTGATATTAGAAGCATTGAGATATCATATCTCATGCTATCGGAAGGGTCTCAGGATTGGATTGGGAAGGAGTTGGATATCACATCTCATGTTATAGGAAGGGTCTCAGGATTGGAATGGGAAGGACTTGGACATCACATCTCATATTATAGGAAGGGTCTCAGGTTTGTTATTAGAAGCATTGAGATATCACATCTCATGCTATAGGAAGGGTCTCAGGATTGGAATGGGAAGGAGTTGGATATCACATCTCATGATAAAGGAAGGGTCTCAGGTTTGGAAGGGGAAGGATTTGGATATCATATCTCAAGTTATAGGACGGGTCTGTGGTTTTGGTATTAGAAGCATTGAGATATCATATCTCATGCTATCGGAAGGGTCCCAGGATTGGATTGGGAAGGAGTTGGATATCACATCTCATGTTATAGGAAGGGCCTCAAGATTGGAATGGGAAAGGCTTGGATATCACATCTCATGTTATAGGAAGGGTCTCAGGTTTGTTGTTAGAAGCATTGAGATATCACATCTCTTGTTATAGGAGAGTCTCAGGTTTGGTATTAGAAGCATTGAGATATCATATCTCATGGTATATGACGGGTCTCAGGATTGGAATGGAAAGGAGTTGGATATCACATCTCATGCTATAGGAAGGGTCTCAGGATTGCAATGGGACGGATTTGGATATCACATCTCATGTTATAGGAAGGGTCTCAGGTTTGTTATTAGAAGCATTGAGATATCACATCTCATGTTATAGGACAGTCTCAGGTTTGGTATTAGAAGCATTGAGATATCACATCTCATGGTATAGGACGGGTCTCAGGATTGGAATGGGAAGGAATTGGATATCACATCTCATGCTATAGGGAAGGGTCTCAGGATTGGAATGGGAAGGAGTTTGATATCACATCTCATGCCATAGGAAGGTCTCAGGTATGGTAGAAGCATTAAGATATCACATCTCATGCTATCGGAAGGGTCTCAGGATTGGATTGGGAAGGAGTTGGATATCCCATCTCATGCTATAGGAAGGGTCACAGGTTGGAATTGGAAGGAGTTGGATATCACATCTCATGCTATCGGAAGGGTCTCAGGATTGGAATGGGAAGGAGTTGGATATCACCTCTCATGCTTTAGGGAGGGTCTCAGGTTTGATATTAGAAGCATTGAGATATCATATCTCATGCTATCGGAAGGGTCTCAGGATTGGATTGGGAAGGAGTTGGATATCACATCTCATGTTATAGGAAGGGTGTCAGGATTGGATGGGAAGAGTTGGATATCACATCTCATGCTATAGGAAGGGTCTCAGGTTTGGTAGAAGCATTGAAATATCACATCTCATGCTATAGGAAGGGTCTCAGGATTGGAATGGGAAGGAGTTGGATATCACATCTCATGATAAAGGAAGGGTCTCAGGTTTGGAAGGGGAAGGATTTGGATATCACATCTCAAGTTATAGGACGAGTCTGTGGTTTGGTATTAGAAGCATTGAGATATCATATCTCATGCTATCGGAAGGGTCCAGGATTGGATTGGGAAGGAGCTGGATATCACATCTCATGTTATAGGAAGGGTCTCAAGATTGGAATGGGAAGGACTTGGATATCACATCTCATGTTATAGGAAGGGTCTCAGGTTTGTTATTAGAAGCATTGAGATATCACATCTCATGTTATAGGACAGTATCAGGTTTGGTATTAGAAGCATTGAGATATAACATCTCATAGTATAGGACGGGTCTCAGGATTAGAATGGGAAGGAGTTGGATATCACATCTCATGCTATAGGAAGGGTCTCAGGATTGGAATGGGAAGGAGTTTGATATCACATCTCATGCCATGGGAAGGTCTCAGGTTTGCTAGAAGCATTTAGATATCACATCTCATGCTATCGGAAGGGTCTCAGGATTGGATTGGGAAGGAGTTGGATATCACATCTCATGTTACAGGAAGGGTATCAGGATTGGAATGGGAAGGACTTTGATATCACATCTCACGCTATAGGGAGGGTCTCAGGTTTGGTATTAGAAGCATTGAGATATCACATCTCATGCTATCGGAAGGGTCTCAGGATTGGATTGGGAAGGAGTTGGATATCACATCTCATGTTATAGGAAGGGTCTCAGGATTGGATGGGAAGAGTTGGATATCACATCTCATGTTATTGGAAGGGTATCAGGATTGCAATGGGAAGGACTTTGATATCACATCTCACGCTATAGGGAGGGTCTCAGGTTTGGTATTAGAAGCATTGAGATATCACATCTCATGTTATAGGACAGTCTCAGGTTTGGTATTAGAAGCATTGAGATATAACATCTCATGGTATAGGACGGGTCTCAGGATTGGATGGGAAGAGTTGGATATCACATCTCATGCTATAGGAAAGGTCTCAGGTTTGGTAGAAGCATTGGGATATCACATCTCATGCTATAGGACGGGTCTCAGTATTGGAATGGGAAGGAGTTGGATATCACATCTCATGCTATAGGGAGGGTCTCAGTTTTGATATTAGAAGCATTGAGATATCACATCTCATGCTATCGGAAGGGTCTCAGGATTGGATTGGGAAGGAGTTGGATATCACATCTCAAGTTATAGGACGGGTCTGTGGTTTGGTATTAGAAGCATTGAGATATCACATCTCATGCTATCGGAAGGGTCTCAGGATTGGATTGGGAAGGAGTTGGATATCACATCTCATGCTAAAGGAAGGGTCTCAGGTTTGGAAGGGGAAGGAGTTGGATATCACATCTCAAGTTATAGGACGGGTCTGTGGTTTGGTATTAGAAGAATTGAGATATCATATCTCATGCTATCAGAAGGGTCTCAGGATTGGATTGGGAAGGAGTTGGATATCACATCTCATGTTATACGAAGGGTCTCAAGATTGGAACGGGAAGGACTTGGATATCACATCTCATGTTATAGGAAGGGTCTCAGGTTTGTTATTAGAAGCATTGAGATATCACATCTCATGTTATAGGACAGTCTCAGGTTTGGTATTAGAAGCATTGAGATATAACATCTCATTTTATAGGACTTGTCTCAGGATTGGAATGGGGAGGAGTTGGATATCACATCTCATGCTATAGGGAGGGTCTCAGTTTTGATATTAGAAGCATTGAGATATCACATCTCATGCTATCGGAAGGATCTCAGGATTGGATTGGGAAGGAGTTGGATATCACATCTCAAGTTATAGGACGGGTCTGTGGTTTGGTATTAGAAGCATTGAGATATCACATCTCATGCTATCGGAAGGGTCTCAGGATTGGATTGGGAAGGAGTTGGATATCACATCTCATGTTATAGGAAAGCTCTCAGGTTTGTTATTAGAAGCATTGAGATATCACATCTCATGTTATAGGACAGTCTCAGGTTTGGTATTAGAAGCATTGAGATATCATATCTCATGGTATAGGACGGGTCTCAGGATTGGAATGGGAAGGAGTTGGATATCACATCTCATGCTAAAGGAAGGGTCTCAGGTTTGGAAGGCTAAGGATTTGGATATCACACCTCAATTTATAGGACGGGTCTGTGGTTTGGTATTAGAACCATTGAGATATCATATCTCATGCTATCGGAAGGGTCTCAGTATTGGATTGGGAAGGAGTTGGATATCACATCTCATGTTATAGGAAGGGTCTCAGGATTGGAATGGGAAGGATTTGGATATCACATCTCATGTTATAGGAAGGGTCTCAGGTTTGTTATTAGAAGCATTGAGATTTCTCTTCTCATGTTATAGGACAGCCTCAGGTTTGGTATTAGAAGCATTGAGATATCACATCTCATGGTATAGGACGGGTCTCAGGATTGGAATGGGAAGGAGTTCGATATCACATGTCATGCTATAGGAAGGGTCTCAGGATTGGAATGGGAAATAGTTTGATATCACATCTCATGCCATAGGAAGGTCTCAGGTATGGTAGAAGCATTAAGATATCACATCTCATGCTATCGGAAGGGTCTCAGGATTGGATTGGGAAGGAGTTGGATATCCCATCTCATGCTATAGGAAGGGTCACAGGTTGGAATTGGAAGGAGTTGGATATCACATCTCATGCTGTCGGAAGGGTCGCAGGATTGGAATGGGAAGGAGTTGGATATCACATCTCATGCTTTAAGGAGGGTCTCAGGTTTGATATTAGAAGCATTGAGATATCATATCTCATGCTATCGGAAGGGTCTCAGGATTGGATTGGGAAGGAGTTGGATATCACATCTCATGTTATAGGAAGGGTCTCAGGTTTGTTATTAGAAGCATTGAGATATCACATCTCATGCTATAGGAAGGGTCTCAGGATTGCAATGGGAAGGAGTTGGATATCAAATCTCATGATAAAGGAAGGGTCTCAGGTTTGGAAGGGGAAGGATTTGGATATCATATCTCAAGTTATAGGACGGGTCTGTGGTTTTGGTATTAGAAGCATTGAGATATCATATCTCATGCTATCGGAAGGGTCTCAGGATTGGATTGGGAAGGAGTTGGATATCACATCTCATGTTATAGGAAAGGCCTCAAGATTGGAATGGGAAGGGCTTGGAAATCACATCTCATGTTATAGGAAGGGTCTCAGGTTTGTTGTTAGAAGCATTGAGATATCACATCTCTTGTTATAGGACAGTCTCAGGTTTGGTATTAGAAGCATTGAGATATCATATCTCATGGTATAGGACGGGTCTCAGGATTGGAATGGAAAGGAGTTGGATATCACATCTCATGCTATAGGAAGGGTCTCAGGATTGGAATGGGAAGGATTTGGATATCACATCTCATGTTATAGGAAGGGTCTCAGGTTTGTTATTAGAAGCATTGAGATATCACATCTCATGTTATAGGACAGTCTCAGGTTTGGTATTAGAAGCATTGAGATATCACATCTCATGGTATAGGACGGGTCTCAGGATTGGAATGGGAAGGAATTGGATATCACATCTCATGCTATAGGGAAGGGTCTCAGGATTGGAATGGGAAGGAGTTTGATATCACATCTCATGCCATAGGAAGGTCTCAGGTATGGTAGAAGCATTAAGATATCACATCTCATGCTATCGGAAGGGTCTCAGGATTGGATTGGGAAGGAGTTGGATATCACATCTCATGTTATAGGAAGGGTCTCAGGATTGGAATGGAAAGGATTTGGATATCACATCTCATGTTATAGGAAGGGTCTCAGGTTTGTTATTAGAAGCATTGAGATTTCACTTCTCATGTTATAGGACGGGTCTCAGGATTGGAATGGGAAGGAGTTCGATATCACATTTCATGCTATAGGAAGGGTCTCAGGATTGGAATGGGAAATAGTTTGATATCACATCTCATGCCATAGGAAGGTCTCAGGTATGGTAGAAGCATTAAGATATCACATCTCATGCTATCGGAAGGGTCTCAGGATTGGATTGGGAAGGAGTTGGATATCCCATCTCATGCTACAGGAAGGGTCACAGGTTGGAATTGGAAGGAGTTGGATATCACATCTCATGCTGTCGGAAGGGTCTCAGGATTGGAATGGGAAGGAGTTGGATATCACATCTCATGCTTTAAGGAGGGTCTCAGGTTTGATATTAGAAGCATTGAGATATCATATCTCATGCTATCGGAAGGGTCTCAGGATTGGATTGGGAAGGAGTTGGATATCACATCTCATGTTATAGGAAGGGTCTCAGGATTGGAATGGGAAGGACTTGGACATCACATCTCATGTTATAGGAAGGGTCTCAGGTTTGTTATTAGAAGCATTGAGATATCACATCTCATGTTATAGGACAGACTCAGGTTTGGTATTAGAAGCATTGAGATATAACATCTCATGGTATAGGACGGGTCTCAGGATTGGATGGGAAGAGTTGGATATCACATCTCATGCTATAGGAAAGGTCTCAGGTTTTGTAGAAGCATTGGGATATCACATCTCATGCTATAGGAAGGGTCTCAGGATTGGAATGGGAAGGACTTGGATATCACATCTCATGCTAAAGGAAGGGTCTCAGGTTTGGAAGGGGAAGGATTTGGATATCACATCTCAAGTTATAGGACGGGTCTGTGGTTTGGTATTAGAAGAATTGAGATATCATATCTCATGCTATCAGAAGGGTCTCAGGATTGGATTGGGAAGGAGTTGGATATCACATCTCATGTTATACGAAGGGTCTCAAGATTGGAACGGGAAGGACTTGGATATCACATCTCATGTTATAGGAAGGGTCTCATGTTTGTTATTAGAAGCATTGAGATATCACATCTCATGTTATAGGACAGTCTCAGGTTTGGTATTAGAAGCATTGAGATATAACATCTCATTTTATAGGACTTGTCTCAGGATTGGAATGGGGAGGAGTTGGATATCACATCTCATGCTATAGGGAGGGTCTCAGTTTTGATATTAGAAGCATTGAGATATCACATCTCATGCTATCGGAAGGGTCTCAGGATTGGATTGGGAAGGAGTTGGATATCACATCTCAAGTTATAGGACGGGTCTGTGGTTTGGTATTAGAAGCATTGAGATATCACATCTCATGCTATCGGAAGGGTCTCAGGATTGGATTGGGAAGGAGTTGGATATCACATCTCATGTTATAGGAAAGCTCTCAGGTTTGTTATTAGAAGCATTGAGATATCACATCTCATGTTATAGGACAGTCTCAGGTTTGGTATTAGAAGCATTGAGATATCATATCTCATGGTATAGGACGGGTCTCAGGATTGGAATGGGAAGGAGTTGGATATCACATCTCATGCTAAAGGAAGGGTCTCAGGTTTGGAAGGCTAAGGATTTGGATATCACACCTCAATTTATAGGACGGGTCTGTGGTTTGGTATTAGAACCATTGAGATATCATATCTCATGCTATCGGAAGGGTCTCAGTATTGGATTGGGAAGGAGATGGATATCACATCTCATGTTATAGGAAGGGTCTCAGGATTGGAATGGGAAGGATTTGGATATCACATCTCATGTTATAGGAAGGGTCTCAGGTTTGTTATTAGAAGCATTGAGATTTCACTTCTCATGTTATAGGACAGTCTCAGGTTTGGTATTAGAAGCATTGAGATATCACATCTCATGGTATAGGACGGGTCTCAGGATTGGAATGGGAAGGCGTTCGATATCACATTTCATGCTATAGGAAGGGTCTCAGGATTGGAATGGGAAATAGTTTGATATCACATCTCATGCCATAGGAAGGTCTCAGGTATGGTAGAAGCATTAAGATATCACATCTCATGCTATCAGAAGGGTCTCAGGATTGGATTGGGAAGGAGTTGGATATCCCATCTCATGCTATAGGAAGGGTCACAGGTTGGAATTGGAAGGAGTTGGATATCACATCTCATGCTGTCGGAAGGGTCTCAGGATTGGAATGGGAAGGAGTTGGATATCACATCTCATGCTTTAAGGAGGGTCTCAGGTTTGATATTAGAAGCATTGAGATATCATATCTCATGCTATCGGAAGGGTCTCAGGATTGGATTGGGAAGGAGTTGGATATCACATCTCATGTTATAGGAAGGGTCTCAGGATTGGAATGGGAAGGACTTGGACATCACATCTCATATTATAGGAAGGGTCTCAGGTTTGTTATTAGAAGCATTGAGATATCACATCTCATGCTATAGGAAGGGTCTCAGGATTGGAATGGGAAGGTGTTGGATATCACATCTCATGATAAAGGAAGGGTCTCAGGTTTGGAAGGGGAAGGATTTGGATATCATATCTCAAGTTATAGGACGGGTCTGTGGTTTTGGTATTAGAAGCATTGAGATATCATATCTCATGCTATCGGAAGGGTCCCAGGATTGGATTGGGAAGGAGTTGGATATCACATCTCATGTTATAGGAAGGGCCTCAAGATTGGAATGGGAAAGGCTTGGATATCACATCTCATGTTATAGGAAGGGTCTCAGGTTTGTTGTTAGAAGCATTGAGATATCACATCTCTTGTTATAGGACAGTCTCAGGTTTGGTATTAGAAGCATTGAGATATCATATCTCATGGTATATGACAGGTCTCAGGATTGGAATGGAAAGGAGTTGGATATCACATCTCATGCTATAGGAAGGGTCTCAGGATTGGAATGGGACGGATTTGGATATCACATCTCATGTTATAGGAAGGGTCTCAGGTTTGTTATTAGAAGCATTGAGATATCACATCTCATGTTATAGGACAGTCTCAGGTTTGGTATTAGAAGCATTGAGATATCACATCTCATGGTATAGGACGGGTCTCAGGATTGGAATGGGAAGGAATTGGATATCACATCTCATGCTATAGGGAAGGGTCTCAGGATTGGAATGGGAAGGAGTTTGATATCACATCTCATGCCATAGGAAGGTCTCAGGTATGGTAGAAGCATTAAGATATCACATCTCATGCTATCGGAAGGGTCTCAGGATTGGATTGGGAAGGAGTTGGATATCCCATCTCATGCTATAGGAAGGGTCACAGGTTGGAATTGGAAGGAGTTGGATATCACATCTCATGCTATCGGAAGGGTCTCAGGATTGGAATGGGAAGGAGTTGGATATCACCTCTCATGCTTTAGGGAGGGTCTCAGGTTTGATATTAGAAGCATTGAGATATCATATCTCATGCTATCGGAAGGGTCTCAGGATTGGATTGGGAAGGAGTTGGATATCACATCTCATGTTATAGGAAGGGTGTCAGGATTGGATGGGAAGAGTTGGATATCACATCTCATGCTATAGGAAGGGTCTCAGGTTTGGTAGAAGCATTGAAATATCACATCTCATGCTATAGGAAGGGTCTCAGGATTGGAATGGGAAGGAGTTGGATATCACATCTCATGATAAAGGAAGGGTCTCAGGTTTGGAAGGGGAAGGATTTGGATATCACATCTCAAGTTATAGGACGAGTCTGTGGTTTGGTATTAGAAGCATTGAGATATCATATCTCATGCTATCGGAAGGGTCCAGGATTGGATTGGGAAGGAGCTGGATATCACATCTCATGTTATAGGAAGGGTCTCAAGATTGGAATGGGAAGGACTTGGATATCACATCTCATGTTATAGGAAGGGTCTCAGGTTTGTTATTAGAAGCATTGAGATATCACATCTCATGTTATAGGACAGTCTCAGGTTTGGTAATAGAAGCATTGAGATATAACATCTCATTTTATAGGACTTGTCTCAGGATTGGAATGGGGAGGAGTTGGATATCACATCTCATGCTATAGGGAGGGTCTCAGTTTTGATATTAGAAGCATTGAGATATCACATCTCATGCTATCGGAAGGGTCTCAGGATTGGATTGGGAAGGAGTTGGATATCACATCTCAAGTTATAGGACGGGTCTGTGGTTTGGTATTAGAAGCATTGAGATATCACATCTCATGCTATCGGAAGGGTCTCAGGATTGGATTGGGAAGGAGTTGGATATCACATCTCATGTTATAGGAAAGCTCTCAGGTTTGTTATTAGAAGCATTGAGATATCACATCTCATGTTATAGGACAGTCTCAGGTTTGGTATTAGAAGCATTGAGATATCATATCTCATGGTATAGGACGGGTCTCAGGATTGGAATGGGAAGGAGTTGGATATCACATCTCATGCTAAAGGAAGGGTCTCAGGTTTGGAAGGCTAAGGATTTGGATATCACACCTCAATTTATAGGACGGGTCTGTGGTTTGGTATTAGAACCATTGAGATATCATATCTCATGCTATCGGAAGGGTCTCAGTATTGGATTGGGAAGGAGTTGGATATCACATCTCATGTTATAGGAAGGGTCTCAGGATTGGAATGGGAAGGATTTGGATATCACATCTCATGTTATAGGAAGGGTCTCAGGTTTGTTATTAGAAGCATTGAGATTTCACTTCTCATGTTATAGGACGGGTCTCAGGATTGGAATGGGAAGGAGTTCGATATCACATTTCATGCTATAGGAAGGGTCTCAGGATTGGAATGGGAAATAGTTTGATATCACATCTCATGCCATAGGAAGGTCTCAGGTATGGTAGAAGCATTAAGATATCACATCTCATGCTATCGGAAGGGTCTCAGGATTGGATTGGGAAGGAGTTGGATATCCCATCTCATGCTACAGGAAGGGTCACAGGTTGGAATTGGAAGGAGTTGGATATCACATCTCATGCTGTCGGAAGGGTCTCAGGATTGGAATGGGAAGGAGTTGGATATCACATCTCATGCTTTAAGGAGGGTCTCAGGTTTGATATTAGAAGCATTGAGATATCATATCTCATGCTATCGGAAGGGTCTCAGGATTGGATTGGGAAGGAGTTGGATATCACATCTCATGTTATAGGAAGGGTCTCAGGATTGGAATGGGAAGGACTTGGACATCACATCTCATGTTATAGGAAGGGTCTCAGGTTTGTTATTAGAAGCATTGAGATATCACATCTCATGTTATAGGACAGACTCAGGTTTGGTATTAGAAGCATTGAGATATAACATCTCATGGTATAGGACGGGTCTCAGGATTGGATGGGAAGAGTTGGATATCACATCTCATGCTATAGGAAAGGTCTCAGGTTTTGTAGAAGCATTGGGATATCACATCTCATGCTATAGGAAGGGTCTCAGGATTGGAATGGGAAGGAGTTGGATATCACATCTCATGCTAAAGGAAGGGTCTCAGGTTTGGAAGGGGAAGGATTTGGATATCACATCTCAAGTTATAGGACGGGTCTGTGGTTTGGTATTAGAAGAATTGAGATATCATATCTCATGCTATCAGAAGGGTCTCAGGATTGGATTGGGAAGGAGTTGGATATCACATCTCATGTTATACGAAGGGTCTCAAGATTGGAACGGGAAGGACTTGGATATCACATCTCATGTTATAGGAAGGGTCTCAGGTTTGTTATTAGAAGCATTGAGATATCACATCTCATGTTATAGGACCGTCTCAGGTTTGGTATTAGAAGCATTGAGATATAACATCTCATGTTATAGGACTTGTCTCAGGATTGGAATGGGGAGGAGTTGGATATCACATCTCATGCTATAGGGAGGGTCTCAGTTTTGATATTAGAAGCATTGAGATATCACATCTCATGCTATCAGAAGGGTCTCAGGATTGGATTGGGAAGGAGTTGGATATCACATCTCAAGTTATAGGACGGGTCTGTAGTTTGGTATTAGAAGCATTGAGATATCACATCTCATGCTATCGGAAGGGTCTCAGGATTGGATTGGGAAGGAGTTGGATATCACATCTCATGTTATAGGAAAGCTCTCAGGTTTGTTATTAGAAGCATTGAGATATCACATCTCATGTTATAGGACAGTCTCAGGTTTGGTATTAGAAGCATTGGGATATCATATCTCATGGTATAGGACGGGTCTCAGGATTGGAATGGGAAGGATTTGGATATCACACCTCAATTTATAGGACGGGTCTGTGGTTTGGTATTAGAACCATTGAGATATCATATCTCATGCTATCGGAAGGGTCTCAGTATTGGATTGGGAAGGAGATGGATATCACATCTCATGTTATAGGAAGGGTCTCAGGATTGGAATGGGAAGGATTTGGATATCACATCTCATGTTATAGGAAGGGTCTCAGGTTTGTTATTAGAAGCATTGAGATTTCACTTCTCATGTTATAGGACAGTCTCAGGTTTGGTATTAGAAGCATTGAGATATCACATCTCATGGTATAGGACGGGTCTCAGGATTGGAATGGGAAGGCGTTCGATATCACATTTCATGCTATAGGAAGGGTCTCAGGATTGGAATGGGAAATAGTTTGATATCACATCTCATGCCATAGGAAGGTCTCAGGTATGGTAGAAGCATTAAGATATCACATCTCATGCTATCGGAAGGGTCTCAGGATTGGATTGGGAAGGAGTTGGATATCCCATCTCATGCTATAGGAAGGGTCACAGGTTGGAATTGGAAGGAGTTGGATATCACATCTCATGCTGTCGGAAGGGTCTCAGGATTGGAATGGGAAGGAGTTGGATATCACATCTCATGCTTTAAGGAGGGTCTCAGGTTTGATATTAGAAGCATTGAGATATCATATCTCATGCTATCGGAAGGGTCTCAGGATTGGATTGGGAAGGAGTTGGATATCACATCTCATGTTATAGGAAGGGTCTCAGGATTGGAATGGGAAGGACTTGGACATCACATCTCATATTATAGGAAGGGTCTCAGGTTTGTTATTAGAAGCATTGAGATATCACATCTCATGCTATAGGAAGGGTCTCAGGATTGGAATGGGAAGGAGTTGGATATCACATCTCATGATAAAGGAAGGGTCTCAGGTTTGGAAGGGGAAGGATTTGGATATCATATCTCAAGTTATAGGACGGGTCTGTGGTTTTGGTATTAGAAGCATTGAGATATCATATCTCATGCTATCGGAAGGGTCCCAGGATTGGATTGGGAAGGAGTTGGATATCACATCTCATGTTATAGGAAGGGCCTCAAGATTGGAATGGGAAAGGCTTGGATATCACATCTCATGTTATAGGAAGGGTCTCAGGTTTGTTGTTAGAAGCATTGAGATATCACATCTCTTGTTATAGGAGAGTCTCAGGTTTGGTATTAGAAGCATTGAGATATCATATCTCATGGTATATGACGGGTCTCAGGATTGGAATGGAAAGGAGTTGGATATCACATCTCATGCTATAGGAAGGGTCTCAGGATTGCAATGGGACGGATTTGGATATCACATCTCATGTTATAGGAAGGGTCTCAGGTTTGTTATTAGAAGCATTGAGATATCACATCTCATGTTATAGGACAGTCTCAGGTTTGGTATTAGAAGCATTGAGATATCACATCTCATGGTATAGGACGGGTCTCAGGATTGGAATGGGAAGGAATTGGATATCACATCTCATGCTATAGGGAAGGGTCTCAGGATTGGAATGGGAAGGAGTTTGATATCACATCTCATGCCATAGGAAGGTCTCAGGTATGGTAGAAGCATTAAGATATCACATCTCATGCTATCGGAAGGGTCTCAGGATTGGATTGGGAAGGAGTTGGATATCCCATCTCATGCTATAGGAAGGGTCACAGGTTGGAATTGGAAGGAGTTGGATATCACATCTCATGCTATCGGAAGGGTCTCAGGATTGGAATGGGAAGGAGTTGGATATCACCTCTCATGCTTTAGGGAGGGTCTCAGGTTTGATATTAGAAGCATTGAGATATCATATCTCATGCTATCGGAAGGGTCTCAGGATTGGATTGGGAAGGAGTTGGATATCACATCTCATGTTATAGGAAGGGTGTCAGGATTGGATGGGAAGAGTTGGATATCACATCTCATGCTATAGGAAGGGTCTCAGGTTTGGTAGAAGCATTGAAATATCACATCTCATGCTATAGGAAGGGTCTCAGGATTGGAATGGGAAGGAGTTGGATATCACATCTCATGATAAAGGAAGGGTCTCAGGTTTGGAAGGGGAAGGATTTGGATATCACATCTCAAGTTATAGGACGAGTCTGTGGTTTGGTATTAGAAGCATTGAGATATCATATCTCATGCTATCGGAAGGGTCCAGGATTGGATTGGGAAGGAGCTGGATATCACATCTCATGTTATAGGAAGGGTCTCAAGATTGGAATGGGAAGGACTTGGATATCACATCTCATGTTATAGGAAGGGTCTCAGGTTTGTTATTAGAAGCATTGAGATATCACATCTCATGTTATAGGACAGTATCAGGTTTGGTATTAGAAGCATTGAGATATAACATCTCATAGTATAGGACGGGTCTCAGGATTAGAATGGGAAGGAGTTGGATATCACATCTCATGCTATAGGAAGGGTCTCAGGATTGGAATGGGAAGGAGTTTGATATCACATCTCATGCCATGGGAAGGTCTCAGGTTTGCTAGAAGCATTTAGATATCACATCTCATGCTATCGGAAGGGTCTCAGGATTGGATTGGGAAGGAGTTGGATATCACATCTCATGTTACAGGAAGGGTATCAGGATTGGAATGGGAAGGACTTTGATATCACATCTCACGCTATAGGGAGGGTCTCAGGTTTGGTATTAGAAGCATTGAGATATCACATCTCATGCTATCGGAAGGGTCTCAGGATTGGATTGGGAAGGAGTTGGATATCACATCTCATGTTATAGGAAGGGTCTCAGGATTGGATGGGAAGAGTTGGATATCACATCTCATGTTATTGGAAGGGTATCAGGATTGCAATGGGAAGGACTTTGATATCACATCTCACGCTATAGGGAGGGTCTCAGGTTTGGTATTAGAAGCATTGAGATATCACATCTCATGTTATAGGACAGTCTCAGGTTTGGTATTAGAAGCATTGAGATATAACATCTCATGGTATAGGACGGGTCTCAGGATTGGATGGGAAGAGTTGGATATCACATCTCATGCTATAGGAAAGGTCTCAGGTTTGGTAGAAGCATTGGGATATCACATCTCATGCTATAGGACGGGTCTCAGTATTGGAATGGGAAGGAGTTGGATATCACATCTCATGCTATAGGGAGGGTCTCAGTTTTGATATTAGAAGCATTGAGATATCACATCTCATGCTATCGGAAGGGTCTCAGGATTGGATTGGGAAGGAGTTGGATATCACATCTCAAGTTATAGGACGGGTCTGTGGTTTGGTATTAGAAGCATTGAGATATCACATCTCATGCTATCGGAAGGGTCTCAGGATTGGATTGGGAAGGAGTTGGATATCACATCTCATGCTAAAGGAAGGGTCTCAGGTTTGGAAGGGGAAGGAGTTGGATATCACATCTCAAGTTATAGGACGGGTCTGTGGTTTGGTATTAGAAGAATTGAGATATCATATCTCATGCTATCAGAAGGGTCTCAGGATTGGATTGGGAAGGAGTTGGATATCACATCTCATGTTATACGAAGGGTCTCAAGATTGGAACGGGAAGGACTTGGATATCACATCTCATGTTATAGGAAGGGTCTCAGGTTTGTTATTAGAAGCATTGAGATATCACATCTCATGTTATAGGACAGTCTCAGGTTTGGTATTAGAAGCATTGAGATATAACATCTCATTTTATAGGACTTGTCTCAGGATTGGAATGGGGAGGAGTTGGATATCACATCTCATGCTATAGGGAGGGTCTCAGTTTTGATATTAGAAGCATTGAGATATCACATCTCATGCTATCGGAAGGATCTCAGGATTGGATTGGGAAGGAGTTGGATATCACATCTCAAGTTATAGGACGGGTCTGTGGTTTGGTATTAGAAGCATTGAGATATCACATCTCATGCTATCGGAAGGGTCTCAGGATTGGATTGGGAAGGAGTTGGATATCACATCTCATGTTATAGGAAAGCTCTCAGGTTTGTTATTAGAAGCATTGAGATATCACATCTCATGTTATAGGACAGTCTCAGGTTTGGTATTAGAAGCATTGAGATATCATATCTCATGGTATAGGACGGGTCTCAGGATTGGAATGGGAAGGAGTTGGATATCACATCTCATGCTAAAGGAAGGGTCTCAGGTTTGGAAGGCTAAGGATTTGGATATCACACCTCAATTTATAGGACGGGTCTGTGGTTTGGTATTAGAACCATTGAGATATCATATCTCATGCTATCGGAAGGGTCTCAGTATTGGATTGGGAAGGAGTTGGATATCACATCTCATGTTATAGGAAGGGTCTCAGGATTGGAATGGGAAGGATTTGGATATCACATCTCATGTTATAGGAAGGGTCTCAGGTTTGTTATTAGAAGCATTGAGATTTCTCTTCTCATGTTATAGGACAGCCTCAGGTTTGGTATTAGAAGCATTGAGATATCACATCTCATGGTATAGGACGGGTCTCAGGATTGGAATGGGAAGGAGTTCGATATCACATGTCATGCTATAGGAAGGGTCTCAGGATTGGAATGGGAAATAGTTTGATATCACATCTCATGCCATAGGAAGGTCTCAGGTATGGTAGAAGCATTAAGATATCACATCTCATGCTATCGGAAGGGTCTCAGGATTGGATTGGGAAGGAGTTGGATATCCCATCTCATGCTATAGGAAGGGTCACAGGTTGGAATTGGAAGGAGTTGGATATCACATCTCATGCTGTCGGAAGGGTCGCAGGATTGGAATGGGAAGGAGTTGGATATCACATCTCATGCTTTAAGGAGGGTCTCAGGTTTGATATTAGAAGCATTGAGATATCATATCTCATGCTATCGGAAGGGTCTCAGGATTGGATTGGGAAGGAGTTGGATATCACATCTCATGTTATAGGAAGGGTCTCAGGTTTGTTATTAGAAGCATTGAGATATCACATCTCATGCTATAGGAAGGGTCTCAGGATTGCAATGGGAAGGAGTTGGATATCAAATCTCATGATAAAGGAAGGGTCTCAGGTTTGGAAGGGGAAGGATTTGGATATCATATCTCAAGTTATAGGACGGGTCTGTGGTTTTGGTATTAGAAGCATTGAGATATCATATCTCATGCTATCGGAAGGGTCTCAGGATTGGATTGGGAAGGAGTTGGATATCACATCTCATGTTATAGGAAAGGCCTCAAGATTGGAATGGGAAGGGCTTGGAAATCACATCTCATGTTATAGGAAGGGTCTCAGGTTTGTTGTTAGAAGCATTGAGATATCACATCTCTTGTTATAGGACAGTCTCAGGTTTGGTATTAGAAGCATTGAGATATCATATCTCATGGTATAGGACGGGTCTCAGGATTGGAATGGAAAGGAGTTGGATATCACATCTCATGCTATAGGAAGGGTCTCAGGATTGGAATGGGAAGGATTTGGATATCACATCTCATGTTATAGGAAGGGTCTCAGGTTTGTTATTAGAAGCATTGAGATATCACATCTCATGTTATAGGACAGTCTCAGGTTTGGTATTAGAAGCATTGAGATATCACATCTCATGGTATAGGACGGGTCTCAGGATTGGAATGGGAAGGAATTGGATATCACATCTCATGCTATAGGGAAGGGTCTCAGGATTGGAATGGGAAGGAGTTTGATATCACATCTCATGCCATAGGAAGGTCTCAGGTATGGTAGAAGCATTAAGATATCACATCTCATGCTATCGGAAGGGTCTCAGGATTGGATTGGGAAGGAGTTGGATATCCCATCTCATGCTATAGGAAGGGTCACAGGTTGGAATTGGAAGGAGTTGGATATCACATCTCATGCTATCGGAAGGGTCTCAGGATTGGAATGGGAAGGAGTTGGATATCACCTCTCATGCTATAGGGAGGGTCTCAGGTTTGATATTAGAAGCATTGAGATATCATATCTCATGCTATCGGAAGGGTCTCAGGATTGGATTGGGAAGGAGTTGGATATCACATCTCATGTTATAGGAAGGGTCTCAGGATTGGATGGGAAGAGTTGGATATCACATCTCATGCTATAGGAAGGGTCTCAGGTTTGGTAGAAGCATTGAAATATCACATCTCATGCTATAGGAAGGGTCTCAGGATTGGAATGGGAAGGAGTTGGATATCACATCTCATGATAAAGGAAGGGTCTCAGGTTTGGAAGGGGAAGGATTTGGATATCACATCTCAAGTTATAGGACGAGTCTGTGGTTTGGTATTAGAAGCATTGAGATATCATATCTCATGCTATCGGAAGGGTCCAGGATTGGATTGGGAAGGAGCTGGATATCACATCTCATGTTATAGGAAGGGTCTCAAGATTGGAATGGGAAGGACTTGGATATCACATCTCATGCCATGGGAAGGTCTCAGGTTTGCTAGAAGCATTTAGATATCACATCTCATGCTATCGGAAGGGTCTCAGGATTGGATTGGGAAGGAGTTGGATAGCACATCTCATGTTACAGGAAGGGTATCAGGATTGGAATGGGAAGGACTTTGATATCACATCTCACGCTATAGGGAGGGTCTCAGGTTTGGTATTAGAAGCATTGAGATATCTCATCTCATGCTATCGGAAGGGTCTCAGGATTGGATTGGGAAGGAGTTGGATATCACATCTCATGTTATAGGAAGGGTCTCAGGATTGGATGGGAAGAGTTGGATATCACATCTCATGTTATTGGAAGGGTATCAGGATTGGAATGGGAAGGACTTTGATATCACATCTCACGCTATAGGGAGGGTCTCAGGTTTGGTATTAGAAGCATGGAGATATCACATCTCATGTTATAGGACAGTCTCAGGTTTGGTATTAGAAGCATTGAGATATAACATCTCATGGTATAGGACGGGTCTCAGGATTGGATGGGAAGAGTTGGATATCACATCTCATGCTATAGGAAAGGTCTCAGGTTTGGTAGAAGCATTGGGATATCACATCTCATGCTATAGGACGGGTCTCAGGATTGGAATGGGAAGGAGTTGGATATCACATCTCATGCTATAGGGAGGGTCTCAGTTTTGATATTAGAAGCATTGAGATATCACATCTCATGCTATCGGAAGGGTCTCAGGATTGGATTGGGAAGGAGTTGGATATCACATCTCAAGTTATAGGACGGGTCTGTGGTTTGGTATTAGAAGCATTGAGATATCACATCTCATGCTATAGGAAGGGTCTCAGGATTGGAATGGGAAGGAGTTGGATATCACATCTCATGATAAAGGAAGGGTCTCAGGTTTGGAAGGGGAAGGATTTGGATATCATATCTCAAGTTATAGGACGGGTCTGTGGTTTTGGTATTAGAAGCATTGAGATATCATATCTCATGCTATCGGACGGGTCTCAGGATTGGATTGGGAAGGAGTTGGATATCACATCTCATGTTATAGGAAGGGCCTCAAGATTGGAATGGGAAGGGCTTGGATATCACATCTCATGTTATAGGAAGGGTCTCAGGTTTGTTGTTAGAAGCATTGAGATATCACATCTCTTGTTATAGGACAGTCTCAGGTTTGGTATTAGAAGCATTGAGATATCATATCTCATGGTATAGGACGGGTCTCAGGATTGGAATGGAAAGGAGTTGGATATCACATCTCATGCTATAGGAAGGGTCTCAGGATTGGAATGGGAAGGATTTGGATATCACATCTCATGTTATAGGAAGGGTCTCAGGTTTGTTATTAGAAGCATTGAGATATCACATCTCATGTTATAGGACAGTCTCAGGTTTGGTATTAGAAGCATTGAGATATCACATCTCATGGTATAGGACGGGTCTCAGGATTGGAATGGGAAGGAATTGGATATCACATCTCATGCTATAGGAAGGGTCTCCGGATTGGAATGGGAAGGAGTTTGATATCACATCTCATGCCATAGGAAGGTCTCAGGTATGGTATAAGCATTAAGATATCACATCTCATGCTATCGGAAGGGTCTCAGGATTGGATTGGGAAGGAGTTGGATATCCCATCTCATGCTATAGGAAGGGTCACAGGTTGGAATTGGAAGGAGTTGGATATCACATCTCATGCTATCGGAAGGGTCTCAGGATTGGAATGGGAAGGAATTGGATATCACCTCTCATGCTATAGGGAGGGTCTCAGGTTTGATATTAGAAGCATTGAGATATCATATCTCATGCTATCGGAAGGGTCTCAGGATTGGATTGGGAAGGAGTTGGATATCACATCTCATGTTATAGGAAGGGTCTCAGGATTGGATGGGAAGAGTTGGATATCACATCTCATGCTATAGGAAGGGTCTCAGGTTTAGTAGAAGCATTGAGATATCACATCTCATGCTATAGGAAGGGTCTCAGGATTGGAATGGAAAGGAGTTGGATATCACATCTCATGATAAAGGACGGGTCTCAGGTTTGGATGGGGAAGGATTTGGATATCACATCTCAAGTTATAGGACGAGTCTGTGGTTTGGTATTAGAAGCATTGAGATATATCTCATGCTATCGGAAGGGCCTCAGGATTGGATTGGGAAGGAGTTGGATATCACATCTCATGTTATAGGAAGGGTCTCAAGATTGGAATGGGAAGGACTTGGATATCACATCTCATGTTATAGGAAGGGTCTCAGGTTTGTTATTAGAAGCATTAAGATATCACATCTCATGTTATAGGACAGTATCAGATTTGGTATTAGAAGCATTGAGATATAACATCTCATAGTATAGGACGGGTCTCAGGATTGGAATGGGAAGGAGTTGGATATCACATCTCATGCTATAGGAAGGGTCTCAGGATTGGAATGGGAAGGAGTTTGATATCACATCTCATGCCATGGGAAGGTCTCAGGTTTGCAAGAAGCATTTAGATATCACATCTCATGCTATCGGAAGGGTCTCAGGATTGGATTGGGAAGGAGTTGGATATCGCATCTCATGCTATAGGAAGGCTCACAGGTTGGAATTGGAAGGAGTTGGATATCACATCTCATGTTATAGGAAGGGTATCAGGATTGGAATGGGAAGGACTTTGATATCACATCTCACGCTATAGGGAGGGTCTCAGGTTTGGTATTAGAAGCATTGAGATATCACATCTCATGCTATCGGAATGGTCTCAGGATTGGATTGGGAAGGAGTTGGATATCACATCTCATGTTACAGGAAGGGTCTCAGGATTGGATGGGAAGAGTTTGATATCACATCTAATGCTATAGGAAGGGTCTCAGGTTTGGTAGAACCATTGGGATATCACATCTCATGCTATAGGAAGGGTCTCAGGATTGGAATGGGAAGGAGTTGGATATCACATCTCATGATAAATGAAGGGTCTCAGGTTTGGAAGGGGAAGGATTTGGATATCACAACTCAAGATATAGGACAGTTCTGTGGTTTTGGTATTAGAAGCATTGAGATATCATATCTCATGCTATCGGAAGGGTCTCAGGATTGGATTGGGAAGGAGTTGGATATCACATCTCATGTTATAGGAAGGGTCTCAAGGTTGGAATTAGAAGGACTTGGATATCACATCTCATGTTATAGGAAGGGTCTCAGGTTTGTTATTAGAAGCATTGAGATATCACATCTCATGTTATAGGACAGTCTCAGGTTTGGTATTAGAAGCATTGAGATATAACATCTCATAGTATAGGACTGGTCTCAGGATTGGAATGGGAAGGAGTTGGATATCACATCTCATGCTATAGGAAGGGTCTCAGGATTGGAATGGGAAGGAGTTTGATATCACATCTCATGCCATAGGAAGGGTCTCAGGTTTGGTAGAAGCATTGGGATATCACATCTCATGCTATAGGAAGGGTCTCAGGATTGGAATGGGAAGGAGTTGGATATCACATCTCATGCTATAGGAAGGGTCTCAGGATTGGAATGGGAAGGAGTTGGATATCACATCTCATGTTATAGGAAGGGCCTCATGTTTGGTATTAGAAATATTGAGATATCACATCTCATGGTATAGGAAGGGTCTCAGGATTGGAATCGGAAGGAGTTGGATATCACATCTCATGTTATAGGAAGGGTCTCAGGTTTTGTATTAGAAGCACTGAGATATCAAATCTCATGCTATATGAAGAGACGCAGGATTGGAATGGGAAGAAGTTGGATATCACATCTCATGCTAAAAGACGGGTCTCAGGATTGGATTGGGAAGGAGTTGGATATCACATCTCATGTTATAGGAAGGGTCTCAGGTTTGTTATTAGAAGCATTGAGATATCACATCTCATGCTATAGGAAGGGTCTCAGGATTGGAATGGGAAGGAGTTGGATATCACATCTCATGATAAAGGAAGGGTCTCAGGTTTGGAAGGGGAAGGATTTGGATATCATATCTCAAGTTATAGGACGGGTCTGTGGTTTTGGTATTAGAAGCATTGAGATATCATATCTCATGCTATCGGAAGGGTCTCAGGATTGGATTGGGAAGGAGTTGGATATCACATCTCATGTTATAGGAAGGGCCTCAAGATTGGAATGGGAAGGGCTTGGATATCACATCTCATGTTATAGGAAGGGTCTCAGGTTTGTTGTTAGAAGCATTGAGATATCACATCTCTTGTTATAGGACAGTCTCAGGTTTGGTATTAGAAGCATTGAGATATCATATCTCATGGTATAGGACGGGTCTCAGGATTGGAATGGAAAGGAGTTGGATATCACATCTCATGCTATAGGAAGGGTCTCAGGATTGGAATGGGAAGGATTTGGATATCACATCTCATGTTATAGGAAGGGTCTCAGGTTTGTTATTAGAAGCATTGAGATATCACATCTCATGTTATAGGACAGTCTCAGGTTTGGTATTAGAAGCATTGAGATATCACATCTCATGGTATAGGACGGGTCTCAGGATTGGAATGGGAAGGAATTGGATATCACATCTCATGCTATAGGGAAGGGTCTCAGGATTGGAATGGGAAGGAGTTTGATATCACATCTCATGCCATAGGAAGGTCTCAGGTATGGTAGAAGCATTAAGATATCACATCTCATGCTATCGGAAGGGTCTCAGGATTGGATTGGGAAGGAGTTGGATATCCCATCTCATGCTATAGGAAGGGTCACAGGTTGGAATTGGAAGGATTTTGATATCACATCTCATGCTATCGGAAGGGTCTCAGGATTGGAATGGGAAGGAGTTGGATATCACCTCTCATGCTATAGGGAGGGTCTCAGGTTTGATATTAGAAGCATTGAGATATCATATCTCATGCTATCGGAAGGGTCTCAGGATTGGATTGGGAAGGAGTTGGATATCACATCTCATGTTATAGGAAGGGTCTCAGGATTGGATGGGAAGAGTTGGATATCACATCTCATGCTATAGGAAGGGTCTCAGGTTTGGTAGAAGCATTGAAATATCACATCTCATGCTATAGGAAGGGTCTCAGGATTGGAATGGGAAGGAGTTGGATATCACATCTCATGATAAAGGAAGGGTCTCAGGTTTGGAAGGGGAAGGATTTGGATATCACATCTCAAGTTATAGGACGAGTCTGTGGTTTGGTATTAGAAGCATTGAGATATCATATCTCATGCTATCGGAAGGGTCCAGGATTGGATTGGGAAGGAGCTGGATATCACATCTCATGTTATAGGAAGGGTCTCAAGATTGGAATGGGAAGGACTTGGATATCACATCTCATGTTATAGGAAGGGTCTCAGGTTTGTTATTAGAAGCATTGAGATATCACATCTCATGTTATAGGACAGTATCAGGTTTGGTATTAGAAGCATTGAGATATAACATCTCATGGTATAGGACGGGTCTCAGGATTAGAATGGGAAGGAGTTGGATATCACATCTCATGCTATAGGAAGGGTCTCAGGATTGGAATGGGAAGGAGTTTGATATCACATCTCATGCCATGGGAAGGTCTCAGGTTTGCTAGAAGCATTTAGATATCACATCTCATGCTATCGGAAGGGTCTCAGGATTGGATTGGGAAGGAGTTGGATATCACATCTCATGTTACAGGAAGGGTATCAGGATTGGAATGGGAAGGACTTTGATATCACATCTCACGCTTTAGGGAGGGTCTCAGGTTTGGTATTAGAAGCATTGAGATATCACATCTCATGCTATCGGAAGGGTCTCAGGATTGGATTGGGAAGGAGTTGGATATCACATCTCATGTTATAGGAAGGGTCTCAGGATTGGATGGGAAGAGTTGGATATCACATCTCATGTTATTGGAAGGGTATCAGGATTGGAATGGGAAGGACTTTGATATCACATCTCACGCTATAGGGAGGGACTCCGGTTTGGTATTAGAACCATTGAGATATCACATCTCATGTTATAGGACAGTCTCAGGTTTGGTATTAGAAGCATTGAGATATAACATCTCATGGTATAGGACGGGTCTCAGGATTGGATGGGAAGAGTTGGATATCACATCTCATGCTATAGGAAAGGTCTCAGGTTTGGTAGAAGCATTGGGATATCACATCTCATGCTATAGGACGGGTCTCAGGATTGGAATGGGAAGGAGTTGGATATCACATCTCATGCTATAGGGAGGGTCTCAGTTTTGATATTAGAAGCATTGAGATATCACATCTCATGCTATCGGAAGGGTCTCAGGATTGGATTGGGAAGGAGTTGGATATCACATCTCAAGTTATAGGACGGGTCTGTGGTTTGGTATTAGAAGCATTGAGATATCACATCTCATGCTATCGGAAGGGTCTCAGGATTGGATTGGGAAGGAGTTGGATATCACATCTCATGTTATAGGAAGGCTCTCAGGTTTGTTATTAGAAGCATTGAGATATCACATCTCATGTTATAGGACAGTCTCAGGTTTGGTATTAGAAGCATTGAGATATCATATCTCATGGTATAGGACGGGTCTCAGGATTGGAATGGGAAGGAGTTGGATGTCACATCTCATGCTAAAGGAAGGGTCTCAGGTTTGGAAGGCTAAGGATTTGGATATCACACCTCAATTTATAGGACGGGTCTGTGGTTTGGTATTAGAACCATTGAGATATATCTCATGCTATCGGAAGGGTCTCAGTATTGGATTGGGAAGGAGTTGGATATCACATCTCATGTTATAGGAAGGGTCTCAGGATTGGAATGGGAAGGATTTGGATATCACATCTCATGTTATAGGAAGGGTCTCAGGTTTGTTATTAGAAGTATTGAGATATCACTTCTCATGTTATAGGACAGTCTCAGGTTTGGTATTAGAAGCAATGAGATATCACATCTCATGGTATAGGACGGGTCTCAGGATTGGAATGGGAAGGAGTTGGATATCACATCTCATGCTATAGGAAGGGTCTCAGGATTGGAATGGGAAGTAGTTTGATATCACATCTCATGCCATAGGAAGGTCTCAGGTATGGTAGAAGCATTAATATATCACATCTCATGCTATCGGAAGGGTCTCAGGATTGGATTGGGAAGGAGTTGGATATCCCATCTCATGCTATCGGAAGGGTCTCAGGTTTGATATTAGAAGCATTGAGATATCATATCTCATGCTATCGGAAGGGTCTCAGGATTGGATTGGGAAGGAGTTGGATATCACATCTCATGTTATAGGAAGGGTCTCAGGATTGGAATGGGAAGGACTTGGACACCACATCTCATGTTATAGGAAGGGTCTCAGGTTTGTTATTAGAAGCATTGAGATATCACATCTCATGCTATAGGAAGGGTCTCAGGATTGGAATGGGAAGGAGTTGGATATCACATCTCATGATAAAGGAAGGGTCTCAGGTTTGGAAGGGGAAGGATTTGGATATCATATCTCAAGTTATAGGACGGGTCTGTGGTTTTGGTATTAGAAGCATTGAGATATCATATCTCATGCTATCGGACGGGTCTCAGGATTGGATTGGGAAGGAGTTGGATATCACATCTCATGTTATAGGAAGGGCCTCAAGATTGGAATGGGAAGGGCTTGGATATCACATCTCATGTTATAGGAAGGGTCTCAGGTTTGTTGTTAGAAGCATTGAGATATCACATCTCTTGTTATAGGACAGTCTCAGGTTTGGCATTAGAAGCATTGAGATATCATATCTCATGGTATAGGACGGGTCTCAGGATTGGAATGGAAAGGAGTTGGATATCACATCTCATGCTATAGGAAGGGTCTCAGGATTGGAATGGGAAGGATTTGGATATCACATCTCATGTTATAGGAAGGGTCTCAGGTTTGTTATTAGAAGCATTGAGATATCACATCTCATGTTATAGGACAGTCTCAGGTTTGGTATTAGAAGCATTGAGATATCACATCTCATGGTATAGGACGGGTCTCAGGATTGGAATGTGAAGGAATTGGATATCACATCTCATGCTATAGGAAGGGTCTCCGGATTGGAATGGGAAGGAGTTTGATATCACATCTCATGCCATAGGAAGGTCTCAGGTATGGTATAAGCATTAAGATATCACATCTCATGCTATCGGAAGGGTCTCAGGATTGGATTGGGAAGGAGTTGGATATCCCATCTCATGCTATAGGAAGGGTCACAGGTTGGAATTGGAAGGAGTTGGATATCACATCTCATGCTATCGGAAGGGTCTCAGGATTGGAATGGGAAGGAGTTGGATATCACCTCTCATGCTATAGGGAGGGTCTCAGGTTTGATATTAGAAGCATTGAGATATCATATCTCATGCTATCGGAAGGGTCTCAGGATTGGATTGGGAAGGAGTTGGATATCACATCTCATGTTATAGGAAGGGTCTCAGGATTGGATGGGAAGAGTTGGATATCACATCTCATGCTATAGGAAGGGTCTCAGGTTTAGTAGAAGCATTGAGATATCACATCTCATGCTATAGGAAGGGTCTCAGGATTGGAATGGGAAGGAGTTGGATATCACATCTCATGATAAAGGAAGGGTCTCAGGTTTGGATGGGGAAGGATTTGGATATCACATCTCAAGTTATAGGACGAGTCTGTGGTTTGGTATTAGAAGCATTGAGATATCATATCTCATGCTATCGGAAGGGTCTCAGGATTGGATTGGGAAGGAGTTGGATATCACATCTCATGTTATAGGAAGGGTCTCAAGATTGGAATGGGAAGGACTTGGATATCACATCTCATGTTATAGGAAGGGTCTCAGGTTTGTTATTAGAAGCATTAAGATATCACATCTCATGTTATAGGACAGTATCAGGTTTGGTATTAGAAGCATTGAGATATAACATCTCATAGTATAGGACGGGTCTCAGGATTGGAATGGGAAGGAGTTGGATATCACATCTCATGCTATAGGAAGGGTCTCAGGATTGGAATGGGAAGGAGTTTGATATCACATCTCATGCCATGGGAAGGTCTCAGGTTTGCAAGAAGCATTTAGATATCACATCTCATGCTATCGGAAGGGTCTCAGGATTGGATTGGGAAGGAGTTGGATATCGCATCTCATGCTATAGGAAGGGTCACAGGTTGGAATTGGAAGGAGTTGGATATCACATCTCATGTTATAGGAAGGGTATCAGGATTGGAATGGGAAGGACTTTGATATCACATCTCACGCTATAGGGAGGGTCTCAGGTTTGGTATTAGAAGCATTGAGATATCGCATCTCATGCTATCGGAATGGTCTCAGGATTGGATTGGGAAGGAGTTGGATATCACATCTCATGTTACAGGAAGGGTCTCAGGATTGGATGGGAAGAGTTTGATATCACATCTAATGCTATAGGAAGGGTCTCAGGTTTGGTAGAACCATTGGGATATCACATCTCATGCTATAGGAAGGGTCTCAGGATTGGAATGGGAAGGAGTTGGATATCACATCTCATGATAAAAGAAGGGTCTCAGGTTTGGAAGGGGAAGGATTTGGATATCACAACTCAAGATATAGGACAGTTCTGTGGTTTTGGTATTAGAAGCATTGAGATATCATATCTCATGCTATCGGAAGGGTCTCAGGATTGGATTGGGAAGGAGTTGGATATCACATCTCATGTTATAGGAAGGGTCTCAAGGTTGGAATTAGAAGGACTTGGATATCACATCTCATGTTATAGGAAGGGTCTCAGGTTTGTTATTAGAAGCATTGAGATATCACATCTCATGTTATAGGACAGTCTCAGGTTTGGTATTAGAAGCATTGAGATATAACATCTCATAGTATAGGACTGGTCTCAGGATTGGAATGGGAAGGAGTTGGATATCACATCTCATGCTATAGGAAGGGTCTCAGGATTGGAATGGGAAGGAGTTTGATATCACATCTCATGCCATAGGAAGGGTCTCAGGTTTGGTAGAAGCATTGGGATATCACATCTCATGCTATAGGAAGGGTCTCAGGATTGGAATGGGAAGGAGTTGGATATCACATCTCATGCTATAGGAAGGGTCTCAGGATTGGAATGGGAAGGAGTTGGATATCACATCTCATGCTAAAGGAAGGGTCTCAGGTTTGGAAGGCTAAGGATTTGGATATCACACCTCAATTTATAGGATGGGTCTGTGGTTTGGTATTAGAACCATTGAGATATATCTCATGCTATCGGAAGGGTCTCAGTATTGGATTGGGAAGGAGTTGGATATCACATCTCATGTTATAGGAAGGGTCTCGGGATTGGAATGGGAAGGATTTGGATATCACATCTCATGTTATAGGAAGGGTCTCAGGTTTGTTATTAGAAGTATTGAGGTATCACTTCTCATGTTATAGGACAGTCTCAGGTTTGGTATTAGAAGCAATGAGATATCACATCTTATGGTATAGGACGGGTCTCAGGATTGGAATGGGAAGGAGTTGGATATCACATCTCATGCTATAGGAAGGGTCTCAGGATTGGAATGGGAAGTAGTTTGATATCACATAGCATGCCATAGGAAGGTCTCAGGTATGGTAGAAGCATTAATATATCACATCTCATGCTATCGGAAGGGTCTCAGGATTGGATTGGGAAGGAGTTGGATATCCCATCTCATGCTATAGGAAGGGTCACAGGTGGGAATTGGAAGGAGTTGGATATCACATCTCATGCTATCGGAAGGGTCTCAGGTTTGATATTAGAAGCATTGAGATATCATATCTCATGCTATCGGAAGGGTCTCAGGATTGGATTGGGAAGGAGTTGGATATCACATCTCATGTTATAGGAAGGGTCTCAGGATTGGAATGGGAAGGACTTGGACAACACATCTCATGTTATAGGAAGGGTCTCAGGTTTGTTATTAGAAGCATTGAGATATCACATCTCATGCTATAGGAAGGGTCTCAGGATTGGAATGGGAAGGAGTTGGATATCACATCTCATGATAAAGGAAGGGTCTCAGGTTTGGAAGGGGAAGGATTTGGATATCATATCTCAAGTTATAGGACGGGTCTGTGGTTTTGGTATTAGAAGCATTGAGATATCATATCTCATGCTATCGGACGGGTCTCAGGATTGGATTGGGAAGGAGTTGGATATCACATCTCATGTTATAGGAAAGGCCTCAAGATTGGAATGGGAAGGGCTTGGATATCACATCTCATGTTATAGGAAGGGTCTCAGGTTTGTTGTTAGAAGCATTGAGATATCACATCTCTTGTTATAGGACAGTCTCAGGTTTGGTATTAGAAGCATTGAGATATCATATCTCATGGTATAGGACGGGTCTCAGGATTGGAATGGAAAGGAGTTGGATATCACATCTCATGCTATAGGAAGGGTCTCAGGATTGGAATGGGAAGGATTTGGATATCACATCTCATGTTATAGGAAGGGTCTCAGGTTTGTTATTAGAAGCATTGAGATATCACATCTCATGTTATAGGACAGTCTCAGGTTTGGTATTAGAAGCATTGAAATATCACATCTCATGGTATAGGACGGGTCTCAGGATTGGAATGGGAAGGAATTGGATATCACATCTCATGCTATAGGAAGGGTCTCCGGATTGGAATGGGAAGGAGTTTGATATCACATCTCATGCCATAGTAAGGTCTCAGGTATGGTATAAGCATTAAGATATCACATCTCATGCTATCGGAAGGGTCTCAGGATTGGATTGGGAAGGAGTTGGATATCCCATCTCATGCTATAGGAAGGGTCACAGGTTGGAATTGGAAGGAGTTGGATATCACATCTCATGCTATCGGAAGGGTCTCAGGATTGGAATGGGAAGGAGTTGGATATCACCTCTCATGCTATAGGGAGGGTCTCAGGTTTGATATTAGAAGCATTGAGATATCATATCTCATGCTATCGGAAGGGTCTCAGGATTGGATTGGGAAGGAGTTGGATATCACATCTCATGTTATAGGAAGGGTCTCAGGATTGGATGGGAAGAGTTGGATATCACATCTCATGCTATAGGAAGGGTCTCAGGTTTAGTAGAAGCATTGAGATATCACATCTCATGCTATAGGAAGGGTCTCAGGATTGGAATGGGAAGGAGTTGGATATCACATCTCATGATAAAGGAAGGGTCTCAGGTTTGGATGGGGAAGGATTTGGATATCACATCTCAAGTTATAGGACGAGTCTGTGGTTTGGTATTAGAAGCATTGAGATATCATATCTCATGCTATCGGAAGGGTCTCAGGATTGGATTGGGAAGGAGTTGGATATCACATCTCATGTTATAGGAAGGGTCTCAAGATTGGAATGGGAAGGACTTGGATATCACATCTCATGTTATAGGAAGGGTCTCAGGTTTGTTATTAGAAGCATTAAGATATCACATCTCATGTTATAGGACAGTATCAGGTTTGGTATTAGAAGCATTGAGATATAACATCTCATAGTATAGGACGGGTCTCAGGATTGGAATGGGAAGGAGTTGGATATCACATCTCATGCTATAGGAAGGGTCTCAGGATTGGAATGGGAAGGAGTTTGATATCACATCTCATGCCATGGGAAGGTCTCAGGTTTGCAAGAAGCATTTAGATATCACATCTCATGCTATCGGAAGGGTCTCAGGATTGGATTGGGAAGGAGTTGGATATCGCATCTCATGCTATAGGAAGGGTCACAGGTTGGAATTGGAAGGAGTTGGATATCACATCTCATGTTATAGGAAGGGTATCAGGATTGGAATGGGAAGGACTTTGATATCACATCTCACGCTATAGGGAGGGTCTCAGGTTTGGTATTAGAAGCATTGAGATATCACATCTCATGCTATCGGAATGGTCTCAGGATTGGATTGGGAAGGAGTTGGATATCACATCTCATGTTACAGGAAGGGTCTCAGGATTGGATGGGAAGAGTTTGATATCACATCTAATGCTATAGGAAGGGTCTCAGGTTTGGTAGAACCATTGGGATATCACATCTCATGCTATAGGAAGGGTCTCAGGATTGGAATGGGAAGGAGTTGGATATCACATCTCATGATAAATGAAGGGTCTCAGGTTTGGAAGGGGAAGGATTTGGATATCACAACTCAAGATATAGGACAGTTCTGTGGTTTTGGTATTAGAAGCATTGAGATATCATATCTCATGCTATCGGAAGGGTCTCAGGATTGGATTGGGAAGGAGTTGGATATCACATCTCATGTTATAGGAAGGGTCTCAAGGTTGGAATTAGAAGGACTTGGATATCACATCTCATGTTATAGGAAGGGTCTCAGGTTTGTTATTAGAAGCATTGAGATATCACATCTCATGTTATAGGACAGTCTCAGGTTTGGTATTAGAAGCATTGAGATATAACATCTCATAGTATAGGACTGGTCTCAGGATTGGAATGGGAAGGAGTTGGATATCACATCTCATGCTATAGGAAGGGTCTCAGGATTGGAATGGGAAGGAGTTTGATATCACATCTCATGCCATAGGAAGGGTCTCAGGTTTGGTAGAAGCATTGGGATATCACATCTCATGCTATAGGAAGGGTCTCAGGATTGGAATGGGAAGGAGTTGGATATCACATCTCATGCTATAGGAAGGGTCTCAGGATTGGAATGGGAAGGAGTTGGATATCACATCTCATGTTATAGGAAGGGCCTCAGGTTTGGTATTAGAAATATTGAGATATCACATCTCATGGTATAGGAAGGGTCTCAGGATTGGAATTGGAAGGAGTTGGATATCACATCTCATGTTATAGGAAGGGTCTCAGGTTTTGTATTAGAAGCACTGAGATATCAAATCTCATGCTATATGAAGAGACGCAGGATTGGAATGGGAAGAAGTTGGATATCACATCTCATGCTAAAGGAAGGGTCTCAGGTTTGGAAGGGGAAGTATTTGGATATCACATCACAAGTTATAGGACGGGTCTGTGGTTTGGTATTAGAAGCATTGAGATATCATATCTCATGCAATCGGAAGGGTCTCAGGATTGGATTGGGAAGGAGTTGGATATCACATCTCATGTTATAGGAAGGGTCTCAGGATTGGAATGGGAAGCATTTGGATATCACATCTCATGTTAGAGGAAGCATCTCAGGTTTGTTATTAGAAGCATTGAGATATCACATCTCATGTTATAGGACAGTCTCAGGTTTGGTATTAGAAGCATTGAGATATCACATCTCATGGTATAGGACGGGTCTCAGGATTGGTATGGGAAGGAGTTGGATATCACATCTCATGCTATAGGAAGGGTCTCAGGATTGGAACGGGAAGGAGTTTGATATCACATCTCATGCCATAGGAAGGTCTCAGGTTTGGTAGAAGCATTAAGATATCACATCTCATGCTATCGGAAGGGTCTCAGGATTGGATTGGGAAGGAGTTGGATATCCCATCTCATGCTATAGGAAGGGTCACAGGTTGGAATTGGAAGGAGTTGGATATCACATCTCATGTTATAGGAAGGGTATCAGGATTGGAATGGGAAGGACTTTGATATCACATCTCGCTATAGGGAGGGTCTCAAGTTTGGTATTAGAATCATTGAGATATCACATCTCATGCTATCAGAAGAGTCTCAGGATAGGAATGGGAAGGAGTTGGACATCACATCTCATGCTATAGGAAGGGTCTCAAGTTTGGAATGGGAAGGCGTTGGATATCACATCTCATGTTATAGGAAGGATCTCAGGTTTGGTATTAATAGCATTGAGATATCACATCTCATGCTATAGGAAGGGTCTCAGGATTGGAATGGGAAGGAGTTGGATATCACATCTCATGCTATAGGGAGAGTCTCAGGTTGGGTATTAGAAACATTGAGATATCTCATCTCATGGTATAGGAAGGGTCTCAGGATTGGAATCGGAAGGAGTTGCATATAACATCTCATGTCATAGGAAGGGTCTCAGGTTTGGTATTAGAAGCACTGAGATATCAAATCTGATGCTATACGAAGAGACACAGGATTGGAATGGGAAGAAGTTGGATATTACATATCATGTTATAGGAATGATCATAGGTTTGGTATTAAGATCATTGAGATATCACATCTCATGCTATAGGAAGGGTCTCAGGATTGGAATGGGAAGGAGTTGGATATCACATCTCATGCTATAGGAAGGGTCTCAGGTTTGGCAGAAGCATTGAGATAACACATCTCATGCTATAGGAAGGGCCTCATGATTGGAATGGGAAGGAGTTGGAGATCACATCTCAGGCTATCGGAAGGGTCTCAGGATTGGAATGGGAAGGAGTTGGATATCACATCTCATGTTATAGGAAGGCTCTCAGGTTTGTTATTAGAAGCATTGAGATATCACATCTCATGTTATAGGACAGTCTCAGGTTTGGTATTAGAAGCATTGAGATATCACATCTCATGGTATAGGACGGATCTCACGATTGGAATGGGAAGGAGTTGGTTATCACATCTCATGCCATAGGAAGGTCTCAGGTTTGGTAGAAGCATTAAGATATCACATCTCAAGCTATCGGAAGGGTCTCAGGATTGGATTGGGAAGGCGTTGGATATGCCATCTCATGCTATAGGAAGAGTCACAGGTTTGAATTGGAAGGAGTTGGATATCACATCTCATGCAATCGAAGGGTCTCAGGATTGGAATGGGAAGGAGTTGGATATCACATCTCATGTTATAGGAAGGCTCTCAGGTTTGTTATTAGAAGCATTGAGATATCACATCTCATGTTATAGGACAGTCTCAGGTTTGGTATTAGAAGCATTGAGATATCATATCTCATGGTATAGGACGGGTCTCAGGATTGGAATGGGAAGGAGTTGGATATCACATCTCATGCTAAAGGAAGGGTCTCAGGTTTGGAAGGCTAAGGATTTGGATATCACACCTCAATTTATAGGACGGGTCTGTGGTTTGGTATTAGAACCATTGAGATATATCTCATGCTATCGGAAGGGTCTCAGTATTGGATTGGGAAGGAGTTGGATATCACATCTCATGTTATAGGAAGGGTCTCAGGATTGGAATGGGAAGGATTTGGATATCACATCTCATGTTATAGGAAGGGTCTCAGGTTTGTTATTAGAAGTATTGAGATATCACTTCTCATGTTATAGGACAGTCTCAGGTTTGGTATTAGAAGCAATGAGATATCACATCTCATGGTATAGGACGGGTCTCAGGATTGGAATGGGAAGGAGTTGGATATCACATCTCATGCTATAGGAAGGGTCTCAGGATTGGAATGGGAAGTAGTTTGATATCACATCTCATGCCATAGGAAGGTCTCAGGTATGGTAGAAGCATTAATATATCACATCTCATGCTATCGGAAGGGTCTCAGGATTGGATTGGGAAGGAGTTGGATATCCCATCTCATGCTATAGGAAGGGTCACAGGTGGGAATTGGAAGGAGTTGGATATCACATCTCATGCTATCGGAAGGGTCTCAGGTTTGATATTAGAAGCATTGAGATATCATATCTCATGCTATCGGAAGGGTCTCAGGATTGGATTGGGAAGGAGTTGGATATCACATCTCATGTTATAGGAAGGGTCTCAGGATTGGAATGGGAAGGACTTGGACAACACATCTCATGTTATAGGAAGGGTCTCAGGTTTGTTATTAGAAGCATTGAGATATCACATCTCATGCTATAGGAAGGGTCTCAGGATTGGAATGGGAAGGAGTTGGATATCACATCTCATGATAAAGGAAGGGTCTCAGGTTTGGAAGGGGAAGGATTTGGATATCATATCTCAAGTTATAGGACGGGTCTGTGGTTTTGGTATTAGAAGCATTGAGATATCATATCTCATGCTATCGGACGGGTCTCAGGATTGGATTGGGAAGGAGTTGGATATCACATCTCATGTTATAGGAAGGGCCTCAAGATTGGAATGGGAAGGGCTTGGATATCACATCTCATGTTATAGGAAGGGTCTCAGGTTTGTTGTTAGAAGCATTGAGATATCACATCTCTTGTTATAGGACAGTCTCAGGTTTGGTATTAGAAGCATTGAGATATCATATCTCATGGTATAGGACGGGTCTCAGGATTGGAATGGAAAGGAGTTGGATATCACATCTCATGCTATAGGAAGGGTCTCAGGATTGGAATGGGAAGGATTTGGATATCACATCTCATGTTATAGGAAGGGTCTCAGGTTTGTTATTAGAAGCATTGAGATATCACATCTCATGTTATAGGACAGTCTCAGGTTTGGTATTAGAAGCATTGAGATATCACATCTCATGGTATAGGACGAGTCTCAGGATTGGAATGGGAAGGAATTGGATATCACATCTCATGCTATAGGAAGGGTCTCCGGATTGGAATGGGAAGGAGTTGGATATCCCATCTCATGCTATAGGAAGGGTCACAGGTTGGAATTGGAAGGAGTTGGATATCACATCTCATGCTATCGGAAGGGTCTCAGGATTGGAATGGGAAGGAGTTGGATATCACCTCTCATGCTATAGGGAGGGTCTCAGGTTTGATATTAGAAGCATTGAGATATCATATCTCATGCTATCGGAAGGGTCTCAGGATTGGATTGGGAAGGAGTTGGATATCACATCTCATGTTATAGGAAGGGTCTCAGGATTGGATGGGAAGAGTTGGATATCACATCTCATGCTATAGGAAGGGTCTCAGGTTTAGTAGAAGCATTGAGATATCACATCTCATGCTATAGGAAGGGTCTCAGGATTGGAATGGGAAGGAGTTGGATATCACATCTCATGATAAAGGAAGGGTCTCAGGTTTGGATGGGGAAGGATTTGGATATCACATCTCAAGTTATAGGACGAGTCTGTGGTTTGGTATTAGAAGCATTGAGATATCATATCTCATGCTATCGGAAGGGTCTCAGGATTGGATTGGGAAGGAGTTGGATATCACATCTCATGTTATAGGAAGGGTCTCAAGATTGGAATGGGAAGGACTTGGATATCACATCTCATGTTATAGGAAGGGTCTCAGGTTTGTTATTAGAAGCATTAAGATATCACATCTCATGTTATAGGACAGTATCAGGTTTGGTATTAGAAGCATTGAGATATAACATCTCAAAGTATAGGACGGGTCTCAGGATTGGAATGGGAAGGAGTTGGATATCACATCTCATGCTATAGGAAGGGTCTCAGGATTGGAATGAGAAGGAGTTTGATATCACATCTCATGCCATGGGAAGGTCTCAGGTTTGCAAGAAGCATTTAGATATCACATCTCATGCTATCGGAAGGGTCTCAGGATTGGATTGGGAAGGAGTTGGATATCGCATCTCATGTATCGGAAGGGTCTCAGGATTGGATTGGGAAGGAGTTGGATATCACATCTCATGTTATAGGAAGGGTCTCAGGATTGGAATGGGAAGGATTTGGATATCACATCTCATGCTAAAGGAAGGGTCTCAGGTCTGGTGTTAGAAACATTGAGATATCACATCTCATGGTATAGGAAGGGTCTCAGGATTGGAATCGGAAGGAGTTGGATATCACATCTCATGTTATAGGAAGGGTCTCAGGTTTTGTAATAGAAGCACTGAGATATCAAATCTCATGCTATGTGAAGAGACGCAGGATTGGAATGGGAAGAAGTTGAATATCACATCTCATGCTATAGGAAGGGTCTCAGGTTTGGAATGGGAAGGATTTGGATATCACATCTCTTGCAATAGGAAGGGTCTCAGGTTTGGTATTAGAAACATTGAGATATCACATCTAATGCTAGCGGAAGGGTCTCAGGATTGGATTGGGAAGGAGTTGGATATCCCATCTCATGCTATAGGAAGGGTCACAGGTTGGAATTCGAAGGAGTTGGATATCACATCTCATGCTATCGGAAGGGTCTCAGGATTGGAATGGGAAGGAGTTGGATATCACATCTCATGCTATAGGGAGGGTCTCGGGATTGATATTAGAAGCATTGAGATATCACATCTCATGCTAAGGGGAGGGTCTCAGGATTGGATTGGGAAGGAGTTGGATATCACATCTCATGTTATAGGAAGGATCTCAGGTTTGGTATTAATAGCATTGAGATATCACATCTCATGCTATAGGAAGGGTCTCAGGATTGGAATGGGAAGGAGTTGGATATCACTTCTCATGTTATTGGAAGGGTCTCAGGATTGGAATGGGAAGGACTTGGATATCACATCTCATGTTACAGGAAGGGTCTCAGGTTTGTTATTAGAAGCATTGAGATATCACATCTCATGTTATAGGACAGCCTCAGGTTTGGTATTAGAAGCATTGAGATATAACATCTCATGGTATAGGATGGGTCTCAGGATTGGAATGGGAAGGAGTTGGATATCACATCTCATGCTTTAGGAAGGGTCTCAGGATTGGAATGGGAAGGAGTTTGATATCACATCTCATGCCATAGGAAGGTCTCAGGTTTGGTAGAAGCATTAAGATATCACATCTCATGCTATCGGAAGGGTCTCAGGATTGGATTTGGAAGGAGTTGGATATCCCATCTCATGCTATAGGAAGGGTCACAGGTTGGAATTGGAAGTAGTTGGATATCACATCTCATGTTATAGGAAGGATATCAGGATTGAAATGGGAAGGACTTTGATATCACATCTCACGCTATAGGGAGGGTCTCAGGTTTGGTATTAGAAGCATTGAGATATCACATCTCATGCTATCAGAAGGGTCTCAGGATTGGAATGGGAAGGAGTTGGATATCATATCTCATGATATAGGAAGGGTCTCAGGTTTGGAATGGGAAGGAGTTGGATATCACATCTCATGCTAAGGGGAGGGTCTCAGGATTGGATTGGGAAGGAGTTGGATATCACATCTCATGTTATAGGAAGGATCTCAGGTTTGTTATTAATAGCATTGAGATATCACATCTCATGCTATCGGAAGGGTCTCAGGATTGGATTGGGAAGGAGTTGGATATCACATCTCATGTTATAGGAAGGGTCTCAGGATTGGAATGGGAAGTACTTGGACAACACATCTCATGTTATAGGAAGGGTCTCAGGTTTGTTATTAGAAGCATTGAGATATCACATCTCATGCTATAGGAAGGGTCTCAGGATTGGAATGGGAAGGAGTTGGATATCACATCTCATGATAAAGGAAGGGTCTCAGGTTTGGAAGGGGAAGGATTTGGATATCATATCTCAAGTTATAGGACGGGTCTGTGGTTTTGGTATTAGAAGCATTGAGATATCATATCTCATGCTATCGGAAGGGTCTCAGGATTGGATTGGGAAGGAGTTGGATATCACATCTCATGTTATAGGAAGGGCCTCAAGATTGGAATGGGAAGGGCTTGGATATCACATCTCATGTTATAGGAAGGGTCTCAGGTTTGTTGTTAGAAGAATTGAGATATCACATCTCTTGTTATAGGACAGTCTCAGGTTTGGTATTAGAAGCATTGAGATATCATATCTCATGGTATAGGACGGGTCTCAGGATTGGAATGGAAAGGATTTGGATATCACATCTCATGCTATAGGAAGGGTCTCAGGATTGGAATGGGAAGGATTTGGATATCACATCTCATGTTATAGGAAGGGTCTCAGGTTTGTTATTAGAAGCATTGAGATATCACATCTCATGTTATAGGACAGTCTCAGGTTTGGTATTAGAAGCATTGAGATATCACATCTCATGGTATAGGACGGGTCTCAGGATTGGAATGGGAAGGAATTGGATATCACATCTCATGCTATAGGAAGGGTCTCCGGATTGGAATGGGAAGGAGTTTGATATCACATCTCATGCCATAGGAAGGTCTCAGGTATGGTATAAGCATTAAGATATCACATCTCATGCTATCGGAAGGGTCTCAGGATTGGATTGGGAAGGAGTTGGATATCCCATCTCATGCTATAGGAAGGGTCACAGGTTGGAATTGGAAGGAGTTGGATATCACATCTCATGCTATCGGAAGGGTCTCAGGATTGGAATGGGAAGGAGTTGGATATCACCTCTCATGCTTTAGGGAGGGTCTCAGGTTTGATATTAGAAGCATTGAGATATCATATCTCATGCTATCGGAAGGGTCTCAGGATTGGATTGGGAAGGAGTTGGATATCACATCTCATGTTATAGGAAGGGTCTCAGGATTGGACGGGAAGAGTTGGATATCACATCTCATGCTATAGGAAGGGTCTCAGGTTTAGTAGAAGCATTGAGATATCACATCTCATGCTATAGGAAGGGTCTCAGGATTGGAATGGGAAGGAGTTGGATATCACATCTCATGATAAAGGAAGGGTCTCAGGTTTGGAAGGGGAAGGATTTGGATATCACATCTCAAGTTATAGGACGAGTCTGTGGTTTGGTATTAGAAGCATTGAGATATCATATCTCATGCTATCGGAAGGGTCTCAGGATTGGATTGGGAAGGAGTTGGATATCACATCTCATGTTATAGGAAGGGTCTCAAGATTGGAATGGGAAGGACTTGGATATCACATCTCATGTTATAGGAAGGGTCTCATGTTTGTTATTAGAAGCATTGAGATATCACATCTCATGTTATAGGACAGTCTCAGGTTTGTTATTAGAAGCATTAAGATATCACATCTCATGTTATAGGACAGTATCAGGTTTGGTATTAGAAGCATTGAGATATAACATCTCATAGTATAGGACGGGTCTCAGGATTGGAATGGGAAGGAGTTGGATATCACATCTCATGCTATAGGAAGGGTCTCAGGATTGGAATGGGAAGGAGTTTGATATCACATCTCATGCCATGGGAAGGTCTCAGGTTTGCAAGAAGCATTTAGATATCACATCTCATGCTATCGGAAGGGTCTCAGGATTGGATTGGGAAGGAGTTGGATATCGCATCTCATGCTATAGGAAGGGTCACAGGTTGGAATTGGAAGGAGTTGGATATCACATCTCATGTTATAGGAAGGGTATCAGGATTGGAATGGGAAGGACTTTGATATCACATCTCACGCTATAGGGAGGGTCTCAGGTTTGGTATTAGAAGCATTGAGATATCACATCTCATGCTATCGGAAGGGTCTCAGGATTGGATTGGGAAGGAGTTGGATATCACATCTCATGTTACAGGAAGGGTCTCAGGATTGGATGGGAAGAGTTTGATATCACATCTAATGCTATAGGAAGGGTCTCAGGTTTGGTAGAACCATTGGGATATCACATCTCATGCTATAGGAAGGGTCTCAGGATTGGAATGGGAAGGAGTTGGATATCACATCTCATGATAAAGGAAAGGTCTCAGGTTTGGAAGGGGAAGGATTTGGATATCACAACTCAAGATATAGGACAGTTCTGTGGTTTTGGTATTAGAAGCATTGAGATATCATATCTCATGCTATCGGAAGGGTCTCAGGATTGGATTGGGAAGGAGTTGGATATCACATCTCATGTTATAGGAAGGGTCTCAAGGTTGGAATTAGAAGGACTTGGATATCACATCTCATGTTATAGGAAGGGTCTCAGGTTTGTTATTAGAAGCATTGAGATATCACATCTCATGTTATAGGACAGTCTCAGGTTTGGTATTAGAAGCATTGAGATATAACAGCTCATAGTATAGGACTGGTCTCCTGATTGGAATGGGAAGGAGTTGGATATCACATCTCATGCCATAGGAAGGGTCTCAGGTTTGGTAGAAGCATTGGGATATCACATCTCATGCTATAGGAAGGGTCTCAGGATTGGAATAGAAAGGAGTTGGATATCACATCTCATGCTATAGGAAGGGTCTCAGGATTGGAATGGGAAGGAGTTGGATATCACATCTCATGCTATAGGAAGGGTCTCAGGATTGGAATGGGAAGGAGTTGGATATCACATCTCATGTTATAGGAAGGGCCTCAGGTTTGGTATTAGAAATATTGAGATATCACATCTCATGGTATAGGAAGGGTCTCAGGATTGGAATCGGAAGGAGTTGGATATCACATCTCATGTTATAGGAAGGGTCTCAGGTTTTGTATTAGAAGCACTGAGATATCAAATCTCATGCTATATGAAGAGACGCAGGATTGGAATGGGAAGAAGTTGGATATCACATCGCATGCTAAAGGAAGGGTCTCAGGTTTGGAAGGGGGAGGATTTGGATATCACATCTCAAGTTATAGGACGGGTCTGTGGTTTGGTATTAGAAGCATTGAGATATCATATCTCATGCAATCGGAAGGGTCTCAGGATTGGATTGGGAAGGAGTTGGATATCACATCTCATGTTATAGGTAGGGTCTCAGGATTGGAATGGGAAGCATTTGGATATCACATCTCATGTTAGAGGAAGCATCTCAGGTTTGTTATTAGAAGCATTGAGATATCACATCTCATGTTATAGGACAGTCTCAGGTTTGGTATTAGAAGCATTGAGATATCACATCTCATGGTATAGGACGGGTCTCAGGATTGGAATGGGAAGGAGTTGGATATCACATCTCATGCTATAGGAAGGGTCTCAGGATTGGAATGGGAAGGAGTTTGATATCACATCTCATGCCATAGGAAGGTCTCAGGTTTGGTAGAAGCATTAAGATATCACATCTCATGCTATCGGAAGGGTCTCAGGATTGGATTGGGAAGGAGTTGGATATCCCATCTCATGCTATAGGAAGGGTCACAGGTTGGAATTGGAAGGAGTTGGATATCACATCTCATGTTATAGGAAGGGTATCAGGATTGGAATGGGAAGGACTTTGATATCACATCTCGCTATAGGGAGGGTCTCAAGTTTGGTATTAGAATCATTGAGATATCACATCTCATGCTATCAGAAGAGTCTCAGGATAGGAATGGGAAGGAGTTGGATATCACATCTCATGCTATAGGAAGGGTCTCAAGTTTGGAATGGGAAGGCGTTGGATATCACATCTCATGTTATAGGAAGGATCTCAGGTTTGGTATTAATAGCATTGAGATATCACATCTCATGCTATAGGAAGGGTCTCAGGATTGGAATGGGAAGGAGTTGGATATCACATCTCATGCTATAGGGAGAGTCTCAGGTTGGGTATTAGAAACATTGAGATATCTCATCTCATGGTATAGGAAGGGTCTCAGGATTGGAATCGGAAGGAGTTGCATATAACATCTCATGTCATAGGAAGGGTCTCAGGTTTGGTATTAGAAGCACTGAGATATCGAATCTGATGCTATATGAAGAGACACAGGATTGGAATGGGAAGACGTTGGATATTACATCTCATGTTATAGGAATGATCCCAGGTTTGGTATTAAGATCATTGAGATATCACATCTCATGCTATAGGAAGGGTCTCAGGATTGGAATGGGAAGGAGTTGGATATCACATCTCATGCTATAGTCTCAGGTTTGGCAGAAGCATTGAGATAACACATCTCATGCTATAGGAAGGGCCTCATGATTGGAATGGGAAGGAGTTGGATATCACATCTCAGGCTATCGGAAGGGTCTCAGGATTGGAATGGGAAGGAGTTGGATATCACATCTCATGTTATAGGAAGGCTATCAGGTTTGTTATTAGAAGCATTGAGATATCACATCTCATGTTATAGGACAGTCTCAGGTTTGGTATTAGAAGCATTGAGATATCACATCTCATGGTATAGGACGGATCTCACGATTGGAATGGGAAGGAGTTGGTTATCACATCTCATGCCATAGGAAGGTCTCAGGTTTGGTAGAAGCATTAAGATATCACATCTCATGCTATCGGAAGGGTCTCAGGATTGGATTGGGAAGGAGTTGGATATGCCATCTCATGCTATAGGAAGAGTCACAGGTTTGAATTGGAAGGAGTTGGATATCACATCTCATGCAATCGAAGGGTCTCAGGATTGGAATGGGAAGTAGTTGGATATCACATCTCATGTTATAGGAAGGGTATCAGGATTGAAATGGGAAGGACTTTGATATCACATCTCACGCTATAGGGAGGGTCTCAGGTTTGGTATTAGAAGCATTGAGATATCACATCTCATGCTATCAGAAGGGTCTCAGGATTGGAATGGGAAGGAGTTGGATATCATATCTCATGATATAGGAAGGGTCTCAGGTTTGGAATGGGAAGGAGTTGGATATCACATCTCATGCTAAGGGGAGGGTCTCAGGATTGGATTGGGAAGGAGTTGGATATCACATCTCATGTTATAGGAAGGATCTCAGGTTTGGTATTAATAGCATTGAGATATCACATCTCATGCTATAGGAAGGGTCTCAGGATTGGAATGGGAAGGAGTTGGATATCACATCTCATGATAAAGGAAGGGTCTCAGGTTTGGAAGGGGAAGGATTTGGATATCATATCTCAAGTTATAGGACGGGTCTGTGGTTTTGGTATTAGAAGCATTGAGATATCATATCTCATGCTATCGGAAGGGTCTCAGGATTGGATTGGGAAGGAGTTGGATATCACATCTCATGTTATAGGAAGGGCCTCAAGATTGGAATGGGAAGGGCTTGGATATCACATCCCATGTTATAGGAAGGGTCTCAGGTTTGTTGTTAGAAGCATTGAGATATCACATCTCTTGTTATAGGACAGTCTCAGGTTTGGTATTAGAAGCATTGAGATATCATATCACATGGTATAGGACGGGTCTCAGGATTGGAATGGAAAGGATTTGGATATCACATCTCATGCTATAGGAAGGGTCTCAGGATTGGAATGGGAAGGATTTGGATATCACATCTCATGTTATAGGAAGGGTCTCAGGTTTGTTATTAGAAGCATTGAGATATCACATCTCATGTTATAGGACAGTCTCAGGTTTGGTATTAGAAGCATTGAGATATCACATCTCATGGTATAGGACGGGTCTCAGGATTGGAATGGGAAGGAATTGGATATCACATCTCATGCTATAGGAAGGGTCTCCGGATTGGAATGGGAAGGAGTTTGATATCACATCTCATGCCATAGGAAGGTCTCAGGTATGGTATAAGCATTAAGATATCACATCTCATGCTATCGGAAGGGTCTCAGGATTGGATTGGGAAGGAGTTGGATATCCCATCTCATGCTATAGGAAGGGTCACAGGTTGGAATTGGAAGGAGTTGGATATCACATCTCATGCTATCGGAAGGGTCTCAGGATTGGAATGGGAAGGAGTTGGATATCACCTCTCATGCTTTAGGGAGGGTCTCAGGTTTGATATTAGAAGCATTGAGATATCATATCTCATGCTATCGGAAGGGTCTCAGGATTGGATTGGGAAGGAGTTGGATATCACATCTCATGTTATAGGAAGGGTCTCAGGATTGGATGGGAAGAGTTGGATATCACATTTCATGCTATAGGAAGGGTCTCAGGTTTAGTAGAAGCATTGAGATATCACATCTCATGCTATAGGAAGGGTCTCAGGATTGGAATGGGAAGGAGTTGGATATCACATCTCATGATAAAGGAAGGGTCTCAGGTTTGGAAGGGGAAGGATTTGGATATCACATCTCAAGTTATAGGACGGGTCTGTGGTTTGGTATTAGAAGCATTGAGATATCATATCTCATGCAATCGGAAGGGTCTCAGGATTGGATTGGGAAGGAGTTGGATATCACATCTCATGTTATAGGAAGGGTCTCAGGATTGGAATGGGAAGCATTTGGATATCACATCTCATGTTAGAGGAAGCATCTCAGGTTTGTTATTAGAAGCATTGAGATATCACATCTCATGTTATAGGACAGTCTCAGGTTTGGTATCAGAAGCATTGAGATATCACATCTCATGGTATAGGACGGGTCTCAGGATTGGAATGGGAAGGAGTTGGATATCACATCTCATGCTATAGGAAGGGTCTCAGGATTGGAATGGGAAGGAGTTTGATATCACATCTCATGCCATAGGAAGGTCTCAGGTTTGGTAGAAGCATTAAGATATCACATCTCATGCTATCGGAAGGGTCTCAGGATTGGATTGGGAAGGAGTTGGATATCCCATCTCATGCTATAGGAAGGGTCACAGGTTGGAATTGGAAGGAGTTGGATATCACATCTCATGTTATAGGAAGGGTATCAGGATTGGAATGGGAAGGACTTTGATATCACATCTCGCTATAGGGAGGGTCTCAAGTTTGGTATTAGAATCATTGAGATATCACATCTCATGCTATCAGAAGAGTCTCAGGATAGGAATGGGAAGGAGTTGGATATCACATCTCATGCTATAGGAAGGGTCTCAAGTTTGGAATGGGAAGGCGTTGGAGATCACATCTCATGTTATAGGAAGGATCTCAGGTTTGGTATTAATAGCATTGAGATATCACATCTCATGCTATAGGAAGGGTCTCAGGATTGGAATGGGAAGGAGTTGGATATCACATCTCATGCTATAGGGAGAGTCTCAGGTTGGGTATTAGAAACATTGAGATATCTCATCTCATGGTATAGGAAGGGTCTCAGGATTGGATGGGAAGAGTTGGATATCACATTTCATGCTATAGGAAGGGTCTCAGGTTTAGTAGAAGCATTGAGATATCACATCTCATGCTATAGGAAGGGTCTCAGGATTGGAATGGGAAGGAGTTGGATATCACATCTCATGATAAAGGAAGGGTCTCAGGTTTGGAAGGGGAAGGATTTGGATATCACATCTCAAGTTATAGGACGGGTCTGTGGTTTGGTATTAGAAGCATTGAGATATCATATCTCATGCAATCGGAAGGGTCTCAGGATTGGATTGGGAAGGAGTTGGATATCACATCTCATGTTATAGGAAGGGTCTCAGGATTGGAATGGGAAGCATTTGGATATCACATCTCATGTTAGAGGAAGCATCTCAGGTTTGTTATTAGAAGCATTGAGATATCACATCTCATGTTATAGGACAGTCTCAGGTTTGGTATCAGAAGCATTGAGATATCACATCTCATGGTATAGGACGGGTCTCAGGATTGGAATGGGAAGGAGTTGGATATCACATCTCATGCTATAGGAAGGGTCTCAGGATTGGAATGGGAAGGAGTTTGATATCACATCTCATGCCATAGGAAGGTCTCAGGTTTGGTAGAAGCATTAAGATATCACATCTCATGCTATCGGAAGGGTCTCAGGATTGGATTGGGAAGGAGTTGGATATCCCATCTCATGCTATAGGAAGGGTCACAGGTTGGAATTGGAAGGAGTTGGATATCACATCTCATGTTATAGGAAGGGTATCAGGATTGGAATGGGAAGGACTTTGATATCACATCTCGCTATAGGGAGGGTCTCAAGTTTGGTATTAGAATCATTGAGATATCACATCTCATGCTATCAGAAGAGTCTCAGGATAGGAATGGGAAGGAGTTGGATATCACATCTCATGCTATAGGAAGGGTCTCAAGTTTGGAATGGGAAGGCGTTGGAGATCACATCTCATGTTATAGGAAGGATCTCAGGTTTGGTATTAATAGCATTGAGATATCACATCTCATGCTATAGGAAGGGTCTCAGGATTGGAATGGGAAGGAGTTGGATATCACATCTCATGCTATAGGGAGAGTCTCAGGTTGGGTATTAGAAACATTGAGATATCTCATCTCATGGTATAGGAAGGGTCTCAGGATTGGAATCGGAAGGAGTTGCATATAACATCTCATGTCATAGGAAGGGTCTCAGGTTTGGTATTAGAAGCCCTGAGATATCAAATCTGATGCTATATGAAGAGACACAGGATTGGAATGGGAAGAAGTTGGATATTACATCTCATGTTATAGGAATGATCCCAGGTTTGGTATTAAGATCATTGAGATATCACATCTCATGCTATAGGAAGGGTCTCAGGATTGGAATGGGAAGGAGTTGGATATCACATCTCATGCTATAGGAAGGGTCTCAGGTTTGGCAGAAGCATTGAGATAACACATCTCATGCTATAGGAAGGGCCTCATGATTGGAATGGGAAGGAGTTGGATATCACATCTCAGGCTATCGGAAGGGTCTCAGGATTGGAATGGGAAGGAGTTGGATATCACATCTCATGTTATAGGAAGGCTCTCAGGTTTGTTATTAGAAGCATTGAGATATCACATCTCATGTTATAGGACAGTCTCAGGTTTGGTATTAGAAGCATTGAGATATCACATCTCATGGTATAGGACGGATCTCACGATTGGAATGGGAAGGAGTTGGTTATCACATCTCATGCCATAGGAAGGTCTCAGGTTTGGTAGAAGCATTAAGATATCACATCTCATGCTATCGGAAGGGTCTCAGGATTGGATTGGGAAGGAGTTGGATATGCCATCTCATGCTATAGGAAGAGTCACAGGTTTGAATTGGAAGGAGTTGGATATCACATCTCATGCAATCGAAGGGTCTCAGGATTGGAATGGGAAGTAGTTGGATATCACATCTCATGTTATAGGAAGGGTATCAGGATTGAAATGGAAAGGACTTTGATATCACATCTCACGCTATAGGGAGGGTCTCAGGTTTGGTATTAGAAGCATTGAGATATCACATCTCATGCTATCAGAAGGGTCTCAGGATTGGAATGGGAAGGAGTTGGATATCATATCTCATGATATAGGAAGGGTCTCAGGTTTGGAATGGGAAGGAGTTGGATATCACATCTCATGCTAGGGGGAGGGTCTCAGGATTGGATTGGGAAGGAGTTGGATATCACATCTCATGTTATAGGATGGATCTCAGGTTTGGTATTAATAGCATTGAGATATCACATCTCATGCTATCGGAAGGGTCTCAGGATTGGATTGGGAAGGAGTTGGATATCACATCTCATGTTATAGGAAGGGTCTCAGGATTGGAATGGGAAGGACTTGGGCAACACATCTCATGTTATAGGAAGGGTCTCAGGTTTGTTATTAGAAGCATTGAGATATCACATCTCATGCTATAGGAAGGGTCTCAGGATTGGAATGGGAAGGAGTTGGATATCACATCTCATGATAAAGGAAGGGTCTCAGGTTTGGAAGGGGAAGGATTTGGATATCATATCTCAAGTTATAGGACGGGTCTGTGGTTTTGGTATTAGAAGCATTGAGATATCATATCTCATGCTTTCGGAAGGGTCTCAGGATTGGATTGGGAAGGAGTTGGATATCACATCTCATGTTATAGGAAGGGCCTCAAGATTGGAATGGGAAGGGCTTGGATATCACATCTCATGTTATAGGAAGGGTCTCAGGTTTGTTGTTAGAAGCATTGAGATATCACATCTCTTGTTATAGGACAGTCTCAGGTTTGGTATTAGAAGCATTGAGATATCATATCTCATGGTATAGGACGGGTCTCAGGATTGGAATGGAAAGGATTTGGATATCACATCTCATGCTATAGGAAGGGTCTCAGGATTGGAATGGGAAGGATTTGGATATCACATCTCATGTTATAGGAAGGGTCTCAGGTTTGTTATTAGAAGCATTGAGATATCACATCTCATGTTATAGGACAGTCTCAGGTTTGGTATTAGAAGCATTGAGATATCACATCTCATGGTATAGGACGGGTCTCAGGATTGGAATGGGAAGGAATTGGATATCACATCTCATGCTATAGGAAGGGTCTCCGGATTGGAATGGGAAGGAGTTTGATATCACATCTCATGCCATAGGAAGGTCTCAGGTATGGTATAAGCATTAAGATATCACATCTCATGCTATCGGAAGGGTCTCAGGATTGGATTGGGAAGGAGTTGGATATCCCATCTCATGCTATAGGAAGGGTCACAGGTTGGAATTGGAAGGAGTTGGATATCACATCTCATGCTATCGGAAGGGTCTCAGGATTGGAATGGGAAGGAGTTGGATATCACCTCTCATGCTTTAGGGAGGGTCTCAGGTTTGATATTAGAAGCATTGAGATATCATATCTCATGCTATCGGAAGGGTCTCAGGATTGGATTGGGAAGGAGTTGGATATCACATCTCATGTTATAGGAAGGGTCTCAGGATTGGATGGGAAGAGTTGGATATCACATCTCATGCTATAGGAAGGGTCTCAGGTTTAGTAGAAGCATTGAGATATCACATCTCATGCTATAGGAAGGGTCTCAGGATTGGAATGGGAAGGAGTTGGATATCACATTTCATGATAAAGGAAGGGTCTCAGGTTTGGGAGGGGAAGGATTTGGATATCACATCTCAAGTTATAGGACGAGTCTGTGGTTTGGTATTAGAAGCATTGAGATATCATATCTCATGCTATCGGAAGGGTCTCAGGATTGGATTGGGAAGGAGTTGGATATCACATCTCATGTTATAGGAAGGGTCTCAAGATTGGAATGGGAAGGACTTGGATATCACATCTCATGTTATAGGAAGGGTCTCATGTTTGTTATTAGAAGCATTGAGATATCACATCTCATGCTATCGGAAGGGTCTCAGGATTGGATTGGGAAGGAGTTGGATATCGCATCTCATGCTATAGGAAGGGTCACAGGTTGGAATGGGAAGGAGTTGGATATCACATCTCATGTTATAGGAAGGGTCTCAGGATTGGATGGGAAGAGTTGGATATCACATCTCATGCTATAGGAAGGGTCTCAGGTTTAGTAGAAGCATTGAGATATCACATCTCATGCTATAGGAAGGGTCTCAGGATTGGAATGGGAAGGAGTTGGATATCACATCTCATGATAAAGGAAGGGTCTCAGGTTTGGAAGGGGAAGGATTTGGATATCACATCTCAAGTTATAGGACGAGTCTGTGGTTTGGTATTAGAAGCATTGAGATATCATATCTCATGCTATCGGAAGGGTCTCAGGATTGGATTGGGAAGGAGTTGGATATCACATCTCATGTTATAGGAAGGGTCTCAAGATTGGAATGGGAAGGACTTGGATATCACATCTCATGTTATAGGAAGGGTCTCATGTTTGTTATTAGAAGCATTGAGATATCACATCTCATGTTATAGGACAGTCTCAGGTTTGTTATTAGAAGCATTAAGATATCACATCTCATGTTATAGGACAGTATCAGGTTTGGTATTAGAAGCATTGAGATATAACATCTCATAGTATAGGACGGGCCTCAGGATTGGAATGGGAAGGAGTTGGATATCACATCTCATGCTATAGGAAGGGTCTCAGGATTGGAATGGGAAGGAGTTTGATATCACATCTCATGCCATGGGAAGGTCTCAGGTTTGCAAGAAGCATTTAGATATCACATCTCATGCTATCGGAAGGGTCTCAGGATTGGATTGGGAAGGAGTTGGATATCGCATCTCATGCTATAGGAAGGGTCACAGGTTGGAATTGGAAGGAGTTGGATATCACATCTCATGTTATAGGAAGGGTATCAGGATTGGAATGGGAAGGACTTTGATATCACATCTCACGCTATAGGGAGGGTCTCAGGTTTGGTATTAGAAGCATTGAGATATCACATCTCATGCTATCGGAAGGGTCTCAGGATTGGATTGGGAAGGAGTTGGATATCACATCTCATGTTACAGGAAGGGTCTCAGGATTGGATGGGAAGAGTTTGATATCACATCTAATGCTATAGGAAGGGTCTCAGGTTTGGTAGAACCATTGGGATATCACATCTCATGCTATAGGAAGGGTCTCAGGATTGGAATGGGAAGGAGTTGGATATCACATCTCATGATAAAGGAAAGGTCTCAGGTTTGGAAGGGGAAGGATTTGGATATCACAACTCAAGATATAGGACAGTTCTGTGGTTTTGGTATTAGAAGCATTGAGATATCATATCTCATGCTATCGGAAGGGTCTCAGGATTGGATTGGGAAGGAGTTGGATATCACATCTCATGTTATAGGAAGGGTCTCAAGGTTGGAATTAGAAGGACTTGGATATCACATCTCATGTTATAGGAAGGGTCTCAGGTTTGTTATTAGAAGCATTGAGATATCACATCTCATGTTATAGGACAGTCTCAGGTTTGGTATTAGAAGCATTGAGATATAACATCTCATAGTATAGGACTGGTCTCCTGATTGGAATGGGAAGGAGTTGGATATCACATCTCATGCCATAGGAAGGGTCTCAGGTTTGGTAGAAGCATTGGGATATCACATCTCATGCTATAGGAAGGGTCTCAGGATTGGAATAGAAAGGAGTTGGATATCACATCTCATGCTATAGGAAGGGTCTCAGGATTGGAATGGGAAGGAGTTGGATATCACATCTCATGCTATAGGAAGGGTCTCAGGATTGGAATGGGAAGGAGTTGGATATCACATCTCATGTTATAGGAAGGGCCTCAGGTTTGGTATTAGAAATATTGAGATATCACATCTCATGGTATAGGAAGGGTCTCAGGATTGGAATCGGAAGGAGTTGGATATCACATCTCATGTTATAGGAAGGGTCTCAGGTTTTGTATTAGAAGCACTGAGATATCAAATCTCATGCTATATGAAGAGACGCAGGATTGGAATGGGAAGAAGTTGGATATCACATCGCATGCTAAAGGAAGGGTCTCAGGTTTGGAAGGGGGAGGATTTGGATATCACATCTCAAGTTATAGGACGGGTCTGTGGTTTGGTATTAGAAGCATTGAGATATCATATCTCATGCAATCGGAAGGGTCTCAGGATTGGATTGGGAAGGAGTTGGATATCACATCTCATGTTATAGGTAGGGTCTCAGGATTGGAATGGGAAGCATTTGGATATCACATCTCATGTTAGAGGAAGCATCTCAGGTTTGTTATTAGAAGCATTGAGATATCACATCTCATGTTATAGGACAGTCTCAGGTTTGGTATTAGAAGCATTGAGATATCACATCTCATGGTATAGGACGGGTCTCAGGATTGGAATGGGAAGGAGTTGGATATCACATCTCATGCTATAGGAAGGGTCTCAGGATTGGAATGGGAAGGACTTTGATATCACATCTCATGCCATAGGAAGGTCTCAGGTTTGGTAGAAGCATTAAGATATCACATCTCATGCTATCGGAAGGGTCTCAGGATTGGATTGGGAAGGAGTTGGATATCCCATCTCATGCTATAGGAAGGGTCACAGGTTGGAATTGGAAGGAGTTGGATATCACATCTCATGTTATAGGAAGGGTATCAGGATTGGAATGGGAAGGACTTTGATATCACATCTCGCTATAGGGAGGGTCTCAAGTTTGGTATTAGAATCATTGAGATATCACATCTCATGCTATCATAAGAGTCTCAGGATAGGAATGGGAAGGAGTTGGATATCACATCTCATGCTATAGGAAGGGTCTCAAGTTTGGAATGGGAAGGCGTTGGATATCACATCTCATGTTATAGGAAGGATCTCAGGTTTGGTATTAATAGCATTGAGATATCACATCTCATGCTATAGGAAGGGTCTCAGGATTGGAATGGGAAGGAGTTGGATATCACATCTCATGCTATAGGGAGAGTCTCAGGTTGGGTATTAGAAACATTGAGATATCTCATCTCATGGTATAGGAAGGGTCTCAGGATTGGAATCGGAAGGAGTTGCATATAACATCTCATGTCATAGGAAGGGTCTCAGGTTTGGTATTAGAAGCACTGAGATATCAAATCTGATGCTATATGAAGAGACACAGGATTGGAATGGGAAGACGTTGGATATTACATCTCATGTTATAGGAATGATCCCAGGTTTGGTATTAAGATCATTGAGATATCACATCTCATGCTATAGGAAGGGTCTCAGGATTGGAATGGGAAGGAGTTGGATATCACATCTCATGCTATAGTCTCAGGTTTGGCAGAAGCATTGAGATAACACATCTCATGCTATAGGAAGGGCCTCATGATTGGAATGGGAAGGAGTTGGATATCACATCTCAGGCTATCGGAAGGGTCTCAGGATTGGAATGGGAAGGAGTTGGATATCACATCTCATGTTATAGGAAGGCTATCAGGTTTGTTATTAGAAGCATTGAGATATCACATCTCATGTTATAGGACAGTCTCAGGTTTGGTATTAGAAGCATTGAGATATCACATCTCATGGTATAGGACGGATCTCACGATTGGAATGGGAAGGAGTTGGTTATCACATCTCATGCCATAGGAAGGTCTCAGGTTTGGTAGAAGCATTAAGATATCACATCTCATGCTATCGGAAGGGTCTCAGGATTGGATTGGGAAGGAGTTGGATATGCCATCTCATGCTATAGGAAGAGTCACAGGTTTGAATTGGAAGGAGTTGGATATCACATCTCATGCAATCGAAGGGTCTCAGGATTGGAATGGGAAGTAGTTGGATATCACATCTCATGTTATAGGAAGGGTATCAGGATTGAAATGGGAAGGACTTTGATATCACATCTCACGCTATAGGGAGGGTCTCAGGTTTGGTATTAGAAGCATTGAGATATCACATCTCATGCTATCAGAAGGGTCTCAGGATTGGAATGGGAAGGAGTTGGATATCATATCTCATGATATAGGAAGGGTCTCAGGTTTGGAATGGGAAGGAGTTGGATATCACATCTCATGCTAAGGGGAGGGTCTCAGGATTGGATTGGGAAGGAGTTGGATATCACATCTCATGTTATAGGAAGGATCTCAGGTTTGGTATTAATAGCATTGAGATATCACATCTCATGCTATCGGAAGGGTCTCAGGATTGGATTGGGAAGGAGTTGGATATCACATCTCATGTTATAGGAAGGGTCTCAGGATTGGAATGGGAAGGACTTGGACAACACATCTCATGTTATAGGAAGGGTCTCAGGTTTGTTATTAGAAGCATTGAGATATCACATCTCATGATAAAGGAAGGGTCTCAGGTTTGGAAGGGGAAGGATTTGGATATCATATCTCAAGTTATAGGACGGGTCTGTGGTTTTGGTATTAGAAGCATTGAGATATCATATCTCATGCTATCGGAAGGGTCTCAGGATTGGATTGGGAAGGAGTTGGATATCACATCTCATGTTATAGGAAGGGCCTCAAGATTGGAATGGGAAGGGCTTGGATATCACATCCCATGTTATAGGAAGGGTCTCAGGTTTGTTGTTAGAAGCATTGAGATATCACATCTCTTGTTATAGGACAGTCTCAGGTTTGGTATTAGAAGCATTGAGATATCATATCACATGGTATAGGACGGGTCTCAGGATTGGAATGGAAAGGATTTGGATATCACATCTCATGCTATAGGAAGGGTCTCAGGATTGGAATGGGAAGGATTTGGATATCACATCTCATGTTATAGGAAGGGTCTCAGGTTTGTTATTAGAAGCATTGAGATATCACATCTCATGTTATAGGACAGTCTCAGGTTTGGTATTAGAAGCATTGAGATATCACATCTCATGGTATAGGACGGGTCTCAGGATTGGAATGGGAAGGAATTGGATATCACATCTCATGCTATAGGAAGGGTCTCCGGATTGGAATGGGAAGGAGTTTGATATCACATCTCATGCCATAGGAAGGTCTCAGGTATGGTATAAGCATTAAGATATCACATCTCATGCTATCGGAAGGGTCTCAGGATTGGATTGGGAAGGAGTTGGATATCCCATCTCATGCTATAGGAAGGGTCACAGGTTGGAATTGGAAGGAGTTGGATATCACATCTCATGCTATCGGAAGGGTCTCAGGATTGGAATGGGAAGGAGTTGGATATCACCTCTCATGCTTTAGGGAGGGTCTCAGGTTTGATATTAGAAGCATTGAGATATCATATCTCATGCTATCGGAAGGGTCTCAGGATTGGATTGGGAAGGAGTTGGATATCACATCTCATGTTATAGGAAGGGTCTCAGGATTGGATGGGAAGAGTTGGATATCACATTTCATGCTATAGGAAGGGTCTCAGGTTTAGTAGAAGCATTGAGATATCACATCTCATGCTATAGGAAGGGTCTCAGGATTGGAATGGGAAGGAGTTGGATATCACATCTCATGATAAAGGAAGGGTCTCAGGTTTGGAAGGGGAAGGATTTGGATATCACATCTCAAGTTATAGGACGGGTCTGTGGTTTGGTATTAGAAGCATTGAGATATCATATCTCATGCAATCGGAAGGGTCTCAGGATTGGATTGGGAAGGAGTTGGATATCACATCTCATGTTATAGGAAGGGTCTCAGGATTGGAATGGGAAGCATTTGGATATCACATCTCATGTTAGAGGAAGCATCTCAGGTTTGTTATTAGAAGCATTGAGATATCACATCTCATGTTATAGGACAGTCTCAGGTTTGGTATCAGAAGCATTGAGATATCACATCTCATGGTATAGGACGGGTCTCAGGATTGGAATGGGAAGGAGTTGGATATCACATCTCATGCTATAGGAAGGGTCTCAGGATTGGAATGGGAAGGAGTTTGATATCACATCTCATGCCATAGGAAGGTCTCAGGTTTGGTAGAAGCATTAAGATATCACATCTCATGCTATCGGAAGGGTCTCAGGATTGGATTGGGAAGGAGTTGGATATCCCATCTCATGCTATAGGAAGGGTCACAGGTTGGAATTGGAAGGAGTTGGATATCACATCTCATGTTATAGGAAGGGTATCAGGATTGGAATGGGAAGGACTTTGATATCACATCTCGCTATAGGGAGGGTCTCAAGTTTGGTATTAGAATCATTGAGATATCACATCTCATGCTATCAGAAGAGTCTCAGGATAGGAATGGGAAGGAGTTGGATATCACATCTCATGCTATAGGAAGGGTCTCAAGTTTGGAATGGGAAGGCGTTGGAGATCACATCTCATGTTATAGGAAGGATCTCAGGTTTGGTATTAATAGCATTGAGATATCACATCTCATGCTATAGGAAGGGTCTCAGGATTGGAATGGGAAGGAGTTGGATATCACATCTCATGCTATAGGGAGAGTCTCAGGTTGGGTATTAGAAACATTGAGATATCTCATCTCATGGTATAGGAAGGGTCTCAGGATTGGATGGGAAGAGTTGGATATCACATTTCATGCTATAGGAAGGGTCTCAGGTTTAGTAGAAGCATTGAGATATCACATCTCATGCTATAGGAAGGGTCTCAGGATTGGAATGGGAAGGAGTTGGATATCACATCTCATGATAAAGGAAGGGTCTCAGGTTTGGAAGGGGAAGGATTTGGAAATCACATCTCAAGTTATAGGACGGGTCTGTGGTTTGGTATTAGAAGCATTGAGATATCATATCTCATGCAATCGGAAGGGTCTCAGGATTGGATTGGGAAGGAGTTGGATATCACATCTCATGTTATAGGAAGGGTCTCAGGATTGGAATGGGAAGCATTTGGATATCACATCTCATGTTAGAGGAAGCATCTCAGGTTTGTTATTAGAAGCATTGAGATATCACATCTCATGTTATAGGACAGTCTCAGGTTTGGTATCAGAAGCATTGAGATATCACATCTCATGGTATAGGACGGGTCTCAGGATTGGAATGGGAAGGAGTTGGATATCACATCTCATGCTATAGGAAGGGTCTCAGGATTGGAATGGGAAGGAGTTTGATATCACATCTCATGCCATAGGAAGGTCTCAGGTTTGGTAGAAGCATTAAGATATCACATCTCATGCTATCGGAAGGGTCTCAGGATTGGATTGGGAAGGAGTTGGATATCCCATCTCATGCTATAGGAAGGGTCACAGGTTGGAATTGGAAGGAGTTGGATATCACATCTCATGTTATAGGAAGGGTATCAGGATTGGAATGGGAAGGACTTTGATATCACATCTCGCTATAGGGAGGGTCTCAAGTTTGGTATTAGAATCATTGAGATATCACATCTCATGCTATCAGAAGAGTCTCAGGATAGGAATGGGAAGGAGTTGGATATCACATCTCATGCTATAGGAAGGGTCTCAAGTTTGGAATGGGAAGGCGTTGGAGATCACATCTCATGTTATAGGAAGGATCTCAGGTTTGGTATTAATAGCATTGAGATATCACATCTCATGCTATAGGAAGGGTCTCAGGATTGGAATGGGAAGGAGTTGGATATCACATCTCATGCTATAGGGAGAGTCTCAGGTTGGGTATTAGAAACATTGAGATATCTCATCTCATGGTATAGGAAGGGTCTCAGGATTGGAATCGGAAGGAGTTGCATATAACATCTCATGTCATAGGAAGGGTCTCAGGTTTGGTATTAGAAGCCCTGAGATATCAAATCTGATGCTATATGAAGAGACACAGGATTGGAATGGGAAGAAGTTGGATATTACATCTCATGTTATAGGAATGATCCCAGGTTTGGTATTAAGATCATTGAGATATCACATCTCATGCTATAGGAAGGGTCTCAGGATTGGAATGGGAAGGAGTTGGATATCACATCTCATGCTATAGGAAGGGTCTCAGGTTTGGCAGAAGCATTGAGATAACACATCTCATGCTATAGGAAGGGCCTCATGATTGGAATGGGAAGGAGTTGGATATCACATCTCAGGCTATCGGAAGGGTCTCAGGATTGGAATGGGAAGGAGTTGGATATCACATCTCATGTTATAGGAAGGCTCTCAGGTTTGTTATTAGAAGCATTGAGATATCACATCTCATGTTATAGGACAGTCTCAGGTTTGGTATTAGAAGCATTGAGATATCACATCTCATGGTATAGGACGGATCTCACGATTGGAATGGGAAGGAGTTGGTTATCACATCTCATGCCATAGGAAGGTCTCAGGTTTGGTAGAAGCATTAAGATATCACATCTCATGCTATCAGAAGGGTCTCAGGATTGGATTGGGAAGGAGTTGGATATGCCATCTCATGCTATAGGAAGAGTCACAGGTTTGAATTGGAAGGAGTTGGATATCACATCTCATGCAATCGAAGGGTCTCAGGATTGGAATGGGAAGTAGTTGGATATCACATCTCATGTTATAGGAAGGGTATCAGGATTGAAATGGGAAGGACTTTGATATCACATCTCACGCTATAGGGAGGGTCTCAGGTTTGGTATTAGAAGCATTGAGATATCACATCTCATGCTATCAGAAGGGTCTCAGGATTGGAATGGGAAGGAGTTGGATATCATATCTCATGATATAGGAAGGGTCTCAGGTTTGGAATGGGAAGGAGTTGGATATCACATCTCATGCTAGGGGGAGGGTCTCAGGATTGGATTGGGAAGGAGTTGGATATCACATCTCATGTTATAGGAAGGATCTCAGGTTTGGTATTAATAGCATTGAGATATCACATCTCATGCTATCGGAAGGGTCTCAGGATTGGATTGGGAAGGAGTTGGATATCACATCTCATGTTATAGGAAGGGTCTCAGGATTGGAATGGGAAGGACTTGGGCAACACATCTCATGTTATAGGAAGGGTCTCAGGTTTGTTATTAGAAGCATTGAGATATCACATCTCATGCTATAGGAAGGGTCTCAGGATTGGAATGGGAAGGAGTTGGATATCACATCTCATGATAAAGGAAGGGTCTCAGGTTTGGAAGGGGAAGGATTTGGATATCATATCTCAAGTTATAGGACGGGTCTGTGGTTTTGGTATTAGAAGCATTGAGATATCATATCTCATGCTTTCGGAAGGGTCTCAGGATTGGATTGGGAAGGAGTTGGATATCACATCTCATGTTATAGGAAGGGCCTCAAGATTGGAATGGGAAGGGCTTGGATATCACATCTCATGTTATAGGAAGGGTCTCAGGTTTGTTGTTAGAAGCATTGAGATATCACATCTCTTGTTATAGGACAGTCTCAGGTTTGGTATTAGAAGCATTGAGATATCATATCTCATGGTATAGGACGGGTCTCAGGATTGGAATGGAAAGGATTTGGATATCACATCTCATGCTATAGGAAGGGTCTCAGGATTGGAATGGGAAGGATTTGGATATCACATCTCATGTTATAGGAAGGGTCTCAGGTTTGTTATTAGAAGCATTGAGATATCACATCTCATGTTATAGGACAGTCTCAGGTTTGGTATTAGAAGCATTGAGATATCACATCTCATGGTATAGGACGGGTCTCAGGATTGGAATGGGAAGGAATTGGATATCACATCTCATGCTATAGGAAGGGTCTCCGGATTGGAATGGGAAGGAGTTTGATATCACATCTCATGCCATAGGAAGGTCTCAGGTATGGTATAAGCATTAAGATATCACATCTCATGCTATCGGAAGGGTCTCAGGATTGGATTGGGAAGGAGTTGGATATCCCATCTCATGCTATAGGAAGGGTCACAGGTTGGAATTGGAAGGAGTTGGATATCACATCTCATGCTATCGGAAGGGTCTCAGGATTGGAATGGGAAGGAGTTGGATATCACCTCTCATGCTTTAGGGAGGGTCTCAGGTTTGATATTAGAAGCATTGAGATATCATATCTCATGCTATCGGAAGGGTCTCAGGATTGGATTGGGAAGGAGTTGGATATCACATCTCATGTTATAGGAAGGGTCTCAGGATTGGATGGGAAGAGTTGGATATCACATCTCATGCTATAGGAAGGGTCTCAGGTTTAGTAGAAGCATTGAGATATCACATCTCATGCTATAGGAAGGGTCTCAGGATTGGAATGGGAAGGAGTTGGATATCACATTTCATGATAAAGGAAGGGTCTCAGGTTTGGGAGGGGAAGGATTTGGATATCACATCTCAAGTTATAGGACGAGTCTGTGGTTTGGTATTAGAAGCATTGAGATATCATATCTCATGCTATCGGAAGGGTCTCAGGATTGGATTGGGAAGGAGTTGGATATCACATCTCATGTTATAGGAAGGGTCTCAAGATTGGAATGGGAAGGACTTGGATATCACATCTCATGTTATAGGAAGGGTCTCATGTTTGTTATTAGAAGCATTGAGATATCACATCTCATGTTATAGGACAGTCTCAGGTTTGTTATTAGAAGCATTAAGATATCACATCTCATGTTATAGGACAGTATCAGGTTTGGTATTAGAAGCATTGAGATATAACATCTCATAGTATAGGACGGGTCTCAGGATTGGAAGGGGAAGGAGTTGGATATCACATCTCATGCTATAGGAAGGGTCTCAGGATTGGAATGGGAAGGAGTTTGATATCACATCTCATGCCATGGGAAGGTCTCAGGTTTGCAAGAAGCATTTAGATATCACATCTCATGCTATCGGAAGGGTCTCAGGATTGGATTGGGAAGGAGTTGGATATCGCATCTCATGCTATAGGAAGGGTCACAGGTTGGAATTGGAAGGAGTTGGATATCACATCTCATGTTATAGGAAGGGTATCAGGATTGGAATGGGAAGGACTTTGATATCACATCTCACGCTATAGGGAGGGTCTCAGGTTTGGTATTAGAAGCATTGAGATATCACATCTCATGCTATCGGAAGGGTCTCAGGATTGGATTGGGAAGGAGTTGGATATCACATCTCATGTTACAGGAAGGGTCTCAGGATTGGATGGGAAGGAGTTGGTTATCACATCTCATGCCATAGGAAGGTCTCAGGTTTGGTAGAAGCATTAAGATATCACATCTCATGCTATCGGAAGGGTCTCAGGATTGGATTGGGAAGGAGTTGGATATGCCATCTCATGCTATAGGAAGAGTCACAGGTTTGAATTGGAAGGAATTGGATATCACATCTCATGCAATCGAAGGGTCTCAGGATTGGAATGGGAAGGAGTTGGATATCACATCTCAAGTTATAGGACAGGTCTATGGTTTGGTATTAGAAGCATTGAGATATCATATCACATGCTATCGGAAGGGTTTCAGGATTGGATTGGGAAGGAGTTGGATATCACATCTCATGTTATAGGAAGGGTCTCAGGATTGGAATGGGAAGGACTTGGATATCACATCTCATGCTAAAGGAAGGGTCTCAGGTCTGGTGTTAGAAACATTGAGATATCACATCTCATGGTATAGGAAGGGTCTCAGGATTGGAATCGGAAGGAGTTGGATATCACATCTCATGTTATAGGAAGGGTCTCAGGTTTTGTATTAGAAGCACTGAGATATCAAATCTCATGCTATATGAAGAGACGCAGGATTGGAATGATAAGAAGTTGAATATCACATCTCATGCTATAGGAAGGGTCTCAGGTTTGGAATGGGAAGGATTTGGATATCACATCTCTTGCAATAGGAAGGGTCTCAGGTTTGGTATTAGAAACATTGAGATATCACATCTAATGCTAGCGGAAGGGTCTCAGGATTGGATTGGGAAGGAGTTGGATATCCCATCTCATGCTATAGGAAGGGTCACAGGTTGGAATTCGAAGGAGTTGGATATCACATCTCATGCTATCGGAAGGGTCTCAGGATTGGAATGGGAAGGAGTTGGATATCACATCTCATGCTATAGGGAGGGTCTCGGGATTGATATTAGAAGCATTGAGATATCACATCTAATGCTATCGGAAGGGTCTCAGGATTGGATTGGGAAGGAGTAGGATATCACATCTCATGCTAAGGGGAGGGTCTCAGGATTGGATTGGGAAGGAGTTGGATATCACATCTCATGTTATAGGAAGGATCTCAGGTTTGGTATTAATAGCATTGAGATATCACATCTCATGCTATAGGAAGGGTCTCAGGATTGGAATGGGAAGGAGTTGGATATCACTTCTCATGTTATTGGAAGGGTCTCAGGATTGGAATGGGAAGGACTTGGATATCACATCTCATGTTACAGGAAGGGTCTCAGGTTTGTTATTAGAAGCATTGAGATATCACATCTCATGTTATAGGACAGTCTCAGGTTTGGTATTAGAAGCATTGAGATATAACATCTCATGGTATAGGATGGGTCTCAGGATTGGAATGGGAAGGAGTTGGATATCACATCTCATGCTTTAGGAAGGGTCTCAGGATTGGAATGGGAAGGAGTTTGATATCACATCTCATGCCATAGGAAGGTCTCAGGTTTGGTAGAAGCATTAAGATATCACATCTCATGCTATCGGAAGGGTCTCAGCATTGGATTTGGAAGGAGTTGGATATCCCATCTCATGCTATAGGAAGGGTCACAGGTTGGAATTGGAAGTAGTTGGATATCACATCTCATGTTATAGGAAGGGTATCAGGATTGAAATGGGAAGGACTTTGATATCACATCTCACGCTATAGGGAGGGTCTCAGGTTTGGTATTAGAAGCATTGAGATATCACATCTCATGCTATCAGAAGGGTCTCAGGATTGGAATGGGAAGGAGTTGGATATCACATCTCATGCTAAGGGGAGGGTCTCAGGATTGGATTGGGAAGGAGTTGGATATCACATCTCATGTTATAGGAAGGATCTCAGGTTTGGTATTAATAGCATTGAGATATCACATCTCATGCAATAGGAAGGGTCTCAGGATTGGAATGGGAAGGAGTTGGATATCACATCTCATGCTATAGGAAGGGTCTCAGGTTTGGTAGAAGCATTGGGATATCACATCTCATGCTATAGGAAGGGTCTCAGGATTGGAATGGAAAGGAGTTGGATATCACATCTCATGCTATAGGAAGGGTCTCAGGATTGGAATGGGAAGGAGTTGGATATCACATCTCATGCTATAGTAAGGGTCTCAGGATTGGAATGGGAAGGAGTTGGATATCACATCTCATGTTATAGGAAGGGACTCAGGTTTGGTATTAGAAGAACTGAGATATCAGATCTTATCTTTTAGGAAGGGACTCAAGTTTGGTATTTGTAGGAGTGAGATAATAAATCTCATCCTATATGAAGGGTCTCAGGATTGGAATGGGAAGGAGTTGAATATCACATCTCATGCTATAGGAAGGATCTCAGGTTCGGTAGAAGCATTGAGATATCACATCTCGTGCTATAGGAACGGTCTCAGGTTTGGAAGGGGAAGGATTTGGATATCACATCTCAAGTTATAGGACGGGTCTGTGGTTTGGTGTTAGAAGCATTGAGATATATCTCATGGTATAGTACAGGTCTCAGGATTGGAATGGGAAGAAGTTGGATATCACATCTCATGCTATAGGAAGGGTCTCGGGATTGGAATGGGAAGGACTTGGACATCACATCTCATGTTATAGGAAGGGTCAGGTTTGTTATTAGAAGGATTGAGATATCACATCTCATGTTATAGGACAGTCTCAGGTTTGGTATTAGAAGCATTGAGATATCACATCTCATGGTATAGGACGGGTCTCAGGATTGGAATGGGAAGGAGTTGGATATCACATCTCATGCTAAAGGAAGGGTCTCAGGATTGGAATGGGAAGGAGTTTGATATCACATCTCATGCCATAGGAAGGTCTCAGGTTTGGTAGAAGCATTAAGATATCACATCTCATGCTATCGGAAGGGTCTAAGGATTGGATTGGGAAGGAGTTGGATATCCCATCTCATACTATAGGAAGGGTCACAGGTTTGATATTAGAAGCATTGAGATATCACATCTAATGCTATCGGAAGGGTCTCAGGATTGGATTGGGAAGGAGTTGGATATCCCATCTCATGCTATAGGAAGGGTCACAGGTTGGAATTCGAAGGAGTTGGATATCACATCTCATGCTATCGGAAGGGTCTCAGGATTGGAATGGGAAGGAGTTGGATATCACATCTCATGCTATAGGGAGGGTCTCAGGTTTGATATTAGAAGCATTGAGATATCACATCTAATGCTATCGGAAGGGTCTCAGGTTTGGAATGGGAAGGATTTGGATATCACATCTCTTGCAATAGGAAGGGTCTCAGGTCTGGTATTAGAAACATTGAGATATCACATCTCATGGTATAGGAAGGGTCTCAGGATTGGAATCGGAAGGAGTTGGATATCACATCTCATGTTATAGGAAGGGTCTCAGGTTTTGTATTAGAAGCACTGAGATATAAAATCTCATGCTATATGAAGAGACGCAGGATTGGAATGGGAAGACGTTGGATATCACATCTCATGCTATAGGAAGGGTCTCAGGTTTGGAATGGGAAGGATTTGGATATCACATCTCTTGCAATAGGAAGGGTCTCAGGTTTGGTATTAGAAACATTAAGATATCACATCTAATGCTAGCGGAAGGGTCTCAGGATTGGATTGGGAAGGAGTTGGATATCCCATCTCATGCTATAGGAAGGGTCACAGGTTGGAATTCGAAGGAGTTGGATATCACATCTCATGCTATCGGAAGGGTCTCAGGATTGGAATGGGAAGGAGTTGGATATAACATCTCATGCTATAGGGAGGGTCTCGGGTTTGATATTAGAAGCATTGAGATATCACTTCAGACTTGGGAACGGCAAGAGTACGAAGCGTGTGAGAGTGACAAGGACTCGAAATACTACACAACCTTGCGGCGGTTACAGAGCAAGACTCCCGTGTAAGCTGGTCAGTCAGCTGGATGGCCCAGAGACGCTTCCGAAGGCTTACTGGCAGGAGATGGTGAAGATGCCGAGAATAGCTGTTCCCGCTATTCCAAAGGTCGAAGTACCAGTACAGGCCTTCTGGTTCGATCAAAGGTGAAAAGGGTTTCACAAGGCGACAGCAGTGCAGAGGAGAAGTCCTTCAGCGGGTCACCAGCGATTCCTCGGTCCAGCCTCTTGGTTGCAGGATACTTGGCTCCTGTATTCCTTCGTTCGTGAGAACTCAGGAGATCGACATGGTAGTGGTGTTTCCAGCCCCCTCTTATCCACGGTTCCCTTCGCGCCAAAACGGAGGGGACCCAATGGGAGATCCGCTCATCAACACTCACACCATTCGTGGACCAATCACGGACCACTGTGGTCCCAGGCATTCACACCACCCTAGACTCTCTGGCACCCAGGATGTGTATTGGGACCAGACATCCCAGCCCACATCCTGGAGGCACACAAAAGACATGTAGAAGCCCGCGAAAGCATCCGTGTTTCGCGGGAAAGTACATGCCCAAATAAGGAAGGCCCCGGGTCGGCTCAACCTGGGGAAGGTGAAGGGAGCAAGACGGTCAGCGGACAGGACAAAGGAGCCTCGTGGTCTGGCCATTTTGGGAGCCAGGCCACCATTTTGGGTTAAGCGCGGAAAACGCGCTTAGAACGCCAAAAGGAGCTCAAAACACAAGAAACGATCGCTGCCACCATTCCTGTCCCTGAATCACTTGCACCGATCAGATACAATCCTAAACGAGTATCTAGGGCCTGTAGAAGGCTAGAGACCCAAGAGAGCTGTAACTTAGCTTACAGTGCCCTCTTGTGTCATGTTGCACGAAAGCCGCAACATGATAAAAGAAACTACGGGAAACAGCGTTCCCCGGTACTGACTGTCTTAAGGGCATGTCAGTTTACCCATAAGAAATGAGCGAAAGCCCAGAGGAGTGCGGCAGAAGGCTGCACTTCTCTGGCAAAGTCAAGAACAAGGTGAAAAACAACAGCAAAAAGTTTAGGGGTTGCCACATGGAAGGAAAATTACCTACAGGTACGAAATCTTTCCTAACACTCGCCCCTCCCAGACTATGGTCAGGGGGAACTAATCCACCCCTGGATGAGTCTCTTGTTCAGGTCGGTTAAACATTCTGGACAACCCATCAGCATTGCTATGTTGGACACCTGGCCTATGCTCAATAGTGAAGTCGAAGCCTTGTAGACTTATGGACCACCTAAGCAACTTTGGACTCTCCCCCTTCATGTTCATTAGCCACTTTAAAGGCTTATGGTCAGTTTGCACAGTGAAGTGGGTCCCATAGAGGTAGGGCCTCAGCTTCCTTAGGGCCCACACAACAGAGAAACATTCTTTCTCTACCGTGGACCATCTGAGCTCTCTGTCCTTAAGCTGGCGGCTAATAAAACCAATAGGGTGTTCCTTACCCTTCTCATCTACTTGTGATAGTACAGCTCCTATCCCAGTGTCAGAGGCGTCCGTCTGCACGATAAAAGGTCTTTGATAATCAGGGGCCCTGAGGACAGAGGCCTGGCACAAGGAGTCTTTTAAGCCATTGAAGACCTTCTCACACTCGCCGGTCCAAGTTACCTTCTTGGGTTTCTTCGGAGTTGTGAGGGCAGTCAGAGGGGCAGCTATGGTGCCATAGTCTGCCACAAAATTGCGGTAATACCCCGTGAGTCCTAAGAAGGCTCTCACTTGGGTTTGTGTAGTGGGGGTAGGCCAGTCTTGTACTGCTTGTACTTTAATGGGAAGAGGCTGTATCCTCCCTCCACCTACTTCATGTCCAAGGTAAACCACTGAGCCTTGCCCATTTTGGTGAGGGGCCACTCGGACACCCTCAAAAGAGCTATCTGAAGGACTGCTTTGGAACAGGTCGGGGAGAGGTTCAGACTCCTCTTCCTCAACGTCTGAAGCCAGTAGCAGTGCTGCGATTTCGACGCTTGGGACGAAAGCCTTCAGCCTATTCACGGGAAACACTTTTGGAGCCTGTCCAGGCCTTCCAAGGTCCGCTGAATAGTTAACCTCACCCAGGGGCTCCACCACTGGGTAAGGGCCTGACCATTTGTCCTGTAAAGCTCGAGGCCTTATGGGATTCATGATCAGGACTTGCTGACCAAGTGTAAAGTTGATGAGGGAAGCTTTCTGGTCGTACCAATGTTTCACCAGCGCTTGCCCTGCCTTCAATTTATCACTAGCCAAGCCCATTAGAAGTACCATCCGTTTTCTGAGCCCTAGCACATAATCAACTACGTTGGTAGTAACAGGGGGAGTGGGCATCTCCCATCCCTCCTTGACGATGGCTAAGGGTCCCCGTACGGGGTGACCGAACAGAAGTTCGAAGGGGCTGAAGCCAACACCCTCCTGTGGTACCTCTCGGTAGGCAAACAGTAAGCATGAAACAAGAAGATCCCATTTTCTTCTCTGAGGCTCCTCCAGAGCCCCAATCACGCTCTTTAACGTCCTGTTAAAACGCCCCACCAGACCATTGGTCTGGGGGTGGTATGCAGAAGAGAACTTGTAGGTGACCCCACACTCTTTCCACATAGTATGCATATACTTCGACATAAAGTTGCTGCCATGATCCGACACAACTTCTTTAGGGAAGCCAACCCTAGTAAATATGCCAAGTAAAGCTTTTGCAACTGACTTGGCAGTTACAGTTTTCAATGGGATGGCCTCAGGATATCTGGTTGCATGGTCGACCAGCACCAGGATAAACCTATTGCCTGAGGATGTTTGTGGGACAAGGGGACCAACAATGTCGATCCCTACCCTTTCAAATGGTACCCCCACAACTGGGAGCGGTACCAACGGCGCTTGGATTGTCGCGCCAACCTTACCAGACAACTGGCAGGAGGCACGACTCCTGCAGTGACTTTCTACTTGCACCCCCATCTTGGGCCAGTAGAAGTGCATGGATAACCTTTGCTTGGTCCTCTTCATACTAAGGTGACCAGCAAGGGGAACTTCATGCGCCAACTGCAGGAGGAAGGGCCTAACAGCAAGGGGAACCACCAACCTCCTGTGGTCTCCTTCTGTAGTCTCTGTGGGCTCACTATACAGGAGTCCACCTTCCCAATAAATCCTATGCGTCCCAGGAGGTTCACCCTCAAGCTGGGAGCAGGCCTGTCTCCTTAGGCCTTCCAGAGATGGGCACTCACGTTGGCCTTTACTGAATTCGTCCCTATCAGGACCTCCTTCAACTAACAAGTCTTTTAGTTCAGGATGATCGTTGGGGTCAAATACTTCAGGCATCGCCACCTCCTCGTCAGGCCCGGGCGATTGACTAACTTCCTCCACCGCAGTGGTAGGCGAGATCGGGGGAATATTCTCTTTCCCTCGTCTTGACTTGTCGACTCCTTTCGCCTTGGGTTTCCCCTTCGCTGGGGCGGCGTATTGGTCTTGGCCAATGCTGCCCGTGCTTGAGACCGTGTGTAGGGTCTTTCGGCAGTGTCTCCTACGAGCCCTAAAGCTCTGAGATCATTACCTAACAAGACCTTTCCCGGGACGTTTCTCTGAATGCTCACTGGAATCCTGACTGCTGTACCATTTAAAGTAAGATTTACAGGTATTACTGGGAACATACGGAGTGGGCCGTCAGCCAACTTAGTGGGCATCAGAGTAGCTCTGGCAACTTCCTCTGAGTCTACCAACGTAGAATCCACTACAGTGCGACTGCACCCACTATCCCTAAGAGCTGGAGTATCTACTCCATTGATCAGCACACTGTCTTTAAAGTAGTGCTTGGTATTATCCGGAATCCTAGCATAAGCCTCTGCGACTTTAGGCTCCCAGGAACCCAGGGACACTAAAACTACCTCAGCCTCTATCCCGCTGGGAAATGAGTCTGAGAAGAAGGATGCTCCTGTAATCTCTTCTTCCTCGTAGGAGGAGAAGGCCAGATTAGCGGAGTGGACCCCCAAAGGTCTAACCTTACACCGGGGATCCCCCTTCACGTGGTCAGTTGCTCCACAAGCAAAACAAGATCCATTGGGTCTGTTTACATAGGGAGGCTTATTGTAACCAAAGTTCTGTTTCGGAGGCTGACCTCCACTACCCTGCGAGTTCTCTTGTGTCTTACCCTTATTTTTCTTTTTGTGGCCCTTATGAGAAGAAGATTTAGCAGATTCTCCACCCTCCATATCTTTGGACTTTTTCCCTTCCTCCTGCTTACCAGGATGAGTTTTGTCCTTATGGGACACTCGATGTGACACCCATAAGTCTGCTGCAATGGCCAGCTTCTTAGGATCTATGTCCTTCGAATCGGCCAAATGCTGCTTAAGCTCCGGGGAAGAAGATGCAAAAATGTGTTCCAGCATGACAAGATTTATCATGCCTTCGAAGGTAGAAACCTTATAACCTTCGACCCAGCCAGTTAAGTTTTTCAAGGATTCAGTGACATAAGATACCCAAGTACCACCTTCCTTTTTCTTATACTCTCTGAAACGTTTCAAATATTGGGCCGGAGTCTTCCCAAACTTTAAAATGAGAGTTTGCTTTAACATTGCGAAATCAGCTCGCTCAGCCTTCGACATTTCCATAATGGCACTACAGCCAGAATGGGGCAGTCTGCTGAGTAACCAGGCAATCTTATCAGCATTGTCAACTTGTTGAACTTCGCATGCATACTCAAACGCATTCAGCCAGTCCATAATGTCATTCCTTTCTTCATACACACTGAGCAGATCTTTCGGAAACAGTGGATGAGAGGAGGCCCCAGACCCATGTCCAGGACCCTTGGACCCATTTTCAAACTGAAGCTTGGCCAGTTCCAACTGGTGATCCCTGTCTTTTTGTTTTTCTGCCTGTTCGATTTTTAGTTTGGCTATGCTGAATTCAAGCTCCTGCTGCCTAAACCGCAGCTCTTGCTTCTTGAATTCAAGCATAGACTCCCCATCAGCACTGGCAGAGGAAACATTAGACATCTCGTCCTCCCTGTCCTCGTGGTCGCGATGGATCAGTGCAGCGGCACAACCGTCGGTTCTACCAGTGAGAGCAGCCCCACCACCTTCCGCACTGTCCTCAGAAGTTTTAGCGTCAAGCTGCGCTTCTTGCTACGCCACGATTCTTTGGATCATTTCCAATTTCGTGCCTTGAGAGGAAACACCTCTCTCCGCACACATCTTTTTCAATGTTTCTGATTTGGAAGCATTTAAAGTTAACAAGGTATTTGTTTCCATACTGTTAGATAGGACTATGGCCTTTTTAAAGTTATACTACAACAATTCACTACGTGTCCTGGTTGGAATAACCTGAAATGCCTTAGTTTGTGCGCAACACTGGATACCTTCAGTCGTATCCCACCGCTGTACACCAATTTGTTAAGACGGATTTCTGAACTCTGTCCTGGTGGCGCAGAAGTTCAGAAGGCCAACCTAATTACTTGGAACAGGGTAACCTCTGGACGAGCCAGACCAATCAAGGTAGCGATCGCGGCGGTCAAGACTAGGTCTCAAGAGGGGTGAGGGTGACTGAAAGCCCGCAATGAGCACACAAAGCAAGAGCACTTACAAACTACTCCAAACAGTTGTTATATTAAAAATATATACACATTTATTTCAAGGCCTTTAAAACAATGACCGTAGCGAGAAAATCACAATATCACAATATTAAACCAACACATACCATATCAACACAATATATATACAAATACGACAGTCTCAAGCGTTATATGCACGAAATGGGTAGTCCACCTATAAGGGAAGGAAGACAGGCAGTGCGAAATAATGCTTAGACCCAGTTCGCCTTCAGAGGCACCTAACTAGATGGAAGTCCGAGCCCTGCGAAGAGTGGAGCCTTGTGCTCAAAAGTACCTGCACGCGCTGGTGCCAACGGGCAAAAGGAGAAGCTCTTCGAGGGAAATCAGGCAGTTCAGTTTAGTGCACAAAAGAAGAAGAACAAGTTCCGCGACTCAAGCGCAGCCTCCACAGTGGGCAGAAGCAGAGCGCGAGTACGGACAAGGGTGCTGTTTTACACAGCGGAGAAAAGCAATGGGCTCCTGCAGGAGGGCGACCAGATCCTAGCTATGCTACTCACCGGTCCCCGATGCAAGCAGACCCAGGCTTCTCCGCGTCAGTTTCAGCAGCTGGCAGGTTCAGAAGAGCAGGGAACGCCTCGTCGTCGTGTTGAGTAAAAAGACGTCCCAATCGAAGAAACCCGCACAGTTTGTTACCACAGCAGGGCAACGGAGCGGCCATGTGTATCTGAGCCAAATGTACACTACTCACTTCAGACTTGGGAACGCCAAGTGTACGAAGCGTGTGAGAGTGACAAGGACTCGAAATACTACACAACCTGGCGGCGGTTACAGAGCAAGACTCCCGTGTAAGCTGATCAGTCAGCTGGATGGCCCAGAGACGCTTCCGAAGGCTTACTGGCAGGAGATGGTGAAGATGCCGAGAATAGCTGTTCCCGCTATTCCAAAGGTCGAAATACCAGTACAGGCCTTCTGGTTCGATCAAAGGTGAAAAGGGTTTCACAAGGCGACAGCAGTGCAGAGGAGAAGTCCTTCAGCGGGTCACCAGCGATTCCTCGGTCCAGCCTCTTGGTTGCAGGATACTTGGCTCCTGTATTCCTTCGTTCGTGAGAACTCAGGAGATCGACATGGTAGTGGTGTTTCCAGCCCCCTCTTATCCACGGTTCCCTTCGCGCCAAAACGGAGGGGACCCAATGGGAGATCCGCTCATCAACACTCACACCATTCGTGGACCAATCACGGACCACTGTGGTCCCAGGCATTCACACCACCCTAGACTCTCTGGCACCCAGGATGTGTATTGGGACCAGACATCCCAGCCCACATCCTGGAGGCACACAAAAGACATGTAGAAGCCAGCGAAAGCATCCGTGTTTCGCGGGAAAGTACATGCTCAAATAAGGAAGGCCCCGGGTCGGCTCGACCTGGGGAAGGTGAAGGGAGCAAGACGGTCAGCGGACAGGACAAAGGAGCCTCGTGGTCTGGCCATTTTGGGAGCCAGGCCACCATTTTGGGTTAAGCACGGAAAACGCGCTTAGAACGCCAAAAGGAGCTCAAAACACAAGAAACGATCGCTGCCACCATTCCTGTCCCTGAATCACTTGCACCGATCAGATACAATCCTAAACGAGTATCTAGGGCCTGTAGAAGGCTAGAGACCCAAGAGAGCTGTAACTTAGCTTACAGTGCCCTCTTGTGTCATGTTGCACGAAAGCCGCAACATGATAAAAGAAACTACGGGAAACAGCGTTCCCCGGTACTGACTGTCTTAAGGACATGTCAGTTTCCCCATAAGAAAGGAGAGAAAGCCCAGAGGAGTGCGGCAGAAGGCTGCACTTCTCTGGCAAAGTCAAGAACAAGGTGAAAAACAACAGCAAGTTTAGGGGTTGCCACATGGAAGGAAAATTACCTACAAGTACGAAATCTTTCCTAACACTTCCCATTCCAATCTTGAGGCCCTTCCTATAACATGAGAAGTGATATCCAACTCCTTCCCAATCCAATCCTGAGACCCTTCCGATAGCATGAGATATGATATCTCAATGCTTCTAATACCAAAACCACAGACCCGTCCTATAACTTGAGATATGATATCCAAATCCTTCCCCTTCCAAACCTGAGACACTTCCTTTATCATGAGATGTGATATCCAACTCCTTCCCATTCCAATCCTGAGACCCTTCCTATAGCATGGGATGTGATATCCCAATGCTTCTACCAAACCTGAGACCCTTCCTATAGCATGAGATGTGATATCCAACGCTTCCCATCCAATCCTGAGACCCTTCCTATAACATGAGATGTGATATCCAACTCCTTCCCAATCCAATCCTGAGACCCTTCCAATAGCATGAGATATGATATCTCAATGCTTCTAATATCAAACCTGAGACCCTCCCTAAAGCATGAGATGTGATATCCAACTCCTTCCCATTCCAATCCTGAGACCCTTCCGATAGCATGAGATGTGCTATCCAACTCCTTCCAATTCCAACCTGTGACCCTTCCTATAGCATGAGATGGGATATCCAACTCCTTCGCAATCCAATCCTGAGACCCTTCCGATAGCATGAGATGTGATATCTTAATGCTTCTACCATACCTGAGACCTTCCTATGGCATGAGATGTGATATCAAACTCCTTCCCATTCCAATCCTGAGACCCTTCCTATAGCATGAGATGTGATATCCAATTCCTTCCCATTCCAATCCTGAGACCCGTCCTATACCATGAGATGTGATATCTCAATGCTTCTAATACCAAACCTGAGACTGTCCTATAACATGAGATGTGATATCTCAATGCTTCTAATAACAAACCTGAGACTCTTCCTATAACATGAGATGTGATATCCAAGCCCTTCCCATTCCAATCTTGAGGCCCTTCCTATAACATGAGATGTGATATCCAACTCCTTCCCAATCCAATCCTGAGACCCTTCCGATAGCATGAGATATGATATCTCAATGCTTCTAATACCAAAACCACAGACCCGTCCTATAACTTGAGATATGATATCCAAATCCTTCCCCTTCCAAACCTGAGACCCTTCCTTTATCATGAGATGTGATATCCAACTCCTTTCCATTCCAATCCTGAGACCCTTCCTATAGCATGAGATGTGATATCTCAATGCTTCTAATAACAAACCTGAGACCCTTCCTATAACATGAGATGTGATGTCCAAGTCCTTCCCATTCCAATCCTGAGACCCTTCCTATAACATGAGATGTGATATCCAACTCCTTCCCAATCCAATCCTGAGACCCTTCCGATAGCATGACGATATGATATCTCAATGCTTCTAATATCCAACCTGAGCCCCTCCCTAAAGCATGAGATGTGATATCCAACTCCTTCCCATTCCAATCCTGAGACCCTTCCGACAGCATGAGATGTGATATCCAACTCCTTCCAATTCCAACCTGTGACCCTTCCTATAGCATGAGATGGGATATCCAACTCCTTCCCAATCCAATCCTGAGACCCTTCCGATAGCATGAGATGTGATATATTAATGCTTCTACCATACCTGAGACCTTCCTATGGCATGAGATGTGATATCAAACTACTTCCCATTCCAATCCTGAGACCCTTCCTATAGCATGAGATGTGATATCCAACTCCTTCCCAATCCAATCCTGAGACCCGTCCTATACCATGAGATGTGATATCTCAATGCTTCTAATACCAAACCTGAGACTGTCCTATAACATGAGAAGTGATATCTCAATGCTTCTAATAACAAACCTGAGACCCTTCCTATAACATGAGATGTGATATCCAAATCCTTCCCATTCCAATCCTGAGACCCTTCCTATAACATGAGATGTGATATCCAACTCCTTCCCAATCCAATACTGAGACCCTTCCGATAGCATGAGATATGATATCTCAATGGTTCTAATACCAAACCACAGACCCGTCCTATAAATTGAGGTGTGATATCCAAATCCTTAGCCTTCCAAACCTGAGACCCTTCCTTTAGCATGAGATGTGATATCCAACTCCTTCCCATTCCAATCCTGAGACCCGTCCTATACCATGAGATATGATATCTCAATGCTTCTAATACCAAACCTGAGACTGTCCTATAACATGAGATGTGATATCTCAATGCTTCTAATAACAAACCTGAGAGCTTTCCTATAACATGAGATGTGATATCCAACTCCTTCCCAATCCAATCCTGAGACCCTTCCGATAGCATGAGATGTGATATCTCAATGCTTCTAATATCAAAACTGAGACCCTCCCTATAGCATGAGATGTGATATCCAACTCCTTCCCATTCCAAACCTGAGACCCGTCCTATAAAATGAGATGGTATATAACAATGCTTCTAATACCAAACCTGAGACTGTCCTATAACATGAGATGTGATATCTCAATGCTTCTAATAACAAACCTGAGACCCTTCCTATGACATGAGATGTGATTTACAAGTCCTTCCGGTTCCAATCTTGAGACCCTTCGTATAACATGAGATGTGATATCCAACTACTTCCCAATCCAATCCTGAGACCCTTCTGATAGCATGAGATATGATATCTCAATGCTTCTAATACCAAACCACAGACCCGTCCTATAACTTGAGATGTGATATCCAAATCCTTCCCCTTCCAAACCTGAGACCCTTCCTTTAGCATGAGATGTGATATCCAACTCCTTCCCATTCCAATCCTGAGACCCTTCCTATAGCATGAGATGTGATATCCCAATGCTTCTACCAAACCTGAGACCTTTCCTATAGCATGAGATGTGATATCCAACTCTTCCCATCCAATCCTGAGACCCGTCCTATACCATGAGATGGTATATCTCAATGCTTCTAATACCAAACCTGAGACTGTCCTATAACATGAGATGTGATATCTCAATGCTTCTAATAACAAACCTGAGACCCTTCCTATAACATGAGATGTGATGTCCAAGTCCTTCCCATTCCAATCATGAGACCCTTCCTATAACATGAGGTGTGATATCCAACTCCTTCCCAATCCAATCCTGAGACCCTTCTGATAGCATGAGATGTGATATCTCAATGCTTCTAATACCAAACCTGAAACCCTCCCTATAGAGTGAGATGTGATATCAAAGTCCTTCACATTCCAATCCTGATACCCTTCCTATAACATGAGATGTGATATCCAACTCTTCCCATCCAATCCTGAGACCCTTCCTATAACATGAGATGTGATATCCAACTCCTTCCCAATCCAATCCTGAGACCCTTCCGATAGCATGAGATATGATATCTCAATGCTTCTAATATCAAACCTGAGACCCTCCCTAAAGCATGAGATGTGATATCCAACTCCTTCCCATTCCAATCCTGAGACCCTTCCGATAGCATGAGATGTGCTATCCAACTCCTTCCAATTCCAACCTGTGACCCTTCCTATAGCATGAGATGGGATATCCAACTCCTTCGCAATCCAATCCTGAGACCCTTCCGATAGCATGAGATGTGATATCTTAATGCTTCTACCATACCTGAGACCTTCCTATGGCATGAGATGTGATATCAAACTCCTTCCCATTCCAATCCTGAGACCCTTCCTATAGCATGAGATGTGATATCCAATTCCTTCCCATTCCAATCCTGAGACCCGTCCTATACCATGAGATGTGATATCTCAATGCTTCTAATACCAAACCTGAGACTGTCCTATAACATGAGATGTGATATCTCAATGCTTCTAATAACAAACCTGAGACTCTTCCTATAACATGAGATGTGATATCCAAGCCCTTCCCATTCCAATCTTGAGGCCCTTCCTATAACATGAGATGTGATATCCAACTCCTTCCCAATCCAATCCTGAGACCCTTCCGATAGCATGAGATATGATATCTCAATGCTTCTAATACCAAAACCACAGACCCGTCCTATAACTTGAGATATGATATCCAAATCCTTCCCCTTCCAAACCTGAGACCCTTCCTTTATCATGAGATGTGATATCCAACTCCTTTCCATTCCAATCCTGAGACCCTTCCTATAGCATGAGATGTGATATCTCAATGCTTCTAATAACAAACCTGAGACCCTTCCTATAACATGAGATGTGATGTCCAAGTCCTTCCCATTCCAATCCTGAGACCCTTCCTATAACATGAGATGTGATATCCAACTCCTTCCCAATCCAATCCTGAGACCCTTCCGATAGCATGAGGATATGATATCTCAATGCTTCTAATATCCAACCTGAGCCCCTCCCTAAAGCATGAGATGTGATATCCAACTCCTTCCCATTCCAATCCTGAGACCCTTCCGACAGCATGAGATGTGATATCCAACTCCTTCCAATTCCAACCTGTGACCCTTCCTATAGCATGAGATGGGATATCCAACTCCTTCCCAATCCAATCCTGAGACCCTTCCGATAGCATGAGATGTGATATATTAATGCTTCTACCATACCTGAGACCTTCCTATGGCATGAGATGTGATATCAAACTACTTCCCATTCCAATCCTGAGACCCTTCCTATAGCATGAGATGTGATATCCAACTCCTTCCCAATCCAATCCTGAGACCCGTCCTATACCATGAGATGTGATATCTCAATGCTTCTAATACCAAACCTGAGACTGTCCTATAACATGAGAAGTGATATCTCAATGCTTCTAATAACAAACCTGAGACCCTTCCTATAACATGAGATGTGATATCCAAATCCTTCCCATTCCAATCCTGAGACCCTTCCTATAACATGAGATGTGATATCCAACTCCTTCCCAATCCAATACTGAGACCCTTCCGATAGCATGAGATATGATATCTCAATGGTTCTAATACCAAACCACAGACCCGTCCTATAAATTGAGGTGTGATATCCAAATCCTTAGCCTTCCAAACCTGAGACCCTTCCTTTAGCATGAGATGTGATATCCAACTCCTTCCCATTTCAATCCTGAGACCCGTCCTATACCATGAGATATGATATCTCAATGCTTCTAATACCAAACCTGAGACTGTCCTATAACATGAGATGTGATATCTCAATGCTTCTAATAACAAACCTGAGAGCTTTCCTATAACATGAGATGTGATATCCAACTCCTTCCCAATCCAATCCTGAGACCCTTCCGATAGCATGAGATGTGATATCTCAATGCTTCTAATATCAAAACTGAGACCCTCCCTATAGCATGAGATGTGATATCCAACTCCTTCCCATTCCAAACCTGAGACCCGTCCTATAAAATGAGATGGTATATAACAATGCTTCTAATACCAAACCTGAGACTGTCCTATAACATGAGATGTGATATCTCAATGCTTCTAATAACAAACCTGAGACCCTTCCTATGACATGAGATGTGATTTACAAGTCCTTCCGGTTCCAATCTTGAGACCCTTCGTATAACATGAGATGTGATATCCAACTACTTCCCAATCCAATCCTGAGACCCTTCTGATAGCATGAGATATGATATCTCAATGCTTCTAATACCAAACCACAGACCCGTCCTATAACTTGAGATGTGATATCCAAATCCTTCCCCTTCCAAACCTGAGACCCTTCCTTTAGCATGAGATGTGATATCCAACTCCTTCCCATTCCAATCCTGAGACCCTTCCTATAGCATGAGATGTGATATCCCAATGCTTCTACCAAACCTGAGACCTTTCCTATAGCATGAGATGTGATATCCAACTCTTCCCATCCAATCCTGAGGCCCGTCCTATACCATGAGATGGTATATCTCAATGCTTCTAATACCAAACCTGAGACTGTCCTATAACATGAGATGTGATATCTCAATGCTTCTAATAACAAACCTGAGACCCTTCCTATAACATGAGATGTGATGTCCAAGTCCTTCCCATTCCAATCATGAGACCCTTCCTATAACATGAGGTGTGATATCCAACTCCTTCCCAATCCAATCCTGAGACCCTTCTGATAGCATGAGATGTGATATCTCAATGCTTCTAATACCAAACCTGAAACCCTCCCTATAGAGTGAGATGTGATATCAAAGTCCTTCCCATTCCAATCCTGATACCCTTCCTATAACATGAGATGTGATATCCAACTCTTCCCATCCAATCCTGAGACCCTTCCTATAACATGAGATGTGATATCCAACTCCTTCCCAATCCAATCCTGAGACCCTTCCGATAGCATGAGATGTGATATCTCAATGCTTCTAATACCAAACCTGAGACCCTCCCTATAGCGTGAGATGTGATATCAAAGTCCTTCCAATTCCAACCTGTGACCCTTCCTATGGCATGAGATGCGATATCCAACTCCTTCCCAATCCAATCCTGAGACCCTTCCTATAGCATGAGATGTGATATCTCAATGCTTCTACCAAACCTGAGACCCTTCCTATAGCATGAGATGTGATATCCAACTCTTCCCATCCAATCCTGAGACCCTTCCTATAACATGAGATGTGATATCCAACTCCTTCCCAATCCAATCCTGAGACCCTTCCGATAGCATGAGATATGATATCTCAATGCTTCTAATATCAAACCTGAGACCCTCCCTATAGCATGAGAGGTGATATCCAACTCCTTCCCATTCCAATCCTGAGACCCTTCCGATAGCATGAGATGTGATATCCAACTCCTTCCAATTCCAACCTGTGACCCTTCCTATAGCATGAGATGGGATATCCAACTCCTTCCCAATCCAATCCTGAGACCCTTCCGATAGCATGAGATGTGATATCTTAATGCTTCTACCATACCTGAGACCTTCCTATGGCATGAGATGTGATATCAAACTCCTTCCGATTCCAATCCTGAGACCCTTCCTATAGCATGAGATGTGATATCCAACTCCTTCCCATTCCAATCCTGAGACCTGTCCTATACCATGAGATGTGATATCTCAATGCTTCTTCTACCATACCTGAGAACTTCCTATGGCATGAGATGTGAAATCAAACTACTTCCATTCCAATCCTGAGACCCTTCCTATAGCATGAGATGTTATATCCAACTCCTTCCCATTCCAATCCTGAGACCCGTCCTATAACATGAGATGTGATATCTCAATGCTTCTAATACCAAACCTGAGACTATCCTATAACATGAGATGTGATATCTCAATGCTTCTAATAACAAACCTGAGACCCTTCCTATAACATGAGATGTGATATCCAAGTCCTTCCCATTCCAATCTTGAGACCCTTCCTATAACATGAGATGTGATATCCAACTCCTTCCCAAACCAATCCTGAGACCCTTCCGACAGCATGAGATATGATATCTCAATGCTTCTAATACCAAACCACAGACTCGTCCTATAACTTGAGATGTGATATCCAAATCCTTCCCCTTCCAAACCTGAGACCCTTCCTTTACCATGAGATGTGATATCCAACTCCTTCGCATTCCAATCCTGAGACCCTTCCTATAGCATGAGATGTGATATCTCAATGCTTCTAATAACAAACCTGAGACCCTTCCTATAACATGAGATGTGATATCCAACTCCTTCCCAATCCAATCCTGAGACCCTTCCGATAGCATGAGGATATGATATCTCAATGCTTCTAATATCAAACCTGAGCCCCTCCCTAAAGCATGAGATGTGATATCCAACTCCTTCCCATTCCAATCCTGAGACCCTTCCGACAGCATGAGATGTGATATCCAACTCCTTCCAATTCCAACCTGTGACCCTTCCTATAGCATGAGATGGGATATCCAACTCCTTCCCAATCCAATCCTGAGACCCTTCCGATAGCATGAGATGTGATATATTAATGCTTCTACCATACCTGAGACCTTCCTATGGCATGAGATGTGATATCAAACTACTTCCCATTCCAATCCTGAGACCCTTCCTATAGCATGAGATGTGATATCCAACTCCTTCCCATTCCAATCCTGAGACCCGTCCTATACCATGAGATGTGATATCTCAATGCTTCTAATACCAAAACTGAGACTGTCCTATAACATGAGAAGTGATATCTCAATGCTTCTAATAACAAACCTGAGACCCTTCCTATAACATGAGATGTGATATCCAAATCCTTCCCATTCCAATCCTGAGACCCTTCCTATAACATGAGATGTGATATCCAACTCCTTCCCAATCCAATACTGAGACCCTTCCGATAGCATGAGATATGATATCTCAATGGTTCTAATACCAAACCACAGACCCGTCCTATAAATTGAGGTGTGATATCCAAATCCTTAGCCTTCCAAACCTGAGACCCTTCCTTTAGCATGAGATGTGATATCCAACTCCTTCCCATTCCAATCCTGAGACCCGTCCTATACCATGAGATATGATATCTCAATGCTTCTAATACCAAACCTGAGACTGTCCTATAACATGAGATGTGATATCTCAATGCTTCTAATAACAAACCTGAGACCCTTCCTATAACATGAGATGTGATATCCAAGTCCTTCCGGTTCCAATCTTGAGACCCTTCGTATAACATGAGATGTGATATCCAACTCCTTCCCAATCCAATCCTGAGACCCTTCTGATAGCATGAGATATGATATCTCAATGCTTCTAATACCAAACCTGAGACTGTCCTATAACATGAGATGTGATATCTCAATGCTTCTAATAACAAACCTGAGAGCTTTCCTATAACATGAGATGTGATATCCAACTCCTTCCCAATCCAATCCTGAGACCCTTCCGATAGCATGAGATGTGATATCTCAATGATTCTAATACCAAACCACAGAAACGTCCTATAACTTGAGATGTGATATCCAACTCCTTCCCAATACAATCCTGAGACCCTTCCGATAGCATGAGATGTGATATCTCAATGCTTCTAATATCAAACCTGAGACCCTTCCTATGACATGAGATGTGATATCCAAGTCCTTCCGGTTCCAATCTTGAGACCCTTCGTATAACATGAGATGTGATATCCAACTCCTTCCCAATCCAATCCTGAGACCCTTCTGATAGCATGAGATATGATATCTCAATGCTTCTAATACCAAACCACAGACCCGTCCTATAACTTGAGATGTGATATCCAAATCCTTCCCCTTCCAAACCTGAGACCCTTCCTTTAGCATGAGATGTGATATCCAACTCCTTCCCATTCCAATCCTGAGACCCTTCCTATAGCATGAGATGTGATATCCAATGCTTCTACCAAACCTGAGACCTTTCCTATAGCATGAGATGTGATATCCAACTCTTCCCATCCAATCCTGAGACCCGTCCTATACCATGAGATGGTATATCTCAATGCTTCTAATACCAAACCTGAGACTGTCCTATAACATGAGATGTGATATCTCAATGCTTCTAATAACAAACCTGAGACCCTTCCTATAACATGAGATGTGATGTCCAAGTCCTTCCCATTCCAATCCTGAGACCCTTCCTATAACATGAGGTGTGATATCCAACTCCTTCCCAATCCAATCCTGAGACCCTTCTGATAGCATGAGATGTGATATCTCAATGCTTCTAATACCAAACCTGAAACCCTCCCTATAGAGTGAGATGTGATATCAAAGTCCTTCCCATTCCAATCCTGATACCCTTCCTATAACATGAGATGTGATATCCAACTCTTCCCATCCAATCCTGAGACCCTTCCTATAACATGAGATGTGATATCCAACTCCTTCCCAATCCAATCCTGAGACCCTTCCGATAGCATGAGATGTGATATCTCAATGCTTCTAATACCAAACCTGAGACCCTCCCTATAGCGTGAGATGTGATATCAAAGTCCTTCCCATTCCAATCCTGATACCCTTCCTATAACATGAGATGTGATATCCAACTCCTTCCAATTCCAACCTGTGACCCTTCCTATGGCATGAGATGCGATATCCAACTCCTTCCCAATCCAATCCTGAGACCCTTCCGATAGCATGAGATGTGATATCTAAATGCTTCTAGCAAACCTGAGACCTTCCCATGGCATGAGATGTGATATCAAACTCCTTCCCATTCCAATCCTGAGACCCTTCCTATAGCATGAGATGTGATATCTCAATGCTTCTACCAAACCTGAGACCCTTCCTATAGCATGAGATGTGATATCCAACTCTTCCCATCCAATCCTGAGACCCTTCCTATAGCATGAGATGTGATATCCAACTCCTTCCCATTCCAATCCTGAGACCCGTCCTATACCATGAGATGTGATATCTCAATGCTTCTAATACCAAAACTGAGACTGTCCTATAACATGAGATGTGATATCTCAATGCTTCTAATAACAAACCTGAGAGCTTTCCTATAACATGAGATGTGATATCCAACTCCTTCCCAATCCAATCCTGAGACCCTTCCGATAGCATGAGATGTGATATCTCAATGATTCTAATACCAAACCACAGACCCGTCCTATAACTTGAGATGTGATATCCAACTCCTTCCCAATCCAATCCTGAGACCCTTCCGATAGCATGAGATGTGATATCTCAATGCTTCTAATATCAAAACTGAGACCCTCCCTATAGCATGAGATGTGATATCCAACTCCTTCCCATTCCAATCCTGAGACCCGTCCTATAAAATGAGATGGAATATAACAATGCTTCTAATACCAAACCTGAGACTGTCCTATAACATGAGATGTGATATCTCAATGCTTCTAATAACAAACCTGAGACCCTTCCTATAACATGAGATGTGATATCCAAGTCCTTCCGGTTCCAATCTTGAAACCCTTCGTATAACATGAGATGTGATATCCAACTCCTTCCCAATCCAATCCTGAGACCCTTCTGATAGCATGAGATATGATATCTCAATGCTTCTAATACCAAACCTGAGACTGTCCTATAACATGAGATGTGATATCTCAATGCTTCTAATAACAAACCTGAGAGCTTTCCTATAACATGAGATGTGATATCCAACTCCTTCCCAATCCAATCCTGAGACCCTTCCGATAGCATGAGATGTGATATCTCAATGATTCTAATACCACACCACAGAAACGTCCTATAACTTGAGATGTGATATCCAACTCCTTCCCAATCCAATCCTGAGACCCTTCCGATAGCATGAGATGTGATATCTCAATGCTTCTAATATCAAAACTGAGACCCTCCCTATAGCATGAGATGTGATATCCAACTCCTTCGCATTCCAATCCTGAGACCCGTCCTATAAAATGAGATGGTATATAACAATGCTTCTAATACCAAACCTGAGACTGTCCTATAACATGAGATGTGATATCTCAATGCTTCTAATAACAAACCTGAGACCCTTCCTATAACATGAGATGTGATATCCAAGTCCTTCCGGTTCCAATCTTGAGACCCTTCGTATAACATGAGATGTGATATACAACTCCTTCCCAATCCAATCCTGAGACCCTTCTGATAGCATGAGATATGATATCCCAATGCTTCTAATACCAAACCACAGACCCGTCCTATAACTTGAGATGTGATATCCAAATCCTTCCCCTTCCAAACCTGAGACCCTTCCTTTAGCATGAGATGTGATATCCAACTCCTTCCCATTCCAATCCTGAGACCCTTCCTATAGCATGAGATGTGATATCCCAATGCTTCTACCAAACCTGAGACCTTTCCTATAGCATGAGATGTGATATCCAACTCTTCCCATCCAATCCTGAGACCCGTCCTATACCATGAGATGGTATATCTCAATGCTTCTAATACCAAACCTGAGACTGTCCTATAACATGAGATGTGATATCTCAATGCTTCTAATAACAAACCTGAGACCCTTCCTATAACATGAGATGTGATGTACAAGTCCTTCCCATTCCAATCCTGAGACCCTTCCTATAACATGAGGTGTGATATCCAACTCCTTCCCAATCCAATCCTGATACCCTTCCTATTACATGAGATGTGATATCCAACTCTTCCCATCCAATCCTGAGACCCTTCCTATAACATGAGATGTGATATCCAACTCCTTCCCAATCCAATCCTGAGACCCTTCCGATAGCATGAGATGTGATATCTCAATGCTTCTAATACCAAACCTGAGACCCTCCCTATAGCGTGAGATGTGATATCAAAGTCCTTCCCATTCCAATCCTGATACCCTTCCTATAACATGAGATGTGATATCCAACTCCTTCCAATTCCAACCTGTGACCCTTCCTATAGCATGAGGTGCAATATCCAACTCCTTCCCAATCCAATCCTGAGACCCTTCCGATAGCATGAGATGTGATATCTAAATGCTTCTAGCAAACCTGAGACCTTCCCATGGCATGAGATGTGATATCAAACTCCTTCCCATTCCAATCCTGAGACCCTTCCTATAGCATGAGATGTGATATCTCAATGCTTCTACCAAACCTGAGACCCTTCCTATAACATGAGATGTGATATCCAACTCCTTCCCAATCCAATCCTGAGACCCTTCCGATAGCATGAGATATGATATCTCAATGCTTCTAATATCAAACCTGAGACCCTCCCTATAGCATGAGAGGTGATATCCAACTCCTTCCCATTCCAATCCTGAGACCCTTCCGATAGCATGAGATGTGATATCCAACTCCTTCCAATTCCAACCTGTGACCCTTCCTATAGCATGAGATGGGATATCCAACTCCTTCCCAATCCAATCCTGAGACCCTTCCGATAGCATGAGATGTGATATCTTAATGCTTATACCATACCCGAGACCTTCCTATGGCATGAGATGTGATATCAAACTCCTTCCCATTCCAAACCTGAGACCCTTCCTATAGCATGAGATGTGATATCCAACTCCTTCCCATTCCAATCCTGAGACCCGTCCTATACCATGAGATGTGATATCTCAATGCTTCTTCTACCATACCTGAGAACTTCCTATGGCATGAGATGTGAAATCAAACTACTTCCATTCCAATCCTGAGACCCTTCCTATAGCATGAGATGTTATATCCAACTCCTTCCCATTCCAATCCTGAGACCCGTCCTATACCATGAGATGTGATATCTCAATGCTTCTAATACCAAACCTGAGACTGTCCTATAACATGAGATGTGATATCTCAATGCTTCTAATAACAAACCTGAGACCCTTCCTATAACATGAGATGTGATATCCAAGTCCTTCCCATTCCAATCTTGAGACCCTTCCTATAACATGAGATGTGATATCCAACTCCTTCCCAAACCAATCCTGAGACCCTTCCGATAGCATGAGATATGATATCTCAATGCTTCTAATACCAAACCACAGACTCGTCCTATAACTTGAGATGTGATATCCAAATCCTTCCCCTTCAAAACCTGAGGCCCTTCCTTTATCATGAGATGTGATATCCAACTCCTTCCCATTCCAATCCTGAGACCCTTCCGATAGCATGAGATATGATATCTCAATGCTTCTAATATCAAACCTGAGACCCTCCATATAGCATGAGAGGTGATATCCAACTCCTTCCCATTCCAATCCTGAGACCCTTCCGATAGCATGAGATGTGATATCCAACTCCTTCCAATTCCAACCTGTGACCCTTCCTATAGCATGAGATGGGATATCCAACTCCTTCCCAATCCAATCCTGAGACCCTTCCGATAGCATGAGATGTGATATCTTAATGCTTCTACCATACCTGAGACCTTCCTATGGCATGAGATGTGATATCAAACTCCTTCCCATTCCAATCCTGAGACCCTTCCTATAGCATGAGATGTGATATCCAACTCCTTCTCATTCCAATCCTGAGACCCGTCCTATACCATGAGATGTGATATCTCAATGCTTCTAATACCAAACCTGAGACTGTCCTATAACAAGAGATGTGATATCTCAATGCTTCTAATAACAAACCTGAGACCCTTCCTATAACATGAGATGTGATATCCAAGCCCTTCCCATTCCAATCTTGAGACCCTTCCTATAACATGAGATGTGATATCCAACTCCTTCCCAATCCAATCCTGAGACCCTTCCGATAGCATGAGATATGATATCTCAATGCTTCTAATACCAAAACCACAGACCCGTCCTATAACTTGAGATATGATATCCAAATTCTTCCCCTTCCAAACCTGAGACACTTCCTTTATCATGAGATGTGATATCCAACTCCTTCCCATTCCAATCCTGAGACCCTTCCTATAGCATGAGATGTGATATCCCAATGCTTCTACCAAACCTGAGACCCTTCCTATAGCATGAGATGTGATATCCAACTCTTCCCATCCAATCCTGAGACCCTTCCTATAACATGAGATGTGATATCCAACTCCTTCCCAATCCAATCCTGAGACCCTTCCGATAGCATGAGATATGATATCTCAATGCTTCTAATATCAAACCTGAGACCCTCCCTAAAGCATGAGATGTGATATCCAACTCCTTCCCATTCCAATCCTGAGACCCTTCCGATAGCATGAGATGTGATATCCAACTCCTTCCAATTCCAACCTGTGACCCTTCCTATAGAATGAGATGGGATATCCAACTCCTTCCCAATCCAATCCTGAGACCCTTCCGATAGCATGAGATGTGATATCTTAATGCTTCTACCATACCTGAGACCTTCCTATGGCATGAGATGTGATATCAAACTCCTTCCCATTCCAATCCTGAGACCCTTCCTATAGCATGAGATGTGATATCCAATTCCTTCCCATTCCAATCCTGAGACCCGTCCTATACCATGAGATGTGATATCTCAATGCTTCTAATACCAAACCTGAGACTGTCCTATAACATGAGATGTGATATCTCAATGCTTCTAATAACAAACCTGAGACCCTTCCTATAACATGAGATGTGATATCCAAATCCTTCCCATTCCAATCCTGAGACCCTTCCTATAGCATGAGATGTGATATCCAACTCCTTTTCATTCCAATCCTGAGACCCGTCCTATACCATGAGATATGATATCTCAATGCTTCTAACAACAAACCTGAGACCCTTCCTATAACATGAGATGTGATATCCAAGCCCTTCCCATTCCAATCTTGAGGCCCTTCCTATAACATGAGATGTGGTATCCAACTCCTTCCCAATCCAATCCTGACACCCTTCCGATAGCATGAGATATGATATCTCAATGCTTCTAATACCAAAACCACAGACCCGTCCTAAAACTTGAGATATGATATCCAAATCCTTCCCCTTCCAAACCTGAGACCCTTCCTTTATCATGAGATGTGATATCCACCTCCTTCCCATTCCAATCCTGAGACCCTTCCTATAGCATGAGATGTGATATCTCAATGCTTCTAATAACAAACCTGAGACCCTTCCTATAACATGAGATGTGATGTCCAAGTCCTTCCCATTCCAATCCTGAGACCCTTCCTATAACAAGAGATGTGATATCCAACTCCTTCCCAATCCAATCCTGAGACCCTTCCTATAGCATGAGATATGATATCTCAATGCTTCTAATATCAAACCTGAGCCCCTCCCTAAAGCATGAGATGTGATATCCAACTCCTTCCAATTCCAACCTGTGACCCTTCCTATAGCATGAGATGGGATATCCAACTCCTTCCCAATCCAATCCTGAGACCCTTCCGATAGCATGAGATGTGATATATTAATGCTTCTACCATACCTGAGACCTTCCTATGGCATGAGATGTGATATCAAACTACTTCCCATTCCAATCCTGAGACCCTTCCTATAGCATGAGATGTGATATCCAACTCCTTCCCATTCCAATCCTGAGACCCTTCCGACAGCATGAGATGTGATATCCAACTCCTTCCAATTCCAACCTGTGACCCTTCCTATAGCATGAGATGGGATATCCAACTCCTTCCCAATCCAATCCTGAGACCCTTCCGATAGCATGAGATGTGATATATAAATGCTTCTACCATACCTGAGACCTTCCTATGGCATGAGATGTGATATCAAACTACTTCCCATTCCAATCCTGAGACCCGTCCTATACCATGAGATGTGATATGATATCTCAATGCTTCTAATACCAAACCTGAGACTGTCCTATAACATGAGAAGTGATATCTCAATGCTTCTAATAACAAACCTGAGACCCTTCCTATAACATGAGATGTGATATCCAAATCCTTCCCATTCCAATCCTGAGACCCTTCCTATAACATGAGATGTGATATCCAACTCCTTCCCAATCCAATACTGAGACCCTTCCGATAGCATGAGATATGATATCTCAATGGTTCTAATACCAAACCACAGACCCGTCCTATAAATTGAGGTGTGATATCCAAATCCTTAGCCTTCCAAACCTGAGACCCTTCCTTTAGCATGAGATGTGATATCCAACTCCTTCCCAATCCAATCCTGAGACCCTTCCGATAGCATGAGATATGATATCTCAATGCTTCTAATACCAAAACCACAGAGCCGTCCTATAACTTGAGATATGATATCCAAATCCTTCCCCTTCCAAACCTGAGACACTTCCTTTATCATGAGATGTGATATCCAACTCCTTCCCATTCCAATCCTGAGACCCTTCCTATAGCATGGGATGTGATATCCCAATGCTTCTACCAAACCTGAGACCCTTCCTATAGCATGAGATGTGATATCCAACGCTTCCCAATCCAATCCTGAGACCCTTCCAATAGCATGAGATATGATATCTCAATGCTTCTAATATCAAACCTGAGACCCTCCCTAAAGCATGAGATGTGATATCCAACTCCTTCCCATTCCAATCCTGAGACCCTTCCGATAGCATGAGATGTGCTATCCAACTCCTTCCAATTCCAACCTGTGACCCTTCCTATAGCATGAGATGGGATATCCAACTCCTTCGCAATCCAATCCTGAGACCCTTCCGATAGCATGAGATGTGATATCTTAATGCTTCTACCATACCTGAGACCTTCCTATGGCATGAGATGTGATATCAAACTCCTTCCCATTCCAATCCTGAGACCCTTCCTATAGCATGAGATGTGATATCCAATTCCTTCCCATTCCAATCCTGAGACCCGTCCTATACCATGAGATGTGATATCTCAATGCTTCTAATACCAAACCTGAGACTGTCCTATAACATGAGATGTGATATCTCAATGCTTCTAATAACAAACCTGAGACCCTTCCTATAACATGAGATGTGATATCCAAGCCCTTCCCATTCCAATCTTGCGGCCCTTCCCATAACATGAGATGTGATATCCAACTCCTTCCCAATCCAATCCTGAGACCCTTCCAATAGCATGAGATATGATATCTCAATGCTTCTAATATCAAACCTGAGACCCTCCCTAAAGCATGAGATGTGATATCCAACTCCTTCCCATTCCAATCCTGAGACCCTTCCGACAGCATGAGATGTGATATCCAACTCCTTCCAATTCCAACCTGTGACCCTTCCTATAGCATGAGATGGGATATCCAACTCCTTCCCAATCCAATCCTGAGACCCTTCCGATAGCATGAGATGTGATATATTAATGCTTCTACCATACCTGAGACCTTCCTATGGCATGAGATGTGATATCAAACTACTTCCCATTCCAATCCTGAGACCCTTCCTATAGCATGAGATGTGATATCCAACTCCTTCCCAATCCAATCCTGAGACCCGTCCTATACCATGAGATGTGATATCTCAATGCTTCTAATACCAAACCTGAGACTGTCCTATAACATGAGAAGTGATATCTCAATGCTTCTAATAACAAACCTGAGACCCTTCCTATAACATGAGATGTGATATCCAAATCCTTCCCATTCCAATCCTGAGACCCTTCCTATAACATGAGATGTGATATCCAACTCCTTCCCAATCCAATACTGAGACCCTTCCGATAGCATGAGATATGATATCTCAATGGTTCTAATACCAAACCACAGACCCGTCCTATAAATTGAGGTGTGATATCCAAATCCTTAGCCTTCCAAACCTGAGACCCTTCCTTTAGCATGAGATGTGATATCCAACTCCTTGCCATTCCAATCCTGAGACCCGTCCCATACCATGAGATATGATATCTCAATGCTTCTAATACCAAACCTGAGACTGTCCTATAACATGAGATGTGATATCTCAATGCTTCTAATAACAAACCTGAGAGTTTTCCTATAACATGAGATGTGATATCCAACTCCTTCCCAATCCAATCCTGAGACCCTTCCGATAGCATGAGATGTGATATCTCAATGATTCTAATACCAAACCACAGACCCGTCCTATAACTTGAGATGTGATATCCAACTCCTTCCCAATCCAATCCTGAGACCCTTCCGATAGCATGAGATGTGATATCTCAATGCTTCTAATATCAAAACTGAGACCCTCCCTATAGCATGAGATGTGATATCCAACTCCTTCCCATTCCAATCCTGAGACCCGTCCTATAAAATGAGATGGTATATAACAATGCTTCTAATACCAAACCTGAGACTGTCCTATAACATGAGATGTGATATCTCAATGCTTCTAATAACAAACCTGAGACCCTTCCTATGACATGAGATGTGATATCCAAGTCCTTCCGGTTCCAATCTTGAGACCCTTCGTATAACATGAGATGTGATATCCAACTCCTTCCCAATCCAATCCTGAGACCCTTCTGATAGCATGAGATATGATATCTCAATGCTTCTAATACCAAACCACAGACCCGTCCTATAACTTGAGATGTGATATCCAAATCCTTCCCCTTCCAAACCTGAGACCCTTCCTTTAGCATGAGATGTGATATCCAACTCCTTCCCATTCCAATCCTGAGACCCTTCCTATAGCATGAGATGTGATATCCCAATGCTTCTACCAAACCTGAGACCTTTCCTATAGCATGAGATGTGATATCCGACTCTTCCCATCCAATCCTGAGACCCGTCCTATACCATGAGATGGTATATCTCAATGCTTCTAATACCAAACCTGAGACTGTCCTATAACATGAGATGTGATATCTCAATGCTTCTAATAACAAACCTGAGACCCTTCCTATAACATGAGATGTGATGTCCAAGTCCTTCCCATTCCAATCCTGAGAGCCTTCCTATAACATGAGGTGTGATATCCAACTCCTTCCCAATCCAATCCTGAGACCCTTCTGATAGCATGAGATGTGATATCTCAATGCTTCTAATACCAAACCTGAAACCCTCCCTATAGAGTGAGATGTGATATCAAAGTCCTTCCCATTCCAATCCTGATACCCTTCCTATAACATGAGATGTGATATCCAACTCTTCCCATCCAATCCTGAGACCCTTCCTATAACATGAGATGTGATATCCAACTCCTTCCCAATCCAATCCTGAGACCCTTCCGATAGCATGAGATGTGATATCTCAATGCTTCTAATACCAAACCTGAGACCCTCCCTATAGCGTGAGATGTGATATCAAAGTCCTTCCCATTCCAATCCTGATACCCTTCCTATAACATGAGATGTGATATCCAACTCCTTCCAATTCCAACCTGTGACCCTTCCTATGGCATGAGATGCGATATCCAACTCCTTCCCAATCCAATCCTGAGACCCTTCCGATAGCATGAGATGTGATATCTAAATGCTTCTAGCAAACCTGAGACCTTCCCATGGCATGAGATGTGATATCAAACTCCTTCCCATTCCAATCCTGAGACCCTTCCTATAGCATGAGATGTGATATCTCAATGCTTCTACCAAACCTGAGACCCTTCCTATAGCATGAGATGTGATATCCAACTCTTCCCATCCAATCCTGAGACCCTTCCTATAACATGAGATGTGATATCCAACTCCTTCCCAATCCAATCCTGAGACCCTTCCGATAGCATGAGATATGATATCTCAATGCTTCTAATATCAAACCTGAGACCCTCCCTATAGCATGAGAGGTGATATCCAACTCCTTCCCATTCCAATCCTGAGACCCTTCCGATAGCATGAGATGTGATATCTTAATGCTTCTACCATACCTGAGACCTTCCTATGGCATGAGATGTGATATCAAACTCCTTCCCATTCCAATCCTGAGACCCTTCCTATAACATGAGATGTGATATCCAACTCCTTCCCATTCCAATCCTGAGACCCGTCCTATACCATGAGATGTGATATCTCAATGCTTCTTCTACCATACCTGAGAACTTCCTATGGCATGAGATGTGAAATCAAACTACTTCCATTCCAATCCTGAGACCCTTCCTATACCATGAGATGTGATATCTCAATGCTTCTAATACCAAACCTGAGACTGTCCTATAACATGAGATGTGATATCTCAATGCTTCTAATAACAAACCTGAGACCCTTCCTATAACATGAGATGTGATATCCAAGTCCTTCCCATTCCAATCTTGAGACCCTTCCTATAACATGAGATGTGATATCCAACTCCTTCCCAAACCAATCCTGAGACCCTTCCGACAGCATGAGATATGATATCTCAATGCTTCTAATACCAAACCACAGACTCGTCCTATAACTTGAGATGTGATATCCAAATCCTTCCCCTTCCAAACCTGAGACCCTTCCTTTATCATGAGATGTGATATCCAACTCCTTCGCATTCCAATCCTGAGACCCTTCCTATAGCATGAGATGTGATATCTCAATGCTTCTAATAACAAACCTGAGACCCTTCCTATAACATGAGATGTGATATCCAACTCCTTCCCAATCCAATCCTGAGACCCTTCCGATAGCATGAGGATATGATATCTCAATGCTTCTAATATCAAACCTGAGCCCATCCCTAAAGCATGAGATGTGATATCCAACTCCTTCCCATTCCAATCCTGAGACCCTTCCGACAGCATGAGATGTGATATCCAACTCCTTCCAATTCCAACCTGTGACCCTTCCTATAGCATGAGATGGGATATCCAACTCCTTCCCAATCCAATCCTGAGACCCTTCCGATAGCATGAGATGTGATATATTAATGCTTCTACCATACCTGAGACCTTCCTATGGCATGAGATGTGATATCCAACTCCTTCCCATTCCAATCCTGAGACCCGTCCTATACCATGAGATGTGATATCTCAATGCTTCTAATACCAAAACTGAGACTGTCCTATAACATGAGAAGTGATATCTCAATGCTTCTAATAACAAACCTGAGACCCTTCCTATAACATGAGATGTGATATCCAAATCCTTCCCATTCCAATCCTGAGACCCTTCCTATAACATGAGATGTGATATCCAACTCCTTCCCAATCCAATACTGAGACCCTTCCGATAGCATGAGATATGATATCTCAATGGTTCTAATACCAAACCACAGACCCGTCCTATAAATTGAGGTGTGATATCCAAATCCTTAGCCTTCCAAACCTGAGACCCTTCCTTTAGCATGAGATGTGATATCCAACTCCTTCCCATTCCAATCCTGAGACCCGTCCTATACCATGAGATATGATATCTCAATGCTTCTAATACCAAACCTGAGACTGTCCTATAACATGAGATGTGATATCTCAATGCTTCTAATAACAAACCTGAGAGCTTTCCTATAACATGAGATGTGATATCCAACTCCTTCCCAATCCAATCCTGAGACCCTTCCGATAGCATGAGATGTGATATCTTAATGATTCTAATACCAAACCACAGACCCGTCCTATAACTTGAGATGTGATATCCAATTCCTTCCCAATCCAATCCTGAGACCCTTCCGATAGCATGAGATGTGATATCTCAATGCTTCTAATATCAAAACTGAGACCCTCCCTATAGCATGAGATGTGATATCCAACTCCTTCCCATTCCAATCCTGAGACCCGTCCTATAAAATGAGATGGTATATAACAATGCTTCTAATACCAAACCTGAGACTGTCCTATAACATGAGATGTGATATCTCAATGCTTCTAATAACAAACCTGAGACCCTTCCTATAACATGAGATGTGATATCCAAGTCCTTCCGGTTCCAATCTTGAGACCCTTCGTATAACATGAGATGTGATATCCAACTCCTTCCCAATCCAATCCTGAGACCCTTCTGATAGCATGAGATATGATATCTCAATGCTTCTAATACCAAACCTGAGACTGTCCTATAACATGAGATGTGATATCTCAATGCTTCTAATAACAGACCTGAGAGCTTTCCTATAACATGAGATGTGATATCCAACTCCTTCCCAATCCAATCCTGAGACCCTTCCGATAGCATGAGATGTGATATCTCAATGATTCTAATACCAAACCACAGAAACGTCCTATAACTTGAGATGTGATATCCAACTCCTTCCCAATCCAATTCTGAGACCCTTCCGATAGCATGAGATGTGATATCTCAATGCTTCTAATATCAAAACTGAGACCCTCCCTATAGCATGAGATGTGATATCCAACTCCTTCTTATTCCAATCCTGAGACCCGTCCTATAAAATGAGATGGTATATAACAATGCTTCTAATACCAAACCTGAGATTGTCCTATAACATGAGATGTGATATCTCAATGCTTCTAATAACAAACCTGAGACCCTTCCTATAACATGAGATGTGATATCCAAGTCCTTCCGGTTACAATCTTGAGACCCTTCGTATAACATGAGATGTGATATCCAACTCCTTCCCAATCCAATCCTGAGACCCTTCTGATAGCATGAGATATGATATCTCAATGCTTCTAATACCAAACCACAGACCCGTCCTATAACTTGAGATGTGATATCCAAATCCTTCCCCTTCCAAACCTGAGACCCTTCCTTTAGCATGAGATGTGATATCCAACTCCTTCCCATTCCAATCCTGAGACCCTTCCTATAGCATGAGATGTGATATCCCAATGCTTCTACCAAACCTGAGACCTTTCCTATAGCATGAGATGTGATATCCGACTCTTCCCATCCAATCCTGAGACCCGTCCTATACCATGAGATGGTATATCTCAATGCTTCTAATACCAAACCTGAGACTTTCCTATAACATGAGATGTGATATCTCAATGCTTCTAATAACAAACCTGAGACCCTTCCTATAACATGAGATGTGATGTCCAAGTCCTTCCCATTCCAATCCTGAGAGCCTTCCTATAACATGAGGTGTGATATCCAACTCCTTCCCAATCCAATCCTGAGACCCTTCTGATAGCATGAGATGTGATATCTCAATGCTTCTAATACCAAACCTGAAACCCTCCCTATAGAGTGAGATGTGATATCAAAGTCCTTCCCATTCCAATCCTGATACCCTTCCTATAACATGAGATGTGATATCCAACTCTTCCCATCCAATCCTGAGACCCTTCCTATAACATGAGATGTGATATCCAACTCCTTCCCAATCCAATCCTGAGACCCTTCCGAGAGCATGAGATGTGATATCTCAATGCTTCTAATACCAAACCTGAGACCCTCCCTATAGCGTGAGATGTGATATCAAAGTCCTTCCCATTCCAATCCTGATACCCTTCCTATAACATGAGATGTGATATCCAACTCCTTCCAATTCCAACCTGTGACCCTTCCTATGGCATGAGATGCGATATCCAACTCCTTCCCAATCCAATCCTGAGACCCTTCCGATAGCATGAGATGTGATATCTAAATGCTTCTAGCAAACCTGAGACCTTCCCATGGCATGAGATGTGATATCAAACTCCTTCCCATTCCAATCCTGAGACCCTTCCTATAGCATGAGATGTGATATCTCAATGCTTCTACCAAACCTGAGACCCTTCCTATAGCATGAGATGTGATATCCAACTCTTCCCATCCAATCCTGAGACCCTTCCTATAACATGAGATGTGATATCCAACTCCTTCCCAATCCAATCCTGAGACCCTTCCGATAGCATGAGATATGATATCTCAATGCTTCTAATATCAAACCTGAGACCCTCCCTATAGCATGAGAGGTGATATCCAACTCCTTCCCATTCCAATCCTGAGACCCTTCCGATAGCATGAGATGTGATATCTTAATGCTTCTACCATACCTGAGACCTTCCTATGGCATGAGATGTGATATCAAACTCCTTCCCATTCCAATCCTGAGACCCTTCCTATAGCATGAGATGTGATATCCAACTCCTTCCCATTCCAATCCTGAGACCCATCCTATACCATGAGATGTGATATCTCAATGCTTCTTCTACCATACCTGAGAACTTCCTATGGCATGAGATGTGAAATCAAACTACTTCCATTCCAATCCTGAGACCCTTCCTATACCATGAGATGTGATATCTCAATGCTTCTAATACCAAACCTGAGACTGTCCTATAACATGAGATGTGATATCTCAATGCTTCTAATAACAAACCTGAGACCCTTCCTATAACATGAGATGTGATATCCAAGTCCTTCCCATTCCAATCTTGAGACCCTTCCTATAACATGAGATGTGATATCCAACTCCTTCCCAAACCAATCCTGAGACCCTTCCGACAGCATGAGATATGATATCTCAATGCTTCTAATACCAAACCACAGACTCGTCCTATAACTTGAGATGTGATATCCAAATCCTTCCCCTTCCAAACCTGAGACCCTTCCTTTATCATGAGATGTGATATCCAACTCCTTCGCATTCCAATCCTGAGACCCTTCCTATAGCATGAGATGTGATATCTCAATGCCTCTAATAACAAACCTGAGACCCTTCCTATAACATGAGATGTGATATCCAACTCCTTCCCAATCCAATCCTGAGACCCTTCTGATAGCATGAGGATATGATATCTCAATGCTTCTAATATCAAACCTGAGCCCATCCCTAAAGCATGAGATGTGATATCCAACTCCTTCCCATTCCAATCCTGAGACCCTTCCGACAGCATGAGATGTGATATCCAACTCCTTCCAATTCCAACCTGTGACCCTTCCTATAGCATGAGATGGGATATCCAACTCCTTCCCAATCCAATCCTGAGACCCTTCCGATAGCATGAGATGTGATATATTAATGCTTCTACCATACCTGAGACCTTCCTATGGCATGAGATGTGATATCCAACTTCTTCCCATTCCAATCCTGAGACCCGTCCTATACCATGAGATGTGATATCTCAATGCTTCTAATACCAAAACTGAGACTGTCCTATAACATGAGAAGTGATATCTCAATGCTTCTAATAACAAACCTGAGACCCTTCCTATAACATGAGATGTGATATCCAAATCCTTCCCATTCCAATCCTGAGACCCTTCCTATAACATGAGATGTGATATCCAACTCCTTCCCAATCCAATACTGAGACCCTTCCGATAGCATGAGATATGATATCTCAATGGTTCTAATACCAAACCACAGACCCGTCCTATAAATTGAGGTGTGATATCCAAATCCTTAGCCTTCCAAACCTGAGACCCTTCCTTTAGCATGAGATGTGATATCCAACTCCTTCCCATTCCAATCCTGAGACCCGTCCTATACCATGAGATATGATATCTCAATGCTTCTAATACCAAACCTGAGACTGTCCTATAACATGAGATGTGATATCTCAATGCTTCTAATAACAAACCTGAGAGCTTTCCTATAACATGAGATGTGATATCCAACTCCTTCCCAATCCAATCCTGAGACCCTTCCGATAGCATGAGATGTGATATCTTAATGATTCTAATACCAAACCACAGACCCGTCCTATAACTTGAGATGTGATATCCAATTCCTTCCCAATCCAATCCTGAGACCCTTCCGATAGCATGAGATGTGATATCTCAATGCTTCTAATATCAAAACTGAGACCCTCCCTATAGCATGAGATGTGATATCCAACTCCTTCCCATTCCAATCCTGAGACCCGTCCTATAAAATGAGATGGTATATAACAATGCTTCTAATACCAAACCTGAGACTGTCCTATAACATGAGATGTGATATCTCAATGCTTCTAATAACAAACCTGAGACCCTTCCTATAACATGAGATGTGATATCCAAGTCCTTCCGGTTCCAATCTTGAGACCCTTCGTATAACATGAGATGTGATATCCAACTCCTTCCCAATCCAATCCTGAGACCCTTCTGATAGCATGAGATATGATATCTCAATGCTTCTAATACCAAACCTGAGACTGTCCTATAACATGAGATGTGATATCTCAATGCTTCTAATAACAGACCTGAGAGCTTTCCTATAACATGAGATGTGATATCCAACTCCTTCCCAATCCAATCCTGAGACCCTTCCAATAGCATGAGATGTGATATCTCAATGATTCTAATACCAAACCACAGAAACGTCCTATAACTTGAGATGTGATATCCAACTCCTTCCCAATCCAATTCTGAGACCCTTCCGATAGCATGAGATGTGATATCTCAATGCTTCTAATATCAAAACTGAGACCCTCCCTATAGCATGAGATGTGATATCCAACTCCTTCCCATTCCAATCCTGAGACCCGTCCTATAAAATGAGATGGTATATAACAATGCTTCTAATACCAAACCCGAGACTGTCCTATAACATGAGATGTGATATCTCAATGCTTCTAATAACAAACCTGAGACCCTTCCTATAACATGAGATGTGATATCCAAGTCCTTCCGGTTCCAATCTTGAGACCCTTCGTATAACATGAGATGTGATATCCAAATCCTTCCCCTTCCAAACCTGAGACCCTTCCTTTAGCATGAGATGTGATATCCAACTCCTTCCCATTCCAATCCTGAGACCCTTCCTATAGCATGAGATGTGATATCCCAATGCTTCTACCAAACCTGAGACCTTTCCTATAGCATGAGATGTGATATCCAACTCTTCCCATCCAATCCTGAGACCCGTCCTATACCATGAGATGGTATATCTCAATGCTTCTAATACCAAACCTGAGACTGTCCTATAACATGAGATGTGATATCCCAATGCTTCTACCAAATCTGAGACCTTTCCTATAGCATGAGATGTGATATCCAACTCTTCCCATCCAATCCTGAGACCTATCCTATACCATGAGATGGTATATCCCAATGCTTCTACCAAACCTGAGACCTTTCCTATAGCATGAGATGTGATATCCAACTCTTCCCATCCAATCCTGAGACCCGTCCTATACCATGAGATGGTATATCTCAATGCTTCTAATACCAAACCTGAGACTGTCCTATAACATGAGATGTGATGTCCAAGTCCTTCCCATTCCAATCCTGAGACCCTTCCTATAACATGAGGTGTGATATCCAACTCCTTCCCAATCCAATCCTGAGACCCTTCTGATAGCATGAGATGTGATATCTCAATGCTTCTAATACCAAACCTGAAACCCTCCCTATAGAGTGAGATGTGATATCAAAGTCCTTCCCATTCCAATCCTGATACCCTTCCTATAACATGAGATGTGATATCCAACTCTTCCCATCCAATCCTGAGACCCTTCCTATAACATGAGATGTGATATCCAACTCCTTCCCAATCCAATCCTGAGACCCTTCCGATAGCATGAGATGTGATATCTCAATGCTTCTAATACCAAACCTGAGACCCTCCCTATAGCGTGAGATGTGATATCAAAGTCCTTCCCATTCCAATCCTGATACCCTTCCTATAACATGAGATGTGATATCCAACTCCTTCCAATTCCAACCTGTGACCCTTCCTATAGCATGAGATGCAATATCCAACTCCTTCCCAATCCAATCCTGAGACCCTTCCGATAGCATGACATGTGATATCTAAATGCTTCTAGCAAACCTGAGACCTTCCCATGGCATGAGATGTGATATCAAACTCCTTCCCATTCCAATCCTGAGACCCTTCCTATAGCATGAGATGTGATATCTCAATGCTTCTACCAAACCTGAGACCCTTCCTATAACATGAGATGTGATATCCAACTCCTTCCCAATCCAATCCTGAGACCCTTCCGATAGCATGAGATATGATATCTCAATGCTTCTAATATCAAACCTGAGACCCTCCCTAAAGCATGAGATGTGATATCCAACTCCTTCCCATTCCAATCCTGAGACCCTTCCGACAGCATGAGATGTGATATCCAACTCCTTCCAATTCCAACCTGTGACCCTTCCTATAGCATGAGATGGGATATCCAACTCCTTCCCAATCCAATCCTGAGACCCTTCCGATAGCATGAGATGTGATATATTAATGCTTCTACCATACCTGAGACCTTCCTATGGCATGAGATGTGATATCAAACTACTTCCCATTCCAATCCTGAGACCCTTCCTATAGCATGAGATGTGATATCCAACTCCTTCCCAATCCAATCCTGAGACCCGTCCTATACCATGAGATGTGATATCTCAATGCTTCTAATACCAAACCTGAGACTGTCCTATAACATGAGAAGTGATATCTCAATGCTTCTAATAACAAACCTGAGACCCTTCCTATAACATGAGATGTGATATCCAAATCCTTCCCATTCCAATCCTGAGACCCTTCCTATAACATGAGATGTGATATCCAACTCCTTCCCAATCCAATACTGAGACCCTTCCGATAGCATGAGATATGATATCTCAATGGTTCTAATACCAAACCACAGACCCGTCCTATAAATTGAGGTGTGATATCCAAATCCTTAGCCTTCCAAACCTGAGACCCTTCCTTTAGCATGAGATGTGATATCCAACTCCTTGCCATTCCAATCCTGAGACCCGTCCTATACCATGAGATATGATATCTCAATGCTTCTAATACCAAACCTGAGACTGTCCTATAACATGAGATGTGATATCTCAATGCTTCTAATAACAAACCTGAGAGTTTTCCTATAACATGAGATGTGATATCCAACTCCTTCCCAATCCAATCCTGAGACCCTTCCGATAGCATGAGATGTGATATCTCAATGATTCTAATACCAAACCACAGACCAGTCCTATAACTTGAGATGTGATATCCAACTCCTTCCCAATCCAATCCTGAGACCCTTCCGATAGCATGAGATGTGATATCTCAATGCTTCTAATATCAAAACTGAGACCCTCCCTATAGCATGAGATGTGATATCCAACTCCTTCCCATTCCAATCCTGAGACCCGTCCTATAAAATGAGATGGTATATAACAATGCTTCTAATACCAAACCTGAGACTGTCCTATAACATGAGATGTGATATCTCAATGCTTCTAATAACAAACCTGAGACCCTTCCTATGACATGAGATGTGATATCCAAGTCCTTCCGGTTCCAATCTTGAGACCCTTCGTATAACATGAGATGTGATATCCAACTCCTTCCCAATCCAATCCTGAGACCCTTCTGATAGCATGAGATATGATATCTCAATGCTTCTAATACCAAACCACAGACCCGTCCTATAACTTGAGATGTGATATCCAAATCCTTCCCCTTCCAAACCTGAGACCCTTCCTTTAGCATGAGATGTGATATCCAACTCCTTCCCATTCCAATCCTGAGACCCTTCCTATAGCATGAGATGTGATATCCCAATGCTTCTACCAAACCTGAGACCTTTCCTATAGCATGAGATGTGATATCCGACTCTTCCCATCCAATCCTGAGACCCGTCCTATACCATGAGATGGTATATCTCAATGCTTCTAATACCAAACCTGAGACTGTCCTATAACATGAGATGTGATATCTCAATGCTTCTAATAACAAACCTGAGACCCTTCCTATAACATGAGATGTGATGTCCAAGTCCTTCCCATTCCAATCCTGAGACCCTTCCTATAACATGAGGTGTGATATCCAACTCCTTCCCAATCCAATCCTGAGACCCTTCTGATAGCATGAGATGTGATATCTCAATGCTTCTAATACCAAACCTGAAACCCTCCCTATAGAGTGAGATGTGATATCAAAGTCCTTCCCATTCCAATCCTGATACCCTTCCTATAACATGAGATGTGATATCCAACTCTTCCCATCCAATCCTGAGACCCTTCCTATAACATGAGATGTGATATCCAACTCCTTCCCAATCCAATCCTGAGACCCTTCCGATAGCATGAGATGTGATATCTCAATGCTTCTAATACCAAACCTGAGACCCTCCCTATAGCGTGAGATGTGATATCAAAGTCCTTCCCATTCCAATCCTGATACCCTTCCTATAACATGAGATGTGATATCCAACTCCTTCCAATTCCAACCTGTGACCCTTCCTATGGCATGAGATGCGATATCCAACTCCTTCCCAATCCAATCCTGAGACCCTTCCGATAGCATGAGATGTGATATCTAAATGCTTCTAGCAAACCTGAGACCTTCCCATGGCATGAGATGTGATATCAAACTCCTTCCCATTCCAATCCTGAGACCCTTCCTATAGCATGAGATGTGATATCTCAATGCTTCTACCAAACCTGAGACCCTTCCTATAGCATGAGATGTGATATCCAACTCTTCCCATCCAATCCTGAGACCCTTCCTATAACATGAGATGTGATATCCAACTCCTTCCCAATCCAATCCTGAGACCCTTCCGATAGCATGAGATATGATATCTCAATGCTTCTAATATCAAACCTGAGACCCTCCCTATAGCATGAGAGGTGATATCCAACTCCTTCCCATTCCAATCCTGAGACCCTTCCGATAGCATGAGATGTGATATCTTAATGCTTCTACCATACCTGAGACCTTCCTATGGCATGAGATGTGATATCAAACTCCTTCCCATTCCAATCCTGAGACCCTTCCTATAGCATGAGATGTGATATCCAACTCCTTCCCATTCCAATCCTGAGACCCGTCCTATACCATGAGATGTGATATCTCAATGCTTCTTCTACCATACCTGAGAACTTCCTATGGCATGAGATGTGAAATCAAACTACTTCCATTCCAATCCTGAGACCCTTCCTATAGCATGAGATGTTATATCCAACTCCTTCCCATTCCAATCCTGAGACCCGTCCTATACCATGAGATGTGATATCTCAATGCTTCTAATACCAAACCTGAGACTGTCCTATAACATGAGATGTGATATCTCAATGCTTCTAATAACAAACCTGAGACCCTTCCTATAACATGAGATGTGATATCCAAGTCCTTCCCATTCCAATCTTGAGACCCTTCCTATAACATGAGATGTGATATCCAACTCCTTCCCAAACCAATCCTGAGACCCTTCCGACAGCATGAGATATGATATCTCAATGCTTCTAATACCAAACCACAGACTCGTCCTATAACTTGAGATGTGATATCCAAATCCTTCCCCTTCCAAACCTGAGACCCTTCCTTTATCATGAGATGTGATATCCAACTCCTTCGCATTCCAATCCTGAGACCCTTCCTATAGCATGAGATGTGATATCTCAATGCTTCTAATAACAAACCTGAGACCCTTCCTATAACATGAGATGTGATATCCAACTCCTTCCCAATCCAATCCTGAGACCCTTCCGATAGCATGAGAATATGATATCTCAATGCTTCTAATATCAAACCTGAGCCCATCCCTAAAGCATGAGATGTGATATCCAACTCCTTCCCATTCCAATCCTGAGACCCTTCCGACAGCATGAGATGTGATATCCAACTCCTTCCAATTCCAACCTGTGACCCTTCCTATAGCATGAGATGGGATATCCAACTCCTTCCCAATCCAATCCTGAGACCCTTCTGATAGCATGAGATGTGATATATTAATGCTTCTACCATACCTGAGACCTTCCTATGGCATGAGATGTGATATCAAACTACTTCCCATTCCAATCCTGAGACCCGTCCTATACCATGAGATATGATATCTCAATGCTTCTAATACCAAAACTGAGACTGTCCTATAACATGAGAAGTGATATCTCAATGCTTCTAATAACAAACCTGAGACCCTTCCTATAACATGAGATGTGATATCCAAATCCTTCCCATTCCAATCCTGAGACCCTTCCTATAACATGAGATGTGATATCCAACTCCTTCCCAATCCAATACTGAGACCCTTCCGATAGCATGAGATATGATATCTCAATGGTTCTAATACCAAACCACAGACCCGTCCTATAAATTGAGGTGTGATATCCAAATCCTTAGCCTTCCAAACCTGAGACCCTTCCTTTAGCATGAGATGTGATATCCAACTCCTTCCCATTCCAATCCTGAGACCCGTCCTATACCATGAGATATGATATCTCAATGCTTCTAATACCAAACCTGAGACTGTCCTATAACATGAGATGTGATATCTCAATGCTTCTAATAACAAACCTGAGAGCTTTCCTATAACATGAGATGTGATATCCAACTCCTTCCCAATCCAATCCTGAGACCCTTCCGATAGCATGAGATGTGATATCTCAATGATTCTAATACCAAACCACAGACCCGTCCTATAACTTGAGATGTGATATCCAATTCCTTCCCAATCCAATCCTGAGACCCTTCCGATAGCATGAGATGTGATATCTCAATGCTTCTAATATCAAAACTGAGACCCTCCCTATAGCATGAGATGTGATATCCAACTCCTTCCCATTCCAATCCTGAGACCCGTCCTATAAAATGAGATGGTATATAACAATGCTTCTAATACCAAACCTGAGACTGTCCTATAACATGAGATGTGATATCTCAATGCTTCTAATAACAAACCTGAGACCCTTCCTATAACATGAGATGTGATATCCAAGTCCTTCCGGTTCCAATCTTGAGACCCTTCGTATAACATGAGATGTGATATCCAACTCCTTCCCAATCCAATCCTGAGACCCTTCTGATAGCATGAGTTATGATATCTCAATGCTTCTAATACCAAACCTGAGACTGTCCTATAACATGAGATGTGATATCTCAATGCTTCTAATAACAGACCTGAGAGCTTTCCTATAACATGAGATGTGATATCCAACTCCTTCCCAATCCAATCCTGAGACCCTTCCGATAGCATGAGATGTGATATCTCAATGATTCTAATACCAAACCACAGAAACGTCCTATAACTTGAGATGTGATATCCAACTCCTTCCCAATCCAATTCTGAGACCCTTCCGATAGCATGAGATGTGATATCTCAATGCTTCTAATATCAAAACTGAGACCCTCCCTATAGCATGAGATGTGATATCCAACTCCTTCCCATTCCAATCCTGAGACCCGTCCTATATAATGAGATGGTATATAACAATGCTTCTAATACCAAACCTGAGCCCATCCCTAAAGCATGAGATGTGATATCCAACTCCTTCCCATTCCAATCGTGAGACCCTTCCAACAGCATGAGATGTGATATCCAACTCCTTCCAATTCCAACCTGTGACCCTTCCTATAGCATGAGATGGGATATCCAACTCCTTCCCAATCCAATCCTGAGACCCTTCCGATAGCATGAGATGTGATATATTAATGCTTCTACCATACCTGAGACCTTCCTATGGCATGAGATGTGATATCAAACTACTTCCCATTCCAATCCTGAGACCCTTCCTATAGCATGAGATGTGATATCCAACTCCTTCCCATTCCAATCCTGAGACCCGTCCTATACCATGAGATGTGATATCTCAATGCTTCTAATACCAAAACTGAGACTGTCCTATAACATGAGAAGTGATATCTCAATGCTTCTAATAACAAACCTGAGACCCTTCCTATAACATGAGATGTGATATCCAAATCCTTCCCATTCCAATCCTGAGACCCTTCCTATAACATGAGATGTGATATCCAACTCCTTCCCAATCCAATACTGAGACCCTTCCGATAGCATGAGATATGATATCTCAATGGTTCTAATACCAAACCACAGACCCGTCCTATAAATTGAGGTGTGATATCCAAATCCTTAGCCTTCCAAACCTGAGACCCTTCCTTTAGCATGAGATGTGATATCCAACTCCTTCCCATTCCAATCCTGAGACCCGTCCTATACCATGAGATATGATATCTCAATGCTTCTAATACCAAACCTGAGACTGTCCTATAACATGAGATGTGATATCTCAATGCTTCTAATAACAAACCTGAGAGCTTTCCTATAACATGAGATGTGATATCCAACTCCTTCCCAATCCAATCCTGAGACCCTTCCGATAGCATGAGATGTGATATCTCAATGATTCTAATACCAAACCACAGACCCGTCCTATAACTTGAGATGTGATATCCAATTCCTTCCCAATCCAATCCTGAGACCCTTCCGATAGCATGAGATGTGATATCTCAATGCTTCTAATATCAAAACTGAGACCCTCCCTATAGCATGAGATGTGATATCCAACTCCTTCCCATTCCAATCCTGAGACCCGTCCTATAAAATGAGATGGTATATAACAATGCTTCTAATACCAAACCTGAGACTGTCCTATAACATGAGATGTGATATCTCAATGCTTCTAATAACAAACCTGAGACCCTTCCTATAACATGAGATGTGATATCCAAGTCCTTCCGGTTCCAATCTTGAGACCCTTCGTATAACATGAGATGTGATATCCAACTCCTTCCCAATCCAATCCTGAGACCCTTCTGATAGCATGAGATATGATATCTCAATGCTTCTAATACCAAACCTGAGACTGTCCTATAACATGAGATGTGATATCTCAATGCTTCTAATAACAGACCTGAGAGCTTTCCTATAACATGAGATGTGATATCCAACTCCTTCCCAATCCAATCCTGAGACCCTTCCGATAGCATGAGATGTGATATCTCAATGATTCTAATACCAAACCACAGAAACGTCCTATAACTTGAGATGTGATATCCAACTCCTTCCCAATCCAATTCTGAGACCCTTCCGATAGCATGAGATGTGATATCTCAATGCTTCTAATATCAAAACTGAGACCCTCCCTATAGCATGAGATGTGATATCCAACTCCTTCCCATTCCAATCCTGAGACCCGTCCTATAAAATGAGATGGTATATAACAATGCTTCTAATACCAAACCTGAGACTGTCCTATAACATGAGAAGTGATATCTCAATGCTTCTAATAACAAACCTGAGACCCTTCCTATAACATGAGATGTGATATCCAAGTCCTTCCGGTTCCAATCTTGAGACCCTTCGTATAACATGAGATGTGATATACAACTCCTTCCCAATCCAATCCTGAGACCCTTCTGATAGCATGAGATATGATATCTCAATGCTTCTAATACCAAACCACAGACCCGTCCTATAACTTGAGATGTGATATCCAAATCCTTCCCCTTCCAAACCTGAGACCCTTCCTTTAGCATGAGATGTGATATCCAACTCCTTCCCATTCTAATCCTGAGACCCTTCCTATAGCATGAGATGTGATATCCCAATGCTTCTACCAAACCTGAGACCTTTCCTATAGCATGAGATGTGATATCCAACTCTTCCCATCCAATCCTGAGACCCGTCCTATACCATGAGATGGTATATCTCAATGCTTCTAATACCAAACCTGAGACTGTCTTATAACATGAGATGTGATATCCCAATGCTTCTACCAAATCTGAGACCTTTCCTATAGCATGAGATGTGATATCCAACTCTTCCCATCCAATCCTGAGACCTGTCCTATACCATGAGATGGTATATCCCAATGCTTCTACCAAACCTGAGACCTTTCCTATAGCATGAGATGTGATATCCAACTCTTCCCATCCAATCCTGAGACCCGTCCTATACCATGAGATGGTATATCTCAATGCTTCTAATACCAAACCTGAGACTGTCCTATAACATGAGATGTGATGTCCAAGTCCTTCCCATTCCAATCCTGAGACCCTTCCTATAACATGAGGTGTGATATCCAACTCCTTCCCAATCCAATCCTGAGACCCTTCTGATAGCATGAGATGTGATATCTCAATGCTTCTAATACCAAACCTGAAACCCTCCCTATAGAGTGAGATGTGATATCAAAGTCCTTCCCATTCCAATCCTGATACCCTTCCTATAACATGAGATGTGATATCCAACTCTTCCCATCCAATCCTGAGACCCTTCCTATAACATGAGATGTGATATCCAACTCCTTCCCAATCCAATCCTGAGACCCTTCCGATAGCATGAGATGTGATATCTCAATGCTTCTAATACCAAACCTGAGACCCTCCCTATAGCGTGAGATGTGATATCAAAGTCCTTCCCATTCCAATCCTGATACCCTTCCTATAACATGAGATGTGATATCCAACTCCTTCCAATTCCAACCTGTGACCCTTCCTATAGCATGAGATGCAATATCCAACTCCTTCCCAATCCAATCCTGAGACCCTTCCGATAGCATGACATGTGATATCTAAATGCTTCTAGCAAACCTGAGACCTTCCCATGGCATGAGATGTGATATCAAACTCCTTCCCATTCCAATCCTGAGACCCTTCCTATAGCATGAGATGTGATATCTCAATGCTTCTACCAAACCTGAGACCCTTCCTATAACATGAGATGTGATATCCAACTCCTTCCCAATCCAATCCTGAGACCCTTCCGATAGCATGAGATATGATATCTCAATGCTTCTAATATCAAACCTGAGACCCTCCCTATAGCATGAGAGGTGATATCCAACTCCTTCCCATTCCAATCCTGAGACCCTTCCGATAGCATGAGATGTGATATCCAACTCCTTCCAATTCCAACCTGTGACCCTTCCTATAGCATGAGATGGGATATCCAACTCCTTCCCAATCCAATCCTGAGACCCTTCCGATAGCATGAGATGTGATATCTTAATGCTTCTACCATACCTGAGACCTTCCTATGGCATGAGATGTGATATCAAACTCCTTCCCATTCCAAACCTGAGACCCTTCCTATAGCATGAGATGTGATATCTAACTCCTTCCCATTCCAATCCTGAGACCCGTCCTATACCATGAGATGTGATATCTCAATGCTTCTTCTACCATACCTGAGAACTTCCTATGGCATGAGATGTGAAATCAAACTACTTCCATTCCAATCCTGAGACCCTTCATATAGCATGAGATGTTATATCCAACTCCTTCCCATTCCAATCCTGAGACCCGTCCTATACCATGAGATGTGATATCTCAATGCTTCTAATAACAAACCTGAGACCCTTCCTATAACATGAGATGTGATATCCAAGTCCTTCCCATTCCAATCTTGAGACCCTTCCTATAACATGAGATGTGATATCCAACTCCTTCCCAAACCAATCCTGAGACCCTTCCGATAGCATGAGATATGATATCTCAATGCTTCTAATACCAAACCACAGACTCGTCCTATAACTTGAGATGTGATATCCAAATCCTTCCCCTTCCAAACCTGAGACCCTTCCTTTATCATGAGATGTGATATCCAACTCCTTCCCATTCCAATCCTGAGACCCTTCCGATAGCATGAGATATGATATCTCAATGCTTCTAATATCAAACCTGAGACCCTCCATATAGCATGAGAGGTGATATCCAACTCCTTCCCATTCCAATCCTGAGACCCTTCCGATAGCATGAGATGTGATATCCAACTCCTTCCAATTCCAACCTGTGACCCTTCCTATAGCATGAGATGGGATATCCAACTCCTTCCCAATCCAATCCTGAGACCCTTCCGATAGCATGAGATGTGATATCTTAATGCTTCTACCATACCTGAGACCTTCCTATGGCATGAGATGTGATATCAAACTCCTTCCCATTCCAATCCTGAGACCCTTCCTATAGCATGAGATGTGATATCCAACTCCTTCTCCTTCCAATCCTAAGACCCGTCCTATACCATGAGATGTGATATCTCAATGCTTCTAATACCAAACCTGAGACTGTCCTATAACAAGAGATGTGATATCTCAATGCTTCTAATAACAAACCTGAGACCCTTCCTATAACATGAGATGTGATATCCAAGCCCTTCCCATTCCAATCTTGAGGCCCTTCCTATAACATGAGATGTGATATCCAACTCCTTCCCAATCCAATCCTGAGACCCTTCCGATAGCATGAGATATGATATCTCAATGCTTCTAATACCAAAACCACAGACCCGTCCTATAACTTGAGATATGATATCCAAATTCTTCCCCTTCCAAACCTGAGACACTTCCTTTATCATGAGATGTGATATCCAACTCCTTCCCATTCCAATCCTGAGACCCTTCCTATAGCATGAGATGTGATATCCCAATGCTTCTACCAAACCTGAGACCCTTCCTATAGCATGAGATGTGATATCCAACTCTTCCCATCCAATCCTGAGACCCTTCCTATAACATGAGATGTGATATCCAACTCCTTCCCAATCCAATCCTGAGACCCTTCCGATAGCATGAGATATGATATCTCAATGCTTCTAATATCAAACCTGAGACCCTCCCTAAAGCATGAGATGTCGTATCCAACTCCTTCCCATTCCAATCCTGAGACCCTTCCGATAGCATGAGATGTGATATCTTAATGCTTCTACCATACCTGAGACCTTCCTATGGCATGAGATGTGATATCAAACTCCTTCCCATTCCAATCCTGAGACCCTTCCTATAGCATGAGATGTGATATCCAATTCCTTCCCATTCCAATCCTGAGATCCGTCCTATACCATGAGATGTGATATCTCAATGCTTCTAATACCAAACCTGAGACTGTCCTATAACATGAGATGTGATATCTCAATGCTTCTAATAACAAACCTGAGACCCTTCCTATAACATGAGATGTGATATCCAAATCCTTCCCATTCCAATCCTGAGACCCTTCCTATAGCATGAGATGTGATATCCAACTCCTTTCCATTCCAATCCTGAGACCCGTCCTATACCATGAGATATGATATCTCAATGCTTCTAACAACAAACCTGAGACCCTTCCTATAACATGAGATGTGATATCCAAGCCCTTCCCATTCCAATCTTGAGGCCCTTCGTATAACATGAGATGTGGTATCCAACTCCTTCCCAATCCAATCCTGAGACCCTTCCGATAGCATGAGATATGATATCTCAATGCTTCTAATACCAAAACCACAGACCCGTCCTAAAACTTGAGATATGATATCCAAATCCTTCCCCCTTCCAAACCTGAGACCCTTCCTTTATCATGAGATGTGATATCCACCTCCTTCCCATTCCAATCCTGAGACCCTTCCTATAGCATGAGATGTGATATCTCAATGCTTCTAATAACAAACCTGAGACCCTTCCTATAACATGAGATGTGATGTCCAAGTCCTTCCCATTCCAATCCTGAGACCCTTCCTATAACAAGAGATGTGATATCCAACTCCTTCCCAATCCAATCCTGAGACCCTTCCGATAGCATGAGGATATGATATCTCAATTATTCTAATATCAAACCTGAGCCCCTCCCTAAAGCATGAGATGTGATATCCAACTCCTTCCCATTCCAATCCTGAGACCCTTCCGACAGCATGAGATGTGATATCCAACTCCTTCCAATTCCAACCTGTGACCCTTCCTATAGCATGAGATGGGATATCCAACTCCTTCCCAATCCAATCCTGAGACCCTTCCGATAGCATGAGATGTGATATATTAATGCTTCTACCATACCTGAGACCTTCCTATGGCATGAGATGTGATATCAAACTACTTCCCATTCCAATCCTGAGACCCTTCCTATAGCATGAGATGTGATATCCAACTCCTTCCCATTCCAATCCTGAGACCCTTCCGACAGCATGAGATGTGATATCCAACTCCTTCCAATTCCAACCTGTGACCCTTCCTATAGCATGAGATGGGATATCCAACTCCTTCCCAATCCAATCCTGAGACCCTTCCGATAGCATGAGATGTGATATATAAATGCTTCTACCATACCTGAGACCTTCCTATGGCATGAGATGTGATATCAAACTACTTCCCATTCCAATCCTGAGACCCGTCCTATACCATGAGATGTGATATGATATCTCAATGCTTCTAATACCAAACCTGAGACTGTCCTATAACATGAGAAGTGATATCTCAATGCTTCTAATAACAAACCTGAGACCCTTCCTATAACATGAGATGTGATATCCAAATACTTCCCATTCCAATCCTGAGACCCTTCCTATAACATGAGATGTGATATCCAACTCCTTCCCAATCCAATACTGAGACCCTCCCGATAGCATGAGATATGATATCTCAATGGTTCTAATACCAAACCACAGACCCGTCCTATAAATTGAGGTGTGATATCCAAATCCTTAGCCTTCCAAACCTGATACCCTTCCTTTAGCATGAGATGTGATATCCAACTCCTTCCCATTCCAATCCTGAGACCCGTCCTATACCATGAGATATGATATCTCAATGCTTCTAATACAAAACCTGAGACTGTCCTATAACATGAGATGTGATATCTCAATGCTTCTAATAACAAACCTGAGAGCTTTCCTATAACATGAGATGTGATATCCAACTCCTTCCCAATCCAATCCTGAGACCCTTCCGATAGCATGAGATGTGATATCTCAATGCTTCTAATACCAAACCACAGACCCGTCCTATAACTTGAGATGTGATATCCAACTCCTTCCCAATGCAATCCTGAGACCCTTCCGATGGCATGAGATGTGATACCTCAATGCTTCTAATATCAAAACTGAGACCCTCCCTATAGCATGAGATGTGATATCCAACTCCTTCCTATTCCAATCCTGAGACCCGTCCTATAAAATGAGATGTTATATCTCAATGCTTCTAATACCAAACCTGAGACTGTCCTATAACATGAGATGTGATATCTCAATGCTTCTAATAACAAACCTGAGACCCTTCCTATAACATGAGATGTGATATCCAAGTCCTTCCCGTTCCAATCTTGAGACCCTTCGTAGAACATGAGATGTGATATCCAACTCCTTCCCAATCCAATCCTGAGACCCTTCTGATAGCATGAGATATGATATCTCAATGCTTCTAATACCAAACCACAGACCCGTCCTATAACTTGAGATGTGATATCCAAATCCTTCCCCTTCCAAACCTGAGACCCTTCCTTTAGCATGAGATGTGATATCCAACTCCTTCCCATTCCAATCCTGAGACCCTTCCTATATCATGAGATGTGATATCCCAACGCTTCTACCAAACCTGAGACCTTTCCTATAGCATGAGATGTGATATCCAACTCTTCCCATCCAATCCTGAGACCCGTCCTATACCATGAGATGTTATATCTCAATGCTTCTAATACCAAACCTGAGACTGTCCTATAACATGAGATGTGATATCTCAATGCTTCTAATAACAAACCTGAGACCCTTCCTATAACATGAGATGTGATGTCCAAGTCCTTCCCATTCCAATCCTGAGACCCTTCCTATAACATGAGATGTGATATCCAACTCCTTCCCAATCCAATCCTGAGACCCTTCCGATAGCATGAGATGTGATATCTCAATGCTTCTAATACCAAACCTGAGACCCTCCCTATAGCGTGAGATGTGATATCAAAGTCCTTCCCATTCCAATCCTGATACCCTTCCTATAACATGAGTTGTGATATCTAACTCTTCCCATCCAATCCTGAGACCCTTCCTATAACATGAGATGTGATATCCCAATGCTTCTACCAAACCTTAGACCTTTCCTATAGCATGTGATGTGATATCCAACTCTTCCCATCCAATCCTGAGACCCGTCCTATAACATGAGATGTGATATCTCAATGCTTCTAATAACAAACCTGAGACCCTTCCTATAACATGAGATGTGATGTCCAAGTCCTTCCCATTCCAATCCTGAGACCCTTCCTATAACATGAGATGTGATATCCAACTCCTTCCCAATCCAATCCTGAGACCCTTCCGATAGCATGAGATGTGATATCTCAGTGCTTCTAATACCAAACCTGAGACCCTCCCTATAGCGTGAGATGTGATATCAAAGTCCTTCCCTTTCCAATCCTGATACCCTTCCTATAACATGAGATGTGATATCCAACTCTTCCCATCCAATCCTGAGACCCTTCCTATAACATGAGATGTGATATCCAACTCCTTCCCAATCCAATCCTGAGACCCTTCCGATAGCATGAGATGTGATATCTCAATGCTTCTAATACCAAACCTGAGACCCTCCCTATAGCGTGAGATGTGATATCAAAGTCCTTCCCATTCCAATCCTGATACCCTTCCTATAACATGAGATGTGATATCCATCTCCTTCCAATTACAACCTGTGACCCTTCCTATAGCATGAGATGCGATATCCAACTCCTTCCCAATCCAATCCTGAGACCCTTCCGATAGCATGAGATGTGATATCTCAATGCTTCTAATACCAAACCTGAGACTGTCCTATAACATGAGATGTGATATCTCAATGCTTCTAATAACAAACCTGAGACCCTTCCTATAACATGAGATGTGATATCCAAGTCCTTCCCATTCCAATCTTGAGACCCTTCCTATAACATGAGATGTGATATCCAACTCCTTCCCAAACCAATCCTGAGACCCTTCCGATAGCATGAGATATGATATCTCAATGCTTCTAATACCAAACCACAGACTCGTCCGATAACTTGAGATGTGATATCCAAATCCTTCCCCTTCCAAACCTGAGACCCTTCCTTTATCATGAGATGTGATATCCAACTCCTTCCCATTCCAATCCTGAGACCCTTCCGATAGCATGAGATATGATATCTCAATGCTTCTAATATCAAACCTGAGACCCTCCATATAGCATGAGAGGTGATATCCAACTCCTTCCCATTCCAATCCTGAGACCCTTCCGATAGCATGAGATGTGATATCCAACTCCTTCCAATTCCAACCTGTGACCCTTCCTATAGCATGAGATGGGATATCCAACTCCTTCCCAATCCAATCCTGAGACCCTTCCGATAGCATGAGATGTGAAATCTTAATGCTTCTACCATACCTGAGACCTTCCTATGGCATGAGATGTGATATCAAACTCCTTCCCATTCCAATCCTGAGACCCTTCCTATAGCATGAGATGTGATATCCAACTCCTTCTCATTCCAATCCTGAGACCCGTCCTATACCATGAGATGTGATATCTCAATGCTTCTAATACCAAACCTGAGACTGTCCTATAACAAGAGATGTGATATCTCAATGCTTCTAATAACAAACCTGAGACCCTTCCTTTAACATGAGATGTGATATCCAAGCCCTTCCCATTCCAATCTTGAGGCCCTTCCTATAACATGAGATGTGATATCCAACTCCTTCCCAATCCAATCCTGAGACCCTTCCGATAGCATGAGATATGATATCTCAATGCTTCTAATACCAAAACCACAGACCCGTCCTATAACTTGAGATATGATATCCAACTCCTTCCCATTCCAATCCTGAGACCCTTCCTATAGCATGAGATGTGATATCCCAATGCTTCTACCAAACCTGAGACCCTTCCTATAGCATGAGATGTGATATCCAACTCTTCCCATCCAATCCTGAGACCCTTCCTATAACATGAGATGTGATATCCAACTCCTTCCCAATCCAATCCTGAGACCCTTCCGATAGCATGAGATATGATATCTCAATGCTTCTAATATCAAACCTGAGACCCTCCCTAAAGCATGAGATGTGATATCCAACTCCTTCCCATTCCAATCCTGAGACCCTTCCGATAGCATGAGATGTGATATCCAACTCCTTCCAATTCCAACCTGTGACCCTTCCCATAGAATGAGATGGGATATCCAACTCCTTCCCAATCCAATCCTGAGACCCTTCCGATAGCATGAGATGTGATATCTTAATGCTTCTACCATACCTGAGACCTTCCTATGGCATGAGATGTGATATCAAACTCCTTCCCATTCCAATCCTGAGACCCTTCCTATAGCATGATATGTGATATCCAATTCCTTCCCATTCCAATCCTGAGACCCATCCTATACCATGAGATGTGATATCTCAATGCTTCTAATACCAAACCTGAGACTGTCCTATAACATGAGATGTGATATCTCAATGCTTCTAATAACAAACCTGAGACCCTTCCTATAACATGAGATGTGATATCCAAATCCTTCCCATTCCAATCCTGAGACCCTTCCTATAGCATGAGATGTGATATCCAACTCCTTTCCATTCCAATCCTGAGACCCGTCCTATACCATGAGATATGAAAGCTCAATGCTTCTAACAACAAACCTGAGACCCTTCCTATAACATGAGATGTGATATCCAAGCCCTTCCCATTCCAATCTTGAGGCCCTTCCTATAACATGAGATGTGGTATCCAACTCCTTCCCAATCCAATCCTGAGACCCTTCCGATAGCATGAGATGTGATATCTCAATGCTTCTAATACCAAAACCACAGACCCGTCCTAAAACTTGAGATATGATATCCAAATCCTTCCCCTTCCAAACCTGAGACCCTTCCTTTATCATGAGATGTGATATCCACCTCCTTCCCATTCCAATCCTGAGACCCTTCCTATAGCATGAGATGTGATATCTCAATGCTTCTAATAACAAACCTGAGACCCGTCCTATAACATGAGATGTGATGTCCAAGTCCTTCCCATTCCAATCCTGAGACCCTTCCTATAACAAGAGATGTGATATCCAACTCCTTCCCAATCCAATCCTGAGACCCTTCCGATAGCATGAGGATATGATATCTCAATGCTTCTAATATCAAACCTGAGCCCCTCCCTAAAGCATGAGATGTGATATCCAACTCCTTCCCATTCCAATCCTGAGACCCTTCCGACAGCATGAGATGTGATATCCAACTCCTTCCAATTCCAACCTGTGACCCTTCCTATAGCATGAGATGGGATATCCAACTCCTTCCCAATCCAATCCTGAGACCCTTCCGATAACATGAGATGTGATATATTAATGCTTCTACCATACCTGAGACCTTCCTATGGCATGAGATGTGATATCAAACTACTTCCCATTCCAATCCTGAGACCCTTCCTATAGCATGAGATGTGATATCCAACTCCTTCCCATTCCAATCCTGAGACCCTTCCGACAGCATGAGATGTGATATCCAACTCCTTCCAATTCCAACCTGTGATCCTTCCTATAGCATGAGATGGGATATCCAACTCCTTCCCAATCCAATCCTGAGACCCTTCCGATAGCATGAGATGTGATATATAAATGCTTCTACCATACCTGAGACCTTCCTATGGCATGAGATGTGATATCAAACTACTTCCCATTCCAATCCTGAGACCCGTCCTATACCATGAGATGTGATATCTCAATGCTTCTAATACCAAACCTGAGACTGTCCTATAACATGAGAAGTGATATCTCAATGCTTCTAATAACAAACCTGAGACCCTTCCTATAACATGAGATGTGATATCCAAATCCTTCCCATTCCAATCCTGAGACCCTTCCTATAACATCAGATGTGATATCCAACTCCTTCCCAATCCAATACTGAGACCCTTCCGATAGCATGAGATATGATATCTCAATGGTTCTAATACCAAACCACAGACCCGTCCTATAAATTGAGGTGTGATATCCAAATCCTTAGCCTTCCAAACCTGAGACCCTTCCTTTAGCATGAGATGTGATATCCAACTCCTTCCCATTCCAATCCTGAGACCCGTCCTATACCATGAGATATGATATCTCAATGCTTCTAATACCAAACCTGAGACTGTCCTATAACATGAGATGTGATATCTCAATGCTTCTAATAACAAACCTGAGAGCTTTCCTATAACATGAGATGTGATATCCAACTCCTTCCCAATCCAATCCTGAGACCCTTCCGATAGCATGAGATGTGATATCTCAATGCTTCTAATACCAAACCACAGACCCGTCCTATAACTTGAGATGTGATATCCAACTCCTTCCCAATCCAATCCTGAGACCCTTCCGATGGCATGAGATGTGATATCTCAATGCTTCTAATATCAAAACTGAGACCCTCCCTATAGCATGAGATGTGATATCCAACTCCTTCCTATTCCAATCCTGAGACCCGTCCTATAAAATGAGATGTTATATCTCAATGCTTCTAATACCAAACCTGAGACTGTCCTATAACATGAGATGTGATATCTCAATGCTTCTAATAACAAACCTGAGACCCTTCCTATAACATGAGATGTGATATCCAAGTCCTTCCCATTCCAATCTTGAGACCCTTCGTAGAACATGAGATGTGATATCCAACTCCTTCCCAATCCAATCCTGAGACCCTTCTGATAGCATGAGATATGATATCTCAATGCTTCTAATACCAAACCACAGACCCGTCCTATAACTTGAGATGTGATATCCAAATCCTTCCCCTTCCAAACCTGAGACCCTTCCTTTAGCATGAGATGTGATATCCAACTCCTTCCCATTCCAATCCTGAGACCCTTCCTATAGCATGAGATGTGATATCCCAATGCTTCTACCAAACCTGAGACCTTTCCTATAGCATGAGATGTGATATCCAACTCTTCCCATCCAATCCTGAGACCCGTCCTATGCCATGAGATGTTATATCTCAATGCTTCTAATACCAAACCTGAGACTGTCCTATAACATGAGATGTGATATCTCAATGCTTCTAATAACAAACCTGAGACCCTTCCTATAACATGAGATGTGATGTCCAAGTCCTTCCCATTCCAATCCTGAGACCCTTCCTATAACATGAGATGTGATATCCAACTCCTTCCCAATCCAATCCTGAGACCCTTCCGATAGCATGAGATGTGATATCTCAATGCTTCTAATACCAAACCTGAGACCCTCCCTATAGCGTGAGATGTGATATCAAAGTCCTTCCCATTCGAATCCTGATACCCTTCCTATAACATGAGTTGTGATATCCAACTCTTCCCATCCAATCCTGAGACCCTTCCTATAACATGAGATGTGATATCCAACTCCTTCCCATTCCAATCCTGAGACCCTTCCTATAGCATGAGATGTGATATCCCAATGCTTCTACCAAACCTTAGACCTTTAATATAGCATGAGATGTGATATCCAACTCTTCCCATCCAATCCTGAGGCCCGTCCTATACCATGAGATGTTATATCTCAATGCTTCTAATACCAAACCTGAGACTGTCCTATAACATGAGATGTGATATCTCAATGCTTCTAATAACAAACCTGAGACCCTTCCTATAACATGAGATGTGATGTCCAAGTCCTTCCCATTCCAATCCTGAGACCCTTCCTATAACATGAGATGTGATATCCAACTCCTTCCCAATCCAATCCTGAGACCCTTCCGATAGCATGAGATGTGATATCTCAGTGCTTCTAATACCAAACCTGAGACCCTCCCTATAGCGTGAGATGTGATATCAAAGTCCTTCCCATTCCAATCCTGATACCTTTCCTATAACATGAGATGTGATATCCAACTCTTCCCATCCAATCCTGAGACCCTTCCTATAACATGAGATGTGATATCCAACTCCTTCCCAATCCAATCCTGAGACCCTTCCGATAGCATGAGATGTGATATCTCGATGCTTCTAATACCAAACCTGAGACCCTCCCTATAGCGTGAGATGTGATATCAAAGTCCTTCGCATTCCAATCCTGATACCCTTCCTATAACATGAGATGTGATATCCAACTCCTTCCAATTACAACCTGTGACCCTTCCTATAGCATGAGATGCGATATCCAACTCCTTCCCAATCCAATCCTGAGACCCTTCCGATAGCATGAGATGTGATATCTAAATGCTTCTAGCAAACCTGAGACCTTCCCATGGCATGAGATGTGATATCAAACTCCTTCCCATTCCAATCCTGAGACCCGTCCGATACTATGAGATGTTATATCTCAATGCTTCTAATACCAAACCTGATACTGTCCTATAACATGAGATGTGATATCTCAATGCTTCTAATAACAAACCTGAGACCCTTCCTATAACATGAGATGTGATATCCAAGTCCTTCCCATTCCAATCTTGAGACCCTTCCTATAACATGAGATGTGATATCCAACTCCTTCCCCTTCCAAACCTGAGACCCTTCCTTTATCATGAGATGTGATATCCAACTCCTTCCCATTCCAATCCTGAGACCCTTCCTATAGCATGAGATGTGATATCTCAATGCTTCTACCAAACCTGAGACCCTTCCTATAGCATGAGATGTGATATCCAACTCTTCCCATCCAATCCTGAGACCCTTCCTATAACATGAGATGTGATATCCAACTCCTTCCCAATCCAATCCTGAGACCCTTCCGATAGCATGAGATATGATATCTCAATGCTTCTAATATCAAACCTGAGACCCTCCCTATAGCATGAGAGGTGATATCCAACTCCTTCCCATTCCAATCCTGAGACCCTTCCGATAGCATGAGATGTGATATCCAACTCCTTCCAATTCCAACCTGTGACCCTTCCTATAGCATGAGATGAGATATCCAACTCCTTCCCAATCCAATCCTGAGACCCTTCCGATAGCATGAGATGTGATATCTTAATGCTTCTACCATACCTGAGACCTTCCTATGGCATGAGATATGATATCAAACTCCTTCCCATTCCAATCCTGAGACCCTTCCTATAGCATGAGATGTGATATCCAACTCCTTCCCATTCCAATCCTGAGACCCCTCCTATACCATGAGATGTGATATCTCAATGCTTCTTCTACCATACCTGAGACCTTCCTATGGCATGAGATGTGAAATCAAACTACTTCCATTCCAATCCTGAGACCCTTCCTATAGCATGAGATGTTATATCCAACTCCTTCCCATTCCAATCCTGAGACCCGTCCTATACCATGAGATGTGATATCTCAATGCTTCTAATACCAAACCTGAGACTGTCCTATATCATGAGATGTGATATCTCAATGCTTCTAATAACCAACCTGAGACCCTTCCTATAACATGAGATGTGATATCCAAGTCCTTCCCATTCCAATCTTGAGACCCTTCCTATAACATGAGATGTGATATCCAACTCCTTCCCAAACCAATCCTGAGACCCTTCCGATACCATGAGCTATGATATCTCAATGCTTCTAATACCAAACCACAGACTCGTCCTATAACTTGAGATATGATATCCAAATCCTTCCCCTTCCAAACCTGAGACACTTCCTTTATCATGAGATGTGATATCCAACTCCTTCCCATTCCAATCCTGAGACCCTTCCTATAGCATGAGATGTGATATCCTAATGCTTCTACCAAACCTGAGACCCTTCCTATAGCATGAGATGTGATATCCAACTCTTCCCATCCAATCCTGAGACCCTTCCTATAACATGAGATGTGATATCCAACTCCTTCCCAATCCAATCCTGAGACCCTTCCGATAGCATGAGATATGATATCTCAATGCTTCTAATATCAAACCTGAGACCCTCCCTATAGCATGAGAGGTGATATCCAACTCCTTCCCATTCCAATCCTGAGACCCTTCCGATAGCATGAGATGTGATATCCAACTCCTTCCAATTCCAACCTGTGACCCTTCCTATAGCATGAGATGGGATAGCCAACTCCTTCCCAATCCAATCCTGAGACCCTTCCGATAGCATGAGATGTGATATCTTAATGCTTCTACCATACCTGAGACCTTCCTATGGCATGAGATGTGATATCAAACTCCTTCCCATTCCAATCCTGAGACCCTTCCTATAGCATGAGATGTGATATCCAACTCCTTCCCATTCCAATCCTGAGACCCTTCCTATAGCATGAGATGTGATATCCCAATGCTTCTACCAAACCTGAGACCCTTCCTATAGCATGAGATGTGATATCCAACTCTTCCCATCCAATCCTGAGACCCTTCCTATAACATGAGATGTGATATCCAACTCCTTCCCAATCCAATCCTGAGACCCGTCCTTTACCATGAGATGTGATATCTCAATGCTTCTAATACCAAACCTGAGACTGTCCTATAACAAGAGATGTGATATCTCAATGCTTCTAATAACAAACCTGAGAACCTTCCTATAACATGAGATGTGATATCCAAGCCCTTCCCAATCTTGAGGCCCTTCCTATAACATGAGATGTGATATCCAACTCCTTCCCATTCCAATCCTGAGACCCTTCCGATAGCATGAGATATGATATCTCAATGCTTCTAATACCAAAACCACAGACCCGTCCTATAACTTGAGATATGATATCCAAATCCTTCCCCTTCCAAACCTGAGACACTTCCTTTATCATGAGATGTGATATCCAACTCCTTCCCATTCCAATCCTGAGACCCTTCCTATAGCATGAGATGTGATATCCCAATGCTTCTACCAAACCTGAGACCCTTCCTATAACATGAGATGTGATATCCAACTCCTTCCCAATCCAATCCTGAGACCCTTCCGATAGCATGAGATATGATATCTCAATGCTTCTAATATCAAACCTGAGACCCTCCCTAAAGCATGAGATGTGATATCCAACTCCTTCCCATTCCAATCCTGAGACCCTTCCGATAGCATGAGATGTGATATCCAACTCCTTCCAATTCCAACCTGTGACCCTTCCTATAGCATGAGATGGGATATCCAACTCCTTCCCAATCCAATCCTGAGACCCTTCCGATAGCATGAGATGTGATATCTTAATGCTTCTACCATACCTGAGACCTTCCTATGGCATGAGATGTGATATCAAACTCCTTCCCATTCCAATCCTGAGACCCTTCCTATAGCATGAGATGTGATATCCAATTCCTTCCCATTCCAATCCTGAGACCCGTCCTATACCATGAGATGTGATATCTCAATGCTTCTAATACCAAACCTGAGACTGTCCTATAACATGAGATGTGATATCTCAATGCTTCTAATAACAAACCTGAGACCCTTCCTATAACATGAGATGTGATATCCAGATCCTTCCCATTCCAATCCTGAGACCCTTCCTATGGCATGAGATGTGATATCCAACTCCTTTCCATTCCAATCCTGAGACCCGTCCTATACCATGAGATATGATATCTCAATGCTTCTAATACCAAACCTGAGACTGTCCTATAACAAGAGATGTGATATCTCAATGCTTCTAACAACAAACCTGAGACCCTTCCTATAACATGAGATGTGATATCCAAGCCCTTCCCATTCCAATCTTGAGGCCCTTCCTATAACATGAGATGTGATATCCAACTCCTTCCCAATCCAATCCTGAGACCCTTCCGATAGCATGAGATATGATATCTCAATGCTTCTAATACCAAAACCACAGACCCGTCCTATAACTTGAGATATGATATCCAAATCCTTCCCCTTCCAAACCTGAGACCCTTCCTTTATCATGAGATGTGATATCCAACTCCTTCCCATTCCAATCCTGAGACCCTTCCTATAGCATGAGATGTGATATCTCAATGCTTCTAATAACAAACCTGAGACCCTTCCTATAACATGAGATGTGATGTCCAAGTCCTTCCCATTCCAATCCTGAGACCCTTCCTATAACATGAGATGTGATATCCAACTCCTTCCCAATCCAATCCTGAGACCCTTCCGATAGCATGAGGATATGATATCTCAATGCTTCTAATATCAAACCTGAGACCCTCCCTAAAGCATGAGATGTGATATCCAACTCCTTCCCATTCCAATCCTGAGACCCTTCCGACAGCATGAGATGTGATATCCAACTCCTTCCAATTCCAACCTGTGACCCTTCCTATAGCATGAGATGGGATATCCAACTCCTTCCCAATCCAATCCTGAGACCCTTCCGATAGCATGAGATGTGATATATTAATGCTTCTACCATGCCTGAGACCTTCCTAAGGCATGAGATGTGATATCAAACTACTTCCCATGCCAATCCTGAGACCCTTCCTATAGCATGAGATGTGATATCCAACTCCTTCCCATTCCGATCCTGAAACCCGTCCTATACCATGAGATGTGATATCTCAATGCTTCTAATACCAAACCTGAGACTGTCCTATAACATGAGAAGGATATCTCAATGCTTCTAATAACAAACCTGAGACCCTTCCTATAACATGAGATGTGATATCCAAATCATTCCCATTCCAATCCTGAGAACCTTCCTATAACATGAGATGTGATATCCAACTCCTTCCCAATCCAATACTGAGACCCTTCCGATAGCATGAGATATGATATCTCAATGGTTCTAATACCAAACCACAGACCCGTCCTATCAATTGAGGTGTGATACCCAAATCCTTAGCCTTCCAAACCTGAGACCCTTCCTTTAGCATGAGATGTGATATCCAACTCCTTCCCATTCCAATCCTGAGACCCGTCCTATACCATGAGATATGATATCTCAATGCTTCTAATACCAAACCTGAGACTGTCCTATAACATGAGATGTGATATCTCAATGCTTCTAATAACAAACCTGAGAGCTTTCCTATAACATGAGATGTGATATCCAACTCCTTCCCAATCCAATCCTGAGACCCTTCCGATAGCATGAGATGTGATATCTCAATGCTTCTAATACCAAACCACAGACCCGTCCTATAACTTGAGATGTGATATCCAACTCCTTCCCAATCCAATCCTGAGACTCTTCCGATAGCATGAGATGTGATATCTCAATGCTTCTAATATCAAAACTGAGACCCTCCCTATAGCATGAGATGTGATATCCAACTCCTTCCCATTCCAATCCTGAGACCCGTCCTATAAAATGAGATGTTATATCTCAATGCTTCTAATACCAAACCTGAGACTGTCGTATAACATGAGATGTGATATCTCAATGCTTCTAATAACAAACCTGAGACCCTTCCTATAACATGAGATGTGAAATCCAAGTCCTTCCCGTTCCAATCTTGAGACCCTTCGTAGAACATGAGATGTGATATCCAACTCCTTCCCAATCCAATCCTGAGACCCTTCTGATAGCATGAGATATGATATCTCAATGCTTCTAATACCAAACCACAGACCCGTCCTATAACTTGAGATGTGATATCCAAATCCTTCCCCTTCCAAACCTGAGACCCTTCCTTTAGCATGAGATGTGATATCCAACTCCTTCCCATTCCAATCCTGAGACCCTTCCTATAGCATGAGATGTGATATCTCAATGCTTCTAATACCAAACCTGAGACTGTCCTATAACATGAGATGTGATATCTCAATGCTTCTAATAACAAACCTGAGACCCTTCCTATAACATGAGATGTGATGTCCAAGTCCTTCCCATTCCAATCCTGAGGCCCTTCCTATAACATGAGATGTGATATCCAACTCCTTCCCAATCCAATCCTGAGACCCTTCCGATAGCATGAGATGTGATATCTCAATGCTTCTAATACCAAACCTGAGACCCTCCCTAAAGCGTGAGATGTGATATCAAAGTCCTTCCCATTCCAATCCTGATACGCTTCCTATAACATGAGATGTGATATCCAACTCTTCCCATCCAATCCTGAGACCCTTCCTATAACATGAGATGTGATATCCAACTCCTTCCCATTCCAATCCTGAGACCCTTCCAATAGCATGAGATGTGATATCCCAATGCTTCTACCAAACCTGAGACCTTTCCTATAGCATGAGATGTGATATCCAACTCTTCCCATCCAATCCTGAGACCCGTCCTATACCATGAGATGTTATATCTCAATACTTCTAATAACAAACCTGAGACCGTCCTATAACATGAGATGTGATATCTCAATGCTTCTAATAACAAACCTGAGACCCTTCCTATAACATGAGATGTGATGTCTAAGTCCTTCCCATTCCAATCCTGAGACCCTTCCTATAACATGAGATGTGATATCCAACTCCTTCCCAATCCAATCCTGAGACCCTTCCGATAGCATGAGATGTGATATCTCAATGCTTCTAATACCAAACCTGAGACCCTTCCTATAACATGAGATGTGATGTCCAAGTCCTTCCCATTCCAATCCTGAGGCCCTTCCTATAACATGAGATGTGATATCCAACTCCTTCCCAATCCAATCCTGAGACCCTTCCGATAGCATGAGATGTGATATCTCAATGCTTCTAATACCAAACCTGAGACCCTCCCTAAAGCGTGAGATGTGATATCAAAGTCCTTCCCATTCCAATCCTGATACGCTTCCTATAACATGAGATGTGATATCCAACTCTTCCCATCCAATCCTGAGACCCTTCCTATAACATGAGATGTGATATCCAACTCCTTCCCATTCCAATCCTGAGACCCTTCCAATAGCATGAGATGTGATATCCCAATGCTTCTACCAAACCTGAGACCTTTCCTATAGCATGAGATGTGATATCCAACTCTTCCCATCCAATCCTGAGACCCGTCCTATACCATGAGATGTTATATCTCAATACTTCTAATAACAAACCTGAGACTGTCCTATAACATGAGATGTGATATCTCAATGCTTCTAATAACAAACCTGAGACCCTTCCTATAACATGAGATGTGATGTCTAAGTCCTTCCCATTCCAATCCTGAGACCCTTCCTATAACATGAGATGTGATATCCAACTCCTTCCCAATCCAATCCTGAGACCCTTCCGATAGCATGAGATGTGATATCTCAATGCTTCTAATACCAAACCTGAGACCCTTCCTATAACATGAGATGTGATGTCCAAGTCCTTCCCATTCCAATCCTGAGGCCCTTCCTATAACATGAGATGTGATATCCAACTCCTTCCCAATCCAATCCTGAGACCCTTCCGATAGCATGAGATGTGATATCTCAATGCTTCTAATACCAAACCTGAGACCCTCCCTAAAGCGTGAGATGTGATATCAAAGTCCTTCCCATTCCAATCCTGATACGCTTCCTATAACATGAGATGTGATATCCAACTCTTCCCATCCAATCCTGAGACCCTTCCTATAACATGAGATGTGATATCCAACTCCTTCCCATTCCAATCCTGAGACCCTTCCAATAGCATGAGATGTGATATCCCAATGCTTCTACCAAACCTGAGACCTTTCCTATAGCATGAGATGTGATATCCAACTCTTCCCATCCAATCCTGAGACCCGTCCTATACCATGAGATGTTATATCTCAATACTTCTAATAACAAACCTGAGACTGTCCTATAACATGAGATGTGATATCTCAATGCTTCTAATAACAAACCTGAGACCCTTCCTATAACATGAGATGTGATGTCTAAGTCCTTCCCATTCCAATCCTGAGACCCTTCCTATAACATGAGATGTGATATCCAACTCCTTCCCAATCCAATCCTGAGACCCTTCCGATAGCATGAGATGTGATATCTCAATGCTTCTAATACCAAACCTGAGACCCTTCCTATAACATGAGATGTGATGTCCAAGTCCTTCCCATTCCAATCCTGAGGCCCTTCCTATAACATGAGATGTGATATCCAACTCCTTCCCAATCCAATCCTGAGACCCTTCCGATAGCATGAGATGTGATATCTCAATGCTTCTAATACCAAACCTGAGACCCTCCCTAAAGCGTGAGATGTGATATCAAAGTCCTTCCCATTCCAATCCTGATACGCTTCCTATAACATGAGATGTGATATCCAACTCTTCCCATCCAATCCTGAGACCCTTCCTATAACATGAGATGTGATATCCAACTCCTTCCCATTCCAATCCTGAGACCCTTCCAATAGCATGAGATGTGATATCCCAATGCTTCTACCAAACCTGAGACCTTTCCTATAGCATGAGATGTGATATCCAACTCTTCCCATCCAATCCTGAGACCCGTCCTATACCATGAGATGTTATATCTCAATACTTCTAATAACAAACCTGAGACTGTCCTATAACATGAGATGTGATATCTCAATGCTTCTAATAACAAACCTGAGACCCTTCCTATAACATGAGATGTGATGTCTAAGTCCTTCCCATTCCAATCCTGAGACCCTTCCTATAACATGAGATGTGATATCCAACTCCTTCCCAATCCAATCCTGAGACCCTTCCGATAGCATGAGATGTGATATCTCAATGCTTCTAATACCAAACCTGAGACCCTCCCTATAGCGTGAGATGTGATATCAAAGTCCTTCCCATTCCAATCCTGATACCCTTCCTATAACATGAGATGTGATATCCAACTCTTCCCATCCAATCCTGAGAACCTTCCTATAACATGCGATGTGATATCCAACTCCTTCCCAATCCAATCCTGAGACCCTTCCGATAGCATGAGATGTGATATCTCAATACTTCTAATACCAAACCTGAGACCCTCCCTATAGCGTGAGATGTGATATCAAAGTCCTTCCCATTCCAATCCTGATACCCTTCCTATAACATGAGATGTGATATCCAACTCCTTCCAATTCCAACATGTGACCCTTCCTATAGCATGAGATGCGATATCCAACTCCTTCCCAATCCAATCCTGAGACCCTTCCGATAGCATGAGATGTGATATCTAAATGCTTCTAGCAAACCTGAGACCTTCCCATGGCTTGAGATGTGATATCAAACTCCTTCCCATTCCAATCCTGAGACCCTTCCTATAGCATGAGATGTGATATCCAACTCCGTCCCATTCCAATCCTGAGACCCGTCCTATACTATGAAATGTTATATCTCAATGCTTCTAATACCAAACCTGATACTGTCCTATAACATGAGATGTGATATCTCAATGCTTCTAATAACAAACCTGAGACCCTTCCTATAACATGAGATGTGATATCCAACTCCTTCCCAATCCAATCCTGAGACCCTTCCGATAGCATGAGATATGATATCTCAATACTTCTAATACCAAACCACAGACTCGTCCTATAACTTGAGATGTGTTATCCAAATCCTTCCCCTTCCAAACCTGAGACCCTTCCTTTATCATGAGATGTGATATCCAGCTCCTTCCCTTCCAATCCTGAGACCCTTCCTATAGCATGAGATGTGATATCTCAATGCTTCTACCAAACCTGAGACCCTTCCTATAGCATGAGATGTGATATACAACTCTTCCCATCCAATCCTGAGACCCTTCCTATAACATGAGATGTGATATCCAACTCCTTCCCAATCCAATCCTGAGACCCTTCCGATAGCATGAGATATGATATCTCAATGCTTCTAATATCAAACCTGAGACCCTCCCTATAGCATGAGAGGTGATATCCAACTCCTTCCCATTCCAATCCTGAGACCCTTCCGATAGCATGAGATGTGATATCCAACTCCTTCCAATTCCAACCTGTGACCCTTCCTATAGCATGAGATGGGATATCCAACTCCTTCCCAATCCAATCCTGAGACCCTTCCGATAGCATGAGATGTGATATCTTAATGCTTCTACCATACCTGAGACCTTCCTAAGGCATAAGATGTGATATCAAACTCCTTCCCATTCCAATCCTGAGACCCTTCCTATAGCATGAGATGTGATATCCAACTCCTTCCCATTCCAATCCTGAGACCCGTCCTATACCATGAGATGTGATATCTCAATGCTTCTTCTACCATACCTGAGACCTTCCTATGGCATGAGATGTGAAATCAAACTACTTCCATTCCAATCCTGAGACCCTTCCTATAGCATGAGATGTTATATCCAACTCCTTCCCATTCCAATCCTGAGACCCGTCCTATACCATGAGATGTGATATCTCAATGCTTCTAATACCAAACCTGAGACTGTCCTATAACATGAGATGTGATATCTCAATGCTTCTAATAACAAACCTGAGACCCTTCCTATAACATGAGATGTGATATCCAAGTCCTTCCCATTCCAATCTTGAGACCCTTCCTATAACATGAGATGTGATATCCAGCTCCTTCCCAAACCAATCCTGAGACCCTTCCGATAGCATGAGATATGATATCTCAATGCTTCTAATACCAAACCACAGACTCGTCCTATAACTTGAGATGTGATATCCAAATCCTTCCCCTTCCAAACCTGAGACCCTTCCTTTATCATGAGATGTGATATCCAACTCCTTCCCATTCCAATCCTGAGACCCTTCCTATAGCATGAGATGTGATATCTCAATGCTTCTACCAAACCTGAGACCCTTCCTATAGCATGAGATGTGATATCCAACTCTTCCCATCCAATCCTGAGACCCTTCCTATAACATGAGATGTGATATCCAACTCCTTCCCAATTCAATCCTGAGACCCTTCCGATAGCATGAGATATGATATCTCAATGCTTCTAATATCAAACCTGAGACCCTCCCTATAGCATGAGAGGTGATATCCAACTCCTTCCCATTCCAATCCTGAGACCCGTCCTATACTATGAAATGTTATATCTCAATGCTTCTAATACCAAACCTGATACTGTCCTATAACATGAGATGTGATATCTCAATGCTTCTAATAACAAACCTGAGACCCTTCCTATAACATGAGATGTGATATCCAAGTCCTTCCCATTCCAATCTTGAGACCCTTCCTATAACATGAGATGTGATATCCAACTCCTTCCCAATCCAATCCTGAGACCCTTCCGATAGCATGAGATATGATATCTCAATACTTCTAATACCAAACCACAGACTCGTCCTATAACTTGAGATGTGATATCCAAATCCTTCCCCTTCCAAACCTGAGACCCTTCCTTTATCATGAGATGTGATATCCAACTCCTTCCCATTCCAATCCTGAGACCCTTCCTATAGCATGAGATGTGATATCTCAATGCTTCTACCAAACCTGAGACCCTTCCTATAACATGAGATGTGATATCCAACTCTTCCCATCCAATCCTGAGACCCTTCCTATAACATGAGATGTGATATCCAACTCCTTCCCAATCCAATCCTGAGACCCTTCCGATAGCATGAGATATGATATCTCAATGCTTCTAATAACAAACCTGAGACCCTCCCTATAGCATGAGAGGTGATATCCAACTCCTTCCCATTCCAATCCTGAGACCCTTCCGATAGCATGAGATGTGATATCCAACTCCTTCCAATTCCAACCTGTGACCCTTCCTATAGCATGAGATGGGATATCCAACTCCTTCCCAATCCAATCCTGAGACCCTTCCGATAGCATGAGATGTGATATCTTAATGCTTCTACCATACCTGAGACCTTCCTAAGGCATAAGATGTGATATCATCTCCTTCCCATTCCAATCCTGAGACCCTTCCTATAGCATGAGATGTGATATCCAACTCCTTCCCATTCCAATCCAGAGACCCGTCCTATACCATGAGATGTGATATCTCAATGCTTCTTCTACCATACCTGAGACCTTCCTATGGCATGAGATGTGAAATCAAACTACTTCCATTCCAATCCTGAGACCCTTCCTATAGCATGAGATGTTATATCCAACTCCTTCCCATTCCAATCCTGAGACCCGTCCTATACCATGAGATGTGATATCTCAATGCTTCTAATACCAAGCCTGAGACTGTCCTATAACATGAGATGTGATATCTCAATGCTTCTAATAACAAACCTGAGACCCTTCCTATAACATGAGATGTGATATCCAAGTCCTTCCCATTCCAATCTTGAGACCCTTCCTATAACATGAGATGTGATATCCAGCTCCTTCCCAAACCAATCCTGAGACCCTTCCGATAGCATGAGATATGATATCTCAATGCTTCTAATACCAAACCACAGACTCGTCATATAACTTGAGATGTGATATCCAAATCCTTCCCCTTCCAAACCTGAGACCCTTCCTTTATCATGAGATGTGATATCCAACTCCTTCCCATTCCAATCCTGAGACCCTTCCTATAGCATGAGATGTGATATCTCAATGCTTCTACCAAACCTGAGACCCTTCCTATAGCATGAGATGTGATATCCAACTCTTCCCATCCAATCCTGAGACCCTTCCTATAACATGAGATGTGATATCCAACTCCTTCCCAATTCAATCCTGAGACCCTTCCGATAGCATGAGATATGATATCTCAATGCTTCTAATATCAAGCCTGAGACCCTCCCTATAGCATGAGAGGTGATATCCAACTCCTTCCAATTCCAACCTGTGACCCTTCCTATAGCATGAGATGGGATATCCAACTCCTTCCCAATCCAATCCTGAGACCCTTCCTATAGCATGAGATGTGATATCCAACTCCTTCCCATTCCAATCCTGAGACCCGTCCTATACCATGAGATGTGATATCTCAATGCTTCTTCTACCATACCTGAGACCTTCCTATGGCATGAGATGTGAAATCAAACTACTTCCATTCCAATCCTGAGACCCTTCCTATAGCATGAGATGTTATATCCAACTCCTTCCCATTCCAATCCTGAGACCCGTCCTAAACCATGAGATGTGATATCTCAATGCTTCTAATACCAAACCTGAGACTGTCCTATAACATGAGATGTGATATCTCAATGCTTCTAATAACAAACCTGAGACCCTTCCTATAACATGAGATGTGATATCCAAGCCCTTCCCATTCCAATCTTGAGGCCCTTCCTATAACATGAGATGTGATATCCAACTCCTTCCCAATCCAATCCTGAGACCCTTCCGATAGCATGAGATATGATATCCAACTCCTTCCCCTTCCAAACCTGAGACACTTCCTTTATCATGAGATGTGATATCCAACTCCTTCCCATTCCAATCCTGAGACCCTTCCTATAGCATGAGATGTGATATCCCAATGCTTCTACCAAACCTGAGACCCTTCCTATAGCATGAGATGTGATATCCAACTCTTCCCATCCAATCCTGAGACCCTTCCTATAACATGAGATGTGATATCCAACTCCTTCCCAATCCAATCCTGAGACCCTTCCGATAGCATGAGATGTGATATCTTAATGCTTCTACCATACCTGAGACCTTCCTATGGCATGAGATGTGATATCAAACTCCTTCCCATTCCAATCCTGAGACCCTTCCTATAGCATGAGATGTGATATCCAACTCCTTCCCATTCCAATCCTGAGACCCGTCCTATACCATGAGATGTGATATCTCAATGCTTCTTCTACCATACCTGAGACCTTCCTATGGCATGAGATGTGAAATCAAACTACTTCCATTCCAATCCTGAGACCCTTCCTATAGCATGAGATGTTATATCCAACTCCTTCCCATTCCAATCCTGAGACCTGTCCTATACCATGAGATGTGATATCTCAATGCTTCTAATACCAAACCTGAGACTGTCCTATAACATGAGATGTGATATCTCAATGCTTCTAATAACAAACCTGAGACCCTTCCTATAACTTGAGATGTGATATCCAAGTCCTTCCCATTCCAATCTTGAGACCCTTCCTATAACATGAGATGTGATATCCAACTCCTTCCCAAACCAATCCTGAGACCCTTCCAAACGCATGAGATATGATATCTCAATGCTTCTAATACCAAACCACAGACTCGTCCTATAACTTGAGATGTGATATCCAAATCCTTCCCCTTCCAAACCTGAGACCCTTCCTTTATCATGAGATGTGATATCCAACTCCTTCTCATTCCAATCCTGAGACCCTTCCTATAGCATGAGATGTGATATCTAAATGCGTCTACCAAACCTGAGACCCTTCCTATAGCATGAGATGGGATATCCAACTCCTTCCCAATCCAATCCTGAGACCCTTCCGATAGCATGAGATGTGATATCTTAATGCTTCTACCATACCTGAGACCTTCCTATGGCATGAGATGTGATAACAAACTCCTTCCCATTCCAATCCTGAGACCCTTCCTATAGCATGAGATGTGATATCCAATTCCTTCCCATTCCAATCCTGAGACCCGTCCTATACCATGAGATGTGATATCTCAATGCTTCTAATACCAAACCTGAGACTGTCCTATAACATGAGATGTGATATCTCAATGCTTCTAATAACAAACCTGAGACCCTTCCTATAACATGAGATGTGATATCCAGATCCTTCCCATTCCAATCCTGAGACCCTTCCTATAGCATGAGATGTGATATCCAACTCCTTTCCATTCCAATCCTGAGACCCGTCCTATACCATGAGATATGATATCTCAATGCTTCTAATACCAAACCTGAGACTGTCCTATAACAAGAGATGTGATATCTCAATGCTTCTAACAACAAACCTGAGACCCTTCCTATAACATGAGATGTGATATCCAAGCCCTTCCCATTCCAATCTTGAGTCCCTTCCTATAACATGAGATGTGATATCCAACTCCTTCCCAATCCAATCCTGAGACCCTTCCGATAGCATGAGATATGATATCTCAATGCTTCTAATACCAAAACCACAGACCCGTCCTATAACTTGAGATATGATATCCAAATCCTTCCCCTTCCAAACCTGAGACCCTTCCTTTATCATGAGATGTGATATCCAACTCCTTCCCATTCCAATCCTGAGACCCTTCCTATAGCATGAGATGTGATATCTCAATGCTTCTAATAACAAACCTGAGACCCTTCCTATAACATGAGATGTGATGTCCAAGTCCTTCCCATTCCAATCCTGAGACCCTTCCTATAACATGAGATGTGATATCCAACTCCTTCCCAATCCAATCCTGAGACCCTTCCGATAGCATGAGGATATGATATCTCAATGCTTCTAATATCAAACCTGAGACCCTCCCTAAAGCATGAGATATGATATCCAACTCCTTCCCATTCCAATCCTGAGACCCTTCCGACAGCATGAGATGTGATATCCAACTCCTTCCAATTCCAACCTGTGAGCCTTCCTATAGCATGAGATGGGATATCCAACTCCTTCCCAATCCAATCCTGAGACCCTTCCGATAGCATGAGATGTGATATATTAATGCTTCTACCATACCTGAGACCTTCCTATGGCATGAGATGTGATATCAAACTACTTCCCATTCCAATCCTGAGACCCTTCCTATAGCATGAGATGTGATATCCAACTCCTTCCCATTCCTATCCTGAAACCCGTCCTATACCATGAGATGTGATATCTCAATGCTTCTAATACCAAACCTGAGACTGTCTTATAACATGAGAAGGATATCTCAATGCTTCTAATAACAAACCTGAGACCCTTCCTATAACATGAGATGTGATATCCAAATCATTCCCATTCCAATCCTGAGACCCTTCCTATAACATGAGATGTGATATCCAACTCCTTCCCAATCCAATACTGAGACCCTTCCGATAGCATGAGATATGATATCTCAATGGTTCTAATACCAAACCACAGGCCCGTCCTATCAATTGAGGTGTGATATCCAAATCCTTAGCCTTCCAAACCTGAGACCCTTCCTTTAGCATGAGATGTGATATCCAACTCCTTCCCATTCCAATCCTGAGACCCGTCCTATACCATGAGATATGATATCTCAATGCTTCTAATACCAAACCTGAGACTGTCCTATAACATGAGATGTGATATCTCAATGCTTCTAATAACAAACCTGAGAGCTTTCCTATAACATGAGATGTGATATCCAACTCCTTCCCAATCCAATCCTGAGACCCTTCCGATAGCATGAGGATATGATATCTCAATGCTTCTAATATCAAACCTGAGACCCTCCCTAAAGCATGAGATATGATATCCAACTCCTTCCCATTCCAATCCTGAGACCCTTCCGACAGCATGAGATGTGATATCCAACTCCTTCCAATTCCAACCTGTGAGCCTTCCTATAGCATGAGATGGGATATCCAACTCCTTCCCAATCCAATCCTGAGACCCTTCCGATAGCATGAGATGTGATATATTAATGCTTCTACCATACCTGAGACCTTCCTATGGCATGAGATGTGATATCAAACTACTTCCCATTCCAATCCTGAGACCCTTCCTATAGCATGAGATGTGATATCCAACTCCTTCCCATTCCTATCCTGAAACCCGTCCTATACCATGAGATGTGATATCTCAATGCTTCTAATACCAAACCTGAGACTGTCTTATAACATGAGAAGGATATCTCAATGCTTCTAATAACAAACCTGAGACCCTTCCTATAACATGAGATGTGATATCCAAATCATTCCCATTCCAATCCTGAGACCCTTCCTATAACATGAGATGTGATATCCAACTCCTTCCCATTCCTATCCTGAAACCCGTCCTATACCATGAGATGTGATATCTCAATGCTTCTAATACCAAACCTGAGACTGTCTTATAACATGAGAAGGATATCTCAATGCTTCTAATAACAAACCTGAGACCCTTCCTATAACATGAGATGTGATATCCAAATCATTCCCATTCCAATCCTGAGACCCTTCCTATAACATGAGATGTGATATCCAACTCCTTCCCAATCCAATACTGAGACCCTTCCGATAGCATGAGATATGATATCTCAATGGTTCTAATACCAAACCACAGGCCCGTCCTATCAATTGAGGTGTGATATCCAAATCCTTAGCCTTCCAAACCTGAGACCCTTCCTTTAGCATGAGATGTGATATCCAACTCCTTCCCATTCCAATCCTGAGACCCGTCCTATACCATGAGATATGATATCTCAATGCTTCTAATACCAAACCTGAGACTGTCCTATAACATGAGATGTGATATCTCAATGCTTCTAATAACAAACCTGAGAGCTTTCCTATAACATGAGATGTGATATCCAACTCCTTCCCAATCCAATCCTGAGACCCTTCCGATAGCATGAGATGTGATATCTCAATGCTTCTAATACCAAACCACAGACCCGTCCTATAACTTGAGATGTGATATCCAACTCCTGTGATGTCCAAGTCCTTCCCATTCCAATCCTGAGACCCTTCCTATAACATGAGATGTGATATCCAACTCCTTCCCAATCCAATCCTGAGACCCTTCCGATAGCATGAGGATATGATATCTCAATGCTTCTAATATCAAACCTGAGACCCTCCCTAAAGCATGAGATGTGATATCCAACTCCTTCCCATTCCAATCCTGAGACCCTTCCGACAGCATGAGATGTGATATCCAACTCCTTCCAATTCCAACCTGTGACCCTTCCTATAGCATGAGATGGGATATCCAACTCCTTCCCAATCCAATCCTGAGACCCTTCCGATAGCATGAGATGTGATATATTAATGCTTCTACCATACCTGAGACCTTCCTATGGCATGAGATGTGATATCAAACTACTTCCCATTCCAATCCTGAGACCCTTCCTATAGCATGAGATGTGATATCCAACTCCTTCCCATTCCTATCCTGAAACCCGTCCTATACCATGAGATGTGATATCTCAATGCTTGTAATACCAAACCTGAGACTGTCTTATAACATGAGAAGGATATCTCAATGCTTCTAATAACAAACCTGAGACCCTTCCTATAACATGAGATGTGATATCCAAATCATTCCCATTCCAATCCTGAGACCCTTCCTATAACATGAGATGTGATATCCAACTCCTTCCCAATCCAATACTGAGACCCTTCCGATAGCATGAGATATGATATCTCAATGGTTCTAATACCAAACCACAGACCCGTCCTATCAATTGAGGTGTGATATCCAAATCCTTAGCCTTCCAAACCTGAGACCCTTCCTTTAGCATGAGATGTGATATCCAACTCCTTCCCATTCCAATCCTGAGACCCGTCCTATACCATGAGATATGATATCTCAATGCTTCTAATACCAAACCTGAGACTGTCCTATTACATGAGATGTGATATCTCAATGCTTCTAATAACAAACCTGAGAGCTTTCCTATAACATGAGATGTGATATCCAACTCCTTCCCAATCCAATCCTGAGACCCTTCCGATAGCATGAGATGTGATATCTCAATGCTTCTAATACCAAACCACAGACCCGTCCTATAACTTGAGATGTGATATCCAACTCCTTCCCAATCCAATCCTGAGACCCTTCCGATAGCATGAGATGTGATATCTCAATGCTTCTAATATCAAAACTGAGACCCTCCCTATAGCATGAGATGTGATATCCAACTCCTTCCCATTCCAATCCTGAGACCCGTCCTATTATATGAGATGTTTTATCTCAATGCTTCTAATACCAAACCTGAGACTGTCGTATAACATGAGATGTGATATCTCAATGCTTCTAATAACAAACCTGAGACCCTTCCTATAACATGAGATGTGATATCCAAGTCCTTCCCGTTCCAATCTTGAGACCCTTCGTAGAACATGAGATGTGATATCCAACTCCTTCCCAATCCAATCCTGAGACCCTTCTGATAGCATGAGATATGATATCTCAATGCTTCTAATACCAAACCACAGACCCGTCCTATAACTTGAGATGTGATATCCAAATCCTTCCCCTTCCAAACCTGAGACCCTTCCTTTAGCATGAGATGTGATATCCAACTCCTTCCCATTCCAATCCTGAGACCCTTCCTATAGCATGAGATGTGATATCTCAGTGCTTCTAATACCAAACCTGAGACTGTCCTATAACATGAGATGTGATATCTCAATGCTTCTAATAACAAACCTGAGACCCTTCCTATAACATGAGATGTGATGTCCAAGTCCTTCCCATTCCAATCCTGAGGCCCTTCCTATAACATGAGATGTGATATCCAACTCCTTCCCAATCCAATCCTGAGACCCTTCCGATAGCATGAGATGTAATATCTCAATGCTTCTAATACCAAACCTGAGACCCTCCCTAAAGCGTGAGATGTGATATCAAAGTCCTTCCCATTCCAATCCTGATACCCTTCCTATAACATGAGATGTGATATCCAACTCTTCCCATCCAATCCTGAGACCCTTCCTATAACATGAGATGTGATATCCAACTCCTTCCCATTCCAATCCTGAGACCCTTCCAATAGCATGAGATGTGATATCCCAATGCTTCTACCAAACCTGAGACCTTTCCTATAGCATGAGATGTGATATCCAACTCTTCCCATCCAATCCTGAGACCCGTCCTATACCATGAGGTGTTATATCTCAATACTTCTAATAACAAACCTGAGACTGTCCTATAACATGAGATGTGATATCTCAATGCTTCTAATAACAAACCTGAGACCCTTCCTATAACATGAGATGTGATGTCTAAGTCCTTCCCATTCCAATCCTGAGACCCTTCCTATAACATGAGATGTGATATCCAACTCCTTCCCAATCCAATCCTGAGACCCTTCCGATAGCATGAGATGTGATATCTCAATGCTTCTAATACCAAACCTGAGACCCTCCCTATAGCGTGAGATGTGATATCAAAGTCCTTCCCATTCCAATCCTGATACCCTTCCTATAACATGAGATGTGATATCCAACTCTTCCCATCCAATCCTGAGACCCTTCCTATAACATGAGATGTGATATCCAACTCCTTCCCAATCCAATCCTGAGACCCTTCCGATAGCATGAGATGTGATATCTCAATACTTCTAATACCAAACCTGAGACCCTCCCTATAGCGTGAGATGTGATATCAAAGTCCTTCCCATTCCAATCCTGATACCCTTCCTATAACATGAGATGTGATATCCAACTCCTTCCAATTCCAACATGTGACCCTTCCTATAGCATGAGATGCGATATCCAACTCCTTCCCAATCCAATCCTGAGACCCTTCCGATAGCATGAGATGTGATATCTAAATGCTTCTAGCAAACCTGAGACCTTCCCATGGCTTGAGATGTGATATCAAACTCCTTCCCATTCCAATCCTGAGACCCTTCCTATAGCATGAGATGTGATATCCAACTCCTTCCCATTCCAATCCTGAGACCCGTCCTATACTATGAAATGTTATATCTCAATGCTTCTAATACCAAACCTGATACTGTCCTATAACATGAGATGTGATATCTCAATGCTTCTAATAACAAACCTGAGACCCTTCCTATAACATGAGATGTGATATCCAAGTCCTTCCCATTCCAATCTTGAGACCCTTCCTATAACATGAGATGTGATATCCAACTCCTTCCCAATCCAATCCTGAGACCCTTCCGATAGCATGAGATATGATATCTCAATACGTCTAATACCAAACCACAGACTCGTCCTATAACTTGAGATGTGATATCCAAATCCTTCCCCTTCCAAACCTGAGACCCTTCCTTTATCATGAGATGTGATATCCAACTCCTTCCCATTCCAATACTGAGAACCTTCCTATAGCATGAGATGTGATATCCCAATGCTTCTACCAAACCTGAGACCCTTCCTATAGCATGAGATGTGATATCCAACTCTTCCCATCCAATCCTGAGACCCTTCCTATAACATGAGATGTGATATCCAACTCCTTCCCAATCCAATCCTGAGACCCTTCCGATAGCATGAGATATGATATCTCAATGCTTCTAATATCAAACCTGAGACCCTCCCTAAAGCATGAGATGTGATATCCAACTCCTTCCCATTCCAATCCTGAGACCCTTCCGATAGCATGAGATGTGATATCCAACTCCTTCCAATTCCAACCTGTGACCCTTCCTATAGCATGAGATGTGATATCTCAATGCTTCTAATACCAAACCACAGACCCGTCCTATAACTTGAGATGTGATATCCAACTCCTTCCCAATCCAATCCTGAGACCCTTCCGATAGCATGAGATGTGATATCTCAATGCTTCTAATATCAAAACTGAGACCCTCCCTATAGCATGAGATGTGATATCCAACTCCTTCCCATTCCAATCCTGAGACCCGTCCTATTATATGAGATGTTTTATCTCAATGCTTCTAATACCAAACCTGAGACTGTCGTATAACATGAGATGTGATATCTCAATGCTTCTAATAACAAACCTGAGACCCTTCCTATAACATGAGATGTGATATCCAAGTCCTTCCCGTTCCAATCTTGAGACCCTTCGTAGAACATGAGATGTGATATCCAACTCCTTCCCAATCCAATCCTGAGACCCTTCTGATAGCATGAGATATGATATCTCAATGCTTCTAATACCAAACCACAGACCCGTCCTATAACTTGAGATGTGATATCCAAATCCTTCCCCTTCCAAACCTGAGACCCTTCCTTTAGCATGAGATGTGATATCCAACTCCTTCCCATTCCAATCCTGAGACCCTTCCTATAGCATGAGATGTGATATCTCAGTGCTTCTAATACCAAACCTGAGACTGTCCTATAACATGAGATGTGATATCTCAATGCTTCTAATAACAAACCTGAGACCCTTCCTATAACATGAGATGTGATGTCCAAGTCCTTCCCATTCCAATCCTGAGGCCCTTCCTATAACATGAGATGTGATATCCAACTCCTTCCCAATCCAATCCTGAGACCCTTCCGATAGCATGAGATGTGATATCTCAATGCTTCTAATACCAAACCTGAGACCCTCCCTAAAGCGTGAGATGTGATATCAAAGTCCTTCCCATTCCAATCCTGATACCCTTCCTATAACATGAGATGTGATATCCAACTCTTCCCATCCAATCCTGAGACCCTTCCTATAACATGAGATGTGATATCCAACTCCTTCCCATTCCAATCCTGAGACCCTTCCAATAGCATGAGATGTGATATCCCAATGCTTCTACCAAACCTGAGACCTTTCCTATAGCATGAGATGTGATATCCAACTCTTCCCATCCAATCCTGAGACCCGTCCTATACCATGAGATTTTATATCTCAATACTTCTAATAACAAACCTGAGACTGTCCTATAACATGAGATGTGATATGTCAATGCTTCTAATAACAAACCTGAGACCCTTCCTATAACATGAGATGTGATGTCTAAGTCCTTCCCATTCCAATCCTGAGACCCTTCCTATAACATGAGATGTGATATCCAACTCCTTCCCAATCCAATCCTGAGACCCTTCCGATAGCATGAGATGTGATATCTCAATGCTTCTAATACCAAACCTGAGACCCTCCCTATAGCGTGAGATGTGATATCAAAGTCCTTCCCATTCCAATCCTGATACCCTTCCTATAACATGAGATGTGATATCCAACTCTTCCCATCCAATCCTGAGACCCTTCCTATAACATGAGATGTGATATCCAACTCCTTCCCAATCCAATCCTGAGACCCTTCCGATAGCATGAGATGTGATATCTCAATACTTCTAATACCAAACCTGAGACCCTCCCTATAGCGTGAGATGTGATATCAAAGTCCTTCCCATTCCAATCCTGATACCCTTCCTATAACATGAGATGTGATATCCAACTCCTTCCAATTCCAACATGTGACCCTTCCTATAGCATGAGATGCGATATCCAACTCCTTCCCAATCCAATCCTGAGACCCTTCCGATAGCATGAGATGTGATATCTAAATGCTTCTAGCAAACCTGAGACCTTCCCATGGCTTGAGATGTGATATCAAACTCCTTCCCATTCCAATCCTGAGACCCTTCCTATAGCATGAGATGTGATATCCAACTCCTTCCCATTCCAATCCTGAGACCCGTCCTATACTATGAAATGTTATATCTCAATGCTTCTAATACCAAACCTGATACTGTCCTATAACATGAGATGTGATATCTCAATGCTTCTAATAACAAACCTGAGACCCTTCCTATAACATGAGATGTGATATCCAAGTCCTTCCCATTCCAATCTTGAGACCCTTCCTATAACATGAGATGTGATATCCAACTCCTTCCCAATCCAATCCTGAGACCCTTCCGATAGCATGAGATATGATATCTCAATACTTCTAATACCAAACCACAGACTCGTCCTATAACTTGAGATGTGATATCCAAATCCTTCCCCTTCCAAACCTGAGACCCTTCCTTTATCATGAGATGTGATATCCAACTCCTTCCCATTCCAATACTGAGAACCTTCCTATAGCATGAGATGTGATATCCCAATGCTTCTACCAAACCTGAGACCCTTCCTATAGCATGAGATGTGATATCCAACTCTTCCCATCCAATCCTGAGACCCTTCCTATAACATGAGATGTGATATCCAACTCCTTCCCAATCCAATCCTGAGACCCTTCCGATAGCATGAGATATGATATCTCAATGCTTCTAATATCAAACCTGAGACCCTCCCTAAAGCATGAGATGTGATATCCAACTCCTTCCCATTCCAATCCTGAGACCCTTCCGATAGCATGAGATGTGATATCCAACTCCTTCCAATTCCAACCTGTGACCCTTCCTATAGCATGAGATGGGATATCCAACTCCTTCCCAATCCAATCCTGAGACCCTTCCGATAGCATGAGATGTGATATCTTAATGCTTCTACCATACCTGAGACCTTCCTATGGCATGAGATGTGATATCAAACTCCTTCCCATTCCAATCCTGAGACCCTTCCTATAGCATGAGATGTGATATCCAATTCCTTCCCATTCCAATCCTGAGACCCGTCCTATACCATGAGATGTGATATCTCAATGCTTCTAATACCAAACCTGAGACTGTCCTATAACATGAGATGTGATATCTCAATGCTTCTAATAACAAACCTGAGACCCTTCCTATAACATGAGATGTGATATCCAGATCCTTCCCATTCCAATCCTGAGACCCTTCCTATAGCATGAGATGTGATATCCAACTCCTTTCCATTCCAATCCTGAGACCCGTCCTATACCATGAGATATGATATCTCAATGCTTCTAATACCAAACCTGAGACTGTCCTATAACAAGAGATGTGATATCTCAATGCTTCTAACAACAAACCTGAGACCCTTCCTATAACATGAGATGTGATATCCAACTCCTTCCCAATCCAATCCTGAGACCCTTCTGATAGCATGAGATATGATATCTCAATGCTTCTAATACCAAAACCACAGACCCGTCCTATAACTTGAGATATGATATCCAAATCCTTCCCCTTCCAAACCTGAGACCCTTCCTTTATCATGAGATGTGATATCCAACTCCTTCCTATTCCAATCCTGAGACCCTTCCTATAGCATGAGATGTGATATCTCAATGCTTCTAATAACAAACCTGAGACCCTTCCTATAACATGAGATGTGATGTCCAAGTCCTTCCCATTCCAATCCTGAGACCCTTCCTATAACATGAGATGTGATATCCAACTCCTTCCCAATCCAATCCTGAGACCCTTCCGATAGCATGAGGATATGATATCTCAATGCTTCTAATATCAAACCTGAGATCCTCCCTAAAGCATGAGATGTGATATCCAACTCCTTCCCATTCCAATCCTGAGACCCTTCCGACAGCATGAGATGTGATATCCAACTCCTTCCAATTCCAACCTGTGACCCTTCCTATAGTATGAGATGGGATATCCAACTCCTTCCCAATCCAATCCTGAGACCCTTCCGATAGCATGAGATGTGATATATTAATGCTTCTACCATACCTGAGACCTTCCTATGGCATGAGATGTGATATCAAACTACTTCCCATTCCAATCCTGAGACCCTTCCTATAGCATGAGATGTGATATCCAACTCCTTCCCATTCCTATCCTGAAACCCGTCCTATACCATGAGATGTGATATCTCAATGCTTCTAATACCAAACCTGAGACTGTCTTATAACATGAGAAGGATATCTCAATGCTTCTAATAACAAACCTGAGACCCTTCCTATAACATGAGATGTGATATCCAAATCATTCCCATTCCAATCCTGAGACCCTTCCTATAACATGAGATGTGATATCCAACTCCTTCCCAATCCAATACTGAGACCCTTCCGATAGCATGAGATATGATATCTCAATGGTTCTAATACCAAACCACAGACCCGTCCTATCAATTGAGGTGTGATATCCAAATCCTTAGCCTTCCAAACCTGAGACCCTTCCTTTAGCATGAGATGTGATATCCAACTCCTTCCCATTCCAATCCTGAGACCCGTCCTATACCATGAGATATGATATCTCAATGCTTCTAATACCAAACCTGAGACTGTCCTATAACATGAGATGTGATATCTCAATGCTTCTAATAACAAGCCTGAGAGCTTTCCTATAACATGAGATGTGATATCCAACTCCTTCCCAATCCAATCCTGAGACCCTTCCGATAGGATGAGATGTGATATCTCAATGCTTCTAATACCAAACCACAGACCCGTCCTATAACTTGAGATGTGATATCCAACTCCTGTGATGTCCAAGTCCTTCCCATTCCAATCCTGAGACCCTTCCTATAACATGAGATGTGATATCCAACTCCTTCCCAATCCAATCCTGAGACCCTTCCGATAGCATGAGGATATGATATCTCAATGCTTCTAATATCAAACCTGAGACCCTCCCTAAAGCATGAGATGTGATATCCAACTCCTTCCCATTCCAATCCTGAGACCCTTCCGACAGCATGAGATGTGATATCCAACTCCTTCCAATTCCAACCTGTGACCCTTCCTATAGCATGAGATGGGATATCCAACTCCTTCCCAATCCAATCCTGAGACCCTTCCGATAGCATGAGATGTGATATATTAATGGTTCTACCATACCTGAGACCTTCCTATGGCATGAGATGTGATATCAAACTACTTCCCATTCCAATCCTGAGACCCTTCCTATAGCATGAGATGTGATATCCAACTCCTTCCCATTCCTATCCTGAAACCCGTCCTATACCATGAGATGTGATATCTCAATGCTTCTAATACCAAACCTGAGACTGTCTTATAACATGAGAAGGATATCTCAATGCTTCTAATAACAAACCTGAGACCCTTCCTATAACATGAGATGTGATATCCAAATCATTCCCATTCCAATCCTGAGACCCGTCCTATACCATGAGATATGATATCTCAATGCTTCTAATACCAAACCTGAGACTGTCCTATAACATGAGATGTGATATCTCAATGCTTCTAATAACAAGCCTGAGAGCTTTCCTATAACATGAGATGTGATATCCAACTCCTTCCCAATCCAATCCTGAGACCCTTCCGATAGCATGAGATGTGATATCTCAATGCTTCTAATACCAAACCACAGACCCGTCCTATAACTTGAGATGTGATATCCAACTCCTGTGATGTCCAAGTCCTTCCCATTCCAATCCTGAGACCCTTCCTATAACATGAGATGTGATATCCAACTCCTTCCCAATCCAATCCTGAGACCCTTCCGATAGCATGAGGATGTGATATCTCAATGCTTCTAATATCAAACCTGAGACCCTCCCTAAAGCATGAGATGTGATATCCAACTCCTTCCCATTCCAATCCTGAGACCCTTCCGACAGCATGAGATGTGATATCCAACTCCTTCCAATTCCAACCTGTGACCCTTCCTATAGCATGAGATGGGATATCCAACTCCTTCCCAATCCAATCCTGAGACCCTTCCGATAGCATGAGATGTGATATATTAATGCTTCTACCATACCTGAGACCTTCCTATGGCATGAGATGTGATATCAAACTACTTCCCATTCCAATCCTGAGACCCTTCCTATAGCATGAGATGTGATATCCAACTCCTTCCCATTCCTATCCTGAAACCCGTCCTATACCATGAGATGTGATATCTCAATGCTTCTAATACCAAACCTGAGACTGTCTTATAACATGAGAAGGATATCTCAATGCTTCTAATAACAAACCTGAGACCCTTCCTATAACATGAGATGTGATATCCAAATCATTCCCATTCCAATCCTGAGACCCTTCCTATAACATGAGATGTGATATCCAACTCCTTCCCAATCCAATACTGAGACCCTTCCGATAGCATGAGATATGATATCTCAATGGTTCTAATACCAAACCACAGGCCCGTCCTATCAATTGAGGTGTGATATCCAAATCCTTAGCCTTCCAAACCTGAGACCCTTCCTTTAGCATGAGATGTGATATCCAACTCCTTCCCATTCCAATCCTGAGACCCGTCCTATACCATGAGATATGATATCTCAATGCTTCTAATACCAAACCTGAGACTGTCCTATAACATGAGATGTGATATCTCAATGCTTCTAATAACAAACCTGAGAGCTTTCCTATAACATGAGATGTGATATCCAACTCCTTCCCAATCCAATCCTGAGACCCTTCCGATAGCATGAGGATATGATATCTCAATGCTTCTAATATCAAACCTGAGACCCTCCCTAAAGCATGAGATATGATATCCAACTCCTTCCCATTCCAATCCTGAGACCCTTCCGACAGCATGAGATGTGATATCCAACTCCTTCCAATTCCAACCTGTGAGCCTTCCTATAGCATGAGATGGGATATCCAACTCCTTCCCAATCCAATCCTGAGACCCTTCCGATAGCATGAGATGTGATATATTAATGCTTCTACCATACCTGAGACCTTCCTATGGCATGAGATGTGATATCAAACTACTTCCCATTCCAATCCTGAGACCCTTCCTATAGCATGAGATGTGATATCCAACTCCTTCCCATTCCTATCCTGAAACCCGTCCTATACCATGAGATGTGATATCTCAATGCTTCTAATACCAAACCTGAGACTGTCTTATAACATGAGAAGGATATCTCAATGCTTCTAATAACAAACCTGAGACCCTTCCTATAACATGAGATGTGATATCCAAATCATTCCCATTCCAATCCTGAGACCCTTCCTATAACATGAGATGTGATATCCAACTCCTTCCCATTCCTATCCTGAAACCCGTCCTATACCATGAGATGTGATATCTCAATGCTTCTAATACCAAACCTGAGACTGTCTTATAACATGAGAAGGATATCTCAATGCTTCTAATAACAAACCTGAGACCCTTCCTATAACATGAGATGTGATATCCAAATCATTCCCATTCCAATCCTGAGACCCTTCCTATAACATGAGATGTGATATCCAACTCCTTCCCAATCCAATACTGAGACCCTTCCGATAGCATGAGATATGATATCTCAATGGTTCTAATACCAAACCACAGGCCCGTCCTATCAATTGAGGTGTGATATCCAAATCCTTAGCCTTCCAAACCTGAGACCCTTCCTTTAGCATGAGATGTGATATCCAACTCCTTCCCATTCCAATCCTGAGACCCGTCCTATACCATGAGATATGATATCTCAATGCTTCTAATACCAAACCTGAGACTGTCCTATAACATGAGATGTGATATCTCAATGCTTCTAATAACAAACCTGAGAGCTTTCCTATAACATGAGATGTGATATCCAACTCCTTCCCAATCCAATCCTGAGACCCTTCCGATAGCATGAGATGTGATATCTCAATGCTTCTAATACCAAACCACAGACCCGTCCTATAACTTGAGATGTGATATCCAACTCCTGTGATGTCCAAGTCCTTCCCATTCCAATCCTGAGACCCTTCCTATAACATGAGATGTGATATCCAACTCCTTCCCAATCCAATCCTGAGACCCTTCCGATAGCATGAGGATATGATATCTCAATGCTTCTAATATCAAACCTGAGACCCTCCCTAAAGCATGAGATGTGATATCCAACTCCTTCCCATTCCAATCCTGAGACCCTTCCGACAGCATGAGATGTGATATCCAACTCCTTCCAATTCCAACCTGTGACCCTTCCTATAGCATGAGATGGGATATCCAACTCCTTCCCAATCCAATCCTGAGACCCTTCCGATAGCATGAGATGTGATATATTAATGCTTCTACCATACCTGAGACCTTCCTATGGCATGAGATGTGATATCAAACTACTTCCCATTCCAATCCTGAGACCCTTCCTATAGCATGAGATGTGATATCCAACTCCTTCCCATTCCTATCCTGAAACCCGTCCTATACCATGAGATGTGATATCTCAATGCTTGTAATACCAAACCTGAGACTGTCTTATAACATGAGAAGGATATCTCAATGCTTCTAATAACAAACCTGAGACCCTTCCTATAACATGAGATGTGATATCCAAATCATTCCCATTCCAATCCTGAGACCCTTCCTATAACATGAGATGTGATATCCAACTCCTTCCCAATCCAATACTGAGACCCTTCCGATAGCATGAGATATGATATCTCAATGGTTCTAATACCAAACCACAGACCCGTCCTATCAATTGAGGTGTGATATCCAAATCCTTAGCCTTCCAAACCTGAGACCCTTCCTTTAGCATGAGATGTGATATCCAACTCCTTCCCATTCCAATCCTGAGACCCGTCCTATACCATGAGATATGATATCTCAATGCTTCTAATACCAAACCTGAGACTGTCCTATTACATGAGATGTGATATCTCAATGCTTCTAATAACAAACCTGAGAGCTTTCCTATAACATGAGATGTGATATCCAACTCCTTCCCAATCCAATCCTGAGACCCTTCCGATAGCATGAGATGTGATATCTCAATGCTTCTAATACCAAACCACAGACCCGTCCTATAACTTGAGATGTGATATCCAACTCCTTCCCAATCCAATCCTGAGACCCTTCCGATAGCATGAGATGTGATATCTCAATGCTTCTAATATCAAAACTGAGACCCTCCCTATAGCATGAGATGTGATATCCAACTCCTTCCCATTCCAATCCTGAGACCCGTCCTATTATATGAGATGTTTTATCTCAATGCTTCTAATACCAAACCTGAGACTGTCGTATAACATGAGATGTGATATCTCAATGCTTCTAATAACAAACCTGAGACCCTTCCTATAACATGAGATGTGATATCCAAGTCCTTCCCGTTCCAATCTTGAGACCCTTCGTAGAACATGAGATGTGATATCCAACTCCTTCCCAATCCAATCCTGAGACCCTTCTGATAGCATGAGATATGATATCTCAATGCTTCTAATACCAAACCACAGACCCGTCCTATAACTTGAGATGTGATATCCAAATCCTTCCCCTTCCAAACCTGAGACCCTTCCTTTAGCATGAGATGTGATATCCAACTCCTTCCCATTCCAATCCTGAGACCCTTCCTATAGCATGAGATGTGATATCTCAGTGCTTCTAATACCAAACCTGAGACTGTCCTATAACATGAGATGTGATATCTCAATGCTTCTAATAACAAACCTGAGACCCTTCCTATAACATGAGATGTGATGTCCAAGTCCTTCCCATTCCAATCCTGAGGCCCTTCCTATAACATGAGATGTGATATCCAACTCCTTCCCAATCCAATCCTGAGACCCTTCCGATAGCATGAGATGTAATATCTCAATGCTTCTAATACCAAACCTGAGACCCTCCCTAAAGCGTGAGATGTGATATCAAAGTCCTTCCCATTCCAATCCTGATACCCTTCCTATAACATGAGATGTGATATCCAACTCTTCCCATCCAATCCTGAGACCCTTCCTATAACATGAGATGTGATATCCAACTCCTTCCCATTCCAATCCTGAGACCCTTCCAATAGCATGAGATGTGATATCCCAATGCTTCTACCAAACCTGAGACCTTTCCTATAGCATGAGATGTGATATCCAACTCTTCCCATCCAATCCTGAGACCCGTCCTATACCATGAGGTGTTATATCTCAATACTTCTAATAACAAACCTGAGACTGTCCTATAACATGAGATGTGATATCTCAATGCTTCTAATAACAAACCTGAGACCCTTCCTATAACATGAGATGTGATGTCTAAGTCCTTCCCATTCCAATCCTGAGACCCTTCCTATAACATGAGATGTGATATCCAACTCCTTCCCAATCCAATCCTGAGACCCTTCCGATAGCATGAGATGTGATATCTCAATGCTTCTAATACCAAACCTGAGACCCTCCCTATAGCGTGAGATGTGATATCAAAGTCCTTCCCATTCCAATCCTGATACCCTTCCTATAACATGAGATGTGATATCCAACTCTTCCCATCCAATCCTGAGACCCTTCCTATAACATGAGATGTGATATCCAACTCCTTCCCAATCCAATCCTGAGACCCTTCCGATAGCATGAGATGTGATATCTCAATACTTCTAATACCAAACCTGAGACCCTCCCTATAGCGTGAGATGTGATATCAAAGTCCTTCCCATTCCAATCCTGATACCCTTCCTATAACATGAGATGTGATATCCAACTCCTTCCAATTCCAACATGTGACCCTTCCTATAGCATGAGATGCGATATCCAACTCCTTCCCAATCCAATCCTGAGACCCTTCCGATAGCATGAGATGTGATATCTAAATGCTTCTAGCAAACCTGAGACCTTCCCATGGCTTGAGATGTGATATCAAACTCCTTCCCATTCCAATCCTGAGACCCTTCCTATAGCATGAGATGTGATATCCAACTCCTTCCCATTCCAATCCTGAGACCCGTCCTATACTATGAAATGTTATATCTCAATGCTTCTAATACCAAACCTGATACTGTCCTATAACATGAGATGTGATATCTCAATGCTTCTAATAACAAACCTGAGACCCTTCCTATAACATGAGATGTGATATCCAAGTCCTTCCCATTCCAATCTTGAGACCCTTCCTATAACATGAGATGTGATATCCAACTCCTTCCCAATCCAATCCTGAGACCCTTCCGATAGCATGAGATATGATATCTCAATACGTCTAATACCAAACCACAGACTCGTCCTATAACTTGAGATGTGATATCCAAATCCTTCCCCTTCCAAACCTGAGACCCTTCCTTTATCATGAGATGTGATATCCAACTCCTTCCCATTCCAATACTGAGAACCTTCCTATAGCATGAGATGTGATATCCCAATGCTTCTACCAAACCTGAGACCCTTCCTATAGCATGAGATGTGATATCCAACTCTTCCCATCCAATCCTGAGACCCTTCCTATAACATGAGATGTGATATCCAACTCCTTCCCAATCCAATCCTGAGACCCTTCCGATAGCATGAGATATGATATCTCAATGCTTCTAATATCAAACCTGAGACCCTCCCTAAAGCATGAGATGTGATATCCAACTCCTTCCCATTCCAATCCTGAGACCCTTCCGATAGCATGAGATGTGATATCCAACTCCTTCCAATTCCAACCTGTGACCCTTCCTATAGCATGAGATGTGATATCTCAATGCTTCTAATACCAAACCACAGACCCGTCCTATAACTTGAGATGTGATATCCAACTCCTTCCCAATCCAATCCTGAGACCCTTCCGATAGCATGAGATGTGATATCTCAATGCTTCTAATATCAAAACTGAGACCCTCCCTATAGCATGAGATGTGATATCCAACTCCTTCCCATTCCAATCCTGAGACCCGTCCTATTATATGAGATGTTTTATCTCAATGCTTCTAATACCAAACCTGAGACTGTCGTATAACATGAGATGTGATATCTCAATGCTTCTAATAACAAACCTGAGACCCTTCCTATAACATGAGATGTGATATCCAAGTCCTTCCCGTTCCAATCTTGAGACCCTTCGTAGAACATGAGATGTGATATCCAACTCCTTCCCAATCCAATCCTGAGACCCTTCTGATAGCATGAGATATGATATCTCAATGCTTCTAATACCAAACCACAGACCCGTCCTATAACTTGAGATGTGATATCCAAATCCTTCCCCTTCCAAACCTGAGACCCTTCCTTTAGCATGAGATGTGATATCCAACTCCTTCCCATTCCAATCCTGAGACCCTTCCTATAGCATGAGATGTGATATCTCAGTGCTTCTAATACCAAACCTGAGACTGTCCTATAACATGAGATGTGATATCTCAATGCTTCTAATAACAAACCTGAGACCCTTCCTATAACATGAGATGTGATGTCCAAGTCCTTCCCATTCCAATCCTGAGGCCCTTCCTATAACATGAGATGTGATATCCAACTCCTTCCCAATCCAATCCTGAGACCCTTCCGATAGCATGAGATGTGATATCTCAATGCTTCTAATACCAAACCTGAGACCCTCCCTAAAGCGTGAGATGTGATATCAAAGTCCTTCCCATTCCAATCCTGATACCCTTCCTATAACATGAGATGTGATATCCAACTCTTCCCATCCAATCCTGAGACCCTTCCTATAACATGAGATGTGATATCCAACTCCTTCCCATTCCAATCCTGAGACCCTTCCAATAGCATGAGATGTGATATCCCAATGCTTCTACCAAACCTGAGACCTTTCCTATAGCATGAGATGTGATATCCAACTCTTCCCATCCAATCCTGAGACCCGTCCTATACCATGAGATTTTATATCTCAATACTTCTAATAACAAACCTGAGACTGTCCTATAACATGAGATGTGATATGTCAATGCTTCTAATAACAAACCTGAGACCCTTCCTATAACATGAGATGTGATGTCTAAGTCCTTCCCATTCCAATCCTGAGACCCTTCCTATAACATGAGATGTGATATCCAACTCCTTCCCAATCCAATCCTGAGACCCTTCCGATAGCATGAGATGTGATATCTCAATGCTTCTAATACCAAACCTGAGACCCTCCCTATAGCGTGAGATGTGATATCAAAGTCCTTCCCATTCCAATCCTGATACCCTTCCTATAACATGAGATGTGATATCCAACTCTTCCCATCCAATCCTGAGACCCTTCCTATAACATGAGATGTGATATCCAACTCCTTCCCAATCCAATCCTGAGACCCTTCCGATAGCATGAGATGTGATATCTCAATACTTCTAATACCAAACCTGAGACCCTCCCTATAGCGTGAGATGTGATATCAAAGTCCTTCCCATTCCAATCCTGATACCCTTCCTATAACATGAGATGTGATATCCAACTCCTTCCAATTCCAACATGTGACCCTTCCTATAGCATGAGATGCGATATCCAACTCCTTCCCAATCCAATCCTGAGACCCTTCCGATAGCATGAGATGTGATATCTAAATGCTTCTAGCAAACCTGAGACCTTCCCATGGCTTGAGATGTGATATCAAACTCCTTCCCATTCCAATCCTGAGACCCTTCCTATAGCATGAGATGTGATATCCAACTCCTTCCCATTCCAATCCTGAGACCCGTCCTATACTATGAAATGTTATATCTCAATGCTTCTAATACCAAACCTGATACTGTCCTATAACATGAGATGTGATATCTCAATGCTTCTAATAACAAACCTGAGACCCTTCCTATAACATGAGATGTGATATCCAAGTCCTTCCCATTCCAATCTTGAGACCCTTCCTATAACATGAGATGTGATATCCAACTCCTTCCCAATCCAATCCTGAGACCCTTCCGATAGCATGAGATATGATATCTCAATACTTCTAATACCAAACCACAGACTCGTCCTATAACTTGAGATGTGATATCCAAATCCTTCCCCTTCCAAACCTGAGACCCTTCCTTTATCATGAGATGTGATATCCAACTCCTTCCCATTCCAATACTGAGAACCTTCCTATAGCATGAGATGTGATATCCCAATGCTTCTACCAAACCTGAGACCCTTCCTATAGCATGAGATGTGATATCCAACTCTTCCCATCCAATCCTGAGACCCTTCCTATAACATGAGATGTGATATCCAACTCCTTCCCAATCCAATCCTGAGACCCTTCCGATAGCATGAGATATGATATCTCAATGCTTCTAATATCAAACCTGAGACCCTCCCTAAAGCATGAGATGTGATATCCAACTCCTTCCCATTCCAATCCTGAGACCCTTCCGATAGCATGAGATGTGATATCCAACTCCTTCCAATTCCAACCTGTGACCCTTCCTATAGCATGAGATGGGATATCCAACTCCTTCCCAATCCAATCCTGAGACCCTTCCGATAGCATGAGATGTGATATCTTAATGCTTCTACCATACCTGAGACCTTCCTATGGCATGAGATGTGATATCAAACTCCTTCCCATTCCAATCCTGAGACCCTTCCTATAGCATGAGATGTGATATCCAATTCCTTCCCATTCCAATCCTGAGACCCGTCCTATACCATGAGATGTGATATCTCAATGCTTCTAATACCAAACCTGAGACTGTCCTATAACATGAGATGTGATATCTCAATGCTTCTAATAACAAACCTGAGACCCTTCCTATAACATGAGATGTGATATCCAGATCCTTCCCATTCCAATCCTGAGACCCTTCCTATAGCATGAGATGTGATATCCAACTCCTTTCCATTCCAATCCTGAGACCCGTCCTATACCATGAGATATGATATCTCAATGCTTCTAATACCAAACCTGAGACTGTCCTATAACAAGAGATGTGATATCTCAATGCTTCTAACAACAAACCTGAGACCCTTCCTATAACATGAGATGTGATATCCAACTCCTTCCCAATCCAATCCTGAGACCCTTCTGATAGCATGAGATATGATATCTCAATGCTTCTAATACCAAAACCACAGACCCGTCCTATAACTTGAGATATGATATCCAAATCCTTCCCCTTCCAAACCTGAGACCCTTCCTTTATCATGAGATGTGATATCCAACTCCTTCCTATTCCAATCCTGAGACCCTTCCTATAGCATGAGATGTGATATCTCAATGCTTCTAATAACAAACCTGAGACCCTTCCTATAACATGAGATGTGATGTCCAAGTCCTTCCCATTCCAATCCTGAGACCCTTCCTATAACATGAGATGTGATATCCAACTCCTTCCCAATCCAATCCTGAGACCCTTCCGATAGCATGAGGATATGATATCTCAATGCTTCTAATATCAAACCTGAGATCCTCCCTAAAGCATGAGATGTGATATCCAACTCCTTCCCATTCCAATCCTGAGACCCTTCCGACAGCATGAGATGTGATATCCAACTCCTTCCAATTCCAACCTGTGACCCTTCCTATAGTATGAGATGGGATATCCAACTCCTTCCCAATCCAATCCTGAGACCCTTCCGATAGCATGAGATGTGATATATTAATGCTTCTACCATACCTGAGACCTTCCTATGGCATGAGATGTGATATCAAACTACTTCCCATTCCAATCCTGAGACCCTTCCTATAGCATGAGATGTGATATCCAACTCCTTCCCATTCCTATCCTGAAACCCGTCCTATACCATGAGATGTGATATCTCAATGCTTCTAATACCAAACCTGAGACTGTCTTATAACATGAGAAGGATATCTCAATGCTTCTAATAACAAACCTGAGACCCTTCCTATAACATGAGATGTGATATCCAAATCATTCCCATTCCAATCCTGAGACCCTTCCTATAACATGAGATGTGATATCCAACTCCTTCCCAATCCAATACTGAGACCCTTCCGATAGCATGAGATATGATATCTCAATGGTTCTAATACCAAACCACAGACCCGTCCTATCAATTGAGGTGTGATATCCAAATCCTTAGCCTTCCAAACCTGAGACCCTTCCTTTAGCATGAGATGTGATATCCAACTCCTTCCCATTCCAATCCTGAGACCCGTCCTATACCATGAGATATGATATCTCAATGCTTCTAATACCAAACCTGAGACTGTCCTATAACATGAGATGTGATATCTCAATGCTTCTAATAACAAGCCTGAGAGCTTTCCTATAACATGAGATGTGATATCCAACTCCTTCCCAATCCAATCCTGAGACCCTTCCGATAGGATGAGATGTGATATCTCAATGCTTCTAATACCAAACCACAGACCCGTCCTATAACTTGAGATGTGATATCCAACTCCTGTGATGTCCAAGTCCTTCCCATTCCAATCCTGAGACCCTTCCTATAACATGAGATGTGATATCCAACTCCTTCCCAATCCAATCCTGAGACCCTTCCGATAGCATGAGGATATGATATCTCAATGCTTCTAATATCAAACCTGAGACCCTCCCTAAAGCATGAGATGTGATATCCAACTCCTTCCCATTCCAATCCTGAGACCCTTCCGACAGCATGAGATGTGATATCCAACTCCTTCCAATTCCAACCTGTGACCCTTCCTATAGCATGAGATGGGATATCCAACTCCTTCCCAATCCAATCCTGAGACCCTTCCGATAGCATGAGATGTGATATATTAATGGTTCTACCATACCTGAGACCTTCCTATGGCATGAGATGTGATATCAAACTACTTCCCATTCCAATCCTGAGACCCTTCCTATAGCATGAGATGTGATATCCAACTCCTTCCCATTCCTATCCTGAAACCCGTCCTATACCATGAGATGTGATATCTCAATGCTTCTAATACCAAACCTGAGACTGTCTTATAACATGAGAAGGATATCTCAATGCTTCTAATAACAAACCTGAGACCCTTCCTATAACATGAGATGTGATATCCAAATCATTCCCATTCCAATCCTGAGACCCGTCCTATACCATGAGATATGATATCTCAATGCTTCTAATACCAAACCTGAGACTGTCCTATAACATGAGATGTGATATCTCAATGCTTCTAATAACAAGCCTGAGAGCTTTCCTATAACATGAGATGTGATATCCAACTCCTTCCCAATCCAATCCTGAGACCCTTCCGATAGCATGAGATGTGATATCTCAATGCTTCTAATACCAAACCACAGACCCGTCCTATAACTTGAGATGTGATATCCAACTCCTGTGATGTCCAAGTCCTTCCCATTCCAATCCTGAGACCCTTCCTATAACATGAGATGTGATATCCAACTCCTTCCCAATCCAATCCTGAGACCCTTCCGATAGCATGAGGATGTGATATCTCAATGCTTCTAATATCAAACCTGAGACCCTCCCTAAAGCATGAGATGTGATATCCAACTCCTTCCCATTCCAATCCTGAGACCCTTCCGACAGCATGAGATGTGATATCCAACTCCTTCCAATTCCAACCTGTGACCCTTCCTATAGCATGAGATGGGATATCCAACTCCTTCCCAATCCAATCCTGAGACCCTTCCGATAGCATGAGATGTGATATATTAATGCTTCTACCATACCTGAGACCTTCCTATGGCATGAGATGTGATATCAAACTACTTCCCATTCCAATCCTGAGACCCTTCCTATAGCATGAGATGTGATATCCAACTCCTTCCCATTCCTATCCTGAAACCCGTCCTATACCATGAGATGTGATATCTCAATGCTTCTAATACCAAACCTGAGACTGTCTTATAACATGAGAAGGATATCTCAATGCTTCTAATAACAAACCTGAGACCCTTCCTATAACATGAGATGTGATATCCAAATCATTCCCATTCCAATCCTGAGACCCTTCCTATAACATGAGATGTGATATCCAACTCCTTCCCAATCCAATACTGAGACCCTTCCGATAGCATGAGATATGATATCTCAATGGTTCTAATACCAAACCACAGACCCGTCCTATCAATTGAGGTGTGATATCCAAATCCTTAGCCTTCCAAACCTGAGACCCTTCCTTTAGCATGAGATGTGATATCCAACTCCTTCCCATTCCAATCCTGAGACCCGTCCTATACCATGAGATATGATATCTCAATGCTTCTAATACCAAACCTGAGACTGTCCTATAACATGAGATGTGATATCTCAATGCTTCTAATAACAAACCTGAGAGCTTTCCTATAACATGAGATGTGATATCCAACTCCTTCCCAATCCAATCCTGAGACCCTTCCGATAGCATGAGATGTGATATCTCAATGCTTCTAATACCAAACCACAGACCCGTCCTATAACTTGAGATGTGATATCCAACTCCTTCCCAATCCAATCCTGAGACCCTTCCGATAGCATGAGATGTGATATCTCAATGCTTCTAATATCAAAACTGAGACCCTCCCTATAGCATGAGATGTGATATCCAACTCCTTCCCATTCCAATCCTGAGACCCGTCCTATAAAATGAGATGTTATATCTCAATGCTTCTAATACCAAACCTGAGACTGTCGTATAACATGAGATGTGATATCTCAATGCTTCTAATAACAAACCTGAGACCCTTCCTATAACATGAGATGTGAAATCCAAGTCCTTCCCGTTCCAATCTTGAGACCCTTCGTAGAACATGAGATGTGATATCCAACTCCTTCCCAATCCAATCCTGAGACCCTTCTGATAGCATGAGATATGATATCTCAATGCTTCTAATACCAAACCACAGACCCGTCCTATAACTTGAGATGTGATATCCAAATCCTTCCCCTTCCAAACCTGAGACCCTTCCTTTAGCATGAGATGTGATATCCAACTCCTTCCCATTCCAATCCTGAGACCCTTCCTATAGCATGAGATGTGATATCTCAATGCTTCTAATACCAAACCTGAGACTGTCCTATAACATGAGATGTGATATCTCAATGCTTCTAATAACAAACCTGAGACCCTTCCTATAACATGAGATGTGATGTCCAAGTCCTTCCCATTCCAATCCTGAGGCCCTTCCTATAACATGAGATGTGATATCCAACTCCTTCCCAATCCAATCCTGAGACCCTTCCGATAGCATGAGATGTGATATCTCAATGCTTCTAATACCAAACCTGAGACCCTCCCTAAAGCGTGAGATGTGATATCAAAGTCCTTCCCATTCCAATCCTGATACCCTTCCTATAACATGAGATGTGATATCCAACTCTTCCCATCCAATCCTGAGACCCTTCCTATAACATGAGATGTGATATCCAACTCCTTCCCATTCCAATCCTGAGACCCTTCCAATAGCATGAGATGTGATATCCCAATGCTTCTACCAAACCTGAGACCTTTCCTATAGCATGAGATGTGATATCCAACTCTTCCCATCCAATCCTGAGACCCGTCCTATACCATGAGATGTTATATCTCAATACTTCTAATAACAAACCTGAGACTGTCCTATAACATGAGATGTGATATCTCAATGCTTCTAATAACAAACCTGAGACCCTTCCTATAACATGAGATGTGATGTCTAAGTCCTTCCCATTCCAATCCTGAGACCCTTCCTATAACATGAGATGTGATATCCAACTCCTTCCCAATCCAATCCTGAGACCCTTCCGATAGCATGAGATGTGATATCTCAATGCTTCTAATACCAAACCTGAGACCCTCCCTATAGCGTGAGATGTGATATCAAAGTCCTTCCCATTCCAATCCTGATACCCTTCCTATAACATGAGATGTGATATCCAACTCTTCCCATCCAATCCTGAGACCCTTCCTATAACATGAGATGTGATATCCAACTCCTTCCCAATCCAATCCTGAGACCCTTCCGATAGCATGAGATGTGATATCTCAATACTTCTAATACCAAACCTGAGACCCTCCCTATAGCGTGAGATGTGATATCAAAGTCCTTCCCATTCCAATCCTGATACCCTTCCTATAACATGAGATGTGATATCCAACTCCTTCCAATTCCAACATGTGACCCTTCCTATAGCATGAGATGCGATATCCAACTCCTTCCCAATCCAATCCTGAGACCCTTCCGATAGCATGAGATGTGATATCTAAATGCTTCTAGCAAACCTGAGACCTTCCCATGGCTTGAGATGTGATATCAAACTCCTTCCCATTCCAATCCTGAGACCCTTCCTATAGCATGAGATGTGATATCCAACTCCTTCCCATTCCAATCCTGAGACCCGTCCTATACTATGAAATGTTATATCTCAATGCTTCTAATACCAAACCTGATACTGTCCTATAACATGAGATGTGATATCTCAATGCTTCTAATAACAAACCTGAGACCCTTCCTATAACATGAGATGTGATATCCAAGTCCTTCCCATTCCAATCTTGAGACCCTTCCTATAACATGAGATGTGATATCCAACTCCTTCCCAATCCAATCCTGAGACCCTTCCGATAGCATGAGATATGATATCTCAATACTTCTAATACCAAACCACAGACTCGTCCTATAACTTGAGATGTGATATCCAAATCCTTCTCCTTCCAAACCTGAGACCCTTCCTTTATCATGAGATGTGATATCCAACTCCTTCCCATTCCAATCCTGAGACCCTTCCTATAGCATGAGATGTGATATCTCAATGCTTCTACCAAACCTGAGACCCTTCCTATAGCATGAGATGTGATATCCAACTCTTCCCATCCAATCCTGAGACCCTTCCTATAACATGAGATGTGATATCCAACTCCTTCCCAATCCAATCCTGAGACCCTTCCGATAGCATGAGATATGATATCTCAATGCTTCTAATATCAAACCTGAGACCCTCCCTATAGCATGAGAGGTGATATCCAACTCCTTCCCATTCCAATCCTGAGACCCTTCCGATAGCATGAGATGTGATATCCAACTCCTTCCAATTCCAACCTGTGACCCTTCCTATAGCATGAGATGGGATATCCAACTCCTTCCCAATCCAATCCTGAGACCCTTCCGATAGCATGAGATGTGATATCTTAATGCTTCTACCATACCTGAGACCTTCCTAAGGCATAAGATGTGATATCAAACTCCTTCCCATTCCAATCCTGAGACCCTTCCTATAGCATGAGATGTGATATCCAACTCCTTCCCATTCCAATCCTGAGACCCGTCCCATACCATGAGATGTGATATCTCAATGCTTCTTCTACCATACCTGAGACCTTCCTATGGCATGAGATGTGAAATCAAACTACTTCCATTCCAATCCTGAGACCCTTTCTATAGCATGAGATGTTATATCCAACTCCTTCCCATTCCAATCCTGAGACCCGTCCTATACCATGAGATGTGATATCTCAATGCTTCTAATACCAAACCTGAGACTGTCCTATAACATGAGATGTGATATCTCAATGCTTCTAATAACAAACCTGAGACCCTTCCTATAACATGAGATGTGATATCCAAGTCCTTCCCATTCCAATCTTGAGACCCTTCCTATAACATGAGATGTGATATCCAGCTCCTTCCCAAACCAATCCTGAGACCCTTCCGATAGCATGAGATATGATATCTCAATGCTTCTAATACCAAACCACAGACTTGTCCTATAACTTGAGATGTGATATCCAAATCCTTCCCCTTCCAAACCTGAGACCCTTCCTTTATCATGAGATGTGATATCCAACTCCTTCCCATTCCAATCCTGAGACCCTTCCTATAGCATGAGATGTGATATCTCAATGCTTCTACCAAACCTGAGACCCTTCCTATAGCATGAGATGTGATATCCAACTCTTCCCATCCAATCCTGAGACCCTTCCTATAACATGAGATGTGATATCCAACTCCTTCCCAATTCAATCCTGAGACCCTTCCGATAGCATGAGATATGATATCTCAATGCTTCTAATATCAAACCTGAGACCCTCCCTATAGCATGAGAGGTGATATCCAACTCCTTTCCATTCCAATCCAGAGACCCTTCCGATAGCATGAGATGTGATATCCAACTCCTTCCAATTCCAACCTGTGACCCTTCCTATAGCATGAGATGGGATATCCAACTCCTTCCCAATCCAATCCTGAGACCCTTCCGATAGCATGAGATGTGATATCTTAATGCTTCTACCATACCTGAGACCCTTCCTATGGCATGAGATGTGATATCAAACTCCTTCCCATTCCAATCCTGAGACCCTTCCTATAGCATGAGATGTGATATCCAACTCCTTCCCATTCCAATCCTGAGACCCGTCCTATACCATGAGATGTGATATCTCAATGCTTCTAATACCAAACCTGAGACTGTCCTATAACATGAGATGTGATATCTCAATGCTTCTAATACCAAACCTGAGACTGTCCTATAACATGAGATGTGATATCTCAATGCTTCTAATAACAAACCTGAGACCCTTCCTATAACATGAGATGTGATATCCAAGTCCTTCCCATTCCAATCTTGAGACCCTTCCTATAACATGAGATGTGATATCCAGCTCCTTCCCAAACCAATCCTGAGACCCTTCCGATAGCATGAGATATGATATCTCAATGCTTCTAATACCAAACCACAGACTCGTCCTATAACTTGAGATGTGATATCCAAATCCTTCCCCTTCCAAACCTGAGACCCTTCCTTTATCATGAGATGTGATATCCAACTCCTTCCCATTCCAATCCTGAGACCCTTCCTATAGCATGAGATGTGATATCTCAATGCTTCTACCAAACCTGAGACCCTTTCTATAGCATGAGATGTGATATCCAACTCTTCCCATCCAATCCTGAGACCCTTACTATAACATGAGATGTGATATCCAACTCCTTCCCAATTCAATCCTGAGACCCTTCCGATAGCATGAGATATGATATCTCAATGCTTCTAATATCAAACCTGAGACCCTCCCTATAGCATGAGAGGTGATATCCAACTCCTTCCCATTCCAATCCAGAGACCCTTCCGATAGCATGAGATGTGATATCCAACTCCTTCCAATTCCAACCTGTGACCCTTCCTATAGCATGAGATGGGATATCCAACGCCTTCCCAATCCAATCCTGAGACCCTTCCGATAGCATGAGATGTGATATCTTAATGCTTCTACCATACCTGAGACCCTTCCTATGGCATGAGATGTGATATCAAACTCCTTCCCATTCCAATCCTGAGACCCTTCCTATAGCATGAGATGTGATATCCAACTCCTTCCCATTCCAAACCTGAGACCCGTCCTATACCATGAGATGTGATATCTCAATGCTTCTAATACCAAACCTGAGACTGTCCTATAACATGAGATGTGATATCTCAATGCTTCTAATAATAAACCTGAGACCCTTCCTATAACATGAGATGTGATATCCAAATCCTTCCCATTCCAATCCTGAGACCCTTCCTATAGCATGAGATGTGATATCCAACTCCTTTCCATTCCAATTTTGAGACCCGTCCTATACCATGAGATATGATATCTCAATGCTTCTAATACCAAACCTGAGACTGTCCTATAACAGGAGATGTGATATCTCAATGCTTCTAATAACAAACCTGAGACCCTTCCTATAACATGAGATGTGATATCCAAGCCCTTCCCATTCCAATCTTGAGGCCCTTCCTATAACATGAGATGTGATATCCAACTCCTTCCCAATCCAATCCTGAGACCCTTCTGATAGCATGAGATATGATATCTCAATGCTTCTAATACCAAAACCACAGACCCGTCCTATAACTTGAAATATGATATCCTAATCCTTCCCCTTCCAAACCTGAGACACTTCCTTTATCATGAGATGTGATATCCAACTCCTTCCCATTCCAATCCTGAGACCCTTCCTATAGCATGAGATGTGATATCCCAATGCTTCTACCAAACCTGAGACCCTTCCTATAGCATGAGATGTGATATACAACTCTTCCCATCCAATCCTGAGACCCTTCCTATAACATGAGATGTGATATCCAACTCCTTCCCAATCCAATCCTGAGACCCTTCCGATAGCATGCGATGTGATATCTTAATGCTTCTACCATACCTGAGACCTTCCTATGGCATGAGATGTGATATCAAACTCCTTCCCATTCCAATCCTGAGACCCTTCCTATAGCATGAGATGTGATATCCAACTCTTCCCATCCAATCCTGAGACCCTTCCTATAACATGAGATGTGATATCCAACTCCTTCCCAATCCAATCCTGAGACCCTTCCGATAGCATGAGATGTGATATCTTAATGCTTCTACCATACCTGAGACCTTCCTATGGCATGAGATGTGATATCAAACTCCTTCCCATTCCAATCCTGAGACCCTTCCTATAGCATGAGATGTGATATCCCAATGCTTCTACCAAACCTGAGACCCTTCCTATAGCATGAGATGTGATATCCAACTCTTCCCATCCAATCCTGAGACCCTTCCTATAACATGAGATGTGATATCCAACTCCTTCCCATTCCAATCCTGAGACCCTTCCAATAGCATGAGATGTGATATCCCAATGCTTCTACCAAACCTGAGACCTTTCCTATAGCATGAGATGTGATATGCAACTCTTCCCATCCAATCCTGAGACCCGTCCTATACCATGAGATGTTATATCTCAATACTTATAATAACAAACCTGAGACTGTCCTATAACATGAGATGTGATATCTCAATGCTTCTAATAACAAACCTGAGACCCTTCCTATAACATGAGATGTGATGTCTAAGTCCTTCCCATTCCAATCCTGAGACCCTTCCTATAACATGAGATGTGATATCCAACTCCTTCCCAATCCAATCCTGAGACCCTTCCGATAGCATGAGATGTGATATCTCAATGCTTCTAATACCAAACCTGAGACCCTCCCTATAGCGTGAGATGTGATATCAAAGTCCTTCCCATTCCAATCCTGATACCCTTCCTATAACATGAGATGTGATATCCAACTCTTCCCATCCAATCCTGAGACCCTTCCTATAACATGAGATGTGATATCCAACTCCTTCCCAATCCAATCCTGAGACCCTTCCGATAGCATGAGATGTGATATCTCAATACTTCTAATACCAAACCTGAGACCCTCCCTATAGCGTGAGATGTGATATCAAAGTCCTTCCCATTCCAATCCTGATACCCTTCCTATAACATGAGATGTGATATCCAACTCCTTCCAATTCCAACATGTGACCCTTCCTATAGCATGAGATGCGATATCCAACTCCTTCCCAATCCAATCCTGAGACCCTTCCGATAGCATGAGATGTGATATCTAAATGCTTCTAGCAAACCTGAGACCTTCCCATGGCTTGAGATGTGATATCAAACTCCTTCCCATTCCAATCCTGAGACCCTTCCTATAGCATGAGATGTGATATCCAACTCCTTCCCATTCCAATCCTGAGACCCGTCCTATACTATGAAATGTTATATCTCAATGCTTCTAATACCAAACCTGATACTGTCCTATAACATGAGATGTGATATCTCAATGCTTCTAATAACAAACCTGAGACCCTTCCTATAACATGAGATGTGATATCCAAGTCCTTCCCATTCCAATCTTGAGACCCTTCCTATAACATGAGATGTGATATCTTAATGCTTCTACCATACCTGAGACCCTTCCTATGGCATGAGATGTGATATCAAACTCCTTCCCATTCCAATCCTGAGACCCTTCCTATAGCATGAGATGTGATATCCAACTCCTTCCCATTCCAAACCTGAGACCCGTCCTATACCATGAGATGTGATATCTCAATGCTTCTAATACCAAACCTGAGACTGTCCTATAACATGAGATGTGATATCTCAATGCTTCTAATAATAAACCTGAGACCCTTCCTATAACATGAGATGTGATATCCAAATCCTTCCCATTCCAATCCTGAGACCCTTCCTATAGCATGAGATGTGATATCCAACTCCTTTCCATTCCAATTTTGAGACCCGTCCTATACCATGAGATATGATATCTCAATGCTTCTAATACCAAACCTGAGACTGTCCTATAACAGGAGATGTGATATCTCAATGCTTCTAATAACAAACCTGAGACCCTTCCTATAACATGAGATGTGATATCCAAGCCCTTCCCATTCCAATCTTGAGGCCCTTCCTATAACATGAGATGTGATATCCAACTCCTTCCCAATCCAATCCTGAGACCCTTCTGATAGCATGAGATATGATATCTCAATGCTTCTAATACCAAAACCACAGACCCGTCCTATAACTTGAAATATGATATCCTAATCCTTCCCCTTCCAAACCTGAGACACTTCCTTTATCATGAGATGTGATATCCAACTCCTTCCCATTCCAATCCTGAGACCCTTCCTATAGCATGAGATGTGATATCCCAATGCTTCTACCAAACCTGAGACCCTTCCTATAGCATGAGATGTGATATACAACTCTTCCCATCCAATCCTGAGACCCTTCCTATAACATGAGATGTGATATCCAACTCCTTCCCAATCCAATCCTGAGACCCTTCCGATAGCATGCGATGTGATATCTTAATGCTTCTACCATACCTGAGACCTTCCTATGGCATGAGATGTGATATCAAACTCCTTCCCATTCCAATCCTGAGACCCTTCCTATAGCATGAGATGTGATATCCAACTCTTCCCATCCAATCCTGAGACCCTTCCTATAACATGAGATGTGATATCCAACTCCTTCCCAATCCAATCCTGAGACCCTTCCGATAGCATGAGATGTGATATCTTAATGCTTCTACCATACCTGAGACCTTCCTATGGCATGAGATGTGATATCAAACTCCTTCCCATTCCAATCCTGAGACCCTTCCTATAGCATGAGATGTGATATCCCAATGCTTCTACCAAACCTGAGACCCTTCCTATAGCATGAGATGTGATATCCAACTCTTCCCATCCAATCCTGAGACCCTTCCTATAACATGAGATGTGATATCCAACTCCTTCCCATTCCAATCCTGAGACCCTTCCAATAGCATGAGATGTGATATCCCAATGCTTCTACCAAACCTGAGACCTTTCCTATAGCATGAGATGTGATATGCAACTCTTCCCATCCAATCCTGAGACCCGTCCTATACCATGAGATGTTATATCTCAATACTTATAATAACAAACCTGAGACTGTCCTATAACATGAGATGTGATATCTCAATGCTTCTAATAACAAACCTGAGACCCTTCCTATAACATGAGATGTGATGTCTAAGTCCTTCCCATTCCAATCCTGAGACCCTTCCTATAACATGAGATGTGATATCCAACTCCTTCCCAATCCAATCCTGAGACCCTTCCGATAGCATGAGATGTGATATCTCAATGCTTCTAATACCAAACCTGAGACCCTCCCTATAGCGTGAGATGTGATATCAAAGTCCTTCCCATTCCAATCCTGATACCCTTCCTATAACATGAGATGTGATATCCAACTCTTCCCATCCAATCCTGAGACCCTTCCTATAACATGAGATGTGATATCCAACTCCTTCCCAATCCAATCCTGAGACCCTTCCGATAGCATGAGATGTGATATCTCAATACTTCTAATACCAAACCTGAGACCCTCCCTATAGCGTGAGATGTGATATCAAAGTCCTTCCCATTCCAATCCTGATACCCTTCCTATAACATGAGATGTGATATCCAACTCCTTCCAATTCCAACATGTGACCCTTCCTATAGCATGAGATGCGATATCCAACTCCTTCCCAATCCAATCCTGAGACCCTTCCGATAGCATGAGATGTGATATCTAAATGCTTCTAGCAAACCTGAGACCTTCCCATGGCTTGAGATGTGATATCAAACTCCTTCCCATTCCAATCCTGAGACCCTTCCTATAGCATGAGATGTGATATCCAACTCCTTCCCATTCCAATCCTGAGACCCGTCCTATACTATGAAATGTTATATCTCAATGCTTCTAATACCAAACCTGATACTGTCCTATAACATGAGATGTGATATCTCAATGCTTCTAATAACAAACCTGAGACCCTTCCTATAACATGAGATGTGATATCCAAGTCCTTCCCATTCCAATCTTGAGACCCTTCCTATAACATGAGATGTGATATCCAACTCCTTCCCAATCCAATCCTGAGACCCTTCCGATAGCATGAGATATGATATCTCAATACTTCTAATACCAAACCACAGACTCGTCCTATAACTTGAGATGTGATATCCAAATCCTTCCCCTTCCAAACCTGAGACCCTTCCTTTATCATGAGATGTGATATCCAACTCCTTCCCATTCCAATCCTGAGACCCTTCCTATAGCATGAGATGTGATATCCCAATGCTTCTACCAAACCTGAGACCCTTCCTATAGCATGAGATGTGATATCCAACTCTTCCCATCCAATCCTGAGACCCTTCCTATAACATGAGATGTGATATCCAACTCCTTCCCAATCCAATCCTGAGACCCTTCCGATAGCATGAGATATGATATCTCAATGCTTCTAATATCAAACCTGAGACCCTCCCTAAAGCATGAGATGTGATATCCAACTCCTTCCCATTCCAATCCTGAGACCCTTCCGATAGCATGAGATGTGATATCCAACTCCTTCCAATTCCAACCTGTGACCCTTCCTATAGCATGAGATGGGATATCCAACTCCTTCCCAATCCAATCCTGAGACCCTTCCGATAGCATGAGATGTGATATCTTAATGCTTCTACCATACCTGAGACCTTCCTATGGCATGAGATGTGATATCAAACTCCTTCCCATTCCAATCCTGAGACCCTTCCTATAGCATGAGATGTGATATCCAATTCCTTCCCATTCCAATCCTGAGACCCGTCCTATACCATGAGATGTGATATCTCAATGCTTCTAATACCAAACCTGAGACTGTCCTATAACATGAGATGTGATATCTCAATGCTTCTAATAACAAACCTGAGACCCTTCCTATAACATGAGATGTGATATCCAGATCCTTCCCATTCCAATCCTGAGACCCTTCCTATAGCATGAGATGTGATATCCAACTCCTTTCCATTCCAATCCTGAGACCCGTCCTATACCATGAGATATGATATCTCAATGCTTCTAATACCAAACCTGAGACTGTCCTATAACAAGAGATGTGATATCTCAATGCTTCTAACAACAAACCTGAGACCCTTCCTATAACATGAGATGTGATATCCAAGCCCTTCCCATTCCAATCTTGAGGCCCTTCCTATAACATGAGATGTGATATCCAACTCCTTCCCAATCCAATCCTGAGACCCTTCCGATAGCATGAGATATGATATCTCAATGCTTCTAATACCAAAACCAGAGACCCGTCCTATAACTTGAGATATGATATCCAAATCCTTCCCCTTCCAAACCTGAGACCCTTCCTTTATCATGAGATGTGATATCCAACTCCTTCCCATTCCAATCCTGAGACCCTTCCTATAGCATGAGATGTGATATCTCAATGCTTCTAATAACAAACCTGAGACCCTTCCTATAACATGAGATGTGATGTCCAAGTCCTTCCCATTCCAATCCTGAGACCCTTCCTATGACATGAGATGTGATATCCAACTCCTTCCCAATCCAATCCTGTGACCCTTCCGATAGCATGAGGATATGATATCTCAATGCTTCTAATATCAAACCTGAGACCCTCCCTAAAGCATGAGATGTGATATCCAACTCCTTCCCATTCCAATCCTGAGACCCTTCCGACAGCATGAGATGTGATATCCAGCTCCTTCCAATTCCAACCTGTGACCCTTCCTATAGCATGAGATGGGATATCCAACTCCTTCCCAATCCAATCCTGAGACCCTTCCGATAGCATGAGATGTGATATATTAATGCTTCTACCATACCTGAGACCTTCCTATGGCATGAGATGTGATATCAAACTACTTCCCATTCCAATCCTGAGACCCTTCCTATAGCATGAGATGTGATATCCAACTCCTTCCCATTCCTATCCTGAAACCCGTCCTATACCATGAGATGTGATATCTCAATGCTTCTAATACCAAACCTGAGACTGTCCTATAACATGAGAAGGATATCTCAATGCTTCTAATAACAAACCTGAGACCCTTCCTATAACATGAGATGTGATATCCAAATCATTCCCATTCCAATCCTGAGACCCTTCCTATAACATGAGATGTGATATCCAACTCCTTCCCAATCCAATACTGAGACCCTTCCGATAGCATGAGATATGATATCTCAATGGTTCTAATACCAAACCACAGACCCGTCCTATCAATTGAGGTGTGATACCCAAATCCTTAGCCTTCCAAACCTGAGACCCTTCCTTTAGCATGAGATGTGATATCCAACTCCTTCCCATTCCAATCCTGAGACCCGTCCTATACCATGAGATATGATATCTCAATGCTTCTAATACCAAACCTGAGACTGTCCTATAACATGAGATGTGATATCTCAATGCTTCTAATAACAAACCTGAGAGCTTTCCTATAACATGAGATGTGATATCCAACTCCTTCCCAATCCAATCCTGAGACCCTTCCGATAGCATGAGATGTGATATCTCAATGCTTCTAATACCAAACCACAGACCCTTCCTATAACTTGAGATGTGATATCCAACTCCTTCCCAATCCAATCCTGAGACCCTTCCGATAGCATGAGATGTGATATCTCAATGCTTCTAATATCAAAACTGAGACCCTCCCTATAGCATGAGATGTGATATCCAACTCCTTCCCATTCCAATCCTGAGACCCGTCCTATAAAATGAGATGTTATATCTCAATGCTTCTAATACCAAACCTGAGACTGTCGTACAACATGAGATGTGATATCTCAATGCTTCTAATAACAAACCTGAGACCCTTCCTATAACATGAGATGTGATATCCAAGTCCTTCCCATTCCAATCTTGAGACCCTTCCTATAACATGAGATGTGATATCCAACTCCTTCCCAATCCAATCCTGAGACCCTTCCGATAGCATGAGATATGATATCTCAATACTTCTAATACCAAACCACAGACTCGTCCTATAACTTGAGATGTGATATCCAAATCCTTCCCCTTCCAAACCTGAGACCCTTCCTTTATCATGAGATGTGATATCCAACTCCTTCCCATTCCAATACTGAGAAACTTCCTATAGCATGAGATGTGATATCCCAATGCTTCTACCAAACCTGAGACCCTTCCTATAGCATGAGATGTGATATCCAACTCTTCCCATCCAATCCTGAGACCCTTCCTATAACATGAGATGTGATATCCAACTCCTTCCCAATCCAATCCTGAGACCCTTCCGATAGCATGAGATATGATATCTCAATGCTTCTAATATCAAACCTGAGACCCTCCCTAAAGCATGAGATGTGATATCCAACTCCTTCCCATTCCAATCCTGAGACCCTTCCGATAGCATGAGATGTGATATCCAACTCCTTCCAATTCCAACCTGTGACCCTTCCTATAGCATGAGATGGGATATCCAACTCCTTCCCAATCCAATCCTGAGACCCTTCCGATAGCATGAGATGTGATATCTTAATGCTTCTACCATACCTGAGACCTTCCTATGGCATGAGATGTGATATCAAACTCCTTCCCATTCCAATCCTGAGACCCTTCCTATAGCATGAGATGTGATATCCAATTCCTTCCCATTCCAATCCTGAGACCCGTCCTATACCATGAGATGTGATATCTCAATGCTTCTAATACCAAACCTGAGACTGTCCTATAACATGAGATGTGATATCTCAATGCTTCTAATAACAAACCTGAGACCCTTCCTATAACATGAGATGTGATATCCAGATCCTTCCCATTCCAATCCTGAGACCCTTCCTATAGCATGAGATGTGATATCCAACTCCTTTCCATTCCAATCCTGAGACCCGTCCTATACCATGAGATATGATATCTCAATGCTTCTAATACCAAACCTGAGACTGTCCTATAACAAGAGATGTGATATCTCAATGCTTCTAACAACAAACCTGAGACCCTTCCTATAACATGAGATGTGATATCCAACTCCTTCCCAATCCAATCCTGAGACCCTTCTGATAGCATGAGATATGATATCTCAATGCTTCTAATACCAAAACCACAGACCCGTCCTATAACTTGAGATATGATATCCAAATCCTTCCCCTTCCAAACCTGAGACCCTTCCTTTATCATGAGATGTGATATCCAACTCCTTCCTATTCCAATCCTGAGACCCTTCCTATAGCATGAGATGTGATATCTCAATGCTTCTAATAACAAACCTGAGACCCTTCCTATAACATGAGATGTGATGTCCAAGTCCTTCCCATTCCAATCCTGAGACCCTTCCTATAACATGAGATGTGATATCCAACTCCTTCCCAATCCAATCCTGAGACCCTTCCGATAGCATGAGGATATGATATCTCAATGCTTCTAATATCAAACCTGAGATCCTCCCTAAAGCATGAGATGTGATATCCAACTCCTTCCCATTCCAATCCTGAGACCCTTCCGACAGCATGAGATGTGATATCCAACTCCTTCCAATTCCAACCTGTGACCCTTCCTATAGTATGAGATGGGATATCCAACTCCTTCCCAATCCAATCCTGAGACCCTTCCGATAGCATGAGATGTGATATATTAATGCTTCTACCATACCTGAGACCTTCCTATGGCATGAGATGTGATATCAAACTACTTCCCATTCCAATCCTGAGACCCTTCCTATAGCATGAGATGTGATATCCAACTCCTTCCCATTCCTATCCTGAAACCCGTCCTATACCATGAGATGTGATATCTCAATGCTTCTAATACCAAACCTGAGACTGTCTTATAACATGAGAAGGATATCTCAATGCTTCTAATAACAAACCTGAGACCCTTCCTATAACATGAGATGTGATATCCAAATCATTCCCATTCCAATCCTGAGACCCTTCCTATAACATGAGATGTGATATCCAACTCCTTCCCAATCCAATACTGAGACCCTTCCGATAGCATGAGATATGATATCTCAATGGTTCTAATACCAAACCACAGACCCGTCCTATCAATTGAGGTGTGATATCCAAATCCTTAGCCTTCCAAACCTGAGACCCTTCCTTTAGCATGAGATGTGATATCCAACTCCTTCCCATTCCAATCCTGAGACCCGTCCTATACCATGAGATATGATATCTCAATGCTTCTAATACCAAACCTGAGACTGTCCTATAACATGAGATGTGATATCTCAATGCTTCTAATAACAAGCCTGAGAGCTTTCCTATAACATGAGATGTGATATCCAACTCCTTCCCAATCCAATCCTGAGACCCTTCCGATAGGATGAGATGTGATATCTCAATGCTTCTAATACCAAACCACAGACCCGTCCTATAACTTGAGATGTGATATCCAACTCCTGTGATGTCCAAGTCCTTCCCATTCCAATCCTGAGACCCTTCCTATAACATGAGATGTGATATCCAACTCCTTCCCAATCCAATCCTGAGACCCTTCCGATAGCATGAGGATATGATATCTCAATGCTTCTAATATCAAACCTGAGACCCTCCCTAAAGCATGAGATGTGATATCCAACTCCTTCCCATTCCAATCCTGAGACCCTTCCGACAGCATGAGATGTGATATCCAACTCCTTCCAATTCCAACCTGTGACCCTTCCTATAGCATGAGATGGGATATCCAACTCCTTCCCAATCCAATCCTGAGACCCTTCCGATAGCATGAGATGTGATATATTAATGGTTCTACCATACCTGAGACCTTCCTATGGCATGAGATGTGATATCAAACTACTTCCCATTCCAATCCTGAGACCCTTCCTATAGCATGAGATGTGATATCCAACTCCTTCCCATTCCTATCCTGAAACCCGTCCTATACCATGAGATGTGATATCTCAATGCTTCTAATACCAAACCTGAGACTGTCTTATAACATGAGAAGGATATCTCAATGCTTCTAATAACAAACCTGAGACCCTTCCTATAACATGAGATGTGATATCCAAATCATTCCCATTCCAATCCTGAGACCCGTCCTATACCATGAGATATGATATCTCAATGCTTCTAATACCAAACCTGAGACTGTCCTATAACATGAGATGTGATATCTCAATGCTTCTAATAACAAGCCTGAGAGCTTTCCTATAACATGAGATGTGATATCCAACTCCTTCCCAATCCAATCCTGAGACCCTTCCGATAGCATGAGATGTGATATCTCAATGCTTCTAATACCAAACCACAGACCCGTCCTATAACTTGAGATGTGATATCCAACTCCTGTGATGTCCAAGTCCTTCCCATTCCAATCCTGAGACCCTTCCTATAACATGAGATGTGATATCCAACTCCTTCCCAATCCAATCCTGAGACCCTTCCGATAGCATGAGGATGTGATATCTCAATGCTTCTAATATCAAACCTGAGACCCTCCCTAAAGCATGAGATGTGATATCCAACTCCTTCCCATTCCAATCCTGAGACCCTTCCGACAGCATGAGATGTGATATCCAACTCCTTCCAATTCCAACCTGTGACCCTTCCTATAGCATGAGATGGGATATCCAACTCCTTCCCAATCCAATCCTGAGACCCTTCCGATAGCATGAGATGTGATATATTAATGCTTCTACCATACCTGAGACCTTCCTATGGCATGAGATGTGATATCAAACTACTTCCCATTCCAATCCTGAGACCCTTCCTATAGCATGAGATGTGATATCCAACTCCTTCCCATTCCTATCCTGAAACCCGTCCTATACCATGAGATGTGATATCTCAATGCTTCTAATACCAAACCTGAGACTGTCTTATAACATGAGAAGGATATCTCAATGCTTCTAATAACAAACCTGAGACCCTTCCTATAACATGAGATGTGATATCCAAATCATTCCCATTCCAATCCTGAGACCCTTCCTATAACATGAGATGTGATATCCAACTCCTTCCCAATCCAATACTGAGACCCTTCCGATAGCATGAGATATGATATCTCAATGGTTCTAATACCAAACCACAGACCCGTCCTATCAATTGAGGTGTGATATCCAAATCCTTAGCCTTCCAAACCTGAGACCCTTCCTTTAGCATGAGATGTGATATCCAACTCCTTCCCATTCCAATCCTGAGACCCGTCCTATACCATGAGATATGATATCTCAATGCTTCTAATACCAAACCTGAGACTGTCCTATAACATGAGATGTGATATCTCAATGCTTCTAATAACAAACCTGAGAGCTTTCCTATAACATGAGATGTGATATCCAACTCCTTCCCAATCCAATCCTGAGACCCTTCCGATAGCATGAGATGTGATATCTCAATGCTTCTAATATCAAAACTGAGACCCTCCCTATAGCATGAGATGTGATATCCAACTCCTTCCCATTCCAATCCTGAGACCCGTCCTATAAAATGAGATGTTATATCTCAATGCTTCTAATACCAAACCTGAGACTGTCGTATAACATGAGATGTGATATCTCAATGCTTCTAATAACAAACCTGAGACCCTTCCTATAACATGAGATGTGATATCCAAGTCGTTCCCGTTCCAATCTTGAGACCCTTCGTAGAACATGAGATGTGATATCCAACTCCTTCCCAATCCAATCCTGAGACCCTTCTGATAGCATGAGATATGATATCTCAATGCTTCTAATACCAAACCACAGACCCGTCCTATAACTTGAGATGTGATATCCAAATCCTTCCCCTTCCAAACCTGAGACCCTTCCTTTAGCATGAGATGTGATATCCAACTCCTTCCCATTCCAATCCTGAGACCCTTCCTATAGCATGAGATGTGATATCTCAATGCTTCTAATACCAAACCTGAGACTGTCCTATAACATGAGATGTGATATCTCAATGCTTCTAATAACAAACCTGAGACCCTTCCTATAACATGAGATGTGATGTCCAAGTCCTTCCCATTCCAATCCTGAGGCCCTTCCTATAACATGAGATGTGATATCCAACTCCTTCCCAATCCAATCCTGAGACCCTTCCGATAGCATGAGATGTGATATCTCAATGCTTCTAATACCAAACCTGAGACCCTCCCTAAAGCGTGAGATGTGATATCAAAGTCCTTCCCATTCCAATCCTGATACCCTTCCTATAACATGAGATGTGATATCCAACTCTTCCCATCCAATCCTGAGACCCTTCCTATAACATGAGATGTGATATCCAACTCCTTCCCATTCCAATCCTGAGACCCTTCCAATAGCATGAGATGTGATATCCCAATGCTTCTACCAAACCTGAGACCTTTCCTATAGCATGAGATGTGATATCCAACTCTTCCCATCCAATCCTGAGACCCGTCCTATACCATGAGATGTTATATCTCAATACTTCTAATAACAAACCTGAGACTGTCCTATAACATGAGATGTGATATCTCAATGCTTCTAATAACAAACCTGAGACCCTTCCTATAACATGAGATGTGATGTCTAAGTCCTTCCCATTCCAATCCTGAGACCCTTCCTATAACATGAGATGTGATATCCAACTCCTTCCCAATCCAATCCTGAGACCCTTCCGATAGCATGAGATGTGATATCTCAATGCTTCTAATACCAAACCTGAGACCCTCCCTATAGCGTGAGATGTGATATCAAAGTCCTTCCCATTCCAATCCTGATACCCTTCCTATAACATGAGATGTGATATCCAACTCTTCCCATCCAATCCTGAGACCCTTCCTATAACATGAGATGTGATATCCAACTCCTTCCCAATCCAATCCTGAGACCCTTCCGATAGCATGAGATGTGATATCTCAATACTTCTAATACCAAACCTGAGACCCTCCCTATAGCGTGAGATGTGATATCAAAGTCCTTCCCATTCCAATCCTGATACCCTTCCTATAACATGAGATGTGATATCCAACTCCTTCCAATTCCAACATGTGACCCTTCCTATAGCATGAGATGCGATATCCAACTCCTTCCCAATCCAATCCTGAGACCCTTCCGATAGCATGAGATGTGATATCTAAATGCTTCTAGCAAACCTGAGACCTTCCCATGGCTTGAGATGTGATATCAAACTCCTTCCCATTCCAATCCTGAGACCCTTCCTATAGCATGAGATGTGATATCCAACTCCTTCCCATTCCAATCCTGAGACCCGTCCTATACTATGAAATGTTATATCTCAATGCTTCTAATACCAAACCTGATACTGTCCTATAACATGAGATGTGATATCTCAATGCTTCTAATAACAAACCTGAGACCCTTCCTATAACATGAGATGTGATATCCAAGTCCTTCCCATTCCAATCTTGAGACCCTTCCTATAACATGAGATGTGATATCCAACTCCTTCCCAATCCAATCCTGAGACCCTTCCGATAGCATGAGATATGATATCTCAATACTTCTAATACCAAACCACAGACTCGTCCTATAACTTGAGATGTGATATCCAAATCCTTCTCCTTCCAAACCTGAGACCCTTCCTTTATCATGAGATGTGATATCCAACTCCTTCCCATTCCAATCCTGAGACCCTTCCTATAGCATGAGATGTGATATCTCAATGCTTCTACCAAACCTGAGACCCTTCCTATAGCATGAGATGTGATATCCAACTCTTCCCATCCAATCCTGAGACCCTTCCTATAACATGAGATGTGATATCCAACTCCTTCCCAATCCAATCCTGAGACCCTTCCGATAGCATGAGATATGATATCTCAATGCTTCTAATATCAAACCTGAGACCCTCCCTATAGCATGAGAGGTGATATCCAACTCCTTCCCATTCCAATCCTGAGACCCTTCCGATAGCATGAGATGTGATATCCAACTCCTTCCAATTCCAACCTGTGACCCTTCCTATAGCATGAGATGGGATATCCAACTCCTTCCCAATCCAATCCTGAGACCCTTCCGATAGCATGAGATGTGATATCTTAATGCTTCTACCATACCTGAGACCTTCCTAAGGCATAAGATGTGATATCAAACTCCTTCCCATTCCAATCCTGAGACCCTTCCTATAGCATGAGATGTGATATCCAACTCCTTCCCATTCCAATCCTGAGACCCGTCCCATACCATGAGATGTGATATCTCAATGCTTCTTCTACCATACCTGAGACCTTCCTATGGCATGAGATGTGAAATCAAACTACTTCCATTCCAATCCTGAGACCCTTTCTATAGCATGAGATGTTATATCCAACTCCTTCCCATTCCAATCCTGAGACCCGTCCTATACCATGAGATGTGATATCTCAATGCTTCTAATACCAAACCTGAGACTGTCCTATAACATGAGATGTGATATCTCAATGCTTCTAATAACAAACCTGAGACCCTTCCTATAACATGAGATGTGATATCCAAGTCCTTCCCATTCCAATCTTGAGACCCTTCCTATAACATGAGATGTGATATCCAGCTCCTTCCCAAACCAATCCTGAGACCCTTCCGATAGCATGAGATATGATATCTCAATGCTTCTAATACCAAACCACAGACTTGTCCTATAACTTGAGATGTGATATCCAAATCCTTCCCCTTCCAAACCTGAGACCCTTCCTTTATCATGAGATGTGATATCCAACTCCTTCCCATTCCAATCCTGAGACCCTTCCTATAGCATGAGATGTGATATCTCAATGCTTCTACCAAACCTGAGACCCTTCCTATAGCATGAGATGTGATATCCAACTCTTCCCATCCAATCCTGAGACCCTTCCTATAACATGAGATGTGATATCCAACTCCTTCCCAATTCAATCCTGAGACCCTTCCGATAGCATGAGATATGATATCTCAATGCTTCTAATATCAAACCTGAGACCCTCCCTATAGCATGAGAGGTGATATCCAACTCCTTTCCATTCCAATCCAGAGACCCTTCCGATAGCATGAGATGTGATATCCAACTCCTTCCAATTCCAACCTGTGACCCTTCCTATAGCATGAGATGGGATATCCAACTCCTTCCCAATCCAATCCTGAGACCCTTCCGATAGCATGAGATGTGATATCTTAATGCTTCTACCATACCTGAGACCCTTCCTATGGCATGAGATGTGATATCAAACTCCTTCCCATTCCAATCCTGAGACCCTTCCTATAGCATGAGATGTGATATCCAACTCCTTCCCATTCCAATCCTGAGACCCGCCCTATACCATGAGATGTGATATCTCAATGCTTCTAATACCAAACCTGAGACTGTCCTATAACATGAGATGTGATATCTCAATGCTTCTAATACCAAACCTGAGACTGTCCTATAACATGAGATGTGATATCTCAATGCTTCTAATAACAAACCTGAGACCCTTCCTATAACATGAGATGTGATATCCAAGTCCTTCCCATTCCAATCTTGAGACCCTTCCTATAACATGAGATGTGATATCCAGCTCCTTCCCAAACCAATCCTGAGACCCTTCCGATAGCATGAGATATGATATCTCAATGCTTCTAATACCAAACCACAGACTCGTCCTATAACTTGAGATGTGATATCCAAATCCTTCCCCTTCCAAACCTGAGACCCTTCCTTTATCATGAGATGTGATATCCAACTCCTTCCCATTCCAATCCTGAGACCCTTCCTATAGCATGAGATGTGATATCTCAATGCTTCTACCAAACCTGAGACCCTTTCTATAGCATGAGATGTGATATCCAACTCTTCCCATCCAATCCTGAGACCCTTACTATAACATGAGATGTGATATCCAACTCCTTCCCAATTCAATCCTGAGACCCTTCCGATAGCATGAGATATGATATCTCAATGCTTCTAATATCAAACCTGAGACCCTCCCTATAGCATGAGAGGTGATATCCAACTCCTTCCCATTCCAATCCAGAGACCCTTCCGATAGCATGAGATGTGATATCCAACTCCTTCCAATTCCAACCTGTGACCCTTCCTATAGCATGAGATGGGATATCCAACGCCTTCCCAATCCAATCCTGAGACCCTTCCGATAGCATGAGATGTGATATCTTAATGCTTCTACCATACCTGAGACCCTTCCTATGGCATGAGATGTGATATCAAACTCCTTCCCATTCCAATCCTGAGACCCTTCCTATAGCATGAGATGTGATATCCAACTCCTTCCCATTCCAAACCTGAGACCCGTCCTATACCATGAGATGTGATATCTCAATGCTTCTAATACCAAACCTGAGACTGTCCTATAACATGAGATGTGATATCTCAATGCTTCTAATAATAAACCTGAGACCCTTCCTATAACATGAGATGTGATATCCAAATCCTTCCCATTCCAATCCTGAGACCCTTCCTATAGCATGAGATGTGATATCCAACTCCTTTCCATTCCAATTTTGAGACCCGTCCTATACCATGAGATATGATATCTCAATGCTTCTAATACCAAACCTGAGACTGTCCTATAACAGGAGATGTGATATCTCAATGCTTCTAATAACAAACCTGAGACCCTTCCTATAACATGAGATGTGATATCCAAGCCCTTCCAATTCCAATCTTGAGGCCCTTCCTATAACATGAGATGTGATATCCAACTCCTTCCCAATCCAATCCTGAGACCCTTCTGATAGCATGAGATATGATATCTCAATGCTTCTAATACCAAAACCACAGACCCGTCCTATAACTTGAAATATGATATCCTAATCCTTCCCCTTCCAAACCTGAGACACTTCCTTTATCATGAGATGTGATATCCAACTCCTTCCCATTCCAATCCTGAGACCCTTCCTATAGCATGAGATGTGATATCCCAATGCTTCTACCAAACCTGAGACCCTTCCTATAGCATGAGATGTGATATACAACTCTTCCCATCCAATCCTGAGACCCTTCCTATAACATGAGATGTGATATCCAACTCCTTCCCAATCCAATCCTGAGACCCTTCCGATAGCATGCGATGTGATATCTTAATGCTTCTACCATACCTGAGACCTTCCTATGGCATGAGATGTGATATCAAACTCCTTCCCATTCCAATCCTGAGACCCTTCCTATAGCATGAGATGTGATATCCAACTCTTCCCATCCAATCCTGAGACCCTTCCTATAACATGAGATGTGATATCCAACTCCTTCCCAATCCAATCCTGAGACCCTTCCGATAGCATGAGATGTGATATCTTAATGCTTCTACCATACCTGAGACCTTCCTATGGCATGAGATGTGATATCAAACTCCTTCCCATTCCAATCCTGAGACCCTTCCTATAGCATGAGATGTGATATCCCAATGCTTCTACCAAACCTGAGACCCTTCCTATAGCATGAGATGTGATATCCAACTCTTCCCATCCAATCCTGAGACCCTTCCTATAACATGAGATGTGATATCCAACTCCTTCCCATTCCAATCCTGAGACCCTTCCAATAGCATGAGATGTGATATCCCAATGCTTCTACCAAACCTGAGACCTTTCCTATAGCATGAGATGTGATATGCAACTCTTCCCATCCAATCCTGAGACCCGTCCTATACCATGAGATGTTATATCTCAATACTTATAATAACAAACCTGAGACTGTCCTATAACATGAGATGTGATATCTCAATGCTTCTAATAACAAACCTGAGACCCTTCCTATAACATGAGATGTGATGTCTAAGTCCTTCCCATTCCAATCCTGAGACCCTTCCTATAACATGAGATGTGATATCCAACTCCTTCCCAATCCAATCCTGAGACCCTTCCGATAGCATGAGATGTGATATCTCAATGCTTCTAATACCAAACCTGAGACCCTCCCTATAGCGTGAGATGTGATATCAAAGTCCTTCCCATTCCAATCCTGATACCCTTCCTATAACATGAGATGTGATATCCAACTCTTCCCATCCAATCCTGAGACCCTTCCTATAACATGAGATGTGATATCCAACTCCTTCCCAATCCAATCCTGAGACCCTTCCGATAGCATGAGATGTGATATCTCAATACTTCTAATACCAAACCTGAGACCCTCCCTATAGCGTGAGATGTGATATCAAAGTCCTTCCCATTCCAATCCTGATACCCTTCCTATAACATGAGATGTGATATCCAACTCCTTCCAATTCCAACATGTGACCCTTCCTATAGCATGAGATGCGATATCCAACTCCTTCCCAATCCAATCCTGAGACCCTTCCGATAGCATGAGATGTGATATCTAAATGCTTCTAGCAAACCTGAGACCTTCCCATGGCTTGAGATGTGATATCAAACTCCTTCCCATTCCAATCCTGAGACCCTTCCTATAGCATGAGATGTGATATCCAACTCCTTCCCATTCCAATCCTGAGACCCGTCCTATACTATGAAATGTTATATCTCAATGCTTCTAATACCAAACCTGATACTGTCCTATAACATGAGATGTGATATCTCAATGCTTCTAATAACAAACCTGAGACCCTTCCTATAACATGAGATGTGATATCCAAGTCCTTCCCATTCCAATCTTGAGACCCTTCCTATAACATGAGATGTGATATCTTAATGCTTCTACCATACCTGAGACCCTTCCTATGGCATGAGATGTGATATCAAACTCCTTCCCATTCCAATCCTGAGACCCTTCCTATAGCATGAGATGTGATATCCAACTCCTTCCCATTCCAAACCTGAGACCCGTCCTATACCATGAGATGTGATATCTCAATGCTTCTAATACCAAACCTGAGACTGTCCTATAACATGAGATGTGATATCTCAATGCTTCTAATAATAAACCTGAGACCCTTCCTATAACATGAGATGTGATATCCAAATCCTTCCCATTCCAATCCTGAGACCCTTCCTATAGCATGAGATGTGATATCCAACTCCTTTCCATTCCAATTTTGAGACCCGTCCTATACCATGAGATATGATATCTCAATGCTTCTAATACCAAACCTGAGACTGTCCTATAACAGGAGATGTGATATCTCAATGCTTCTAATAACAAACCTGAGACCCTTCCTATAACATGAGATGTGATATCCAAGCCCTTCCCATTCCAATCTTGAGGCCCTTCCTATAACATGAGATGTGATATCCAACTCCTTCCCAATCCAATCCTGAGACCCTTCTGATAGCATGAGATATGATATCTCAATGCTTCTAATACCAAAACCACAGACCCGTCCTATAACTTGAAATATGATATCCTAATCCTTCCCCTTCCAAACCTGAGACACTTCCTTTATCATGAGATGTGATATCCAACTCCTTCCCATTCCAATCCTGAGACCCTTCCTATAGCATGAGATGTGATATCCCAATGCTTCTACCAAACCTGAGACCCTTCCTATAGCATGAGATGTGATATACAACTCTTCCCATCCAATCCTGAGACCCTTCCTATAACATGAGATGTGATATCCAACTCCTTCCCAATCCAATCCTGAGACCCTTCCGATAGCATGCGATGTGATATCTTAATGCTTCTACCATACCTGAGACCTTCCTATGGCATGAGATGTGATATCAAACTCCTTCCCATTCCAATCCTGAGACCCTTCCTATAGCATGAGATGTGATATCCAACTCTTCCCATCCAATCCTGAGACCCTTCCTATAACATGAGATGTGATATCCAACTCCTTCCCAATCCAATCCTGAGACCCTTCCGATAGCATGAGATGTGATATCTTAATGCTTCTACCATACCTGAGACCTTCCTATGGCATGAGATGTGATATCAAACTCCTTCCCATTCCAATCCTGAGACCCTTCCTATAGCATGAGATGGGATATCCCAATGCTTCTACCAAACCTGAGACCCTTCCTATAGCATGAGATGTGATATCCAACTCTTCCCATCCAATCCTGAGACCCTTCCTATAACATGAGATGTGATATCCAACTCCTTCCCATTCCAATCCTGAGACCCTTCCAATAGCATGAGATGTGATATCCCAATGCTTCTACCAAACCTGAGACCTTTCCTATAGCATGAGATGTGATATGCAACTCTTCCCATCCAATCCTGAGACCCGTCCTATACCATGAGATGTTATATCTCAATACTTATAATAACAAACCTGAGACTGTCCTATAACATGAGATGTGATATCTCAATGCTTCTAATAACAAACCTGAGACCCTTCCTATAACATGAGATGTGATGTCTAAGTCCTTCCCATTCCAATCCTGAGACCCTTCCTATAACATGAGATGTGATATCCAACTCCTTCCCAATCCAATCCTGAGACCCTTCCGATAGCATGAGATGTGATATCTCAATGCTTCTAATACCAAACCTGAGACCCTCCCTATAGCGTGAGATGTGATATCAAAGTCCTTCCCATTCCAATCCTGATACCCTTCCTATAACATGAGATGTGATATCCAACTCTTCCCATCCAATCCTGAGACCCTTCCTATAACATGAGATGTGATATCCAACTCCTTCCCAATCCAATCCTGAGACCCTTCCGATAGCATGAGATGTGATATCTCAATACTTCTAATACCAAACCTGAGACCCTCCCTATAGCGTGAGATGTGATATCAAAGTCCTTCCCATTCCAATCCTGATACCCTTCCTATAACATGAGATGTGATATCCAACTCCTTCCAATTCCAACATGTGACCCTTCCTATAGCATGAGATGCGATATCCAACTCCTTCCCAATCCAATCCTGAGACCCTTCCGATAGCATGAGATGTGATATCTAAATGCTTCTAGCAAACCTGAGACCTTCCCATGGCTTGAGATGTGATATCAAACTCCTTCCCATTCCAATCCTGAGACCCTTCCTATAGCATGAGATGTGATATCCAACTCCTTCCCATTCCAATCCTGAGACCCGTCCTATACTATGAAATGTTATATCTCAATGCTTCTAATACCAAACCTGATACTGTCCTATAACATGAGATGTGATATCTCAATGCTTCTAATAACAAACCTGAGACCCTTCCTATAACATGAGATGTGATATCCAAGTCCTTCCCATTCCAATCTTGAGACCCTTCCTATAACATGAGATGTGATATCCAACTCCTTCCCAATCCAATCCTGAGACCCTTCCGATAGCATGAGATATGATATCTCAATACTTCTAATACCAAACCACAGACTCGTCCTATAACTTGAGATGTGATATCCAAATCCTTCCCCTTCCAAACCTGAGACCCTTCCTTTATCATGAGATGTGATATCCAACTCCTTCCCATTCCAATCCTGAGACCCTTCCTATAGCATGAGATGTGATATCCCAATGCTTCTACCAAACCTGAGACCCTTCCTATAGCATGAGATGTGATATCCAACTCTTCCCATCCAATCCTGAGACCCTTCCTATAACATGAGATGTGATATCCAACTCCTTCCCAATCCAATCCTGAGACCCTTCCGATAGCATGAGATATGATATCTCAATGCTTCTAATATCAAACCTGAGACCCTCCCTAAAGCATGAGATGTGATATCCAACTCCTTCCCATTCCAATCCTGAGACCCTTCCGATAGCATGAGATGTGATATCCAACTCCTTCCAATTCCAACCTGTGACCCTTCCTATAGCATGAGATGGGATATCCAACTCCTTCCCAATCCAATCCTGAGACCCTTCCGATAGCATGAGATGTGATATCTTAATGCTTCTACCATACCTGAGACCTTCCTATGGCATGAGATGTGATATCAAACTCCTTCCCATTCCAATCCTGAGACCCTTCCTATAGCATGAGATGTGATATCCAATTCCTTCCCATTCCAATCCTGAGACCCGTCCTATACCATGAGATGTGATATCTCAATGCTTCTAATACCAAACCTGAGACTGTCCTATAACATGAGATGTGATATCTCAATGCTTCTAATAACAAACCTGAGACCCTTCCTATAACATGAGATGTGATATCCAGATCCTTCCCATTCCAATCCTGAGACCCTTCCTATAGCATGAGATGTGATATCCAACTCCTTTCCATTCCAATCCTGAGACCCGTCCTATACCATGAGATATGATATCTCAATGCTTCTAATACCAAACCTGAGACTGTCCTATAACAAGAGATGTGATATCTCAATGCTTCTAACAACAAACCTGAGACCCTTCCTATAACATGAGATGTGATATCCAAGCCCTTCCCATTCCAATCTTGAGGCCCTTCCTATAACATGAGATGTGATATCCAACTCCTTCCCAATCCAATCCTGAGACCCTTCCGATAGCATGAGATATGATATCTCAATGCTTCTAATACCAAAACCAGAGACCCGTCCTATAACTTGAGATATGATATCCAAATCCTTCCCCTTCCAAACCTGAGACCCTTCCTTTATCATGAGATGTGATATCCAACTCCTTCCCATTCCAATCCTGAGACCCTTCCTATAGCATGAGATGTGATATCTCAATGCTTCTAATAACAAACCTGAGACCCTTCCTATAACATGAGATGTGATGTCCAAGTCCTTCCCATTCCAATCCTGAGACCCTTCCTATGACATGAGATGTGATATCCAACTCCTTCCCAATCCAATCCTGTGACCCTTCCGATAGCATGAGGATATGATATCTCAATGCTTCTAATATCAAACCTGAGACCCTCCCTAAAGCATGAGATGTGATATCCAACTCCTTCCCATTCCAATCCTGAGACCCTTCCGACAGCATGAGATGTGATATCCAGCTCCTTCCAATTCCAACCTGTGACCCTTCCTATAGCATGAGATGGGATATCCAACTCCTTCCCAATCCAATCCTGAGACCCTTCCGATAGCATGAGATGTGATATATTAATGCTTCTACCATACCTGAGACCTTCCTATGGCATGAGATGTGATATCAAACTACTTCCCATTCCAATCCTGAGACCCTTCCTATAGCATGAGATGTGATATCCAACTCCTTCCCATTCCTATCCTGAAACCCGTCCTATACCATGAGATGTGATATCTCAATGCTTCTAATACCAAACCTGAGACTGTCCTATAACATGAGAAGGATATCTCAATGCTTCTAATAACAAACCTGAGACCCTTCCTATAACATGAGATGTGATATCCAAATCATTCCCATTCCAATCCTGAGACCCTTCCTATAACATGAGATGTGATATCCAACTCCTTCCCAATCCAATACTGAGACCCTTCCGATAGCATGAGATATGATATCTCAATGGTTCTAATACCAAACCACAGACCCGTCCTATCAATTGAGGTGTGATACCCAAATCCTTAGCCTTCCAAACCTGAGACCCTTCCTTTAGCATGAGATGTGATATCCAACTCCTTCCCATTCCAATCCTGAGACCCGTCCTATACCATGAGATATGATATCTCAATGCTTCTAATACCAAACCTGAGACTGTCCTATAACATGAGATGTGATATCTCAATGCTTCTAATAACAAACCTGAGAGCTTTCCTATAACATGAGATGTGATATCCAACTCCTTCCCAATCCAATCCTGAGACCCTTCCGATAGCATGAGATGTGATATCTCAATGCTTCTAATACCAAACCACAGACCCTTCCTATAACTTGAGATGTGATATCCAACTCCTTCCCAATCCAATCCTGAGACCCTTCCGATAGCATGAGATGTGATATCTCAATGCTTCTAATATCAAAACTGAGACCCTCCCTATAGCATGAGATGTGATATCCAACTCCTTCCCATTCCAATCCTGAGACCCGTCCTATAAAATGAGATGTTATATCTCAATGCTTCTAATACCAAACCTGAGACTGTCGTACAACATGAGATGTGATATCTCAATGCTTCTAATAACAAACCTGAGACCCTTCCTATAACATGAGATGTGATATCCAAGTCCTTCCCGTTCCAATCTTGAGACCCTTCGTAGAACATGAGATGTGATATCCAACTCCTTCCCAATCCAATCCTGAGACCCTTCTGATAGCATGAGATATGATATCTCAATGCTTCTAATACCAAACCACAGACCCGTCCTATAACTTGAGATGTGATATCCAAATCCTTCCCCTTCCAAACCTGAGACCCTTCCTTTAGCATGAGATGTGATATCCAACTCCTTCCCATTCCAATCCTGAGACCCTTCCTATAGCATGAGATGTGATATCTCAATGCTTCTAATACCAAACCTGAGACTGTCCTATAACATGAGATGTGATATCTCAATGCTTCTAATAACAAACCTGAGACCCTTCCTATAACATGAGATGTGATGTCCAAGTCCTTCCCATTCCAATCCTGAGGCCCTTCCTATAACATGAGATGTGATATCCAACTCCTTCCCAATCCAATCCTGAGACCCTTCCGATAGCATGAGATGTGATATCTCAATGCTTCTAATACCAAACCTGAGACCCTCCCTAAAGCGTGAGATGTGATATCAAAGTCCTTCCCATTCCAATCCTGATACGCTTCCTATAACATGAGATGTGATATCCAACTCTTCCCATCCAATCCTGAGACCCTTCCTATAACATGAGATGTGATATCCAACTCCTTCCCATTCCAATCCTGAGACCCTTCCAATAGCATGAGATGTGATATCCCAATGCTTCTACCAAACCTGAGACCTTTCCTATAGCATGAGATGTGATATCCAACTCTTCCCATCCAATCCTGAGACCCGTCCTATACCATGAGATGTTATATCTCAATACTTCTAATAACAAACCTGAGACTGTCCTATAACATGAGATGTGATATCTCAATGCTTCTAATAACAAACCTGAGACCCTTCCTATAACATGAGATGTGATGTCTAAGTCCTTCCCATTCCAATCCTGAGACCCTTCCTATAACATGAGATGTGATATCCAACTCCTTCCCAATCCAATCCTGAGACCCTTCCGATAGCATGAGATGTGATATCTCAATGCTTCTAATACCAAACCTGAGACCCTCCCTATAGCGTGAGATGTGATATCAAAGTCCTTCCCATTCCAATCCTGATACCCTTCCTATAACATGAGATGTGATATCCAACTCTTCCCATCCAATCCTGAGAACCTTCCTATAACATGAGATGTGATATCCAACTCCTTCCCAATCCAATCCTGAGACCCTTCCGATAGCATGAGATGTGATATCTCAATACTTCTAATACCAAACCTGAGACCCTCCCTATAGCGTGAGATGTGATATCAAAGTCCTTCCCATTCCAATCCTGATACCCTTCCTATAACATGAGATGTGATATCCAACTCCTTCCAATTCCAACATGTGACCCTTCCTATAGCATGAGATGCGATATCCAACTCCTTCCCAATCCAATCCTGAGACCCTTCCGATAGCATGAGATGTGATATCTAAATGCTTCTAGCAAACCTGAGACCTTCCCATGGCTTGAGATGTGATATCAAACTCCTTCCCATTCCAATCCTGAGACCCTTCCTATAGCATGAGATGTGATATCCAACTCCTTCCCATTCCAATCCTGAGACCCGTCCTATACTATGAAATGTTATATCTCAATGCTTCTAATACCAAACCTGATACTGTCCTATAACATGAGATGTGATATCTCAATGCTTCTAATAACAAACCTGAGACCCTTCCTATAACATGAGATGTGATATCCAAGTCCTTCCCATTCCAATCTTGAGACCCTTCCTATAACATGAGATGTGATATCCAACTCCTTCCCAATCCAATCCTGAGACCCTTCCGATAGCATGAGATATGATATCTCAATACTTCTAATACCAAACCACAGACTCGTCCTATAACTTGAGATGTGATATCCAAATCCTTCCCCTTCCAAACCTGAGACCCTTCCTTTATCATGAGATGTGATATCCAACTCCTTCCCATTCCAATCCTGAGACCCTTCCTATAGCATGAGATGTGATATCTCAATGCTTCTACCAAACCTGAGACCCTTCCTATAGCATGAGATGTGATATCCAACTCTTCCCATCCAATCCTGAGACCCTTCCTATAACATGAGATGTGATATCCAACTCCTTCCCAATCCAATCCTGAGACCCTTCCGATAGCATGAGATATGATATCTCAATGCTTCTAATATCAAACCTGAGACCCTCCCTATAGCATGAGAGGTGATACCCAACTCCTTCCCATTCCAATCCTGAGACCCTTCCGATAGCATGAGATGTGATATCCAACTCCTTCCAATTCCAACCTGTGACCCTTCCTATAGCATGAGATGGGATATCCAACTCCTTCCCAATCCAATCCTGAGACCCTTCCGATAGCATGAGATGTGATATCTTAATGCTTCTACCATACCTGAGACCTTCCTAAGGCATAAGATGTGATATCAAACTCCTTCCCATTCCAATCCTGAGACCCTTCCTATAGCATGAGATGTGATATCCAACTCCTTCCCATTCCAATCCTGAGACCCGTCCTATACCATGAGATGTGATATCTCAATGCTTCTTCTACCATACCTGAGACCTTCCTATGGCATGAGATGTGAAATCAAACTACTTCCATTCCAATCCTGAGACCCTTCCTATAGCATGAGATGTTATATCCAACTCCTTCCCATTCCAATCCTGAGACACGTCCTATACCATGAGATGTGATATCTCAATGCTTCTAATACCAAACCTGAGACTGTCCTATAACATGAGATGTGATATCTCAATGCTTCTAATAACAAACCTGAGACCCTTCCTATAACATGAGATGTGATATCCAAGTCCTTCCCATTCCAATCTTGAGACCCTTCCTATAACATGAGATGTGATATCCAGCTCCTTCCCAAACCAATCCTGAGACCCTTCCGATAGCATGAGATATGATATCTCAATGCTTCTAATACCAAACCACAGACTCGTCCTATAACTTGAGATGTGATATCCAAATCCTTCCCCTTCCAAACCTGAGACCCTTCCTTTATCATGAGATGTGATATCCAACTCCTTCCCATTCCAATCCTGAGACCCTTCCTATAGCATGAGATGTGATATCTCAATGCTTCTACCAAACCTGAGACCCTTCCTATAGCATGAGATGTGATATCCAACTCTTCCCATCCAATCCTGAGACCCTTCCTATAACATGAGATATGATATCCAACTCCTTCCCAATTCAATCCTGAGACCCTTCCGATAGCATGAGATGTGATATCCAACTCCTTCCAATTCCAACCTGTGACCCTTCCTATAGCATGAGATGGGATATCCAACTCCTTCCCAATCCAATCCTGAGACCCTTCCGATAGCATGAGATGTGATATCTTAATGCTTCTACCATACCTGAGACCTTCCTATGGCATGAGATGTGATATCAAACTCCTTCCCATTCCAATCCTGAGACCCTTCCTATAGCATGAGATGTGATATCTCAATGCTTCTACCAAACCTGAGACCCTTCCTATAACATGAGATGTGATATCCAACTCTTCCCATCCAATCCTGAGACCCTTCCTATAACATGAGATGTGATATCCAACTCCTTCCCAATCCAATCCTGAGACCCTTCCGATAGCATGAGATATGATATCTCAATGCTTCTAATATCAAACCTGAGACCCTCCCTATAGCATGAGAGGTGATATCCAACTCCTTCCCATTCCAATCCTGAGACCCTTCCGATAGCATGAGATGTGATATCCAACTCCTTCCAATTCCAACCTGTGACCCTTCCTATAGCATGAGATGGGATATCCAACTCCTTCCCAATCCAATCCTGAGACCCTTCCGATAGCATGAGATGTGATATCTTAATGCTTCTACAATACCTGAGACCTTCCTAAGGCATAAGATGTGATATCATCTCCTTCCCATTCCAATCCTGAGACCCTTCCTATAGCATGAGATGTGATATCCAACTCCTTCCCATTCCAATCCTGAGACCCGTCCTATACCATGAGATGTGATATCTCAATGCTTCTTCTACCATACCTGAGACCTTCCTATGGCATGAGATGTGAAATCAAACTACTTCCATTCCAATCCTGAGACCCTTCCTATAGCATGAGATGTTATATCCAACTCCTTCCCATTCCAATCCTGAGACACGTCCTATACCATGAGATGTGATATCTCAATGCTTCTAATACCAAACCTGAGACTGTCCTATAACATGAGATGTGATATCTCAATGCTTCTAATAACAAACCTGAGACCCTTCCTATAACATGAGATGTGATATCCAAGTCCTTCCCATTCCAATCTTGAGACCCTTCCTATAACATGAGATGTGATATCCAGCTCCTTCCCAAACCAATCCTGAGACCCTTCCGATAGCATGAGATATGATATCTCAATGCTTCTAATACCAAACCACAGACTCGTCCTATAACTTGAGATGTGATATCCAAATCCTTCCCCTTCCAAACCTGAGACCCTTCCTTTATCATGAGATGTGATATCCAACTCCTTCCCATTCCAATCCTGAGACCCTTCCTATAGCATGAGATGTGATATCTCAATGCTTCTACCAAACCTGAGACCCTTCCTATAGCATGAGATGTGATATCCAACTCTTCCCATCCAATCCTGAGACCCTTCCTATAACATGAGATATGATATCCAACTCCTTCCCAATTCAATCCTGAGACCCTTCCGATAGCATGAGATGTGATATCCAACTCCTTCCAATTCCAACCTGTGACCCTTCCTATAGCATGAGATGGGATATCCAACTCCTTCCCAATCCAATCCTGAGACCCTTCCGATAGCATGAGATGTGATATCTTAATGCTTCTACCATACCTGAGACCTTCCTATGGCATGAGATGTGATATCAAACTCCTTCCCATTCCAATCCTGAGACCCTTCCTATAGCATGAGATGTGATATCTCAATGCTTCTACCAAACCTGAGACCCTTCCTATAACATGAGATGTGATATCCAACTCTTCCCATCCAATCCTGAGACCCTTCCTATAACATGAGATGTGATATCCAACTCCTTCCCAATCCAATCCTGAGACCCTTCCGATAGCATGAGATATGATATCTCAATGCTTCTAATATCAAACCTGAGACCCTCCCTATAGCATGAGAGGTGATATCCAACTCCTTCCCATTCCAATCCTGAGACCCTTCCGATAGCATGAGATGTGATATCCAACTCCTTCCAATTCCAACCTGTGACCCTTCCTATAGCATGAGATGGGATATCCAACTCCTTCCCAATCCAATCCTGAGACCCTTCCGATAGCATGAGATGTGATATCTTAATGCTTCTACAATACCTGAGACCTTCCTAAGGCATAAGATGTGATATCATCTCCTTCCCATTCCAATCCTGAGACCCTTCCTATAGCATGAGATGTGATATCCAACTCCTTCCCATTCCAATCCTGAGACCCGTCCTATACCATGAGATGTGATATCTCAATGCTTCTTCTACCATACCTGAGACCTTCCTATGGCATGAGATGTGAAATCAAACTACTTCCATTCCAATCCTGAGACCCTTCCTATAGCATGAGATGTTATATCCAACTCCTTCCCATTCCAATCCTGAGATCCGTCCTATACCATGAGATGTGATATCTCAATGCTTCTAATACCAAACCTGAGACTGTCCTATAACATGAGATGTGATATCTCAATGCTTCTAATAACAAACCTGAGACCCTTCCTATAACATGAGATGTGATATCCAAGTCCTTCCCATTCCAATCTTGAGACCCTTCCTATAACATGAGATGTGATATCCAGCTCCTTCCCAAACCAATCCTGAGACCCTTCCGATAGCATGAGATATGATATCTCAATGCTTCTAATACCAAACCACAGACTCGTCCTATAACTTGAGATGTGATATCCAAATCCTTCCCCTTCCAAACCTGAGACCCTTCCTTTATCATGAGATGTGATATCCAACTCCTTCCCATTCCAATCCTGAGACCCTTCCTATAGCATGAGATGTGATATCTCATGCTTCTACCAAACCTGAGACCCTTCCTATAGCATGAGATGTGATATCCAACTCTTCCCATCCAATCCTGAGACCCTTCCTATAACATGAGATGTGATATCCAACTCCTTCCCAATTCAATCATGAGACCCTTCCGATAGCATGAGATATGATATCTCAATGCTTCTAATATCAAACCTGAGACCCTCCCTATAGCATGAGAGGTGATATCCAACTCCTTCCCATTCCAATCCAGAGACCCTTCCGATAGCATGAGATGTGATATCCAACTCCTTCCAATTCCAACCTGTGACCCTTCCTATAGCATGAGATGGGATATCCAATTCCTTCCCAATCCAATCCTGAGACCCTTCCGATAGCATGAGATGTGATATCTTAATGCTTCTACCATACCTGAGACCCTTCCTATGGCATGAGATGTGATATCAAACTCCTTCCCATTCCAATCCTGAGACCCTTCCTATAGCATGAGATGTGATATCCAACTCCTTCCCATTCCAATCCTGAGACCCGTCCTATACCATGAGATGTGATATCTCAATGCTTCTAATACCAAACCTGAGACTGTCCTATAACATGAGATGTGATATCTCAATGCTTCTAATAATAAACCTGAGACCCTTCCTATAACATGAGATGTGATATCCAAATCCTTCCCATTCCAATCCTGAGACCCTTCCTATAGCATGAGATGTGATATCCAACTCCTTTCCATTCCAATCCTGAGACCCGTCCTATACCATGAGATATGATATCTCAATGCTTCTAATACCAAACCTGAGACTGTCCTATAACAGGAGATGTGATATCTCAATGCTTCTAATAACAAACCTGAGACCCTTCCTATAACATGAGATGTGATATCCAAGCCCTTCCCATTCCAATCTTGAGGCCCTTCCTATAACATGAGATGTGATATCCAACTCCTTCCCAATCCAATCCTGAGACCCTTCCGATAGCATGAGATATGATATCTCAATGCTTCTAATACCAAAACCACAGACCCGTCCTATAACTTGAGATATGATATCCAAATCCTTCCCCTTCCAAACCTGAGACACTTCCTTTATCATGAGATGTGATATCCAACTCCTTCCCATTCCAATCCTGAGACCCTTCCTATAGCATGAGATGTGATATCCCAATGCTTCTACCAAACCTGAGACCCTTCCTATAGCATGAGATGTGATATCCAACTCTTCCCATCCAATCCTGAGACCCTTCCTATAACATGAGATGTGATATCCAACTCCTTCCCAATCCAATCCTGAGACCCTTCCGATAGCATGAGATGTGATATCTTAATGCTTCTACCATACCTGAGACCTTCCTATGGCATGAGATGTGATATCAAACTCCTTCCCATTCCAATCCTGAGACCCTTCCTATAGCATGAGATGTGATATCCCAATGCTTCTACCAAACCTGAGACCCTTCCTATAGCATGAGATGTGATATCCAACTCTTCCCATCCAATCCTGAGACCCTTCCTATAACATGAGATGTGATATCCAACTCCTTCCCAATGCAATCCTGAGACCCTTCCGATAGCATGAGATGTGATATCTTAATGCTTCTACCATACCTGAGACCTTCCTATGGCATGAGATGTGATATCAAACTCCTTCCCACTCCAATCCTGAGACCCTTCCTATAGCATGAGATGTGATATCCAACTCCTTCCCATTCCAATCCTGAGACCCGTCCTATACCATGAGATGTGATATCTCAATGCTTCTTCTACCATACCTGAGACCTTCCTATGGCATGAGATGTGAAATCAAACTACTTCCATTCCAATCCTGAGACCCTTCCTATAGCATGAGATGTTATATCCAACTCCTTCCCATTCCAATCCTGAGACCTGTCCTATACCATGAGATGTGATATCTCAATGCTTCTAATACCAAACCTGAGACTGTCCTATAACATGAGATGTGATATCTCAATGCTTCTAATAACAAACCTGAGACCCTTCCTATAACTTGAGATGTGATATCCAAGTCCTTCCCATTCCAATCTTGAGACCCTTCCTATAACATGAGATGTGATATCCAACTCCTTCCCAAACCAATCCTGAGACCCTTCCAAAAGCATGAGATATGATATCTCAATGCTTCTAATACCAAACCACAGACTCGTCCTATAACTTGAGATGTGATATCCAAATCCTTCCCCTTCCAAACCTGAGACCCTTCCTTCATCATGAGATGTGATATCCAACTCCTTCTCATTCCAATCCTGAGACCCTTCCTATAGCATGAGATGTGATATCTAAATGCGTCTACCAAACCTGAGACCCTTCCTATAGCATGAGATGGGATATCCAACTCCTTCCCAATCCAATCCTGAGACCCTTCCGATAGCATGAGATGTGATATCTTAATGCTTCTACCATACCTGAGACCTTCCTATGGCATGAGATGTGATATCCAATTCCTTCCCATTCCAATCCTGAGACCCGTCCTATACCATGAGATGTGATATCTCAATGCTTCTAATACCAAACCTGAGACTGTCCTATAACATGAGATGTGATATCTCAATGCTTCTAATAACAAACCTGAGACCCTTCCTATAACATGAGATGTGATATCCAGATCCTTCCCATTCCAATCCTGAGACCCTTCCTATAGCATGAGATGTGATATCCAACTCCTTTCCATTCCAATCCTGAGACCCGTCCTATACCATGAGATATGATATCTCAATGCTTCTAATACCAAACCTGAGACTGTCCTATAACAAGAGATGTGATATCTCAATGCTTCTAACAACAAACCTGAGACCCTTCCTATAACATGAGATGTGATATCCAAGCCCTTCCCATTCCAATCTTGAGGCCCTTCCTATAACATGAGATGTGATATCCAACTCCTTCCCAATCCAATCCTGAGACCCTTCCGATAGCATGAGATATGATATCTCAATGCTTCTAATACCAAAACCACAGACCCGTCCTATAACTTGAGATATGATATCCAAATCCTTCCCCTTCCAAACCTGAGACCCTTCCTTTATCATGAGATGTGATATCCAACTCCTTCCCATTCCAATCCTGAGACCCTTCCTATAGCATGAGATGTGATATCTCAATGCTTCTAATAACAAACCTGAGACCCTTCCTATAACATGAGATGTGATGTCCAAGTCCTTCCATTCCAATCCTGAGACCCTTCCTATAACATGAGATGTGATAACCAACTCCTTCCCAATCCAATCCTGAGACCCTTCCGATAGCATGAGGATATGATATCGCAATGCTTCTAATATCAAACCTGAGACCCTCCCTAAAGCATGAGATGTGATATCCAACTCCTTCCCATTCCAATCCTGAGACCCTTCCGACAGCATGAGATGTGATATCCAACTCCTTCCAATTCCAACCTGTGACCCTTCCTATAGCATGAGATGGGATATCCAACTCCTTCCCAATCCAATCCTGAGACCCTTCCGATAGCATGAGATGTGATATATTAATGCTTCTACCATACCTGAGACCTTCCTATGGCATGAGATGTGATATCAAACTACTTCCCATTCCAATCCTGAGACCCTTCCTATAGCATGAGATGTGATATCCAACTCCTTCCCATTCCTATCCTGAAACCCGTCCTATACCATGAGATGTGATATCTCAATGCTTCTAATACCAAACCTGAGACTGTCTTATAACATGAGAAGGATATCTCAATGCTTCTAATAACAAACCTGAGACCCTTCCTATAACATGAGATGTGATATCCAAATCATTCCCATTCCAATCCTGAGACCCTTCCTATAACATGAGATGTGATATCCAACTCCTTCCCAATCCAATACTGAGACCCTTCCGATAGCATGAGATATGATATCTCAATGGTTCTAATACCAAACCACAGACCCGTCGTATCAATTGAGGTGTGATATCCAAATCCTTAGCCTTCCAAACCTGAGACCCTTCCTTTAGCATGAGATGTGATATCCAACTCCTTCCCATTCCAATCCTGAGACCCGTCCTATACCATGAGATATGATATCTCAATGCTTCTAATACCAAACCTGAGACTGTCCTATAACATGAGATGTGATATCTCAATGCATCTAATAACAAACCTTAGAGCTTTCCTATAACATGAGATGTGATATCCAAATCCTTCCCAATCCAATCCTGAGACCCTTGCGATAGCATGAGATGTGATATCTCAATGCTTCTAATACCAAACCACAGACCCGTCCTATAACTTGAGATGTGATATCCAACTCCTGTGATGTCCAAGTCCTTCCCATTCCAATCCTGAGACCCTTCCTATAACATGAGATGTGATATCCAACTCCTTCCCAATCCAATCCTGAGACCCTTCCGATAGCATGAGGATATGATATCTCAATGCTTCTAATATCAAACCTGAGACCCTCCCTAAAGCATGAGATGTGATATCCAACTCCTTCCCATTTCAATCCTGAGACCCTTCCGACAGCATGAGATGTGATATCCAACTCCTTCCAATTCCAACCTGTGACCCTTCCTATAGCATGAGATGGGATATCCAACTCCTTCCCAATCCAATCCTGAGACCCTTCCGATAGCATGAGATGTGATATATTAATGCTTCTACCATACCTGAGACCTTCCTATGGCATGAGATGTGATATCAAACTACTTCCCATTCCAATCCTGAGACCCTTCCTATAGCATGAGATGTGATATCCAACTCCTTCCCATTCCTATCCTGAAACCCGTCCTATACCATGAGATGTGATATCTCAATGCTTCTAATACCAAACCTGAGACTGTCTTATAACATGAGAAGGATATCTCAATGCTTCTAATAACAAACCTGAGACCCTTCCTATAACATGAGATGTGATATCCAAATCATTCCCATTCCAATCCTGAGACCCTTCCTATAACATGAGATGTGATATCCAACTCCTTCCCAATCCAATACTGAGACCCTTCCGATAGCATGAGATATGATATCTCAATGGTTCTAATACCAAACCACAGACCCGTCCTATCAATTGAGGTGTGATATCCAAATCCTTAGCCTTCCAAACCCGAGACCCTTCCTTTAGCATGAGATGTGATATCCAACTCCTTCCCATTCCAATCCTGAGACCCGTCCTATACCATGAGATATGATATCTCAATGCTTCTAATACCAAACCTGAGACTGTCCTATAACATGAGATGTGATATCTCAATGCTTCTAATAACAAACCTGAGAGCTTTCCTATAACATGAGATGTGATATCCAACTCCTTCCCAATCCAATCCTGAGACCCTTCCGATAGCATGAGATGTGATATCTCAATGCTTCTAATACCAAACCACAGACCCGTCCTATAACTTGAGATGTGATATCCAACTCCTTCCCAATCCAATCCTGAGACCCTTCCGATAGCATGAGATGTGATATCTCAATGCTTCTAATATCAAAACTGAGACCCTCCCTATAGCATGAGATGTGATATCCAACTCCTTCCCATTCCAATCCTGAGACCCGTCCTATAAAATGAGATGTTATATCTCAATGCTTCTAATACCAAACCTGAGACTGTCGTATAACATGAGATGTGATATCTCAATGCTTCTAATAACAAACCTGAGACCCTTCCTATAACATGAGATGTGATATCCAAGTCCTTCCCGTTCCAATCTTGAGACCCTTCGTAGAACATGAGATGTGATATCCAACTCCTTCCCAATCCAATCCTGAGACCCTTCTGATAGCATGAGATATGATATCTCAATGCTTCTAATACCAAACCACAGACACGTCCTATAACTTGAGATGTGATATCCAAATCCTTCCCCTTCCAAACCTGAGACCCTTCCTTTAGCATGAGATGTGATATCCAACTCCTTCCCATTCCAATCCTGAGACCCTTCCTATAGCATGAGATGTGATATCTCAATGCTTCTAATACCAAACCTGAGACTGTCCTATAACATGAGATGTGATATCTCAATGCTTCTAATAACAAACCTGAGACCCTTCCTATAACATGAGATGTGATGTCCAAGTCCTTCCCATTCCAATCCTGAGGCCCTTCCTATAACATGAGATGTGATATCCAACTCCTTCCCAATCCAATCCTGAGACCCTTCCGATAGCATGAGATGTGATATCTCAATGCTTCTAATACCAAACCTGAGACCCTCCCTAAAGCGTGAGATGTGATATCAAAGTCCTTCCCATTCCAATCCTGATACCCTTCCTATAACATGAGATGTGATATCCAACTCTTCCCATCCAATCCTGAGACCCTTCCTATAACATGAGATGTGATATCCAACTCCTTCCCATTCCAATCCTGAGACCCTTCCAATAGCATGAGATGTGATATCCCAATGCTTCTACCAAACCTGAGACCTTTCCTATAGCATGAGATGTGATATCCAACTCTTCCTATCCAATCCTGAGACCCGTCCTATACCATGAGATGTTATATCTCAATACTTCTAATAACAAACCTGAGACTGTCCTATAACATGAGATGTGATATCTCAATGCTTCTAATAACAAACCTGAGACCCTTCCTATAACATGAGATGTGATGTCTAAGTCCTTCCCATTCCAATCCTGAGACCCTTCCTATAACATGAGATGTGATATCCAACTCCTTCCCAATCCAATCCTGAGACCCTTCCGATAGCATGAGATGTGATATCTCAATGCTTCTAATACCAAACCTGAGACCCTCCCTATAGCGTGAGATGTGATATCAAAGTCCTTCCCATTCCAATCCTGATACCCTTCCTATAACATGAGATGTGATATCCAACTCTTCCCATCCAATCCTGAGACCCTTCCTATAACATGAGATGTGATATCCAACTCCTTCCCAATCCAATCCTGAGACCCTTCCGATAGCATGAGATGTGATATCTCAATACTTCTAATACCAAACCTGAGACCCTCCCTATAGCGTGAGATGTGATATCAAAGTCCTTCCCATTCCAATCCTGATACCCTTCCTATAACATGAGATGTGATATCCAACTCCTTCCAATTCCAACATGTGACCCTTCCTATAGCATGAGATGCGATATCCAACTCCTTCCCAATCCAATCCTGAGACCCTTCCGATAGCATGAGATGTGATATCTAAATGCTTCTAGCAAACCTGAGACCTTCCCATGGCTTGAGATGTGATATCAAACTCCTTCCCATTCCAATCCTGAGACCCTTCCTATAGCATGAGATGTGATATCCAACTCCTTCCCATTCCAATCCTGAGACCCGTCCTATACTATGAAATGTTATATCTCAATGCTTCTAATACCAAACCTGATACTGTCCTATAACATGAGATGTGATATCTCAATGCTTCTAATACCAAACCTGAGACTGTCCTATAACATGAGATGTGATATCTCAATGCTTCTAATAATAAACCTGAGACCCTTCCTATAACATGAGATGTGATATCCAAATCCTTCCCATTCCAATCCTGAGACCCTTCCTATAGCATGAGATGTGATATCCAACTCCTTTCCATTCCAATCCTGAGACCAGTCCTATACCATGAGATATGATATCTCAATGCTTCTAATACCAAACCTGAGACTGTCCTATAACAGGAGATGTGATATCTCAATGCTTCTAATAACAAACCTGAGACCCTTCCTATAACATGAGATGTGATATCCAAGCCCTTCCCATTCCAATCTTGAGGCCCTTCCTATAACATGAGATGTGATATCCAACTCCTTCCCAATCCAATCCTGAGACCCTTCCGATAGCATGAGATATGATATCTCAATGCTTCTAATACCAAAACCACAGACCCGTCCTATAACTTGAGATATGATATCCAAATCCTTCCCCTTCCAAACCTGAGACACTTCCTTTATCATGAGATGTGATATCCAACTCCTTCCCATTCCAATCCTGAGACCCTTCCTATAGCATGAGATGTGATATCCCAATGCTTCTACCAAACCTGAGACCCTTCCTATAGCATGAGATGTGATATCCAACTCTTCCCATCCAATCCTGAGACCCTTCCTATAACATGAGATGTGATATCCAACTCCTTCCCAATCCAATCCTGAGACCCTTCCGATAGCATGAGATATGATATCTTAATGCTTCTACCATACCTGAGACCTTCCTATGGCATGAGATGTGATATCAAACTCCTTCCCATTCCAATCCTGAGACCCTTCCTATAGCATGAGATGTGATATCCCAATGCTTCTACCAAACCTGAGACCCTTCCTATAGCATGGGATGTGATATCCAACTCTTCCCATCCAATCCTGAGACCCTTCCTATAACATGAGATGTGATATCCAACTCCTTCCCAATGCAATCCTGAGACCCTTCCGATAGCATGAGATGTGATATCTTAATGCTTCTACCATACCTGAGACCTTCCTATGGCATGAGATGTGATATCAAACTCCTTCCCATTCCAATCCTGAGACCCTTCCTATAGCATGAGATGTGATATCCAACTCCTTCCCATTCCAATCCTGAGACCCGTCCTATACCATGAGATGTGATATCTCAATGCTTCTTCTACCATACCTGAGACCTTCCTATGGCATGAGATGTGAAATCAAACTACTTCCATTCCAATCCTGAGACCCTTCCTATAGCATGAGATGTTATATCCAACTCCTTCCCATTCCAATCCTGAGACCCGTCCTATACCATGAGATGTGATATCTCAATGCTTCTAATACCAAACCTGAGACTGTCCTATAACATGAGATGTGATATCTCAATGCTTCTAATAACAAACCTGAGACCCTTCCTATAACTTGAGATGTGATATCCAAGTCCTTCCCATTCCAATCTTGAGACCCTTCCTATAACATGGATGTGATATCCAACTCCTTCCCAAACCAATCCTGAGACCCTTCCAAAAGCATGAGATATGATATCTCAATGCTTCTAATACCAAACCACAGACTCGTCCTATAACTTGAGATGTGATATCCAAATCCTTCCCCTTCCAAACCTGATACCCTTCCTTTATCATGAGATGTGATATCCAACTCCTTCTCATTCCAATCCTGAGACCCTTCCTATAGCATGAGATGTGATATCTAAATGCGTCTACCAAACCTGAGACCCTTCCTATAGCATGAGATGTGATATCCAACTCTTCCCATCCAATCCTGAGACCCTTCCTATAACATGAGATGTGATATCAAACTCCTTCCCAATTCAATCCTGAGACCCTTCCGATAGCATGAGATATGATATCTCAATGCTTCTAATATCAAACCTGAGACCCTCCCTATAGCATGAGAGGTGATATCCAACTCCTTCCCATTCCAATCCAGAGACCCTTCCGATAGCATGAGATGTGATATCCAACTCCTTCCAATTCCAACCTGTGACCCTTCCTATAGCATGAGATGGGATATCCAACTCCTTCCCAATCCAATCCTGAGACCCTTCCGATAGCATGAGATGTGATATCTTAATGCTTCTACCATACCTGAGACCCTTCCTATGGCATGAGATGTGATATCAAACTCCTTCCCATTCCAATCCTGAGACCCTTCCTATAGCATGAGATGTGATATCCAACTCCTTCCCATTCCAAACCTGAGACCCGTCCTATACCATGAGATGTGATATCTCAATGCTTCTAATACCAAACCTGAGACTGTCCTATAACATGAGATGTGATATCTCAATGCTTCTAATAATAAACCTGAGACCCTTCCTATAACATGAGATGTGATATCCAAATCCTTCCCATTCCAATCCTGAGACCCTTCCTATAGCATGAGATGTGATATCCAACTCCTTTCCATTCCAATCCTGAGACCCGTCCTATACCATGAGATATGATATCTCAATGCTTCTAATACCAAACCTGAGACTGTCCTATAACAGGAGATGTGATATCTCAATGCTTCTAATAACAAACCTGAGACCCTTCCTATAACATGAGATGTGATATCCAAGCCCTTCCCATTCCAATCTTGAGGCCCTTCCTATAACATGAGATGTGATATCCAACTCCTTCCCAATCCAATCCTGAGACCCTTCTGATAGCATGAGATATGATATCTCAATGCTTCTAATACCAAAACCACAGACCCGTCCTATAACTTGAAATATGATATCCTAATCCTTCCCCTTCCAAACCTGAGACACTTCCTTTATCATGAGATGTGATATCCAACTCCTTCCCATTCCAATCCTGAGACCCTTCCTATAGCATGAGATGTGATATCCCAATGCTTCTACCAAACCTGAGACCCTTCCTATAGCATGAGATGTGATATACAACTCTTCCCATCCAATCCTGAGACCCTTCCTATAACATGAGATGTGCTATCCAACTCCTTCCCAATCCAATCCTGAGACCCTTCCGATAGCATGAGATGTGATATCTTAATGCTTCTACCATACCTGAGACCTTCCTATGGCATGAGATGTGATATCAAACTCCTTCCCATTCCAATCCTGAGACCCTTCCTATAGCATGAGATGTGATATCCCAATGCTTCTACCAAACCTGAGACCCTTCCTATAGCATGAGATGTGATATCCAACTCTTCCCATCCAATCCTGAGACCCTTCCTATAACATGAGATGTGATATCCAACTCCTTCCCAATCCAATCCTGAGACCCTTCCGATAGCATGAGATGTGATATCTTAATGCTTCAACCATACCTGAGACCTTCCTATGGCATGAGATGTGATATCAAACTCCTTCCCATTCCAATCCTGAGACCCTTCCTATAGCATGAGATGTGATATCCCAATGCTTCTACCAAACCTGAGACCCTTCCTATAGCATGAGATGTGATATCCAACTCTTCCCATCCAATCCTGAGACCCTTCCTATAACATGAGATGTGATATCCAACTCCTTCCCAATCCAATCCTGAGACCCTTCCGATAGCATGAGATGTGATATCCAACTCCTTCCAATTCCAACCTGTGACCCTTCCTATAGCATGAGATGGGATATCCAACTCCTTCCCAATCCAATCCTGAGACCCTTCCGATAGCATGAGATGTGATATCTTAATGCTTCTACCATACCTGAGACCTTCCTATGGCATGAGATGTGATATCAAACTCCTTCCCATTCCAATCCTGAGACCCTTCCTATAGCATGAGATGTGATATCCAATTCCTTCCCATTCCAATCCTGAGACCCGTCCTATACCATGAGATGTGATATCTCAATGCTTCTAATACCAAACCTGAGACTGTCCTATAACATGAGATGTGATATCTCAATGCTTCTAATAACAAACCTGAGACCCTTCCTATAACATGAGATGTGATATCCAAATCCTTCCCATTCCAATCCTGAGACCCTTCCTATAGCATGAGATGTGATATCCAACTCCTTTCCATTCCAATCCTGAGACCCGTCCTATACCATGAGATATGATATCTCAATGCTTCTAATACCAAACCTGAGACTGTCCTATAACAAGAGATGTGATATCTCAATGCTTCTAACAAACCTGAGACCCTTCCTATAACATGAGATGTGATATCCAACTCCTTCCCAAACCAATCCTGAGACCCTTCCGATAGCATGAGATATGATATCTCAATGCTTCTAATACCAAACCACAGACTCGTCCTATAACTTGAGATGTGATATCCAAATCCTTCCCCTTCCAAACCTGAGACCCTTCCTTTATCATGAGATGTGATATCCAACTCCTTCCCATTCCAATCCTGAGACCCTTCCTATAGCATGAGTTGTGATATCTAAATGCTTCTACCAAACCTGAGACCCTTCCTATAGCATGAGATGTGATATCCAACTCTTCCCATCCAATCCTGAGACCCTTCCTATAACATGAGATGTGATATCCAACTCCTTCCCAATTCAATCCTGAGACCCTTCCGATAGCATGAGATATGATATCTCAATGCTTCTAATATCAAACCTGAGACCCTCCCTATAGCATGAGAGGTGATATCCAACTCCTTCCCATTCCAATCCTGAGACCCTTCCGATAGCATGAGATGTGATATCCAACTCCTTCCAATTCCAACCTGTGACCCTTCCTATAGCATGAGATGGGATATCCAACTCCTTCCCAATCCAATCCTGAGACCATTCCGATAGCATGAGATGTGATATTTTAATGCTTCTACCATACCTGAGACCTTCCTATGGCATGAGATGTGATATCAAACTCCTTCCCATTCCAATCCTGAGACCCTTCCTATAGCATGAGATGTGATATCCAATTCCTTCCCATTCCAATCCTGAGACCCGTCCTATACCATGAGATGTGATATCTCAATGCTTCTAATACCAAACCTGAGACTGTCCTATAACATGAGATGTGATATCTCAATGCTTCTAATAACAAACCTGAGACCCTTCCTATAACATGAGATGTGATATCCAAATCCTTCCCATTCCAATCCTGAGACCCTTCCTATAGCATGAGATGTGATATCCAACTCCTTTCCATTCCAATCCTGAGACCCGTCCTATACCATGAGATATGATATCTCAATGCTTCTAATACCAAACCTGAGACTGTCCTATAACAAGAGATGTGATATCTCAATGTTTCTAACAAACCTGAGACCCTTCCTATAACATGAGATGTGATATCCAACTCCTTCCCAAACCAATCCTGAGACCCTTCCGATAGCATGAGATATGATATCTCAATGCTTCTAATACCAAACCACAGACTCGTCCTATAACTTGAGATGTGATATCCAAATCCTTCCCCTTCCAAACCTGAGACCCTTCCTTTATCATGGGATGTGATATCCAACTCCTTCCCATTCCAATCCTGAGACCCTTCCTATAGCATGAGATGTGATATCTAAATGCTTCTACCAAACCTGAGACCCTTCCTATAGCATGAGATGTGATATCCAACTCTTCCCATCCAATCCTGAGACCCTTCCTATAACATGAGATGTGATATCCAACTCCTTCCCAATTCAATCCTGAGACCCTTCCGATAGCATGAGATATGATATCTCAATGCTTCTAATATCAAACCTGAGACCCTCCCTATAGCATGAGAGGTGATATCCAACTCCTTCCCATTCCAATCCTGAGACCCTTCTGATAGCATGAGATGTGATATCCAACTCCTTCCAATTCCAACCTGTGACCCTTCCTATAGCATGAGATGGGATATCCAACTCCTTCCCAATCCAATCCTGAGACCCTTCCGATAGCATGAGATGTGATATCTTAATGCTTCTACCATACCTGAGACCTTCCTATGGCATGAGATGTGATATCAAACTCCTTCCCATTCCAATCCTGAGACCCTTCCTATAGCATGAGATGTGATATCCAACTCCTTCCCATTCCAATCCTGAGACCCGTCCTATACCATGAGATGTGATATCTCAATGCTTCTAATACCAAACCTGAGACTGTCCTATAACATGAGATGTGATATCTCAATGCTTCTAATAATAAACCTGAGACCCTTCCTATAACATGAGATGTGATATCCAAATCCTTCCCTTTCCAATCCTGAGACCCGTCCTATACCATGAGATATGATATCTCAATGTTTCTAATACCAAACCTGAGACTGTCCTATAACAAGAGATGTGATATCTCAATGCTTCTAATAACAAACCTGAGACCCTTCCTATAACATGAGATGTGATATCCAAGCCCTTCCGATTCCAATCTTGAGGCCCTTCCTATAACATGAGATGTGATATCCAACTCCTTCCCAATCCAATCCTGAGACCCTTCCGATAGCATGAGATATGATATCTCAATGCTTCTAATACCAAAACCACAGACCCGTCCTATAACCTGAGATATGATATCCGAATCCTTCCCCTTCCAAACCTGAGACACTTCCTTTATCATGAGATGTGATATCCAACTCCTTCCCATTCCAATCCTGAGACCCTTCCTATAGCATGAGATGTGATATCTCAATGCTTCTAATACCAAACCTGAGACTGTCCTATAACATGAGATGTGATATCTCAATGCTTCTAATAACAAACCTGAGACCCTTCCTATAACATGAGATGTGATGTCCAAGTCCTTCCCATTCCAATCCTGAGGCCCTTCCTATAACATGAGATGTGATATCCAACTCCTTCCCAATCCAATCCTGAGACCCTTCCGATAGCATGAGATGTGATATCTCAATGCTTCTAATACGAAACCTGAGACCCTCCCTATAGCGTGAGATGTGATATCAAAGTCCTTCCCATTCCAATCCTGATACCCTTCCTATAACATGAGATGTGATATCCAACTCTTCCCATCCAATCCTGAGACCCTTCCTATAACATGAGATGTGATATCCAACTCCTTCCCATTCCAATCCTGAGACTCTTCCTATAGCATGAGATGTGATATCCCAATGCTTCTACCAAACCTGAGACCTTTCCTATAGCATGAGATGTGATATCCAACTCTTCCCATCCAATCCTGAGACCCGTCCTATACCATGAGATGTTATATCTCAATACTTCTAATAACAAACCTGAGACTGTCCTATAACATGAGATGTGATATCTCAATGCTTCTAATAACAAACCTGAGACCCTTCCTATAACATGAGATGTGATGTCCAAGTCCTTCCCATTCCAATCCTGAGACCCTTCCTATAACATGAGATGTGATATCCAACTCCTTCCCAATCCAATCCTGAGACCCTTCCGATAGCATGAGATGTGATATCTCAATGCTTCTAATACCAAACCTGAGACCCTCCCTATAGCGTGAGATGTGATATCAAAGTCCTTCCCATTCCAATCCTGATACCCTTCCTATAACATGAGATGTGATATCCAACTCTTCCCATCCAATCCTGAGACCCTTCCTATAACATGAGATGTGATATCCAACTCCTTCCCAATCCAATCCTGAGACCCTTCCGATAGCATGAGATGTGATATCTCAATGCTTCTAATACCAAACCTGAGACCCTCCCTATAGCGTGAGATGTGATATCAAAGTCCTTCCCATTCCAATCCTGATACCCTTCCTATAACATGAGATGCGATATCCAACTGCTTCCCAATCCAATCCTGAGACCCTTCCGATAGCATGAGATGTGATATCTAAATGCTTCTAGCAAACCTGAGACCTTCCCATGGCTTGAGATGTGATATCAAACTCCTTCCCATTCCAATCCTGAGACCCTTCCTATAGCATGAGATGTGATATCCAACTCCTTCCCATTCCAATCCTGAGACCCGTCCTATACTATGAAATGTTATATCCCAATGCTTCTAATACCAAACCTGATACTGTCCTATAACATGAGATGTGATATCTCAATGCTTCTAATAACAAACCTGAGACCCTTCCTATAACATGAGATGTGATATCCACGTCCTTCCCATTCCAATCTTGAGACCCTTCCTATAACATGAGATGTGATATCCAACTCCTTCCCAATCCAATCCTGAGACCCTTCCGATAGCATGAGATATGATATCTCAATGCTTCTAATACCAAACCACAGACTCGTCCTATAACTTGAGATGTGATATCCAAATCCTTCCCCTTCCAAACCTGAGACCCTTCCTTTATCATGAGATGTGATATCCAACTCCTTCCCATTCCAATCCTGAGACCCTTCCTATAGCATGAGATGTGATATCTCAATGCTTCTACCAAACCTGAGACCCTTCCTATAGAATGAGATGTGATATCCAACTCTTCCCATCCAATCCTGAGACCCTTCCTATAACATGAGATGTGATATCCAACTCCTTCCCAATCCAATCCTGAGACCCTTCCGATAGCATGAGATATGATATCTCAATGCTTCTAATATCAAACCTGAGACCCTCCCTATAGCATGAGAGGTGATATCCAACTCCTTGCCATTCCAATCCTGAGACCCTTCCGATAGCATGAGATGTGATATCCAACTCCTTCCAATTCCAACCTGTGACCCTTCCTATAGCATGAGATGGGATATCCAACTCCTTCCCAATCCAATCCTGAGACCCTTCCGATAGCATGAGATGTGATATCTTAATGCTTCTACCATACCTGAGACCTTCCTATGGCATGAGATGTGATATCAAACTCCTTCCCATTCCAATCCTGAGACCCTTCCTATAGCATGAGATGTGATATCCAACTCCTTCCCATTCCAATCCTGAGACCCGTCCTATACCATGAGATGTGATATCTCAATGCTTCTTCTACCATACCTGAGACCTTCCTATGGCATGAGATGTGAAATCAAACTACTTCCATTCCAATCCTGAGACCCTTCCTATAGCATGAGATGTTATATCCAACTCCTTCCCATTCCAATCCTGAGACCCGTCCTATACCATGAGATGTGATATCTCAATGCTTCTAATACCAAACCTGAGACTGTCCTATAACATGAGATGTGATATCTCAATGCTTCTAATAACAAACCTGAGACCCTTCCTATAACATGAGATGTGATATCCAAGTCCTTCCCATTCCAATCTTGAGACCCTTCCTATTACATGAGATGTGATATCCAACTCCTTCCCAAACCAATCCTGAGACCCTTCCGATAGCATGAGATATGATATCTCAATGCTTCTAATACCAAACCACAGACTTGTCCTATAACTTGAGATGTGATATCTCAATGCTTCTAATAATAAACCTGAGACTGTCCTATAACATGAGATGTGATATCTCAATGCTTCTAATACCAAACCTGAGACTGTCCTATAACATGAGATGTGATATCTCAATGCTTCTAATAATAAACCTGAGACCCTTCCTATAACATGAGATGTGATATCCAAATCCTTCCCATTCCAATCCTGAGACCCTTCCTATAGCATGAGATGTGATATCCAACTCCTTTCCATTCCAATCCTGAGACCCGTCCTATACCATGAGATATGATATCTCAATGCTTCTAATACCAAACCTGAGACTGTCCTATAACAAGAGATGTGATATCTCAATGCTTCTAATAACAAACCTGAGACCCTTCCTATAACATGAGATGTGATATCCAAGCCCTTCCCATTCCAATCTTGAGGCCCTTCCTATAACATGAGATGTGATATCCAACTCCTTCCCAATCCTATCCTGAGACCCTTCCGATAGCATGAGATATGATATCTCAATGCTTCTAATACCAAAACCACAGACGCGTCCTATAACTTGAGATATGATATCCAAATCCTTCCCCTTCCAAACCTGAGAAACTTCCGTTATCATGAGATGTGATATCCAACTCCTTCCCATTCCAATCCTGAGACCCTTCCTATAGCATGAGATGTGATATCCCAATGCTTCTACCAAACCTGAGACCCTTCCTATAGCATGAGATGTGATATCCAACTCTTCCCATCCAATCCTGAGACCCTTCCCATAACATGAGATGTGATATCCAACTCCTTCCCAATCCAATCCTGAGACCCTTCCGATAGCATGAGATATGATATCTCAATGCTTCTAATATCAAACCTGAGACCCTCCCTAAAGCATGAGATGTGATATCCAACTCCTTCCCATTCCAATCCTGAGACCCTTCCGATAGCATGAGATGTGATATCCAACTCCTTCCAATTCCAACCTGTGACCCTTCCTATAGCATGAGATGGGATATCCAACTCCTTCCCAATCCAATCCTGAGACCCTTCCGATAGCATCAGATGTGATATCTTAATGCTTCTACCATACCTGAGACCTTCCTATGGCATTAGATGTGAAATCAAACTACTTCCATTCCAATCCTGAGACCCTTCCTATAGCATGAGATGTTATATCCAACTCCTTCCCATTCCAATCCTGAGACCCGTCCTATACCATGAGATGTGATATCTCAATGCTTCTAATACCAAACCTGAGACTGTCCTATAACATGAGATGTGATATCTCAATGCTTCTAATAACAAACCTGAGACCCCTCCTATAACATGAGATGTGATATCCAAGTCCTTCCCATTCCAATCTTGAGACCCTTCCTATAACATGAGATGTGATATCCAACTCCTTCCCAAACCAATCCTGAGACCCTTCCGATAGCATGAGATATGATATCTCAATGCTTCTAATACCAAACCACAGACTCGTCCTTTAACTTGAGATGTGATATCCAAATCCTTCCCCTTCCAAACCTGAGACCCTTCCTTTATCATGAGATGTGATATCCAACTCCTTCTCATTCCAATCCTGAGACCCTTCCTATAGCATGAGATGTGATATCTAAATGCTTCTACCAAACCTGTGACCCTTCCTATAGCATGAGATGTGATATCCAACTCTTCCCATCCAATCCTGAGACCCTTCCTATAACATGAGATGTGATATCCAACTCCTTCCCAATTCAATCCTGAGACCCTTCCGATAGCATGAGATATGATATCTCAATGCTTCTAATATCAAACCTGAGACCCTCCCTATAGCATGAGAGGTGATATCCAACTCCTTCCCATTCCAATCCAGAGACCCTTCCGATAGCATGAGATGTGATATCCAACTCCTTCCAATTCCAACCTGTGACCCTTCCTATAGCATGAGATGGGATATCCAACTCCTTCCCAATCCAATCCTGAGACCCTTCCGATAGCATGAGATGTGATATCTTAATGCTTCTACCATACCTGAGACCCTTCCTATGGCATGAGATGTGATATTAAACTCCTTCCCATTCCAATCCTGAGACCCTTCCTATAGCATGAGATGTGATATCCAACTCCTTCCCATTCCAATCCTGAGACCCGTCCTATACCATGAGATGTGATATCTCAATGCTTCTAATACCAAACCTGAGACTGTCCTATAACATGAGATGTGATATCTCAATGCTTCTAATAATAAACCTGAGACCCTTCCTATAACATGAGATGTGATATCCAAATCCTTCCCATTCCAATCCTGAGACCCTTCCTATAGCATGAGATGTGATATCCAACTCCTTTCCATTCCAATCCTGAGACCCGTCCTATACCATGAGATGTGATATCTCAATGCTTCTAATAACAAACCTGAGACCCTTCCTATAACATGAGATGTGATATCCAAGCCCTTCCCATTCCAATCTTGAGGCCCTTCCTATAACATGAGATGTGATATCCAACTCCTTCCCAATCCAATCCTGAGACCCTTCCGATAGCATGAGATATGATATCTCAATGCTTCTAATACCAAAACCACAGACCCGTCCTATAACTTGAGATATGATATCCAAATCCTTCCCCTTCCAAACCTGAGACACTTCCTTTATCATGAGATGTGATATCCAACTCCTTCCCATTCCAATCCTGAGACCCTTCCTATAGCATGAGATGTGATATCCCAATGCTTCTACCAAACCTGAGACCCTTCCTATAGCATGAGATGTGATATCCAACTCTTCCCATCCAATCCTGAGACCCTTCCTATAACATGAGATGTGATATCCAACTCCTTCCCAATCCAATCCTGAGACCCTTCCGATAGCATGAGATGTGATATCTTAATGCTTCTACCATACCTGAGACCCTTCCTATAGCATGAGATGTGATATCCAACTCTTCCCATCCAATCCTGAGAACCTTCCTATAACATGAGATGTGATATCCAACTCCTTCCCAATCCAATCCTGAGACCCTTCCGATAGCATGAGATGTGATATCCAACTCCTTCCAATTCCAACCTGTGACCCTTCCTATAGCATGAGATGGGATATCCAACTCCTTCCCAATCCAATCCTGAGACCCTTCCGATAGCATGAGATGTGATATCTTAATGCTTCTACCATACCTGAGACCTTCCTATGGCATGAGATGTGATATCAAACTCCTTCCCATTCCAATCCTGAGACCCTTCCTATAGCATGAGATGTGATATCCAATTCCTTCCCATTCCAATCCTGAGACCCGTCCTATACCATGAGAGGTATTATCTCAATGCTTCTAATACCAAACCTGAGACTGTCCTATAACATGAGATGTGATATCTCAATGCTTCTAATAACAAACCTGAGAAACTTCCTATAACATGAGATGTGATATCCAAATCCTTCCCATTCCAATCCTGAGACCCTTCCTATAGCATGAGATGTGATATCCAACTCCTTTCCATTCCAATCCTGAGACCAGTCCTATACCATGAGATATGATATCTCAATGCTTCTAATACCAAACCTGAGACTGTCCTATAACAGGAGATGTGATATCTCAATGCTTCTAATAACAAACCTGAGACCCTTCCTATAACATGAGATGTGATATCCAAGCCCTTCCCATTCCAATCTTGAGGCCCTTCCTATAACATGAAATGTGATATCCAACTCCTTCCCAATCCAATCCTGAGACCCTTCCGATAGCATGAGATATGATATCTCAATGCTTCTAATACCAAAACCACAGACCCGTCCTATAACTTGAGATATGATATCCAAATCCTTCCCCTTCCAAACCTGAGACACTTCCTTTATCATGAGATGTGATATCCAACTCCTTCCCATTCCAATCCTGAGACCCTTCCTATAGCATGAGATGTGATATCCCAATGCTTCTACCAAACCTGAGACCCTTCCTATAGCATGAGATGTGATATCCAACTCTTCCCATCCAATCCTGAGACCCTTCCTATAACATGAGATGTGATATCCAACTCCTTCCCAATCCAATCCTGAGACCCTTCCGATAGCATGAGATGTGATATCTTAATGCTTCTACCATACCTGAGACCTTCCTATGGCATGAGATGTGATATCAAACTCCTTCCCATTCCAATCCTGAGACCCTTCCTATAGCATGAGATGTGATATCCCAATGCTTCTACCAAACCTGAGACCCTTCCTATAGCATGAGATGTGATATCCAACTCTTCCCATCCAATCCTGAGACCCTTCCTATAACATGAGATGTGATATCCAACTCCTTCCCAATGCAATCCTGAGACCCTTCCGATAGCATGAGATGTGATATCTTAATGCTTCTACCATACCTGAGACCTTCCTATGGCATGAGATGTGATATCAAACTCCTTCCCATTCCAATCCTGAGACCCTTCCTATAGCATGAGATGTGATATCCAACTCCTTCCCATTCCAATCCTGAGACCCGTCCTATACCATGAGATGTGATATCTCAATGCTTCTTCTACCATACCTGAGACCTTCCTATGGCATGAGATGTGAAATCAAACTACTTCCATTCCAATCCCGAGACCCTTCCTATAGCATGAGATGTTATATCCAACTCCTTCCCATTCCAATCCTGAGACCCGTCCTATACCATGAGATGTGATATCTCAATGCTTCTAATACCAAACCTGAGACTGTCCTATAACATGAGATGTGATATCTCAATGCTTCTAATAACAAACCTGAGACCCTTCCTATAACTTGAGATGTGATATCCAAGTCCTTCCCATTCCAATCTTGAGACCCTTCCTATAACATGGATGTGATATCCAACTCCTTCCCAAACCAATCCTGAGACCCTTCCAAAAGCATGAGATATGATATCTCAATGCTTCTAATACCAAACCACAGACTCGTCCTATAACTTGAGATGTGATATCCAAATCCTTCCCCTTCCAAACCTGATACCCTTCCTTTATCATGAGATGTGATATCCAACTCCTTCTCATTCCAATCCTGAGACCCTTCCTATAGCATGAGATGTGATGTCTAAATGCGTCTACCAAACCTGAGACCCTTCCTATAGCATGAGATGTGATATCCAACTCTTCCCATCCAATCCTGAGACCCTTCCTATAACATGAGATGTGATATCAAACTCCTTCCCAATTCAATCCTGAGACCCTTCCGATAGCATGAGATATGATATCTCAATGCTTCTAATATCAAACCTGAGACCCTCCCTATAGCATGAGAGGTGATATCCAACTCCTTCCCATTCCAATCCAGAGACCCTTCCGATAGCATGAGTTGTGATATCCAACTCCTTCCAATTCCAACCTGTGACCCTTCCTATAGCATGAGATGGGATATCCAACTCCTTCCCAATCCAATCCTGAGACCCTTCCGATAGCATGAGATGTGATATCTTAATGCTTCTACCATACCTGAGACCCTTCCTATGGCATGAGATGTGATATCAAACTCCTTCCCATTCCAATCCTGAGACCCTTCCTATAGCATGAGATGTGATATCCAACTCCTTCCCATTCCAAACCTGAGACCCGTCCTATACCATGAGATGTGATATCTCAATGCTTCTAATACCAAACCTGAGACTGTCCTATAACATGAGATGTGATATCTCAATGCTTCTAATAATAAACCTGAGACCTTCCTATAACATGAGATGTGATATCCAAATCCTTCCCATTCCAATCCTGAGACCCTTCCTATAGCATGAGATGTGATATCCAACTCCTTTCCATTCCAATCCTGAGACCCGTCCTATACCATGAGATATGATATCTCAATGCTTCTAATACCAAACCTGAGACTGTCCTATAACAGGAGATGTGATATCTCAATGCTTCTAATAACAAACCTGAGACCCTTCCTATAACATGAGATGTGATATCCAAGCCCTTCCCATTCCAATCTTGAGGCCCTTCCTATAACATGAGATGTGATATCCAACTCCTTCCCAATCCAATCCTGAGACCCTTCTGATAGCATGAGATATGATATCTCAATGCTTCTAATACCAAAACCACAGACCCGTCCTATAACTTGAAATATGATATCCTAATCCTTCCCCTTCCAAACCTGAGACACTTCCTTTATCATGAGATGTGATATCCAACCCCTTCCCATTCCAATCCTGAGACCCTTCCTATAGCATGAGATGTGATATCCCAATGCTTCTACCAAACCTGAGACCCTTCCTATAGCATGAGATGTGATATACAACTCTTCCCATCCAATCCTGAGACCCTTCCTATAACATGAGATGTGATATCCAACTCCTTCCCAATCCAATCCTGAGACCCTTCCGATAGCATGAGATGTGATATCTTAATGCTTCTACCATACCTGAGACCTTCCTATGGCATGAGATGTGATATCAAACTCCTTCCCATTCCAATCCTGAGACCCTTCCTATAGCATGAGATGTGATATCCCAATGCTTCTACCAAACCTGAGACCCTTCCTATAGCATGAGATGTGATATCCAACTCTTCCCATCCAATCCTGAGACCCTTCCTATAACATGAGATGTGATATCCAACTCCTTCCCAATCCAATCCTGAGACCCTTCCGATAGCATGAGATGTGATATCTTAATGCTTCAACCATACCTGAGACCTTCCTATGGCATGAGATGTGATATCAAACTCCTTCCCATTCCAATCCTGAGACCCTTCCTATAGCATGAGATGTGATATCCCAATGCTTCTACCAAACCTGAGACCCTTCCTATAGCATGAGATGTGATATCCAACTCTTCCCATCCAATCCTGAGACCCTTCCTATAACATGAGATGTGATATCCAACTCCTTCCCAATCCAATCCTGAGACCCTTCCGATAGCATGAGATGTGATATCCAACTCCTTCCAATTCCAACCTGTGACCCTTCCTATAGCATGAGATGGGATATCCAACTCCTTCCCAATCCAATCCTGAGACCCTTCCGATAGCATGAGATGTGATATCTTAATGCTTCTACCATACCTGAGACCTTCCTATGGCATGAGATGTGATATCAAACTCCTTCCCATTCCAATCCTGAGACCCTTCCTATAGCATGAGATGTGATATCCAATTCCTTCCCATTCCAATCCTGAGACCCGTCCTATACCATGAGATGTGATATCTCAATGCTTCTAATACCAAACCTGAGACTGTCCTATAACATGAGATGTGATATCTCAATGCTTCTAATAACAAACCTGAGACCCTTCCTATAACATGAGATGTGATATCCAAATCCTTCCCATTCCAATCCTGAGACCCTTCCTATAGCATGAGATGTGATATCCAACTCCTTTCCATTCCAATCCTGAGACCCGTCCTATACCATGAGATATGATATCTCAATGCTTCTAATACCAAACCTGAGACTGTCCTATAACAAGAGATGTGATATCTCAATGCTTCTAACAAACCTGAGACCCTTCCTATAACATGAGATGTGATATCCAACTCCTTCCCAAACCAATCCTGAGACCCTTCCGATAGCATGAGATATGATATCTCAATGCTTCTAATACCAAACCACAGACTCGTCCTATAACTTGAGATGTGATATCCAAATCCTTCCCCTTCCAAACCTGAGACCCTTCCTTTATCATGAGATGTGATATCCAACTCCTTCCCATTCCAATCCTGAGACCCTTCCTATAGCATGAGTTGTGATATCTAAATGCTTCTACCAAACCTGAGACCCTTCCTATAGCATGAGATGTGATATCCAACTCTTCCCATCCAATCCTGAGACCCTTCCTATAACATGTGATGTGATATCTCAATGCTTCTAATACCAAACCTGAGATCCTTCCTATAACATGAGATGTGATATCCAAATCCTTCCCCTTCCAAACCTGAGACCCTCCCTTTAGCATGAGATGTGATATCCAACTCCTTCCCATTCCAATCCTGAGACTCTTCTGATAGCATGAGATGTGATATCTCAATGCCTCTAATACCAAACCTGAGATCCTACCTCTAACATGAAATGTGATATCCAACTCTTTCCCCTTCCAAACCTGAGAGCCTTCCTATAGCATGAGATGTGATATCCAAGTCCTTCCAATTCCAATCCTGAGACCCTTTCTATAACATGAGATGTGATATCCAACTCCTTCCCATTCCAACCTGAGACCCTTCCTATAGCATGAGATGGGATATCCAACTCCTTCCAAATCCAATCCTGATACCCTTCCGATAGCATGAGATGTGATATCCCAATGCTTCTACCAAACCTGAGACCCATACTATGGCATGAGATGTGATATCAAACTCCTTCCCCTTCCAAACCTTAGACACTTCCTTTATCATGAGATGTGATATCCAACTCCTTCCCATTCCATCCCTGAGACCCTTCCGATATCATGAGATGTGATATCTCAATGCTTCTAATATCAAACTTGAGAACCTCCCTATAGCATGAGATGTGATATCCAAGTCCTTCCCATTCCAATCCTGAGACCCTTCCTATAGCATGAGATGTGATATCCAACTCCTTCCCAAACCAATCCTGAGACCCTTCCAAAAGCATGAGATATGATATCTCAATGCTTCTAATACCAAACCACAGACTCGTCCTATAACTTGAGATGTGATATCCAAATCCTTCCCCTTCCAAACCTGATACCCTTCCTTTATCATGAGATGTGATATCCAACTCCTTCTCATTCCAATCCTGAGACCCTTCCTATAGCATGAGATGTGATATCTAAATGCGTCTACCAAACCTGAGACCCTTCCTATAGCATGAGATGTGATATCCAACTCTTCCCATCCAATCCTGAGACCCTTCCTATAACATGAGATGTGATATCAAACTCCTTCCCAATTCAATCCTGAGACCCTTCCGATAGCATGAGATATGATATCTCAATGCTTCTAATATCAAACCTGAGACCCTCCCTATAGCATGAGAGGTGATATCCAACTCCTTCCCATTCCAATCCAGAGACCCTTCCGATAGCATGAGATGTGATATCCAACTCCTTCCAATTCCAACCTGTGACCCTTCCTATAGCATGAGATGGGATATCCAACTCCTTCCCAATCCAATCCTGAGACCCTTCCGATAGCATGAGATGTGATATCTTAATGCTTCTACCATACCTGAGACCCTTCCTATGGCATGAGATGTGATATCAAACTCCTTCCCATTCCAATCCTGAGACCCTTCCTATAGCATGAGATGTGATATCCAACTCCTTCCCATTCCAAACCTGAGACCCGTCCTATACCATGAGATGTGATATCTCAATGCTTCTAATACCAAACCTGAGACTGTCCTATAACATGAGATGTGATATCTCAATGCTTCTAATAATAAACCTGAGACCTTCCTATAACATGAGATGTGATATCCAAATCCTTCCCATTCCAATCCTGAGACCCTTCCTATAGCATGAGATGTGATATCCAACTCCTTTCCATTCCAATCCTGAGACCCGTCCTATACCATGAGATATGATATCTCAATGCTTCTAATACCAAACCTGAGACTGTCCTATAACAGGAGATGTGATATCTCAATGCTTCTAATAACAAACCTGAGACCCTTCCTATAACATGAGATGTGATATCCAAGCCCTTCCCATTCCAATCTTGAGGCCCTTCCTATAACATGAGATGTGATATCCAACTCCTTCCCAATCCAATCCTGAGACCCTTCTGATAGCATGAGATATGATATCTCAATGCTTCTAATACCAAAACCACAGACCCGTCCTATAACTTGAAATATGATATCCTAATCCTTCCCCTTCCAAACCTGAGACACTTCCTTTATCATGAGATGTGATATCCAACTCCTTCCCATTCCAATCCTGAGACCCTTCCTATAGCATGAGATGTGATATCCCAATGCTTCTACCAAACCTGAGACCCTTCCTATAGCATGAGATGTGATATACAACTCTTCCCATCCAATCCTGAGACCCTTCCTATAACATGAGATGTGATATCCAACTCCTTCCCAATCCAATCCTGAGACCCTTCCGATAGCATGAGATGTGATATCTTAATGCTTCTACCATACCTGAGACCTTCCTATGGCATGAGATGTGATATCAAACTCCTTCCCATTCCAATCCTGAGACCCTTCCTATAGCATGAGATGTGATATCCCAATGCTTCTACCAAACCTGAGACCCTTCCTATAGCATGAGATGTGATATCCAACTCTTCCCATCCAATCCTGAGACCCTTCCTATAACATGAGATGTGATATCCAACTCCTTCCCAATCCAATCCTGAGACCCTTCCGATAGCATGAGATGTGATATCTTAATGCTTCAACCATACCTGAGACCTTCCTATGGCATGAGATGTGATATCAAACTCCTTCCCATTCCAATCCTGAGACCCTTCCTATAGCATGAGATGTGATATCCCAATGCTTCTACCAAACCTGAGACCCTTCCTATAGCATGAGATGTGATATCCAACTCTTCCCATCCAATCCTGAGACCCTTCCTATAACATGAGATGTGATATCCAACTCCTTCCCAATCCAATCCTGAGACCCTTCCGATAGCATGAGATGTGATATCCAACTCCTTCCAATTCCAACCTGTGACCCTTCCTATAGCATGAGATGGGATATCCAACTCCTTCCCAATCCAATCCTGAGACCCTTCCGATAGCATGAGATGTGATATCTTAATGCTTCTACCATACCTGAGACCTTCCTATGGCATGAGATGTGATATCAAACTCCTTCCCATTCCAATCCTGAGACCCTTCCTATAGCATGAGATGTGATATCCAATTCCTTCCCATTCCAATCCTGAGACCCGTCCTATACCATGAGATGTGATATCTCAATGCTTCTAATACCAAACCTGAGACTGTCCTATAACATGAGATGTGATATCTCAATGCTTCTAATAACAAACCTGAGACCCTTCCTATAACATGAGATGTGATATCCAAATCCTTCCCATTCCAATCCTGAGACCCTTCCTATAGCATGAGATGTGATATCCAACTCCTTTCCATTCCAATCCTGAGACCCGTCCTATACCATGAGATATGATATCTCAATGCTTCTAATACCAAACCTGAGACTGTCCTATAACAAGAGATGTGATATCTCAATGCTTCTAACAAACCTGAGACCCTTCCTATAACATGAGATGTGATATCCAACTCCTTCCCAAACCAATCCTGAGACCCTTCCGATAGCATGAGATATGATATCTCAATGCTTCTAATACCAAACCACAGACTCGTCCTATAACTTGAGATGTGATATCCAAATCCTTCCCCTTCCAAACCTGAGACCCTTCCTTTATCATGAGATGTGATATCCAACTCCTTCCCATTCCAATCCTGAGACCCTTCCTATAGCATGAGTTGTGATATCTAAATGCTTCTACCAAACCTGAGACCCTTCCTATAGCATGAGATGTGATATCCAACTCTTCCCATCCAATCCTGAGACCCTTCCTATAACATGTGATGTGATATCCAACTCCTTCCCAATTCAATCCTGAGACCCTTCCGATAGCATGAGATATGATATCTCAATGCTTCTAATATCAAACCTGAGACCCTCCCTATAGCATGAGAGGTGATATCCAACTCCTTCCCATTCCAATCCTGAGACCCTTCCGATAGCATGAGATGTGATATCCAACTCCTTCCAATTCCAACCTGTGACCCTTCCTATAGCATGAGATGGGATATCCAACTCCTTCCCAATCCAATCCTGAGACCATTCCGATAGCATGAGATGTGATATTTTAATGCTTCTACCATACCTGAGACCTTCCTATGGCATGAGATGTGATATCAAACTCCTTCCCATTCCAATGCTGAGACCCTTCCTATAGCATGAGATGTAATATCCAATTCCTTCCCATTCCAATCCTGAGACCCGTCCTATACCATGAGATGTGATATCTCAATGCTTCTAATACCAAACCTGAGACTGTCCTATAACATGAGATGTGATATCTCAATGCTTCTAATAACAAACCTGAGACCCTTCCTATAACATGAGATGTGATATCCAAATCCTTCCCATTCCAATCCTGAGACCCTTCCTATAGCATGAGATGTGATATCCAACTCCTTTCCATTCCAATCCTGAGACCCGTCCTATACCATGAGATATGATATCTCAATGCTTCTAATACCAAACCTGAGACTGTCCTATAACAAGAGATGTGATATCTCAATGTTTCTAACAAACCTGAGACCCTTCCTATAACATGAGATGTGATATCCAACTCCTTCCCAAACCAATCCTGAGACCCTTCCGATAGCATGAGATATGATATCTCAATGCTTCTAATACCAAACCACAGACTCGTCCTATAACTTGAGATGTGATATCCAAATCCTTCCCCTTCCAAACCTGAGACCCTTCCTTTATCATGGGATGTGATATCCAACTCCTTCCCATTCCAATCCTGAGACCCTTCCTATAGCATGAGATGTGATATCTAAATGCTTCTACCAAACCTGAGACCCTTCCTATAGCATGAGATGTGATATCCAACTCTTCCCATCCAATCCTGAGACCCTTCCTATAACATGAGATGTGATATCCAACTCCTTCCCAATTCAATCCTGAGACCCTTCCGATAGCATGAGATATGATATCTCAATGCTTCTAATATCAAACCTGAGACCCTCCCTATAGCATGAGAGGTGATATCCAACTCCTTCCCATTCCAATCCTGAGACCCTTCTGATAGCATGAGATGTGATATCCAACTCCTTCCAATTCCAACCTGTGACCCTTCCTATAGCATGAGATGGGATATCCAACTCCTTCCCAATCCAATCCTGAGACCCTTCCGATAGCATGAGATGTGATATCTTAATGCTTCTACCATACCTGAGACCTTCCTATGGCATGAGATGTGATATCAAACTCCTTCCCATTCCAATCCTGAGACCCTTCCTATAGCATGAGATGTGATATCCAACTCCTTCCCATTCCAATCCTGAGACCCGTCCTATACCATGAGATGTGATATCTCAATGCTTCTAATACCAAACCTGAGACTGTCCTATAACATGAGATGTGATATCTCAATGCTTCTAATAATAAACCTGAGACCCTTCCTATAACATGAGATGTGATATCCAAATCCTTCCCTTTCCAATCCTGAGACCCGTCCTATACCATGAGATATGATATCTCAATGCTTCTAATACCAAACCTGAGACTGTCCTATAACAAGAGATGTGATATCTCAATGCTTCTAATAACAAACCTGAGACCCTTCCTATAACATGAGATGTGATATCCAAGCCCTTCCGATTCCAATCTTGAGGCCCTTCCTATAACATGAGATGTGATATCCAACTTCTTCCCAATCCAATCCTGAGACCCTTCCAATAGCATGAGATATGATATCTCAATGCTTCTAATACCAAAACCACAGACCCGTCCTATAACCTGAGATATAATATCCGAATCCTTCCCCTTCCAAACCTGAGACACTTCCTTTATCATGAGATGTGATATCCAACTCCTTCCCATTCCAATCCTGAGACCCTTCCTATAGCATGAGATGTGATATCTCAATGCTTCTAATACCAAACCTGAGACTGTCCTATAACATGAGATGTGATATCTCAATGCTTCTAATAACAAACCTGAGACCCTTCCTATAACATGAGATGTGATGTCCAAGTCCTTCCCATTCCAATCCTGAGGCCCTTCCTATAACATGAGATGTGATATCCAACTCCTTCCCAATCCAATCCTGAGACCCTTCCGATAGCATGAGATGTGATATCTCAATGCTTCTAATACGAAACCTGAGACCCTCCCTATAGCGTGAGATGTGATATCAAAGTCCTTCCCATTCCAATCCTGATACCCTTCCTATAACATGAGATGTGATATCCAACTCTTCCCATCCAATCCTGAGACCCTTCCTATAACATGAGATGTGATATCCAACTCCTTCCCATTCCAATCCTGAGACTCTTCCTATAGCATGAGATGTGATATCCCAATGCTTCTACCAAACCTGAGACCTTTCCTATAGCATGAGATGTGATATCCAACTCTTCCCATCCAATCCTGAGACCCGTCCTATACCATGAGATGTTATATCTCAATACTTCTAATAACAAACCTGAGACTGTCCTATAACATGAGATGTGATATCTCAATGCTTCTAATAACAAACCTGAGACCCTTCCTATAACATGAGATGTGATGTCCAAGTCCTTCCCATTCCAATCCTGAGACCCTTCCTATAACATGAGATGTGATATCCAACTCCTTCCCAATCCAATCCTGAGACCCTTCCAATAGCATGAGATGTGATATCTCAATGCTTCTAATACCAAACCTGAGACCCTCCCTATAGCGTGAGATGTGATATCAAAGTCCTTCCCATTCCAATCCTGATACCCTTCCTATAACATGAGATGTGATATCCAACTCTTCCCATCCAATCCTGAGACCCTTCCTATAACATGAGATGTGATATCCAACTCCTTCCCAATCCAATCCTGAGACCCTTCCGATAGCATGAGATGTGATATCTCAATGCTTCTAATACCAAACCTGAGACCCTCCCTATAGCGTGAGATGTGATATCAAAGTCCTTCCCATTCCAATCCTGATACCCTTCCTATAACATGAGATGCGATATCCAACTGCTTCCCAATCCAATCCTGAGACCCTTCCGATAGCATGAGATGTGATATCTAAATGCTTCTAGCAAACCTGAGACCTTCCCATGGCTTGAGATGTGATATCAAACTCCTTACCATTCCAATCCTGAGACCCTTCCTATAGCATGAGATGTGATATCCAACTCCTTCCCATTCCAATCCTGAGACCCGTCCTATACTATGAAATGTTATATCCCAATGCTTCTAATACCAAACCTGATACTGTCCTATAACATGAGATGTGATATCTCAATGCTTCTAATAACAAACCTGAGACCCTTCCTATAACATGAGATGTGATATCCACGTCCTTCCCATTCCAATCTTGAGACCCTTCCTATAACATGAGATGTGATATCCAACTCCTTCCCAATCCAATCCTGAGACCCTTCCGATAGCATGAGATATGATATCTCAATGCTTCTAATACCAAACCACAGACTCGTCCTATAACTTGAGATGTGATATCCAAATCCTTCCCCTTCCAAACCTGAGACCCTTCCTTTATCATGAGATGTGATATCCAACTCCTTCCCATTCCAATCCTGAGACCCTTCCTATAGCATGAGATGTGATATCTCAATGCTTCTACCAGACCTGAGACCCTTCCTATAGCATGAGATGTGATATCCAACTCTTCCCATCCAATCCTGAGACCCTTCCTATAACATGAGATGTGATATCCAACTCCTTCCCAATCCAATCCTGAGACCCTTCCGATAGCATGAGATATGATATCTCAATGCTTCTAATATCAAACCTGAGACCCTCCCTATAGCATGAGAGGTGATATCCAACTCCTTGCCATTCCAATCCTGAGACCCTTCCGATAGCATGAGATGTGATATCCAACTCCTTCCAATTCCAACCTGTGACCCTTCCTATAGCATGAGATGGGATATCCAACTCCTTCCCAATCCAATCCTGAGACCCTTCCGATAGCATGAGATGTGATATCTTAATGCTTCTACCATACCTGAGACCTTCCTATGGCATGAGATGTGATATCAAACTCCTTCCCATTCCAATCCTGAGACCCTTCCTATAGCATGAGATGTGATATCCAACTCCTTCCCATTCCAATCCTGAGACCCGTCCTATACCATGAGATGTGATATCTCAATGCTTCTTCTACCATACCTGAGACCTTCCTATGGCATGAGATGTGAAATCAAACTACTTCCATTCCAATCCTGAGACCCTTCCTATAGCATGAGATGTTATATCCAACTCCTTCCCATTCCAATCCTGAGACCCGTCCTATACCATGAGATGTGATATCTCAATGCTTCTAATACCAAACCTGAGACTGTCCTATAACATGAGATGTGATATCTCAATGCTTCTAATAACAAACCTGAGACCCTTCCTATAACATGAGATGTGATATCCAAGTCCTTCCCATTCCAATCTTGAGACCCTTCCTATTACATGAGATGTGATATCCAACTCCTTCCCAAACCAATCCTGAGACCCTTCCGATAGCATGAGATATGATATCTCAATGCTTCTAATACCAAACCACAGACTTGTCCTATAACTTGAGATGTGATATCTCAATGCTTCTAATAATAAACCTGAGACTGTCCTATAACATGAGATGTGATATCTCAATGCTTCTAATACCAAACCTGAGACCCTTCCTATAACATGAGATGTGATATCCAAATCCTTCCCATTCCAATCCTGAGACCCTTCCTATAGCATGAGATGTGATATCCAACTCCTTTCCATTCCAATCCTGAGACCCGTCCTATACCATGAGATATGATATCTCAATGCTTCTAATACCAAACCTGAGACTGTCCTATAACAAGAGATGTGATATCTCAATGCTTCTAATAACAAACCTGAGACCCTTCCTATAACATGAGATGTGATATCCAAGCCCTTCCCATTCCAATCTTGAGGCCCTTCCTATAACATGAGATGTGATATCCAACTCCTTCCCAATCCTATCCTGAGACCCTTCCGATAGCATGAGATATGATATCTCAATGCTTCTAATACCAAAACCACAGACGCGTCCTATAACTTGAGATATGATATCCAAATCCTTCCCCTTCCAAACCTGAGACACTTCCTTTATCATGAGATGTGATATCCAACTCCTTCCCATTCCAATCCTGAGACCCTTCCTATAGCATGAGATGTGATATCCCAATGCTTCTACCAAACCTGAGACCCTTCCTATAGCATGAGATGTGATATCCAACTCTTCCCATCCAATCCTGAGACCCTTCCCATAACATGAGATGTGATATCCAACTCCTTCCCAATCCAATCCTGAGACCCTTCCGATAGCATGAGATATGATATCTCAATGCTTCTAATATCAAACCTGAGACCCTCCCTAAAGCATGAGATGTGATATCCAACTCCTTCCCATTCCAATCCTGAGACCCTTCCGATAGCATGAGATGTGATATCCAACTCCTTCCAATTCCAACCTGTGACCCTTCCTATAGCATGAGATGGGATATCCAACTCCTTCCCAATCCAATCCTGAGACCCTTCCGATAGCATCAGATGTGATATCTTAATGCTTCTACCATACCTGAGACCTTCCTATGGCATGAGATGTGATATCAAACTCCTTCGCATTCCAATCCTGAGACCCTTCCTATAGCATGAGATGTGATATCCAACTCCTTCCCATTCCAATCCTGAGACCCGTCCTATACCATGAGATGTGATATCTCAATGCTTCTTCTACCATACCTGAGACCTTCCTATGGCATTAGATGTGAAATCAAACTACTTCCATTCCAATCCTGAGACCCTTCCTATAGCATGAGATGTTATATCCAACTCCTTCCCATTCCAATCCTGAGACCCATCCTATACCATGAGATGTGATATCTCAATGCTTCTAATACCAAACCTGAGACTGTCCTATGACATGAGATGTGATATCTCACTGCTTCTAATAACAAACCTGAGACCCCTCCTATAACATGAGATGTGATATCCAAGTCCTTCCCATTCCAATCTTGAGACCCTTCCTATAACATGAGATGTGATATCCAACTCCTTCCCAAACCAATCCTGAGACCCTTCCGATAGCATGAGATATGATATCTCAATGCTTCTAATACCAAACCACAGACTCGTCCTTTAACTTGAGATGTGATATCCAAATCCTTCCCCTTCCAAACCTGAGACCCTTCCTTTATCATGAGATGTGATATCCAACTCCTTCTCATTCCAATCCTGAGACCCTTCCTATAGCATGAGATGTGATATCTAAATGCTTCTACCAAACCTGTGACCCTTCCTATAGCATGAGATGTGATATCCAACTCTTCCCATCCAATCCTGAGACCCTTCCTATAACATGAGATGTGATATCCAACTCCTTCCCAATTCAATCCTGAGACCCTTCCGATAGCATGAGATATGATATCTCAATGCTTCTAATATCAAACCTGAGACCCTCCCTATAGCACGAGAGGTGATATCCAACTCCTTCCCATTCCAATCCAGAGACCCTTCCGATAGCATGAGATGTGATATCCAACTCCTTCCAATTCCAACCTGTGATCCTTCCTATAGCATGAGATGGGATATCCAACTCCTTCCCAATCCAATCCTGAGACCCTTCCGATAGCATGAGATGTGATATCTTAATGCTTCTACCATACCTGAGACCCTTCCTATGGCATGAGATGTGATATTAAACTCCTTCCCATTCCAATCCTGAGACCCTTCCTATAGCATGAGATGTGATATCCAACTCCTTCCCATTCCAATCCTGAGACCCGTCCTATACCATGAGATGTGATATCTCAATGCTTCTAATACCAAACCTGAGACTGTCCTATAACATGAGATGTGATATCTCAATGCTTCTAATAATAAACCTGAGACCCTTCCTATAACATGAGATGTGATATCCAAATCCTTCCCATTCCAATCCTGAGACCCTTCCTATAGCATGAGATGTGATATCCAACTCCTTTCCATTCCAATCCTGAGACCCGTCCTATACCATGAGATGTGATATCTCAATGCTTCTAATAACAAACCTGAGACCCTTCCTATAACATGAGATGTGATATCCAAGCCCTTCCCATTCCAATCTTGAGGCCCTTCCTATAACATGAGATGTGATATCCAACTCCTTCCCAATCCAATCCTGAGACCCTTCCGATAGCATGAGATATGATATCTCAATGCTTCTAATACCAAAACCACAGACCCGTCCTATAACTTGAGATATGATATTCAAATCCTTCCCCTTCCAAACCTGAGACACTTCCTTTATCATGAGATGTGATATCCAACTCCTTCCCATTCCAATCCTGAGACCCTTCCTATAGCATGAGATGTGATATCCCAATGCTTCTACCAAACCTGAGACCCTTCCTATAGCATGAGATGTGATATCCAACTCTTCCCATCCAATCCTGAGACCCTTCCTATAACATGAGATGTGATATCCAACTCCTTCCCAATCCAATCCTGAGACCCTTCCGATAGCATGAGATGTGATATCTTAATGCTTCTACCATACCTGAGACCTTACTATGGCATGAGATGTGATGTCAAACTCCTTCCCATTCCAATCCTGAGACCCTTCCTATAGCATGAGATGTGATATCCCAATGCTTCTACCAAACCTGAGACCCTTCCTATAGCATGAGATGTGATATCCAACTCTTCCCATCCAATCCTGAGAACCTTCCTATAACATGAGATGTGATATCCAACTCCTTCCCAATCCAATCCTGAGACCCTTCCGATAGCATGAGATGTGATATCCAACTCCTTCCAATTCCAACCTGTGACCCTTCCTATAACATGAGATGGGATATCCAACTCCTTCCCAATCCAATCCTGAGACCCTTCCGATAGCATGAGATGTGATATCTTAATGCTTCTACCATACCTGAGACCTTCCTATGGCATGAGATGTGATATCAAACTCCTTCCCATTCCAATCCTGAGACCCTTCCTATAGCATGAGATGTGATATCCAATTCCTTCCCATTCCAATCCTGAGACCCGTCCTATACCATGAGAGGTATTATCTCAATGCTTCTAATACCAAACCTGAGACTGTCCTATAACATGAGATGTGATATCTCAATGCTTCTAATAACAAACCTGAGACCCTTCCTATAACATGAGATGTGATATCCAAATCCTTCCCATTCCAATCCTGAGACCCTTCCTATTACCTGAGATGTGATATCCAACTCCTTTCCATTCCAATCCTGAGACCCGTCCTATACCATGAGATATGATATCTCAATGCTTCTAATACCAAACCTGAGACTGTCCTATAACAAGAGATGTGATATCTCAATGCTTCTAACAAACCTGAGACCCTTCCTATAACATGAGATGTGATATCCAACTCCTTCCCAAACCAATCCTGAGACCCTTCCGATAGCATGAGAGATGATATCTCAATGCTTCTAATATCAAACCTGAGACCCTCCCTATAGCATGAGAGGTGATATCCAACTCCTTCCCATTCCAATCCTGAGACCCTTCCGATAGCATGAGATGTGATATCCAACTCCTTCCAATTCCAACCTGTGACCCTTCCTATAGCATGAGATGGGATATCCAACTCCTTCCCAATCCAATCCTGAGACCATTCTGATAGCATGAGATGTGATATCTTAATGCTTCTACCATACCTGAGACCTTCCTATGGCATGAGATGTGATATCAAACTCCTTCCCATTCCAATCCTGAGACCCTTCCTATAGCATGAGATGTGATATCCAATTCCTTCCCATTCCAATCCTGAGACCCGTCCTATACCATGAGATGTGATATCTCAATGCTTCTAATACCAAACCTGAGACTGTCCTATAACATGAGATGTGATATCTCAATGCTTCTAATAACAAACCTGAGACCCTTCCTATAACATGAGATGTGATATCCAAATCCTTCCCATTCCAATCCTGAGACCCTTCCTATAGCATGAGATGTGATATCCAACTCCTTTCCATTCCAATCCTGAGACCCGTCCTATACCATGAGATATGATATCTCAATGCTTCTAATACCAAACCTGAGACTGTCCTATAACAAGAGATGTGATATCTCAATGCTTCTAACAAACCTGAGACCCTTCCTATAACATGAGATGTGATATCCAACTCCTTCCCAAACCAATCCTGAGACCCGTCCTATACCATGAGATATGATATCTCAATGCTTCTAATACCAAACCTGAGACTGTCCTATAACAAGAGATGTGATATCTCAATGCTTCTAACAAACCTGAGACCCTTCCCATAACATGAGATGTGATATCCAACTCCTTCCCAAACCAATCCTGAGACCCTTCCGATAGCATGAGATATGATATCTCAATGCTTCTAATACCAAACCACAGACTCGTCCTATAACTTGAGATGTGATATCCAAATCCTTCCCCTTCCAAACCTGAGACCCTTCCTTTATCATGGGATGTGATATCCAACTCCTTCCCATTCCAATCCTGAGACCCTTCCTATAGCATGAGATGTGATATCTAAATGCTTCTACCAAACCTGAGACCCTTCCTATAGCATGAGATGTGATATCCAACTCTTCCCATCCAATCCTGAGACCCTTCCTATAACATGAGATGTGATATCCAACTCCTTCCCAATTCAATCCTGAGACCCTTCCGATAGCATGAGATATGATATCTCAATGCTTCTAATATCAAACCTGAGACCCTCCCTATAGCATGAGAGGTGATATCCAACTCCTTCCCATTCCAATCCTGAGACCCTCCCGATAGCATGAGATGTGATATCCAACTCCTTCCAATTCCAACCTGTGACCCTTCCTATAGCATGAGATGGGATATCCAACTCCTTCCCAATCCAATCCTGAGACCCTTCCGATAGCATGAGATGTGATATCTTAATGCTTCTACCATACCTGAGACCTTCCTATGGCATGAGATGTGATATCAAACTCCTTCCCATTCCAATCCTGAGACCCTTCCTATAGCATGAGATGTGATATCCAACTCCTTCCCATTCCAATCCTGAGACCCGTCCTATACCATGAGATGTGATATCTCAATGCTTCTAATACCAAACCTGAGACTGTCCTATAACATGAGATGTGATATCTCAATGCTTCTAATAATAAACCTGAGACCCTTCCTATAACATGAGATGTGATATCCAAATCCTTCCCTTTCCAATCCTTAGACCCGTCCTATACCATGAGATATGATATCTCAATGCTTCTAATACCAAACCTGAGACTGTCCTATAACAAGAGATGTGATATCTCAATGCTTCTAATAACAAACCTGAGACCCTTCCTATAACATGAAATGTGATATCCAAGCCCTTCCCATTCCAATCTTGAGGCCCTTCCTATAACATGAGATGTGATATCCAACTCCTTCCCAATCCAATCCTGAGACCCTTCCGATAGCATGAGATATGATATCTCAATGCTTCTAATACCAAAACCACAGACCCGTCCTATAACCTGAGATATGATATCCAAATCCTTCCCCTTCCAAACCTGAGACACTTCCTTTATCATGAGATGTGATATCCAACTCCTTCCCATTCCAATCCTGAGACCCTTCCTATAGCATGAGATGTGATATCTCAATGCTTCTAATACCAAACCTGAGACTGTCCTATAACATGAGATGTGATGTCCAAGTCCTTCCCATTCCAATCCTGAGGCCCTTCCTATAACATGAGATGTGATATCCAACTCCTTCCCAATCCAATCCTGAGACCCTTCCGATAGCATGAGATGTGATATCTCAATGCTTCTAATACCAAACCTGAGACCCTCCCTATAGCGTGAGATGTGATATCAAAGTCCTTCCCATTCCAATCCTGATACCCTTCCTATAACATGAGATGTGATATCCAACTCTTCCCATCCAATCCTGAGACCCTTCCTATAACATGAGATGTGATATCCAACTCCTTCCCATTCCAATCCTGAGACCCTTCCTATAGCATGAGATGTGATATCCCAATGCTTCTACCAAACCTGAGACCTTTCCTATAGCATGAGATGTGATATCCAACTCTTCCCATCCAATCCTGAGACCCGTCCTATACCATGAGATGTTATATCTCAATATTTCTAATAACAAACCTGAGACTGTCCTATAACATGAGATGTGATATCTCAATGATTCTAATAACAAACCTGAGACCCTTCCTATAACATGAGATGTGATGTCCAAGTCCTTCCCATTCCAATCCTGAGACCCTTCCTATAACATGAGATGTGATATCCAACTCCTTCCCAATCCAATCCTGAGACCCTTCCGATAGCATGAGATGTGATATCTCAATGCTTCTAATACCAAACCTGAGACCCTCCCTATAGCGTGAGATGTGATATCAAAGTCCTTCCCGTTCCAATCCTGATACCCTTCCTATAACATGAGATGTGATATCCAACTCCTTCCAATTCCAACATGTGACCCTTCCTATAGCATGAGATGCGATATCCAACTCCTTCCCAATCCAATCCTGAGACCCTTCCGATAGCATGAGATGTGATATCTAAATGCTTCTAGCAAACCTGAGACCTTCCCATGGCTTGAGATGTGATATCAAACTCCTTCCCATTCCAATCCTGAGACCCTTCCTATAGCATGAGATGTGATATCCAACTCCTTCCCATTCCAATCCTGAGACCCGTCCTATACTATGAAATGTTATATCTCAATGCTTCTAATACCAAACCTGATACTGTCCTATAACATGAGATGTGATATCTCAATGCTTCTAATAACAAACCTGAGACCCTTCCTATAACATGAGATGTGATATCCAAGTCCTTCCCATTCCAATCTTGAGACCCTTCCTATAACATGAGATGTGATATCCAACTCCTTCCCAATCCAATCCTGAGACCCTTTCGATAGCATGAGATATGATATCTCAATGCTTCTAATACCAAACCACAGACTCGTCCTATAACTTGAGATGTGATATCCAAATCCTTCCCCTTCCAAACCTGAGACCCTTCCTTTATCATGAGATGTGATATCCAACTCCTTCCCATTCCAATCCTGAGACCCTTCCTATAGCATGAGATGTGATATCTCAATGCTTCTACCAAACCTGAGACCCTTCCTATAGCATGAGATGTGATATCCAACTCTTCCCATCCAATCCTGAGACCCTTCCTATAACATGAGATGTGATATCCAACTCCTTCCCAATCCAATCCTGAGACCCTTCCGATAGCATGAGATATATCTCAATGCTTCTAATATCAAACCTGAGACCCTCCCTATAGCATGAGAGGTGATATCCAACTCCTTCCCATTCCAATCCTGAGACCCTTCCGATAGCATGAGATGTGATATCCAACTCCTTCCAATTCCAACCTGTGACCCTTCCTATAGCATGAGATGGGATATCCAACTCCTTCCCAATCCAATCCTGAGACCCTTCCGATAGCATGAGATGTGATATCTTAATGCTTCTACCATACCTGAGACCTTCCTATGGCATGAGATGTGATATCAAACTCCTTCCCATTCCAATCCTGAGACCCTTCCTATAGCATGAGATGTGATATCCAACTCCTTCCCATTCCAATCCTGAGACCCGTCCTATACCATGAGATGTGATATCTCAATGCTTCTTCTACCATACCTGAGACCTTCCTATGGCATGAGATGTGAAATCAAACTACTTCCATTCCAATCCTGAGACCCTTCCTATAGCATGAGATGTTATATCCAACTCCTTCCCATTCCAATCCTGAGACCCGTCCTATACCATGAGATGTGATATCTCAATGCTTCTAATATCAAACCTGAGACTGTCCTATAACATGAGATGTGATATCTCAATGCTTCTAATAACAAACCTGAGACCCTTCCTATAACATGAGATGTGATATCCAAGTCCTTCCCATTCCAATCTTGAGACCCTTCCTATAACATGAGATGTGATATCCAACTCCTTCCCAAACCAATCCTGAGACCCTTCCGATAGCATGAGATATGATATCTCAATGCTTCTAATACCAAACCACAGACTCGTCCTATAACTTGAGATGTGATATCCAAATCCTTCCCCTTCCAAACCTGAGACCCTTCCTTTATCATGAGATGTGATATCCAACTCCTTCCCATTCCAATCCTGAGACCCTTCCTATAGCATGAGATGTGATATCTCAATGCTTCTACCAAACCTGAGACCCTTCCTATAGCATGAGATGTGATATCCAACTCTTCCCATCCAATCCTGAGACCCTTCCTATAACATGAGATGTGATATCCAACTCCTTCCCAATTCAATCCTGAGACCCTTCCGATAGCATGAGATATGATATCTCAATGCTTCTAATATCAAACCTGAGACCCTCCCTATAGCATGAGAGGTGATATCCAACTCCTTCCCATTCCAATCCTGAGACCCTTCCGATAGCATGAGATGTGATATCCAACTCCTTCCAATTCCAACCTGTGACCCTTCCTATAGCATGAGATGGGATATCCAACTCCTTCCCAATCCAATCCTGAGACCCTTCCGATAGCATGAGATGTGATATCTTAATGCTTCTACCATACCTGAGACCTTCCTATGGCATGAGATGTGATATCAAACTCCTTCCCATTCCAATCCTGAGACCCTTCCTATAGCATGAGATGTGATATCCAACTCCTTCCCATTCCAATCCTGAGACCCGTCCTATACCATGAGATGTGATATCTCAATGCTTCTTCTACCATACCTGAGACCTTCCTATGGCATTAGATGTGAAATCAAACTACTTCCATTCCAATCCTGAGACCCTTCCTATAGCATGAGATGTTATATCCAACTCCTTCCCATTCCAATCCTGAGACCCGTCCTATACCATGAGATGTGATATCTCAATGCTTCTAATACCAAACCTGAGACTGTCCTATAACATGAGATGTGATATCTCAATGCTTCTAATAACAAACCTGAGACCCTTCCTATAACATGAGATGTGATATCCAAGTCCTTCCCATTCCAATCTTGAGACCCTTCCTATAACATGAGATGTGATATCCAACTCCTTCCCAAACCAATCCTGAGACCCTTCCGATAGCATGAGATATGATATCTCAATGCTTCTAATACCAAATCACAGACTCGTCCTATAACTTGAGATGTGATATCCAAATCCTTCCCCTTCCAAACCTGAGACCCTTCCTTTATCATGAGATGTGATATCCAACTCCTTCTCATTCCAATCCTGAGACCCTTCCTATAGCATGAGATGTGATATCTAAATGCTTCTACCAAACCTGAGACCCTTCCTATAGCATGAGATGTGATATCCAACTCTTCTCATCCAATCATGAGACCCTTCCTATAACATGAGATGTGATATCCAACTCCTTCCCAATTCAATCCTGAGACCCTTCCGATAGCATGAGATATGATATCTCAATGCTTCTAATATCAAACCTGAGACCCTCCCTATAGCATGAGAGGTGATATCCAACTCCTTCCCATTCCAATCTAGAGACCCTTCCGATAGCATGAGATGTGATATCCAACTCCTTCCAATTCCAACCTGTGACCCTTCCTATAGCATGAGATGGGATATCCAACTCCTTCCCAATCCAATCCTGAGACCGTTCCGATAGCATGAGATGTGATATCTTAATGCTTCTACCATACCTGAGACCCTTCCTATGGCATGAGATGTGATATTAAACTCCTTCCCATTCCAATCCTGAGACCCTTCCTATAGCATGAGATGTGATATCCAACTCCTTCCCATTCCAATCCTGAGACCCGTCCTATACCATGAGATGTGATATCTCAATGCTTCTAATACCAAACCTGAGACTGTCCTATAACATGAGATGTGATATCTCAATGCTTCTAATAATAAACCTGAGACCCTCCCTAAAGCATGAGATGTGATATCCAACTCCTTCCCATTCCAATCCTGAGACCCTTCCAATAGCATGAGATGTGATATCCAACTCCTTCCAATTCCAACCTGTGACCCTTCCTATAGCATGAGATGGGATATCCAACTCCTTCCCAATCCAATCCTGAGACCCTTCCGATAGCATGAGATGTGATATCTTAATGCTTCTACCATACCTGAGACCTTCCTATGGCATGAGATGTGATATCAAACTCCTTCCCATTCCAATCCTGAGACCCTTCCTATAGCATGAGATGTGATATCCAACTCCTTCCCATTCCAATCCTGAGACCCGTCCTATACCATGAGATGTGATATCTCAATGCTTCTTCTACCATACCTGAGACCTTCCTATGGCATTAGATGTGAAATCAAACTACTTCCATTCCAATCCTGAGACCCTTCCTATAGCATGAGATGTGATATCCAACTCCTTCCCATTCCAATCCTGAGACCCGTCCTATACCATGAGATGTGATATCTCAATGCTTCTAATACAAAACCTGAGACTGTCCTATAACATGAGATGTGATATTTCAATGCTTCTAATAATAAACCTGAGACCCTTCCTATAACATGAGATGTGATGTCCAAATCCTTCCCATTCCAATCCTGAGACCCTTCCTATAGCATGAGATGTGATATCCAACTCCTTTCCATTCCAATCCTGAGACCCGTCCTATACCATGAGATATGATATCTCAATGCTTCTAATACCAAACCTGAGACTGTCCTATAACAGGAGATGTGATATCTCAATGCTTCTAATAACAAACCTGAGACCCTTCCTATAACATGAGATGTGATATCCAAGCCCTTCCCATTCCAATCTTGAGGCCCTTCCTATAACATGAGATGTGATATCCAACTCCTTCCCAATCCAATCCTGAGACCCTTCCGATAGCATGAGATATGATATCTCAATGCTTCTAATACCAAAACCACAGACCCGTCCTATAACTTGAGATATGATATCCAAATCCTTCCCCTTCCAAACCTGAGACACTTCCTTTATCATGAGATGTGATATCCAACTCCTTCCCATTCCAATCCTGAGACCCTTCCTATAGCATGAGATGTGATATCCAACTCTTCCCATCCAATCCTGAGACCCTTCCTATAACATGAGATGTGATATCCAACTCCTTCCCAATCCAATCCTGAGACCCTTCCGATAGCATGAGATGTGATATCTTAATGCTTCTACCATACCTGAGACCTTACTATGGCATGAGATGTGATATCAAACTCCTTCCCATTCCAATCCTGAGACCCTTCCTATAGCATGAGATGTGATATCCCAATGCTTCTACCAAACCTGAGACCCTTCCTATAGCATGAGATGTGATATCCAACTCTTCCCATCCAATCCTGAGACCCTTCCTATAACATGAGATGTGATATCCAACTCCTTCCCAATCCAATCCTGAGACCCTTCCGATAGCATGAGATGTGATATCTTAATGCTTCTACCATACCTGAGACCTTCCTATGGCATGAGATGTGATATCAAACTCCTTCCCATTCCAATCCTGAGACCCTTCCTATAGCATGAGATGTGATATCCCAATGCTTCTACCAAACCTGAGACCCTTCCCATAGCATGAGATGTGATATCCAACTCTTCCCATCCAATCCTGAGACCCTTCCTATAACATGAGATGTGATATCCAACTCCTTCCCAATCCAATCCTGAGACCCTTCCGATAGCATGAGATGTGATATCTTAATGCTTCTACCATACCTGAGACCTTCCTATGGCATGAGATGTGATATCAAACTCCTTCCCATCCAATCCTGAGACCCTTCCTATAACATGAGATGTGATATCCAACTCCTTCCCAATTCAATCCTGAGACCCTTCCGATAGCATGAGATATGATATCTCAATGCTTCTAATATCAAACCTGAGACCCTCCCTATAGCATGAGAGGTGATATCCAACTCCTTCCCATTCCAATCCTGAGACCCTTCCGATAGCATGAGATGTGATATCCAACTCCTTCCAATTCCAACCTGTGACCCTTCCGATAGCATGAGATGGGATATCCAACTCCTTCCCAATCCAATCCTGAGACCCTTCCGATAGCATGAGATGTGATATCTTAATGCTTCTACCATACCTGAGACCTTCCTATGGCATGAGATGTGATATCAAACTCCTTCCCATTCCAATCCTGAGACCCTTCCTATAGCATGAGATGTGATATCCAATTCCTTCCCATTCCAATCCTGAGACCCGTCCTATACCATGAGATGTGATATCTCAATGCTTCTAATAACAAACCTGAGACCCTTCCTATAACATGAGATGTGATATCCAAATCCTTCCCATTCCAATCCTGAGACCCTTCGTATAGCATGAGATGTAATATCCAGCTCCTTTCCATTCCAACCCTGAGACCCGTCCTATACCATGAGATATGATATCTCAATGCTTCTAATACCAAACCTGAGACTGTCCTATAACAAGAGATGTGATATCTCAATGCTTCTAACAAACCTGAGACCCTTCCTATAACATGAGATGTGATATCCAACTCCTTCCCAAACCAATCCTGAGACCCTTTCGATAGCATGAGATATGATATCTCAATGCTTCTAATACCAAACCACAGACTCGTCCTATAACTTGAGATGTGATATCCAAATTCTTCCCCTTCCAAACCTGAGACCCTTCCTTTATCATGAGATGTGATATCCAACTCCTTCCCATTCCAATCCTGAGACCCTTCCTATAGCATGAGATGTGATATCTAAATGCTTCTACCAAACCTGAGACCCTTCCTATAGCATGAGATGTGATATCCAACTCTTCCCATCCAATCCTGAGACCCTTCCTATAACATGAGATGTGATATCCAACTCCTTCCCAATTCAATCCTGAGACCCTTCCGATAGCATGAGATATGATATCTCAATGCTTCTAATATCAAACCTGAGACCCTCCCTATAGCATGAGAGGTGATATCCAACTCCTTCCCATTCCAATCCTGAGACCCTTCCGATAGCATGAGATGTGATATCCAACTCCTTCCAATTCCAACCTGTGACCCTTCCTATAGCATGAGATGGGATATCCAACTCCTTCCCAATCCAATCCTGAGACCCTTCCGATAGCATGAGATGTGATATCTTAATGCTTCTACTATACCTGAGACCTTCCTATGGCATGAGATGTGATATCAAACTCCTTCCCATTCCAATCCTGAGACCCTTCCTATAGCATGAGATGTGATATCCAACTCCTTCCCATTCCAACCCTGAGACCCGTCCTATACCATGAGATGTGATATCTCAATGCTTCTAATACCAAACCTGAGACTGTCCTATAACATGAGATGTGATATCTCAATGCTTCTAATAATAAACCTGAGACCCTTCCTATAACATGAGATGTGATATCCAAATCCTTCCCTTTCCAATCCTGAGACCCGTCCTATACCATGAGATATGATATCTCAATGCTTCTAATACCAAAACTGAGACAGTCCTATAACAAGAGATGTGATATCTCAATGCTTCTAATAACAAACCTGAGACCCTTCCTATAACATGAGATGTGATATCCAAGCCCTTCCCATTCCAATCTTGAGGCCCTTCCTATAACATGAGATGTGATATCCAACTCCTTCCCAATCCAATCCTGAGACCCTTCCGATAGCATGAGATATGATATCTCAATGCTTCTAATACCAAAACCACAGACCCGTCCTATGACCTGAGATATGATATCCAAATCCTTCCCCTTCCAAACCTCAGACCCTTCCTATAGCATGAGATGTGATATCCAACTCTTCCCATCCAATCCTGAGACCCTTCCTATAACATGAGATGTGATATCCAACTCCTTCCCAATACAATCCTGAGACCCTTCCGATAGCATGAGATATGATATCTCAATGCTTCTAATATCAAACCTGAGACCCTCCCTAAAGCATGAGATGTGATATCCAACTCCTTCCCATTCCAATCCTGAGACCCTTCCGATAGCATGAGATGTGATATCCAACTCCTTCCAATTCCAACCTGTGACCCTTCCTATAGCATGAGATGGGATATCCAACTCCTTCCCAATCCAATCCTGAGACCCTTCCGATAGCATGAGATGTGATATCTTAATGCTTCTACCATACCTGAGACCTTCCTATGGCATGAGATGTGATATCAAACTCCTTCCCATTCCAATCCTGAGACCCTTCCTATAGCATGAGATGTGATATCCAATTCCTTCCCATTCCAATCCTGAGACCCGTCCTATACCATGAGATGTGATATCTCAATGCTTCTAATACCAAACCTGAGACTGTCCTATAACATGAGATGTGATATCTCAATGCTTCTAATAACAAACCTGAGACCCTCCCTATAACATGAGATGTGATATCCAAATCCTTCCCATTCCAATCCTGAGACCCTTCCTATAGCATGAGATGTGATATCCAACTCCTTTCCATTCCAATCCTGAGACCTGTCCTATACCATGAGATATGATATCTCAATGCTTCTAATACCAAACCTGAGACTGTCCTATAACATGAGATGTGATATCTCAATGCTTCTAATAACAAACCTGAGACCCTTCCTATAACATGAGATGTGATATCCAAATCCTTCCCATTCCAATCCTGAGACCCTTCCTATAGCAAGAGATGTGATATCCAAATCCTTCCCATTCCAATCCTGACACCCTTCCTATAACATGAGATGTGATATCCAACTCCTTCCCATTCCAACCTGAGACCCTTCCTATAACTTGAGATGTGATATCCAACTCCTTCCCAATCCAATCCTGAGACCCTTCCGATAGCAGAGATGTGATATCTCAATGCTTCTACCAAACCTGAGACCCTTCCTTTAGCATGAGAAGGGATATCCAACTCCTTCCCAATCCAATCCTGAGACCCTTCCTATAGCATGAGAAGGGATATCTCAATGCTTCTAATACCAAACCTGAGATCCTTCCTATAACATGAGATGTGATATCCAATTCCTTCCCATTCCAATCCTGAGACCCTTCCGATAGCAGAGATGTGATATCTCAATGCTTATACCAAACCTGAGACCCTTCCTATGGCCTCAGATGTCATATACAACTCCTTCCCATTCCAATCCTGAGACCCTTCCTATAGCATGAGATGTGATATCTCAATGCTTATACCAAATCTGAGACCCTTCCTATAGCATGAGATGTGATATCCAACTCCTTCCCATTCCAATCCTGAGACCCTTCCTATAGCTTGAGATGTGATGTCTCAATGCTTCTAATACCAAATCTGAGATCCTTCCTATAACATGAGATGTGATATCCAACTCCTTCCCATTCCAATCCTGAGACCCTTATGAAAGCATGAGATGTGATATCTCAATGCTTCTAATACCAAACCTGAGATCCTTCCTATAACATGAGATGTGATTTCCAAATCCTTCCCCTTCCAAACCTGAGACCCTCCCTTTAGCATGAGATGTGATATCCAACTCCTTCCCATTCCAATCCTGAGACCCTTCTGATAGCATGAGATGTGATATCTCAATGCCTCTAATACCAAACCTGAGATCCTACCTCTAACATGAAATGTGATATCCATCTCATTCCCTTTCCAAACCTGAGACCCTGCCTATAGCATGAGATGTGATATCCAAGTCCTTCCCATTCCAATCCTGAGACCCTTCCTATAGCATGTGATGTGATATCTCAATGCTTATACCAAACCTGAGACCCTTCCTATGGCATGAGATGTCATATACAACTCCTTCCCATTCCAATCCTGAGACCCTTCCTATAGCATGAGATGTTATATCTCAATGCTTATACCAAACCTGAGACCCTTCCTATAGCATGAGATGTGATATCCAACTCCTTCCATTCCAATCCTGAGACCCGTCCTATAGCATGAGATGTGATATCTCAATGCTTATACCAAACCTGAGACCCTTCCTATAGCATGAGATGGGATATCCAACTCCTTCCCATTCCAATCCTGAGACACTTCCGATAGCAGAGATGTGATATCTCAATGCTTATACCAAACCTGAGACCCTTCCTATAACATGAGATGTGATATCCAAATCCTTCCCGTTCCAAACCTGAGACCCTTCCTTTAGCATGAGATGTGATATCCAGCTCCTTCCCATTCCAATCCTGAGACCCTTCCTATAGCATGAGATGTGGTATCTCAATGCTTCTAATACCAAACCTGAGATCCTTCCTCTAACATGAAATGTGATATCCAACTCCTTCCATTTCCAAACCTAAGAGCCTATCTATAGCATGAGATGTGATATCCAAGTCCATCCCATTCCAATCCTTAGACCCTTCCTACAGCATGCGATGTGATATCTCAATGATTCTAATACCAAACCAGAGACTCGTCCTATAACATGAGATGGGATATCCAACTCCTTCCCATTCCAATCCTGAGCCACTTCCGATAGCAGAGATGTGATATCTCAATGCTTATACCAAACCTGAGACCCTTCCTATAACATGAGATGTGATATCCAACTCCTTCCCGTTCCAAACCTGAGACACTAACTATAGCATATGTGATATCCAACTCCTTCCCATTCCAAACATGAGACCCTTCCTATAGCAAGAAAGTAATATCCAACTCCTACCCATTCCAATCCTGAGACCCTTCCTATAGCAAGAGATGTGATATTCAAATCCTTCTGATTCCAATCCTGAGACCCTTCCTATAACATGAGATGTGATATCCAACTCCTTCCCATTCCAACCTGAGACACTTCCTATAGCATGAGAAGGGATATCCAACTCCTTCCCAATCCAATCCTGAGACCCTTCCGATAGCAGAGATGTGATATCTCAATGCTTATACCAAACCTGAGACCCTTCCTATAGCATGAGAAGGGATATCCAACTCCTTCCCAATCCAATCCTGAGACCCTTCCGATAGCAGAGACGTGATATCTCAATGCTTCTACCAAACCTGAGACCCTTCCTTTAGCATGAGATGTGATATCCAAATCCTTCACATTCCAATCCTGAGACCCTTCCTATAGCATGAGAAGGGATATCTCAATGCTTCTAATACCAAACCTGAGATCCTTCCTATAACATGAGATGTGATATCCAATTCCTTCCCATTCCAATCCTGAGACCCTTCCGATAGCAGAGATGTGATATCTCAATGCTTATACCAAACCTGAGACCCTTCCTATGGCCTGAGATGTCATATACAACTCCTTCCCATTCCAATCCTGAGACCCTTCCTATAGCATGAGATGTGATATCTCAATGCTTATACCAAATCTGAGACCCTTCCTATAGCATGAGATGTGATATCCAACTCCTTCCCATTCCAATCCTGAGACCCTTCCTATAGCATGAGATGTGATGTCTCAATGCTTCTAACACCAAATCTGAGATCCTTCCTATAACATGAGATGTGATATCCAACTCCTTCCCATTCCAATCCTGAGACCCTTATGAAAGCATGAGATGTGATATCTCAATGCTTCTAATACCAAACCTGAGATCCTTCCTATAACATGAGATGTGATTTCCAAATCCTTCCCCTTCCAAACCTGAGACCCTCCCTTTAGCATGAGATGTGATATCCAACTCCTTCCCATTCCAATCCTGAGACCCTTCTGATAGCATGAGATGTGATATCTCAATGCCTCTAATACCAAACCTGAGATCCTACCTCTAACATGAAATGTGATATCCATCTCATTCCCTTTCCAAACCTGAGACCCTGCCTATAGCATGAGATGTGATATCCAAGTCCTTCCCATTCCAATCCTGACACCCTTCCTATAGCATGTGATGTGATATCTCAATGCTTATACCAAACCTGAGACCCTTCCTATGGCATGAGATGTCATATACAACTCCTTCCCATTCCAATCCTGAGACCCTTCGTATAGCATGAGATGTGATATCTCAATGCTTATACCAAACCTGAGACCCTTCCAATAGCATGAGATGTGATATCCAACTTCTTCCCATTCCAATCCTGAGAATCTTCCTATAACATGAGATGTGATGTCTCAATGCTTCTAATACCAAACCTGAGATCTTTCCTATAACATGAGATGTGATATCCAACTCCTTCCCATTCCAATCCTGAGACCCTTCCTATAGCATGAGATGTGATATCACAATGCTTATACCAAACCTGAGACCGTTCCTATAGCTTGAGATGTGATATCCAACTCCTTCCCATTCCAATCCTGAGACCCTTCCTATAGCATGAGATGTGATATCTCAAGGCCTCTAATACCAAACCTGAGATCCTTCCTCTAACATGAAATGTGATATCCAACTCCTTCCCCTTCCAAACCTGAGAGCCTTCCTATAGCATGGGATATGATATCCAACTCCTTCCCAATCCAATCCTGAGACCCTTCCGATAGCAGAGATGTGATATCTCAATGCTTATACCAAACCTGAGACCCTTCCTATAGCATGAGAAGGGATATCCAACTCCTTCCCAATCCAATCCTGAGACCCTTCCGATAGCAGAGACGTGATATCTCAATGCTTCTACCAAACCTGAGACCCTTCCTTTAGCATGAGATGTGATATCCAAATCCTTCACATTCCAATCCTGAGACCCTTCCTATAGCATGTGAAGGGATATCTCAATGCTTCTAATACCAAACCTGAGATCCTTCCTATAACATGAGATGTGATATCCAATTCCTTCCCATTCCAATCCTGAGACCCTTCCGATAGCAGAGATGTGATATCTCAATGCTTATACCAAACCTGAGACCCTTCCTATGGCCTGAGATGTCATATACAACTCCTTCCCATTCCAATCCTGAGACCCTTCCTATAGCATGAGATGTGATATCTCAATGCTTATACCAAATCTGAGACCCTTCCTATAGCATGAGATGTGATATCCAACTCCTTCCCATTCCAATCCTGAGACCCTTATGAAAGCATGAGATGTGATATCTCAATGCTGCTAATACCAAACCTGAGATCCTTCCTATAACATGAGATGTGATTTCCAAATCCTTCCCCTTCCAAACCTGAGACCCTCCCTTTAGCATGAGATGTGATATCCAACTCCTTCCCATTCCAATCCTGAGACCCTTCTGATAGCATGAGATGTGACATCTCAATGCCTCTAATACCAAACCTGAGATCCTACCTCTAACATGAAATGTGATATCCATCTCATTCCCTTTCCAAACCTGAGACCCTGCCTATAGCATGAGATGTGATATCCAAGTCCTTCCCATTCCAATCCTGACACCCTTCCTATAGCATGTGATGTGATATCTCAATGCTTATACCAAACCTGAGACCCTTCCTATGGCATGAGATGTCATATACAACTCCTTCCCATTCCAATCCTGAGAACCTTCCTATAGCATGAGATGTGATATCTCAATGCTTATACCAAACCTGAGACCCTTCCAATAGCATGAGATGTGATATCCAACTTCTTCCCATTCCAATCCTGAGAATCTTCCTATAACATGAGATGTGATGTCTCAATGCTTCTAATACCAAACCTGAGATCTTTCCTATAACATGAGATGTGATATCCAACTCCTTCCCATTCCAATCCTGAGACCCTTCCTATAGCATGAGATGTGATATCACAATGCTATACCAAACCTGAGACCGTTCCTATAGCTTGAGATGTGATATCCAACTCCTTCCCATTCCAATCCTGAGACCCTTCCTATAGCATGAGATGTGATATGTCAAGGCCTCTAATACCAAACCTGAGATCCTTCCTCTAACATGAAATGTTATATCCAACTCCTTCCCCTTCCAAACCTGAGAGCCTTCCTATAGCATGGGATATGATATCCAAGTCCTTCCCATTCCAATCCTGAGACCCTTCCTATAACATGAAATGTGATATCCAACTCCTTCCCATTCCAACCTGAGACCCTTCCTATATCATGAGATGGGATATCTCAATGCTTCTAATACCAAACCTGAGACTCTTCCTATAACATGAGATGGGATATCCAACTCCTTCCCATTCCAATCCTAAGACCCTTTCGATAGCAGAGATGTGATATCTCAATGCTTATACCAAACCTGAAACCCTTCCTACGGCATGAGATGTCATATACAACTCCTTCCCATTCCAATCCTGAGACCCTTCCTATAGCACGAGATGTGATATCTCAATGCTTATACCAAACCTGAGACCCTTCCTCTAGCATGAGATGTGATATCCAACATCTTAGCATTCCAATCCTGAGACCCTTCCTATAGCATGAGATGTGATATCCAACTCCTTCCCATTCCAATCCTGAGACCCTTCCTATAGCCTGAGATGTGATATCTCAATGCCTCTAATACCAAACCTGAGATCCTACCTCTAACATGAAATGTGATATCCATCTCATTCCCTTTCCAAACCTGAGACCCTGCCTATAGCATGAGATGTGATATCCAAGTCCTTCCCATTCCAATCCTGAGACCCTTCCTCTAGCATGAGATGTGATATCCAACTCCTTAGCATTCCAATCCTGAGACCCTTCCTATAGCATGAGATGTGATATCCAACTCCTTCCCATTCCAATCCTGAGACCCTTCCTATAGCCTGAGATGTGATATCTCAATGCCTCTAATACCAAACCTGAGATCCTTCCTATAACATGAGATGTGATTTCCAAATCCTTCCCCTTCCAAACCTGAGACCCTCCCTTTAGCATGAGATGTGATATCCAACTCCTTCCCATTCCAATCCTGAGACCCTTCTGATAGCATGAGATGTGATATCTCAATGCCTCTAATACCAAACCTGAGATCCTACCTCTAACATGAAATGTGATATCCATCTCATTCCCTTTCCAAACCTGAGACCCTGCCTATAGCATGAGATGTGATATCCAAGTCCTTCCCATTCCAATCCTGAGACCCTTCCTATAGCATGTGATGTGATATCTCAATGCTTATACCAAACCTGAGACCCTTCCTATGGCATGAGATGTCATATACAACTCCTTCCCATTCCAATCCTGAGACCCTTCCTATAGCATGAGATGTGATATCTCAATGCTTATACCAAACCTGAGACCCTTCCTATAGCATGAGATGTGATATCCAACTCCTTCCATTCCAATCCTGAGACCCGTCCTATAGCATGAGATGTGATATCTCAATGCTTATACCAAACCTGAGACCCTTCCTATAGCATGGGATGGGATATCCAACTCCTTCCCATTCCAATCCTGAGACACTTCCGATAGCAGAGATGTGATATCTCAATGCTTATACCAAACCTGAGACCCTTCCTATAACATGAGATGTGATATCCAAATCCTTCCCGTTCCAAACCTGAGACCCTTCCTTTAGCATGAGATGTGATATCCAGCTCCTTCCCATTCCAATCCTGAGACCCTTCCTATAGCATTAGATGTGGTATCTCAATGCTTCTAATACCAAACCTGAGATCCTTCCTCTAACATGAAATGTGATATCCAACTCCTTCCATTTCCAAACCTAAGAGCCTATCTATAGCATGAGATGTGATATCCAAGTCCATCCCATTCCAATCCTTAGACCCTTCCTACAGCATGCGATGTGATATCTCAATGATTCTAATACCAAACCAGAGACTCGTCCTATAACATGAGATGGGATATCCAACTCCTTCCCATTCCAATCCTGAGCCACTTCCGATAGCAGAGATGTGATATCTCAATGCTTATACCAAACCTGAGACCCTTCCTATAACATGAGATGTGATATCCAACTCCTTCCCGTTCCAAACCTGAGACACTAACTATAGCATATGTGATATCCAACTCCTTCCCATTCCAAACATGAGACCCTTCCTATAGCAAGAAAGTAATATCCAACTCCTACCCATTCCAATCCTGAGACCCTTCCTATAGCAAGAGATGTGATATCCAAATCCTTCTGATTCCAATCCTGAGACCCTTCCTATAACATGAGATGTGATATCCAACTCCTTCCCATTCCAACCTGAGACACTTCCTATAGCATGAGAAGGGATATCCAACTCCTTCCCAATCCAATCCTGAGACCCTTCCGATAGCAGAGATGTGATATCTCAATGCTTATACCAAACCTGAGACCCTTCCTATAGCATGAGAAGGGATATCCAACTCCTTCCCAATCCAATCCTGAGACCCTTCCGATAGCAGAGACGTGATATCTCAATGCTTCTACCAAACCTGAGACCCTTCCTTTAGCATGAGATGTGATATCCAAATCCTTCACATTCCAATCCTGAGACCCTTCCTATAGCATGAGAAGGGATATCTCAATGCTTCTAATACCAAACCTGAGATCCTTCCTATAACATGAGATGTGATATCCAATTCCTTCCCATTCCAATCCTGAGACCCTTCCGATAGCAGAGATGTGATATCTCAATGCTTATACCAAACCTGAGACCCTTCCTATGGCCTGAGATGTCATATACAACTCCTTCCCATTCCAATCCTGAGACCCTTCCTATAGCATGAGATGTGATATCTCAATGCTTATACCAAATCTGAGACCCTTCCTATAGCATGAGATGTGATATCCAACTCCTTCCCAATCCAATCCTGAGACCCTTCCGATAGCAGAGATGTGATATCTCAATGCTTCTACCAAACCTGAGACCCTTCCTTTAGCATGAGAAGGGATATCCAACTCCTTCCCAATCCAATCCTGAGACCCTTCCTATAGCATGAGAAGGGATATCTCAATGCTTCTAATACCAAACCTGAGATCCTTCCTATAACATGAGATGTGATATCCAATTCCTTCCCATTCCAATCCTGAGACCCTTCCGATAGCAGAGATGTGATATCTCAATGCTTATACCAAACCTGAGACCCTTCCTATGGCCTCAGATGTCATATACAACTCCTTCCCATTCCAATCCTGAGACCCTTCCTATAGCATGAGATGTGATATCTCAATGCTTATACCAAATCTGAGACCCTTCCTATAGCATGAGATGTGATATCCAACTCCTTCCCATTCCAATCCTGAGACCCTTCCTATAGCTTGAGATGTGATGTCTCAATGCTTCTAATACCAAATCTGAGATCCTTCCTATAACATGAGATGTGATATCCAACTCCTTCCCATTCCAATCCTGAGACCCTTATGAAAGCATGAGATGTGATATCTCAATGCTTCTAATACCAAACCTGAGATCCTTCCTATAACATGAGATGTGATTTCCAAATCCTTCCCCTTCCAAACCTGAGACCCTCCCTTTAGCATGAGATGTGATATCCAACTCCTTCCCATTCCAATCCTGAGACCCTTCTGATAGCATGAGATGTGATATCTCAATGCCTCTAATACCAAACCTGAGATCCTACCTCTAACATGAAATGTGATATCCATCTCATTCCCTTTCCAAACCTGAGACCCTGCCTATAGCATGAGATGTGATATCCAAGTCCTTCCCATTCCAATCCTGAGACCCTTCCTATAGCATGTGATGTGATATCTCAATGCTTATACCAAACCTGAGACCCTTCCTATGGCATGAGATGTCATATACAACTCCTTCCCATTCCAATCCTGAGACCCTTCCTATAGCATGAGATGTTATATCTCAATGCTTATACCAAACCTGAGACCCTTCCTATAGCATGAGATGTGATATCCAACTCCTTCCATTCCAATCCTGAGACCCGTCCTATAGCATGAGATGTGATATCTCAATGCTTATACCAAACCTGAGACCCTTCCTATAGCATGAGATGGGATATCCAACTCCTTCCCATTCCAATCCTGAGACACTTCCGATAGCAGAGATGTGATATCTCAATGCTTATACCAAACCTGAGACCCTTCCTATAACATGAGATGTGATATCCAAATCCTTCCCGTTCCAAACCTGAGACCCTTCCTTTAGCATGAGATGTGATATCCAGCTCCTTCCCATTCCAATCCTGAGACCCTTCCTATAGCATGAGATGTGGTATCTCAATGCTTCTAATACCAAACCTGAGATCCTTCCTCTAACATGAAATGTGATATCCAACTCCTTCCATTTCCAAACCTAAGAGCCTATCTATAGCATGAGATGTGATATCCAAGTCCATCCCATTCCAATCCTTAGACCCTTCCTACAGCATGCGATGTGATATCTCAATGATTCTAATACCAAACCAGAGACTCGTCCTATAACATGAGATGGGATATCCAACTCCTTCCCATTCCAATCCTGAGCCACTTCCGATAGCAGAGATGTGATATCTCAATGCTTATACCAAACCTGAGACCCTTCCTATAACATGAGATGTGATATCCAACTCCTTCCCGTTCCAAACCTGAGACACTAACTATAGCATATGTGATATCCAACTCCTTCCCATTCCAAACATGAGACCCTTCCTATAGCAAGAAAGTAATATCCAACTCCTACCCATTCCAATCCTGAGACCCTTCCTATAGCAAGAGATGTGATATCCAAATCCTTCTGATTCCAATCCTGAGACCCTTCCTATAACATGAGATGTGATATCCAACTCCTTCCCATTCCAACCTGAGACACTTCCTATAGCATGAGAAGGGATATCCAACTCCTTCCCAATCCAATCCTGAGACCCTTCCGATAGCAGAGATGTGATATCTCAATGCTTATACCAAACCTGAGACCCTTCCTATAGCATGAGAAGGGATATCCAACTCCTTCCCAATCCAATCCTGAGACCCTTCCGATAGCAGAGACGTGATATCTCAATGCTTCTACCAAACCTGAGACCCTTCCTTTAGCATGAGATGTGATATCCAAATCCTTCACATTCCAATCCTGAGACCCTTCCTATAGCATGAGAAGGGATATCTCAATGCTTCTAATACCAAACCTGAGATCCTTCCTATAACATGAGATGTGATATCCAATTCCTTCCCATTCCAATCCTGAGACCCTTCCGATAGCAGAGATGTGATATCTCAATGCTTATACCAAACCTGAGACCCTTCCTATGGCCTGAGATGTCATATACAACTCCTTCCCATTCCAATCCTGAGACCCTTCCTATAGCATGAGATGTGATATCTCAATGCTTATACCAAATCTGAGACCCTTCCTATAGCATGAGATGTGATATCCAACTCCTTCCCATTCCAATCCTGAGACCCTTCCTATAGCATGAGATGTGATGTCTCAATGCTTCTAACACCAAATCTGAGATCCTTCCTATAACATGAGATGTGATATCCAACTCCTTCCCATTCCAATCCTGAGACCCTTATGAAAGCATGAGATGTGATATCTCAATGCTTCTAATACCAAACCTGAGATCCTTCCTATAACATGAGATGTGATTTCCAAATCCTTCCCCTTCCAAACCTGAGACCCTCCCTTTAGCATGAGATGTGATATCCAACTCCTTCCCATTCCAATCCTGAGACCCTTCTGATAGCATGAGATGTGATATCTCAATGCCTCTAATACCAAACCTGAGATCCTACCTCTAACATGAAATGTGATATCCATCTCATTCCCTTTCCAAACCTGAGACCCTGCCTATAGCATGAGATGTGATATCCAAGTCCTTCCCATTCCAATCCTGACACCCTTCCTATAGCATGTGATGTGATATCTCAATGCTTATACCAAACCTGAGACCCTTCCTATGGCATGAGATGTTATATACAACTCCTTCCCATTCCAATCCTGAGACCCTTCGTATAGCATGAGATGTGATATCTCAATGCTTATACCAAACCTGAGACCCTTCCAATAGCATGAGATGTGATATCCAACTTCTTCCCATTCCAATCCTGAGAATCTTCCTATAACATGAGATGTGATGTCTCAATGCTTCTAATACCAAACCTGAGATCTTTCCTATAACATGAGATGTGATATCCAACTCCTTCCCATTCCAATCCTGAGACCCTTCCTATAGCATGAGATGTGATATCACAATGCTTATACCAAACCTGAGACCGTTCCTATAGCTTGAGATGTGATATCCAACTCCTTCCCATTCCAATCCTGAGACCCTTCCTATAGCATGAGATGTGATATCTCAAGGCCTCTAATACCAAACCTGAGATCCTTCCTCTAACATGAAATGTGATATCCAACTCCTTCCCCTTCCAAACCTGAGAGCCTTCCTATAGCATGGGATATGATATCCAACTCCTTCCCAATCCAATCCTGAGACCCTTCCGATAGCAGAGATGTGATATCTCAATGCTTATACCAAACCTGAGACCCTTCCTATAGCATGAGAAGGGATATCCAACTCCTTCCCAATCCAATCCTGAGACCCTTCCGATAGCAGAGACGTGATATCTCAATGCTTCTACCAAACCTGAGACCCTTCCTTTAGCATGAGATGTGATATCCAAATCCTTCACATTCCAATCCTGAGACCCTTCCTATAGCATGAGAAGGGATATCTCAATGCTTCTAATACCAAACCTGAGATCCTTCCTATAACATGAGATGTGATATCCAATTCCTTCCCATTCCAATCCTGAGACCCTTCCGATAGCAGAGATATGATATCTCAATGCTTATACCAAACCTGAGACCCTTCCTATGGCCTGAGATGTCATATACAACTCCTTCCCATTCCAATCCTGAGACCCTTCCTATAGCATGAGATGTGATATCTCAATGCTTATACCAAATCTGAGACCCTTCCTATAGCATGAGATGTGATATCCAACTCCTTCCCATTCCAATCCTGAGACCCTTATGAAAGCATGAGATGTGATATCTCAATGCTGCTAATACCAAACCTGAGATCCTTCCTATAACATGAGATGTGATTTCCAAATCCTTCCCCTTCCAAACCTGAGACCCTCCCTTTAGCATGAGATGTGATATCCAACTCCTTCCCATTCCAATCCTGAGACCCTTCTGATAGCATGAGATGTGATATCTCAATGCCTCTAATACCAAACCTGAGATCCTACCTCTAACATGAAATGTGATATCCATCTCATTCCCTTTCCAAACCTGAGACCCTGCCTATAGCATGAGATGTGATATCCAAGTCCTTCCCATTCCAATCCTGACACCCTTCCTATAGCATGTGATGTGATATCTCAATGCTTATACCAAACCTGAGACCCTTCCTATGGCATGAGATGTCATATACAACTCCTTCCCATTCCAATCCTGAGACCCTTCCTATAGCATGAGATGTGATATCTCAATGCTTATACCAAACCTGAGACCCTTCCAATAGCATGAGATGTGATATCCAACTTCTTCCCATTCCAATCCTGAGAATCTTCCTATAACATGAGATGTGATGTCTCAATGCTTCTAATACCAAACCTGAGATCTTTCCTATAACATGAGATGTGATATCCAACTCCTTCCCATTCCAATCCTGAGACCCTTCCTATAGCATGAGATGTGATATCACAATGCTTATACCAAACCTGAGACCGTTCCTATAGCTTGAGATGTGATATCCAACTCCTTCCCATTCCAATCCTGAGACCCTTCCTATAGCATGAGATGTGATATCTCAAGGCCTCTAATACCAAACCTGAGATCCTTCCTCTAACATGAAATGTTATATCCAACTCCTTCCCCTTCCAAACCTGAGAGCCTTCCTATAGCATGGGATATGATATCCAAGTCCTTCCCATTCCAATCCTGAGACCCTTCCTATAACATGAAATGTGATATCCAACTCCTTCCCATTCCAACCTGAGACCCTTCCTATATCATGAGATGGGATATCTCAATGCTTCTAATACCAAACCTGAGACTCTTCCTATAACATGAGATGGGATATCCAACTCCTTCCCATTCCAATCCTAAGACCCTTTCGATAGCAGAGATGTGATATCTCAATGCTTATACCAAACCTGAAACCCTTCCTACGGCATGAGATGTCATATACAACTCCTTCCCATTCCAATCCTGAGACCCTTCCTATAGCACGAGATGTGATATCTCAATGCTTATACCAAACCTGAGACCCTTCCTCTAGCATGAGATGTGATATCCAACTCCTTAGCATTCCAATCCTGAGACCCTTCCTATAGCATGAGATGTGATATCCAACTCCTTCCCATTCCAATCCTGAGACCCTTCCTATAGCCTGAGATGTGATATCTCAATGCCTCTAATACCAAACCTGAGATCCTACCTCTAACATGAAATGTGATATCCATCTCATTCCCTTTCCAAACCTGAGACCCTGCCTATAGCATGAGATGTGATATCCAAGTCCTTCCCATTCCAATCCTGAGACCCTTCCTCTAGCATGAGATGTGATATCCAACTCCTTAGCATTCCAATCCTGAGACCCTTCCTATAGCATGAGATGTGATATCCAACTCCTTCCCATTCCAATCCTGAGACCCTTCCTATAGCCTGAGATGTGATATCTCAATGCCTCTAATACCAAACCTGAGATCCTTCCTATAACATGAGATGTGATTTCCAAATCCTTCCCCTTCCAAACCTGAGACCCTCCCTTTAGCATGAGATGTGATATCCAACTCCTTCCCATTCCAATCCTGAGACCCTTCTGATAGCATGAGATGTGATATCTCAATGCCTCTAATACCAAACCTGAGATCCTACCTCTAACATGAAATGTGATATCCATCTCATTCCCTTTCCAAACCTGAGACCCTGCCTATAGCATGAGATGTGATATCCAAGTCCTTCCCATTCCAATCCTGAGACCCTTCCTATAGCATGTGATGTGATATCTCAATGCTTATACCAAACCTGAGACCCTTCCTATGGCATGAGATGTCATATACAACTCCTTCCCATTCCAATCCTGAGACCCTTCCTATAGCATGAGATGTGATATCTCAATGCTTATACCAAACCTGAGACCCTTCCTATAGCATGAGATGTGATATCCAACTCCTTCCATTCCAATCCTGAGACCCGTCCTATAGCATGAGATGTGATATCTCAATGCTTATACCAAACCTGAGACCCTTCCTATAGCATGGGATGGGATATCCAACTCCTTCCCATTCCAATCCTGAGACACTTCCGATAGCAGAGATGTGATATCTCAATGCTTATACCAAACCTGAGACCCTTCCTATAACATGAGATGTGATATCCAAATCCTTCCCGTTCCAAACCTGAGACCCTTCCTTTAGCATGAGATGTGATATCTAGCTCCTTCCCATTCCAATCCTGAGACCCTTCCTATAGCATGAGATGTGGTATCTCAATGCTTCTAATACCAAACCTGAGATCCTTCCTCTAACATGAAATGTGATATCCAACTCCTTCCATTTCCAAACCTAAGAGCCTATCTATAGCATGAGATGTGATATCCAAGTCCATCCCATTCCAATCCTTAGACCCTTCCTACAGCATGCGATGTGATATCTCAATGATTCTAATACCAAACCAGAGACTCGTCCTATAACATGAGATGGGATATCCAACTCCTTCCCATTCCAATCCTGAGCCACTTCCGATAGCAGAGATGTGATATCTCAATGCTTATACCAAACCTGAGACCCTTCCTATAACATGAGATGTGATATCCAACTCCTTCCCGTTCCAAACCTGAGACACTAACTATAGCATATGTGATATCCAACTCCTTCCCATTCCAAACATGAGACCCTTCCTATAGCAAGAAAGTAATATCCAACTCCTACCCATTCCAATCCTGAGACCCTTCCTATAGCAAGAGATGTGATATCCAAATCCTTCTGATTCCAATCCTGAGACCCTTCCTATAACATGAGATGTGATATCCAACTCCTTCCCATTCCAACCTGAGACACTTCCTATAGCATGAGAAGGGATATCCAACTCCTTCCCAATCCAATCCTGAGACCCTTCCGATAGCAGAGATGTGATATCTCAATGCTTATACCAAACCTGAGACCCTTCCTATAGCATGAGAAGGGATATCCAACTCCTTCCCAATCCAATCCTGAGACCCTTCCGATAGCAGAGACGTGATATCTCAATGCTTCTACCAAACCTGAGACCCTTCCTTTAGCATGAGATGTGATATCCAAATCCTTCACATTCCAATCCTGAGACCCTTCCTATAGCATGAGAAGGGATATCTCAATGCTTCTAATACCAAACCTGAGATCCTTCCTATAACATGAGATGTGATATCCAATTCCTTCCCATTCCAATCCTGAGACCCTTCCGATAGCAGAGATGTGATATCTCAATGCTTATACCAAACCTGAGACCCTTCCTATGGCCTGAGATGTCATATACAACTCCTTCCCATTCCAATCCTGAGACCCTTCCTATAGCATGAGATGTGATATCTCAATGCTTATACCAAATCTGAGACCCTTCCTATAGCATGAGATGTGATATCCAACTCCTTCCCATTCCAATCCTGAGACCCTTCCTATAGCATGAGATGTGATGTCTCAATGCTTCTAACACCAAATCTGAGATCCTTCCTATAACATGAGATGTGATATCCAACTCCTTCCCATTCCAATCCTGAGACCCTTATGAAAGCATGAGATGTGATATCTCAATGCTTCTAATACCAAACCTGAGATCCTTCCTATAACATGAGATGTGATTTCCAAATCCTTCCCCTTCCAAACCTGAGACCCTCCCTTTAGCATGAGATGTGATATCCAACTCCTTCCCATTCCAATCCTGAGACCCTTCTGATAGCATGAGATGTGATATCTCAATGCCTCTAATACCAAACCTGAGATCCTACCTCTAACATGAAATGTGATATCCATCTCATTCCCTTTCCAAACCTGAGACCCTGCCTATAGCATGAGATGTGATATCCAAGTCCTTCCCATTCCAATCCTGACACCCTTCCTATAGCATGTGATGTGATATCTCAATGCTTATACCAAACCTGAGACCCTTCCTATTGCATGAGATGTCATATACAACTCCTTCCCATTCCAATCCTGAGACCCTTCCTATAGCATGAGATGTGATATCTCAATGCTTATACCAAACCTGAGACCCTTCCTATAGCATGAGATGTGATATCCAACTTCTTCCCATTCCAATCCTGAGAATCTTCCTATAACATGAGATGTGATGTCTCAATGCTTCTAATACCAAACCTGAGATCTTTCCTATAACATGAGATGTGATATCCAACTCCTTCCCATTCCAATCCTGAGACCCTTCCTATAGCATGAGATGTGATATCACAATGCTTATACCAAACCTGAGACCGTTCCTATAGCTTGAGATGTGATATCCAACTCCTTCCCATTCCAATCCTGAGACCCTTCCTATAGCATGAGATGTGATATCTCAAGGCCTCTAATACCAAACCTGAGATCCTTCCTCTAACATGAAATGTGATATCCAACTCCTTCCCCTTCCAAACCTGAGAGCCTTCCTATAGCATGGGATATGATATCCAAGTCCTTCCCATTCCAATCCTGAGACCCTTCCTATAACATGAAATGTGATATCCAACTCCTTCCCATTCCAACCTGAGACCCTTCCTATATCATGAGATGGGATATCTCAATGCTTCTAATACCAAACCTGAGACTCTTCCTATAACATGAGATGGGATATCCAACTCCTTCCCATTCCAATCCTAAGACCCTTTCGATAGCAGAGATGTGATATCTCAATGCTTATACCAAACCTGAAACCCTTCCTACGGCATGAGATGTCATATACAACTCCTTCCCATTCCAATCCTGAGACCCTTCCTATAGCACGAGATGTGATATCTCAATGCTTATACCAAACCTGAGACCCTTCCTCTAGCATGAGATGTGAAATCCAACTCCTTAGCATTCCAATCCTGAGACCCTTCCTATAGCATGAGATGTGATATCCAACTCCTTCCCATTCCAATCCTGAGACCCTTCCTATAGCCTGAGATGTGATATCTCAATGCCTCTAATACCAAACCTGAGATCCTACCTCTAACATGAAATGTGATATCCATCTCATTCCCTTTCCAAACCTGAGACCCTGCCTATAGCATGAGATGTGATATCCAAGTCCTTCCCATTCCAATCCTGAGACCCTTCCTATAGCATGAGATGTGATATCTCAATGCTTATACCAAACCTGAGACCCTTCCTATGGCATGAGATGTCATATACAACTCCTTCCCATTCCAATCCTGAGACCCTTCCTATAGCATGAGATGTGATATCTCAATGCTTATACCAAACCTGAATCCCTTCCTATAGCATGAGATGTGATATCCAACTCCTTCCCATTCCAATCCTGAGACCCTTCCTATAGCCTGAGATGTGATATCTCAATGCCTCTAATACCAAACCTGAGATCCTTCCTCTAACATGAAATGTGATATCCAACTCCTTCCCTTTCCAAACCTGAGAGCCTATCTATAGCATGAGATTTGATATCCAAGTCCTTCCCATTCCAATCCTGAGACACTTCCGATAGCAGAGATGTGATATCTCAATGCTTATACCAAACCTGAGACCCTTCCTATAACATGAGATGTGATATCCAACTCCTTCCCGTTCCAAACCTGAGACCCTTCCTTTACCATGAGATGTGATATCCAGCTCCTTCCCATTCCAATCCTGAGATCCTTCCGATAGCATGAGATGTGATATCTCAATGCTTCTAATATCAAAACTGAGACCCTCCCTATAGCATGATATGTGATATCTAAGTCCTTCCCATTCCAATCCTGAGACCCTTCCTATAGCATGAGATGTGATATCTCAATGCTTCTACCAAACCTGAGACCCTTCCTGTAGCATGAGATGTGATAACCAACTCCTTCCCATTCCAATCCTGAGACCCTTCCTATAGCATGAGATGTGATATCTCAATGCTTCTAATACCAAACCTGAGATCCTTCCTATAACATGAGATGTGATATCCAAATCCTTCCCCTTCCAAACCTGAGACCCTCCCTTTAGCATGAGATGTGATATCCAACTCCTTCCCATTCCAATCCTGAGACTCTTCTGATAGCATGAGATGTGATATCTCAATGCCTCTAATACCAAACCTGAGATCCTACCTCTAACATGAAATGTGATATCCAACTCTTTCCCCTTCCAAACCTGAGAGCCTTCCTATAGCATGAGATGTGATATCCAAGTCCTTCCAATTCCAATCCTGAGACCCTTCCTATAACATGAGATGTGATATCCAACTCCTTCCCATTCCAACCTGAGACCCTTCCTATAGCATGAGATGGGATATCCAACTCCTTCCAAATCCAATCCTGATACCCTTCCGATAGCATGAGATGTGATATCCCAATGCTTCTACCAAACCTGAGACCCATACTATGGCATGAGATGTGATATCAAACTCCTTCCCCTTCCAAACCTTAGACACTTCCTTTATCATGAGATGTGATATCCAACTCCTTCCCATTCCATCCCTGAGACCCTTCCGATATCATGAGATGTGATATCTCAATGCTTCTAATATCAAACTTGAGAACCTCCCTATAGCATGAGATGTGATATCCAAGTCCTTCCCATTCCAATCCTGAGACCCTTCCTATAGCATGAGATGTGATATCTCAATGCTTCTAATACCAAACCTGAGACCCTTCCTATAACATGAGATGGGAATATCCAACTCCTTCCCATTCCAATCCTGAGACCCTTCCGATAGCAGAGATGTGATATCTCAATGCTTATACCAAACCTGAGATCCTTCCTATAACATGGGATGTGATATCCAACTCCTTCCCATTCCAATCCTGAGACACTTCCTATAGCATGAGATGTGATATCTCACTGCTTATACCAAACCTGAGACCCTTCCCATAGCATGAGATGTGATATCCAACTCCTTCCCATTCCAATCCTCAGACCCTTCCTATAGCATGAGATGTGATATCTCAATGCTTCTAATATCAAACTTGAGACCCTACCTATAGCATGAGATGTGATATCCAAGTCCTTCCCATTCCAAACCTGAGACACTTCCTATAGCATGAGATGTGATATCTCAATGCTTCTAATACCAAACATGAGACACTTCCTATAACATGAGATGGGATATCCAACTCCTTCCCATTCCAATCCTGAGACCCTTTTGATAGCAGAGATGTGATATCTCAATGTTTATACCAAACCTGAGACCCTTCCTACGGCATGAGATGTCATATTCAACTCCTTCCCATTCCAATCCTGAGACCCTTCCTATAGCATGAGATGTGATATCCAACTCCTTCCCATTCCAATCCTGAGACCCTTCCTATAGCATGAGATGTGATGTCTCAATGCTTCTAATACCAAACCTGAGATCCTTCCTATAACATGAGATGTGATATCCAACTCCTTCCATTCCAATCCTGAGACCCTTCCTATAGCATGAGCTGTGATATCTCAATGCTTATACCAAACCTGAGACCCTTCCCATAACATGAGATGTGATATCCAACTCCTTCCCATTCCAATCCTGAGACCCTTCCTATAGCCTGAGATGTGATCTCAATGCCTCTAATACCAAACCTGAGATCCTTCCTCTAACATGAAATGTGATATCCAACTCCTTCACTTTCCAAACCTGAGAGCCTATCTATAGCATAAGATGTAATATCCAAGTCCTTCCCATTCCAATCCTTAGACCCTTCCTACAGCATGCAATAAGATATCTCAATGATTCTAATAAAAAACCTGAGACCCGTCCTATAACATGAGATGGGATATCCAACTCCTTCCCTTTCCAATCCCGAGACACTTCCGCTAGCAGAGATGTGATATCCCAATGCTTCTACCAAACCTGAGACCCATACTATGGCATGAGATGTGATATCAAACTCCTTCCCCTTCCAAACCTTAGACACTTCCTTTATCATGAGATGTGATATCCAACTCCTTCCCATTCCATCCCTGAGACCCTTCCGATATCATGAGATGTGATATCTCAATGCTTCTAATATCAAAACTGAGACCCTTCCAATAGCATATGTGATATCTCAATGCTTCTAATATCAAAACTGAGACCCTTCCTATAACATGATATGTGATATCTCTATGCTTCTAATACCAAACCTGAGGCCCTTCCCGTAGTATATGTGAAATCCAACTCCTTCATATTCCAAACTTGTGACCCTTCCTGTAGCATGAAATGTGATTTTTCACCCCTTCCAATACCATACCCGAGACCATTCCCACAGCCTGAGATATGAAATCTCATTTCTTCCAATACCAAACCCGAGACCCTTCCGATAGGATGTGATTTGATATCTCAGTGCTTCTAATACCAAACCTGAGACCCTCCCTATAACAAGAGATATCATATCCAACTCCTTCCCATTCCAATCCTGAGACTCTTCCTATAGCATATGTGATATCGAACTTCCCAATAAAATCCTGAGACTCAGACCGCCCCGTCTAACCTCACCACTCCTAGCTCCCGGATTGATAATGCACTCCTGCTGTGTCTTCTCTCCCTTCTTCTGCTTCCTTTCCTCTCTCCTTCCTCATGTGCCCTAGGTCAGGCTCCTTCTACACCTCCGCAAGGATTACTGATTTGTACCCCTCCCCACTCTCAACTCTCACTCAGTTAACACTCATCTGATATCTGCCACTTCCTGGAAGAACCCGACCTTGATGTCCTTGGTCTAACCGAGACATGGATGACGGCCAGCGCTGTCTCGAGCTCTGACACTTTCCTCCCTGATGACAAGTTCCTCTCCATGCCCAGATCCAACCGTTCTTGAGGGGGAGTATCCTTGATTCCTGTAGTAAATTGCTTTCCTTTGCAGGCCGACTCCTCTCACGAATGCCTTGTCTGCATGCATTCTCTCTTTCCTGGCCATTCTCTCACCGTGGCTATTTGCCTACCCCCTTCCTCTCTCAGTGGATGGACTTCTCCATCCTAGCCTCCTACCACTCAACTCCGCCTACTTGGAAAATTCAAAATGAACCTGTATGCTTCCTGACCTGGACTTTTACGAGATCTGCAACTCTTCATGTCTCTGGCCTTATTCCACTGCAGGGAATACTCAGGATTTTCTGATCTCAGACATCCCCCTATGTAACCCTCTCAACAATCCTCTCCCGTGGTGATCAAGTTCTCATCTCCAAAGAAGGCTAACTACCAGCTGTTCCTCCTCAGTGGAGTTCTCCCTTTCTGTCCCTGCTCTCTGCACCGTTTCGCGTTGCAAACACTCGCTTCCCTGCTCTCTGGTTTAGACGCTTTTCCTTCTTCCTTTCTGTGCTTGTTCTCTACATCGTTTCGCGTTGCAGAGAACAACTCGCTTCCCAGCTCTCTGGTTTAGACGTGTGTTCCCTGCCTTCTCTCCTCTTCCCACTGCCTTCAAATCAACAAATGAGCTTCAAAAGATACACGGTGCTCAGAATGCTTTATAACACCCATTATTCAAGATATAGCTGTAACCCGCTAGACGTATTGAAAAGTGCTAAAAACTAGCAAAAATAGCTAGAAAATGTTCTTTCCTCGCGTTTTGGTAAATACGAATTCTGGTGGATTCCCATTTTGTACTCTGTTCGTGCATTTGTTCAGTCGAATCCTGATGTTTTTAACCACTCGTCACCCATACAAGGGGGGGATCAAAATCTACTGTTCACAGGCTGAATGTATACTGCTGAAATCGTCAATGCATTATCGGGTAAACCGACTGTTCTGGAAAGTGTATTTGCCATCTGTTATTCCAGTCAGCATGTTTTCATCGTCCCTTCTTGTTTCAAGGCTGCACTCCCGTGGTGATCACATTCTCCTCTCCAGAGCAGGCTAACTACCAGCTGCTCCTCCTCAGAGGCGTTCCACCTTTCTGTCCCTGCTCCCTGCACCATTTCGCGTTGCATGTACTCGCTTCCCAGCTCTCTGGTTTAGATGCGTGTTCCCTGCCTTCTCTCCTCTTCCTACAGCCTTCCAATGAGCTCCACAAGATAGTGTTCAGAATGCTTTATAACCCCATTATTCAACATATAGCTGTAACCCGCTAGACGTATTGAAACGTGCTAAAAACTAGCAAAAACAGCTAGAAAATGTACTTCCCTCGCGTTTTTGTAAATGCGAATTCTGGTGGGTTCCCATGTTGTATGTGCTGTGTCCGTGCGTTTGTGTCGAATCCTGAAGTTTTTAACCACTGTTCTCCCATACTAGGGAGGGGGGTCAACATCTACTGCTGTTCACAGGCTGAATGTATACGGCTGAAATCTTCAAGGCATTATCAGCTTTCCTGACTGTTTTGGAACGTGTATTTGCTATCTGTTAATGCAGTCGCCCTTTGTTCATCGTTCCTTCTAGTTTACAGGCTGCACTCCCCTAGTGATCACATTCTTCTCTCCTATGCAGGCTAACTACCAGCTGCTCCTCCTCATAGGTGTTCATCCTTTCTATCCCTGCTCCCTGCACCGTTTCGCGTTGCATGTACTCGCTTCCCAGCTCTCTGGTTGAGATGCGTGTTCCCTGCCTTCTCTCCTCTTGCTACAGCCTTCCAATTTGCTCCACAAGATACAGTGTTCAGAATGCTTTATAACACCCATTATTCAACATATAGCTGTAACCCGCTAGACGTATTGAAACGTGCTAAAAACTAGCAAAAACAGCTAGAAAATGTACTTCCCTCGCGTTTTGGTAAATGCAGGGTACACGCGTATAAACCAGAGAGCAGGGAAGCGAGCATTTCAGCAGTATAAATTCAGCCTGTGAACAACACATTTTGACCCTCCCTTGTATGGGAGAAGAGTGGTTCAAAAGACCAGGATTCGACTGATCAAACGCACGAACAGAGTACAAAATGGGAATCCACCAGAATTCGCATTTACGAAAACGCGAGGAAAGTACATTTTCTAGCTGTTTCTGCTCGTTTTTAGCACGTTTCAATACGTCTAGCGGGTTACAGCTATATGTTGAATAATGGGTGTTATAAACCATTCTGAACACTATCTTGTGGAGCTCATTGGAAGGCTGTAGGAAGAGGAGAGAAGGCAGGGAACACGCATCTAAACCAGAGAGCTTTGAAGCGAGTACATGCAACGCGAAACGGTGCAGGGAGCAGCGACAGAAAGGATGAACGCCTATGAGGAGGAGCAGCTGGTAGTCAGCCTGCTCTGGAGAGGAGAATGTGATCACCAGGGGAGTGCAGCCTGTAAAGTAGAAGGGACGATGAACACAGGGCGACTGCATTAACAGATGGCAAATACACGTTCCAAAACAGTCAGGAAAGCTGATAATGCCTTGAAGATTTCAGCCGTATACATTCAGCCTGTGAACAGCAGTAGACGTTGACCCCCCCTTGTATGGGAGAACAGTGGTTAAAAACTTCAGGATTCGACAACAAACGCACGGACAGTACATACACGGGAACCCGTCAGAATTAGCATTTACAAAAACGCGAGGAAAGTACATTTTGTAGCTGTTTTTGCTACTTTACAGCACGTTTCAATACGTCTAGCGGGTCACGGCTATATGTTGAATAATGGGTGTTATAGAGCATTCTGAGCACTGTGTATCTTTTGGAGCTCATTTTTTTATTTGAAGGCAGCGGGAAGAGGAGAGAAGGCAGGGAACACGCGTCTAAACCAGAGAGCTGGGAAGCGAGTACTTGCAACGCGAAAGGGGCAGAAAGGAAGAAGGCCTCTGAGAAGGAAAAACGTCTAAACCAGAGAGCAGGGAAGCGAGTGTTTGCAATGCGAAACGGTGCAGGGAGCAGGGACAGAAAGGGAGAACTCCTCTGAGGAGGAACAGCTGGCAGTTAGCCTTCTTTGGAGATGAGAACTTGATCACCACGGGAGAGGATTGTTGAGAGGGTTACAGAGGGGGAGGTCTGAGATCAGAAAATCCTGAGTATTCACTGCAGTGTGTAGGGCCAGCGACATGAAGAGTTGCAGATCTCGTAAAAGTCCAGGTCAGGAAGCATACAGGTTCATTTTGAATTCTCCAAGTAGGCGGAGTTGAGTGGTAGGAGGCTAGGATGGAGAAGTCCATCCACTGAGAGAGGAAGGGGGTAGGCAAATAGCCACGGTGAGAGAATGGCCAGGAGAGAATGCATGCAGACAAGGCATTCGTGACAGGAGTCGGCCTGCAAAGGAAATCAATTTACTACAGGAATCAAGGATAAGCATTGAGATATCACATCTCATGCTATAGGAAGGGTCTCAGGATTGGAATGGGAAGGAGCTGGATATCACATCTCATGCTAAAGGAAGGGTCTCAGGTTTGGAACGGGAAGGAGTTGGATATCACATCTCATGTTATAGGCAGGGTCTCAGGTTTGGTATAAACATTGAGATATCACATCTCTGCTATCGGAAGTGTCTCAGGATTGGAATGGGAAGGAGTTGGATATCACATCTCATGCTATAGGGAGGGTCTCAGGATTGGAATGGGAAGGACTTGGATATCACATCTCATGCTATAGGGAGGGTCTCAAGTTTGATATTAGAAGCATTGAGATATCACATTTCATGATATCGGAAGGGTCTCAAGATTGGAATGGGAAGGAGTTGGATATCACATTTCATGATATCGGAAGGGTCTCAAGATTGGAATGGGAAGGAGTTGGATATCACATCTCATGATAAAGGAAGGGTCTCAGAATTGGAATGGGAAGGAGTTGGATATCACATCTCAAGCTACAGAAAGGGTCTCAGGATTAGAATGGGAAGGAGTTTGATATCACATCGCATGCCATAGTATGGGTCTCAGGTTTGGTAGAAGCATTGGGATATCACATCTCATGCTATCGGAAGGGTATCGGGATTGGATTTGGAAGGAGTTGGATATCCCATCTCATGCTATAGGAAGGGTCTCAGGTTGGAATGGGAAGGAGTTGGAAATCACATCTCATGTTATAGGAAGGGTCTCAGGATTGGAATGGGAAGGACTTGGATATCACATCTTATGCTATAGGAAGGCTCTCAGGTTTGCAAGGGGAAAGAGTTGGATATCACATTTCATGTTAGAGGTAGGATCTCAGGTTTGGTATTAGAAGTATTGAGATATCACATCTCATGCTATCAGAAGGATCTCAGGTTTGGTATAGAAGCATTGACATATATCTTATGCTATCAGAAGAGTCTCAGGATTGGAATGGGAAGGAGTTGGATATCACATCTCATGCTAAAGGGAGGGTCTCAGGTTTGGAAGATAAGGATTTGGATATCACATCTCATGTTATAGGATGGATCTCAGGTTTGGTATTAGAAGTATTGAGATATCACATCTCATGTTATCGGAAGGATCTCAGGTTTGGTATTAGAAGCATTGAGATATCACATCTTATGCTATCAGAAGGGTCTCAGGATTGGAATGGGAAGGAGTTGGATATCACATCTCATGCTAAAGGGAGGGTCTCAGGTTTGGAAGGGGAAGGATTTGGATATCACATCTCATGTTATAGGATGGATCTCAGGTTTGGTATTAGAAGTATTGAGATATCACATCTCATGTTATCGGAAGGATCTCAGGTTTGGTATTAGAAGCATTGAGATATCACATCTCATGCTATAGGAAGGGTCTCAGGATTGGAAAGGGAAGGAGTTGGATATCACATCTCATGATAAAGGAAGGGTCTCAGGTTTGGTAGAAGCATTGGGATATCACATCTCATGCTATCGGAAGGGTATCGGGATTGGATTTGGAAGGAGTTGGATATCCCATCTCATGCTATAGGAAGGGTCTCAGGTTGGAATGGGAAGGAGTTGGAAATCACATCTCATGTTATAGGAAGGGTCTCAGGATTGGAATGGGAAGGACTTGGATATCACATCTTATGCTATAGGAAGGCTCTCAGGTTTGCAAGGGGAAGGAGTTGGATATCACATCTCATGTTATAGGAAGGATCTCAGGTTTGGTATTAGAAGTATTGAGATATCACATCTCATGCTATCAGAAGGATCTCAGGTTTGGTATAGAAGCATTGAGATATCATATCTTATGCTATCAGAAGGGTCTCAGGATTGGAATGGGAAGGAGTTGGATATCACATCTCATGCTAAAGGGAGGGTCTCAGGTTTGGAAGGGGAAGGATTTGGATATCACATCTCATGTTATAGGATGGATCTCAGGTTTGGTATTAGAAGTATTGAGATATCACATCTCATGTTATCGGAAGGATCTCAGGTTTGGTATTAGAAGCATTGAGATATCACATCTCATGCTATAGGAAGGGTCTCAGGATTGGAAAGGGAAGGAGTTGGATATCACATCTCATGATAAAGGAAGGGTCTCAGGTTTGGTAGAAGCATTGAGATACCACATCTCATGCTATAGGAAGGGTCTCAGGATTGGAATGGGAAGGACTTAGATATCACATATCATGCTATAGGGAGGGTCTCAGTTTTGATATTAGAAGCTTTGAGATATCACATCTCCTTCCCTTTCCAAACCTGAGAGCCTATCTATAGCATAAGATTTGATATCCAAGTCCTTCCCATTCCAATCCTGAGACACTTCCGAAAGCAGAGATGTGATATCTCAATGCTTATACCAAACCTGAGACCCTTCCTATAACATGAGATGTGATATCCAACTCCTTCCCGTTCCAAACCTGAGACCCTTCCTTTAGCATGAGATGTGATATCCAGCTCCTTCCCATTCCAATCCTGAGATCCTTCCGATAGCATGAGATGTGATATCTCAATGCTTCTAATATCAAAACTGAGACCCTCCCTATAGCATGATATGTGATATCTAAGTCCTTCATATTCCAATCCTGAGACCCTTCCTATAGCATGAGATGTGATATCTCAATGCTTCTACCAAACCTGAGACCCTTCCTTTAGCATGAGATGTGATAACCAACTCCTTCCCATTCCAATCCTGAGACCCTTCATATAGCATTAGATGTGATATCTCAATACTTCTAATACCAAACCTGAGATCCTTCCGATAACATGAGATGTGATATCCAAATCCTTCCCCTTCCAAACCTGAGACCCTCCCTTTAGCATGAGATGTGATATCCAACTCCTTCCCATTCCAATCCTGAGACCCTTCTGATAGCATGAGATGTGATATCTCAATGCTTCTATACCAAACCTGAGATCCTTCCGATAGCATGAGATGTGATATTTCAATGCTTCTAATACCAAACCTGAGATCCTTCCTATAACATGAGATGTGATATCCAAATCCTTCCCCTTCCAAACCTGAGACCATCCCTTTAGCATGAGATGTGATATCCAACTCCTTCCCATTCCAATCCTGAGACTCTTCTGATAGCATGAGATGTGATATCTCAATGCCTCTAATACCAAACCTGAGATCCTACCTCTAACATGAAATGTGATATCCAACTCTTTCCCCTTCCAAACCTGAGAGCCTTCCTATAGCATGAGATGTGATATCCAAGTCCTTCCAATTCCAATCCTGAGACCCTTCCTATAACATGAGATGTGATATCCAACTCCTTCCCATTCCAACCTGAGACCCTTCCTATAGCATGAGATGGGATATCCAACTCCTTCCAAATCCAATCCTGATACCCTTCCGATAGCATGAGATGTGATATCCCAATGCTTCTACCAAACCTGAGACCCATACTATGGCATGAGATGTGATATCAAACTCCTTCCCCTTCCAAACCTTAGACACTTCCTTTATCATGAGATGTGATATCCAACTCCTTCCCATTCCATCCCTGAGACCCTTCCGATATCATGAGATGTGATATCTCAATGCTTCTAATATCAAACTTGAGAACCTCCCTATAGCATGAGATGTGATATCCAAGTCCTTCCCATTCCAATCCTGAGACCCTTCCTATAGCATGAGATGTGATATCTCAATGCTTCTAATACCAAACCTGAGACCCTTCCTATAACATGAGATGGGAATATCCAACTCCTTCCCATTCCAATCCTGAGACCCTTCCGATAGCAGAGATGTGATATCTCAATGCTTATACCAAACCTGAGATCCTTCCTATAACATGAGATGTGATATCCGACTCCTTCCCATTCCAATCCTGAGACACTTCCTATAGCATGAGATGTGATATCTCACTGCTTATACCAAACCTGAGACCCTTCCCATAGCATGAGATGTGATATGCAACTCCTTCCCATTCCAATCCTCAGACCCTTCCTATAGCATGAGATGTGATATCTCAATGCTTCTAATATCAAACTTGAGACCCTACCTATAGCATGAGATGTGATATCCAAGTCCTTCCCATTCCAAACCTGAGACACTTCCTATAGCATGTGTTAAGACGGATTTCTGAACTCTGTCCTGGTGGCGCAGAAGTTCAGAAGGCCAACCTAATTACTTGGAACAGGGTAACCTCTGGACAAGCCAGACCAATCAAGGTAGCGATCGCGGCGGTCAAGACTAGGTCTCAAGAGGGGTGAGGGTGACTGAAAGCCGGCAGTGAGCACACAAAGCAAGAGCGCTTACAAAACTACTCCAAACAGTTGTTATATCAAAAATAGATACACATTTATTTTAAGGCCTTTAAAATAATGACCGTAGCGAGAAAATCACAATATCACAATATTAAACCAACACATACCATATCAACACAATATATATACAAATACACAGTCGCAAGCGTTTAAAGCACGAAATATGTAGTCCACCTGAAAGGAAAGGAAAACAGGCAGTGCGATAACGCTTTAGACTCAGTTCGCCTTCAGAGGCACCTAACTAGATGGAAGTCCGAGCCCTGCGAAGAGTGGAGCCTTGTGCTCAAAGTACCTGCCACGCTGGTGCCAACGGGCAAAAGGGGAAGCTCTTCGGAGGAAGTCAGGCAGTTCGGGTTAGTGCACAGCAGAAGGAGAACAGGTTCCGCAACTCAAGCGCAGCCTCCACAGCGAGCAGAAGCAGAGCGCGAGTACGGCAAAAGGGTGCTGTTTTTACACAGCAGGGAAAAGCAATGGGATACTGCAGGAGGGCGACCAGATCCTAGCTAAACTATTCACCGGTCCCCGAAGCAAGCAGACCCAGGCTTCTCCACGTTAGTTTCAGCAGCTGGCAGGTTCAGAAGAGCAGGGAACGCCTCGTAGTCGTGTAGAGCAAAAAGACGTCCCAATCGACGAAACCAGCACAGTTTTGTTGCCGCAGCAGGACAACGGAGCGGCCGTGTGTATTCGAGCCAAATGTACACTCCTCCCTTCAGACTTGGGAACGCCAAGCGTACGAAGCGTGGGAGAGTGACCAGGACTCGAAATACAACACAACCTGGCGGCAGTTACAGAGCAGGACCCCCTTGTAAGCTGGTCAGTCAACTGGATGGCCCAGAGACACTTCCGAAGGCTTACTTGGCAGGAGATGATGAAGTCGCCGGGAATAGCTGTTCCTGCTATTCCAAAGGTCGAAGCACCAGTACAGGCCTTCTGGTTCGATCCAAGGAGGAAAGGGCTTCACAGGACGACAGCAGTGCAAAGGAGGATTCCTTCAGCGGGTCACCAGCGATTCCTCGGTCCAGCCTCTGGGTTGCAGGATACTTGGCTCCTGTATTCCTTCGTTCGTGAGAACTCAGGAGATCGACATGGTAGTGGTGTTTCCAGCTCCCTCTTATCCACGGTTCCCTTCGCGCCAAAACGGAGGGGAGCCAATGGGAGATCCGCTCATCAACACACATACCATACGTGGACCAATCACAGACCACGGTGGTCCCAGGCATTCACACCACCCTAGACTCTCTGGCACCCAGGATGTGTATTGGGACCAGACATCCCAGCCCACACCCTGGAGGCACACAAACGACATGTAGAAGCCCGCGAAAGCAACCACATTTCGCGGGAAAGTACATGCCCAAATAAGGAAGGCCCCGGGTCGCCGGACCTGGGGAAGGTGACGGGAGCAAGACGGTCAATGGACAAGACAAAGGAGCCTCGCGGCCTGGCCATTTTGGGAGCCAGGCCACCATTTTGGGTTCAGTGCAAAAACATGCTCAGAACGCCAAAAGGAGCTCAAAATAAACAAAACGATCGCTGCCACCATTCGAGTCCCTGAATGACTTGCACCGATCAAATACCATCCTAAAAGAGTATCTAGGGCCTGTAGAAGGCTAGAGACCCAAGAGAGCTGTAACTTAGCTTACAGTGCCCTCTTGTGTCGTGTTGCACTAAAGCTGCGACACGATAAAAGAAACTACGGGAAACCACGTTCCCCGGTACTGACTGTCTTAAGGGCATGTCAGTTTCCCCGTAAGAAAGGAGCGAAAGCCCAGAGGAGTGCGGCAGAAGGCTGCACTTCTCTGGCAAAGTCAAGAACAAGGTGAAAACAACAGCAAAAAGTTTAGGGGTTGCCACATGGAAGGAAAATTACCTACAATTACGAAATCTTTCCTAACAGCATGAGATGTGATATCTCAATGCTTCTAATACCAAACATGAGACACTTCCTATAACATGAGATGGGATATCCAACTCCTTCCCATTCCAATCGTGAGACCCTTTTGATAGCAGAGATGTGATATCTCATTGTTTATACCAAACCTGAGACCCTTCCTACGGCATGAGATGTCATATTCAACTCCTTCCCATTCCAATCCTGAGACCCTTCCTATAGCATGAGATGTGATATCCAACTCCTTCCCATTCCAATCCTGAGACCCTTCCTATAGCATGAGATGTGATGTCTCAATGCTTCTAATACCAAACCTGAGATCCTTCCTATAACATGAGATGTGATATCCAACTCCTTCCATTCCAATCCTGAGACCCTTCCTATAGCATGAGATGTGATATCTCAATGCTTATACCAAACCTGAGACCCTTCCTATAGCATGAGATGTGATATCCAACTCCTTCCCATTCCAATCCTGAGACCCTTCCTATAGCCTGAGATGTGATATCTCAATGCCTCTAATACCAAACCTGAGATCCTTCCTCTAACATGAAATGTGATATCCAACTCCTTCACTTTCCAAACCTGAGAGCCTATCTATAGCATAAGATGTGATATCCAAGTCCTTCCCATTCCAATCCTTAGACCCTTCCTACAGCATGCAATAAGATATCTCAATGATTCTAATAAAAAACCTGAGACCCGTCCTATAACATGAGATGGGATATCCAACTCCTTCCCTTTCCAATCCCGAGCCACTTCCGCTAGCAGAGATGTGATATCCCAATGCTTCTACCAAACCTGAGACCCATACTATGGCATGAGATGTGATATCAAACTCCTTCCCCTTCCAAACCTTAGACACTTCCTTTATCATGAGATGTGATATCCAACTCCTTCCCATTCCATCCCTGAGACCCTTCCGATATCATGAGATGTGATATCTCAATGCTTCTAATATCAAAACTGAGACCCTCCCTATAACATGAGATGTGATATCCAACTCCTTCCCATTCCAATCGCGACCCTTCCTATAACATGAGATGTGATATCTCTATGCTTCTAATACCAAACCTGAGGCCCTTCCCGTAGTATATGTGAAATCCAACTCCTTCCCATTCCAAACTTGTGACCCTTCCTGTAGCATGAAATGTGATTTTTCACCCCTTCCAATACCATACCCGAGACCATTCCCACAGCCTGAGATTTGAAATCTCATTTCTTCCAATACCAAACCCGAGACCCTTCCGATAGGATGTGATTTGATATCTCAGTGCTTCTAATACCAAACCTGAGACCCTCCCTATAACGAGATATCATATCCAACTCCTTCCCATTCCAATCCTGAGACTCTTCCTATAGCATGACATGTGATATCGAACTTCCCATTCAAATCCTGAGACTCAGACCTCCCCGTCTAACCTCACCACTCCTAGCTCCCGGATTGATAATGAACTCCTGCTGTGTCTTCTCTCCCTTCTTCTGCTTCCTTTTCTCTCTCCTTCCTCATGTGCCCTAGGTCAGGCTCCTTCTACACCTCCGCAAGGATTACTGATTTGTACCCCTCCCCACTCTCAACTCTCACTCAGTTAACACTCATCTGACATCTGCCATTTCCTGGAAGAACCCGACCTTGATGTCCTTGGTCTAACCGAGACATGGATGACGGCCAGCGCTGTCTCGAGCTCTGACACTTTCCTCCCTGATGACAAGTTCCTCTCCAAGCCCAGATCCAACCGTTCTTGAGGGGGAGTATCCTTGATTCCTGTAGTAAATGGCTTTCCTTTGCAGGCCGACTCCTCTCACGAATGCCTTGTCTGCATGCATTCTCTCTTTCCTGGCCATTCTCTCACTGTGGCTATTTGCCTACCCCCTTCCTCTCTCAGTGGATGGACTTCTTCATCCTAGCCTCCTACCACTCAACTCCGCCTACTTGGAGAATTCAAAATGAACCTGTATGCTTCCTGACCTGGACTTTTACGAGATCTGCAACTCTTCATGTCTCTGGCCCTACACACTGCAGGGAATACTCAGGATTTTCTGATCTCAGACATCCCCCTACGTAACCCTCTCAACAATCCTCTCCCGTGGTGATCAAGTTCTCATCTCCAAAGAAGGCTAACTACCAGCTGTTCCTCCTCAGTGGAGTTCTCCCTTTCTGTCCCTGCTCCCTGCACCGTTTCGCGTTGCAAACACTCGCTTCCCTGCTCTCTGGTTTAGACGCTTTTCCTTCTTCCTTTCTGTGCTTGTTCTCTACATCGTTTCGCGTTGCAGAGAACAACTCGCTTCCCAGCTCTCTGGTTTAGACGTGTGTTCCCTGCCTTCTCTCCTCTTCCCGCTGCCTTCAAATCAACAAATGAGCTTCAAAAGATACACGGTGCTCAGAATGCTTTATAACACCCATTATTCAAGATATAGCTGTAACCCGCTAGACGTATTGAAAAGTGCTAAAAACTAGCAAAAATAGCTAGAAAATGTTCTTTCCTCGCGTTTTGGTAAATACGAATTCTGGTGGATTCCCATTTTGTACTCTGTTCGTGCATTTGTTCAGTCGAATCCTGATGTTTTTAACCACTCGTCACCCATACAAGGGGGGGATCAAAATCTACTGTTCCCAGGCTGAATGTATACTGCTGAAATCGTCAATGCATTATCGGGTAAACCGACTGTTCTGGAAAGTGTATTTGCCATCTGTTATTCCAGTCAGCATGTTTTCATCGTCCCTTCTTGTTTCAAGGCTGCACTCCCGTGGTGATCACATTCTCCTCTCCAGAGCAGGCTAACTACCAGCTGCTCCTCCTCAGAGGCGTTCCACCTTTCTGTCCCTGCTCCCTGCACCGTTTCGCGTTGCATGTACTCGCTTCCCAGCTCTCTGGTTTAGATGCGTGTTCCCTGCCTTCTCTCCTCTTCCTACAGCCTTCCAATGAGCTCCACAAGATAGTGTTCAGAATGCTTTATAACCCCATTATTCAACATATAGCTGTAACCCGCTAGACGTATTGAAACGTGCTAAAAACTAGCAAAAATAGCTAGAAAATGTACTTCCCTCGCGTTTTTGTAAATGCGAATTCTGGTGGGTTCCCATGTTGTATGTGCTGTGTCCGTGCGTTTGTGTCGAATCCTGAAGTTTTTAACCACTGTTCTCCCATACTAGGGAGGGGGGTCAACATCTACTGCTGTTCACAGGCTGAATGTATACGGCTGAAATCTTCAAGGCATTATCAGCTTTCCTGACTGTTTTGGAACGTGTATTTGCCATCTGTTAATGCAGTCGCCCTTTGTTCATCGTTCCTTCTAGTTGACAGGCTGCACTCCCCTAGTGATCACATTCTTCTCTCCTATGCAGGCTAACTACCAGCTGCTCCTCCTCATAGGTGTTCATCCTTTCTGTCCCTGCTCCCTGCACCGTTTCGCGTTGCATGTACTCGCTTCCCAGCTCACTGGTTGAGATGCGTGTTCCCTGCCTTCTCTCCTCTTGCTACAGCCTTCCAATTTGCTCCACAAGATACAGTGTTCAGAATGTTTTATAACACCCATTATTCATCATATAGCTGTAACCCGCTAGACGTATTGAAACGTGCTAAAAACTAGCAAAAACAGCTAGAAAATGTACTTCCCTCGCGTTTTGGTAAATGCAGGGTACACGCGTATAAACCAGAGAGCAGGGAAGCGAGCATTTCAGCAGTATAAATTCAGCCTGTGAACAACACATTTTGACCCTCCCTTGTATGGGAGAAGAGTGGTTCAAAAGACCAGGATTCGACTGAACAAACGCACGAACAGAGTACAAAATGGGAATCCACCAGAGTTCGCATTTACGAAAACGCGAGGAAAGTACATTTTCTAGCTGTTTCTGCTCGTTTTTAGCACGTTTCAATACGTCTAGCGGGTTACAGCTATATGTTGAATAATGGGTGTTATAAAGCATTCTGAACACTATCTTGTGGAGCTCATTGGAAGGCTGTAGGAAGAGGAGAGAAGGCAGGGAACACGCATCTAAACCAGAGAGCTTTGAAGCGAGTACATGCAACGCGAAACGGTGCAGGGATCAGCGACAGAAAGGATGAACGCCTATGAGGAGGAGCAGCTGGTAGTCAGCCTGCTCTGGAGAGGAGAATGTGATCACCAGGGGAGTGCAGCCTGTAAAGTAGAAGGGACGATGAACACAGGGCGACTGCATTAACAGATGGCAAATACACGTTCCAAAACAGTCAGGAAAGCTGATAATGCCTTGAAGATTTCAGCCGTATACATTCAGCCTGTGAACAGCAGTAGACGTTGACCCCCCCCCTTGTATGGGAGAACAGTGGTTAAAAACTTCAGGATTCGACAACAAACGCACGGACAGTACATACATGGGAACCCGTCAGAATTAGCATTTACAAAAACGCGAGGAAAGTACATTTTGTAGCTGTTTTTGCTACTTTACAGCACGTTTCAATACGTCTAGCGGGTTACGGCTATATGTTGAATAATGGGTGTTATAGAGCATTCTGAGCACTGTGTATCTTTTGGAGCTCATTTTTTGATTTGAAGGCAGCGGGAAGAGGAGAGAAGGCAGGGAACACGCGTCTAAACCAGAGAGCTGGGAAGCGAGTACTTGCAACGCGAAAGGGGCAGAAAGGAAGAAGGCCTCTGAGAAGGAAAAGCGTCTAAACCAGAGAGCAGGGAAGCGAGTGTTTGCAATGCGAAACGGTGCAGGGAGCAGGGACAGAAAGGGAGAACTCCTCTGAGGAGGAACAGCTGGCAGTTAGCCTTCTTTGGAGATGAGAACTTGATCACCACGGGAGAGGATTGTTGAGAGGGTTACAGAGGGGGAGGTCTGAGATCAGAAAATCCTGAGTATTCACTGCAGTGTGTAGGGCCAGCGACATGAAGAGTTGCAGATCTCGTAAAAGTCCAGGTCAGGAAGCATACAGGTTCATTTTGAATTCTCCAAGTAGGCGGAGTTGAGTGGTAGGAGGCTAGGATGGAGAAGTCCATCCACTGAGAGAGGAAGGGGGTAGGCAAATAGCCACGGTGAGAGAATGGTGTTAGGAAAGATTTCGTAATTGTAGGGAATTTTCCTTCCATGTGGCAACCCCTAAACTTTTTGCTATTGTTTTTAACCTTGTTCTTGACTTTGCCAGAGAAGTGCAGCCTTCTGCCGCACTCCTCTGGGCTTTCGCTCCTTTCTTACGGGGAAACTGACATGCCCTTAAGACAGTCAGTACCGGGGAACGCTGTTTCCCGTAGTTTCTTCTATCATGTTGCGGCTTTAGTGCAACATGACACAAGAGGGCACTGTAAGCTAAGTTACAGCTCTCTTGGGTCTCTAGCCTTCTACAGGCCCTAGATACTCTTTTAGGATGGTATTTGATCGGTGCAAGTCATTCAGGGACTCGAATGGTGGCAGCGATCGTTTTGTTTATTTTGAGCTCCTTTTGGCGTTCTGAGCACGTTTTTCGCACTGAACCCAAAATGGTGGCCTGGCTCCCAAAATGGCCAGACCACGAGGCTCCTTTGTCTTGTCCACTGACCGTCTTGCTCCCTTCACCTTCCCCAGGTCGAGCGACCCGGGGCCTTCCTTATTTGGGCATGTACTTTCCCGCGAAACGCAGATGCTTTCGCGGGCTTCTACATGTCGTTTGTGTGCCTCCAGGGTGTGGGCTGGGATGTCTGGTCCCAATACACATCCTGGGTGCCAGAGAGTCTGGGGTGGTGTGAATGCCTGGGACCACCGTGGTCCGTGATTGGTCCACGTATGGTATGTGTGTTGATGAGCGGATCTCCCATTGGCTCCCCTCCGTTTTGGCGCGAAGGGAACCGTGGATAAGAGGGAGCTGGAAACACCACTACCATGTCGATCTCCTGAGTTCTCACGAACGAAGGAATACAGGAGCCAAGTATCCTGCAACCCAGAGGCTGGACCGAGGAATCGCTGGTGACCCGCTGAAGGAATCCTCCTTTGCACTGCTGTCGTCCTGTGAAACCCTTTCCTCCTTGGATCGAACCAGAAGGCCTGTACTGGTGCTTCGACCTTTGGAATAGCAGGAACAGCTATTCCCGGCGACTTCATCATCTCCTGCCAAGTAAGCCTTCGGAAGTGTCTCTGGGCCATCCAGTTGACTGACCAGCTTACAAGGGGGTCCTGCTCTGTAACCGCCGCCAGGTTGTGTTTTATTTCGAGTCCTGGTCACTCTCCCACGCTTCGTACGCTTGGCGTCCCCAGGTCTGAAGGGAGGAGTGTACATTTGGCTTGAATACACACGGCCGCTCCGTTGTCCTGCTGCGGCAACAAAACTGTGCTGGTTTCGTCGATTGGGACGTCTTTTTGCTCTACACGACTACGAGGCGTTCCCTGCTCTTCTAAACCTGCCAGCTGCTGAAACTAACGTGGAGAAGCCTGGGTCTGCTTGCTTCGGGGACCGGTGAGTAGTTTAGCTAGGATCTGGTCGCCCTCCTGCAGTATCCCATTGCTTTTCCCTGCTGTGTAAAAACAGCACCCTTTTGGCCGTACTCGCGCTCTGCTTCTGCCCGCTGTGGAGGCTGCGCTTGAGTTGCGGAACCTGTTCTCCTTCTGCTGTGCACTAACCCGAACTGCCTGACTTCCTCCGAAGAGCTTCCCCTTTTGCCCGTTGGCACCGGCGTGGCAGGTACTTTGAGCACAAGGCTCCACTCTTCGCAGGGCTCGGACTTCCATCTAGTTAGGTGCCTCTGAAGGCGAACTGAGTCTAAAGCGTTATCGCACTGCCTGTATTCCTTTCCTTTCAGGTGGACTACATATTTAGTGCTTTAAATGCTTGCGACTGTGTATTTGTATATATATTGTGTTGATATGGTATGTGTTGGTTTAATATTGTGATATTGTGATGTTCTCGCTGCGGTCGTTGTTTTAAAGGCCTTAAAATAAATGTGTTTATATTTTTGATATAACACCTGTTTGGAGTAGTTTGTAAGCGCTCTTGCTTTGGGTGCTCACTGCGGGCTTTCAGTCACCCTCACCCCTCTTGAGACCTAGTCTTGACCGCCGCGATCGCTACCTTGATTGGTCTGGCTTGTCCAGAGGTTACCCTGTTCCAAGTAATTAGGTTGGCCTTCTGAACTTCTGCGCCACCAGGACAGAGTTCAGAAATCCGTCTTAACAAATTGGTGGCAGCGGTGGGATACGACTGAAGGTATCCAGTGTTGCGCTCGAACTAAGGCATTTCAGGTTATTCCAAACAGTACACGTAGTGAATTGTTATAGTATAACTTTAAAAAGGCCAGAGTCCTATCAAACAGTATGGAAACAAGTACGTTGTTAACTTTAAATGCTTCCAAATCAGAAACGCTGAAAAAGATGTGTGCGGAGAGAGGTGTTTCCTCTCAAGGCACGAAATTGGAAATGATCCAAAGAATCGTGGCGTGGCAAGAAGCGCAGCTTGACGCTATTACTTCTGAGGACAGTGCGGAAGGTGGTGGGGCTGCTCTCACTGGTAGAACCGACGGTTCTGCCGCCGCACAGTTCCACCGCGACCACGAGGACAGGGAGGATGTAATGTCTAATGTTTCCTCTGCCAGTGTTGATGGGGAGGCTATGCTTGAATTCAAAAAGCAAGAGCTGCGGTTTAGGCAGCAGGAGCTTGAATTCAGCATAGCCAAACTAAAAATCGAACAGGCAGAAAAACAGAAAGACAGGGATCACCAGTTGGAACTGGCCAAGCTTCAGGTTGCAAATGGATCCAAGGGTCCTAGACATGGGTCTGGGGCTTCCTCTCATCCACGGTTTCCGAAAGATCTGCTCAGTATGTATGAAGAAAGGAATGACATTATGGACTGGCTGAATGCGTTTGAGTATGCATGCGAGGTCCAGGAAGTTGACAATGCTGATAAGATTGCGTGGTTGCTCAGTAGACTGCCCCATTCTGGCTGCAGTGCCATTATGGAAATGTCGAAGGCTGAGCGGGCTGATTTCGCAATGTTAAAGCAAACTCTCATTTTAAAGTTTGGGAAGACTCCGGCCCAATGTTTAAAGCGTTTTCGAGAGTATAAGAAAAAGGAAGGTGGTACTTGGGTCTCTTATGTCGCTGAATCTTTGAAAAACTTAACTGGCTGGGTCGAAGGTTATAAGGTTTCTACCTTCGAAGGCATGATCAATCTGGTCATGCTGGAACACATTTTTGCTTCTTCTTCCCCGGAGCTTAAGCAGCATTTGGCCGATTCGAAGGAGATAGATCCTAAGAAGCTGGCCATTGCAGCAGACTTATGGGTGTCACATCGAGTGTCCCATAAGGACAAAACTCATCCTGGTAAGCAGGAGGAAGGGAAAAAGTCCAAAGATATGGAGGGTGGGGAATCTGCTAAATCTTCTTCCCATAAGGGCCACAAAAAGAAAAACAAGGGTAAGACACAAGAGAACTCACAGGGTAGTGGAGGTCCGCCTCCAAAACAGAACTCTGGTTACAATAAGCCTCCCTACGTAAACAGACCCACTGGGGCTTGTTTTTCTTGTGGAGCAACTGACCATGTGAAGGGGGATCCTCGTTGTAAAGTTAGACCTTTGGGGGTCCACTCCGCTAATCTGGCCTTCTCCTCCTACGAGGAAGAAGAGATTACAGGAGCATCCTTCTCCTCAGACTCATTTCCCAGCGGAATAGAGGCTGAGGTAGTTTTAGTGTCCCTGGGTTCCTGGGAGCCTAAAGTCGCAGAGGCTTATGCTAGGATTCCGGATAATACCAAGCACTACTTTAAAGACAGTGTGCTGATCAATGGAGTGGATACTCCAGCTCTTAGGGATAGTGGGTGCAGTCGAACTGTAGTGGATTCTACCTTGGTAGACTCAGAGGAAGTTGCCAGAGCTACTCTGATGCCCACTAAGTTGGCTGACGGCCCCCTCCGTATGTTTCCCGTGATCCCTGTAAATCTTACTTTAAATGGTACAGCAGTCAGGATTCCAGTGAGCATTCAGAGAAACGTCCCGGGAAAGGTCTTGTTGGGCAATGATCTCAGAGCTTTTGGGCTCGTAGGAGACACTGCCGAAAGACCCTACACACGGTCTCAAGCACGGGCAGCATTGGCCAAGTCCAATACGCCGCCCCAGCCGAAGGGGAAACCCAAGGCGAAAGGAGTCTACAAGTCAAGACGAGGGAAAGAGAATATTCCCCCGAGCTCGCCTACCACTGCGGTGGAGGAAGTTGGTCAATCGCCCGGGCCTGACGAGGAGGTGGCGATGCCTGAAGTATTCGACCCCAACGATCATCCTGAACTAAAAGACTTGTTAGTTGAAGGAGGTCCTGATAGGGACGAATTCAGTAAAGGCCAACGTGAGTGCCCATCTCTGGAAGGCCTAAGGAGACAGGCCTGCTCCCAGCTTGAGGGTGAACCTCCTGGGAAGCATAGGATTTATTGGGAAGGTGGACTCCTGTATAGTGAGCCCACAGAGTCTACAGAAGGAGACCATAGGAGGTTGGTGGTTCCCCTTGCTGTTAGGCCCTTCCTCCTGCAGTTGGCGCATGAAGTTCCCCTTGCTGGTCACCTCGGTATGAGGAAGACCAAGCAAAGGTTATCCATGCACTTCTACTGGCCCAAGATGGGGGAGCAAGTAGAAAGTCACTGCAGGAGTTGTGCCGCCTGCCAGTTGTCTGGTAAGGTTGGCGCGACAATCCAAGCTCCGTTGGTACCGCTCCCAGTTATGGGGGTACCATTTGAAAGGGTAGGGATCGACATGGTTGGTCCCCTTGACCCGCAAACATCCTCAGGCAATAGGTTTATACTGGTGCTGGTCGACCATGCAACCAGGTTTCCTGAGGCCGTCCCATTTACAACTGTAACTGCCAAGCCAGTTGCAGAAGCTTTACTCGGCATGTTTACTAGGGTTGGCTTCCCTAAAGAAGTTGTGTCGGATCATGGCAGCAACTTTATGTCGAAGTATAGGCAGGCTATGTGGAAAGAATGTGGGGTCACCTACAGGTTCTCTTCTGCATACCGCCCCCAGACCGATGGTCTGGGGGGCCGTTTTAACAGGACGTTAAAGAGCATGATTGGGGCTCTGGAGGAGCCTCAGAGAAGAAAATGGGATCTTCTTGTTTCATGCTTACTGTTTGCCTACCGAGAGGTACCACAGGAGGGTGTTGGCTTCAGCCCCTTCGAACTTCTGTTCGGTCATCCCGTACGGGGACCCTTAGCCATCGTCAAAGAGGGATGGGAGATGCCCACTCCCCCTGTTACTACCAATGTAGTTGATTATGTGCTAGGGCTCAGAAAACGGATGGTACTTCTGATGGGCTTGGCTAGTGATAAATTGAAGGCAGGGCAAGCGCTGGTGAAACATTGGTACGACCAGAAAGCTTCCCTCATCAACTTTACACTTGGTCAGCAAGTCCTGATCATGAATCCCATAAGGCCTCGAGCTTTACAGGACAAATGGTCAGGCCCTTACCCAGTGGTGGAGCCCCTGGGTGAGGTTAACTATTCAGTGGACCTTGGAAGGCCTGGACAGGCTCCAAAAGTGTTTCACGCGAATAGGCTGAAGGCTTTCGTCCCAAGCGTCGAAATCGCAGCACTGCTATTAGCTTCAGACGTTGAGGAAGAGGAGTCTGAACCTCTCCCCGACCTGTTCCCAAGCAGTCCTTCAGTAAGCTCTTTTGAGGGTGTCCGAGTGGCCCCTCACCAAAATGGACAAGGCTCAGTGGTTTACCTTGGACATGAAGTAGGTGGAGGGAGGAGACAGCCTCTACTCAGTCAGGTACAAGCAGTACAAGACTGGCCTACCCCCACTACGCAAACCCAAGTGAGAGCCTTCTTAGGACTCACGGGGTATTACCACAATTTTGTGGCAGACTATGGTACCATAGCTGCTCCTCTGACTGCCCTCACAACTCCGAAGAAACCCAAGAAAGTAACTTGGACCGACGAGTGTGAGAAGGCCTTCAATGGCTTAAAAGACTCCTTGTGCCAGGCCCCTGTGCTCAGGGCCCCTGATTATCAAAGACCTTTTATCGTGCAGACGGATACCTCTGACACTGGGATAGGAGCTGTACTATCACAAGTAGATGAGAAGGGTAAGGAACACCCTATCGGTTTTATTAGTCGCCAGCTTAAGGACAGAGAGCTCAGATGGTCCACGGTAGAGAAAGAATGTTTCTCTGTTGTGTGGGCCCTACGGAAGCTGAGGCCCTACCTCTATGGGACCCACTTCACTGTGCAGACTGACCATAAGCCGTTAAAGTGGCTAATGAACATGAAGGGGGAGAATCCAAAGTTGCTTAGGTGGTCCATAAGTCTACAAGGCTTCGACTTCACTATTGAGCATAGACCAGGTGTCCAACATAGCAATGCTGATGGGTTGTCCAGAATGTTTAACCGACCTGAACAAGAGACTCATCCAGGGGTGGATTAGTTCCCCCTGTCCATAGTCTGGGAGGGGCGAGTGTTAGGAAAGATTTCGTAATTGTAGGGAATTTTCCTTCCATGTGGCAACCCCTAAACTTTTTGCTATTGTTTTTAACCTTGTTCTTGACTTTGCCAGAGAAGTGCAGCCTTCTGCCGCACTCCTCTGGGCTTTCGCTCCTTTCTTACGGGGAAACTGACATGCCCTTAAGACAGTCAGTACCGGGGAACGCTGTTTCCCGTAGTTTCTTCTATCATGTTGCGGCTTCAGTGCAACATGACACAAGAGGGCACTGTAAGCTAAGTTACAGCTCTCTTGGGTCTCTAGCCTTCTACAGGCCCTAGATACTCTTTTAGGATGGTATTTGATCGGTGCAAGTCATTCAGGGACTCGAATGATGGCAGCGATCGTTTTGTTTATTTTGAGCTCCTTTTGGCGTTCTGAGCACGTTTTTCGCACTGAACCCAAAATGGTGGCCTGGCTCCCAAAATGGCCAGACCACGAGGCTCCTTTGTCTTGTCCACTGACCGTCTTGCTCCCTTCACCTTCCCCAGGTCGAGCGACCCGGGGCCTTCCTTATTTGGGCATGTACTTTCCCGCGAAACGCAGATGCTTTCGCGGGCTTCTACATGTCGTTTGTGTGCCTCCAGGGTGTGGGCTGGGATGTCTGGTCCCAATACACATCCTGGGTGCCAGAGAGTCTGGGGTGGTGTGAATGCCTGGGACCACCGTGGTCCGTGATTGGTCCACGTATGGTATGTGTGTTGATGAGCGGATCTCCCATTGGCTCCCCTCCGTTTTGGCGCGAAGGGAACCGTGGATAAGAGGGAGCTGGAAACACCACTACCATGTCGATCTCCTGAGTTCTCACGAACGAAGGAATACAGGAGCCAAGTATCCTGCAACCCAGAGGCTGGACCGAGGAATCGCTGGTGACCCGCTGAAGGAATCCTCCTTTGCACTGCTGTCGTCCTGTGAAACCCTTTCCTCCTTGGATCGAACCAGAAGGCCTGTACTGGTGCTTCGACCTTTGGAATAGCAGGAACAGCTATTCCCGGCGACTTCATCATCTCCTGCCAAGTAAGCCTTCGGAAGTGTCTCTGGGCCATCCAGTTGACTGACCAGCTTACAAGGGGGTCCTGCTCTGTAACCGCCGCCAGGTTGTGTTGTATTTCGAGTCCTGGTCACTCTCCCACGCTTCGTACGCTTGGCGTCCCCAGGTCTGAAGGGAGGAGTGTACATTTGGCTTGAATACACACGGCCGCTCCGTTGTCCTGCTGCGGCAACAAAACTGTGCTGGTTTTGTCGATTGGGACGTCTTTTTGCTCTACACGACTACGAGGCGTTCCCTGCTCTTCTAAACCTGCCAGCTGCTGAAACTAACGTGGAGAAGCCTGGGTCTGCTTGCTTCGGGGACCGGTGAGTAGTTTAGCTAGGATCTGGTCGTCCTCCTGCAGTATCCCATTGCTTTTCCCTGCTGTGTAAAAACAGCACCCTTTTGGCCGTACTCGCGCTCTGCTTCTGCCCGCTGTGGAGGCTGCGCTTGAGTTGCGGAACCTGTTCTCCTTCTGCTGTGCACTAACCCGAACTGCCTGACTTCCTCCAAAGAGCTTCCCCTTTTGCCCGTTGGCACCGGCGTGGCAGGTACTTTGAGCACAAGGCTCCACTCTTCGCAGGGCTCGGACTTCCATCTAGTTAGGTGCCTCTGAAGGCGAACTGAGTCTAAAGCGTTATCGCACTGCCTGTTTTCCTTTCCTTTCAGGTGGACTACATATTTCGTGCTTTAAATGCTTGCGACTGTGTATTTGTATATATATTGTGTTGATATGGTATGTGTTGGTTTAATATTGTGATATTGTGATTTTCTCGCTGCGGTCGTTGTTTTAAAGGCCTTAAAATAAATGTGTTTATATTTTTGTTATAACACCTGTTTGGAGTAGTTTGTAAGCGCTCTTGCTTTGTGTGCTCACTGCGGGCTTTCAGTCACCCTCACCCCTCTTGAGACCTAGTCTTGACCGCCGCGATCGCTACCTTGATTGGTCTGGCTTGTCCAGAGGTTACCCTGTTCCAAGTAATTAGGTTGGCCTTCTGAACTTCTGCGCCACCAGGACAGAGTTCAGAAATCCGTCTTAACAAATGGCCAGGAGAGAATGCATGCAGACAAGGCATTCGTGACAGGAGTCGGCCTGCAAAGGAAATCAATTTACCACAGGAATCAAGGATAAGCATTGAGATATCACATCTCATGCTATAGGAAGGGTCTCAGGATTGGAATGGGAAGGACTTAGGTATCACATATCATGCTATAGGGAGGGTCTCAGTTTTGATATTAGAAGCATTGAGATATCACATCTCATGCTATCGGAAGTGTCTCAGGATTAGAATGGGAAGGAGCTGGATATCACATCTCATGCTAAAGGAAGGGTCTCAGGTTTGGAACGGGAAGGAGTTGGATATTGTTAAGACGGATTTCTGAACTCTGTCCTGGTGGCGCAGAAGTTCAGAAGGCCAACCTAATTACTTGGAACAGGGTAACCTCTGGACAAGCCAGACCAATCAAGGTAGCGATCGCGGCGGTCAAGACTAGGTCTCAAGAGGGGTGAGGGTGACTGAAAGCCCGCAATGAGCACACAAAGCAAGAGCGCTTACAAACTACTCCAAACAGTTGTTATATCAAAAATATAAACACATTTATTTTAAGGCCTTTAAAACAACGACCGTAGCGAGAAAATCACAATATCACAATATTAAACCAACACATACCATATCAACACAATATATATACAAATACACAGTCGCAAGCGTTTAAAGCACGAAATATGTAGTCCACCTGAAAGGAAAGGAAAACAGGCAGTGCGATAACGCTTTTGACTCAGTTCGCCTTTAGAGGCACCTAACTAGATGGAAGTCCGAGCCCTGCGAAGAGTGGAGCCTTGTGCTCAAAGTACCTGCCACGCCGGTGCCAACGGGCAAAAGGGGAAGCTCTTCGGAGGAAGTCGGGCAGTTCGGGTTAGTGCACAGCAGAAGGAGAACAGGTTCCGCAACTCAAGCACAGCCTCCACAGCGGGCAGAAGCAGAGCGCGAGTACGGCCAAAAGGGTGCTGTTTTTACACAGCAGGGAAAAGCAATGGGATACTGCAGGAGGGCGACCAGATCCTAGCTAAGCTACTCACCGGTCCCCGAAGCAAGCAGACCCAGGCTTCTCCACGTTAGTTTCAGCAGCTGGCAGGTTCAGAAGAGCAGGGAACGCCTCGTAGTCGTGTAGAGCAAAAAGACGTCCCAATCGACGAAACCAGCACAGTTTTGTTGCCGCACAGGACAACGGAGCGGCCGTGTGTATTCGAGCCAAATGAACCCTCCTCCCTTCAGACCTGGGGACGCCAAGCGTACGAAGCGTGGGAGAGGGACAAGGACTCGCAATACAACACAACCTGGCGGCAGTTGCAGAGCCAACCTCCTTTGTAAGCTGGTCAGTCAACTGGATGGCCCAGAGACGCTTCCGAAGGCTTACTTGGCAGGAGATGGTTGAAGATGCCGGGAATAGCTGTTCCTGCTATTCCAAAGGTCGAAGCACCAGTACAGGCCTTCTGGTTCGAACAAAGGAGGACAGGGGCTCTCCGGACGACAGCAGTGCAAAGGAGGATTCCTTCAGCGGGTCACCAGCGATTCCTCGGTCCAGCCTCGTAGTTGCAGGATACTTGGCTCCTGTATTCCTTCGTTCGTGAGAACTCAGGAGATCGACATGGCAGTGGTGTTTCCAGCTCCCTCTTATCCACGGTTCCCTTCGCGCCAAAACGGAGGGGAGCCAATGGGAGATCCGCACATCAACACACATACCATACGTGGACCAATCACGGACCACGGTGGTCCCAGGCATTCACACCACCCCAGACTCTCTGGCACCCAGGATGTGTATTGGGACCAGACATCCCAGCCCACACCCTGGAGGCACACAAACGACATGTAGAAGCCCGCGAAAGCAACCACGTTTCGCGGGAAAGTACATGCCCAAATGAGGAAGGCCCCGGGTCGCCTGACCTGGGGAAGGTGAAGGGAGCAGGACGGTCAGTGGACAAGACAAAGGAGCCTCGTGGTCTGGCCATTTTGGAGAGCCAGGCCACCATTTTGGGTTCAGTGCAAAAACGTGCTCAGAACGCCAAAAGGAGCTCAAAATAAACAAAACGATCGCTGCCACCATTCGAGTCCCTGAATGACTTGCACCGATCAAATACCATCCTAAAAGAGTATCTAGGGTCTGTAGAAGGCTAGAGACCCAAGAGAGCTGTAACTTAGCTTACAGTACCCTCTTGTGTCATGTTGCACTAAAGCCGCAACACGATAAAAGAAACTACGGGAAACAGCGTTCCCCGGTACTGACTGTCTTAAGGGCATGTCAGTTTCCCCGTAAGAAAGGAGCGAAAGCCCAGAGGAGTGCGGAAGAAGGCTGCACTTCTCTGGCAAAGTCAAAAACAAGGTGAATAACAACAGCAAAAAGTTTAGGGGTTGCCACATGGAAGGAAAATTCCCTACAATTACGAAATCTTTCCTAACACTCGCCCCTCCCAGACTATGGACAGGGGGAACTAATCCACCCCTGGATGAGTCTCTTGTTCAGGTCGGTTAAACATTCTGGACAACCCATCAGCATTGCTATGTTGGACACCTGGCCTATGCTCAATAGTGAAGTCGAAGCCTTGTAGACTTATGGACCACCTAAGCAACTTTGGATTCTCCCCCTTCATGTTCATTAGCCACTTTAACGGCTTATGGTCAGTCTGCACAGTGAAGTGGGTCCCATAGAGGTAGGGCCTCAGCTTCCTTAGGGCCCACACAACAGAGTAACATTCTTTCTCTACCGTGGACCACCTGAGCTCTCTGTCCTTAAGCTGGCGACTAATAAAACCGATAGGGTGTTCCTTACCCTTCTCATCTACTTGTGATAGTACAGCTCCTATCCCAGTGTCAGAGGCATCCGTCTGCACGATAAAAGGTCTTTGATAATCAGGGGCCCTGAGCACAGGGGCCTGGCACAAGGAGTCTTTTAAGCCATTGAAGGCCTTCTCACACTCGTCGGTCCAAGTTACCTTCTTGGGTTTCTTCGGAGTTGTGAGGGCAGTCAGAGGAGCAGCTATGGTGCCATAGTCTGCCACAAAATTGCGGTAATACCCCGTGAGTCCTAAAAAAGGCTCTCACTTGGGTTTGCGTAGTGGGGGTAGGCCAGTCTTGTACTGCTTGTACCTTACTGGATAGAGGCTGTCTCCTCCCTCCAACTACTTCATGTCCAAGGTAAACCACTGAGCCTTGTCCATTTTGGTGAGGGGCCACTCGGACACCCTCAAAAGAGCTAACTGAAGGACTGCTTGGGAACAGGTCGGGGAGAGGTTCAGACTCCTCTTCCTCAACATCTGAAGCCAATAGCAGTGCTGCGATTTCGCCGCTTGGGACGAAAGCCTTCAGCCTATTCACGTGAAACAATTTTGGAGCCTGTCCAGGCCTTCCAAGGTCCACTGAATATTTGACCTCACCCAGGGGCTCCACCACTGGGCAAGGGCCTGACCATTTGTCCTGTAAAGCTCGAGGCCTTATGAGATTCATGATCAGGACTTGCTGACCAAGTATAAAGTTGATGAGGGAAGCTTTCTGGTCGTACCGATGTTTCACCAGCGCTTGCCCTGCCTTCAATTTATCACTGGCCAAGCCCATCAGAAGTACCATCCGTTTTCTGAGCCCTAGCACATAATCAACTACATTGGTAGTAACAGGGGGAGTGGGCATCTCCCATCCCTCTTTGACGATGGCTAAGGGTCCCCGTACGGGATGACCGAACAGAAGTTCGAAGGGGCTGAAGCCAACACCCTCCTGTGGTACCTCTCGGTAGGCAAACAGTAAGCATGAAACAAGAAGATCCCATTCTCTTCTCTGAGGCTCCTCCAGAACCCCAATCATGCTCGTTAACGTCCTGTTGAAACGCCCCCCCAGACCATCGGTCTGGGGGCGGTATGCAGAAGAGAACCTGTAGGTGACCCCACATTCTTTCCACATAGCCTGCCTATACTTCGACATAAAGTTGCTGCCATGATCCGACACAACTTCTTTAGGGAAGCCAACCCTAGTAAACATGCCGAGTAAAGCTTCTGCAACTGGCTTGGCAGTTACAGTTGTAAATGGGACGGCCTCAGGATACCTGGTTGCATGGTCGATCAGCACCAGGATAAACCTATTGCCTGAGGATGTTTGCGGGTCAAGGGGACCAACCATGTCGATCCCTACCCTTTCAAATGGTACCCCCACAACTGGGAGCGGTACCAACGGAGCTTGGATTGTCGCGCCAACCTTACCAGACAACTGGCAGGAGGCACAACTCCTGCAGTGACTTTCTACTTGCTCCCCCATCTTGGGCCAGTAGAAGTGCATGGATAACCTTTGCTTGGTCCTCCTCATACCAAGGTGACCAGCAAGGGGAACGACATGCGCCAACTGCAGGACGAAGGGCCTAACAGGAAGGGGAACCACCAACCTCCTATGGTCTCCTCCTGTAGACTCTGTGGGCTCACTATACAGGAGTCCACCTTCCTGGTAAATCCTATGCATCCCAGGAGGTTCACCCTCAAGCTGGGAGCAGGCCTGTCTCCTTAGGCCTTCCAGAGATGGGCACTCACGTTGGCCTTTACTGAATTCGTCCCTATCAGGACCTCCTTCAACTAACAAGTCTTTTAGTTCAGGATGATCGTTGGGGTCGAATACTTCAGGCATCGCCACCTCCTCGTCAGGCCCGGGCGTTTGACCAACTTCCTCCACCGCAGTGGTAGGCGAGCTCGGGGGAATATTCTCTTTCCCTCGTTTTGACTTGTAGACTCCTTTTGCCTTGGGTTTCCCCTTCGGCTGGGGCGGCGTATTGGACTTGGCCAATGCTGCCCGTGCTTGAGACCGTGTGTAGGGTCTTTCGGCAGTGTCTCCTACGAGCCCTAAAGCTCTGAGATCATTACCCAACAAGACCTTTCCCGGGACGTTTCTCTGAATGCTCACTGGAATCCTGACTGCTGTACCATTTAAAGTAAGATTTACAGGGATCACGGGAAACATACGGAGGGGGCCGTCAGCCAACTTAGTGGGCATCAGAGTAGCTCTGGCAACTTCCTCTGAGTCTACCAAGGTAGAATCCACTACAGTGCGACTGCACCCACTATCCCTAAGAGCTGGAGTATCCACTCCATTGATCAGCACACTGTCTTTAAAGTAGTGCTTGGTATTATCCGGAATCCTAGCATAAGCCTCTGCGACTTTAGGCTCCCAGGAACCCAGGGACACTAAAACTACCTCAGCCTCTATTCCGCTGGGAAATGAGTCTGAGGAGAAGGATGCTCCTGTAATCTCTTCTTCCTCGTAGGAGGAGAAGGCCAGATTAGCGGAGTGGACCCCCAAAGGTCTAACCTTACAACGGGGATCCCCCTTCACATGGTCAGTTGCTCCACAAGAAAAACAAGCCCCATTGGGTCTGTTTACGTAGGGAGGCTTATTGTAACCAGAGTTCTGTTTCGGAGGCGAACCTCCACTACCCTGTGAGTTCTCTTGTGTCGTACCCTTGTTTTTCTTTTTGTGGCCCTTATGGGAAGGAGATATAGCAGATTCCCCACCCTCCATATCTTTGGACTTTTTCCCTTCCTCCTGCTTACCAGGATGAGTTTTGTCCTTATGGGACACTCGATGTGACACCCATAAGTCTGCTGCAATGGCCAGCTTCTTAGGATCTATCTCCTTCGAATCGGCCAAATGCTGCTTAAGCTCCGGGGAAGAAGAAGCAAAAATGTGTTCCAGCATGACCAGATTGATCATGCCTTCGAAGGTAGAAACCTTATAACCTTCGACCCAGCCAGTTAAGTTTTTCAAAGATTCAGCGACATAAGATACCCAAGTACCACCTTCCTTTTTCTTATACTCTCGAAAACGCTTTAAACATTGGGCCGGAGTCTTCCCAAACTTTAAAATGAGAGTTTTCTTTAACATTGCGAAATCAGCCCGCTCAGCCTTCGACATTTCCATAATGGCACTGCAGCCAGAATGGGGCAGTCTACTGAGCAACCACGCAATCTTATCAGCATTGTCAACTTCTTGAACCTCGCATGCATACTCAAACGCATTCAGCCAGTCCATAATGTCATTCCTTTCTTCATACACACTGAGCAGATCTTTTGGAAACCGTGGATGAGAGGAAGCCCCAGACCCATGTCTAGGACCCTTGGATCCATTTGCAACCTGAAGCTTGGCCAGTTCCAACTGGTGATCCCTGTCTTTCTGTTTTTCTGCCTGTTCGATTTTTAGTTTGGCTATGCTGAATTCAAGCTCCTGCTGCCTAAACCGCAGCTCTTGCTTCTTGAATTCAAGCATAGCCTCCCCATCAACACTGGCAGAGGAAACATTAGACATTACATCCTCCCTGTCCTCGTGGTCGTGATGGATCAGTGCAGCGGCAGAACCGTCGGTTCTGCCAGTGAGAGCAGCCCCACCACCTTCTGCACTGTCCTCAGAAGTTATAGCGTCAAGCTGCGCTTCTTGCCACGCCACGATTCTCTGGATCATTTCCAATTTTGTGCCTTGAGAGGAAACACCTCTCTCCGCACATATCTTTTTCAGCGTTTCTGATTTGGAAGCATTTAAAGTTAACAAGGTATTTGCTTCCATACTGTTTGATAGGACTATGGCCTTTTTAAAGTTATATTACAACAATTCACTACGTGTACTGTTTGGAATAACCTGAAATGCCTTAGTTCGAGCGCAACACTGGATACCTTCAGTCGTATCCCACCGCTGTACACCAATTTGTTAAGACGGATTTCTGAACTCTGTCCTGGTGGCGCAGAAGTTCAGAAGGCCAACCTAATTACTTGGAACAGGGTAACCTCTGGACGAGCCAGACCAATCAAGGTAGCGATCGCGGCGGTCAAGACTAGGTCTCAAGAGGGGTGAGGGTGACTGAAAGCCCGCAATGAGCACACAAAGCAAGAGCGCTTACAAACTACTCCAAACAGTTGTTATATCAAAAATAGATACACATTTATTTTAAGGCCTTTAAAATAATGACCGTAGCGAGAAAATCACAATATCACAATATTAAACCAACACATACCATATCAACACAATATATATACAAATACACAGTCGCAAGCGTTTAAAGCACGAAATATGTAGTCCACCTGAAAGGAAAGGAAAACAGGCAGTGCGATAACGCTTTAGACTCAGTTCGCCTTCAGAGGCACCTAACTAGATGGAAGTCCGAGCCCTGCGAAGAGTGGAGCCTTGTGCTCAAAGTACCTGCCACGCCGGTGCCAACGGGCAAAAGGGGAAGCTCTTCGGAGGAAGTCAGGCAGTTCGGGTTAGTGCACAGCAGAAGGAGAACAGGTTCCGCAACTCAAGCGCAGCCTCCACAGCGAGCAGAAGCAGAGCGCGAGTACGGCAAAAGGGTGCTGTTTTTACACAGCAGGGAAAAGCAATGGGATACTGCAGGAGGGCGACCAGATCCTAGCTAAACTACTCACCGGTCCCCGAAGCAAGCAGACCCAGGCTTCTCCACGTTAGTTTCAGCAGCTGGCAGGTTCAGAAGAGCAGGGAATGCCTCGTAGTCGTGTAGAGCAAAAAGACGTCCCAATCGACGAAACCAGCACAGTTTTGTTGCCGCAGCAGGACAACGGAGCGGCCGTGTGTATTCGAGCCAAATGTACACTCCTCCCTTCAGACTTGGGAACGCCAAGCGTACGAAGCGTGGGAGAGTGACCAGGACTCGAAATACAACACAACCTGGCGGCAGTTACAGAGCAGGACCCCCTTGTAAGCTGGTCAGTCAACTGGATGGCCCAGAGACACTTCCGAAGGCTTACTTGGCAGGAGATGATGAAGTCGCCGGGAATAGCTGTTCCTGCTATTCCAAAGGTCGAAGCACCAGTACAGGCCTTCTGGTTCGATCCAAGGAGGAAAGGGCTTCACAGGACGACAGCAGTGCAAAGGAGGATTCCTTCAGCGGGTCACCAGCGATTCCTCGGTCCAGCCTCTGGGTTGCAGGATACTTGGCTCCTGTATTCCTTCGTTCGTGAGAACTCAGGAGATCGACATGGTAGTGGTATTTCCAGCTCCCTCTTATCCACGGTTCCCTTCGCGCCAAAACGGAGGGGAGCCAATGGGAGATCCGCTCATCAACACACATACCATACGTGGACCAATCACGACCACGGTGGTCCCAGGCATTCACACCACCCTAGACTCTCTGGCACCCAGGATGTGTATTGGGACCAGACATCCCAGCCCACACCCTGGAGGCACACAAACGACATGTAGAAGCCCGCGAAAGCAACCACGTTTCGCGGGAAAGTACATGCCCAAATAAGGAAGGCCCCGGGTCGCCGGACCTGGGGAAGGTGACGGGAGCAAGACGGTCAATGGACAAGACAAAGGAGCCTCGCGGCCTGGCCATTTTGGGAGCCAGGCCACCATTTTGGGTTCAGTGCAAAAACGTGCTCAGAACGCCAAAAGGAGCTCAAAATAAACAAAACGATCGCTGCCACCATTCGAGTCCCTGAATGACTTGCACCGATCAAATACCATCCTAAAAGAGTATCTAGGGCCTGTAGAAGGCTAGAGACCCAAGAGAGCTGTAACTTAGCTTACAGTGCCCTCTTGTGTCGTGTTGCACTAAAGCTGCGACACGATAAAAGAAACTACGGGAAACCACGTTCCCCGGTACTGACTGTCTTAAGGGCATGTCAGTTTCCCCGTAAGAAAGGAGCGAAAGCCCAGAGGAGTGCGGCAGAAGGCTGCACTTCTCTGGCAAAGTCAAGAACAAGGTGAAAACAACAGCAAAAAGTTTAGGGGTTGCCACATGGAAGGAAAATTACCTACAATTACGAAATCTTTCCTAACAGCATGAGATGTGATATCTCAATGCTTCTAATACCAAACATGAGACACTTCCTATAACATGAGATGGGATATCCAACTCCTTCCCATTCCAATCCTGAGACCCTTTTGATAGCAGAGATGTGATATCTCAATGTTTATACCAAACCTGAGACCCTTCCTACGGCATGAGATGTCATATTCAACTCCTTCCCATTCCAATCCTGAGACCCTTCCTATAGCATGAGATGTGATATCCAACTCCTTCCCATTCCAATCCTGAGACCCTTCCTATAGCATGAGATGTGATGTCTCAATGCTTCTAATACCAAACCTGAGATCCTTCCTATAACATGAGATGTGATATCCAACTCCTTCCATTCCAATCCTGAGACCCTTCCTATAGCATGAGATGTGATATCTCAATGCTTATACCAAACCTGAGACCCTTCCTATAGCATGAGATGTGATATCCAACTCCTTCCCATTCCAATCCTGAGACCCTTCCTATAGCCTGAGATGTGATATCTCAATGCCTCTAATACCAAACCTGAGATCCTTCCTCTAACATGAAATGTGATATCCAACTCCTTCACTTTCCAAACCTGAGAGCCTATCTATAGCATAAGATGTGATATCCAAGTCCTTCCCATTCCAATCCTTAGACCCTTCCTACAGCATGCAATAAGATATCTCAATGATTCTAATAAAAAACCTGAGACCCGTCCTATAACATGAGATGGGATATCCAACTCCTTCCCTTTCCAATCCCGAGCCACTTCCGCTAGCAGAGATGTGATATCCCAATGCTTCTACCAAACCTGAGACCCATACTATGGCATGAGATGTGATATCAAACCCCTTCCCCTTCCAAACCTTAGACACTTCCTTTATCATGAGATGTGATATCCAACTCCTTCCCATTCCATCCCTGAGACCCTTCCGATATCATGAGATGTGATATCTCAATGCTTCTAATATCAAAACTGAGACCCTCCCTATAACATGAGATGTGATATCCAACTCCTTCCCATTCCAATCGCGACCCTTCCTATAACATGAGATGTGATATCTCTATGCTTCTAATACCAAACCTGAGGCCCTTCCCGTAGTATATGTGAAATCCAACTCCTTCCCATTCCAAACTTGTGACCCTTCCTGTAGCATGAAATGTGATTTTTCACCCCTTCCAATACCATACCCGAGACCATTCCCACAGCCTGAGATTTGAAATCTCATTTCTTCCAATACCAAACCCGAGACCCTTCCGATAGGATGTGATTTGATATCTCAGTGCTTCTAATACCAAACCTGAGACCCTCCCTATAACAAGAGATATCATATCCAACTCCTTCCCATTCCAATCCTGAGACTCTTCCTATAGCATGACATGTGATATCGAACTTCCCATTCAAATCCTGAGACTCAGACCTCCCCGTCTAACCTCACCACTCCTAGCTCCCGGATTGATAATGCACTCCTGCTGTGTCTTCTCTCCCTTCTTCTGCTTCCTTTCCTCTCTCCTTCCTCATGTGCCCTAGGTCAGGCTCCTTCTACACCTCCGCAAGGATTACTGATTTGTACCCCTCCCCACTCTCAACTCTCACTCAGTTAACACTCATCTGACATCTGCCATTTCCTGGAAGAACCCGACCTTGATGTCCTTGGTCTAACCGAGACATGGATGACGGCCAGCGCTGTCTCGAGCTCTGACACTTTCCTCCCTGATGACAAGTTCCTCTCCAAGCCCAGATCCAACCGTTCTTGAGAGGGAGTATCCTTGATTCCTGTAGTAAATGGCTTTCCTTTGCAGGCCGACTCCTCTCACGAATGCCTTGTCGGCATGCATTCTCTCTTTCCTGGCCATTCTCTCACCGTGGCTATTTGCCTACCCCCTTCCTCTCTCAGTGGATGGACTTCTTCATCCTAGCCTCCTACCACTCAACTCCGCCTACTTGGAGAATTCAAAATGAACCTGTATGCTTCCTGACCTGGACTTTTACGAGATCTGCAACTCTTCATGTCTCTGGCCCTACACACTGCAGGGAATACTCAGGATTTTCTGATCTCAGACATCCCCCTACGTAACCCTCTCAACAATCCTCTCCCGTGGTGATCAAGTTCTCATCTCCAAAGAAGGCTAACTACCAGCTGTTCCTCCTCAGTGGAGTTCTCCCTTTCTGTCCCTGCTCTCTGCACCGTTTCGCGTTGCAAACACTCGCTTCCCTGCTCTCTGGTTTAGACGCTTTTCCTTCTTCCTTTCTGTGCTTGTTCTCTACATCGTTTCGCGTTGCAGAGAACAACTCGCTTCCCAGCTCTCTGGTTTAGACGTGTGTTCCCTGCCTTCTCTCCTCTTCCCGCTGCCTTCAAATCAACAAATGAGCTTCAAAAGATACACGGTGCTCAGAATGCTTTATAACACCCATTATTCAAGATATAGCTGTAACCCGCTAGACGTATTGAAAAGTGCTAAAAACTAGCAAAAATAGCTAGAAAATGTTCTTTCCTCGCGTTTTGGTAAATACGAATTCTGGTGGATTCCCATTTTGTACTCTGTTCGTGCATTTGTTCAGTCGAATCCTGATGTTTTTAACCACTCGTCACCCATACAAGGGGGGGATCAAAATCTACTGTTCCCAGGCTGAATGTATACTGCTGAAATCGTCAATGCATTATCGGGTAAACCGACTGTTCTGGAAAGTGTATTTGCCATCTGTTATTCCAGTCAGCATGTTTTCATCGTCCCTTCTTGTTTCAAGGCTGCACTCCCGTGGTGATCACATTCTCCTCTCCAGAGCAGGCTAACTACCAGCTGCTCCTCCTCAGAGGCGTTCCACCTTTCTGTCCCTGCTCCCAGCACCGTTTCGCGTTGCATGTACTCGCTTCCCAGCTCTCTGGTTTAGATGCGTGTTCCCTGCCTTCTCTCCTCTTCCTACAGCCTTCCAATGAGCTCCACAAGATAGTGTTCAGAATGCTTTATAACCCCATTATTCAACATATAGCTGTAACCCGCTAGACGTATTGAAACGTGCTAAAAACTAGCAAAAATAGCTAGAAAATGTACTTCCCTCGCGTTTTGGTAAATGCAGGGTACACGCGTATAAACCAGAGAGCAGGGAAGCGAGCATTTCAGCAGTATAAATTCAGCCTGTGAACAACACATTTTGACCCTCCCTTGTATGGGAGAAGAGTGGTTCAAAAGACCAGGATTCGACTGATCAAACGCACGAACAGAGTACAAAATGGGAATCCACCAGAATTCGCATTTACGAAAACGCGAGGAAAGTACATTTTCTAGCTGTTTCTGCTCGTTTTTAGCACGTTTCAATACGTCTAGCGGGTTACAGCTATATGTTGAATAATGGGTGTTATAAAGCATTCTGAACACTATCTTGTGGAGCTCATTGGAAGGCTGTAGGAAGAGGAGAGAAGGCAGGGAACACGCATCTAAACCAGAGAGCTTTGAAGCGAGTACATGCAACGCGAAACGGTGCAGGGAGCAGCGACAGAAAGGATGAACGCCTATGAGGAGGAGCAGCTGGTAGTCAGCCTGCTCTGGAGAGGAGAATGTGATCGCCAGGGGAGTGCAGCCTGTAAAGTAGAAGGGACGATGAACACAGGGCGACTGCATTAACAGATGGCAAATACACGTTCCAAAACAGTCAGGAAAGCTGATAATGCCTTGAAGATTTCAGCCGTATACATTCAGCCTGTGAACAGCAGTAGACGTTGACCCCCCCTTGTATGGGAGAACAGTGGTTAAAAACTTCAGGATTCGACAACAAACGCACGGACAGTACATACATGGGAACCCGTCAGAATTAGCATTTACAAAAACGCGAGGAAAGTACATTTTGTAGCTGTTTTTGCTACTTTACAGCACGTTTCAATACGTCTAGCGGGTCACGGCTATATATTGAATAATGGGTGTTATAGAGCATTCTGAGCACTGTGTATCTTTTGGAGCTCATTTTTTTATTTGAAGGCAGCGGGAAGAGGAGAGAAGGCAGGGAACACGCGTCTAAACCAGAGAGCTGGGAAGCGAGTACTTGCAACGCGAAAGGGGCAGAAAGGAAGAAGGCCTCTGAGAAGGAAAAGCGTCTAAACCAGAGAGCAGGGAAGCGAGTGTTTGCAATGCGAAACGGTGCAGGGAGCAGGGACAGAAAGGGAGAACTCCTCTGAAGAGGAACAGCTGGCAGTTAGCCTTCTTGGGAGATGAGAACTTGATCACCACGGGAGAGGATGGTTGAGAGGGTTACAGAGGGGGAGGTCTGAGATCAGAAAATCCTGAGTATTCACTGCAGTGTGTAGGGCCAGCGACATGAAGAGTTGCAGATCTCGTAAAAGTCCACGTCAGGAAGCATACAGGTTCATTTTGAATTCTCCAAGTAGGCGGAGTTGAGTGGTAGGAGGCTAGGATGGAGAAGTCCATCCACTGAGAGAGGAAGGGGGTAGGCAAATAGCCACGGTGAGAGAATGGTGTTAGGAAAGATTTCGTAATTGTAGGGAATTTTCCTTCCATGTGGCAACCCCTAAACTTTTTGCTATTGTTTTTAACCTTGTTCTTGACTTTGCCAGAGAAGTGCAGCCTTCTGCCGCACTCCTCTGGGCTTTCGCTCCTTTCTTACGGGGAAACTGTCATGCCCTTAAGACAGTCAGTACCGGGGAACGCTGTTTCCCGTAGTTTCTTCTATCATGTTGCGGCTTTAGTGCAACATGACACAAGAGGGCACTGTAAGCTAAGTTACAGCTCTCTTGGGTCTCTAGCCTTCTACAGGCCCTAGATACTCTTTTAGGATGGTATTTGATCGGTGCAAGTCATTCAGGGACTCGAATGGTGGCAGCGATCGTTTTGTTTATTTTGAGCTCCTTTTGGCGTTCTGAGCACGTTTTTCGCACTGAACCCAAAATGGTGGCCTGGCTCCCAAAATGGCCAGACCACGAGGCTCCTTTGTCTTGTCCACTGACCGTCTTGCTCCCTTCACCTTCCCCAGGTCGAGCGATCCGGGGCCTTCCTTATTTGGGCATGTACTTTCCCGCGAAACGCAGATGCTTTCGCGGGCTTCTACATGTCGTTTGTGTGCCTCCAGGGTGTGGGCTGGGATGTCTGGTCCCAATACACATCCTGGGTGCCAGAGAGTCTGGGGTGGTGTGAATGCCTGGGACCACCGTGGTCCGTGATTGGTCCACGTATGGTATGTGTGTTGATGAGCGGATCTCCCATTGGCTCCCCTCCGTTTTGGCGCGAAGGGAACCGTGGATAAGAGGGAGCTGGAAACACCACTACCATGTCGATCTCCTGAGTTCTCACGAACGAAGGAATACAGGAGCCAAGTATCCTGCAACCCAGAGGCTGGACCGAGGAATCGCTGGTGACCCGCTGAAGGAATCCTCCTTTGCACTGCTGTCGTCCTGTGAAACCCTTTCCTCCTTGGATCGAACCAGAAGGCCTGTACTGGTGCTTCGACCTTTGGAATAGCAGGAACAGCTATTCCCGGCGACTTCATCATCTCCTGCCAAGTAAGCCTTCGGAAGTGTCTCTGGGCTATCCAGTTGACTGACCAGCTTACAAGGGGGTCCTGCTCTGTAACCGCCGCCAGGTTGTGTTGTATTTCGAGTCCTGGTCACTCTCCCACGCTTCGTACGCTTGGCGTCCCCAGGTCTGAAGGGAGGAGTGTACATTTGGCTTGAATACACACGGCCGCTCCGTTGTCCTGCTGCGGCAACAAAACTGTGCTGGTTTCGTCGATTGGGACGTCTTTTTGCTCTACACGACTACGAGGCGTTCCCTGCTCTTCTAAACCTGCCAGCTGCTGAAACTAACGTGGAGAAGCCTGGGTCTGCTTGCTTCGGGGACCGGTGAGTAGTTTAGCTAGGATCTGGTCGCCCTCCTGCAGTATCCCATTGCTTTTCCCTGCTGTGTAAAAACAGCACCCTTTTGGCCGTACTCGCGCTCTGCTTCTGCCCGCTGTGGAGGCTGCGCTTGAGTTGCGGAACCTGTTCTCCTTCTGCTGTGCACTAACCCGAACTGCCTGACTTCCTCCGAAGAGCTTCCCCTTTTGCCCGTTGGCACCGGCGTGGCAGGTACTTTGAGCACAAGGCTCCACTCTTCGCAGGGCTCGGACTTCCATCTAGTTAGGTGCCTCTGAAGGCGAACTGAGTCTAAAGCGTTATCGCACTGCCTGTTTTCCTTTCCTTTCAGGTGGACTACATATTTCGTGCTTTAAATGCTTGCGACTGTGTATTTGTATATATATTGTGTTGATATGGTATGTGTTGGTTTAATATTGTGATATTGTGATTTTCTCGCTGCGGTCGTTGTTTTAAAGGCCTTAAAATAAATGTGTTTATATTTTTGATATAACACCTGTTTGGAGTAGTTTGTAAGCGCTCTTGCTTTGTGTGCTCACTGCGGGCTTTCAGTCACCCTCACCCCTCTTGAGACCTAGTCTTGACCGCCGCGATCGCTACCTTGATTGGTCTGGCTTGTCCAGAGGTTACCCTGTTCCAAGTAATTAGGTTGGCCTTCTGAACTTCTGCGCCACCAGGACAGAGTTCAGAAATCCGTCTTAACAAATTGGTGGCAGCGGTGGGATACGACTGAAGGTATCCAGTGTTGCGCTCGAACTAAGGCATTTCAGGTTATTCCAAACAGTACACGTAGTGAATTGTTATAGTATAACTTTAAAAAGGCCATAGTCCTATCAAACAGTATGGAAACAAGTACGTTGTTAACTTTAAATGCTTCCAAATCAGAAACGCTGAAAAAGATGTGTGCGGAGAGAGGTGTTTCCTCTCAAGGCACGAAATTGGAAATGATCCAAAGAATCATGGCGTGGCAAGAAGCGCAGCTTGACGCTATTACTTCTGAGGACAGTGCGGAAGGTGGTGGGGCTGCTCTCACTGGTAGAACCGACGGTTCTGCCGCCGCACAGTTCCACTGCGACCACGAGGACAGGGAGGATGTAATGTCTAATGTTTCCTCTGCCAGTGTTGATGGGGAGGCTATGCTTGAATTCAAGAAGCAAGAGCTGCGGTTTAGGCAGCAGGAGCTTGAATTCAGCATAGCCAAACTAAAAATCGAACAGGCAGAAAAACAGAAAGACAGGGATCACCAGTTGGAACTGGCCAAGCTTCAGGTTGCAAATGGATCCAAGGGTCCTAGACATGGGTCTGGGGCTTCCTCTCATCCACGGTTTCCGAAAGATCTGCTCAGTATGTATGAAGAAAGGAATGACATTATGGACTGGCTGAATGCGTTTGAGTATGCATGCGAGGTCCAGGAAGTTGACAATGCTGATAAGATTGCGTGGTTGCTCAGTAGACTGCCCCATTCTGGCTGCAGTGCCATTATGGAAATGTCGAAGGCTGAGCGGGCTGATTTCGCAATGTTAAAGCAAACTCTCATTTTAAAGTTTGGGAAGACTCCGGCCCAATGTTTAAAGCGTTTTCGAGAGTATAAGAAAAAGGAAGGTGGTACTTGGGTATCTTATGTCGCTGAATCTTTGAAAAACTTAACTGGCTGGGTCGAAGGTTATAAGGTTTCTACCTTCGAAGGCATGATCAATCTGGTCATGCTGGAACACATTTTTGCTTCTTCTTCCCCGGAGCTTAAGCAGCATTTGGCCGATTCGAAGGAGATAGATCCTAAGAAGCTGGCCATTGCAGCAGACTTATGGGTGTCACATCGAGTGTCCCATAAGGACAAAACTCATCCTGGTAAGCAGGAGGAAGGGAAAAAGTCCAAAGATATGGAGGGTGGGGAATCTGCTAAATCTTCTTCCCATAAGGGCCACAAAAAGAAAAACAAGGGTAAGACACAAGAGAACTCACAGGGTAGTGGAGGTCCGCCTCCAAAACAGAACTCTGGTTACAATAAGCCTCCCTACGTAAACAGACCCACTGGGGCTTGTTTTTCTTGTGGAGCAACTGACCATGTGAAGGGGGATCCCCGTTGTAAGGTTAGACCTTTGGGGGTCCACTCCGCTAATCTGGCCTTCTCCTCCTACGAGGAAGAAGAGATTACAGGAGCATCCTTCTCCTCAGACTCATTTCCCAGCGGAATAGAGGCTGAGGTAGTTTTAGTGTCCCTGGGTTCCTGGGAGCCTAAAGTCGCAGAGGCTTATGCTAGGATTCCGGATAATACCAAGCACTACTTTAAAGACAGTGTGCTGATCAATGGAGTGGATACTCCAGCTCTTAGGGATAGTGGGTGCAGTCGAACTGTAGTGGATTCTACCTTGGTAGACTCAGAGGAAGTTGCCAGAGCTACTCTGATGCCCACTAAGTTGGCTGACGGCCCCCTCCGTATGTGTCCCGTGATCCCTGTAAATCTTACTTTAAATGGTACAGCAGTCAGGATTCCAGTGAGCATTCAGAGAAACGTCCCGGGAAAGGTCTTGTTGGGCAATGATCTCAGAGCTTTTGGGCTCGTAGGAGACACTGCCGAAAGACCCTACACACGGTCTCAAGCACGGGCAGCATTGGCCAAGTCCAATACGCCGCCCCAGCCGAAGGGGAAACCCAAGGCGAAAGGAGTCTACAAGTCAAGACGAGGGAAAGAGAATATTCCCCCGAGCTCGCCTACCACTGCGGTGGAGGAAGTTGGTCAATCGCCCGGGCCTGACGAGGAGGTGGCGATGCCTGAAGTATTCGACCCCAACGATCATCCTGAACTAAAAGACTTGTTAGTTGAAGGAGGTCCTGATAGGGACGAATTCAGTAAAGGCCAACGTGAGTGCCCATCTCTGGAAGGCCTAAGGAGACAGGCCTGCTCCCAGCTTGAGGGTGAACCTCCTGGGAAGCATAGGATTTATTGGGAAGGTGGACTCCTGTATAGTGAGCCCACAGAGTCTACAGAAGGAGACCATAGGAGGTTGGTGGTTCCCCTTGCTGTTAGGCCCTTCCTCCTGCAGTTGGCGCATGAAGTTCCCCTTGCTGGTCACCTCGGTATGAGGAAGACCAAGCAAAGGTTATCCGTGCACTTCTACTGGCCCAAGATGGGGGAGCAAGTAGAAAGTCACTGCAGGAGTTGTGCCGCCTGCCAGTTGTCTGGTAAGGTTGGCGCGACAATCCAAGCTCCGTTGGTACCGCTCCCAGTTATGGTGGTACCATTTGAAAGGGTAGGGATCGACATGGTTGGTCCCCTTGACCCGCAAACATCCTCAGGCAATAGGTTTATACTGGTGCTGGTCGACCATGCAACCAGGTTTCCTGAGGCCGTCCCATTTACAACTGTAACTGCCAAGCCAGTTGCAGAAGCTTTACTCGGCATGTTTACTAGGGTTGGCTTCCCTAAAGAAGTTGTGTCGGATCATGGCAGCAACTTTATGTCGAAGTATAGGCAGGCTATGTGGAAAGAATGTGGGGTCACCTACAGGTTCTCTTCTGCATACCGCCCCCAGACCGATGGTCTGGGGGGCCGTTTTAACAGGACGTTAAAGAGCATGATTGGGGCTCTGGAGGAGCCTCAGAGAAGAAAATGGGATCTTCTTGTTTCATGCTTACTGTTTGCCTACCGAGAGGTACCACAGGAGGGTGTTGGCTTCAGCCCCTTCGAACTTCTGTTCGGTCATCCCGTACGGGGACCCTTAGCCATCGTCAAAGAGGGATGGGAGATGCCCACTCCCCCTGTTACTACCAATGTAGTTGATTATGTGCTAGGGCTCAGAAAACGGATGGTACTTCTGATGGGCTTGGCTAGTGATAAATTGAAGGCAGGGCAAGCGCTGGTGAAACATTGGTACGACCAGAAAGCTTCCCTCATCAACTTTACACTTGGTCAGCAAGTCCTGATCATGAATCCCATAAGGCCTCGAGCTTTACAGGACAAATGGTCAGGCCCTTACCCAGTGGTGGAGCCCCTGGGTGAGGTTAACTATTCAGTGGACCTTGGAAGGCCTGGACAGGCTCCGAAAGTGTTTCACGCGAATAGGCTGAAGGCTTTCGTCCCAAGCGTCGAAATCGCAGTCCTGCTATTGGCTTCAGACGTTGAGGAAGAGGAGTCTGAACCTCTCCCCGACCTGTTCCCAAGCAGTCCTTCAGTAAGCTCTTTTGAGGGTGTCCGAGTGGCCCCTCACCAAAATGGACAAGGCTCAGTGGTTTACCTTGGACATGAAGTAGGTGGAGGGAGGAGACAGCCTCTACTCAGTCAGGTACAAGCAGTACAACACTGGCCTACCCCCACTACGCAAACCCAAGTGAGAGCCTTCTTAGGACTTACGGGGTATTACCACAATTTTGTGGCAGACTATGGTACCATAGCTGCTCCTCTGACTGCCCTCACAACTCCGAAGAAACCCAAGAAAGTAACTTGGACCGACGAGTGTGAGAAGGCCTTCAATGGCTTAAAAGACTCCTTGTGCCAGGCCCCTGTGCTCAGGGCCCCTGATTATCAAAGACCTTTTATCGTGCAGACGGATGCCTCTGACACTGGGATAGGAGCTGTACTATCACAAGTAGATGAGAAGGGTAAGGAACACCCTATCGGTTTTATTAGTCGCCAGCTTAAGGACAGAGAGCTCAGATGGTCCACGGTAGAGAAAGAATGTTTCTCTGTTGTGTGGGCCCTACGGAAGCTGAGGCCCTACCTCTATGGGACCCACTTCACTGTGCAGACTGACCATAAGCCGTTAAAGTGGCTAATGAACATGAAGGGGGAGAATCCAAAGTTGCTTAGGTGGTCCATAAGTCTACAAGGCTTCGACTTCACTATTGAGCATAGACCAGGTGTCCAACATAGCAATGCTGATGGGTTGTCCAGAATGTTTAACCGACCTGAACAAGAGACTCATCCAGGGGTGGATTAGTTCCCCCTGTCCATAGTCTGGGAGGGGCGAGTGTTAGGAAAGATTTCGTAATTGTAGGGAATTTTCCTTCCATGTGGCAACCCCTAAACTTTTTGCTATTGTTTTTAACCTTGTTCTTGACTTTGCCAGAGAAGTGCAGCCTTCTGCCGCACTCCTCTGGGCTTTCGCTCCTTTCTTACGGGGAAACTGACATGCCCTTAAGACAGTCAGTACCGGGGAACGCTGTTTCCCGTAGTTTCTTCTATCATGTTGCGGTTTTAGTGCAACATGACACAAGAGGGCACTGTAAGCTAAGTTACAGCTCTCTTGGGTCTCTAGCCTTCTACAGGCCCTAGATACTCTTTTAGGATGGTATTTGATCGGTGCAAGTCATTCAGGGACTCGAATGGTGGCAGCGATCGTTTTGTTTATTTTGAGCTCCTTTTGGCGTTCTGAGCACGTTTTTCGCACTGAACCCAAAATGGTGGCCTGGCTCCCAAAATGGCCAGACCACGAGGCTCCTTTGTCTTGTCCACTGACCGTCTTGCTCCCTTCACCTTCCCCAGGTCGAGCGACCCGGGGCCTTCCTTATTTGGGCATGTACTTTCCCGCGAAACGCAGATGCTTTCGCGGGCTTCTACATGTCGTTTGTGTGCCTCCAGGGTGTGGGCTGGGATGTCTGGTCCCAATACACATCCTGGGTGCCAGAGAGTCTGGGGTGGTGTGAATGCCTGGGACCACCGTGGTCCGTGATTGGTCCACGTATGGTATGTGTGTTGATGAGCGGATCTCCCATTGGCTCCCCTCCGTTTTGGCGCGAAGGGAACCGTGGATAAGAGGGAGCTGGAAACACCACTACCATGTCGATCTCCTGAGTTCTCACGAACGAAGGAATACAGGAGCCAAGTATCCTGCAACCCAGAGGCTGGACCGAGGAATCGCTGGTGACCCGCTGAAGGAATCCTCCTTTGCACTGCTGTCGTCCTGTGAAACCCTTTCCTCCTTGGATCGAACCAGAAGGCCTGTACTGGTGCTTCGACCTTTGGAATAGCAGGAACAGCTATTCCCGGAGACTTCATCATCTCCTGCCAAGTAAGCCTTCGGAAGTGTCTCTGGGCCATCCAGTTGACTGACCAGCTTACAAGGGAGTCCTGCTCTGTAACTGCCGCCAGGTTGTGTTGTATTTCGAGTCCTTGTCACTCTCCCACGCTTCGTACGCTTGGCGTTCCCAAGTCTGAAGGGAGGAGTGTACATTTGGCTTGAATACACACAGCCGCTCCGTTGTCCTGCTGCGGCAACAAAACTGTGCTGGTTTCGTCGATTGGGACGTCTTTTTGCTCTACACGACTACGAGGCGTTCCCTGCTCTTCTGAACCTGCCAGCTGCTCAAACTAACGTGGAGAAGCCTGGGTCTGCTTGCTTCGGGGACCGGTGAGTAGTTTAGCTAGGATCTGGTCGCCCTCCTGCAGTATCCCATTGCTTTTCCCTGCTGTGTAAAAACAGCACCCTTTTGCCGTACTCGCGCTCTGCTTCTGCTCGCTGTGGAGGCTGCGCTTGAGTTGCGGAACCTGTTCTCCTTCTGCTGTGCACTAACCCGAACTGCCTGACTTCCTCCGAAGAGCTTCCCCTTTTGCCCGTTGGCACCGGCGTGGCAGGTACTTTGAGCACAAGGCTCCACTCTTCGCAGGGCTCGGACTTCCATCTAGTTAGGTGCCTCTGAAGGCGAACTGAGTCTAAAGCGTTATCGCACTGCCTGTTTTCCTTTCCTTTCAGGTGGACTACATATTTCGTGCTTTAAATGCTTGCGACTGTGTATTTGTATATATATTGTGTTGATATGGTATGTGTTGGTTTAATATTGTGATATTGTGATTTTCTCGCTGCGGTCGTTGTTTTAAAGGCCTTAAAATAAATGTGTTTATATTTTTGATATAACACCTGTTTGGAGTAGTTTGTAAGCGCTCTTGCTTTGTGTGCTCACTGCGGGCTTTCAGTCACCCTCACCCCTCTTGAGACCTAGTCTTGACCGCCGCGATCGCTACCTTGATTGGTCTGGCTTGTCCAGAGGTTACCCTGTTCCAAGTAATTAGGTTGGCCTTCTGAACTTCTGCGCCACCAGGACAGAGTTCAGAAATCCGTCTTAACAAATGGCCAGGAGAGAATGCATGCAGACAAGGCATTCGTGACAGGAGTCGGCCTGCAAAGGAAATCAATTTACTACAGGAATCAAGGATAAGCATTGAGATATCACATCTCATGCTATAGGAAGGGTCTCAGGATTGGAATGGGAAGGACTTAGGTATCACATATCATGCTATAGGGAGGGTCTCAGTTTTGATATTAGAAGCATTGAGATATCACATCTCATGCTATCGGAAGTGTCTCAGGATTGGAATGGGAAGGAGCTGGATATCACATCTCATGCTAAAGGAAGGGTCTCAGGTTTGGAACGGGAAGGAGTTGGATATTGTTAAGACGGATTTCTGAACTCTGTCCTGGTGGCGCAGAAGTTCAGAAGGCCAACCTAATTACTTGGAACAGGGTAACCTCTGGACAAGCCAGACCAATCAAGGTAGCGATCGCGGCGGTCAAGACTAGGTCTCAAGAGGGGTGAGGGTGACTGAAAGCCCGCAATGAGCACACAAAGCAAGAGCGCTTACAAACTACTCCAAACAGTTGTTATATCAAAAATATAAACACATTTATTTTAAGGCCTTTAAAACAACGACCGTAGCGAGAAAATCACAATATCACAATATTAAACCAACACATACCATATCAACACAATATATATACAAATACACAGTCGCAAGCGTTTAAAGCACGAAATATGTAGTCCACCTGAAAGGAAAGGAAAACAGGCAGTGCGATAACGCTTTTGACTCAGTTCGCCTTTAGAGGCACCTAACTAGATGGAAGTCCGAGCCCTGCGAAGAGTGGAGCCTTGTGCTCAAAGTACCTGCCACGCCGGTGCCAACGGGCAAAAGGGGAAGCTCTTCGGAGGAAGTCGGGCAGTTCGGGTTAGTGCACAGCAGAAGGAGAACAGGTTCCGCAACTCAAGCGCAGCCTCCACAGCGGGCAGAAGCAGAGCGCGAGTACGGCCAAAAGGGTGCTGTTTTTACACAGCAGGGAAAAGCAATGGGATACTGCAGGAGGGCGACCAGATCCTAGCTAAGCTACTCACCGGTCCCCGAAGCAAGCAGACCCAGGCTTCTCCACGTTAGTTTCAGCAGCTGGCAGGTTCAGAAGAGCAGGGAACGCCTCGTAGTCGTGTAGAGCAAAAAGACGTCCCAATCGACGAAACCAGCACAGTTTTGTTGCCGCACAGGACAACGGAGCGGCCGTGTGTATTCGAGCCAAATGAACCCTCCTCCCTTCAGACCTGGGGACGCCAAGCGTACGAAGCGTGGGAGAGGGACAAGGACTCGCAATACAACACAACCTGGCGGCAGTTGCAGAGCCAACCTCCTTTGTAAGCTGGTCAGTCAACTGGATGGCCCAGAGACGCTTCCGAAGGCTTACTTGGCAGGAGATGGTTGAAGATGCCGGGAATAGCTGTTCCTGCTATTCCAAAGGTCGAAGCACCAGTACAGGCCTTCTGGTTCGAACAAAGGAGGACAGGGGCTCTCCGGACGACAGCAGTGCAAAGGAGGATTCCTTCAGCGGGTCACCAGCGATTCCTCGGTCCAGCCTCGTAGTTGCAGGATACTTGGCTCCTGTATTCCTTCGTTCGTGAGAACTCAGGAGATCGACATGGCAGTGGTGTTTCCAGCTCCCTCTTATCCACGGTTCCCTTCGCGCCAAAACGGAGGGGAGCCAATGGGAGATCCGCACATCAACACACATACCATACGTGGACCAATCACGGACCACGGTGGTCCCAGGCATTCACACCACCCCAGACTCTCTGGCACCCAGGATGTGTATTGGGACCAGACATCCCAGCCCACACCCTGGAGGCACACAAACGACATGTAGAAGCCCGCGAAAGCAACCACGTTTCGCGGGAAAGTACATGCCCAAATAAGGAAGGCCCCGGGTCGCCTGACCTGGGGAAGGTGAAGGGAGCAGGACGGTCAGTGGACAAGACAAAGGAGCCTCGTGGTCTGGCCATTTTGGAGAGCCAGGCCACCATTTTGGGTTCAGTGCAAAAACGTGCTCAGAACGCCAAAAGGAGCTCAAAATAAACAAAACGATCGCTGCCACCATTCGAGTCCCTGAATGACTTGCACCGATCAAATACCATCCTAAAAGAGTATCTAGGGTCTGTAGAAGGCTAGAGACCCAAGAGAGCTGTAACTTAGCTTACAGTGCCCTCTTGTGTCATGTTGCACTAAAGCCGCAACACGATAAAAGAAACTACGGGAAACAGCGTTCCCCGGTACTGACTGTCTTAAGGGCATGTCAGTTTCCCCGTAAGAAAGGAGCGAAAGCCCAGAGGAGTGCGGAAGAAGGCTGCACTTCTCTGGCAAAGTCAAAAACAAGGTGAATAACAACAGCAAAAAGTTTAAGGGTTGCCACATGGAAGGAAAATTCCCTACAATTACGAAATCTTTCCTAACACTCGCCCCTCCCAGACTATGGACAGGGGGAACTAATCCACCCCTGGATGAGTCTCTTGTTCAGGTCGGTTAAACATTCTGGACAACCCATCAGCATTGCTATGTTGGACACCTGGCCTATGCTCAATAGTGAAGTCGAAGCCTTGTAGACTTATGGACCACCTAAGCAACTTTGGATTCTCCCCCTTCATGTTCATTAGCCACTTTAACGGCTTATGGTCAGTCTGCACAGTGAAGTGGGTCCCATAGAGGTAGGGCCTCAGCTTCCTTAGGGCCCACACAACAGAGAAACATTCTTTCTCTACCGTGGACCACCTGAGCTCTCTGTCCTTAAGCTGGCGACTAATAAAACCGATAGGGTGTTCCTTACCCTTCTCATCTACTTGTGATAGTACAGCTCCTATCCCAGTGTCAGAGGCATCCGTCTGCACGATAAAAGGTCTTTGATAATCAGGGGCCCTTAGCACAGGGGCCTGGCACAAGGAGTCTTTTAAGCCATTGAAGGCCTTCTCACACTCGTCGGTCCAAGTTACCTTCTTGGGTTTCTTCGGAGTTGTGAGGGCAGTCAGAGGAGCAGCTATGGTGCCATAGTCTGCCACAAAATTGCGGTAATACCCCATGAGTCCTAAAAAAGGCTCTCACTTGGGTTTGCGTAGTGGGGGTAGGCCAGTCTTGTACTGCTTGTACCTTACTGGATAGAGGCTGTCTCCTCCCTCCAACTACTTCATGTCCAAGGTAAACCACTGAGCCTTGTCCATTTTGGTGAGGGGCCACTCGGACACCCTCAAAAGAGCTAACTGAAGGACTGCTTGGGAACAGGTCGGGGAGAGGTTCAGACTCCTCTTCCTCAACATCTGAAGCCAATAGCAGTGCTGCGATTTCGCCGCTTGGGACGAAAGCCTTCAGCCTATTCACGTGAAACACTTTTGGAGCCTGTCCAGGCCTTCCAAGGTCCACTGAATAGTTGACCTCACCCAGGGGCTCCACCACTGGGCAAGGGCCTGACCATTTGTCCTGTAAAGCTCGAGGCCTTATGAGATTCATGATCAGGACTTGCTGACCAAGTATAAAGTTGATGAGGGAAGCTTTCTGGTCGTACCGATGTTTCACCAGCGCTTGCCCTGCCTTCAATTTATCACTGGCCAAGCTCATCAGAAGTACCATCCGTTTTCTGAGCCCTAGCACATAATCAACTACATTGGTAGTAACAGGGGGAGTGGGCATCTCCCATCCCTCTTTGACGATGGCTAAGGGTCCCCGTACGGGATGACCGAACAGAAGTTCGAAGGGGCTGAAGCCAACACCCTCCTGTGGTACCTCTCGGTAGGCAAACAGTAAGCATGAAACAAGAAGATCCCATTCTCTTCTCTGAGGCTCCTCCAGAACCCCAATCATGCTCGTTAACGTCCTGTTGAAACGCCCCCCCAGACCATCGGTCTGGGGGCGGTATGCAGAAGAGAACCTGTAGGTGACCCCACATTCTTTCCACATAGCCTGCCTATACTTCGACATAAAGTTGCTGCCATGATCCGACACAACTTCTTTAGGGAAGCCAACCCTAGTAAACATGCCGAGTAAAGCTTCTGCAACTGGCTTGGCAGTTACAGTTGTAAATGGGACGGCCTCAGGATACCTGGTTGCATGGTCGACCAGCACCAGGATAAATCTATTGCCTGAGGATGTTTGCGGGTCAAGGGGACCAACCATGTCGATCCCTACCCTTTCAAATGGTACCCCCACAACTGGGAGCGGTACCAACGGAGCTTGGATTGTCGCGCCAACCTTACCAGACAACTGGCAGGAGGCACAACTCCTGCAGTGACTTTCTACTTGCTCCCCCATCTTGGGCCAGTAGAAGTGCATGGATAACCTTTGCTTGGTCCTCCTCATACCAAGGTGACCAGCAAGGGGAACGACATGCGCCAACTGCAGGAGGAAGGGCCTAACAGGAAGGGGAACCACCAACCTCCTATGGTCTCCTCCTGTAGACTCTGTGGGCTCACTATACAGGAGTCCACCTTCCTGGTAAATCCTATGCATCCCAGGAGGTTCACCCTCAAGCTGGGAGCAGGCCTGTCTCCTTAGGCCTTCCAGAGATGGGCACTCACGTTGGCCTTTACTGAATTCGTCCCTATCAGGACCTCCTTCAACTAACAAGTCTTTTAGTTCAGGATGATCGTTGGGGTCGAATACTTCAGGCATCGCCACCTCCTCGTCAGGCCCGAGCGATTGACCAACTTCCTCCACCGCAGTGGTAGGCGAGCTCGGGGGAATATTCTCTTTCCCTCGTTTTGACTTGTAGACTCCTTTTGCCTTGGGTTTCCCCTTCGGCTGGGGCGGCGTATTGGACTTGGCCAATGCTGCCCGTGCTTGAGACCGTGTGTAGGGTCTTTCGGCAGTGTCTCCTACGAGCCCTAAAGCTCTGAGATCATTACCCAACAAGACCTTTCCCGGGACGTTTCTCTGAATGCTCACTGGAATCCTGACTGCTGTACCATTTAAAGTAAGATTTACAGGGATCACGGGAAACATACGGAGGGGGCCGTCAGCCAACTTAGTGGGCATCAGAGTAGCTCTGGCAACTTCCTCTGAGTCTACCAAGGTAGAATCCACTACAGTGCGACTGCACCCACTATCCCTAAGAGCTGGAGTATCCACTCCATTGATCAGCACACTGTCTTTAAAGTAGTGCTTGGTATTATCCGGAATCCTAGCATAAGCCTCTGCGACTTTAGGCTCCCAGGAACCCAGGGACACTAAAACTACCTCAGCCTCTATTCCGCTGGGAAATGAGTCTGAGGAGAAGGATGCTCCTGTAATCTCTTCTTCCTCGTAGGAGGAGAAGGCCAGATTAGCGGAGTGGACCCCCAAAGGTCTAACCTTACAACGGGGATCCCCCTTCACATGGTCAGTTGCTCCACAAGAAAAACAAGCCCCATTGGGTCTGTTTACGTAGGGAGGCTTATTGTAACCAGAGTTCTGTTTCGGAGGCGAACCTCCACTACCCTGTGAGTTCTCTTGTGTCGTACCCTTGTTTTTCTTTTTGTGGCCCTTATGGGAAGGAGATATAGCAGATTCCCCACCCTCCATATCTTTGGACTTTTTCCCTTCCTCCTGCTTACCAGGATGAGTTTTGTCCTTATGGGACACTCGATGTGACACCCATAAGTCTGCTGCAATGGCCAGCTTCTTAGGATCTATCTCCTTCGAATCGGCCAAATGCTGCTTAAGCTCCGGGGAAGAAGAAGCAAAAATGTGTTCCAGCATGACCAGATTGATCATGCCTTCGAAGGTAGAAACCTTATAACCTTCGACCCAGCCAGTTAAGTTTTTCAAAGATTCAGCGACATAAGATACCCAAGTACCACCTTCCTTTTTCTTATACTCTCGAAAACGCTTTAAACATTGGGCCGGAGTCTTCCCAAACTTTAAAATGAGAGTTTGCTTTAACATTGCGAAATCAGCCCGCTCAGCCTTCGACATTTCCATAATGGCACTGCAGCCAGAATGGGGCAGTCTACTGAGCAACCAGGCAATCTTATCAGCATTGTCAACTTCTTGAACCTCGCATGCATACTCAAACGCATTCAGCCAGTCCATAATGTCATTCCTTTCTTCATACACACTGAGCAGATCTTTTGGAAACCGTGGATGAGAGGAAGCCCCAGACCCATGTCTAGGACCCTTGGATCCATTTGCAACCTGAAGCTTGGCCAGTTCCAACTGGTGATCCCTGTCTTTCTGTTTTTCTGCCTGTTCGATTTTTAGTTTGGCTATGCTGAATTCAAGCTCCTGCTGCCTAAACCGCAGCTCTTGCTTCTTGAATTCAAGCATAGCCTCCCCATCAACACTGGCAGAGGTTAGACAGGTTAGACTGGCAGAGTTAGACATTACATCCTCCCTGTCCTCGTGGTCGTGATGGATCAGTGCAGCGGCAGAACCGTCGGTTCTGCCAGTGAGAGCAGCCCCACCACCTTCTGCACTGTCCTCGGAAGTTATAGCGTCAAGCTGCGCTTCTTGCCACGCCACGATTCTCTGGATCATTTCCAATTTTGTGCCTTGAGAGGAAACACCTCTCTCCGCACATATCTTTTTCAGCGTTTCTGATTTGGAAGCATTTAAAGTTAACAAGGTATTTGCTTCCATACTGTTTGATAGGACTATGGCCTTTTTAAAGTTATGTTACAACAATTCACTACGTGTACTGTTTGGAATAACCTGAAATGCCTTAGTTCGAGCGCAACACTGGATACCTTCAGTCGTATCCCACCGCTGTACACCAATTTGTTAAGACGGATTTCTGAACTCTGTCCTGGTGGCGCAGAAGTTCAGAAGGCCAACCTAATTACTTGGAACAGGGTAACCTCTGGACGAGCCAGACCAATCAAGGTAGCGATCGCGGCGGTCAAGACTAGGTCTCAAGAGGGGTGAGGGTGACTGAAAGCCCGCAATGAGCACACAAAGCAAGAGCGCTTACAAACTACTCCAAACAGTTGTTATATCAAAAATAGATACACATTTATTTTAAGGCCTTTAAAATAATGACCGTAGCGAGAAAATCACAATATCACAATATTAAACCAACACATACCATATCAACACAATATATATACAAATACACAGTCGCAAGCGTTTAAAGCACGAAATATGTAGTCCACCTGAAAGGAAAGGAAAACAGGCAGTGCGATAACGCTTTAGACTCAGTTCGCCTTCAGAGGCACCTAACTAGATGGAAGTCCGAGCCCTGCGAAGAGTGGAGCCTTGTGCTCAAAGTACCTGCCACGCCGGTGCCAACGGGCAAAAGGGGAAGCTCTTCGGAGGAAGTCAGGCAGTTCGGGTTAGTGCACAGCAGAAGGAGAACAGGTTCCGCAACTCAAGCGCAGCCTCCACAGCGAGCAGAAGCAGAGCGCGAGTACGGCAAAAGGGTGCTGTTTTTACACAGCAGGGAAAAGCAATGGGATACTGCAGGAGGGCGACCAGATCCTAGCTAAACTACTCACCGTTCCCCGAAGCAAGCAGACCCAGGCTTCTCCACGTTAGTTTCAGCAGCTGGCAGGTTCAGAAGAGCAGGGAACGCCTCGTAGTCGTGTAGAGCAAAAAGACGTCCCAATCGACGAAACCAGCACAGTTTTGTTGCCGCAGCAGGACAACGGAGCGGCCATGTGTATTCGAGCCAAATGTACACTCCTCCCTTCAGACTTGGGAACGCCAAGCGTACGAAGCGTGGGAGAGTGACCAGGACTCGAAATACAACACAACCTGGCGGCAGTTACAGAGCAGGACCCCCTTGTAAGCTGGTCAGTCAACTGGATGGCCCAGAGACACTTCCGAAGGCTTACTTGGCAGGAGATGATGAAGTCGCCGGGAATAGCTGTTCCTGCTATTCCAAAGGTCGAAGCACCAGTACAGGCCTTCTGGTTCGATCCAAGGAGGAAAGGGCTTCACAGGACGACAGCAGTGCAAAGGACGATTCCTTCAGCGGGTCACCAGCGATTCCTCGGTCCAGCCTCTGGGTTGCAGGATACTTGGCTCCTGTATTCCTTCGTTCGTGAGAACTCAGGAGATCGACATGGTAGTGGTGTTTCCAGCTCCCTCTTATCCACGGTTCCCTTCGCGCCAAAACGGAGGGGAGCCAATGGGAGATCCGCTCATCAACACACATACCATACGTGGACCAATCACGGACCACGGTGGTCCCAGGCATTCACACCACCCTAGACTCTCTGGCACCCAGGATGTGTATTGGGACCAGACATCCCAGCCCACACCCTGGAGGCACACAAACGACATGTAGAAGCCCGCGAAAGCAACCACGTTTCGCGGGAAAGTACATGCCCAAATAAGGAAGGCCCCGGGTCGCCGGACCTGGGGAAGGTGACGGGAGCAAGACGGTCAATGGACAAGACAAAGGAGCCTCGCGGCCTGGCCATTTTGGGAGCCAGGCCACCATTTTGGGTTCAGTGCAAAAATGTGCTCAGAACGCCAAAAGGAGCTCAAAATAAACAAAACGATCGCTGCCACCATTCGAGTCCCTGATTGACTTGCACCGATCAAATACCATCCTAAAAGAGTATCTAGGGCCTGTAGAAGGCTAGAGACCCAAGAGAGCTGTAACTTAGCTTACAGTGCCCTCTTGTGTCGTGTTGCACTAAAGCTGCGACACGATAAAAGAAACTACGGGAAACCACATTCCCCGGTACTGACTGTCTTAAGGGCATGTCAGTTTCCCCGTAAGAAAGGAGCGAAAGCCCAGAGGAGTGCGGCAGAAGGCTGCACTTCTCTGGCAAAGTCAAGAACAAGGTGAAAACAACAGCAAAAAGTTTAGGGGTTGCCACATGGAAGGAAAATTACCTACAATTACGAAATCTTTCCTAACAGCATGAGATGTGATATCTCAATGCTTCTAATACCAAACATGAGACACTTCCTATAACATGAGATGGGATATCCAACTCCTTCCCATTCCAATCCTGAGACCCTTTTGATAGCAGAGATGTGATATCTCAATGTTTATACCAAACCTGAGACCCTTCCTACGGCATGAGATGTCATATTCAACTCCTTCCCATTCCAATCCTGAGACCCTTCCTATAGCATGAGATGTGATATCCAACTCCTTCCCATTCCAATCCTGAGACCCTTCCTATAGCATGAGATGTGATGTCTCAATGCTTCTAATACCAAACCTGAGATCCTTCCTATAACATGAGATGTGATATCCAACTCCTTCCATTCCAATCCTGAGACCCTTCCTATAGCATGAGATGTGATATCTCAATGCTTATACAAAACCTGAGACCCTTCCTATAGCATGAGATGTGATATCCAACTCCTTCCCATTCCAATCCTGAGACCCTTCCTATAGCCTGAGATGTGATATCTCAATGCCTCTAATACCAAACCTGAGATCCTTCCTCTAACATGAAATGTGATATCCAACTCCTTCACTTTCCAAACCTGAGAGCCTATCTATAGCATAAGATGTGATATCCAAGTCCTTCCCATTCCAATCCTTAGACCCTTCCTACAGCATGCAATAAGATATCTCAATGATTCTAATAAAAAACCTGAGACCCGTCCTATAACATGAGATGGGATATCCAACTCCTTCCCTTTCCAATCCCGAGCCACTTCCGCTAGCAGAGATGTGATATCCCAATGCTTCTACCAAACCTGAGACCCATACTATGGCATGAGATGTGATATCAAACTCCTTCCCCTTCCAAACCTTAGACACTTCCTTTATCATGAGATGTGATATCCAACTCCTTCCCATTCCATCCCTGAGACCCTTCCGATATCATGAGATGTGATATCTCAATGCTTCTAATATCAAAACTGAGACCCTCCCTATAACATGAGATGTGATATCCAACTCCTTCCCATTCCAATCGCGACCCTTCCTATAACATGAGATGTGATATCTCTATGCTTCTAATACCAAACCTGAGGCCCTTCCCGTAGCATATGTGAAATCCAACTCCTTCCCATTCCAAACTTGTGACCCTTCCTGTAGCATGAAATGTGATTTTTCACCCCTTCCAATACCATACCCGAGACCATTCCCACAGCCTGAGATTTGAAATCTCATTTCTTCCAATACCAAACCCGAGACCCTTCCGATAGGATGTGATTTGATATCTCAGTGCTTCTAATACCAAACCTGAGACCCTCCCTATAACAAGAGATATCATATCCAACTCCTTCCCATTCCAATCCTGAGACTCTTCCTATAGCATGACATGTGATATCGAACTTCCCATTCAAATCCTGAGACTCAGACCTCCCCATCTAACCTCACCACTCCTAGCTCCCGGATTGATAATGCACTCCTGCTGTGTCTTCTCTCCCTTCTTCTGCTTCCTTTCCTCTCTCCTTCCTCATGTGCCCTAGGTCAGGCTCCTTCTACACCTCCGCAAGGATTACTGATTTGTACCCCTCCCCACTCTCAACTCTCACTCAGTTAACACTCATCTGACATCTGCCATTTCCTGGAAGAACCCGACCTTGATGTCCTTGGTCTAACCGAGACATGGATGACGGCCAGCGCTGTCTCGAGCTCTGACACTTTCCTCCCTGATGACAAGTTCCTCTCCAAGCCCAGATCCAACCGTTCTTGAGGGGGAGTATCCTTGATTCCTGTAGTAAATGGCTTTCCTTTGCAGGCCGACTCCTCTCACGAATGTCTTGTCTGCATGCATTCTCTCTTTCCTGGCCATTCTCTCACCGTGGCTATTTGCCTACCCCCTTCCTCTCTCAGTGGATGGACTTCTTCATCCTAGCCTCCTACCACTCAACTCCGCCTACTTGGAGAATTCAAAATGAACCTGTATGCTTCCTGACCTGGACTTTTACGAGATCTGCAACTCTTCATGTCTCTGGCCCTACACACTGCAGGGAATACTCAGGATTTTCTGATCTCAGACATCCCCCTACGTAACCCTCTCAACAATCCTCTCCCGTGGTGATCAAGTTCTCATCTCCAAAGAAGGCTAACTACCAGCTGTTCCTCCTCAGTGGAGTTCTCCCTTTCTGTCCCTGCTCTCTGCACCGTTTCGCGTTGCAAACACTCGCTTCCCTGCTCTCTGGTTTAGACGCTTTTCCTTCTTCCTTTCTGTGCTTGTTCTCTACATCGTTTCGCGTTGCAGAGAACAACTCGCTTCCCAGCTCTCTGGTTTAGACGTGTGTTCCCTGCCTTCTCTCCTCTTCCCGCTGCCTTCAAATCAACAAATGAGCTTCAAAAGATACACGGTGCTCAGAATGCTTTATAACACCCATTATTCAAGATATAGCTGTAACCCGCTAGACGTATTGAAAAGTGCTAAAAACTAGCAAAAATAGCTAGAAAATGTTCTTTCCTCGCGTTTTGGTAAATACGAATTCTGGTGGATTCCCATTTTGTACTCTGTTCGTGCATTTGTTCAGTCGAATCCTGATGTTTTTAACCACTCGTCACCCATACAAGGGGGGGATCAAAATCTACTGTTCCCAGGCTGAATGTATACTGCTGAAATCGTCAATGCATTATCGGGTAAACCGACTGTTCTGGAAAGTGTATTTGCCATCTGTTATTCCAGTCAGCATGTTTTCATCGTCCCTTCTTGTTTCAAGGCTGCACTCCCGTGGTGATCACATTCTCCTCTCCAGAGCAGGCTAACTACCAGCTGCTCCTCCTCAGAGGCGTTCCACCTTTCTGTCCCTGCTCCCTGCACCGTTTCGCGTTGCATGTACTCGCTTCCCAGCTCTCTGGTTTAGATGCGTGTTCCCTGCCTTCTCTCCTCTTCCTACAGCCTTCCAATGAGCTCCACAAGATAGTGTTCAGAATGCTTTATAACCCCATTATTCAACATATAGCTGTAACCCACTAGACGTATTGAAACGTGCTAAAAACTAGCAAAAATAGCTAGAAAATGTACTTCCCTCGCGTTTTTGTAAATGCGAATTCTGGTGGGTTCCCATGTTGTATGTGCTGTGTCCGTGCGTTTGTGTCGAATCCTGAAGTTTTTAACCACTGTTCTCCCATACTAGGGAGGGGGGTCAACATCTACTGCTGTTCACAGGCTGAATGTATACGGCTGAAATCTTCAAGGCATTATCAGCTTTCCTGACTGTTTTGGAACGTGTATTTGCCATCTGTTAATGCAGTCGCCCTTTGTTCATCGTTCCTTCTAGTTGACAGGCTGCACTCCCCTAGTGATCACATTCTTCTCTCCTATGCAGGCTAACTACCAGCTGCTCCTCCTCATAGGTGTTCATCCTTTCTGTCCCTGCTCCCTGCACCGTTTCGCGTTGCATGTACTCGCTTCCCAGCTCACTGGTTGAGATGCGTGTTCCCTGCCTTCTCTCCTCTTGCTACAGCCTTCCAATTTGCTCCACAAGATACAGTGTTCAGAATGTTTTATAACACCCATTATTCATCATATAGCTGTAACCCGCTAGACGTATTGAAACGTGCTAAAAACTAGCAAAACAGCTAGAAAATGTACTTCCCTCGCGTTTTGGTAAATGCAGGGTACACGCGTATAAACCAGAGAGCAGGGAAGCGAGCATTTCAGCAGTATAAATTCAGCCTGTGAACAACACATTTTGACCCTCCCTTGTATGGGAGAAGAGTGGTTCAAAAGACCAGGATTCGACTGAACAAACGCACGAACAGAGTACAAAATGGGAATCCACCAGAATTCGCATTTACGAAAACGCGAGGAAAGTACATTTTCTAGCTGTTTCTGCTCGTTTTTAGCACGTTTCAATACGTCTAGCGGGTTACAGCTATATGTTGAATAATGGGTGTTATAAAGCATTCTGAACACTATCTTGTGGAGCTCATTGGAAGGCTGTAGGAAGAGGAGAGAAGGCAGGGAACACGCATCTAAACCAGAGAGCTTTGAAGCGAGTACTTGCAACGCGAAAGGGGCAGAAAGGAAGAAGGCCTCTGAGAAGGAAAAGCGTCTAAACCAGAGAGCAGGGAAGCGAGTGTTTGCAATGCGAAACGGTGCAGGGAGCAGGGACAGAAAGGGAGAACTCCTCTGAGGAGGAACAGCTGGCAGTTAGCCTTCTTTGGAGATGAGAACTTGATCACCACGGGAGAGGATTGTTGAGAGGGTTACAGAGGGGGAGGTCTGAGATCAGAAAATCCTGAGTATTCACTGCAGTGTGTAGGGCCAGCGACATGAAGAGTTGCAGATCTCGTAAAAGTCCAGGTCAGGAAGCATACAGGTTCATTTTGAATTCTCCAAGTAGGCGGAGTTGAGTGGTAGGAGGCTAGGATGGAGAAGTCCATCCACTGAGAGAGGAAGGGGGTAGGCAAATAGCCACGGTGAGAGAATGGTGTTAGGAAAGATTTCGTAATTGTAGGGAATTTTCCTTCCATGTGGCAACCCCTAAACTTTTTGCTATTGTTTTTAACCTTGTTATTGACTTTGCCATAGAAGTGCAGCCTTCTGCCGCACTCCTCTGGGCTTTCGCTCCTTTCTTACGGGGAAACTGACATGCCCTTAAGACAGTCAGTACCGGGGAACGCTGTTTCCCGTAGTTTCTTCTATCATGTTGCGGCTTTAGTGCAACATGACACAAGAGGGCACTGTAAGCTAAGTTACAGCTCTCTTGGGTCTCTAGCCTTCTACAGGCCCTAGATACTCTTTTAGGATGGTATTTGATCGGTGCAAGTCATTCAGGGACTCGAATGGTGGCAGCGATCGTTTTGTTTATTTTGAGCTCCTTTTGGCGTTCTGAGCACGTTTTTCGCACTGAACCCAAAATGGTGGCCTGGCTCCCAAAATGGCCAGACCACGAGGCTCCTTTGTCTTGTCCACTGACCGTCTTGCTCCCTTCACCTTCCCCAGGTCGAGCGACCCGGGGCCTTCCTTATTTGGGCATGTACTTTCCCGCGAAACGCAGATGCTTTCGCGGGCTTCTACATGTCGTTTGTGTGCCTCCAGGGTGTGGGCTGGGATGTCTGGTCCCAATACACATCCTGGGTGCCAGAGAGTCTGGGGTGGTGTGAATGCCTGGGACCACCGTGGTCCGTGATTGGTCCACGTATGGTATGTGTGTTGATGAGCGGATCTCCCATTGGCTCCCCTCCGTTTTGGCGCGAAGGGAACCGTGGATAAGAGGGAGCTGGAAACACCACTACCATGTCGATCTCCTGAGTTCTCACGAACGAAGGAATACAGGAGCCAAGTATCCTGCAACCCAGAGGCTGGACCGAGGAATCGCTGGTGACCCGCTGAAGGAATCCTCCTTTGCACTGCTGTCGTCCTGTGAAACCCTTTCCTCCTTGGATCGAACCAGAAGGCCTGTACTGGTGCTTCGACCTTTGGAATAGCAGGAACAGCTATTCCCGGCGACTTCATCATCTCCTGCCAAGTTAGCCTTCGGAAGTGTCTCTGGGCCATCCAGTTGACTGACCAGCTTACAAGGGGGTCCTGCTCTGTAACCGCCGCCAGGTTGTGTTGTATTTCGAGTCCTGGTCACTCTCCCACGCTTCGTACGCTTGGCGTCCCCAGGTCTGAAGGGAGGAGTGTACATTTGGCTTGAATACACACGGCCGCTCCGTTGTCCTGCTGCGGCAACAAAACTGTGCTGGTTTTGTCGATTGGGACGTCTTTTTGCTCTACACGACTACGAGGCGTTCCCTGCTCTTCTAAACCTGCCAGCTGCTGAAACTAACGTGGAGAAGCCTGGGTCTGCTTGCTTCGGGGACCGGTGAGTAGTTTAGCTAGGATCTGGTCGCCCTCCTGCAGTATCCCATTGCTTTTCCCTGCTGTGTAAAAACAGCACCCTTTTGGCCGTACTCGCGCTCTGCTTCTGCCCGCTGTGGAGGCTGCGCTTGAGTTGCGGAACCTGTTCTCCTTCTGCTGTGCACTAACCCGAACTGCCTGACTTCCTCCGAAGAGCTTCCCCTTTTGCCCGTTGGCACCGGCGTGGCAGGTACTTTGAGCACAAGGCTCCACTCTTCGCAGGGCTCGGACTTCCATCTAGTTAGGTGCCTCTGAAGGCGAACTGAGTCTAAAGCGTTATCGCACTGCCTGTTTTCCTTTCCTTTCAGGTGGACTACATATTTCGTGCTTTAAATGCTTGCGACTGTGTATTTGTATATATATTGTGTTGATATGGTATGTGTTGGTTTAATATTGTGATATTGTGATTTTCTCGCTGCGGTCGTTGTTTTAAAGGCCTTAAAATAAATGTGTTTATATTTTTGATATAACACCTGTTTGGAGTAGTTTGTAAGCGCTCTTGCTTTGTGTGCTCACTGCGGGCTTTCAGTCACCCTCACCCCTCTTGAGACCTAGTCTTGACCGCCGCGATCGCTACCTTGATTGGTCTGGCTTGTCCAGAGGTTACCCTGTTCCAAGTAATTAGGTTGGCCTTCTGAACTTCTGCGCCACCAGGACAGAGTTCAGAAATCCGTCTTAACAAATTGGTGGCAGCGGTGGGATACGACTGAAGGTATCCAGTGTTGCGCTCGAACTAAGGCATTTCAGGTTATTCCAAACAGTACACGTAGTGAATTGTTATAGTATAACTTTAAAAAGGCCATAGTCCTATCAAACAGTATGGAAACAAGTACGTTGTTAACTTTAAATGCTTCCAAATCAGAAACGCTGAAAAAGATGTGTGCGGAGAGAGGTGTTTCCTCTCAAGGCACGAAATTGGAAATGATCCAAAGAATCGTGGCGTGGCAAGAAGCGCAGCTTGACGCTATTACTTCTGAGGACAGTGCGGAAGGTGGTGGGGCTGCTCTCACTGGTAGAACCGACGGTTCTGCCGCCGCACAGTTCCACCGCGACCACGAGGACAGGGAGGATGTAATGTCTAATGTTTCCTCTGCCAGTGTTGATGGGGAGGCAATGCTTGAATTCAAGAAGCAAGAGCTGCGGTTTAGGCAGCAGGAGCTTGAATTCAGCATAGCCAAACTAAAAATCGAACAGGCAGAAAAACAGAAAGACAGGGATCACCAGATGGAACTGGCCAAGCTTCAGGTTGCAAATGGATCCAAGGGTCCTAGACATGGGTCTGGGGCTTCCTCTCATCCACGGTTTCCGAAAGATCTGCTCAGTGTGTATGAAGAAAGGAATGACATTATGGACTGGCTGAATGCGTTTGAGTATGCATGCGAGGTCCAGGAAGTTGACAATGCTGATAAGATTGCGTGGTTGCTCAGTAGACTGCCCCATTCTGGCTGCAGTGCCATTATGGAAATGTCGAAGGCTGAGCGGGCTGATTTCGCAATGTTAAAGCAAACTCTCATTTTAAAGTTTGGGAAGACTCCGGCCCAATGTTTAAAGCGTTTTCGAGAGTATAAGAAAAAGGAAGGTGGTACTTGGGTATCTTATGTCGCTGAATCTTTGAAAAACTTAACTGGCTGGGTTGAAGGTTATAAGGTTTCTACCTTCGAAGGCATGATCAATCTGGTCATGCTGGAACACATTTTTGCTTCTTCTTCCCCGGAGCTTAAGCAGCATTTGGCCGATTCGAAGGAGATAGATCCTAAGAAGCTGGCCATTGCAGCAGACTTATGGGTGTCACATCGAGTGTCCCATAAGGACAAAACTCATCCTGGTAAGCAGGAGGAAGGGAAAAAGTCCAAAGATATGGAGGGTGGGGAATCTGCTAAATCTTCTTCCCATAAGGGCCACAAAAAGAAAAACAAGGGTAAGACACGAGAGAACTCACAGGGTAGTGGAGGTCCGCCTCCAAAACAGAACTCTGGTTACAATAAGCCTCCCTACGTAAACAGACCCACTGGGGCTTGTTTTTCTTGTGGAGCAACTGACCATGTGAAGGGGGATCCCCGTTGTAAGGTTAGACCTTTGGGGGTCCACTCCGCTAATCTGGCCTTCTCCTCCTACGAGGAAGAAGAGATTACAGGAGCATCCTTCTCCTCAGACTCATTTCCCAGCGGAATAGAGGCTGAGGTAGTTTTAGTGTCCCTGGGTTCCTGGGAGCCTAAAGTCGCAGAGGCTTATGCTAGGATTCCGGATAATACCAAGCACTACTTTAAAGACAGTGTGCTGATCAATGGAGTGGATACTCCAGCTCTTAGGGATAGTGGGTGCAGTCGAACTGTAGTGGATTCTACCTTGGTAGACTCAGAGGAAGTTGCCAGAGCTACTCTGATGCCCACTAAGTTGGCTGACGGCCCCCTCCGTATGTTTCCCGTGATCCCTGTAAATCTTACTTTAAATGGTACAGCAGTCAGGATTCCAGTGAGCATTCAGAGAAACGTCCCGGGAAAGGTCTTGTTGGGCAATGATCTCAGAGCTTTTGGGCTCGTAGGAGACACTGCCGAAAGACCCTACACACGGTCTCAAGCACGGGCAGCATTGGCCAAGTCCAATACGCCGCCCCAGCCGAAGGGGAAACCCAAGGCGAAAGGAGTCTACAAGTCAAGACGAGGGAAAGAGAATATTCCCCCGAGCTCGCCTACCACTGCGGTGGAGGAAGTTGGTCAATCGCCCGGGCCTGACGAGGAGGTGGCGATGCCTGAAGTATTCGACCCCAACGATCATCCTGAACTAAAAGACTTGTTAGTTGAAGGAGGTCCTGATAGGGACGAATTCAGTAAAGGCCAACGTGAGTGCCCATCTCTGGAAGGCCTAAGGAGACAGGCCTGCTCCCAGCTTGAGGGTGAACCTCCTGGGAAGCATAGGATTTATTGGGAAGGTGGACTCCTGTATAGTGAGCCCACAGAGTCTACAGAAGGAGACCATAGGAGGTTGGTGGTTCCCCTTGCTGTTAGGCCCTTCCTCCTGCAGTTGGCACATGAAGTTCCCCTTGCTGGTCACCTCGGTATGAGGAAGACCAAGCAAAGGTTATCCATGCACTTCTACTGGCCCAAGATGGGGGAGCAAGTAGAAAGTCACTGCAGGAGTTGTGCCGCCTGCCAGTTGTCTGGTAAGGTTGGCGCGACAATCCAAGCTCCGTTGGTACCGCTCCCAGTTATGGGGGTACCATTTGAAAGGGTAGGGATCGACATGGTTGGTCCCCTTGACCCGCAAACATCCTCAGGCAATAGGTTTATACTGGTGCTGGTCGACCATGCAACCAGGTTTCCTGAGGCCGTCCCATTTACAACTGTAACTGCCAAGCCAGTTGCAGAAGCTTTACTCGGCATGTTTACTAGGGTTGGCTTCCCTAAAGAAGTTGTGTCGGATCATGGCAGCAACTTTATGTCGAAGTATAGGCAGGCTATGTGGAAAGAATGTGGGGTCACCTACAGGTTCTCTTCTGCATACCGCCCCCAGACCGATGGTCTGGGGGGCCGTTTTAACAGGACGTTAAAGAGCTTGATTGGGGCTCTGGAGGAGCCTCAGAGAAGAAAATGGGATCTTCTTGTTTCATGCTTACTGTTTGCCTACCGAGAGGTACCACAGGAGGGTGTTGGCTTCAGCCCCTTCGAACTTCTGTTCGGTCATCCCGTACGGGGACCCTTAGCCATCGTCAAAGAGGGATGGGAGATGCCCACTCCCCCTGTTACTACCAATGTAGTTGATTATGTGCTAGGGCTCAGAAAACGGATGGTACTTCTGATGGGCTTGGCTAGTGATAAATTGAAGGCAGGGCAAGCGCTGGTGAAACATTGGTACGACCAGAAAGCTTCCCTCATCAACTTTACACTTGGTCAGCAAGTCCTGATCATGAATCCCATAAGGCCTCGAGCTTTACAGGACAAATGGTCAGGCCCTTACCCAGTGGTGGAGCCCCTGGGTGAGGTTAACTATTCAGTGGACCTTGGAAGGCCTGGACAGGCTCCAAAAGTGTTTCACACGAATAGGCTGAAGGCTTTCGTCCCAAGCGTCGAAATCGCAGCACTGCTATTGGCTTCAGACGTTGAGGAAGAGGAGTCTGAACCTCTCCCCGACCTGTTCCCAAGCAGTCCTTCAGTAAGCTCTTTTGAGGGTGTCCGAGTGGCCCCTCACCAAAATGGACAAGGCTCAGTGGTTTACCTTGGACATGAAGTAGGTGGAGGGAGGAGACAGCCTCTACTCAGTCAGGTACAAGCAGTACAAGACTGGCCTACCCCCACTACGCAAACCCAAGTGAGAGCCTTCTTAGGACTCACGGGGTATTACCACAATTTTGTGGCAGACTATGGTACCATAGCTGCTCCTCTGACTGCCCTCACAACTCCGAAGAAACCCAAGAAAGTAACTTGGACCGACGAGTGTGAGAAGGCCTTCAATGGCTTAAAAGACTCCTTGTGCCAGGCCCCTGTGCTCAGGGCCCCTGATTATCAAAGACCTTTTATCGTGCAGACGGATGCCTCTGACACTGGGATAGGAGCTGTACTATCACAAGTAGATGAGAAGGGTAAGGAACACCCTATCGGTTTTATTAGTCGCCAGCTTAAGGACAGAGAGCTCAGATGGTCCACGGTAGAGAAAGAATGTTTCTCTGTTGTGTGGGCCCTACGGAAGCTGAGGTCCTACCTCTATGGGACCCACTTCACTGTGCAGACTGACCATAAGCCGTTAAAGTGGCTAATGAACATGAAGGGGGAGAATCCAAAGTTGCTTAGGTGGTCCATAAGTCTACAAGGCTTCGACTTCACTATTGAGCATAGACCAGGTGTCCAACATAGCAATGCTGATGGGTTGTCCAGAATGTTTAACCGACCTGAACAAGAGACTCATCCAGGGGTGGATTAGTTCCCCCTGTCCATAGTCTGGGAGGGGCGAGTGTTAGGAAAGATTTCGTAATTGTAGGGAATTTTCCTTCCATGTGGCAACCCCTAAACTTTTTGCTATTGTTTTTAACCTTGTTCTTGACTTTGCCAGAGAAGTGCAGCCTTCTGCCGCACTCCTCTGGGCTTTCGCTCCTTTCTTACGGGGAAACTGACATGCCCTTAAGACAGTCAGTACCGGGGAACGCTGTTTCCCGTAGTTTCTTCTATCATGTTGCGGCTTTAGTGCAACATGACACAAGAGGGCACTGTAAGCTAAGTTACAGCTCTCTTGGGTCTCTAGCCTTCTACAGGCCCTAGATACTCTTTTAGGATGGTATTTGATCGGTGCAAGTCATTCAGGGACTCGAATGGTGGCAGCGATCGTTTTGTTTATTTTGAGCTCCTTTTGGCGTTCTGAGCACGTTTTTCGCACTGAACCCAAAATGGTGGCCTGGCTCCCAAAATGGCCAGACCACGAGGCTCCTTTGTCTTGTCCACTGACCGTCTTGCTCCCTTCACCTTCCCCAGGTCGAGCGACCCGGGGCCTTCCTTATTTGGGCATGTACTTTCCCGCGAAACGCAGATGCTTTCGCGGGCTTCTACATGTCGTTTGTGTGCCTCCAGGGTGTGGGCTGGGATGTCTGGTCCCAATACACATCCTGGGTGCCAGAGAGTCTGGGGTGGTGTGAAAACCTGGGACCACCGTGGTCCGTGATTGGTCCACGTATGGTATGTGTGTTGATGAGCGGATCTCCCATTGGCTCCCCTCCGTTTTGGCGCGAAGGGAACCGTGGATAAGAGGGAGCTGGAAACACCACTACCATGTCGATCTCCTGAGTTCTCACGAACGAAGGAATACAGGAGCCAAGTATCCTGCAACCCAGAGGCTGGACCGAGGAATCGCTGGTGACCCGCTGAAGGAATCCTCCTTTGCACTGCTGTCGTCCTGTGAAACCCTTTCCTCCTTGGATCGAACCAGAAGGCCTGTACTGGTGCTTCGACCTTTGGAATAGCAGGAACAGCTATTCCCGGCGACTTCATCATCTCCTGCCAAGTAAGCCTTCGGAAGTGTCTCTGGGCCATCCAGTTGACTGACCAGCTTACAAGGGGGTCCTGCTCTGTAACCGCCGCCAGGTTGTGTTGTATTTCGAGTCCTGGTCACTCTCCCACGCTTCGTACGCTTGGCGTCCCCAGGTCTGAAGGGAGGAGTGTACATTTGGCTTGAATACACACGGCCGCTCCGTTGTCCTGCTGCGGCAACAAAACTGTGCTGGTTTTGTCGATTGGGACGTCTTTTTGCTCTACACGACTACGAGGCGTTCCCTGCTCTTCTAAACCTGCCAGCTGCTGAAACTAACGTGGAGAAGCCTGGGTCTGCTTGCTTCGGGGACCGGTGAGTAGTTTAGCTAGGATCTGGTCGTCCTCCTGCAGTATCCCATTGCTTTTCCCTGCTGTGTAAAAACAGCACCCTTTTGGCCGTACTCGCGCTCTGCTTCTGCCCGCTGTGGAGGCTGCGCTTGAGTTGCGGAACCTGTTCTCCTTCTGCTGTGCACTAACCCGAACTGCCTGACTTCCTCCGAAGAGCTTCCCCTTTTGCCCGTTGGCACCGGCGTGGCAGGTACTTTGAGCACAAGGCTCCACTCTTCGCAGGGCTCGGACTTCCATCTAGTTAGGTGCCTCTGAAGGCGAACTGAGTCTAAAGCGTTATCGCACTGCCTGTTTTCCTTTCCTTTCAGGTGGACTACATATTTCGTGCTTTAAATGCTTGCGACTGTGTATTTGTATATATATTGTGTTGATATGGTATGTGTTGGTTTAATATTGTGATATTGTGATTTTCTCGCTGCGGTCGTTGTTTTAAAGGCCTTAAAATAAATGTGTTTATATTTTTGATATAACACCTGTTTGGAGTAGTTTGTAAGCGCTCTTGCTTTGTGTGCTCACTGCGGGCTTTCAGTCACCCTCACCCCTCTTGAGACCTAGTCTTGACCGCCGCGATCGCTACCTTGATTGGTCTGGCTTGTCCAGAGGTTACCCTGTTCCAAGTAATTAGGTTGGCCTTCTGAACTTCTGCGCCACCAGGACAGAGTTCAGAAATCCGTCTTAACAAATGGCCAGGAGAGAATGCATGCAGACAAGGCATTCGTGACAGGAGTCGGCCTGCAAAGGAAATCAATTTACTACAGGAATCAAGGATAAGCATTGAGATATCACATCTCATGCTATAGGAAGGGTCTCAGGATTGGAATGGGAAGGACTTAGGTATCACATATCATGCTATAGGGAGGGTCTCAGTTTTGATATTAGAAGCATTGAGATATCACATCTCATGCTATCGGAAGTATCTCAGGATTGGAATGGGAAGGAGCTGGATATCACATCTCATGCTAAAGGAAGGGTCTCAGGTTTGGAACGGGAAGGAGTTGGATATTGTTAAGACGGATTTCTGAACTCTGTCCTGGTGGCGCAGAAGTTCAGAAGGCCAACCTAATTACTTGGAACAGGGTAACCTCTGGACAAGCCAGACCAATCAAGGTAGCGATCGCGGCGGTCAAGACTAGGTCTCAAGAGGGGTGAGGGTGACTGAAAGCCCGCAATGAGCACACAAAGCAAGAGCGCTTACAAACTACTCCAAACAGTTGTTATATCAAAAATATAAACACATTTATTTTAAGGCCTTTAAAACAACGACCGTAGCGAGAAAATCACAATATCACAATATTAAACCAACACATACCATATCAACACAATATATATACAAATACACAGTCGCAAGCGTTTAAAGCACGAAATATGTAGTCCACCTGAAAGGAAAGGAAAACAGGCAGTGCGATAACGCTTTTGACTCAGTTCGCCTTTAGAGGCACCTAACTAGATGGAAGTCCGAGCCCTGCGAAGAGTGGAGCCTTGTGCTCAAAGTACCTGCCACGCCGGTGCCAACGGGCAAAAGGGGAAGCTCTTCGGAGGAAGTCGGGCAGTTCGGGTTAGTGCACAGCAGAAGGAGAACAGGTTCCGCAACTCAAGCGCAGCCTCCACAGCGGGCAGAAGCAGAGCGCGAGTACGGCCAAAAGGGTGCTGTTTTTACACAGCAGGGAAAAGCAATGGGATACTGCAGGAGGGCGACCAGATCCTAGCTAAGCTACTCACCGGTCCCCGAAGCAAGCAGACCCAGGCTTCTCCACGTTAGTTTCAGCAGCTGGCAGGTTCAGAAGAGCAGGGAACGCCTCGTAGTCGTGTAGAGCAAAAAGACGTCCCAATCGACGAAACCAGCACAGTTTTGTTGCCGCACAGGACAACGGAGCGGCCGTGTGTATTCGAGCCAAATGAACCCTCCTCCCTTCAGACCTGGGGACGCCAAGCGTACGAAGCGTGGGAGAGGGACAAGGACTCGCAATACAACACAACCTGGCGGCAGTTGCAGAGCCAACCTCCTTTGTAAGCTGGTCAGTCAACTGGATGGCCCAGAGACGCTTCCGAAGGCTTACTTGGCAGGAGATGGTTGAAGATGCCGGGAATAGCTGTTCCTGCTATTCCAAAGGTCGAAGCACCAGTACAGGCCTTCTGGTTCGAACAAAGGAGGACAGGGGCTCTCCGGATGACAGCAGTGCAAAGGAGGATTCCTTCAGCGGGTCACCAGCGATTCCTCGGTCCAGCCTCGTAGTTGCAGGATACTTGGCTCCTGTATTCCTTCGTTCGTGAGAACTCAGGAGATCGACATGGCAGTGGTGTTTCCAGCTCCCTCTTATCCACGGTTCCCTTCGCGCCAAAACGGAGGGGAGCCAATGGGAGATCCGCACATCAACACACATACCATACGTGGACCAATCACGGACCACGGTGGTCCCAGGCATTCACACCACCCCAGACTCTCTGGCACCCAGGATGTGTATTGGGACCAGACATCCCAGCCCACACCCTGGAGGCACACAAACGACATGTAGAAGCCCGCGAAAGCAACCACGTTTCGCGGGAAAGTACATGCCCAAATAAGGAAGGCCCCGGGTCGCCTGACCTGGGGAAGGTGAAGGGAGCAGGACGGTCAGTGGACAAGACAAAGGAGCCTCGTGGTCTGGCCATTTTGGAGAGCCAGGCCACCATTTTGGGTTCAGTGCAAAAACGTGCTCAGAACGCCAAAAGGAGCTCAAAATAAACAAAACGATCGCTGCCACCATTCGAGTCCCTGAATGACTTGCACCGATCAAATACCATCCTAAAAGAGTATCTAGGGTCTGTAGAAGGCTAGAGACCCAAGAGAGCTGTAACTTAGCTTACAGTGCCCTCTTGTGTCATGTTGCACTAAAGCCGCAACACGATAAAAGAAACTACGGGAAACAGCGTTCCCCGGTACTGACTGTCTTAAGGGCATGTCAGTTTCCCCGTAAGAAAGGAGCGAAAGCCCAGAGGAGTGCGGAAGAAGGCTGCACTTCTCTGGCAAAGTCAAAAACAAGGTGAATAACAACAGCAAAAAGTTTAGGGGTTGCCACATGGAAGGAAAATTCCCTACAATTACGAAATCTTTCCTAACACTCGCCCCTCCCAGACTATGGACAGGGGGAACTAATCCACCCCTGGATGAGTCTCTTGTTCAGGTCGGTTAAACATTCTGGACAACCCATCAGCATTGCTATGTTGGACACCTGGCCTATGCTCAATAGTGAAGTCGAAGCCTTGTAGACTTATGGACCACCTAAGCAACTTTGGATTCTCCCCCTTCATGTTCATTAGCCACTTTAACGGCTTATGGTCAGTCTGCACAGTGAAGTGGGTCCCATAGAGGTAGGGCCTCAGCTTCCTTAGGGCCCACACAACAGAGAAACATTCTTTCTCTACCGTGGACCACCTGAGCTCTCTGTCCTTAAGCTGGCGACTAATAAAACCGATAGGGTGTTCCTTACCCTTCTCATCTACTTGTGATAGTACAGCTCCTATCCCAGTGTCAGAGGCATCCGTCTGCACGATAAAAGGTCTTTGATAATCAGGGGCCCTGAGCACAGGGGCCTGGCACAAGGAGTCTTTTAAGCCATTGAAGGCCTTCTCACACTCGTCGGTCCAAGTTACCTTCTTGGGTTTCTTCGGAGTTGTGAGGGCAGTCAGAGGAGCAGCTATGGTGCCATAGTCTGCCACAAAATTGCGGTAATACCCCGTGAGTCCTAAAAAAGGCTCTCACTTGGGTTTGCGTAGTGGGGGTAGGCCAGTCTTGTACTGCTTGTACCTTACTGGATAGAGGCTGTCTCCTCCCTCCAACTACTTCATGTCCAAGGTAAACCACTGAGCCTTGTCCATTTTGGTGAGGGGCCACTCGGACACCCTCAAAAGAGCTAACTGAAGGACTGCTTGGGAACAGGTCGGGGAGAGGTTCAGACTCCTCTTCCTCAACATCTGAAGCCAATAGCAGTGCTGCGATTTCGCCACTTGGGACGAAAGCCTTCAGCCTATTCACATGAAACACTTTTGGAGCCTGTCCAGGCCTTCCAAGGTCCACTGAATAGTTGACCTCACCCAGGGGCTCCACCACTGGGCAAGGGCCTGACCATTTGTCCTGTAAAGCTCGAGGCCTTATGAGATTCATGATCAGGACTTGCTGACCAAGTATAAAGTTGATGAGGGAAGCTTTCTGGTCGTACCGATGTTTCACCAGCGCTTGCCCTGCCTTCAATTTATCACTGGCCAAGCCCATCAGAAGTACCATCCGTTTTCTGAGCCCTAGCACATAATCAACTACATTGGTAGTAACAGGGGGAGTGGGCATCTCCCATCCCTCTTTGACGATGGCTAAGGGTCCCCGTACGGGATGACCGAACAGAAGTTCGAAGGGGCTGAAGCCAACACCCTCCTGTGGTACCTCTCGGTAGGCAAACAGTAAGCATGAAACAAGAAGATCCCATTCTCTTCTCTGAGGCTCCTCCAGAACCCCAATCATGCTCGTTAACGTCCTGTTGAAACGCCCCCCCAGACCATCGGTCTGGGGGCGGTATGCAGAAGAGAACCTGTAGGTGACCCCACATTCTTTCCACATAGCCTGCCTATACTTTGACATAAAGTTGCTGCCATGATCCGACACAACTTCTTTAGGGAAGCCAACCCTAGTAAACATGCCGAGTAAAGCTTCTGCAACTGGCTTGGCAGTTACAGTTGTAAATGGGACGGCCTCAGGATACCTGGTTGCATGGTCGACCAGCACCAGGATAAACCTATTGCCTGAGGATGTTTGCGGGTCAAGGGGACCAACCATGTCGATCCCTACCCTTTCAAATGGTACCCCCACAACTGGGAGCGGTACCAACGGAGCTTGGATTGTCGCGCCAACCTTACCAGACAACTGGCAGGAGGCACAACTCCTGCAGTGACTTTCTACTTGCTCCCCCATCTTGGGCCAGTAGAAGTGCATGGATAACCTTTGCTTGGTCCTCCTCATACCAAGGTGACCAGCAAGGGGAACGACATGCGCCAACTGCAGGAGGAAGGGCCTAACAGGAAGGGGAACCACCAACCTCCTATGGTCTCCTCCTGTAGACTCTGTGGGCTCACTATACAGGAGTCCACCTTCCTGGTAAATCCTATGCATCCCAGGAGGTTCACCCTCAAGCTGGGAGCAGGCCTGTCTCCTTAGGCCTTCCAGAGATGGGCACTCACGTTGGCCTTTACTGAATTCGTCCCTATCAGGACCTCCTTCAACTAACAAGTCTTTTAGTTCAGGATGATCGTTGGGGTCGAATACTTCAGGCATCGCCACCTCCTCGTCATGCCCGGGCGATTGACCAACTTCCTCCACCGCAGTGGTAGGCGAGCTCGGGGGAATATTCTCTTTCCCTCGTTTTGACTTGTAGACTCCTTTTGCCTTGGGTTTCCCCTTCGGCTGGGGCGGCGTATTGGACTTGGCCAATGCTGCCCGTGCTTGAGACCGTGTGTAGGGTCTTTCGGCAGTGTCTCCTACGAGCCCTAAAGCTCTGAGATCATTACCCAACAAGACCTTTCCCGGGACGTTTCTCTGAATGCTCACTGGAATCCTGACTGCTGTACCATTTAAAGTAAGATTTACAGGGATCACGGGAAACATACGGAGGGGGCCGTCAGCCAACTTAGTGGGCATCAGAGTAGCTCTGGCAACTTCCTCTGAGTCTACCAAGGTAGAATCCACTACAGTGCGACTGCACCCACTATCCCTAAGAGCTGGAGTATCCACTCCATTGATCAGCACACTGTCTTTAAAGTAGTGCTTGGTATTATCCGGAATCCTAGCATAAGCCTCTGCGACTTTAGGCTCCCAGGAACCCAGGGACACTAAAACTACCTCAGCCTCTATTCCGCTGGGAAATGAGTCTGAGGAGAAGGATGCTCCTGTAATCTCTTCTTCCTCGTAGGAGGAGAAGGCCAGATTAGCGGAGTGGACCCCCAAAGGTCTAACCTTACAACGGGGATCCCCCTTCACATGGTCAGTTGCTCCACAAGAAAAACAAGCCCCATTGGGTCTGTTTACGTAGGGAGGCTTATTGTAACCAGAGTTCTGTTTCGGAGGCGAACCTCCACTACCCTGTGAGTTCTCTTGTGTCGTACCCTTGTTTTTCTTTTTGTGGCCCTTATGGGAAGGAGATATAGCAGATTCCCCACCCTCCATATCTTTGGACTTTTTCCCTTCCTCCTGCTTACCAGGATGAGTTTTGTCCTTATGGGACACTCGATGTGACACCCATAAGTCTGCTGCAATGGCCAGCTTCTTAGGATCTATCTCCTTCGAATCGGCCAAATGCTGCTTAAGCTCCGGGGAAGAAGAAGCAAAAATGTGTTCCAGCATGACCAGATTGATCATGCCTTCGAAGGTAGAAACCTTATAACCTTCAACCCAGCCAGTTAAGTTTTTCAAAGATTCAGCGACATAAGATACCCAAGTACCACCTTCCTTTTTCTTATACTCTCGAAAACGCTTTAAATATTGGGCCGGAGTCTTCCCAAACTTTAAAATGAGAGTCTGCTTTAACATTGCGAAATCAGCCCGCTCAGCCTTCGACATTTCCATAATGGCACTACAGCCAGAATGGGGCAGTCTACTGAGCAACCACGCAATCTTATCAGCATTGTCAACTTCCTGGACCTCGCAAGCATACTCAAACGCATTCAGCCAGTCCATAATGTCATTCCTCTCTTCATACACACTGAGCAGATCTTTTGGAAACCGTGGATGAGAGGAGGCCCCAGACCCATGTCCAGGACCCTTGGATCCATTTGCAACCTGAAGCTTGGCCAGTTCCAACTGGTGATCCCTGTCTTTTTGTTTTTCTGCCTGTTCGATATTTAGTTTGGCTATGCTGAATTCAAGCTCCTGCTGCCTAAACCGCAGCTCTTGCTTCTTGAATTCAAGCATAGCCTCCCCATCAGCACTGGCAGAGGAAACATTAGACAGCTCGTCCTCCCTGTCCTCGTGGTCGCGGTGGAACAGTGCGGCGGCAGAACCGTCGGTTCTACCATTGAGAGCAGCCCCACCACCTTCCGCACTGTCCTCAGAAGTAATAGCGTCAAGCTGCGCTTCTTGCCACGCCACGATTCTCTGGATCATTTCCAATTTTGTGCCTTGAGAGGAAACACCTCTCTCCGCACACATCTTTTTCAGCGTTTCTGATTTGGAAGCATTTAAAGTTAACAAGGTATTTGTTTCCATACTGTTTGATAGGACTATGGCCTTTTTAAAGTTATATTACAACAATTCACTACGTGTACTGTTTGGAATAACCTGAAATGCCCTAGTTCGAGCGCAACACTGGATATCTTCAGTCGTATCCCACCGCTGTACACCAATTTGTTAAGACGGATTTCTGAACTCTGTCATGGTGGCGCAGAAGTTCAGAAGGCCAACCTAATTACTTGGAACAGGGTAACCTCTGGACAAGCCAGACCAATCAAGGTAGCGATCGCGGCGGTCAAGACTAGGTCTCAAGAGGGGTGAGGGTGACTGAAAGCCCGCAATGAGCACACAAAGCAAGAGCGCTTACAAACTACTCCAAACAGTTGTTATATCAAAAATATAAACACATTTATTTTAAGGCCTTTAAAACAACGACCGTAGCGAGAAAATCACAATATCACAATATTAAACCAACACATACCATATCAACACAATATATATACAAATACACAGTCGCAAGCGTTTAAAGCACGAAATATGTAGTCCACCTGAAAGGAAAGGAAAACAGGCAGTGCGATAACGCTTTTGACTCAGTTCGCCTTTAGAGGCACCTAACTAGATGGAAGTCCGGGCCCTGCGAAGAGTGGAGCCTTGTGCTCAAAGTACCTGCCACGCCGGTGCCAACGGGCAAAAGGGGAAGCTCTTCGGAGGAAGTCGGGCAGTTCGGGTTAGTGCACAGCAGAAGGAGAACAGGTTCCGCAACTCAAGCGCAGCCTCCACAGCGGGCAGAAGCAGAGCGCGAGTACGGCCAAAAGGGTGCTGTTTTTACACAGCAGGGAAAAGCAATGGGATACTGCAGGAGGGCGACCAGATCCTAGCTAAGCTACTCACCGGTCCCCGAAGCAAGCAGACCCAGGCTTCTCCACGTTAGTTTCAGCAGCTGGCAGGTTCAGAAGAGCAGGGAACGCCTCGTAGTCGTGTAGAGCAAAAAGACGTCCCAATCGACGAAACCAGCACAGTTTTGTTGCCGCACAGGACAACGGAGCGGCCGTGTGTATTCGAGCCAAATGAACCCTCCTCCCTTCAGACCTGGGGACGCCAAGCGTACGAAGCGTGGGAGAGGGACAAGGACTCGCAATACAACACAACCTGGCGGCAGTTGCAGAGCCAACCTCCTTTGTAAGCTGGTCAGTCAACTGGATGGCCCAGAGACGCTTCCGAAGGCTTACTTGGCAGGAGATGGTTGAAGATGCCGGGAATAGCTGTTCCTGCTATTCCAAAGGTCGAAGCACCAGTACAGGCCTTCTGGTTCGAACAAAGGAGAACAGGGGCTCTCCGGACGACAGCAGTGCAAAGGAGGATTCCTTCAGCGGGTCACCAGCGATTCCTCGGTCCAGCCTCGTAGTTGCAGGATACTTGGCTCCTGTATTCCTTCGTTCGTGAGAACTCAGGAGATCGACATGGCAGTGGTGTTTCCAGCTCCCTCTTATCCACGGTTCCCTTCGCGCCAAAACGGAGGGGAGCCAATGGGAGATCCGCACATCAACACACATACCATACGTGGCCCAATCACGGACCACGGTTGTCCCAGGCATTCACACCACCCCAGACTCTCTGGCACCCAGGATGTGTATTGGGACCAGACATCCCAGCCCACACCCTGGAGGCACACAAACGACATGTAGAAGCCCGCGAAAGCAACCACGTTTCGCGGGAAAGTACATGCCCAAATAAGGAAGGCCCCGGGTCGCCTGACCTGGGGAAGGTGAAGGGAGCAGGACGGTCAGTGGACAAGACAAAGGAGCCTCGTGGTCTGGCCATTTTGGAGAGCCAGGCCACCATTTTGGGTTCAGTGCAAAAACGTGCTCAGAACGCCAAAAGGAGCTCAAAATAAACAAAACGATCGCTGCCACCATTCGAGTCCCTGAATGACTTGCACCGATCAAATACCATCCTAAAAGAGTATCTAGGGTCTGTAGAAGGCTAGAGACCCAAGAGAGCTGTAACTTAGCTTACAGTGCCCTCTTGTGTCATGTTGCACTAAAGCCGCAACACGATAAAAGAAACTACGGGAAACAGCGTTCCCCGGTACTGACTGTCTTAAGGGCATGTCAGTTTCCCCGTAAGAAAGGAGCGAAAGCCCAGAGGAGTGCGGCAGAAGGCTGCACTTCTCTGGCAAAGTCAAAAACAAGGTGAATAACAACAGCAAAAAGTTTAGGGGTTGCCACATGGAAGGAAAATTCCCTACAATTACGAAATCTTTCCTAACAGATATCACATCTCATGTTATAGGCAGGGTCTCAGGTTTGGTATAAACATTGAGATATCACATCTCTGCTATCGGAAGTGTCTCAGGATTGGAATGGGAAGGAGTTGGATATCACATCTCATGCTATAGGGAGGGTCTCAGGATTGGAATGGGAAGGACTTGGATATCACATCTCATGCTATAGGGAGGGTCTCAAGTTTGAAATTAGAAGCATTGAGATATCACATTTCATGATATCGGAAGAGTCTCAAGATTGGAATGGGAAGGAGTTGGATATCACATTTCATGATATCGGAAGGGTCTCAAGATTGGAATGGGAAGGAGTTGGATATCACATCTCATGATAAAGGAAGGGTCTCAGAATTGGAATGGGAAGGAGTTGGATATCACATCTCAAGCTACAGAAAGGGTCTCAGGATTAGAATGGGAAGGAGTTTGATATCACATCTCATGCCATAGTATGGGTCTCAGGTTTGGTAGAAGCATTGGGATATCACATCTCATGCTATCGGAAGGGTATCGGTATTGGATTTGGAAGGAGTTGGATATCCCATCTCATGCTATAGGAAGGGTCTCAGGTTGGAATGGGAAGGAGTTGGAAATCACAACTCATGTTATAGGAAGGGTCTCAGGATTGGAATGGGAAGGACTTGGATATCACATCTTATGCTATAGGAAGGCTCTCAGGTTTGCAAGGGGAAAGAGTTGGATATCACATTTCATGTTAGAGGTAGGATCTCAGGTTTGGTATTAGAAGTATTGAGATATCACATCTCATGCTATCAGAAGGATCTCAGGTTTGGTATAGAAGCATTGACATATATCTTATGCTATCAGAAGAGTCTCAGGATTGGAATGGGAAGGAGTTGGATATCACATCTCATGCTAAAGGGAGGGTCTCAGGTTTGGAAGATAAGGATTTGGATATCACATCTCATGTTATAGGAAGGATCTCAGGTTTGGTATTAGATGTATTGAGATATCACATCTCATGCTATCAGAAGGATCTCAGGTTTGGTATAGAAGCATTGAGATATCATATCTTATGCTATCAGAAGGGTCTCAGGATTGGAATGGGAAGGAGTTGGATATCACATCTCATGCTAAAGGGAGGGTCTCAGGTTTGGTAGAAGCATTGAGATATCACATCTCATGCTATAGGAAGGGTCTCAGGATTGGAATGGGAAGGACTTAGATATCACATATCATGCTATAGGCAGGGTCTCAGTTTTGATATTAGAAGCATTGAGATATCACATCTCCTTCCCTTTCCAAACCTGAGAGCCTATGTATAGCATGAGATTTGATATCCAAGTCCTTCCCATTCCAATCCTGAGACACTTCCGATAGCAGAGATGTGATATCTCAATGCTTATACCAAACCTGAGACCCTTCCTATAACATGAGATGTGATATCCAACTCCTTCCCGTTCCAAACCTGAGACCCTTCCTTTAGCATGAGATGTGATATCCAGCTCCTTCCCATTCCAATCCTGAGATCCTTCCGATAGCATGAGATGTGATATCTCAATGCTTCTAATATCAAAACTGAGACCCTCCCTATAGCATGATATGTGTTAAGCAGGATTTCTGAACTCTGTCCTGGTGGCGCAGAAGTTCAGAAGGCCAACCTAATTACTTGGAACAGGGTAACCTCTGGACGAGCCAGACCAATCAAGGTAGCGATCGCGGCGGTCAAGACTAGGTCTCAAGAGGAGTGAGGGTGACTGAAGGCCCGCAATGAGCACACAAAGCAAGAGCGCTAACAAACTACTCCAAACAGTTGTTATATCAAAAATAGATACACATTTATTTTAAGGCCTTTAAAACAACGACCGTAGCGAGAAAATCACAATATCACAATATTAAACCAACACATACCATATCAACACAATATATATACAAATACACAGTCGCAAGCGTTTAAAGCACGAAATATGTAGTCCACCTGCCAGGGAAGGAAAACAGGCAGTGCGATAATGCTTTCGACTCAGTTCGCCTTCATAGGCACCTAACTAGATGGAAGTCCGAGCCCTGCGAAGAGTGGAGCCTTGTGCTCAAAGTACCTGCCACGCCGGTGCCGACGGGCACAAGGGGAAGCTCTTCGGAGGAAGTCAGGCGGTTCACGTTAGTGCACAGTAGAAGAAGAACAGGTTCCGCAACTCAAGCGCAGCCTCCACAGCGGGCAGAAGCAGAGCGCGACCGCGGCAAAAGGGTGCTGTTTTTACACAGCAGGGAAAAGCAATGGGATACTGCAGGAGGGCGACCAGATCCTAGATATACTACTCACCGGTCCCCGAAGCAAGCAGACCCAGGCTTCTCCACGATAGTTTCAGCAGCTGGCAGGTTCAGAAGAGCAGGGAACGCTTTGTAGTCGTGTAGAGCAAAAAGACGTCCCAATCGACGAAACCGGCACAGTTTTGTTGCCGCACAGGACAACGGAGCGGCCGTGCGTATTCGAGCCAAATGAACACTCCTCCCTCCAGACCTGGGGACGCCAAGCGTACGAAGTGTGGGAGAGTGACAAGGACTCGCAATACAACACAACCTCGCGGCGGTTGCAGAGCCAAACTCCTTGGTAAGCTGGTCAGTCAACTGGATGGCCCAGAGACGCTTCCGAAGGCTTACTTGGCAGGAGATGGTTGAAGATGCCGGGAATAGCTGTTCCTGCTATTCCAAAGGTCGAAGCACCAGTACAGGCCTTCTGGTTCGATCAAAGGAGGACAGGGGCTCTCCGGACGACAGCAGTGCAAAGGAGGATTCCTTCAGCGGGTCACCAGCGATTCCTCGGTCCAGCCTCGTAGTTGCAGGATACTTGGCTCCTGTATTCCTTCGTTCGTGAGAACTCAGGAGATCGACATGGTAGTGGTGTTTCCAGCCCCCTCTTATCCACGGTTCCCTTCGCGCCAAAACGGAGGGGAGCCAATGGGAGATCCGCTCATCAAAACACATACCATACGTGGACCAATCACGGACCACAGTGGTCCCAGGCATTCACACCACCCTAGACTCTCTGGCACCCAGGATGTGTATTGGGACCAGACATCCCAGCCCACACCCTGGAGGCACACAAACGACATGTAGAAGCCCGCGAAAGCAACCACGTTTCGCGGGAAAGTACATGCCCAAATAAGGAAGGCCCCGGGTCGCCGGACCTGGGGAAGGTGACGGGAGCAAGACGGTCAATGGACAAGACAAAGGAGCCTCGCGGCCTGGCCATTTTGGGAGCCAGGCCACCATTTTGGGTTCAGTGCAAAAACGTGCTCAGAACGCCAAAAGGAGCTCAAAATAAACAAAACGATCGCTGCCACCATTCGAGTCCCTGAATGACTTGCACCGATCAAATACCATCCTAAAAGAGTATCTAGGGTCTGTAGAAGGCTAGAGACCCAAGAGAGCTGTAACTTAGCTTACAGTGCCCTCTTGTGTCGTGTTGCACTAAAATGGCGACACGATTAAAGAAACTACGGGAAACCACGTTCCCCGGTACTGACTGTCTTAAGGGCATGTCAGTTTCCCCATAAGAAAAGGAGCGAAAGCCCAGAGAAGTGCGGCAGAAGGCTGTACTTCTCTGGCAAAGTCAAGAACAAGGTTAAAAACAATAGCAAAAAGTTTAGGGGTTGCCACATGGAAGGAAAATTCCCTACAATTACGAAATCTTTCCTAACACTCGCCCCTCCCAGACTATGGACAGGGGGAACTAATCCACCCCTGGATGAGTCTCTTGTTCAGGTCGGTAAAACATTCTGGACAACCCATCAGCATTGCTATGTTGGACACCTGGCCTATGCTCAATAGTGAAGTCGAAGCCTTGTAGACTTATGGACCACCTAAGCAACTTTGGATTCTCCCCCTTCATGTTCATTAGCCACTTTAACGGCTTATGGTCAGTCTGCACAGTGAAGTGGGTCCCATAGAGGTAGGGCCTCAGCTTCCTTAGGGCCCACACAACAGAGAAACATTCTTTCTCTACCGTGGACCATCTGAGCTCCCTGTCCTTAAGCTGGCGACTAATAAAACCGATAGGGTGTTCCTTACCCTTCTCATCTACTTGTGATAGTACAGCTCCTATCCCAGTGTCAGAGGCATCCGTCTGCACGATAAAAGGTCTTTGATAATCAGGGGCCCTTAGGACAGGGGCCTGGCACAAGGAGTCTTTTAAGCCATTGAAGGCCTTCTCACACTCGTCGGTCCAAGTTACCTTCTTGGGTTTCTTCGGAGTTGTGAGGGCAGTCAGAGGAGCAGCTATGGTGCCATAGTCTGCCACAAAATTGCGGTAATACCCCGTGAGTCCTAAAAAGGCTCTCACTTGGGTTTGCGTAGTGGGGGTAGGCCAGTCTTGTACTGCTTGTACTTTACTGGGTAGAGGCTGTATCCTCCCTCCACCTACTTCATGTCCAAGGTAAACCACTGAGCCTTGTCCAATCTGGCACTTACTAGCCTTTATGGTCAAGTGGGCTTTCTGAAGAGCCTGGAGCACAATCCCGAGGTGTTTCACATGGTCTTCCCAGGTGGCACTGAAAACTGCTATATCATCCAGATATGCAAGACAGAATTCGTCCAACCCATTCAACACATGATTCACAAGCCTCTGGAAAGTGGCAGGTGCATTCTTCAACCCGAACGGCATTACCCGGAATTGGTAAAGGCCGTCTGGTGTAGAAAATGCTGTCTTCTCCCTGGCATGTTCTGCTAACGCTATTTGCCAATAGCCAGCAGTGAGGTCAAACGTGCTGAGGTACTTGGAGGCACCCAAAGTATCCACCAGCTCATCTGTTCGAGGCAAGGGGTGGGCATCTGTCTTGGTGACAGCATTCAGAGCACTGTAATCCACGCAGAACCTCAATTCAGAAGTGCCTGCCTTTGGAACCAGAACCACAGGACTGGACCAAGGACTACTAGAGGGTTCAATCACCCCAAGGTCTAACATTTTGTTGACCTCGGTCTTAATATAAGACCGTACTTTATCCGACATCCTGTATCCCCTACTTTTGGTAGGTACACTGTCTCCTGTGTCAATGTTATGTTTGCACCAAGGTGTCAAACCAGGCGACTGTGAGAACAGGGGGGAAAACTGCCTAAGCAAACGTTTCACCTCCGCCTGCTGATCAGAAGTCAGTTGAGGGGCCACTCGGACACCCTCAATGGAGCTATCTGAAGGACCGCTGTGGAACAGGTCGGGGAGAGGTTCTGACTCCTCTTCCTCAACGTCTGACGCCAGTAGCAGTGCTGCGATTTCGACTCTTGGGACGAAAGCCTTCAGCCTATTCACGTGGAACACTTTTGGAGCCTGTCCAGGCCTTCCAAGGTCCACTAAATAGTTCACCTCACCCAGGGGCTCCACCACTGTGTAAGGGCCTGACCATTTGTCCTGTAAAGCTCGAGGCCTTATAGGATTCATGATCAGGACTTGCTGACCAGGTGTAAAGTTGATGAGGGAAGCTTTCTGGTCGTACCAATGTTTCACCAGCGCTTGCCCTGCCTTCAATTTATCACTAGCCAAGCCCATCAGAAGTACCATCCGTTTTCTGAGCCCTAGCACATAGTCAACTACATTGGTAGTAACAGGGGGAGTGGGCATCTCCCATCCCTCCTTGACAATGGCTAAGGGTCCCCGTACGGGATGACCAAACAGAAGTTCGAAGGGGCTGAAGCCAACACCCTCCTGTGGTACCTCTCGGTAGGCAAACAGCAAGCATGGTAAAAGAAGATCCCATTTTCTTCTCTGGGGCTCCTCCAGAGCCCCAATCATGCTCTTTAACGTTCTGTTGAAGCGTTCCACCAGACCATTGGTCTGGGGGTGGTATGCAGAAGAGAACTTGTAGGTGACCCCACATTCTTTCCACATAGCCTGCATATACTTCGACATAAAGTTGCTGCCACGATCTGACACAACTTCTTTAGGGAAGCCAACCCTAGTAAATATGCCGAGTAAAGCTTTTGCAACTGACTTGGCAGTTACAGTTTTCAATGGGATGGCCTCAGGATACCTGGTTGCATGGTCAACCAGCACCAGGATAAACCTATTGCCCGAGGATGTTTGCGGGTCAAGGGGACCGACGATGTCGATCCCTACCCTTTCAAATGGTACCCCCACAACTGGGAGCGGTACCAACGGAGCTTGGATTGTCGCGCCAACCTTACCAGACAACTGGCAGGAGGCGCAACTCCTGCAGTGACTTTCTACTTGCACCCCCATCTTGGGCCAGTAGAAGTGCATGGATAACCTTTGCTTGGTCCTCTTCATACCAAGGTGACCAGCAAGGGGAACTTCATGCGCCAACTGCAGGAGGAAGGGTCTAACAGCAAGGGGAACCACCAAACTCCTATGGTCTCCTTCTGTAGACTCTGTGGGCTCACTATACAGGAGTCCACCTTCCCAATAAATCCTATACTTCCCAGGAGGTTCACCCTCAAGCTGGGAGCAGGCCTGTCTCCTTAGGCCTTCCAGAGATGGGCACTCACGTTGGCCTTTACTGAATTCGTCCCTATCAGGACCTCCTTCAACTAACAAGTCTTTTAGTTCAGGATGATCGTTGGGGTCGAATACTTCAGGCATCGCCACCTCCTCGTCAGGCTCGGGCGATTGACCAACTTCCTCCACCGCAGTGGTAGGCGAGCTCGGGGGAATATTCTCTTTCCCCCGTCTTGACTTGTAGACTCCTTTCGCCTTGGGTTGCCCCTTCGGCTGGGGCGGCGTATTGGACTTGGCCAATGCTGCCCGTGCTTGAGACCGTGTGTAGGGTCGTTCGGCAGTGTCTCCTACGAGCCCTAAAGCTCTGAGATCATTACCTAATAAGACCTTTCCCGGGACGTTTCTCTGAATGCTCACTGGAATCCTGACTGCTGTACCATTTAAAGTTAGATTAACAGGGATCACGGGAAACATACGGAGGGGGCCGTCAGCCAACTTAGTGGGCATCAGAGTAGCTCTGGCAACTTCCTCTGAGTCTACCAAGGTAGAATCCACTACAGTTCGACTGCACCCACTATCCCTAAGAGCTGGAGTATCCACTCCATTGATCAGCACACTGTCTTTAAAGTAGTGCTTGGTATTATCCGGAATCCTAGCATAAGTGTTAGGAAAGATTTCGTAATTGTAGGGAATTTTCCTTCCATGTGGCAACCCCTAAACTTTTTGCTATTGTTTTTAACCTTGTTCTTGACTTTGCCAGAGAAGTACAGCCTTCTGCCGCACTTCTCTGGGCTTTCGCTCCTTTTGTTACGGGGAAACTGACATGCCCTTAAGACAGTCAGTACCGGGGAACACCGTTTCCCGTAGTTTCTTTTATCGTGTTGCGGCTTTAGTGCAACATGACACAAGAGGGCACTGTAAGCTAAGTTACAGCTCTCTTGGGTCTCTAGCCTTCTACAGACCCTAGATACTCTTTTAGGATGGTATTTGATCGGTGCAAGTCATTCAGGGACTCGAATGGTGGCAGCAATCGTTTTGTTTATTTTGAGCTCCTTTTGGCGTTCTGAGCACGTTTTTGCACTGAACCCAAAATGGTGGCCTGGCTCTCCAAAATGGCCAGACCACGAGGCTCCTTTGTCTTGTCCACTGACCGTCTTGCCCCCTTCACCTTCCCCAGGTCGGGCGACCCGGGGCCTTCCTTATTTGGGCATGTACTTTCCCGCGAAACGTAGTTGCTTTCGCGGGCTTCTACATGTCGTTTGTGTGCCTCCAGGGTGTGGGCTGGGATGTCTGGTCCCAATACACATTCTGGGTGCCAGAGAGTCTGGGGTGGTGTGAATGCCTGGGACCACCGTGGTCCGTGATTGGTCCACGTATGGTATGTGTGTTGATGAGCGGATCTCCCATTGGCTCCCCTCTGTTTTGGCGCGAAGGGAACCGTGGATAAGAGGGAGCTGGAAACACCACTACCGGGTCGATCTCCTGAGTTCTCACGAACGAAGGAATACAGGAGCCAAGTATCCTGCAACCCAGAGGCTGGACCGAGGAATCGCTGGTGACCCGCTGAAGGAATCCTCCTTTGCACTGCTGTCGTCCTGTGAAAACCCTTTCCTCCTTGGATCGAACCAGAAGGCCTGTACTGGTGCTTCGACCTTTGGAATAGCAGGAACAGCTATTCCCGGAGACTTCATCATCTCCTGCCAAGTAAGCCTTCGGAAGTGTCTCTGGGCCATCCAGTTGACTGACCAGCTTACAAGGGAGTCCTGCTCTGTAACTGCCGCCAGGTTGTGTTGTATTTCGAGTCCTTGTCACTCTCCCACGCTTCGTACGCTTGGCGTTCCCAAGTCTGAAGGGAGGAGTGTACATTTGGCTTGAATACACACAGCCGCTCCGTTGTCCTGCTGCGGCAACAAAACTGTGCTGGTTTTGTCGATTGGGACGTCTTTTTGCTCTACACGACTACGAGGCGTTCCCTGCTCTTCTGAACCTGCCAGCTGCTGAAACTAACGTGGAGAAGTCTGGGTCTGCTTGCTTCGGGGACCGGTGAGTAGTTTAGCTAGGATCTGGTCGCCCTCCTGCAGTATCCCATTGCTTTTCCCTGCTGTGTAAAAACAGCACCCTTTTGCCGTACTCGCGCTCTGCTTCTGCTCGCTGTGGAGGCTGCGCTTGAGTTGCGGAACCTGTTCTCCTTCTGCTGTGCACTAACCCGAACTGCCTGACTTCCTCCGAAGAGCTTCCCCTTTTGCCCGTTGGCACCGGCGTGGCAGGTACTTTGAGCACAAGGCTCCACTCTTCGCAGGGCTCGGACTTCCATCTAGTTAGGTGCCTCTAAAGGCGAACTGAGTCTAAAGCGTTATCGCACTGCCTGTTTTCCTTTCCTTTCAGGTGGACTACATATTTCGTGCTTTAAACGCTTGCGACTGTGTATTTGTATATATATTGTGTTGATATGGTATGTGTTGGTTTAATATTGTGATATTGTGATTTTCTCGCTACGGTCATTGTTTTAAAGGCCTTAAAATAAATGTGTATCTATTTTTGATATAACAACTGTTTGGAGTAGTTTGTCAGCGCTCTTGCTTTGTGTGCTCACTGCGGGCTTTCAGTCACCCTCACCCCTCTTGAGACCTAGTCTTGACCGCCGCGATCGCTACCTTGATTGGTCTGGCTTGTCCAGAGGTTACCCTGTTCCAAGTAATTAGGTTGGCCTTCTGAACTTCTGCGCCACCAGGACAGAGTTCAGAAATCCGTCTTAACAAATTGGTGTACAGCGGTGGGATACGACTGAAGGTATCCAGTGTTGCGCTCGAACTAAGGCATTTCAGGTTATTCCAAACAGTGCACGTAGTGAATTGTTGTAATATAACTTTAAAAAGGCCATAGTCCTATCAAACAGTATGGAAACAAATACGTTGTTAACTTTAAATGCTTCCAAATCAGAAACGCTGAAAAAGATGTGTGCGGAGAGAGGTGTTTCCTCTCAAGGCACAAAATTGGAAATGATCCAGAGAATCGTGGCGTGGCAAGAAGCGCAGCTTGACGCTATAACTTCCGAGGACAGTGCAGAAGGTGGTGGGGCTGCTCTCACTGGCAGAACCGACGGTTCTGCCGCTGCACTGATCCATCGCGACCACGAGGACAGGGAGGATGTAATGTCTAATGTTTCCTCTGCCAGTGCTGATGGGGAGGCTATGCTTGAATTCAAGAAGCAAGAGCTGCGGTTTAGGCAGCAGGAGCTTGAATTCAGCATAGCCAAACTAAAAATCGAACAGGCAGAAAAACAGAAAGACAGGGATCACCAGTTGGAACTGGCCAAGCTTCACGTTGCAAATGGGTCCAAGGGTCCTGGACATGGTTCTGGGGCTTCCTCTCATCCACGGTTTCCGAAAGATCTGCTCAGTGTGTATGAAGAAAGGAATGACATTATGGACTGGCTGAATGCGTTTGAGTATGCATGCGAGGTTCAAAAAGTTGACAGTGCTGATAAGATTGCGTGGTTGCTCAGTAGACTGCCCCATTCTGGCTGTAGTGCCATTATGGAAATGTCGAAGGCTGAGCGGGCTGATTTCGCAATGTTAAAGCAAACTCTCATTTTAAAGTTTGGGAAGACTCCGGCCCAATATTTAAAGCGTTTTCGAGAGTATAAGAAAAAGGAAGGTGGTACTTGGGTATCTTATGTCGCTGAATCTTTGAAAAACTTAACTGGCTGGGTCGAAGGTTATAAGGTTTCTACCTTCGAAGGCATGATAAATCTTGTCATGCTGGAACATATTTTTGCTTCTTCTTCCCCGGAGCTTAAGCAGCATTTGGCCGATTCGAAGGAGATAGATCCTAAGAAGCTGGCCATTGCAGCAGACTTATGGGTGTCACATCGAGTGTCCCATAAGGACAAAACTCATCCTGGTAAGCAGGAGGAAGGGGAAAAGTCCAAAGATATGGAGGGTGGGGAATCTGCTAAATCTTCTTCCCATAAGGGCCACAAAAAGAAAAACAAGGGTAAGACACAAGAGAACTCACAGGGTAGTGGAGGTTCGCCTCCGAAACAGAACTCTGGTTACAATAAGCCTCCCTACGTAAACAGACCCACTGGGGCTTGTTTTTCTTGTGGAGCAACTGACCATGTGAAGGGGGATCCCCGTTGTAAGGTTAGACCTTTGGGGGTCCACTCCGCTAATCTGGCCTTCTCCTCCTACGAGGAAGAAGAGATTACAGGAGCATCCTTCTCCTCAGACTCATTTCCCAGCGGGATAGAGGCTGAGGTAGTTTTAGTGTCCCTGGGTTCCTGGGAGCCTAAAGTCGCAGAGGCTTATGCTAGGATTCCGGATAATACCAAGCACTACTTTAAAGACAGTGTGCTGATCAATGGAGTGGATACTCCAGCTCTTAGGGATAGTGGGTGCAGTCGCACTGTAGTGGATTCTACCTTGGTAGACTCAGAGGAAGTTGCCAGAGCTACTCTGATGCCCACTAAGTTGGCTGACGGACCCCTCCGTATGTTTCCCGTGATCCCTGTAAATCTTACTTTAAATGGTACAGCAGTCAGGATTCCAGTGAGCATTCAGAGAAACGTCCCGGGAAAGGTCTTGTTGGGTAATGATCTCAGAGCTTTAGGGCTCGTAGGAGACACTGCCGAAAGACCCTACACACGGTCTCAAGCACGGGCAGCATTGGCCAAGTCCAATACGCCGCCCCAGCCGAAGGGGAAACCCAAGGCGAAAGGAGTCTACAAGTCAAGACGAGGGAAAGAGAATATTCCCCCGAGCTCGCCTACCACTGCGGTGGAGGAAGTTGGTCAATCGCCCGGGCCTGACGAGGAGGTGGCGATGCCTGAAGTATTCGACCCCAACGATCATCCTGAACTAAAAGACTTGTTAGTTGAAGGAGGTCCTGATAGGGACGAATTCAGTAAAGGCCAACGTGAGTGCCCATCTCTGGAAGGCCTAAGGAGACAGGCCTGCTCCCAGCTTGAGGGTGAACCTCCTGGGATGCATAGGATTTACCAGGAAGGTGGACTCCTGTATAGTGAGCCCACAGAGTCTACAGAAGGAGACCATAGGAGGTTGGTGGTTCCCCTTGCTGTTAGGCCCTTCCTCCTGCAGTTGGCGCATGAAGTTCCCCTTGCTGGTCACCTCGGTATGAGGAAGACCAAGCAAAGGTTATCCATGCACTTCTACTGGCCCAAGATGGGGGAGCAAGTAGAAAGTCACTGCAGGAGTTGTGCCGCCTGCCAGTTGTCTGGTAAGGTTGGCGCGGCAATCCAAGCTCCGTTGGTACCGCTCCCAGTTGTGGGGGTACCATTTGAAAGGGTAGGGATCGACATGGTTGGTCCCCTTGACCCGCAAACATCCTCAGGCAATAGGTTTATCCTGGTGCTGGTCGACCATGCAACCAGGTATCCTGAGGCCGTCCCATTTACAACTGTAACTGCCAAGCCAGTTGCAGAAGCTTTACTCGGCATGTTTACTAGGGTTGGCTTCCCTAAAGAAGTTGTGTCGGATCATGGCAGCAACTTTATGTCGAAGTATAGGCAGGCTATGTGGAAAGAATGTGGGGACACCTACAGGTTCTCTTCTGCATACCGCCCCCAGACCAATGGTCTGGGGGGGTGTTTCAGCAGGACGTTAAAGAGCATGATTGGGGCTCTGGAGGAGCCTCAGAGAAGGAAATGGGATCTTCTTGTTTCATGCTTACTGTTTGCCTACCGAGAGGTACCACAGGAGGGTGTTGGCTTCAGCCCCTTCGAACTTCTGTTCGGTCATCCCGTACGGGGACCCTTAGCCATCGTCAAAGAGGGATGGGAGATGCCCACTCCCCCTGTTGCTACCAATGTAGTTGATTATGTGCTAGGGCTCAGAAAACGGATGGTACTTCTGATGGGCTTGACTAGTGATAAATTGAAGGCAGGGCAAGCGCTGGTGAAACATTGGTACGACCAGAAAGCTTCCCTCATCAACTTTACACTTGGTCAGCAAGTCCTGATCATGAATCTCATAAGGCCTCGAGCTTTACAGGACAAATGGTCAGGCCCTTACCCGGTGGTGGAGCCCCTGGGTGAGGTTAACTATTCAGTGGACCTTGGAAGGCCTGGACAGGCTCCAAAAGTGCTTCCCGTGAATAGGCTGAAGGCTTTCGGCCCAAGCGTCGAAATCGCAGCACTGCTACTGGCTTCAGATGTTGAGGAAGAGGAGTCTGAACCTCTCCCCGACCTGTTCCCAAGCAGTCCTTCAGTTAGCTCTTTTGAGGGTGTCCGAGTGGCCCCTCACCAAAATGGACAAGGCTCAGTGGTTTACCTTGGACATGAAGTAGTTGGAGGGAGGAGACAGCCTCTATCCAGTAAGGTACAAGCAGTACAAGACTGGCCTACCCCCACTACGCAAACCCAAGTGAGAGCCTTTTTAGGACTCACGGGGTATTACCGCAATTTTGTGGCAGACTATGGCACCATAGCTGCTCCTCTGACTGCCCTCACAACTCCGAAGAAACCCAAGAAGGTAACTTGGACAGACGAGTGTGAGAAGGCCTTCAATGGCTTAAAAGACTCCTTGTGCCAGGCCCCTGTGCTCAGGGCCCCTGATTATCAAAGACCTTTTATCGTGCAGACGGATGCCTCTGACACTGGGATAGGAGCTGTACTATCACAAGTAGATGAGAAGGGTAAGGAACACCCTATCGGTTTTATTAGTCGCCAGCTTAAGGACAGAGAGCTCAGATGGTCCACGGTAGAGAAAGAATGTTTCTCTGTTGTGTGGGCCCTAAGGAAGCTGAGGCCGTACATCTATGGGACCCACTTCACTGTGCAGACTGACCATAAGCCGTTAAAGTGGCTAATGAACATGAAGGGGGAGAATCCAAAGTTGCTTAGGTGGTCCATAAGTCTTCAAGGCTTCGACTTCACTATTGAGCATAGACCAGGTGTCCAACATAGCAATGCTGATGGGTTGTCCAGAATGTTTAACCGACCTGAACAAGAGACTCATCCAGGGGTGGATTAGTTCCCCCTGTCCATAGTCTGGGAGGGGCGAGTGTTAGGAAAGATTTTGTAATTGTCGGGAATTTTCCTTCCATGTGGCAACCCCTAAACTTTTTGCTATTGTTTTTAACCTTGTTCTTGACTTTGCCAGAGAAGTACAGCCTTCTGCCGCACTTCTCTGGGCTTTCGCTCCTTTTGTTACGGGGAAACTGACATGCCCTTAAGACAGTCAGTACCGGGGAACACCGTTTCCCGTAGTTTCTTTTATCGTGTTGCGGCTTTAGTGCAACATGACACAAGAGGACACTGTAAGCTAAGTTACAGCTCTCTTGGGTCTCTAGCCTTCTACAGACCCTAGATACTCTTTTAGGATGGTATTTGATCGGTGCAAGTCATTCAGGGACTCGAATGGTGGCAGCGATCGTTTTGTTTATTTTGAGCTCCTTTTGGCGTTCTGAGCACGTTTTTGCACTGAACCCAAAATGGTGGCCTGGCTCTCCAAAATGGCCAGACCACGAGGCTCCTTTGTCTTGTCCACTGACCGTCTTGCCCCCTTCACCTTCCCCAGGTCGGGCGACCCGGGGCCTTCCTTATTTGGGCATGTACTTTCCCGCGAAACGTAGTTGCTTTCGCGGGCTTCTACATGTCGTTTGTGTGCCTCCAGGGTGTGGGCTGGGATGTCTGGTCCCAATACACATTCTGGGTGCCAGAGAGTCTGGGGTGGCGTGAATGCCTGGGACCACCGTGGTCCGTGATTGGTCCACGTATGGTATGTGTGTTGATGAGCGGATCTCCCATTGGCTCCCCTCCGTTTTGGCGCGAAGGGAACCGTGGATAAGAGGGAGCTGGAAACACCACTACCGGGTCGATCTCCTGAGTTCTCACGAACGAAGGAATACAGGAGCCAAGTATCCTGCAACCCAGAGGCTGGACCGAGGAATCGCTGGTGACCCGCTGAAGGAATCCTCCTTTGCACTGCTGTCGTCCTGTGAAAACCCTTTCCTCCTTGGATCGAACCAGAAGGCCTGTACTGGTGCTTCGACCTTTGGAATAGCAGGAACAGCTATTCCCGGCGACTTCATCATCTCCTGCCAAGTAAGCCTTCGGAAGTGTCTCTGGGCCATCCAGTTGACTGACCAGCTTACAAGGGAGTCCTGCTCTGTAACTGCCGCCAGGTTGTGTTGTATTTCGAGTCCTTGTCACTCTCCCACGCTTCGTACGCTTGGCGTTCCCAAGTCTGAAGGGAGGAGTGTACATTTGGCTTGAATACACACAGCCGCTCCGTTGTCCTGCTGCGGCAACAAAACTGTGCTGGTTTCGTCGATTGGGACGTCTTTTTGCTCTACACGACTACGAGGCGTTCCCTGCTCTTCTGAACCTGCCAGCTGCTGAAACTAACGTGGAGAAGCCTGGGTCTGCTTGCTTCGGGGACCGGTGAGTAGTTTAGCTAGGATCTGGTCGCCCTCCTGCAGTATCCCATTGCTTTTCCCTGCTGTGTAAAAACAGCACCCTTTTGCCGTACTCGCGCTCTGCTTCTGCTCGCTGTGGAGGCTGCGCTTGAGTTGCGGAACCTGTTCTCCTTCTGCTGTGCACTAACCCGAACTGCCTGACTTCCTCCGAAGAGCTTCCCCTTTTGCCCGTTGGCACCGGCGTGGCAGGTACTTTGAGCACAAGGCTCCACTCTTCGCAGGGCTCGGACTTCCATCTAGTTAGGTGCCTCTAAAGGCGAACTGAGTCTAAAGCGTTATCGCACTGCCTGTTTTCCTTTCCTTTCAGGTGGACTACATATTTCGTGCTTTAAACGCTTGCGACTGTGTATTTGTATATATATTGTGTTGATATGGTATGTGTTGGTTTAATATTGTGATATTGTGATTTTCTCGCTACGGTCATTGTTTTAAAGGCCTTAAAATAAATGTGTATCTATTTTTGATATAACAACTGTTTGGAGTAGTTTGTCAGCGCTCTTGCTTTGTGTGCTCACTGCGGGCTTTCAGTCACCCTCAGCCCTCTTGAGACCTAGTCTTGACCGCCGCGATCGCTACCTTGATTGGTCTGGCTTGTCCAGAGGTTACCCTGTTCCAAGTAATTAGGTTGGCCTTCTGAACTTCTGCGCCACCAGGACAGAGTTCAGAAATCCGTCTTAACAATAAGCCTCTGCGACTTTAGGCTCCCAGGAACCCAGGGACACTAAAACTACCTCGGCCTCTATTCCGCTGGGAAACGAGTCAGAGGAGAAGGATGCTCCTGTAATCTCTTCTTCCTCGTAGGAGGAGAAGGCCAGATTAGCGGAGTGGACCCCCAAAGGTCTAACCTTACAACGGGGATCCCCCTTCACATGGTCAGTTGCTCCACAAGAAAAACAAGCCCCAGTGGGTCTGTTTACGTAGGGAGGCTTATTGTAACCAGAGTTCTGTTTCGGAGGCGCACCTCCACTACCCTGTGAGTTCTCTTGTGTCTTACCCTTGTTTTTCTTTTTGTGGCCCTTTTGGGAAGAAGATTTAGCAGATTCCCCACCCTCCATATCTTTGGACTTTTTCCCCTCCTCCTGCTTACCAGGATGAGTTTTGTCCTTATGGGACACTCGATGTGACACCCATAAGTCTGCTGCAATGGCCAGCTTCTTAGGATCTATCTCCTTCGAATCGGCCAAATGCTGCTTAAGCTCCGGGGAAGAAGAAGCAAAAATGTGTTCCAGCATGACAAGATTTATCATGCCGTCAAAGGTAGAAACCTTATAGCCTTCGACCCAGCCAGTTAAGTATTTCAAAGATTCAGCGACATAAGATACCCAAGTACCACCTTCCTTTTTCTTATACTCTCGAAAGCGCTTTAAATATTGGGCCGGAGTCTTCCCAAACTTTAAAATGAGAGTCTGCTTTAACATTGCGAAATCAGCCCGCTCAGCCTTCGACATTTCCATAATGGCACTACATCCAGAATGGGGCAGTCTACTGAGCAACCACGCAATCTTATCAGCACTGTCAACTTTTTGAACCTCACATGCATACTCAAACACATTCAGCCAGTCCATAATGTCATTCCTTTCTTCATACACACTGAGCAGATCTTTTGGAAACCGTGGATGAGAGGAAGCCCCAGAACCATGTCCAGGACCCTTGGATCCATTTGCAACCTGAAGCTTGGCCAGTTCCAACTGGTGATCCCTGTCTTTTATGTTTTTCTGCCTGTTCGATTTTTAGTTTGGCTATGCTGAATTCAAGCTCTTGCTTCTTGAATTCAAGCATAGCCTCCCCATCAGCACTGGCAGAGGAAACATTAGACATTACATCCTCCCTGTCCTCGTGGTCGTGATGGATCAGTGCAGCGGCAGAACCGTCGGTTCTGCCAGTGAGAGCAGCCCCACCACCTTCCGCACTGTCCTCAGAAGTAATAGTGTCAAGCTGCGCTTCTTGCCACGCCACGATTCTTTGGATCATTTCCAATTTCGTGCCTTGAGAGGAAACACCTCTCTCCGCACACATCTTTTTCAGCGTTTCTGATTTGGAAGCATTTAAAGTTAACAACGTACTTGTTTCCATACTGTTTGATAGGACTATGGCCTTTTTAAAGTTATACTATAACAATTCACTACGTGTACTGTTTGGAATAACCTGAAATGCCTTAGTTCGAGCGCAACACTGGATACCTTCAGTCGTATCCCACCGCTGTACACCAATTTGTTAAGACGGATTTCTGAACTCTGTCCTGGTGGCGCAGAAGTTCAGAAGGCCAACCTAATTACTTGGAACAGGGTAACCTCTGGACGAGCCAGACCAATCAAGGTAGCGATCGCGGCGGTCAAGACTAGGTCTCAAGAGGGGTGAGGGTGATTGAAGGCCCGCAATGAGCACACAAAGCAAGAGCGCTAACAAACTACTCCAAACAGTTGTTATATCAAAAATAGATACACATTTATTTTAAGGCCTTTAAAACAACGACCGTAGCGAGAAAATCACCATATCACAATATTAAACCAACACATACCATATCAACACAATATATATACAAATACACAGTCGCAAGCGTTTAAAGCACGAAATATGTAGTCCACCTGCCAGGGAAGGAAAACAGGCAGTGCGATAATGCTTTCGACTCAGTTCGCCTTCATAGGCACCTAACTAGATGGAAGTCCGAGCCCTGCGAAGAGTGGAGCCTTGTGCTCAAAGTACCTGCCACGCCGGTGCCGACGGGCACAAGGGGAAGCTCTTCGGAGGAAGTCAGGCGGTTCACGTTAGTGCACAGTAGAAGAAGAACAGGTTCCGCAACTCAAGCGCAGCCTCCACAGCGGGCAGAAGCAGAGCGCGAGCGCGGCAAAAGGGTGCTGTTTTTACACAGCAGGGAAAAGCAATGGGATACTGCAGGAGGGCGACCAGATCCTAGATATACTACTCACCGGTCCCCGAAGCAAGCAGACCCAGGCTTCTCCACGATAGTTTCAGCAGCTGGCAGGTTCAGAAGAGCAGGGAACGCTTTGTAGTCGTGTAGAGCAAAAAGACGTCCCAATCGACGAAACCGGCACAGTTTTGTTGCCGCACAGGACAACGGAGCGGCCGTGCGTATTCGAGCCAAATGAACACTCCTCCCTCCAGACCTGGGGACGCCAAGCGTACGAAGCGTGGGAGAGTGACAAGGACTCGCAATACAACACAACCTCGCGGCGGTTGCAGAGCCAAACTCCTTGGTAAACTGGTCAGTCAACTGGATGGCCCAGAGACGCTTCCGAAGGCTTACTTGGCAGGAGATGGTTGAAGATGCCGGGAATAGCTGTTCCTGCTATTCCAAAGGTCGAAGCACCAGTACAGGCCTTCTGGTTCGATCAAAGGAGGACAGGGGCTCTCCGGACGACAGCAGTGCAAAGGAGGATTCCTTCAGCGGGTCACCAGCGATTCCTCGGTCCAGCCTCGTAGTTGCAGGATACTTGGCTCCTGTATTCCTTCGTTCGTGAGAACTCAGGAGATCGACATGGTAGTGGTGTTTCCAGCCCCCTCTTATCCACGGTTCCCTTCGCGCCAAAACGGAGGGGAGCCAATGGGAGATCCGCTCATCAAAACACATACCATACGTGGACCAATCACGGACCACAGTGGTCCCAGGCATTCACACCACCCTAGACTCTCTGGCACCCAGGATGTGTATTGGGACCAGACATCCCAGCCAACACCCTGGAGGCACACAAACGACATGTAGAAGCCCGCGAAAGCAACCACGTTTCGCGGGAAAGTACATGCCCAAATAAGGAAGGCCCCGGGTCGCCTGACCTGGGGAAGGTGAAGGGAGCAGGACGGTCAGTGGACAAGACAAAGGAGCCTCGTGGTCTGGCCATTTTGGAGAGCCAGGCCACCATTTTGGGTTCAGTGCAAAAACGTGCTCAGAACGCCAAAAGGAGCTCAAAATAAACAAAACGATTGCTGCCACCATTCGAGTCCCTGAATGACTTGCACCGATCAAATACCATCCTAAAAGAGTATCTAGGGTCTGTAGAAGGCTAGAGACCCAAGAGAGCTGTAACTTAGCTTACAGTGCCCTCTTGTGTCGTGTTGCACTAAAATGGCGACACGATTAAAGAAACTACGGGAAACCACGTTCCCCGGTACTGACTGTCTTAAGGGCATGTCAGTTTCCCCATAAGAAAAGGAGCGAAAGCCCAGAGAAGTGCGGCAGAAGGCTGTACTTCTCTGGCAAAGTCAAGAACAAGGTTAAAAACAATAGCAAAAAGTTTAGGGGTTGCCACATGGAAGGAAAATTCCCTACAATTACGAAATCTTTCCTAACAATATGTGATATCTAAATCCTTCATATTCCAATCCTGAGGCCCTTCCTATAGCATGAGATGTGATATCTCAATGCTTCTACCAAACCTGAGACCCTTCCTTTAGCATGAGATGTGATAACCAACTCCTTCCCATTCCAATCCTGAGACCCTTCCTATAGCATTAGATGTGATATCTCAATACTTCTAATACCAAACCTGAGATCCTTCCGATAACATGAGATGTGATATCCAAATCCTTCCCCTTCCAAACCTGAGACCCTCCCTTTAGCATGAGATGTGATATCCAACTCCTTCCCATTCCAATCCTGAGACCCTTCTGATAGCATGAGATGTGATATCTCAATGCTTCTATACCAAACTGTTAGGAAAGATTTCGTTATTGTAGGGAACTTTCCTTCCATGTGGCAACCCCTAAACTTTTTGCTATTGTTTTCAACCTGTTTTCTTGACTTTGCCAGAGAAGTGCAGCCTTCTGCTGTACTCCTCTGGGCTTTCGCTCCTTTCTTACGGGGAAACTGACATGCCCTTAAGACAGTCAGTACCGGGGAACGCTGTTTCCCGTAGTTTCTTTTATCGTGTCGCCATTTTAGTGCAACACGACACAAGAGGGCACTGTAAGCTAAGTTACAGCTCTCTTGGGTCTCTAGCCTTCTACAGACCCTAGACACTCTTGTAGGATGGTTTTTGGATCGGTGCAAGTCATTCAGGGACTGGGCTGGTGGCAGCGATCATTTGGTTTATTTTGAGCTCCTTTTGCCGTTCTAAGCACCTTTTTGCCGCGAACACAAAAGGGTGGCCCGGCTACCCAAAATGGCCGGACCACGAGGCTCCTTTGTCTCGTCCACTGTCCGTCTTGCTCCCTTTACCTTCCCCCGGGTCAGGCGACCCGGGGCCTTCCTTATTTGGGCATGTAGTTTCCCGCGAAACACGGTTGCTTTCGCGGGCTTCTACATGTCGTTGGAGTGCCCCCAGGATGTGGGCTGGGCTGTCTGGTCCCAATACACATCCTGGGTGCCAGAGAGTCTAGGGTGGTGTGAATGCCTGGGACCACTGTGGTCCGTGATTGGTCCACGTATGGTATGTGTGTTGATGAGCGGATCTCCCATTGGCTCCCCTCCGTTTTGGCGCGAAGGGAACCGTGGATAAGAGGGAGCTGGAAACACCACTACCATGTCGATCTCCTGAGTTCTTACGAACCCAGGGATACAGGAGCCAAGTATCCTGCGAACACGAGGCTGGACCGAGGAATCACTGGTGACCCCCTGAAGAACTTCTGCTCCTCATTGCTGTCGTCCGGTGAAGCCCTTTCCACCTAAGATCGAACAAGAAGGCCTGTACTGGCGCTTCGACCTATTGGAATAGCAGGACCAGCTATTCCCGGCACCTTCATCAACTCCTGCTGTAAGCCTTCGGAAGTGTCTCTGGGCCATCCAGTTGACTGACCAGCTTACTAAGGAGGTCTGCTCTGTAATCGCTGACAGGTTGGGTGGTATTCTGAGTCCGGGGCATGCTCACACGCTTCGTTTGCTTAGCAGTCCTAAGCTAGAGGTGAGCGGTGCTCGTTTGGCTTGAATACACCCGGCCGTTCCGTTGCCCTGCTGTGGCGACAAAACTGTGCTTGTTTCTTCGATCGGGACGTCTTTTTACTCTGCACGACGACGAGACGTTCCCTGCTCTTCAGAACCTGCCAGAAGCTGCATCTATCGAGGAGAAGCTCGGGCCTGCTTGCTTCGGGGACCGGTGAGTAGATTAGCTAGGATCTGGTCGCCCTCCTGCAGTGCCCCTTGCTTTTCCCCGCTGTGAATACAGCACCCCTTGTCCGTACTCGCGCCCTGCTTCTGCCTCACAGTGGAGGCTGCGCTAGAGTCGCGGACCGTGTTCTCCTTCATTAGAGCTCCCTACAGAGCTGTTCAACGTCCTCCGAAGAGCTTCACCTTCTGCCCATTGGCACCGGCGTGTGCAGGTACTTTTGAGCGCTAGGCTCCACTCTTCGTAGGGATTGGACTACCATCTAGTTAGGGGCCTCAGAAGGCGGACATATCACACGCATTGGTTCGCACTGCCTGTTTTCCTTCCCCTGCAGGTGGATAACATATTTCGTGCTGCTAATGCTGTGAAACTGTGTATTCTGTATATATATTGGGTGGATAGTGTATGTGTTGGTTTAATATCGTTGTATGTTGCTGCTTTTACTGTGGTCATTAGTTTTGAGGCCTTATAATAAATGTGTATCTATTTTTGATATAAACAACTGTTTGGAGTAGTTTGTAAGCGCTCTTGCTTTGTGTGCTCATTGCGGGCTTTCAGTCACCCTCACCCCTCTTGAGACCTAGTCTTGACCGCCGCGATCGCTACCTTGATTGGTCTGGCTTGTCCAGAGGTTACCCTGTTCCAAGTAATTAGGTTGGCCTTCTGAACCTCTGCGCCACCAGGACAGAGTTCAGAAATCCGTCTTAACAAATTGGTGTACAGCGGTGGGATACGACTGAAGGTATCCAGTGTTGCGCACGAGCTAGGGCGTTTTCAGGTTATTCCAACCAGGACACGCAGTAAAGTATTGAATATAACGTTAAAAAGGCCATAGTCCTATCAACAGTATGGAAACGAATACTTTATTAACCTTAAATGCTTCGAAATCTGAAACATTGAAGAAGATGTGTGCGGAGAGAGGGGTTTCCTCTCAAGGCACTAAATTGGAAATGATCCAGAGAATCGTGGCGTGGCAAGAAGCGCAGCTTGACGCTATAACTTCCGAGGACAGTGCAGAAGGTGGTGGGGCTGCTCTCACTGGCAGAACCGACGGTTCTGCCGCTGCACTGATCCATCACGACCACGAGGACAGGGAGGATGTAATGTCTAACGTTTCCTCTGCCAGTGTTGATGGGGAGGCTATGCTTGAATTCAAGAAGCAAGAGCTGCGGTTTAGGCAGCAGGAGCTTGAATTCAGCATAGCCAAACTGAAAATCGACCAGGCAGAAAAACAAAAAGACAGGGATCACCAGTTGGAACTGGCCAAGCTTCAGTTCGCAAATGGGTCCAAGGGTCCTGGACATGGTTCTGGGGCTTCCTCTCATCCACGGTTTCCAAAAGATCTGCTCAGTGTGTATGAGGAACGAAATGACATTATGGACTGGTTGAATGCGTTTGAATATGCATGCGAGGTTCAAGAGGTTGATAATGCGGATAAGATTGCATGGTTACTCAGCAGACTGCCCCATTCTGGTTGCAGTGCCATTATGGAAATGTCGAAGGCTGAGCGCGCTGATTTTGCAATGTTGAAGCAGACTCTCATTTTAAAGTTTGGGAAGACTCCGACCCAATATTTGAAAAGGTTTAGAGAGTATAAGAAAAAGGAAGGTGGTACTTGGGTGTCGTATGTAGCTGAGTCCCTGAAAAACTTGACTGGCTGGGTTGAAGGTTATAAGGTTTCTACCTTCGAAGGCATGATCAATCTGGTCATGCTGGAACACATTTTTGCTTCTTCTTCCCCGGAGCTTAAGCAGCATTTGGCCGATTCGAAGGAGATAGATCCTAAGAAGCTGGCCATTGCAGCAGATTTATGGGTGTCACATCGAGTGTCCCATAAGGACAAAACTCATCCTGGTAAGCAGGAGGAAGGGAAAAAGTCCAAAGATGTGGAGGGTGGGGAAACTGCTAAATCTTCTTCCCATAAGGGCCACAAAAAGAAAAATAAGGGTAAGCCATCCGAGAACTCACAGGGTAGTGGAGGTTCGCCTCCGAAACAGAACTCTGGTTATAATAAGCCTCCCTACGTAAACAGACCCAATGGGGCTTGTTTTTCTTGTGGAGCAACTGACCATGTGAAGGGGGATCCCCGTTGTAAGGTTAGACATTTGGGGGTCCACTCCGCTAATCTGGCCTTCTCCTCCTACGAGGAAGAAGAGATTACAGGAGCATCCTTCTCCTCAGACTCATTTCCCAGCGGAATAGAGGCTGAGGTAGTTTTAGTGTCCCTGGGTTCCTGGGAGCCTAAAGTCGCAGAGGCGTATGCTAGGATTCCGGATAATACCAAGCACTACTTTAAAGACAGTGTGCTGATCAATGGAGTGGATACTCCAGCTCTTAGGGATAGTGGGTGCAGTCGAACTGTAGTGGATTCTACCTTGGTAGACTCAGAGGAAGTTGCCAGAGCTACTCTGATGCCCACTAAGTTGGCTGACGGCCCCCTCCGTATGTTTCCCGTGATCCCTGTTAATCTAACTTTAAATGGTACAGCAGTTAGGATTCCAGTGAGCATTCAGAGAAACGTCCCGGGAAAGGTCTTGTTGGGCAATGATCTCAGAACTCTAGGGCTCGTAGGAGACACTGCCGAAAGACCCTACACACGGTCTCAAGCACGGGCAGCATTGGCCAAGTCCAATACGCCGCCCCAGCCGAAGGGGAAACCCAAGGCGAAAGGAGTCAACAAGTCCCGACGGGGGAAAGAGAATATTCCCCCGAACTCGCCTACCACTGCGGTGGAGGGAGTTGGTCAATCGCCCGAGCCTGACGAGGAGGTGGCGATGCCTGAAGTGTTCGACCCCAACGACCATCCTGAACTAAAAGACTTGTTAGTTGAAGGAGGTCCTGATAGGGACGACTTCAGTAAGGGCCAACGTGAGTGCCCATCTCTGGAAGGCCTAAGGAGACAGGCCTGCTCCCAGCTTGAGGGTGAACCTCCTGGGTTGCAAAGGATTTACCAGGAAGGTGGACTCCTTTATAGTGAGCCCACAGAGTCTACAGAAGGAGACCATAGGAGGTTGGTGGTTTCCCTTGCTGTTAGGCCCTTCCTCCTGCAGTTGGCGCATGTCGTTCACCTTGCTGGTCACCTTGGTATGAGGAGGACCAAGCAAAGGTTATCCATGCACTTCTACTGGCCCAAGATGGGGGTGCAAGTAGAAAGTCACTGCAGGAGTTGTGCCTCCTGCCAGTTGTCTGGTAAGGTTGGCGCGACAATCCAAGCTCCGTTGGTACCGCTCCCAGTTGTGGGGGTACCATTTGAAAGGGTAGGGATCGACATGGTTGGTCCCCTTGACCCGCAAACATCCTCAGGCAATAGGTTTATCCTGGTGCTGGTCGACCATGCAACCAGGTATCCTGAGGCCGTCCCATTTACAACTGTAACTGCCAAGCCAGTTGCAGAAGCTTTACTCGGCATGTTCACTAGGGTTGGCTTCCCTAAAGAAGTTGTGTCGGATCATGGCAGCAACTTTATGTCGAAGTATAGGCAGGCTATGTGGAAAGAATGTGGGGTCACCTACAGGTTCTCTTCTGCATACCGCCCCCAGACCGATGGTCTGGGGGGGCGTCTTAACAGGACGTTAAAAAGCATGATTGGGGCTCTGGAGGAGCCTCAGAGAAGAAAATGGGATCTTCTTGTTTCATGCTTACCGTTTGCCTACCGAGAGGTACCACAGGAGGGTGTTGGCTTCAGCCCCTTCGAACTTCTGTTCGGTCATCCCGTACGGGGACCCTTAGCCATCATCAAAGAGGGATGGGAGATGCCCACTCCCCCTGTTACTACCAATGTAGTTGATTATGTGCTAGGGCTCAGAAAACGGATGGTACTTCTGATAGGCTTGACTAGTGATAAATTGAAGGCAGGGCAAGCGCTGGTGAAACCTTGGTACGACCAGAAAGCTTCCCTCATCAACTTTACACTTGGTCAGCAAGTCCTGATCATGAATCTCATAAGGCCTCGAGCTTTACAGGACAAATGGTCAGGCCCTTACCCAGTGGTGGAGCCCCTGGGTGAGGTTAGCTATTCAGTGGACCTTGGAAGGCCTGGACAGGCTCTAAAAGTGTTTCACGTGAATAGGCTGAAGGCTTTCGTCCCAAGCGGCGAAATCGCAGCACTGCTATTGGCTTCAGACGTTGAGGAAGAGGAGTCTGAACCTCTCCCTGACCTGTTCCAAAGCAGTCCTTCAGAAAGCTCTTTTGAGGGTGTCCGAGTGGCCCCTCACCAAAATGGACAAGGCTCAGTGGTTTGCCTTGGACATGAAGTAGGTGGAGGGAGGAGACAGCCTCTCCCCAGTAAAGTACAAGCAGTACAAGACTGGCCTACCCCCACTACACAAACCCAAGTGAGAGCCTTCTTAGGACTCACGGGTTATTACCGCAATTTTGTGGCAGACTATGGCACCATAGCTGCTCCTCTGACTGCCCTCACAACTCCGAAGAAACCCAAGAAGGTAACTTGGACTGACGAGTGTGAGAAGGCCTTCAATGGCTTGAAAGACTCCTTGTGCCAGGCCCCTGTGCTCAGGGCCCCTGATTATCAAAGACCTTTTATCGTGCAGACGGATGCCTCTGACACTGGGATAGGAGCTGTACTATCACAAGTAGATGAGAAGGGTAAGGAACACCCTATCGGTTTTATTAGTCGCCAGCTTAAGGACAGAGAGCTCAGATGGTCCACGGTAGAGAAAGAATGTTTCTCTGTTGTGTGGGCCCTAAGGAAGCTGCGGCCCTACCTCTATGGGACCCACTTCACTGTGCAGACTGACCATAAGCCGTTAAAGTGGCTAATGAACATGAAGGGGGAGAATCCAAAGTTGCTTAGGTGGTCCATAAGTCTACAAGGCTTCGACTTCACTATTGAGCATAGGCCAGGTGTCCAACATAGCAATGCTGATGGGTTGTCCAGAATGTTTTACCGACCTGAACAAGAGACTCATCCAGGGGTGGATTAGTTCCCCCTGTCCATAGTCTGGGAGGGGCGAGTGTTAGGAAAGATTTCGTTATTGTAGGGAACTTTCCTTCCATGTGGCAACCCCTAAACTTTTTGCTATTGTTTTCAACCTGTTTTCTTGACTTTGCCAGAGAAGTGCAGCCTTCTGCTGTACTCCTCTGGGCTTTCGCTCCTTTCTTACGGGGAAACTGACATGCCCTTAAGACAGTCAGTACCGGGGAACGCTGTTTCCCGTAGTTTCTTTTATCGTGTCGCCATTTTAGTGCAACACGACACAAGAGGGCACTGTAAGCTAAGTTACAGCTCTCTTGGGTCTCTAGCCTTCTACAGACCCTAGACACTCTTGTAGGATGGTTTTTGGATCGGTGCAAGTCATTCAGGGACTGGGCTGGTGGCAGCGATCATTTGGTTTATTTTGAGCTCCTTTTGCCGTTCTAAGCACCTTTTTGCCGCGAACACAAAAGGGTGGCCCGGCTACCCAAAATGGCCGGACCACGAGGCTCCTTTGTCTCGTCCACTGTCCGTCTTGCTCCCTTTACCTTCCCCCGGGTCAGGCGACCCGGGGCCTTCCTTATTTGGGCATGTAGTTTCCCGCGAAACACGGTTGCTTTCGCGGGCTTCTACATGTCGTTGGAGTGCCCCCAGGATGTGGGCTGGGCTGTCTGGTCCCAATACACATCCTGGGTGCCAGAGAGTCTAGGGTGGTGTGAATGCCTGGGACCACTGTGGTCCGTGATTGGTCCACGTATGGTATGTGTGTTGATGAGCGGATCTCCCATTGGCTCCCCTCCGTTTTGGCGCGAAGGGAACCGTGGATAAGAGGGAGCTGGAAACACCACTACCATGTCGATCTCCTGAGTTCTTACGAACCCAGGGATACAGGAGCCAAGTATCCTGCGAACACGAGGCTGGACCGAGGAATCACTGGTGACCCCCTGAAGAACTTCTGCTCCTCATTGCTGTCGTCCGGTGAAGCCCTTTCCACCTAAGATCGAACAAGAAGGCCTGTACTGGCGCTTCGACCTATTGGAATAGCAGGACCAGCTATTCCCGGCACCTTCATCAACTCCTGCTGTAAGCCTTCGGAAGTGTCTCTGGGCCATCCAGTTGACTGACCAGCTTACTAAGGAGGTCTGCTCTGTAATCGCTGACAGGTTGGGTGGTATTCTGAGTCCGGGGCATGCTCACACGCTTCGTTTGCTTAGCAGTCCTAAGCTAGAGGTGAGCGGTGCTCGTTTGGCTTGAATACACCCGGCCGTTCCGTTGCCCTGCTGTGGCGACAAAACTGTGCTTGTTTCTTCGATCGGGACGTCTTTTTACTCTGCACGACGACGAGACGTTCCCTGCTCTTCAGAACCTGCCAGAAGCTGCATCTATCGAGGAGAAGCTCGGGCCTGCTTGCTTCGGGGACCGGTGAGTAGATTAGCTAGGATCTGGTCGCCCTCCTGCAGTGCCCCTTGCTTTTCCCCGCTGTGAATACAGCACCCCTTGTCCGTACTCGCGCCCTGCTTCTGCCTCACAGTGGAGGCTGCGCTAGAGTCGCGGACCGTGTTCTCCTTCATTAGAGCTCCCTACAGAGCTGTTCAACGTCCTCCGAAGAGCTTCACCTTCTGCCCATTGGCACCGGCGTGTGCAGGTACTTTTGAGCGCTAGGCTCCACTCTTCGTAGGGATTGGACTACCATCTAGTTAGGGGCCTCAGAAGGCGGACATATCACACGCATTGGTTCGCACTGCCTGTTTTCCTTCCCCTGCAGGTGGATAACATATTTCGTGCTGCTAATGCTGTGAAACTGTGTATTCTGTATATATATTGGGTGGATAGTGTATGTGTTGGTTTAATATCGTTGTATGTTGCTGCTTTTACTGTGGTCATTAGTTTTGAGGCCTTATAATAAATGTGTATCTATTTTTGATATAAACAACTGTTTGGAGTAGTTTGTAAGCGCTCTTGCTTTGTGTGCTCATTGCGGGCTTTCAGTCACCCTCACCCCTCTTGAGACCTAGTCTTGACCGCCGCGATCGCTACCTTGATTGGTCTGGCTTGTCCAGAGGTTACCCTGTTCCAAGTAATTAGGTTGGCCTTCTGAACCTCTGCGCCACCAGGACAGAGTTCAGAAATCCGTCTTAACACAAACCTGAGATCCTTCCGATAGCATGAGATGTGATATCTCAATGCTTCTAATACCAAACCTGAGATCCTTCCTATAACATGAGATGTGATATCCAAATCCTTCCCCTTCCAAACCTGAGACCCTCCCTTTAGCATGAGATGTGATATCCAACTCCTTCCCATTCCAATCCTGAGACTCTTCTGATAGCATGAGATGTGATATCTCAATGCCTCTAATACCAAACCTGAGATCCTACCTCTAACATGAAATGTGATATCCAACTCTTTCCCCTTCCAAACCTGAGAGCTTTCCTATAGCATGAGATGTGATATCCAAGTCCTTCCAATTCCAATCCTGAGACCCTTCCTATAACATGAGATGTGATATCCAACTCCTTCCCATTCCAAGCTGAGACCCTTCCTATAGCATGAGATGGGATATCCAACTCCTTCCAAATCCAATCCTGATACCCTTCCGATAGCATGAGATGTGATATCCCAATGCTTCTACCAAACCTGAGACCCATACTATGGCATGAGATGTGATATCAAACTCCTTCCCCTTCCAAACCTTAGACACTTCCTTTATCATGAGATGTGATATCCAACTCCTTCCCATTCCATCCCTGAGACCCTTCCGATATCATGAGATGTGATATCTCAATGCTTCTAATATCAAACTTGAGAACCTCCCTATAGCATGAGATGTGATATCCAAGTCCTTCCCATTCCAATCCTGAGACCCTTCCTATAGCATGAGATGTGATATCTCAATGCTTCTAATACCAAACCTGAGACCCTTCCTATAACATGAGATGGGAATATCCAACTCCTTCCCATTCCAATCCTGAGACCCTTCCGATAGCAGAGTTGTGATATCTCAATGCTTATACCAAACCTGAGATCCTTCCTATAACATGAGATGTGATATCCAACTCCTTCCCATTCCAATCCTGAGACACTTCCTATAGCTTGAGATGTGATATCTCACTGCTTATACCAAACCTGAGACCCTTCCCATAGCATGAGATGTGATATGCAACTCCTTCCCATTCCAATCCTCAGACCCTTCCTATAGCATGAGATGTGATATCTCAATGCTTCTAATATCAAACTTGAGACCCTACCTATAGCATGAGATGTGATATCCAAGTCCTTCCCTTTCCAAACCTGAGACACTTCCTATAGCATGAGATGTGATATCTCAATGCTTCTAATACCAAACATGAGACACTTCCTATAACATGAGATGGGATATCCAACTCCTTCCCATTCCAATCCTGAGACCCTTTTGATAGCAGAGATGTGATATCTCAATGTTTATACCAAACCTGAGACCCTTCCTACGGCATGAGATGTCATATTCAACTCCTTCCCATTCCAATCCTGAGACCCTTCCTATAGCATGAGATGTGATGTCTCAATGCTTCTAATACCAAACCTGAGATCCTTCCTATAACATGAGATGTGATATCCAACTCCTTCCATTCCAATCCTGAGACCCTTCCTATAGCATGAGATGTGATATCTCAATGCTTATACCAAACCTGAGACCCTTCCTATAGCATGAGATGTGATATCCAACTCCTTCCCATTCCAATCCTGAGACCCTTCCTATAGCCTGAGATGTGATATCTTAATGCCTCTAATACCAAACCTGAGATCCTTCCTCTAACATGAAATGTGATATCCAACTCCTTCACTTTCCAAACCTGAGAGCCTATCTATAGCATAAGATGTGATATCCAAGTCCTTCCCATTCCAATCCTTAGACCCTTCCTACAGCATGCAATAAGATATCTCAATGATTCTAATAAAAAAACCTGAGACCCGTCCTATAACATGAGATGGGATATCCAACTCCTTCCCTTTCCAATCCCGAGACACTTCCGGTAGCAGAGATGTGATATCCCAATGCTTCTACCAAACCTGAGACCCATACTATGGCATGAGATGTGATATCAAACTCCTTCCCCTTCCAAACCTTAGACACTTCCTTTATCATGAGATGTGATATCCAACTCCTTCCCATTCCATCCCTGAGACCATTCCGATATCATGAGATGTGATATCTCAATGCTTCTAATATCAAAACTGAGACCCTCCCTATAACATGAGATGTGATATCCAACTCCTTCCCATTCCAATCGCGACCCTTCCTATAACATGAGATGTGATATCTCTATGCTTCTAATACCAAACCTGAGGCCCTTCCCGTAGTATATGTGAAATCCAACTCCTTCCCATTCCAAACTTGTGACCCTTCCTGTAGCATGAAATGTGATTTTTCACCCCTTCCAATACCATACCCGAGACCATTCCCACAGCCTGAGATTTGAAATCTCATTTCTTCCAATACCAAACCCGAGACCCTTCCGATAGGATGTGATTTGATATCTCAGTGCTTCTAATACCAAACCTGAGACCCTCCCTATAACAAGAGATATCATATCCAACTCCTTCCCATTCCAATCCTGAGAGTCTTCCTATAGCATGACATGTGGTATCAAACTTCCCATTCAAATCCTGAGACTCAGACCTCCCCGTCTAACCTCACCACTCCTAGCTCCCGGATTGATAATGCACTCCTGCTGTGTCTTCTCTCCCTTCTTCTGCTTCCTTTCCTCTCTCCTTCCTCATGTGCCCTAGGTCAGGCTCCTTCTACACCTCCGCAAGGATTACTGATTTGTACCCCTCCCCACTCTCAACTCTCACTCAGTTAACACTCATCTGACATCTGCCATTTCCTGGAAGAACCCGACCTTGATGTCCTTGGTCTAACCGAGACATGGATGACGGCCAGCGCTGTCTCGAGCTCTGACACTTTCCTCCCTGATGACAAGTTCCTCTCCATGCCCAGATCCAACCGTTCTTGAGGGGGAGTATCCTTGATTCCTGTAGTAAATTGCTTTCCTTTGCAGGCCGACTCCTCTCACGAATGCCTTGTCTGCATGCATTCTCTCTTTCCTGGCCATTCTCTCACCGTGGCTATTTGCCTACCCCCTTCCTCTCTCAGTGGATGGACTTCTCCATCCTAGCCTCCTACCACTCAACTCCGCCTACTTGGAGAATTCAAAATGAACCTGTATGCTTCCTGACCTGGACTTTTACGAGATCTGCAACTCTTCATGTTTCTGGCCCTACACACTGCAGGGAATACTCAGGATTTTCTGATCTCAGACATCCCCCTACGTAACCCTCTCAACAATCCTCTCCCGTGGTGATCAAGTTCTCATCTCCAAAGAAGGCTAACTACCAGCTGTTCCTCCTCAGTGGAGTTCTCCCTTTCTGTCCCTGCTCTCTGCACCGTTTCGCGTTGCAAACACTCGCTTCCCTGCTCTCTGGTTTAGACGCTTTTCCTTCTTCCTTTCTGTGCTTGTTCTCTACATCGTTTCGCGTTGCAGAGAACAATTCGCTTCCCAGCTCTCTGGTTTAGACGTGTGTTCCCTGCCTTCTCTCCTCTTCCCGCTGCCTTCAAATCAACAAATGAGCTTCAAAAGATACACGGTGCTCAGAATGCTTTATAACACCCATTATTCAAGATATAGCTGTAACCCGCTAGACGTATTGAAAAGTGCTAAAAACTAGCAAAAATAGCTAGAAAATGTTCTTTCCTCGCGTTTTGGTAAATACGAATTCTGGTGGATTCCCATTTTGTACTCTGTTCGTGCATTTGTTCAGTCGAATCCTGATGTTTTTAACCACTCGTCACCCATACAAGGGGGGGATCAAAATCTACTGTTCACAGGCTGAATGTATACTGCTGAAATCGTCAATGCATTATCGGGTAAACCGACTGTTCTGGAAAGTGTATTTGCCATCTGTTATTCCAGTCAGCATGTTTTCATCGTCCCTTCTTGTTTCAAGGCTGCACTCCCATGGTGATCACATTCTCCTCTCCAGAGCAGGCTAACTACCAGCTGCTCCTCCTCAGAGGCGTTCCACCTTTCTGTCCCTGCTCCCTGCACCGTTTCGCGTTGCATGTACTCGCTTCCCAGCTCTCTGGTTTAGATGCGTGTTCCCTGCCTTCTCTCCTCTTCCTACAGCCTTCCAATGAGCTCCACAAGATAGTGTTCAGAATGCTTTATAACACCCATTATTCAACATATAGCTGTAACCCGCTAGACGTATTGAAACGTGCTAAAAACTAGCAAAAACAGCTAGAAAATGTACTTCCCTCGCGTTTTGGTAAATGCAGGGTACACGCGTATAAACCAGAGAGCAGGGAAGCGAGCATTTCAGCAGTATAAATTCAGCCTGTGAACAACACATTTTGACCCTCCCTTGTATGGGAGAAGAGTGGTTCAAAAGACCAGGATTCGACTGAACAAACGCACGAACAGAGTACAAAATGGGAATCCACCAGAATTCGCATTTACCAAAACGCGAGAAAATACATTTTCTAGCTGTTTCTGCTCGTTTTTAGCACGTTTCAATACGTCTAGCGGGTTACAGCTATATGTTGAATAATGGGTGTTATAAAGCATTCTGAACACTATCTTGTGGAGCTCATTGGAAGGCTGTAGGAAGAGGAGAGAAGGCAGGGAACACGCATCTAAACCAGAGAGCTTTGAAGTGAGTACATGCAACGCGAAACGGTGCAGGGATCAGCGATAGAAAGGAGGAACGCCTATGAGGAGGAGCAGCTGGTAGTCAGCCTGCTCTGGAGAGGAGAATGTGACCACCAGGGGAGTGCAGCCTGTAAAGTAGAAGGGACGATGAACACAGGGCGACTGCATTAACAGATGGCAAATACACGTTCCAAAACAGTCAGGAAAGCTGATAATGCCTTGAAGATTTCAGCCGTATACATTCAGCCTGTGAACAGCAGTAGACGTTGACCCCCCCCTTGTATGGGAGAACAGTGGTTAAAAACTTCAGGATTCGACAACAAACGCACGGACAGTACATACATGGGAACCCGTCAGAATTAGCATTTACAAAAACGCGAGGAAAGTACATTTTGTAGCTGTTTTTGCTACTTTACAGCACGTTTCAATACGTCTAGCGGGTTACGGCTATATGTTGAATAATGGGTGTTATAGAGCATTCTGAGCACTGTGTATCTTTTGGAGCTCATTTTTTGATTTGAAGGCAGCGGGAAGAGGAGAGAAGGCAGGGAACACGTGTCTAAACCAGAGAGCTGGGAAGCGAGTACTTGCAACGCGAAAGGGGCAGAAAGGATGAAGGCCTCTGAGAAGGAAAAGCGTCTAAACCAGAGAGCAGGGAAGCGAGTGTTTGCAACGCGAAACGGTGCAGGGAGCAGGGACAGAAAGGGAGAACTCCTCTGAGGAGGAACAGCTGGCAGTTAGCCTTCTTTGGAGATGAGAACTTGATCACCACGGGAGAGGATTGTTGAGAGGGTTACAGAGGGGGAGGTCTGAGATCAGAAAATCCTGAGTATTCACTGCAGTGTGTAGGGCCAGCGACATGAAGAGTTGCAGATCTCGTAAAAGTCCAGGTCAGGAAGCATACAGGTTCATTTTGAATTCTCCAAGTAGGCGGAGTTGAGTGGTAGGAGGCTAGGATGGAGAAGTCCATCCACTGAGAGAGGAAGGGGGTAGGCAAATAGCCACGGTGAGAGAATGGCCAGGAGAGAATGCATGCAGACAAGGCATTCGTGACAGGAGTCGGCCTGCAAAGGAAATCAATTTACTACAGGAATCAAGGATAAGCATTGAGATATCACATCTCATGCTATAGGAAGGGTCTCAGGATTGGAATGGGAAGGACTTAGGTATCACATATGCTATAGGGAGGGTCTCAGTTTTGATATTAGAAGCATTGAGATATCACATCTCATGCTATCGGAAGTGTCTCAGGATTGGAATGGGAAGGAGCTGGATATCACATCTCATGCTAAAGGAAGGGTCTCAGGTTTGGAACGGGAAGGAGTTGGATATCACATCTCATGTTATAGGCAGGGTCTCAGGTTTGGTATAAACATTGAGATATCACATCTCTGCTATCGGAAGTGTCTCAGGATTGGAATGGGAAGGAGTTGGATATCACATCTCATGCTATAGGGCGGGTCTCAGGATTGGAATGGGAAGGACTTGGATATCACATCTCATGCTATAGGGAGGGTCTCAAGTTTGATATTAGAAGCATTGAGATATCACATTTCATGATATCGGAAGGGTCTCAAGATTGGAATGGGAAGGAGTTGGATATCACATTTCATGATATCGGAAGGGTCTCAAGATTGGAATGGGAAGGAGTTGGATATCACATCTCATGATAAAGGAAGGGTCTCAGAATTGGAATGGGAAGGAGTTGGATATCACATCTCAAGCTACAGAAAGGGTCTCAGGATTAGAATGGGAAGGAGTTTGATATCACATCTCATGCCATAGTATGGGTCTCAGGTTTGGTAGAAGCATTGGGATATCACATCTCATGCTATCGGAAGGGTATCGGGATTGGATTTGGAAGGAGTTGGATATCCCATCTCATGCTATAGGAAGGGTCTCAGGTTGGAATGGGAAGGAGTTGGAAATCACATCTCATGTTATAGGAAGGGTCTCAGGATTGGAATGGGAAGGACTTGGATATCACATCTTATGCTATAGGAAGGCTCTCAGGTTTGCAAGGGGAAAGAGTTGGATATCACATTTCATGTTAGAGGTAGGATCTCAGGTTTGGTATTAGAAGTATTGAGATATCACATCTCATGCTATCAGAAGGATCTCAGGTTTGGTATAGAAGCATTGACATATCTTATGCTATCAGAAGAGTCTCAGGATTGGAATGGGAAGGAGTTGGATATCACATCTCATGCTAAAGGGAGGGTCTCAGGTTTGGAAGATAAGGATTTGGATATCACATCTCATGTTATAGGAAGGATCTCAGGTTTGGTATTGGAAGTATTGAGATATCACATCTCATGCTATCAGAAGGATCTCAGGTTTGGTATAGAAGCATTGAGATATCATATCTTATGCTATCAGAAGGGTCTCAGGATTGGAATGGGAAGGAGTTGGATATCACATCTCATGCTAAAGGGAGGGTCTCAGGTTTGGAAGGGGAAGGATTTGGATATCACATCTCATGTTATAGGATGGATCTCAGGTTTGGTATTAGAAGTATTGAGATATCACATCTCATGTTATCGGAAGGATCTCAGGTTTGGTATTAGAAGCATTGAGATATCACATCTCATGCTATAGGAAGGGTCTCAGGATTGGAATGGGAAGGAGTTGGATATCACATCTCATGCTAAAGGAAGGGTCTCAGGTTTGGTAGAAGCATTGAGATATCACATCTCATGCTAAAGGAAGGGTCTCAGGATTGGAATGGGAACGACTTAGATATCACATATCATGCTATAGGGAGGGTCTCAGTTTTGATATTAGAAGCATTGAGATATCACATCTCATGCTATCGGAAGTGTCTCAGGATTGGAATGGGAAGGAGCTGGATATCACATCTCATGCTAAAGGAAGGGTCTCAGGTTTGGAACGGGAAGGAGTTGGATATCACATCTCATGTTATAGGAAGGGTCTCAGGTTTGGTATAAACATTGAGATATCACATCTCTGCTATCGGAAGTGTCTCGGGAATGGAATGGGAAGGAGTTGGATATCCCATCTCATGTTATAGGACGGGTCTCAGGTTTTTTATTAGAATCATTGAGATATCATATTGCATGCTGTAGGAAGGGTCTAAGGATTGGAATGGGAAGGACTTGGATATCACATCTCATGCTATAGATAGGCTCTCAGGTTTGGAAAGTGAAGGAGTTGGATATCACATTTCATGTTAGAGGAAGGATCTCAGGTTTGGTATTAGAGGCATTGAGATATCACATCTCAGGCTATAGGAAGGGTCTCAGGATTGGAATGGGAAGGAGTTGGATATCACATCTCATGCTATAGGAAGGGTCTCAGGTTTGGTATAAGCATTGAGATATCACATCTCATGCTATAGGAAGGGTCTCAGGATTGGAATGGAAGGAGTTGGATATCACATCTCATGTTATAGGAAGGATCTCAGGTTTGGTATTAGAAGCATTGAGACATCACATCTCATGCTATAGGAAGGGTCTGAGGATTGGAATGGGAAGGAGTTGGATATCACATCTCATGCTATAGGAAGGGTCTCAGGATTGGAATGGGAAGTAGTTGAATATGACATCTCATGCCGTAGGAAGGGTCTCAGGTTTGGTATAAACATTGAGATATCACATCTCTGCTATCAAAAGGGTCTCAGGATTGGAATGGGAAGGAGTTGGATATTGTTAAGACGGATTTCTGAACTCTGTCCTGGTGGCGCAGAAGTTCAGAAGGCCAACCTAATTACTTGGAACAGGGTAACCTCTGGACAAGCCAGACCAATCAAGGTAGCGATCGCGGCGGTCAAGACTAGGTCTCAAGAGGGGTGAGGGTGACTGAAAGCCCGCAGTGAGCACACCAAGCAAGAGCGCTTACAAACTACTCCAAACAGTTGTTATATCAAAAATAGATACACATTTATTTTAAGGCCTTTAAAACAATGACCGTAGCGAGAAAATCACAATATCACAATATTAAACAAACACATACCATATCAACACAATATATACACCAATACACAGTCGCAAGCGTTTAAAGCACGAAATATGTAGTCCACCTGAAAGGAAAGGAAAACAGGCAGTGCGATAACGCTTTAGACTCAGTTCGCCTTGAGAGGCACCTAACTAGATGGAAGTCCGAGCCCTGCGAAGAGTGGAGCCTTGTGCTCAAAGTACCTGCCACGCCGGTGCCAACGGGCAAAAGGGGAAGCTCTTCGTAGGAAGTCAGGCAGTTCGGGTTAGTGCACAGCAGAAGGAGAGCAGGTTCCGCAACTCAGGCGCAGCCTCCACAGCGGGCAGAAGGAGAGCGCGAGTACGGCCAAAAGGGTGCTGTTTTTACACAGCAGGGAAAAGCAATGGGATACTGCAGGAGGGCGACCAGATCCTAGCTAAACTACTCACCGGTCCCCGAAGCAAGCAGACCCAGGCTTCTCCACGTTAGTTTCAGCAGCTGGCAGGTTCAGAAGAGCAGGGAACGCCTCGTAGTCGTGTAGAGCAAAAAGACGTCCCAATCGACGAAACCAGCACAGTTTGTTGCCGCAGCAGGACAACGGAGCGGCCGTGTGTATTCGAGCCAAATGTACACTCCTCCCTTCAGACTTGGGAACGCCAAGTGTACGAAGCGTGGGAGAGTGACCAGGACTCGGAATACAACACAACCTGGCGGCAGTTACAGAGCAGGACTCCCTTGTAAGCTGGTCAGTCAACTGGATGGCCCAGAGACACTTCCGAAGGCTTACTTGGCAGGAGATGATGAAGTCGCCGGGATTAGCTGTTCCTGCTATTCCAAAGGTCGAAGCACCAGTACAGGCCTTCTGGTTCGATCCAAGGAGGAAAGGGTTTCAAAGGACGACAGCAGTGCAAAGGAGGATTCCTTCAGCGGGTCACCAGCGATTCCTCGGTCCAGCCTCGTAGTTGCAGGATACTTGGCTCCTGTATTCCTTCGTTCGTGAGAACTCAGGAGATCGACATGGTAGTGGTGTTTCCAGCCTCCTCTTATCCACGGTTCCCTTCGCGCCAAAACGGAGGGGAGCCAATGGGAGATCCGCTCATCAACACACATACCATACGTGGACCAATCACGGACCACGGTGGTCCCAGGCATTCACACCACCCTAGACTCTCTGGCACCCAGGATGTGTATTGGGACCAGACATCCCACCCCACACCCTGGAGGCACACAAACGACATGTAGAAGCCCGCGAAAGCAACCACGTTTCGCGGGAAAGTACATGCCCAAATAAGGAAGGCCCCGGGTCGCCCGACCTGGGGAAGGTGAAGGGAGCAAGACGGTCAGTGGACAAGACAAAGGAGCCTCGTGGTCTGGCCATTTTGGGAGCCAGGCCACCATTTTGGGTTCAGTGCGAAAAACGTGCTCAGAACGCCAAAAGGAGCTCAAAATAAACAAAACGATCGCTGCCACCATTCCAGTCCCTGATTGACTTGCACCGATCAAAATACCATCCTAAAAGAGTATCTAGGGCCTGTAGAAGGCTAGAGACCCAAGAGAGCTGTAATTTAGCTTACAGTGCCCTCTTGTGTCATGTTGCACTAATGCCGCAACACGATAAAAGAAACTACGGGAAACAGCGTTCCCCGGTACTGACTGTGTTAAGGGCATGTCAGTTTCCCCGTAAGAAAGGAGCGAAAGCCCAGAGGAGTGCGGCAGAAGGCTGCACTTCTCTGGCAAAGTCAAGAACAAGGTGAAAAACAACAGCAAAAAGTTTAGGGGTTGCCACATGGAAGGAAAATTACCTGCAATCATGAAATCTTTCCTAACAGATATCCCATCTCATGTTATAGGAAGAGTCTCAGGTTTGGTATTAGAAGCATTGAGATATCACATCTCATGCTATAGGAAGGGTCTGAGGATTGGAATGGGAAGGAGTTGGATATCACATCTCATGCTATGGGAAGGGTCTCAGGATTGGAATGGGAAGGAGTTGAATATGACATCTCATGCCGTAGGAAGGGTCTCAGGTTTGGTATGAACATTGAGATATCACATCTCTGCTATCAAAAGGGTCTCAGGATTGGAATGGGAAGGAGCTGGATATCACATCTCATGCTAAAGGAAGGGTCTCAGGTTTGGAACGGGAAGGAGTTGAATATCACATCTCATGTTATAGGAAGGGTCTCAGGTTTGGTATAAACATTGAGATATCACATCTCTGCTATCGGAAGTGTCTCGGGAATGGAATGGGAAGGAGTTGGATATCCCATCTCATGTTATAGGACGGGTCTCAGGTTTTTTATTGTTAGGAAAGATTTCGTTATTGTAGGGAACTTTCCTTCCATGTGGCAACCCCTAAACTTTTTGCTATTGTTTTCAACCTGTTTTCTTGACTTTGCCAGAGAAGTGCAGCCTTCTGCTGTACTCCTCTGGGCTTTCGCTCCTTTCTTACGGGGAAACTGACATGCCCTTAAGACAGTCAGTACCGGGGAACGCTGTTTCCCGTAGTTTCTTTTATCGTGTCGCCATTTTAGTGCAACACGACACAAGAGGGCACTGTAAGCTAAGTTACAGCTCTCTTGGGTCTCTAGCCTTCTACAGACCCTAGACACTCTTGTAGGATGGTTTTTGGATCGGTGCAAGTCATTCAGGGACTGGGCTGGTGGCAGCGATCATTTGGTTTATTTTGAGCTCCTTTTGCCGTTCTGAGCACGTTTTTGCCGCGAACACAAAAGGGTGGCCCGGCTACACAAAATGGCCGGACCACGAGGCTCCTTTGTCTAGTCCACTGTCCGTCTTGCTCCCTTTACCTTCCCCCGGGTCAGGCGACCCGGGGCCTTCCTTATTTGGGCATGTAGTTTCCCGCGAAACACGGTTGCGTTCGCGGGCTTCTACATGTCGTTTGAGTGCCCCCAGGATGTGGGCTGGGCTGTCTGGTCCCAATACACATCCTGGGTGCCAGAGAGTCTAGGGTGGTGTGAATGCCTGGGACCACTGTGGTCCGTGATTGGTCCACGTATGGTATGTGTGTTGATGAGCGGATCTCCCATTGGCTCCCCTCCGTTTTGGCGCGAAGGGAACCGTGGATAAGAGGGAGCTGGAAACACCACTACCATGTCGATCTCCTGAGTTCTTACGAACCCAGGGATACAGGAGCCAAGTATCCTGCGAACACGAGGCTGGACCGAGGAATCGCTGGTGACCCCCTGAAGAACTTCTGCTCCTCATTGCTGTCGTCCGGTGAAGCCCTTTCCACCTAAGATCGAACAAGAAGGCCTGTACTGGCGCTTCGACCTATTGGAATAGCAGGACCAGCTATTCCCGGCACCTTCATCCACTCCTGCTGTAAGCCTTCGGAAGTGTCTCTGGGCCATCCAGTTGACTGACCAGCTTACTAAGGAGGCCTGCTCTGTAATCGCCGACAGGTTGGGTGGTATTCTGAGTCCGGGGCATGCTCACACGCTTCGTTTGCTTAGCAGTCCTAAGCTAGAGGTGAGCAGTGCTCGTTTGGCTTGAATACACCCGGCCGTTCCGTTGCCCTGCTGTGGCGACAAAACTGTGCTTGTTTCTTCGATCGGGACGTCTTTTTACTCTGCACGACGACGAGACGTTCCCTGCTCTTCAGAACCTGCCAGAAGCTGTATCTATCGAGGAGAAGCTCGGGCCTGCTTGCTTCGGGGACCGGTGAGTAGATTAGCTAGGATCTGGTCGCCCTCCTGCAGTGCCCCTTGCTTTTCCCCGCTGTAAATACAGCACCCCTTGTCCGTACTCGCGCCCTGCTTCTGCCTCACAGTGGAGGCTGCGCTAGAGTCGCGGACCGTGTTCTCCTTCATTAGAGCTCCCTACAGAGCTGTTCAACGTCCTCCGAAGAGCTTCACCTTCTGCCCATTGGCACCGGCGTGTGCAGGTACTTTTGAGCGCTAGGCTCCACTCTTCGTAGGGATTGGACTACCATCTAGTTAGGGGCCTCAGAAGGCGGACATATCACACGCATTGGTTCGCACTGCCTGTTTTCCTTCCCCTGCAGGTGGATAACATATTTCGTGCTGCTAATGCTGTGAAACTGTGTATTCTGTATATATATTGGGTGGATAGTGTATGTGTTGGTTTAATATCGTTGTATATTGCTGCTTTTACTGTAGTTATTAGTTTCAAGGCCTTATAATAAATGTGTATCTATTTTTGATATAAACAACTGTTTGGAGTAGTTTGTAAGCGCTCTTGCTTTGTGTGCTCATTGCGGGCTTTCAGTCACCCTCACCCCTCTTGAGACCTAGTCTTGACCGCCGCGATCGCTACCTTGATTGGTCTGGCTTGTCCAGAGGTTACCCTGTTCCAAGTAATTAGGTTGGCCTTCTGAACCTCTGCGCCACCAGGACAGAGTTCAGAAATCCGTCTTAACAAATTGGTGTACAGCGGTGGGATACGACTGAAGGTATCCAGTGTTGCGCACGAGCTAAGGCGTTTTCAGGTTATTCCAACCAGGACACGCAGTAAAGTATTGAATATAACGTTAAAAAGGCCATAGTCCTATCGACAGTATGGAAACGAATACTTTATTAACCTTAAATGCTTCGAAATCTGAAACATTGAAGAAGATGTGTGCGGAGAGAGGGGTTTCCTCTCAAGGCACTAAATTGGAAATGATCCAGAGAATCGTGGCGTGGCAAGAAGCGCAGCTTGACGCTATAACTTCCGAGGACAGTGCAGAAGGTGGTGGGGCTGCTCTCACTGGCAGAACCGACGGTTCTGCCGCTGCACTGATCCATCACGACCACGAGGACAGGGAGGATGTAATGTCTAACGTTTCCTCTGCCAGTGTTGATGGGGAGGCTATGCTTGAATTCAAGAAGCAAGAGCTGCGGTTTAGGCAGCAGGAGCTTGAATTCAGCATAGCCAAACTGAAAATCGACCAGGCAGAAAAACAAAAAGACAGGGATCACCAGTTGGAACTGGCCAAGCTTCAGTTCGCAAATGGGTCCAAGGGTCCTGGACATGGTTCTGGGGCTTCCTCTCATCCACGGTTTCCAAAAGATCTGCTCAGTGTGTATGAGGAACGAAATGACATTATGGACTGGTTAAATGCGTTTGAGTATGCATGCGAGGTTCAAGAGGTTGATAATGCGGATAAGATTGCATGGTTACTCAGCAGACTGCCCCATTCTGGTTGCAGTGCCATTATGGAAATGTCGAAGGCTGAGCGCGCTGATTTTGCAATGTTGAAGCAGACTCTCATTTTAAAGTTTGGGAAGACTCCGACCCAATATTTGAAAAGGTTTAGAGAGTATAAGAAAAAGGAAGGTGGTACTTGGGTGTCGTATGTAGCTGAGTCCCTGAAAAACTTGACTGGCTGGGTTGAAGGTTATAAGGTTTCTACCTTCGAAGGCATGATCAATCTGGTCATGCTGGAACACATTTTTGCTTCTTCTTCCCCGGAGCTTAAGCAGCATTTGGCCGATTCGAAGGAGATAGATCCTAAGAAGCTGGCCATTGCAGCAGATTTATGGGTGTCACATCGAGTGTCCCATAAGGACAAAACTCATCCTGGTAAGCAGGAGGAAGGGAAAAAGTCCAAAGATGTGGAGGGTGGGGAATCTGCTAAATCTTCTTCCCATAAGGGCCACAAAAAGAAAAATAAGGGTAAGCCATCCGAGAACTCACAGGGTAGTGGAGGTTCGCCTCCGAAACAGAACTCTGGTTATAATAAGCCTCCCTACGTAAACAGACCCAATGGGGCTTGTTTTTCTTGTGGAGCAACTGACCATGTGAAGGGGGATCCCCGTTGTAAGGTTAGACCTTTGGGGGTCCACTCCGCTAATCTGGCCTTCTCCTCCTACGAGGAAGAAGAGATTACAGGAGCATCCTTCTCCTCAGACTCATTTCCCAGCGGAATAGAGGCTGAGGTAGTTTTAGTGTCCCTGGGTTCCTGGGAGCCTAAAGTCGCAGAGGCGTATGCTAGGATTCCGGATAATACCAAGCACTACTTTAAAGACAGTGTGCTGATCAATGGAGTGGATACTCCAGCTCTTAGGGATAGTGGGTGCAGTCGAACTGTAGTGGATTCTACCTTGGTAGACTCAGAGGAAGTTGCCAGAGCTACTCTGATGCCCACTAAGTTGGCTGACGGCCCCCTCCGTATGTTTCCCGTGATCCCTGTTAATCTAACTTTAAATGGTACAGCAGTTAGGATTCCAGTGAGCATTCAGAGAAACGTCCCGGGAAAGGTCTTGTTGGGCAATGATCTCAGAGCTCTAGGGCTCGTAGGAGACACTGCCGAAAGACCCTACACACGGTCTCAAGCACGGGCAGCATTGGCCAAGTCCAATACGCCGCCCCAGCCGAAGGGGAAACCCAAGGCGAAAGGAGTCAACAAGTCCCGACGGGGGAAAGAGAATATTCCCCCGAGCTCGCCTACCACTGCGGTGGAGGGAGTTGGTCAATCGCCCGAGCCTGACGAGGAGGTGGCGATGCCTGAAGTGTTCGACCCCAACGACCATCCTGAACTAAAAGACTTGTTAGTTGAAGGAGGTCCTGATCGGGACGACTTCAGTAAGGGCCAACGTGAGTGCCCATCTCTGGAAGGCCTAAGGAGACAGGCCTGCTCCCAGCTTGAGGGTGAACCTCCTGGGAAGCATCGGATTTATTGGGAAGGTGGACTCCTGTATAGTGAGCCCACAGAGTCTACAGAAGGAGACCATAGGAGGTTGGTGGTTCCCCTTGCTGTTAGACCCTTCCTCCTGCAGTTGGCGCATGAAGTTCCCCTTGCTGGTCACCTTGGAATGAAGAGGACCAAGCAAAGGTTATCTATGCACTTCTACTGGCCCAAGATGGGGGTGCAAGTAGAAAGTCACTGCAGGAGTTGTGCCTCCTGCCAGTTGTCTGGTAAGGTTGGCGCGACAATCCAAGCTCCGTTGGTACCGCTCCCAGTTGTGGGGGTACCATTTGAAAGGGTAGGGATCGACATCGTTGGTCCCCTTGACCCGCAAACATCCTCAGGCAATAGGTTTATCCTGGTGCTGGTCGACCATGCAACCAGGTATCCTGAGGCCATCCCATTAAAGACTGTAACTGCCAAGTCAGTTGCAAAAGCTTTACTCGGCATATTTACTAGGGTTGGCTTCCCTAAAGAAGTTGTGTCAGATCGTGGCAGCAACTTTATGTCGAAGTATATGCAGGCTATGTGGAAAGAATGTGGGGTCACCTACAAGTTCTCTTCTGCATACCACCCCCAGACCAATGGTCTGGTGGAGCGTTTCAACAGAACGCTAAAGAGCATGATTGGGGCTCTGGAGGAGCCCCAGAGAAGAAAATGGGATCTTCTGTTACCATGCTTGCTGTTTGCCTACAGAGAGGTACCACAGGAGGGTGTTGGCTTCAGCCCCTTCGAACTTCTGTTCGGTCATCCCGTACGGGGACCCTTAGCCATCGTCAAAGAGGGATGGGAGATGCCCACTCCCCCTGTTACTACCAATGTAGTTGACTATGTGCTAGGGCTCAGAAAACGGATGGTACTCCTGATGGGCTTGGCTAGTGAAAAGTTGAAGGCAGGACAAGCGCTGGTGAAACATTGGTACGACCAGAGAGCTTCCTTAATTCACTTTACCCCTGGTCAGCAAGTCCTGATCATGAACCCTATAAGGCCTCGCGCTTTACAGGACAAATGGTCAGGCCCTTACACAGTGGTGGAGCCCCTGGGTGAGGTGAACTATTTAGTGGACCTTGGAAGGCCTGGACAGGCTCCAAAAGTGTTCCACGTAAATAGGCTGAAGGCTTTCGTCCCAAGAGTCGAAATCGCAGCACTGCTACTGGCGTCAGACGTTGAGGAAGAGGAGTCAGAACCTCTTCCCGACCTGTTCCAAAGCGGTCCTTCAGATAGCTCCGTTGAGGGTGTCCGAGTGGCCCCTCACCTGACTTCTGATCAGCAGGCTGAGGTGAAAAGTTTGCTTAGGCAGTTTTCCCCCCTGTTTTCACAGTCGCCTGGTTTGACACCTTGGTGCAAACATAACATTGACACAGGAGACAGTGTACCTACCAAAAGTAGGGGATACAGGATGTCGGATAAAGTACGGTCTTATATTAAGACCGAGGTCAACAAGATGTTAGACCTTGGGGTGATTGAACCCTCTAGTAGTCCTTGGTCCAGTCCTGTGGTATTGGTTCCAAAGGCAGGCACTTCTGAATTGAGGTTCTGCGTGGATTACAGGGCTCTGAATGCTGTCACCAAGACAGACGCTCACCCCTTGCCTCGAACTGACGAGCTGGTGGATACCTTGGGTGCCTCCAAGTACCTCAGCACGTTTGACCTGACTGCGGGCTATTGGCAAATAGCTTTAGCAGAACATGCCAAGGAGAAGACAGCATTTTCAACTCCCGACGGGCTTTACCAATTCCGGGTAATGCCGTTCGGATTGAAGAATGCACCTGCCACTTTCCAGAGGCTTGTGAATCATGTGTTGAATGGGTTGGACGAATTCTGTCTTGCATATCTGGACGATATAGCAGTTTTCAGTGCCACCTGGGAAGACCATGTGAAACACCTCGGGATTGTGCTCCAGGCTCTTCAGAAAGCCCACTTGACCATAAAGGCGAGTAAATGCCAGATTGGACAAGGCTCAGTGGTTTACCTTGGGCATGAAGTAGGTGGAGGAAGGATACAGCCTCTCCCCAGTAAAGTACAAGCAGTACAAGACTGGCCTACCCCCACTACACAAACCCAAGTGAGAGCCTTCTTAGGACTCACGGGTTATTACCGCAATTTTATGGCAGACTATGGCACCATAGCTGCTCCTCTGACTGCCCTCACAACTCCGAAGAAACCCAAGAAGGTAACTTGGACTGACGAGTGTGAGAAGGCCTTCAATGGCTTGAAAGACTCCTTGTGCCAGGCCCCTGTGCTCAGGGCCCCTGATTATCAAAGACCTTTTATCGTGCAGACGGATGCCTCTGACACTGGGATAGGAGCTGTACTATCACAAGTAGATGAGAAGGGTAAGGAACACCCTATCGGTTTTATTAGTCGCCAGCTTAAGGACAGAGAGCTCAGATGGTCCACGGTAGAGAAAGAATGTTTCTCTGTTGTGTGGGCCCTAAGGAAGCTGCGGCCCTACCTCTATGGGACCCACTTCACTGTGCAGACTGACCATAAGCCGTTAAAGTGGCTAATGAACATGAAGGGGGAGAATCCAAAGTTGCTTAGGTGGTCCATAAGTCTACAAGGCTTCGACTTCACTATTGAGCATAGGCCAGGTGTCCAACATAGCAATGCTGATGGGTTGTCCAGAATGTTTTACCGACCTGAACAAGAGACTCATCCAGGGGTGGATTAGTTCCCCCTGTCCATAGTCTGGGAGGGGCGAGTGTTAGGAAAGATTTCGTTATTGTAGGGAACTTTCCTTCCATGTGGCAACCCCTAAACTTTTTGCTATTGTTTTCAACCTGTTTTCTTGACTTTGCCAGAGAAGTGCAGCCTTCTGCTGTACTCCTCTGGGCTTTCGCTCCTTTCTTACGGGGAAACTGACATGCCCTTAAGACAGTCAGTACCGGGGAACGCTGTTTCCCGTAGTTTCTTTTATCGTGTCGCCATTTTAGTGCAACACGACACAAGAGGGCACTGTAAGCTAAGTTACAGCTCTCTTGGGTCTCTAGCCTTCTACAGACCCTAGACACTCTTGTAGGATGGTTTTTGGATCGGTGCAAGTCATTCAGGGACTGGGCTGGTGGCAGCGATCATTTGGTTTATTTTGAGCTCCTTTTGCCGTTCTGAGCACGTTTTTGCCGCGAACACAAAAGGGTGGCCCGGCTACACAAAATGGCCGGACCACGAGGCTCCTTTGTCTAGTCCACTGTCCGTCTTGCTCCCTTTACCTTCCCCCGGGTCAGGCGACCCGGGGCCTTCCTTATTTGGGCATGTAGTTTCCCGCGAAACACGGTTGCGTTCGCGGGCTTCTACATGTCGTTTGAGTGCCCCCAGGATGTGGGCTGGGCTGTCTGGTCCCAATACACATCCTGGGTGCCAGAGAGTCTAGGGTGGTGTGAATGCCTGGGACCACTGTGGTCCGTGATTGGTCCACGTATGGTATGTGTGTTGATGAGCGGATCTCCCATTGGCTCCCCTCCGTTTTGGCGCGAAGGGAACCGTGGATAAGAGGGAGCTGGAAACACCACTACCATGTCGATCTCCTGAGTTCTTACGAACCCAGGGATACAGGAGCCAAGTATCCTGCGAACACGAGGCTGGACCGAGGAATCGCTGGTGACCCCCTGAAGAACTTCTGCTCCTCATTGCTGTCGTCCGGTGAAGCCCTTTCCACCTAAGATCGAACAAGAAGGCCTGTACTGGCGCTTCGACCTATTGGAATAGCAGGACCAGCTATTCCCGGCACCTTCATCCACTCCTGCTGTAAGCCTTCGGAAGTGTCTCTGGGCCATCCAGTTGACTGACCAGCTTACTAAGGAGGCCTGCTCTGTAATCGCCGACAGGTTGGGTGGTATTCTGAGTCCGGGGCATGCTCACACGCTTCGTTTGCTTAGCAGTCCTAAGCTAGAGGTGAGCAGTGCTCGTTTGGCTTGAATACACCCGGCCGTTCCGTTGCCCTGCTGTGGCGACAAAACTGTGCTTGTTTCTTCGATCGGGACGTCTTTTTACTCTGCACGACGACGAGACGTTCCCTGCTCTTCAGAACCTGCCAGAAGCTGTATCTATCGAGGAGAAGCTCGGGCCTGCTTGCTTCGGGGACCGGTGAGTAGATTAGCTAGGATCTGGTCGCCCTCCTGCAGTGCCCCTTGCTTTTCCCCGCTGTAAATACAGCACCCCTTGTCCGTACTCGCGCCCTGCTTCTGCCTCACAGTGGAGGCTGCGCTAGAGTCGCGGACCGTGTTCTCCTTCATTAGAGCTCCCTACAGAGCTGTTCAACGTCCTCCGAAGAGCTTCACCTTCTGCCCATTGGCACCGGCGTGTGCAGGTACTTTTGAGCGCTAGGCTCCACTCTTCGTAGGGATTGGACTACCATCTAGTTAGGGGCCTCAGAAGGCGGACATATCACACGCATTGGTTCGCACTGCCTGTTTTCCTTCCCCTGCAGGTGGATAACATATTTCGTGCTGCTAATGCTGTGAAACTGTGTATTCTGTATATATATTGGGTGGATAGTGTATGTGTTGGTTTAATATCGTTGTATATTGCTGCTTTTACTGTAGTTATTAGTTTCAAGGCCTTATAATAAATGTGTATCTATTTTTGATATAAACAACTGTTTGGAGTAGTTTGTAAGCGCTCTTGCTTTGTGTGCTCATTGCGGGCTTTCAGTCACCCTCACCCCTCTTGAGACCTAGTCTTGACCGCCGCGATCGCTACCTTGATTGGTCTGGCTTGTCCAGAGGTTACCCTGTTCCAAGTAATTAGGTTGGCCTTCTGAACCTCTGCGCCACCAGGACAGAGTTCAGAAATCCGTCTTAACATTTATTAGAATCATTGAGATATCATATTGCATGCTGTAGGAAGGGTCTAAGGATTGGAATGGGAAGGACTTGGATATCACATCTCATGCTATAGATAGGCTCTCAGGTTTGGAAAGTGAAGGAGTTGGATATCACATTTCATGTTAGAGGAAGGATCTCAGGTTTGGTATTAGAGGCATTGAGATATCACATCTCAGGCTATAGGAAGGGTCTCAGGATTGGAATGGGAAGGAGTTGGATATCACATCTCATGCTATAGGAAGGGTCTCAGGTTTGGTATAAGCATTGAGATATCACATCTCATGCTATAGGAAGGGTCTCAGGATTGGAATGGAAGGAGTTGGATATCACATCTCATGTTATAGGAAGGATCTCAGGTTTGGTATTAGAAGCATTGAGACATCACATCTCATGCTATAGGAAGGGTCTGAGGATTGGAATGGGAAGGAGTTGGATATCACATCTCATGCTATAGGAAGGGTCTCAGGATTGGAATGGGAAGTAGTTGAATATGACATCTCATGCCGTAGGAAGGGTCTCAGGTTTGGTATAAACATTGAGATATCACATCTCTGCTATCAAAAGGGTCTCAGGATTGGAATGGGAAGGAGTTGGATATTGTTAAGACGGATTTCTGAACTCTGTCCTGGTGGCGCAGAAGTTCAGAAGGCCAACCTAATTACTTGGAACAGGGTAACCTCTGGACAAGCCAGACCAATCAAGGTAGCGATCGCGGCGGTCAAGACTAGGTCTCAAGAGGGGTGAGGGTGACTGAAAGCCCGCAGTGAGCACACCAAGCAAGAGCGCTTACAAACTACTCCAAACAGTTGTTATATCAAAAATAGATACACATTTATTTTAAGGCCTTTAAAACAATGACCGTAGCGAGAAAATCACAATATCACAATATTAAACCAACACATACCATATCAACACAATATATACACCAATACACAGTCGCAAGCGTTTAAAGCACGAAATATGTAGTCCACCTGAAAGGAAAGGAAAACAGGCAGTGCGATAACGCTTTAGACTCAGTTCGCCTTCAGAGGCACCTAACTAGATGGAAGTCCGAGCCCTGCGAAGAGTGGAGCCTTGTGCTCAAAGTACCTGCCACGCCGGTGCCAACGGGCAAAAGGGGAAGCTCTTCGTAGGAAGTCAGGCAGTTCGGGTTAGTGCACAGCAGAAGGAGAGCAGGTTCCGCAACTCAGGCGCAGCCTCCACAGCGGGCAGAAGGAGAGCGCGAGTACGGCCAAAAGGGTGCTGTTTTTACACAGCAGGGAAAAGCAATGGGATACTGCAGGAGGGCGACCAGATCCTAGCTAAACTACTCACCGGTCCCCGAAGCAAGCAGACCCAGGCTTCTCCACGTTAGTTTCAGCAGCTGGCAGGTTCAGAAGAGCAGGGAACGCCTCGTAGTCGTGTAGAGCAAAAAGACGTCCCAATCGACGAAACCAGCACAGTTTGTTGCCGCAGCAGGACAACGGAGCGGCCGTGTGTATTCGAGCCAAATGTACACTCCTCCCTTCAGACTTGGGAACGCCAAGTGTACGAAGCGTGGGAGAGTGACCAGGACTCGGAATACAACACAACCTGGCGGCAGTTACAGAGCAGGACTCCCTTGTAAGCTGGTCAGTCAACTGGATGGCCCAGAGACACTTCCGAAGGCTTACTTGGCAGGAGATGATGAAGTCGCCGGGATTAGCTGTTCCTGCTATTCCAAAGGTCGAAGCACCAGTACAGGCCTTCTGGTTCGATCCAAGGAGGAAAGGGTTTCAAAGGACGACAGCAGTGCAAAGGAGGATTCCTTCAGCGGGTCACCAGCGATTCCTCGGTCCAGCCTCGTAGTTGCAGGATACTTGGCTCCTGTATTCCTTCGTTCGTGAGAACTCAGGAGATCGACATGGTAGTGGTGTTTCCAGCCTCCTCTTATCCACGGTTCCCTTCGCGCCAAAACGGAGGGGAGCCAATGGGAGATCCGCTCATCAACACACATACCATACGTGGACCAATCACGGACCACGGTGGTCCCAGGCATTCACACCACCCTAGACTCTCTGGCACCCAGGATGTGTATTGGGACCAGACATCCCACCCCACACCCTGGAGGCACACAAACGACATGTAGAAGCCCGCGAAAGCAACCACGTTTCGCGGGAAAGTACATGCCCAAATAAGGAAGGCCCCGGGTCGCCCGACCTGGGGAAGGTGAAGGGAGCAAGACGGTCAGTGGACAAGACAAAGGAGCCTCGTGGTCTGGCCATTTTGGGAGCCAGGCCACCATTTTGGGTTCAGTGCGAAAAACGTGCTCAGAACGCCAAAAGGAGCTCAAAATAAACAAAACGATCGCTGCCACCATTCCAGTCCCTGATTGACTTGCACCGATCAAAATACCATCCTAAAAGAGTATCTAGGGCCTGTAGAAGGCTAGAGACCCAAGAGAGCTGTAATTTAGCTTACAGTGCCCTCTTGTGTCATGTTGCACTAATGCCGCAACACGATAAAAGAAACTACGGGAAACAGCGTTCCCCGGTACTGACTGTCTTAAGGGCATGTCAGTTTCCCCGTAAGAAAGGAGCGAAAGCCCAGAGGAGTGCGGCAGAAGGCTGCACTTCTCTGGCAAAGTCAAGAACAAGGTGAAAAACAACAGCAAAAAGTTTAGGGGTTGCCACATGGAAGGAAAATTACCTGCAATCATGAAATCTTTCCTAACAGATATCCCATCTCATGTTATAGGAAGAGTCTCAGGTTTGGTATTAGAAGCATTGAGATATCACATCTCATGCTATAGGAAGGGTCTGAGGATTGGAATGGGAAGGAGTTGGATATCACATCTCATGCTATGGGAAGGGTCTCAGGATTGGAATGGGAAGGAGTTGAATATGACATCTCATGCCGTAGGAAGGGTCTCAGGTTTGGTATGAACATTGAGATATCACATCTCTGCTATCAAAAGGGTCTCAGGATTGGAATGGGAAGGAGTTGGATATTGTTAAGACGGATTTCTGAACTCTATGTCCTGGTGGCGCAGAAGTTCAGAAGGCCAACCTAATTACTTGGAACAGGGTAACCTCTGGACAAGCCAGACCAATCAAGGTAGCGATCGCGGCGGTCAAGACTAGGTCTCAAGAGGGGTGAGGGTGACTGAAAGCCCGCAGTGAGTACACCAAGCAAGAGCGCTTACAAACTACTCCAAACAGTTGTTATATCAAAAATAGATACACATTTATTTTAAGGCCTTTAAAACAATGACCGTAGCGAGAAAATCACAATATCACAATATTAAACCAACACATACCATATCAACACAATATATACACCAATACACAGTCGCAAGCGTTTAAAGCACGAAATATGTAGTCCACCTGAAAGGAAAGGAAAACAGGCAGTGCGATAACGCTTTAGACTCAGTTCGCCTTCAGAGGCACCTAACTAGATGGAAGTCCGAGCCCTGCGAAGAGTGGAGCCTTGTGCTCAAAGTACCTGCCACGCCGGTGCCAACGGGCAAAAGGGGAAGCTCTTCGTAGGAAGTCAGGCAGTTCGGGTTAGTGCACAGCAGAAGGAGAGCAGGTTCCGCAACTCAAGCGCAGCCTCCACAGCGGGCAGAAGCAGAGCGCGAGTATGGCCAAAAGGGTGCTGTTTTTACACAGCAGGGAAAAGCAATGGGATACTGCAGGAGGGCGACCAGATCCTAGCTAAACTACTCACCGGTCCCCGAAGCAAGCAGACCCAGGCTTCTCCACGTTAGTTTCAGCAGCTGGCAGGTTCAGAAGAGCAGGGAACGCCTCGTAGTCGTGTAGAGCAAAAAGACGTCCCAATCGACGAAACCAGCACAGTTTGTTGCCGCAGCAGGACAACGGAGCGGCCGTGTGTATTCGAGCCAAATGTACACTCCTCCCTTCAGACTTGGGAACGCCAAGTGTACGAAGCGTGGGAGAGTGACCAGGACTCGGAATACAACACAACCTGGCGGCAGTTACAGAGCAGGACTCCCTTGTAAACTGGTCAGTCAACTGGATGGCGCAGAGACACTTCCGAAGGCTTACTTGGCAGGAGATGATGAAGTCGCCGGGAATAGCTGTTCCTGCTATTCCAAAGGTCGAAGCACCAGTACAGGCCTTCTGGTTCGATCCAAGGAGGAAAGGGTTTCAAAGGACGACAGCAGTGCAAAGGAGGATTCCTTCAGCGGGTCACCAGCGATTCCTCGGTCCAGCCTCGTAGTTGCAGGATACTTGGCTCCTGTATTCCTTCGTTCGTGAGAACTCAGGAGATCGACATGGTAGTGGTGTTTCCAGCCTCCTCTTATCCACGGTTCCCTTCGCGCCAAAACGGAGGGGAGCCAATGGGAGATCCGCTCATCGACACACATACCATACGTGGACCAATCACGGACCACGGTGGTCCCAGGCATTCACACCACCCTAGACTCTCTGGCACCCAGGATGTGTATTGGGACCAGACATCCCACCCCACACCCTGGAGGCACACAAACGACATGTAGAAGCCCGCGAAAGCAACCACGTTTCGCGGGAAAGTACATGCCCAAATAAGGAAGGCCCCGGGTCGCCCGACCTGGGGAAGGTGAAGGGAGCAAGACGGTCAGTGGACAAGACAAAGGAGCCTCGTGGTCTGGCCATTTTGGGAGCCAGGCCACCATTTTGGGTTCAGTGCGAAAAACGTGCTCAGAACGCCAAAAGGAGCTCAAAATAAACAAAACGATCGCTGCCACCATTCCAGTCCCTGATTGACTTGCACCGATCAAAATACCATCCTAAAAGAGTATCTAGGGCCTGTAGAAGGCTAGAGACCCAAGAGAGCTGTAACTTAGCTTACAGTGCCCTCTTGTGTCATGTTGCACTAAAGCCGCAACACGATAAAAGAAACTACGGGAAACAGCGTTCCCCGGTACTGACTGTCTTAAGGGCATGTCAGTTTCCCCGTAAGAAAGGAGCGAAAGCCCAGAGGAGTGCGGCAGAAGGCTGCACTTCTCTGGCAAAGTCAAGAACAAGGTGAAAAACAACAGCAAAAAGTTTAGGGGTTGCTACATGGAAGGAAAATTACCTGCAATCATGAAATCTTTCCTAACAGATATCCCATCTCATGTTATAGGAAGAGTCTCAGGTTTGGTATTAGAAGCATTGAGATATCACATCTCATGCTATAGGAAGTGTCTCAGGATTGGAATGGGAAGGACTTGGATATCACATCTCATGCTATAGGTAGGGTCTCAAGTTTGATATTAGAAGCATTGAGATATCACATCTCATGCTATAGGAAGGGTCTGAGGATTGGAATGGGAAGGAGTTGGATATCACATCTCATGCTATGGGAAGGGTCTCAGGTTTGGAATGGGAAGGAGTTGGATATCACATCTCATGTTATAGGAAGGATCTCAGGTTTGGTATAAGCATTGAGATATCACATCTCTGCTATCGGAAGGGTTTCAGGATTGGAATGGGAAGGAGTTGGATATTCCCATCTCATGTTATAGGAAGGGTCTCAGGTTTGGTATTAGAAGCATTGGGATATCACATCTCATGCTATCGGAAGGGTATCGGGATTGGATTTGGAAGGAGTTGGATATCCCATCTCATGCTATAGGAAGGGTCTCAGGTTGGAATGGGAAGGAGTTGGATATCACATCTCATGTTATGGGAAGGGTCTCAGGATTGGAATGGGAAGGACTTGGATATCACATCTTATGCTATAGGAAGGCTCTCAGGTTTGCAAGGGGAAAGAGTTGGATATCACATTTCATGTTAGAGGTAGGATCTCAGGTTTGGTATTAGAAGTATTGAGATATCACATCTCATGCTATCAGAAGGATCTCAGGTTTGGTATAGAAGCATTGAGATATATCTTATGCTATCAGAAGAGTCTCAGGATTGGAATGGGAAGGAGTTGGATATCACATCTCATGCTAAAGGGAGGGTCTCAGGTTTGGAAGATAAGGATTTGGATATCACATCTCATGTTATAGGAAGGATCTCAGGTTTGGTATTAGAAGTATTGAGATATCACATCTCATGCTATCGGAAGGATCTCAGGTTTGGTATAGAAGCATTGAGATATATCTTATGCTATCAGAAGGGTCTCAGGATTGGAATGGGAAGGAGTTGGATATCACATCTCATGCTAAAGGGAGGGTCTCAGGTTTGGAAGGGGAAGGATTTGGATATCACATCTCATGTTATAGGATGGATCTCAGGTTTGGTATTAGAAGTATTGAGATATCACATCTCATGTTATCGGAAGGATCTCAGGTTTGGTATTAGAAGCATTGAGATATCACATCTCATGCTATAGGAAGGGTCTCAGGATTGGAATGGGAAGGAGTTGGATATCACATCTCATCCTAAAGGAAGGGTCTCAGGTTTGGTAGAAGCATTGAGATGTCACATCTCATGCTATAGGAAGGGTCTCAGGATTGGAATGGGAAGGACTTAGATATCACATATCATGCTATAGGGAGGGTCTCAGTTTTGATATTAGAAGCAATGAGATATCACATCTCATGCTATCGGAAGTGTCTCAGGATTGGAATGGGAAGGAGCTGGATATCACATCTCATGCTAAAGGAAGGGTCTCAGGTTTGGAACGGGAAGGAGTTGGATATCACATCTCATGTTATAGGAAGGGTCTCAGGTTTGGTATAAACATTGAGATATCACATCTCTGCTATCGGAAGTGTCTCGGGATTGGAATGGGAAGGAGTTGGATATCCCATCTCATGTTATAGGACGGGTCTCAGGTTTTTTATTAGAATCATTGAGATATCATATTGCATGCTGTAGGAAGGGTCTAAGGATTGGAATGGGAAGGACTTGGATATCACATCTCATGCTATAGATAGGCTCTCAGGTTTGGAAAGTGAAGGAGTTGGATATCACATTTCATGTTAGAGGAAGGATCTCAGGTTTGGTATTAGAGGCATTGAGATATCACATCTCAGGCTATAGGAAGGGTCTCAGGATTGGAATGGGAAGGAGTTGGATATCACATCTCATGCTATAGGAAGGGTCTCAGGTTTAGTATAAGCATTGAGATATCACATCTCATGCTATAGGAAGGGTCTCAGGATTGGAATGGAAGGAGTTGGATATCACATCTCATGTTATAGGAAGGATCTCAGGTTTGGTATTAGAAGCATTGAGACATCACATCTCATGCTATAGGAAGGGTCTGAGGATTGGAATGGGAAGGAGTTGGATATCACATCTCATGTTATAGGAAGGGTCTCAGGTTTGGTATAAGCTTTGAGATATCACATCTCTGCTATCGAAAGCGGCTCAGGATTGGAATGGGAAGGAGTTGGATATCCCATCTCATGTTATAGGAAGAGTCTCTGGTTTGGTATTAGAATCATTGAGATATCACATTGCATGCTGTAGGAAGGGTCTAAGGATTGGAATGGGATGGACTTGGATATCACATCTCATGCTATAGGTAGGCTCTCAGGTTTGGTATAAGCATTGAGAGATCACATCTCATGCTATAGGAAGGGTCTCAGGATTGGAATGGGAAGGAATTGGATATCACATCTTATGCTATAGGAAGGGTCTCAGATTTGGTATAAGCATTGAGATATCACATCTCATGCTAAAGGAAGGGTCTCAGGATTGGAATGGGAAGGAGTTGTATATGACATCTCAGGCCATAGGAAGGTTCTCAGGTTTGGTATAAGCATTGAGATATCACATCTCTGCTATCGGAAAGGTCTCAGGATTGGAATGGGAAGGAGTTGGATATCCCATCTCATGTTATAGGAAGGGTCTCAGGTTTGGTATTAGAAGCATAGAGATATCACATCTCATGCTATAGGAAGGGTCTCAGGATTGGAAAGGGAAGGACTTGGATGTCACATCATGCTATAGGGAGGGTCTCAAGTTTGATATTAGAAGCATTGAGATAACAAATCTCATGATATCGGAAGGGTCTCAGGATTGGAATGGGAAGGAGTTGGATATCACATCTCATGATAAAGGAATGGTCTAAGGTTTGGAAGGGGAAGGATTTGGATATCACATCTCATGTTATAGGACGGGTCTCAGGTTTGGTATTAGAAGCATTGAGATATCAAGTCTCATGGTATAAGAAGGGTCTCAGAATTGGAATGGGAAGGAGTTGGATATCACACCTCAAGCTATAGGAAGGGTCTCAGGATTGCAATGGGAAGGAGTTTGATATCACATCTCATGCCATAGTATGGGTCTCAGGTTTGGTAGAAGCATTGGGATATCACATCTCATGCTATCGGAAGGGTATCAGTATTGGATTTGGAAGAAGTTGGATATCCCATCTCATGCTATAGGAAGGGTCTCAGGTTGGAATGGGAAGGACTTGGATATCATATCTCATGCTATAGGACGGGTCTCAGGTTTATTAGAATCATTGAGATATCATATTGCATGCTGTGGGAAGGGTCTAAGGATTGGAATGGGAAGGAGTTGGATATCCCATCTCATGTTATAGGAAGAGTCTCTGGTTTGGTATTAGAATCATTGAGATATCACATCGCATGGTGTAGGAAGGGTCTAAGGATTGGAATGGGATGGACTTGGATATCACATCTCATGCTATAGGTAGGCTCTCAGGTTTGGTATAAGCATTGAGATATCACATCTCATGCTATAGGAAGGGTCTCAGGATTGGAATGGGAAGGAATTGGCGATCACATCTCATGCTATAGGAAGGGTCTCAGATTTGGTATAAGCATTGAGATATCACATCTCATGCTAAAGGAAGGGTCTCAGGATTGGAATGGGAAGGAGTTGTATATGACATCTCAGGCCATAGGAAGGTTCTCAGGTTTGGTATAAGCATTGAGATATCACATCTCTGCTATCGGAAAGGTCTCAGGATTGGAATGGGAAGGAGTTGGATATCCCATCTCATGTTACAGGAAGGGTCTCAGGTTTGGTATTAGAAGCATAGAGATATCACATCTCATGCTATAGGAAGGGTCTCAGGATTGGAATGGGAAGGACTTGGATGTCACATCTCATTCTATAGGGAGGGTCTCAAGTTTGATATTAGAAGCATTGAGATAACAAATCTCATGATATCGGAAGGGTCTCAGGATTGGAATGGGAAGGAGTTGGATATCACATCTCATGATAAAGGAAGGGTCTAAGGTTTGGAAGGGGAAGGATTTGGATATCACATCTCATGTTATAGGACGGGTCTCAGGTTTGGTATTAGAAGCATTGAGATATCAAGTCTCATGGTATAAGAAGGGTCTCAGAATTGGAATGGGAAGGAGTTGGATATCACACCTCAAGCTATAGGAAGGGTCTCAGGATTGGAATGGGAAGGAGTTTGATATCACATCTCATGCCATAGTATGGGTCTCAGGTTTGGTAGAAGCATTGGGATATCACATCTCATGCTATCGGGAGGGTATCAGTATTGGATTTGGAAGAAGTTGGATATCACATTTCATGTTATAGGAAGGGTCTCAGGATTGGAATGGGAAGGACTTGGATATCATATCTCATGCTATAGGACGGGTCTCAGGTTTGTTATTAGAATCATTGAGATATCATATTGCATGCTGTAGGAAGGGTCTAAGGATTGGAATGGGAAGGACCTGGATATCACATCTCATGCTATAGATAGGCTCTTAGGTTTGGAAAGGGAAGGAGTTGGATATCACATTTCATGTTAGAGGAAGGATCTCAGGTTTGATATTAGAAGCATTGAGATATCACATCTCATGCTATAGGAAGGGTCTCAGGATTGGAATGGGAAGTAGTTGGATATCACATCTCATGCTATAGGAAGGGTCTCAGGTTTGGTATAAGCATTGAGATATCACATCTCATGCTATAGGACGGGTCTCAGGATTGGAATGGAAGGAGTTGGATATCCCATCTCATGTTATAGGAAGGGTCTCAGGTTTGGTATTAGAAGCATAGAGATATCACATCTCATGCTATAGGAAGGGTCTCAGGATTGGAAAGGGAAAGACTTGGATGTCACATCATGCTATAGGGAGGGTCTCAAGTTTGATATTAGAAGCATTGAGATAACAAATCTCATGATATCGGAAGGGTCTCAGGATTGGAATGGGAAGGAGTTGGATATCACATCTCATGATAAAGGAATGGTCTAAGGTTTGGAAGGGGAAGGATTTGGATATCACATCTCATGTTATAGGACGGGTCTCAGGTTTGGTATTAGAAGCATTGAGATATCAAGTCTCATGGTATAAGAAGGGTCTCAGAATTGGAATGGGAAGGAGTTGGATATCACACCTCAAGCTATAGGAAGGGTCTCAGGATTGGAATGGGAAGGAGTTTGATATCACATCTCATGCCATAGTATGGGTCTCAGGTTTGGTAGAAGCATTGGGATATCACATCTCATGCTATCGGAAGGGTATCAGTATTGGATTTGGAAGAAGTTGGATATCCCATCTCATGCTATAGGAAGGGTCTCAGGTTGGAATGGGAAGGACTTGGATATCATATCTCATGCTATAGGACGGGTCTCAGGTTTATTAGAATCATTGAGATATCATATTGCATGCTGTAGGAAGGGTCTAAGGATTGGAATGGGAAGGAGTTGGATATCCCATCTCATGTTATAGGAAGAGTCTCTGGTTTGGTATTAGAATCATTGAGATATCACATCGCATGGTGTAGGAAGGGTCTAAGGATTGGAATGGGATGGACTTGGATATCACATCTCATGCTATAGGTAGGCTCTCAGGTTTGGTATAAGCATTGAGATATCACATCTCATGCTATAGGAAGGGTCTCAGGATTGGAATGGGAAGGAATTGGCGATCACATCTCATGCTATAGGAAGGGTCTCAGATTTGGTATAAGCATTGAGATATCACATCTCATGCTAAAGGAAGGGTCTCAGGATTGGAATGGGAAGGAGTTTTATATGACATCTCAGGCCATAGGAAGGTTCTCAGGTTTGGTATAAGCATTGAGATATCACATCTCTGCTATCGGAAAGGTCTCAGGATTGGAATGGGAAGGAGTTGGATATCCCATCTCATGTTACAGGAAGGGTCTCAGGTTTGGTATTAGAAGCATAGAGATATCACATCTCATGCTATAGGAAGGGTCTCAGGATTGGAATGGGAAGGACTTGGATGTCACATCTCATGCTATAGGGAGGGTCTCAAGTTTGATATTAGAAGCATTGAGATAACAAATCTCATGATATCGGAAGGGTCTCAGGATTGGAATGGGAAGGAGTTGGATATCACATCTCATGATAAAGGAAGGGTCTAAGGTTTGGAAGGGGAAGGATTTGGATATCACATCTCATGTTATAGGACGGGTCTCAGGTTTGGTATTAGAAGCATTGAGATATCAAGTCTCATGGTATAAGAAGGGTCTCAGAATTGGAATGGGAAGGAGTTGGATATCACACCTCAAGCTATAGGAAGGGTCTCAGGATTGGAATGGGAAGGAGTTTGATATCACATCTCATGCCATAGTATGGGTCTCAGGTTTGGTAGAAGCATTGGGATATCACATCTCATGCTATCGGGAGGGTATCAGTATTGGATTTGGAAGAAGTTGGATATCACATTTCATGTTATAGGAAGGGTCTCAGGATTGGAATGGGAAGGACTTGGATATCATATCTCATGCTATAGGACGGGTCTCAGGTTTGTTGTTAGAATCATTGAGATATCATATTGCATGCTGTAGGAAGGGTCTAAGGATTGGAATGGGAAGGACCTGGATATCACATCTCCTGCTATAGATAGGCTCTTAGGTTTGGAAAGGGAAGGAGTTGGATATCACATTTCATGTTAGAGGAAGGATCTCAGGTTTGGTATTAGAAGCATTGAGATATCACATCTCATGCTATAGGAAGGGTCTCAGGATTGGAATGGGAAGTAGTTGGATATCACATCTCATGCTATAGGAAGGGTCTCAGGTTTGGTATAAGCATTGAGATATCACATCTCATGCTATAGGACGGGTCTCAGGATTGGAATGGAAGGAGTTGGATATCACATCTCATGTTATAGGAAGGATCTCAGGTTTGGTATTAGAAGCATTGAGACATCACATCTCATGCTATAGGACGGGTCTCGGGGTTGGAATGGGAAGGAGTTGGATATCACAACTCATCCAATAGGAAGGGTCTCAGGTTTGGAATGGGAAGGAATTGGATATCACATCTCATGTTATAGGAAGGATCTCAGGTTTGGTATTAGAAGCATTGAGATATCACATCTCATGCTATAGGAAGGGTCTCAGGATTGGAATGTGAAGGATTTGGATATCACATCTCATGCTAAAGGAAGGGTCTCAGGTTTGGTAGAAGCATTGAGATATCACGTCTCTGCTATCGGAAGGGTCTCAGGATTGGATTGGGAAGGAGTTGGATATCCCTTCTCATGCTATAGGAAGGGTCTCAGGATTTGAATGGCAAGGAGTTGGATATCACATCTCATGCCATAGGAAGGGTCTCAGGTTTGGTATAAGCATTAAGATATCACATCTCTGCCATCGGAAGGGTCTCAGGATTGGAATGGGAAGGAGTTGGATATTCCCATCTCATGTTATAGGAAGGGTCTCAGGTTTGGTATTAGAAGCATTGAGATATCACATCTCATGCTATAGGAAGGGTCTCAGGATTGGAATGGGAAGGACTTGGATATCACATCTCATGCTATAGGGAGGGTCTCAAGTTTGATATTAGAAGCTTTGAGATATCACATCTCATGATATCGGAAGGGTCTCAGGATTGGAATGGGAAGGAGTTGGATATCACATCTCATGATACAGGAAGGGTCTAAGGTTTGGAAGGGGAAGGATTTGGATATCACATCTTATGTTATATTACGGGTCTCAGGTTTGGTATTAGAAGCATTGAGATATCAAGTCTCAGAGTATAGGAAGGGTCTCAGAATTGGAATGGGAGGGAGTTGGATATCACATCTCAAGCTATAGGAAGGGTCTCAGGATTGGAATGGGAAGGACTTGGATATCACATCTCATGCTATAGGAAGGCTCTCAGGTTTGGAAGGGGAAAGAGTTGGATATCACATTTCATGTTAGAGGTAGGATCTCAGGTTTGGTATTAGAGGCATTGAGATATCACATCTCATGCTATCAGAAGGGTCTCAGGAATGGAATGGGAAGGAGTTGGATATCACATCTCATGCTAAAGGGAGGGTCTCAGGTTTGGAAGGGGAAGGATTTGGATATCACATCTCATGTTATCGGAAGGATCTCACGTTTGGTATTAGAAGCATTGAGATATCACATCTCATGCTATCGGAAGGATCTCAGGTTTGGTATTAGAAGCATTGAGATATCACATCTCATGCTATCAGAAGGGTCTCAGGATTGGAATGGGAAGGAGTTGGATATCACATCTCATGCTAAAGGGAGGGTCTCAAGTTTGGAAGGGGAAGGATTTGGATATCACATCTCATGTTATCGGAAGGATCTCACGTTTGGTATTAGAAGTATTGAGATATCATATCTCATGCTATAGGAAGGGTCTCAGGATTGGAATGGGAAGGAGTTGGATATCACATCTCATGCTATAGGAAGTGTCTCAGGATTGGAATGGGAAGGACTTGGATATCACATCTCATGCTATAGGTAGGGTCTCAAGTTTGATATTAGAAGCATTGAGATATCACATCTCATGCTATAGGAAGGGTCTGAGGATTGGAATGGGAAGGAGTTGGATATCACATCTCATGCTATAGGAAGTGTCTCAGGATTGGAATGGGAAGGAGTTGGATATCACATCTCATGTTATAGGAAGGATCTCAGGTTTGGTATAAGCATTGAGATATCACATCTCTGCTATCGGAAGGGTCTCAGGATTGGAATGGGAAGGAGTTGGATATTCCCATCTCATGTTATAGGAAGGGTCTCAGGTTTGGTATTAGAAGCATTGAGATATCACATCTCATGCTATAGGAAGGTCTCAGGATTGGAATGGGAAGGAGTTGGATATCACATCTCATGATAAAGGAAGGGTCTAAGGTTTGGAAGGGGAAGGATTTGGATATCACATCTCATGTTATATTACGGGTCTCACGTTTGGTATTAGAAGCATTGAGATATCAAGTCTCATAGTATAGGAAGGGTCTCAGAATTGGAATGGGAAGGAGTTGGATATCACACCTCAAGCTATAGGAAGGGTCTCAGGATTGGAATGGGAAGGAGTTTGATATCACATCTCATGCCATAGTATGGGTCTCAGGTTTGGTAGAAGCATTGGGATATCACATCTCATGCTATCGGAAGGGTATCAGTATTGGATTTGGAAGAAGTTGGATATCCCATCTCATGCTATAGGAAGGGTCTCAGGTTGGAATGGGAAGGACTTGGATATCATATCTCATGCTATAGGACGGGTCTCAGGTTTATTAGAATCATTGAGATATCATATTGCATGCTGTAGGAAGGGTCTAAGGATTGGAATGGGAAGGAGTTGGATATCCCATCTCATGTTATAGGAAGAGTCTCTGGTTTGGTATTAGAATCATTGAGATATCACATCGCATGGTGTAGGAAGGGTCTAAGGATTGGAATGGGATGGACTTGGATATCACATCTCATGCTATAGGTAGGCTCTCAGGTTTGGTATAAGCATTGAGATATCACATCTCATGCTATAGGAAGGGTCTCAGGATTGGAATGGGAAGGAATTGGCGATCACATCTCATGCTATAGGAAGGGTCTCAGATTTGGTATAAGCATTGAGATATCACATCTCATGCTAAAGGAAGGGTCTCAGGATTGGAATGGGAAGGAGTTGTATATGACATCTCAGGCCATAGGAAGGTTCTCAGGTTTGGTATAAGCATTGAGATATCACATCTCTGCTATCGGAAAGGTCTCAGGATTGGAATGGGAAGGAGTTGGATATCCCATCTCATGTTACAGGAAGGGTCTCAGGTTTGGTATTAGAAGCATAGAGATATCACATCTCATGCTATAGGAAGGGTCTCAGGATTGGAATGGGAAGGACTTGGATGTCACATCTCATGCTATAGGGAGGGTCTCAAGTTTGATATTAGAAGCATTGAGATAACAAATCTCATGATATCGGAAGGGTCTCAGGATTGGAATGGGAAGGAGTTGGATATCACATCTCATGATAAAGGAAGGGTCTCAGGATTGGAATGGGAAGGACTTGGATATCACATCTCATGCTATAGGAAGGCTCTCAGGTTTGGAAGGGGAAAGAGTTGGATATCACATTTCATGTTAGAGGTAGGATCTCAGGTTTGGTATTAGAGGCATTGAGATATCACATCTCATGCTATCAGAAGGGTCTCAGGAATGGAATGGGAAGGAGTTGGATATCACATCTCATGCTAAAGGGAGGGTCTCAGGTTTGGAAGGGGAAGGATTTGGATATCACATCTCATGTTATCGGAAGGATCTCACGTTTGGTATTAGAAGCATTGAGATATCACATCTCATGCTATCGGAAGGATCTCAGGTTTGGTATTAGAAGCATTGAGATATCACATCTCATGCTATCAGAAGGGTCTCAGGATTGGAATGGGAAGGAGTTGGATATCACATCTCATGCTAAAGGGAGGGTCTCAAGTTTGGAAGGGGAAGGATTTGGATATCACATCTCATGTTATCGGAAGGATCTCACGTTTGGTATTAGAAGTATTGAGATATCATATCTCATGCTATAGGAAGGGTCTCAGGATTGGAATGGGAAGGAGTTGGATATCACATCTCATGCTATAGGAAGTGTCTCAGGATTGGAATGGGAAGGACTTGGATATCACATCTCATGCTATAGGTAGGGTCTCAAGTTTGATATTAGAAGCATTGAGATATCACATCTCATGCTATAGGAAGGGTCTGAGGATTGGAATGGGAAGGAGTTGGATATCACATCTCATGCTATAGGAAGTGTCTCAGGATTGGAATGGGAAGGAGTTGGATATCACATCTCATGTTATAGGAAGGATCTCAGGTTTGGTATAAGCATTGAGATATCACATCTCTGCTATCGGAAGGGTCTCAGGATTGGAATGGGAAGGAGTTGGATATTCCCATCTCATGTTATAGGAAGGGTCTCAGGTTTGGTATTAGAAGCATTGAGATATCACATCTCATGCTATAGGAAGGTCTCAGGATTGGAATGGGAAGGAGTTGGATATCACATCTCATGATAAAGGAAGGGTCTAAGGTTTGGAAGGGGAAGGATTTGGATATCACATCTCATGTTATATTACGGGTCTCACGTTTGGTATTAGAAGCATTGAGATATCAAGTCTCATAGTATAGGAAGGGTCTCAGAATTGGAATGGGAAGGAGTTGGATATCACATCTCAAGCTATAGGAAGGGTCTCAGGATTGGAATGGGAAGGACTTGGATATCACATCTCATGCTATAGGAAGGCTCTCAGGTTTGGAAGGGGAAAGAGTTGGATATCACATTTCATGTTAGAGGTAGGATCTCAGGTTTGGTATTAGAGGCATTGAGATATCACATCTCATGCTATCAGAAGGGTCTCAGGAATGGAATGGGAAAGAGTTGGATATCACATCTCATGCTAAAGGGAGGGTCTCAGGTTTGGAAGGGGAAGGATTTGCATATCACATCTCATGTTATAGGAAGGATCTCAGGTTTGGTATTAGAAGCATTGAGATATCACATCTCATGCTATCGGAAGGATCTCAGGTTTGGTATTAGAAGCATTGAGATATCACATCTCATGCTATCAGAAGAGTCTCAGGATTGGAATAGGAAGGAGTTGGATATCACATCTCATGCTAAAGGGAGGGTCTCAGGTTTGGAAGGGGAAGGATTTGGATATCACATCTCATGTTATCGGAAGGATATCACGTTTGGTATTAGAAGTTTTGAGATATCATATCTCATGCTATAGGAAGGGTCTCAGGATTGCAATGGGAAGGAGTTGGATATCACATCTCATGCTATAGGGAGGGTCTCAGGATTGGAATGGGAAGGACTTAGATATCACATATCATGCTATAGGGAGGGTCTCAGTTTTGATATTAGAAGCATTGAGATATCACATCTCATGCTATCGGAAGTGTCTCAGGATTGGAATGGGAAGGTGCTGGATATCACATCTCATGCTAAAGGAAGGGTCTCAGGTTTGGAACGGGAAGGATATGGATATCACATCTCATGTTATAGCAAGGGTCTCAGGTTTGGTATAAGCATTGAGATATCACATCTCTGCTATCGGAAGTGTCTCAGGATTGGAATGGGAAGGAGTTGGATATCCCATCTCATGTTATAGGACGGGTCTCAGGTTTGTTATTAGAATCATTGAGATATCATATTGCATGCTATAGGAAGGGTCTAAGGGTTGGAATGGGAAGGACTTGGATATCACATTTCATGCTATAGATAGGCTCTTAGGTTTGGAAAGGGAAGGAGTTGGATATCACATTTCATGTTAGAGGAAGGATCTCAGGTTTGGTATTAGAAGCATTGAGATATCACATCTCATGCTATAGGAAGGGTCTCAGGGTTGGAATGGGAAGGAGTCGGATATCACATCTCATCCAATAGGAAGGGTCTCAGGTTTGGAATGGGAAGGAATTGGATATCACATCTCATGTTATAGGAAGGATCTCAGGTTTGGTATTAGAAGCATTGAGATATCACATCTCATGCTATAGGAAGGGTCTCAGGATTGGAATGTGAAGGATTTGGATATCACATCTCATGCTAAAGGAAGGGTCTCAGGTTTGGTAGAAGCATTGAGATATCACGTCTCTGCTATTGGAAGGGTCTCAGGATTGGATTGGGAAGGAGTTGGATATCCCTTCTCATGCTATAGGAAGGGTCTCAGGATTTGAATGGCAAGGAGTTGGATATCACATCTCATGCCATAGGAAGGGTCTCAGGTTTGGTATAAGCATTGAGATATCACATCTCTGCTATCGGAAGGGTCTTAGGATTGGAATGGGAAGGAGTTGGATATTCCCATCTCATGTTATAGGAAGGGTCTCAGGTTTGGTATTAGAAGCATTGAGATATCACATCTCATGCTATAGGAAGGGTCTCAGGATTGGAATGGGAAGGACTTGGATATCACATCTCATGCTATAGGGAGGGTCTCAAGTTTGATATTAGAAGCTTTGAGATATCACATCTCATGATATCGGAAGGGTCTCAGGATTGGAATGGGAAGGAGTTGGATATCACATCTCATGATAAAGGAAGGGTCTAAGGTTTGGAAGGGGAAGGATTTGGATATCACATCTCATGTTATATTACGGGTCTCAGGCTTGGTATTAGAAGCATTGAGATATCAAGTCTCAGAGTATAGGAAGGGTCTCAGAATTGGAATGGGAAGGAGTTGGATATCACATCTCAAGCTATAGGAAGGGTCTCAGGATTGGAATGGGAAGGACTTGGATATCACATCTCATGCTATAGGAAGGCTCTCAGGTTTGGAAGGGGAAAGAGTTGGATATCACATTTCATGTTAGAGGTAGGATCTCAGGTTTGGTATTAGAGGCATTGAGATATCACATCTCATGCTATCGGAAGGATCTCAGGTTTGGTATTAGAAGCATTGAGATATCACATCTCATGCTATCAGAAGGGTCTCAGGATTGGAATGGGAAGGAGTTGGATATCACATCTCATGCTAAAGGGAGGGTCTCAGGTTTGGAAGGGGAAGGATTTGGATATCACATCTCATGTTATCGGAAGGATCTCACGTTTGGTATTAGAAGTATTGAGATATCATATCTCATGCTATAGGAAGGGTCTCAGGATTGGAATGGGAAGGAGTTGGATATCACATCTCATGCTATAGGAAGTGTCTCAGGATTGGAATGGGAAGGACTTGGATATCACATCTCATGCTATAGGTAGGGTCTCAAGTTTGATATTAGAAGCATTGAGATATCACATCTCATGCTATAGGAAGGGTCTGAGGATTGGAATGGGAAGGAGTTGGATATCACATCTCATGCTATGGGAAGGGTCTCAGGTTTGGTATAAGCAGTGAGATATCACATCTCATGCTATAGGAAGTGTCTCAGGATTGGAATGGGAAGGAGTTGGATATCACATCTCATGTTATAGGAAGGATCTCAGGTTTGGTATAAGCATTGAGATATCACATCTCTGCTATCGGAAGGGTCTCAGGATTGGAATGGGAAGGAGTTGGATATTCCCATCTCATGTTATAGGAAGGGTCTCAGGTTTGGTATTAGAAGCATTGAGATATCACTTCTCATGCTATAGGAAGGGTCTCAGGATTGGAATGGGAAGGACTTGGATATCACATCTCATGCTATAGGGAGGGTCTCAAGTTTGATATTAGAAGCTTTGAGATATCACATCTCATGATATCGGAAGGGTCTCAGGATTGGAATGGGAAGGAGTTGGATATCACATCTCATGATAAAGGAAGGGTCTAAGGTTTGGAAGGGGAAGGATTTGGATATCACATCTCATGTTATATTACGGGTCTCAAGTTTGGTATTAGAAGCATTGAGATATCAAGTCTCATGCTATCAGAAGGGTCTCAGGATTGGAATGGGAAGGAGTTGGTTATCACATCTCATGCTAAAGGGAGGGTCTCAGGTTTGGAAGGGGAAGGATTTGGATATCACATCTCATGTTATCGGAAGGATCTCACGTTTGGTATTAGAAGTATTGAGATATCATATCTCATGCTATAGGAAGGGTCTCAGGATTGGAATGGGAAAGAGTTGGATATCACATCTCATGCTATAGGGAGTGTCTCAGGATTGGAATGGGAAGGACTTAGATATCACATATCATGCTATAGGGAGGGTCTCAGTTTTGATATTAGAAGCATTGAGATATCACATCTCATGCTATCTGAAGTGTCTCAGGATTGGAATGGGAAGGAGCTGGATATCACATCTCATGCTAAAGGGAGGGTCTCAGGTTTGGAAGGGGAAGGATTTGGATATCACATCTCATGTTATCGGAAGGATCTCACGTTTGGTATTAGAAGTATTGAGATATCATATCTCATGCTATAGGAAGGGTCTCAGGATTGGAATGGGAAAGAGTTGGATATCACATCTCATGCTATAGGGAGTGTCTCAGGATTGGAATGGGAAGGACTTAGATATCACATATCATGCTATAGGGAGGGTCTCAGTTTTGATATTAGAAGCATTGAGATATCACATCTCATGCTATCTGAAGTGTCTCAGGATTGGAATGGGAAGGAGCTGGATATCACATCTCATGCTAAAGGAAGGGTCTCAGGTTTGGAACGGGAAGGATTTGGATATCACATCTCATGCTAAAGGAAGGGTCTCAGGTTTGGAACGGGAAGGATTTGGATATCACATCTCATGTTATAGGAAGGGTCTCAGGTTTGGTATAAGCATTGAGATATCACATCTCTGCTATCGGAAGTGTCTCAGGATTGGAATGGGAAGGAGTTGGATATCCCATCTCATGTTATAGGACGGGTCTCAGGTTTGTTATTAGAATCATTGAGATATCATATTGCATGCTGTAGGAAGGGTCTAAGGGTTGGAATGGGAAGGACTTGGATATCACATCTCATGCTATAGATAGGCTCTTAGGTTTGGAAAGGGAAGTAGTTGGATATCACATTTCATGTTAGAGGAAGGATCTCAGGTTTGGTATTAGAAGCATTGAGATATCACATCTCATGCTATAGGAAGGGTCTCAGGATTGGAATGGGAAGCAGTTGGATATCACATTTCATGTTATAGGAAGGGTCTCAGGATTGGAATGGGAAGGACTTGGATATCATATCTCATGCTATAGGACGGGTCTCAGGTTTGTTATTAGAATCATTGAGATATCATATTGCATGCTGTAGGAAGGGTCTAAGGATTGGAATGGGAAGGACTTGGATATCACATCTCATGCTATAGATAGGCTCTTAGGTTTGGAAAGGGAAGGAGTTGGATATCACATTTCATGTTAGAGGAAGGATCTCAGGTTTGGTATTAGAAGCATTGAGATATCACATCTCATGCTATAGGAAGGGTCTCAGGATTGGAATGGGAAGTAGTTGGATATCACATCTCATGCTATAGGAAGGGTCTCAGGTTTGGTATAAGCATTGAGATATCACATCTCATGCTATAGGACGGGTCTCAGGATTGGAATGGAAGGAGTTGGATATCACATCTCATGTTATAGGAAGGATCTCAGGTTTGGTATTAGAAGCATTGAGATATCACATCTCATGCTATAGGAAGGGTCTCAGGATTGGAATGGGAAGCAGTTGGATATCACATTTCATGTTATAGGAAGGGTCTCAGGATTGGAATGGGAAGGACTTGGATATCATATCTCATGCTATAGGAAGGGTCTCAGTTTTGGTATAAGCATTGAGATATCACATCTCATGCTATAGGAAGGGTCTCAGGGTTGGAATGGGAAGGAGTTGGATATCACATCTCATCCAATAGGAAGGGTCTCAGGTTTGGAATGGGAAGGAATTGGATATCACATCTCATGTTATAGGAAGGATCTCAGGTTTGGTATTAGAAGCATTGAGATATCACATCTCATGCTATAGGAAGGGTCTCAGGATTGGAATGTGAAGGATTTGGATATCACATCTCATGCTAAAGGAAGGGTCTCAGGTTTGGAAGGGGAAGGATTTGGATATCACATCTCATGTTATCGGAAGGATCTCACGTTTGGTATTAGAAGCATTGAGATATCACATCTCATGCTATCGGAAGGATCTCAGGTTTGGTATTAGAAGCATTGAGATATCACATCTCATGCTATCAGAAGGGTCTCAGGATTGGAATGGGAAGGAGTTGGATATCACATCTCATGCTAAAGGGAGGGTCTCAGGTTTGGAAGGGGAAGGATTTGGATATCACATCTCATGTTATCGGAAGGATCTCACGTTTGGTATTAGAAGTATTGAGATATCATATCTCATGCTATAGGAAGGGTCTCAGGATTGGAATGGGAAGGAGTTGGATATCACATCTCATGCTATAGGAAGTGTCTCAGGATTGGAATGGGAAGGACTTGGATATCACATCTCATGCTATAGGTAGGGTCTCAAGTTTGATATTAGAAGCATTGAGATATCACATCTCATGCTATAGGAAGGGTCTGAGGATTGGAATGGGAAGGAGTTGGATATCACATCTCATGCTATAGGAAGTGTCTCAGGATTGGAATGGGAAGGAGTTGGATATCACATCTCATGTTATAGGAAGGATCTCAGGTTTGGTATAAGCATTGAGATATGACATCTCTGCTATCGGAAGGGTCTCAGGATTGGAATGGGAAGGAGTTGGATATTCCCATCTCATGTTATAGGAAGGGTCTCAGGTTTGGTATTAGAAGCATTGAGATATCACATCTCATGCTATAGGAAGGTCTCAGGATTGGAATGGGAAGGACTTGGATATCACATCTCATGCTATAGGGAGGGTCTCAAGTTTGATATTAGAAGCTTTGAGATATCACATCTCATGATATCGGAAGGGTCTCAGGATTGCAATGGGAAGGAGTTGGATATCACATCTCATGATAAAGGAAGGGTCTAAGGTTTGGAAGAGGAAGGATTTGGATATCACATCTCATGTTATATTACGGGTCTCACGTTTGGTATTAGAAGCATTGAGATATCAAGTCTCATAGTATAGGAAGGGTCTCAGAATTGGAATGGGAAGGAGTTGGATATCACATCTCAAGCTATAGGAAGGGTCTCAGGATTGGAATGGGAAGGACTTGGATATCACATCTCATGCTATAGGAAGGCTCTCAGGTTTGGAAGGGGAAAGAGTTGGATATCACATTTCATGTTAGAGGTAGGATCTCAGGTTTGGTATTAGAGGCATTGAGATATCACATCTCATGCTATCAGAAGGGTCTCAGGAATGGAATGGGAAGGAGTTGGATATCACATCTCATGCTAAAGGGAGGGTCTCAGGTTTGGAAGGGGAAGGATTTGCATATCACATCTCATGTTATAGGAAGGATCTCAGGTTTGGTATTAGAAGCATTGAGATATCACATCTCATGCTATCGGAAGGATCTCAGGTTTGGTATTAGAAGCATTGAGATATCACATCTCATGCTATCAGAAGAGTCTCAGGATTGGAATAGGAAGGAGTTGGATATCACATCTCATGCTAAAGGGAGGGTCTTTGGTTTGGAAGGGGAAGGATTTGGATATCACATCTCATGTTATCGGAAGGATCTCACGTTTGGTATTAGAAGTATTGAGATATCATATCTCATGCTATAGGAAGGGTCTCAGGATTGGAATGGGAAGGAGTTGGATATCACATCTCATGCTATAGGGAGGGTCTCAGGATTGGAATGGGAAGGACTTAGATATCACATATCATGCTATAGGGAGGGTCTCAGTTTTGATATTAGAAGCATTGAGATATCACATCTCATGCTATCGGAAGTGTCTCAGGATTGGAATGGGAAGGTGCTGGATATCACATCTCATGCTAAAGGAAGGGTCTCAGGTTTGGAACGGGAAGGATTTGGATATCACATCTCATGTTATAGGAAGGGTCTCAGGTTTGGTATAAGCATTGAGATATCACATCTCTGCTATCGGAAGTGTCTCAGGATTGGAATGGGAAGGAGTTGGATATCCCATCTCATGTTATAGGACGGGTCTCAGGTTTGTTATTAGAATCATTGAGATATCATATTGCATGCTGTAGGAAGGGTCTAAGGGTTGGAATGGGAAGGACTTGGATATCACATTTCATGCTATAGATAGGCTCTTAGGTTTGGAAAGGGAAGGAGTTGGATATCACATTTCATGTTAGAGGAAGGATCTCAGGTTTGGTATTAGAAGCATTGAGATATCACATCTCATGCTATAGGAAGGGTCTCAGGATTGGAATGGGAAGCAGTTGGATATCACATTTCATGTTATAGGAAGGGTCTCAGGATTGGAATGAGAAGGACTTGGATATCATATCTCATGCTATAGGACGGGTCTCAGGTTTGTTATTAGAATCATTGAGATATCATATTGCATGCTGTAGGAAGGGTCTAAGGATTGGAATGGGAAGGACTTTCATATCACATCTCATGCTATAGATAGGCTCTTAGGTTTGGAAAGGGAAGGAGTTGGATATCACATTTCATGTTAGAGGAAGGATCTCAGGTTTGGTATTAGAAGCATTGAGATATCACATCTCATGCTATAGGAAGGGTCTCAGGATTGGAATGGGAAGTAGTTGGATATCACATCTCATGCTATAGGAAGGGTCTCAGGTTTGGTATAAGCATTGAGATATCACATCTCATGCTATAGGACGGGTCTCAGGGTTGGAATGGGAAGGAGTTGGATATCACATCTCATCCAATAGGAAGGGTCTCAGGTTTGGAATGGGAAGGAATTGGATATCACATCTCATGTTATAGGAAGGATCTCAGGTTTGGTATTAGAAGCATTGAGATATCACATCTCATGCTATAGGAAGGGTCTCAGGATTGGAATGTGAAGGATTTGGATATCACATCTCATGCTAAAGGAAGGGTCTCAGGTTTGGTAGAAGCATTGAGATATCACGTCTCTGCTATCGGAAGGGTCTCAGGATTGGATTGGGAAGGAGTTGGATATCCCTTCTCATGCTATAGGAAGGGTCTCAGGATTTGAATGGCAAGGAGTTGGATATCACATCTCATGCCATAGGAAGGGTCTCAGGTTTGGTATAAGCATTGAGATATCACATCTCTGCTATCAGAAGGGTCTCAGGATTGGATTGGGAAGGAGTTGGATATCCCTTCTCATGCTATAGGAAGTGTCTCAGGTTGGAATGGGAAGGAGTTGGATATCACATCTCATGTTATAGGAAGGGTCTCAGGATTGGAATGGGAAGGATTTGGATATCACATCTCTTGCTATAGGAAGGGTCTCAGGATTGGAATGGGTAGGAGTTGGATATTACTTTCTTGCTATAGGAAGGGTCTCATGTTTGGAATGGGAAGGAGTTGGATGTCACATATGCTATAGTTAGTGTCTCAGGTTTGGAACGGGAAGGAGTTGGATATCACATCTCATGTTATAGGAAGGGTCTCAGGTTTGGTATAAGCATTGAGATATCACATCTCTGCTATCGGAAGCGGATCAGGATTGGAATGGGAAGGAGTTGGATATCCCATCTCATGTTATAGTTAGAGTCTCTGGTTTGGTATTAGAATCATTGAGATATCACATTGCATGCTGTAGGAAGGGTCTAAGGATTGGAATGGGATGGACTTGGATATCACATCTCATGCTATAGGTAGGCTCTCAGGTTTGGTATAAGCATTGAGATATCACATCTCATGCTATAGGAAGGGTCTCAGGATTGGAATGGGAAGGATTTGGATATCACATCTCATGCTATAGGAAGGGTCTCAGATTTGGTATAAGCATTGAGATATCACATCTCATGCTAAAGGAAGGGTCTCAGGATTGGAATGGGAAGGAGTTATATATGACATCTCAGGCCATAGGAAGGGTCTCAGGTTTGGTATAAGCATTGAGATATCACATCTCTGCTATCGGAAGGGTCTCAGGATTGGAATGGAAGGAGTTGGATATCCCATCTCATGTTATAGGAAGGGTCTCAGGTATGGTATTAGAAGCATAGAGATATCACATCTCATGCTATAGGAAGGGTCTCAGGATTGGAATGGGAAGGACTTGGATGTCACATCTCATGCTATAGGGAGGGTCTCAAGTTTGATATTAGAAGCATTGAGATAACAAATCTCATGATATCGGAAGGGTCTCAGGATTGGAATGGGAAGGAGTTGGATACCACATCTCATGATAAAGGAAGGGTCTAAGGTTTGGAAGGGGAAGGATTTGGATATCACATCTCATGTTATAGGACGGGTCTCAGGTTTGGTATTAGAAGCATTGAGATATCAAGTCTCATGGTATAAGAAGGGTCTCAGAATTGGAATGGGAAGGAGTTGGATATCACACCTCAAGCTATAGGAAGGGTCTCAGGATTGGAATGGGAAGGAGTTTGATATCACATCTCATGCCATAGTATGGGTCTCAGGTTTGGTAGAAGCATTGGGATATCACATCTCATGCTATCGGAAGGGTATCAGTATTGGATTTGGAAGAAGTTGGATATCCCATCTCATGCTATAGGAAGGGTCTCAGGTTGGAATGGGAAGGAGTTGGATATCACATTTCATGTTATAGGAAGGGTCTCAGGATTGGAATGGGAATGACTTGGATATCATATCTCATGCTATAGGACGGGTCTCAGGGTTGTTATTAGAATCATTGAGATATCATATTGCATGCTGTAGGAAGGGTCTAAGGATTGGAATGGGAAGGACTTGGATATCACATCTCATGCTATAGATAGGCTCTTAGGTTTGGAAAGGGAAGGAGTTGGATATCACATTTCATGTTAGAGGAAGGATCTCAGGTTTGGTATTAGAAGCATTGAGATATCACATCTCATGCTATAGGAAGGGTCTCAGGATTGGAATGGGAAGTAGTTGGATATCACATCTCATGCTATAGGAAGGGTCTCAGGTTTGGTATAAGCATTGAGATATCACATCTCATGCTATAGGACGGGTCTCAGGGTTGGAATGGAAGGAGTTGGATATCACATCTCATGTTATAGGAAGGATCTCAGGTTTGGTATTAGAAGCATTGAGACATCACATCTCATGCTATAGGAAGGGTCTCAGGGTTGGAATGGGAAGGAGTTGGATATCACATCTCATCCAATAGGAAGGGTCTCAGGTTTGGAATGGGAAGGAATTGGATATCACATCTCATGTTATAGGAAGCATCTCAGGTTTGGTATTAGAAGCATTGAGATATCACATCTCATGCTATAGGAAGGGTCTCAGGATTGGAATGTGAAGGATTTGGATATCACATCTCATGCTAAAGGAAGGGTCTCAGATTTGGTAGAAGCATTGAGATATCACGTCTCTGCTATCGGAAGGGTCTCAGGATTGGATTGGGAAGGAGTTGGATATCCCTTCTCATGCTATAGGAAGGGTCTCAGGATTTGAATGGCAAGGAGTTGGATATCACATCTCATGCCATAGGAAGGGTCTCAGGTTTGGTATAAGCATTGAGATATCACATCTCTGCTATCGGAAGGGTCTCAGGATTGGAATGGGAAGGAGTTGGATATTCCCATCTCATGTTATAGGAAGGGTCTAAGGTTTGGTATTAGAAGCATTGAGATATCACATCTCATGCTATAGGAAGGGTCTCAGGATTGGAATGGGAAGGACTTGGATATCACATCTCATGCTATAGGGAGGGTCTCAAGTTTGATATTAGAAGCTTTGAGATATCACATCTCATGATATCGGAAGGGTCTCAGGATTGGAATGGGAAGGAGTTGGATATCACATCTCATGATAAAGGAAGGGTCTAAGGTTTGGAAGGGGAAGGATTTGGATATCACATCTCATGTTATATTACGGGTCTCAGGTTTGGTATTAGAAGCATTGAGATATCAAGTCTCAGAGTATAGGAAGGGTCTCAGAATTGGAATGGGAAGGAGTTGGATATCACATCTCAAGCTATAGGAAGGGTCTCAGGATTGGAATGGGAAGGACTTGGATATCACATCTCATGCTATAGGAAGGCTCTCAGGTTTGGAAGGGGAAAGAGTTGGATATCACATTTCATGTTAGAGGTAGGATCTCAGGTTTGGTATTAGGGGCATTGAGATATCACATCTCATGCTATCAGAAGGGTCTCAGGAATGGAATGGGAAGGAGTTGGATATCACATCTCATGCTAAAGGGAGGGTCTCAGGTTTAGAAGGGGAAGGATTTGGATATCACATCTCATGTTATAGGAAGGATCTCAGGTTTGGTATTAGAAGCATTGAGATATCACATCTCATGCTATTGGAAGGATCTCAGGTTTGGTATTAGAAGCATTGAGATATCATATCTCATGCTATAGGAAGGGTCTCAGGATTGGAATGGGAAAGAGTTGGATATCACATCTAATGCTATAGGGAGTGTCTCAGGATTGGAATGGGAAGGACTTAGATATCACATATCATGCTATAGGGAGGGTCTCAGTTTTGATATTAGAAGCATTGAGATATCACATCTCATGCTATCGGAAGTGTCTCAGGATTGGAATGGGAAGGAGCTGGATATCACATCTCATGCTAAAGGAAGGGTCTCAGGTTTGGAACGGGAAGGATTTGGATATCACATCTCATGTTATAGGAAGGGTCTCAGGTTTGGTATAAGCATTGAGATATCACATCTCTGCTATCGGAAGGGTCTCAGGATTGGAATGGGAAGGAGTTGGATATCCCATCTCATGTTATAGGACGGGTCTCAGGTTTGTTATTAGAATCATTGAGATATCATATTGCATGCTGTAGGAAGGGTCTAAGGGTTGGAATGGGAAGGACTTTGATATCACATCTCATGCTATAGATAGGCTCTTAGGTTTGGAAAGGGAAGGAGTTGGATATCACATTTCATGTTAGAGGAAGGATCTCAGGTTTGGTATTAGAAGCATTGAGATATCACATCTCATGCTATAGGAAGGGTCTCAGGATTGGAATGGGAAGTAGTTGGATATCACATCTCATGCTATAGGAAGGGTCTCAGGTTTGGTATAAGCATTGAGATATCACATCTCATGCTATAGGACGGGTCTCAGGATTGGAATGGAAGGAGTTGGATATCACATCTCATGTTATAGGAAGGATCTCAGGTTTGGTATTAGAAGCATTGAGACATCACATCTCATGCTATAGGAAGGGTCTCAGGGTTGGAATGGGAAGGAGTTGGATATCACATCTCATCCAATAGGAAGGGTCTCAGGTTTGGAATGGGAAGGAATTGGATATCACATCTTATGTTATAGGAAGGATCTCAGGTTTGGTATTAGAAGCATTGAGATATCACATCTCATGCTATAGGAAGGGTCTCAGGATTGGAATGTGAAGGATGTGGATATCACATCTCATGCTAAAGGAAGGGTCTCAGGTTTGGTAGAAGCATTGAGATATCACGTCTCTGCTATCGGAAGGGTCTCAGGATTGGATTGGGAAGGAGTTGGATATCCCTTCTCATGCTATAGGAAGGGTCTCAGGATTTGAATGGCAAGGAGTTGGATATCACATCTCATGCCATAGGAAGGGTCTCAGGTTTGGCATAAGCATTGAGATATCACATCTCTGCTATCGGAAGGGTCTCAGGATTGGATTGGGAAGGAGTTGGATATCCCTTCTCATGCTATAGGAAGTGTCTCAGGTTGGAATGGGAAGGAGTTGGATATCACATCTCATGTTATAGGAAGGGTCTCAGGATTGGAATGGGAAGGATTTGGATATCAAATCTCTTGCTATAGGAAGGGTCTCAGGATTGGAATGGGTAGGAGTTGGATATTACTTTCTTGCTATAGGAAGGGTCTCATGTTTGGAATGGGAAGGAGTTGGATATCACATATGCTATAGTTATTGTCTCAGGTTTGGAACGGGAAGGAGTTGGATATCACATCTCATGTTATAGGAAGGGTCTCAGGTTTGGTATAAGCATTGAGATATCACATCTCTGCTATCGGAAGCGGCTCAGGATTGGAATGGGAAGGAGTTGGATATCCCATCTCATGTTATAGTAAGAGTCTCTGGTTTGGTATTAGAATCATTGAGATATCACATTGCATGCTGTAGGAAGGGTCTAAGGATTGGAATGGGATGGACTTGGATATCACATCTCATGCTATAGGTAGGCTCTCAGGTTTGGTATGTAGGGTATTTTGTGGAGATTTGGGGCCTGACGGTATTTTCTTACCGCCGAAATATAACTTAGCAATAATCACTCCTTGTATTCAGATTGGGCCATGTACAACAATAATACAGTGAACATGCATTATTTCAGCACCCAGGCATGCATATTTAGTATGCGTGGGTGGTAGGCGCGGTTGGTGGTATTTTGGTGAGCATAATTCCCTTGTTTTATTTGTGGCCCCAATGTCCAGAATCCCTTATCTTTGCTTAGATTTTTCGTGTAATCACTAGAGAGACCTCAGACCTACATTTTAGGAATACCACATTTTTCAGTGTTAGTGTGCCACCATGGGCAATCTCACTGACTTATTTACGACAGAGAGCTATATATGGTAATCTTGTGGTAATTTCCACTACCTTATATACGGTAGGGAGCTATGTTCAGAGAGTCTCTCTTCCCGTTGGCTCATGTACCTCCAACGAGCTATGCTACAGTCACTCACAACTGTTCATACTGAATCTGACATGCACACATCTGTCTTAAAATGACCATTGCACTGTCTAAAATCTCCCCACATCATCAGCATTGTAATGGTAAATAGTAAATACACCACCCGTCTGTTTTCAAATATTTTTCTGTATTATAAAAGTTGCAATTAAACACGATCTCATTCTTTACAGAAATAAATAAAATGGCACAGTAAAAGCATTGTCTATGACACACTGCAAAGAGAGTGGCGGAGAACAGAACTCAAATTGCAACATTAGCATTTGATTAAGGCATGCACGGGAATCCTACACTGACTGCATATTCTCATACACACTAAGCTCCCACACTTATGTAATTACCTTATCTGTTCAGTGAAGTTTTCTTTAGCTGTTCTCTTTCTGAGTGTGGCTCCCTTGAAGATTAACCCCAGTAAAAGGATCGCCTGCCTTCTCAAACCGGGGTCATTGCCTGGAATTCTCAGCTTTTGCAGATAGGAATGCCTCAGCCAGTGGAAAGGTCCTTCTTTCAGCTCTCCCCAATCTCGACTGCCTTTCTCCTTTCTCAAAAACCCCCCAGCAAAAGCCTGATCACTCCCTCTAGCATGATACTTGCTATGACGCTGCTCCAATCAGAATTAATCACGCCATCTCCTCCTTCTCTACACAATGGCTCATTTTTATAGTAATACTTTGTAACCAACTGATTTCCTGTAGTTATGTGGACAGGTCAGCAGAGAGAACAGAAAAAAAAATGTGCGTTTAAAAGTTCACTTTCAGAATAGGCCTAATTCTGCAGTGGAGACACATTTTTATTAGTGGATTATGTTTCATTAGTCATGTTAGTTGTCAGTAAGGTTAGTTATTATTTTCAAATGTGTCTTTCGCACCATAGGCATTTCAGGTGAAAAATAGTGTGCATTTTTGGGTGTGCACATGTGCTTTTAACTGTAAAAATAGATTTGCATCTTATATGTTAAAATCGTTTTTGACTGAATGGCCTGTCTTTCCTTGTTAATCTGGTAACACATATAGCAATGCACCGCACCCTTGTGGTGGTGCTGCAAAAAAAAATTGCTACCTGTGCAGTAGTGCTGTACTCTGTGCTGTTTGCTACCTGTGTAGTAGTGCTGTACTCTGTGCTGTTTGCTACCTGTGCAGTAGTGCTGTACTCTGTGCTGTAACATGCCAAATATCCTTACATATACCCTCCTTTTGTTTTTAGAACTTGGCTACAATCCAAGCCAATTCCTAAAAACAACTTGTTCTCTCTTTTTTTTTTACCATATAGCAATCCAACAAAATGAATATTCATGTGCATCAATGAAAAATTTGCAATCAACACAGTATTCATCTGAGTTCATTAGTTTACAGAATATTCCACATTTGCCTTCTCAGTTGAAGTGGCATTACTTTAAGTTTAGATTGTCCAAGTCAATTAAAAACAAAGAAATAAAACATCTAACTAAAACAAATAATTAATATAACAAATTAAAATAAATAATTAAAATAATAAATACGTGGAACTCCATATGTCAGCACTCTTGTCCGCTTCTGATATGTCCCGACCAGCGATGTTATTCGGTTCATTCGAGTACACTTCCATCTTGGCAATCTTAGATCCATAGGAGTCATCCTTTTTAGCATTCTGGTTATCTTGTCTTCACCTCCACCTGGAGGCAGGCATCTTTTGGTCTTCATCCAGGGGACTCCAGGACTCCATCGTCTCTCCCGTGGGCTCTGATCTCGGAACCTCCGACCAAATAATGTTAATTGTCTAAATCAAAATAGAAAATAAACAAATTAAGTACATAGCATAACACTAACTTCATCCTTTTGCCAAAAATAAAACATGCTTGGTAAAAAATCTTTCATTTTTTTTTTATTTTTTTTTTTTTTCTGAAATTGAACACAAGTTAAAAGAAAACAAGCAGATATTCAATATTTAACACACTCTCTCTCTGCACACCAACCATGAGCTTCCATTATATGTGCATTTATTTATTTATTTATTTATTTATTTATTTATTTATTTATTTATTTATATTATATATTTTTACATATATTACAGTGTTTATGTACCATCATAACAATCAACTTTTTTTTTTTTTAACTTCTTTGTCACTGCCTCCTGATTACACACATTTATTTTCTCTTTTCTTTGTTCAAGGGACTTTATCTGTCTCTACATGCTCAAGCTGCCTGATCTCATGTCTGGGATGGCATGGTTTGATTTGATTTACATGGACAAACTGCTCTATTGCTGTTTCACCTTCATTTTTCAAAATTTTATAAACCACAGGAGAGACCTTATCTATAATTCGAAATGGCCCCTGCCAGGCTGCTAGAAATTTAGAATTTTTCTGTTTACTTTTTCCAAAATGAAACTTGTACACCTGATCCCCTACACTGTATTCCTTTACTGATGTCTTTTTTATCATAATATGATTTTGCACTGTCAGCAGCTCTTTCCAGATTTCTCTGCACAAAAGCAAATGCATGTTGCAAATGCCTCCTCAGTTCATCAATATATTCATGAACTGTGGATGCACTCACAAGAGTTTGCTCATGTGTTCTGTATAGTAGGTGTTGTGGTAACACCATTTTCCTACCTGTTAAGACCTCATGGGAGCTAACACCTGTTGCTTTGGCAGGGGTCGACCTGATTGCCATCAAAACCAATGGTAAACGCAAATCCCAGCTGGAACCTGCTTCTGCCACAAATTTCTTTAAAATATCCACAACAGACCTATTGCTTCTTTCAACTGTACCTGAAGACGCCGCCCGTTATGCGATATGTAGTTTCCTTTTCACACCTAGTATTTGCCATACCTTACTCATTAGAGTACTTGTGAAATGACTTCCTCTGTCTGACTCAATTCTTTGTGGCAACCCAAACCTTGAGAACACATGGTTCACCAGCAATGTGGCTGCTGTTTGCGCACTACAATCTGGTGCAGGAATGCACTCAATCCACTTCGACATCAAACATACCACACTCAAAATATAACGGTGTCCCCTGCTCGACCTTTTTAAAGGACCTACATAGTCTATTTGCAAATCTGACCATGGGAGAGTTAGGCCTCTTTTCATCAATGGTGCTCTATGCATTGGTGAAGCAGGTTTAAATTGGGCGCATACTAGACATCCTCTAGTATATAATTCCACATCTTGGGACATATGTGGCCAGTAAGCATAATCTTTTAGTATTTCCAATGTTTTTTGTGAACCTCTATGGCCTGCGGTTATGGCATCATGTGCATGGTGTAGCATTAGTCCTCTGAATGAAAGGGGTACTACCCACTGTATTTGCCCTGGTATGGACTCTCTAATCATGAGTCCATCCTGTAATCTAATTCGTGTTTTGTTCTTTAATAACACCCTCAACTCTTCTTTTCCCATACAATCATTTTCTGTTAAAGGATTTTGTTCAGGATCTATCAAATGATTATAATAGATTCCCAAAATTTGATCATTCTTTTGTGCCTCAATCAAATCTTGGTCTGGCGTGTCATGACTCCACTGCACCACCGGTTGATCTACCTCCTTTGGTGCTTTAGAACGTGTGACTGCATCAATTTGTATTTCACCCATTAAATAATCAATAGGTAGCAATTCTCCCATCACAGCCCCAATCTTAGCCAGGTGGTCTGCCTTGTCATTTCCCTCCTTATCCTCTCCTGGTGTTTTTAAATGCCCACGAATTTTTCTCCAGTATATTGTTAAATTATTTTCTGACACCAATTTGTCTATGGCTTGTATCATTTTTCCATGTTTAAGTGGCTTTTTGTTGTATGTAACCATGCCTCTTGCTTTCCAACCAGGCAAATACTCCACAAAGCTATTCCGTGCATAGTCAGAATCAGTCACCAGGACAATTTCACTGAACTTTTTATCAACTGCAGTAGCAATTGCTTTATAAATGGCTGCCAATTCCGCCACCTGACTGCTCCTATCTCCAATCCTCATCCCTATACTGGGAACGCCTTCACATTTCAACCAGACATTTCCTATTCCTGCCACTAATTGTTTATTACTGTCATTTTCAATGTGAAAAGCACAACCATCCACATATACAGTTGGCAAATCCTTGCATGGTTTTTCATCAAAGGCTTTGTGTGGTGATTGTTCAAATTCTTGCAAACTAGTTTCCACTTCTATTTCATTTGTTATTTGTTCAGCTGCACCGTCATGTAAGTCAGCTAACCCTTGAGCAATTGGGCTCTTTTTATTTTGTCCATATCTCACTTCTACGGGAAAACCTTGTAATGCCAGCGTCCATGAAGTGATTCTGGATTGTGCTAGATTGCCTGATCTAATTCTTTTACTCTCTAAAAATTGCAAAGGTTGATGATTTGTTTCAATAATCACCTTTTCTCTCTGAACAATGGGGCGGAAATGTTGTAGCGCCCACACAGTGGTTAATAGGGCCTTTTCACATTCATTAAATTTCATTTCAACTTGGGAAAATGCCTTACTTGCATATGCAACGGTTTTGTGATTCAAATCGTGTTTTTGTGATAACACTGCTGACATACAATGTTCAGAAAAGCCTATTTCTATAAAGAAATCCCTGTCCTTTATGGGGTATGCTAAACATGGTGCCTTTACAAGACATTCCTTTAATTTAGCCACTGCATCAGACTGCCCTCTTTCCTATTTCCAGGGAGTATTCAGTTTAAGCAGTTTAGTCAATGGTTGAGTGATTTCTGCATAATTTTCAATGAACTTTCTGTTATAGCCTGTTATCCCTAATAAACTTTTTACTCCTTTCACATTTTTAGGATCTTTTAATCTTTGTATGGCCTCTATTTTCTTCCTTTGTGGATTTAGCCCATGTTCAGTCACTTCATGCCCTAGAAAGTTCACTTTTTTCTTGCACCATTGTGCTTTTTGCAAAGATACTTTGGCGCCTGCTTTCTGCAATTGGCCAAGTACATGTCTTATTTCATCAAAATGGCTTTTCAGGCTTTCATTTTTTATCAGGACATCATCCACATAAACTATTGTTCCTCTTTCCGCTGCATCCGGCATGGCCTTTCTCAAAAATATGCCAAATTCACTCCCACTATTGATGTACCCGAATGGAGCTCTACGCCAGGCATATTGAGTCCTGTCAAATGTAAAGGAAAATAAGTGTTGTATCTCCTCTGCCAATGGCATGCACCAATATCCAGAGGTGAGATCTAATGTGGTAAATACATTTGAACCATGTATCTGAGCTAGGCCCTGATCAATGAATGGCAGTGGCCATCTAGATATTGGTACTCTTTTATTTAACTCTCTTAAGTCTGCACACAGCCGCCATTGACCATTTGGCTTTAACACACCTAAAATAGGCGTATTGGATGTGCTATGAATGGGCCTGATTATTCCCCGTGATTCCAAATTTTTTATAATCTCTGCCAATGATTCTAAACATGCCAGCGGTAGTCTATACTGGCGTACAAACACTGGATTTCTGCTACAACCTTCTGGTAGTGTGGCCACATGTAAATCAGTTAAACCACAATCATAAGCATCTTTTGCAAATACATCCTTAAACTCCATAAATATTTCCCTCAGGTCGTCCCTATCCTTATCGCTGTCACATGCATCCGCTAAGGAGATCTGCTCTTCTACCATTCTGGAAAATTCTGGAAACTCTTCTGGTAAAGGAATCTCAGCGCTTTCCTCTAACTGTGTGGCTGTGTCTTTTTGTAGAGCTGACACTTTTAAATATTTTGGCATATCAGCTTCCACTTCAATGGGCTGATTTCCTGTTTCATTTTCATTTAAATTAAATATTATGCAATCCTCTTGATGGCAGCACACTGTCTCATTTGAACCATAAGGATACACAGAATGAATTTTAAATATTCCTTTGGGCTGAGAGTCCAGGTGTTCTGGCAACTCGCCCTTGGCATCTACATATTTTTCAGGAATATTCCCAATCACCATGTTATTTAAATCTGCCGTATAATGTGACTTTTGTATGGCCATTCCTAATGGGGAGTTTTCCTCTAAATGAATATCCTGACAACCTTTATTATTTACCATGATTTTTACAGATCCCTCACCAATGTCTACCAATGGAATGTATTCATAATCCAGGCCTTGCTGTTTTATGGATTCATTCAGGCATACAAATGCATCAGAGCCTTTCATCTGCTGTCCATTTTTGCATTTCAGTGTTATTGCAAACTGTTTTGTAAATGCAGGAATAATAGTATTTTTCCTCATTTGTAATTCGACTGCATAAGGAACCAGTTGTGCACAATGATAAGCCCTTCTTTTGTCTTCAAATTCAGGTGCCGGACCACCTAGGCGTGACCATATTTTTTGATTAAGGAAATCTAACACCATACACATTCTGTGCATGATGTCATTGCCCATGTAAAATTCATTTTGTGCTCCACTCACTATCCATACATTATGGTAAATTGTTTTCTGCCCAATGCTAATTTTAAGCATGCATCTGCCTGCAATTCGGTTTTCAAAGTCTGGACTGTCCAACCCAGAAACATATTGGTTTTTAATCCTAAATTTCGGGATTTCTTCCCTCTCCATAAGTTTTTGCAACAATTTCTCATTAATGAAACTCCTTTCATGTTCAAGCGCTAAAGTGGCTTTTATTGTTTTAAGATAATCATTTATACCAACATGAACCCATGGTTGCTCATCTTCCATGTGTATTTCTGCCAGAGTGGTAATGTGTTTTTCTGAATCTGTTTTAGGAGCAATATTCTGTTTGCATGTTTTCTCTTTTAAATAGAAACGTAATGTGTGCTCATCTATGGCAGTCTGCCAATCTTTCCTTGGGTCCAAGTATATTTGTACAGGTAGTTTTTCATTGTCGCTCTGCATTTTGTCTTGACACATTAATATAACAGTGACACTAGGTATGCAGCTATTCTGGAGATATACCTCCACAGCATCATTTGTTTTGGCAACGGTGTGACATTCATTTATATTGCTGTTTTGTGATTTTAGTTTCTTAGGCCTCAATGGTTTTTTTGTTAAGGACCACAGTACTCCATTCACCCCATCTATGAGAGGAGACAATCTTTTCAGGCAATCTGTCCCCATCAGAAATGGAATTTCACAAATAGATGTGATCAATACCTCTTGTTTCATTCTGTGCTTTCCTATTTTTATGTCAACCTCAGTTACACCTATGATGGGCACCTCCTCCCCATTAAAGTTATGCACTGGGCCTTGATTTGCCTTCACTGTGATCTGACTCTGTGGAGGCCTCCCTTCATTGATACTCTTTACCAGCTCCTTGGACATAATTGTGGCCTGTGCGCCAGTGTCAATCATAGCAAAGGTGTGGCATTTTTCTTCTACGGTGATGGGTGCATAATATCTGTCCTCAACTTCCTCTAATACACATAAGAAATGTGAATTCTTACTGATTTCAGGGCTCACCTTTCTCAGATCTTTTTCACTTTTGGCTAAGCACATTGGTAAATGAAAAGACATTTTTCCCTCCTTTTTACCCATTTCTGTGCGAGAGATTTTATTCATTTCTCCATGTTCAGAGGTTTTTTGGAGTGTGGCCACTGTTCGCCCATCCATCTGGGTAACATCAGAGACCACATTACAACCTTCCAACTGAACATGTGTAACAACATCATTCAGCAATTTGTCATTTTTTAATTCTGTGCATTTGTGATCATTTAGTGTAATACCAGCCCTTTCAGCCTCTTCAAAAATATGTGGCTCAAAGAATTCTTCAGGTGATTGACTTGTACCCTCCTTGTGAGTATTTCCTTTTTCTGTCTGTGTTTGGTCATTGTTTTGCTTGCCCAGGGAAGGAGCTATGGCATCCCCACTTACTCCCTGTTCACTGGTATTCCCCATGCATGAGTCATTTTTCTTAAATCTGTACCTTTGTTCTTTTGGAATTCCTAATGTTTCTTTTTCATTTGTGCAAATCTTTACTGTTTTATTTAGCTCTAAGTTAAACCGTACCTCTTTTTTAGAAGTATTTGCACTTTCTATCACAATTTCATTTACTGGTACTTTCATTTTTAATCCATTAAGCATCTCAGAGTCGTTATGCAAAATTATATCAGAGCAATCTGTCATTTTGTCACTGCAGTTATCATGAGTACTTAGTCACTTTTCGGAAGCCCCCCGGTCATTGCTATGGCCATCAGCCCCCTCTTTGGAAGGTTGTTTTTGCGCTGTATAGAGCTTTCCTATTTGCTCAGCTAACATTTTCACTTGGGCCTCAAGGCACTGGAACCTTTCCATCTCTCTAGGATCCTCTTTCTGTGGCCTAGGTCGATATTGGTTGTTTTCCCCCTGATTGGATCTATTCTGATACCTCTCAGGTGATTGATGTCGGTTGGGATGGTTTCTGAACTCTTGATTCATTTGTGGAGAGGAGCGGGTTGCACCCATCCTTTGATTATAGTTTCTTGGTGGGGAATCATTGTACTGGGGTGGACTGTAGTTCACGTTTTGCCTCATGTCCTGTCTCTCAGATTGTGGGTACTGGCCCCTATGTTGATTTCCATTATCAGTAAATCGATCCACATATCGGGGCCTATCCTGATTACCATATATCATGGTGTTGGGATCAAACCTACTCTGTGTCCCCAATGACTGGTAGGGACCATCATTTCTTTGATCTTGATTTTGTCTCTGGTTATTGTTCATACCTGCCATATCAGGCCGATATCCTACCCGGGGTCTATCCCCTAAATACCTAGGGCTGATGTAGCTCTCTCTATTACTAGGATCATGTGTTTGGAACATTGGTACAGGAAATGGCGATCTTTGTTGATTACCCCTTTGTTCAGGTGTCACATTATTTTTACCTTGGCTTTGAGCAGACTCAAGGGACATTTTGGCTGACCTGATTTCCATTACTGTGGCTGAGGGTTCTTTAGATTTAGGCCTAGTATCTTTCATTTTATCACTTTCTCTACCCTGACAATAGAGTACCTCATATAGCTTTGTGCTTTGATGTACAATCCATTCAAGGGACTTGTCACGGTCAAATTCACAGACCAATTGGGATATGATGTCTTTCTGTAGCCCATAGAAGTATGCAGTTTTAAACTCATTGGAATTTGAGTCAAAAGATACATCAAAGCGAGAGAATGCTCTTTTTAAGTCTTGTAAAAATTGGCGAGGGGATGTATTAGGTCCAGCAGTAATAGTGTACGCGACTTTCTTTGCCTCCTGCAATGACTGAAAAGGAGAAAAATGACGCTTAATTTCTTTTTCAAACTCCAGCCATGTCATATTCTGCTGTTCATTTAATCCCCTTATGATGCTGGCCGTCGGGGCATCTAAAGTTAAATGAAAATATTGTCTGTACTGTTCCCTAGGTATCTGGAGTGCTTTAAAAATGTCATGCACCGCTTCTAAGTGATCCTCAATGCAGCATTCACCTCCCTTTTTAAATGGTTTGATCAGGGCTTTAATGGATTTCATTATTTTTATGGGGCTACTTGTTGCAATGCATGGAATTGCACTATTTTGTGAGTCAATCCTGTTTTCAGGTGTATGAGATTGGTGACTGCCCCCAATGGGAGTATCAAATCCCCCAAGGGCGCTGCAACCAAGTTCAGGCACCGGCCCAGTCACTGGGGCACTAGCTCTTTGGGCAGAGCTAGAATTCACCTCCACTCCATTGAATGTGGTACCCTGCCGCCTCTCCTGGGACCTGGGAATGCACATTTGCTGTTCTAAGTCCTTACACTTTTTAAGGAGTCTGTTGGCTTCATCCTGCAAATAATTATTTTCATCACTCATTTTATTAATCACCTCCTGCATTTCGCACATTTGCATTTGGCATTCATTGAACTCTTTATTTCTCTTGTCTCTTTCTTGGATCATTTTAATCATTTCTTGTTCTGCACTCTGGAGATCACCTTCTTTTTCACAATGTTCTTTTTGTAAAATCTGCATTTCTGAAACAACCTCATCTTTATCTTGCCTAATGTGATCCACTAAGGCTTTTAAGTGTGCCAATTCTTGCTCACTATCTTCAAATTGTTTCTTGCTTTTGGATAACTGAGTATCAAAGTCTCTGCATTTTAATTGCATGTCTTTTTGGCATACATCCAATTCTGCTCTCAACATTTCCTGATTTTTACTTGCCCCCTCTAATTCAGTCTTTAACCTGTTAATTAGCTGAGTATCATTCTCTTGCATTCGCAGGGACTTGTTTAAAATAAACCATATTTTGCCGCATAGCCGTATTAAACAGTCTTTCTCTGCACTTTTATCGGCTGCATTCAATAATCTTGTAAGGCAGACCTGAATTATGCTGCCTTCTGCAAAAATATTGTCTAGTTTTTCTTTCTGGACCTCACCCTGAATGCGGTTACTCCATTCTAACGTGCTATTCGAAGACCAATTCCCATGTGCAAATAACTTTGCCTCTAAATATTGCACTAGATCTGAGAATGTGGTTTCCCTTTGTGACATTCTGAAATTCGTTTTTAGTGGCACACTGCTATTATAAAATGGGTTCCCTTTAATGTGCAAATGGCAGTGTGAGACACGCTTGCCACGCCCAGTAGGTACTCTATGATCACTTTCCCGGCCTGCAACGCACCATAAATATGTAGGGTATTTTGTGGAGATTTGGGGCCTGACGGTATTTTCTTACCGCCGAAATATAACTTAGCAATAATCACTCCTTGTATTCAGATTGGGCCATGTACAACAATAATACAGTGAACATGCATTATTTCAGCACCCAGGCATGCATATTTAGTATGCGTGGGTGGTAGGCGCGGTTGGTGGTATTTTGGTGAGCATAATTCCCTTGTTTTATTTGTGGCCCCAATGTCCAGAATCCCTTATCTTTGCTTAGATTTTTCGTGTAATCACTAGAGAGACCTCAGACCTACATTTTAGGAATACCACATTTTTCAGTGTTAGTGTGCCACCATGGGCAATCTCACTGACTTATTTACGACAGAGAGCTATATATGGTAATCTTGTGGTAATTTCCACTACCTTATATACGGTAGGGAGCTATGTTCAGAGAGTCTCTCTTCCCGTTGGCTCATGTACCTCCAACGAGCTATGCTACAGTCACTCACAACTGTTCATACTGAATCTGACATGCACACATCTGTCTTAAAATGACCATTGCACTGTCTAAAATCTCCCCACATCATCAGCATTGTAATGGTAAATAGTAAATACACCACCCGTCTGTTTTCAAATATTTTTCTGTATTATAAAAGTTGCAATTAAACACAATCTCATTCTTTACAGAAATAAATAAAATGGTACAGTAAAAGCATTGTCTATGACACACTGCAAAGAGAGTGGCGGAGAACAGAACTCAAATTGCAACATTAGCATTTGATTAAGGCATGCACGGGAATCCTACACTGACTGCATATTCTCATACACACTAAGCTCCCACACTTATGTAATTACCTTATCTGTTCAGTGAAGTTTTCTTTAGCTGTTCTCTTTCTGAGTGTGGCTCCCTTGAAGATTAACCCCAGTAAAAGGATCGCCTGCCTTCTCAAACCGGGGTCATTGCCTGGAATTCTCAGCTTTTGCAGATAGGAATGCCTCAGCCAGTGGAAAGGTCCTTCTTTCAGCTCTCCCCAATCTCGACTGCCTTTCTCCTTTCTCAAAAACCCCCCAGCAAAAGCCTGATCACTCCCTCTAGCATGATACTTGCTATGACGCTGCTCCAATCAGAATTAATCACGCCATCTCCTCCTTCTCTACACAATGGCTCATTTTTATAGTAATACTTTGTAACCAACTGATTTCCTGTAGTTATGTGGACAGGTCAGCAGAGAGAACAGAAAAAAAAATGTGCGTTTAAAAGTTCACTTTCAGAATAGGCCTAATTCTGCAGTGGAGACACATTTTTATTAGTGGATTATGTTTCATTAGTCATGTTAGTTGTCAGTAAGGTTAGTTATTATTTTCAAATGTGTCTCCCGCACCATAGGCATTTCAGGTGAAAAATAGTGTGCATTTTTGGGTGTGCACATGTGCTTTTAACTGTAAAAATAGATTTGCATCTTATATGTTAAAATCGTTTTTGACTGAATGGCCTGTCTTTCCTTGTTAATCTGGTAACACATATAGCAATGCACCGCACCCTTGTGGTGGTGCTGCAAAAAAAAATTGCTACCTGTGCAGTAGTGCTGTACTCTGTGCTGTTTGCTACCTGTGCAGTAGTGCTGTACTCTGTGCTGTAACATGCCAAATATCCTTACAGGTATAAGCATTGAGATATCACATCACATGCTATAGGAAGGGTCTCAGGATTGGAATGGGAAGGATTTGGATATCACATCTCATGCTATAGGAAGGGTCTCAGATTTGGTATAAGCATTGAGATATCACATCTCATGCTAAAGGAAGGGTCTCAGGATTGGAATGGGAAGGAGTTGTATATGACATCTCAGGCCATAGGAAGGGTCTCAGGTTTGGTATAAGCATTGAGATATCACATCTCTGCTATCGGAAGGGTCTCAGGATTGGAATGGGAAGGAGTTGGATATCCCATCTCATGTTATAGGAAGGGTCTCAGGTTTGGTATTAGAAGCATAGAGATATCACATCTCATGCTATAGGAAGGGTCTCAGGATTGGAATGGGAAGGACTTGGATGTCACATCTCATGCTATAGGGAGGGTCTCAAGTTTGATATTGGAAGCATTGAGATAACAAATCTCATGATATCGGAAGGGTCTCAGGATTGGAATGGGAAGGAGTTGGATACCACATCTCATGATAAAGGAAGGGTCTAAGGTTTGGAAGGGGAAGGATTTGGATATCACATCTCATGTTATAGGACGGGTCTCAGGTTTGGTATTAGAAGCATTGAGATATCAAGTCTCATGGTATAAGAAGGCTCTCAGAATTGGAATGGGAAGGAGTTGGATATCACACCTCAAGCTATAGGAAGGGTCTCAGGATTGGAATGGGAAGGAGTTTGATATCACATCTCATGCCATAGTATGGGTCTCAGGTTTGGTAGAAGCATTGGGATATCACATCTCATGCTATCAGAAGGGTATCAGTATTAGATTTGGAAGAAGTTGGATATCCCATCTCATGCTATAGGAAGGGTCTCAGGTTGGAATGGGAAGGAGTTGGATATCACATTTCATGTTATAGGAAGGGTCTCAGGATTGGAATGGGAAGGACTAGAATATCATATCTCATGCTATAGGACGGGTCTCAGGTTTGTTATTAGAATCATTGAGATATCATATTGCATGCTGTAGGAAGGGTCTAAGGATTGGAATGGGAAGGACTTGGATATCACATCTCATGCTATAGATAGGCTCTTAGGTTTGGAAAGGGAAGGAGTTGGATATCACATTTCATGTTAGAGGAAGGATCTCAGGTTTGGTATTAGAAGCATTGAGATATCACATCTCATGCAATAGGAAGGGTCTCAGGATTGGAATGGGAAGTAGTTGGATATCACATCTCATGCTATAGGAAGGGTCTCAGGTTTGGTATAAGCATTGAGATATCACATCTCATGCTATAGGACGGGTCTCAGGATTGGAATGGAAGGAGTTGGATATCACATCTCATGTTATAGGAAGGATCTCAGGTTCGGTATTAGAAGCATTGAGACATCACATCTCATGCTATAGAAAGGGTCTCAGGGTTGGAATGGGAAGGAGTTGGATATCACATCTCATCCAATAGGAATGGTCTCAGGTTTGGAATGGGAAGGAATTGGATATCACATCTCATGTTATAGGAAGGATCTCAGGTTTGGTATTAGAAGCATTGAGATATCACATCTCATGCTATAGGAAGGGTCTCAGGATTGGAATGTGAAGGATTTGGATATCACATCTCATGCTAAAGGAAGGGTCTCAGGTTTGGTAGAAGCATTGAGATATCACGTCTCTGCTATCGGAAGGGTCTCAGGATTGGATTGGGAAGGAGTTGGATATCCCTTCTCATGCTCTAGGAAGGGTCTCAGGATTTGAATGGGAAGGAGTTGGATATCACATATGCTATAGTTAGTGTCTCAGGTTTGGAACGGGAAGGAGTTGGATATCACATCTCATGTTATAGGAAGGGTCTCAGGTTTGGTATAAGCATTGAGATATCACATCTCTGCTATCGGAAGTGGCTGAGGATTGGAATGGGAAGGAGTTGGATATCCCATCTCATGTTATAGGAAGAGTCTCTGGTTTGGTATTAGAATCATTGAGATATCACATCGCATGCTGTAGGAAGGGTCTAAGGATTGGAATGGGATGGACTTAGATATCACATCTCATGCTATAGGTAGGCTCTCAGGTTTGGAATAAGCATTGAGATATCACATCTCATGCTATAGGAAGGGTCTCAGGATTGGAATGGGAAGGAATTGGATATCACATCTCATGCTATAGGAAGGGTCTCAGATGTGGTATAAGCACTGAGATATCACATCTCATGCTAAAGGAAGGGTCTCAGGATTGGAATGGGAAGGAGTTGTATATGACATCTCAGGCCATAGGAAGGCTCTCAGGTTTGGTATAAGCATTGAGATATCACATATCTGCTATCGGAAGGGTCTCAGGATTGGAATGGGAAGGAGTTGGATATCCCATCTCATGTTATAGGAATGGTCTCAGGTTTGGTATTAGAAGCATAGAGATATCACATCTCATGCTATAGGAAGGGTCTCAGGTTTGGAATGGGAAGGACTTGGATGTCACATCTCATGCTATAGGGAGGGTCTCAAGTTTGATATTAGAAGCATTGAGATAACAAATCTCATGATATCGGAAGGGTCTCAGGATTGGAATGGGAAGGAGTTGGATATCACATCTCATGATAAAGGAAGGGTCTAAGGTTTGGAAGGGGAAGGATTTGGATATCACATCTCATGTAATAGGACAGGTCTCAGGTTTGGTATTAGAAGCATTGAGATATCAAGTCTCATGGTATAAGAAGGTTCCAAGAATTGTAATGGGAAGGAGTTGGATATCACACCTCAAGCTATAGGAAGGGTCTCAGGATTGGAATGGGAAGGAGTTTGATACCACATCTCATGCCATAGTATGGGTCTCAGGTTTGGTAGAAGCATTGGGATATCACATCTCATGCTATCGGAAGGGTATCAGTATTGGATTTGGAAGAAGTTGGATATCCCATCTCATGCTATAGGAAGGGTCTCAGGTTGGAATGGGAAGGAGTTGGATATCACATTTCATGTTATAGGTAGGGTCTCAGGATTGGAATGGGAAGGACTTGGATATCATATCTCATGCTATAGGAAGGCTCTCAGGTTTGGAAGGGGAAGGAGTTGGATATCACATTTCATGTTAGAGGAAGGATCTCAGGTTTGGTATTAGAGGCCTTGAGATATCACATCTCATGCTATAGGAAGGGTCTCAGGATTGGAATGGGAAGGAGTTGGATATCACATCTCAAGCTATAGGAAGGGTCTCAGGTTTGGTATAAGCATTGAGATATCACATCTCATGCTATAGGAAGGGTCTCAGGATTGGAATGGGAAGGAGTTGGATATCACATCTCATGTTATAGGAAATATCTCAGGTTTGGTATTAGAAGCATTGAGACATCACATCTCATGTTATAGGAAGGGTCTCAGGATTGGAATGGGAAGAAGTTGGATATCACATCTCATGCTATAGGAAGGGTCTCAGGTTTGGTATAAGCATTGAGATATCACATCTCATGCTATAGGAAGGGTCTCAGGATTGGAATGGGAAGGAGTTGTATATGACATCTCATGCCATAGGAAGGGTCTCAGGTTTGGTATAAGCATTGAGATATCACATCACATGCTATAGGAAGGGTCTCAGGATTGGAATGGGAAGGACTTGGATATCACATCTCATGCTATAGGCAGGGCCTCAGGTTTGGAAAGGGAAGGAGATGGATATCACATTTCATGTTAGAGAAAGGATCTCAGGTTTGGTATTAGAGGCATTGAGATATCACATCTCATGCTATCAGAAGGGTCTCAGGATTGGAATGGGAAGTAGTTGTATATCACATCTCATGCTAAATGGAGGGTCTCAGGATTGGAATGGGAAGGAGTTGGATATCACATCTCATGCTATAGGAAGGGTCTCAGATTTGGTATAAGCATTGAGATATCACATCTCATGCTATAGGAAGGGTCTCAGGATTGGATTGGGAAGGAGTTGTATATGACATCTCATGTTATAGGAAGGGTCTCAGGTTTGGTATTAGAAGCATTGAGATATCACATCTCATGCTATAGGAAGGGTCTCAGGATTGGAATGGGGAGGACTTGGATGTCACATCTCATGCTATAGGGAGGGTCTCAAGCTTGATATTAGAAGCATTGAGATAACAAATCTCATGATATCGGAAGGGTCTCAGGATTGGAATGGGAAGGAGTTGGATATCACATCTCATGATAAAGGAAGGGTCTAAGGTTTGGAAGGGGAAAGATTTGGATATCACATCTCATGTTATAGGACGGGTCTCAGGTTTGGTATTAGAAGCATTGAGATATCAAGTCTCATGGCACAGGAAGGGTCTCAGAATTGGAATGGGAAGGAGTTGGATATCACATCTCAAGCTATAGGAAGAGTCTCAGGATTGGAATGGGAATGAGTTTGATATCACATCTCATGCCATAGTATGGGTCTCAGGTTTGGTAGAAGCATTGGGATATCACAATTCATGCTATTGGAAGGGTATCAGTATTGGATTTGGAAGAAGTTGGATATCCCATCTCATGCTATAGGGAGGGTCTCAGGTTGGAATGGGAAGGAGTTGGATATCACATTTCATGTTATAGGAAGGGTCTCAGGATTGGAATGGGAAGGACTTGGATATCATATCTCATGCTATAGGAAGGCTCTCAGGTTTGGAAGGGGAAGGAGTTGGATATCACATTTCATGTTAGAGGAAGGATCTCAGGTTTGGTATTAGAGGCCTTGAGATATCACATCTCATGCTATAGGAAGGGTCTCAGGATTGGAATGGGAAGGAGTTGGATATCACATCTCAAGCTTTAGGAAGGGTCTCAGGTTTGGTATAAGCATTGAGATAGCACATCTCATGCTATAGGAAGGGTCTCAGGATTGGAATGGGAAGGAGTTGGATATCACATCTCATGTTATAGGAAAGATCTCAGGTTTGGTATTAGAAGCATTGAGACATCACATCTCATGTTATAGGAAGGGTCTCAGGATTGGAATGGGAAGAATTTGGATATCACATCTCATGCTATAGGAAGGGTCTCAGGTTTGGAAGGGGAAGGAGTTGGATATCCAATCTCATGTTATAGGACTGGTCTCAGGTTTGGTATTAGAAGCATTGAGATATCACATCGCATGCTGTAGGAAGGTTCTCAGGTTTGGTATTAGAAGCATTGAGACATCACATCTCATGCTATAGGAAGGGTCTCAGGATTGGAATGGGAAGGAGTTGGATATCACATCTAAGTTATAGGAAGGATCTCAGGTTTGGCATTAGAAGCATTGAGACATCACATCTCATGCTATAGGAAGGGTCTCAGGATTGGAATGGGAAGGAGTTGGATATCACATCTCATGCTATAGGAAGGGTCTCACATTTGGCATAAGCATTGAGATATCACATCTCATGCTATAGGAAGGGTCTCAGGATTGGATTGGGAAGGAGTTGTATATGACATCTCAGGCCATAGGAAGGGTCTCAGGATTGGTATAAGCATTGAGATATCACATCTCTGCTATCGGAAGGGTCTCAGGATTGGAATGGGAAGGAGTTGGATATCCCATCTCATGTTATAGGAAGGGTCTCAGGTTTGGTATTAGAAGCATTGAGATATCACATCTCATGCTATAGGAAGGGTCTCAGGATTGGAATGGGGAGGACTTGGATGTCACATCTCATGCTATAGGGAGGGTCTCAAGTTTGATATTAGAAGCATTGAGATAACAAATCTCATGATATCGGAAGGGTCTCAGGATTGGAATGGGAAGAATTTGGATATCACATCTCATGCTATAGGAAGGGTCTCAGGTTTGGAAGGGGAAGGAGTTGGATATCCAATCTCATGTTATAGGACTGGTCTCAGGTTTGGTATTAGAAGCATTGAGATATCACATCGCATGCTGTAGGAAGGTTCTCAGGTTTGGTATTAGAAGCATTGAGACATCACATCTCATGCTATAGGAAGGGTCTCAGGATTGGAATGGGAAGAAGTTGGATATCACATCTCATGCTATAGGAAGGGTCTCAGGTTTGGTATAAGCATTGAGATATCACATCTCATGCTATAGGAAGGGTCTCAGGATTGGAATGGGAAGGAGTTGTATATGACATCTCATGCCATAGGAAGGGTCTCAGGTTTGGTATAAGCATTGAGATATCACATCACATGCTATAGGAAGGGTCTCAGGATTGGAATGGGAAGGACTTGGATATCACATCTCATGCTATAGGCAGGGCCTCAGGTTTGGAAAGGGAAGGAGATGGATATCACATTTCATGTTAGAGAAAGGATCTCAGGTTTGGTATTAGAGGCATTGAGATATCACATCTCATGCTATCAGAAGGGTCTCAGGATTGGAATGGGAAGTAGTTGTATATCACATCTGATGCTAAATGGAGGGTCTCAGGATTGGAATGGGAAGGAGTTGGATATCACATCTCATGCTATAGGAAGGGTCTCAGATTTGGTATAAGCATTGAGATATCACATCTCATGCTATAGGAAGGGTCTCAGGATTGGATTGGGAAGGAGTTGTATATGACATCTCATGTTATAGGAAGGGTCTCAGGTTTGGTATTAGAAGCATTGAGATATCACATCTCATGCTATAGGAAGGGTCTCAGGATTGGAATGGGGAGGACTTGGATGTCACATCTCATGCTATAGGGAGGGTCTCAAGCTTGATATTAGAAGCATTGAGATAACAAATCTCATGATATCGGAAGGGTCTCAGGATTGGAATGGGAAGGAGTTGGATATCACATCTCATGATAAAGGAAGGGTCTAAGGTTTGGAAGGGGAAAGATTTGGATATCACATCTCATGTTATAGGACGGGTCTCAGGTTTGGTATTAGAAGCATTGAGATATCAAGTCTCATGGCACAGGAAGGGTCTCAGAATTGGAATGGGAAGGAGTTGGATATCACATCTCAAGCTATAGGAAGAGTCTCAGGATTGGAATGGGAATGAGTTTGATATCACATCTCATGCCATAGTATGGGTCTCAGGTTTGGTAGAAGCATTGGGATATCACAATTCATGCTATTGGAAGGGTATCAGTATTGGATTTGGAAGAAGTTGGATATCCCATCTCATGCTATAGGGAGGGTCTCAGGTTGGAATGGGAAGGAGTTGGATATCACATTTCATGTTATAGGAAGGGTCTCAGGATTGGAATGGGAAGGACTTGGATATCATATCTCATGCTATAGGAAGGCTCTCAGGTTTGGAAGGGGAAGGAGTTGGATATCACATTTCATGTTAGAGGAAGGATCTCAGGTTTGGTATTAGAGGCCTTGAGATATCACATCTCATGCTATAGGAAGGGTCTCAGGATTGGAATGGGAAGGAGTTGGATATCACATCTCAAGCTTTAGGAAGGGTCTCAGGTTTGGTATAAGCATTGAGATAGCACATCTCATGCTATAGGAAGGGTCTCAGGATTGGAATGGGAAGGAGTTGGATATCACATCTCATGTTATAGGAAAGATCTCAGGTTTGGTATTAGAAGCATTGAGACATCACATCTCATGTTATAGGAAGGGTCTCAGGATTGGAATGGGAAGAATTTGGATATCACATCTCATGCTATAGGAAGGGTCTCAGGTTTGGAAGGGGAAGGAGTTGGATATCCAATCTCATGTTATAGGACTGGTCTCAGGTTTGGTATTAGAAGCATTGAGATATCACATCGCATGCTGTAGGAAGGTTCTCAGGTTTGGTATTAGAAGCATTGAGACATCACATCTCATGCTATAGGAAGGGTCTCAGGATTGGAATGGGAAGGAGTTGGATATCACATCTAAGTTATAGGAAGGATCTCAGGTTTGGCATTAGAAGCATTGAGACATCACATCTCATGCTATAGGAAGGGTCTCAGGATTGGAATGGGAAGGAGTTGGATATCACATCTCATGCTATAGGAAGGGTCTCACATTTGGCATAAGCATTGAGATATCACATCTCATGCTATAGGAAGGGTCTCAGGATTGGATTGGGAAGGAGTTGTATATGACATCTCAGGCCATAGGAAGGGTCTCAGGATTGGTATAAGCATTGAGATATCACATCTCTGCTATCGGAAGGGTCTCAGGATTGGAATGGGAAGGAGTTGGATATCCCATCTCATGTTATAGGAAGGGTCTCAGGTTTGGTATTAGAAGCATTGAGATATCACATCTCATGCTATAGGAAGGGTCTCAGGATTGGAATGGGGAGGACTTGGATGTCACATCTCATGCTATAGGGAGGGTCTCAAGTTTGATATTAGAAGCATTGAGATAACAAATCTCATGATATCGGAAGGGTCTCAGGATTGGAATGGGAAGGAGTTGGATATCACATCTCATGATAAAGGAAGGGTCTAAGGTTTGGAAGGGGAAAGATTTGGATATCACATCTCATGTTTTAGGACGGGTCTCAGGTTTGGTATTAGAAGCATTGAGATATCAAGTCTCATGGCATAGGAAGGGTCTCAGAATTGGAATGTGAAGGAGTTGGATATCACATCTCAAGCTATAGGAAGAGTCTCAGGATTGGAATGGGAAGGAGTTTGATATCACATCTCATGCCATAGTATGGGTCTCATGTTTGGTAGAAGCATTGGGATATCACATCTCATGCTATTGGAAGGGTATCAGTATTGGATTTGGAAGGAGTTGGATATCCCATCTCATGCCATAGGAAGGGTCTCAGGTTGGAATGGGAAGGAGTTGGATATCACATTTCATGTTATAGGAAGGGTCTCAGGATTGGAATGGGAATTACTTGGATATCATATCTCATGCTATAGGAAGGCTCTCAGGTTTGGAAGGGGAAGGAGTTGGATGTCACATTTCATGTTAGAGGAAGGATCTCAGGTTTGGTATTAGAGGCCTTGAGATATCACATCTCATGCTATAGGAAGGGTCTCAGGATTGGAATGGGAAGGAGTTGGATATCACATCTCAAGCTTTAGGAAGGGTCTCAGGTTTGGTATAAGCATTGAGATAGCACATCTCATGCTATAGGAAGGGTCTCAGGATTGGAATGGGAAGGAGTTGGATATCACATCTCATGTTATAGGAAGGATCTCAGGTTTGGTATTAGAAGCATTGAGACATCACATCTCATGCTATAGGAAGGGTCTCAGGATTGGAATGGGAAGGAGTTGGATATCACATCTCATGCTATAGGAAGGGTCTCATATTTGGTATAAGCATTGAGATATCACATCTCTGCTATCGGAAGGGTCTCAGGATTGGAATGGGAAGGAGTTGGATATCCCATCTCATGCTATAGGGAGGGTCTCAATTTTGATATTAGAAGCATTGAGATAACAAATCTCATGATATCGGAAGGGTCTCAGGATTGGAATGGGAAGGAGTTGGATATCACATCTCATGATAAAGGAAGGGTCTAAGGTTTGGAAGGGGAAAGATTTGGATATCACATCTCATGTTATAGGATGGGTCTCAGGTTTGGTATTAGAAGCATTGAGATATCAAGTCTCATGGTATAGGAAGGGTCTCAGAATTGGAATGGGAAGGAGTTGGATATCACATCTCAAGCTATAGGAAGAGTCTCAGGATTGGAATGGGAAGGAGTTTGATATCACATCTCATGCCATAGTATGGTTCTCAGGTTTGATAGAAGCATTGGGATATCACATCTCATGCTATTGGAAGGGTATCAGTATTGGATTTGGAAGGAGTTGGATATCCCTTCTCATGCTATAGGAAGGGTCTCAGGTTGGAATGGGAAGGAGTTGGATATCACATTTCATGTTATAGGAAGGGTCTCAGGATTGGAATGGGAAGGACTTGGATATCATATCTCATGCTATAGGAAGGCTCTCAGGTTTGGAAGGAGAAGGAGTTGGATATCACATTTCATGTTAGAGGAAGGATCTCAGGTTTGGTATTAGAGGCCTTGAGATATCACATCTCATGCTATAGGAAGGATCTCAGGTTGGAATGGGAAGGAGTTGGATATCACATTTCATGTTATAGGAAGGGTCTCAGGATTGGAATGGGAAGGAGTTGGATATCACATCTCAAGCTTTAGGAAGGGTCTCAGGTTTGGTATAAGCATTGAGATAGCACATCTCATGCTATAGGAAGGGTCTCAGGATTGGAATGGGAAGGAGTTGGATATCACATCTCATGTTATAGGAAAGATCTCAGGTTTGGTATTAGAAGCATTGAGACATCACATCTCATGTTATAGGAAGGGTCTCAGGATTGGAATGGGAAGAAGTTGGTTATCACATCTCATGCTATACGAAGGGTCTCAGGTTTGGGAGGGGAAGGAGTTGGATATCCAATCTCATGTTATAGGACTGGTCTCAGGATTGGTATTAGAAGCATTGAGATATCACATCGCATGCTGTAGGAAGGTTCTCAGGTTTGGAATGGGGAGGAATTGGATATCACATCTCATGTCATAGGAAGGATCTCATGTTTGGTATTAGAAGCATTGAGATATCACATCTCATGCTATAGGAATGGTCTCAGGATTGGAATGGGAAGGAGTTGGATATTACATTCCTGCTATAGGAAGGGTCTCATGTTTGGAATGGGAATGTGTTGGATATCACATATGCTATAGGAAGGGTCTAAGGTTTGGAACGGGAAGGAGTTGGAGATCACATCTCAAGTTATAGGAAGGGTCTCAGGTTCGGTATAAGCATTGAGATATCACATCTCTGCTATCGGAAGTGTCTCAGGATTGGAATGGGAAGGTGTTGGATATCAGATCTCATGTTATAGGACGGGTCTCAGGTTTGTTATTAGAATCATTGAGATATCATATTGCATGCTGTAGGAAGGGTCTAAGGATTGGAATGGGAAGGAGTTGGATATCCCATCTCATGTTATAGGAAGAGTCTCAAGTTTGGTATTAGAAGCATTTAGATATCACATCTCATTCTATAGGAAGTGTCTCAGGATTGGAATGGGAAGGAGTTGGATATCACATTTCATGTTAGAGGAAGGATCTCAGGTTTGGTATTAGAGGCATTGAGATATCACATCTCATGCTATAGGAAGGGTCTCAGGATTGGAATGGGAAGGAGTTGGATATCACATCTCATGCTATAGGAAGGGTCTCAGGTTTGGTATAAGCATTGAGATATCACATCTCATGCTATAGGAAGGGTCTCAGGATTGGAATGGGAAGGAGTTGGATATCACATCTCATGTTATAGGAAGGATCTCAGGTTTGGTATTAGAAGCATTGAGACATCACATCTCATGCTATCGGAAGGGTCTCAGGATTGGAATGGGAAGGACTTGGATATCACATCTCATGCTATAGGGAGGGTCTCAAGTTTGATATTAGAAGCATTGAGATATCATATCTCATGCTATAGGAAGGGTCTCAGGATTGGAATGGGAAGGAGTTGGATATCACATCTCATGCTATAGGAAGGGTCTCAGGTTTGGTATAATCAGTGAGATATCACATCTCATGCTATAGGAAGTGTCTCAGGATTGGAATGGGAAGGAGTTGGATATCACATCTCATGTTATAGGAAGGATCACAGGTTTGGTATAAGCATTGAGATATCACATCTCTACTATCGGAAGGGTCTCAGGATTGGAATGGGAAGGAGTTGGATATTCCCATCTCATGTTATAGGAAGGGTCTCAGGTTTGGTATTAGAAGCATTGAGATATCACATCTCATGCTATAGGAAGAGTCTCAGCATTGGAATGGGAAGGACTTGGATATCACATCTCATGCTATAAGGAGGGTCTCAAGTTTGATATTAGAAGCATTGAGATATCACATCTCATGATATCGGAAGGGTCTCAGGGATGGAATGGGAAGGAGTTGGATATCACATCTCATGATAAAGGAAGTGTCTAAGGTTTGGAAGGGGAAGGAGTTTGATATCACATCTCATGCCATAGTATGGGTCTCAGGTTTGGTAGAAGCATTGGGATATCACATCTCATGCTATCGGAAGGGTATCAGGATTGGATTTGGAAGGAGTTGGATATCCCATCTCATGCTATAGGAAGGGTCTCAGGTTGGAATGGGAAGGAGTTGGATATCACATCTCATGTTATAGGAAGGGTCTCAGGATTGGAATTAGAAGGACTTGGATATCACATCTCATGCTATAGTAAGGCTCTCAGGTTTGGAAGGGGAAAGAGTTGGATATCACATTTCATGTTAGAGGTAGGATCTCAGGTTTGGTATTAGAGGCATTGAGATATCACATCTCATGCTATCAGAAGAGTCTCAGGATTGGAATGGGAAGGAGTTGGATATCACATCTCATGCTAAAGGGAGGGTCTCAGGTTTGGAAGGGGAAGGATTTGGATATCACATCTCATGTTATAGGAAGGATCTCAGGTTTGGTATTAGAAGCATTGAGATATCACATCTCATGCTATCGGAAGGATCTCAGGTTTGGTATAGAAGCATTGAGATATCACATCTCATGCTATCAGAAGGTTCTCAGGATTGAAATGGGAAGGAGTTGGATATCACATCTCATGCTAAAGGGAGGGTCTCAGGTTTGGAAGGGGAAGGATTTGGATGTCACATCTCATGTTATCGGAAGGATCTCAGGTTTGGTATTAGAAGTATTGAGATATCACATCTCATGCTATAGGAAGGGTCTCAGGATTGGAATGGGAAGGAGTTGGTTATCACATCTCATGCTAAACGAAGGGTCTCAGGTTTGATAGAAGCATTGAGATATCACATCTCATGCTATAGGAAGGGTCTCAGGTTTGGAACGGGAAGGAGTTGGATATCACATCTCATGTTATAGGAAGGGTCTCAGGTTTGGTATAAGCATTGAGATATCACATCTCTGCTATCGGAAGTGTCTCAGGATTGGAATGGGAAGGACTTGGATATCACATCTCATGCTATAGATAGGCTCTCAGGTTTGGAAAGGGAAGGAGTTGGATATCACATTTCATGTTAGAGGAACGATCTCAGGTTTGGTATTAGAGGCATTGAGATATCAGATCTCAGGCTATAGGAAGGGTCTCAGGATTGGAATGGGAAGGAGTTGGATATCACATCTCATGCTATAGGAAGGGTCTCAGGATTGGAATGGGAAGGAGTTGGATATCACATCTCATGATAGAGCAAGGGTCTCAGGTTTGGTATAAGCATTGAGATATCACATCTCGTGCTATAGGAAGGGTCTCAGGATTGGAATGGGAAGGAGTTGTATATGACATCTCAGGCCGTAGGAAGGGTCTCAGGTTTGGTATACGCATTGAGATATCACATCTCTGCTATCGAAAGGGTCTTAGGATTGGAATGGGAAGGAGTTGGATATCCCATCTCATGTTATAGGAAGAGTCTCAGGTTTGGTATTAGAAGCATTGAGATATCCCATCTCATGATATAGGAAGGGTCTCAGGTTGGAATGGGAAGGAGTTGGATATCACATTTCATGTTATAGGAAGGGTCTCAGGATTGGAATGGGAAAGAGTTGTATATGACATCTCATGCCATAGGAAGGGTCTCAGGTTTGGTATAAGCATTGAGATATCACATCACATGCTATAGGAAGGGTCTCAGGATTGGAATGGGAAGGACTTGGATATCACATCTCATGCTATAGGCAGGGTCTCAGGTTTGGAAAGGGAATGAGATGGATATCACATTTCATGTTAGAGGTAGGATCTCAGGTTTGGTATTAGAGGCATTGAATATATCACATCTCATGCTATCAGAAGGGTCTCAGGATTGGAATGGGAAGGAGTTGGATATCACATCTCATGCTAAAGGGAGGGTCTCAGGTTTGGAAGGGGAAGGATTTGGAAATCACATCTCATGTTATAGGAAGGATCTCAGGTTTGGTATTAGAAGCATTGAGATATCACATCTCATGCTTTCATAAGGGTCTCAGGATTGGAATGGGAAGGAGTTGGATATCACATCTCATGTTATAGGAAGGATCTCAGGTTTGGTATTAGAAGCATTGAGACATCACATCTCATGCTATAGGAAGGGTCTCAGGATTGGAATGGGAAGGAGTTGGATATCACATCTCATGCTATAGGAAGGGTCTCAGATTTGGTATAAGCATTGAGATATCACATCTCATGCTATAGGAAGGGTCTCAGGATTGGAATGGGAAGGAGTTGTATATGACATCTCAGGCCATAGGAAGGGTCTCAGGTTTGGTATAAGCATTGAGATATCACATCTCTGCTATCGGAAGGGTCTCAGGATTGGAATGGGAAGGAATTGGATATCACATCTCATGTTATAGGAAGGATCTCAGGTTTGGTATTAGAAGCATTGAGATATCCCTTCTCATGCTATAGGAAGGGTCTCAGGATTGGAATGTGAAGGATTTGGATATCACATCTCATGCTAAAGGAAGGGTCTCAGGTTTGGTAGAAGCATTGAGATATCACGTCTCTGCTATCGGAAGAGTCTCAGGATTGGATTGGGAAGGAGTTGGATATCCCTTCTCATGCTATAGGAATGGTCTCAGGTTTGGTATAAGCATTGAGATATCACATCTCTGCTATCGGAAGGGTCTCAGGATTGGATTGGGAAGGAGTTGGATATCCCTTCTCATGCTATAGGAAGTGTCTCAGGTTGGAATGGGAAGGAGTTGGATATCACATCTCATGTTATAGGAAGGGTCTCAGGATTGGAATGGGAAGGATTTGGATATCACATCTCTTGCTATAGGAAGGGTCTCAGGATTGGAATGGGTAGGAGTTGGATATTACTTTCTTGCTATAGGAAGGGTCTCATGTTTGGAATGGGAAGGAGTTGGATATCACATATGCTATAGTTAGTGTCTCAGGTTTGGAACGGGAAGGAGTTGGATATCACATCTCATGTTAGAGGAAGGGTCTCAGGTTTGGTATAAGCATTGAGATATCACATCTCTGCTATCGGAAGTGGCTCAGGATTGGAATGGGAAGGAGTTGGATATCCCATCTCATGTTATAGGACGAGTCTCTGGTTTGGTATTAGAATCATTGAGATATCACATCGCATGCTGTAGGAAGGGTCTAAGGATTGGAATGGGATGGACTTGGATATCACATCTCATGCTATAGATAGGCTCTTAGGTTTGGAAAGGGAAGGAGTTGGATATCACATTTCATGTTAGAGGAAGTGTTATGACCGGCTCTTGGTCATAGGGTTCACTCCAAGGGACACTCAGGATACACAGGCCAGGTATGCATAGTGGTTACTTTATTAGCTTCCTAGGTTACAGGATCAGATGTCAACAAGTCATTAGGAGATAAAGAGGAAAGGGACAGGAGCCCACTGGCTCCCACCACCCAGGCTCACGTAATCTAAATGCCTGGGTTAGAACCCATTCAACCCCAAACATTCTAATCTCACACTCCAGACTCACAGCCTACATTCTGATGGTGACATCAATCCTGGCTCAGCACACATGCAAGTATAAGAGCCAACCCTAACATTGGAGTGAACCCTATGACCAAGAGCCGGTCATAACAATTGGCGACGAGGATCGTCCAAGGTATGGTGAAGGAGGACCTTGGAGTGGACACCAAGTGAAGCAAAAGGAGATGCAGGTACCTGTGTGATGTCATGTGAGAGAGGAGAAGAGACTCTGCTGCGGGGGGTGCAGGCAAGAGGACAAGTGAATGAAAGGAGAGAGGGAGAGCCCACTGCCCCCCATAGACTGTTTGCGCCCACCACCCAGGGCTGTTTGAGCCAGTCCACCCAGGGCTGGAAGGGACAGCCTGTCAGAGGAGACCCCTGGGAAGAAGGTAGAGTGCCCTCTTTGAGGCCAGGAGTCATTAGAGGCTGTGCAAGAGTCTGGAGAAATGGAAATCACCCAGGGCTGGAAGGGACAGCCTGTCAGAGGAGACCCCTGGGAAGAAGGGAGAGTGCCCTGTTTGAGGCCAGGAGTCATTAGAGGCTGTCCAAGAGTCTGGAGAAATGGAAAGCACCCAGGGTTGTTTGAGTCAGCCACCCAGTACTGCTTTAGTCAGCCCTCAGGGCTGTTGCAGGCGACCACCCAGGGGTGTCAGAAGCATCCTGCCCCATGGAGCCTGGGGCAAGGATGGCCTGTTGGAGTCTGCCAGGAACAGGCCCCCTGGTACATGAGGAGACATTGGCAGGTTTGCATGAGGCTGCCCAAGTGTGCCACCATTTCCTGAGTGACTATGCCAGCATTATTTAAAAAGGGGAAGTGTAATTTCCATGCCAAGTAAGCGTAATTGTGCCTTTTATGCGCCTGGAGGCTAAAGGTTTTAATGAGAATAGACGCTATGCTGATTTGGTCTGAGGTGGGGACCACACAATGAGAAAATGGTTACTGTTTGGGTTTGGGTATGATAGTAGTTTTTGGGGATGATTAGTTTATGCTTGCAGAAGAAATTTTGGAGTTTCATTTAAAAGTAAAATGTCATAATGGATTGAGCAACGATGTGGCAAGCAGTGACTGAAGAGTACTGTTGTGCATTAGTAGTGAATTACCATGAGAAGTATTAGTGAGACTGATGTTGCACTTAGAATAGGAGATGCATTTTATTTTAGATGTAACCATTTTGAGGCATTGCAGGTTGGTTTTAGAGTTGGCCCCAGTTGGCAACATGGACGTTTAGGTCTCATTTAAAGTTGGTTTCCACATTTGTGTTGTGACAGGGGTTGTGTGTGAGTGGCACATATGAGGTTGATTGAGGTGGACAATCAAAGGGTGTTGATCCTATTATGCTTAGTATAACGTTTTGAGGCATTTTAGCATAGTAGTTTGCCTGTTTAATGGCGACATGGACTTTTAGAAAATGTGACTTGGATGTACTATGTTTCAATGTTCTGATCATCCTAACGCTATGTTTTGCTTGTGTGTGTGTGGTGTAAGATTTGTGATCTTAAAGCACAATAAGAGTGATGTTGTCCATTAATGGTTACCACAATCTTTGAGTCATTTCAGCATTTAGAGTTGCCCATGCTTTGGCAACATTGACTTTTAGGAAATGAGATCTGCAATTTATAATGTGATTATTGATATGTCATTGCAATGCTTACTATAACCATTTTTGAGGCATTGTAGGCGTGATGTTCTGTTTGTGCGTGTATGGATGTGCAACCCATGATGACTGCCAGAGTGACTGCAGTGCTCCTTAGCAGTTAACATTCCATGCCGGGGTTGTCTGTATTTTGAACATCCTGTGTTTCATGTGTGTGTTGGAGTAGTATGTGAATGTTTTAGTGTTGGTGCATGACCAGTGTTTGGTTTTGAAATCTTTTGGGATTTTTTTTGGAATGTGTTTTAATTGATGTACATGACCAGGGTTGGAGTTGGAGGTGTTTGGTGTTTTGAGGCCCTGCGGGCTCAGTGATGTTACTAGTGGTAGGCTAGCATAGAAGCTAGTTGGAACTTTGATGAATAGGTTAGTGACTCTGAGGGGTCCAGAGGTACCTAGTAGGAGACTAGTACCATAAGCTTTGCAAAGCTGTGTTTTTGTGATGATTGGTGGCTCTGAGGAGTTCACATGAAACCTGGTGAAGCTTTTATGTTGTTTTGGATTGTGGCTCTGCGGAGCAGTCCAGAGGCATCTAGCAGGGGACTAGTGCCTGAAGCTGTGTGAAGCTTCTATGTTGTTTTTGAAGGTGTCTAGCTCTGCAGAGTTTACTTGAAGCTGTGTGAAGCTTTGATGTTTTTGGTGACCCTGGAGTTGTTAAGGTCCAGGGATTGCTTGGAATTCTGGAGATGCAAGTTACATTGCATTTAGTGTTTTCTTTTAACTTTAGGTGACTTTTGGAATTGTTCTTGAGTCCGCTCTTGATTAATTTCAGAAGCCTGGCAACGTTTCATCTGCAGCTGTGTTCACTTTGGGGTGTTTATTTGGTTTTGAAGGGCTCATTTGTCTGGCCAACATTTGTAGCGTTATGCTGGTGGTGGTTGTTTAGTGACAGCTGGTTGCGTTTCTTTATTGGTGTGATGAGGTGAGTGACTGGTGATTAGGTGTGTCTGTGTTGCTTGAATTTTCGAATGGATTTGACAGCGGCATGAGTTGTGACTGTGGTTTCTTGGTGACTCAGGTAGATTGTTGGGTTGTTAGTAAGTATCTTGCGCAGTTATGACAGTACCTGGTTTTTCCTGGTTTTGGGAGTTAGTACTCGGAAGTGGCAGTCCAAGGTTCCTTTGTGGCAGAGAGGAACGGAAGGAGCTTTGTGTTTGGTTGGTCTTGGTAGTGTTGTGGTTTGTTTGCCGAGGTGGGCGGTTAGTGCTCGAAAGTGGCAGTTCGAGGTTCCTTTGTGGCAGGCGGGAACGGAAGGCGATTTGTGATGTTTTGATTGGTTAGGAATGTTAGTTGTGGCGGCTGGGACTGTCATAGGATATTAGTTATGCCTGTTTGTTCAATCTCTGGGGTTAGCGGAACTCTGCTGAGAGTGAGGTGTGTCTTGCTGTTGTGAAAGTGTGTGTTGTTCTTTATGCAAGAGCAGGAGGTGTTGGGGTTGCTTTCTCTAAGTGTGTGTTTGAGGTGTGTTTGTTTGTTGTAGGAAAGGAGGTGTTAGGGTTGGCTCTTATACTTGCATGTGTGCTGAGCCAGGATTGATGTCACCATCAGAATGTAGGCTGTGAGTCTGGAGTGTGAGATTAGAATGTTTGGGGTTGAATGGGTTCTAACCCAGGCAGTTAGATTATGTGAGCCTGGGTGGTGGGAGCAAGTGGGCTCCTGTCCCTTTCCTCTTTATCTCCTAATGACTTGTTGACATCTGATCCTGTAACCTAGGAAGCTAATAAAGTAACCACTATGCGTACCTGGCCTGTGTATCCTGAGTGTCCCTTGGAGTGAACCCTATGACCAAGAGCCGGTCATAACAGGAAGGATCTCAGGTTTGGTATTAGAAGCATTGAGATATCACATCTCATGCTATAGGAAGGGTCTCAGGATTGGAATGGGAAGGAGCTGGATATCACATCTCATGCTAAAGGAAGGGTCTCAGGTTTGGAACGGGAAGGATTTGGATATCACATCTTATGTTATAGGAAGGGTCTCAGGTTTGGTATAAGCATTGAGATATCACATCTCTGCTATCGGAAGTGTCTCAGGATTGGAATGGGAAGGAGTTGGATATCCCATCTCATGTTATAGGACGGGTCTCAGGTTTGTTATTAGAATCATTGAGATATCATATTGCATGCTGTAGGAAGGGTCTAAGGGTTGGAATGGGAAGGACTTGGATATCACATCTCATGCTATAGATAGGCTCCTAGGTTTGGAAAGGGAAGGAGTTGGATATCACATTTCATGTTAGAGGAAGGATCTCAGGTTTGGTATTAGAAGCATTGAGATATCACATCTCATGCTATAGGAAGGGTCTCAGGATTGGAATGGGAAGTAGTTGGATATCACATCTCATGCTATAGGAAGGGTCTCAGGTTTGGTATAAGCATTGAGATATCACATCTCATGCTATAGGACGGGTCTCAGGATTGGAATGGAAGGAGTTGGATATCACATCTCATGTTATAGGAAGGATCTCAGGTTTGGTATTAGAAGCATTGAGATATCACATCTCATGCTATAGGAAGGGTCTCAGGATTGGAATGTGAAGGATTTGGATATCACATCTCATGCTAAAGGAAGGGTCTCAGGTTTGGTAGAAGCATTGAGATATCACGTCTCTGCTATCGGAAGGGTCAAAGGATTGGAATGGGAAGGAGTTGGATATCCCTTCTCATGCTATAGGAAGGGTCTCAGGATTTGAATGGCAAGGAGTTGGATATCACATCTCATGCCATAGGAAGGGTCTCAGGTTTGGTATAAGCATTGAGATATCACATCTCTGCTATCGGAAGGGTCTCAGGATTGGATTGGGAAGGAGTTGGATATCCCTTCTCATGCTATAGGAAGTGTCTCAGGTTGGAATGGGAAGGAGCTGGATATCACATCTCATGTTATAGGAAGGGTCTCAGGATTGGAATGGGAAGGATTTGAATATCACATCTCTTGCTATAGGAAGGGTCTCAGGATTGGAATGGGTAGGAGTTGGATATTACTTTCTTGCTATAGGAAGGGTCTCATGTTTGGAATGGGAAGGAGTTGGATATCACATATGCTATAGTTAGTGTCTCAGGTTTGGAACGGGAAGGAGTTGGATATCACATCTCATGTTATAGGAAGGGTCTCAGGTTTGGTATAAGCATTGAGATATCACATCTCTGCTATCGGAAGCGGCTCAGGATTGGAATGGGAAGGAGTTGGATATCCCATCTCATGTTATAGGAAGAGTCTCTGGTTTGGTATTAGAATCATTGAGATATCACATCGCATGCTGTAGGAATGGTCTAAGGATTAGAATGGGATGGACTTGGATATCACATCTCATGCTATAGGTAGGCTCTCAGGTTTGGTATAAGCATTGAGATATCACATCTCATGCTATAGGAAGGGTCTCAGGATTGGAATGGGAAGTAGTTGGATATCACATCTCATGCTATAGGATGGGTCTCAGGTTTGGTATAAGCATTGAGATATCACATCTCATGCTATAGGACGGGTCTCAGGATTGGAATGGAAGGAGTTGGATATCACATCTCATGTTATAGGAAGGATCTCAGGTTTGGTATTAGAAGCATTGAGACATCACATCTCATGCTATAGGAAGGGTCTCAGGGTTGGAATGGGAAGGAGTTGGATATCACATCTCATCCAATAGGAAGGGTCTCAGGTTTGGAATGGGAAGGAATTGGATATCACATCTCATGTTATAGGAAGGATCTCAGGTTTGGTATTAGAAACATTGAGATATCACATCTCATGCTATAGGAAGGGTCTCAGGATTGGAATGTGAAGGATTTGGATATCACATCTCATGCTAAAGGAAGGGTCTCAGGTTTGGTAGAAGCATTGAGATATCACGTCTCTGCTATCGGAAGGGTCTCAGGATTGGATTGGGAAGGAGTTGGATATCCCTTCTCATGCTATAGGAAGGGTCTCAGGATTTGAATGGGAAGGAGTTGGATATCACATCTCATGTTATAGGAAGGGTCTCAGGATTGGAATGGGAAGGATTTGGATATCACATCTCTTGCTATAGGAAGGGTCTCAGGATTGGAATGGGTAGGAGTTGGATATTACTTTCTTGCTATAGGAAGGGTCTCATGTTTGGAATGGGAAGCAGTTGGATATCACATATGCTATAGTTAGTGTCTCAGGTTTGGAACGGGAAGGAGTTGGATATCACATCTCATGTTATAGGAAGGGTCTCAGGTTTGGTATAAGCATTGAGATATCACATCTCTGCTATCGGAAGCGGCTCAGGATTGGAATGGAAAGGAGTTGGATATCCCATCTCATGTTATAGGAAGAGTCTCTGGTTTGGTATTAGAATCATTGAGATATCACATCGCATGCTGTAGGAAGGGTCTAAGGATTGGAATGGGATGGACTTGGATATCACATCACATGCTATAGGCATGCTCTCAGGTTTGGTATAAGCATTGAGATATCACATCTCATGCTATAGGAAGGGTCTCAGGATTGGAATGGGAAGGAATTGGATATCACATCTCATGCTATAGGAAGGGTCTCAGATTTGGTATAAGCATTGAGATATCACATCTCATGCTAAAGAAAGGGTCTCAGGATTGGAATGGGAAGGAGTTGGATATCCCATCTCATGTTATAGGAATGGTCTCAGGTTTGGTATTAGATGCATAGAGATATCACATCTCATGCTATAGGAAGGGTCTCAGGATTGGAATGGGAAGGACTTGGATGTCACATCTCAGGCTATAGAGAGGGTCTTAAGTTTGATATTAGAAGCATTGAGATAACAAATCTCATGATATCGGAAGGGTCTCAGGATTGGAATGGGAAGGAGTTGGATATCACATCTCATGATAAAGGAAGGGTCTAAGGTTTGGAAGGGGAAGGATTTGGATATCACATCTCATGTTATAGGAAGGGTCTCAGGTTTGGTATTAGAAGCATTGAGATATCAAGTCTCATGGTATAAGAAGGGTCTCAGAATTGGAATGGGAAGGAGTTGGATATCACACCTCAAGCTATAGGAAGGGTCTCAGGATTGGAATGGGAAGGAGTTTGATATCACATCTCATGCCATAGTATGGGTCTCAGGTTTGGTAGAAGCATTGGGATATCACATCTCATGCTATCGGAAGGGTATCAGTATTGGATTTGGAAGAAGTTGGATATCCCATCTCATGCTATAGGAAGGGTCTCAGGTTGGAATGGGAAGGAGTTGGATATCACATTTCATGTTATAGGAAGGGTCTCAGGATTGGAATGGGAAGGACTTGGATATCATATCTCATGCTATAGGAAGGCTCTCAGGTTTGGAAGGGGGAGGAGTTGGATATCACATCTCAAGCTACAGGAAGGGTCTCAGGATTGGAATGGGAAGGAGTTGGATATCACATCTCAAGCTATAGGAAGGGTCTCAGGTTTGGTATAAGCATTGAGATATCACATCTCATGCTATAGGAAGGGTCTCAGGATTGGAATGGGAAGGAGTTGGATATCACATCTCATGTTATAGGAAATATCTCAGGTTTGGTATTAGAAGCATTGAGACATCACATCTCATGTTATAGGAAGGGTCTCAGGAATGGAATGGGAAGAAGTTGGATATCACATCTCATGCTATAGGAAGGGTCTCAGGTTTGGTATAAGCATTGAGATATCACATCTCATGCTATAGGAAGGGTCTCAGGATTGGAAAGGGAAGGAGATGGATATCACATTTCATGTTAGAGATAGGATCTCAGGTTTGGTATTAGAGGCATTGAGATATCACATCTCATGCTATCAGAAGGGTCTCAGGATTGGAATGGGAAGGAGTTGTATATCACATCTCATGCTAAATGGAGGGTCTCAGGTTTGGAAGGGGAAGGATTTGGAAATCACATCTCATGTTATAGGAAGGATCTCAGGTTTGGTATTAGAAGCATTGAGATATCACATCTCATGCTATCGGAAGTATCTCAGGTTTGGTATTAGAGGCATTGAGATATCACATCTCATTGTATCATAAGGGTCTCAGGATTGGAATGGGAAGGAGTTGGATATCACATCTCATGTTATTGGAAGGATCTCAGGTTTGGTATTAGAAGCATTGAGACATCACATCTCATGCTATAGGAAGGGTCTCAGGATTGGAATGGGAAGGAGTTGGATATCACATCTCATGCTATAGGAAGGGTCTCAGATTTGGTATAAGCATTGAGATATCACATCTCATGCTATAGGAAGGGTCTCAGGATTGGAATGGAAGGAGTTGGATATCACATCTCATGTTATTGGAAGGATCTCAGGTTTGGTATTAGAAGCATTGAGACATCACATCTCATGCTATAGGAAGGGTCTCAGGATTGGAATGGGAAGGAGTTGGATATCACATCTCATGCTATAGGAAGGGTCTCAGATTTGGTATAAGCATTGAGATATCACATCTCATGCTATAGGAAGGGTCTCAGGATTGGAATGGAAGGAGTTGGATATCACATCTCATGTTATAGGAAGGATCTCAGGTTTGGTATTAGAAGCATTGAGACATCACATCTCATGCTATAGGAAGGGTCTCAGGGTTGGAATGGGAAGGAGTTGGATATCACATCTCATCCAATAGGAAGGGTCTCAGGTTTGGAATGGGAAGGAATTGGATATCACATCTCATGTTATAGGAAGGATCTCAGGTTTGGTATTAGAAGCATTGAGATATCACATCTCATGCTATAGGAAGGGTCTCAGGATTGGAATGTGAAGGATTTGGATATCACATCTCATGCTAAAGGAAGGGTCTCAGGTTTGGTAGAAACATTGAGATATCACGTCTCTGCTATCGGAAGGGTCTCAGGATTAGATTGGGAAGGAGTTGGATATCCCTTCTCATGCTATAGGAAGGGTCTCAGGATTTGAATGGGAAGGAGTTGGATATCACATCTCATGTTATAGGAAGGGTCTCAGGATTGGAAAGGGAAGGATTTGGATATCACATCTCTTGCTATAGGAAGGGTCTCAGGATTGGAATGGGTAGGAGTTGGATATTACTTTCTTGCTATAGGAAGGGTCTCATGTTTGGAATGGGAAGCAGTTGGATATCACATATGCTATAGTTAGTGTCTCAGGTTTGGAACGGGAAGGAGTTGGATATCACATCTCATGTTATAGGAAGGGTCTCAGGTTTGGTATAAGCATTGAGATATCACATCTCTGCTATCGGAAGCGGCTCAGGATTGGAATGGGAAGGAGTTGGATATCCCATCTCATGTTATAGGAAGAGTCTCTGGTTTGGTATTAGAATCATTGAGATATCACATCGCATGCTGTAGGAAGGGTCTAAGGATTGGAATGGGATGGACTTGGATATCACATCACATGCTATAGGTATGCTCTCAGGTTTGGTATAAGCATTGAGATATCACATCTCATGCTATAGGAAGGGTCTCAGGATTGGAATGGGAAGGAATTGGATATCACATCTCATGCTATAGGAAGGGTCTCAGATTTGGTATAAGCATTGAGATATCACATCTCATGCTAAAGAAAGGGTCTCAGGATTGGAATGGGAAGGAGTTGTATATGACATCTCAGGCCATAGGTAGGGTCTCAGGTTTGGTATAAGCATTGATATATCACATCTCTGCTATCGGAAGGGTCTCAGGATTGGAATGGGAAGGAGTTGGATATCCCATCTCATGTTATAGGAATGGTCTCAGGTTTGGTATTAGAAGCATAGAGATATCACATCTCATGCTATAGGAAGGGTCTCAGGATTGGAATGGGAAGGACTTGGATATCACATCACATGCTATAGGTATGCTCTCAGGTTTGGTATAAGCATTGAGATATCACATCTCATGCTATAGGAAGGGTCTCAGGATTGGAATGGGAAGGAATTGGATATCACATCTCATGCTATATGAAGGGTCTCAGATTTGGTATAAGCATTGAGATATCACATCTCATGCTAAAGAAAGGGTCTCAGGATTGGAATGGGAAGGAGTTGTATATGACATCTCAGGCCATAGGTAGGGTCTCAGGTTTGGTATAAGCATTGAGATATCACATCTCTGCTATCGGAAGGGTCTCAGGATTGGAATGGGAAGGAGTTGGATATCCCATCTCATGTTATAGGAATGGTCTCAGGTTTGGTATTAGAAGCATAGAGATATCACATCTCATGCTAAAGGAAGGGTCTCAGGTTTGGTAGAAGCATTGAGATATCACGTCTCTGCTATCGGAAGGGTCTCAGGATTGGATTGGGAAGGAGTTGGATATCCCTTCTCATGCTATAGGAAGGGTCTCAGGATTTGAATGGGAAGGAGTTGGATATCACATCTCATGTTATAGGAAGGGTCTCAGGATTGGAATGGGAAGGATTTGGATATCACATCTCTTGCTATAGGAAGGGTCTCAGGATTGGAATGGGTAGGAGTTGGATATTACTTTCTTGCTATAGGAAGGGTCTCATGTTTGGAATGGGAAGCAGTTGGATATCACATATGCTATAGTTAGTGTCTCAGGTTTGGAACGGGAAGGAGTTGGATATCACATCTCATGTTATAGGAAGGGTCTCAGGTTTGGTATAAGCATTGAGATATCACATCTCTGCTATCGGAAGCGGCTCAGGTTTGGAATGGGAAGGAGTTGGATATCCCATCTCATGTTATAGGAAGAGTCTCTGGTTTGGTATTAGAATCATTGAGATATCACATCGCATGCTGTAGGAAGGGTCTAAGGATTGGAATGGGATGGACTTGGATATCACATCACATGCTATAGGTATGCTCTCAGGTTTGGTATAAGCATTGAGATATCACATCTCATGCTATAGGAAGGGTCTCAGGATTGGAATGGGAAGGAATTGGATATCACATCTCATGCTATAGGAAGGGTCTCAGATTTGGTATAAGCATTGAGATATCACATCTCATGCTAAAGAAAGGGTCTCAGGATTGGAATGGGAAGGAGTTGAATATGACATCTCAGGCCATAGGTAGGGTCTCAGGTTTGGTATAAGCATTGAGATATCACATCTCTGCTATCGGAAGGGTCTCAGGATTGGAATGGGAAGGAGTTGGATATCCCATCTCATGTTATAGGAATGGTCTCAGGTTTGGTATTAGAAGCATAGAGATATCACATCTCATGCTATAGGAAGGGTCTCAGGATTGGAATGGGAAGGACTTGGATGTCACATCTCAGGCTATAGAGAGGGTCTTAAGTTTGATATTAGAAGCATTGAGATAACAAATCTCATGATATCGGAAGGGTCTCAGGATTGGAATGGGAAGGAGTTGGATATCACATCTCATGATAAAGGAAGGGTCTAAGGTTTGGAAGGGGAAGGATTTGGATATCACATCTCATGTTATAGGAAGGGTCTCAGGTTTGGTATTAGAAGCATTGAGATATCAAGTCTCATGGTATAAGAAGGGTCTCAGAATTGGAATGGGAAGGAGTTGGATATCACACCTCAAGCTATAGGAAGGGTCTCAGGATTGGAATGGGAAGGAGTTTGATATCACATCTCATGCCATAGTATGGGTCTCAGGTTTGGTAGAAGCATTGGGATATCACATCTCATGCTATCGGAAGGGTATCAGTATTGGATTTGGAAGAAGTTGGATATCCCATCTCATGCTATAGGAAGGGTCTCAGGTTGGAATGGGAAGGAGTTGGATATCACATTTCATGTTATAGGAAGGGTCTCAGGATTGGAATGGGAAGGACTTGGATATCATATCTCATGCTATAGGAAGGCTCTCAGGTTTGGAAGGGGGAGGAGTTGGATATCACATCTCAAGCTACAGGAAGGGTCTCAGGATTGGAATGGGAAGGAGTTGGATATCACATCTCAAGCTATAGGAAGGGTCTCAGGTTTGGTATAAGCATTGAGATATCACATCTCATGCTATAGGAAGGGTCTCAGGATTGGAATGGGAAGGAGTTGGATATCACATCTCATGTTATAGGAAATATCTCAGGTTTGGTATTAGAAGCATTGAGACATCACATCTCATGTTATAGGAAGGGTCTCAGGAATGGAATGGGAAGAAGTTGGATATCACATCTCATGCTATAGGAAGGGTCTCAGGTTTGGTATAAGCATTGAGATATCACATCTCATGCTATAGGAAGGGTCTCAGGATTGGAATGGGAAGGACCTGGATATCACATCGCATGCTATAGGCAGGGCCTCAGGTTTGGAAAGGGAAGGAGATGGATATCACATTTCATGTTAGGGATAGGATCTCAGGTTTGGTATTAGAGGCATTGAGATATCACATCTCATGCTATCAGAAGGGTCTCAGGATTGGAATGGGAAGGAGTTGTATATCACATCTCATGCTAAATGGAGGGTCTCAGGTTTGGAAGGGGAAGGATTTGGAAATCACATCTCATGTTATAGGAAGGATCTCAGGTTTGGTATTAGAAGCATTGAGATATCACATCTCATGCTATCGGAAGTATCTCAGGTTTGGTATTAGAGGCATTGAGATATCACATCTCATTGTATCATAAGGGTCTCAGGATTGGAATGGGAAGGAGTTGGATATCACATCTCATGTTATTAGAAGGATCTCAGGTTTGGTATTAGAAGCATTGAGACATCACATCTCATGCTATAGGAAGGGTCTCAGGATTGGAATGGGAAGGAGTTGGATATCACATCTCATGCTATAGGAAGGGTCTCAGATTTGGTATAAGCATTGAGATATCACATCTCATGCTATAGGAAGGGTCTCAGGATTGGAATGGAAGGAGTTGGATATCACATCTCATGTTATAGGAAGGATCTCAGGTTTGGTATTAGAAGCATTGAGACATCACATCTCATGCTATAGGAAGGGTCTCAGGGTTGGAATGGGAAGGAGTTGGATATCACATCTCATCCAATAGGAAGGGTCTCAGGTTTGGAATGGGAAGGAATTGGATATCACATCTCATGTTATAGGAAGGATCTCAGGTTTGGTATTAGAAACATTGAGATATCACATCTCATGCTATAGGAAGGGTCTCAGGATTGGAATGTGAAGGATTTGGATATCACATCTCATGCTAAAGGAAGGGTCTCAGGTTTGGTAGAAGCATTGAGATATCACGTCTCTGCTATCGGAAGGGTCTCAGGATTGGATTGGGAAGGAGTTGGATATCCCTTCTCATGCTATAGGAAGGGTCTCAGGATTTGAATGGGAAGGAGTTGGATATCACATCTCATGTTATAGGAAGGGTCTCAGGATTGGAATGGGAAGGATTTGGATATCACATCTCTTGCTATAGGAAGGGTCTCAGGATTGGAATGGGTAGGAGTTGGATATTACTTTCTTGCTATAGGAAGGGTCTCATGTTTGGAATGGGAAGCAGTTGGATATCACATATGCTATAGTTAGTGTCTCAGGTTTGGAACGGGAAGGAGTTGGATATCACATCTCATGTTATAGGAAGGGTCTCAGGTTTGGTATAAGCATTGAGATATCACATCTCTGCTATCGGAAGCGGCTCAGGATTGGAATGGGAAGGAGTTGGATATCCCATCTCATGTTATAGGAAGAGTCTCTGGTTTGGTATTAGAATCATTGAGATATCACATCGCATGCTGTAGGAAGGGTCTAAGGATTGGAATGGGATGGACTTGGATATCACATCACATGCTATAGGTATGCTCTCAGGTTTGGTATAAGCATTGAGATATCACATCTCATGCTATAGGAAGGGTCTCAGGATTGGAATGGGAAGGAATTGGATATCACATCTCATGCTATAGGAAGGGTCTCAGATTTGGTATAAGCATTGAGATATCACATCTCATGCTAAAGAAAGGGTCTCAGGATTGGAATGGGAAGGAGTTGTATATGACATCTCAGGCCATAGGTAGGGTCTCAGGTTTGGTATAAGCATTGAGATATCACATCTCTGCTATCGGAAGGGTCTCAGGATTGGAATGGGAAGGAGTTGGATATCCCATCTCATGTTATAGGAATGGTCTCAGGTTTGGTATTAGAAGCATAGAGATATCACATCTCATGCTATAGGAAGGGTCTCAGGATTGGAATGGGAAGGACTTGGATGTCACATCTCAGGCTATAGAGAGGGTCTTAAGTTTGATATTAGAAGCATTGAGATAACAAATCTCATGATATCGGAAGGGTCTCAGGATTGGAATGGGAAGGAGTTGGATATCACATCTCATGATAAAGGAAGGGTCTAAGGTTTGGAAGGGGAAGGATTTGGATATCACATCTCATGTTATAGGAAGGGTCTCAGGTTTGGTATTAGAAGCTTTGAGATATCAAGTCTCATGGTATAAGAAGGGTCTCAGAATTGGAATGGGAAGGAGTTGGATATCACACCTCAAGCTATAGGAAGGGTCTCATGATTGGAATGGGAAGGAGTTTGATATCACATCTCATGCCATAGTATGGGTCTCAGGTTTGGTAGAAGCATTGGGATATCACATCTCATGCTATCGGAAGGGTATCAGTATTGGATTTGGAAGAAGTTGGATATCCCATCTCATGCTATAGGAAGGGTCTCAGGTTGGAATGGGAAGGAGTTGGATATCACATTTCATGTTATAGGAAGGGTCTCAGGATTGGAATGGGAAGGACTTGGATATCATATCTCATGCTATAGGAAGGCTCTCAGGTTTGGAAGGGGGAGGAGTTGGATATCACATCTCAAGCTACAGGAAGGGTCTCAGGATTGGAATGGGAAGGAGTTGGATATCACATCTCAAGCTATAGGAAGGGTCTCAGGTTTGGTATAAGCATTGAGATATCACATCTCATGGTATAGGAAGGGTCTCAGGATTGGAATGGGAAGGAGTTGGATATCACATCTCATGTTATAGGAAATATCTCAGGTTTGGTATTAGAAGCATTGAGACATCACATCTCATGTTATAGGAAGGGTCTCAGGAATGGAATGGGAAGAAGTTGGATATCACATCTCATGCTATAGGAAGGGTCTCAGGTTTGGTATAAGCATTGAGATATCACATCTCATGCTATAGGAAGGGTCTCAGGATTGGAATGGGAAGGACTTGGATATCACATCTCATGCTATAGGCAGGGCCTCAGGTTTGGAAAGGGAAGGAGATGGATATCACATTTCATGTTAGAGATAGGATCTCAGGTTTGGTATTAGAGGCATTGAGATATCACATCTCATGCTATCAGAAGGGTCTCAGGATTGGAATGGGAAGGAGTTGTATATCACATCTCATGCTAAATGGAGGGTCTCAGGTTTGGAAGGGGAAGGATTTGGAAATCACATCTCATGTTATAGGAAGGATCTCAGGTTTGGTATTAGAAGCATTGAGATATCACATCTCATGCTATCGGAAGTATCTCAGGTTTGGTATTAGAGGCATTGAGATATCACATCTCATTGTATCATAAGGGTCTCAGGATTGGAATGGGAAGGAGTTGGATATCACATCTCATGTTATTGGAAGGATCTCAGGTTTGGTATTAGAAGCATTGAGACATCACATCTCATGCTATAGGAAGGGTCTCAGGGTTGGAATGGGAAGGAGTTGGATATCACATCTCATCCAATAGGAAGGGTCTCAGGTTTGGAATGGGAAGGAATTGGATATCACATCTCATGTTATAGGAAGGATCTCAGGTTTGGTATTAGAAACATTGAGATATCACATCTCATGCTATAGGAAGGGTCTCAGGATTGGATTGGGAAGGAGTTGTATATGACATCTCATGTTATAGGAAGGGTCTCAGGTTTGGTATTAGAAGCATTGAGATATCACATCTCATGCTATAGGAAGGGTCTCAGGATTGGAATGGGGAGGACTTGGATGTCACATCTCATGCTATAGGGAGGGTCTCAAGTTTGATATTAGAAGCATTGAGATAACAAATCTCATGATATCGGAAGGGTCTCAGGATTGGAATGGGAAGGAGTTGGATATCACATCTCATGATAAAGGAAGGGTCTAAGGTTTGGAAGGGGAAAGATTTGGATATCACATCTCATGTTATAGGACGGGTCTCAGGTTTGGTATTAGAAGCATTGAGATATCAAGTCTCATGGCATAGGAAGGGTCTCAGAATTGGAATGGGAAGGAGTTGGATATCACATCTCAAGCTATAGGAAGAGTCTCAGGATTGGAATGGGAATGAGTTTGATATCACATCTCATGCCATAGTATGGGTCTCAGGTTTGGTAGAAGCATTGGGATATCACATCTCATGCTATTGGAAGGGTATCAGTATTGGATTTGGAAGGAGTTGGATATCCCATCTCATGCTATAGGAAGGGTCTCAGGTTGGAATGGGAAGGAGTTGGATATCACATTTCATGTTATAGGAAGGGTCTCAGGATTGGAATGGGAAGGACTTGGATATCATATCTCATGCTATAGGAAGGCTCTCAGGTTTGGAAGGGGAAGGAGTTGGATATCACATTTCATGTTAGAGGAAGGATCTCAGGTTTGGTATTAGAGGCCTTGAGATATCACATCTCATGCTATAGGAAGGGTCTCAGGATTGGAATGGGAAGGAGTTGGATATCACATCTCATGCTATAGGAAGGGTCTCAGGTTTGGTATAAGCATTGAGATATCACATCTCTGCTATCGGAAGTGGCTCAGGATTAGAATGGGAAGGAGTTGGATATCCCATCTCATGTTATAGGACGAGTCTCTGGTTTGGTATTAGAATCATTGAGATATCACATCGCATGCTGTAGGAAGGGTCTAAGGATTGGAATCGGATGGACTTGGATATCACATCTCATGCTATAGATAGGCTCTTAGGTTTGGAAAGGGAAGGAGTTGGATATCACATTTCATGTTAGAGGAAGGATCTCAGGTTTGGTATTAGAAGCATTGAGATATCACATCTCATGCTATAGGAAAGGTCTCAGGATTGGAATGGGAAGGAGCTGGATATCACATCTCATGCTAAAGGAAGGGTCTCAGGTTTGGAACGGGAAGGATTTGGATATCACATCTCATGTTATAGGAAGGGTCTCAGGTTTGGTATAAGCATTGAGATATCACATCTCTGCTATCGGAAGTGTCTCAGGATTGGAATGGGAAGGAGTTGGATATCCCATCTCATGTTATAGGACGGGTCTCAGGTTTGTTATTAGAATCATTGAGATATCATATTGCATGCTGTAGGAAGGATCTAAGGGTTGGAATGGGAAGGACTTGGATATCACATCTCATGCTATAGGAAGGGTCTCAGGTTTGGTATAAGCATTGAGATATCACATCTCTGCTATCGGAAGTGGCTCAGGATTAGAATGGGAAGGAGTTGGATATCCCATCTCATGTTATAGGACGAGTCTCTGGTTTGGTATTAGAATCATTGAGATATCACATCGCATGCTGTAGGAAGGGTCTAAGGATTGGAATCGGATGGACTTGGATATCACATCTCATGCTATAGATAGGCTCTTAGGTTTGGAAAGGGAAGGAGTTGGATATCACATTTCATGTTAGAGGAAGGATCTCAGGTTTGGTATTAGAAGCATTGAGATATCACATCTCATGCTATAGGAAAGGTCTCAGGATTGGAATGGGAAGGAGCTGGATATCACATCTCATGCTAAAGGAAGGGTCTCAGGTTTGGAACGGGAAGGATTTGGATATCACATCTCATGTTATAGGAAGGGTCTCAGGTTTGGTATAAGCATTGAGATATCACATCTCTGCTATCGGAAGTGTCTCAGGATTAGAATGGGAAGGAGTTGGATATCCCATCTCATGTTATAGGAAAGATCTCAGGTTTGGTATTAGAAGCATTGAGACATCACATCTCATGTTATAGGAAGGGTCTCAGGATTGGAATGGGAAGAAGTTGGATATCACATCTCATGCTATAGGAAGGGTCTCAGGTTTGGTATAAGCATTGAGATATCACATCTCTGCTATCGGAAGTGGCTCAGGATTAGAATGGGAAGGAGTTGGATATCCCATCTCATGTTATAGGACGAGTCTCTGGTTTGGTATTAGAATCATTGAGATATCACATCGCATGCTGTAGGAAGGGTCTAAGGATTGGAATCGGATGGACTTGGATATCACATCTCATGCTATAGATAGGCTCTTAGGTTTGGAAAGGGAAGGAGTTGGATATCACATTTCATGTTAGAGGAAGGATCTCAGGTTTGGTATTAGAAGCATTGAGATATCACATCTCATGCTATAGGAAAGGTCTCAGGATTGGAATGGGAAGGAGCTGGATATCACATCTCATGCTAAAGGAAGGGTCTCAGGTTTGGAACGGGAAGGATTTGGATATCACATCTCATGTTATAGGAAGGGTCTCAGGTTTGGTATAAGCATTGAGATATCACATCTCTGCTATCGGAAGTGTCTCAGGATTGGAATGGGAAGGAGTTGGATATCCCATCTCATGTTATAGGACGGGTCTCAGGTTTGTTATTAGAATCATTGAGATATCATATTGCATGCTGTAGGAAGGATCTAAGGGTTGGAATGGGAAGGACTTGGATATCACATCTCATGCTATAGATAGGCTCCTAGGTTTGGAAAGGGAAGGAGTTGGATATCACATTTCATGTTAGAGGAAGGATCTTAGGTTTGGTATTAGAAGCATTGAGATATCACATCTCATGCTATAGGAAGGGTCTCAGGATTGGAATGGGAAGTAGTTGGATATCACATCTCATGCTATAGGAAGGGTCTCAGGTTTGGTATAAGCATTGAGATATCACATCTCATGCTATAGGACGGGTCTCAGGATTGGAATGGAAGGAGTTGGATATCACATCTCATGTTATAGGAAGGATCTCAGGTTTGGTATTAGAAGCATTGAGATATCACATCTCATGCTATAGGAAGGGTCTCAGGATTGTAATGTGAAGGATTTGGATATCACATCTCATGCTAAAGGAAGGGTCTCAGGTTTGGTAGAAGCATTGAGATATCACTTCTCTGCTATCTCAGGATTGGATTGGGAAGGAGTTGGATATCCCTTCTCATGCTATAGGAAGGGTCTCAGGATTGGAATGGGAAGGATTTGAATATCACATCTCTTGCTATAGGAAGGGTCTCAGGATTGGAATGGGTAGGAGTTGGATATTACTTTCTTGCTATAGGAAGGGTCTCATGTTTGGAATGGGAAGGAGTTGGATATCACATATGCTATAGTTAGTGTCTCAGGTTTGGAACGGGAAGGAGTTGGATATCACATCTCATGTTATAGGAAGGGTCTCAGGTTTGGTATAAGCATTGAGATATCACATCTCTGCTATCGGAAGAGGCTCAGGATTGGAATGGGAAGGAGTTGGATATCCCATCTCATGTTATAGGAAGAGTCTCTGGTTTGGTATTAGAATCATTGAGATATCACATCGCATGCTGTAGGAAGGGTCTAAGGATTGGAATGGGATGGACTTGGATATCACATCTCATGCTATAGGTAGGCTCTCAGGTTTGGTATAAGCATTGAGATATCACATCTCATGCTATAGGAAGGGTCTCAGGATTGGAATGGGAAGTAGTTTGATATCACATCTCATGCTATAGGAAGGGTCTCAGGTTTGGTATAAGCATTGAGATATCACATCTGATGCTATAGGACGGGTCTCAGGATTGGAATGGAAGGAGTTGGATATCACATCTCATGTTATAGGAAGGATCTCAGGTTTGGTATTAGAAGCATTGAGACATCACATCTCATGCTATAGGAAGGGTCTCAGGGTTGGAATGGGAAGGAGTTGGATATCACATCTCATCCAATAGGAAGGGTCTCAGGTTTGGAATGGGAAGGAATTGGTTATCACATCTCATGTTATAGGAAGGATCTCAGGTTTGGTATTAGAAGCATTGAGATATCACATCTCATGCTATAGGAAGGGTCTCAGGATTGGAATGTGAAGGATTTGGATATCACATTACATGCTAAAGGAAGGGTCTCAGGTTTGGTAGAAGCATTGAGATATCACGTCTCTGGTATCGGAAGGGTCTCAGGATTGGATTGGGAAGGAGTTGGATATCCCTTCTCATGCTATAGGAAGGGTCTCAGGATTTGAATGGGAAGGAGTTGGATATCACATCTCATGTTACAGGAAGGGTCTCAGGATTGGAATGGGAAGGATTTGGATATCACATCTCTTGCTATAGGAAGGGTCTCAGAATTGGAATGGGTAGGAGTTGGATATTACTTTCTTGCTATAGGAAGGGTCTCATGTTTGGAATGGGAAGCAGTTGGATATCACATATGCTATAGTTAGTGTCTCAGGTTTGGAACGGGAAGGAGTTGGATATCACATCTCATGTTATAGGAAGGGTCTCAGGTTTGGTATAAGCATTGAGATATCACATCTCTGCTATCGGAAGCGGCTCAGGATTGGAATGGGAAGGAGTTGGATATCCCATCTCATGTTATAGGAAGAGTCTCTGGTTTGGTATTAGAATCATTGAGATATCACATCGCATGCTGTAGGAAGGGTCTAAGGATTGGAATGGGATGGACTTGGATATCACATCTCATGCTATAGGTATGCTCTCAGGTTTGGTATAAGCATTGAGATATCACATCTCATGCTATAGGAAGGGTCTCAGGATTGGAATGGGAAGGAATTGGATATCACATCTCATGCTATAGGAAGGGTCTCAGATTTGGTATAAGCATTGAGATATCACATCTCATGCTAAAGAAAGGGTCTCAGGATTGGAATGGGAAGGAGTTGTATATGACATCTCAGGCCATAGGAAGGGTCTCAGGTTTGGTATAAGCATTGAGATATCACATCTCTGCTATCGGAAGGGTCTCAGGATTGGAATGGGAAGGAGTTGGATATCCCATCTCATGTTATAGGAATGGTCTCAGGTTTGGTATTAGAAGCATAGAGATATCACATCTCATGATAAAGGAAGGGTCTAAGGTTTGGAAGGGGAAGGATTTGGATATCACATCTCATGTTATAGGAAGGGTCTCAGGTTTGGTATTAGAAGCATTGAGATATCAAGTCTCATGGTATAAGAAGGGTCTCAGAATTGGAATGGGAAGGAGTTGGATATCACACCTCAAGCTATAGGAAGGGTCTCAGGATTGGAATGGGAAGGAGTTTGATATCACATCTCATGCCATAGTATGGGTCTCAGGTTTGGTAGAAGCATTGGGATATCACATCTCATGCTATAGGAAGGGTATCAGTATTGGATTTGGAAGAAGTTGGATATCCCATCTCATGCTATAGGAAGGGTCTCAGGTTGGAATGGGAAGGAGTTGGATATCACATTTCATGTTATAGGAAGGGTCTCAGGATTGGAATGGGAAGGACTTGGATATCATATCTCATGCTATAGGAAGGCTCTCAGGTTTGGAAGGGGAAGGAGTTGGATATCACATCTCAAGCTATAGGAAGGGTCTCAGAATTGGAATGGGAAGGAGTTGGATATCACATCTCAAGCTATAGGAAGGGTCTCAGGTTTGGTATAAGCATTGAGATATCACATCTCATGCTATAGGAAGGGTCTCAGGATTGGAATGGGAAGGAGTTGGATATCACATCTCATGTTATAGGAAATATCTCAGGTTTGGTATTAGAAGCATTGAGACATCACATCTCATGTTATAGGAAGGGTCTCAGGATTGGAATGGGAAGAAGTTGGATATCACATCTCATGCTATAGGAAGGGTCTCAGGTTTGGTATAAGCATTGAGATATCACATCTCATGCTATAGGAAGGGTCTCAGGATTGGAATGGGAAGGACTTGGATATCACATCTCATGCTATAGGCAGGGCCTCAGGTTTGGAAAGGGAAGGAGATGGATATCACATTTCATGTTAGAGATAGGTTCTCAGGTTTGGTATTAGAGGCATTGAGATATCACATCTCATGCTATCAGAAGGGTCTCAGGATTGGAATGGGAAGGAGTTGTATATCACATCTCATGCTAAATGGAGGGTCTCTGGTTTGGAAGGGGAAGGATTTGGAAATCACATCTCATGTTATAGGAAGGATCTCAGGTTTGGTATTAGAAGCATTGAGATATCACATCTCATGCTATCGGAAGTATCTCAGGTTTGGTATTAGAGGCATTGAGATATCACATCTCATTGTATCATAAGGGTCTCAGGATTGGAATGGGAAGGAGTTGGATATCACATCTCATGTTATTGGAAGGATCTCAGGTTTGGTATTAGAAGCATTGAGACATCACATCTCATGCTATAGAAAGGGTCTCAGGATTGGAATGGGAAGGAGTTGGATATCACATCTCATGCTATAGGAAGGGTCTCAGATTTGGTATAAGCATTGAGATATCACATCTCATGCTATAGGAAGGGTCTCAGGATTGGATTGGGAAGGAGTTGTATATGACATCTCATGTTATAGGAAGGGTCTCAGGTTTGGTATTAGAAGCATTGAGATATCACATCTCATGCTATAGGAAGGGTCTCAGGATTGGAATGGGGAGGAGTTGGATATCACATCTCATGATAAAGGAAGGGTCTAAGGTTTGGAAGGGGAAAGATTTGGATATCACATCTCATGTTATAGGACGGGTCTCAGGTTTGGTATTAGAAGCATTGAGATATCAAGTCTCATGGCATAGGAAGGGTCTCAGAATTGGAATGGGAAGGAGTTGGATATCACATCTCAAGCTATAGGAAGAGTCTCAGGATTGGAATGGGAATGAGTTTGATATCACATCTCATGCCATAGTATGGGTCTCAGGTTTGGTAGAAGCATTGGGATATCACATCTCATGCTATTGGAAGGGTATCAGTATTGGATTTGGAAGGAGTTGGATATCCCATCTCATGCTATAGGAAGGGTCTCAGGTTGGAATGGGAAGGAGTTGGATATCACATTTCATGTTATAGGAAGGGTCTCAGGATTGGAATGGGAAGGACTTGGATATCATATCTCATGCTATAGGAAGGCTCTCAGGTTTGGAAGGGGAAGGAGTTGGATATCACATTTCATGTTAGAGGAAGGATCTCAGGTTTGGTATTAGAGGCCTTGAGATATCACATCTCATGCTATAGGAAGGGTCTCAGGATTGGAATGGGAAGGAGTTGGATATCACATCTCAAGCTTTAGGAAGGGCCTCAGGTTTGGTATAAGCATTGAGATAGCACATCTCATGCTATAGGAAGGGTCTCAGGATTGGAATGGGAAGGAGTTGGATATCACATCTCATGTTATAGGAAAGATCTCAGGTTTGGTATTAGAAGCATTGAGACATCACATCTCATGTTATAGGAAGGGTCTCAGGATTGGAATGGGAAGAAGTTGGATATCACATCTCATGCTATAGGAAGGGTCTCAGGTTTGGTATAAGCATTGAGATATCACATCTCTGCTATCGGAAGTGGCTCAGGATTAGAATGGGAAGGAGTTGGATATCCCATCTCATGTTATAGGACGAGTCTCTGGTTTGGTATTAGAATCTTTGAGATATCACATCGCATGCTGTAGGAAGGGTCTAAGGATTGGAATCGGATGGACTTGGATATCACATCTCATGCTATAGATAGGCTCTTAGGTTTGGAAAGGGAAGGAGTTGGATATCACATTTCATGTTAGAGGAAGGATCTCAGGTTTGGTATTAGAAGCATTGAGATATCACATCTCATGCTATAGGAAAGGTCTCAGGATTGGAATGGGAAGGAGCTGGATATCACATCTCATGCTAAAGGAAGGGTCTCAGGTTTGGAACGGGAAGGATTTGGATATCACATCTCATGTTATAGGAAGGGTCTCAGGTTTGGTATAAGCATTGAGATATCACATCTCTGCTATCGGAAGTGTCTCAGGATTGGAATGGGAAGGAGTTGGATATCCCATCTCATGTTATAGGACGGGTCTCAGGTTTGTTATTAGAATCATTGAGATATCATATTGCATGCTGTAGGAAGGATCTAAGGGTTGGAATGGGAAGGACTTGGATATCACATCTCATGCTATAGATAGGCTCCTAGGTTTGGAAAGGGAAGGAGTTGGATATCACATTTCATGTTAGAGGAAGGATCTTAGGTTTGGTATTAGAAGCATTGAGATATCACATCTCATGCTATAGGAAGGGTCTCAGGATTGGAATGGGAAGTAGTTGGATATCACATCTCATGCTATAGGAAGGGTCTCAGGTTTGGTATAAGCATTGAGATATCACATCATATGCTATAGGACGGGTCTCAGGATTGGAATGGAAGGAGTTGGATATCACATCTCATGTTATAGGAAGGATCTCAGGTTTGGTATTAGAAGCATTGAGATATCACATCTCATGCTATAGGAAGGGTCTCAGGATTGTAATGTGAAGGATTTGGATATCACATCTCATGCTAAAGGAAGGGTCTCAGGTTTGGTAGAAGCATTGAGATATCACTTCTCTGCTATCTCAGGATTGGATTGGGAAGGAGTTGGATATCCCTTCTCATGCTATAGGAAGGGTCTCAGGATTGGAATGGGAAGGATTTGAATATCACATCTCTTGCTATAGGAAGGGTCTCAGGATTGGAATGGGTAGGAGTTGGATATTACTTTCTTGCTATAGGAAGGGTCTCATGTTTGGAATGGGAAGGAGTTGGATATCACATATGCTATAGTTAGTGTCTCAGGTTTGGAACGGGAAGGAGTTGGATATCACATCTCATGTTATAGGAAGGGTCTCAGGTTTGGTATAAGCATTGGGATATCACATCTCTGCTATCGGAAGAGGCTCAGGATTGGAATGGGAAGGAGTTGGATATCCCATCTCATGTTATAGGAAGAGTCTCTGGTTTGGTATTAGAATCATTGAGATATCACATCGCATGCTGTAGGAAGGGTCTAAGGATTGGAATGGGATGGACTTGGATATCACATCTCATGCTATAGGTAGGCTCTCAGGTTTGGTATAAGCATTGAGATATCACATCTCATGCTATAGGAAGGGTCTCAGGATTGGAATGGGAAGTAGTTTGATATCACATCTCATGCTATAGGAAGGGTCTCAGGTTTGGTATAAGCATTGAGATATCACATCTGATGCTATAGGACGGGTCTCAGGATTGGAATGGAAGGAGTTGGATATCACATCTCATGTTATAGGAAGGATCTCAGGTTTGGTATTAGAAGCATTGAGACATCACATCTCATGCTATAGGAAGGGTCTCAGGGTTGGAATGGGAAGGAGTTGGATATCACATCTCATCCAATAGGAAGGGTCTCAGGTTTGGAATGGGAAGGAATTGGTTATCACATCTCATGTTATAGGAAGGATCTCAGGTTTGGTATTAGAAGCATTGAGATATCACATCTCATGCTATAGGAAGGGTCTCAGGATTGGAATGTGAAGGATTTGGATATCACATTACATGCTAAAGGAAGGGTCTCAGGTTTGGTAGAAGCATTGAGATATCACGTCTCTGGTATCGGAAGGGTCTCAGGATTGGATTGGGAAGGAGTTGGATATCCCTTCTCATGCTATAGGAAGGGTCTCAGGATTTGAAAGGGAAGGAGTTGGATATCACATCTCATGTTATAGGAAGGGTCTCAGGATTGGAATGGGAAGGATTTGGATATCACATCTCTTGCTATAGGAAGGGTCTCAGAATTGGAATGGGTAGGAGTTGGATATTACTTTCTTGCTATAGGAAGGGTCTCATGTTTGGAATGGGAAGCAGTTGGATATCACATATGCTATAGTTAGTGTCTCAGGTTTGGAACGGGAAGGAGTTGGATATCACATCTCATGTTATAGGAAGGGTCTCAGGTTTGGTATAAGCATTGAGATATCACATCTCTGCTATCGGAAGCGGCTCAGGATTGGAATGGGAAGGAGTTGGATATCCCATCTCATGTTATAGGAAGAGTCTCTGGTTTGGTATTAGAATCATTGAGATATCACATCGCATGCTGTAGGAAGGGTCTAAGGATTGGAATGGGATGGACTTGGATATCACATCTCATGCTATAGGTATGCTCTCAGGTTTGGTATAAGCATTGAGATATCACATCTCATGCTATAGGAAGGGTCTCAGGATTGGAATGGGAAGGAATTGGATATCACATCTCATGCTATAGGAAGGGTCTCAGATTTGGTATAAGCATTGAGATATCACATCTCATGCTAAAGAAAGGGTCTCAGGATTGGAATGGGAAGGAGTTGTATATGACATCTCAGGCCATAGGAAGGGTCTCAGGTTTGGTATAAGCATTGAGATATCACATCTCTGCTATCGGAAGGGTCTCAGGATTGGAATGGGAAGGAGTTGGATATCCCATCTCATGTTATAGGAATGGTCTCAGGTTTGGTATTAGAAGCATAGAGATATCACATCTCATGATAAAGGAAGGGTCTAAGGTTTGGAAGGGGAAGGATTTGGATATCACATCTCATGTTATAGGAAGGGTCTCAGGTTTGGTATTAGAAGCATTGAGATATCAAGTCTCATGGTATAAGAAGGGTCTCAGAATTGGAATGGGAAGGAGTTGGATATCACACCTCAAGCTATAGGAAGGGTCTCAGGATTGGAATGGGAAGGAGTTTGATATCACATCTCATGCCATAGTATGGGTCTCAGGTTTGGTAGAAGCATTGGGATATCACATCTCATGCTATAGGAAGGGTATCAGTATTGGATTTGGAAGAAGTTGGATATCCCATCTCATGCTATAGGAAGGGTCTCAGGTTGGAATGGGAAGGAGTTGGATATCACATTTCATGTTATAGGAAGGGTCTCAGGATTGGAATGGGAAGGACTTGGATATCATATCTCATGCTATAGGAAGGCTCTCAGGTTTGGAAGGGGAAGGAGTTGGATATCACATCTCAAGCTATAGGAAGGGTCTCAGAATTGGAATGGGAAGGAGTTGGATATCACATCTCAAGCTATAGGAAGGGTCTCAGGTTTGGTATAAGCATTGAGATATCACATCTCATGCTATAGGAAGGGTCTCAGGATTGGAATGGGAAGGAGTTGGATATCACATCGCATGTTATAGGAAATATCTCAGGTTTGGTATTAGAAGCATTGAGACATCACATCTCATGTTATAGGAAGGGTCTCAGGATTGGAATGGGAAGAAGTTGGATATCACATCTCATGCTATAGGAAGGGTCTCAGGTTTGGTATAAGCATTGAGATATCACATCTCATGCTATAGGAAGGGTCTCAGGATTGGAATGGGAAGGACTTGGATATCACATCTCATGCTATAGGCAGGGCCTCAGGTTTGGAAAGGGAAGGAGATGGATATCACATTTCATGTTAGAGATAGGTTCTCAGGTTTGGTATTAGAGGCATTGAGATATCACATCTCATGCTATCAGAAGGGTCTCAGGATTGGAATGGGAAGGAGTTGTATATCACATCTCATGCTAAATGGAGGGTCTCTGGTTTGGAAGGGGAAGGATTTGGAAATCACATCTCATGTTATAGGAAGGATCTCAGGTTTGGTATTAGAAGCATTGAGATATCACATCTCATGCTATCGGAAGTATCTCAGGTTTGGTATTAGAGGCATTGAGATATCACATCTCATTGTATCATAAGGGTCTCAGGATTGGAATGGGAAGGAGTTGGATATCACATCTCATGTTATTGGAAGGATCTCAGGTTTGGTATTAGAAGCATTGAGACATCACATCTCATGCTATAGAAAGGGTCTCAGGATTGGAATGGGAAGGAGTTGGATATCACATCTCATGCTATAGGAAGGGTCTCAGATTTGGTATAAGCATTGAGATATCACATCTCATGCTATAGGAAGGGTCTCAGGATTGGATTGGGAAGGAGTTGTATATGACATCTCATGTTATAGGAAGGGTCTCAGGTTTGGTATTAGAAGCATTGAGATATCACATCTCATGCTATAGGAAGGGTCTCAGGATTGGAATGGGGAGGAGTTGGATATCACATCTCATGATAAAGGAAGGGTCTAAGGTTTGGAAGGGGAAAGATTTGGATATCACATCTCATGTTATAGGACGGGTCTCAGGTTTGGTATTAGAAGCATTGAGATATCAAGTCTCATGGCATAGGAAGGGTCTCAGAATTGGAATGGGAAGGAGTTGGATATCACATCTCAAGCTATAGGAAGAGTCTCAGGATTGGAATGGGAATGAGTTTGATATCACATCTCATGCCATAGTATGGGTCTCAGGTTTGGTAGAAGCATTGGGATATCACATCTCATGCTATTGGAAGGGTATCAGTATTGGATTTGGAAGGAGTTGGATATCCCATCTCATGCTATAGGAAGGGTCTCAGGTTGGAATGGGAAGGAGTTGGATATCACATTTCATGTTATAGGAAGGGTCTCAGGATTGGAATGGGAAGGACTTGGATATCATATCTCATGCTATAGGAAGGCTCTCAGGTTTGGAAGGGGAAGGAGTTGGATATCACATTTCATGTTAGAGGAAGGATCTCAGGTTTGGTATTAGAGGCCTTGAGATATCACATCTCATGCTATAGGAAGGGTCTCAGGATTGGAATGGGAAGGAGTTGGATATCATATCTCAAGCTTTAGGAAGGGTCTCAGGTTTGGTATAAGCATTGAGATAGCACATCTCATGCTATAGGAAGGGTCTCAGGATTGGAATGGGAAGGAGTTGGATATCACATCTCATGTTATAGGAAAGATCTCAGGTTTGGTATTAGAAGCATTGAGACATCACATCTCATGTTATAGGAAGGGTCTCAGGATTGGAATGGGAAGAAGTTGGATATCACATCTCATGCTATAGGAAGGGTCTCAGGTTTGGAAGGGGAAGGAGTTGGATAGCCAATCTCATGTTATAGGACTGGTCTCAGGTTTGGTATTAGAAGCATTGAGATATCACATCGCATGCTGTAGGAAGGTTCTCAGGTTTGGTATTAGAAGCATTGAGACATCACATCTCATGCTATAGGAAGGGTCTCAGGATTGGAATGGGAAGGAGTTGGATATCACATCTCATGTTATAGGATGGATCTCAGGTTTGGTATTAGAAGCATTGAGACATCACATCTCATGCTATAGGAAGGGTCTCAGGATTGGAATGGGAAGGAGTTGGATATCACATCTCATGCTATAGGAAGGGTCCCACATTTGGTATAAGCATTGAGATATCACATCTCATGCTATAGGAAGGGTCTCAGGATTGGATTGGGAAGGAGTTGTATATGACATATCAGGCCATAGGAAGGGTCTCAGGATTGGTATAAGCATTGAGATATCACATCGCTGCTATCGGAAGGGTCTCAGGATTGGAATGGGAAGGAGTTGGATATCCCATCTCATGTTATAGGAAGGGTCTCAGGTTTGGTATTAGAAGCATTGAGATATCACATCTCATGCTATAGGAAGGGTCTCAGGATTGGAATGGGGAGGACTTGGATGTCACATCTCATGTTATAGGAATGGTCTCAAGTTTGATATTAGAAGCATTGAGATATCAAGTCTCATGGCATAGGAAGGGTCTCAGAATTGGAATGTGAAGGAGTTGGATATCACATCTCAAGCTATAGGAAGAGTCTCAGGATTGGAATGGGAAGGAGTTTGATATCACATCTCATGCCATAGTATGGGTCTCAGGTTTGGTAGAAGCATTGGGATATCACATCTCATGCTATTGGAAGGGTATCAGTATTGGATTTGGAAGGAGTTGGATATCCCATCTCATGCTATAGGAAGGGTCTCAGGTTGGAATGGGAAGGAGTTGGATATCACATTTCATGTTATAGGAAGGGTCTCAGGATTGGAATGGGAAGGACTTGGATATCATATCTCATGCTATAGGAAGGCTCTCAGGTTTGGAAGGGGAAGGAGTTGGATATCACATTTCATGTTAGAGGAAGGATCTCAGGTTTGGTATTAGAGGCCTTGAGATATCACATCTCATGCTATAGGAAGGGTCTCAGGATTGGAATGGGAAGGAGTTGGATATCACATCTCAAGCTTTAGGAAGGGTCTCAGGTTTGGTATAAGCATTGAGATAGCACATCTCATGCTATAGGAAGGGTCTCAGGATTGGAATGGGAAGGAGTTGGATATCACATCTCATGTTATAGCAAGGATCTCAGGTTTGGTATTAGAAGCATTGAGACATCACATCTCATGCTATAGGAAGGGTCTCAGGATTGGAATGGGAAGGAGTTGGATATCACATCTCATGCTATAGGAAGGGTCTCAGATTTGGTATAAGCATTGAGATATCACATCTCTGCTATCGGAAGGGTCTCAGGATTGAAATGGGAAGGAGTTGGATATCCCATCTCATGCTATAGGGAGGGTCTCAATTTTGATATTAGAAGCATTGAGATAACAAATCTCATGATATCGGAAGGGTCTCAGGATTGGAATGGGAAGGAGTTGGATATCACATCTCATGATAAAGGAAGGGTCTAAGGTTTGGAAGGGGAAAGATTTGGATATCACATCTCATGTTATAGGACGGGTCTCAGGTTTGGTATTAGAAGCATTGAGATATCAAGTCTCATGGTATAGGAAGGGTCTCAGAATTGGAATGGGAAGGAGTTGGATATCACATCTCAAGCTATAGGAAGAGTCTCAGGATTGGAATGGGAAGGAGTTTGATATCACATCTCATGCCATAGTATGGTTCTCAGGTTTGATAGAAGCATTGGGATATCACATCTCATGCTATTGGAAGGGTATCAGTATTGGATTTGGAAGGAGTTGGATATCCCATCTCATGCTATAGGAAGGGTCTCAGGTTGGAATGGGAAGGAGTTGGATATCACATTTCATGTTATAGGAAGGGTCTCAGGATTGGAATGGGAAGGACTTGGATATCATATCTCATGCTATAGGAAGGCTCTCAGGTTTGGAAGGAGAATGAGTTGGATATCACATTTCATGTTAGAGGAAGGATCTCAGGTTTGGTATTAGAGGCCTTGAGATATCACATCTCATGCTATAGGAAGGGTCTCAGGTTGGAATGGGAAGGAGTTGGATATCACATTTCATGTTATAGGAAGGGTCTCAGGATTGGAATGGGAAGGAGTTGGATATCACATCTCAAGCTTTAGGAAGGGTCTCAGGTTTGGTATAAGCATTGAGATAGCACATCTCATGCTATAGGAATGGTCTCAGGATTGGAATGGGAAGGAGTTGGATATCACATCTCATGTTATAGGAAAGATCTCAGGTTTGGTATTAGAAGCATTGAGACATCACATCTCATGTTATAGGAAGGGTCTCAGGATTGGAATGGGAAGAAGTTGGATATCACATCTCATGCTATAGGAAGGGTCTCAGGTTTGGAAGGGGAAGGAGTTGGATATCCAATCTCATGTTATAGGACTGGTCTCAGGTTTGGTATTAGAAGCATTGAGATATCACATCGCATGCTGTAGGAAGGTTCTCAGGTTTGGAATGGGGAGGAATTGGATATCACATCTCATGTCATAGGAAGGATCTCAGGTTTGGTATTACAAGCATTGAGATATCACATCTCATGCTATAGGAATGGTCTCAGGATTGGAATGGGAAGGAGTTGGATATTACATTCCTGCTATAGGAAGGGTCTCATGTTTGGAATGGGAATGTGTTGGATATCACATATGCTATAGGAAGGGTCTCAGGTTTGGAACGGGAAGGAGTTGGATATCACATCTCATGTTATAGGAAGGGTCTCAGGTTTGGTATAAGCATTGAGATATCACATCTCTGCTATCGGAAGTGTCTCAGGATTGGAATGGGAAGGTGTTGGATATCCCATCTCATGTTATAGGATGGGTCTCAGGTTTGTTATTAGAATCATTGAGATATCATATTGCATGCTGTAGGAAGGGTCTAAGGATTGGAATGGGAAGGAGTTGGATATCCCATCTCATGTTATAGGAAGAGTCTCAAGTTTGGTATTAGAAGCATTTAGATATCACATCTCATGCTATAGGAAGTGTCTCAGGATTGGAATGGGAAGGAGTTGGATATCACATTTCATGTTAGAGGAAGGATCTCAGGTTTGGTATTAGAGGCATTGAGATATCACATCTCATGCTATAGGAAGGGTCTCAGGATTGGAATGGGAAGGAGTTGGATATCACAACTCATGCTATAGGAAGGGTCTCAGGTTTGGTATAAGCATTGAGATATCACATCTCATGCTATAGGAAGGGTCTCAGGATTGGAATGGGAAGGAGTTGGATATCACATCTCATGTTATAGGAAGGATCTCAGGTTTGGTATTAGAAGCATTGAGACATCACATCTCATGCTATCGGAAGGGTCTCAGGATTGGAATGGGAAGGACTTGGATATCACATCTCATGCTATAGGGAGGGTCTCAAGTTTGATATTAGAAGCATTGAGATATCATATCTCATGCTATAGGAAGGGTCTCAGGATTGGAATGGGAAGGAGTTGGATATCACATCTCATGCTATAGGAAGGGTCTCAGGTTTAGTATAAGCAGTGAGATATCACATCTCATGCTATAGGAAGTGTCTCAGGATTGGAATGGGAAGGAGTTGGATATCACATCTCATGTTATAGGAAGGATCTCAGGTTTGGTATAAGCATTGAGATATCACATCTCTACTATCGGAAGGGTCTCAGGATTGGAATGGGAAGGAGTTGGATATTCCCATCTCATGTTATAGGAAGGGTCTCAGGTTTGGTATTAGAAGCATTGAGATATCACATCTCATGCTATAGGAAGGGTCTCAGGATTGGAATGGGAAGGACTTGGATATCACATCTCATGCTATAAGGAGGGTCTCAAGTTTGATATTAGAAGCATTGAGATATCACATCTCATGATATCGGAAGGGTCTCAGGGATGGAATGGGAAGGAGTTGGATATCACATCTCATGATAAAGGAAGTGTCTAAGGTTTGGAAGGGGAAGGAGTTTGATATCACATCTCATGCCATAGTATGGGTCTCAGGTTTGGTAGAAGCATTGGGATATCACATCTCATGCTATCGGAAGGGTATCAGGATTGGATTTGGAAGGAGTTGGATATCCCATCTCATGCTATAAGAAGGGTCTCAGGTTGGAATGAGAAGGAGTTGGATATCACATCTCATGTCATAGGAAGGGTCTCAGGATTGGAATTAGAAGGACTTGAATATCACATCTCATGCTATAGGAAGGCTCTCAGGTTTGGAAGGGGAAAGAGTTGGATATCACATTTCATGTTAGAGGTAGGATCTCAGGTTTGGTATTAGAGGCATTGAGATATCACATCTCATGCTATCAGAAGAGTCTCAGGATTGGAATGGGAAGGAGTTGGATATCACATCTCATGCTAAAGGGAGGGTCTCAGGTTTGGAAGGGGAAGGATTTGGATATCACATCTCATGTTATAGGAAGGATCTCAGGTTTGGTATTAGAAGCATTGAGATATCACATCTCATGCTATCGGAAGGATCTCAGGTTTGGTATAGAAGCATTGAGATATCACATCTCATGCTATAGGAAGGGTCTCAGATTTGGTATAAGCATTGAGATATCACATCTCTGCTATCGGAAGGGTCTCAGGATTGGAATGGGAAGGAGTTGGATATCCCATCTCATGCTGTAGGGAGGGTCTCAATTTTGATATTAGAAGCATTGAGATAACAAATCTCATGATATCGGAAGGGTCTCAGGATTGGAATGGGAAGGAGTTGGATATCACATCTCATGATAAAGGAAGGGTCTAAGGTTTGGAAGGGGAAAGATTTGGATATCACATCTCATGTTATAGGACGGGTCACAGGTTTGGTATTAGAAGCATTGAGATATCAAGTCTCATGGTATAGGAAGGGTCTCAGAATTGGAATGGGAAGGAGTTGGATATCACATCTCAAGCTATAGGAAGAGTCTCAGGATTGGAATGGGAAGGAGTTTGATATCACATCTCATGCCACAGTATGGTTCTCAGGTTTGGTATTAGAAGCATTGAGATATCCCATCTCATGATATAGGAAGGGTCTCAGGTTGGAATGGGAAGGAGTTGGATATCACATTTCATGTTATAGGAAGGGTCTCAGGATTGTAATGGGAAGGACTTGGATATCATATCCCATGCTATAGGAAGGCTCACAGGTTTGGAAGGTTAAGGAGTTGGATATCACATTTCATGTTAGAGGAAGGATCTCAGGTTTGGTATTAGAGGCCTTGAGATATCACATCTCATGCTATAGGAAGGGTCTCAGGATTGGAATGGGAAGGAGTTGGATATCACATCTCAAGCTATAGGAACGGACTCAGGTTTGGTATAAGCATTGTGATATCACATCTCATGCTATAGGAAGGGTCTCAGGATTGGAATGGGAAGGAGTTGGATATCACATCTCATGTTATAGGAAAGATCTCAGGTTTGGTATTAGAAGCATTGAGACATCACATTTCATGTTATAGGAAGGGTCTCGGGATTGGAATGGGAAGGACTTGGATATCATATCTCATGCTATAGGAAGGCTCTCAGGTTTGGAAGGAGAAGGAGTTGGATATCACATTTCACGTTAGAGGAAGGATCTCAGGTTTGGTATTAGAGGCCTTGAGATATCACATCTCATGCTATAGGAAGGGTCTCAGGTTGGAATGGGAAGGAGTTGGATATCACATTTCATGTTATAGGAAGGGTCTCAGGATTGGAATGGGAAGGAGTTGGATATCACATCTCAAGCTTTTGGAAGGGTCTCAGGTTTGGTATAAGCATTGAGATAGCACATCTCATGCTATAGGAAGGGTCTCAGGATTGGAATGGGAAGGAGTTGGATATCACATCTCATGTTATAGGAAAGATCTCAGGTTTGGTATTAGAAGCATTGAGACAACACATCTCATGTTATAGGAAGGGTCTCAGGATTGGAATGGGAAGAAGTTGGATATCACATCTCATGCTATAGGAAGGGTCTCAGGTTTGGAAGGGGAAGGAGTTGGATATCCAATCTCATGTTATAGGACTGGTCTCAGGTTTGGTATTAGAAGCATTGAGATGTCACATCGCATGCTGTAGGAAGGTTCTCAGGTTTGGAATGGGGAGGAATTGGATATCACATCTCATGTCATAGGAAGGATCTCAGGTTTGGTATTAGAAGCATTGAGATATCACATCTCATGCTATAGGAATGGTCTCAGGATTGGAATGGGAAGGAGTTGGATATTACATTCCTGCTATAGGAAGGGTCTCATGTTTGGAATGGGAATGTGTTGGATATCACATATGCTATAGGAAGGGTCTCAGGTTTGGAACGGGAAGGAGTTGGATATCACATCTCATGTTATAGGAAGGGTCTCAGGTTTGGTATAAGCATTGAGATATCACATCTCTGGTATCGGAAGTGTCTCAGGATTGGAATGGGAAGGAGTTGGATATCCCATCTCATGTTATAGGAAGAGTCTCAAGTTTGGTATTAGAAGCATTTAGATATCACATCTCATGCTATAGGAAGTGTCTCAGGATTGGAATGGGAAGGAGTTGGATATCACATTTCATGTTAGAGGAAGGATCTCAGGTTTGGTATTAGAGGCATTGAGATATCACATCTCATGCTATAGGAAGGGTCTCAGGATTGGAATGGGAAGGAGTTGGATATCACATCTCATGCTATAGGAAGGGTCTCAGGTTTGGTATAAGCATTGTGATATCACATCTCATGCTATAGGAAGGGTCTCAGGATTGGAATGGGAAGGAGTTGGATATCACATCTCATGTTATAGGAAGGATCTCAGGTTTGGTATTAGAAGCATTGAGACATCACATCTCATGCTATCGGAAGGGTCTCAGGATTGGAATGGGAAGGACTTGGATATCACATCTCATGCTATAGGGAGGGTCTCAAGTTTGATATTAGAAGCATTGAGATATCACATCTCATGCTATAGGAAGGGTCTCAGGATTGGAATGGGAAGGAGTTGGATATCACATCTCATGCTATAGGAAGGGTCTCAGGTTTGGTATAAGCAGTGAGATATCACATCTCATGCTAAAGGAAGTGTCTCAGGATTGGAATGGGAAGGAGTTGGATATCACATCTCATGTTATAGGAAGGATCTCAGGTTTGGTATAAGCATTGAGATATCACATATCATGCTATAGGAAGGGTCTCAGGATTGGAATGGGAAGGACTTGGATATCACATCTCATGCTATAAGGAGGGTCTCAAGTTTGATATTAGAAGCATTGAGATATCACATCTCATGATATCGGAAGGGTCTCAGGGATGGAATGGGAAGGAGTTGGATATCACATCTCATGATAAAGGAAGTGTCTAAGGTTTGGAAGGGGAAGGAGTTTGATATCACATCTCATGCCATAGTATGGGTCTCAGGTTTGGTGGAAGCATTGGGATATCACATCTCATGCTATCAGAAGGGTATCAGGATTGGATTTGGAAGGAGTTGGATATCCCATCTCATGCTATAGGAAGGGTCTCAGGTTGGAATGGGAAGGAGTTGGATATCACATCTCATGTTATAGGAAGGGTCTCAGGATTGGAATTAGAAGGACTTGGATATCACATCTCATGCTAAAGGAAGGGTCTCAGGTTTGGTAGAAGCATTGAGATATCACATCTCATGCTATAGGAAGGGTCTCAGGATTGGAATGGGAAGGACTTAGATATCACATATCATGCTATAGGGAGGGTCTCAGTTTTGATATTAGAAGCATTGAGATATCACATCTCATGCTATCGGAAGTGTCTCAGGATTGGAATGGGAAGGAGCTGGATATCACATCTCATGCTAAAGGAAGGGTCTCAGGTTTGGAACGGGAAGGAGTTGGATATCACATCTCATGTTATAGGAAGGGTCTCAGGTTTGGGATAAGCATTGAGATATCACATCTCTGCTATCGGAAGTGTCTCAGGATTGGAATGGGAAGGAGTTGGATATCACATCTCATGCTAAAGGGAGGGTCTCAGGTTTGGAAGGGGAAGGATTTGGAAATCACATCTCATGTTATAGGAAGGATCTCAGGTTTGGTATTAGAAGCATTGAGATATCACATCTCATGCTTTCATAAGGGTCTCAGGATTGGAATGGGAAGGAGTTGGATATCACATCTCATGTTATAGGAAGAATCTCAGGTTTGGTATTAGAAGCATTGAGACATCACATCTCATGCTATAGGAAGGGTCTCAGGATTGGAATGGGAAGGAGTTGGATATCACATCTTATGCTATAGGAAGGGTCTCAGATTTGGTATAAGCATTGAGATATCACATCTCATGCTATAGGAAGGGTCTCAGGATTGGAATGGGAAGGAGTTGTATATGACATCTCAGGCCATAGGAAGGGTCTGAGGTTTGGTATAAGCATTGAGATATCACATCTCTGCTATCGGAAGGGTCTCAGGATTGGAATGGGAAGGAATTGGATATCACATCTCATGTTATAGGAAGGATCTCAGGTTTGGTATTAGAAGCATTGAGATATCCCTTCTCATGCTATAGGAAGGGTCTCAGGATTGGAATGTGAAGGATTTGGATATCACATCTCATGCTAAAGGAAGGGTCTCAGGTTTGGTAGAAGCATTGAGATATCACGTCTCTGTTATCGGAAGGGTCTCAGGATTGGATTGGGAAGGAGTTGGATATCCCTTCTCATGCTATAGGAAGGGTCTAACGTTTGGTATAAGCATTGAGATATCACATCTCTGCTATCGGAAGGGTCTCAGGATTGGATTGGGAAGGAGTTGGATATCCCTTCTCATGTTATAGGAAGGGTCTCAGGATTGGAATGGGAAGGATTTGGATATCACATCTCATGTTATAGGAAGGATCTCAGGTTTGGTATAAGCATTGAGATATCACATCTCTACTATCGGAAGGGTCTCAGGATTGGAATGGGAAGGAGTTGGATATTCCCATCTCATGTTATAGGAAGGGTCTCAGGTTTGGTATTAGAAGCATTGAGATATCACATATCATGCTATAGGAAGGGTCTCAGGATTGGAATGGGAAGGACTTGGATATCACATCTCATGCTATAAGGAGGGTCTCAAGTTTGATATTAGAAGCATTGAGATATCACATCTCATGATATCGGAAGGGTCTCAGGGATGGAATGGGAAGGAGTTGGATATCACATCTCATGATAAAGGAAGTGTCTAAGGTTTGGAAGGGGAAGGAGTTTGATATCACATCTCATGCCATAGTATGGGTCTCAGGTTTGGTGGAAGCATTGGGATATCACATCTCATGCTATCAGAAGGGTATCAGGATTGGATTTGGAAGGAGTTGGATATCCCATCTCATGCTATAGGAAGGGTCTCAGGTTGGAATGGGAAGGAGTTGGATATCACATCTCATGTTATAGGAAGGGTCTCAGGATTGGAATTAGAAGGACTTGGATATCACATCTCATGCTAAAGGAAGGGTCTCAGGTTTGGTAGAAGCATTGAGATATCACATCTCATGCTATAGGAAGGGTCTCAGGATTGGAATGGGAAGGACTTAGATATCACATATCATGCTATAGGGAGGGTCTCAGTTTTGATATTAGAAGCATTGAGATATCACATCTCATGCTATCGGAAGTGTCTCAGGATTGGAATGGGAAGGAGCTGGATATCACATCTCATGCTAAAGGAAGGGTCTCAGGTTTGGAACGGGAAGGAGTTGGATATCACATCTCATGTTATAGGAAGGGTCTCAGGTTTGGGATAAGCATTGAGATATCACATCTCTGCTATCGGAAGTGTCTCAGGATTGGAATGGGAAGGAGTTGGATATCACATCTCATGCTAAAGGGAGGGTCTCAGGTTTGGAAGGGGAAGGATTTGGAAATCACATCTCATGTTATAGGAAGGATCTCAGGTTTGGTATTAGAAGCATTGAGATATCACATCTCATGCTTTCATAAGGGTCTCAGGATTGGAATGGGAAGGAGTTGGATATCACATCTCATGTTATAGGAAGAATCTCAGGTTTGGTATTAGAAGCATTGAGACATCACATCTCATGCTATAGGAAGGGTCTCAGGATTGGAATGGGAAGGAGTTGGATATCACATCTCATGCTATAGGAAGGGTCTCAGATTTGGTATAAGCATTGAGATATCACATCTCATGCTATAGGAAGGGTCTCAGGATTGGAATGGGAAGGAGTTGTATATGACATCTCAGGCCATAGGAAGGGTCTGAGGTTTGGTATAAGCATTGAGATATCACATCTCTGCTATCGGAAGGGTCTCAGGATTGGAATGGGAAGGAATTGGATATCACATCTCATGTTATAGGAAGGATCTCAGGTTTGGTATTAGAAGCATTGAGATATCCCTTCTCATGCTATAGGAAGGGTCTCAGGATTGGAATGTGAAGGATTTGGATATCACATCTCATGCTAAAGGAAGGGTCTCAGGTTTGGTAGAAGCATTGAGATATCACGTCTCTGTTATCGGAAGGGTCTCAGGATTGGATTGGGAAGGAGTTGGATATCCCTTCTCATGCTATAGGAAGGGTCTAACGTTTGGTATAAGCATTGAGATATCACATCTCTGCTATCGGAAGGGTCTCAGGATTGGATTGGGAAGGAGTTGGATATCCCTTCTCATGTTATAGGAAGGGTCTCAGGATTGGAATGGGAAGGATTTGGATATCACATCTCTTGCTATAGGAAGGGTCTCAGGATTGGAATGGGTAGGAGTTGGATATTACTTTCTTGCTATAGGAAGGGTCTCATGTTTGGAATGGGAAGGAGTTGGATATCACATATGCTATAGTTAGTGTCTCAGGTTTGGAACGGGAAGGAGTTGGATATCACATCTCATGTTATAGGAAGGGTCTCAGGTTTGGTATAAGCATTGAGATATCACATCTCTGCTATCGGAAATGGCTCAGGATTGGAATGGGAAGGAGTTGGATATCCCATTTCATGTTATAGGACGAGTCTCTGGTTTGGTATTAGAATCATTGAGATATCACATCGCATGCTGTAGGAAGGGTCTCAGGATTGGAATGGGAAGGAATTGGATATCACATCTCATGCTATAGGAAGGGTCTCAGATTTGGTATAAGCATTGAGATATCACATCTCATGCTTTCATAAGGGTCTCAGGATTGGAATGGGAAGGAGTTGGATATCACATCTCATGTTATAGGAAGGATCTCAGGTTTGGTATTAGAAGCATTGAGACATCACATCTCATGCTATAGGAAGGGTCTCAGGATTGGAATGGGAAGGAGTTGGATATCACATCTCATGCTGTAGGAAGGGTCTCAGATTTGGTATAAGCATTGAGATATCACATCTCATGCTATAGGAAGGGTCTCAGGATTGGAATGGGAAGGAGTTGTATATGACATCTCAGGCCATAGGAAGGGTCTCAGGTTTGGTATAAGCATTGAGATATCACATCTCTGCTATCGGAAGGGTCTCAGGATTGGAATGGGAAGGAATTGGATATCACATCTCATGTTATAGGAAGGATCTCAGGTTTGGTATTAGAAGCATTGAGATATCCCTTCTCATGCTATAGGAAGGGTCTCAGGATTGGAATGTGAAGGATTTGGATATCACATCTCATGCTAAAGGAAGGGTCTCAGGTTTGGTAGAAGCATTGAGATATCACGTCTCTGTTATCGGAAGGGTCTCAGGATTGGATTGGGAAGGAGTTGGATATCCCTTCTCATGCTATAGGAAGGGTCTCAGGTTTGGTATAAGCATTGAGATATCACATCTCTGCTATCGGAAGGGTCTCAGGATTGGATTGGGAAGGAGTTGGATATCCCTTCTCATGTTATAGGAAGGGTCTCAGGATTGGAATGGGAAGGATTTGGATATCACATCTCTTGCTATAGGAAGGGTCTCAGGATTGGAATGGGTAGGAGTTGGATATTACTTTCTTGCTATAGGAAGGGTCTCATGTTTGGAATGGGAAGGAGTTGGATATCACATATGCTATAGTTAGTGTCTCAGGTTTGGAACGGGAAGGAGTTGGATATCACATCTCATGTTATAGGAAGGGTCTCAGGTTTGGTATAAGCATTGAGATATCACATCTCTGCTATCGGAAATGGCTCAGGATTGGAATGGGAAGGAGTTGGATATCCCATCTCATGTTATAGGACGAGTCTCTGGTTTGGTATTAGAATCATTGAGATATCACATCGCATGCTGTAGGAAGGGTCTCAGGATTGGAATGGGAAGGAATTGGATATCACATCTCATGCTATAGGAAGGGTCTCAGATTTGGTATAAGCATTGAGATATCACATCTCATGCTATAGGAAGGGTCTCAGGATTGGAATGGGAAGGAGTTGTATATGACATCCCAGGCCATAGGAAGGGTCTCAGGTTTGGTATAAGCATTGAGATATCACATCTCTGCTATCGGAAGGGTCTCAGGATTGGAATGGGAAGGAGTTGGATATCCCATCTCATGTTATAGGAAGGGTCTCAGGTTTGGTATTAGAAGCATAGAGATATCACATCTCATGCTATAGGAAGGGTCTCAGGATTGGAATGGGAAGGACTTGGATGTCACATCTCATGCTATAGGGAGGGTCTCAAGTTTGATATTAGAAGCATTGAGATAACAAATCTCATGATATCGGAAGGGTCTCAGGATTGGAATGGGAAGGAGTTGGATATCACATCTCATGATAAAGGAAGGGTCTGAGGTTTGGAAGGGGAAGGATTTGGATATCACATCTCATGTTATAGGACGGGTCTCAGGTTTGGTATTAGAAGCATTGAGATATCAAGTCTCATGGTATAAGAAGGGTCTCAGAATTGGAATGGGAAGGAGTTGGATATCACACCTCAAGCTATAGGAAGGGTCTCAGGATTGGAATGGGAAGGAGTTGGATATCACATCTCATGCCATAGTATGGGTCTCAGGTTTGGTAGAAGCATTGGGATATCACATCTCATGCTATCGGAAGGGTATCAGTATTGGATTTGGAAGGAGTTGGATATCCCATCTCATGCTATAGGAAGGGTCTCAGGTTGGAATGGGAAGGAGTTGGATATCACATTTCATGTTATAGAAAGGGTCTCAGGATTGGAATGGGAAGGACTTGGATATCATATCTCATGCTATAGGAAGGCTCTCAGGTTTGGAAGGGGAAGGAGTTGAATATCACATTTCATGTTAGAGGAAGGATCTCAGGTTTGGTATTAGAGGCCTTGAGATATCACATCTCATGCTATAGGAAGGGTCTCTGGATTGAATGGGAAGGAGTTGGATATCACATCTCAAGCTATAGGAAGGGTCTCAGGTTTGGTATAAGCATTGAGATATCACATCTCATGCTATAGGAAGGGTCTCAGGATTGGAATGGGAAGGAGTTGGATATCACATCTCATATTATAGGAAATATCTCAGGTTTGGTATTAGAAGCATTGAGACATCACATCTCATGTTATAGGAAGGGTCTCAGGATTGGAATGGGAAGAAGTTGGATATCACATCTCATGCTATAGGAAGGGTCTCAGGTTTGGTATATGCATTGAGATATCACATCTCATGCTATAGGAAGGGTCTCAGGATTGGAATGGGAAGGAGTTGTATATGACATCTCATGCCATAGGAAGGGTCTCAGGTTTGGTATAAGCATTGAGATATCACATCACATGCTATAGGAAGGGTCTCAGGATTGGAATGGGAAGGACTTGGATATCACATCTCATGCTATAGGCAGGGTCTCAGGTTTGGAAAGGGAAGGAGATGGATATCACATTTCATGTTAGAGATAGGATCTCAGGTTTGGTATTAGAGGCATTGAGCTATCACATCTCATGCTATCAGAAGGGTCTCAGGATTGGAATGGGAAGGAGTTGTATATCACATCGCATGCTAAAGGGAGGGTCTCAGGTTTGGAAGGGGAAGGATTTGGAAATCACATCTCATGCTATAGGAAGGGTCTCAGGTTTGGTATATGCATTGAGATATCACATCTCATGCTATAGGAAGGGTCTCAGGATTGGAATGGGAAGGAGTTGTATATGACATCTCATGCCATAGGAAGGGTCTCAGGTTTGGTATAAGCATTGAGATATCACATCACATGCTATAGGAAGGGTCTCAGGATTGGCATGGGAAGGACTTGGATATCACATCTCATGCTATAGGCAGGGTCTCAGGTTTGGAAAGGGAAGGAGATGGATATCACATTTCATGTTAGAGATAGGATCTCAGGTTTGGTATTAGAGGCATTGAGATATCACATCTCATGCTATCAGAAGGGTCTCAGGATTGGAATGGGAAGGAGTTGTATATCACATCTCATGCTAAAGGGAGGGTCTCAGGTTTGGAAGGGGAAGGATTTGGAAATCACATCTCATGCTATCAGAAGGGTCTCAGGATTGGAATGGGAAGGAGTTGTATATCACATCTCATGCTAAAGGGAGGGTCTCAGGTTTGGAAGGGGAAGGATTTGGAAATCACATCTCATGCTATAGGAAGGGTCTCAGGATTGGAATGGGAAGGAGTTAGATATCACATCTCAAGCTATAGGAACGGTCTCAGGTTTGGTATAAGCATTGTGATATCACATCTCATGCTATAGGAAGGGTCTCAGGATTGGAATGGGAAGGAGTTGTATATGACATCTCATGCCGTAGGAAGGGTCTCAGGCTTGGTATAAGCATTGAGATATCACATCTCTGCTATCGAAAGGGTCTTAGGATTGGAATGGGAAGGAGTTGGATATCCCATCTCATTTTATAGGAAGAGTCTCAGGTTTGGTATTAGAAGCATTGAGATATCCCATCTCATGATATAGGAAGGGTCTCAGGTTGGAATGGGAAGGAGCTGGATATCACATTTCATCTTATAGGAAGGGTCTCAGGATTGGAATGGGAAGGACTTGGATATCATATCCCATGCTATAGGAAGGCTCTCAGGTTTGGAAGGGGAAGGAGTTGGATATCACATTTCATGTTAGAGGAAGGATCTCAGGTTTGGTATAAGCATTGTGATATCACATCTCATGCTATAGGAAGGGTCTCAGGATTGGAATGGGAAGGAGTTGGATATCACATCTCATGTTATAGGAAAGATCTCAGGTTTGGTATTAGAAGCATTGAGACATCACATCTCATGTTATAGGAAGGGTCTCAGGATTGGAATGGGAAGAAGTTGGATATCACATCTCTTGCTATAGGAAGGGTCTCAGATTTGGTATAAGCATTGAGATATCACATCTCATGCTATAGGAAGGGTCTCAGAATTGGAATGGGAAGGAGTTGTATATGACATCTCATGCCATAGGAAGGGTCTCAGGTTTGGTATAAGCATTGAGATATCACATCACATGCTATAGGAAGGGTCTCAGGATTGGAATGGGAAGGACTTGGATATCACATCTCATGCTATAGGCAGGGTCTCAGGTTTGGAAAGGGAATGAGATGGATATCACATTTCATGTTAGAGGTAGGATCTCAGGTTTGGTATTAGAGGCATTGAGATATCACATCTCATGCTATCAGAAGGGTCTCAGGATTGGAATGGGAAGGAGTTGGATATCACATCTCATGCTAAAGGGAGGGTCTCAGGTTTGGAAGGGGAAGGATTTGGAAATCACATCTCATGTTATAGGAAGGATCTCAGGTTTGGTATTAGAAGCATTGAGATATCACATCTCATGCTTTCATAAGGGTCTCAGGATTGGAATGGGAAGGAGTTGGATATCACATCTCATGTTATAGGAAGGATCTCAGGTTTGGTATTAGAAGCATTGAGACATCACATCTCATGCTATAGGAAGGGTCTCAGGATTGGAATGGGAAGGAGTTGGATATCACATCTCATGCTATAGGAAGGGTCTCAGATTTGGTATAAGCATTGGGATATCACATCTCATGCTATAGGAAGGGTCTCAGGATTGGAATGGGAAGGAGTTGTATATGACATCTCAGGCCATAGGAAGGGTCTCAGGTTTGGTATAAGCATTGAGATATCACATCTCTGCTATTGGAAGGGTCTCAGGATTGGAATGGGAAGGAATTGGATATCACATCTCATGTTATAGGAAGGATCTCAGGTTTGGTATTAGAAGCATTGAGATATCCCTTCTCATGCTATAGGAAGGGTCTCAGGATTGGAATGTGAAGGATTTGGATATCACATTTCATATTATAGGAAATATCTCAGGTTTAGTATTAGAAGCATTGAGACATCACATCTCATGTTATAGGAAGGGTCTCAGGATTGGAATGGGAAGAAGTTGGATATCACATCTCATGCTATAGGAAGGGTCTCAGGTTTGGTATATGCATTGAGATATCACATCTCATGCTATAGGAAGGGTCTCAGGATTGGAATGGGAAGGAGTTGTATATGACATCTCATGCCATAGGAAGGGTCTCAGGTTTGGTATAAGCATTGAGATATCACATCACATGCTATAGGAAGGGTCTAAGGATTGGAATGGGAAGGACTTGGATATCACATCTCATGCTATAGGCAGGGTCTCAGGTTTGGAAAGGGAAGGAGATGGATATCACATTTCATGTTAGAGATAGGATCTCAGGTTTGGTATTAGAGGCCTTGAGATATCACATCTCATGCTATAGGAAGGGTCTCAGGTTGGAATGGGAAGGAGTTGGATATCACATTTCATGTTATAGGAAGGGTCTCAGGATTGGAATGGGAAGGACTTGGATATCACATCTCATGCTATCAGAAGGGTCTCAGGTTGGAATGGGAAGGAGTTGGATATCACATTTCATGTTATAGGAAGGGTCTCGGGATTGGAATGGGAAGGACTTGGATATCATATCTCATGCTATAGGAAGACTCTCAGGTTTGGAAGGAGAAGGAGTTGGATATCACATTTCACGTTAGAGGAAGGATCTCAGGTTTGGTATTAGAGGCCTTGAGATATCACATCTCATGCTATAGGAAGGGTCTCAGGTTGGAATGGGAAGGAGTTGGATATCACATTTCATGTTATAGGAAGGGTCTCAGGATTGGAATGGGAAGGAGTTGGATATCACATCTCAAGCTTTTGGAAGGGTCTCAGGTTTGGTATAAGCATTGAGATAGCACATCTCAAGCTATAGGAAGGGTCTCAGGATTGGAATGGGAAGGAGTTGGATATCACATCTCATGTTATAGGAAAGATCTCAGGTTTGGTATTAGAAGCATTGAGACATCACATCTCATGTTATAGGAAGGGTCTCAGGATTGGAATGGGAAGAAGTTGGATATCACATCTCATGCTATAGGAAGGGTCTCAGGTTTGGAAGGGGGAGGAGTTGGATATCCAATCTCATGTTATAGGACTGGTCTCAGGTTTGGTATTAGAAGCATTGAGATATCACATCGCATGCTGTAGGAAGGTTCTCAGGTTTGGAATGGGGAGGAATTGGATATCACATCTCATGTCATAGGAAGGATCTCAGGTTTGGTATTAGAAGCATTGAGATATCACATCTCATGCTATAGGAATGGTCTCAGGATTGGAATGGGAAGGAGTTGGATATTACATTCCTGCTATAGGAAGGGTCTCATGTTTGGAATGGGAATGTGTTGGATATCACATATGCTATAGGAAGGGTCTCAGGTTTGGAACGGGAAGGAGTTGGATATCACATCTCATGTTATAGGAAGGGTCTCAGGTTTGGTATAAGCATTGAGATATCACATCTCTGCTATCGGAAGTGTCTCAGGATTGGAATGGGAAGGAGTTGGATATCCCATCTCATGTAATAGGAAGAGTCTCAAGTTTGGTATTAGAAGCATTTAGATATCACATCTCATGCTATAGGAAGTGTCTCAGGATTGGAATGGGAAGGAGTTGGATATCACATTTCATGTTAGAGGAAGGATCTCGGTTTGGTATTAGAGGCATTGAGATATCACATCTCATGCTATAGGAAGGGTCTCAGGATTGGAATGGGAAGGAGTTGGATATCACATCTCATGCTATAGGAAGGGTCTCAGGTTTGGTATAAGCATTGAGATATCACATCTCATGCTATAGGAAGGGTCTCAGGATTGGAATGGGAAGGAGTTGGATATCACATCTCATGTTATAGGAAGGATCTCAGGTTTGGTATTAGAAGCATTGAGACATCACATCTCATGCTATCGGAAGGGTCTCAGGATTGGAATGGGAAGGACTTGGATATCACATCTCATGCTATAGGGAGGGTCTCAAGTTTGATATTAGAAGCATTGAGATATCACATCTCATGCTATAGGAAGGGTCTCAGGATTGGAATGGGAAGGAGTTGGATATCACATCTCATGCTATAGGAAGGGTCTCAGGTTTGGTATAAGCAGTGAGATATCACATCTCATGCTATAGGAAGTGTCTCAGGATTGGAATGGGAAGGAGTTGGATATCACATCTCATGTTATAGGAAGGATCTCAGGTTTGGTATAAGCATTGAGATATCACATCTCTACTATCGGAAGGGTCTCAGGATTGGAATGGGAAGGAGTTGGATATTCCCATCTCATGTTATAGGAAGGGTCTCAGGTTTGGTATTAGAAGCATTGAGATATCACATATCATGCTATAGGAAGGGTCTCGGGATTGGAATGGGAAGGACTTGGATATCACATCTCATGCTATAAGGAGGGTCTCAAGTTTGATATTAGAAGCATTGAGATATCACATCTCATGATATCGGAAGGGTCTCAGGGATGGAATGGGAAGGAGTTGGATATCACATCTCATGATAAAGGAAGTGTCTAAGGTTTGGAAGGGGAAGGAGTTTGATATCACATCTCATGCCATAGTATGGGTCTCAGGTTTGGTAGAAGCATTGGGATATCACATCTCTGCTATTGGAAGGGTCTCAGGATTGGAATGGGAAGGAATTGGATATCACATCTCATGTTATAGGAAGGATCTCAGGTTTGGTATTAGAAGCATTGAGATATCCCTTCTCATGCTATAGGAAGGGTCTCAGGATTGGAATGTGAAGGATTTGGATATCACATTTCATATTATAGGAAATATCTCAGGTTTAGTATTAGAAGCATTGAGACATCACATCTCATGTTATAGGAAGGGTCTCAGGATTGGAATGGGAAGAAGTTGGATATCACATCTCATGCTATAGGAAGGGTCTCAGGTTTGGTATATGCATTGAGATATCACATCTCATGCTATAGGAAGGGTCTCAGGATTGGAATGGGAAGGAGTTGTATATGACATCTCATGCCATAGGAAGGGTCTCAGGTTTGGTATAAGCATTGAGATATCACATCACATGCTATAGGAAGGGTCTAAGGATTGGAATGGGAAGGACTTGGATATCACATCTCATGCTATAGGCAGGGTCTCAGGTTTGGAAAGGGAAGGAGATGGATATCACATTTCATGTTAGAGATAGGATCTCAGGTTTGGTATTAGAGGCCTTGAGATATCACATCTCATGCTATAGGAAGGGTCTCAGGTTGGAATGGGAAGGAGTTGGATATCACATTTCATGTTATAGGAAGGGTCTCAGGATTGGAATGGGAAGGACTTGGATATCACATCTCATGCTATCAGAAGGGTCTCAGGTTGGAATGGGAAGGAGTTGGATATCACATTTCATGTTATAGGAAGGGTCTCGGGATTGGAATGGGAAGGACTTGGATATCATATCTCATGCTATAGGAAGACTCTCAGGTTTGGAAGGAGAAGGAGTTGGATATCACATTTCACGTTAGAGGAAGGATCTCAGGTTTGGTATTAGAGGCCTTGAGATATCACATCTCATGCTATAGGAAGGGTCTCAGGTTGGAATGGGAAGGAGTTGGATATCACATTTCATGTTATAGGAAGGGTCTCAGGATTGGAATGGGAAGGAGTTGGATATCACATCTCAAGCTTTTGGAAGGGTCTCAGGTTTGGTATAAGCATTGAGATAGCACATCTCAAGCTATAGGAAGGGTCTCAGGATTGGAATGGGAAGGAGTTGGATATCACATCTCATGTTATAGGAAAGATCTCAGGTTTGGTATTAGAAGCATTGAGACATCACATCTCATGTTATAGGAAGGGTCTCAGGATTGGAATGGGAAGAAGTTGGATATCACATCTCATGCTATAGGAAGGGTCTCAGGTTTGGAAGGGGGAGGAGTTGGATATCCAATCTCATGTTATAGGACTGGTCTCAGGTTTGGTATTAGAAGCATTGAGATATCACATCGCATGCTGTAGGAAGGTTCTCAGGTTTGGAATGGGGAGGAATTGGATATCACATCTCATGTCATAGGAAGGATCTCAGGTTTGGTATTAGAAGCATTGAGATATCACATCTCATGCTATAGGAATGGTCTCAGGATTGGAATGGGAAGGAGTTGGATATTACATTCCTGCTATAGGAAGGGTCTCATGTTTGGAATGGGAATGTGTTGGATATCACATATGCTATAGGAAGGGTCTCAGGTTTGGAACGGGAAGGAGTTGGATATCACATCTCATGTTATAGGAAGGGTCTCAGGTTTGGTATAAGCATTGAGATATCACATCTCTGCTATCGGAAGTGTCTCAGGATTGGAATGGGAAGGAGTTGGATATCCCATCTCATGTAATAGGAAGAGTCTCAAGTTTGGTATTAGAAGCATTTAGATATCACATCTCATGCTATAGGAAGTGTCTCAGGATTGGAATGGGAAGGAGTTGGATATCACATTTCATGTTAGAGGAAGGATCTCGGTTTGGTATTAGAGGCATTGAGATATCACATCTCATGCTATAGGAAGGGTCTCAGGATTGGAATGGGAAGGAGTTGGATATCACATCTCATGCTATAGGAAGGGTCTCAGGTTTGGTATAAGCATTGAGATATCACATCTCATGCTATAGGAAGGGTCTCAGGATTGGAATGGGAAGGAGTTGGATATCACATCTCATGTTATAGGAAGGATCTCAGGTTTGGTATTAGAAGCATTGAGACATCACATCTCATGCTATCGGAAGGGTCTCAGGATTGGAATGGGAAGGACTTGGATATCACATCTCATGCTATAGGGAGGGTCTCAAGTTTGATATTAGAAGCATTGAGATATCACATCTCATGCTATAGGAAGGGTCTCAGGATTGGAATGGGAAGGAGTTGGATATCACATCTCATGCTATAGGAAGGGTCTCAGGTTTGGTATAAGCAGTGAGATATCACATCTCATGCTATAGGAAGTGTCTCAGGATTGGAATGGGAAGGAGTTGGATATCACATCTCATGTTATAGGAAGGATCTCAGGTTTGGTATAAGCATTGAGATATCACATCTCTACTATCGGAAGGGTCTCAGGATTGGAATGGGAAGGAGTTGGATATTCCCATCTCATGTTATAGGAAGGGTCTCAGGTTTGGTATTAGAAGCATTGAGATATCACATATCATGCTATAGGAAGGGTCTCGGGATTGGAATGGGAAGGACTTGGATATCACATCTCATGCTATAAGGAGGGTCTCAAGTTTGATATTAGAAGCATTGAGATATCACATCTCATGATATCGGAAGGGTCTCAGGGATGGAATGGGAAGGAGTTGGATATCACATCTCATGATAAAGGAAGTGTCTAAGGTTTGGAAGGGGAAGGAGTTTGATATCACATCTCATGCCATAGTATGGGTCTCAGGTTTGGTAGAAGCATTGGGATATCACATCTCATGCTATCGGAAGGGTATCAGGATTGGATTTGGAAGGAGTTGGATATCCCATCTCATGCTATAGGAAGGGTCTCAGGTTGGAATGGGAAGGAGTTGGATATCACATCTCATGTTATAGGAAGGGTCTCAGGATTGGAATTAGAAGGACTTGGATATCACATCTCATGCTAAAGGAAGGGTCTCAGGTTTGGTAGAAGCATTGAGATATCACATCTCATGCTATAGGAAGGGTCTCAGGATTGGAATGGGAAGGACTTAGATATCACATATCATGCTATAGGGAGGGTCTCAGTTTTGATATTAGAAGCATTGAGATATCACATCTCATGCTATCGGAAGTGTCTCAGGATTGGAATGGGAAGGAGCTGGATATCACATCTCATGCTAAAGGAAGGGTCTCAGGTTTGGAACGGGAAGGAGTTGGATATCACATCTCATGTTATAGGAAGGGTCTCAGGTTTGGTATAAGCATTGAGATATCACATCTCTGCTATCGGAAGTGTCTCAGGATTGGAATGGGAAGGACTTGGATATCACATCTCATGCTATAGATAGGCTCTCAGGTTTGGAAAGGGAAGGAGTTGGATATCACATTTCATGTTAGAGGAAGGATCTCAGGTTTGGTATTAGAGGCATTGAGATATCAGATCTCAGGCTATAGGAAGGGTCTCAGGATTGGAATGGGAAGGAGTTGGATATCACATCTCATGCTATAGGAAGGGTCTCAGGATTGGAATGGGAAGGAGTTGGATATCACATCTCAAGCTATAGGAACGGTCTCAGGTTTGGTATAAGCATTGTGATATCACATCTCATGCTATAGGAAGGGTCTCAGGATTGGAATGGGAAGGAGTTGTATATGACATCTCATGCCGTAGGAAGGGTCTCAGGTTTGGTATAAGCATTGAGATATCACATCTCTGCTATCGAAAGGGTCTTAGGATTGGAATGGGAAGGAGTTGGATATCCCATCTCATGTTATAGGAAGAGTCTCAGGTTTGGTATTAGAAGCATTGAGATATCCCATCTCATGATATAGGAAGGGTCTCAGGTTGGAATGGGAAGGAGTTGGATATCACATTTCATGTTATAGGAAGGGTCTCAGGATTGGAATGGGAAGGACTTGGATATCATATCCCATGCTTTAGGAAGGCTCTCAGGTTTGGAAGGGGAAGGAGTTGGATATCACATTTCATGTTAGAGGAAGGATCTCAGGTTTGGTATTAGAGGCCTTGAGATATCACATCTCATGCTATAGGAAGGGTCTCAGGATTGGAATGGGAAGGAGTTGGATATCACATCTCAAGCTATAGGAACGGTCTCAGGTTTGGTATAAGCATTGTGATATCACATCTCATGCTATAGGAAGGGTCTCAGGATTGGAATGGGAAGGAGTTGGATATCACATCTCATGTTATAGGAAAGATCTCAGGTTTGGTATTAGAAGCATTGAGACATCACATCTCATGTTATAGGAAGGGTCTCAGGATTGGAATGGGAAGAAGTTGGATATCACATCTCTTGCTATAGGAAGGGTCTCAGATTTGGTATAAGCATTGAGATATCACATCTCATGCTATAGGAAGGGTCTCAGGATTGGAATGGGAAGGAGTTGTATATGACATCTCATGCCATAGGAAGGGTCTCAGGTTTGGTATAAGCATTGAGATATCACATCACATGCTATAGGAAGGGTCTCAGGATTGGAATGGGAAGGACTTGGATATCACATCTCATGCTATAGGCATGGTCTCAGGTTTGGAAAGGGAATGAAATGGATATCACATTTCATGTTAGAGGTAGGATCTCAGGTTTGGTATTAGAGGCATTGAGATATCACATCTCATGCTATCAGAAGGGTCTCAGGATTGGAATGGGAAGGAGTTGGATATCACATCTCATGCTAAAGGGAGGGTCTCAGGTTTGGAAGCGGAAGGATTTGGAAATCACATCTCATGTTATAGGAAGGATCTCAGGTTTGGTATTAGAAGCATTGAGATATCACATCTCATGCTTTCATAAGGGTCTCAGGATTGGAATGGGAAGGAGTTGGATATCACATCTCATGTTATAGGAAGGATCTCAGGTTTGGTATTAGAAGCATTGAGACATCACATCTCATGCTATAGGAAGGGTCTCAGGATTGGAATGGGAAGGAGTTGGATATCACATCTCATGCTATAGGAAGGGTCTCAGATTTGGTATAAGCATTGAGATATCACATCTCATGCTATAGGAAGGGTCTCAGGATTGGAATGGGAAGGAGTTGTATATGACATCTCAGGCCATTGGAAGGGTCTCAGGTTTGGTATAAGCATTGAGATATCACATCTCTGCTATCGGAAGGGTCTCAGGATTGGAATGGGAAGGAATTGGATATCACATCTCATGTTATAGGAAGAATCTCAGGTTTGGTATTAGAAGCATTGAGATATCCCTTCTCATGCTATAGGAAGGGTCTCAGGATTGGAATGTGAAGGATTTGGATATCACATCTCATGCTAAAGGAAGGGTCTCAGGTTTGGTAGAAGCATTGAGATATCACGTCTCTGTTATCGGAAGGGTCTCAGGATTGGATTGGGAAGGAGTTGGATATCCCTTCTGTTAGGAAAGATTTCGTTATTGTAGGGAACTTTCCTTCCATGTGGCAACCCCTAAACTTTTTGCTATTGTTTTCAACCTGTTTTCTTGACTTTGCCAGAGAAGTGCAGCCTTCTGCCGTACTCCTCTGGGCTTTCGCTCCTTTCTTACAGGGAAACTGACAGGCCCTTAAGACAGTCAGTACCGGGGAACGCTGTTTCCCGTAGTTTCTTCTATCCATTTTAGTGCAACACGACACAAGAGGGTACTGTAAGCTAAGTTACAGCTCTCTTGGGTCTCTAGCCTTCTACAGACCCTAGACACTCTTGAAGGATGGTTTTTGGATCGGTGCAAGTCATTCAGGGACTGGGCTGGTGGCAGCGATCATTTGGTTTATTTTGAGCTCCTTTTGCCGTTCTGAGCACCTTTTTGCCGCGAACACAAAAGGGTGGCCCGGCTACCCAAAATGGCCGGACCACGAGGCTCCTTTGTCTCGTCCACTGTCCGTCTTGCTCCCTTTACCTTCCCCCGGGTCAGGCGACCCGGGGCCTTCCTTATTTGGGCATGTAGTTTCCCGCGAAACACGGTTGCTTTCGCGGGCTTCTACATGTCGTTTGAGTGCCCCCAGGATGTGGGCTGGGCTGTCTGGTCCCAATACACATCCTGGGTGCCAGAGAGTCTAGGGTGGTGTGAATGCCTGGGACCACCGTGGTCCGTGATTGGTCCACGTATGGTATGTGTGTTGATGAGCGGATCTCCCATTGGCTCCCCTCCGTTTTGGCGCGAAGGGAACCGTGGATAAGAGGGAGCTGGAAACACCACTGCCATGTCGATCTCCGGAGTTCTTACGAACCCCGGGATACAGGAGCCAAGTATCCTGCGAACACGAGGCTGGACCGAGGAATCGCTGGTGACCCCCTGAAGAACTTCTGCTCCTCATTGCTGTCGTCCGGTGAAGCCCTTTCCACCTAAGATCGAACAAGAAGGCCTGTACTGGCGCTTCGACCTATTGGAATAGCAGGACCAGCTATTCCCGGCACCTTCATCAACTCCTGCCGTAAGCCTTCGGAAGTGTCTCTTGGCCATCCAGTTGACTGACCAGCTTACTAAGGAGCCCTGCTCTGTAATCGCCGACAGGTTGGGTGGTATTCTGAGTCCGGGGCACGCTCACACGCTTCGTTTGCTTAGCAACCCTAAGCTAGAGGTGAACGGTGCTCGTTTGGCTTGAATACACCCGGCCGTTCCGTTGCCCTGCCGTGGCGACAAAACTGTGCAGGATTCTTCGATCGGGACGTCTTTTTACTCTGCACGACGACGAGACGTTCCCTGCTCTTCAGAACCTGCCAGAAGCTGCATCTATCGAGGAGAAGCTCGGGCCTGCTTGCTTCGGGGACCGGTGAGTAGATTAGCTAGGATCTGGTCGCCCTCCTGCAGTGCCCCTTGCTTTTCCCCACTGTAAATACAGCTCCCCTTGTCCGTACTCGCGCCCTACTTCTGCCTCACAGTGGAGGCTGCGCTAGAGTCGCGGACCGTGTTCTCCTTCATTGGGGCACCCTACAGAGCTGTCCAACGTCCTCCGAAGAGCTTCACCTTCTGCCCATTGGCACCGGCGTGTGCAGGTACTTTTGAGCGCTAGGCTCCACTCTTCGTAGGGATTGGACTACCATCCAGTTAGGGGCCTCAGAAGGCGGACATATCACACGCATTGGTTCGCACTGCCTGTTTTCCTTCCCCTGCAGGTGGATAACATATTTCGTGCTGCTAATGCTGTGAAACTGTGTATTCTGTATATATATTGGGTGAATAGTGTATGTGTTGGTTTAATATCGTTGTATATTGCTGCTTTTACTGTGGTTATTAGTTTCAAGGCCTTATAATAAATGTTTATCTATTTTTGATATAACAACTGTTTGGAGTAGTTTGTACGCGCTCTTGCTTTGTGTGCTCACTGCGGGCTTTCAGTCACCCTCACCCCTCTTGAGACCTAGTCTTGACCGCCGCGATCGCTACCTTGATTGGTCTGGCTTGTCCAGAGGTTACCCTGTTCCAAGTAATTAGGTTGGCCTTCTGAACTTCTGCGCCACCAGGACAGAGTTCAGAAATCCGTCTTAACAAATTGGTGTACAGCGGTGGGATACGACTGAAGGTATCCAGTGTTGCACACGAGCTAAGGCGTTTTCAGGTTATTCCAACCAGGACACGCAGTAAAGTATTGAATATAACGTTAAAAAGGCCATAGTCCTATCAACAGTATGGAAACGAATACTTTATTAACCTTAAATGCTTCGAAATCTGAAACATTGAAGAAGATGTGTGCGGAGAGAGGGGTTTCCTCTCAAGGCACTAAATTGGAAATGATCCAGAGAATCGTGGCGTGGCAAGAAGCGCAGCTTGACGCTATAACTTCCGAGGACAGTGCAGAAGGTGGTGGGGCTGCTCTCACTGGCAGAACCGACGGTTCTGCCGCTGCACTGATCCATCACGACCACGAGGACAGGGAGGATGTAATGTCTAACGTTTCCTCTGCCAGTGTTGATGGGGAGGCTATGCTTGAATTCAAGAAGCAAGAGCTGCGGTTTAGGCAGCAGGAGCTTGAATTCAGCATAGCCAAACTGAAAATCGACCAGGCAGAAAAACAAAAAGACAGGGATCACCAGTTGGAACTGGCCAAGCTTCAGTTCGCAAATGGGTCCAAGGGTCCTGGACATGGTTCTGGGGCTTCCTCTCATCCACAGTTTCCAAAAGATCTGCTCAGTGTGTATGAGGAACGAAATGACATTATGGACTGGTTAAATGCGTTTGAGTATGCATGCGAGGTTCAAGAGGTTGATAATGCGGATAAGATTGCATGGTTACTCAGCAGACTGCCCCATTCTGGTTGCAGTGCCATTATGGAAATGTCGAAGGCTGAGCGCGCTGATTTTGCAATGTTGAAGCAGACTCTCATTTTAAAGTTTGGGAAGACTCCGACCCAATATTTGAAAAGGTTTAGAGAGTATAAGAAAAAGGAAGGTGGTACTTGGGTGTCGTATGTAGCTGAGTCCCTGAAAAACTTGACTGGCTGGGTTGAAGGTTATAAGGTTTCTACCTTCGAAGGCATGATCAATCTGGTCATGCTGGAACACATTTTTGCTTCTTCTTCCCCGGAGCTTAAGCAGCATTTGGCCGATTCGAAGGAGATAGATCCTAAGAAGCTGGCCATTGCAGCAGACTTATGGGTGTCACATCGAGTGTCCCATAAGGACAAAACTCATCCTGGTAAACAGGAGGAAGGGAATAAGTCCAAAGATATGGAGGGTGGGGAATCTGCTAAATCTTCTTCCCATAAGGGCCACAAAAAGAAAAATAAGGGTAAGCCATACGAGAACTCACAGGGTAGCGGAGGTTCGCCTCCGAAACAGAACTCTGGTTATAATAAGCCTCCCTACGTAAACAGACCCAATGGGGCTTGTTTTTCTTGTGGAGCAACTGACCATGTGAAGGGGGATCCCCGTTGTAAGGTTAGACCTTTGGGGGTCCACTCCGCTAATCTGGCCTTCTCCTCCTACGAGGAAGAAGAGATTACAGGAGCATCCTTCTCCTCAGACTCATTTCCCAGCGGAATAGAGGCTGAGGTAGTTTTAGTGTCCCTGGGTTCCTGGGAGCCTAAAGTCGCAGAGGCGTATGCTAGGATTCCGGATAATACCAAGCACTACTTTAAAGACAGTGTGCTGATCAATGGAGTGGATACTCCAGCTCTTAGGGATAGTGGGTGCAGTCGAACTGTAGTGGATTCTACCTTGGTAGACTCAGAGGAAGTTGCCAGAGCTCCTCTGATGCCCACTAAGTTGGCTGACGGCCCCCTCCGTATGTTTCCCGTGATCCCTGTTAATCTAACTTTAAATGGTACTCCTGATGGGCTTGGCTAGTGAAAAGTTGAAGGCAGGACAAGCGCTGGTGAAACATTGGTACGACCAGAAAGCTTCCTTAATTCACTTTACCCCTGGTCAGCAAGTCCTGATCATGAACCCTATAAGGCCTCGCGCTTTACAGGACAAATGGTCAGGCCCTTACACAGTGGTGGAGCCCCTGGGTGAGGTGAACTATTTAGTGGACCTTGGAAGGCCTGGACAGGCTCCAAAAGTGTTCCACGTAAATAGGCTGAAGGCTTTCGTCCCAAGAGTCGAAATCGCAGCACTGCTACTGGCGTCAGACGTTGAGGAAGAGGAGTCAGAACCTCTTCCCGACCTGTTCCAAAGCGGTCCTTCAGATAGCTCCGTTGAGGGTGTCCGAGTGGCCCCTCACCTGACTTCTGATCAGCAGGCTGAGGTGAAAAGTTTGCTTAGGCAGTTTTCCCCCCTGTTTTCACAGTCGCCTGGTTTGACACCTTGGTGCAAACATAACATTGACACAGGAGACAGTGTACCTACCAAAAGTAGGGGATACAGGATGTCGGATAAAGTGCGGTCTTATATTAAGACTGAGGTCAACAAGATGTTAGACCTTGGGGTGATTGAACCCTCTAGTAGTCCTTGGTCCAGTCCTGTGGTATTGGTTCCAAAGGCAGGCACTTCTGAATTGAGGTTCTGCGTGGATTACAGGGCTCTGAATGCTGTCACCAAGACAGACGCTCACCCCTTGCCTCGAACTGACGAGCTGGTGGATACCTTGGGTGCCTCCAAGTACCTCAGCACGTTTGACCTGACTGCGGGCTATTGGCAAATAGCTTTAGCAGAACATGCCAAGGAGAAGACAGCATTTTCGACTCCCGACGGGCTTTACCAATTCCGGGTAATGCCGTTCGGATTGAAGAATGCACCTGCCACTTTCCAGAGGCTTGTGAATCATGTGTTGAATGGGTTGGACGAATTCTGTCTTGCATATCTGGACGATATAGCAGTTTTCAGTGCCACCTGGGAAGACCATGTGAAACACCTCGGGATTGTGCTCCAGGCTCTTCAGAAAGCCCACTTGACCATAAAGGCGAGTAAATGCCAGATTGGACAAGGCTCAGTGGTTTACCTTGGGCATGAAGTAGGTGGAGGAAGGATACAGCCTCTCCCCAGTAAAGTACAAGCAGTACAAGACTGGCCTACCCCCACTACACAAACCCAAGTGAGAGCCTTCTTAGGACTCACGGGTTATTACCGCAATTTTATGGCAGACTATGGCACCATAGCTGCTCCTCTGACTGCCCTCACAACTCCGAAGAAACCCAAGAAGGTAACTTGGACTGACGAGTGTGAGAAGGCCTTCAATGGCTTGAAAGACTCCTTGTGCCAGGCCCCTGTGCTCAGGGCCCCTGATTATCAAAGACCTTTTATCGTGCAGACGGATGCCTCTGACACTGGGATAGGAGCTGTACTATCACAAGTAGATGAGAAGGGTAAGGAACACCCTATCGGTTTTATTAGTCGCCAGCTTAAGGACAGAGAGCTCAGATGGTCCACGGTAGAGAAAGAATGTTTCTCTGTTGTGTGGGCCCTAAGGAAGCTGCGGCCCTACCTCTATGGGACCCACTTCACTGTGCAGACTGACCATAAGCCGTTAAAGTGGCTAATGAACATGAAGGGGGAGAATCCAAAGTTGCTTAGGTGGTCCATAAGTCTACAAGGCTTCGACTTCACTATTGAGCATAGGCCAGGTGTCCAACATAGCAATGCTGATGGGTTGTCCAGAATGTTTTACCGACCTGAACAAGAGACTCATCCAGGGGTGGATTAGTTCCCCCTGTCCATAGTCTGGGAGGGGCGAGTGTTAGGAAAGATTTCGTTATTGTAGGGAACTTTCCTTCCATGTGGCAACCCCTAAACTTTTTGCTATTGTTTTCAACCTGTTTTCTTGACTTTGCCAGAGAAGTGCAGCCTTCTGCCGTACTCCTCTGGGCTTTCGCTCCTTTCTTACAGGGAAACTGACAGGCCCTTAAGACAGTCAGTACCGGGGAACGCTGTTTCCCGTAGTTTCTTCTATCGTGTCGCCATTTTAGTGCAACACGACACAAGAGGGCACTGTAAGCTAAGTTACAGCTCTCTTGGGTCTCTAGCCTTCTACAGACCCTAGACACTCTTGAAGGATGGTTTTTGGATCGGTGCAAGTCATTCAGGGACTGGGCTGGTGGCAGCGATCATTTGGTTTATTTTGAGCTCCTTTTGCCGTTCTGAGCACCTTTTTGCCGCGAACACAAAAGGGTGGCCCGGCTACCCAAAATGGCCGGACCACGAGGCTCCTTTGTCTCGTCCACTGTCCGTCTTGCTCCCTTTACCTTCCCCCGGGTCAGGCGACCCGGGGCCTTCCTTATTTGGGCATGTAGTTTCCCGCGAAACACGGTTGCTTTCGCGGGCTTCTACATGTCGTTTGAGTGCCCCCAGGATGTGGGCTGGGCTGTCTGGTCCCAATACACATCCTGGGTGCCAGAGAGTCTAGGGTGGTGTGAATGCCTGGGACCACCGTGGTCCGTGATTGGTCCACGTATGGTATGTGTGTTGATGAGCGGATCTCCCATTGGCTCCCCTCCGTTTTGGCGCGAAGGGAACCGTGGATAAGAGGGAGCTGGAAACACCACTGCCATGTCGATCTCCGGAGTTCTTACGAACCCCGGGATACAGGAGCCAAGTATCCTGCGAACACGAGGCTGGACCGAGGAATCGCTGGTGACCCCCTGAAGAACTTCTGCTCCTCATTGCTGTCGTCCGGTGAAGCCCTTTCCACCTAAGATCGAACAAGAAGGCCTGTACTGGCGCTTCGACCTATTGGAATAGCAGGACCAGCTATTCCCGGCACCTTCATCAACTCCTGCCGTAAGCCTTCGGAAGTGTCTCTGGGCCATCCAGTTGACTGACCAGCTTACTAAGGAGCCCTGCTCTGTAATCGCCGACAGGTTGGGTGGTATTCTGAGTCCGGGGCACGCTCACACGCTTCGTTTGCTTAGCAACCCTAAGCTAGAGGTGAACGGTGCTCGTTTGGCTCGAATACACCCGGCCGTTCCGTTGCCCTGCCGTGGCGACAAAACTGTGCAGGATTCTTCGATCGGGACGTCTTTTTACTCTGCACGACGACGAGACGTTCCCTGCTCTTCAGAACCTGCCAGAAGCTGCATCTATCGAGGAGAAGCTCGGGCCTGCTTGCTTCGGGGACCGGTGAGTAGATTAGCTAGGATCTGGTCGCCCTCCTGCAGTGCCCCTTGCTTTTCCCCGCTGTAAATACAGCTCCCCTTGTCCGTACTCGCGCCCTACTTCTGCCTCACAGTGGAGGCTGCGCTAGAGTCGCGGACCGTGTTCTCCTTCATTGGGGCACCCTACAGAGCTGTCCAACGTCCTCCGAAGAGCTTCACCTTCTGCCCATTGGCACCGGCGTGTGCAGGTACTTTTGAGCGCTAGGCTCCACTCTTCGTAGGGATTGGACTACCATCCAGTTAGGGGCCTCAGAAGGCGGACATATCACACGCATTGGTTCGCACTGCCTGTTTTCCTTCCCCTGCAGGTGGATAACATATTTCGTGCTGCTAATGCTGTGAAACTGTGTATTCTGTATATATATTGGGTGGATAGTGTATGTGTTGGTTTAATATCGTTGTATATTGCTGCTTTTACTGTGGTTATTAGTTTCAAGGCCTTATAATAAATGTGTATCTATTTTTGATATAGCAACTGTTTGGAGTAGTTTGTACGCGCTCTTGCTTTGTGTGCTCACTGCGGGCTTTCAGTCACCCTCACCCCTCTTGAGACCTAGTCTTGACCGCCGCGATCGCTACCTTGATTGGTCTGGCTTGTCCAGAGGTTACCCTGTTCCAAGTAATTAGGTTGGCCTTCTGAACTTCTGCGCCACCAGGACAGAGTTCAGAAATCCGTCTTAACACCTTCTCATGCTATAGGAAGGGTCTCAGGTTTGGTATAAGCATTGAGATATCACATCTCTGCTATCGGAAGGGTCTCAGGATTGGATTGGGAAGGAGTTGGATATCCCTTCTCATGTTATAGGAAGGGTCTCAGGATTGGAATGGGAAGGATTTGGATATCACATCTCTTGCTATAGGAAGGGTCTCAGGATTGGAATGGGTAGGAGTTGGATATTACTTTCTTGCTATAGGAAGGGTCTCATGTTTGGAATGGGAAGGATTTGGATATCACATATGCTATAGTTAGTGTCTCAGGTTTGGAACGGGAAGGAGTTGGATATCACATCTCATGTTATAGGAAGGGTCTCAGGTTTGGTATAAGCATTGAGATATCACATCTCTGCTATCGGAAGTGGCTCAGGATTGGAATGGGAAGGAGTTGGATATCCCATCTCATGTTATAGGACGAGTCTCTGGTTTGGTATTAGAATCATTGAGATATCACATCGCATGCTGTAGGAAGGGTCTCAGGATTGGAATGGGAAGGAATTGGATATCACATCTCATGCTATAGGAAGGGTCTCAGATTTTGTATAAGCATTGAGATATCACATCTCATGCTATAGGAAGGGTCTCAGGATTGGAATGGGAAGGAGTTGTATATGACATCCCAGGCCATAGGAAGGGTCTCAGGTTTGGTATAAGCATTGAGATATCACATCTCTGCTATCGGAAGGGTCTCAGGATTGGAATGATAAGGAGTTGGATATCCCATCTCATGTTATAGGAAGGGTCTCAGGTTTGGTATTAGAAGCATAGAGATATCACATCTCATGCTATAGGAAGGGTCTCAGGATTGGAATGGGAAGGAGTTGGATATCACATCTCATGATAAAGGAAGGGTCTGAGGTTTGGAAGGGGAAGGATTTGGATATCACATCTCATGTTATAGGACGGGTCTCAGGTTTGGTATTAGAAGCATTGAGACATCACATCTCATGTTATAGGAAGGGTCTCAGGATTGGAATGGGAAGAAGTTGGATATCACACCTCAAGCTATAGGAAGGGTCTCAGGATTGGAATGGGAAGGAGTTTGATATCACATCTCATGCCATAGTATGGGTCTCAGGTTTGGTAGAAGCATTGGGATATCACATCTCATGCTATCGGAAGGGTATCAGTATTGGATTTGGAAGGAGTTGGATATCCCATCTCATGCCATAGGAAGGGTCTCAGGTTGGAATGGGAAGGAGTTGGATATCACATTTCATGTTATAGAAAGGGTCTCAGGATTGGAATGGGAAGGACTTGGATATCATATCTCATGCTATAGGAAGGCTCTCAGGTTTGGAAGGGGAAGGAGTTGGATATCACATTTCATGTTAGAGGAAGGATCTCAGGTTTGGTATTAGAGGCCTTGAGATATCACATCTCATGCTATAGGAAGGGTCTCTGGATTGAATGGGAAGGAGTTGGATATCACATCTCAAGCTATAGGAAGGGTCTCAGGTTTGGTATAAGCATTGAGATATCACATCTCATGCTATAGGAAGGGTCTCAGGATTGGAATGGGAAGGAGTTGGATATCACATCTCATATTATAGGAAATATCTCAGGTTTGGTATTAGAAGCATTGAGACATCACATCTCATGTTATAGGAAGGGTCTCAGGATTGGAATGGGAAGAAGTTGGATATCACATCTCATGCTATAGGAAGGGTCTCAGGTTTGGTATATGCATTGAGATATCACATCTCATGCTATAGGAAGGGTCTCAGGATTGGAATGGGAAGGAGTTGTATATGACATCTCATGCCATAGGAAGGGTCTCAGGTTTGGTATAAGCATTGAGATATCACATCACATGCTATAGGAAGGGTCTCAGGATTGGAATGGGAAGGACTTGGATATCACATCTCATGCTATAGGCAGGGTCTCAGGTTTGGAAAGGGAAGGAGATGGATATCACATTTCATGTTAGAGATAGGATCTCAGGTTTGGTATTAGAGGCATTGAGATATCACATCTCATGCTATCAGAAGGGTCTCAGGATTGGAATGGGAAGGAGTTGTATATCACATCTCATGCTAAAGGGAGGGTCTCAGGTTTTGAAGGGGAAGGATTTGGAAATCACATCTCATGCTATAGGAAGGGTCTCAGGTTTGGTATATGCATTGAGATATCACATCTCATGCTATAGGAAGGGTCTCAGGATTGGAATGGGAAGGAGTTGTATATGACATCTCATGCCATAGGAAGGGTCTCAGGTTTGGTATACGCATTGAGATATCACATCACATGCTATAGGAAGGGTCTCAGGATTGGAATGGGAAGGACTTGGATATCACATCTCATGCTATAGGCAGGGTCTCAGGTTTGGAAAGGGAAGGAGATGGATATCACATTTCATGTTAGAGATAGGATCTCAGGTTTGGTATTAGAGGCATTGAGATATCACATCTCATGCTATCAGAAGGGTCTCAGGATTGGAATGGGAAGGAGTTGTATATCACATCTCATGCTAAAGGGAGGGTCTCAGGTTTGGAAGGGGAAGGATTTGGAAATCACATCTCATGCTATCAGAAGGGTCTCAGGATTGGAATGGGAAGGAGTTGTATATCACATCTCATGCTAAAGGGAGGGTCTCAGGTTTGGAAGGGGAAGGATTTGGAAATCACATCTCATGCTATAGGAAGGGTCTCAGGATTGGAATGGGAAGGAGTTGGATATCACATCTCAAGCTATAGGAACGGTCTCAGGTTTGGTATAAGCATTGTGATATCACATCTCATGCTATAGGAAGGGTCTCAGGATTGGAATGGGAAGGAGTTGGATATCACATCTCATGTTATAGGAAAGATCTCAGGTTTGGTATGAGAAGCATTGAGACATCACATCTCATGTTATAGGAAGGGTCTCAGGATTGGAATGGGAAGAAGTTGGATATCACATCTCATGCCATAGGAAGGGTCTCAGATTTGGTATAAGCATTGAGATATCACATCTCATGCTATAGGAAGGGTCTCAGGATTGGAATGGGAAGGACTTGGATATCACATCTCATGCTATAGGCAGGGTCTCAGGTTTGGAAAGGGAATGAGATGGATATCACATTTCATGTTAGAGGTAGGATCTCAGGTTTGGTATTAGAGGCATTGAGATATCACATCTCATGCTATCAGAAGGGTCTCAGGATTGGAATGGGAAGGAGTTGGATATCACATCTCATGCTAAAGGGAGGGTCTCAGGTTTGGAAGGGGAAGGATTTGGAAATCACATCTCATGTTATAGGAAGGATCTCAGGTTTGGTATTAGAAGCATTGAGATATCACATCTCATGCTTTCATAAGGGTCTCAGGATTGGAATGGGAAGGAGTTGGATATCACATCTCATGTTATAGGAAGGATCTCAGGTTTGGTATTAGAAGCATTGAGACATCACATCTCATGCTATAGGAAGGGTCTCAGGATTGGAATGGGAAGGAGTTGGATATCACATCTCATGCTATAGGAAGGGTCTCAGATTTGGTATAAGCATTGAGATATCACATCTCATGCTATAGGAAGGGTCTTAGGATTGGAATGGGAAGGAGTTGTATATGACATCTCAGGCCATAGGAAGGGTCTCAGGTTTGGTATAAGCATTGAGATATCACATCTCTGCTATCGGAAGGGTCTCAGGATTGGAATGGGAAGGAATTGGATATCACATCTCATGTTATAGGAAGGATCTCAGGTTTGGTATTAGAAGCATTGAGATATCCCTTCTCATGCTATAGGAAGGGTCTCAGGATTGGAATGTGAAGGATTTGGATATCACATCTCATATTATAGGAAATATCTCAGGTTTGGTATTAGAAGCATTGAGACATCACATCTCATGTTATAGGAAGGGTCTCAGGATTGGAATGGGAAGAAGTTGGATATCACATCTCATGCTATAGGAAGGGTCTCAGGTTTGGTATATGCATTGAGATATCACATCTCATGCTATAGGAAGGGTCTCAGGATTGGAATGGGAAGGAGTTGTATATGACATCTCATGCCATAGGAAGGGTCTCAGGTTTGGTATAAGCATTGAGATATCACATCACATGCTATAGGAAGGGTCTCAGGATTGGAATGGGAAGGACTTGGATATCACATCTCATGCTATAGGCAGGGTCTCAGGTTTGGAAAGGGAAGGAGATGGATATCACATTTCATGTTAGAGATAGGATCTCAGGTTTGGTATTAGAGGCATTGAGATATCACATCTCATGCTATCAGAAGGGTCTCAGGATTGGAATGGGAAGGAGTTGTATATCACATCTCATGCTAAAGGGAGGGTCTCAGGTTTGGAAGGGGAAGGATTTAGAAATCACATCTCATGCTATAGGAAGGGTCTCAGGATTGGAATGGGAAGGAGTTGGATATCACATCTCAAGCTATAGGAACGGTCTCAGGTTTGGTATAAGCATTGTGATATCACATCTCATGCTATAGGAAGGGTCTCAGGATTAGAATGGGAAGGAGTTGTATATGACATCTCATGCCGTAGGAAGGGTCTCAGGTTTGGTATAAGCATTGAGATATCACATCTCTGCTATCGAAAGGGTCTTAGGATTGGAATGGGAAGGAGTTGGATATCCCATCTCATGTTATAGGAAGAGTCTCAGGTTTGATATTAGAAGCATTGAGATATCCCATCTCATGATATAGGAAGGGTCTCAGGTTGGAATGGGAAGGAGTTGGATATCACATTTTATGTTATAGGAAGGGTCTCAGGATTGGAATGGGAAGGACTTGGATATCATATCCCATGCTATAGGAAGGCTCTCAGGTTTGGAAGGGGAAGGAGTTGGATATCACATTTCATGTTATAGGAAGGATCTCAGGTTTGGTATTAGAGGCCTTGAGATATCACATCTCATGCTATAGGAAGGGTCTCAGGATTGGAATAGGAAGGAGTTGGATATCACATCTCAAGCTATAGGAACGGTCTCAGGTTTGGTATAAGCATTGTGATATCACATCTCATGCTATAGGAAGGGTCTCAGGATTGGAATGGGAAGGAGTTGGATATCACATCTCATGTTATAGGAAAGATCTCAGGTTTGGTATTAGAAGCATTGAGACATCACATCTCATGTTATAGGAAGGGTCTCAGGATTGGAATGGGAAGAAGTTGGATATCACATCTCTTGCTATAGGAAGGGTCTCAGATTTGGTATAAGCATTGAGATATCACATCTCATGCTATAGGAAGGGTCTCAGGATTGGAATGGGAAGTTGTTGTATATGACATCTCATGCCATAGGAAGGGTCTCAGGTTTGGTATAAGCATTGAGATATCACATCACATGCTATAGGAAGGGTCTCAAGATTGGAATGGGAAGGACTTGGATATCGCATCTCATGCTATAGGCAGGGTCTCAGGTTTGGAAAGGGAATGAGATGGATATCACATTTCATGTTAGAGGTAGGATCTCAGGTTTGGTATTAGAGGCATTGAGATATCACATCTCATGCTATCAGAAGGGTCTCAGGATTGGAATGGGAAGGAGTTGGATATCACATCCCATGCTAAAGGGAGGGTCTCAGGTTTGGAAGGGGAAGGATTTGGAAATCACATCTCATGCTATCAGAAGGGTCTCAGGATTGGAATGGGAAGGAGTTGTATATCACATCTCATGCTAAAGGGAGGGTCTCAGGTTTGGAAGGGGAAGGATTTGGAAATCACATCTCATGCTATAGGAAGGGTCTCAGGATTGGAATTGGAAGGAGTTGGATATCACATCTCAAGCTATAGGAACGGTCTCAGGTTTGGTATAAGCATTGTGATATCACATCTCATGCTATAGGAAGGGTCTCAGGTTTGGTATAAGCATTGAAATATCACATCTCTGCTATCGAAAGGGTCTTAGGATTGGAATGGGAAGGAGTTGGATATCCCATCTCATGTTATAGGAAGAGTCTCAGGTTTGGTATTAGAAGCATTGAGATATCCCATCTCATGATATAGGAAGGGTCTCAGGTTGGAATGGGAAGGAGTTGGATATCACATTTCATGTTATAGGAAGGGTCTCAGGATTGGAATGGGAAGGACTTGGATATCATATCCCATGCTATAGGAAGGCTCTCAGGTTTGGAAGGGGAAGGAGTTGGATATCACATTTCATGTTAGAGGAAGGATCTCAGGTTTGGTATTAGAGGCCTTGAGATATCACATCTCATGCTATAGGAAGGGTCTCAGGATTGGAATGGGAAGGAGTTGGATATCACATCTCAAGCTATAGGAACGGTCTCAGGTTTGGTATAAGCATTGTGATATCACATCTCATGCTATAGGAAGGGTCTCAGGATTGGAATGGGAAGGAGTTGGATATCACATCTCATGTTATAGGAAAGATCTCAGGTTTGGTATTAGAAGCATTGAGACATCACATCTCATGTTATGGGAAGGGTCTCAGGATTGGAATGGGAAGAAGTTGGATATCACATCTCTTGCTATAGGAAGGGTCTCAGATTTGGTATAAGCATTGAGATATCACATCTCATGCTATAGGAAGGGTCTCAGGATTGGAATGGGAAGGAGTTGTATATGACATCTCATGCCATAGGAAGGGTCTCAGGTTTGGTATAAGCATTGAGATATCACATCACATGCTATAGGAAGGGTCTCAAGATTGGAATGGGAAGGACTTGGATATCGCATCTCATGCTATAGGCAGGGTCTCAGGTTTGGAAAGGGAATGAGATGGATATCACATTTCATGTTAGAGGTAGGATCTCAGGTTTGGTATTAGAGGCATTGAGATATCACATCTCATGCTATCAGAAGGGTCTCAGGATTGGAATGGGAAGGAGTTGGATATCACATCTCATGCTAAAGGGAGGGTCTCAGGTTTGGAAGGGGAAGGATTTGGAAATCACATCTCATGTTATAGGAAGGATCTCAGGTTTGGTATTAGAAGCATTGAGATATCACATCTCATGCTTTCATAAGGGTCTCAGGATTGGAATGGGAAGGAGTTGGATATCACATCTCATGTTATAGGAAGGATCTCAGGTTTGGTATTAGAAGCATTGAGACATCACATCTCATGCTATAGGAAGGGTCTCAGGATTGGAATGGGAAGGAGTTGGATATCACATCTCATGCTATAGGAAGGGTCTCAGATTTGGTATAAGCATTGAGATATCACATCTCATGCTATAGGAAGGGTCTCAGGATTGGAATGGGAAGGAGTTGTATATGACATCTCAGGCCATAGGAAGGGTCTCAGGTTTGGTATAAGCATTGAGATATCACATCTCTGCTATCGGAAGGGTCTCAGGATTGGAATGGGAAGGAATTGGATATAACATCTCATGTTATAGGAAGGATCTGAGGTTTGGTATTAGAAGCATTGAGATATCCCTTCTCATGCTATAGGAAGGGTCTCAGGATTGGAATGTGAAGGATTTGGATATCACATCTCATGCTAAAGGAAGGGTCTCAGGTTTGGTAGAAGCATTGAGATATCACGTCTCTGTTATCGGAAGGGTCTCAGGATTGGATTGGGAAAGAGTTGGATATCCCTTCTCATGCTATAGGAAGGGTCTCAGGTTTGGTATAAGCATTGAGATATCACATCTCTGCTATCGGAAGGGTCTCAGGATTGGATTGGGAAGGAGTTGGATATCCCTTCTCATGTTATAGGAAGGGTCTCAGGATTGGAATGGGAAGGATTTGGATATCACATCTCTTGCTATAGGAAGGGTCTCAGGATTGGAATGGGTAGGAGTTGGATATTACTTTCTTGCTATAGGAAGGGTCTCATGTTTGGAATGGGAAGGAGTTGGATATCACATATGCTATAGTTAGTGTCTCAGGTTTGGAACGGGAAGGAGTTGGATATCACATCTCATGTTATAGGAAGGGTCTCAGGTTTGGTATAAGCATTGAGATATCACATCTCTGCTATCGGAAGTGGCTCAGGATTGGAATGGGAAGGAGTTGGATATCCCATCTCATGTTATAGGACGAGTCTCTGGTTTGGTATTAGAATCATTGAGATATCACATCGCATGCTGTAGGAAGGGTCTCAGGATTGGAATGGGAAGGAATTGGATATCACATCTCATGCTATAGGAAGGGTCTCAGATTTGGTATAAGCATTGAGATATCACATCTCATGCTATAGGAAGGGTCTCAGGATTGGAATGGGAAGGAGTTGTATATGACATCCCAGGCCATAGGAAGGGTCTCAGGTTTGGTATAAGCATTGAGATATCACATCTCTGCTATCGGAAGGGTCTCAGGATTGGAATGGGAAGGAGTTGGATATCCCATCTCATGTTATAGGAAGGGTCTCAGGTTTGATATTAGAAGCATAGAGATATCACATCTCATGCTATAGGAAGGGTCTCAGGATTGGAATGGGAAGGACTTGGATGTCACATCTCATGCTATAGGGAGGGTCTCAAGTTTGATATTAGAAGCATTGAGATAACAAATCTCATGATATCGGAAGGGTCTCAGGATTGGAATGGGAAGGAGTTGGATATCACATCTCATGATAAAGGAAGGGTCTGAGGTTTGGAAGGGGAAGGATTTGGATATCACATCTCATGTTATAGGACGGGTCTCAGGTTTGGTATTAGAAGCATTGAGATATCAAGTCTCATGGTATAAGAAGGGTCTCAGAATTGGAATGGGAAGGAGTTGGATATCACATCTCAAGCTATAGGAAGGGTCTCAGGATTGGAATGGGAAGGAGTTTGATATCACATCTCATGCCATAGTATGGGTCTCAGGTTTGGCAGAAGCATTGGGATATCACATCTCATGCTATCGGAAGGGTATCAGTATTGGATTTGGAAGGAGTTGGATATCCCATCTCATGCTATAGGAAGGGTCTCAGGTTGGAATGGGAAGGAGTTGGATATCACATTTCATGTTATAGAAAGGGTCTCAGGATTGGAATGGGAAGGACTTGGATATCATATCTCATGCTATAGGAAGGCTCTCAGGTTTGGAAGGGGAAGGAGTTGGATATCACATTTCATGTTAGAGGAAGGATCTCAGGTTTGGTATTAGAGGCCTTGAGATATCACATCTCATGCTATAGGAAGGGTCTCTGGATTGAATGGGAAGGAGTTGGATATCACATCTCAAGCTATAGGAAGGGTCTCAGGTTTGGTATAAGCATTGAGATATCACATCTCATGCTATAGGAAGGGTCTCAGGATTGGAATGGGAAGGAGTTGGATATCACATCTCATATTATAGGAAATATCTCAGGTTTGGTATTAGAAGCATTGCGACATCACATCTCATGTTATAGGAAGGGTCTCAGGATTGGAATGGGAAGAAGTTGGATATCACATCTCATGCTATAGGAAGGGTCTCAGGTTTGGTATATGCATTGAGATATCACATCTCATGCTATAGGAAGGGTCTCAGGATTGGAATGGGAAGGAGTTGTATATGACATCTCATGCCATAGGAAGGGTCTCAGGTTTGGTATAAGCATTGAGATATCACATCACATGCTATAGGAAGGGTCTCAGGATTGGAATGGGAAGGACTTGGATATCACATCTCATGCTATAGGCAGGGTCTCAGGTTTGGAAAGGGAAGGAGATGGATATCACATTTCATGTTAGAGATAGGATCTCAGGTTTGGTATTAGAGGCATTGAGATATCACATCTCATGCTATCAGAAGGGTCTCAGGATTGGAATGGGAAGGAGTTGTATATCACATCTCATGCTAAAGGGAGGGTCTCAGGTTTGGAAGGGGAAGGATTTGGAAATCACATCTCATGTTATAGGAAGGGTCTCAGGTTTCGTATTAGAAGCATTGAGATATCACATCTCATGCTATAGGAAGGGTCTCAGGATTGGAATGGGGAGGACTTGGATGTCACATCTCATGCTATAGGGAGGGTCTCAAGTTTGATATTAGAAGCATTGAGATAACAAATCTCATGATATCGGAAGGGTCTCAGGATTGGAATGGGAAGGAGTTGGATATCACATCTCATGATAATGGGAGGGTCTAAGGTTTGGAAGGGGAAAGATTTTGATATCACATCTCATGTTATAGGACGGGTCTCAGGTTTGGTATTAGAAGCATTGAGATATCAAGTCTCATGGCATAGGAAGGGTCTCAGAATTGGAATGGGAAGGAGTTGGATATCACATCTCAAGCTATAGGAAGAGTCTCAGGATTGGAATGGGAATGAGTTTGATATCACATCTCATGCCATAGTATGGGTCTCAGGTTTGGTAGAAGCATTGGGATATCACATCACATGCTATTGGAAGGGTATCAGGATTGGAATGGGAAGAAGTTGGATATCACATCTCTTGCTATAGGAAGGGTCTCAGATTTGGTATAAGCATTGAGATATCACATCTCATGCTATAGGAAGGGTCTCAGGATTGGAATGGGAAGGAGTTGTATATGACATCTCATGCCATAGGAAGGGTCTCAGGTTTGGTATAAGCATTGAGATATCACATCACATGCTATAGGAAGGGTCTCAAGATTGGAATGGGAAGGACTTGGATATCGCATCTCATGCTATAGGAAGGGTCTCAGGACTGGAATGGGAAGGAGTTGGATATTACATCTCATGTTATAGGAAAGATCTCAGGTTTGGTATTAGAAGCATTGAGACATCACATCTCATGTTATAGGAAGGGTCTCAGGATTGGAATGGGAAGAAGTTGGATATCACATCTCATGCTATAGGAAGGGTCTCAGGTTTGGAAGGGGAAGGAGTTGGATATCCAATCTCATGTTATAGGACTGGTCTCAGGTTTGTTATTAGAAGCATTGAGATATCACATCGCATGCTGTAGGAAGGTTCTCAGGTTTGGTATTAGAAGCATTGAGACATCACATCTCATGCTATAGGAAGGGTCTCAGGATTGGAATGGGAAGGAGTTGGATATCACATCTCATGCTATAGGAAGGGTCTCAGATTTGGTATAAGCATTGAGATATCACATCTCATGATATAGGAAGGGTCTCAGGATTGGATTGGGAAGGAGTTCTATATGACATCTCAGGCCATAGGAAGGGTCTCAGGATTGGTATAAGCATTGAGATATCACATCTCTGCTATCGGAAGGGTCTCAGGATTGGAATGGGAAGGAGTTGGATATCCCATCTCATGATAAAGGAAGGGTCTAAGGTTTGGAAGGGGAAAGATTTGGATATCACATCTCATGTTATAGGACGGGTCTCAATTTTGATATTAGAAGCATTGAGATAACAAATCTCATGATATCGGAAGGGTCTCAGGATTGGAATGGGAAGGAGTTGGATATCACATCTCATGATAAAGGAAGGGTCTAAGGTTTGGAAGGGGAAAGATTTGGATATCACATCTCATGTTATAGGACGGGTCTCAGGTTTGGTATTAGAAGCATTGAGATATCAAGTCTCATGGTATAGGAAGGGTCTCAGAATTGGAATGGGAAGGATTTGGATATCACATCTCAAGCTATAGGAAGAGTCTCAGGATTGGAATGGGAAGGAGTTTGATATCACATCTCATGCCATAGTATGGTTCTCAGGTTTGGTAGAAGCATTGGGATATCACATCTCATGCTATTGGAAGGGTATCAGTATTGGATTTGGAAGGAGTTGGATATCCCATCTCATGCTATAGGAAGGGTCTCAGGTTGGAATGGGAAGGAGTTGGATATCACATTTCATGTTATAGGAAGGGTCTCAGGATTGGAATGGGAAGGAGTTGGATATCACATCTCAAGCTTTAGGAAGGGTCTCAGGTTTGGTATAAGCATTGAGATAGCACATCTCATGCTATAGGAAGGGTCTCAGGATTGGAATGGGAAGGAGTTGGATATCACATCTCATGTTATAGGAAAGATCTCAGGTTTGGTATTAGAAGCATTGAGACATCACATCTCATGTTATAGGAAGGGTCTCAGGATTGGAATGGGAAGAAGTTGGATATCACATCTCATGCTATAGGAAGGGTCTCAGGTTTGGAAGGGGAAGGAGTTGGATATCCAATCTCATGTTATAGGACTGGTCTCAGGTTTGGTATTAGAAGCATTGAGATATCACATCGCATGCTGTTGGAAGGTTCTCAGGTTTGGAATGGGGAGGAATTGGATATCACATCTCATGTCATAGGAAGGATCTCAGGTTCGGTATTAGAAGCATTGAGATATCACATCTCATGCTATAGGAATGGTCTCAGGATTAGAATGGGAAGGAGTTGGATATTACATTCTTGCTATAGGAAGGGTCTCATGTTTGGAATGGGAAGGAGTTGGATATCACATATGCTATAGGAAGGGTCTCAGGTTTGAAACGGGAAGGAGTTGGATATCACATCTCATGTTATAGGAAGGGTCTCAGGTTTGGTATAAGCATTGAGATATCACATCTCTGCTATCGGAAGTGTCTCAGGATTGGAATGGGAAGGTGTTGGATATCCCATCTCATGTTATAGGACGGGTCTCAGGTTTGTTATTAGAATCATTGAGATATCATATTACATGCTGTAGGAAGGGTCTAAGGATTGGAATGGGAAGGACTTGGATATCACATCTCATGCTATAGGTAGGCTCTCAGGTTTGGAAAGGGAAGGAGTTCGATATCACATTTCATGTTAGAGGAAGGATCTCAGGTTTGGTATTAGAGGCATTGAGATATCACATCTCATGCTATAGGAAGGGTCTCAGGTTTGGAATGGGAAGGAGTTGGATATCACATCTCATGCTATAGGAAGGGTCTCAGGTTTGGTATAAGCAGTGAGATATCACATCTCATGCTATAGGAAGTGTCTCAGGATTGGAATGGGAAGGAGTTGGATATCACATCTCATGTTATAGGAAGGATCTCAGGTTTGGTATAAGCATTGAGATATCACATCTCTGCTATCGGAAGGGTCTCAGGATTGGAATGGGAAGGAGTTGGATATTCCCATCTCATGTTATAGGAAGGGTCTCAGGTTTGGTATTAGAAGCATTGAGATATCACATCTCATGCTATAGGAAGGGTCTCAGGATTGGAATGGGAAGGACTTGGATATCACATCTCATGCTATAGGGAGGGTCTCAAGTTTGATATTAGAAGCATTGAGATATCACATCTCATGATATCGGAAGGGTCTCAGGGATGGAATGGGAAGGAGTTGGATATCACATCTCATGATAAAGGAAGGGTCTAAGGTTTGGAAGGGGAAGGAGTTTGATATCACATCTCATGCCATAGTATGGGTCTCAGGTTTGGTAGAAGCATTGGGATATCACATCTCATGCTATCGGAAGGGTATCAGGATTGGATTTGGAAGGAGTTGGATATCCCATCTCATGCTATAGGAAGGGTCTCAGGTTGGAATGGGAAGGAGTTGGATATCACATCTCATGTTATAGGAAGGGTCTCAGGATTGGAATGGGAAGGACTTGGATATCACATCTCATGCTATAGGAAGGCTCTCAGGTTTGGAAGGGGAAAGAGTTGGATATCACATTTCATGTTAGAGGTAGGATCTCAGGTTTGGTATTAGAGGCATTGAGATATCACATCTCATGCTATCGGAAGGATCTCAGGTTTGGTATAGAAGCATTGAGATATCACATCTCATGCTATCAGAAGGGTCTCAGGATTGGAATGGGAAGGAGTTGGATATCACATCTCATGCTAAAGGGAGGGTCTCAGGTTTGGAAGGGGAAGGATTTGGATATCACATCTCATGTTATAGGAAGGATCTCAGGTTTGGTATAAGCATTGAGATATCACATCTCTGCTATCGGAAGGGTCTCAGGATTGGAATGGGAAGGAGTTGGATATTCCCATCTCATGTTATAGGAAGGGTCTCAGGTTTGGTATTAGAAGCATTGAGATATCACATCTCATGCTATAGGAAGGGTCTCAGGATTGGAATGGGAAGGAGTTGGATATCACATCTCATGTTATAGGAAGGATCTCAGGTTTGGTATAAGCATTGAGATATCACATCTCTGCTATCGGAAGGGTCTCAGGATTGGAATGGGAAGGAGTTGGATATTACCATCTCATGTTATAGGAAGGGTCTCAGGTTTGGTATTAGAAGCATTGAGATATCACATCTCATGCTATAGGAAGGGTCTCAGGATTGGAATGGGAAGGACTTGGATATCACATCTCATGCTATAGGGAGGGTCTCAAGTTTGATATTAGAAGCATTGAGATATCACATCTCATGATATCGGAAGGGTCTCAGGGATGGAATGGGAAGGAGTTGGATATCACATCTCATGATAAAGGAAGGGTCTAAGGTTTGGAAGGGGAAGGAGTTTGATATCACATCTCATGCCATAGTATGGGTCTCAGGTTTGGTAGAAGCATTGGGATATCACATCTCATGCTATCGGAAGGGTATCAGGATTGGATTTGGAAGGAGTTGGATATCCCATCTCATGCTATAGGAAGGGTCTCAGGTTGGAATGGGAAGGAGTTGGATATCACATCTCATGTTATAGGAAGGGTCTCAGGATTGGAATGGGAAGGACTTGGATATCACATCTCATGCTATAGGAAGGCTCTCAGGTTTGGAAGGGGAAAGAGTTGGATATCACATTTCATGTTAGAGGTAGGATCTCAGGTTTGGTATTAGAGGCATTGAGATATCACATCTCATGCTATCGGAAGGATCTCAGGTTTGGTATAGAAGCATTGAGATATCACATCTCATGCTATCAGAAGGGTCTCAGGATTGGAATGGGAAGGAGTTGGATATCACATCTCATGCTAAAGGGAGGGTCTCAGGTTTGGAAGGGGAAGGATTTGGATATCACATCTCATGTTATAGGAAGGATCTCAGGTTTGGTATAAGCATTGAGATATCACATCTCTGCTATCGGAAGGGTCTCAGGATTGGAATGGGAAGGAGTTGGATATTCCCATCTCATGTTATAGGAAGGGTCTCAGGTTTGGTATTAGAAGCATTGAGATATCACATCTCATGCTATAGGAAGGGTCTCAGGATTGGAATGGGAAGGAGTTGGATATCACATCTCATGTTATAGGAAGGATCTCAGGTTTGGTATAAGCATTGAGATATCACATCTCTGCTATCGGAAGGGTCTCAGGATTGGAATGGGAAGGAGTTGGATATTACCATCTCATGTTATAGGAAGGGTCTCAGGTTTGGTATTAGAAGCATTGAGATATCACATCTCATGCTATAGGAAGGGTCTCAGGATTGGAATGGGAAGGACTTGGATATCACATCTCATGCTATAGGGAGGGTCTCAAGTTTGATATTAGAAGCATTGAGATATCACATCTCATGATATCGGAAGGGTCTCAGGGATGGAATGGGAAGGAGTTGGATATCACATCTCATGATAAAGGAAGGGTCTAAGGTTCGGAAGGGGAAGGAGTTTGATATCACATCTCATGCCATAGTATGGGTCTCAGGTTTGGTAGAAGCATTGGGATATCACATCTCATGCTATCGGAAGGGTATCAGGATTGGATTTGGAAGGAGTTGGATATCCCATCTCATGCTATAGGAAGGGTCTCAGGTTGGAATGGGAAGGAGTTGGATATCACATCTCATGTTATAGGAAGGGTCTCAGGATTAGAATGGGAAGGACTTGGATATCACATCTCATGCTATAGGAAGGCTCTCAGGTTTGGAAGGGGAAAGAGTTGGATATCACATTTCATGTTAGAGGTAGGATCTCAGGTTTGGTATTAGAGGCATTGAGATATCACATCTCATGCTATCGGAAGGATCTCAGGTTTGGTATAGAAGCATTGAGATATCACATCTCATGCTATCAGAAGGGTCTCAGGATTGGAATGGGAAGGAGTTGGATATCACATCTCATGCTAAAGGGAGGGTCTCAGGTTTGGAAGGGGAAGGATTTGGATATCACATCTCATGTTATCGGAAGGATCTCAGGTTTGGTATTAGAAGTATTGAGATATCACATCTCATGCTATAGGAAGGGTCTCAGGATTGGAATGGGAAGGAGTTGGTTATCACATCTCATGCTAAAGGAAGGGTCTCAGGTTTCGTAGAAGCATTGAGATATCACATCTCATGCTATAGGAAGGGTCTCAGGATTGGAATGGGAAGGACTTAGATATCACATATCATGCTATAGGGAGGGTCTCAGTTTTGATATTAGAAGCATTGAGATATCACATCTCATGCTATCGGAAGTGTCTCAGGATTGGAATGGGAAGGAGCTGGATATCACATCTCATGCTAAAGGAAGGGTCTCAGGTTTGGAACGGGAAGGAGTTGGATATCACATCTCATGTTATAGGAAGGGTCTCAGGTTTGGTATAAGCATTGAGATATCACATCTCTGCTATCGGAAGTGTCTCAGGATTGGAATGGGAAGGACTTGGATATCACATCTCATGCTATAGATAGGCTCTCAGGTTTGGAAAGGGAAGGAGTTGGGTATCACATTTCATGTTAGAGGAAGGATCTCAGGTTTGGTATTAGAGGCATTGAGATATCACATCTCAGGCTATAGGAAGGGTCTCAGGATTGGAATGGGAAGGGGTTGGATATCACATCTCATGCTATAGGAAGGGTCTCAGGATTGGAATGGGAAGGAGTTGGATATCACATCTCATGCTATAGGAAGGGTCTCAGGTTTGGTATAAGCATTGAGATATCACATCTCGTGCTATAGGAAGGGTCTCAGGATTGGAATGGGAAGGAGTTGTATATGACATCTCATGCTATAGACAGGGTCTCAGGTTTGGAAAGGGAAGGAGATGGATATCACATTTCATGTTAGAGGTAGGATCTCAGGTTTGGTATTAGAGGCATTGAGATATCACATCTCATGCTATCAGAAGGGTCTCAGGATTGGAATGGGAAGGAGTTGGATATCACATCTCATGCTAAAGGGAGGGTCGCAGGTTTGGAAGGGGAAGGATTTGGAAATCACATCTCATGTTATAGGAAGGATCTCAGGTTTGGTATTAGAAGCATTGAGATATCACATCTCATGCTATCATAAGGGTCTCAGGATTGGAATGGGAAGGAGTTGGATATCACATCTCATGCTATAGGAAGGGTCTCAGATTTGGTATAAGCATTGAGATATCACATCTCATGCTATAGGAAGGGTCTCAGGATTGGAATGGGAAGCAGTTGGATATCACATCTCAGGCCATAGGAAGGGTCTCAGGTTTGGTATAAGCATTGAGATATCACATCTCTGCTATCGGAAGGGTCTCAGGATTGGAATGGGAAGGAGTTGGATATCACATTTCATGTTATAGGAAGGGTCTCAGGATTGGAATTGGAAGGACTTGGCTATCATATCTCATGCTATAGGAAGGCTCTCAGGTTTGGAAGGGGAAGGGGTTGGATATCACATTTCATGTTAGAGGAACGATCTCAGGTTTGGTATTAGAGGCCTTGAGATATCACATCTCATGCTATAGGAAGGGTCTCAGGATTGGAATGGGAAGGAGTTGGATATCACATCTCAAGCTATAGGAACGGTCTCAGGTTTGGTATAAGCATTGTGATATCACATATCATGCTATAGGAAGGGTCTCGGGATTGGAATGGGAAGGAGTTGGATATCACATCTCATGTTATAGGAAAGATCTCAGGTTTGGTATTAGAAGCATTGAGACATCACATCTCATGTTATAGGAAGGGTCTCAGGATTGGAATGGGAAGAAGTTGGATATCACATCTCATGCTATAGGAAGGGTCTCAGGTTTGGTATAAGCATTGAGATATCACATCTCATGCTATAGGAAGGGTCTCAGGATTGGAATGGGAAGGAGTTGTATATGACATCTCATGCCATAGGAAGGGTCTCAGGTTTGGTATAAGCATTAAGATATCACATCACATGCTATAGGAAGGGTCTCAGGATTGTAATGGGAAGGACTTGGATATCACATCTCATGCTATAGGCAGGGTCTCAGGTTTGGAAAGGGAAGGAGATGGATATAACATTTCATGTTAGAGGTAGGATCTCAGGTTTGGTATTAGAGGCATTGAAATATCACATCTCATGCTATCAGAAGGGTCTCAGGATTGGAATGGGAAGGAGTTGGATATTACATCTCATGCTAAAGGGAGGGTCTCAGGTTTGGAAGGGGAAGGATTTGGAAATCACATCTCATGTTATAGGAAGGATCTCAGGTTTGGTATTAGAAGCATTGAGATATCACATCTCATGCTATCGGAAGTATCTCAGGTTTGGTATTAGAGGCATTGAGATATCACATCTCATGCTATCATAAGGGTCTCAGGATTGGAATGGGAAGGAGTTGGATATCACATCTCATGTTATAGGAAGGATCTCAGGTTTGGTATTAGAAGCATTGAGACATCACATCTCATGCTATAGGAAGGGTCTCAGGATTGGAATGGGAAGGAGTTGGATATCACATCTCATGCTATAGGAAGGGTCTCAGATTTGGTATAAGCATTGAGATATCACATCTCATGCTATAGGAACGGTCTCAGGATTGGAATGGGAAGGAGCTGTATATGACATCTCAGGCCATAGGAAGGGTCTCAGGTTTGGTATAAGCATTGAGATATCACATCTCTGCTATCGGAAGGGTCTCAGGATTGGAATGGGAAGGAGTTGGATATCCCATCTCATGTTATAGGAAGGGTCTCAGGTTTGGTATTAGAAGCATTGAGACATCACATCTCATGTTGTAGGAAGGGTCTCAGGATTGGAATGGGAAGAAGTTGGATATCACATCTCATGCTATAGGAAGGGTCTCAGGTTTGGTATAAGCATTGAGATATCACATCTCATGCTATAGGAAGGGTCTCAGGATTGGAATGGGAAGGAGTTGTATATGACATCTCATGCCATAGGAAGGGTCTCAGGTTTGGTATAAGCATTGAGATATCACATCACATGCTATAGGAAGGGTCTCAGGATTGTAATGGGAAGGACTTTTGATATCACATCTCATGCTATAGGCAGGGTCTCAGGTTTGGAAAGGGAAGGAGATGGATATCACATTTCATGTTAGAGGTAGGATCTCAGGTTTGGTATTAGAGGCATTGAAATATCACATCTCATGTTATCAGAAGGGTCTCAGGATTGGAATGGGAAGGAGTTGGATATCACATCTCATGCTAAAGGGAGGGTCTCAGGTTTGGAAGTGGAAGGATTTGGAAATCACATCTCATGTTATAGGAAGGATCTCAGGTTTGGTACTAGAAGCATTGAGATATCACATCTCATGCTATCAGAAGTATCTCAGGTTTGGTATTAGAGGCATTGAGATATCACATCTCATGCTATCATAAGGGTCTCAGGATTGGAATGGGAAGGGGTTGGATATCACATCTCATGTTATAGGAAGGGTCTCAGGTTTGGTATAAGCAGTGAGATATCACATCTCATGCTATAGGAAGTGTCTCAGGATTGGAATGGGAAGGAGTTGGATATCACATCTCATGTTATAGGAAGGATCTCAGGTTTGGTATAAGCATTGAGATATCACATCTCTGCTATCGGAAGGGTCTCAGGATTGGAATGGGAAGGAGTTGGATATTCCCATCTCATGTTATAGGAAGGGTCTCAGGTTTGGTATTAGAAGCATTGAGATATCACATCTCATGCTATAGGAAGGGTCTCAGGATTGGAATGGGAAGGACTTGGATATCACATCTCATGCTATAGGGAGGGTCTCAAGTTTGATATTAGAAGCATTGAGATATCACATCTCATGATATCTGAAGGGTCTCAGGGATGGAATGGGAAGGAGTTGGATATCACATCTCATGATAAAGGAAGGGTCTAAGGTTTGGAAGGGGAAGGAGTTTGATATCACATCTCATGCCATAGTATGGGTCTCAGGTTTGGTAGAAGCATTGGGATATCACATCTCATGCTATCGGAAGGGTATCAGGATTGGATTTGGAAGGAGTTGGATATCCCATCTCATGCTATAGGAAGGGTCTCAGGTTGGAATGGGAAGGAGTTGGATATCACATCTCATGTTATAGGAAGGGTCTCAGGATTGGAATGGGAAGGACTTGGATATCACATCTCATGCTATAGGAAGGCTCTCAGGTTTGGAAGGGGAAAGAGTTGGATATCACATTTCATGTTAGAGGTAGGATCTCAGGTTTGGTATTAGAGGCATTGAGATATCACATCTCATGCTATCGGAAGGATCTCAGGTTTGGTATAGAAGCATTGAGATATCACATCTCATGCTATCAGAAGGGTCTCAGGATTGGAATGGGAAGGAGTTGGATATCACATCTCATGCTAAAGGGAGGGTCTCAGGTTTGGAAGGGGAAGGATTTGGATATCACATCTCATGTTATCGGAAGGATCTCAGGTTTGGTATTAGAAGTATTGAGATATCACATCTCATGCTATAGGAAGGGTCTCAGGATTGGAATGGGAAGGAGTTGGTTATCACATCTCATGCTAAAGGAAGGGTCTCAGGTTTCGTAGAAGCATTGAGATATCACATCTCATGCTATAGGAAGGGTCTCAGGATTGGAATGGGAAGGACTTAGATATCACATATCATGCTATAGGGAGGGTCTCAGTTTTGATATTAGAAGCATTGAGATATCACATCTCATGCTATCGGAAGTGTCTCAGGATTGGAATGGGAAGGAGCTGGATATCACATCTCATGCTAAAGGAAGGGTCTCAGGTTTGGAACGGGAAGGAGTTGGATATCACATCTCATGTTATAGGAAGGGTCTCAGGTTTGGTATAAGCATTGAGATATCACATCTCTGCTATCGGAAGTGTCTCAGGATTGGAATGGGAAGGACTTGGATATCACATCTCATGCTATAGATAGGCTCTCAGGTTTGGAAAGGTAAGGAGTTGGGTATCACATTTCATGTTAGAGGAAGGATCTCAGGTTTGGTATTAGAGGCATTGAGATATCACATCTCAGGCTATAGGAAGGGTCTCAGGATTGGAATGGGAAGGGGTTGGATATCACATCTCATGCTATAGGAAGGGTCTCAGGATTGGAATGGGAAGGAGTTGGATATCACATCTCATGCTATAGGAAGGGTCTCAGGTTTGGTATAAGCATTGAGATATCACATCTCGTGCTATAGGAAGGGTCTCAGGATTGGAATGGGAAGGAGTTGTATATGACATCTCATGCTATAGACAGGGTCTCAGGTTTGGAAGGGGAAGGATTTGGAAATCACATCTCATGTTATAGGAAGGATCTCAGGTTTGGTATTAGAAGCATTGAGATATCACATCTCATGCTATCGGAAGTATCTCAGGTTTGGTATTAGAGGCATTGAGATATCACATCTCATGCTATCATAAGGGTCTCAGGATTGGAATGGGAAGGAGTTGGATATCACATCTCATGTTATAGGAAGGATCTCAGGTTTGGTATTAGAAGCATTGAGACATCACATCTCATGCTATAGGAAGGGTCTCAGGATTGGAATGGGAAGGAGTTGGATATCACATCTCATGCTATAGGAAGGGTCTCAGATTTGGTATAAGCATTGAGATATCACATCTCATGCTATAGGAACGGTCTCAGGATTGGAATGGGAAGGAGCTGTATATGACATCTCAGGCCATAGGAAGGGTCTCAGGTTTGGTATAAGCATTGAGATATCACATCTCTGCTATCGGAAGGGTCTCAGGATTGGAATGGGAAGGAGTTGGATATCCCATCTCATGTTATAGGAAGGGTCTCAGGTTTGGTATTAGAAGCATTGAGACATCACATCTCATGTTATAGGAAGGGTCTCAGGATTGGAATGGGAAGAAGTTGGATATCACATCTCATGCTATAGGAAGGGTCTCAGGTTTGGTATAAGCATTGAGATATCACATCTCATGCTATAGGAAGGGTCTCAGGACTGGAATGGGAAGGAGTTGTATATCACATCTCATGCCATAGGAAGGGTCTCAGGTTTGGTATAAGCATTGAGATATCACATCACATGCTATAGGAAGGGTCTCAGGATTGTAATGGGAAGGACTTTTGATATCACATCTCATGCTATAGGCAGCGTCTCAGGTTTGGAAAGGGAAGGAGATGGATATCACATTTCATGTTAGAGGTAGGATCTCAGGTTTGGTATTAGAGGCATTGAAATATCACATCTCATGCTATCAGAAGGGTCTCAGGATTGGAATGGGAAGGAGTTGGATATCACATCTCATGCTAAAGGGAGGGTCTCAGGTTTGGAAGTGGAAGGATTTGGAAATCAGATCTCATGTTATAGGAAGGATCTCAGGTTTGGTACTAGAAGCATTGAGATATCACATCTCATGCTATCAGAAGTATCTCAGGTTTGGTATTAGAGGCATTGAGATATCACATCTCATGCTATCATAAGGGTCTCAGGATTGGAATGGGAAGGGGTTGGATATCACATCTCATGTTATAGGAAGGGTCTCAGGTTTGGTATAAGCAGTGAGATATCACATCTCATGCTATAGGAAGTGTCTCAGGATTGGAATGGGAAGGAGTTGGATATCACATCTCATGTTATAGGAAGGATCTCAGGTTTGGTATAAGCATTGAGATATCACATCTCTGCTATCGGAAGGGTCTCAGGATTGGAATGGGAAGGAGTTGGATATTCCCATCTCATGTTATAGGAAGGGTCTCAGGTTTGGTATTAGAAGCATTGAGATATCACATCTCATGCTATAGGAAGGGTCTCAGGATTGGAATTGGAAGGACTTGGATATCACATCTCATGCTATAGGGAGGGTCTCAAGTTTGATATTAGAAGCATTGAGATATCACATCTCATGATATCTGAAGGGTCTCAGGGATGGAATGGGAAGGAGTTGGATATCACATCTCATGATAAAGGAAGGGTCTAAGGTTTGGAAGGGAAGGAGTTTGATATCACATCTCATGCCATAGTATGGGTCTCAGGTTTGGTAGAAGCATTGGGATATCACATCTCATGCTATCGGAAGGGTATCAGGATTGGATTTGGAAGGAGTTGGATATCCCATCTCATGCTATAGGAAGGGTCTCAGGTTGGAATGGGAAGGAGTTGGATATCACATCTCATGTTATAGGAAGGGTCTCAGGATTGGAATGGGAAGGACTTGGATATCACATCTCATGCTATAGGAAGGCTCTCAGGTTTGGAAGGGGAAAGAGTTGGATATCACATTTCATGTTAGAGGTAGGATCTCAGGTTTGGTATTAGAGGCATTGAGATATCACATCTCATGCTATCGGAAGGATCTCAGGTTTGGTATAGAAGCATTGAGATATCACATCTCATGCTATCAGAAGGGTCTCAGGATTGGAATGGGAAGGAGTTGGATATCACATCTCATGCTAAAGGGAGGGTCTCAGGTTTGGAAGGGGAAGGATTTGGATATCACATCTCATGTTATCGGAAGGATCTCAGGTTTGGTATTAGAAGTATTGAGATATCACATCTCATGCTATAGGAAGGGTCTCAGGATTGGAATGGGAAGGAGTTGGTTATCACATCTCATGCTAAAGGAAGGGTCTCAGGCTTCGTAGAAGCATTGAGATATCACATCTCATGCTATAGGAAGGGTCTCAGGATTGGAATGGGAAGGACTTAGATATCACATATCATGCTATAGGGAGGGTCTCAGTTTTGATATTAGAAGCATTGAGATATCACATCTCATGCTATCGGAAGTGTCTCAGGATTGGAATGGGAAGGAGCTGGATATCACATCTCATGCTAAAGGAAGGGTCTCAGGTTTGGAACGGGAAGGAGTTGGATATCACATCTCATGTTATAGGAAGGGTCTCAGGTTTGGTATAAGCATTGAGATATCACATCTCTGCTATCGGAAGGGTCTCAGGATTGGAATGGGAAGGAGTTGGATATTCCCATCTCATGTTATAGGAAGGGTCTCAGGTTTGGTATTAGAAGCATTGAGATATCACATCTCATGCTATAGGAAGGGTCTCAGGATTGGAATGGGAAGGAGTTGGATATCACATCTCATGTTATAGGAAGGATCTCAGGTTTGGTATAAGCATTGAGATATCACATCTCTGCTATCGGAAGGGTCTCAGGATTGGAATGGGAAGGAGTTGGATATTACCATCTCATGTTATAGGAAGGGTCTCAGGTTTGGTATTAGAAGCATTGAGATATCACATCTCATGCTATAGGAAGGGTCTCAGGATTGGAATGGGAAGGACTTGGATATCACATCTCATGCTATAGATAGGCTCTCAGGTTTGGAAAGGTAAGGAGTTGGGTATCACATTTCATGTTAGAGGAAGGATCTCAGGTTTGGTATTAGAGGCATTGAGATATCACATCTCAGGCTATAAGAAGGGTCTCAGGATTGGAATGGGAAGGGGTTGGATATCACATCTCATGCTATAGGAAGGGTCTCAGGATTGGAATGGGAAGGAGTTGGATATCACATCTCATGCTATAGGAAGGGTCTCAGGTTTGGTATAAGCATTGAGATATCACATCTCGTGCTATAGGAAGGGTCTCAGGATTGGAATGGGAAGGAGTTGTATATGACATCTCATGCTATAGACAGGGTCTCAGGTTTGGAAAGGGAAGGAGATGGATATCACATTTCATGTTAGAGGTAGGATCTCAGGTTTGGTATTAGAGGCATTGAGATATCACATCTCATGCTATCAGAAGGGTCTCAGGATTGGAATGGGAAGGAGTTGGATATCACATCTCATGCTAAAGGGAGGGTCTCAGGTTTGGAAGGGGAAGGATTTGGAAATCACATCTCATGTTATAGGAAGGATCTCAGGTTTGGTATTAGAAGCATTGAGATATCACATCTCATGCTATCATAAGGGTCTCAGGATTGGAATCGGAAGGAGTTGGATATCACATCTCATGTTATAGGAAGGATCTCAGGTTTGGTATTAGAAGCATTGAGACATCACATCTCATGCTATAGGAAGGGTCTTAGGATTGGAATGGGAAGGAGTTGGATATCACATCTCATGCTATAGGAAGGGTCTCAGATTTGGTATAAGCATTGAGATATCACATCTCATGCTATAGGAAGGGTCTCAGGATTGGAATGGGAAGCAGTTGGATATCACATCTCAGGCCATAGGAAGGGTCTCAGGTTTGGTAAAAGCATTGAGATATCACATCTCTGCTATCGGAAGGGTCTCAGGATTGGAATGGGAAGGAGTTGGATATCACATTTCATGTTATAGGAAGGGTCTCAGGATTGGATTGGAAGGACTTGGCTATCATATCTCATGCTATAGGAAGGCTCTCAGATTTGGAAGGGGAAGGAGTTGGATATCACATTTCATGTTAGAGGAACGATCTCAGGTTTGGTATTAGAGGCCTTGAGATATCACATCTCATGCTATAGGAAGGGTCTCAGGATTGGAATGGGAAGGAGTTGGATATCACATCTCAAGCTATAGGAACGGTCTCAGGTTTGGTATAAGCATTGTGATATCACATCTCATGCTATAGGAAGGGTCTCAGGATTGGAATGGGAAGGAGTTGGATATCACATCTCATGTTATAGGAAAGATCTCAGGTTTGGTATTAGAAGCATTGAGACATCACATCTCATGTTATAGGAAGGGTCTCAGGATTGGAATGGGAAGAAGTTGGATATCACATCTCATGCTATAGGAAGGGTCTCAGGTTTGGTATAAGCATTGAGATATCACATCTCATGCTATAGGAAGGGTCTCAGGATTGGAATGGGAAGGAGTTGTATATGACATCTCATGCCATAGGAAGGGTCTCAGGTTTGGTATAAGCATTGAGATATCACATCACATGCTATAGGAAGGGTCTCAGGATTGTAATGGGAAGGACTTTTGATATCACATCTCATGCTATAGGCAGGGTCTCAGGTTTGGAAAGGGAAGGAGATGGATATCACATTTCATGTTAGAGGTAGGATCTCAGGTTTGGTATTAGAGGCATTGAAATATCACATCTCATGCTATCAGAAGGGTCTCAGGATTGGAATGGGAAGGAGTTGGATATCACATCTCATGCTAAAGGGAGGGTCTCAGGTTTGGAAGTGGAAGGATTTGGAAATCACATCTCATGTTATAGGAAGGATCTCAGGTTTGGTACTAGAAGCATTGAGATATCACATCTCATGCTATCAGAAGTATCTCAGGTTTGGTATTAGAGGCATTGAGATATCACATCTCATGCTATCATAAGGGTCTCAGGATTGGAATGGGAAGGGGTTGGATATCACATCTCATGTTATAGGAAGGATCTCAGGTTTGGTGTTAGAAGCATTGAGACATCACATCTCATGCTATAGGAAGGGTCTCAGGATTGGAATGGGAAGGAGTTGGATATCACATCTCATGCTATAGGAAGGGTCTCAGGATTGGAATGGGAAGGAGTTGTATATGACAAATCAGGCCATAGGAAGGGTCTCAGGTTTGGTATAAGCATTGAGATATCAGATCTCATGCTATAGGAAGAGTCTCAGGATTGGAATGGGGAGGACTTGGATGTCACATCTCATGTTAGAGGTAGGATCTCAGGTTTGGTATTAGAGGCATTGAAATATCACATCTCATGCTATCAGAAGGGTCTCAGGATTGGAATGGGAAGGAGTTGGATATCACATCTCATGCCATAGGAAGGGTCTCAGGTTTGGTATAAGCATTGAGATATCACATCACATGCTATAGGAAGGGTCTCAGGATTGTAATGGGAAGGACTTTTGATATCACATCTCATGCTATAGGCAGGGTCTCAGGTTTGGAAAGGGAAGGAGATGGATATCACATTTCATGTTAGAGGTAGGATCTCAGGTTTGGTATTAGAGGCATTGAAATATCACCTCATGCTATCAGAAGGGTCTCAGGATTGGAATGGGAAGGAGTTGGATATCACATCTCATGCTAAAGGGAGGGTCTCAGGTTTGGAAGTGGAAGGATTTGGAAATCACATCTCATGTTATAGGAAGGATCTCAGGTTTGGTACTGAGATATCACATCTCATGCTATCAGAAGTATCTCAGGTTTGGTATTAGAGGCATTGAGATATCACATCTCATGCTATCATAAGGGTCTCAGGATTGGAATGGGAAGGGGTTGGATATCACATCTCTTGTTATAGGAAGGATCTCAGGTTTGGTAGTAGAAGCATTGAGACATCACATCTCATGCTATAGGAAGGGTCTCAGGATTGGAATGGGAAGGAGTTGGATATCACATCTCATGCTATAGGAAGGGTCTCGGATTTGGTATAAGCATTGAGATATCACATCTCATGCTATAGGAAGGGTCTCAGGATTGGAATGGGAAGGAGTTGTATATGACAAATCAGGCCATAGGAAGGGTCTCAGGTTTGGTATAAGCATTGAGATATCACATCTCATGCTATAGGAAGAGTCTCAGGATTGGAATGGGGAGGACTTGGATGTCACATCTCATGCTATAGGGAGGGTCTCAAGTTTGATATTAGAAGCATTGAGATAACAAATCTCATGATATCGGAAGGGTCTCAGGATTGGAATGGGAAGGAATTGGATATCACATCTCATGATAAAGGAAGGGTCTACGGTTTGGAAGGGGAAGGATTTGGATATCACATCTCATGTTATAGGACGGGTCTCAGGTTTTGTATTAGAAGCATTGAGATATCAAGTCTCCTGGTATAGGAAGGGTCTCAGAATTGGAATGGGAAGGAGTTGGATATCACATCTCAATCTATAGGTAGGGTCTCAGGATTGGAATGGGAAGGAGTTTGATATCACATCTCATGCCATAGTATGGGTCTCAGGTTTGGTAGAAGCATTGGGATATCACATCTCATGCTATCGGAAGGGTATCAGTATTGGATTTGGAAGGAGTTGGATATCACATTTCATGTTATAGGAAGGGTCTCAGGATTGGATGGGAAGGACTTGGATATCATATCTCATGCCATAGGAAGGCTCTCAGGTTTGGAAGGGGAAGGAGTTGGATATCACATTTCATGTTAGAGGAAGGATCTCAGGTTTGGTATTAGAGGTCTTGAGATATCACATCTCATGCTATAGGAAGGGTCTCAGGATTGGAATGGGAAGAAGTTGGATATCACATCTCATGCTATAGGAAGGGTCTCAGGTTTGGAAGGGGAAGGAGTTGGATATCCAATCTCATGTTATAGGACTGGTCTCGGGTTTGGTATTAGAAGCATTGAGATATCACATCGCATGCTGTAGGAAGGTTCTCAGGTTTGGAATGGGGAGGAATTGGATATCACATCTCATGTCATAGGAAGGATCTCAGGTTTGGTATAAGCATTGAGATATCACATCTCATGCTATAGGAAGGGTCTCAGGATTGGAATGGGAAGGAGTTGGATATCACATCTCATGTTATAGGAAAGATCTCAGGTTTGGTATTAGAAGCATTGAGACATCACATCTCATGTTATAGGAAGGGTCTCAGGAGTGGAATGGGAAGGAGTTGGATATCACATCTCATGCTAAAGGGAGGGTCTCAGGTTTGGAAGTGGAAGGATTTGGAAATCACATCTCATGTTATAGGAAGGATCTCAGGTTTGGTACTAGAAGCATTGAGATATCACATCTCATGCTATCAGACGTATCTCAGGTTTGGTATTAGAGGCATTGAGATATCACATCTCATGCTATCATAAGGGTCTCAGGATTGGAATGGGAAGGGGTTGGATATCACATCTCATGTTATAGGAAGGATCTCAGGTTTGGTAGTAGAAGCATTGAGACATCACATCTCATGCTATAGGAAGGGTCTCAGGATTGGAATGGGAAGGAGTTGGATATCACATCTCATGCTATAGGAAGGGTCTTGGATTTGGCATAATCATTGAGATATCACATCTCATGCTATAGGAAGGGTCTCAGGATTGGAATGGGAAGGAGTTGTATATGACAAATCAGGCCATAGGAAGGGTCTCAGGTTTGGTATAAGCATTGAGATATCACATCTCATGCTATAGGAAGAGTCTCAGGATTGGAATGGGGAGGACTTGGATGTCACATCTCATGCTATAGGGAGGGTCTCAAGTTTGATATTAGAAGCATTGAGATAACAAATCTCATGATATCGGAAGGGTCTCAGGATTGGAATGGGAAGGAATTGGATATCACATCTCATGATAAAGGAAGGGTCTACGGTTTGGAAGGGGAAGGATTTGGATATCACATCTCATGTTATAGGACGGGTCTCAGGTTTTGTATTAGAAGCATTGAGATATCAAGTCTCCTGGTATAGGAAGGGTCTCAGAATTGGAATGGGAAGGAGTTGGATATCACATCTCAAGCTATAGGTAGGGTCTCAGGATTGGAATGGGAAGGAGTTTGATATCACATCTCATGCCATAGTATGGGTCTCAGGTTTGGTAGAAGCATTGGGATATCACATCTCATGCTATCGGAAGGGTATCAGTATTGGATTTGGAAGGAGTTGGATATCACATTTCATGTTATAGGAAGGGTCTCAGGATTGGATGGGAAGGACTTGGATATCATATCTCATGCTATAGGAAGGCTCTCAGGTTTGGAAGGGGAAGGAGTTGGATATCACATTTCATGTTAGAGGAAGGATCTCAGGTTTGGTATTAGAGGCCTTGAGATATCACATCTCATGCTATAGGAAGGGTCTCAGGATTGGAATGGGAAGAAGTTGGATATCACATCTCATGCTATAGGAAGGGTCTCAGGTTTGGAAGGGGAAGGAGTTGGATATCCAATCTCATGTTATAGGACTGGTCTCGGGTTTGGTATTAGAAGCATTGAGATATCACATCGCATGCTGTAGGAAGGTTCTCAGGTTTGGAATGGGGATGAATTGGATATCTCATCTCATGTCATAGGAAGGATCTCAGGTTTGGTATAAGCATTGAGATATCACATCTCATGCTATAGGAAGGGTCTCAGGATTGGAATGGGAAGGAGTTGGATATCACATCTCATGTTATAGGAAAGATCTCAGGTTTGGTATTAGAAGCATTGAGACATCACATCTCATGTTATAGGAAGGGTCTCAGGAGTGGAATGGGAAGAAGTTGGATATCACATCTCATGCTATAGGAAGGGTCTCAGGTTTGGAAGGGGAAAGAGTTGGATATCACATTTCATGTTAGAGGTAGGATCTCAGGTTTGGTATTAGAGGCATTGAGATATCACATCTCATGCTATCGGAAGGATCTCAGGTTTGGTATAGAAGCATTGAGATATCACATCTCATGCTATCAGAAGGGTCTCAGGATTGGAATGGGAAGGAGTTGGATATCACATCTCATGCTATCAGAGGGGTCTCAGGTTTGGAAGGGGAAGGATTTGGATATCACATCTCATGCTAAAGGGAGGGTCTCAGGTTTGGAAGTGGAAGGATTTGGAAATCACATCTCATGTTATAGGAAGGATCTCAGGTTTGGTACTAGAAGCATTGAGATATCACATCTCATGCTATAGGAAGAGTCTCAGGATTGGAATTGGGAGGACTTGGATGTCACATCTCATGTTAGAGGTAGGATCTCAGGTTTGGTATTAGAGGCATTGAAATATCACATCTCATGCTATCAGAAGGGTCTCAGGATTGGAATGGGAAGGAGTTGGATATCACATCTCATGCCATAGGAAGGGTCTCAGGTTTGGTATAAGCATTGAGATATCACATCACATGCTATAGGAAGGGTCTCAGGATTGTAATGGGAAGGACTTTTGATATCACATCTCATGCTATAGGCAGGGTCTCAGGTTTGGAAAGGGAAGGAGATGGATATCACATTTCATGTTAGAGGTAGGATCTCAGGTTTGGTATTAGAGGCATTGAAATATCACCTCATGCTATCAGAAGGGTCTCAGGATTGGAATGGGAAGGAGTTGAATATCACATCTCATGCTATAGGAAGGGTCTCAGGTTTGGTATAAGCATCGAGATATCACATCTCATGCTATAGGAAGGGTCTCGGGATTGGAATGGGAAGGAGTTGAATATCACATCTCATGTTATAGGAAGGATCTCAGGTTTGGTATTAGAAGCATTGAGACATCACATCTCATGCTATAGGAAGGGTCTCAGGATTGGAATGGGAAGGAGTTGGATATCACATCTCATGCTATAGGAAGGGTCTCAGGTTTGGTATAAGCATTGAGATATCACATCTCATGCTATAGGAAGTGTCTCAGGATTGGAATGGGAAGGACTTGGGTATCACATCTCATGCTATAGGGAGGGTCTCAAGTTTGATATTAGAAGCATTGAGATATCACATCTCATGCTATAGGAAGGGTCTCAGGATTGGAATGGGAAGGAGTTGGATATCACATCTCAAGCTTTAGGAAGGGTCTCAGGTTTGGTATAAGCATTGAGATAGCACATCTCATGCTATAGGAAGGGTCTCAGGATTGGAATGGGAAGGAGTTGGATATTACATCTCATGTTATAGGAAAGATCTCAGGTTTGGTATTAGAAGCATTGAGACATCACATCTCATGTTATAGGAAGGGTCTCAGGATTGGAATGGGAAGAAGTTGGATATCACATCTCATGCTATAGGAAGGGTCTCAGGTTTGGAAGGGGAAGGAGTTGGATATCCAATCTCATGTTATAGGACTGGTCTCAGGTTTGGTATTAGAAGCATTGAGATATCACATCGCATGCTGTAGGAAGGTTCTCAGGTTTGGTATTAGAAGCATTGAGACATCACATCTCATGCTATAGGAAGGGTCTCAGGATTGGAATGGGAAGGAGTTGGATATCACATCTCATGTTATAGGAAGGATCACAGGTTTGGTATTAGAAGCATTGAGACATCACATCTCTTGCTAGAGGAAGGGTCTCAGGATTGGAATGGGAAGGAGTTAGATATCACATCTCATGCTATAGGAAGGGTCTCAGATTTGGTATAAGCATGGAGATATCACATCTCATGCTATAGGAAGGGTCTCAGGATTGGATTGGGAAGGAGTTGTATATGACATCTCAGGCCATAGGAAGGGTCTCAGGATTGGTATAAGCATTGAGATATCACATCTCTGCTATCGGAAGGGTCTCAGGATTGGAATGGGAAGGAGTTGGATATCCCATCTCATGATAAAGGAAGGGTCTAAGGTTTGGAAGGGGAAAGATTTGGATATCACATCTCATGTTATAGGCGGGTCTCAATTTTGATATTAGAAGTATTGAGATAACAAATCTCATGATATCGGAAGGGTCTCAGGATTGGAATGGGAAGGAGTTGGATATCACATCTCATGATAAAGGAAGGGTCTAAGGTTTGATAGGGGAAAGATTTGGAAATCACATCTCATGTTATAGGACGGGTCTCAGGTTTGGTATTAGAAGCATTGAGATATCAAGTCTCATGGTATAGGAAGGGTCTCAGAATTGGAATGGAAAGGATTTCGGATATCACATCTCAAGCTATAGGAAGAGTCTCAGGATTGGAATGGGAAGGAGTTTAATATCACATCTCATGCCATAGTATGGTTCTCAGGTTTGGTAGAAGCATTGGGATATCACATCTCTGCTATCGGAAGGGTATCAGTATTGGATTTGGAAGGAGTTGGATATCCCATCTCATGCTATAGGAAGGGTCTCAGGTTGGAATGGGAAGGAGTTGGATATCACATTTCATGTTATAGGAAGGGTCTCAGGATAGGAATGGGAAGGAGTTGGATATCACATCTCAAGCTTTAGGAAGGGTCTCAGGTTTGGTATAAGCATTGAGATAGCACATCTCATGCTATAGGAAGGGTCTCAGGATTGGAATGGGAAGGAGTTGGATATCACATCTCATGTTATTGGAAAGATCTCAGGTTTGGTATTAGAAGCATTGAGACATCACATCTCATGTTATAGGAAGGGTCTCAGGATTGGAATGGGAAGAAGTTGGATATCACATCTCATGCTATAGGAAGGGTCTCAGGTTTGGAAGGGGAAGGAGTTGGATATCCAATCTCATGTTATAGGACTGGTCTCAGGTTTGGTATTAGAAGCATTGAGATATCACATCGCATGCTGTAGGAAGGTTCTCAGGTTTGGAATATGGAGGAATTGGATATCACATCTCATGTCATAGGAAGGATCTCAGGTTTGGTATTAGGAGCATTGAGATATCACATCTCATGCTATAGGAATGGTCTCAGGATTGGAATGGGAAGGAGTTGGATATCACATCTCATGCTATAGGAAGGGTCTCAGGTTTGGAAGGGGAAGGAGTTGGATATCCAATCTCATGTTATAGGACTGGTCTCAGGTTTGGTATTAGAAGCATTGAGATATCACATCGCATGCTGTAGGAAGGTTCTCAGGTTTGGTATTAGAAGCATTGAGACATCACATCTCATGCTATAGGAAGGGTCTCAGGATTGGAATGGGAAGGAGTTGGATATCACATCTCATGTTATAGGAAGGATCTCAGGTTTGGTATTAGAAGCATTGAGACATCACATCTCTTGCTAGAGGAAGGGTCTCAGGATTGGAATGGGAAGGAGTTAGATATCACATCTCATGCTATAGGAAGGGTCTCAGATTTGGTATAAGCATGGAGATATCACATCTCATGCTATAGGAAGGGTCTCAGGATTGGATTGGGAAGGAGTTGTATATGACATCTCAGGCCATAGGAAGGGTCTCAGGATTGGTATAAGCATTGAGATATCACATCTCTGCTATCGGAAGGGTCTCAGGATTGGAATGGGAAGGAGTTGGATATCCCATCTCATGATAAAGGAAGGGTCTAAGGTTTGGAAGGGGAAAGATTTGGATATCACATCTCATGTTATAGGCGGGTCTCAATTTTGATATTAGAAGTATTGAGATAACAAATCTCATGATATCGGAAGGGTCTCAGGATTGGAATGGGAAGGAGTTGGATATCACATCTCATGATAAAGGAAGGGTCTAAGGTTTGATAGGGGAAAGATTTGGAAATCACATCTCATGTTATAGGACGGGTCTCAGGTTTGGTATTAGAAGCATTGAGATATCAAGTCTCATGGTATAGGAAGGGTCTCAGAATTGGAATGGAAAGGATTTCGGATATCACATCTCAAGCTATAGGAAGAGTCTCAGGATTGGAATGGGAAGGAGTTTAATATCACATCTCATGCCATAGTATGGTTCTCAGGTTTGGTAGAAGCATTGGGATATCACATCTCTGCTATCGGAAGGGTATCAGTATTGGATTTGGAAGGAGTTGGATATCCCATCTCATGCTATAGGAAGGGTCTCAGGTTGGAATGGGAAGGAGTTGGATATCACATTTCATGTTATAGGAAGGGTCTCAGGATAGGAATGGGAAGGAGTTGGATATCACATCTCAAGCTTTAGGAAGGGTCTCAGGTTTGGTATAAGCATTGAGATAGCACATCTCATGCTATAGGAAGGGTCTCAGGATTGGAATGGGAAGGAGTTGGATATCACATCTCATGTTATTGGAAAGATCTCAGGTTTGGTATTAGAAGCATTGAGACATCACATCTCATGTTATAGGAAGGGTCTCAGGATTGGAATGGGAAGAAGTTGGATATCACATCTCATGCTATAGGAAGGGTCTCAGGTTTGGAAGGGGAAGGAGTTGGATATCCAATCTCATGTTATAGGACTGGTCTCAGGTTTGGTATTAGAAGCATTGAGATATCACATCGCATGCTGTAGGAAGGTTCTCAGGTTTGGAATATGGAGGAATTGGATATCACATCTCATGTCATAGGAAGGATCTCAGGTTTGGTATTAGGAGCATTGAGATATCACATCTCATGCTATAGGAATGGTCTCAGGATTGGAATGGGAAGGAGTTGGATATTACATTCTTGCTATAGGAAGGGTCTAATGTTTGGAATGGGAAGGAGTTGGATATCACATATGCTATAGGAAGGGTCTCAGGTTTGAAACGGGAAGGAGTTGGATATCACATCTCATGTTATAGGAAGGGTCTCGGGTTTGAAACGGGAAGGAGTCGGATATCACATCTCATGTTATAGGACGGGTCTCAGGTTTGTTATTAGAATCATTGAGATATCATATTGCATGCTGTAGGAAGGGTCTAAGGATTGGAATGGGAAGGACTTGGATATCACATCTCATGCTAAAGGTAGGCTCTCAGGTTTGGAAAGGGAAGGAGTTCGATATCACATTTCATGTTTGAGGAAGGATCTCAGGTTTGGTATTAGAGGCATTGAGATATCACATATCATGCTATAGGAAGGGTCTCAGGATTGGAATGGGAAGGAGTTGGATATTACATCTCATGTTATAGGAAAGATCTCAGGTTTGGTATTAGAAGCATTGAGGCATCACATCTCATGTTATAGGAAGGGTCACAGGATTGGAATGGGAAGAAGTTGGATATCACATCTCATGCTATAGGAAGGGTCTCAGGTTTGGAAGGGGAAGGAGTTGGATATCCAATCTCATGTTATAGGAAAGATCTCAGGTTTGGTATTAGAAGCATTGAGATATCACATCGCATGCTGTAGGAAGGTTCTCAGGTTTGGTATTAGAAGCATTGAGACATCACATCTCATGCTATAGGAAGGGTCTCAGGATTGGAATGGGAAGGAGTTGGATATCACATCTCATGTTATAGGAAGGATCTCAGGTTTGGTATTAGAAGCATTGAGATATCACATCTCATGCTATAGGAAGGGCCTCAGGATTGGAATGGGAAGGAGTTGGATATCACATCTCATGCTATAGGAAGGGTCTCAGATTTGGTATAAGCATCGAGATATCACATCTCATGCTATAGGAAGGGTCTCGGGATTGGAATGGGAAGGAGTTGGATATCACATCTCATGTTATAGGAAGGATCTCAGGTTTGGTATTAGAAGCATTGAGACATCACATCTCATGCTATAGGAAGGGCCTCAGGATTGGAATGGGAAGGAGTTGGATATCACATCTCATGCTATAGGAAGGGTCTCAGATTTGGTATAAGCATCGAGATATCACATCTCATGCTATAGGAAGGGTCTCGGGATTGGAATGGGAAGGAGTTGGATATCACATCTCATGCCATAGGAAGGGTCTTAGGTTTGGTATAAGCATTGAGATATCACATCTCTGCTATTGGAAGGGTCTCAGGATTGGAATGGGAAGGAGTTGGATATCCCATCTCATGTTATAGGAAGAGTCTCAGGTTTGGTATTAGAAGCATTGAGATATCACATCTCATGCTGTAGGAAGTGTCTCAGGATTGGAATGGGAAGGACTTGGGTATCACATCTCATGCTATAGGGAGGGTCTCAAGTTTGATATTAGAAGCATTGAGATATCACATCTCATGCTATAGGAAGGGTCTCAGGATTGGAATGGGAAGGAGTTGGATATCACATATCATTCTATAGGAAGGGTCTCAGGTTTGGTATTAGAAGCATTGAGGCATCACATCTCATGTTATAGGAAGGGTCACAGGATTGGAATGGGAAGAAGTTGGATATCACATCTCATGCTATAGGAAGGGTCTCAGGTTTGGAAGGGGAAGGAGTTGGATATCCAATCTCATGTTATAGGAAAGATCTCAGGTTTGGTATTAGAAGCATTGAGATATCACATCGCATGCTGTAGGAAGGTTCTCAGGTTTGGTATTAGAAGCATTGAGACATCACATCTCATGCTATAGGAAGGGTCTCAGGATTGGAATGGGAAGGAGTTGGATATCACATCTCATGTTATAGGAAGGATCTCAGGTTTGGTATTAGAAGCATTGAGATATCACATCTCATGCTATAGGAAGGGCCTCAGGATTGGAATGGGAAGGAGTTGGATATCACATCTCATGCTATAGGAAGGGTCTCAGATTTGGTATAAGCATCGAGATATCACATCTCATGCTATAGGAAGGGTCTCGGGATTGGAATGGGAAGGAGTTGGATATCACATCTCATGTTATAGGAAGGATCTCAGGTTTGGTATTAGAAGCATTGAGACATCACATCTCATGCTATAGGAAGGGCCTCAGGATTGGAATGGGAAGGAGTTGGATATCACATCTCATGCTATAGGAAGGGTCTCAGATTTGGTATAAGCATCGAGATATCACATCTCATGCTATAGGAAGGGTCTCGGGATTGGAATGGGAAGGAGTTGGATATCACATCTCATGCCATAGGAAGGGTCTTAGGTTTGGTATAAGCATTGAGATATCACATCTCTGCTATTGGAAGGGTCTCAGGATTGGAATGGGAAGGAGTTGGATATCCCATCTCATGTTATAGGAAGAGTCTCAGGTTTGGTATTAGAAGCATTGAGATATCACATCTCATGCTGTAGGAAGTGTCTCAGGATTGGAATGGGAAGGACTTGGGTATCACATCTCATGCTATAGGGAGGGTCTCAAGTTTGATATTAGAAGCATTGAGATATCACATCTCATGCTATAGGAAGGGTCTCAGGATTGGAATGGGAAGGAGTTGGATATCACATATCATTCTATAGGAAGGGTCTCAGGTTTGGTATAAGCAGTGAGATATCACATCTCATGCTATAGGAAGTGTCTCAGGATTGGAATGGGAAGGAGTTGGATATCACATCTCATGTTATAGGAAGGATCTCAGGTTTGGTATAAGCATTGAAATATCACATCTCTGCTATCGGAAGGGTCTCAGGATTGGAATGGGAAGGAGTTGGATATTCCCATCTCATGTTATAGGAAGGGTCTCAGGTTTGGAATGGGAAGGACTTGGATATCATATCTCATGCTATAGGAAGGCTCTCAGGTTTGGAAGGGGAAGGAGTTGGATATCACATTTCATGTTAGAGGAAGGATCTCATGTTTGGTATTAGAGGCCTTGAGATATTACATCTCATGCTATAGGAAGGGTCTCAGGATTGGAATGGGAAGGAGTTGGATATCACATCTCAAGCTATAGGAACGGTCTCAGGTTTGGTATAAGCATTGTGATATCACATCTCATGCTATAGGAAGGGTCTCAGGATTGGAATGGGAAGGAGTTGGATATCACATCTCATGTTATAGGAAAGATCTCAGGTTTGGTATTAGAAGCATTGAGACATCACATCTCATGTTATAGGAAGGGTCTCAGGATTGGAATGGGAAGAAGTTGGATATCACATCTCATGCTATAGGAAGGGTCTCAGGTTTGGTATAAGCATTGAGATATCACATCTCATGCTATAGGAAGGGTCTCAGGATTGGAATGGGAAGGAGTTGTATATGACATCTCATGCCATAGGAAGGGTCTCAGGTTTGGTATAAGCATTGAGATATCACATCACATGCTATAGGAAGGGTCTCAGGATTGGAATGGGAAGGACTTGGATATCACATCTCATGCTATAGGAAGGGTCTCAGGTTTGGTATAAGCCTTGAGATATCATATCTCTGCTATCGGAAGGGTCTCAGGATTGGAATGGGAAGGAGTTGGATATCCCAAATCATGTTATAGGAAGGGTCTCAGGTTTGGTATTAGAAGCATTGAGATATCAAGTCTCATGGTATAGGAAGGGTCTCAGAATTGGAATGGGAAGGAGTTGGATATCACATCTCAAGCTATAGGTAGGGTCTCAGAATTGGAATGGGAAGGAGTTTGATATCACATCTCATGCCATAGTATGGGTCTCAGGTTTGGTAGAAGCATTGGGATATCACATCTCATGCTATTGATAGGGTATCAGTATTGGATTTGGAAGGAGTTGGATATCCCATCTCATGCTATAGGAAGGGTCTCAGGTTGGAATGGGAAGGAATTGGATATCACATTTCATGTTATAGGAAGGCTCTCAGGTTTGGAAGGGGAAGGAGTTGGATATCACATTTCATGTTAGAGGAAGGATCTCAGGTTTGGTGTTAGAGGCCTTGAGATATCACATCTCATGCTATAGGAAGGGTCTCAGGATTGGAATGGGAAGGAGTTGGATATCACATCTCAAGCTATAGGAAGGGTCTCAGGTTTGGTATAAGCATTGAGATATCACATCTCATGCTATAGGAAGGGTCTCAGGATTGGAATGGGAAGGAGTTGGATATCACATCTCATGTTATAGGAAAGATCTCAGGTTTGGTATTAGAAGCATTGAGACATCACATCTCATGTTATAGGAAGGGTCTCAGGATTGGAATGGGAAGAAGTTGGATATCACATCTCATGCTATAGGAAGAGTCTCAGGTTTGGAAGGGGAAGGAGTTGGATATCCAATCTCATGTTATAGGACTGGTCTCGGGTTTGGTATTAGAAGCATTGAGATATCACATCGCATGCTGTAGGAAGGTTCTCAGGTTTGGAATGGGGAGGAATTGGATATCACATCTCATGTCATAGGAAGGATCTCAGGTTTGGTATTAGAAGCATTGAGATATCACATCTCATGCTATAGGAATGGTCTCAGGATTGGAATGGGAAGGAGTTGGATATTACACTCTTGCTATAGGAAGGGTCTCATGTTTGGAATGGGAAGGAGTTGGATATCACATATGCTATAGGAAGGGTCTCAGGTTTGGACCGGGAAGGAGTTGGATATCACATCTCATGTTATAGGAAGGGTCTCAGGTTTGGTATAAGCATTGAGATATCACATCTCTGCTATCGGAAGTGTCTCAGGATTGGAATGGGAAGGAGTTGGATATCCCATCTCATGTTATAGGACGGGTCTCAGGTTTGTTATTAGAATCATTGAGATATCATATTGCATGCTGTAGGAAGGGTCTAAGGATTGGAATGGGAAGGACTTGGATATCACATCTCATGCTATAGGTAGGCTCTCAGGTTTGGAAAGGGAAGGAATTGAATATCACATTTCATGTTAGAGGAAGGATCTCAGGTTTGGTATTAGAGGCATTGAGATATCACATCTCATGCTATAGGAAGAGTCTCAGGATTGGAATGGGAAGGAGTTGGATATCACATCTCATGCTATAGGAAGGGTCTCAGGTTTGGTATAAGCATTGAGATATCACATCTCATGCTATAGGAAGGGTCTCGGGATTGGAATGGGAAGGAGTTGGATATCACATCTCATGTTATAGGAAGGATCTCAGGTTTGGTATTAGAAGCATTGAGACATCACATCTCATGCTATAGGAAGGGTCTCAGGATTGGAATGGGAAGGAGTTGGATATCACATCTCATGCTATAGGAAGGGTCTCAGGTTTGGTATAAGGATTGAGATATCACATCTCATGCTATAGGAAGGGTGTCAGGATTGGAATGGGAAGGAGTTGTATATGACATCTCATGCCATAGGTAGGGTCTTAGGTTTGGTATAAGCATTGAGATATCACATCTCTGCTATCGGAAGGGTCTCAGGATTGGAATGGGAAGGAGTTGGATATCCCATCTCATGTTATAGGAAGAGTCTCAGGTTTGGTATTAGAAGCATTGAGACATCACATCGCATGCTGTAGGAAGGGTCTCAGGATTGGAATGGGAAGGACTTGGGTATCACATCTCATGCTATAGGGAGGGTCTCAAGTTTGATATTAGAAGCATTGAGATATCACATCTCATGCTATAGGAAGGGTCTCAGGATTGGAATGGGAAGGAGTTGGATATCACATCTCATGCTATAGGAAGGGTCTCAGGTTTGGTATAAGCAGTGAGATATCACATCTCATGCTATAGGAAGTGTCTCAGGATTGGAATGGGAAGGAGTTGGATATCACATCTCATGTTATAGGAAGGATCTCAGGTTTGGTATAAGCATTGAGATATCACATCTCTGCTATCGGAAGGGTCTCAGGATTGGAATGGGAAGGAGTTGGATATTCCCATCTCATGTTATAGGAAGGGTCTCAGGTTTGGTATTAGAAGCATTGAGATATCACATCTCATGCTATAGGAAGGGTCTCAGGATTGGAATGGGAAGGACTTGGATATCACATCTCATGCTATAGGGAGGGTATCAAGTTTGATATTAGAAGCATTGAGATATCACATCTCATGATATCGGAAGAGTCTCAGGATTGGAATGGGAAGGAGTTGGATATCACATCTCATGATAAAGGAAGGGTCTAAGGTTTGGAAGGGGAAGGATTTGGATATCACATCTCATGTTATAGGACGGGTCTCAGGTTTGGTATTAGAAGCATTGAGATATCAAGTCTCATTGTATAGGAAGGGTCTCAGAATTGGAATGGGAAGGAGTTGGATATCACATCTCATGCTATAGGAAGGGTCTCAGGTTTGGTATAAGGATTGAGATATCACATCTCATGCTATAGGAAGGGTGTCAGGATTGGAATGGGAAGGAGTTGTATATGACATCTCATGCCATAGGTAGGGTCTTAGGTTTGGTATAAGCATTGAGATATCACATCTCTGCTATCGGAAGGGTCTCAGGATTGGAATGGGAAGGAGTTGGATATCCCATCTCATGTTATAGGAAGAGTCTCAGGTTTGGTATTAGAAGCATTGAGACATCACATCGCATGCTGTAGGAAGGGTCTCAGGATTGGAATGGGAAGGACTTGGGTATCACATCTCATGCTATAGGGAGGGTCTCAAGTTTGATATTAGAAGCATTGAGATATCACATCTCATGCTATAGGAAGGGTCTCAGGATTGGAATGGGAAGGAGTTGGATATCACATCTCATGCTATAGGAAGGGTCTCAGGTTTGGTATAAGCAGTGAGATATCACATCTCATGCTATAGGAAGTGTCTCAGGATTGGAATGGGAAGGAGTTGGATATCACATCTCATGTTATAGGAAGGATCTCAGGTTTGGTATAAGCATTGAGATATCACATCTCTGCTATCGGAAGGGTCTCAGGATTGGAATGGGAAGGAGTTGGATATTCCCATCTCATGTTATAGGAAGGGTCTCAGGTTTGGTATTAGAAGCATTGAGATATCACATCTCATGCTATAGGAAGGGTCTCAGGATTGGAATGGGAAGGACTTGGATATCACATCTCATGCTATAGGGAGGGTATCAAGTTTGATATTAGAAGCATTGAGATATCACATCTCATGATATCGGAAGAGTCTCAGGATTGGAATGGGAAGGAGTTGGATATCACATCTCATGATAAAGGAAGGGTCTAAGGTTTGGAAGGGGAAGGATTTGGATATCACATCTCATGTTATAGGACGGGTCTCAGGTTTGGTATTAGAAGCATTGAGATATCAAGTCTCATTGTATAGGAAGGGTCTCAGAATTGGAATGGGAAGGAGTTGGATATCACATCTCAAGCTATAGGAAGGGTCACAGGATTGGAATGGGAAGGAGTTTGATATCACATCTCATGCCATAGTATAGGTCTCAGGTTTGGTAGAAGCATTGGGATATCACATCTCATGCTATCGGAAGGGTATCAGGATTGGATTTGGAAGGAGTTGGATATCCCATCTCATGCTATAGGAAGGGTCTCAGGTTGGAATGGAAAGGAGTTGGATATCACATCTCATGTTATAGGAAGGGTCTCAGGATTGGAATGGGAAGGACTTGGATATCACATCTCATGCTATAGGAAGGCTGTCGGGTTTGCAACGGGAAAGAGTTGGATATCACATTTCATGTTAGAGGTAGGATCTCAGGTTTGGTATTAGAGGCATTGAGATATCACATCTCATGCTATCAGAAGAGTCTCAGAATTGGAATGGGAAGGAGTTGGATATCACATCTCATGCCATAGTATGGGTCTCGGGTTTGGTAGAAGCATTGGGATATCACATTTCATGTTAGGGGAAGGATCTCAGATTTGGTATTAGAGGCATTGAGATATCACATCTCATGCTATAGGAAGGGTCTCAGGTTGGAATGGGAAGGAGTTTGATATCACATCTCATGCCAAAGTATGGGTCTCAGGTTTGGTAGAAGCATTGGGATATCACACCTCATGCTATCGGAAGGGTATCAGGATTGGATTTGGAAGGAGTTGGATATCCCATCTCATGCTATAGGAAGGGTCTCAGGTTGGAATGGGAAGGAGTTGGATATCACATCTCATGTTATAGGAAGGGTCTCAGGATTGGAATGGAAAGGACTTGGATATCATATCTCATGCTATAGGAAGGCTCTCAGGTTTGGAAGGGGAAGGAGTTGGATATCACATTTCATGTTAGAGGAAGGATCTCAGGTTTGGTATTAGAGGCATTGAGATATCACATCTCATGCTATAGGAAGGGTCTCAGGATTGGAATGGGAAGGAGTTGGATATCACATCTCAAGCTATATGAAGTGTCTCAGGTTTGGTATAAGCATTGAGATATCACATCTCATGCTATAGGAATGGTCTCAGGATTGGAATGGGAAGGAGTTGGATATCACATCTCATGTTATAGGAAAGATCTCAGGTTTGGTATTAGAAGCAGTGAGATATCACATCTCATGCTATAAGCAGGGTCTCAGGATTGGAATGGGAAGGAGTTGTATATGGCATCTCATGCCATAGGAAGGGTCTCAGGTTTGGTATAAGCATTGAGATATCACATCTCATGCTATAGGAAGGGTCTCAGGATTGGAATGGGAAGGACTTGGATATCACATCTCATGCTATAGGCAGGATCTCAGGTTTGGAAAGGGAAGGAGTTGGATATCATATTTCATGTTAGAGGTAGGATCTCAGGTTTGGTATTAGAGGCATTGAGATATCACATGTCATGCTATCAGAAGGGTCTCAGGATTGGAATGGGAAGGAGTTGGATATCACATCTCATGCTATAGGAAGGGTCTCAGGTTTGGAACGGAAGGAGTTGGATATCACATCTCATGTTATAGGAAGAGTCTCAGGTTTGGTATAAGCATTGAGATATCACATCTCTGCAATCAGAAGTGTCTCAGGATTGGGATGGGAAGGAGTTGGATATCACATCACATGTTATAAGAAGGATCTCAGGTTTGGTATTAGAAGCATTGAGATATCACATCTCATGCTATCGGAAGGGTCTCAGGATTGGAATGGGAAGGAGTTGGATATCACATCTTATGCTATAGGAAGGGTCTCAGGTTTGGAACGGAAGGAGTTGGATATCACATCTCATGTTATAGGAAGAGTCTCAGGTTTGGTATAAGCATTGAGATATCACATCTCTGCAATCAGAAGTGTCTCAGGATTGGGATGGGAAGGAGTTGGATATCACATCTCATGCTATAGGAAGGGTCTCAGGTTTGGAACGGGAAGGAGTTGGATATCCCATCTCATGTTATAGGACGGGTCTCAGGTTTGGTATTAGAAGCATTGAGATATCAGATCGCATTCTGTAGGAAGGGTCTCAGGATTGGAATGGGAAGGAGTTGGATATTACATTCTTGCTATAGGAAGGGTCTCAGGTTTGGAACGGGAAGGAGTTGGATATCACAACTCATGCTATAGGAAGGGTCTCAGGTTTGGAATAAGCATTGAGATATCACATCTCTGCTATCGGAAGTGTCTCAGGATTGGGATGGGAAGGAGTTGGATATCACATCTCATGTTATAGGACGGGTCTCAGGTTTGTTATTAGAATCATTGAGATATCATATTGTATGCTGTAGGAAGGGTCTAAGGATTGGAATGGGAAGGTCTTGGATATCACATCTCATGCTATAGGTAGGCTCTCAGGTTTGGAAAGGGAAGGAGTTGGATATCACATTTCATGTTAGAGGAAGGATTTCAGGTTTGGTATTAGAGGCATTGAGATATCACATCTCATGCTATAGGAAGGGTCTCAGGATTGGAATGGGAAGGAGTTGGATATCACATCTCATGCTATAGGAAAGGTCTCATGTTTGGAATGGGAAGGAGTTGGATATCACATATGCTATAGGAAGGGTCTCAGGTTTGGAACTGGAAGGAGTTGGATATCACATCTCATGCTATAGGAAGGGTCTCAGGTTTGGAATAAGCATTGAGATATCACATCTCTGCTATCGGAAGTGTCTCAGGATTGGAATGGGAAGGAGTTGGATATCACTTCTCATGTTATAGGACGGGTCTCAGGTTTGTTATTAGAATCATTGAGATATCATATTGTATGCTGTAGGAAGGGTCTAAGGATTGGAATGGGAAGGTCTTGGATATCACATCTCATGCTATAGGTAGGCTCTCAGGTTTGAAAAGGGAAGGAGTTGGATATCACATTTCATGTTAGAGGAAGGATCTCAGATTTGGTATTAGAGGCATTGAGATATCACATCTCATGCTATAGGAAGGGTCTCAGGATTGGAATGGGAAGGAGTTGGATATCACATCTCATGCTATAGGAAGGGTCTCAGGTTTGGTATAAGCATTGAGATATCACATCTCGTGCTATAGGAAGGGTCTCAGGACTGGAATGGGAAGGAGTTGTATATGACATCTCATGCCATAGGAAGGGTCTCAGGTTTGGTAAAAGCATTGAGATATCACATCTCTGCTATCGGAAGGGTCTCAGGATTGGAATGGGAAGGAGTTGGATATCCCATCTCATGTTATAGGAAGAGTCTCAGGTTTGGTATTAGAAGCATTGAGATATCACATCTCATGCTATAGGAAGTGTCTCAGGATTGGAATGGGAAGGAGTTTGATATCACATCTCATGCCATGTATGGGTCTCAGGTTTTGTAGAAGCATTGGGATATCACATCTCATGCTATCGGAAGGGTATCAGGATTGGATTTGGAAGAATTTGGATATCACATTTCATGTTATAGGAAGGATCTCAGGTTTGGTATTAGAAGCATTGAGATATCACATCTCATGCTATCGGAAGGATCTCAGGTTTGGTATTATAGGCATTGAGATATCACATCTCATGCTATCAGAAGGGTCTCAGGATTGGAATGGGAAGGAGTCGGATATCACATCTCATGCTAAAGGGAGGGTCTCAGGTTTGGAAGTGGAAGGATTTGGATATCACATCTCATGTTATAGGAAGGATCTCAGGTTTGGTATTAGAAGCATTGAGATATCACATCTCATGCTATAGGAAGGGTCTCAGGATTGGAATGGGAAGGAGTTGGATATCACATCTCAAGCTATAGGAAGGGTCTCAGGATTGGAATGAGAAGGAGTTGGATATCACATCTCATGCTATAGGAAGGGTCTCAGGTCTGGAATCGGAAGGAGTTGTATATGACATTTCATGCCATAGGAAGGGTCTCAGGTTTGGTATAAGCATTGAGATATCACATCTCTGCTATTGGAAGGGTCTCAGGATTGGAATGGGAAGGAGTTGGATATCCCATCTCATTATAGGAAGGGTCTCAGGTTTGGTATTAGAAGCATTGAGATATCACATCTCATGGTATAGGACGGGTCTCAGGATTGGAATGGGAAGGACATGGATATCACATCTCTTGTTATAGGAAGGGTCTCAGGTTTGGTATTAGAAGCATTGAGATATCACATCTCATGCTATAGGAAGGGTCTCAGGATTGGAATGGGAAGGACTTGGATATCCCATCTCATGTTATAGGAAGGGTCCCAGGTTTGGTATTAGAAGCATTGAGATATCACATCTCATGCTATAGGAAGGGTCTCAGAATTGGAATGGGGAGGAGTTGGATATCACATCTCAAGCTATAGGAAGGGTCTCAGGATTGGAATGGGAAGGACTTGGATATCACATCTCATGTTAGAGGTAGGATCTCAGGTTTGGTATTAGAGGCATTGAGATATCACATCTCATGCTATCAGAAGGATCTCAGGATTGGAATGGGAAGGAGTTGGATATCACATCTCATGCTAAAGGGAGGGTCCCAGGTTTGGAAGGGGAAGGATTTGGATATTACATCTCGTGTTATAGGAATGATCTCAGGTTTGGAATTAGAAGCATTGAGATATCACATCTCATGCTATCGGAAGGATCTCAGGTTTGGTGTTAGAAGCATTGAGATATCAAATCTCATGCTATAGGAAGGGTCTCAGGTTTGGAATGGGAAGGAGTTGGATATCACATCTCATGCTATAGGAAGGGTCTCAGGATTGGAATGGGAAGGAGTTGTATATGACATCTCATGCCACAGGACGGGTCTCAGGTTTGGTATAAGCATTGAGATATCACATCTCTGCTATCGGAAGGGTCTCAGGATTGGAATGGGAAGGAGTCGGATATCACATCTCATGCTAAAGGGAGGGTCTCAGGTTTGGTATTAGAAGCATTGAGATATCACATCTCATGTTATAGGAAGAATCTCAGGTTTGGTATTAGAGGCATTGAGATATCACATCTCATGCTATCAGAAGGGTCTCAGGATTGGTATGGGAAGGAGTCGGATATCACATCTCATGCTAAAGGGAGGGTCTCAGGTTTGGTATTAGAAGCATTGAGATATCACATCTCATGTTATAGGAAGAATCTCAGGTTTGGTATTAGAGGCATTGAGATATCACATCTCATGCTATAGGAAGGGTCTCAGGATTGGAATGGGAAGGACTTGGATATCCCATCTCATGTTATAGGAAGGGTCCCAGGTTTGGTATTAGAAGCATTGAGATATCACATCTCATGCTATAGGAAGGGTCTCAGAATTGGAATGGGGAGGAGTTGGATATCACATCTCAAGCTATAGGAAGGGTCTCAGGATTGGAATGGGAAGGACTTGGATATCACATCTCATGCTATAGGAAGGCTCTCAGGTTTGGAAGGGGAAGGAGTTGGATATCACATTTCATGTTAGAGGTAGGATCTCAGGTTTGGTATTAGAGGCATTGAGATATCACATCTCATGCTATCAGAAGGATCTCAGGATTGGAATGGGAAGGAGTTGGATATCACATCTCATGCTAAAGGGAGGGTCTCAGGTTTGGAAGGGGAAGGATTTGGATATTACATCTCGTGTTATAGGAATGATCTCAGGTTTGGAATTAGAAGCATTGAGATATCACATCTTATGCTATCGGAAGGATCTCAGGTTTGGTGTTAGAAGCATTGAGATATCAAATCTATTGCTATAGGAAGGGTCTCAGGATTGGAATGGGAAGGAGTTGGATATCACATCTCATGCTATACGAAGGGTCTCAGGATTGGAATGGGAAGGAGTTGTATATGACATCTCATGCCACAGGACGGGTCTCAGGTTTGGTATAAGCATTGAGATATCACATCTCTGCTATCGGAAGGGTCTCAGGATTGGAATGGGAAGGAGTTGGATATCCCATCTTATGTTATAGGAAGGGTCTCAGGTTTGGTATTAGAAGCATTGAGATATCACATCTCATGCTATCAGAAGGGTCTCAGGATTGGAATGGGAAGGAGTCGGATATCACATCTCATGCTAAAGAGAGGGTCTCAGGTTTGGTATTAGAAGCATTGAGATATCACATCTCATGTTATAGGAAGAATCTCAGGTTTGGTATTAGAGGGATTGAGATATCACATCTCATGCTATCAGAAGGGTCTCAGGATTGGTATGGGAAGGAGTCGGATATCACATCTCATGCTAAAGGGAGGGTCTCAGGTTTGGTATTAGAAGCATTGAGATATCACATCTCATGTTATAGGAAGAATCTCAGGTTTGGTATTAGAGGCATTGAGATATCACATCTCATGCTATAGGAAGGGTCTCAGGATTGGAATGGGAAGGAGTTGGATATCACATCTCATGCTAAAGGAAGGGTCTCAGTTTTGGTAGAAGCATTGAGATATCACATCTCATGGTATAGGAAGGGTCTCAGTATTGGAATGGGAAGGAGTTGGATATCACATCTCATCCAATAGGAAGGATCTCAGGATTGGAATGGGAAGGATTTGGATGTCACATCTCTTGCTATAGGAAGGGTCTCAGTTTTTTTATTAGAAACATTGAGATAGCACATCTCATGCTATAGGAAGGGTTTCAGGATTGGAATGGGAAGGATTTGTATATCACATCTCATGCTAAAGGAAGTGTCTCAGGTTTGGAAGGGGAAGGATTTGGATATCATATCTCATGTTATAGGACGGGTCGCAGGTTTGGTATTAGAAGCTTTGAGATATCACATCTCATGCTATAGGAAGGTCTCATGATTGGAATGGGAAGGAGTTGGATATCCCTTCTCATGCTATAGGAAGGTTCTCAGGTTGGAATGGGAACGAGTTGGATATCACATCTCATGTTATAGGAAGGGTCTCAGGATTGGAATGGGAAGGATTTGGATACCACATCTCTTGCTATAGGAAGGGTCTCAGGTTTTTTATTAGAAACATTGAGATATCACATCTCATGCTATAGGTAGGGTTTCAGGATTGGAATGGGAAGGATTTGGATATCACATCTCATGCTAAAGGAAGGGTCTCAGGTTTGGAAGGGGAAGGATTTGGATATCATATCTCATGTTATAGGACGGGTCCCAGGTTTGGTATTAGAAGCTTTGAGATATCACATCTCATGCTATAGGAAGGGTCTCAGGATTGGAATGGGAAGGAGTTGGATATCACATCTCATGCCATAGGAAGGGTCTCAGGTTTGGTACAAGCATTGAGATATCACATCTTTTCTATCGGAAGGGTCTCAGGATAGGAATGGGAAGGAGTTGGATATCACATCTCAAGCTATCTCAGGATTGGAATGGGAAGGAGTTTGATATCACATCTCAAGCTATAGGAAGGTTCTCAGGTTTGGAACGGGAAGGAGTTGGATATCACATCTCATGCTTTAGGAAGGGTCTCAGGTTTGGAATAAGCATTGAGATATCACATCTCTGCTATCGGAAGTGTCTCAGGATTGGAATGGGAAGGAGTTGGATATAACATCTCATGTTATAGGACGGGTCTCAGGTTTGTTATTAGAATCATTGAGATATCATATTGTATGCTGTAGGAAGGGACTAAGGATTGGAATGGGAAGGTCTTGGATATCACATCTCATGCTATAGGTAGGCTCTCAGGTTTGGAAAGGGAAGGAGTTGGATATCACATTTCATGTTAGAGGAAGGATCTCAGATTTGGTATTAGAGGCATTGAGATATCACATCTCATGCTATAGGAAGGGTCTCAGGATTGGAATGGGAAGGAGTTGGATATCACATCTCATGCTATAGGAAGGGTCTCAGGTTTGGTATGAACATTGAGATATCACATCTCATGCTATAGGAAGGGTCTCAGGTTTGGTATAAGCATTGAGATATCACATCTCATGCTATAGGAAGGGTCTCAGGATTGGAATGGGAAGGAGTTGTATATGACATCTCATGCCATAGGAAGGGTCTCAGGTTTGGTATAAGCATTGAGATATCACATCTCTGCTATCGGAAGGGTCTCAGGATTGGAATGGGAAGGAGTTGGATATCCCATCTCATGTTATAGGAAGAGTCTCAGGTTTGGTATTGGAAGCATTGAGATATCACATCTCATGCTATAGGAAGTGTCTCAGGATTGGAATGGGAAGGAGTTTGATATCACATCTCATGCCATGTATGGGTCTCAGGTTTTGTAGAAGCATTGGGATATCACATTTCATGCTATCGGAAGGGTATCAGGATTGGATTTGGAAGGATTTGGATATCACATTTCATGTTATAGGAAGGATCTCAGGTTTGGTATTAGAAGCATTGAGATATCACATCTCATGCTATCGGAAGGATCTCAGGTTTGGTATTATAGGCATTGAGATATCACATCTCATGCTATCAGAAGGGTCTCAGGATTGGAATGGGAAGGAGTCGGATATCACATCTCATGCTAAAGGGAGGGTCTCAGGTTTGGAAGTGGAAGGATTTGGATATCACATCTCATGTTATAGGAAGGATCTCAGGTTTGGTATTAGAAGCATTGAGATATCACATCTCATGCTATAGGAAGGGTCTCAGGATTGGAATGGGAAGGAGTTGGATATCACATCTCAAGCTATAGGAAGGGTCTCAGGATTGGAATGAGAAGGAGTTGGATATCACATCTCATGCTATAGGAAGGGTCTCAGGTCTGGAATCGGAAGGAGTTGTATATGACATTTCATGCCATAGGAAGGGTCTCAGGTTTGGTATAAGCATTGAGATATCACATCTCTGCTATTGGAAGGGTCTCAGGATTGGAATGGGAAGGAGTTGGATATCCCATCTCATTATAGGAAGGGTCTCAGGTTTGGTATTAGAAGCATTGAGATATCACATCTCATGGTATAGGACGGGTCTCAGGATTGGAATGGGAAGGACATGGATATCACATCTCTTGTTATAGGAAGGGTCTCAGGTTTGGTATTAGAAGCATTGAGATATCACATCTCATGCTATAGGAAGGGTCTCAGGATTGGAATGGGAAGGACTTGGATATCCCATCTCATGTTATAGGAAGGGTCCCAGGTTTGGTATTAGAAGCATTGAGATATCACATCTCATGCTATAGGAAGGGTCTCAGAATTGGAATGGGGAGGAGTTGGATATCACATCTCAAGCTATAGGAAGGGTCTCAGGATTGGAATGGGAAGGACTTGGATATCACATCTCATGTTAGAGGTAGGATCTCAGGTTTGGTATTAGAGACATTGAGATATCACATCTCATGCTATCAGAAGGATCTCAGGATTGGAATGGGAAGGAGTTGGATATCACATCTCATGCTAAAGGGAGGGTCCCAGGTTTGGAAGAGGAAGGATTTGGATATTACATCTCGTGTTATAGGAATGATCTCAGGTTTGGAATTAGAAGCATTGAGATATCACATCTCATGCTATCGGAAGGATCTCAGGTTTGGTGTTAGAAGCATTGAGATATCAAATCTCATGCTATAGGAAGGGTCTCAGGTTTGGAATGGGAAGGAGTTGGATATCACATCTCATGCTATAGGAAGGGTCTCAGGATTGGAATGGGAAGGAGTTGTATATGACATCTCATGCCACAGGACGGGTCTCAGGTTTGGTATAAGCATTGAGATATCACATCTCTGCTATCGGAAGGGTCTCAGGATTGGAATGGGAAGGAGTCGGATATCACATCTCATGCTAAAGGGAGGGTCTCAGGTTTGGTATTAGAAGCATTGAGATATCACATCTCATGTTATAGGAAGAATCTCAGGTTTGGTATTAGAGGCATTGAGATATCACATCTCATGCTATCAGAAGGGTCTCAGGATTGGTATGGGAAGGAGTCGGATATCACATTTCATGCTAAAGGGAGGGTCTCAGGTTTGGTATTAGAAGCATTGAGATATCACATCTCATGTTATAGGAAGAATCTCAGGTTTGGTATTAGAGGCATTGAGATATCACATCTCATGCTATAGGAAGGGTCTCAGGATTGGAATGGGAAGGACTTGGATATCCCATCTCATGTTATAGGAAGGGTCCCAGGTTTGGTATTAGAAGCATTGAGATATCACATCTCATGCTATAGGAAGGGTCTCAGAATTGGAATGGGGAGGAGTTGGATATCACATCTCAAGCTATAGGAAGGGTCTCAGGATTGGAATGGGAAGGACTTGGATATCACATCTCATGCTATAGGAAGGCTCTCAGGTTTGGAAGGGGAAGGAGTTGGATATCACATTTCATGTTAGAGGTAGGATCTCAGGTTTGGTATTAGAGGCATTGAGATATCACATCTCATGCTATCAGAAGGATCTCAGGATTGGAATGGGAAGGAGTTGGATATCACATCTCATGCTAAAGGGAGGGTCTCAGGTTTGGAAGGGGAAGGATTTGGATATTACATCTCGTGTTATAGGAATGATCTCAGGTTTGGAATTAGAAGCATTGAGATATCACATCTCATGCTATCGGAAGGATCTCAGGTTTGGTGTTAGAAGCATTGAGATATCAAATCTCATGCTATAGGAAGGGTCTCAGGATTGGAATGGGAAGGAGTTGGATATCACATCTCATGCTATACGAAGGGTCTCAGGATTGGAATGGGAAGGAGTTGTATATGACATCTCATGCCACAGGAAGGGTCTCAGGTTTGGTATAAGCATTGAGATATCACATCTCTGCTATCGGAAGGGTCTCAGGATTGGAATGGGAAGGAGTTGGATATCCCATCTTATGTTATAGGAAGGGTCTCAGGTTTGGTATTAGAAGCATTGAGATATCACATCTCATGCTATCAGAAGGGTCTCAGGATTGGAATGGGAAGGAGTCGGATATCACATCTCATGCTAAAGGGAGGGTCTCAGGTTTGGTATTAGAATCATTGAGATATCACATCTCATGTTATAGGAAGAATCTCAGGTTTGGTATTAGAGGGATTGAGATATCACATCTCATGCTATCAGAAGGGTCTCAGGATTGGTATGGGAAGGAGTCGGATATCACATCTCATGCTAAAGGGAGGGTCTCAGGTTTGGTATTAGAAGCATTGAGATATCACATCTCATGTTATAGGAAGAATCTCAGGTTTGGTATTAGAGGCATTGAGATATCACATCTCATGCTATAGGAAGGGTCTCAGGATTGGAATGGGAAGGAGTTGGATATCACATCTCATGCTAAAGGAAGGGTCTCAGTTTTGGTAGAAGCATTGAGATATCACATCTCATGGTATAGGAAGGGTCTCAGTATTGGAATGGGAAGGAGTTGGATATCACATCTCATCCAATAGGAAGGATCTCAGGATTGGAATGGGAAGGATTTGGATGTCACATCTCTTGCTATAGGAAGGGTCTCAGTTTTTTTATTAGAAACATTGAGATATCACATCTCATGCTATAGGAAGGGTTTCAGGATTGGAATGGGAAGGATTTGTATATCACATCTCATGCTAAAGGAAGTGTCTCAGGTTTGGAAGGGGAAGGATTTGGATATCATATCTCATGTTATAGGACGGGTCGCAGGTTTGGTATTAGAAGCTTTGAGATATCACATCTCATGCTATAGGAAGGTCTCAGGATTGGAATGGGAAGGAGTTGGATATCCCTTCTCATGCTGTAGGAAGGTTCTCAGGTTGGAATGGGAAGGAGTTGGATATCACATCTCATGTTATAGGAAGGGTCTCAGGATTGGAATGGGAAGGATTTGGATACCACATCTCTTGCTATAGGAAGGGTCTCAGGTTTTTTATTAGAAACATTGAGATATCACATCTCATGCTATAGGAAGGGTTTCAGGATTGGAATGGGAAGGATTTGGATATCACATCTCATGCTAAAGGAAGGGTCTCAGGTTTGGAAGGGGAAGGATTTGGATATCATATCTCATGTTATAGGACGGGTCCCAGGTTTGGTATTAGAAGCTTTGAGATATCACATCTCATGCTATAGGAAGGGTCTCAGGATTGGAATGGGAAGGAGTTGGATATCACATCTCATGCTAAAGGAAGGGACTCAGGTTTGATAGAAGCATTGAGATATCACATCTCAGGCTATAGGAAGGGTCTCAGGATTGGAATGGGAAGGAGTTGGATATCACATCTCATGCCATAGGAAGGGTCTCAGGTTTGGTACAAGCATTGAGATATCACATCTTTGCTATCGGAAGGGTCTCAGGATAGGAATGGGAAGGAGTTGGATATCACATCTCAAGCTATCTCAGGATTGGAATGGGAAGGAGTTTGATATCACATCTCAAGCTATAGGAAGGTTCTCAGGTTTGGAAGGGGAAGGATTTGGATCTCACATCTCATGTTTTAGGACGGGTCTCAGGTTTGGTATTAGAAGCATTGAGATATCACATCTCATGGTATAGGAAGGGTCTCAGGATTGGAATGGGAAGGAGTTGGATATCACATCTCAAGCTATCACAGGATTGGAATGGGAAGGAGTTTGATATCAAATCTCAAGCTATAGGAAGGGTCGCAGGTTTGGAAAGGGAAGGATTTGGATTTCACATCTCATGTTATAGGATGGTTCTCATGTTTGGTTTTAGAAGCATTGAGATATCACATCTAATGCTATCGGAAGGGTCTCAGGTTTGGAAAGGGAAGGATTTGGATTTCACATATGTTATTGGATGATTCTCAGGTTTGGTTTTAGAAGCATTAAGATATCACATCTCAGGCTATAGGAAGGGTCTCAGGTTTGGAATGGGAAGGAGTTGGATATCACATCTCATGCTAAAGGAAAGATCTCAGGTTTGGAAGGGGAAGGATTTGGATCTCACATCTCATGTTATAGGAAGGATCTCAGGTTTGGTATTAGAAAAATTGTGATATCACATATCATGCTATAGGAAGGGTCTCAGGATTGGAATGGGAAGGAGTTGGATATCACATCTCATGCTAAAGGAAAGATCTCAGGTTTGGAAGGGGAAGGATTTGGATCTCACATCTCATGTTTTAGGACGGGTGTCAGGTTTGGTATTAGAAGCATTGAGATATCACATCTCATGGTATAGGAAGGGTCTCAGGATTGGAATGGGAAGGAGTTGGATATCACATCTCAAGCTATCTCAGGATTGGAATGGGAAGGAGTTTGATATCACATCTCATGCAATCGGAAGGGTCTCAGGTTTGGAATGGGAAGGAGTTGGATATCACATCTCATGTTATAGGAAGGATCTCAGGTTTATTATTAGAAGCATTGAGATATCACATCTCATGCTATAGGAAGGGTCTCAGGATTGGAATCGGAAGGAGTTGTATTTGACATCTCATGCCATAGGAAGGGTCTCAGGTTTGGTATAAGCATTGAGATATCACATCTCTGCTATCGGAAGGGTCTCAGGATTGGAATGGGAAGGAGTTGGATATCCCATCTCATTATAGGAAGGGTCTCAGGTTTGGTATTAGAAGCATTGAGATATCACATCTCATGCTATAGGACGGGTCTCAGGATTGGAATGGGAAGGACTTGAATATCAAATCTCATGTTATAGCAAGGGTCTCAGGTTTGGTATTAGAAGCATTGAGATATCACATCTCATGGTATAGGACGGGTCTCAGAATTGGAATGGGAAGGAGTTGGATATCACATCTCAAGCTATAGGAAGGGTGTCAGGATTGGAATGGGAAGGAGTTTGATATCACATCTCATGCCATGGTATGGGTCTCAGGTTTTGTAGAAGCATTGGGATATCCCATCTCATGCTATCGGAAGGGTGTCAGGATTGGATTTGGAAGGAGTTGGATTTCCCATCTCATGCTATAGGAAGGGTCTCAGGTTGGAATGGGAAGGAATTGGATATCACATCTCATGTCATAGGAAGGGTATCAGGATTGGAATGGGGAGGACTTGGATATCACATCTCATGCTATAGGAAGGCTATCGGGTTTGGAAGGGGAAGGAGTTGCATATCAAATTTCATTTTAGAGGTAGGATCTCAGGTTTGGTATTAGAGGCATTGAGATATCACATCTCATGCTATAGGAAGGGTCTCACGATTGGAATGGGAAGGATTTGGATATCACATCTCATGCTATAGGAAGGGTCTCAGGTTTGGTATAAGCATTGAGATATCACATCTCATGGTATAGAAACGGTCTCAAGATTGCAATGGGAAGGAGTTGGATATCACATCTCATGTTATAGGAAGGATCTCAGATTTGGTATTAGAAGCATTGAGAAATCACATCTCATGCTATAGGAAGGGTCTCAGGATTGGAATGGGAAGGAGTTGGATGTCACATCTCATGTTATAGGAAGGGTCTCAGGATTGGAATGGGAAGCACTTCGATATCACATCTCATGTTATAGGAAGGCTCCCAGGTTTAGAAGGGGAAGGAGTTGGATATCACATTTCATGTTAGAGGTAGGATCTCAGGTTTGGTATTAGAGGCATTGAGATATAACATCTCATGCTATCAGAAGGGTCTCAGGATTGGAATGGGAAGGAGTTGGATATCACATCTCATGCTAAAGAAAGGGTCTCAGGTTTGGAAGGGGAAGGATTTGGATATCACATCTCATGCTATAGGAAGTGTCTCAGGATTGGAATGGGAAGGATTTGGATATCACATCTCATGCTATAGGAAGGGTCTCAGGTTTGGTATAAGCATTGAGATATCACATCTCATGCTATAGGAAGGGTCTCAGGATTGGAATGGGAAGGAGTTGGATATCACATTTCATGCTATAGGTAGGCTCTCAGTTTTGGAAAGGGAAGGTTTTGGATATCACATCTCATGCTATAGGAAGGGTCTCACGATTGGAATGGGAAGGATTTGGATATCACATCTCATGCTATAGGAAGGGTCTCAGGATTGGAATGGGAAGGAGTTGGATATCACATCTCATGCTATAGGAAGGGTCTCAGGAATGGAATGGGAAGGAGTTTTATATTACATCTCATGCCATAGGAAGGATCTCAGGTTTGGTATTAGAAGCATTGAGACATCACATCTCATGCTATAGGAAGGGTCTCAGGATTGGAATGGGAAGGAGTTGGATATCACATCTCATGCTATAGGAAGGGTCTCAGGTTTGGTATAAGCATTGAGATATCACATCTCATGCTATAGGAAGGGTCTCAGGATTGGAATGGGAAGGAGTTGTATATGACATCTCATGCCATAGGAAGGGTCTCAGGTTTGGTATCAGCATTGAGATATCACATCTCTGCTATCGGAAGGGTCTCAGGATTGGAATGGGAAGGAGTTGGATATCCCATCTTATGTTATAGGAAGGGTCTCAGGTTTGGTATTAGAAGCATTGAGATATCACATCTCATGCTATAGGAAGGGTCTCAGCATTGGAATGGGAAGGACTTGAATATCCCATCTCATGCTATAGGGAGGCTCTCACGTTTGGAAAGGGAAGGAGTTGGATATCACATTTCATGTTAGAGGTAGGATCTCAGGTTTGGTATTAGAGGCATTGAATATCACATCTCATGCTATCAGAAGGGTCTCAGGATTGGAATGGGAAGGAGTTGGATATCACATCTCATGCTAAAGGAACGGTCTCAGGTTTGGAAGGGGAAGGATTTTGATATCACATCTCATGTTATAGGAAGGATCTCAGGTTTGGTATTAGAGGGATTGAGATATCACATCTCATGCTATCGGAAGGGTATCAGGATTGGATTTGGAAGTAGTTGGATATCCCATCTCATGCTATAGTAAGGGTCTCAGGTTGGAATGGGAAGGAGTTGGATATCACATCTCATGTTATAGGAAGGGTCTCAGGATTGGAATGGGAAATACTTCGATATCACATCTCATGCTATAGGAAGGCTCTCAGGTTTGCAAGGGGAAGGAGTTGGAAATCACATTTCATGTTAGAGGTAGGATCTCAGGTTTGGTATTAGAGGCATTGAGATATCACATCTCATGCTATCAGAAATGTCTCAGGATTGGAATGGGAAGGAGTTGGATATCACATCTCATGCTAAAGGGAGGGTCTCTGGTTTGGAAGGGGAAGGATTTGGATATCACATCTCATGTTATAGGAAGGATCTCAGGTTTGGTATTAGAAGCATTGAGATATCACATCTCATGCTATAGGAAGGGTCTCAGGTTTGGAATGGGAAGGAATTGGATATCACATCTCATGTCATAGGAAGGATCTCAGGTTTGGTATTAGAAGCATTGAGATATCACATCTCATGCTATAGGAATGGTCTCAGGATTGGAATGGGAAGGAGTTGGATATTAGATTCTTGCTATAGAAAGGGTCTCAGGTTTGGAACGGGAAGGAGTTGGATATCACATCTCATGTTATAGGAAGGGTCTCAGGTTTGGTCTAAGCATTGAGATATCACATCTCTGCTATCAGAAGTTTCTCAGGATTGAAATGGGAAGGAGTTGGATATCCCATCTCATGTTATAGGACGGGTCTCAGGTTTGGTAATAGAATCATTGAGATATCACATCTCATGCTGTAGGAAGTGTCTAAGGATTGGAATGGGAAGGACTTGGATATCACATCTCATGCTATAGGTAGACTCTCAGGTTTGGAAAGGGAAGGAGTGGGATATCACATTTCATGTTCAAGGAAGGATCTCAGGTTTGGTATTAGAGGCATTGAGATATCACATCTCATGCTATAGGAAGGGTCTCAGGATTGGAATAGGAAGGATTTGGATATCACATCTCATGCTATAGGAAGGGTCTCAGGTTTGGTATAAGCATTGAGATATCACATCTCATGCTATAGGAAGGGTCTCAGGATTGGAATGGGAAGGAGTTGGATATCACATCTCATGCCATAGGAAGGGTCTCAGGTTTGGTACAAGCATTGAGATATCACATCTCTGCTATCGGAAGGGTCTCAGGATAGGAATGGGAAGGAGTTGGATATCACATCTCAAGCTATCTCAGGATTGGAATGGGAAGGAGTTTGATATCACATCTCAAGCTATAGGAAGGTTCTCAGGTTTGGAGGGGGAAGGATTTGGATCTCACATCTCATGTTTTAGGACGGGTCTCAGGTTTGGTATTAGAAGCATTGAGATATCACATCTCATGGTATAGGAAGGGTCTCAGGATTGGAATGGGAAGGAGTTGGATATCACATCTCAAGCTATCACAGGATTGGAATGGGAAGGAGTTTGATATCACATCTCAAGCTATAGGAAGGGTCTCAGGTTTGGAAAGGGAAGGATTTGGATTTCACATCTCATGTTATAGGATGGTTCTCATGTTTGGTTTTAGAAGCATTGAGATATCACATCTAATGCTATCGGAAGGGTCTCAGGTTTGGAAAGGGAAGGATTTGGATTTCACATATGTTATTGGATGGTTCTCAGGTTTGGTTTTAGAAGCATTAAGATATCACATCTCATGCTATAGGAAGGGTCTCAGGTTTTGGAATGGGAAGGAGTTGGATACACATCTCATGTTATAGGAAGGATCTCAGGTTTGGTATTAGAAAAATTGTGATATCACATATCATGCTATAGGAAGGGTCTCAGGATTGGAATGGGAAGGAGTTGGATATGACATCTCATGCCACAGGAAGGGTCTCAGGTTTGGTATAAGCATTGAGATATCACATCTCTGCTATCGGAAGGGTCTCAGGATTGGAATGGGAAGGAGTTGGATATCCCATCTTATGTTATACGAAGGGTCTCAGGTTTGGTATTAGAAGCATTGAGATATCACATCTCATGCTATCAGAAGGGTCTCAGGATTGGAATGGGAAGGAGTCGGATATCACATCTCATGCTAAAGGGAGGGTCTCAGGTTTGGTATTAGAAGCATTGAGATATCACATCTCATGTTATAGGAAGAATCTCTGGTTTGGTATTAGAGGCATTGAGATATCACATCTCATGCTATCAGAAGGGTCTCAGGATTGGAATGGGAAGGAGTCGGATATCACATCTCATGCTAAAGGGAGGGTCTCAGGTTTGGTATTAGAAGCATTGAGATATCACATCTCATGTTATAGGAAGAATCTCAGGTTTGGTATTAGAGGCATTGAGATATCACATCTCATGTTATAGGAAGGGTCTCAGGATTGGAATGGGAAGGATTTGGATATCACATCTCTTGCTATAGGAAGAGTCTCAGGTTTTTTATTAGAAACATTGAGATATCACATCTAATGCTAAAGGAAGGGTCTCAGGTTTGGAAGGGGAAGGATTTGGATATCATATCTCATGTTATAGGACGGGTCCCAGGTTTGGTATTAGAAGCTTTGAAATATCACATCTCATGCTATAGGAAGGGTCTCAGGATTGGAATGGGAAGGAGTTGGATATCACATCTCATGCTAAAGGAGAAGGGACTCAGGTTTGATAGAAGCATTGAGATATCACATCTCATGCTATAGGAAGGGTCTCAAGATTGGAATGGGAAGGAGTTGGATATCACATCTCATGCCATAGGAAGGGTCTCAGGTTTGGTCCAAGCATTGAGATATCACATCTCTGCTATCGGAAGGGTCTCAGGATAGGAATGGGAAGGACTTAGATATCACATCTCATGCTATAGGGAGGGTCTCAGGTTTGGAAAGGGAAGGATTTGGATTTCACATCTCATGTTATAGGATGGTTCTCATGTTTGGTTTTAGAAGCATTGAGATATCACATCTAATGCTATCGGAAGAGTCTCAGGTTTGGAAAGGGAAGGATTTGGATTTCACATATGTTATTGGATGGTTCTCAGGTTTGGTTTTAGAAGCATTAAGATATCACATCTCAGGCTATAGGAAGGGTCTCAGGTTTGGAATGGGAAGGAGTTGGATACACATCTCATGTTATAGGAAGGATCTCAGGTTTGGTATTAGAAAAATTGTGATATCACATATCATGCTATAGGAAGGGTCTCAGGATTGGAATGGGAAGGAGTTGGATATCACATCTCATGCTAAAGGAAAGATCTCAGGTTTGGAAGGGGAAGGATTTGGACATCACATCTCATGTTTTAGGACGGGTCTCAGGTTTGGTATTAGAAGCATTGAGATATCACATCTCATGGTATAGGAAGGGTCTCAGGATTGGAATGGGAAGGAGTTGGATATCACATCTCACGCTAAAGGAAAGATCTCAGGTTTGGAAGGGGAAGGATTTGGACATCACATCTCATGTTTTAGGACGGGTGTCAGGTTTGGTATTAGAAGCATTGAGATATCACATCTCATGGTATAGGAAGGGTCTCAGGATTGGAATGGGAAGAAGTTGGATATCACATCTCATGCTAAAGGAAAGATCTCAGGTTTGGAAGGGGAAGGATTTGGACATCACATCTCAAGTTTTAGGACGGGTGTCAGGTTTGGTATTAGAAGCATTGAGATCTCACATCTCATGGTATAGGAAGGGTCTCAGGATAGGAATGGGAAGGAGTTTGATATCACATCTCATGCAATCGGAAGGGTCTCAGGTTTGGTATAAGCATTGAGATATCACATCTCTGCTATCGGAAGGGGCTCAGGATTGGAATGGGAAGGAGTTGGATATCCCATCTCATTATAGGAAGGGTCTCAGGTTTGGTATTAGAAGCATTGAGATATCACATCTCATGCTATAGGAAGGGTCTCAGGATTGGAATGGGAAGGACTTGAATATCACATCTCATGTTATAGCAAGGGTCTCAGGTTTGGTATTAGAATCATTGAGATATCACATCTCATGCTATAGGAAGGGTCTCAGGATTGGAATGGGAACGACTTGGATATCACATCTCATGATAAAGGAAGGGTCTAAGGTTTGGAAGGGGAATGATTTGGATATCACATCTCATGTTATAGGACCGGACTCAGGTTTGGTATTAGAAGCATTGAGATATCAAGTCCCATGGTATAGGACGGGTCTCAGAATTGGAATGGGAAGGAGTTGGATATCACATCTCAAGCTATAGGAAGGGTGTCAGAATTGGAATGGGAAGGAGTTTGATATCACATCTCATGCCATGGTATGGGTCTCAGGTTTTGTAGAAGCATTGGGATATCACATCTCATGCTATCGGAAGGGTATCAGGATTGGATTTGGAAGGAGTTGGATATCCCATCTCATGCTATAGGAAGGGTCTCAGGTTGGAATGGGAAGGAGTTGGATATCACATCTCATGTTATAGGAAGGGTATCAGGATTGGAATGGGAAGGACTTGGATATCACATCTCATGCTATAGGAAGGCTATCAGGTTTGGAAGGGGAAGGAGTTGCATATCAAATTTCATTATAGAGGTAGGATCTCAGGTTTGGTATTAGAGGCATTGAGATATCACATCTCATGCTATAGGAAGGGTCTCACGATTGGAATGGGAAGGATTTGGATATCACATCTCATGCTATAGGAAGGGTCTCAGGTTTGGTATAAGCATTGAGATATCACATCTCATGCTATAGAAACGGTCTCAAGATTGCAAAGGGAAGGAGTTGGATATCACATCTCATGTTATAGGAAGGATCTCAGATTTGGTATTAGAAGCATTGAGACATCACATCTCATGCTATAGGAAGGGTCTCAGGATTGGAATGGGAAGGAGGTGGATATCACATCTCATGTTATAGGAAGGGTCTCAGGATTGGAATGGGAAGCACTTCGATATCACATCTCATGTTATAGGAAGGCTCCCAGGTTTATAAGGGGAAGGAGTTGGATATCACATTTCATGTTAGAGGTAGGATCTCAGGTTTGGTATTAGAGGCATTGAGATATAACATCTCATGCTATCAGAAGGGTCTCAGGATTGGAATGGGAAGGAGTTGGATATCACATCTCATGCTAAAGGGAGGGTCTCAGGTTTGGAAGGGGAAGGATTTGGATATCACATCTCATGCTATAGGAAGGGTCTCAGGATTGGAATGGGAAGGATTTGGATATCACATCTCATGCTATAGGAAGGGTCTCAGGTTTGGTATAAGCATTGAGATATCACATCTCATGCTATAGGAAGGGTCTCAGGATTGGAATGGGACGGAGTTGGATATCACATCTCATGCTATAGGTAGGCTCTCAGTTTTGGAAAGGGAAGGTTTTGGATATCACATCTCATGCTATAGGAAGGGTCTCACGATTGGAATGGGAAGGATTTGGATATCACATCTCATGCTATAGGAAGGGTCTCAGGATTGGAATGGGAAGGAGTTGGATATCACATCTCATGCTATAGGAAGGGTCTCAGGATTGGAATGGGAAGGAGTTGTATATGACATCTCATGCCATAGGAAGGGTCTCAGGTTTGGTATCAGCATTGAGATATCACATCTCTGCTATCGGAAGGGTCTCAGGATTGGAATGGGAAGGAGTTGGATATCCCATCTTATGTTATAGGAAGGGTCTCAGGTTTGGTATTAGAAGCATTGAGATATCACATCTCATGCTATAGGAAGGGTCTCAGGATTGGAATGGGAAGGACTTGAATATCCCATCTCATGCTATAGGGAGGCTCTCACGTTTGGAAAGGGAAGGAGTTGGATATCACATTTCATGTTAGAGGTAGGATCTCAGGTTTGGTATTAGAGGCATTGAATATCACATCTCATGCTATCAGAAGGGTCTCAGGATTGGAATGGGAAGGAGTTGGATATCACATCTCATGCTAAAGGGAGGGTCTCAGGTTTGGAAGGGGAAGGATTTTGATATCACATCTCATGTTATAGGAAGGATCTCAGGTTTGGTATTAGAGGGATTGAGATATCACATCTCATGCTATCGGAAGGGTATCAGGATTGGATTTGGAAGTAGTTGGATATCCCATCTCATGCTATAGGAAGGGTCTCAGGTTGGAATGGGAAGGAGTTGGATATCACATCTCATGTTATAGGAAGGGTCTCAGGATTGGAATGGGAAATACTTCGATATCACATCTCATGCTATAGGAAGGCTCTCAGGTTTGCAAGGGGAAGGAGTTGGATATCACATTTCATGTTAGAGGTAGGATCTCAGGTTTGGTATTAGAGGCATTGAGATATCACATCTCATGCTATCAGAAATGTCTCAGGATTGGAATGGGAAGGAGTTGGATATCACATCTCATGCTAAAGGGAGGGTCTCTGGTTTGGAAGGGGAAGGATTTGGATATCACATCTCATGTTATAGGAAGGATCTCAGGTTTGGTATTAGAAGCATTGAGATATCACATCTCATGCTATAGGAAGGGTCTCAGGTTTGGAATGGGAAGGAATTGGATATCACATCTCATGTCATAGGAAGGATCTCAGGTTTGGTATTAGAATCATTGAGATATCATATTGCATGTTGTAGGAAGGGTCTAAGGATTGGAATGGGATGGACTTGGATATCACATCTCATGCTATAGGTAGGCTCTCAGGTTTGGAAAGGGAAGGAGTTGGATATCACATTTCATGTTATTGGAAGGATCTCAGGTTTGGTATTAGAGGCATTGAGATATCACATCTCATGCTATAGGAAGAGTCTCAGGATTGGAATCGGAAGGAGTTGGATATCACATCTCATGCTATAGGAAGGGTCTCAGGTTTGGTATAAGCATTGAGATATCACATCTCATGCTATAGGAAGGGTCTCGGGATTGGAATGGGAAGGAGTTGGATATCACATCTCATGTTATAGGAAGGATCTCAGGTTTGGTATTAGAAGCATTGAGACATCACATCTCATGCTATAGGAAGGGTCTCAGGATGGGAATGGGAAGGAGTTGGATATCACATCTCATGCTATAGGAAGGGTCTCAGGTTTGGTATAAGCATTGAGATATCACATCTCATGCTATAGGAAGGGTCTCAGGATTGGAATGGGAAGGAGTTGTATATGACATCTCATGCCATAGGAAGGGTCTTAGGTTTGGTATAAGCATTGAGATATCACATCTCTGCTATCGGAAGGGTCTCAGGATTGGAATGGGAAGGAGTTGGATATTCCCATCTCATGTTATAGGAAGGGTCTCAGGTTTGGTATTAGAAGCATTGAGATATCACATCTCATGCTATAGGAAGGGTCTCAGGATTGGAATGGGAAGGAGTTGGATATCCCATCTTATGTTATAGGAAGGGTCTCAGGTTTGGTATTAGAAGCATTGAGATATCACATCTCATGCTATAGGAAGGGTCTCAGGATTGGAATGGGAAGGACTTGAATATCCCATCTCATGCTATAGGGAGGCTCTCACGTTTGGAAAGGGAAGGAGTTGGATATCACATTTCATGTTAGAGGTAGGATCTCAGGTTTGGTATTAGAGGCATTGAATATCACATCTCATGCTATCAGAAGGGTCTCAGGATTGGAATGGGAAGGAGTTGGATATCACATCTCATGCTAAAGGGAGGGTCTCAGGTTTGGAAGGGGAAGGATTTTGATATCACATCTCATGTTATAGGAAGGATCTCAGGTTTGGTATTAGAGGGATTGAGATATCACATCTCATGCTATCGGAAGGGTATCAGGATTGGATTTGGAAGTAGTTGGATATCCCATCTCATGCTATAGGAAGGGTCTCAGGTTGGAATGGGAAGGAGTTGGATATCACATCTCATGTTATAGGAAGGGTCTCAGGATTGGAATGGGAAATACTTCGATATCACATCTCATGCTATAGGAAGGCTCTCAGGTTTGCAAGGGGAAGGAGTTGGATATCACATTTCATGTTAGAGGTAGGATCTCAGGTTTGGTATTAGAGGCATTGAGATATCACATCTCATGCTATCAGAAATGTCTCAGGATTGGAATGGGAAGGAGTTGGATATCACATCTCATGCTAAAGGGAGGGTCTCTGGTTTGGAAGGGGAAGGATTTGGATATCACATCTCATGTTATAGGAAGGATCTCAGGTTTGGTATTAGAAGCATTGAGATATCACATCTCATGCTATAGGAAGGGTCTCAGGTTTGGAATGGGAAGGAATTGGATATCACATCTCATGTCATAGGAAGGATCTCAGGTTTGGTATTAGAATCATTGAGATATCATATTGCATGTTGTAGGAAGGGTCTAAGGATTGGAATGGGATGGACTTGGATATCACATCTCATGCTATAGGTAGGCTCTCAGGTTTGGAAAGGGAAGGAGTTGGATATCACATTTCATGTTATTGGAAGGATCTCAGGTTTGGTATTAGAGGCATTGAGATATCACATCTCATGCTATAGGAAGAGTCTCAGGATTGGAATCGGAAGGAGTTGGATATCACATCTCATGCTATAGGAAGGGTCTCAGGTTTGGTATAAGCATTGAGATATCACATCTCATGCTATAGGAAGGGTCTCGGGATTGGAATGGGAAGGAGTTGGATATCACATCTCATGTTATAGGAAGGATCTCAGGTTTGGTATTAGAAGCATTGAGACATCACATCTCATGCTATAGGAAGGGTCTCAGGATGGGAATGGGAAGGAGTTGGATATCACATCTCATGCTATAGGAAGGGTCTCAGGTTTGGTATAAGCATTGAGATATCACATCTCATGCTATAGGAAGGGTCTCAGGATTGGAATGGGAAGGAGTTGTATATGACATCTCATGCCATAGGAAGGGTCTTAGGTTTGGTATAAGCATTGAGATATCACATCTCTGCTATCGGAAGGGTCTCAGGATTGGAATGGGAAGGAGTTGGATATTCCCATCTCATGTTATAGGAAGGGTCTCAGGTTTGGTATTAGAAGCATTGAGATATCACATCTCATGCTATAGGAAGGGTCTCAGGATTGGAATGGGAAGGACTTGGATATCACATCTCATGCTATAGGGAGGGTCTCAAGTTTGATATTAGAAGCATTGAGATATCACATCTCATGATATCGGTAGAGTCTCAGGATTGGAATGGGAAGGAGTTGGATATCACATCTCATGATAAAGGAAGGGTCTAAGGTTTGGAAGGGGAAGGATTTGGATATCACATCTCATGTTATAGGACGGGTCTCAGGTTTGGTATTAGAAGCATTGAGATATCAAGTCTCATTGTATAGGAAGGGTCTCAGAATTGGAATGGGAAGGAGTTGGATATTACATCTCAAGCTATAGGAAGGGTCACAGGATTGGAATGGGAAGGAGTTTGATATCACATCTCATGCCATAGTATGGGTCTCAGGTTTGGTAGAAGCATTGGGATATCACATCTCATGCTATCGGAAGGGTATCAGGATTGGATTTGGAAGGAGTTGAATATCCCATCTCATGCTATAGGAAGGGTCTCAGGTTGGAATGGGAAGGAGTTGGATATCACATCTCATGTTATAGGAAGGGTCTCAGGATTGGAATGGGAAGGACTTGGATATCCCATCTCATGCTATAGAAAGGCTCTCAGGTTTGCAACGGGAAAGAGTTGGATATCACATTTCATGTTAGAGGTAGGATCTCAGGTTTGGTATTAGAGGCATTGAGATATCACATCTCATGCTATCAGAAGAGTCTCAGAATTGGAATGGGAAGGAGTTGGATATCACATCTCATGCCATAGTATGGGTCTCGGGTTTGGTAGAAGCATTGGGATATCACATCTCATGCTATCGGAAGGATTTTAGGATTGGATTTGGAAGGAGTTGGATATTCCATCTCATGCTATAGGAAGGGTCTCAGGTTGGAATGGGAAGGAGTTTGATATCACATCTCATGCCATAGTATGGGTCTCAGGTTTGGTAGAAGCATTGGGATATCACATCTCATGCTATCGGAAGGGTATCAGGATTGGATTTGGAAGGAGTTGGATATCCCATCTCATGCTATAGGAAGGGTCTCAGGTTGGAATGGGAAGGAGTTGGATATCACATCTCATGTTATAGGAAGGGTCTAAGGATCGGAATGGAAAGGACTTGGATATCATATCTCATGCTACAGGAAGGCTCTCAGGTTTGGAAGGGGAAGGAGTTGGATATCACATTTCATGTTAGAGGAAGGATCTCAGGTTTGGTATTAGAGGCATTGAGATATCACATCTCATGCTATAGGAAGGGTCTCAGGATTGGAATGGGAAGGAGTTGGATATCACATCTCAAGCTATAGGAAGGGTCTCAGGTTTGGTATAAGCATTGAGATATCACATCTCATGCTATAGGAATGGTCTCAGGATTGGAATGGGAAGGAGTTGGATATCACATCTCATGTTATAGGAAAGATCTCAGGTTTGGTATTAGAAGCATTGAGATATCACATCTCATGCTATAAGCAGGGTCTCAGGATTGGAATGGGAAGGAGTTGTATATGGCATCTCATGCCATAGGAAGGGTCTCAGGTTTGGTAGAAGCATTGAGATATCACATCTCATGCTATAGGAAGGGTCTCAGGATTGGAATGGGAAGGACTTGGATATCACATCTCATGCTATAGGCAGGATCTCAGGTTTGGAAAGGGAAGGAGTTGGATATCATATTTCATGTTAGAGGTAGGATCTCAGGTTTGGTATTAGAGGCATTGAGATATCACATCTCATGCTATCAGAAGGGTCTCAGGATTGGAATGGGAAGGAGTTGGATATCACATCTCATGCTAAAGGGAGGGTCTCAGGTTTGGAAGGGGAAGGATTTGGATATCACATCTCATGTTATAGGAAGGATCTCAGGTTTGGTATTAGAAGCATTGAGATATCACATCTCATGCTATCGGAAGTATCTCAGGTTTGGTATTAGAGGCATTGAGATATCACATCTCATGCTATCATAAGGGTCTCAGGATTGGAATGGGAAGGAGTTGGATATCACATTTCATGCTAAAGGGAGGGTCTCAGGTTTGGAAGGGGAAGGATTTGGATATCACATCACATGTTATAAGAAGGATCTCAGGTTTGGTATTAGAAGCATTGAGATATCACATCTCATGCTATCGGAAGGGTCTCAGGATTGGAATGGGAAGGAGTTGGATATCACATCTTATGCTATAGGAAGGGTCTCAGGTTTGGAACGGGAAGGAGTTGGATATCACATCTCATGTTATAGGAAGAGTCTCAGGTTTGGTATAAGCATTGAGATATCACATCTCTGCAATCGGAAGTGTCTCAGGATTGGGATGGGAAGGAGTTGGATATCACATCTCATGCTATAGGAAGGGTCTCAGGTTTGGAACGGGAAGGAGTTGGATATCCCATCTCATGTTATAGGACGGGTCTCAGGTTTGGTATTAGAAGCATTGAGATATCACATCGCATGCTGTAGGAAGGGTCTCAGGATTGGAATGGGAAGGAGTTGGATATTACATTCTTGCTATAGGAAGGGTCTCATGTTTGGAATGGGAAGGAGTTGGATATCACATATGCTATAGGAAGGGTCTCAGGTTTGGAACGGGAAGGAGTTGGATATCACATCTCATGCTATAGGAAGGGTCTCAGGTTTGGAATAAGCATTGAGATATCACATCTCTGCTATCGGAAGTGTCTCAGGATTGGAATGGGAAGGAGTTGGATATCACATCTCATGTTATAGGACGGGTCTCAGGTTTGTTATTAGAATCATTGAGATATCATATTGTATGCTGTAGGAAGTGTCTAAGGATTGGAATGGGAAGGTCTTGGATATCACATCTCATGCTATAGGTAGGCTCTCAGGTTTGGAAAGGGAAGGAGTTGGATATCACATTTCATGTTAGAAGAAGGATTTCAGGTTTGGTATTAGAGGCATTGAAATATCACATCTCATGCTATAGGAAGGGTCTCAGGATTGGAATGGGAAGGAGTTGGATATCACATCATATGCTATAGGAAGGGTCTCATGTTTGGATTGGGAAGGAGTTGGATATCACATATGCTATAGGAAGGGTCTCAGGTTTGGAACGGGAAGGAGTTGGATATCACATCTCATGCTATAGGAAGGGTCTCAGGTTTGGAATAAGCATTGAGATATCACATCTCTGCTATCGGAAGTGTCTCAGGATTGGAATGGGAAGGAGTTGGATATCACATCTCATGTTATAGGACGGGTCTCAGGTTTGTTATTAGAATCATTGAGATATCACATCTCATGCTATCGGAAGTATCTCAGGTTTGGTATTAGAGGCATTGAGATATCACATCTCATGCTATCATAAGGGTCTCAGGATTGGAATGGGAAGGAGTTGGATATCACATTTCATGCTAAAGGGAGGGTCTCAGGTTTGGAAGGGGAAGGATTTGGATATCACATCACATGTTATAAGAAGGATCTCAGGTTTGGTATTAGAAGCATTGAGATATCACATCTCATGCTATCGGAAGGGTCTCAGGATTGGAATGGGAAGGAGTTGGATATCACATCTTATGCTATAGGAAGGGTCTCAGGTTTGGAACGGGAAGGAGTTGGATATCACATCTCATGTTATAGGAAGAGTCTCAGGTTTGGTATAAGCATTGAGATATCATATCTCTGCAATCGGAAGTGTCTCAGGATTGGGATGGGAAGGAGTTGGATATCAAATCTCATGCTATAGGAAGGGTCTCAGGTTTGGAACGGGAAGGAGTTGGATATCCCATATCATGTTATAGGACGGGTCTCAGGTTTGGTATTAGAAGCATTGAGATATCACATCGCATGCTGTAGGAAGGGTCTCAGGATTGGAATGGGAAGGAGTTGGATATTACATTCTTGCTATAGGAAGGGTCTCATGTTTGGAATGGGAAGGAGTTGGATATCACATATGCTATAGGAAGGGTCTCAGGTTTGGAACGGGAAGGAGTTGGATATCACATCTCATGCTATAGGAAGGGTCTCAGGTTTGGAATAAGCATTGAGATATCACATCTCTGCTATCGGAAGTGTCTCAGGATTGGAATGGGAAGGAGTTGGATATCACATCTCATGTTATAGGACGGGTCTCAGGTTTGTTATTAGAATCATTGAGATATCATATTGTATGCTGTAGGAAGGGTCTAAGGATTGGAATGGGAAGGTCTTGGATATCACATCTCATGCTATAGGTAGGCTCTCAGGTTTGGAAAGGGAAGGAGTTGGATATCACATTTCATGTTAGAGGAAGGATTTCAGGTTTGGTATTAGAGGCATTGAGATATCACATCTCATGCTATAGGAAGGGTCTCAGGATTGGAATGGGAAGGAGTTGGATATCACATCTCATGCTATAGGAAGGGTCTCATGTTTGGAATGGGAAGGAGTTGGATATCACATATGCTATAGGAAGGGTCTCAGGTTTGGAACGGGAAGGAGTTGGATATCACATCTCATGCTATAGGAAGGGTCTCAGGTTTGGAATAAGCATTGAGATATCACATCTCTGCTATCGGAAGTGTCTCAGGATTGGAATGGGAAGGAGTTGGATATCACATCTCATGTTATAGGACGGGTCTCAGGTTTGTTATTAGAATCATTGAGATATCATATTGTATGCTGTAGGAAGGGTCTAAGGATTGGAATGGGAAGGTCTTGGATATCACATCTCATGCTATAGGTAGGCTCTCAGGTTTGGAAAGGGAAGGAGTTGGATATCACATTTCATGTTAGAGGAAGGATCTCAGATTTGGTATTAGAGGCATTGAGATATTACATCTCATGCTATAGGAAGGGTCTCAGGATTGGAATGGGAAGGAGTTGGATATCACATCTCATGCTATAGGAAGGGTCTCAGGTTTGGTATGAACATTGAGATATCACATCTCATGCTATAGGAAGGGTCTCAGGATTGGAATGGGAAGGAGTTGGATATCACATCTGATGTTATAGGAAGGATCTCAGGTTTGGTATTAGAAGCATTGAGACATCACATCTCATGCTATAGGAAGGGTCTCAGTATTGAAATGGGAAGGAGTTGGATATCACATCTCATGCTATAGGAAGGGTCTCAGGTTTGGTATAAGCATTGAGATATCACATCTCATGCTATAGGAAGGGTCTCAGGATTGGAATGGGAAGGAGTTGTATATGACATCTCATGCCATAGGAAGGGTCTCAGGTTTGGTATAAGCATTGAGATATCACATCTCTGCTATCGGAAGGGTCTCAGGATTGGAATGGGAAGGAGTTGGATATCCCATCTCATGTTATAGAAAGAGTCTCAGGTTTGGTATTAGAAGCATTGAGATATCACATCTCATGCTAAAGGAAGGGTCTCAGGATTGGAATGGGAAGGAGTTGTATTTGACATCTCATGCCATAGGAAGGGTCTTAGGTTTGGTATAAGCATTGAGATATCACATCTCTGCTATCGGAAGGGTCTCAGGATTGGAATGGGAAGGAGTTGGATATTCCCATCTCATGTTATAGGAAGGGTCTCAGGTTTGGTATTAGAAGCATTGAGATATCACATCTCATGCTATAGGAAGGGTCTCAGGATTGGAATGCGAAGGACTTGGATATCACATCTCATGCTATAGGGAGGGTCTCAAGTTTGATATTAGAAGCATTGAGATATCACATCTCATGATATCGGTAGAGTCTCAGGATTGGAATGGGAAGGAGTTGGATATCACATCTCATGATAAAGGAAGGGTCTAAGGTTTGGAAGGGGAAGGATTTGGATATCACATCTCATGTTATAGGACGGGTCTCAGGTTTGGTATTAGAATCATTGAGATATCACATCGCATGCTGTAGGAAGGGTCTCAGGATTGGAATGGGAAGGAATTGGATATCACATCTCATGCTATAGGAAGGGTCTCAGATTTGGTATAAGCATTGAGATATCACATCTCATGCTATAGGAAGGGTCTCAGGATTGGAATGGGAAGGAGTTGTATATGACATCCCAGGCCATAGGAAAGGTCTCAGGTTTGGTATAAGCATTGAGATATCACATCTCTGCTATCGGAAGGGTCTCAGGATTGGAATGGGAAGGAGTTGGATATCCCATCTCATGTTATAGGAAGGGTCTCAGGTTTGGTATTAGAAGCATAGAGATATCACATCTCATGCTATAGGAAGGGTCTCAGGATTGGAATGGGAAGGACTTGGATGTCACATCTCATGCTATAGGGAGGGTCTCAAGTTTGATATTAGAAGCATTGAGATAACAAATCTCATGATATCGGAAGGGTCTCAGGATTGGAATGGGAAGGAGTTGGATATCACATCTCATGATAAAGGAAGGGTCTGAGGTTTGGAAGGGGAAGGATTTGGATATCACATCTCATGTTATAGGACGGGTCTCAGGTTTGGTATTAGAAGCATTGAGATATCAAGTCTCATGGTATAAGAAGGGTCTCAGAATTGGAATGGGAAGGAGTTGGATATCACACCTCAAGCTATAGGAAGGGTCTCAGGATTGGAATGGGAAGGAGTTTGATATCACATCTCATGCCATAGTATGGGTCTCAGGTTTGGTAGAAGCATTGGGATATCACATCTCATGCTATCGGAAGGGTATCAGTATTGGATTTGGAAGGAGTTGGATATCCCATCTCATGCTATAGGAAGGGTCTCAGGTTGGAATGGGAAGGAGTTGGATATCACATTTCATGTTATAGAAAGGGTCTCAGGATTGGAATGGGAAGGACTTGGATATCATATCTCATGCTATAGGAAGGCTCTCAGGTTTGGAAGGGGAAGGAGTTGGATATCACATTTCATGTTAGAGGAAGGATCTCAGGTTTGGTATTAGAGGCCTTGAGATATCACATCTCATGCTATAGGAAGGGTCTCTGGATTGAATGGGAAGGAGTTGGATATCACATCTCAAGCTATAGGAAGGGTCTCAGGTTTGGTATAAGCATTGAGATATCACATCTCATGCTATAGGAAGGGTCTCAGGATTGGAATGGGAAGGAGTTGTATATGACATCTCATGCCATAGGAAGGGTCTCAGGTTTGGTATAAGCATTGAGATATCACATCACATGCTATAGGAAGGGTCTCAGGATTGTAATGGGAAGGACTTTTGATATCACATCTCATGCTATAGGCAGGGTCTCAGGTTTGGAAAGGGAAGGAGATGGATATCACATTTCATGTTAGAGGTAGGATCTCAGGTTTGGTATTAGAGGCATTGAAATATCACATCTCATGTTATCAGAAGGGTCTCAGGATTGGAATGGGAAGGAGTTGGATATCACATCTCATGCTAAAGGGAGGGTCTCAGGTTTGGAAGTGGAAGGATTTGGAAATCACATCTCATGTTATAGGAAGGATCTCAGGTTTGGTACTAGAAGCATTGAGATATCACATCTCATGCTATCAGAAGTATCTCAGGTTTGGTATTAGAGGCATTGAGATATCACATCTCATGCTATCATAAGGGTCTCAGGATTGGAATGGGAAGGGGTTGGATATCACATCTCATGTTATAGGAAGGGTCTCAGGTTTGGTATAAGCAGTGAGATATCACATCTCATGCTATAGGAAGTGTCTCAGGATTGGAATGGGAAGGAGTTGGATATCACATCTCATGTTATAGAAAGGATCTCAGGTTTGGTATAAGCATTGAGATATCACATCTCTGCTATCGGAAGGGTCTCAGGATTGGAATGGGAAGGAGTTGGATATTCCCATCTCATGTTATAGGAAGGGTCTCAGGTTTGGTATTAGAAGCATTGAGATATCACATCTCATGCTATAGGAAGGGTCTCAGGATTGGAATGGGAAGGACTTGGATATCACATCTCATGCTATAGGGAGGGTCTCAAGTTTGATATTAGAAGCATTGAGATATCACATCTCATGATATCTGAAGGGTCTCAGGGATGGAATAGGAAGGAGTTGGATATCACATCTCATGATAAAGGAAGGGTCTAAGGTTTGGAAGGGGAAGGAGTTTGATATCACATCTCATGCCATAGTATGGGTCTCAGGTTTGGTAGAAGCATTGGGATATCACATCTCATGCTATCGGAAGGGTATCAGGATTGGATTTGGAAGGAGTTGGATATCCCATCTCATGCTATAGGAAGGGTCTCAGGTTGGAATGGGAAGGAGTTGGATATCACATCTCATGTTATAGGAAGGGTCTCAGGATTGGAATGGGAAGGACTTGGATATCACATCTCATGCTATAGGAAGGCTCTCAGGTTTGGAAGGGGAAAGAGTTTGATATCACATTTCATGTTAGAGGTAGGATCTCAGGTTTGGTATTAGAGGCATTGAGATATCACATCTCATGCTATCGGAAGGATCTCAGGTTTGGTATAGAAGCATTGAGATATCACATCTCATGCTATCAGAAGGGTCTCAGGATTGGAATGGGAAGGAGTTGGATATCACATCTCATGCTAAAGGGAGGGTCTCAGGTTTGGAAGGGGAAGGATTTGGATATCACATCTCATGTTATCGGAAGGATCTCAGGTTTGGTATTAGAAGTATTGAGATATCACATCTCATGCTATAGGAAGGGTCTCAGGATTGGAATGGGAAGGAGTTGGTTATCACATCTCATGCTAAAGGAAGGGTCTCAGGTTTCGTAGAAGCATTGAGATATCACATCTCATGCTATAGGAAGGGTCTCAGGATTGGAATGGGAAGGACTTAGATATCACATATCATGCTATAGGGAGGGTCTCAGTTTTGATATTAGAAGCATTGAGATATCACATCTCATGCTATCGGAAGTGTCTCAGGATTGGAATGGGAAGGAGCTGGATATCACATCTCAGGCTATAGGAAGGGTCTCAGGATTGGAATGGGAAGGGGTTGGATATCACATCTCATGCTATAGGAAGGGTCTCAGGATTGGAATGGGAAGGAGTTGGATATCACATCTCATGCTATAGGAAGGGTCTCAGGTTTGGTATAAGCATTGAGATATCACATCTCGTGCTATAGGAAGGGTCTCAGGATTGGAATGGGAAGGAGTTGTATATGACATCTCATGCTATAGACAGGGTCTCAGGTTTGGAAGGGGAAGGATTTGGAAATCACATCTCATGTTATAGGAAGGATCTCAGGTTTGGTATTAGAAGCATTGAGATATCACATCTCATGCTATCGGAAGTATCTCAGGTTTGGTATTAGAGGCATTGAGATATCACATCTCATGCTATCATAAGGGTCTCAGGATTGGAATGGGAAGGAGTTGGATATCACATCTCATGTTATAGGAAGGATCTCAGGTTTGGTATTAGAAGCATTGAGACATCACATCTCATGCTATAGGAAGGGTCTCAGGATTGGAATGGGAAGGAGTTGGATATCACATCTCATGCTATAGGAAGGGTCTCAGATTTGGTATAAGCATTGAGATATCACATCTCATGCTATAGGAACGGTCTCAGGATTCGAATGGGAAGGAGCTGTATATGACATCTCAGGCCATAGGAAGGGTCTCAGGTTTGGTATAAGCATTGAGATATCACATCTCTGCTATCGGAAGGGTCTCAGGATTGGAATGGGAAGGAGTTGGATATCCCATCTCATGTTATAGGAAGGGTCTCAGGTTTGGTATTAGAAGCATTGAGACATCACATCTCATGTTATAGGAAGGGTCTCAGGATTGGAATGGGAAGAAGTTGGATATCACATCTCATGCTATAGGAAGGGTCTCAGGTTTGGTATAAGCATTGAGATATCACATCTCATGCTATAGGAAGGGTCTCAGGATTGGAATGGGAAGGAGTTGTATATGACATCTCATGCCATAGGAAGGGTCTCAGGTTTGGTATAAGCATTGAGATATCACATCACATGCTATAGGAAGGGTCTCAGGATTGTAATGGGAAGGACTTTTGATATCACATCTCATGCTATAGGCAGGGTCTCAGATTTGGTATAAGCATTGAGATATCACATCTCATGCTATAGGAAGGGTCTCAGGATTGGAATGGGAAGCAGTTGGATATCACATCTCAGGCCATAGGAAGGGTCTCAGGTTTGGTAAAAGCATTGAGATATCACATCTCTGCTATCGGAAGGGTCTCAGGATTGGAATGGGAAGGAGTTGGATATCACATTTCATGTTATAGGAAGGGTCTCAGGATTGGATTGGAAGGACTTGGCTATCATATCTCATGCTATAGGAAGGCTCTCAGGTTTGGAAGGGGAAGGAGTTGGATATCACATTTCATGTTAGAGGAACGATCTCAGGTTTGGTATTAGAGGCCTTGAGATATCACATCTCATGCTATAGGAAGGGTCTCAGGATTGGAATGGGAAGGAGTTGGATATCACATCTCAAGCTATAGGAACGGTCTCAGGTTTGGTATAAGCATTGTGATATCACATCTCATGCTATAGGAAGGGTCTCAGGATTGGAATGGGAAGGAGTTGGATATCACATCTCATGTTATAGGAAAGATCTCAGGTTTGGTATTAGAAGCATTGAGACATCACATCTCATGTTATAGGAAGGGTCTCAGGATTGGAATGGGAAGAAGTTGGATATCACATCTCATGCTATAGGAAGGGTCTCAGGTTTGGTATAAGCATTGAGATATCACATCTCATGCTATAGGAAGGGTCTCAGGATTGGAATGGGAAGGAGTTGTATATGACATCTCATGCCATAGGAAGGGTCTCAGGTTTGGTATAAGCATTGAGATATCACATCACATGCTATAGGAAGGGTCTCAGGATTGTAATGGGAAGGACTTTTGATATCACATCTCATGCTATAGGCAGGGTCTCAGGTTTGGAAAGGGAAGGAGATGGATATCACATTTCATGTTAGAGGTAGGATCTCAGGTTTGGTATTAGAGGCATTGAAATATCACATCTCATGCTATCAGAAGGGTCTCAGGATTGGAATGGGAAGGAGTTGGATATCACATCTCATGCTAAAGGGAGGGTCTCAGGTTTGGAAGTGGAAGGATTTGGAAATCACATCTCATGTTATAGGAAGGATCTCAGGTTTGGTACTAGAAGCATTGAGATATCACATCTCATGCTATCAGAAGTATCTCAGGTTTGGTATTAGAGGCATTGAGATATCACATCTCATGCTATCATAAGGGTCTCAGGATTGGAATGGGAAGGGGTTGGATATCACATCTCATGTTATAGGAAGGATCTCAGGTTTGGTGTTAGAAGCATTGAGACATCACATCTCATGCTATAGGAAGGGTCTCAGGATTGGAATGGGAAGGAGTTGGATATCACATCTCATGCTATAGGAAGGGTCTTGGATTTTGTATAAGCATTGAGATATCACATCTCATGCTATAGGAAGGGTCTCAGGATTGGAATGGGAAGGAGTTGTATATGACAAATCAGGCCATAGGAAGGGTCTCAGGTTTGGTATAAGCATTGAGATATCAGATCTCATGCTATAGGAAGAGTCTCAGGATTGGAATGGGGAGGACTTGGATGTCACATCTCATGTTAGAGGTAGGATCTCAGGTTTGGTATTAGAGGTATTGAAATATCACATCTCATGCTATCAGAAGGGTCTCAGGATTGGAATGGGAAGGAGTTGGATATCACATCTCATGCCATAGGAAGGGTCTCAGGTTTGGTATAAGCATTGAGATATCACATCACATGCTTTAGGAAGGGTCTCAGGATTGTAATGGGAAGGACTTTTGATATCACATCTCATGCTATAGGCAGGGTCTCAGGTTTGGAAAGGGAAGGAGATGGATATCACATTTCATGTTAGAGGTAGGATCTCAGGTTTGGTATTAGAGGCATTGAAATATCACCTCATGCTATCAGAAGGGTCTCAGGATTGGAATGGGAAGGAGTTGGATATCACATCTCATGCTAAAGGGAGGGTCTCAGGTTTGGAAGTGGAAGGATTTGGAAATCACATCTCATGTTATAGGAAGGATCTCAGGTTTCGTACTGAGATATCACATCTCATGCTATCAGAAGTATCTCAGGTTTGGTATTAGAGGCATTGAGATATCACATCTCATGCTATCATAAGGGTCTCAGGATTGGAATGGGAAGGGGTTGGATATCACATCTCTTGTTATAGGAAGGATCTCAGGTTTGGTAGTAGAAGCATTGAGACATCACATCTCATGCTATAGGAAGGGTCTCAGGATTGGAATGGGAAGGAGTTGGATATCACATCTCATGCTATAGGAAGGGTCTCGGATTTGGTATAAGCATTGAGATATCACATCTCATGCTATAGGAAGGGTCTCAGGATTGGAATGGGAAGGAGTTGTATATGACAAATCAGGCCATAGGAAGGGTCTCAGGTTTGGTATAAGCATTGAGATATCACATCTCATGCTATAGGAAGAGTCTCAGGATTGGAATGGGGAGGACTTGGATGTCACATCTCATGCTATAGGGAGGGTCTCAAGTTTGATATTAGAAGCATTGAGATAACAAATCTCATGATATCGGAAGGGTCTCAGGATTGGAATGGGAAGGAATTGGATATCACATCTCATGATAAAGGAAGGGTCTACGGTTTGGAAGGGGAAGGATTTGGATATCACATCTCATGTTATAGGACGGGTCTCAGGTTTTGTATTAGAAGCATTGAGATATCAAGTCTCCTGGTATAGGAAGGGTCTCAGAATTGGAATGGGAAGGAGTTGGATATCACATCTCAATCTATAGGTAGGGTCTCAGGATTGGAATGGGAAGGAGTTTGATATCACATCTCATGCCATAGTATGGGTCTCAGGTTTGGTAGAAGCATTGGGATATCACATCTCATGCTATCGGAAGGGTATCAGTATTGGATTTGGAAGGAGTTGGATATCACATTTCATGTTATAGGAAGGGTCTCAGGATTGGATGGGAAGGACTTGGATATCATATCTCATGCCATAGGAAGGCTCTCAGGTTTGGAAGGGGAAGGAGTTGGATATCACATTTCATGTTAGAGGAAGGATCTCAGGTTTGGTATTAGAGGCCTTGAGATATCACATCTCATGCTATAGGAAGGGTCTCAGGATTGGAATGGGAAGAAGTTGGATATCACATCTCATGCTATAGGAAGGGTCTCAGGTTTGGAAGGGGAAGGAGTTGGATATCCAATCTCATGTTATAGGACTGGTCTCGGGTTTGGTATTAGAAGCATTGAGATATCACATCGCATGCTGTAGGAAGGTTCTCAGGTTTGGAATGGGGAGGAATTGGATATCACATCTCATGTCATAGGAAGGATCTCAGGTTTGGTATAAGCATTGAGATATCACATCTCATGCTATAGGAAGGGTCTCAGGATTGGAATGGGAAGGAGTTGGATATCACATCTCATGTTATAGGAAAGATCTCAGGTTTGGTATTAGAAGCATTGAGACATCACATCTCATGTTATAGGAAGGGTCTCAGGAGTGGAATGGGAAGGAGTTGGATATCACATCTCATGCTAAAGGGAGGGTCTCAGGTTTGGAAGTGGAAGGATTTGGAAATCACATCTCATGTTATAGGAAGGATCTCAGGTTTGGTACTAGAAGCATTGAGATATCACATCTCATGCTATCAGACGTATCTCAGGTTTGGTATTAGAGGCATTGAGATATCACATCTCATGCTATCATAAGGGTCTCAGGATTGGAATGGGAAGGGGTTGGATATCACATCTCATGTTATAGGAAGGATCTCAGGTTTGGTAGTAGAAGCATTGAGACATCACATCTCATGCTATAGGAAGGGTCTCAGGATTGGAATGGGAAGGAGTTGGATATCACATCTCATGCTATAGGAAGGGTCTTGGATTTGGCATAATCATTGAGATATCACATCTCATGCTATAGGAAGGGTCTCAGGATTGGAATGGGAAGGAGTTGTATATGACAAATCAGGCCATAGGAAGGGTCTCAGTTTTGGTATAAGCATTGAGATATACCATCTCATGCTATAGGAAGAGTCTCAGGATTGGAATGGGGAGGACTTGGATGTCACATCTCATGCTATAGGGAGGGTCTCAAGTTTGATATTAGAAGCATTGAGATAACAAATCTCATGATATCGGAAGGGTCTCAGGATTGGAATGGGAAGGAATTGGATATCACATCTCATGATAAAGGAAGGGTCTACGGTTTGGAAGGGGAAGGATTTGGATATCACATCTCATGTTATAGGACGGGTCTCAGGTTTTGTATTAGAAGCATTGAGATATCAAGTCTCCTGGTATAGGAAGGGTCTCAGAATTGGAATGGGAAGGAGTTGGATATCACATCTCAAGCTATAGGTAGGGTCTCAGGATTGGAATGGGAAGGAGTTTGATATCACATCTCATGCCATAGTATGGGTCTCAGGTTTGGTAGAAGCATTGGGATATCACATCTCATGCTATCGGAAGGGTATCAGTATTGGATTTCGAAGGAGTTGGATATCACATTTCATGTTATAGGAAGGGTCTCAGGATTGGATGGGAAGGACTTGGATATCATATCTCATGCTATAGGAAGGCTCTCAGGTTTGGAAGGGGAAGGAGTTGGATATCACATTTCATGTTAGAGGAAGGATCTCAGGTTTGGTATTAGAGGCCTTGAGATATCACATCTCATGCTATAGGAAGGGTCTCAGGATTGGAATGGGAAGAAGTTGGATATCACATCTCATGCTATAGGAAGGGTCTCAGGTTTGGAAGGGGAAGGAGTTGGATATCCAATCTCATGTTATAGGACTGGTCTCGGGTTTGGTATTAGAAGCATTGAGATATCACATCGCATGCTGTAGGAAGGTTCTCAGGTTTGGAATGGGGATGAATTGGATATCACATCTCATGTCATAGGAAGGATCTCAGGTTTGGTATAAGCATTGAGATATCACATCTCATGCTATAGGAAGGGTCTCAGGATTGGAATGGGAAGGAGTTGGATATCACATCTCATGTTATAGGAAAGATCTCAGGTTTGGTATTAGAAGCATTGAGACATCACATCTCATGTTATAGGAAGGGTCTCAGGAGTGGAATGGGAAGAAGTTGGATATCACATCTCATGCTATAGGAAGGGTCTCAGGTTTGGAAGGGGAAAGAGTTGGATATCACATTTCATGTTAGAGGTAGGATCTCAGGTTTGGTATTAGAGGCATTGAGATATCACATCTCATGCTATCGGAAGGATCTCAGGTTTGGTATAGAAGCATTGAGATATCACATCTCATGCTATCAGAAGGGTCTCAGGATTGGAATGGGAAGGAGTTGGATATCACATCTCATGCTATCAGAGGGGTCTCAGGTTTGGAAGGGGAAGGATTTGGATATCACATCTCATGCTAAAGGGAGGGTCTCAGGTTTGGAAGTGGAAGGATTTGGAAATCACATCTCATGTTATAGGAAGGATCTCAGGTTTGGTACTAGAAGCATTGAGATATCACATCTCATGCTATAGGAAGAGTCTCAGGATTGGAATTGGGAGGACTTGGATGTCACATCTCATGTTAGAGGTAGGATCTCAGGTTTGGTATTAGAGGCATTGAAATATCACATCTCATGCTATCAGAAGGGTCTCAGGATTGGAATGGGAAGGAGTTGGATATCACATCTCATGCCATAGGAAGGGTCTCAGGTTTGGTATAAGCATTGAGATATCACATCACATGCTATAGGAAGGGTCTCAGGATTGTAATGGGAAGGACTTTTGATATCACATCTCATGCTATAGGCAGGGTCTCAGGTTTGGAAAGGGAAGGAGATGGATATCACATTTCATGTTAGAGGTAGGATCTCAGGTTTGGTATTAGAGGCATTGAAATATCACCTCATGCTATCAGAAGGGTCTCAGGATTGGAATGGGAAGGAGTTGAATATCACATCTCATGCTATAGGAAGGGTCTCAGGTTTGGTATAAGCATCGAGATATCACATCTCATGCTATAGGAAGGGTCTCGGGATTGGAATGGGAAGGAGTTGAATATCACATCTCATGTTATAGGAAGGATCTCAGGTTTGGTATTAGAAGCATTGAGACATCACATCTCATGCTATAGGAAGGGTCTCAGGATTGGAATGGGAAGGAGTTGGATATCACATCTCATGCTATAGGAAGGGTCTCAGGTTTGGTATAAGCATTGAGATATCACATCTCATGCTATAGGAAGTGTCTCAGGATTGGAATGGGAAGGACTTGGGTATCACATCTCATGCTATAGGGAGGGTCTCAAGTTTGATATTAGAAGCATTGAGATATCACATCTCATGCTATAGGAAGGGTCTCAGGATTGGAATGGGAAGGAGTTGGATATCACATCTCAAGCTTTAGGAAGGGTCTCAGGTTTGGTATAAGCATTGAGATAGCACATCTCATGCTATAGGAAGGGTCTCAGGATTGGAATGGGAAGGAGTTGGATATTACATCTCATGTTATAGGAAAGATCTCAGGTTTGGTATTAGAAGCATTGAGACATCACATCTCATGTTATAGGAAGGGTCTCAGGATTGGAATGGGAAGAAGTTGGATATCACATCTCATGCTATAGGAAGGGTCTCAGGTTTGGAAGGGGAAGGAGTTGGATATCCAATCTCATGTTATAGGACTGGTCTCAGGTTTGGTATTAGAAGCATTGAGATATCACATCGCATGCTGTAGGAAGGTTCTCAGGTTTGGTATTAGAAGCATTGAGACATCACATCTCATGCTATAGGAAGGGTCTCAGGATTGGAATGGGAAGGAGTTGGATATCACATCTCATGTTATAGGAAGGATCTCAGGTTTGGTATTAGAAGCATTGAGACATCACATCTCATGCTATAGGAAGGGTCTCAGGATTGGAATGGGAAGGAGTTAGATATCACATCTCATGCTATAGGAAGGGTCTCAGATTTGGTATAAGCATGGAGATATCACATCTCATGCTATAGGAAGGGTCTCAGGATTGGATTGGGAAGGAGTTGTATATGACATCTCAGGCCATAGGAAGGGTCTCAGGATTGGTATAAGCATTGAGATATCACATCTCTGCTATCGGAAGGGTCTCAGGATTGGAATGGGAAGGAGTTGGATATCCCATCTCATGATAAAGGAAGGGTCTAAGGTTTGGAAGGGGAAAGATTTGGATATCACATCTCATGTTATAGGCGGGTCTCAATTTTGATATTAGAAGTATTGAGATAACAAATCTCATGATATCGGAAGGGTCTCAGGATTGGAATGGGAAGGAGTTGGATATCACATCTCATGATAAAGGAAGGGTCTAAGGTTTGATAGGGGAAAGATTTGGAAATCACATCTCATGTTATAGGACGGGTCTCAGGTTTGGTATTAGAAGCATTGAGATATCAAGTCTCATGGTATAGGAAGGGTCTCAGAATTGGAATGGAAAGGATTTCGGATATCACATCTCAAGCTATAGGAAGAGTCTCAGGATTGGAATGGGAAGGAGTTTAATATCACATCTCATGCCATAGTATGGTTCTCAGGTTTGGTAGAAGCATTGGGATATCACATCTCTGCTATCGGAAGGGTATCAGTATTGGATTTGGAAGGAGTTGGATATCCCATCTCATGCTATAGGAAGGGTCTCAGGTTGGAATGGGAAGGAGTTGGATATCACATTTCATGTTATAGGAAGGGTCTCAGGATTGGAATGGGAAGGAGTTGGATATCACATCTCAAGCTTTAGGAAGGGTCTCAGGTTTGGTATAAGCATTGAGATAGCACATCTCATGCTATAGGAAGGGTCTCAGGATTGGAATGGGAAGGAGTTGGATATCACATCTCATGTTATTGGAAAGATCTCAGGTTTGGTATTAGAAGCATTGAGACATCACATCTCATGTTATAGGAAGGGTCTCAGGATTGGAATGGGAAGAAGTTGGATATCACATCTCATGCTATAGGAAGGGTCTCAGGTTTGGAAGGGGAAGGAGTTGGATATCCAATCTCATGTTATAGGACTGGTCTCAGGTTTGGTATTAGAAGCATTGAGATATCACATCGCATGCTCTAGGAAGGTTCTCAGGTTTGGAATATGGAGGAATTGGATATCACATCTCATGTCATAGGAAGGATCTCAGGTTTGGTATTAGGAGCATTGAGATATCACATCTCATGCTATAGGAATGGTCTCAGGATTGGAATGGGAAGGAGTTGGATATTACATTCTTGCTATAGGAAGGGTCTAATGTTTGGAATGGGAAGGAGTTGGATATCACATATGCTATAGGAAGGGTCTCAGGTTTGAAACGGGAAGGAGTTGGATATCACATCTCATGTTATAGGAAGGGTCTCGGGTTTGAAACGGGAAGGAGTTGGATATCACATCTCATGTTATAGGACGGGTCTCAGGTTTGTTATTAGAATCATTGAGATATCATATTGCATGCTGTAGGAAGGGTCTAAGGATTGGAATGGGAAGGACTTGGATATCACATCTCATGCTAAAGGTAGGCTCTCAGGTTTGGAAAGGGAAGGAGTTCGATATCACATTTCATGTTTGAGGAAGGATCTCAGGTTTGGTATTAGAGGCATTGAGATATCACATATCATGCTATAGGAAGGGTCTCAGGATTGGAATGGGAAGGAGTTGGATATTACATCTCATGTTATAGGAAAGATCTCAGGTTTGGTATTAGAAGCATTGAGGCATCACATCTCATGTTATAGGAAGGGTCACAGGATTGGAATGGGAAGAAGTTGGATATCACATCTCATGCTATAGGAAGGGTCTCAGGTTTGGAAGGGGAAGGAGTTGGATATCCAATCTCATGTTATAGGACTGGTCTCAGGTTTGGTATTAGAAGCATTGAGATATCACATCGCATGCTGTAGGAAGGTTCTCAGGTTTGGTATTAGAAGCATTGAGACATCACATCTCATGCTATAGGAAGGGTCTCAGGATTGGAATGGGAAGGAGTTGGATATCACATCTCATGTTATAGGAAGGATCTCAGGTTTGGTATTAGAAGCATTGAGATATCACATCTCATGCTATAGGAAGGGCCTCAGGATTGGAATGGGAAGGAGTTGGATATCACATCTCATGCTATAGGAAGGGTCTCAGATTTGGTATAAGCATCGAGATATCACATCTCATGCTATAGGAAGGGTCTCGGGATTGGAATGGGAAGGAGTTGGATATCACATCTCATGTTATAGGAAGGATCTCAGGTTTGGTATTAGAAGCATTGAGACATCACATCTCATGCTATAGGAAGGGCCTCAGGATTGGAATGGGAAGGAGTTGGATATCACATCTCATGCTATAGGAAGGGTCTCAGATTTGGTATAAGCATCGAGATATCACATCTCATGCTATAGGAAGGGTCTCGGGATTGGAATGGGAAGGAGTTGGATATCACATCTCATGCCATAGGAAGGGTCTTAGGTTTGGTATAAGCATTGAGATATCACATCTCTGCTATTGGAAGGGTCTCAGGATTGGAATGGGAAGGAGTTGGATATCCCATCTCATGTTATAGGAAGAGTCTCAGGTTTGGTATTAGAAGCATTGAGATATCACATATCATGCTATAGGAAGTGTCTCAGGATTGGAATGGGAAGGACTTGGGTATCACATCTCATGCTATAGGGAGGGTCTCAAGTTTGATATTAGAAGCATTGAGATATCACATCTCATGCTATAGGAAGGGTCTCAGGATTGGAATGGGAAGGAGTTGGATATCACATATCATTCTATAGGAAGGGTCTCAGGTTTGGTATAAGCAGTGAGATATCACATCTCATGCTATAGGAAGTGTCTCAGGATTGGAATGGGAAGGAGTTGGATATCACATCTCATGTTATAGGAAGGATCTCAGGTTTGGTATAAGCATTGAGATATCACATCTCTGCTATCGGAAGGGTCTCAGGATTGGAATGGGAAGGAGTTGGATATTCCCATCTCATGTTATAGGAAGGGTCTCAGGTTTGGTATTAGAAGCATTGAGATATCCAATCTCATGATATAGGAAGGGTCCCAGGTTGGAATGGGAAGGAGTAGGATATCACATTTCATGTTATAGGAAGGGTCTCAGGATTGGAATGGGAAGGACTTGGATATCATATCTCATGCTATAGGAAGGCTCTCAGGTTTGGAAGGGGAAGGAGTTGGATATCACATTTCATGTTAGAGGAAGGATCTCAGGTTTGGTATTAGAGGCCTTGAGATATCACATCTCATGCTATAGGAAGGGTCTCAGGATTGGAATGGGAAGGAGTTGGATATCACATCTCAAGCTATAGGAACGGTCTCAGGTTTGGTATAAGCATTGTGATATCACATCTCATGCTATAGGAAGGGTCTCAGGATTGGAATGGGAAGGAGTTGGATATCACATCTCATGTTATAGGAAAGATCTCAGGTTTGGTATTAGAAGCATTGAGACATCACATCTCATGTTATAGGAAGGGTCTCAGGATTGGAATGGGAAGAAGTTGGATATCACATCTCATGCTATAGGAAGGGTCTCAGGTTTGGTATAAGCATTGAGATATCACATCTCATGCTATAGGAAGGGTCTCAGGATTGGAATGGGAAGGAGTTGTATATGACATCTCATGCCATAGGAAGGGTCTCAGGTTTGGTATAAGCATTGAGATATCACATCACATGCTATAGGAAGGGTCTCAGGATTGGAATGGGAAGGACTTGGATATCACATCTCATGCTATAGGAAGGGTCTCAGGTTTGGTATAAGCATTGAGATATCACATCTCTGCTATCGGAAGGGTCTCAGGATTGGAATGGGAAGGAGTTGGATATCCCAAATCATGTTATAGGAAGGGTCTCAGGTTTGGTATTAGAAGCATTGAGATATCAAGTCTCATGGTATAGGAAGGGTCTCAGAATTGGAATGGGAAGGAGTTGGATATCACATCTCAAGCTATAGGTAGGGTCTCAGAATTGGAATGGGAAGGAGTTTGATATCACATCTCATGCCATAGTATGGGTCTCAGGTTTGGTAGAAGCATTGGGATATCACATCTCATGCTATTGATAGGGTATCAGTATTGGATTTGGAAGGAGTTGGATATCCCATCTCATGCTATAGGAAGGGTCTCAGGTTGGAATGGGAAGGAATTGGATATCACATTTCATGTTATAGGAAGGCTCTCAGGTTTGGAAGGGGAAGGAGTTGGATATCACATTTCATGTTAGAGGAAGGATCTCAGGTTTGGTATTAGAGGCCTTGAGATATCACATCTCATGCTATAGGAAGGGTCTCAGGATTGGAATGGGAAGGAGTTGGATATCACATCTCAAGCTATAGGAAGGGTCTCAGGTTTGGTATAAGCATTGAGATATCACATCTCATGCTATAGGAAGGGTCTCAGGATTGGAATGGGAAGGAGTTGGATATCACATTTCATGCTATAGGTAGGCTCTCAGTTTTGGAAAGGGAAGGTTTTGGATATCACATCTCATGCTATAGGCAGGGTCTCAGGTTTGGAAAGGGAAGGAGATGGATATCACATTTCATGTTAGAGGTAGGATCTCAGGTTTGGTATTAGAGGCATTGAAATATCACATCTCATGCTATCAGAAGGGTCTCAGGATTGGAATGGGAAGGAGTTGGATATCACATCTCATGCTATAGGAAGGGTCTCAGGATTGGAATGGGAAGGAGTTGGATATCACATCTCAAGCTATAGGAACGGTCTCAGGTTTGGTATAAGCATTGTGATATCACATCTCATGCTATAGGAAGGGTCTCAGGATTGGAATGGGAAGGAGTTGGATGTCACATCTCATGTTATAGGAAAGATCTCAGGTTTGGTATTAGAAGCATTGAGACATCACATCTCATGTTATAGGAAGGGTCTCAGGATTGGAATGGGAAGAAGTTGGATATCACATCTCATGCTATAGGAAGGGTCTCAGGTTTGGTATAAGCATTGAGATATCACATCTCATGCTATAGGAAGGGTCTCAGGATTGGAATGGGAAGGAGTTGTATATGACATCTCATGCCATAGGAAGGGTCTCAGGTTTGGTATAAGCATTGAGATATCACATCACATGCTATAGGAAGGGTCTCAGGATTGTAATGGGAAGGACTTTTGATATCACATCTCATGCTATAGGCAGGGTCTCAGGTTTGGAAAGGGAAGGAGATGGATATCACATTTCATGTTAGAGGTAGGATCTCAGGTTTGGTATTAGAGGCATTGAAATATCACATCTCATGCTATCAGAAGGGTCTCAGGATTGGAATGGGAAGGAGTTGGATATCACATCTCATGCTAAAGGGAGGGTCTCAGGTTTGGAAGTGGAAGGATTTGGAAATCACATCTCATGTTATAGGAAGGATCTCAGGTTTGGTACTAGAAGCATTGAGATATCACATCTCATGCTATCAGAAGTATCTCAGGTTTGGTATTAGAGGCATTGAGATATCACATCTCATGCTATCATAAGGGTCTCAGGATTGGAATGGGAAGGGGTTGGATATCACATCTCATGTTATAGGAAGGATCTCAGGTTTGGTGTTAGAAGCATTGAGACATCACATCTCATGCTATAGGAAGGGTCTCAGGATTGGAATGGGAAGGAGTTGGATATCACATCTCATGCTATAGGAAGGGTCTTGGATTTTGTATAAGCATTGAGATATCACATCTCATGCTATAGGAAGGGTCTCAGGATTGGAATGGGAAGGAGTTGTATATGACAAATCAGGCCATAGGAAGGGTCTCAGGTTTGGTATAAGCATTGAGATATCAGATCTCATGCTATAGGAAGAGTCTCAGGATTGGAATGGGGAGGACTTGGATGTCACATCTCATGTTAGAGGTAGGATCTCAGGTTTAGTATTAGAGGCATTGAAATATCACATCTCATGCTATCAGAAGGGTCTCAGGATTGGAATGGGAAGGAGTTGGATATCACATCTCATGCCATAGGAAGGGTCTCAGGTTTGGTATAAGCATTGAGATATCACATCACATGCTATAGGAAGGGTCTCAGGATTGTAATGGGAAGGACTTTTGATATCACATCTCATGCTATAGGCAGGGTCTCAGGTTTGGAAAGGGAAGGAGATGGATATCACATTTCATGTTAGAGGTAGGATCTCAGGTTTGGTATTAGAGGCATTGAAATATCACCTCATGCTATCAGAAGGGTCTCAGGATTGGAATGGGAAGGAGTTGGATATCACATCTCATGCTAAAGGGAGGGTCTCAGGTTTGGAAGTGGAAGGATTTGGAAATCACATCTCATGTTATAGGAAGGATCTCAGGTTTGGTACTGAGATATCACATCTCATGCTATCAGAAGTATCTCAGGTTTGGTATTAGAGGCATTGAGATATCACATCTCATGCTATCATAAGGGTCTCAGGATTGGAATGGGAAGGGGTTGGATATCACATCTCTTGTTATAGGAAGGATCTCAGGTTTGGTAGTAGAAGCATTGAGACATCACATCTCATGCTATAGGAAGGGTCTCAGGATTGGAATGGGAAGGAGTTGGATATCACATCTCATGCTATAGGAAGGGTCTCGGATTTGGTATAAGCATTGAGATATCACATCTCATGCTATAGGAAGGGTCTCAGGATTGGAATGGGAAGGAGTTGTATATGACAAATCAGGCCATAGGAAGGGTCTCAGGTTTGGTATAAGCATTGAGATATCACATCTCATGCTATAGGAAGAGTCTCAGGATTGGAATGGGGAGGACTTGGATGTCACATCTCATGCTATAGGGAGGGTCTCAAGTTTGATATTAGAAGCATTGAGATAACAAATCTCATGATATCGGAAGGGTCTCAGGATTGGAATGGGAAGGAATTGGATATCACATCTCATGATAAAGGAAGGGTCTACGGTTTGGAAGGGGAAGGATTTGGATATCACATCTCATGTTATAGGACGGGTCTCAGGTTTTGTATTAGAAGCATTGAGATATCAAGTCTCCTGGTATAGGAAGGGTCTCAGAATTGGAATGGGAAGGAGTTGGATATCACATCTCAATCTATAGGTAGGGTCTCAGGATTGGAATGGGAAGGAGTTTGATATCACATCTCATGCCATAGTATGGGTCTCAGGTTTGGTAGAAGCATTGGGATATCACATCTCATGCTATCGGAAGGGTATCAGTATTGGATTTGGAAGGAGTTGGATATCACATTTCATGTTATAGGAAGGGTCTCAGGATTGGATGGGAAGGACTTGGATATCATATCTCATGCCATAGGAAGGCTCTCAGGTTTGGAAGGGGAAGGAGTTGGATATCACATTTCATGTTAGAGGAAGGATCTCAGGTTTGGTATTAGAGGCCTTGAGATATCACATCTCATGCTATAGGAAGGGTCTCAGGATTGGAATGGGAAGAAGTTGGATATCACATCTCATGCTATAGGAAGGGTCTCAGGTTTGGAAGGGGAAGGAGTTGGATATCCAATCTCATGTTATAGGACTGGTCTCGGGTTTGGTATTAGAAGCATTGAGATATCACATCGCATGCTGTAGGAAGGTTCTCAGGTTTGGAATGGGGAGGAATTGGATATCACATCTCATGTCATAGGAAGGATCTCAGGTTTGGTATAAGCATTGAGATATCACATCTCATGCTATAGGAAGGGTCTCAGGATTGGAATGGGAAGGAGTTGGATATCACATCTCATGTTATAGGAAAGATCTCAGGTTTGGTATTAGAAGCATTGAGACATCACATCTCATGTTATAGGAAGGGTCTCAGGAGTGGAATGGGAAGGAGTTGGATATCACATCTCATGCTAAAGGGAGGGTCTCAGGTTTGGAAGTGGAAGGATTTGGAAATCACATCTCATGTTATAGGAAGGATCTCAGGTTTGGTACTAGAAGCATTGAGATATCACATCTCATGCTATCAGACGTATCTCAGGTTTGGTATTAGAGGCATTGAGATATCACATCTCATGCTATCATAAGGGTCTCAGGATTGGAATGGGAAGGGGTTGGATATCACATCTCATGTTATAGGAAGGATCTCAGGTTTGGTAGTAGAAGCATTGAGACATCACATCTCATGCTATAGGAAGGGTCTCAGGATTGGAATGGGAAGGAGTTGGATATCACATCTCATGCTATAGGAAGGGTCTTGGATTTGGCATAATCATTGAGATATCACATCTCATGCTATAGGAAGGGTCTCAGGATTGGAATGGGAAGGAGTTGTATATGACAAATCAGGCCATAGGAAGGGTCTCAGGTTTGGTATAAGCATTGAGATATCACATCTCATGCTATAGGAAGAGTCTCAGGATTGGAATGGGGAGGACTTGGATGTCACATCTCATGCTATAGGGAGGGTCTCAAGTTTGATATTAGAAGCATTGAGATAACAAATCTCATGATATCGGAAGGGTCTCAGGATTGGAATGGGAAGGAATTGGATATCACATCTCATGATAAAGGAAGGGTCTACGGTTTGGAAGGGGAAGGATTTGGATATCACATCTCATGTTATAGGACGGGTCTCAGGTTTTGTATTAGAAGCATTGAGATATCAAGTCTCCTGGTATAGGAAGGGTCTCAGAATTGGAATGGGAAGGAGTTGGATATCACATCTCAAGCTATAGGTAGGGTCTCAGGATTGGAATGGGAAGGAGTTTGATATCACATCTCATGCCATAGTATGGGTCTCAGGTTTGGTAGAAGCATTGGGATATCACATCTCATGCTATCGGAAGGGTATCAGTATTGGATTTCGAAGGAGTTGGATATCACATTTCATGTTATAGGAAGGGTCTCAGGATTGGATGGGAAGGACTTGGATATCATATCTCATGCTATAGGAAGGCTCTCAGGTTTGGAAGGGGAAGGAGTTGGATATCACATTTCATGTTAGAGGAAGGATCTCAGGTTTGGTATTAGAGGCCTTGAGATATCACATCTCATGCTATAGGAAGGGTCTCAGGATTGGAATGGGAAGAAGTTGGATATCACATCTCATGCTATAGGAAGGGTCTCAGGTTTGGAAGGGGAAGGAGTTGGATATCCAATCTCATGTTATAGGACTGGTCTCGGGTTTGGTATTAGAAGCATTGAGATATCACATCGCATGCTGTAGGAAGGTTCTCAGGTTTGGAATGGGGATGAATTGGATATCACATCTCATGTCATAGGAAGGATCTCAGGTTTGGTATAAGCATTGAGATATCACATCTCATGCTATAGGAAGGGTCTCAGGATTGGAATGGGAAGGAGTTGGATATCACATCTCATGTTATAGGAAAGATCTCAGGTTTGGTATTAGAAGCATTGAGACATCACATCTCATGTTATAGGAAGGGTCTCAGGAGTGGAATGGGAAGAAGTTGGATATCACATCTCATGCTATAGGAAGGGTCTCAGGTTTGGAAGGGGAAAGAGTTGGATATCACATTTCATGTTAGAGGTAGGATCTCAGGTTTGGTATTAGAGGCATTGAGATATCACATCTCATGCTATCGGAAGGATCTCAGGTTTGGTATAGAAGCATTGAGATATCACATCTCATGCTATCAGAAGGGTCTCAGGATTGGAATGGGAAGGAGTTGGATATCACATCTCATGCTATCAGAGGGGTCTCAGGTTTGGAAGGGGAAGGATTTGGATATCACATCTCATGCTAAAGGGAGGGTCTCAGGTTTGGAAGTGGAAGGATTTGGAAATCACATCTCATGTTATAGGAAGGATCTCAGGTTTGGTACTAGAAGCATTGAGATATCACATCTCATGCTATAGGAAGAGTCTCAGGATTGGAATTGGGAGGACTTGGATGTCACATCTCATGTTAGAGGTAGGATCTCAGGTTTGGTATTAGAGGCATTGAAATATCACATCTCATGCTATCAGAAGGGTCTCAGGATTGGAATGGGAAGGAGTTGGATATCACATCTCATGCCATAGGAAGGGTCTCAGGTTTGGTATAAGCATTGAGATATCACATCACATGCTATAGGAAGGGTCTCAGGATTGTAATGGGAAGGACTTTTGATATCACATCTCATGCTATAGGCAGGGTCTCAGGTTTGGAAAGGGAAGGAGATGGATATCACATTTCATGTTAGAGGTAGGATCTCAGGTTTGGTATTCGAGGCATTGAAATATCACCTCATGCTATCAGAAGGGTCTCAGGATTGGAATGGGAAGGAGTTGAATATCACATCTCATGCTATAGGAAGGGTCTCAGGTTTGGTATAAGCATCGAGATATCACATCTCATGCTATAGGAAGGGTCTCGGGATTGGAATGGGAAGGAGTTGAATATCACATCTCATGTTATAGGAAGGATCTCAGGTTTGGTATTAGAAGCATTGAGACATCACATCTCATGCTATAGGAAGGGTCTCAGGATTGGAATGGGAAGGAGTTGGATTTCACATCTCATGCTATAGGAAGGGTCTCAGGTTTGGTATAAGCATTGAGATATCACATCTCATGCTATAGGAAGTGTCTCAGGATTGGAATGGGAAGGACTTGGGTATCACATCTCATGCTATAGGGAGGGTCTCAAGTTTGATATTAGAAGCATTGAGATATCACATCTCATGCTATAGGAAGGGTCTCAGGATTGGAATGGGAAGGAGTTGGATATCACATCTCAAGCTTTAGGAAGGGTCTCAGGTTTGGTATAAGCATTGAGATAGCACATCTCATGCTATAGGAAGGGTCTCAGGATTGGAATGGGAAGGAGTTGGATATTACATCTCATGTTATAGGAAAGATCTCAGGTTTGGTATTAGAAGCATTGAGACATCACATCTCATGTTATAGGAAGGGTCTCAGGATTGGAATGGGAAGAAGTTGGATATCACATCTCATGCTATAGGAAGGGTCTCAGGTTTGGAAGGGGAAGGAGTTGGATATCCAATCTCATGTTATAGGACTGGTCTCAGGTTTGGTATTAGAAGCATTGAGATATCACATCGCATGCTGTAGGAAGGTTCTCAGGTTTGGTATTAGAAGCATTGAGACATCACATCTCATGCTATAGGAAGGGTCTCAGGATTGGAATGGGAAGGAGTTGGATATCACATCTCATGTTATAGGAAGGATCTCAGGTTTGGTATTAGAAGCATTGAGACATCACATCTCTTGCTAGAGGAAGGGTCTCAGGATTGGAATGGGAAGGAGTTAGATATCACATCTCATGCTATAGGAAGGGTCTCAGATTTGGTATAAGCATGGAGATATCACATCTCATGCTATAGGAAGGGTCTCAGGATTGGATTGGGAAGGAGTTGTATATGACATCTCAGGCCATAGGAAGGGTCTCAGGATTGGTATAAGCATTGAGATATCACATCTCTGCTATCGGAAGGGTCTCAGGATTGGAATGGGAAGGAGTTGGATATCCCATCTCATGATAAAGGAAGGGTCTAAGGTTTGGAAGGGGAAAGATTTGGATATCACATCTCATGTTATAGGCGGGTCTCAATTTTGATATTAGAAGTATTGAGATAACAAATCTCATGATATCGGAAGGGTCTCAGGATTGGAATGGGAAGGAGTTGGATATCACATCTCATGATAAAGGAAGGGTCTAAGGTTTGATAGGGGAAAGATTTGGAAATCACATCTCATGTTATAGGACGGGTCTCAGGTTTGGTATTAGAAGCATTGAGATATCAAGTCTCATGGTATAGGAAGGGTCTCAGAATTGGAATGGAAAGGATTTCGGATATCACATCTCAAGCTATAGGAAGAGTCTCAGGATTGGAATGGGAAGGAGTTTAATATCACATCTCATGCCATAGTATGGTTCTCAGGTTTGGTAGAAGCATTGGGATATCACATCTCTGCTATCGGAAGGGTATCAGTATTGGATTTGGAAGGAGTTGGATATCCCATCTCATGCTATAGGAAGGGTCTCAGGTTGGAATGGGAAGGAGTTGGATATCACATTTCATGTTATAGGAAGGGTCTCAGGATTGGAATGGGAAGGAGTTGGATATCACATCTCAAGCTTTAGGAAGGGTCTCAGGTTTGGTATAAGCATTGAGATAGCACATCTCATGCTATAGGAAGGGTCTCAGGATTGGAATGGGAAGGAGTTGGATATCACATCTCATGTTATTGGAAAGATCTCAGGTTTGGTATTAGAAGCATTGAGACATCACATCTCATGTTATAGGAAGGGTCTCAGGATTGGAATGGGAAGAAGTTGGATATCACATCTCATGCTATAGGAAGGGTCTCAGGTTTGGAAGGGGAAGGAGTTGGATATCCAATCTCATGCTATAGGACTGGTCTCAGGTTTGGTATTAGAAGCATTGAGATATCACATCGCATGCTGTAGGAAGGTTCTCAGGTTTGGAATATGGAGGAATTGGATATCACATCTCATGTCATAGGAAGGATCTCAGGTTTGGTATTAGGAGCATTGAGATATCACATCTCATGCTATAGGAATGGTCTCAGGATTGGAATGGGAAGGAGTTGGATATTACATTCTTGCTATAGGAAGGGTCTAATGTTTGGAATGGGAAGGAGTTGGATATCACATATGCTATAGGAAGGGTCTCAGGTTTGAAACGGGAAGGAGTTGGATATCACATCTCATGTTATAGGAAGGGTCTCGGGTTTGAAACGGGAAGGAGTTGGATATCACATCTCATGTTATAGGACGGGTCTCAGGTTTGTTATTAGAATCATTGAGATATCATATTGCATGCTGTAGGAAGGGTCTAAGGATTGGAATGGGAAGGACTTGGATATCACATCTCATGCTAAAGGTAGGCTCTCAGGTTTGGAAAGGGAAGGAGTTCGATATCACATTTCATGTTTGAGGAAGGATCTCAGGTTTGGTATTAGAGGCATTGAGATATCACATATCATGCTATAGGAAGGGTCTCAGGATTGGAATGGGAAGGAGTTGGATATTACATCTCATGTTATAGGAAAGATCTCAGGTTTGGTATTAGAAGCATTGAGGCATCACATCTCATGTTATAGGAAGGGTCACAGGATTGGAATGGGAAGAAGTTGGATATCACATCTCATGCTATAGGAAGGGTCTCAGGTTTGGAAGGGGAAGGAGTTGGATATCCAATCTCATGTTATAGGACTGGTCTCAGGTTTGGTATTAGAAGCATTGAGATATCACATCGCATGCTGTAGGAAGGTTCTCAGGTTTGGTATTAGAAGCATTGAGACATCACATCTCATGCTATAGGAAGGGTCTCAGGATTGGAATGGGAAGGAGTTGGATATCACATCTCATGTTATAGGAAGGATCTCAGGTTTGGTATTAGAAGCATTGAGATATCACATCTCATGCTATAGGAAGGGCCTCAGGATTGGAATGGGAAGGAGTTGGATATCACATCTCATGCTATAGGAAGGGTCTCAGATTTGGTATAAGCATCGAGATATCACATCTCATGCTATAGGAAGGGTCTCGGGATTGGAATGGGAAGGAGTTGGATATCACATCTCATGTTATAGGAAGGATCTCAGGTTTGGTATTAGAAGCATTGAGACATCACATCTCATGCTATAGGAAGGGCCTCAGGATTGGAATGGGAAGGAGTTGGATATCACATCTCATGCTATAGGAAGGGTCTCAGATTTGGTATAAGCATCGAGATATCACATCTCATGCTATAGGAAGGGTCTCGGGATTGGAATGGGAAGGAGTTGGATATCACATCTCATGCCATAGGAAGGGTCTCAGGTTTGGTATAAGCATTGAGATATCACATCACATGCTATAGGAAGGGTCTCAGGATTGTAATGGGAAGGACTTTTGATATCACATCTCATGCTATAGGCAGGGTCTCAGGTTTGGAAAGGGAAGGAGATGGATATCACATTTCATGTTAGAGGTAGGATCTCAGGTTTGGTATTAGAGGCATTGAAATATCACCTCATGCTATCAGAAGGGTCTCAGGATTGGAATGGGAAGGAGTTGGATATCACATCTCATGCTAAAGGGAGGGTCTCAGGTTTGGAAGTGGAAGGATTTGGAAATCACATCTCATGTTATAGGAAGGATCTCAGGTTTGGTACTGAGATATCACATCTCATGCTATCAGAAGTATCTCAGGTTTGGTATTAGAGGCATTGAGATATCACATCTCATGCTATCATAAGGGTCTCAGGATTGGAATGGGAAGGGGTTGGATATCACATCTCTTGTTATAGGAAGGATCTCAGGTTTGGTAGTAGAAGCATTGAGACATCACATCTCATGCTATAGGAAGGGTCTCAGGATTGGAATGGGAAGGAGTTGGATATCACATCTCATGCTATAGGAAGGGTCTCGGATTTGGTATAAGCATTGAGATATCACATCTCATGCTATAGGAAGGGTCTCAGGATTGGAATGGGAAGGAGTTGTATATGACAAATCAGGCCATAGGAAGGGTCTCAGGTTTGGTATAAGCATTGAGATATCACATCTCATGCTATAGGAAGAGTCTCAGGATTGGAATGGGGAGGACTTGGATGTCACATCTCATGCTATAGGGAGGGTCTCAAGTTTGATATTAGAAGCATTGAGATAACAAATCTCATGATATCGGAAGGGTCTCAGGATTGGAATGGGAAGGAATTGGATATCACATCTCATGATAAAGGAAGGGTCTACGGTTTGGAAGGGGAAGGATTTGGATATCACATCTCATGTTATAGGACGGGTCTCAGGTTTTGTATTAGAAGCATTGAGATATCAAGTCTCCTGGTATAGGAAGGGTCTCAGAATTGGAATGGGAAGGAGTTGGATATCACATCTCAATCTATAGGTAGGGTCTCAGGATTGGAATGGGAAGGAGTTTGATATCACATCTCATGCCATAGTATGGGTCTCAGGTTTGGTAGAAGCATTGGGATATCACATCTCATGCTATCGGAAGGGTATCAGTATTGGATTTGGAAGGAGTTGGATATCACATTTCATGTTATAGGAAGGGTCTCAGGATTGGATGGGAAGGACTTGGATATCATATCTCATGCCATAGGAAGGCTCTCAGGTTTGGAAGGGGAAGGAGTTGGATATCACATTTCATGTTAGAGGAAGGATCTCAGGTTTGGTATTAGAGGCCTTGAGATATCACATCTCATGCTATAGGAAGGGTCTCAGGATTGGAATGGGAAGAAGTTGGATATCACATCTCATGCTATAGGAAGGGTCTCAGGTTTGGAAGGGGAAGGAGTTGGATATCCAATCTCATGTTATAGGACTGGTCTCGGGTTTGGTATTAGAAGCATTGAGATATCACATCGCATGCTGTAGGAAGGTTCTCAGGTTTGGAATGGGGAGGAATTGGATATCACATCTCATGTCATAGGAAGGATCTCAGGTTTGGTATAAGCATTGAGATATCACATCTCATGCTATAGGAAGGGTCTCAGGATTGGAATGGGAAGGAGTTGGATATCACATCTCATGTTATAGGAAAGATCTCAGGTTTGGTATTAGAAGCATTGAGACATCACATCTCATGTTATAGGAAGGGTCTCAGGAGTGGAATGGGAAGGAGTTGGATATCACATCTCATGCTAAAGGGAGGGTCTCAGGTTTGGAAGTGGAAGGATTTGGAAATCACATCTCATGTTATAGGAAGGATCTCAGGTTTGGTACTAGAAGCATTGAGATATCACATCTCATGCTATCAGACGTATCTCAGGTTTGGTATTAGAGGCATTGAGATATCACATCTCATGCTATCATAAGGGTCTCAGGATTGGAATGGGAAGGGGTTGGATATCACATCTCATGTTATAGGAAGGATCTCAGGTTTGGTAGTAGAAGCATTGAGACATCACATCTCATGCTATAGGAAGGGTCTCAGGATTGGAATGGGAAGGAGTTGGATATCACATCTCATGCTATAGGAAGGGTCTTGGATTTGGCATAATCATTGAGATATCACATCTCATGCTATAGGAAGGGTCTCAGGATTGGAATGGGAAGGAGTTGTATATGACAAATCAGGCCATAGGAAGGGTCTCAGGTTTGGTATAAGCATTGAGATATCACATCTCATGCTATAGGAAGAGTCTCAGGATTGGAATGGGGAGGACTTGGATGTCACATCTCATGCTATAGGGAGGGTCTCAAGTTTGATATTAGAAGCATTGAGATAACAAATCTCATGATATCGGAAGGGTCTCAGGATTGGAATGGGAAGGAATTGGATATCACATCTCATGATAAAGGAAGGGTCTACGGTTTGGAAGGGGAAGGATTTGGATATCACATCTCATGTTATAGGACGGGTCTCAGGTTTTGTATTAGAAGCATTGAGATATCAAGTCTCCTGGTATAGGAAGGGTCTCAGAATTGGAATGGGAAGGAGTTGGATATCACATCTCAAGCTATAGGTAGGGTCTCAGGATTGGAATGGGAAGGAGTTTGATATCACATCTCATGCCATAGTATGGGTCTCAGGTTTGGTAGAAGCATTGGGATATCACATCTCATGCTATCGGAAGGGTATCAGTATTGGATTTCGAAGGAGTTGGATATCACATTTCATGTTATAGGAAGGGTCTCAGGATTGGATGGGAAGGACTTGGATATCATATCTCATGCTATAGGAAGGCTCTCAGGTTTGGAAGGGGAAGGAGTTGGATATCACATTTCATGTTAGAGGAAGGATCTCAGGTTTGGTATTAGAGGCCTTGAGATATCACATCTCATGCTATAGGAAGGGTCTCAGGATTGGAATGGGAAGAAGTTGGATATCACATCTCATGCTATAGGAAGGGTCTCAGGTTTGGAAGGGGAAGGAGTTGGATATCCAATCTCATGTTATAGGACTGGTCTCGGGTTTGGTATTAGAAGCATTGAGATATCACATCGCATGCTGTAGGAAGGTTCTCAGGTTTGGAATGGGGATGAATTGGATATCACATCTCATGTCATAGGAAGGATCTCAGGTTTGGTATAAGCATTGAGATATCACATCTCATGCTATAGGAAGGGTCTCAGGATTGGAATGGGAAGGAGTTGGATATCACATCTCATGTTATAGGAAAGATCTCAGGTTTGGTATTAGAAGCATTGAGACATCACATCTCATGTTATAGGAAGGGTCTCAGGAGTGGAATGGGAAGAAGTTGGATATCACATCTCATGCTATAGGAAGGGTCTCAGGTTTGGAAGGGGAAAGAGTTGGATATCACATTTCATGTTAGAGGTAGGATCTCAGGTTTGGTATTAGAGGCATTGAGATATCACATCTCATGCTATCGGAAGGATCTCAGGTTTGGTATAGAAGCATTGAGATATCACATCTCATGCTATCAGAAGGGTCTCAGGATTGGAATGGGAAGGAGTTGGATATCACATCTCATGCTATCAGAGGGGTCTCAGGTTTGGAAGGGGAAGGATTTGGATATCACATCTCATGCTAAAGGGAGGGTCTCAGGTTTGGAAGTGGAAGGATTTGGAAATCACATCTCATGTTATAGGAAGGATCTCAGGTTTGGTACTAGAAGCATTGAGATATCACATCTCATGCTATAGGAAGAGTCTCAGGATTGGAATTGGGAGGACTTGGATGTCACATCTCATGTTAGAGGTAGGATCTCAGGTTTGGTATTAGAGGCATTGAAATATCACATCTCATGCTATCAGAAGGGTCTCAGGATTGGAATGGGAAGGAGTTGGATATCACATCTCATGCCATAGGAAGGGTCTCAGGTTTGGTATAAGCATTGAGATATCACATCACATGCTATAGGAAGGGTCTCAGGATTGTAATGGGAAGGACTTTTGATATCACATCTCATGCTATAGGCAGGGTCTCAGGTTTGGAAAGGGAAGGAGATGGATATCACATTTCATGTTAGAGGTAGGATCTCAGGTTTGGTATTCGAGGCATTGAAATATCACCTCATGCTATCAGAAGGGTCTCAGGATTGGAATGGGAAGGAGTTGAATATCACATCTCATGCTATAGGAAGGGTCTCAGGTTTGGTATAAGCATCGAGATATCACATCTCATGCTATAGGAAGGGTCTCGGGATTGGAATGGGAAGGAGTTGAATATCACATCTCATGTTATAGGAAGGATCTCAGGTTTGGTATTAGAAGCATTGAGACATCACATCTCATGCTATAGGAAGGGTCTCAGGATTGGAATGGGAAGGAGTTGGATATCACATCTCATGCTATAGGAAGGGTCTCAGGTTTGGTATAAGCATTGAGATATCACATCTCATGCTATAGGAAGTGTCTCAGGATTGGAATGGGAAGGACTTGGGTATCACATCTCATGCTATAGGGAGGGTCTCAAGTTTGATATTAGAAGCATTGAGATATCACATCTCATGCTATAGGAAGGGTCTCAGGATTGGAATGGGAAGGAGTTGGATATCACATCTCAAGCTTTAGGAAGGGTCTCAGGTTTGGTATAAGCATTGAGATAGCACATCTCATGCTATAGGAAGGGTCTCAGGATTGGAATGGGAAGGAGTTGGATATTACATCTCATGTTATAGGAAAGATCTCAGGTTTGGTATTAGAAGCATTGAGACATCACATCTCATGTTATAGGAAGGGTCTCAGGATTGGAATGGGAAGAAGTTGGATATCACATCTCATGCTATAGGAAGGGTCTCAGGTTTGGAAGGGGAAGGAGTTGGATATCCAATCTCATGTTATAGGACTGGTCTCAGGTTTGGTATTAGAAGCATTGAGATATCACATCGCATGCTGTAGGAAGGTTCTCAGGTTTGGTATTAGAAGCATTGAGACATCACATCTCATGCTATAGGAAGGGTCTCAGGATTGGAATGGGAAGGAGTTGGATATCACATCTCATGTTATAGGAAGGATCTCAGGTTTGGTATTAGAAGCATTGAGACATCACATCTCTTGCTAGAGGAAGGGTCTCAGGATTGGAATGGGAAGGAGTTAGATATCACATCTCATGCTATAGGAAGGGTCTCAGATTTGGTATAAGCATGGAGATATCACATCTCATGCTATAGGAAGGGTCTCAGGATTGGATTGGGAAGGAGTTGTATATGACATCTCAGGCCATAGGAAGGGTCTCAGGATTGGTATAAGCATTGAGATATCACATCTCTGCTATCGGAAGGGTCTCAGGATTGGAATGGGAAGGAGTTGGATATCCCATCTCATGATAAAGGAAGGGTCTAAGGTTTGGAAGGGGAAAGATTTGGATATCACATCTCATGTTATAGGCGGGTCTCAATTTTGATATTAGAAGTATTGAGATAACAAATCTCATGATATCGGAAGGGTCTCAGGATTGGAATGGGAAGGAGTTGGATATCACATCTCATGATAAAGGAAGGGTCTAAGGTTTGATAGGGGAAAGATTTGGAAATCACATCTCATGTTATAGGACGGGTCTCAGGTTTGGTATTAGAAGCATTGAGATATCAAGTCTCATGGTATAGGAAGGGTCTCAGAATTGGAATGGAAAGGATTTCGGATATCACATCTCAAGCTATAGGAAGAGTCTCAGGATTGGAATGGGAAGGAGTTTAATATCACATCTCATGCCATAGTATGGTTCTCAGGTTTGGTAGAAGCATTGGGATATCACATCTCTGCTATCGGAAGGGTATCAGTATTGGATTTGGAAGGAGTTGGATATCCCATCTCATGCTATAGGAAGGGTCTCAGGTTGGAATGGGAAGGAGTTGGATATCACATTTCATGTTATAGGAAGGGTCTCAGGATTGGAATGGGAAGGAGTTGGATATCACATCTCAAGCTTTAGGAAGGGTCTCAGGTTTGGTATAAGCATTGAGATAGCACATCTCATGCTATAGGAAGGGTCTCAGGATTGGAATGGGAAGGAGTTGGATATCACATCTCATGTTATTGGAAAGATCTCAGGTTTGGTATTAGAAGCATTGAGACATCACATCTCATGTTATAGGAAGGGTCTCAGGATTGGAATGGGAAGAAGTTGGATATCACATCTCATGCTATAGGAAGGGTCTCAGGTTTGGAAGGGGAAGGAGTTGGATATCCAATCTCATGCTATAGGACTGGTCTCAGGTTTGGTATTAGAAGCATTGAGATATCACATCGCATGCTGTAGGAAGGTTCTCAGGTTTGGAATATGGAGGAATTGGATATCACATCTCATGTCATAGGAAGGATCTCAGGTTTGGTATTAGGAGCATTGAGATATCACATCTCATGCTATAGGAATGGTCTCAGGATTGGAATGGGAAGGAGTTGGATATTACATTCTTGCTATAGGAAGGGTCTAATGTTTGGAATGGGAAGGAGTTGGATATCACATATGCTATAGGAAGGGTCTCAGGTTTGAAATGGGAAGGAGTTGGATATCACATCTCATGTTATAGGAAGGGTCTCGGGTTTGAAACGGGAAGGAGTTGGATATCACATCTCATGTTATAGGACGGGTCTCAGGTTTGTTATTAGAATCATTGAGATATCATATTGCATGCTGTAGGAAGGGTCTAAGGATTGGAATGGGAAGGACTTGGATATCACATCTCATGCTAAAGGTAGGCTCTCAGGTTTGGAAAGGGAAGGAGTTCGATATCACATTTCATGTTTGAGGAAGGATCTCAGGTTTGGTATTAGAGGCATTGAGATATCACATATCATGCTATAGGAAGGGTCTCAGGATTGGAATGGGAAGGAGTTGGATATTACATCTCATGTTATAGGAAAGATCTCAGGTTTGGTATTAGAAGCATTGAGGCATCACATCTCATGTTATAGGAAGGGTCACAGGATTGGAATGGGAAGAAGTTGGATATCACATCTCATGCTATAGGAAGGGTCTCAGGTTTGGAAGGGGAAGGAGTTGGATATCCAATCTCATGTTATAGGACTGGTCTCAGGTTTGGTATTAGAAGCATTGAGATATCACATCGCATGCTGTAGGAAGGTTCTCAGGTTTGGTATTAGAAGCATTGAGACATCACATCTCATGCTATAGGAAGGGTCTCAGGATTGGAATGGGAAGGAGTTGGATATCACATCTCATGTTATAGGAAGGATCTCAGGTTTGGTATTAGAAGCATTGAGATATCACATCTCATGCTATAGGAAGGGCCTCAGGATTGGAATGGGAAGGAGTTGGATATCACATCTCATGCTATAGGAAGGGTCTCAGATTTGGTATAAGCATCGAGATATCACATCTCATGCTATAGGAAGGGTCTCGGGATTGGAATGGGAAGGAGTTGGATATCACATCTCATGTTATAGGAAGGATCTCAGGTTTGGTATTAGAAGCATTGAGACATCACATCTCATGCTATAGGAAGGGCCTCAGGATTGGAATGGGAAGGAGTTGGATATCACATCTCATGCTATAGGAAGGGTCTCAGATTTGGTATAAGCATCGAGATATCACATCTCATGCTATAGGAAGGGTCTCGGGATTGGAATGGGAAGGAGTTGGATATCACATCTCATGCCATAGGAAGGGTCTTAGGTTTGGTATAAGCATTGAGATATCACATCTCTGCTATTGGAAGGGTCTCAGGATTGGAATGGGAAGGAGTTGGATATCCCATCTCATGTTATAGGAAGAGTCTCAGGTTTGGTATTAGAAGCATTGAGATATCACATCTCATGCTATAGGAAGTGTCTCAGGATTGGAATGGGAAGGACTTGGGTATCACATCTCATGCTATAGGGAGGGTCTCAAGTTTGATATTAGAAGCATTGAGATATCACATCTCATGCTATAGGAAGGGTCTCAGGATTGGAATGGGAAGGAGTTGGATATCACATATCATTCTATAGGAAGGGTCTCAGGTTTGGTATAAGCAGTGAGATATCACATCTCATGCTATAGGAAGTGTCTCAGGATTGGAATGGGAAGGAGTTGGATATCACATCTCATGTTATAGGAAGGATCTCAGGTTTGGTATAAGCATTGAGATATCACATCTCTGCTATCGGAAGGGTCTCAGGATTGGAATGGGAAGGAGTTGGATATTCCCATCTCATGTTATAGGAAGGGTCTCAGGTTTGGTATTAGAAGCATTGAGATATCCAATCTCATGATATAGGAAGGGTCCCAGGTTGGAATGGGAAGGAGTAGGATATCACATTTCATGTTATAGGAAGGGTCTCAGGATTGGTATTAGAGGCCTTGAGATATCACATCTCATGCTATAGGAAGGGTCTCAGGATTGGAATGGGAAGGAGTTGGATATCACATCTCATGTTATAGGAAAGATCTCAGGTTTGGTATTAGAAGCATTGAGACATCACATCTCATGTTATAGGAAGGGTCTCAGGATTGGAATGGGAAGAAGTTGGATATCACATCTCATGCTATAGGAAGGGTCTCAGGTTTGGTATAAGCATTGAGATATCACATCTCATGCTATAGGAAGGGTCTCAGGATTGGAATGGGAAGGAGTTGTATATGACATCTCATGCCATAGGAAGGGTCTCAGGTTTGGTATAAGCATTGAGATATCACATCACATGCTATAGGAAGGGTCTCAGGATTGGAATGGGAAGGACTTGGATATCACATCTCATGCTATAGGAAGGGTCTCAGGTTTGGTATAAGCATTGAGATATCACATCTCTGCTATCGGAAGGGTCTCAGGATTGGAATGGGAAGGAGTTGGATATCCCAAATCATGTTATAGGAAGGGTCTCAGGTTTGGTATTAGAAGCATTGAGATATCAAGTCTCATGGTATAGGAAGGGTCTCAGAATTGGAATGGGAAGGAGTTGGATATCACATCTCAAGCTATAGGTAGGATCTCAGAATTGGAATGGGAAGGAGTTTGATATCACATCTCATGCCATAGTATGGGTCTCAGGTTTGGTAGAAGCATTGGGATATCACATCTCATGCTATTGATAGGGTATCAGTATTGGATTTGGAAGGAGTTGGATATCCCATCTCATGCTATAGGAAGGGTCTCAGGTTGGAATGGGAAGGAATTGGATATCACATTTCATGTTATAGGAAGGCTCTCAGGTTTGGAAGGGGAAGGAGTTGGATATCACATTTCATGTTAGAGGAAGGATCTCAGGTTTGGTATTAGAGGCCTTGAGATATCACATCTCATGCTATAGGAAGGGTCTCAGGATTGGAATGGGAAGGAGTTGGATATCACATCTCAAGCTATAGGAAGGGTCTCAGGTTTGGTATAAGCATTGAGATATCACATCTCATGCTATAGGAAGGGTCTCAGGATTGGAATGGGAAGGAGTTGGATATCACATCTCATGTTATAGGAAAGATCTCAGGTTTGGTATTAGAAGCATTGAGACATCACATCTCATGTTATAGGAAGGGTCTCAGGATTGGAATGGGAAGAAGTTGGATATCACATCTCATGCTATAGGAAGAGTCTCAGGTTTGGAAGGGGAAGGAGTTGGATATCCAATCTCATGTTATAGGACTGGTCTCGGGTTTGGTATTAGAAGCATTGAGATATCACATCGCATGCTGTAGGAAGGTTCTCAGGTTTGGAATGGGGAGGAATTGGATATCACATCTCATGTCATAGGAAGGATCTCAGGTTTGGTATTAGAAGCATTGAGATATCACATCTCATGCTATAGGAATGGTCTCAGGATTGGAATGGGAAGGAGTTGGATATTACACTCTTGCTATAGGAAGGGTCTCATGTTTGGAATGGGAAGGAGTTGGATATCACATATGCTATAGGAAGGGTCTCAGGTTTGGACCGGGAAGGAGTTGGATATCACATCTCATGTTATAGGAAGGGTCTCAGGTTTGGTATAAGCATTGAGATATCACATCTCTGCTATCGGAAGTGTCTCAGGATTGGAATGGGAAGGAGTTGGATATCCCATCTCATGTTATAGGACGGGTCTCAGGTTTGTTATTAGAATCATTGAGATATCATATTGCATGCTGTAGGAAGGGTCTAAGGATTGGAATGGGAAGGACTTGGATATCACATCTCATGCTATAGGTAGGCTCTCAGGTTTGGAAAGGGAAGGAGTTGGATATCACATTTCATGTTAGAGGAAGGATCTCAGGTTTGGTATTAGAGGCATTGAGATATCACATCTCATGCTATAGGAAGAGTCTCAGGATTGGAATGGGAAGGAGTTGGATATCACATCTCATGCTATAGGAAGGGTCTCAGGTTTGGTATAAGCATTGAGATATCACATCTCATGCTATAGGAAGGGTCTCGGGATTGGAATGGGAAGGAGTTGGATATCACATCTCATGTTATAGGAAGGATCTCAGGTTTGGTATTAGAAGCATTGAGACATCACATCTCATGCTATAGGAAGGGTCTCAGGATTGGAATGGGAAGGAGTTGGATATCACATCTCATGCTATAGGAAGGGTCTCAGGTTTGGTATAAGGATTGAGATATCACATCTCATGCTATAGGAAGGGTGTCAGGATTGGAATGGGAAGGAGTTGTATATGACATCTCATGCCATAGGTAGGGTCTTAGGTTTGGTATAAGCATTGAGATATCACATCTCTGCTATCGGAAGGGTCTCAGGATTGGAATGGGAAGGAGTTGGATATCCCATCTCATGTTATAGGAAGAGTCTCAGGTTTGGTATTAGAAGCATTGAGACATCACATCGCATGCTGTAGGAAGGGTCTCAGGATTGGAATGGGAAGGACTTGGGTATCACATCTCATGCTATAGGGAGGGTCTCAAGTTTGATATTAGAAGCATTGAGATATCACATCTCATGCTATAGGAAGGGTCTCAGGATTGGAATGGGAAGGAGTTGGATATCACATCTCATGCTATAGGAAGGGTCTCAGGTTTGGTATAAGCAGTGAGATATCACATCTCATGCTATAGGAAGTGTCTCAGGATTGGAATGGGAAGGAGTTGGATATCACATCTCATGTTATAGGAAGGATCTCAGGTTTGGTATAAGCATTGAGATATCACATCTCTGCTATCGGAAGGGTCTCAGGATTGGAATGGGAAGGAGTTGGATATTCCCATCTCATGTTATAGGAAGGGTCTCAGGTTTGGTATTAGAAGCATTGAGATATCACATCTCATGCTATAGGAAGGGTCTCAGGATTGGAATGGGAAGGACTTGGATATCACATCTCATGCTATAGGGAGGGTATCAAGTTTGATATTAGAAGCATTGAGATATCACATCTCATGATATCGGAAGAGTCTCAGGATTGGAATGGGAAGGAGTTGGATATCACATCTCATGATAAAGGAAGGGTCTAAGGTTTGGAAGGGGAAGGATTTGGATATCACATCTCATGTTATAGGACGGGTCTCAGGTTTGGTATTAGAAGCATTGAGATATCAAGTCTCATTGTATAGGAAGGGTCTCAGAATTGGAATGGGAAGGAGTTGGATATCACATCTCATGCTATAGGAAGGGTCTCAGGTTTGGTATAAGGATTGAGATATCACATCTCATGCTATAGGAAGGGTGTCAGGATTGGAATGGGAAGGAGTTGTATATGACATCTCATGCCATAGGTAGGGTCTTAGGTTTGGTATAAGCATTGAGATATCACATCTCTGCTATCGGAAGGGTCTCAGGATTGGAATGGGAAGGAGTTGGATATCCCATCTCATGTTATAGGAAGAGTCTCAGGTTTGGTATTAGAAGCATTGAGACATCACATCGCATGCTGTAGGAAGGGTCTCAGGATTGGAATGGGAAGGACTTGGGTATCACATCTCATGCTATAGGGAGGGTCTCAAGTTTGATATTAGAAGCATTGAGATATCACATCTCATGCTATAGGAAGGGTCTCAGGATTGGAATGGGAAGGAGTTGGATATCACATCTCATGCTATAGGAAGGGTCTCAGGTTTGGTATAAGCAGTGAGATATCACATCTCATGCTATAGGAAGTGTCTCAGGATTGGAATGGGAAGGAGTTGGATATCACATCTCATGTTATAGGAAGGATCTCAGGTTTGGTATAAGCATTGAGATATCACATCTCTGCTATCGGAAGGGTCTCAGGATTGGAATGGGAAGGAGTTGGATATTCCCATCTCATGTTATAGGAAGGGTCTCAGGTTTGGTATTAGAAGCATTGAGATATCACATCTCATGCTATAGGAAGGGTCTCAGGATTGGAATGGGAAGGACTTGGATATCACATCTCATGCTATAGGGAGGGTATCAAGTTTGATATTAGAAGCATTGAGATATCACATCTCATGATATCGGAAGAGTCTCAGGATTGGAATGGGAAGGAGTTGGATATCACATCTCATGATAAAGGAAGGGTCTAAGGTTTGGAAGGGGAAGGATTTGGATATCACATCTCATGTTATAGGACGGGTCTCAGGTTTGGTATTAGAAGCATTGAGATATCAAGTCTCATTGTATAGGAAGGGTCTCAGAATTGGAATGGGAAGGAGTTGGATATCACATCTCAAGCTATAGGAAGGGTCACAGGATTGGAATGGGAAGGAGTTTGATATCACATCTCATGCCATAGTATAGGTCTCAGGTTTGGTAGAAGCATTGGGATATCACATCTCATGCTATCGGAAGGGTATCAGGATTGGATTTGGAAGGAGTTGGATATCCCATCTCATGCTATAGGAAGGGTCTCAGGTTGGAATGGAAAGGAGTTGGATATCACATCTCATGTTATAGGAAGGGTCTCAGGATTGGAATGGGAAGGACTTGGATATCACATCTCATGCTATAGGAAGGCTGTCGGGTTTGCAACGGGAAAGAGTTGGATATCACATTTCATGTTAGAGGTAGGATCTCAGGTTTGGTATTAGAGGCATTGAGATATCACATCTCATGCTATCAGAAGAGTCTCAGAATTGGAATGGGAAGGAGTTGGATATCACATCTCATGCCATAGTATGGGTCTCAGGTTTGGTAGAAGCATTGGGATATCACATTTCATGTTAGGGGAAGGATCTCAGATTTGGTATTAGAGGCATTGAGATATCACATCTCATGCTATAGGAAGGGTCTCAGGTTGGAATGGGAAGGAGTTTGATATCACATCTCATGCCAAAGTATGGGTCTCAGGTTTGGTAGAAGCATTGGGATATCACACCTCATGCTATCGGAAGGGTATCAGGATTGGATTTGGAAGGAGTTGGATATCCCATCTCATGCTATAGGAAGGGTCTCAGGTTGGAATGGGAAGGAGTTGGATATCACATCTCATGTTATAGGAAGGGTCTCAGGATTGGAATGGAAAGGACTTGGATATCATATCTCATGCTATAGGAAGGCTCTCAGGTTTGGAAGGGGAAGGAGTTGGATATCACATTACATGTTAGAGGAAGGATCTCAGGTTTGGTATTAGAGGCATTGAGATATCACATCTCATGCTATAGGAAGGGTCTCAGGATTGGAATGGGAAGGAGTTGGATATCACATCTCAAGCTATATGAAGTGTCTCAGGTTTGGTATAAGCATTGAGATATCACATCTCATGCTATAGGAATGGTCTCAGGATTGGAATGGGAAGGAGTTGGATATCACATCTCATGTTATAGGAAAGATCTCAGGTTTGGTATTAGAAGCATTGAGATATCACATCTCATGCTATAAGCAGGGTCTCAGGATTGGAATGGGAAGGAGTTGTATATGGCATCTCATGCCATAGGAAGGGTCTCAGGTTTGGTATAAGCATTGAGATATCACATCTCATGCTATAGGAAGGGTCTCAGGATTGGAATGGGAAGGACTTGGATATCACATCTCATGCTATAGGCAGGATCTCAGGTTTGGAAAGGGAAGGAGTTGGATATCATATTTCATGTTAGAGGTAGGATCTCAGGTTTGGTATTAGAGGCATTGAGATATCACATGTCATGCTATCAGAAGGGTCTCAGGATTGGAATGGGAAGGAGTTGGATATCACATCTCATGCTAAAGGGAGGGTCTCAGGTTTGGAAAGGGAAGGATTTGGATATCACATCTCATGTTATAGGAAGGATCACAGGTTTGGTATTAGAAGGATTGAGATATCACATCTCATGCTATCGGAAGTATCTCAGGTTTGGTATTAGAGGCATTGAGATATCACATCTCATGCTATCATAAGGGTCTCAGGATTGGAATGGGAAGGAGTTGGATATCACATCTTATGCTATAGGAAGGGTCTCAGGTTTGGAACGGAAGGAGTTGGATATCACATCTCATGTTATAGGAAGAGTCTCAGGTTTGGTATAAGCATTGAGATATCACATCTCTGCAATCAGAAGTGTCTCAGGATTGGGATGGGAAGGAGTTGGATATCACATCACATGTTATAAGAAGGATCTCAGGTTTGGTATTAGAAGCATTGAGATATCACATCTCATGCTATCGGAAGGGTCTCAGGATTGGAATGGGAAGGAGTTGGATATCACATCTTATGCTATAGGAAGGGTCTCAGGTTTGGAACGGAAGGAGTTGGATATCACATCTCATGTTATAGGAAGAGTCTCAGGTTTGGTATAAGCATTGAGATATCACATCTCTGCAATCAGAAGTGTCTCAGGATTGGGATGGGAAGGAGTTGGATATCACATCTCATGCTATAGGAAGGGTCTCAGGTTTGGAACGGGAAGGAGTTGGATATCCCATCTCATGTTATAGGACGGGTCTCAGGTTTGGTATTAGAAGCATTGAGATATCAGATCGCATTCTGTAGGAAGGGTCTCAGGATTGGAATGGGAAGGAGTTGGATATTACATTCTTGCTATAGGAAGGGTCTCAGGTTTGGAACGGGAAGGAGTTGGATATCACAACTCATGCTATAGGAAGGGTCTCAGGTTTGGAATAAGCATTGAGATATCACATCTCTGCTATCGGAAGTGTCTCAGGATTGGGATGGGAAGGAGTTGGATATCACATCTCATGTTATAGGACGGGTCTCAGGTTTGTTATTAGAATCATTGAGATATCATATTGTATGCTGTAGGAAGGGTCTAAGGATTGGAATGGGAAGGTCTTGGATATCACATCTCATGCTATAGGTAGGCTCTCAGGTTTGGAAAGGGAAGGAGTTGGATATCACATTTCATGTTAGAGGAAGGATTTCAGGTTTGGTATTAGAGGCATTGAGATATCACATCTCATGCTATAGGAAGGGTCTCAGGATTGGAATGGGAAGGAGTTGGATATCACATCTCATGCTATAGGAAAGGTCTCATGTTTGGAATGGGAAGGAGTTGGATATCACATATGCTATAGGAAGGGTCTCAGGTTTGGAACTGGAAGGAGTTGGATATCACATCTCATGCTATAGGAAGGGTCTCAGGTTTGGAATAAGCATTGAGATATCACATCTCTGCTATCGGAAGTGTCTCAGGATTGGAATGGGAAGGAGTTGGATATCACATCTCATGTTATAGGACGGGTCTCAGGTTTGTTATTAGAATCATTGAGATATCATATTGTATGCTGTAGGAAGGGTCTAAGGATTGGAATGGGAAGGTCTTGGATATCACATTTCATGCTATAGGTAGGCTCTCAGGTTTGGAAAGGGAAGGAGTTGGATATCACATTTCATGTTAGAGGAAGGATCTCAGATTTGGTATTAGAGGCATTGAGATATCACATCTCATGCTATAGGAATGGTCTCAGGATTGGAATGGGAAGGAGTTGGATATCACATCTCATGCTATAGGAAGGGTCTCAGGTTTGGTATGAACATTGAGATATCACATCTCATGCTATAGGAAGGGTCTCAGGTTTGGTATAAGCATTGAGATATCACATCTCGTGCTATAGGAAGGGTCTCGGGACTGGAATGGGAAGGAGTTGTATATGACATCTCATGCCATAGGAAGGGTCTCAGGTTTGGTATAAGCATTGAGATATCACATCTCTGCTATCGGAAGGGTCTCAGGATTGGAATGGGAAGGAGTTGGATATCCCATCTCATGTTATAGGAAGAGTCTCAGGTTTGGTATTAGAAGCATTGAGATATCACATCTCATGCTATAGGAAGTGTCTCAGGATTGGAATGGGAAGGAGTTTGATATCACATCTCATGCCATGTATGGGTCTCAGGTTTTGTAGAAGCATTGGGATATCACATCTCATGCTATCGGAAGGGTATCAGGATTGGATTTGGAAGGATTTGGATATCACATTTCATGTTATAGGAAGGATCTCAGGTTTGGTATTAGAAGCATTGAGATATCACATCTCATGCTATCGGAAGGATCTCAGGTTTGGTATTATAGGCATTGAGATATCACATCTCATGCTATCAGAAGGGTCTCAGGATTGGAATGGGAAGGAGTCGGATATCACATCTCATGCTAAAGGGAGGGTCTCAGGTTTGGAAGTGGAAGGATTTGGATATCACATCTCATGTTATAGGAAGGATCTCAGGTTTGGTATTAGAAGCATTGAGATATCACATCTCATGCTATAGGAAGGGTCTCAGGATTGGAATGGGAAGGAGTTGGATATCACATCTCAAGCTATAGGAAGGGTCTCAGGATTGGAATGAGAAGGAGTTGGATATCACATCTCATGCTATAGGAAGGGTCTCAGGTCTGGAATCGGAAGGAGTTGTATATGACATTTCATGCCATAGGAAGGGTCTCAGGTTTGGTATAAGCATTGAGATATCACATCTCTGCTATTGGAAGGGTCTCAGGATTGGAATGGGAAGGAGTTGGATATCCCATCTCATTATAGGAAGGGTCTCAGGTTTGGTATTAGAAGCATTGAGATATCACATCTCATGGTATAGGACGGGTCTCAGGATTGGAATGGGAAGGACATGGATATCACATCTCTTGTTATAGGAAGGGTCTCAGGTTTGGTATTAGAAGCATTGAGATATCACATCTCATGCTATAGGAAGGGTCTCAGGATTGGAATGGGAAGGACTTGGATATCTCATCTCATGTTATAGGAAGGGTCCCAGGTTTGGTATTAGAAGCATTGAGATATCACATCTCATGCTATAGGAAGGGTCTCAGAATTGGAATGGGGAGGAGTTGGATATCACATCTCAAGCTATAGGAAGGGTCTAATGATTGGAATGGGAAGGACTTGGATATCACATCTCATGTTAGAGGTAGGATCTCAGGTTTGGTATTAGAGGCATTGAGATATCACATCTCATGCTATCAGAAGGATCTCAGGATTGGAATGGGAAGGAGTTGGATATCACATCTCATGCTAAAGGGAGGGTCCCAGGTTTGGAAGGGGAAGGATTTGGATATTACATCTCGTGTTATAGGAATGATCTCAGGTTTGGAATTAGAAGCATTGAGATATCACATCTCATGCTATCGGAAGGATCTCAGGTTTGGTGTTAGAAGCATTGAGATATCAAATCTCATGCTATAGGAAGGGTCTCAAGTTTTGCAATGGGAAGGAGTTGGATATCACATCTCATGCTATAGGAAGGGTCTCAGGATTGGAATGGGAAGGAGTTGTATATGACATCTCATGCCACAGGACGGGTCTCAGGTTTGGTATAAGCATTGAGATATCACATCTCTGCTATCGGAAGGGTCTCAGGATTGGAATGGGAAGGAGTCGGATATCACATCTCATGCTAAAGGGAGGGTCTCAGGTTTGGTATTAGAAGCATTGAGATATCACATCTCATGTTATAGGAAGAATCTCAGGTTTGGTATTAGAGGCATTGAGATATCACATCTCATGCTATCAGAAGGGTCTCAGGATTGGTATGGGAAGGAGTCGGATATCACATCTCATGCTAAAGGGAGGCTCTCAGGTTTGGTATTAGAAGCATTGAGATATCACATCTCATGTTATAGGAAGAATCTCAGGTTTGGTATTAGAGGCATTGAGATATCACATCTCATGCTATAGGAAGGGTCTCAGGATTGGAATGGGAAGGACTTGGATATCCCATCTCATGTTATAGGAAGGGTCCCAGGTTTGGTATTAGAAGCATTGAGATATCACATCTCATGCTATAGGAAGGGTCTCAGAATTGGAATGGGGAGGAGTTGGATATCACATCTCAAGCTATAGGAAGGGTCTCAGGATTGGAATGGGAAGGACTTGGATATCACATCTCATGCTATAGGAAGGCTCTCAGGTTTGGAAGGGGAAGGAGTTGGATATCACATTTCATGTTAGAGGTAGGATCTCAGGTTTGGTATTAGAGGCATTGAGATATCACATCTCATGCTATCAGAAGGATCTCAGGATTGGAATGGGAAGGAGTTGGATATCACATCTCATGCTAAAGGGAGGGTCTCAGGTTTGGAA